>NW_027362761.1:479791079-482191079 GCF_046119375.1 Phyllobates terribilis | reverse complement strand
CAATGCGTTGTCCTGTCGTGTTGCGGTCGGGTTAGCCGACTCTATGGTGCCTGCAGTTTAGGTGACTCCTATGTGGGCTGCGGGATCAGGCAATGAAGGCTGGTTCCATAGTGCCAATAGGACAAGCACCCCCTGTAGGACTGTGGGTTTTGGTAACTGCGGCCGGCTCGCGGCCTTGAACTTTTTTTTACATGGGTACCTTCTGCTACCCATCCGGGTTCCAGTACCGTCAGCTGGTTCTCGGCAGTGCCTTTGGATTAGGTGCCTCCTTCTCGGTATCCAAGTTCCACCAACGTCTGCTGGTCCTTGGTAGTGCTTTCTGGCACAGGTACCTCCTGCTTAGTAACCGAGTTCCAGTACCGTCAGCTGGTCTTCGGCAGTTCCATTGGCTCTTGTACCTTCTGCTACCCATCCGGGTTCCAGTACTGTCAGCTGGTCCTCGGTAGTTCCATTTGCTCTTGTACCTTCTACTACCCATCCGGGTTCCAGTACCGTCAGCTGGTTCTCGGTAGTTCCTCAGCTTTCTTGTACCTTCTGCTACATTTCCAAGTTCAAGCTTTTTCAAAATGGTTCTTGGTAATCACTCTGGATCTCCCTGACGAGGACCCTGAAGACGAGGACCCTGAAGACCAACCCTAAGAAGACGAGGACCCCGAAGACAACGACCCTGAAGACGAGGACCCTGAAGACCACCCCGAAGAAGACGAGGACCCTGAAGACCATCCCGAAGAAGACGAGGACCCTGAAGACCACCCCGAAGAAGACGAGGACCCCGAAGACGAGGACCCAGAAGACCAACCCGAAGAAGACGAGGATCCCGAAGATGAGGACCCCCGAAGACGACGACCCTGAAGACCACCCTGAAGAAGACCAAGAAGATGACCCTGAAGAAGTTGACCAAGAGGACAAAGAAGAGAAGACAAGCACCAAGATACAGAAGAACAAGAGACAGAAAACCAAGAAGCAGAAATACAAGAAGCTGCAGAACAAAAAGCGGAAGAACATTAAGCATAAGACTAAAAATCAGAGCAAAAGATAATATCTAAATTATAAGCAGAAGATGACTAAGCAGTGTATGGGGGTGAGTCCGTTCCTCCTCGTGGTGCCCCTGGAAAAGACCTGCTGCTGCAGGCCAAACTGAACGCGGACAAATCCTGTTGTAAATCTTTTGTGACGGGCAGAACGAAAGGTGTAATATCCAACCTTTTATAGATAACAACTACAGGAATGCCTGTCACAAATAAGAATATGATGAAGAAGAAGAATATGAAGAAGATGAAGAAGTAGAATATGAAGAATGTAAAAAAAAAGAATAATACGAAGAAGGTGAAGAAGAAGAAGGTGAAGATGGTGAAGAAGAAGAGGATGAAAAAGATGCTGAGGATGATGAAGGAGAAAGTGTGGGAGAAGTAAAAAAGAAGGTGAAGAGCATGGAAGTAGTGAAACATAAATATCTGACAAAATATAAAAATACTTAACATAGTCAATATTTCCGTAACTCAGAACGTCTTAAAAAAAATATTAATTCCTGCTATTCCATTTGATTGGGCTAAACCTCTATGCCTTTATTGTCTCCCCCACCTCCCCCAATACATTCTACATTATTCTTAGTTGTTTTCCTTCATACAAAAGACAAAAGACAAAAATATATCTCATACCCTACCATCATTATATATAAATGTAAAGCAAAGTTGCATAATAAATATAGGGTACTTAGTGAACTATTTTTGATCAAAAAAAGTATACAAGCCGTCCCACCAGCGGCAAGGTGACCCTAAATTGGGACGGTACCTATACTGCCTATATTAAAAACCTTACTGTATATCAAAGTTGAAGTAATGCATATAAAAGGGTAGACAAATAGGACCGGGTCCCAACTCCAGACCACCCAGGCCCGTGGTAAGCTACATATATACCAGTCAGCTCAACAAAGGGGATGCCACACCCTTAAATTGCACAGAATGCAAACAAGACAAAAAACCAAGCAATGTGAACTGAGGTCTAAGATGGTAGACATGCAAGAAATAGGAGCATGTTCACACTAGCAAAAAGAAACAAAACCTACAAAAGACAAAAGACAAAAATATATCTCATACCCTACCATCATTATATATAAATGTAAAGCAAAGTTGCATAATAAATATAGGGTACTTAGTGAACTATTTTTGATCAAAAAAAGTATACAAGCCGTCCCACCAGCGGCAAGGTGACCCTAAATTGGGACGGTACCTATACTGCCTATATTAAAAACCTTACTGTATATCAAAGTTGAAGTAATGCATATAAAAGGGTAGACAAATAGGACCGGGTCCCAACTCCAGACCACCCAGGCCCGTGGTAAGCTACATATATACCAGTCAGCTCAACAAAGGGGATGCCACACCCTTAAATTGCACAGAATGCAAACAAGACAAAAAACCAAGCAATGTGAACTGAGGTCTAAGATGGTAGACATGCAAGAAATAGGAGCATGTTCACACTAGCAAAAAGAAACAAAACCTACAAAAGACAAAAATATATCTCATACCCTACCATCATTATATATAAATGTAAAGCAAAGTTGCATAATAAATATAGGGTACTTAGTGAACTATT
This sequence comes from Phyllobates terribilis, assembly GCF_046119375.1. Lineage (NCBI taxonomy): Eukaryota > Metazoa > Chordata > Amphibia > Anura > Dendrobatidae > Phyllobates > Phyllobates terribilis. The sequence goes on along the minus strand of NW_027362761.1, from coordinate 482,188,484 downwards.
TTTGATCAAAAAAAGTATACAAGCCGTCCCACCAGCGGCAAGGTGACCCTAAATTGGGACGGTACCTATACTGCCTATATTAAAAACCTTACTGTATATCAAAGTTGAAGTAATGCATATAAAAGGGTAGACAAATAGGACCGGGTCCCAACTCCAGACCACCCAGGCCCGTGGTAAGCTACATATATACCAGTCAGCTCAACAAAGGGGATGCCACACCCTTAAATTGCACAGAATGCAAACAAGACAAAAAAACAAGCAATGTGAACTGAGGTCTAAGATGGTAGACATGCAAGAAATAGGAGCATGTTCACACTAGCAAAAAGAAACAAAACCTACAAAAGACAAAAGACAAAAATATATCTCATACCCTACCATCATTATATATAAATGTAAAGCAAAGTTGCATAATAAATATAGGGTACTTAGTGAACTATTTTTGATCAAAAAAAGTATACAAGCCGTCCCACCAGCGGCAAGGTGACCCTAAATTGGGACGGTACCTATACTGCCTATATTAAAAACCTTACTGTATATCAAAGTTGAAGTAATGCATATAAAAGGGTAGACAAATAGGACCGGGTCCCAACTCCAGACCACCCAGGCCCGTGGTAAGCTACATATATACCAGTCAGCTCAACAAAGGGGATGCCACACCCTTAAATTGCACAGAATGCAAACAAGACAAAAAACCAAGCAATGTGAACTGAGGTCTAAGATGGTAGACATGCAAGAAATAGGAGCATGTTCACACTAGCAAAAAGAAACAAAACCTACAAAAGACAAAAGACAAAAATATATCTCATACCCTACCATCATTATATAGAAATGTAAAGCAAAGTTGCATAATAAATACAGACGGCTGGTGGGACGGCTTGTATACTTTTTTTGATCAAAAATAGTTCACTAAGTACCCTATATTTATTATGCAACTTTGCTTTACATTTATATATAATGATGGTAGGGTATGAGATATATTTTTGTCTTTTGTCTTTTGTAGGTTTTGTTTCTTTTTGCTAGTGTGAACATGCTCCTATTTCTTGCATGTCTACCATCTTAGACCTCAGTTCACATTGCTTGGTTTTTTGTCTTGTTTGCATTCTGTGCAATTTAAGGGTGTGGCATCCCCTTTGTTGAGCTGACTGGTATATATGTAGCTTACCACGGGCCTGGGTGGTCTGGAGTTGGGACCCGGTCCTATTTGTCTACCCTTTTATATGCATTACTTCAACTTTGATATACAGTAAGGTTTTTAATATAGGCAGTATAGGTACCGTCCCAATTTAGGGTCACCTTGCCGCTGGTGGGACGGCTTGTATACTTTTTTTGATCAAAAATAGTTCACTAAGTACCCTATATTTATTATGCAACTTTGCTTTACATTTATATATAATGATGGTAGGGTATGAGATATATTTTTGTCTTTTGTCTTTTGTAGGTTTTGTTTCTTTTTGCTAGTGTGAACATGCTCCTATTTCTTGCATGTCTACCATCTTAGACCTCAGTTCACATTGCTTGGTTTTTTGTCTTGTTTGCATTCTGTGCAATTTAAGGGTGTGGCATCCCCTTTGTTGAGCTGACTGGTATATATGTAGCTTACCACGGGCCTGGGTGGTCTGGAGTTGGGACCCGGTCCTATTTGTCTACCCTTTTATATGCATTACTTCAACTTTGATATACAGTAAGGTTTTTAATATAGGCAGTATAGGTACCGTCCCAATTTAGGGTCACCTTGCCGCTGGTGGGACGGCTTGTATACTTTTTTTGATCAAAAATAGTTCACTAAGTACCCTATATTTATTATGCAACTTTGCTTTACATTTATATATAATGATGGTAGGGTATGAGATATATCTTTGTCTTTTGTCTTTTGTAGGTTTTGTTTCTTTTTGCTAGTGTGAACATGCTCCTATTTCTTGCATGTCTACCATCTTAGACCTCAGTTCACATTGCTTGGTTTTTTGTCTTGTTTGCATTCTGTGCAATTTAAGGGTGTGGCATCCCCTTTGTTGAGCTGACTGGTATATATGTAGCTTACCACGGGCCTGGGTGGTCTGGAGTTGGGACCCGGTCCTATTTGTCTACCCTTTTATATGCATTACTTCAACTTTGATATACAGTAAGGTTTTTAATATAGGCAGTATAGGTACCGTCCCAATTTAGGGTCACCTTGCCGCTGGTGGGACGGCTTGTATACTTTTTTTGATCAAAAATAGTTCACTAAGTACCCTATATTTATTATGCAACTTTGCTTTACATTTATATATAATGATGGTAGGGTATGAGATATATTTTTGTCTTTTGTCTTTTGTAGGTTTTGTTTCTTTTTGCTAGTGTGAACATGCTCCTATTTCTTGCATGTCTACCATCTTAGACCTCAGTTCACATTGCTTGGTTTTTTGTCTTGTTTGCATTCTGTGCAATTTAAGGGTGTGGCATCCCCTTTGTTGAGCTGACTGGTATATATGTAGCTTACCACGGGCCTGGGTGGTCTGGAGTTGGGACCCGGTCCTATTTGTCTACCCTTTTATATGCATTACTTCAACTTTGATATACAGTAAGGTTTTTAATATAGGCAGTATAGGTACCGTCCCAATTTAGGGTCACCTTGCCGCTGGTGGGACGGCTTGTATACTTTTTTTGATCAAAAATAGTTCACTAAGTACCCTATATTTATTATGCAACTTTGCTTTACATTTATATATAATGATGGTAGGGTATGAGATATATTTTTGTCTTTTGTCTTTTGTAGGTTTTGTTTCTTTTTGCTAGTGTGAACATGCTCCTATTTCTTGCATGTCTACCATCTTAGACCTCAGTTCACATTGCTTGGTTTTTTGTTTTCCTTCATGTAGAATTAACCTACAAGGAAAGAAATCGGTCCGGTCCAATCCGATCCGATATTTCCCGATATCGGAAGGTATCGCTCAACACTAGCCGTGACACATGCAGCCGCGGTGACTCGAACATAGTTGTTGAGTATGCTGAAAATACTTGGTCAGCACCCGAGCTTTTTCGGTGAAAGGGTTAATCGAGCATGCTCGCTCATCACTAATGCTGAGCAAAGTAGGACTGGGTGGTTCATTTTCCTATTATAAATATTTACCAAATTTTATTGATCCAGTGCCAAAACTAATGCAACCAAAAGCAAGTTTTTTCATTTGCCCCAGTTTTTCAAATTCTATTGGTAGGTGGTCAAGCACCTCAGGGTTTTGCAGCAGATAGATAGCTACTTCTGATAAGTTGGAAAAGTTGTGTATACCACGAATCAAATGCTCTAGAACCAAAGAAACATGAACATTAAAGACAGAACTTTAAATAGACACTATCACAAGGAAAGGCAGCTTGCTTACTTGTTTTCAAATAACAAAGAAACTAAACAAAAAATAATTTTAACAATACAGTGCATTGAAAAAATATTCATACCCCTTGAACTTTTCCACATTTATTTACATTACACCCACAAACTTACATACCATCACTAAGTAGCAAGTATTTGTGAAGTGTAAGGGAAATTAAGGAAATGATACATGGTTTTCTAAACATTTTAAAAATATAAATCTGAAAATTGTGACGTGTATTTGTATTCAGCCCCCCAGAGTAAATGCTTTGTAGGACCACCTTTCGTTCCAATTACTGTTGCAGGTTTTGGGGGTCCGTCTTTACCAGCTTTTCACATCTATAGGCTGAAATTTTTGCCCATTCCACTTTGCAAACTAGCTCTAGCTCAATGAGATTGGATGGAGGGCTTTTGTGAAGGGCAATTTTCAAGCTTTGTTACAGATTTTCAATGGGATTTAGGTCTGAACTGTAACTGGGTCATTTACACACATGAATATGCTTTGATCTAAATTATTCCATTGTAACTCTGGTAGTATATTTAGGGTCAGTGTCCTCCTGACTGGAAGGTGAACTTACGCCCCAGTCTCAAGTCTTTTGCAGCCTTTAATAGTTTTTCCTCATGGATTGCCCTGAATGTAGCTCCATCCATCTTCTTAGTTAGTTTGACCACCTTCCTGTCCCAGCTGAAGAAAAGCATCCCAACGGCATGATGCTACCACCACCATGTTTGACAGTGGTGATGGTGTTTTCAGGGTGATGCACAGTGTTTGGTTTTCACAACACATAACATTTTGAATTTAGCCAATAAGTTCTACTTTGGTCTCATCTGACCAAAGCACCTTCTTCCACATGCCATAAAGGGGACACGGCTACCATGTGGAAGAATAATTTTTCAAGGCACTGTATACTAAACTAAATAAAATGAAAAAAAGGTCTCTTTTGTTAGCAACACAAATTTTACACTTTTGCAAGTCCCGCCTCTAAAGTGACACACACCTTCTGATAGTTCTCATCATGCTGACATTACATGCCCTTAATTTCCCACAATGCCCTCCTGCAGAAACGTAAACCATGAGATCTTACTAGTTGTCATGAGATCTTACAGCTATAAATAAAGAAATACAATTATCTTAGAATGTTAGCCTAATAGTAATTATTTCATTTTATATTTCTCCTTTATTCACAGCCCTAAGCTCTTTAGAGTTCAGCGTTGGACTTATTTATGTGCTCATAATCCTGAACACCTGATACTTTTATTGAGTTAGAAAAATAATTATAATTACTATTGTACATTTTTAAAAAACGTAAACCTTAGCTGTTCTAATTTGACTATTTGATTTACTAGTGAACAATAAAGAAATAAAATGGTTTTCCATTGGATAGGTGGTAATTACATAATGGCTGTTGGTCTGACCACTGGGACTCATATCAATCTAAAGAATAAGGTCTATGTGTGATTTGATCGTTAGTGTACATGTATGACCACTGCTCCATTCACTTCTGTGGAACTGCTGGAATGGCTGTCTCTGACAGTCTTTTTAAAGTGATTGGAGCAGTGGTCATTCTAAGGATTGGTGATGGTCCTAGCATTCAGAACCCCAACAATAAATGTATTTGATGGGAACCCTTTTAAAGCAATTGAAGCATACATGGGGTAAACTAAACTACTAAATCTACTAAACCTAAGAATTTGAAATGAAAGTTACGAACAAATAGTTTGTAAGGCCTTCTTTTTACTTCTTTTTTCTTTTTTTTACTCTAAAAGGTATATGTAATGTTAACATGAACAGAGACAAATCTCATAGATACAGCTAAATTACTCAAATATCATTGAAAAAAAAAGATCTTGCCATTGGAATGTACCTGGGTAGTTTTCAGCATAGTTGCATCCAATATCCAGGCCTTCTAGAGAAGACATCTTGAGAATTAAATCTTGTTCCTCTTCTGTCAAATAGGAATCACAAAGGCATAATTTCCTGAAAGAACTTATTTGTTGCTCAATTGCGGGTGCAAGGTGCCTGACAAAATCTGTACAATTATTCAATTCCAGCTCAATTCTATCTGATATTGAAAAAAGGACCTTAAAGTTTTCACAATCTACTTGAGAAAAATTGTCATGATTCACGTCATTTACTTGAATTTTAAAAACTGGCACCTTATACCCCCCAATAGATGTAAATGGGTGAATAATTGAGTCCATTATTACAATTTGGCTGGGGAAAATTGAGTAGAATTCGGAGCTGTCATTTTTTGACTTTTCATTCTTTTTTTTTATATCATTGAGTGGAAGATAAGCCTCCGCATAATCACTTTCTACTGTAGGGACACCATAACTTTCCAAACATCTCTCCAACCTTGAATAATCTGGTGGGGTTAGCTGCTTTTCTGCATTAATGTTAAACTTGATGCTGCTCAACAGAATAATACTTTCTGGATATTTTTCAATAAAACTGAGAATTTTTTTACCAGAATTGTTGTTGATCAGACTAACAGCAAACTCAAATGATTTCCCTGAAAGAAACTGTTTTATTATGGGAGCACAGTCTGGTAGACATTGACTTTCCATGGCTGATTCAATGGAAACTGTCTGGAGTACATTCATTAAAACCAAATTTATGTCCACGGGTGCGTGTTTACGAAGTATCAAAAAAAATAATTCTTCTTCTAGTTTAAGTTCTGGGTGGCGCTGCAAGTGTTCTGTGCTGTCTAGATGGCAAGCCAAAGCTTCTGGGTTCTCATAAAGACTGAAGAGATATGAAAGGATCTTGAGAGTCGCTTTTGTAGAAATCCTGGTTGCGTATTTCAATAAATAGCAGTAGCGTCCAATCATTTTAAGAAAAGTATTTATCTGATGAAGGTAATAGAAACCTTTTTCCAAATCTTCACTTTTCTCAGACTCTAGTAATTCACTGAGTCTCTTTCCAGCAAGAAACTCCTGGAATGAAGGATCATAGAACACATATATTGAATGGAGCCTCTGTGCTGTAAATTTACTCAATAGTCCATATTTGATGGCTTTGTCCCAATCCACACCAACTGCTCTTAAGTCATTCTCTGTAAACTGAAATTGGGAATTGAACAGTCCCTTGAGAGAAAGTTCTCCACAAGAAGACACCTGGGACGTCACTGCTTCCTTCTCATTAGCAAACTTTGTCATGTTATATTTTACGTATTCCTTAAACACATGGATGTCACCAGTGGTATTGGCATCAGGATACTGAATCCAAGAGGAACACTGGGCAAGAATCATTAATGGGGTTTGTAATATGGCTGGAAAATTTCTAGATCCTAGCAATTCCCGTATAAATGCATTTAAATGTTTAGTATTATGTGGAGGCAGGTTTTTGACTAGGTAAATTGCACTATATAGAGGGAACTTCTGGATGCTCATTATGGTTCTTGCATATTGCCGCAGCTTCATCCCCTTATCAGTGCTCACGGTGACTGCCATATTCAATCTGTTCCAAGGGTTCTTCAGTATTAATTCCTCTATGGCTTCAGGAGCCGAGTCCACCATACCATAGTCATCCAGGAGGAAGAGGACCTTATCCTTTAGTTTCTCTATGATATCCCCAAGGCTCTCTTCTGTCAAAGATGTTGAGTATCCGATCAGTTGTTGGCAGATGAGGTCACTGAGATTTTGATGGCTCTCGGCAGGAGTAAGAGAAATATAAAACACGAGACTAAATCTACTGATTATAGGACAGGATCCTGAGGCCCACAGAATGGCAATCTTTTTGAGAAGAGCGGTTTTCCCACTGCCGGCTTCCCCTTCTATCATGATGACATCTCTTAGCTCAGAGAGGATATCTGGTAATGTCAGTTGCCGAACCTGTTGATTTTTTATGTCTTTTAACATAACACATATGTCAGCAAAATGGGATTCCAGATCTACAGTAATGGAATCCCCAAAAGGAGAAGAACAGCAGAATGAAGGCTCATGATACTTTTCAGTAAGATGTTTTTTTAAGGTATCCACTTTTTCTTCGATCTGTGTTTGTCCACTTGTAAATTCTTAAAAAGAACAGAAGAAAAAAGAAAATCATAAAAGAAACATATAAAAGTTCACATAAGAAAAGCATTATGCACATGGCTCTGTTATCTTAGTATATCATAGATCAATAAATTATAGATATTCCAAAAAATAGGTTGAAATCTGGTGTGCTCCAAGTGAACAGCTAAATAAGGAGAATCCTGTCTGCAGATGAAATGCAAGGAAAGCAAATCATTACATGTGATTAGGGTATTTACTATTAATGTTGCGGAATCATTTACAGTAGAATTTCACTGTCATTTTTAAGGGCCACGATATGAACAGAATCATAGCCACACATTTTCAATAATGATGTAACGCTCAGTTTACTGACATCAGATAAGATATGTGGTAGTAGCCATATTGATGAAACCAAAAGTTTACATACACTATATAAAGAGACACATAGGCATGTTTTTCTCAGTATCTGACATGAAATCAGAATAAACCTTTCCCGCTTTATGTCAATTAGGATTACCATAATGTTTAATGTTTGCCAAATGCCAGAATAATGAGAGAGAGAGAATTTTTTAAGACATTTTTATTACTTACTGCAAAGTCAAAAGTTTACATATACTAAGATTACTATGCCTTTAAACAATTCTGTACTGCCCATATGATGATGTCATGTGTTTGGAAACTTCTGAGTTGCCAAAAAACCTCTGGAAGTGCTTTAATGTACACCTGAAACACACTGCTTCTTTGTGTAGCATCATGGGAAAGTCTAAAGAAATCAGCCAAGATATTAAGAAGAGAATTGTTGACTTGCACAAGTCTGGCTCACCCAGGGGTACAATTTAAAGAAACCTGAAGGTGCCTCGTTGATCTGTACAAACAATTATACAAGTACAAACAAGATGGGAATGTCCAGTCATCATACTTCTCAGGAAGGAGACGGGTTCTGTGTCCCAGAGATGAACATGTTTTGGTCTGACATTTGTATATCAACCCAAGGACAAAAGCAAAAGACCTTGTGAAGATGATGGCGGAAGCTCGTAAGATTGTGTCAATATCCACAGTGAAACAAGTACTGTATCAACATGGGATGAAAGGCCACTCTGCCAGGAAGAAACGATTACTCTAAAATAAACATAAAAAATCCAGATTTATGTTTGAAAATGTACACAGGAACAAAGACCTTAACTTTTGGACACATGTCCTGTGCTCTGATGAATCTAAAATTGAACATTTTGGGCATAATGACCATCATTACATTTGGAGTATAAAGGGAGAAGCTTGGAAGCCTAAAAACACCATCCCAACTGTGAAACACGGTGGTGGCACCATCATGTTGTGGGGTTGTTTTGCTGCAGGAGGGACTGGTGCACTTCACAAAATAGATGGCATCATGAGAAAAGATTAGGTGGCAATACTGAAGCAACATCTCAAGACATCAGTCAGGAAGTTAAAGCTTTGGCGGAAATGCGTCTTCCAAATGGACAATGACCTGAAGCATACTGCCAAATTAGCAACAAAGTGGCTTAAGGATAACAAAGTCAATGTTTTGGAGTGGCCATCACAAAGCCCTGATCTCAATCCTATTGAAAATGTATGGGCAAAGCTGAAAAGGCAAGTGCGAGCAAGGTGACCTACAAACCTAGATCAGTTACGCCAGTTTTGTCAGGAGGAATGGGCCCAAATTCTGACCAATTATTGTGAGAAGCTTGTGAAAGGATATCCCAAACGGTTGACCCAAGTCACTCAGTTTAAGGGCAATGGTACCAAATACCAATGAAATGTATGTAAACTTTTGACTTTGCAGTAAATAATAAAAAATTCCTTAAATATTCACTCTCTCATTATTCTGGCATTTGGCAAATATTAAAAATTATGGTAATCCTAATTGACCTAAAGAAGGAAAGGTTTATTCTGATTTCATGTCAGATATTGAGAAAAACATGCATGTGTGTCTTTTTATATAGTGTATGTAAACTTCTGGTTTCAATGGTGTCTTTGTAGTTCATTTTCTGACTAGAAATGGCAGATATTCCAACATGGATTTTTTGGGAGGCAGAAGATTAATGCATAAAGATTAGTAATGAGCGAGCACTAAAATGCTCGGGTCGAGCAAATTGGAATACTCGGGTGCTCGACCCGAGCAACGAGCCCAATGTAAGTCTAAGGGAAACTCAAGCATTTTTCAGGCGGCTCCCCACGGCGGTCTGCAGAGGGCCTAAAAATTGCCCAAATCGATGGGAACAGTGCTCAAATGACATGGAAACAGCATGGGGAAGACCCCTGGAAGCATCTCTGACTCCCAGATCACTGCTGTCAACAACGTTGTCAGAGTATTACGCCACTTTTATGGACTCACAATAAAACATACAAAAACGAAACCAAAATGGATTTTCCTGGGAAATATAATAAGGAACATCCTTTCCAGGGAAATGACTTGTATATAAGGCAAAATAAATAACCAAAAGCAAAAATACTCCTCCACACCTTGGGCTATGTTAACACGTAGCATTTTTGATGCGTTTTTGCACTTTTGCATTGCTTTCAACCAAGACAAATGCATTCACCAGGAAATGTCATTTTAACATTTTACAACCTTATCTGGCCATGTGGTGTGTGACACATGCATACAGTGCTGAAAAGACATGGGAACTGCATGGGGAAGACCTCTGGAAGCATCTCTGACTCCCAGGTCACTGCCTAAAAGTTTGCCTATCATAAGTGATCCTTGGCTCATGCGAAGATGCCTCCCGCCATGCACCTGTCGTTGCAGACTTGCAACAATCACCGTCCACGTCCTTGTCCCAGTGCAGCGTTCAGTTGTCCCTACCCCATTCCTTGGAATGCAAGTGCAAGTATGCAGGCAGCCACCCACCCACAGGCTGCAATACTATACTGCCAAATTTTTGACAGCTGCATGCACTTGAAATGTGGCCTTTTAGGCTCGTGGAGGTGGAAGTTTTTCATAACCTCATGCCGGCGGCGGCCGGCTGTCCATACTCGGTCCCCAGCCGCCACTATATTTCCCGGTATCGCCTCCGCCTTCCACAAGCACGGGTCCCACAACATTACCCGTGCCCTCCCCAGTGCACTTACAGGGAAGGACTACCTAACCACAAACACGTGGACAGGTGAATGTGGCCAGTACGGTACGGAGCCAGTCCACAACTTTTTTTGCTAAGAGTTGTATTTAGCTCGGTGAAAGGACTGGCATAGAGGGAAACCATATCTACCCTGCGTGTCATTTCTCCCAGGAAGTCCTGTAATTGAGCTTGTTGCAGAAGCAATGGCAGCCTGTCCAACATCAACTCGCACTTGTTGGTGGTGCTTTGACACACACACATCTTTCTTTGCGCATTTAATTTCTTGAATACAGAGTTGGACAATGGCCTGATCTGTAATGCGTTTTGAGAAATAACATGCACAAGCATGGCCGATCCACATTAAAAAAGCAGCCATAGAGTGTCCGGGAACCTTCCCTCATACTTTTCTTAGGCAGGGCTGCTTTTCGGCAGGGTTGGACGGGCCCACAAGAGAACCGGAGACTCCTCTGGCGGGCCCTGGCTTCTCCTTCAGGAGAGTTCATAGTGCCGAGGTGAGGCCATGATGATGATAGAGGCCACCATCTGCTTAGTTTTCTGTCACTTGGAATGCAAGTGCAAATATGCAGCCAGCCACCCACCCACCCACCCACAGGCCGCAACACTAAACTGCCAGATTTCTGGGCAGCTCTTTGCACTTGAAATATGGCCTTTTAAGCTCGTGGAGGCGGAAGCTTTTCACAACCTCATGCCAGCGGCAGCCAGGTGTCCATACTCGGTCCCCAGCCGCCACTGTATTTCCTGGCATCGCCTCCGCCTTCCACATGCACGGGTCCCACGGGTCCCACAACATTACCCATGCCCTCCCCAGTGCACTTACTGGGAAGGACCGCCTAACCACAAAACACGTGGACAGGTGAATGCGACCAGGGACGGTATGGCGCCAGTCCACAACTTTTTTTGCTGAGAGTTGTATTTAGCTCGGTGAAACAACTGGCATAGAGGGAAACCGTATCTACCATGCGTGTCATTTCTCCCAGGAAGTCCTCTAAAGCTGCTTGCACTTGAAATGTGGCTGAACATTACTGCTGGTACTTTTCTGTGGGAATTTGCTTGCCTCCTACCAGCCTGGAATATTTCCAGCAAACTATGGTATGACGCCATGGTATTAACACTGCCCCCAGTACCAGTAGTGAAGCCATCCCCAATTTCCTTCTCAGGAATTTTATTTGGTAGACTGAGTGGCTGCCCAAATACATTTTCTCACAAAGGAGCTGAAGATAGAGTGGCAGTAGGTGCAAGTTTCTCCAGCCTATTAGATATTAGAGGGTGAACGGCAGCACATTGGATCAGTGGTTAGCACTGAAACCTTGCAGTGCTGGGATCCCTGTTCAAATACCAGCAAGGACAACATCTGCAAGGACTTTGTATGTTCTCCCCGTGTTTGCGTGTGTTTTTCAATCTGAAACAGCTTCTCAGTGGGAGTTGTATTTCACCACAGCCATATTCTTTAGCTCGGTGAAAGGACTGGCATAGAGGGAAAACCGTATCTACCACTGCTGTCATTTCTCCATCACCAGGTTCCGCCCATTGTCACACACAACCATGCCTGGCTGAATGTTCAGCGGTGAGAGCCACAGATCAGGCTGCTGTGTTACAGCATTCAACAACTCTGCAGCGCTGGGCGGTTTGTCAATTAAGCATTAAGCATGTTATCTTCAGCACAGACTGTTGCCGCTTGGCCAAGGCAGTGCTGCAGTGCTGTCAGCTTGTGACTGATGTAGTCATTTCAGAGATGGAGGAGGAGGTGCATGAGCTGAACAATGTGATTACATAGAGGTTAAATTGGTGACGCTGTTTTTATACTAAAGAAAGATCTCATTGTTTTGTTTTTATTACGTTATTTTTTAAGACAAATGCATTTGTAGCACCCCGAGGGCTCGGCTGCTACAGGGGTATTGCACCTCAGACCAGAGGTGTGGTATTCCACTCCCGGGTAAGGATGGAGTGTGGACCAGGACTCGGTAGGCTGCATGCACCACACACACCCCATTTCCGAGGGACAGCTCAACGGTGCTCCCACAGAAGTGCAGGCACGACAGCTTCTGTCCCTGGCTGGAGTGGGGCGGGGAAAGGAATGCCCAGTGGTGTAGGAGCAGATAGGGGTGGGTCTTTGGGCATAGGTAGGAGCCCATTGGTTGCTAGTCACCTGGGCTCGGGTGTCAGAAGGAGGTATAAAAGGTGGGCACCATCTTAGATCAGTGTTCAGTTCAGTGGAGACAGTCTGAGGAGAAGACAGGAAGCAGAGCCCCTGCATGGGCTCTGCTCTGCAGGCAGGCCTTGTCAGGAGGCTGGAGCCTGAGAGAGAGAGAGAGAGAAGAAGGAACAGAAAGGAAAGTAGGAAAGGAACTGGAACAGAGGAGAAAGGAAGTAAGGAACACAGAGAAAGGCCCAGAGACACGAGGACAGAAGGAACCCCATATGCCCAGAGGAGATACTGGGTGAAGGGTTGGCAGAACAGGGTACCGGAACCCAAATTGGTGGAGGCAACAGATTCCTCAGCCAAAGACCGGAGGTTGTTACCACATCTTGGTGCGACCCCTCACTACATCCACCAGAAAGGCACACCGTATAGGGTCAGGGAAACCGGAGAGAGGTTTCGCCAACAGAAGGCTCGAGGAAGCTGGACAAAGGTGGGTCACTGGTGGGGACGGCCAGAGAAAGGAAAGGAAGGGAGTCCTGTGCCACGCTCTGGAATTGCCTGGGAGCTGGTCGAGTCCCTTGCCTGGTGGACGCAGCATGACTCGGGCGGTCCTAACTGCGCATAAGTGACCTGATAAAGAACTGTGAGTAAAGCATTGAAAACTGCAACTGCACGTCTCTGTGATTCCTCGCCGCACCAGCACCATTAGTACTGGGACGCTCACACCATCACCACCATCATCCACATTAGCTGCCCTGAGGCAATACTTCTCCCGTGGGGAGTTACCCCATACTCGGCTGCGCAAACAACATCAGCCTCAGCGGTCGGCAGCGCAGCGGTGGTCCCCACTGACCGCAATCCACGGGTGGCGTAGTCGGACATTGTTATTACCTAAGACTGCCACTGGTTTGACCGCCCTGGGCACGGACCGGGTCACCGCCACGGAGAACTACAACCCCCAGCATCCTACAGCGATCCGGCTCCGGGTATCCCCTGCACAGTACAGGCCCAGGGGGCGCGTCACATTCACCGGGAAATGTCATTTTAACATTTTACAACCTTATCCGGCAATGTGGTGTGTGACACATCATCAGACACATCCTGTTTTATTTATGATGGAGGGACTCTGAAAGTCATAAAGCCTATTTTTATAGGGCTTCAGGCGGCCTTTACTATTCTTAAAAGGCCAGCAGTCGGCTCTAGCTATTGTTAGAGAGCCATCAGCCGGCTATGCTTTGTTGTTCCCATTATTAACAAGTAGGTCTCCTATACTGTTATTGCGCATCCAGTGACTGCAAGGGCTGCCAAAAATTTGGACGCAACCCAATACCTATTTGAAGAGACATAGAGGAGGGTCTCAGTAAAAAAATGTTCCCATTATAAAGGAGCGGGTCTCCAATAGTGGTAATGCCCATGCTGTGACTGCAAGGGCTGCCAAAATTTGTGAAACCAACGGCTGACCAAATTTAGGAAAAACCCCACTAAGAAATTATAGACACATAGAGTAGGCCACAGTAACGACAAATTCCCATTAGAAAGGAGAGAGTCTGCTATACAGTTATAGGGTATGCAGTGAGTCCAACGGCTGACCAATTTTAGGAAAAAACCCACTAAGAATTTAAAGACACATAGAGCAGGGCCACAGTAACAAGGTACGACATGTTCCCACTAGAAAGGAGAGGGTCTGCTATACAGTTATAGGGTATGCAGTGAGTCCAACGGCTGACCAATTTTAGGAAAAAACCCACTAAGAATTTAAAGACACATAGAGCAGGGCCACAGTAACAAGGTATGACATGTTCCCACTAGAAAGGAGAGGGTCTGCTATACATTTATAGGGTATGCAGTGAGTCCAACGGCTGACCAAATTTAGGAAAAACCTCATTAAGAAATTAAAGACACATAGAGCAGGGCCACAGTAACGACAAATTCCCATTAGAAAGGAGAGGGTCTGCTATACAGTTATAGGGTATGCAGTGAGTCCAACGGCTGACCAAATTTAGGAAAAACCCCATTAAGAAATTAAAGACACACATAGCAGGGCCACAGTAACAAGTACGACATGTTCCCATTAGAAAGGAGAGGGTCTACTATACAGTTATAGGGTATGCAGTGAGTCCAACGGCTGACCAATTTTAGGAAAACCCCCACTAAGAATTTAAAGACACACAGAGCAGGGCCACAGTAACAAGGTACGACATGTTCCCATTAGAAAGGAAATGGTCTGCTATACAGTTATAGGGTATGCAGTGGGTCCAACGGCTGACCAATTTTAGAAAAAACCCCACTAAGAATTTAAAGACACACGGAGCAGGGCCACAGTAACAAGTAGTGTTGAGCCACCCCCGTAGTGTTCGGGTTCGGTTCGGTTCGTCGAACACAGGGATGTTCGAGGAACTGTTCGTCGAACTGTTCGTCGAACAACTTAGAAAACCGTCGAACACCGTTAAAACCAATGGCAGGCAAACAAAAACACATAGAAACACATAGAAAACACCTGCAAAGGTGTCCAAAAGCTGACAAACTGCTCAGAAGACACTCTCTTTAAAAAAGCCGGCCGGCAAATTCAGCAGCGGCATACACCGGTACCCGACAATTTAGACAAGAAGGAATAGAGCATCACACATAGATTAGATAGATAGAAACATGTCAGTCACACATATAAGAAGCACAGTGACAGTGTTGGTTACTGCACTTGTCATTTAGTGTAAAGGATTTATTAAAAAAAATATCAGTGTTTTCATGCACCGTCTCTTTAAAAAAGCCGGCCGGCAATTCAGCATCTGTACCCGACAATTTAGAACAGAAAGAATAGAGCTTCACACATAGATTAGATAGATAGAAACATGTCAGTCACATATATAATAAGTACAGTGATAGTGTTGCTTACTGTACTTGTCATTTAGTGTAAAGGATTTATTTAAAAAAATAATAGTGTTTTCATGCACTGTCTCTTTAAAAAAGCCGGCCGGCAATTCAGCATCTGTACCCGACAATTTATAACAGACAGAATAGAGCTTCACACATAGATTAGATAGATAGAAACATGTCAGTCACATATATATGAAGTACAGTGATAGTGTTGGTTACTGTACTTGTCATTTAGTATTAAAATAAAGGATTTATTATTAAAAAAATTGGCGTGGGGTTCCCCTTAATTTTAGGCTCTAGCGGAGGTTAAGCAGACGGCTGGGGCAGATGTTTGAAGCCTGGGAAGGGGGTAATACCCACGGAGCTTCCCAGGCTACTAATATCAGCCCCCAGCTGAATACATAGCCTTTACTAGCTATTAAAATGGGGGACCCCCCCAAAAAAATGACGTGGGGTCCCCCCTAATTTAATAGCTAGCAAAGGCTAGGCAGACAGCTGGGGGCTGATATTAATAGCCCAGGAAGGGAGCCATGAATATTGGCCCCCTCCCAGGCTAGAAACACCAGCCGTCAGCCGCCCCAGAAATGGCGCATTCATAGGATGCGCCAATTCTGGCACTTAGCCTCGCTCTTCCACGCTGCCCTGGTGCGGTGGCAGGGGGTAATAGGGTTGGGGTTGATGTCAGCTTATAATGCCAGCTGACATCAAGCCCAGGTTAGTAATGGAGAGGCGTCTATAAGACACCCCCATTACTAACCCCATAGTCAAAGTTAAAAAAACACAAACACCCAGAATAAAGTCCTTTAATTGAAATAAAGACACAATCCTTTATTGTTCTAAATTAAACCATACTTACCATCACGCCCATTCCAGCTGAAGCCAACGATCTCCTGCAATAAAAGAAAAATAATAAAGCAACCTCATCCTTACCTTTCCATGGTTCCCACGACAGCTTCAGCTCTGCTACATCGAGATGACAGGCTGGACCGCAGCAGAACGCTGCCATCCAGCCTGTCATCCCGCAGACACTGAGAAGCGCAGGCTTGCTTGCGCTGCTCAGCGTCTCTCTGTGACGACATCCAGATGAGCCGAGTTCATGTCCAATGAACTCGGCTCACCTCATGCACGTCACTGACAGCGTGGGAAAATTCTCACGCTGAAGCGCTGATTGCAGGAGAATTTTCCCACGCTGTCAGTGACGTGCAGGAGGTGAGCTGAGTTCATTGGACATGAGCTCACCTCATGCACATCACTGACAGCGTGGGAGAATTCTCCTGCACTCAGCACTTCAGCGTGAGAATTTTCCCACGCTGTCAGTGACGTGCATGAGGTGAGCCGAGTTCATTGGGCATGACCTCGGCTCATCTGGATGCCGTCACAGCGAGACAGTGAGGAGCGCAAGCATGCCTGCGCTTCTCAGTGTCTGCGGGATGACAGACAGGATGGCAGCGTTCTGCTGCGGTCCAGCCAGTCATCTCGATGTAGCAGAGCTGAAGCTGTCGTGGGAACCATGGAAAGGTAAGGATGAGGTTGGTTTATTATTTTTCTTTTATTGCAGGAGATCGTTGGCTTCAGCTGGAATGGGTGTGATGGTAAGTATGGTTTAATTTAGAACAATAAAGAATTGTGTCTTTATTTCAATTAAAGGACTTTATTCTGGGTGTTGTGTTTTTTTTAAATACTTTACTAGAAATTCATGGCGGTCATGCCTAATACTGGCGTGACCCCATGAATTTTGGGCTTGGGGCCAGCTGATAATACCAAGCTGGCCCTAACCCCTTTATTACCCAGTGAGCCACCACACCAGGGCCCTGGATGAGTTGGGTACAGCGCCAGAAGATGGCGCTTCTATGAACGCGCCATTTTCCGGGGTGGCTGCGGACTGCAATTTGTAGCGGGGGGGGGGGCCCAGAAAGCTTGGGCCTCCCTGCGCTGCAGATTCCAGCCCCCAGCTGCCTAGTTGTACCTGGCTGGACACAAAAATAGGGCGAAGCCCCACGTACTTTTTTTTAATTATTTCATGAAATTCATGAAATAATTAAGAAAAAAAGGGCTTCCCTATATTGTTGTGTCCGGCCAGGTACAAATAGGCAGCCGGTGGTTGGGGGAAGCCCGTTCCTGCCTGCTGTACCTGGCTGGACACAAATATAGTGCGAAGCCCCACTTAAATTTTTTTAAATTATTTCAGGAAATTCATGAAATAATTTAAAAAAAATTGACGTGGGGCTTCGCACTATATTTGTGTCCAGCCAGGTACAGCAGGCAGGAACGGGCTGCCCCCAACCACCAGCTGCCTATTTGTACCTGGCCGGACACAACAATATAGGGAAGCCCTTTTTTTCTTAATTATTTCATGAAATAATTTAAAGAAAATTGACGTGAGGCTTCGCCCTGTTTTTGTGTCCAGCCAGGTACAACTAGGCAGCTGGGGGCTGGAATCCGCAGCGCAGGGAGGCCCAAGCTTTCTGGGCCACCCCCGCTGCAAATTGCAGTCCGCAGCCACCCCGGAAAATGGCGCGTTCATAGAAGCGCCATCTTCTGGCGCTGTACCCAACTCATCCAGGGCCCTGATGCGGTGGCTCACTGGGTAATAAAGGGGTTAGGGCCAGCTTGGCATTATCAGTTGGCCCTAAGCCCGAAATTCATGGGGTCACGCCAATATTAGACATGACCACCATGAATTTCTAGTAAAGTATTTAAAAAAAACAACACCCAGAAAAAAGTCCTTTAATTGAAATAAACACACAATTCTTTATTGTTCTAAATTAAACCATACTTACCATCACGCCCATTCCAGCTGAAGCCAACGATCTCCTGAAATAAAAGAAAAATAATAAAGCAACATCATCCTTACCTTTCCATGGTTCCCATGACAGCTTCAGCTCTGCTACATCGAGATGACAGGCTGGACCGCAGCAGAACTGTAACGGGTCCGGGAGGCGGAACCTCTGAGCTACTATACAAGGGGGCGGCCCTTGTAAGGGAGCGGGTGGCAGTCTCTGGGTGAACGGACAGGGAGTTACGGCAAGTGATCAGGGCAGTCTCTGGGTAAGGGGTAGGTACGACCTGTGATGGCAGAGCCTCCGGGTAGGCTAGCAGGCAGATGGTAGATGTGTGCTCCCAGGTGAGCAAGCGAGAGTCTCTGGAATAGCAGGTGGTCACGGCACGTGACGGCGGAACCTCCGGGCTGGCAGGCAGGTAGGTAACGGAGAAGCGCTCCCAGGTGAGCGGGCAAGAGTCTCTGGAATAGCTGGTGGTCACCGCACGTGACAACGGGACCTCCGGGCTGGCAAGCAGGCAGGTAACGGAGATGCGCTCCCAGGTGAGCGGGCAAGAGTCTCTGAGATAGCTGGTGGTCACAGCACGTGACAACGGAGCCTCCGGGCTGGCAAGCAGGCAGGTAGCGGAGAAGCGCTCCCAGGTGAGCGGGCAAGCTGGTCCATAGACAGACTGACCGGAGTTGTAAGGCAGACCGTCGGACCTCAGGCAAGCAGGCAGGTAGCTGATGTGCGCTCCCAGGTGAGCGGACAAGTTGGTCCTTAGACAGACTGACCGGAGTTGTAAGGCAGACCGTCGGACCTCAGGCAAGCAGGCAGGTAGCTAGTATTCAGGCAGGAATCAGGCAGGTAACTAGCAGGAAACTGGCAGGAAACTGGCAGGTAACTGGCAGGTAACTGGCAACGGGACCTGAGGGCTGAAGCACAGGTGAGACACAGGTGCAAACAACATTGCTCGGGCACCTCCATTTTGGAGGAGGTGCCTTATATATGATGAAGTCCTCCGGCCATTGGCCGGGGACTCTTTAGGGCGGCGCGCGCGGCCCCTTTAAGAGGAGGGGAGCGCGCGCGCGCGCGCCCTAAGCACAGGGGCCGGGAAGGAGCGCGCGCTGAGAGCAGAGCAGGAGAAGGACGCCGGGACGGAGCGCGCGCTGACAGCAGAGCGGGGGGAGGATGCCGGGCACGGAGCAGAGCGGTGAGAGGAGCAGCGTCCCTGCCTAGCAGAGGGCAGGGACGCCGGCACTACAGTACCCCCCCCTTTAGGCCCCCCCTTTTTTAGGCCAGACAGAAATTTAGCTAGGATGAGAGGGGCATGGATGTTCTCCCGGGGCTCCCACGTTCTCTCCTCAGGACCAAACCCCTTCCAATCTACCAGAAAAAAGGTCTTTCCTCTTACCCTTTTGGTGGCAAGAATGTTCTCTACCTCAAACTCGTCCTCAGCAGAAACCGGAGCAGGAGGCGTACCTGTAGACTTGGAAAAAGAGTTAAGCACCACAGGTTTGAGGAGAGACACATGGAAGGAGTTAGGGATCCGTAAGTTGGCCGGGAGTTTCAATTTATAGGCCACCGGGTTGATCTGACTGATGACCTCCAGTGGGCCGATGAACCGAGGCCCTAACTTATAGGAAGGGATCTTGAGCCGGACATATTTGGACGAGAGCCAGACTTTATCCCCAGGGCGGAATTGAGGAGGGTCCAGACGTTTTTTGTCAGCGTGTCTTTTCATACGCTCGGATGACAGAAGGAGTGCGGACCGGGTACTCTCCCATATGGAGGAAAATTTGTTAACAAGAGATTCCGCAGCCGGATTGTCCACCGAGGTGGAGACGGGAAACGGGATCCGAGGATGCTGACCGTAGACTACAAAAAACGGGGATTTGGAGGAAGACTCGCTCTCGTGATTGTTGTACGAGAATTCGGCCCATGGCAGGAGATCCACCCAGTCAGAATGGTGGGCATTAACGAAGTGCCGAAGGTAACTGGTCAGGTTCTGATTGATCCGCTCCACTTGACCATTAGACTGTGGGTGGTAAGCGGAGGAGAAGTCCAGGGTGACGTCCAGCAATTTACAAGTGGCTCTCCAGAAACGGGAAGTGAACTGTACTCCTCGATCCGACACGATGTGACGGGGCAGGCCATGAAGACGGAAGATGTGGCGGATAAAGTCTTTAGCCAGCTCGGGTGCAGACGGAAGACCTGGCAGTGGAATGAAGTGAGCCATCTTGGAAAAGCGGTCAGCGACCACCCAAATGACCGTACAACCGGCAGAGACGGGCAGATCAGTTATGAAGTCCATCGCTATATGCTGCCAGGGGGCAGCAGGTACTGGCAGAGGTAGGAGGCGGCCGGCCGGCAGGTGTCTCGGAACTTTGTTGCGGGCGCAGGACACACAGGCAGAAACAAAGTCAATTACATCCTTGTGCAGGTTAGGCCACCAGTAGTGCCGGGTAATAAGCTGGAGGGTCTTTTTCTGACCGGCGTGGCCAGCTAGTTTAGACGAATGACCCCAGTGTAGGATCTTCTCCCGATCAGGTACTGGTACGAACGTCTTACCAGGAGGAAGACGATTTAGACTCACGGGAGCCACCTGCATTACTCTGGCGGGATCGATGATGTGTTTCGGATCCTCCTCGAGATCAGACACCAGAAAGGATCGAGACAAGGCGTCCGCCTTGACGTTTTTGTCAGCCGGGCGAAAATGAAGGACAAAATCAAAACGAGCAAAAAACAAGGACCACCGGGCTTGGCGCGGGTTAAGTCTCTGGGCATGCTGGAGGTAAGCCAAGTTCTTGTGGTCAGTGTAAATTATTACCGGGTGAAGAGCCCCCTCGAGCAGGTAACGCCACTCCTCCAATGCCAGTTTGATGGCCAATAACTCTCGGTCTCCTATGGAATAATTGCGCTCTGAGGAGGAGAAGAGTTTTGAGAAGAAGCCACAAGTTACCATCCTCCCGGAAGATGATTTTTGAGTAAGTACTGCTCCGGCTCCAGAGGAGGAGGCGTCAACTTCCAGGAAGAACTGCTTGTTGCCATCTGGGCGATGCAGCACCGGGGCGGAAGAAAAGGCCTGTTTAAGGGAAAGAAAGGCCTCCTCTGCTTCGGGTGGCCACTCTTTGGGATTAGTACCTTTACGGGTGAGCGCAGAAATTGGGGCCGTCCGGGAAGAGAAGTGTGGTATGAAGAGGCGGTAGTAGTTGGCGAAGCCCAGGAATCGCTGAATGGCCTTCAACCCCTCCGGTCGGGGCCATTTCTCGATGGCAGACAGTTTCTCAGGATCCATTTGTAGGCCGGTCTGAGAGATAATGTAGCCCAGAAACGGAAGCGAGGTCTGCTCAAAGAGGCACTTCTCAAATTTAGCGTAGAGATGGTTCTGCCTTAGCCTGAGCAGGACCTGACGAACGTCCCTCCGGTGAGTCTGGAGATCCGGAGAGAAGACCAAGATGTCGTCCAGGTACACCACTACGCAGGAGTAGAGAAGGTCCCGGAAGATGTCATTGACCAACTCTTGAAAGACGGCAGGAGCGTTACAGAGACCAAAGGGCATTACCAGGTATTCATAGTGGCCGTCCCGGGTGTTGAATGCCGTCTTCCATTCATCCCCCTGACGAATACGAACCAGGTTGTACGCCCCACGAAGGTCCAGTTTGGTGAAGATCCTAGCCCCCCTCAGACGATCAAATAATTCTGGAATGAGCGGAAGGGGGTACTTATTCTTCACCGTGATCAGGTTTAGGCCTCTATAGTCTATACAGGGACGGAGAGAGCCGTCCTTCTTTTTGACGAAAAAGAAGCCTGCTCCCGCCGGGGAGGTAGATTTCCGGATGAATCCTCTGGCCAGATTCTCCTCAATATATTCGGACATTGACCGGGTCTCAGCAGCGGATAAAGGATAGATACGCCCACGGGGAGGAGTAGTACCGGGTAGCAGATCGATGGGACAGTCGTATGGTCTATGTGGTGGTAATGTCTCTGCCTCCTTTTTATTAAAGACATCTGCATAAGACCAATAAGGAATCGGAAGTCCAGGTAGATTAGCTGGGGTAGGAGAAGGACGGACGGGATGGACGGGAACCAGGCAGGTTTTATGACAGTCTTGTCCCCAGCGAAGGACCTCTCCGGTTTGCCAGTCTAGCACGGGTGCATGTCTCTGGAGCCAGGGCAGACCTAGCAAGAGGGCGTGAGAGAGTCCAGGCAGAACATGAAAGGAGATACTTTCAGAATGCAGCATTCCCACCTGCAGGGTAATGGATTCGGTGATGAGTTGAATGGGGCGAGGTAAGAGGCCCCCATCCACGGCAGCGACAGACAAGGGTACAGCCAGAGGTTTGGTGGGGATGCGGTATTTCTCAACCAGGGACTGTGAAATAAGGTTCCCGGCTGCTCCAGAGTCAAGTTGGGCTAGTTCGAAATAACGGTTCTCCCCGTAGATGATCGAAACAGACAACAGCAGGGATGGAGAGGATTTATTCTTGTCTAGGTGGACCTCTCTGAGCGAACCTAGACACAGGCGTTTCCCGACCTCTCCGGGCAGGCACGGATCCGGTGCTCCTTACTGCCACAGTAGAAGCAGCTCCCCTCGGCACGGCGTGAGTCCTGACGGGTTTTGACCATCTTGGTCTGGTCGACCTGCATAGGCTCAGGAGAGTGTACCTGGGGAGAGACGGAGGGAATGACGGGTTTCTGGAAAGTAGGAGCTAAACGTGGAATCCTTCTCTCACGGGTGACCTCTTTGGCACGCTCTTGGAACCGTAGGTCAATCCGGGTGGCAAGGGTTATTAGATCATCGAGAGAGGTAGGAATGTCCCGACCAGCAAGTTCATCTTTAATACGACCGGACAGACCCTCCCAGAAGACGGATACCAGAGCGTCGTTATCCCAGGCCAGCTCCGAGGCAAGGGTGCGGAACCGTATGGCATATTGGCCCACGGTGAGACCCTCCTGACGGAGGCGTAGCAGAGAGGATGCGGATGAGGTCTTCCGTCCGGGTTCGTCGAAGACTTTCCGGAAAGCCGAGAGAAAAGCAGGCAAGTTGGACACCAGGGGGTCTCCTCTCTCCCATAGAGGATTTAGCCAGGCCAGGGCCTCCCCGGTGAGATGGGACATGATAAAGGCAATTTTGGCCCAGTCGGAATTAAACTGATGGGACAAAAGTTCAAAGTGCAGGGTGCACTGATTTATGAAGCCCCGAGCCTGGACGGGGTCGCCTCCGAAGCGAGGAGGTGCAGAGAGCCGGGGTCCGGGGTAGGATACCATAGTATTAGTGGGCAGCGGAGCTGCCGGATTGCAAGATATGGCACTGGCGGAGGTTGTTGGTGGATCAGACAGAGTGTTCAGGCGAGTATTAACATTCCGCAGGTGACCCAGGATGGCCTCCTGTTGGGACCTCTGACGGGACAGTTCAAGACAGAGGTCCGAGAGCGAGGGAGCTTGGGTGCCACCGGGTTCCATGGCCCGAGCAAACTGTAACGGGTCCGGGAGGCGGAACCTCTGAGCTACTATACAAGGGGGCGGCCCTTGTAAGGGAGCGGGTGGCAGTCTCTGGGTGAACGGACAGGGAGTTACGGCAAGTGATCAGGGCAGTCTCTGGGTAAGGGGTAGGTACGACCTGTGATGGCAGAGCCTCCGGGTAGGCTAGCAGGCAGATGGTAGATGTGTGCTCCCAGGTGAGCAAGCGAGAGTCTCTGGAATAGCAGGTGGTCACGGCACGTGACGGCGGAACCTCCGGGCTGGCAGGCAGGTAGGTAACGGAGAAGCGCTCCCAGGTGAGCGGGCAAGAGTCTCTGGAATAGCTGGTGGTCACCGCACGTGACAACGGGACCTCCGGACTGCCAAGCAGGCAGGTAACGGAGATGCGCTCCCAGGTGAGCGGGCAAGAGTCTCTGAGATAGCTGGTGGTCACAGCACGTGACAACGGAGCCTCCGGGCTGACAAGCAGGCAGGTAGCGGAGAAGCGCTCCCAGGTGAGCGGGCAAGCTGGTCCATAGACAGACTGACCGGAGTTGTAAGGCAGACCGTCGGACCTCAGGCAAGCAGGCAGGTAGCTGATGTGCGCTCCCAGGTGAGCGGACAAGTTGGTCCTTAGACAGACTGACCGGAGTTGTAAGGCAGACCGTCGGACCTCAGGCAAGCAGGCAGGTAGCTAGTATTCAGGCAGGAATCAGGCAGGTAACTAGCAGGAAACTGGCAGGAAACTGGCAGGTAACTGGCAGGTAACTGGCAACGGGACCTGAGGGCTGAAGCACAGGTGAGACACAGGTGCAAACAACATTGCTCGGGCACCTCCATTTTGGAGGAGGTGCCTTATATATGATGAAGTCCTCCGGCCATTGGCCGGGGACTCTTTAGGGCGGCGCGCGCGGCCCCTTTAAGAGGAGGGGAGCGCGCGCGCGCGCGCCCTAAGCACAGGGGCCGGGAAGGAGCGCGCGCTGAGAGCAGAGCAGGAGAAGGACGCCGGGACGGAGCGCGCGCTGACAGCAGAGCGGGGGGAGGATGCCGGGCACGGAGCAGAGCGGTGAGAGGAGCAGCGTCCCTGCCTAGCAGAGGGCAGGGACGCCGGCACTACAAGAACGCTGCCATCCAGCCTGTCATCCCGCAGACACTGAGAAGCGCAGGCTTGCTTGCGCTCCACAGTGTCTCTCTGTGAGGGCATCCAGATGAGCCGAGTTAATGTCCAATGAACTCGGCTCACCTCATGCACGTCACTGACAGCGTGGGAAAATTCTCCTGCACTCAGCGCTTCAGCGTGGGAGAATTCTCACACTGAAGCGCTGAGTGCAGGAGAATTCTCCCACGCTGTCAGTGACGTGCAGGAGGTGAGCTGAGTTCATTGGACATGAGCTCACCTTATGCACGTCACTGACAGCGTGGGAAAATTCTCCTGCACTCAGCGCTTCAGCGGGAGAATTCTCACGCTGAAGCGCTGAGTGCAGGAGAATTCTCCCACGCTGTCAGTGACGTGCAGGAGGTGAGCTGAGTTCATTGGACATGAGCTCACCTTATGCACGTCACTGACAGCGTGGGAGAATTCTCCTGCACTCACCGCTTCAGCGTGAGAATTTTCCCACGCTGTCAGTGACGTGCATGAGGTGAGCCGAGTTCATTGGACATGAACTCGGCTCATCTGGATGTCGTCACAGAGAGACGCTGAGCAGCGCAAGCAAGCCTGCGCTTCTCAGTGTCTGCGGGATGAGAGGCTGGATGGCAGCGTTCTGCTGCGGTCCAGCCTGTCATCTCGATGTAGCAGAGCTGAAGCTGTCGTGGGAACCATGGAAAGGTAAGGATGAGGTTGCTTTATTATTTTTCTTTTATTGCAGGAGATCGTTGGCTTCAGCTGGAATGGGCGTGACGGTAAGTATGGTTTAATTTAGAACAATAAAGGATTGTGTCTTTATTTCAATTAAAGGACTTTATTCTGGGTGTTTGTTTTTTTTTAACTTTGACTATGGGGTTAGTAATGGGGGTGTCTTATAGACGCCTCTCCATTACTAACCTGGGCTTGATGTCAGCTGGCATTATAAGCTGACATCAACCCCAACCCTATTACCCCCTGCCACCGCACCAGGGCAGCGTGGAAGAGCGAGGCTAAGTGCCAGAATTGGCGCATCCTATGAATGCGCCATTTCTGGGGCGGCTGACGGCTGGTGTTTCTAGCCTGGGAGGGGGCCAATATTCATGGCTCCCTTCCTGGGCTATTAATATCAGCCCCCAGCTGTCTGCCTAGCCTTTGCTAGCTATTAAATTAGGGGGGACCCCACGTAATTTTTTTGGGGGGGTCCCCCATTTTAATAGCTAGTAAAGGCTATGTATTCAGCTGGGGGCTGATATTAGTAGCCTGGGAAGCTCCGTGGGTATTACCCCCTTCCCAGGCTTCAAACATCTGCCCCAGCCGTCTGCTTAACCTCCGCTAGAGCCTAAAATTAAGGGGAACCCCACGCCAATTTTTTTAATAATAAATCCTTTATTTTAATACTAAATGACAAGTACAGTAACCAACACTATCACTGTACTTCATATATATGTGACTGACATGTTTCTATCTATCTAATCTATGTGTGAAGCTCTATTCTGTCTGTTATAAATTGTCGGGTACCGCTGCTGAATTGCCGGCCGGCTTTTTTAAAGAGACGGTGCATGAAAACACTATTATTTTTTTTGATAAATCCTTTACGCTAAATGACAAGTACAGTAAGCAACACTGTCACTGTACTTCGTATATATGTGACTGACATGTTTCTATCTATCTAATCTATGTATGATGCTCTATTCTGTCTGTTATAAATTGTCGGGTACCGCTGCTGAATTGCCGGCCGGCTTTTTTAAAGAGACGGTGCATGAAAACAGTATTATTTTTTTTGATAAATCCTTTACGCTAAATGACAAGTACAGTAAGCAGCACTTTCACTGTACTTCGTATATATGTGGCTGACATGTTTATATCTATCTAATCTATGTGTGAAGCTCTATTCTTTCGGTTCTAAATTGTCGGGTACAGGTATATGCCGCTGCTGAATTGCCGGCTTTTCATGTTTCACTGTTGGCACTGTTCCCATCGATTTGGGCAATCACTGTAATGCCACAACCACCATGGCTGTGGCATTACAGTGAGTGGCAGACAATCCCTGCATGCTTGGTGCTCTAAATAGCGCCAGACATGCAGGACACGCTTTTGGTGCACGAACAGTTATCGAACATAACCTCGAACAGCCGAATTTTTTGCAAATCGTTCGGGTTCGTCGAACAACTCGAACACCGCCCAAAACAGCTCGAATTTGAGATTGGCGAACAGTTCTAGTCGAACACCGCTCATCTCTAGTAACAAGGTACGACATGTTCCCATCAGAAAGGAGAGGGTCTGCTATACAGTTATATGGTATGCAGTGAGTCCAACGGCTGACCAATTTTAGGAAAAACCCCACTAAGAATTTAAAGACACACAGAGCAGGGCCACAGTAACAAGGTACGACATGTTCCCATTAGAAAGGAGAGGGCCTGCTATACAGTTATAGGGTATGCAGTGAGTCCAATGGCTGACCAAATTTAGGAAAACCCCACTAAGAATTTAAAGACACACAGAGCAGGGCCACAGTAACAAGTACGACATGTTCCCATTAGAAAGGAGAGAGTCTGCTATACAGTTATAGAGTATGCAGTGAGTCTAACGGCAGACCAATTTTAGGAAAAACCCCACTAAGAAATTAAAGACACACAGAGCAGGGCCACAGTAACAAGGTGCGACATGCTCCCATTAGAAAGGAGAGGGTCTGCTATACAGTTATAGGGTATGCAGTGAGTCCAACGGCTGACCAATTTTAGGAAAAACCCCACTAAGAATTTAAAGACACACAGAGCAGGGCCACAGTAACAAGGTACGACATGTTCCCATTAGAAAGGAGAGGGTCTGCTATACAGTTATAGGGTATGCAGTGAGTCCAACGGCTCACCAATTTTAGGAAAAACCCCAGTAAGAATTTAAAGACACATAGAGCAGGGTCACAGTAACAAGGTACGACATGTTCCCATTAGAAAGGAGAGGGTCTGCTATACAGTTATAGGGTATGCAGTGAGTCCAACGGCTGACCAATTTTAGGAAAACCCCACTAAGTATTTAAAGACACACAGAGCAGGGCTACAGTAACGACAAATTCTCATTAGAAAGGAGAGAGTCTCCTATAGTGTTGACCTATGCAGTGAAGCAGTGAATGTGAGGGCTGCCAAAAATTTGGAGGCACTTCAATGACCCTTGGAAGAGACGTGGAGGAGGGCCTCATAAAAAAATGTTCCCATTAGAAAGGAGCAGGCCTCCTATACTAGTAATGCCCATGCACTAAGTGTATGGGCTGATAAACATTTACCCCTGGGGGGTATACATGAACATACTGTATAAAAAAATTTTTTATGGGCATCATAAACACCCTTTAAAAAAATTATGTGGGTGTTGCATTACGGACCACGGTCACCCTGGTGATATGGTGGTGGAGGATGTGGAGAAGGAGGAGGACAAGAGCAAATAGCAAAAATCAGGAAGCGTATACCCATGTGTGGGTGTGAAAAGGTGTAATGGGAATACACCTCCCAAGAAAAGACACTGGATTTGAGTTTATGTTACGCTGCTATCATTCGGTGGTGTTAAGAAGTCTGGCCCAATCCAGCCCTTGTTCATTTTTATAAGTCAGCCTGTCAGCATTTTCAGTTGACAGGCGGATGCGCTTATCTGTTATAATTCCACCAGCGGCACTAAAAACCCGCTCTGATAAAACGCTGGCGGCAGGCCAGGACCTCCAAGGCATAGAGAGCCAGTTCATTCCACGTATCCAGCTTGGATACCCAATAATTATAAGGCACAGCGGAATCACGGAGGACATTGGTACGGTCTGCAAGGTACTCCCTCAGCATCTTCCCAAACTTTGCACTCCTTGTGAGAGTACCCCGTGCCTTAGGGCCTGTGAGATGGGAGGGTTTGAGAAAACTCTCCCAGAACTTTGACAGTGTTCCTCTGCCTCTGCTGGATTGAAGTGGTGTCTCTCTCGCCTGTACTCCTTGGTTGTCCAACGAAGTGTGCCCTCTGCCGCCAGCGTTTTCAGATGGGAATTTCTTTAAGAGTTCTGCAACAAGGGCCTTCCTGGTATAGCCCCATTTTTGTAGACCTGTCCGCCTCAGGAATAAGAGATATAAAGTTCTCCTTGTAGAGTGAGTCTAGAAGGGTCACCAACCAGTAATGACTGTCACCCAAAATTTTGAGAACGCGAGGGTCATGGGAAAGGCAGCGTAACATAAACTCAGCCATGCGTGCCAGACTACTATCAGGCAAGACTTCTGTGTCCTCACCAAGAGGATGACTGAGCATGCTCTCCTCCTCCTCCTCTCTGTCCTCTGGCCATCCACGCTGAACAGACGGTATGACAGCTGTGCAGGTAATACTGTCTATAGTGCATGAAACTAGCTCCTGTCCTTCCTCCTCCTCCTTCTCTTCCTCATTGTCACCCAGTCCATGTTGGGATGAGATGAAGTTTGGCTGTGTGTAATCACCCTGTATGGTTCCTTGCTCCATCTCATCGTGCTCCGCCTGCAATGCATCCTCTTTGATTGAGAGTAGAGAGCGTTTCAGAAGACAGAGAAGCGGGATGGTGACGCTAATTACGGCATCATCGCCGCTCACCATCTTGGTGGGGTCCTCAAAGTTTTGGAGGATGGTACATATATCTGACATCCATGTCCAGTCCTGAGGTCTTATGTGTGGAGTCTGAACTGAATACTGACAGCCTTGTTGATGCTGGTACTCAACAACTGCCCTCTTCTGCTCATAAATCCTTCCTAACATCTGCAGTGTAGAGTTCCAACGCGTGGGGACATCACACACCAGTCTGTGAGCCGGAAGCTGCAAATGATGCTGAAACACTGCAAGGGTGGCGGAAGCTGTAGCTGACTTTCTAAAATGGGCACACAGGCGGCGTACTTTAACAAGCAGATCCGGCAGCTCCGGGTAGGATTTGAGAAACCACTGAACCACGAGGTTAAGCACATGGGCCAGGCATGGTACGTATGTGAGCGAGCCTCGCCTCAGAGCCGCCACCAGGTTCCGGCCACTGTCACACACGACCATGCCTGGCTGTAGGTTCAGCTGTGTGAGCCACAGATCTGCCTACAACTCTTCAGCACTGTGCAGTTTTTCACCTAAGCATATTAGCTTGAGCACAGCCTGTTGCCGCTTGGCCGAGGCAGTGCTGCAGTGCTTCCAGCTTGTGACTGATGAGGTCATTTCGGAGATGGAGGCTGAAGAGGAAGAGGAGGCTGAGGAGGATGAGGTACAGGAGCTGTAGACCATGGGGGCAACCCTGGTTGACCTGGGGCCCGCAATCCTTGGCATCGGGAGGACGTGTTCTGTCCGAAGGTCCGAATGGATCCCGGCTTCCACTATGTTAACCCAGTGTGCCGTCAGCGAGCTGTACCATCCCTGCCCACAAGCACTTGTCCACGTGTCCATGGTTGACTGGACTTTACCATTAACGGCTTTGTTGAGAGCACAGCTAATGTTTTGGGACACGTGCTTGTGTAATGCGGGGATGGCACACCGAGAGAAATAGTGGTGGCTGTGGACTGAGTACCGAGGGACGGCCACCACAATCAGGTTGCGGAATGCTTCCACCTCCACGAGCCTAAAAGGCAACATTTCGAGCGCAAGCAGTCGTGAAATGTGAGAATTTAGTAGCGTGGCCTGTGGGGTATTGGCTGCATATTTGCGCTTGCGTTCCAAGGACTGGGGTATGGACAACTGAACGCTGCGCTGGGACAAGGACATGCTTCCTGATGCTGCTACTTGAGAGTGTGCAACGACAGGTGCAGGGCAGGAGGCATCATCGCATGCACCATAGACAGGGAATTGGCTTGTATGCACAACAGCGGAAGAAGCAATGGTGCCACCCGCAGACACTGTTCCTGGACCCTGGGGTTCGGCCCACAAAGTCGGGTGCTTTGCTGCCATGTGCCTGATCATGCTGGTGGTGGTCAAGCTGGTAGTTTTGCTACTCCTGCTGATGCTGGCCTGGCAGGTGATGCAAATGGCCTTTTTGGGGTTATTGGCAGAGTCTTTAAAAAACAACCAGACTCGGGAAGACCTAACAGTTGTACTGGCAACTTCCTTCGTGTTGGTGTTACAGGGAACGGTTGCCTGCCTTCGTCTGCGGCCACCACACTGCTTCTTCCCGCCTGTTGGGGTGCTCTGCCTCCCTCCCCCTGTGTGCTGCTGTCCTCGCTCTGCATGTCCTCCTGTCAGGTTGGGTCAGTTACTATATCATCCAACACCTCGTCTTCCACTTCCACACCCTGGTCCTCTTCCTGACTTTCTGGCAATTGTGTCGTCCACCTCTTGTGACACTTTCCCACCATCACCTTCGTGTGACCGTGGCTGCTCAAATATTTGGGCATCGTTACACGCGATCTCCTCTTGCCCCACTTTAAGTGGACCGGGCGAGAGGCCCGAATCTATAAATGGAAAAGTGAACAGCTCTTCAGAGTGTCCTAGTGTGGGATCAGTTGTCTCTGGGTACTCGGCATGGTGGAAGGAAAGAGGATTAGGGTGAGGAATATGCGGTACAGACTCACGGCTACTGAAACTTGACCGTGTGGAAGACAGGGGGTGGTGGTGGTGGCTAAATGACTGGAAGCATTATCCACTATCCAACCAACAACCTTTGGACACTGCTCTGGGTTCAATAGTGGTGTGCTGCGGTCCCCTAGAAATTGGGACAGGAAGGTCAGGCGAGAAGATGTGGGTGTTTGTTGTGGCACAATTTCGGCTTGCCCACGGGCTTGTCCTCGGCCTCTGCATGCACCATTACCATCACGTCCAGTTCCCCGTCCCTTGCCACGTGCCTAGCCCATTTTAAATGGAGGACAGTATCTTCCACGCTCACTACAAATGACTGAGTTTGGAGCGAACTTATATGTGATCCGTGTGATGGAGAAAACAGTTTTAAATACCAGGCCTGTAGGTAAGTAGTTTGACCAGTAAACTGCTGTGAATTGCTTCACTGACACATTGAAAGAAATTTTTAATGGAGGCCAGAAATGGCAGCATTTTCTGACAACGTATATGTGATCCGTGTGACGGAGAAAACAGAATTTTAAATAGCTGGATTTCTAGCGCTCTAATATGGAAAGGACCTGGCTGTATTCTGCAGTGCCAACAAGCAAATGGTGCAGAAAAAACTGTGTTCTCTGGATTGCTTTTTAAGCAAATAATGAGGATTAAGATCCAAAGAAAAGTATTCATGGCCCCTGAGACCTGGGCCTTTGTATAGAAATATCTAACAGCAGCAGAAGGCAGAATTGGAATGGATCCTCTTGTGCTATATGCACTGCAGTCTGCTATATACACTGCCTGCCTATACACCCTGCCTGCCTGATATCTCTGCAGATGGATTAGTCCTCAGAAGGACTGTTTGTTAAGATGGATATGTGTAATGTTAGTTTTTTCTCCCTACACTACCTAATACACAAGCAAATCTGTCCCTGACGCAGCAGCACCTGTCCCTACACTGTCTGATCCGGAGTGACTGTGAAGAGCATGGCGGTGCCAGGTCTGATATAGACCCGATGACGCTGTACGGCCAGCCAATCACTGTAATGCCTACAACCAACATGGCTATGGCATTATAGTGCATGGCAGGCAATCCCTGCATGTTCATTGGCTCTCTAAAGAGCGCCAAACATGCAGGGAGGGACCCGAGTTCCCGCCCGAGCAACCCAGAAATACTCGGCGAACGCCGAGCATCTCGAGCAGGAGATGCTTGGGCGAGCACCGAGCAGTAGCGAGCATGCTCGCTCATCATTAATAAAGATGCAACATTTACACATGCATATATTAAGGCCGCTATTCGACTAATAGATAGATAGTTTACAGAGAGATAGATAGATAATAGATAGATGGATATATACATAAATTCTTCTCACCTGTTATTGGATAAACTTTTTTTTCAGATGCATATGTGAAAGATGTTCCCTGAAAAAAAATGAGATAGATCCCAATAACAATATTCATGAGTAAACCATACATTCACTGTGCTATTATTTCATTGCAACATGTGTAATGTTGCTCACAATATACTCCTGCCTTATTTCTCAGTGGTATCTGTTCAGAAAGTACCATTGTTATTTATTTTTAGTTTATTTTTTTTAAATTCTTGTCAGTATATAACAGACATTTGCTTTTTACCCTTTATAACTTGTCAAGCTTAATTTCTTAGTGCTATACCATTAAAATTGTGGATGTTGCTTACTGAAAAGTACCAGCCTTGAAAGAGCTTTGTAAAATAGACCAACATCGGCAAAATAGCAAAACATACTGTACATCCAGGGAACTACATGAAAATTTCTGAAGATCTGATCATCAATGTAAATTCAAGTTCCTAATCTAAAATTTGTGTTCTAATGGCACCACATAAAAGAGAAATACATAAGACCTGAGAAGAAAAATAATGTCTTTACATAAGAAAGGTGAAACCCCCATAGGCAGACTCTTTATACAGTACAGACCAAAAGTTTGGACACACCTTCTCATTTAAAGATTTTTTTGTATTTTCATGACTATGAAAATTGTACATTCACACTGAAGGCATCAAAACTATGAATTAACACATGTGGAATTATATACTTAACAAAAAAGTGTGAAACAACTGAAAATATGTCTTATGTTCTAGGTTCTTCAAAGTAGCCACCTTTTGCTTTGATGACTGTGACTCGCCCCCTGGGCCGTGGGGCATGCGGATCCGGGCGATAGGGGAACGATGGGGGTAGTAGTAGTGGCGGCCCGGTCCCGCGGCTCAGGGTGGTCAGGCCAATGGTAGTCTGCTATGCGCTCCAAATAATGTCCGACTACGCCACCCGTGGATTGCGATTATTAGGAACCGCCGCTGCAAGGCAGTCCGCTGGGGCTGATGATGGGTGCAGCTGAGGTGATGTGACTCCCCACGGGAAGAGTGCAGCCCCAGGGCAGTGTAGTGGATGTTGGGAGTGATGGTAGTGCGGGTCCCGGTGCTGATAGTGCTGGAGGCGCGAAGGAGCACACAGACAACAAGTTACAGTCCAGGGTCTTTACTCACAGTTCGTTTGTTCCAGGTCACTTCGGCCAGCAGTGACCGCCCGAGCCGTGCTGCGTCCACCAGGCGAGGGGCTCGGTCAACTCCCAGGCAGTTCAGGAGCATGGCACAGGACCCCCTTTTATCCTTTCTCTGGCCTGCCTCACCAGTGACCCACTTTTGTCCAGCTGCCGCGGACCTGTGCGGTTAAACGTGGGCCCCGTCCTCCGCTGTCCTATATGGTGCCTTCCTAGCAGGTTTGATGAGGTGTCGCACCAATATATGATCACGACGACCGGTCTTTGGCTGAGGGTTGTTTCTCCTCCACCAACTTGGGATCCGGTACCCTTAATCTGCCTGACCCTGCACCCGGGATTCTCGTGGGTTCTTAGGGTCCCTTCCACCTTCTTGTTCCTGAGCCCTTCTGTTTCTCTGTCTCTCCTTCTTTGCAGTTCCTTTCTGTTTCTGTTCCTTTCTCTTGGAGCTGAGATGAGCCAGAATCTCAGCTCCCCTTCACCTCCTCCTCGGCCTCTTCTCCAGGCCCACTTCTCCTTCTCCTCTCAGGCCCCGGCCTCTTCCCTAGGCCTGCCTCTGGAGCAGCACTCAGCCTGAGCTGCTGCTCCCTGTCTTCTCCTCTCCACAGAACAGAACCTAGATCTAAGATGGTGCCCACCTTTTATACCTCCCTCTAGCCATGAGCCCAGGTGACCAGCAACCAATGGGCTCCTTCCTACACTCAGGAACCGCCCCCTATCTGCCCCTACAGCACTGGGTGTTCCACCCCTCCCTCCCCACTCCAGCAGGGACATGGTCGGTCGTGCCTGCACTTCTGTCTAGTGGGAGCACCGTTGAGCTGTCCCTCGGAAATGGGGTGTGTGTGCTGTATGCAGCTAACTGAGCCCTGGTCCATACTCCATCCTTACCCGGGAGTGGAATATCACACCTCTGGACTGAGGTGCAATACCCCTGTAGCGGCCGAACCCTCGGGGCGCTTCATTCCCCCCTGGCAAAGCACAGCACGTCCTCGGGCTGGAAAAGAGCAAAAGCAGTTGATTACAGGACATGCAAAGACTTTTTCAATAACTTTTCACATTAGAAACAGACATTACGGTTCAACTCCCTTTATGGGACACACTTTTCTTTTCACTAGACATTATAGAAAACTTTTCCAATACTTCCGGAACTCTTTTGTATAAAACATTATAGAAAACTTTCACATGACTATTTAGCAGCATATAAAACCTTTTCATATAAAACATTTTTTTAAGTAAAGCACATTCTTGGATCCTGGCGGCGGTGCAACTTGCGACCAGGCGTTCTTTCTTTTTAAAGGTGCAACAGTCCATTTTAACTTTGAGGTAGACGTTGCGGTTCTTGTATAAAACCAGTAGGGGGTGCTTTAAGAAGCGCAACTATATACATGGGATTGGCCGTTCCCAGTCCTCGGCCGGTGGGGATAGGGGAATGGCTGCTCACAGTCCTCAGCCTGTTAGGGGAAGAGGGATGGCTGCTCTCAGTCCTCAGCCAGGTTACTTAGGGGATAGGGCATAACGTTCACACAGTCCTATATCAGTCCCAACGGGGACCACACGCAATTTGAAACAGTCCCACACAGTTCCTTTGCACCCTTACGGGTAACTATTTATAATGCCACTTGACCGTTCACTGGTAACGGTGTCTTCGTGACGCTCCTTCTTCCTCCTCATACGGATCTTCAGGCCCGTCAAGGCCCTCCTGGTACTCAGCGTCCGAGTAGTGCTGTTCCTCCTCCTCTACTACTCGGCGGACGTGTAGGGCGTACCACCCCTTCACGCCTTGGTGTCGGGTGTAAGACACAACGTCGCCTGGGAATAGATCCCGCCCACGATGGCCTTCCGGTAGGTGACTCTCCACATCTCTCCTTGTCACAAACACGTCACTGATGGTCTCGGGGTCTCGGATGAAGCCCCAGCCGCGCTCCATCTGGAACTTCACCACAGTCCCGGTGACTCGGGGTCTGCGGCCAGTTCGGGGATCTCGTCACGCCTTCATTTTCTGCTCCGCGCTCTGGACCTGCAGCTTCTCTTGCTTTACCCACCGCTCTCGCTGCTCCTTCTCAAACATCTCCAGCTGTTGGCGGCAGGCCTGCCGCCGCTCAGCTGCGCCCGCTCGCGTTTCTTTCGTGAACCCCATCAGGGCCTCCCCTGTGGGGTCCCATTCAAACTGGGCATCTTCCAATGGCAGCTGGGGGATTTCCTGAGGCGCCGGAGCAGGTATGAGGGGCTCAGAGGGTACTTCGACCTCCGCGGACGGGCTCCTCCGGAAGTGGGGGTTGACAAACTCGGGGGGCCAGATGAAAGGCAGCCCATCCGGAGTGGTGTATTGGGCGAAGAGATCCGCGCCCAGTGGTGGTACTGCAGCAGCAGGGGGCGCAGGTGGGTTGGCGGCGCCCGGGGGCACGTGACCTTGCGACCAGGCCCGTGCTGGTTGTTTCCTGGTTGCTCCCAAGGGCGGTACAGCAGGTGCAGGGGGTTCCGTCGGGGCAGCGGCGCCCGGGGGCGCAGGATCTTGCGGCCGGGCCTGCGATGGTGGTTGGCTGAGCACGCCCGGGGTCAGAGGGCACGGCGTGGGGCGGGGCTCACCGGCAGCGTCGACGGCCTGGGGGCCGGTTGATAACGGCGGGGGCACGGTGTCGACGGCGGGTCCCGGTGCGTTGGGCTCCGTGACGGGGTGCAGGGACAGGTCGGCGGCCTCAGGATTCAGTGCAGGGGCGTCTCCGTTACCTGCCTCTGCTGTCGCGGCCTCCTCCGCGGTGTCGTCCTCGGCCTTCACTGCCCTCGGTGGCTGGTGCGCTGCTCGTCGATGGCGCCTTCGGCTGCAGGATCACAGCCCGCCGGGCCACTTCCTTCTTCCATCCGGCGATCACGTCCTGCTGCGCCCGGACCATCCTCCGGTCCAGCTCTTCCAACGCCGCCCGTGTATATTCGGGGTCCTCCTTGGGGAGATGGGCTAACAGCTCGGTGAGGCTGCATGGTGGTGTAGCTTGCAGCAGGCCCTTTGCCAGGGTACCGGAACTGGTTTCTCCCTCCATCTCCGGGTGCGGCATGGCCAGACTGATCCAGACTGCGCCCTGCCCCACAGTTTTCTTCTCTCTCCGCCCCCAGAGGGGGTGGTCCTGGGGCATTCTGCTGACAATCACTTTCAGGGGCAGCCCCCCATGTTGATGGACATCTCCACTTCTGCATTCATGGCTGGTGGGGGCGGGCTCCTTTTTTGGCGCCATTCTGGGACCTGGCCCACGATGGGAGGTGGCTTCCTGCTGTCTTTTGGTGTGCACATAATGGCGTCCGCTCTGCCAGGGCGGGAAAGACGGATGAAGATGGCGGGAAACGGTCCAAGATGGCGTCTGATGGCGGGAATCGGCTTCGGATGGCGGGAAATGACTCCGGACGGCGGGAAACTTCTTTTTAAGGTACATGTGCAATTTTCTTCAGGCACGCAATACCCGCTTGTGGCGGGTTGGTAATGATCCTGCCGACTACGCCAAAGCTGACTCGCCCCCTGGGCCGTGGGGCACGCGGATCCGGGCGATAGGGGAACGATGGGGGTAGTAGTAGTGGCGGCCCGGTCCCGCGGCTCAGGGTGGTCAGGCCAATGGTAGTCTGCTATGCGCTCCAAATAATGTCCGACTACGCCACCCGTGGATTGAGGTTATTAGGAACCGCCGCTGCAAGGCAGTCCGCTGGGGCTGATGATGGGTGCAGCTGAGGTGATGTGACTCCCCACGGGAAGAGTGCAGCCCCAGGGCAGTGTAGTGGATGTTGGGAGTGATGGTAGTGCGGGTCCCGGTGCTGATAGTGCTGGAGGCGCGAAGGAGCACACAGACAACAAGTTACAGTCCAGGGTCTTTACTCACAGTTCGTTTGTTCCAGGTCACTTCGGCCAGCAGTGACCGCCCGAGCCGTGCTGCGTCCACCAGGCGAGGGGCTCGGTCAACTCCCAGGCAGTTCAGGAGCATGGCACAGGACCCCCTTTTATCCTTTCTCTGGCCTGCCTCACCAGTGACCCACTTTTGTCCAGCTGCCGCGGACCTGTGCGGTTAAACGTGGGCCCCGTCCTCCGCTGTCCTATATGGTGCCTTCCTAGCAGGTTTGATGAGGTGTCGCACCAATATATGATCACGACGACCGGTCTTTGGCTGAGGGTAGTTTCTCCTCCACCAACTTGGGATCCGGTACCCTTAATCTGCCTGACCCTTCACCCTGGATTCTCGTGGGTTCTTAGGGTCCCTTCCACCTTCTTGTTCCTGAGCCCTTCTGTTTCTCTCTCTCTTCTCCTTCTTTCCTGTTCTGTCTTCTCCTCCTTCCCTTGGCCTCTTCTCCAGGCCCACTTCTCCTTCTCCTCTCAGGCCCCGGCCTCTTCCCTAGGCCTGCCTCTGGAGCAGCACTCAGCCTGAGCTGCTGCTCCCTGTCTTCTCCTCTCCACAGAACAGAACCTAGATCTAAGATGGTGCCCACCTTTTATACCTCCCTCTAGCCATGAGCCCAGGTGACCAGCAACCAATGGGCTCCTTCCTACACTCAGGAACCGCCCCCTATCTGCCCCTACAGCACTGGGTGTTCCACCCCTCCCTCCCCACTCCAGCAGGGACATGGTCGGTCGTGCCTGCACTTCTGTCTAGTGGGAGCACCGTTGAGTTGTCCCTCGGAAATGGGGTGTGTGTGCTGTATGCAGCTAACTGAGCCCTGGTTCATACTCCATCCTTACCCGGGAGTGGAATATCACACCTCTGGACTGAGGTGCAATACCCCTGTAGCGGCCGAACCCTCGGGGCGCTACAACTGCTTTGCACACTCTTGGCATTCTCTTGATGAGCTTCAAGAGGTAGTCACCGGAAATGGTTTTCACTTCACAGGTGTGCCCTGTCAGGTTTAATAAGTGGGATTTCTTGCCTTATAAATGGGGTTGGGACCATCAATTGTGTTGTGCAGAAGTCTGGTGGATACACAGCTGATAGTCCTACTGAATAGACTGTTAGAATTTGTATTATGGCAAGAAAAAAGCAGCTAAGTAAAGAAAAATGAGTGGCCATCATTACTTTAAGAAATGAAGGTCAGTCAGTGCGAAAAATTGGGAAAACTTTGAAAGTGTCCCCAAGTGCAGTTGCAAACACCATCAAGCGCTACAAAGAAACTGGCTCATATGAGGACCGCCCCAGGAAAGGAAGACCAAGAGTCACCTCTGCTTCTGAGGATAAGTTTATCCGAGTCACCAGCCTCAAGAGAATGCCAAGAGTGTGCAAAGCAGTCATCAAAGCAAAAGGTGGCTACTTTGAAGAACCTAGAATATAAGACATATTTTCAGTTGTTTCACACTTTTTTTTGTTAAGTATATAATTCCACATGTGTTAATTCATAGTTTTGATGCCTTCAGTGTGAATGTACAATTTTCATAGTCATGAAAATACAAAAAAAATCTGTAAATGAGAAGGTGTGTCCAAACTTTTGGTCTGTACTGTAGTATAATACATTCCTCATAGGCCTCTATAGTATAATGCACCCCTATAGGCCTCTATACAATATAATGCACTCCCCATAGGCAGACTCTATTTAGTATTATGCACTCCCCATAGGCCACCATACAATATAATGCATTCCCCATAGGCAGACTGTATATATTATAATGCACCACCATATGCCTCTATAGTATAATGCAACCTCATAGGCAGACTATAAATAGTATAATACACCCCCATAGGCCTCTATATAGGATAATGGACTCCCATAGGCAGACTCTATATAGTATAATGCACCCCCATAGGCCTCTATCGTATAATGCACCCCCATAGACAGACTCTATATAGTATAATGCACCCCATAGGCAGACCCTATATAGTATAATGCACCCCCATAGGCAGATTCTATACAGTATTATGCCCCCCATAGGCATCTATAGTATAATGCACCCCCATAGGCCTCTATAGTATAATACACTCCACATTGGCAGTTCTATATAATATAATGCACCCCCATAGGCCTCTATAGTATAATGCACCCCCATAGGCCTCTATAGTATAGTGCAACCCCATAGGCCTCTATAGTATAATGCACCCCCATAGGCCTCTATAGTATAATGCACCCCCATAGGCCTCTATAGCATAATGCAACCCCATAGGCCTCTATAGTATAATGTACCCCCATAGGCCTCTATAGTATAATGCACCTCCATAGGCCTCTATAGTATAATGCACCCCAATAGGCCTCTATAGTATAATGTACCACCATAGACAGACTCTAAATAGTATAATGCACCCAATAAAAAAAATAAATTCAATACTCCTCGCTCCCCTGCTCCTCTGTGTGCCCCTTCAGGACATCAGATGCCAAGTGATGACATCATCGCGCTCGCTGTTAGTATCTAAGCGTCAGTGATCTCAGACGCAGAGGGATGGGAGAGGAAGCGTCATGCAATGAACTTGCAGTGATGAGTAGGAGGCCCGATGCTGGCACCCGGGGCCCCCCGCCGGCACCGGGGGCCCTACTCTCCTGCTCAAAGGCTCCATAGAGGCCGCTTGGCAGTGCAGAGACATAAAATCTCCCTGCTCTGCCCTAGAGTGTAACTGTATGGGCGTCATACGAGATCATGATTTTCACTACACATAGCAGTGCTTATGCAGTGCTTTGTATAATACAAGTGATCAGATGATTGTGGCTTCAAGTCCCCTGAGGGGACGAACAAATACAGTAAAAAGTGAAGAGAAAAAGGTTTTAAAAATATGAAAAGAATATGTAGGGGAAAACTACTGTTTGGGCGAATGGCAGGGCACAGAAGGGAAGGAACGTCTGTTGACTTTTTGAAATTACAATTTGCTGGAATAATTAGCAGACGCCATGTCGAGCTTGGAAAGCTGCTTATGTGCCTAAATACTGTAGTTGAGAAGTTTATAACGTTGAGCCGTGAAATTAAAAAACCACATTTTTTCCACAAAAATGCTTTTTAGCCCCAAATTTTGCATTTTCACAAGGGTAGTAGGAACAATTGCATCTTACAATTTGTTGTGCAATTTCTCCTAAGTACACCGATATCCAATATGTGGAGGGAAACTACTGTTTGGGTGCACAGCAGGCCTTGGAAGGGAAGGAGTGCCATTTGACTTTTTGAATGCAAAATTTGCTGGAATTATTAGAGGATGCCATGTCGCACTTGGAGAGCCCCTTATGTGCCTAAACAGTGGAAACCCCCCACAAGTTACACCATTTTAAAAACTAGTCCCCTCAGGGAACTTATCTAGATAGGTGGTGAGCACCTTGAACCCCCATGTGCTTTACAGAAGTTTATAAAGTAGAGCCGTGAAAAAAAAAAAAATCTAATTGTTCCAACAAAAGTGTTCCCCAAATTTTTTATTTTCAAATGGGTAACAGGAGAAAATGGACCCCAAATTTGTTATTCAATTTCTCCTGAGTACGCAGATACCCCATATGTAGGAGAAAACTACTATTTGGGTGTACGGCAGGGCTTAGAAAGGAGAAAGGAAGGATTGACGTTTTGGAACGCAGACTTTGATGGAATGGTCTGCAGGTGACCCCAATTTGGAAACTAAACCCTTCAAGGAATTAATCTAGATGTGTGGTGAACACCTTGAACCCACAGGTGCTTCACAGAATTTTTACAACATTGATTTTTTCATTTTCACAAGGATAGCAGGAGGAAATGGACCCCAAAATTGTTGTGCAATTTCTCCTGAGCATGCCAATACCCCATATATGGTTGAAAACTACTTTTGAGGCACAGCGCAAAGCTAGAAGGTAAGAAGCACCATTTGGAGTTCAGCTTTTGCTGGACTGGTTTGAGGGTGCCATGTCACATAGGCAGAACCCCAGAAATGACAGAACAGCAGAACTCCCCTTAGGAGACCCCATTTTACAAACTACACTTCTCAATGAATTCATCTAGGGTTGCAGTGATCATATTGACACTACAGGTGGGTCGCAGAATTTTATACCATGTGGCAGTACAGTACTGATTAGCAATGCGGCAAGACTTGAGAGGGACGGAGCGCTATTTGCCTGCTGGAGTGCATATTTTCCTAGAATAGTATTAGGACTCCCTATACAGAGCCCCTAAGTGCTAGATCAGCAGAATTCCCCCTCAAGTGACCCAATTTTGGAAATTATTCCCCTTTGGGAATTTATCTACAGGTGTAGTGACAATTTTGACACCATGGGTGTTTTCCAGAAACAAGCAGCAGTGGATGTTGCTGAGTGAAAATTTCAAACTGCCGTTGTATTGACCAGTACATTATAGTGATCAGTACGTTGTAGTGCCCAGCTCATGGTTCTGGAAATATGTGACGCGCCCCCTGGGCCTGTGCTGTGCAGGGGAACCCGGAACCGGGCCTGTTGTAGGATGCTGGGGGTTGTAGTCTCCGTGTGGCGGTGACCCGGTCCGTGCCCAGGGTGGTCAAACCAGTGGCAGTCTATTTGTATTGTAATTGTCCGACTACGCCACCCGTGGATTGCGGTCAGTGGGGACCGCCGCTGCGCTGCAGACCGCTGAGGCTGATGTTGTTTGCGCAGCTGAGTATGGGATAACTCCCCACGGGAGAAGTATTGCCTCAGGGCAGCTAATGTGAGAGATGATGGGAGTGATGGTATGAGGGTCCCAGTGCTAATGGTGCTGGTGCGGCAAGGAATCACAGAGACGTGAGGTGCAGTTCAGGGTGTAGCGTCGGCGTCCCTGCCTCCTGCTAGGCAGGGACGCTGTTCCCCTCACCTCTCTGCTCCGTGCCCGGCGGCTTCCTCCCGCTCTGCTTGCAGCGCCCGCTCTCCCCCGGTCACTGTGCTTAGGGCGCGCGCGCGCGCTCCCCCTCTCTTAAAGGGGCCGCGTGCGTCGCCCTAAGGAGTCCCCGGCCAATGGCCGGAGGATCCCTCCATATATAAGGCACCTCCTCCAAAATGGAGGTGCCCGAGCAATGTTGTTGCACTGTTCACTACTCTGCTTCAGCCCTCAGGTCCCGTATTCAGTTACCTGCCAGTTTTCTGCCAGTTTGCTGTCTGATTCCTGTCTGTTATCCGCTTACCTGTTTGCTAGCCTGAGGTCCGACGGTCTGCCTTCCGACTCCTGTCAGTCTGTCTATGGACCAGCTAACCCGCTCACCTGGGAGCGCTCATCTGCTACCTGCCTGTTAGCCTACCTGGAGGCTCCGCCGTCACATGCTGTGACCACCTGCTTATCCAGAGACTCTCGCCTGCTCACCTGGGAGCACTTATCTGCCATCTGCCCGCTAGCCTACCTGGAGGCTCAGCGGTCACAGGTCGTACCTGCCCGTTTACCCAGAGACTGTCCCGGTCACTTGCTGTGACCTCCTGCCCGTTCACCCAGAGACTGTCCCGGTCACTTGCCGTGACCTCCTGCCCGTTCACCCAGAGACTGTCCCAGTCACTTGCTGTGACCTCCTGCCCGTTTACCCAGAGACTGTCCCGGTCACTTGCTGTGACCTCCTGCCCGTTTACCCAGAGACTGTCCCGGTTACCTGCTGTGACTGCCTGCCTGTCTTCCCTGGTCGCCACCCGCTTCTTTACAAGGACCGCCCCCTTGTATAAGTTGCTCAGAGGTTCCGCCTCCCAGACCCGTTACACTGGGTCTTTACTGATGGTACAAGGCAGACCCTCCCGGGAGTACTGGCTAGTATAAGGGGCCTGGTCAGTCTGCGAGCAAGCAGGAGTTCCCCTGGCCAGGTGGAGTTGTAGGCCTCCCCGTTTATCTTCACTCTTCCTGGCTACCTTGCTGTCAGCGGTTACAAGTAGCCCACGTCCCTGAGTATACCGTGTGGTGCTCACCCGTATGGCTGGTGACTTGGGGCCTTCTGTTAGCCTCCGCTCCTGGATGGCGGCGCTGGTCCCTTCTTTGTGACTGAGCCTCCGGGCTTCTATGGCCAGAGGACCTGGAATCCCCTGCCGGCTGGTTTCTGCTGCTGGGTATATATCAGTCCCCACAGCCTCGGACTCCTGTGTCCGGTTTTAGTAACTTCAGCCAGGGCGAGCTATATCTCTGCTCACAGCCCCTGGTCTTCTGCTGCTGCTCCTACAGAGCTCCTGATGTATCTTTCCCTGTCCAGGCTCTGACTACCCTAATCCCGCCCCAGACCCAGTTTATAAGGGCAGATTCCTCCCCTCCCAGGTCTGGGTGGGCCGTGTTGCATGTTTAGGGCTCCTGACCAGAGAAACCTCCCACTTGCTCTCAGACATAATATCTCTATTAC
The DNA here is from genome assembly GCF_046119375.1 of Phyllobates terribilis. Taxonomy (NCBI): domain Eukaryota; kingdom Metazoa; phylum Chordata; class Amphibia; order Anura; family Dendrobatidae; genus Phyllobates; species Phyllobates terribilis. The sequence continues at coordinate 482,144,450 of NW_027362761.1, read as the reverse complement.
TGTGGTAACCAGACTCCTGGGGTGCCACATATGCACCAGTAAATTAGGCAGGCTTTCATTGCTGCAGAAATGCTAAATGTGGTTTAGGCATACACTGGTGCTCAGAAGGTGGATAGGGGGGGGCATTTGGATTTGGGAGCACAAAAATTGCTGAATTTCTTTTGGAGAGCAAGGAGCCATTTCGCTTTTACAGAGCCTTTGTACTACCAGTAACATGCAAGCCCCTATATTTTCAATAATAGATGACGGACCTGAGTGGGGGCTTTTTTTGCTTGTGGATTGAGTTGAAGCTTTTATTGGGAACATTTTACATAACATTTTGGATCACATTTATCCTGCGCTCTATGATGAGCACTTACTTTGGGGTTTCCATCTAAATCTCTGAGTGACGTAATTCAGATGAAACCCCCGAGGGATCCATTCACTATAATGAGGCAGCAGAGTTACTCTGGACTCTGTCTGGCCTCTGTTTAGCGTTGCCCTTCTTTTCAGAGGTGCACAAAATTGTGGTAGACTGCGTTTTTATGCATGCCTAAAAAGACAGACACCGTCGGGTCACACGTCAGACAGCGTCCACAGTGCCTCCATCTGCCTCATTATAGGGAATCTTCCACCGGGGGTCCCGTCTGAATCATGTATTTCAGAGATTTACATGAAAACCCCAGTGTAAGCGCTCAGCGCAGGATAAATGTGCGCCGAGCCATACTGCAATCTTTGGGAGGCAGAATGAACAAATCAACAGCAGATGAAGAATTGGTATTATTTATTTTTTACGCCGTTTATCGTACGGTATAAGTGATTAGACAACTTTATTCTTCGGGTCGGTGCGATTACAGTGATACCGGATTTGTAGGGGGTTTTTATGTTTGGCAGCAGTCACACACTAAAAGACACTTTTTTTGTTGCAAAAACTAGTTTTTGCATCACCATATTTTGATAGCTATAATTTTTCCTTACTTCAGCTGACAGTCATACGAGGGCTTGTTTTTTGTGGGACGAGTTGACGTTTTTATTGTTATCAGTTTCGGGCACATTTGGGTATCATTTTTTTATTGCTTTCTATTCCAATTTTTGGGAGGCAGAATGAACAAAAACCAGCAATTGAGCAATTGCTTTTTTTAATATAGTTCCGCGTGTGGTAAAATTGATAAGGCAGCTTTATTCTTCTGGTCAGTACGATTACAGCGATACCACATTTATATAGTTATTTTTACGTTTTGGCTTTTTTATGCAATAAAAACTATTTTATAGAAAAAATAATTATTTTTGCATCACTTTATTATGAGAGCTATAATTATTTTATTTTTCCGCTGATGGAGCTGTATGGCAGCTTGTTTTTTTAGGGACAAGATGATATTTTCAGCGGTACCATTTTTATTTACATGCGTCATTTTTATCGCATTTTATTGCACTTTTGGTTCAGCAGTGTGATGATAAAGCAAGCATCGTTTTTTGTTCACTGAAAGGGTTGACTAGTGGAACAGTTTTAGTCAGAATCAGCTGACATCAGTCGGCGATCGTCATGACGATTGCCTTGACAACCCCTGTGCGTGGGCTATCGCCATGATGTATCCATATGTCCAAGGTCGGTAAGTACTAGGCAACCTGGCCGTATAGATACATATAAGGCCTTGAAGGAGTTAAACATGTTGGCTGATCCATCATCAGCATGTATCAGACACTGGATGTATGATTTTAACCATTTATGCTTGACTCTGAAACACTGCAGCTTTTCAGAGAAAACATAGTTTAATCCCTTAATGAGCGCCGTAATGCATTTTCATGGCAGCAGTTAAGGGTACTTATTCTTCAGCGCTGCTCTTTCACATCGCTGATGAATAACAGTGTAGCGCCCCCTAGCATTGGAAAATATCCAGGGGTAGCTGAGACCCTGAAGATCATGATCAGGGCCGTTTTTTCTGGTCCCCCATCACGTGATCGCTGATATTCTGTGAATAGCGGAGATCACGAAAAAAAAAAGTGTGCCGCAGTTACAATGATTTCGCTCTCCTCTGACATGGACATGTCTTAGGAGACAGAAATTAAGCTCCCCGAACCCTAACTGGTACGTCCGCCGTCCCCTAGATCTCCAGATCCGTCCCGTGGCCCTTTGTCATCTTCCTGAAAAAAAAAACAAGGCGGGCGTATGCGCAGTGCACCCGCCGAGATCTGCCGGGTAGTACCCGGCAACAATGGGGAATTTTCCCTATTGGTTCCTTTTGAACCAATACCCTTGGTCACCCCCTTATAAAATAAAAAATATATATTTTTTTCCATTGTTTGCAGTTAGGGTTTAGGGTTAGGGTTAGAATTAGGGTTAGGATTTGGGTTAGGGTTGTATTAGGATTAGGGTTAGGGTTTTGTTAGGATTAGGGGTAGGGTTAGTATTAGGGGAAGGGTTAGGATTAGGGTTATAACCTCATAAAGTAACAGTGGGCAGAATTGTAAAATTTGGCTTGGTCATTAAGGACATACTTGGTTCCGTCACTAAGGGGTTAATCGCGGTCAGGTACCGGGACAGACAAGGAACTAGTCAGGCAGGCAGGTCTCTGCCAGATTGCCATTGAGCGATAGATGTCTCTCTATTAATGTATTCTGGGAGAGACCTGTCACTCCAGAGCAGCGGGAGGGGAAAAGCCTGTCTGACTAGGTTCCCGTGCAGCTCAGTCCGCAGCAGCTTTTAACCAATGGATCAGGCAGCAAGTATCTGCTGTCAGGTTCCCTTTAAGAAGGCATAATCTGTATAGAATTTATGACTTTTTTACAACTTTTATTTAGAAATGCAGTCATAAATATGTCATTCCTGAAGCTAAAAGCTGACCTCACTCTCTTTTTTTGGAAAGTGTACTAAAAACTGGTGTAGAGAACAGTGTACAACAATACATTTGGCTTTGGCATTTACGACAATGAAATGTTGGATTTTGTTCAGAAATTTTGTCACAATTGCAATAATAAATGTCCTCCAGGGTCTTCTGGTGTCCATTTGGCAGGAAGAGGCACAAGGCATCAGTGAAGTGAGTGACTAGAGGTGAAGGAGGAGGAAGAAATGGAAAGCGGAGGGTGGCAGTGACCGTGTTCAGCTAGAGGAACCTGCAGTACTAGTACCAGAACTTATTTAGCCATCATAAGATGGACCACTGGCCAGAAGAGATTTTGGGGCAAAAGAAGAGTGGACAGAGAGGGTATCTGTCCTGGGATCTGACTACTACATTGCCCCATTCCCAGAATCCTTCCTGAACAATATAAACCAGTCTGTTAAGAGTTGCACTTTGTAACCCGGCAAGCATTTATCTCCTGCAAGTTTACTGTTGTGATGTGTTTGTTATAAAGCAATTGCAGTTATTAATGAGCTGTCCTTAAAGAGACACTACCCATGTCAATAGGATCTGGACTGGAACTGTATATGCCACTGTTTGTCCTGGGGCTATTTTCTTTGCTGCTTTTCAGAAAAACAACAAGCCTGTTGCACACTTGCAGTCAATGTAAATTGGGATCCATGAAAGGAAGTGTCTTAGTGGCCACTGTGACCTACAGAGACGCAAAGCATTTTCCCACAAAGTGACTTGTTCTAGATGTACTGACTACAGATTTGTATGTCAAACCTGGAGAACCCTTTTAACTTTAAAAATCTTAGGTATTGTTGAAATACAACCATTACAGATCGCCAGTGAATAGGGTGTCTAACGATACGGCTATAGAAGCAATAAACCCAGGAGATTCATGGAAAAATAGTAAACTGATAGGGTTTCAATCCCACTGGTAAATTCGAAGTCAGATGGGTATCATGCCAACGTTTTATTATTGAGGTCCAATGTGTAATCTATCAGATACCTATGATTGTTTATACGTTTCAATCTTGCCCTTAGGCCACAGTCACACATTGAGTATTTGCTGAGTTTTTTACATCACTATTTGTAAGCCAAAAACCAGGAGTGGGTGAAAAATGCAGAAGTGGTGACGTGTTTCTTTTACTTTTCCTCTGATTGTTCCACTCCTGATTTTGGCTTACAAATACTGATGTAAAAAATTCACCAAATACTGAACATGTGAACGTGTCCTCAGAGAGGGCCTATGAACAAAAATGTTTGTAATGTTTTTTTGCTTGCTGTAAATGTTGCTGTTCTCCTGAATCTGGGTTTGTTAATATTTTCTTCATGTGCCTCTCTGTTCCTGAGATATGGCCCCCCTATACTCTATATGTAAATATAGTCTTGTTGGCTATGTGGGTGTGGTTATCCAATTTTTCTCCACATGAGTCTTCTTGATGACCACACCCAGTTGCCTAAAAGACTAGATTATATACTGGAAAAACTGGGCTGTTTCTCACTAACAGAGAGGCACAGGAACAAAAAATAAGCAATGCCAGAATCAAGAGAACAGAGGCCTTATATATCGGAAAATGTTAAAAAACACTTTACATCTCCGTTTTAATCTGAGATCATACAAAACACATGAATTCTTGGTCAGGGATAGGGATATTTTAACAGTAATACATCTTAATGGTAACAATAAAAGTTAAATATTAATAATACATATTCACATTCTTTATCCCCTTCTTTCCCCTTTCCCTTAATAATGGTTTATGGTAAAATACATTTCATGTTTACCGTCATTTCCATGAAACCACAGTAACTTCTGATGTATTGCTGAAGCTCATCACTAGTTTTGTTGCTCTGGAGAAATGTACACCTTTAGAAAAATATATTGGTTATTATTATCATTTTTCAATATCTAGTTAACAATCGAGAAAGCAAGACTATATGTTCATTGTCTTAAAAGGAATGTCAGCAGGTTTTTGCTATTTAATCTGAGAGCAGCATAATATAGGGCAAGTGACCCTGATTCTAACGATGTATCACTTAGTTTACTGGGTGCAGCAGTTGTGACATAGAATTTTTAGATGTAGAATGTAGCAGAGCTGAGAAAGCTAACCCCACTGACACTAGGCTCTCTATGTACATTGTCTATTGACAGCGAGCTGCTTATTTCAGGAGGGGGCATGGTCAGACCATCACTCATATGAGCTGTAGCTGCTGTAGTCCAGGAGTGATTATCTCCTAGTGATAAAACCTTCATTGTAAGTAAACAACAGCAAACAGCCAAAAAAGTGGCACATTGCTGAATTCAGTGTCTCAGCCTCTGTCTTCTGCTGTCTGCAGATTGCATAGCAAAAACCTGCTGACAGATTCCCTTTAACACACGGTGATGAGCAAAAGGGTATTAATGTTTGAACTTTTGACTTTCAGGCTCCATATCTCACCATTCACTACTGCTTCAAATGTGCGGCTACCATCATTATATAGACAATCATCTTGGCTATCTCATACATAAATTTGACTTGCAACTATTTAGCATATAATTCGTTATGCAGATTCTTGTCATGTCACTGCATTGTCACTGTTTTGCTCCTGTTGGTGGAAAAATCTTTTTCTTCCTGTATACTACAAATCACCTGTTCTCACATTCCCTAATAGCTCAGAGTGTTAATAGGTTGATTCCCAAGCGAAAATTCACTGGTTCATATCTAGGAGCATCCATGAAGAATATTTCCCATGAAAAGAGAAACAGCATCATCCAGCTCATCGACAGCAGTCTCTCGGACAAGAAAATTGCCAAACTGCATCATGTGAGTGCCATGACAGTTGGAAGAATACGAAAAGAAGTCCGTCCATCCATACAAATGCCAAGAAGTGGACGTCCAGGCAAAATATAAGAGTCAATAAGTCGGTTCATCACAAGGTCTATCAATTCTGGGCAACAAACACGGCAGTGGAGGTGGCTCGTATGCTTCTTAATAGTGAGATCACATGTGCAAGCACTGTGAAAGGCACGTTACACAAGTCTGTAATGGTGGTTCGAAAAAAGGTGAAGATTAGAAGCCTCGACTTCAATATCGTCATATGAATCATTGACAAAAATTTGCAAAAAAAGTACTAAAAGTGGACAATAGAAGAGTGGAAACACGTGATTTTGAGCGATCATATGAAAGTCGATAAACTAGGCTGTGATGGATGCAAATAGGTCTGGAAGTAATAAGGGAAAAGGGGCTAATGGATCGAAAAATTTAAGGAACTGTCAAGTTCGGTGGAGGAAGCCTGAAGATATGGGGCTGTTTCACAGCCAAAGGCATTGGATAATTGACCAGGATCAATGGTGGTGGTCTCATTGCTGAGCTATATGTGAGTATACTACAAGACAAGTTACTTCGTACACTTGAGTACTATTGATATGAAAAGGACCAATGTGTTCCAGCAGGACAACGACCGAAAGCATATGTTGAGAATGGCAAAGAAATGATTAATTGACAATGAAGTGTAGAGTTGCTGGATTGGCCCTCACAGTCCCCAGACCTCAACCCAATTGAACACTTGTGGGTATACATACCCAAGTGAGTCGACCAGTATGCACCAACTTTGGGAACATGTAAAAGAGACCTGGGATCAGATTTCGGTCAAGACAGGTAGTGTTGGAAGCTAAAGGTGGATTTACAAAATAATAAAAATTACAATTTTAGATTTTTAGGAGCAAAACAGTAACAATGCGTGACATGACAAGAATCTGTATAACTAATCATATGCTAAATAGTTGCAAGTAAAATTTATGTATGAGGCAGCCAAGATGATAGCCTATAAAATGATGGTAGTCTCACGTTCGAAGCAGTAGTGGATGGTGAGATATGGTGCCTGAAATCAAAAGTTCAAAACATTGTTACCCTTTTGCTCATCACTGTATTTCATATGTAGCAACATATAGAATCACTCCATAATATATGGTCTATAGCAGGTATGGCAGAAAAAGCCATTTAACACTTAGGAAAAATCATCTTCCCCAGTTTGCCTAGGATAATATGTGATATGAAACCATACTCAGGAAACCATTTTGCATGTTCTTTCCAAGGATCATCATTTTCTTCCCAGTTTCCTAAACATCCACCACAGGAGAAGCACTGGACATTGTCTTTTGTTCCTGTGTTAAATAATATAGCATAGGTGAGTACATTCCCCAATGAAGTCTGTATTACACGCACATTAAGAGCATATAGATAGATAGATACCATGCACATTTATGTGGAGATAGAAGGATTTCCTCTAGTTTATGGTGGACATGACTGCAGGGACTAGCATTCATTTGTTTACAAAAGCATAATTTTATCTGCACAAACCAACCCATTCTATTAGAGAAAAGATAGCGTTGCCATGGTCCGGTGTCCAGTCCGTTCCTCCATGGCAGCTGGACCAGTCTCCACTTCTGCAGATGGCATCCTGAGTCCAGCATCCAGGTTGCTTCTGGCATTTACTAGGCACCATGACATTGTAGACCGATCAAACACTAGAGGTGCCCAGGATACCGGGCCAAGAATGCAGAGTTCTACTCTGGTCTGGGTCCTAGTAAACGCTGGAGGCTCCCAGGGTGCCATCTGCAGAAAGAAGACTGCAATGAAGGACCAGACTGGATGAAAGACTATTAGTCCAAAAAGTGAAAAGCCTATTTGGTACAATACTTCTATTCAACAAACACCCAATCAGGTCAAAGAAGTATAGATGCACAAGTTTGATAAAAAGATTTGGAACTTTTATTGAATTATTTAAAAGAACTTTATCAAAACATACATAAAGGGGAAGTGAACCAATGAAGGTGCCTGCAGTGCTAGTAACAAGGGTAATCAATCATTTATTCTGTTTAACAAGATTAACAAAAGGAGATCATATCAATGAACCCAGTGATAAATATATGAAGAATTAAATAAATAAATAAGTATCTAAGTGGATCTTTTGAAATTTGATTTTGCCAACTTCGACAAATTTTCCCCACATATTCAATTTGCAGCAAATAAATTTGCACAAATGTCTATACCTGTAAGTGTGGGGGAGAGAGAGATCATAAGAGCTTATACACAACAGGTGAGAGAGAATTCACTGACCATAAAAGTTTACACTCTGCAGGCGAGAGAAAGAAAGAGAACCCACTGAGCATAAGAGCTTACACACTACAGGTGAGATAGGGTCAGCAATATCCTCTCACTATGAGTCACTGTGACTCTTAAGATGGAAAATGACTCTGCTCCGCTGTGAACTGCTCCGCTGTGAGCTGCTGATCTGTGATATGCCAGGTACTGACCACCACTGCACAAGGTGTGATAATAATCAGTAAGATGTCATAGCTGCAGCGCCTTATGGGGAAGCCCGCACAGTAATGCAAAATTATGTTGGCTCGCTATCTAATACTTCAGTAGTGTGGGAAATGGCACTGGAAAGCTTTGTTTGTTCTTTTTTTAGAACCACGAATTGAAACTGAAAATGTTCGAATTTGGTTGAAACTCTGAATTTCATAGAACTGTACTTGAACTCGATTTTCAGATCGATCTGCTCATCTCTAGTCAATATGCTTTGTTTAATGTCTCTTAAATGATGTTCTACATACTTTTCGCCATGTATGATAGGTACAACATTGTAGTTATCTACTTAAAAAGTTTTATAAATATAAAATGGTGCAAAAAAGTGTTTACCCACTTCCTGATTTCCAATTATTTTGCATGTTTGCTGTTTTTGTTTACTTGTGTTTTCTTTGTCTAATATTTAAATTTGTTTTGTGATCTGAAACATTTAAGTGTGACAAACATGAAAAAGAATATATATATATATATACAGTACAGACCAAAAGTTTGGACACACCTTCTCATTTAAAGATCTTTCTGTATTTTCATGACTATGAAAATTGTACATTCACACTGAAGGCATCTAAACTATGAATTAACACATGTGGAATTATATACTTAACAAAAAAGTGTGAAACAACTGAAAATATGTCTTATATTCTAGGTTCTTCAAAGTAGCCACCTTTTGCTTTGATGACTGCTTTGCACACTCTTGGCATTCTCTTGATGAGCTTCAAGAGGTAGTCACCGGAAATGGTCTTCCAACAATCTTGAAGGAGTTCCCAGAGATGCTTAGCACTTGTTGGCCCTTTTGCATTCACTCTGTGGTCCAGCTCACCCCAAACCATCTTGATTAAGTTCAGGTCTGGTGACTGTGGAGGCCAGGTCATCTGGCGTAGCACCCCATCACTCTCCTTCTTGGTGAAAGATCCCTTACACAGCCTGGAGGTGTGTTTAGGGTCATTGTCCTGTTGAAAAATAAATGATGGTACAACTAAATGCAAACCGGATAGAATAGCATGCCGCTGCAAGATGCTGTGGTAGCCATGCTGGTTCAGTATGCATTCAATTTTGAATAAATCCCCAACAGTGTCACCAGCAAAGCACCCCCACACCATCACACCCCCTCCTCCATGCTTCACGGTGGGAACCAGGCATGTAGAGTCCATCCGTTCACCTTTTCTGCGTCGCACAAAGACACGGTGGTTGGAAGTAAAGATCTCAAATTTGGACTCATCAGACAAAAGCACAGATTTCCACTGGTCTAATGTCCATTCCTTGTGTTCTTTAGCACAAACAAGTCTCTTCTGCTTGTTGCCTGTCCTTAGCAGTGGTTTCCTAGCAGCTATTTTACCATGAAGGCCTGCTGCACAAAGTCTCCTCTTAACAGTTGTTGTAGAGATGTGTCTGCTGCTGCTAGAACTCTGTGTGGCATTGACCTGGTCTCTAATCTGAGCTGCTGTTAACCTGTGATTTCTGAGGTTGGTGACTCGGATAAACTTATCCTCAGAAGCAGAGGTGACTCTGGTCTTCCTTTCCTGGGGCGGTCCTCATGTGAGCCAGTTCCTTGTAGTGCTTGATGGTTTTTGCAACTGCACTTGGGGACACTTTCAAAGTTTTCCCAATTTTTCGCACTGACTGACCTTCATTTCTTAAAGTAATGATGGCCACTCGTTTTTCTTTACTTAGCTGCTTTTTTCTTGCCATAATACAAATTCTAACAGTCTATTCAGTAGGACTATCAGCTGTGTATCCACCAGACTTCTGCACAACACAACTGATGGTCCCAACCCCATTTATAAGGCAAGAAATCCCACTTATTAAACCTGACAGGGCACACCTGTGAAGTGAAAACCATTTCCGGTGACTACCTCTTGAAGCTCATCAAGAGAATGCCAAGAATGTGCAAAGCAGTCATCAAAGCAAAAGGTGGCTACTTTGAAGAACCTAGAATATAAGACATATTTTCAGTTGTTTCACACTTTTTTGTTAAGTATATAATTCCACATGTGTTAATTCATAGTTTTGATGCCTTCAGTGTGAATGTACAATTTTCAAAGTCATGAAAATACAGAAAAATCTTTAAATGAGAAGGTGTGTCCAAACTTTTGGTCTGTACTGTATATATATATATATATATATATATACATATATATATATATATATTTTTTTTTAATTATTATTAGTGATGGGCGAGCACTAAAATGCTCGGGTGCTCGTTGCTCGAGTCGAGTACTTTGGAATTGGGTGCTAGTAAGAGCCCAATGTAAGTCTATTGGAAACTCAAGCATTTTTCAGGCGGCTCCCCCCGTTGGTCTGCAGAGGGCTTAAAAATTGCCCAAATCGTTGGGGAACAGTGCTCAAATGGCATGTGAACAGCATGCGGAAGACCCCTGGAAGCATTTTTGACTCCCAGGTCACTGTTTTCAACAACGTTGTCAGAGTATTACACCACTTTTATGAACTCACAATAAAATATGCAAAAACGAAACAAAAATGGATTTTCCTGGGAAATATTTTAAAGAACATCCTTTCCAGGGTAATGACTTGTATATAAGGCAAAATAAATAACCAAAACCAAAAATACTCCTCCACACCTTGGGCTATGTTCACACGTAGCATTTTTGATGCGTTTTTTCACTTTTGCATTTCTTTCAACAGTGACAAATGTATTCACCGGGAGATGTCATTTTAACATTTTACAACCTTATCTGGCCATGTGGTGTGTGAGACATGATCAGACACATCGTGTTTCATTTATGAAGGAGGGACTCTGAAAGTCACAAAGCCTATTTTTATAGGGCCATCAGGCAGCCTTTACTATTCTTAAAGGGCCAGCAGTCGGCCCTCACTATTCTTAGACAGCCATCAGCCGGCTATGCGTTGTTGTTCCCATTACTAAAGAGTCGATCTTCTATAATGTTATTGCATATGCAGTGAGTGGCAGGGCTGCCCAAAATTTGGACGCACCCAAATACCCCTTTGAAAATTTGGACGCACCCCAATATCCCTTTGAAGAGACTTCAAAAACAATGTTCCTGTAGCATCGGCGTCTCTGCCCCGTACTAGGCAGAGACGCCGTCCCTCTCACCTCCCCACTCCTGGCGCAGCGTCCTCCAGCGCTTCTCTCCCCGCTGCTTCCGGCATGCGCTCCTTCCCCGGCAGTGTGCTTAGGGCGCGCGCGCGCTCCCCCGCTCTTAAAGGGACCGCGCGCGCCGTCCTAAGGAGTCCCCGGCCAATTGCCGGAGGACCTCCCATTTATAAGGCACCTCCTCCAAAATGGAGGTGCCCGAGCTATGTTGTTTGCACTGTGTCTCACCTGTGCTTCAGCCCTCAGGTTCCGCTGCTAGCCTGACTTCCCGTCCTGCATGCCAGCCTGTTACTTGCCTTGTCCGTCAGACCGCTCACCTGGGAGCGTCTTCTACTTACCTGCCTTGTCTGCCAGTCCGCTCACCTGGGAGCGTCCTTCAGTTACCTGCCTGTTACCTGTCTCGTCTGTCAGATCGCTCACCTGGGAGCGTACACCAGTTACTTGCCTGTTACCTGCCTTGTCTGCTGACTGCTCACCTGGGAGCGTCCACCAGTCACCTGCCTGTCTCCTGCCTCGTCTGTCAGACTGCTCACCTGGGAGCGTCCACCAGTTACCTGCCTGTTTCCTGCTGTCTCAGTCTGCCCGCTCACCTGGGAGCGCCCGCCAGCTACCTGTCAGGTACCCGCCTCGCCTGTCTACCCAGAGACTGCCCCGGTCACTTGCCGTGACCACCTGCCTATCTACCCAGAGACTGCCCCGGTCACTTGCCGTGACCACCTGCCTATCTACCCAGAGACTGCCCCTGTCACTTGCCGTGACCACCTGCCTGTCTACTCTGAGACTGTCCCCGTCACTTGCCGTGACCACCTGCCTGTCTTCCCAGAGACTGTCCCCATCACCTGCCGTGACCACCTGCCCGCTTACCCAGAGACTGTCCCCGTCACTTGCTGTGACTACCTGCTTGCCCTCCCTGGGAGTCACCCGCTTCCTTACAAGGACTTCCCCCTTGTATTGCAGCTCTGAGGTTCCACCTCCCGGACCCGTAACAGTTAGCTCGGGCCATGGAACCCGGTGGCACCCAAGCTCCCTCGCTCTCTGACCTATACCATGAACTCTCCCGTCAGAGATCCCAGCAGGAGTCCATCCTGAACCACCTGCGGAATGTCAACTCCCGCCTGGACACACTGTCTGCTCCACCAGCAACCACCGCTAGTGTCACGACTCGCACCCCGGCAGCGCCGTTGCCCACCAATACCATGGCATCCTGTCCCGGACCCCGGCTGTCTGCACCTCCTCGCTTCGGAGGCGACCCCGCTCAAGCTCGGGGCTTCATAAACCAGTGCACCCTGCACTTTGAACTCTTGACTCACCAGTTTATCTCCGACAGGGCCAAAGTGGCATTCATCATGTCCCATCTCACTGGGGAGGCACTGGCATGGCTTAACCCCCTGTGGGAGAGAGGGGATACCCTGGTGTCCGACCTGTCGTCTTTCCTCATTGCTTTCCGGAGAGTCTTCGATGAACCGGGACGAAAGACCTCATCTGCCTCCTCTTTGCTACGTCTCCGTCAAGGGAGTCTCACCGTGGGCCAATATGCCATACGGTTCCGCACCCTCGCTTCTGAGCTTGCCTGGGATAATGAGGCCCTGGTGTCCGTCTTCTGGGAGGGTCTTTCCGGTCGGATTAAAGATGAGCTCACCGGTCGGGATATTCCTACCACCCTGGATGACCTGGTGTCGTTGGCTACCCGGATTGACATCCGGTTTCAAGAACGCACCAAAGAGACCACCCGTGAGAGAAGGTTTCCCCGCCTAGCTCATACTTTTCAGAAACCTGTCTCCTCTTCTGTCACTCCCCGGGCGCACTCACCCGAGCCCATGCAGATCAACCGGACCAAGATGGTCAAATCTCGCCAAGAGTCTCGCCGAGCCGAGGGGAGCTGCTTCTATTGTGGCAGTAAGGAGCACCTGATTCGTTCCTGCCCGGAGAGGCCGGGAAATTCCAGTGTCTAGGACCGCTCGGAGAGGTCGCCCTAGACAAAAATAAATCCTCTCCAACCCTGACTTTGTCTGTATCTATCTCCTGGGGAGAGAACCGTCACTTTGAACTCGCCCACCTGGATTCTGGATCCGCTGGAAACCTCATCTCCCAGTCCCTGGTTGAGAAATATCGTATTCCCACCAAGTCTCTGGCTGAACCCTTGTCGGTCGCCTCAGTGGATGGAAGACTCCTTCCGGTGACCATCCTGCTCGCCACGGAACCCATAACCCTGCAGGTGGGAATGCTGCACTCTGAGGTAATCTCCTTCCATGTGTTGCCCAGACTCTCTCACTCCCTATTGCTAGGTCTACCTTGGCTCCAGACACATGAACCCGTGTTGAACTGGCATTCCGGTGAAGTACTCCGGTGGCCAGACTGCCATAAGACCTGCCTGGTTCCGGTTCGTCCGGTTCGTCTTCCACCTACCCCAGCTAATTTACCCGGTCTTCCGGCTCCTTACTGGACCTATGCTGACGTCTTTGGTAAGAAGGAAGCAGAGACATTGCCACCTCATAGGCCATATGATTGCCCGATTGACCTGGTACCTGGCGCCACTCCACCCCGTGGATGTATTTATCCGTTGTCTGCGGCCGAAACCCGGGCCATGTCTGAGTACATAGAGGAGAATCTGGCCAGGGGATTCATCCGGAAGTCTACTTCCCCGGCTGGAGCCGGATTCTTCTTTGTCAAAAAAAAGGATGGCTCGCTACGCCCCTGTATTGACTATAGAGGACTCAATCAGATCACCGTTAAGAATAAATACCCCCTTCCGCTCATCTCTGAGTTATTTGATCGCCTTAAAGGCGCCAGGATCTTTTCCAAGCTGGATCTACGTGGAGCGTATAACCTGGTCCGTATCCGTCAGGGAGACGAGTGGAAAACGGCATTTAATACCCGTGACGGACACTATGAGTACCGTGTGATGCCCTTCGGTCTCTGCAATGCTCCCGCCGTCTTCCAAGAACTGGTCAATGACATCTTCCGTGACCTTCTTTACTCCTGCGTGGTGGTATACCTGGACGACATCTTGGTCTTCTCTCCGGATCTTCCCTCACACCGGAGGGATGTTCGTCAGGTCCTGCTGAGGCTCAGGCAGAACCACCTCTATGCTAAATACGAGAAGTGCCTTTTTGAGCAGACCTCTCTTCCATTCCTGGGCTATGTTATCTCCCAGACAGGTTTGCGAATGGATCCCGAGAAGCTCTCTGCTGTTCTAAAGTGGCCCCGTCCGGAGGGCTTGAAGGCGATACAGCGATTCCTGGGCTTCGCTAATTACTATCGTCTCTTCATTCCTCACTTCTCGTCTCGGACTGCGCCCATATCTGCGCTCACCCGTAAGTGAGCAAATCCCAAGGTATGGCCACCCGAAGCTGAGGAGGCCTTCCTTTCCCTGAAGCAAGCCTTCTCCTCTGCCCCTGTGCTGCACCGTCCGGACTGCAACAAACAGTTCTACCTGGAGGTTGATGCTTCCTCCTCTGGAGCCGGAGCGGTGCTCACCCAAAAGTCTTCTTCCGGGAGAATGGTAACCTGCGGCTTCTTCTCTAAAATCTTCTCCTCCTCTGAGCGCAATTACTCCATTGGAGACCGAGAACTGTTAGCTGTTAAATTGGCGCTGGAGGAGTGGCGTTACCTGCTTGAAGGGGCTCTATACCCGGTGATCATCTACACGGATCACAAAAACCTGGCATATCTCCAAAATGCCCAGAGACTTAATCCACGTCAGGCCCGGTGGTCTTTGTTTTTTGCCCGCTTCGATTTCATCCTTCATTTCCACCCGGCGGACAAGAATGTCAAAGCTGATGCCTTGTCCCGATCCTTCCTGTCCTCCAACCAAGAGGAGGAGCCTATGCACATTATCGATCTCTCCAAGGTGATGAATGTGGCCCCCCTGGATTTGACTCGTCTTCCACCCGGCAAGACGTTCGTGGCGCCTCCTGACCATGAGAAGGTTCTTCACTGGGGTCATTCTTCTAAACTTGCTGGCCATGCCGGCCAAAAAAAGACCTTCCTACTCATTTCCCGGCATTACTGGTGGCCTACCCTGCGTAAGGATGTGGTAGACTTCGTCTCTGCATGTTCATCTTGTGGCCGCAACAAGGTTCCCAGACACTTACCAGCCGGTCATCTCCTGCCGCTTCCCATACCTGTTGCCCCGTGGCAACACATCGCTATGGACTTCATTACCGATCTTCCTGTCTCTGCCGGGTGTACTGTCATTTGGGTGGTCGCGGACCGCTTTTCTAAAATGGCCCACTTCATTCCCCTGCCTGGTCTTCCATCTGCACCTGAGCTGGCTAAGGACTTTATCCGCCATATCTTCCGTCTTCATGGCCTACCCCTCCACATCGTGTCGGATCGAGGGGTTCAGTTCACCTCGCGCTTCTGGAAAGCCACATGTAAACTGCTGGACGTCACCCTGGACTTCTCCTCCGCTTACCACCCTCAGTCCAATGGTCAAGTGGAGCGGATCAATCAGATCCTTACCAGCTATCTCCGGCACTTTCTTAATGCCCACCATTCTGATTGGGTGGACCTCCTCCCTTGGGCCGAGTTCTCTTACAATAACCACGAGTGCGAGTCCTCTTCCAAATCCCCGTTCTTTGTTGTCTATGGCCAGCACCCCCGGATTCCGTTTCCCGTCTCCGCCTCTGTGGACAACCCTGCCGCGCAGTCTCTTGTCAGCGAGTTTTCTACCATTTGGGAGAGTACTAGATCCGCACTTCTTCTGTCCTCCGAGCGGATGAAGAGATATGCTGATAAGAGATGTCTGGATCCACCTCAATTCCGTCCGGGTGACAAGGTTTGGCTCTCCTCCAAACATGTACGGCTCAAGATACCCTCCTACAAGTTAGGTCCTCGCTTCATCGGCCCATTCGAAATCCTCAAATAAATCCAGTGGCCTACAAACTAAAACTCCCGGCCACCTTACGGATTCCTAACTCCTTCCATGTATCTCTCCTCAAACCCGTTGTCTTTAACTCTTTTTCCAATAATCCAGGTGCCCCTCCTGCTCCGGTTTCCGCTGATGACGTCTTTGAGGTAGAGAGTATTCTGGCCTCCAAGAGGGTAAGAGGAAAGACCTTTTTTCTGGTAGATTGGAAGGGGTTTGGTCCTGAGGAGAGAACTTGGGAGCTCAGGGAAAACATCAACGCCCCGCTTCTCCTTGAAAAATTTCTTTCTGGCCAAAAAAAGAGGGGGCCTAAAGGGGGGGGTACTGTAGCATCGGCGTCTCTGCCCCGTACTAGGCAGAGACGCCGTCCTTCTCACCTCCCCACTCCTGGCGCGGCGTCCTCCAGCGCTTCTCTCCCCGCTGCTTCCGGCACGCGCTCCTTCCCCGGCAGCGTGCTTAGGGCGCGCGCGCTCCCCCGCTCTTAAAGGGACCGCGCGCGCCGTCCTAAGGAGTCCCCGGCCAATTGCCGGAGGACCTCCCATTTATAAGGCACCTCCTCCAAAATGGAGGTGCCCGAGCTATGTTGTTTGCACTGTGTCTCACCTGTGCTTCAGCCCTCAGGTTCCGCTGCTAGCCTGACTTCCCGTCCTGCATGCCAGCCTGTTACTTGCCTTGTCCGTCAGACCGCTCACCTGGGAGCGTCTTCTACTTACCTGCCTTGTCTGCCAGTCCGCTCACCTGGGAGCGTCCTTCAGTTACCTGCCTGTTACCTGCCTCGTCTGTCAGACCGCTCACCTGGGAGCGTACACCAGTTACTTGCCTGTTACCTGCCTTGTCTGCTGACTGCTCACCTGGGAGCGTCCACCAGTCACCTGCCTGTCTCCTGCCTCGTCTGTCAGACTGCTCACCTGGGAGTGTCCACCAGTTACCTGCCTGTTTCCTGCTGTCTCAGTCTGCCCGCTCTCCTGGGAGCACCTGCCAGCTACCTGTCAGGTACCCGCCTCGCCTGTCTACCCAGAGACTGCCCCGGTCACTTGCCGTGACCACCTGCCTATCTACCCAGAGACTGCCCCGGTCACTTGCCGTGACCACCTGCCTATCTACCCAGAGACTGCCCCCGTCACTTGCCGTGACCACCTGCCTGTCTACTCTGAGACTGTCCCCGTCACTTGCCGTGACCACCTGCCTGTCTTCCCAGAGACTGTCCCCGTCACCTGCCGTGACCACCTGCCCGCTTACCCAGAGACTGTCCCCGTCACTTGCTGTGACTACCTGCTTGCCCTCCCTGGGAGTCACCCGCTTCCTTACAAGGACTTCCCCCTTGTATTGCAGCTCTGAGGTTCCACCTTCCGGACCCGTAACAGTTCCCATTATTAGGAAGTGGGTCTCCCATTGTGTTTGCCTATGCAGTGAATGCAAGGGTTTCCAAAAATTTGTAGGCACTCCAATGCCCCTTGGAAGAGACGTGGAGGTCAGAGGGCCTCCTGAAAACAACTTTACCATTATTAGGAAGTGGTTCTCCATAGTTTTGGCCTATACAGTGAATGCAAGGGTTGCCCAAAATTTGTAGGCACTCCATTGCCCCTTGGAAGAGACGTGGATGTCAGAGGGCCTCCTGAAAACAATGTTCCCATTATTAGGAAGTGGATTTCCCATTGTTTTTGCCTATGCAGTGAATGCAAGGGCTTCCAAAAATTGGGAGGCACTCCTATGTCCCTTGGAAGAGACGTGGAGGAGGGCCTCATAAAAAAATGTTCCCATTAGAAAGGAACGGGTCTCCTATACTAATGCCGGTGGTGTTGAGAAGTCTGGCCCAATCCAGCCCTTGTTCATTTTTATAAGAGTCAGCCTGTCAGCATTTTCAGTTGACAGACGGATGCTCTTATCAGTTATAATTCCACCAGCGGCACTAAAAACCCGCTCTGATAAAACGCTAGCGGCAGGGCAGGCCAGGACCTCCAAGGCGTAGAGAGCCAATTCATTCCACGTATCCAGCTTGGATACCCAATAGTTATAAGGCACAGAGGAATCACGGAGGACGTTGGTACGGTTGGAAGGTACTCCCTCAGCATCTTCCCAAACTTTGCACTCCTTGTGAGAGTACCCCGCCAGCGTTTTCAGATGGGAATTTTTTTAATAGTTGCGCAACAAGAGCCTTCTGGTACTGCCCCATTTTTGTAGACCTGTCGGCCTCAGGAATAAGAGATATAAAGTTTTCCTTGTAGCGTGGGTCTAGAACTGTCACCAACCAATAATGACTATCACCCAAAATTTTGAGAACACGAGGGTCATGGGAAAGGCAGCGTAACATAAACTCAGCCATGCGTGCCAGACTGCGTGCGTGCCAGACTGCTAACAGGCAAGACTTCCATGTCCACACCAAGAGGACAACTGACCATGCTCTCCTCCTCCTCTCTGTCCTCAGGCCATCCACGCTGAACAGACGGTATGACAGTTGTGCAGGTAGTACCATCTATAGCACATGAAACTAGCTCCTGTTCTTCCTCCTCCTCCTCTTCCTCATTGTCACCCAATCCACGTTGGAATGAGATGAGTTTGGGCTGTGTGTAATCACCCTGTATGGTTCCTTGCTCCATCTCATCGTGCTCCGCCTGCAATGCATCCTCTTTGATTGTGAGCAGAGAGCGTTTCAGAAGACAGAGAAGCGGGATGGTGACGCTAATTATGGCGTCATCGCCGCTCACTATCTTGGTGAAGTTTTCAAAGTTTTGGGGGATGGTACATATGTCTGACATCCATGTCCACTTCTGAGGTCTTATGTGTGGAGTCTGAACTGAATACCGATGGCCTTGTTGATGCTGTTACTCAACAACTGCCCTCTTCTGCTCACAAATCCTTCCCAACATATGCAGTGTAGAGTTCCAATGTGTGGGGACATCACACACCAGTTTGTGAGCCGGAAGCTGCAAACGCTGCTGAAACATGCCAAGGGTGGCGGAAGCTGTTGGTGACTTTCTAAAATAGGCACACAGGCAGCGTACTTTAACAAGCAGATCCGGCAGCTCCGGGTAGAATTTGAGAAACCGCTGAACCACGAGATTAAGTACATGGGCTAGGCATGGTGCGTGTGTGAGCTCGCCTCACCTCAGAGCCGCCACCAGGTTCCGGCCATTGTCACACACGACCATGCCTGGCTGTAGGTTCAGCGGTGTGAGCTACAGATCTGCCTGCTCTTTCAGAGCTGTCCACAACTCTTCAGCATTGTGCGGTTTGTCACCTAAGCATATTAGCTTAAGCACAGCCTGTTCATGCTTGGCCAAGGCAGTGCTGCAGTGCTTCCAGCTTGTGACTGATATGGACATTTTGGAGATGGAGGCTGAAGAGGAGGAGGAGGCTGAGGAGGATGAGGTGCATGAGCTGTAGACTGTGGGTGCAACCCTGATTGACCTAGGACCCGCAATCCTTGGCGTCGGGAGGACGTGTTCCGTCCCAAGGTCTGACTGGGTACCGGCTTCCACTATGTTAACCCAGTGTGCCATTAGCGAGATGTACCGTCCCTGCCCACAAGCACTTGTCCACATGTCCATGGTTAGGTGGTGTGACGGGTCTGTGAGGTGGAACCTCTGAGCTACTATACAAAGGGGCAGTCCTTGTAAGGAAGAGGGTGGCTCCCAGGGAAGGCGGGCAGGTAGTCACGGCAAGGGACAGGAACAGTCTCTGGGTAGAAGGGCAGGAGGTCACGGCAAGTGACGGGAACAGTCTCTTGACAGGCGGGTGGTCACGGCAAGTGACAGCAGGGTAAGAGTCTCTAGACAGGCAGGTGGTCACGGCAAGTGACAGCAAGGTAAGAGTCTCTAGACAGGCAGGTGGTCACGGCAAGTGACGGCAGAGCCTCCAGGCAGGCTAGCAGGCGGGGAGCAGGTGAGCACTCCCAGGAGAGCGGGTAAGAGTCTCTCGGCTGGCTGGCAGGTGGTCACAGCAAGTGACGGCAGAACCTCCAGGTAGGCTAGCTGGCGGGTAGCAGGTGAGCGCTCCCAGGTGAGCGGGTAAGAGTCTCTCGGCTGGCTGGCAGGTGGTCTCAGGCAGGTATCAGGCAGGTGCTTCCTGATCCGATGGCGGACTGGTCCATAGACAGACTGGCGGATGCAGGTAGACAGACTGTCGGACCGCAGGAATGCAAGCAGGTAGACAGAGCTGGAAAGCAGACTGGCAACGGAACCTGAGGGCTGAAGAAGAGGTGAAAGGCTTTGCAACAACTTTGCTCGGGCACCTCCATTTTGGAGGAGGTGCCTTATATATGGGAGCTCCACCGGAAATTGGCCGAGGGCTCCTTAGGACGGCGCGCGCGGCCCCTTTAAGAGAGAGGGAGCGCGCGCCCTAAGCACAGTGCCCGGGAAGCAGCGAGCGCTGCCAGCAGCGTGGGAAGAGGACGCCGAGGACAGAGCAGGGAGGTGAGAGGAACGGCGTCTCTGCCTAGCAGGAGGCAGGTGTTATGATCTGCTACAAGCACTAAGGAAAGAAAGGAGATCTGTCCCTACAATAAAACTAAGCTAGATCCCTACGATGTAACGGGGAACCTGATCCTGCGATCAGACCCACTAAAGTCCTTGGCTAGTCTGTATGAAGACCTATAGATGCAAGGGAGGGATCCCTACAAGAACTAGGGACTGGGATAAAGTTGGGCACCTCCTAGCAGAAATTGTAGCAGTAAAAGACAAACACACAACATAGAACATAAAGGTCCGAAGACCAAGCTAAACAGACTGAGAAAGGTAACTAAGCACCAGGCTAACTAAAGAGTAGAAAATTACAATGAAGTCCAGCAAGGCCAGGAGGGCGGAGCAGGATTAAATAGGCCAACAAGGTCATGTGACCAGCAAGATAGAAAAAACCTAACAGGAAAGTTCTAACAGTACCCCCTCTTCTATGAGGATCCTCCGGATCTCCTAGGCCCAGGCTTATCAGGTAACCTCTTGTGAAACGCTCTGACAAGTCTGGAAGGAGAAACATCATCCGCCCTCACCCATGAGTTATCCTCGGGTCCGAAACCTTTCCAAGCGACGAGATACTGCAAACTCCCTCTATACCGTGTAGAATTTAGGATGCGGGAAATTTCGTATTCCCCGTCCTCCACCACCGGAGGAACAGTGGCAGAGACGTCTCCATCCGACACACAAGCTCTTTTCAACAGAGAAACATGAAACACCGGATTAATCTTCCAGGAGGTAGGAACCTCCAACCTAACAGCAGATTGGTTAACTACCTGAAGCACCTTAAAGGGCCCTACAAACTTGGGACCCAATTTTTTAGAAGGAATCCTCAACCGCAGATTCTTAGAGGACAACCAAACCATGTCACCAATAGCAAACAAAACCTCTTGCCATTTACTATCAAAGTACCTCTTAGATTTTTTGTTAGCCTCCTGAAGATTACCATGCACATCCGTCCAAACTCTCTCCAAGTCACCGGAAAAACTCTCCTCCTCAGGCACAGCCGATACCAATTTGGAGAATGACCCAAAAGACGGATGTCTCCCAGAACAACAAAAAAAAGGCGAACAACCAGCAGTGGCAGAAACTCAGACCACCCCTCCTGATTGTCTGCCACAAAACAACGCAAGAACTGCTCAACATCCTGATTCTTCCTTTCTGTCTGGCCATTAGACTCAGGATGATATCCGGATGAAAACGACAAATGAACTCCCAACCTGTCACAAAAAGCATGCCAAAAATGAGCCACGAACTGAGGTCCCCTATCCGAAACAATGTCAGTAGGAACGCCATGTAGTCTGACAATTTCCTTGACAAAGGCCTTAGCGAGTGTCTTAGCGCAGGGCAGTTTGATGAAAGGAACCAAGTGACACATCTTGCTAAAACGGTCCACGACCACCCAGATGACTGTGAAACCCTCAGAGGGGGGAAGGTCAGTAATAAAGTCCATAGCCAGATGTGTCCAAGGTGCACTAGGAACCTCCAGAGGGCAAAGCAACCCGCTGCAGGAGTATGTGAAGACTTAGATCTAGCACACACCGTACATTGACTCACCCACTTAATGACTTCCTTCTGCCATCCAGGCCACCAAAAATTGCGACCCACAAGTCTCTTGGTCTCAGAAATTCCTGGATGACCTAACAACCGAGACTCATGACACTCAACAAACAAATCTCTCCTAAAGGTCCTAGGCACAAACAACCTTCCATGGGGAGTGCTAGATGGGGCATTCTCCTGTGCTTTAAGAATCTCATCTTCCAAAACGGAGTCCAATGCAGCAATCACAACACCTTCTTGTAAAATGCTCCCCTTCTTCTCAGCACCGACCATGGGAGAAAAGCTGCGAGACAAAGCATCAGCTTTAACATTCTTGGTACCCGGGATGTAAGTAACGGAAAAATTAAACCGCGAGAAAAAAAGTGCCCACCTAGCCTGACGGGCATTCAAGCGCTTGGCAGCATCAAGATAGATCAGATTTTTATGATTAGTGAAAACCTGAATGGGAAATTCAGCACCTTCCAAGAGATGACGCCAGTGTCCAAATCCGAGTTTAATAGCCAGCAATTCCCGATTACCAATATCGTAATTAAATTCAGTCTCAGAAAATTTTTTTAGAAAAAAAAGCACAGGGATGTACTCCATCCTTGATTTCCTGAGACAACACCGCACCGATCCCCACAGAAGAAGCATCAACCTCAACCAAAAACGGCTTAGTCACATCAGGCTGCATAAGGATAGGAGCAGAGCTGAACCTCTCATTTAGAAACACAGAAGCTTCAATGGCCTCAGAAGTCCACTGAACCGCATTAGCACCTTTCCTGGTGAGATCGGTCAGTGGTTTGACAATAATAGAAAAATTTTTAATTAATTTTCTGTAATAATTGGCGAAACCCAAAAACCTCTGTATCGATTTCAAACCAATAGGCCTAGGCCATTCCTGAACCGCCTGAACCTTCACAGGGTCCATCTCAAAGCCTTCGCTGGAGATAATGTAGCCCAAAAAACTAATTCTCTGTACAGCAAATTCACATTTCTCCAGCTTAGCAAAAAGCGAATTGTCAATTAATAACTGTAATACCTCACGTACGCTCCGCCAATGAGACTTCAGATCAGGCGAATAAATCAAAATGTCATCCAAATACACAACCACGTTTTTGCCGATCAAAGGTCTAAGGATGTCATTAATAAGATTCTGAAAAAATGCTGGAGCATTGGTAAGACCAAAAGGCATAACCAGGTTCTCAAAATGACCCACAGGAGTGTTAAAAGCAGTCTTCCATTCATCACCCTCCTTCATGCGCAACAAATTGTATGCCCCCCGGAGATCAATTTTAGAGAACCACTTGGCCCCCACTAACTGGTTAAACAAATCAGGAATCAATGGCAGTGGGTAAGGATTGCGTACAGTAATTTTATTAATCTCACGAAAGTCCAGACAAGGACGTAAACCACCGTCCTTTTTTTTAACAAAAAAAAATCCAACAGCCACAGGAGACTTGGAAGGCCTAATGTGACCGGCGGCCAAGCTTGTCTGTATGTATTCCTCCAAAGCCTTTCTCTCAGGAATAGTAAGATTAAATAAACGACTTTTAGGAAGAGTCGCTCCAGGGACAAATTCAATGGTATAATCATAGTCTCTATAGGGAGGCAATATTTGTGACTACTCCTCAGAAAAAACTCTCCAAAAATCCTGAATAGGTACAGGTAATTCCCCTTTTTCTACCGCAGCAATACGTCCGTTACAACACTTGTCATAACACTTAGGACTCCAGGACTTAATTTCATTGGTAGACCAATCCAGTACAGGATTGTGCAATTTTAACCAGGGTAACCCCAAAATTACTGGAGAAGGCAAATTATTTAATACCACCAAATCCAAATTTTCTTGATGAACACCATTAATAGTGAGAGGAAATTCACAGACCTTGTGAGTAACACTCTTCAAGGGGGAGCCATCGACAGAAACCACAGCAATAGGGGATGACAAAGGTTTGGGTTTTAATTTAAGTTTTTCCAAGAATCCCCCATCAATCACATTCAGAATAGAACCACAATCCACAAATATCCGAAATTCAATTAATTCTTCCTGAGCAGTGGTAGTAGCAGAAAGAAATACACCCTTAGAATCTAAACAGGCAATACGGACGTAACTGACCTTTTTTTTTTCTTTGTTCATACGAAGTACACAGTTCTTAATAAAATGATCAGATTTTCCGCAATAAAAGCACAAACCTTCAGAAAATCTGCGGTCTTTTTCCTGAAAGCGGGGCGCCATCGCCCCGATCTCCATCGGCTCTCCAATGACAGTACAGACCCTCTCAAGACTCGGAGCTGACATGGCAGAGGATTTACTTTCATTAACCCTTGCACGCAGTCTCCTGTCCACCCGTATAGCTAATTGCATAGCCTCCTGCAAGTTTCCAGGTGTGGGATAAGCAATCAGCAAATCCTTAACCCTTTCACCTAGCCCCGCAAGAAACAAACTTTTCAAAGCTGAATCGTTCCACCCCACCTGGGCAGACCACCGACGGAAGTGAGAACAATATTTTTCCACATTACCTGATCCCTGCCTCAAATGTCTTAATTCAGTCTCAGCTGATGAGACACGATCAGGATCATCATACAACAAACCCAAAGCAGAAAAAAAACTATCCACTGATCTAAAGCATGGATCACCAGGTTGGAGAGAAAAGGCCCATCCCTGAGGTTCTTTGCGCAAAAGTGACATTATGAACCCTATGCGCTGTGATTCATCACCAGAGGATCTGGGTCTCAAACGAAAATACAATAAACAAGCATTTTTAAAGGAAAAAAATTCCTGTTGATCACCAAAGAATAAATCAGGCAAACGTACCTTTGGCTCCACAAAATGTGCTTCAGAACAGCCACTCACGTGTTGTTGGAGCTTGGCCATCTCCAGAGAGAGTCCCTGCAGGCGTTGAGCCAAATCCTGAACCGACACCATGATGGAAACTGGAAGTCTTTCCTTAGAGATATTTTTGGGCTGGACTTACTGTTATGATCTGCTACAAGCACTAAGGAAAGAAAGGAGATCTGTCCCTACAATAAAACTAAGCTAGATCCCTACGATGTAAGGGGGAACCTGATCCTGCGATCAGACCCGCTAAAGTCCTCGGCTAGTCTGTACGAAGACCTATAGATGCAAGGGAGGGATCCCTACAAGAACTAGGGACTGGGATAAAGTTGGGCACCTCCTAGCAGAAATTGTAGCAGTAAAAGACAAACACACAACATAGAACATAAAGGTCCAAAGACCAAGCTAAACAGACTGAGAAAGGTAACTAAGCACCAGGCTAACTAAAGAGTAGAAAATTACAATGAAGTCCAGCAAGGCCAGGAGGGCGGAGCAGGATTAAATAGGCAAACAAGGTCATGTGACCAGCAAGATAGAAAAAACCTAACAGGAGAGTTCTAACAGCAGGGACGCCGACGCTACAGGTGGACTTTCCCGGTAACTGCGTTGTTGAGGGAATGGCTAATGTTTTGGGATACGTGCTTGTGTACTGTGGGGATAG
This sequence comes from Phyllobates terribilis, assembly GCF_046119375.1. Taxonomy (NCBI): domain Eukaryota; kingdom Metazoa; phylum Chordata; class Amphibia; order Anura; family Dendrobatidae; genus Phyllobates; species Phyllobates terribilis. The sequence continues at coordinate 482,118,847 of NW_027362761.1, read as the reverse complement.
CACACCAGGAGAAATAGTGGCGGCTGGGGACCGAGTACTGAGGGACGGCCGCCACCATCAGGTTGCAGAATGCTTCCGTCTTCACGAGCCCAAAAGCAACATTTCGAGCGCAAGCAGTCGTGAAATGTGGGAATTTAGTAGTGTGGTCTGTGGGGCGTTGACTGCGTATTTGCGCTTGCGTTCCAAGGAATGGGGTATGGACAACTGAACGCTGCGCTGGGACAAGGACGTGGATGTGCTTCCTGATGCTGCTACTTCAGAGTGTGCAGCGACAGGTGCAGGGCAGGAGGCATCTTCGCATGCACCATGGACAGGGGATTGGCTTGCATGCACAACAGCGGAAGAAACAGTGGTGCCACCCACAGACACTGTTCCTGGACCCTGGGGTTCGGCCCACAAAGTCGGGTGCTTTGCTGCCATGTGCCTGATCATGCTGGTGGTGGTCAAGCTGGTAGCTTTGCTACCCCTGCTGATGCTGGCCTGGCAGGTGATGCAAATGGCCTTTTTGTGGTTATTGGTAGAGTCTTTAAAAAACAACCAGACTCAGAAAGACCTAACAGTTGTACTGGCAACTTCCTTTGTGTTGGTGTTACGGGGTACGGTTGCCTGCCTTCTGTCTGCGGCCACCACACTACTTCTTCCTGCCTGTTGAGGTGCTCTACCTCCCTCCCCCTGTGTGCTGCTGTCCTCGCTCTGCATGTCCTCCTGCCAGGTTGGGTCAGTTACTATATCATCCACCACCTCGTCTTCCACTTCCGCCCCCTGGTCCTCCTCCTGACTTTCTGGCAATTGTGTCTCATCATCGTCCACCTCTTGTGACAGAGAAAACACAGTTTTAAATAGTTGGCCCACTGAAACAAATTCTTAATGGAGGCCAGAAATGGCGGTATTTTCTGAAAACGTATATGTGATCCATGTGACGGAGAAAACACAGTTTTAAATACTTAGACTGTAGGTAGCTATTTTTAACAGCAAACTGGTGTCAATAGCTTCACTGACACACTGAAACAAAATTTAAATGGAGGCCAGAAATGGCAATATTTTCAGCGCAATTATATTTGATCCATGTGACGGACAAACCACAGTTTTAAATAGCTGGCCTGTAGGTAACTATTTTTAACAGCGTCGACCTCGTATCAATCAGTTCACTGACACATTGCAACAGAATTTAAATGGAGGCCAGAAATGGCAATATTTTCAGCGCAATTATATGTGATCCATGTGACGGACAAACCACAGTTTTAAATAGCTGCATTTTTAGCGCTGTAATATGGAAAGGACCTGGCTGTATTCTCCACTGCCAACAAGCAAATGGCGCAGAAAAACGGTGTTCTCTGGATTGCTTTTTAAGCAAATAATAAGGATTAAGATCCAAAAAAAAATTATTCCTGGCCCCTGAGACCTGGGCCTATGTCTAGAAATGTCTAACAGCAGCAGTAGCAGACAAAAACTGGAATGGAGCCTCTTGTGCTATATGCACTGCAGTCTGCTATATACACTGCCTGTCTGCCTATATACACTGCCTGCCTGATATCTCGGCAGATGGATTAGTCCTCAGAAGGACTGTTTGTTGAGATGGATAAGTGTAATATACTTCTGTTCTACCTGCACTAACTATAAACAAGCGAATCTCTCCCTAGCTCAGCAGCACCTCTCCCTACACTGCCTGATTGCGGTGTAGACTGACAAGCACGGCGGCGCCTGGTCTGATATAGATCTGATGACACTGTGTGGCCAGCCAATCACTGTAATGCCACAACCAACATGGCTGCGGCATTACAGTGAGTGGCAGGCAATCCCTGCATGTTCATTGGCTCTGTAAAGGGCGCCAAACATGCAGGGAGGGGACCAGAGTTCCCGCCAAGCAACCCTGGAAATACTCGGTGAGCGCCGAGCATCTCGAGCAGTAGCGAGCATGCTCGCTCAACACTAATTATTATTATTTTACTCACTTATATAGCACCATTAATTCTGGAGTGATTTACAGATATTATAATCACTGTCTCCATTGGGTCTCACAATCTAGATTCCCTATCAGTATGTCTTTGGAGTATGGGAGGAATCCCACACAAACACGGGGAGAACATAGAAACTCCTTGTAGATGTTGTTCTTGGCCAGATTTGAACCCAGGACACCAGTGCTGCAAGGCTGCAGTGCTAACCACTAACCCAATATATAAATATAGATATTTCTCTATCTCTCTAGCTAGCTAGCTATTTATAGATAGCCAAGGCTTGAAAAAGGTCCTCACTTGGGACACGTCACCTTATTCAAATGGGCAAATAAACCATTGATACTTGAATATCTGGAGTGCTGCCTTCTTCTTTTTTTGTTTGTTTGTTTTTTTAGATAGATACACTGACAATTGCTCACTGACCATTACTGTTTTTTGGGGGAGAGTCATCAATCAAAATGAGAGATAATTCTGGCATAATTTGCATCATAAAACTGTCTTTCATGACTTGCACCATATTTTTTGTTTGCTTTAGATACTTTCTTGTCCGATAAAATGCATGGACTTGCTAAAACAGCTTGGATTGCCAGGAAAGGCATGGCTTAACACTGTGTATCAAAAAATGCAGCAGAATTGAGAGGCATATTTTTGGCACAAAGTAGACAAACTGAGACCAGACAGTGTAAACATATGCAAGATTTATCAAACACTTTGATAAATCTAGTGCATTTTAAGACTGTTTAGTCTCAGTTTCCATTGTATAAGAATTAGACTGCATTGATAAATAGGTCCCATGGTGTTTTATCCTATTTCTCAGTCTTTCTTCATTTTTTAATTAGAAACTTCTCTTTTTTATTGAAAGCCAAATTAAAAAAAAAACTAAATTGTTTACAGAAAGTCTTTCTTCATGTGCTAACTCCACCTTCTCTTGTTTAGAGTTTCTGAGTGATGAGTGTTGCTTCATCTGGTTTTTAATCTAAAAATCTCCTGCTGATCACATGCTGTAGTTGTCAGATATTGATACCCCTGACATCTCAATGCTGATGGTAAAGAACTATACACTTTTTTAATGGACTCCCTTCTACTCTATTAATTTGAGATTAAAAAAACTGTAACACCTTACAGTAGCAGCAAAAGTGGATGAGATTTTGACAAGGTTTTCTCTCAGACTGCACATGCATTCTGGAATGCACTACCTCACTAACACAATCAATGTAATGTTTGAGTGGAAAACTCACATCTTCAACTATACTTACACAATTTTAACGCGCTTGTCCATTTTTGCAGCCCTCAATATTTTTAACACCACCCATCTACCAGTCCAAACATGATCTATTCAGGAAGTTAAAGCTCTATAGCGTCTTTAAAGACTTTGGACTTCTGTGTAGTTTAGATATGTATTTGCACAGATGATGGCCCAATGATTGGCTAAGACAAATTTACTGAAAAATTCCATCATCTACCTGTGACTTGTAAACTATACCAGCATCTTAAAACTAAATGCTGTCAATATGATTGTATTACCTGCGAAAAAAAATCCAGTCTCTGCTAGTTGACAGGGTTTTATTGAAGCATACACAGGCCAACAGGTGAAGGATTGTAGCCTAGTCTGCTCATTTTCCATGGACTCCTTGACATTGATTGGATCAATTTCCTTTGGCTGCACACGAATATCATAAATTGGTATATTACCAGCATCTTTGCCCTGAATGAATGCACAGGAGGGATTAAACTTCTTATGCCTTTCCAACAGGGAAGACAATATATTCAACCTGCACAGGACCAGTCCACAGCAGAAGCACTGGCAGCTGTTCTCCAATCCAGTTCTATAGAATCCGGCTGAAGCCAACTCTTTTGGGGAGTTGCCTGAAAGAGGATCTTGAGTCCAGTGGGTCTTCAGTCGCTTTATCTCACTTCTCATTGAGTAGTTGGGTTGTGTAGGCAGCTGCGCTCTTATTTTTCTGTACCTTTCTTCATGCCTACGAGTAGATTTGTCTACATCAATATGACTCTTAAATGGAGGTAAGAGCAAGTCGTCCGATGAATCAAACTCTGATATATTTATTAAGTCCATCTTTAAGTTTTTTAATGCAAAACAACACCAGAATATTTGCAAATTTCAAGGTGCTGTAGAAGTTTTTTGACATCCTGAAAAATAGCAAAAAAACACAATCACTAAAGTAATGTTTTTCAAGATCATGAGTCCACTTGTGACTTTTTTGAACAGAGAATTAAAGTTATACTAAGACCATGATTTCTATGTGAATTGGAAGCTCGTGTAGCTAAAATTTAAGGGTAGATCCGCACTGGACTTGTATACAGAGGAACTTTCAGAGTGGCAACTTGTTTTGCGTAAATGTTGAGGATTCAATAGACTTTGGCTTTCAAAAGATGAAGTCTTTGGTTACATCTGTAGCATAAATTAATAATGGTTTTCTCCGAAGCATGTGAATGATCTTTTGTGGATCAGAAACTTGGAAGTAATAAACCATGTTATTGTATTTGCCTTTTAACCTCTTCCCGTCTTGTCAGATGTGGGTATATGAAGTGCCCTCAGAAGTTGAGCCCACTTCATACATGGCAGATGCCAGCTGTGTTACACCGCCAGCTCATGCCGCTAACATCTTCCTACAGTGCGTTCATCCATCAAGTCGCCATGGCTCGAGATGGAGCAGAAGGCCGGTAACTAAATAATAATCAATTAATCTTTCACAGCTATATTTTAATTCACAATTGCTGAGAACTAATGGATTGCCATGGTCTACTGAACACTTCCTTCACCACCATTTTGGTGCTCTTGTAAAGCCTACGGTAAATGCAGGATATCAGTAATTTCTCTATACAAATCAATACTGTATATGAAAAGTACTGTAATATTACATATATAGTACAATCAAACCATTACAAGTTCATGACTTCTAGATGGACTAAACAATGGAAAAAAAGTCAAAAAAATATAAAAAAAAAAGTTTAAATATTTTTTTTCCCATTTAAAAATAAAATAATAAAAAAATAAACATATTTGGTACCATCATGTCCATAAAAGTCTGTTCTATCAAAATTTAAAATGAATGATTAACTCCATAAAGAAAAAAAAATGGAAATATCAGATTTGATATTTTTCGGTCACTGCGCCTCCGCCAAAAAATGCAATAAGAAGGGATAAAAATATCATATGCAGTTGTGCTCAAACTTTTACATACCCCGGCAGAATTTTTCCTTTCTTGGCCTTGTCTCAGAGAATATGAATGATAACAAAAAAACTGTGTTTTCTCTTTTTAAATCTTAATGACAACCAAAAACATCCAAATGACCCTGATCAAAAGTTCACATACCCTGGTGATTTTGGCCTGATAACATGCACAGAATTTGGCACAAATGGGTTTGAATGGCTTCTAAAGTTAACATCCTCCCCTGGGACCTGTTTGCTTGTAATCAGTGTGTGTGCATAAAAGCTGAGTGAGTTTCTGGGATCCAGACAAACTTTTGCATCTTTCATCCAGCCACTGACATTTCTGGATTGTGAGTCATGGGGAAAGCAAAAGAATTGTCAACGGATCTACGGTAAAAGGTAGTAGAACTGTATAACACAGGAAAGCTATACAAAAAAATATCCAAAGAATTGATAATGCCAGTCAGCAGTGTTCAAACTGTGATTAACAAATGGAAAATCAGGGGCTCTGTAAAAACCAAACCACGGTCAGGTAGACCAACGAAAGTTTCGGCCACAACTGCCAGGAAAATTGTTCAGGATGCAAAGAAAAACCCACAAATAACATCAGCTGAAATTCAGGACTCTCTGAAAACTAGTGGTGTGGCTGTTTCAAGATGCACAATAAGGAGGCACTTGAAGAAAAATGGGCTGCATGGTCAAGTCGCCAGAAGAAAGCCATTAGTGTGCAAATGCCACAAAGTATCTCGTCTACAATACGCCAAACAGCACAGAGACAAGCCTCAAAACTTCTGGAACAAGGTAATTTGGAGTGATGAGACCAAAATTGAACTTTTTGGCCACAACCATAAACATTATGCTTGGAGAGAGGTCAACAAGGCCTATGATGAAAGGAACACCATTCCTACTGTAAAGCACGGAGGTGGATCGCTGATGTTTTGGGGATGTGTGAGCTACAAAGGCACAGGAAACTTGGTAAAAGTTGAAGGAAAGATGAATGCATTTTATCAGCAAATACTGGAGGCAAATTTGCATTCATTAGCCCGGAAGCTGCGCATGGGACGCACTTGGACTTTCCAACATGACAACGATCCAAAACACAAGGCCAAGTCGACCTGTCATTGGCTACAGCAGAACAAAATGAAGGTTCTGGAGTGGCCATCTCAGTCTCCTGACCTCAATATCATTGAGCCACTCTGAGGAGATCTTAAGTACGCAGTTCATGCTAGACAGCCCAGGAATTTACAGGAACTGGAGGCTTTTTGCCAAGAAGAATGGGCAGCTTTACCATCTGAGAAAATAAAGAGCCTCATCCACAACTACCACAAAAGACTTCAAGCTGTCATTGATGTTAGAGGGGGCAATGCACGGTATTAAGAACTGGGGTATGTGAACTTTTGATCAGGGTCATTTGGATGCTTTTGGTTGTCATTAAGATTTAAAAAGAGAAAACACAGTAGTTTGACAATAAATGGCTTCACCCAACCAATAACCATGAATGGAGAAAAAGTTTTTTTGTTATAATTCATATTCTCTGAAACAAGGCCAAGAAAGGAAAAATATATATGTATACACAAAAATGGTATTAATTAAAATGACAGTTCAGCAAGGAAAACAAAAGCTCCTACACGGGTACATCCAGAGAAAACAAAAAATATTACAGGTGTAGTAATGCTACCAGTACTTCGGATCAGCACAATAAATTACCTCCCCAAAAAGACTCATGAATGGATAAAGCTTGTAGGCTTTACTCCCAGAGGTTGGAAGATCCCCTGACGGCAATACGCGTGGAGCTTCTCTCCATCTCTATACGTTTTCAGCTTCCTCTTTGTGGTCCCCCTGTATACCACAGCAGGTTGTATTCCTACATCCCTTCTCTGGTATTTTCCAGTACAACTTCTGCTAGTAAAGCCTACAAGCTTTATCCATTCATGAGTCTTTTTTCTTGGTACCATTATTAGATTCAGGATATTTCCTTGATTTGGTACATACTGAGAATTCATGATTTATTGGTCAGTAGTTCTCTTTGGGGGATCCGGGAATACCTGACACTTTACATGTGACATGTACTTCTACTTGACCCACGACTGTGATCTCATGACCATCTTGACCATATCTGGGACAACCATGTCACATTGTTACCAGGCGCCTGGCTTTTTCATGTTTGCATAATTGTTTTGTGATGGCCATCATTGTTTATGATTATTATATTATCCTGTATGCATATTGTCTATGGTGCTAACAGATCATTCATGTCTATATACATTTTTATGAGTGTCTTGGTCCCATATGTAGGTTGCTGCTTACATTGATATATTTATATTTCATTACCCATTTAATATATACATTGATATATTTATATTTCATTATGCCATTTGTTGTTTTTTAAGTGTTTTTAACTCCATTGTCCTTTTGCTCAATAAACTTTTTGTATTACTTACTGTTAGACCAGGTGTGCACATCTTTATGGGGTACTTTTCTTTGTCTCTCATACATTAGATCACAGACTGAACATAAGTGAACAGTGTGATGCAGCAGCAAAAAAAGCAAACACAGTTCTGGGATGTATTAAAAGAAACAGAGTCTAGATAATGTGAAGTACTGTATTTTTCGGACCATAAGATGCACTTTTTTCCCCCCAAATTTGGGAGGGAAATGGGGGGTGCGACTTATGGTCTGAATGTAGAGCTTACCGGATAGTTACGATGGTGGTGGAGCTGAATCGCAGGGTCCTCCATTCACTATCTCCTTCAGGAACCCGGCAACGGCAGCAAAAGAGGTGAGATGCTGCGGGCCGGTGTCTGGCTGGGGCCCGGTGAGCGGCGTGGCAGAGAGGCGTGCGCGGCTTTCCGGTGGCCGCGGCCATCTTCCCGAAGCTGTGATCTACATGAAAATGGCCACCCGAGCTGGCACATGCGCAGACTGGTAGCTCGGGCGGCCATTTTCCTGTAGATGACAGCTTCAGGAAGATGGCCGCGGCCACCAGAAACCTGCGCACGCCGCTCTTCCATGCCACTCACCGGGCCCCAGCCAGACACCAGCCCTGGCCCCCAGCTAGATACCGGCCCCAGCCCCCAGCCAGATATTGGCCCCCAGCCAGAAACCGGCCCCCAGCCAGAAACTGGTACCGGGCCTCAGCCAGACATCGGGGCTCAGCCAGATACTGGGCCTCAGCCATCTCACCTCTTCTGCTGCAGCTGTCAGGTTCCTGAAGGAGGGAGGGAACAGAGGGCCCTGCGATCCTGCTCCACCACCACCACCGCAACTCCCCGCTGCTGGAGCACCGGTGGCCGTGGCCATCTTCCTGAAGGTGTGCTCATCAGGAAAATGGCCGCTCGAGCTGGCGAATGTGCAGATTGGTAGCTCGTGCAGCCATTTTCCTCTAGATCACAGCTTCAGAAAGATGTCCGTGGCCACCAGAAAGCAGCGCACACAGCTCTGCCACACTGCTCACCGGTCTCCAGCCAGACACCAGCCCCAGCCACCAGCCAGACACCGGCCTGGGCCCCAGCCAGGCTCCAGGCCTCAGCCAGACACCGGCCTCAGCCAGACACCGGGCCTCAGCCATCTTACCTCTTCTGCTGGAGCCGTCAGGTTCCTGAGGGAGGGAACGGAGGGCCCTGTGATCCTGCTCCACCACCACCGCAACTCCCCGCTGCTGGAGCACCGGCCTCCTGAAGGACCCTGCCTCCTGTGACCCTCGCTCCACCGCCCTCCAGGTAAGGTACTGTACCTATTCAGACTATTAGATTGATCCTCATCTTATAAAACATATTTTTTTTCCTATATTCCACCTCAAAATTTGGGGTGCGTCTTATAGTCCGAAAAATACGATAATTATCCCTCTCTAATCCTCCTTGGTCAGATCTCATCTGGAATACTGTGTATAATTCTGCGTACCACATTTTAAAAAAGACATCGAGAAACTGGAGCAAGTTCAGAGAAGAGCAACCAGGATGGTAGCAAACTATGTCCTATGAGGAACGGTTAAAGGATCTGGGAATGTTTAATTTGCAAAAAAGAAGGTTAAGAGGAGGCTTAATAGCGGTCTATAAATATCTGAAGAGCTTTCACAGTTTAGAGGGATCATCCTTATTCTCATTTGCACATGAAAACACGAGAAGCAATAGAATGAAACTGAAAGGGGAAGATACAGATTAGATATTAGAAAAAACTTTTTGACAGTGAGGATGATCAATGAGTGGAACAGGCTGCACGAGAGGTGGTGAGTTCTCCTTTAATGGAAGTCTTCAAACAGAGGCTGGACTGACATCTGTCTGAGATGTTTTAGTGAATCCTGCATTGAGCAGGGGGTTGGACACGATGACCATAGAGGTCCCTTCCAACTCTAACATTCTATGATTTTATGATTCTAAGTGCCCAGGATCAGTGTTAACATCAGTCATGGCCATTGCAACATGGTGTCAGCTATGATATACAGCTTAAACCCGCTGATGATGGTGACATTTCTGCTTCTGAGCATAACGCAATGTACATGTATGTCGGTTTGCTGGAAGTCCACACCCACTGTGCCATACGTGTATGGCAGATGTTGAGAAGGGGTTAAAATATGCTCTTCTCCATATTTAACTGCCACCAGTGATCCAGCAATGCAGAAAAGGGACGCCTCCATTCTGGTGTATTGCGTCCTGACATGTTGTGCTTCCGTGTGATGTCTCTGTTGTCCCAAGGATGTTTTAGGAGCTCCAGTGCCCCACAGACTGCAGATGACAGCCTCAGGGGATGCATGCGATCCCCTGGCCACTAGCTTGAGACCCCTACTATAACCCATTGTCATAGAAAATATTAAGAATCTCTCTCTCCCTGTGAAATCTCTCTCTTCCTCCAAACCCCTCATCCTTCCTCCCCTATCTTACTGGCAAGGAGCAAGAGCTCACACTCTAGCCAGTTGCTTCTATGCAAATAGCCTTGTATAAAAGAGGTGGCAAACTCAATTCTCTAGGCTAATTACCATACAAATGGAGCTCTGAGTAGCAGAGACCTGTGATAAATAGACACCTGGACATATGGGCCAGAGATTGAAAGAAAGAGGAAACCGCTCATTAAGCCTCAAATGAAATCTACCTCAACCCAGGACATCCCTATATGCAGGTGTTCAATCTGCAGTCTCGCAGGCACCAACATGAAAAATGGAATATCCGAAGTTCTCTAATTCCGATTGTGATAGGACACATATTTGTCAGGACGACACTGGCAGGATCATACAATATCCGACCGCTGCCACCAATTTGTCATGACGACACCGGCAGGATCATACAATATCCCACTGCTGCCACCAATTTGTCAGGACAACACCGGCAGGATCATACAATATCCCACCACTGCCACCAATTTGTCAGGATGACACCAGCAGGATCATACAATATCCCAATTCAATTTATTTGCAGAACCTATTTTCAGGAAGGCTGGACTTGCCAAAAAAAGCAAGGATTACCAAGCTATGACTTGCCTACTATGGACACATTATAGAGAGAGTAATCGCTGCAGAAGGACATCATGGTCGGAAGAATAGAAGGAACAAGCTGAAGAGAAAGATCAGCAACCCAATGGCTTGATACTATCAAGATAACAGTGGAGAAGACCCTGTTGTCCATTATCTGTAACTGAAATAAACACTTGAAATAGATCACTCTGATTCTAATGACGCTATATAATATATGAGTTTCACTTTTTGTATTGAATAACTGAAATAAATTAACTTTTTGATGATATTCTAATGCACATGAGATGCACATGTATCTTGGCTTCTACAAGATCGATCTTCCTACAGATTGTTCATCCATCAAGTCACCATAGCTTGTGATTGAGTCGAATGCCATTAAAAAATAAATTCCTGATTGGCAGATCTTTAATTAGCGGGAAGCAGAAGACATAGGTGGCAGTACCAGCCGGTGAATCAAATGGAGGCAGCTCACCACCCACCCTCACCTGGTCATTGTGTTTTTATTAATTGGGTGGTCGCTCATCTAAGGCTGGGTGGACAGCATTTTATTCTAAGCTATTGGTAATTTTATTGAATAATTTCATATGTGATTTTATTGATTTTTAAATATTTAATGGTTAATTAATTATGTAACCCATTAATAAATACAGCGGCCTTCATTCACCAAAAATGTGGTCATCTGTAGCTATTGGTATTTCTTGGGGTTACTTTGTTTGGGTGGGGCATTTTGTGACGCCTATGATCCCATATGTCTTTAAGAAATTTTGGGTTACCAGGATTGTTTGGCTAGCTGTCCAGAAAAAAATAATTAAATTTTCAGCCTTGTTCACTTTCTTTCACTTTGGATTTATATACAAGGCAGAGCCCTGTGCACAGAACATGTACAACAAAGGCTCTATGGCTTCTTATCTAATTGGAGTAATATAAAAATGGACACGTGCAGCAGTGTCCCTCTACATTAGCCCTATTATATGGGCATGTGAATGTGCTCTTGTACTGTACCAATACACTTAGCAATACAATGTTTTCAGAATTTCTTGGATTACACAAGAAAATCATAATGTACCTCTAACTGTGCCAGAAGTAGTCGATTCCGGTAAAATAAATAGACAAAAAAATATACATATAGTCCTTGTATAACTTTTAAATACATTTTATCCAGACAAAACAATACACTATCAAATAATGCAAGAAAAAGCCAACCAATCCCAATTTTCCAATTAATCAATCCAATGAATACTATAATCGTCCAGCTATTCACTAAGGACCCGTCACACTTAGCGACACTGCAATGATCCCGACAACGATACGACCTGTCAGGGATCGTTGCTGCGTCGCTATGTGGTCGCTGGTGAGCTGTCAAACAGGCAGGCTCACCAACGATCAGGGGAGCAGCGACATCGTGGAAAGAATCTTTCCATGATGTCCTGCTCCTGGTTACGAGCCTGCTGAAGCAGGAGCAGGCTGGTAACTATGGTAAACATCGGGTTACTAGGGGCACAAGAGCTCCTAGTAACCCGTTGTTTATCATGGTTACCACTCTGCTACGGTGAGCGGGAGGTTACCGCTCACTTTAGCAGGCTCGTAACCATGATAAACAGCGGGTTACTAGGTGCGCGTGAGCCGCTAGTAACCCGATGTTTACCATAGTTACCAGCCTGATCGCTGCTCCCGCTGGTCACACACAGCGATGTGTGCTGACCAGCGGGAGAGCAATGACCAAAAAATGGTCCAGGATACTTCGCAGCGATCAGCGACCTCACAGCAGGGGCCTGATCGTTGCAAAGCGTCACACATAGTGACATCGCTGGTGAGGTCGCTGTTGCGTCACCAAAACCGTGACACAGCAGCGATCTCGCTATGTGAGACGGGGGCTTAAACCGTTTGTTGATTATGATCAGGGAACATCTAGTGAAAACAAATAGACAATATTCACACATTGTACTTACCAGAAGGACAATTTCAACCAAGAACAAAGTAGCAGCGCGCTCATCCTTCCAAGAAATGTAAGTGACCTGTGAGGCTCAGCAGTTCTTCCTCACAATCACATGACAGACGTGAACAGGAAGGAAAAATTACTGGTATGTTTTGGTTTCAGCAAGAGAAGAGAGAAGTACGATATAATTAGCAACATCTACAAAAGTTCACTATATCATTAACAGGACTATATAATTCAGAGAGTGACTTTTGGACTGTGGGAGAAGTATGGAGAGTGGAGGAGGAATAATCTTGTTTGCATATAGGAAAATATGTGATATAGTTCCCTGTATTCTCTGTCGTCATCTGTCATCTTGTACCTGATCTTGACCTTGAGTAATGCTGGTATAGCTCTCAAAGGGAATCTGTCAGTAGGATCTTCCCTCCTAAGCCGTCTATATGGGCATGTAGGTCATAAGAATACCTTGATATCTGCGATCCAATGTCTTATTCCAGAGAAATCCACATTTTTCTTATATGCAAATGAGCTGTTCAGGACTATGGGCCAGACACTGATCTGCATGAGAATCTGTCTCCAGAGATGATTATATATAGAAGGGGCCCTTACCAGTATGTGTGATGTGTAATGGCCACCCTCTGCTGTCCTGCTTTCACTGCAAAGCTGTGTGTGATTAAAAGGCCGGGGCAGTAGCGTGGCTATCGGGGGGCAGAGGGTGCGGTTGCCCAGGGCCCCGTGATCTGAGGGGCCCACCTGGAGCTAAGCTACTTGTAACTGTATTGGCGTGTGCAACGAACCGATACAGTTAACCTCTGTGACAGATCAGTGATGCACAATCTCCCTGCACAGCCACATGGCTGCTATGGGGCCCATGTGCCGAAGGGGGCCCGATGCCAGCACCGGCAGAGGGCATCCCGCCCGTCAACACAAGTTCAACTGTATCGGCATCCAATGACGAAAGAGAGAGTGTCAGCTGACACTCCCTCCCTTATCATTCTTCCTGGCCGTCTGACGTCTCAACACAGCAGGCGCAATGACATCACTACATGACGCCCGCTCTGCTGAGATGTGAGGCTCTTCAGAACACTTGCTGCAGAAACCGGAGCAGCAGGCGAATGAGGATGAGAGGTGAGTATTGTATTTTATTTATTTTTAATCCGAGAACATTGTGGCAGCCATAATACTGTATGGAGGACTATGGGGAGTGTATTATATTGTATGGAGGACTATGGGGAGTGCATTATACTGTATGGAGGACTATTGGGTGCATTATAATGTATGGAGGACTATGGGGAGTGCATTATACTGTATGGAGGACTATTGGGTGCATTATAATATATGGACGACTATGGGTAATGCATTATACTGTATGGAGGACTATGGGGTACATTCTACTGTATGGAAGACTATGGGGAATGCATTATACTGTATGGAGTACTATGGGGTACATTATACTGTATGGAGTAGTATGGAGAGTGCATTATACTATATTGCTGACTATGGGGAGTGCATTATACTATATGGAGGACTAGTGGGAATGCAGTATACTATATGGAGGACTGGTGGGAGTGCATTATACTATATGGAAGTCTATGTGGGGGCTATTATAATATTTGGAGGGCTATGTGTGAGCCTTTACACTATATGCTAGCAATTATACAGTGTGAAGGTTTGTGTGGGGTCCATCATACTGTATGAAGGGCTGTGTATGGGACCATCATACTGTGTGGGGGGCCATTATACAGTGTTGTGAGGTGTGGGGCCATTATACTGTACACTGTGTTCCAAATTATTATGCAAATAATATTTTCTCAGATTTTCCCAAATGACCTATATGAATTGCAGTCATTGTAATTTTCCAGTCAAATAACTATTAGAGTACAACTGAAAGGTTTTTGTACAAACTGCCTATGATAACAGTATATTTTTAAAAAATTAAAAAACTCAAACTGCACTCAAAATGTATGTTCCAAATTATTATGCACAGCAGAGTTTTCAACCTTTACATTTTAATAAAGAACAAAAAAATGGTCATTTTTGAAATTATAAGCATTAGCAGGTTATTACAAACTGAAATCAAACAGTTTTCAACTCAAAACTTTATTCTAGGTGATGTTACATTTGCACATAGGACCGCTTGTTCGAAAGGAGCTTCTGAACTCTCTCGTCCATTGAATTTGTCAGGTTTTGGATGGTTTCTGCTTCAATTGTTTTGCATGAGGACAGAATACCCTCCCAGAGCTGTTGCTTAGATGTGAACTGCCTCCCGCCATCATAGACACTCCTTTTGATGATGCTCCAGAGGTTCTCAATGGGGTTGAGGTCAGGGGAGCATGGGTGCCACACCATAAGTTTGTCCCCTTTTATGCCCATAGCAGCCAGAGATACAGATGTGTTATGTGCAGCATGAGACGGGGCATTATCATGCATAAAAATGATCTTGCTGCGGAATGCACGGTTCTTCTTCTTGAACCATGGAAAGGAAGTGCTGTTTGAGAAACTCAACATACATTATGGAGTTCATCTTTACCCCTTCAGGGATCCTAAAAGGGCCTACAATCTCTCTCCCCATGATTCCAGCCCAAAACATTACTCCACCTCCTCCTTGTTAGCGTCGTAGCCGTGTTTGCATGGGGTGTCCATCAACCAGCCATCCTCCACTCCATCCATCTGTACCATCGAGATCATTTCATGCATGATAATGCCCCGTCTCATGCTGCACATAACACATCTGCATCTCTGGCTGCTATGGGCATAAAAGGGGACAAACTTATGGTGTGGCACCCATGCTCCCCTGACCTCAACCCCATTGAGAACCTCTGGAACATCATCGAAAGGAGTGTCTATGATGGCGGGAGGCAGTTCACATCTAAGCAACAGCTCTGGGAGGGTATTCTTTCCTCATGCAAAACAATTGAAGCAGAAACCATCCAAAACCTGACAAATTCAATGGACGAGAGAGTTCAGAAGCTCCTTTCGAACAAGGGGTCCTATGTGCAAATGTAACATCACCTAGAATAAAGTTTTGAGTTGAAAACTGTTTGATTTCAGTTTGTAATAACCTGCTAATGCTTATAATTTCAAAAATGACCATTTTTTTGTTCTTTATTAAAATGAAAAGGTTGAAAACTCTGCTGTGCATAATAATTTGGAACATGCATTTTGAGTGCGGTTTGAGTTTTTTATTTTTTTTTTAAATATACTGTTATCATAGGCAGTTTGTACAAAAACCTTTCAGTTGTACTCTAATAGTTATTTGACTGGAAAATTACAATGACTGCAATTCATATAGGTAATTTGGGAAAATCTGAGAAAATATTATTTGCATAATAATTTGGAACACAGTGTATGTTGGCCCTTTATACTGCATGGAGGGCTATGTGGGGGTCACAGTTGGGGGGCCATTTTGTGTTGGGGTCACCATACTTTTCCAGGGAAGTTGAGGGGTGGGGTACAGTAGGGGCATCATACTGTGCGTGTGGCGAGTACTGTGGAGAAATGCACTGTGGGAGTATCTTACAGTGTTTATGGGGCACTTTTGTTGACATCATACTTTATGAGTGCAATGAAAGAGGGATCTACGTCTCCAGTAGGAGGAAAATTAGAGGGCACCCAGTACCACACAGTAGGTGCAGTAATAGGGAAACATGTGGCAGCAGCTCAGCATTGGGGTATCACCAGCATAAAGAGTTTGTGCAGGTTGGGAATAGATGGGGACAGTGCTGGAAATGTGAGAAATTTTATGTGTCTTTATTGTAATCTGGCTGGAAGAAGTTGCCATGTCGGTCTGAGCCAGAAGGAAAAGACAGGAAAAGTGAATGACTCCACCAGAAAGAACGTCAGCTGTAAGTCATCATCAATAACTGTACTGTAGTCTCTTATATGTTCTTCAAGACTGGTATCTACCACTATCTGGTCCACATATGGCAGTAATATCAGTGTTAGTTTTGATAGAGATTTTTTTTTTAGTAACAGCTCGGTCATCTGCTGAGGTTCTCCTACATCAACTATTAGTGTGCGCCAGCATAGCTGTAATCAGTTGTGACGACACAGCATTTATTCTAAATTAGCCCAGATGTTTTTTTCCAGTAGGTCAAGAGACATAAGCCATTGATCATGTGAGCCTCCTGAACGTTGACTTTTGAAATGATATTTATTGCAGTTGTGACGACACAGCATTTGTTATTGATTAGGCCAGACGTGTCTATTGGTAGGTCAAGAGATCTAAGCCATTGTTCATATGAGCCTGAATTTTGACTCTTGAATTGACGTTTGCTGCAACTTATTGTGTTGCTATCCATGGAAGACAGGGACACAGGATAATTGAACAATCTATGTTTGCTAATATGTTGAATACCCATTGCATAAGTCCATGCAGTATGTTGACCTGTAAACAGTGAAGGACAAACTATGCAGATTGATTAAATACTGGAACAATGAGAGGTTACATCATCCCACCTTCCCCCTGACCTGTGGACAGATGTGGGTATAAAAAGGGACCCCTATCCTTCTGCAAAGAGACTCTAGATCAGGGGTCCTCAAACTTTTTAAACAGGGGGCCAGTTCACGGTCCCTCAGACCATTGGAGGGCCGGAATATAGTTTTTTAAAAAAAACTATGAACAAATTCCTATGCACACTGCACATATCTTATTTTGTAGTGAAAAAAACAATACAGGAACAAATACAATATTTAAAATGAAGAACAAGTAAAGTTAAATCAACCGGTATTTCAATAAGTAGGTAACTGTACCCAATAGGCAGCATAGGTCCTCAATAGGCAGGTAAATGTCCCCAATAGGCAGCATAGGTCCTCAATAGGCAGGTAAATATCCCCAATAGGCAGGTAAATATCCCCAATAGGCAGGTAAATGTACCCAATAGGCAGCATAGGTCCCCAATAGGCAGCATAGGTCCCCAATAGGCAGGTAAATGTTCCCAATAGGCAGCATAGGTCCCCAATAGGCAGGTAAATGCCCCAAATAGGCAGTTAAATGTCCCAAATAGGCAGCATAGGTCCCCAATAGGCAGGTAAATATCCCCAATAGGCAAGTAAATGTCCCCAATAGGCAGGTGAATGTCCCCAATAGGCAGCATAGGTCCTCAATAGTCATTATTATGCCCCATGCAGGATTTCCCTTTCTCCCACCATATAATGCCCCATGCAAGATATCACTCCCCTGTCTTTATAATGCCCTATTCAGGATGCCACCCCCCCCCCCATATAATGACACATGCAGGATATCACTCCCCTGTCTTTATAATGCCCCATTCAGGATGTCAACCCCCCATATAATGCCCCATTCAGGATGTCACCCCCCCCCCCATATAATGACCTATGCAGGATATCACTCCCCTGTCTTTATAATGCCCCATTCAGGATGTCACCCCCCCATATAATGCCCCATGCTGGATGTCACCCCCCATATAATGCCCCATGCAGCATGTCACCCCCCCCATATAATGCCCCATTCAGGATGTCACCCCCATATAATGCCCCATGCAGCATGTCACCCCCCCATATAATGCCCCATTCAGGATGTCACCCCCCCCCCATATAATGACCTATGCAGGATATCACTCCCCTGTCTTTATAATGCCCCATTCAGGATGTCACCCCCCCATATAATGCCCCATGCAGCACGTCACCCCCCCATATAATGCCCCATGCTGGATGTCACCCCCATATAATGCCCCATGCAGCATGTCACCCCCCCATATAATGCCCCATTCAGGATGTCACCCCCCCCCCATATAATGACACATGCAGGATATCACTCCCCTGTCTTTATAATGCCCTATTCAGGATGTCACCCCCCCATATAATGCCCCATTCAGGATGTCACCCCCCCATATAATGCCCCATTCAGGATGTCACCCCCCCCCCATATAATTACACATGCAGGATATCACTCCCCTGTCTTTATAATGCCCCATGCAGCAAGTCACCCCCCCCATATAATGCCCCATGCTGGATGTCACCCCCCCATATAATGCCCCATGCAGCATGTCACCCCCCCATATAATGCCCATTCAGGATGTCACCCCCCCATATAATGCCCCATTCAGGATGTCACCCCCCCCCCCCCCATATAATGACACATGCAGGATATCACTCCCCTGTCTTTATAATGCCCTATTCAGGATGTCACCCCCCCATATAATGCCCCATTCAGGATGTCACCCCCCCATATAATGCCCCATTCAGGATGTCACCCCCCCCCATATAATTACACATGCAGGATATCACTCCCCTGTCTTTATAATGCCCCATGCAGCAAGTCACCCCCCCCATATAATGCCCCATGCTGGATGTCACCCCCCCATATAATGCCCCATGCAGCATGTCACCCCCCCATATAATGCTCCATTCAGGATGTCACCCCCCCCAATATAATGCCCCATTCAGGAGGTCACCCCCCCATATAATGCCCCATTCAGGATGTCACCCCCCCTCCTCCCCCATATAATGCCCCATTCAGGATGTCACCCCCCCCCATATAATACCCCATTCAGGATGTCACCCCCCCATATAATGACACATGCAGGATATCACTCCTCTGTCTTTATAATGCCCTATTCAGGATGTCACCCCCCCATATAATTCCCCATTCAGGATGTCACCCCCCCATATAATGCCCCATTCAGGATGTCACCCCCCCCATATAATTACACATGCAGGATATCACTCCCCTGTCTTTATAATGCCCCATGCAGCAAGTCACCCCCCCATATAATGCCCCATGCTGGATGTCACCCCCCCATATAATGCCCCATGCAGCATGTCACCCCCCCATATAATGTCCCATTCAGGAGGTCACCCCCCCAATATAATGCCCCATTCAGGAGGTCACCCCCCCCCATATAATGCCCCATTCAGGATGTCACCCCCCCCCCCCATATAATGCCCCATTCAGGATGTCACCCCCCCATATAATGCCCCATTCAGGATGTCACCCTCCCCTCCCCCCCCCCATATAATGCCCCATTCAGGATGTCACCCCCCCATATAATGCCCCATTCAGGATGTCACCCACCCCTTCCCCCCCCATATAATGCCCCATTCAGGATGTCACCCCCCCCATATAATGCCACATGCAGGATGTCACCCCTAATATTATGTCCCATGCCTCCATACATTAAAAAAAAAATCCAATACTCACCTCCCTCCTTGCCTGCTGCCGTTGCTTGGGTCTGGATTCCAGCGTCTCCGGCGTTGTCCCTCTCTGCTCTCCCTGTGACGGCTCAGGGGAGGGCGCGAAGGAAAGACGTCACCGCGCCCTCTGACCTAAGACGTCACAGGGAGCGCAGACCAGGAAGACAGCGGATCAGCAAAGGCACGGGGAGAGGTAAGTATCCGCCTGCTGGGGCTCTGAGAAAGCGGGGGAAAAGGGCGGGCGCTGACACCGCTCTTCTCTGCCCACAGCCCGGCGGGCCGGATAAAAGTCCTCCGCGGGCCGCATGTGGCCCGCGGGCCGTAGTTTGAGGACCCCTGCTCTAGATGATAGTAGCCAAGACATCATGGATCCAACAAGAGGAATACAGATTTGAGACACTCTACAGGAAGTCAGTTTAAGGGGGCATGGCTCCAGCTGGAGGAATACAGATCTGCTCTATTGACCATCACTGACCCTTCAAAGACGTTTTGAGAAGCCAGGTTAAGAACATCCGGTCACCTGGCTCCATGGAGACGTTCGAAGAAGCCAGATTGGGACCATCCAGTCACCTGGCCCCATGGAGACTTTCGGAGAAGCCAGGTTGGGACAATCAGGTCACCTGTCCACATACCTCAATGGACTGTCACCTTCCTAAGCTTGTCTTTGCCTTCTCTCTGTGGGTTTCCGCCAAAAGTGGGGTGCCACTGGTGGGGGGTATTCAGCCCTGGAAGCCGCCCCGAAGTCGCAGCTGCTCTAATGCCGGCAAGCCAGCGGAAGGGTGAGACTCTGTAATTTGCACCATCTTGTGTATTTGCTGGGACTGTTCTATATATTGTCTCTTGGTGGTTCAATAAAGTATTGCCACACTGTTTTACCCTCAGCCTTTCTTGTCTGGTCAGCATTATGCCCACGGGGAAGGAGTGTGGGCGTTCAGTGGGATGAACCCTGGGCCATGCGGTCTATCTAAAGACAGCAGGGCCAGCGGACGAGAACTCCCACTGACCCTCGTGTCTCCACATCAGTGTTACCTGATTAGGGGCCCACTCAGAAGTTTTGCCCCCCCCCCCCACCAGCCCGAACTAAACTCTTAGCTAGCTACCCCTCTGGGCCAGGGTCACATGAGCGATGATACTCTCATGCAAGAGAATCAGCTTTATTACTTAAATGACACTAGGCTCAAACTTGGATAAGAGTTTGAGTCGAGTGTCCATTTACTGTGAGCTGATTCTCTCACATGAGGATTGCAGCTCAGGTGCGGAGAAGACGGAGAACTGAATTTCTCCATATTTTCCATTGTCTGTGTCCGTGTAAATCAGACTACACTAGGATAACATCCGAGTGCAGTCTGATGTTTTACACGCACCCATAGACTGCAATGGGTCTGTGTGCTCCGATTTGCGGAGCCTCTTGCAACATACTGCGATTTTTTTCTCATGCCGAAACAGCATAAGAAAAAAAATACAGATCTGCACTGCCGCATGGTATAATACTGGTCTGAGTGCTATCTGATGTGTCCTTACTGACACATCTGCAGGTTAATCTCAGTGCTTCTGTGGCACCCTGCTACACACAGGCACCACAGGACCCAAAAGGGTGCATGGACAGACTTCTCCACAAGAGGCCCTTACTACACACAGACACCTCCACCCTTCCACCTCATACCACGAGAGGGAGCCCTGTTAGGGATAGATATACTGGAGGGTGGAGTTAGGTAGGGAGAGTGTGCTGGCACTAGAGATTAGTGAAGAGGCAGCACCTGTTGAGCTGCTCTTCTGAGGGCCCCGAGTATGGCCGAGGCAAGGAGAGAGCAGAGAGGAGTTAAGGGGGCAGAAGAGCATCTGAAGCTCACCCCAGGACACAAGCCGGACACCAGGTCCGCGCCTACAGGGTCCTCTACACCCAGTAGGGATAACCGGCATACCAGGAGGATTCCAGACCCCTGGTCAACCTGAAGCTGCCATCATTTACAGAACTAGGAACCACAAAGGCCCCAGCATTCAGGGATAGTGGTAGCCAGAGAAAAGTTCTACTACCAAGCAGACAGGTGAGAGAGTGAAACAGTACAGAAGCTAGGAATAGTTCCAGGCTGGCCAGGAGCTTTAGAGAAAGGAAGAAATGGACCAGGAGGCCTACCACCCGCTCACTGGGGAGAGTCCAGAAGTGCACCCTTCCTACGAGTTGGAAGAGATGACTCGCCCAGGGGGATATGGGGGACTTGGTACCCGGGCCTTTACCTTCTGTAGGATGTCATGGCAGTCGGCTCCCGGGCCGGTACCCTGGGGTCACTCTTTAAAAGGGGTTTGTTACTTGAAGGGATGAATAACAGTTTTTGTCTCGTGACGCCACCTGTGGCTCCTGATAATGGGTACCAGCGCTGGGTGATGGGATGGCAGCTGGGATGTTTCTGCTCCCCACAGGCGTAGCGGGCCCCCGTGGCAGGGTTGATGGAAGGGATGCAGGTGAGAGGTGGCCCGGTCGGGTCAGGGTGAATGATGGACACGCACACAGGGGATTCGCTTCAGTACCTTTACTGGTGTAACAGCAGGTATGGTCCAGGGTACCTCGTAGGAAGGGTGCACTTCTGGACTCTCCCCAGTGAGCGGATGGTAGGCCTCCTGGTCTGTTTCTTCCTTTCTCTAAAGCTCCTGGCCAGCCTGGAACTAGGCCTAGCTTCTGTACTGTTTCACTCTCTCACCTGTCTGCTTGGTAGTAGAACTTTTCTCTGGCTACCACTATCCCTGTGCGCTGGGGCCTTCGTGGTTCCTAGTTCTGTAAATGATGGTAGCTTCAGGTTGACCAGGGGTCTGGAATCCTCCTGGTATGCCAGTTATCCCTACTGGGTGTAGAGGACCCTGTAGGCGCGGACCCAGTGTCCGGCTTGTGTCCTGGGGTGAGCTTCAGATGCTCCTCTGCCCCCTTTGTGGCGCCCTGCTGCGCATGGTGCCACAGAACCCAGAAGGCTGCACGGACGTAATTCTCCACAAGAGACCCTCGCTACATGCAAACACCTCCACCTTCCACCTCATACCAGCAGAGGGAGCCCTGATAGGGATATATAAAGGGAAGGTGGAGCCAGGCAGCTCAGTGAGTTTCTAGTTAGTCAGAGTTTAAGTTTACAGTTAGTGCTCAGAGTGAGAGGAGCACGCAGACTGCTGTGTGAGGCAGTCTAGGCCTCCAGCAGTACTGAAGCCTAGTGAGGGCCCCGAGCGTGGCCGAAGGCCAGTGGAAGAAAGGAGTGATAAAGGGGGCAGAGGAGCATACCAGGCTCACCCCAGTATATCTACCGGACACTGGGTCCGAGCCTACAGGGACCCTTTACACCCAGTAGGGTTAACCGGAATCCCAGGAGGACTACAAGCCCCTGGCAAACCTGAAGCTAGACACATACAGGACCAGGAACCACGAAGGCCCCGACGTCCAGAGAAAGTGGTTACCAACCGGAGGTCCTACTTCAGAGCAACAGGTGAAGTAAAAAGCAAGACACATAAGCTAGGCACAGTTGCAGGCTGGCCAAGAGCTTACACAAAGGCAGACACGGATCAGGAGGCCTTATACCCGCTCCCTGGGGAGAAGTCCAAAAGTGCGCCCTTCACCTAGAGTACCCTGGACCATATCTACCAGCTGTACCAGTACAGGTAACAAAGCAAAACCCCCCTGTCTCTGTCCGTTACTCCGGCCGCGCCATTATACCTCTACCTGCACCACAATGCCCAGCGCACCCACCATCTATCTATCAACACTGCCCTGAAGCCCGCTCCACCTGTGGGGAGCTGTACCATCTTTAGCTGCTTTGTCACCTGCCTCAGAGGACTGCTGCAGCGCTGGTGACCATCACCAGACACCACAGGTGGCGTCACGAAATTCTCAGAACTTTTATTAATAATCGCTACCCTTTTTGTGCACAGTCCGCCCTGGGCCAGCAACCGTGATATATATATACTGTCCCCAAACAGTAAGGCCAACGGGGGCGCGACACCTTAACTCCTCTCTGCTCTCTCCTTGCCTCGGCCACAATCCAGGCCCTCAGTACAGCAGCTAACAGGTGCTGCTTCTTCACTGGTCTCTAGTGCCAGCACACTCTCCCTACCTAACTCCACCCTCCAGTATATATATCCCTAACAGGGCTCCCTCTGGTGGTATGAGGTGGAAGGGTGGAGGTGTCTGTGTGTAGTAAGGGCCTCTTGTGGAGAAGTCCGTCCATGCACCCTTTTGGGTCCTGTGGTACCTGTGTGTAGCAGGGTGCCACATCCCCCCCTAGTACAGCTCAGTACTCCTGGACTGAAGCATTTTTTTGTAAACAGGTCAATGACGATGTTATTCATCTTCTCGCACATACCATTGGTTTGGGGATGATATGGTGTAGTCTGGATCTTTTTGCATCCGTACAGGTGACAGAATTATTTAAACAGCTCAGCTTCAAAGGCAGGGCCTTGATCTGTTAGCACCTTGTCCGGGTATCCGTGGGGCCTGCAGAAGTAGGTTTGGAATGTTCTTGCTGCAGTTTCTGCTGTCAGATCCTTGACAGGGGCTACCACCAGGAACCGGGAATAGTGATCCACCATGGTCAAGGTATAGGAATAGCCTGATCTGCTGGGCGACAGTTTGAAGTGATCCAGAGCGACAATCTCCAGGGGTTGGGTTGTTTTGATGGACTGCAAGGGTGCTCTCTGACTTCCGTAGTCTTTTCTTCTGAGGCTACAGGGCCCACAATTCCGGCACCACCTTTTTATAAAACTCCGCATTCCAACCCAATAGAACCAGTCCTTCAGCAGGGTTTCCTGCTTCTTCCAGCCAAAATGACCTGCTTGGTCATGGTAGGCCTCTAGCACCATTTAGATATCCGTTCTGAGCACCACAATCTGCCACACCATTTCGTGGGTTCTAGGGTTGACATACCTCCTGCACAGCTTTTCTCTGTAGCTGAACAGCCGGCTTCTCTCATTCCACAGGTGCTTGTGGAGGAGCATCCTTCTCCAGGTGAGAACCTTCTTGGGTTATCAGTCCTCTGATGAGGCTGACAACCGGGTCACTGTCCTGGGTCTCCTTCCAGCTGTGATGAGGCAAAGGGTTTACCGTCTTACCATGACGTCTTCTGGAGGTGTGTTGCTCGTGGACCTTTCCATTTCTGTGGAAAGCAGGTAATTCAATTTCTTCTAGGCCATCCACTTCATCCTCGGTGTCCGACTGGTGGGGCATTCTTGACAGGACATCAGCATTGGTGTTCTTGTGACCTGCCCGGTACTTGATTGTGAACTGGTAATTCGACAATCTGGCCACCCAACTCTGTTCCATGGCTCCCAACCTGGCTGTCTCCAGGTGTGTCAAGGGGTTATTGTCGGTAAAGGCTGTAAATTTAGTTGAGGCTAGGTAATGTTTGAATCTTTCAGTGATAGCCCAGACCAAGGCCAGGAACTCCAGCTTGAAGGAGCTGTAATTCTCCGGGTTCCTCTCAGTAGGGCGAAACTTCCTACTGGAATAGGCAATTACCTTTTCTCTGCCGTTTTGCTTCTGGGACAACACAGCTCCCAGTCCCTCATTGCTGGAATCTGTGTATAGCAGGAAAGTTTGGCTGTAGTCGGGGTAAGCCAGGATTTCCTCACGGGTTAGGGCTTCCTTCATTAATGCAAAGGACTCAGTCTGTTCTTTGCCCCACTGGAATGGGGGACTTTTACCTCTTTTGGACTGTCCTACTAGGAGATCTTGTAAAGGTGCTGCCTTTTTGGTGTAGTTCTTAATGAACCTCCTATAGTACCCGACCAATCCCAGAAATTGACATACTACTTTGATGTTCCTTGGTTCAGGCCACTTCTGGATGGCAGTGACCTTCTCCGGGTCTGGTGCTACCCCCTCTGAGCTGACTACTTGTCCCAGGTACTGAACCTTCCGTTTGAGCAGGTGGCACTTGGAAGGTTTAAGTTCCATCCCATACCAGGACAATGCCTCAAATACCTCTGCCAGGTGCTTTAGATGGTCTTCATACGTCCTCGAGTACACAATAATGTCATACAGGTATAGCAGCACTGTCTCAAAGTTCCGGTGTCCCAAGCAACACTCCATCAACTTCTGGAACGTTCCGGGTGCATTGCAGAGTCCAAATGGCATGCTGTTGAATTCGCATAATCCCATTGGGGTGGTGAAGGCTGTCTTCTCCCGGTCTTCCTCAGCAACAGAGACTTGCCAGTACCCGCTAGTGAGATGCAATGTGGAGAAATAATTGGCAGATTTTAGAGCAGCCAGGGATTCCTCTATATGGGGCAAAGGGTATGCATCCTTATGTGTTATTAAATTAATTTGTCTAGAATCTACACACATCCTCATGCTACCGTCCTTCTTTCTGACCAGGACCAGGGGAGCTGCCCAGGGGCTACAGGTATCCCTTACTACCCCTGCCTTTTTCATGTTGCTTTTTGGTAATGTGCTGGTGGTATGGGTCTGTAACGCTCCTTAATGGGTGGATGGTTACCTGTGGGTATGTGGTGTTGTACTCCTTTGACCCTTCCAAAATCAAGTGAGTGTTTACTAAACATCTGTTCATATTCCTGAACCACTCTGTAGACACCGTGTTTTTTATGGACAGGAGTGGCGTCAGTTCCAACATGGAGCTGTTGACACCATTCCTCCAGCTGGGTTTTGTAGTCATTGTCCTCCACCGTATCTGGTGGGGTCAAGGATTTACTGTGTGTATGGCATTATAATTCACAGTATACAGTATGGCAACAGTGGCTTATCTTGGCAATTTGACTTCCTCCCCCCCACAATTTAGGAGGCGTACGGGTACCCTCCCATTGCGCACATCAACTACTCCTCTAGCAGTTAGGAGTGTAGGTCTGTGCTCTGAGTTAATGGGCTCTACTACCGCCTTGTAGTTCTGTCCCTTGAGACCTATTGCTGCCCTACACCAAATCAGCATTTCACTCATTGGGGGAATCACAATGGGTATCGGGTCTGTCACCCGTACATTACCAATCTCACCACCTGTTAGTTTTACCTGTTTCTGGTACAGGAGGGCTCGAATCTCTCTCTGGAGCAGCTTCCTCTGCCCTGGTTTGGCAGTGTCAGCAATCTGTTGGAGTAAAAACAACAGTTCTCCCAAACAGTTACCAACAACATTTGTGGAAAGTATCATATATGGGTTTGTATCACCAGGGTTAGACTCTATTACAATCAGTCCTTGGTCCTTTAGTTCCACTCTTCCCACCTTCACTGTCACGTCCTTAACCCCGACTAGGTTAAGAGGAAGCCCGTTGGAGGCATACAGAGAGGTTTGGGTCTGGCGGGTGGAGTTCATCTATGGACCAGTACCTTTTATAGAGGACATCAGGTATGATGGTTACCTGTGACCCGGTGTCCAGTAGTACAGGTGTTGCTATGCCGTCCAGCACGATGGACAGGAAAGGCCTTCCTCCTACAAACAGGTCGTACCAGCTCGATGGGCCTGGTTGATCTACTCCTGGGTGTCGGCCCTTGGCCCCAGGGTTTGCCCGTTTAAAGGACAGGTCCGTGTGGTTTGGCCTGCCTTGTGGCAACGGTAGCAAATGAGTTCACCTGGAGGGCGAGGTCGGTCATTGGTCCTCCCACAGGGTGGCGTTGTCCTCCCTCTTCTCCTCATCCAGGGGACATCCTCAGGACTGCGAGTAGGATCCTTCCATCCGGCTCGGGCTCCGTCTGTAGCTGCAGGGCGCTCAGGACAGTGGCCAGGGTTTTACTTAGCTGACGCACTTCAGAGCGCAGGCTGTCCAGCTCGCTAGGGGACGCTGTTTGCACTTTTGCCTCAGCCGCTAATGAACGGGCAGTGAGTGCTGTGGGCATTGGGGTGGCCCCACCCTGGTAATGCTGGATAGCAGTATCTGATGTTTCCAGGGGCTGAAGGCCCTTAATAGCCATGTCCTTTAGGGCGTTAAAGGTGGCATTTGGATGATCTAAGGCCCACCACTGTACAGTTCTGCTCTCCTCCTGGCACCTTAACCCCCGGATGAATTGTTCTATCAGCATTTTGTCCTCATCATGTATGCCGGCTGGACTAACCTGTTTTAGGGCCCGCACGGCCTCTTGTAAACACCAGGCATAGTCTCGGATACTGTCCTCGGGTTTCTGGGTACAGTGGTAGAACCTCATCCGAAGATCTGTCTCAGTGCGGCTTTCAAAGACAGTTTGCAGTCTCTTAAATATAATAGATACTGATTCCTGGTCTGCGGCTGGCCAGGTTTCAACTTCCCGCTCTGCAGCACCAGCCAATTGTCCCAGCACAACAGCAGCTCTCTGTTTACCAGTCATTGAGTACATGTCCAATACACCGCATATTTTCCTTTTGAACCCAGACAGGGTGTCTGGTTTGCCGTCATACTGGGGAAGCCATTTCGCTCCGGGGACATACGGCAGGGCCATGCGTATCACTGGAGTCACGACTCCTGCTGGTGGGGTGGCTGAGCAGTGCCGGGCACGGGTTGAGCATCGGGAGCGTTAACCGGTGCTCCGGCATTTTGCTGGTCGTCGGCCATGGTTGCGCCCCCCTAGTAAACCGTAGCCTACGCCTACCTCCTTTACTTTTATCGGGTACGCCGCAGCTCCGCAGATCACGGTCTCCTTCCAGGACCTGAAGCTTCCTGGTGTGGCGTCACAGCACAAGGCGGGGCTTGGGCGTCGCGTGCTACCAACGGTCACGCCTCTCTGGTTCCCGAGGTTACGCCCCTCTTCTTCCCGCGCGGCGACACGGTTCAATCACAGTTCAAATACGGCACACAGTACCCAGTGGCAACGGGCACGAAATCCTGTTCTTGACGCCAGGAAGAGATGACTCGCCCAGGGGGATATGGGGGACTCGGTACCCGGGCCTTTACCTTCTGTAGGATGTCACGGCAGTCGGCTCCCGGGCTCGTACCCTGGGGTCACTCTTTAAAAGGGGTTTGTTGCTTGAAGGGATGAATAACAGTTTTAGTCTCGTGACGCCACCTGTGGCTCCTGGTAATGGGTACCAGCGCTGCTGCAGACCACCGGGGGTGATGGGATGGCAGCTGGGATGTTTCTGCTCCCCACAGGTGGAGCGGGCCCCCCGGGGCAGGGTTGATGGAAGGGATGCAGGTGAGAGGTGGCCTGGTCGGGTCAGGAGGAATGACGGACACGCACACAGGGGATTCGCTTCAGTACCTTTACTGGTGTAACGGCAGGTATGGTCCTGGGTACCTCGTAGGAATAGTGCACTTCTGGACTCTCCCCAGTGAGCGGATGGTAGGCCTCCTGGTCTGTTTCTTCCTTTCTCTAAAGCTCCTGGCCAGCCTGGAACTAGGCCTAGCTTCTGTACTGTTTCACTCTCCCACCTGTCTGCTTGGTAGTAGAACTTTTCTCTGGCTACCACTATCCCTGGACGCTGAGGCCTTTGTGGTTCCTAGTTCTGTAAATGATGGTAGCTTCAGGTTAACCAGGGGTCTGGAATCCTCCTGGTATGCCGGTTATCCCTACTGGGTGTAGAGGACCCTGTAGGCGCGGACCCGGTGTCCGGCTTGTGTCCTGGGGTGAGCTTCAGATGCTCCTCTGCCCCCTTAACTCCTCTCTGCTCTCTCCTTGCCTCGGCCACAATCCAGGCCCTCAGCACAGCAGCTAACAGGTGCTGCTTCTTCACTGGTCTCTAGTGCCAGCACACTCTCCCTACCTAACTCCACCCTCCAGTATATATATCCCTAACAGGGCTCCCTCTGGTGGTATGAGGTGGAAGGGTGGAGGTGTCTGTGTGTAGTAAGGGCCTCTTGTGGAGAAGTCCGTCCATGCACCCTTTTGGGTCTTGTGGTACCTGTGTGTAGCAGGGTGCCACACTTCAGCTTCATTCTCAAAGGCAGACAGTGCTACAATATTGTTGCAATACAACAAGGAGACAAAGATCAGTTCTTCTGTGCCATGTCAGTTACTTGTCTCTCACCGGTAATTCCCCCTTTTATTAAAAATAATCTCTGGAGGCAAATTCTCATGCAGATCAGTGTCCGGCCATTAGATCTTAACAGCTCATTTACATATAAGAAAAACGGGTGTCTCTGGTAAAAAATATCAAATCACAGATATAAAGATATCATTTCATTAAGCTTCCTATGACCTACATGCCCTTATAAATGGCTTAGGAGGTGTCATTCCGCAGGTGGCGCAGATAGATCGTGGACCCACTGTGTCACAAGGCCGGGATTACCTAGGAAGGGGTGTAGCTAAGCGGCTAACTGGTAGTCACTGGAGGTTCTGATGGTGGAGGCAGGTGTGAGCTGCATGCTGCCGCCAGGTTCCCAGTTCCTATGCCACCACCTTAACGCTTTCATCATCCGACCACCTAGAAACTAAAGATACCTTCTCTTAGTCAATCCTCAGACTAGACTAGTCTCAATGAAGACACGTCCTCGAGGCTGGGAGATTCCTGGTAACAAATCATTGGAACAATCGTCGGGACTGTGTGGGGACATCGCCTAGTCTTCCTTTCCTTCTGAGATGCCAACACACAGCAACTCGGCGACTAGCAAACCTGGAGAAGAAGATGACATTAGTGGCCGAACTGGATGTATAGGGACCAGACACCTCTTGTGTCCCCAACGTATCACTTCACCAGACCTCCAGATTAGAATGGCACTTGAGTTCTCAGGCCCGGAAGACTTATGAGAAGTGGATGAAATAAACGAGACAGCACATGTAAGGTGATCTTCTTCGTATGCAATGCTCCTATTTGGAGCTCTAGTTGTTGTGAAACAACAGCTGTTGCTCAACCAGCCAAACCCTATCAACCTGCATGGATATGTGGCGCCCCTGAGGGTTCGACCGCCACAGGAATGCTGCACTTCTTCAATGGAGTGTGGTGTTCCTCCTCTGAGGTAAGGCCAGTGTGATGGTAGTGATCTAGCCTTTTGCATCCAACACCACATTTCCACCAGATGGAGCTAGTATGCACTAGGTGCTGCTCCCCTGGTTACAGGGAGACTGGGGAACACAAAGTGGTAGGAACCAGTTAGTGGGTGTGGGTGGAGGAACAGTTAGTCAGTGACACTTCTAATTTCATATTTAATAGAATGCCATCTTTGATCTTGGTCCTTTTGGCTAGTGCTTGTCTAGCCTTTGCAAGTCTGTCGGCTGCCGCTGTGCTGTCAAAATACTGTGTGTAATGTGACTTCCCTCCGGGAGCGCAGATCCTGTGTGGGCCTGCACCGGCATGGGACACAGCCCTCGTACCCCGATCTTTGGGACGAGAGGTATGTTGCAGACGAGGAATGTCTCAACCCGGCCGAGCACCAGGATCAAGAAGGCCCGGGAGCTTTAGAGTGTGGCTCCCTAGCAAATGGGTCCCGGGGAGGATGCAGATGGAGCGGAGTACGCCACCTGTCCTCGCCTACATGATCTATTCAGAGGGATTCCGGCTGCAAGAGGGGTACCGGCCCCCGACACCCGACCTTGTAATCTACATCCAGGACGGGAAAGCCCGGTTAGGCCCTGAGGATCCTGCCGGGCGTCGGATGGAGAGGAATTGCCACCCGACCCCTACACCTGAGAGGAGCTCAGAGGGAGACCCGGCCTATCCACACACGCACAGACGGGAAAGGGTGAAGTCTGTAGTGCAGGAACACTCTGGTGTTGGGTCACTACCGAACACTGGACTTTCTCGGAGGTAGTCGGACCCTCGTCCCTGGTGGCCACAGGACTCCGCGAGGAGCAGGGAGTCGCCGTCCCGCTAATATCTCTGAGTGAGTAAAGCCTTGGAAGTTCACCCCTATGGCATCCGGACTGTTCATTACGCGCCATACCACGCGACGTGGTGCCTGTACTCCCCGCGCTACTGCTACCCCCTTTCATCCTGTTTGTCTGCCCTGAGGCCTTGCTCCGCCTGTGGGGAGCAGTAAGAACTTTAGCCGCCACGACACCGGGTCTCGGCGGACTGCTAGCGGCGCTGGTGGCCCTTCACCAGACACCACAGGTGGCGTAGTCGTTAATACAAGCCACTCAACCCGGACAAGCCCACACCATCTCTTTCTAATGTGACGGCCCTGAGCACGGGTCGGGCCCGGGCCACGGCTGCATCCCATCTCTTCAACACAGGGCCCGACACCGAGTCCCCCAACACCCAGGGTAAAACATGGGCTTTCTGAGTAGAGGCGTCACAACCTGGCGTAGTCGGCAGGATATCGTGCCCGAAGCAACGGAGAAGAGTGCCCATTGCTATCGGGTACTGTGTGCCTTACACCTTGAACTGTTGTTTTACACTTAAAATGGCGCCCGCCCAAGAAGAACAGACGCCATAATGCTGAGAAAAGACTGTCTTTGAACACCTCCCATCATGGGCTAAGCTCCCGCTTGGCGCCAAAAATGTGGACTGCACCTTCCATCAGAGACTGTCCGCGGGGTAATGCCCGTCAAACTGGATGGGCTGAACAAAGGCGGGCCTGTCAGCATTCCGCCCAGGAACCGCCCCGAAAGAGGAGGAAGAAGAAGAAAAGCAACAAGGTGCGGCCATGTCAGTCGGAGCTTGGCAGTCAACAGAGGCAGGCATGGATGTCTCTGGGGAGCAAGACCATGCAACTACTGAACCCGGTTCAGGCCCTTCACCCGGCAGAGAGCAAGGCGGCGGTGTGTTAACTCCGGGAGATATTGAGTTTCTCCACTTGGAAGCTCCGGGACTTGCTAGGAGACAGAAAGAGGCCCAGGAGGCGGCCACGGCAGCGTGGAAAGAGGAGATGCTGCAGCGTATCCGAGACCGCCGCCGAGGAGTAGAGGTTCCAGGACCAGTTGACTCGGAGACAGAGGTCGAGGGTGACCTCGCGGTGGGTGAGTGTGCAACCCCTGCCCCGGCTGCAGAGCCAACAGAGACTATCCTGGACCTCATGGCGGAGTACATAGTCCCCCACACGGTCACCTGGGAGCAAGCGCTAGCTCCTGAGCTGCAATTGGCAGCCATCGGTGGGGACCTGCCATGCCGCCCAAGCTCGGAAACGGAGGTGCCTGAAGCTGCAGAGGAGGCTACCGGCTCCAACCCGGACTGGTCTGCGTCAATCGAGGACTCACAGCAACCCGTTCTCACCCCGCTACCTGCACCAGTGGTAACCTGGCCCGAGGCCGAGGAGTGGGCCTGGGAAAACCAGGGGGGCGACCTAATGGGCTTCCCACGGGAGACCCGATCGGAAGCGCGAAGGAGGAGCCAGTGGTGCAGCGATCAGATCTTCCAGCTAGCACGGGAGCAACATCGGCGGGTTCAGCGCTGCGAGCGCCTCGAGGTCAGGACCAAGGCTGCAAAGACTCAGGCACGTCAGGAGGAGGCCACCCGTCCCAGTCCCCGGTACGAAGGCCAGATCGTCCGATTTCACCATGAGGTGGGGTGGGGGTTTATCCGGTGTCCCCTGTTCCAGGACGATGTGTTCGTCAGCCGGCGGGACGTCGAGCCACGCCTTAAGAAGGGACACCCCGGCCGGAACCTTCTCCCGGGCGACTCAGTGACTTTCACTTGCCACCAGGGGGAGCGTGGGTGGTACGCCCTGGACGTCCACAAAGTGTCTGGGAGTGGCGCCACCCCGCCCTCAGTCTCAGGTGACCGGCTAGCCTCCGTCGGGAGGAATGAGCCTTTTCCTAGACGGAAGCCTGAAGTTTAAAGCAGCCCCCGGCTGTTGTCGTTGTTTAAAGTTTAGTTGATTGCTGCTATTTTTGTGTTTCTTTTCTTGTTTATAGAGACTTTGGTCCCTGCGGACTATGGCAGGCGGCGGACTGTGCATTGTATATAGTTATGCATCTATTTAGGTGCTTCCTATTGGTTTTATACAAAAACCGTGTCCCTGTTTCTACCTCAGACCTCAGAAGCAAAACCTGTCTGGAGTGGCTTGTGTGGGGGTCCAGCTCCGGATCTTCATGCTCTGCAGCCACCCAGGGCCCACGTAGAGGGTTTAGGGCAGGTCCCTCTTGCTACTGAACTGACCGTCGCCACTTTTAACCAGTCTGCTGCCACGGTCTAAAGTCTCTTGTCTTAATTTATGTTTTATACTTTTATAATTTTGTACTCTTGCGCTTTATATTTTTGTACTTTTATATTATGTACCTTGTTATGCAACATTACAAGAAATGTGCCTCCCATAAAGGGATGATAGATTTACTTGTTATATAAAAAGAAATTTTCCTGGGTGTTACTTCCTTTGCAGCCCGCGGACGTGCTGTGTTTTACCAGGGGGGAATGTGGCGCCCCTGAGGGTTCGACCGCCACAGGAATGCTGCACTTCTTCAATGGAGTGTGGTGTTCCTCCTCTGAGGTAAGGCCAGTGTGATGGTAGTGATCTAGCCTTTTGCATCCAACACCACATTTCCACCAGATGGAGCTAGTATGCACTAGGTGCTGCTCCCCTGGTTACAGGGAGACTGGGGAACACAAAGTGGTAGGAACCAGTTAGTGGGTGTGGGTGGAGGAACAGTTAGTCAGTGACACTTCTAATTTCATATTTAATAGAATGCCATCTTTGATCTTGGTCCTTTTGGCTAGTGCTTGTCTAGCCTTTGCAAGTCTGTCGGCTGCCGCTGTGCTGTCAAAATACTGTGTGTAATGTGACTTCCCTCCGGGAGCGCAGATCCTGTGTGGGCCTGCACCGGCATAGGACACAGCCCTCGTACCCCGATCTTTGGGACGAGAGGTAGGTTGCAGACGAGGAATGTCTCAACCTGGCCGAGGACCAGGATCAAGAAGGCTCGGGAGCTTTAGAGTGTGGCTCCCTAGCAAATGGGTCCCGGGGAGGATGCAGACGGAGCGGAGTACGCCACCTGTCCTCGCCTACCTGATCTATTCAGAGGGATTCCGGATGCAAGAGGGGTACCAGCCCCCGACACCCGACCTTGTACTCTACGTCCAGGACGGGAAAGCCCGGTTAGGCCCTGAGGATCCCGCCGGGCGTCGGATGGAGAGGAATTGCCACCCAACCCCTACACTTGAGAGGAGCTCAGAGGGAGACCCGGCCTATCCACACACGCACAGACGGGAAAGGGTGAAGTCTGTAGTGCAGGAACACTCTGTTGTTGGGTCGCTACCAAACACTGGACTTTCTCGGAGGTAGTCGGACCCCCGTCCCTGGTGGCCGCAGGACTGCGCGAGTAGCAGGGAGTCGCCTTCCCGCTAATATCTCTGAGTGAGTAAAGCCTTGGAAGTTCACCCCTATGGCCTCCGGACTGTTCATTACGCGCCATACCACGCGACGCGGTGCCTGTACTCCCTGCGCTACTGCTACCCCCCTTTCATCCTGTTTGTCTGCCCTGAGGCCTTGCTCCGCCTGTGGGGAGCAGTAAGAACTTTAGCCGCCACGACAGCGGGCCTCAGCGGACTGCTAGCGGCGCTGGTGGCCCTTCACCAGACACCACAGGTGGCGTAGTCGTTAATACAAGCCACTCAACCCGGACAAGCCCACACCATCTCTTTCTAATGTGATGGCCCTGAGCACGGGTCGGGCCCGGGCCACAGCTGCATCCAATCTCTTCAACACAGGGTCCGACACCGAGTCCCCCAACACCCAGGGTAAAACACGGGCTTTCTGAGTAGAGGCGTCACAACCTGGCGTAGTCGGCAGGATATCGTGCCCGAAGCAACGGAGAAGAGTGCCCATTGCTCTCGTGTACTGTGTGCCTTACACCTTGAACTGTTGTTTTACACTTAAAATGGCGCCCGCCCAAGAAGAACAGACGCCATAATGCTGAGAAAAGACTGTCTTTGAACGCCTCCCATCATGGGCTAGGCTCCAGCTTGGCGCCAAAAATGTGGACTGCCCCTTCCATCAGAGACTGTCCGCGGGATAATGCCCGTCAAACTGGATTGGCTGAACGAAGGCGGGCCTGTCAGCATTCCGCCCTGGAACCGCCCCGAAAGAGGAAGAAGAAGAAGAAAAGCAACAAGGTGCGGCCATGTCAGTCGGAGCTTGGCAGTCAACGGAGGCAGGCATGGATGTCTCTGGGGAGCAAGACCATGCAACTACTGAACCCGGTTCAGGCCCTTCACCCGGCAGAGAGCAAGGCGGTGGCGTGTTAACTCCGGGAGATATTGAGTTTCTCCACTTGGAAGCTCCGAGACTCGCTAGGAGACAGAAAGAGGCCCAGGAGGCGGCCACGGCAGCGTGGAAAGAGGAGATGCTGCAGCGTATCCGAGACCGCCGCCGAGGAGTAGAGGTTCCAGGACCAGTTGACTCGGAGACAGAGGTCGAGGGTGACCTCGCGGCGGGTGAGTGTGCAACCCCTGCCCCGGCTGCAGAGCCAACAGAGACTATCCTGGACCTCATGGCGGAGTACATAGTCCCCCACGGGGTCACCTGGGAGCAAGCGCTAGCTCCTGAGCTGCAATCGGCAGCCATCGGTGGGGACCTGCGGTGCCGCCCAAGCTCGGAAACGGAGGTGCCTGAAGCTGCGGAGGAGGCTGCCGGCTCCAACCCGGACTGGTCCGCGTCAATCGAGGACTCGCAGCAACCCGTTCTCACCCCGCTACCTGCACCAGTGGTAACCTGGCCTGAGGCCGAGGAGTGGGCCTGGGAAAACCAGGGGGGCGACCTAATGGGCTTCCCACGGGAGACCCGATCGGAAGCGCGAAGGAGGAGCCAGTGGTGCAGCGATCAGATCTTCCAGCTAGCACGGGAGCAACGTCGGCGGGATCAGCGCTGCGAGCGCCTCGAGGTCAGGACCAAGGCTGCAAAGACTCAGGCGTGTCAGGAGGAGGCCACCCGTCCCAGTCCCCGGTACGAAGGCCAGATCGTCCGATTTCACCATGAGGTGGGGTGGGGGTTTATCCGGTGTCCCCTGTTCCAGGACGATGTGTTTGTCAGCCGGCGGGACGTCGAGCCATGCCTTAAGAAGGGACACCCCGACTGGAACCTTCTCCCGGGCAACTCAGTGACTTTCACTCGCCACCAGGGGGAGCGTGGGTGGTACGCCCTGGACGTCCACAAAGTGTCTGGGAGTGGCGCCACCCCGCCCTCAGCCTCAGGTGACCGGCTAGCCTCCGTCGGGAGGAATGAGCCTTTTCCTAGACGGGAGCCTGAAGTCTAAAGCAGCCCCCGGCTGTTGTCGTTGTTTAAAGTTTAGTTGATTGCTGCTATTTTTGTGTTTCTTTTCTTGTTTATAGAGACTTTGGTCCCTGCGGACTATGGCAGGTGGCGGACTATGCATTGTATATAGTTATGCATCTATTTAGGTGCTTCCTATTGGTTTTATACAAAAACCGTGTCCCTGTTTCTACCTCAGACCTCAGAAGCAAAACCTGTCTGGAGTGGCTTATGTGGGGGTCCAGCTCCGGATCTTTATGCTCTGCAGCCACCCAGGGTCCACGTAGAGGGTTTAGGGCAGGTCCCTCTTGCTACTGAACTGACCGTCGCCACTTTTAACCAGTCTGCTGCCACGGTCTAAAGTCTCTTGTCTTAATTTATGTTTTATACTTTTAAAATTTTGTACTCTTGCGCTTTTATATTTTTGCACTTTTATATTATGTACCTTGTTATGCAACGTTACAAGAAATGTGCCTCCCATAAAGGGATGATAGTTTTACTTGTTATATAAAAAGAAATTTTCCTGGGTGTTACTTCCTTTGCAGCCCGCGGACAAGCTGTGTTTTACCAGGGGGGAATGTGGCGCCCCTGAGGGTTCGACCGCCACAGGAATGCTGCACTTCTTCAATGGAGTGTGGTGTTCCTCCTCTGAGGTAAGGCCAGTGTGATGGTAGTGATCTAGCCTTTTGCATCCAACACCACATTTCCACCAGATGGAGCTAGTATGCACTAGGTGCTGCTCCCCTGGTTACAGGGAGACTGGGGAACACAAAGTGGTAGGAACCAGTTAGTGGGTGTGGGTGGAGGAACAGTTAGTCAGTGACACTTCTAATTTCATATTTAATAGAATGCCATCTTTGATCTTGGTCCTTTTGGCTAGTGCTTGTCTAGCCTTTGCAAGTCTGTCGGCTGCCACTGTGCTGTCAAAATACTGTGTGTAATGTGACTTCCCTCCGGGAGCGCCGATCCTGTGTGGGCCTGCACCGGCATGGGACACAGCCCTCGTACCCCGATCTTTGGGACGAGAGGTAGGTTGCAGACGAGGAATGTCTCAACCTGGCCGAGGACCAGGATCAAGAAGGCCCGGGAGCTTTAGAGTGTGGCTCCCTAGCAAATGGGTCCCGGGGAGGATGCAGACGGAGCGGAGTACGCCACCTGTCCTCGCCTACCTGATCTATTCAGAGGGATTCCGGATGTAAGAGGGGTACCAGCCCCCGGCACCCGACCTTGTTCTCTACGTCCAGGACGGGAAAGCCCGGTTAGGCCCTGAGGATCCTGCCGGGCGTCGGATGGAGAGGAATTGCCACCCGACCCCTACACCTGAGAGGAGCTCAGAGGAAGACCCGGCCTATCCACACACGCACAGACGGGAAAGGGTGAAGTCTGTAGTGCAGGAACACTCTGTTGTTGGTTCGCTACCGAACACTGAACTTTCTCGGAGGTAGTCGGACCCCCGTCCCTGGTGGCCGCAGGACTCCGCGAGGAGCAGGGAGTCGCCTTCCCGCTAATATCTCTGAGTGAGTAAAGCCTTGGAAGTTCACCCCTATGGCCTCCGGACTGTTCATTGCGCGCCATACCACGCGACGCGGTGCCTGTACTCCCCGCGCTACTGCTACCCCCCTTTCATCTTGTTTGTCTGCCCTGAGGCCTTGCTCCGCCTGTGGGGAGCAGTAAGAACTTTAGCCGCCACGACACCGGGCCTCGGCTGACTGCTAGCGGCGCTGGTGGCCCTTCACCAGACACCACAGGTGGCGTAGTCGTTAATATAAGCCACTCAACCCGGACAAGCCCACACCATCTCTTTCTAATGTGACGGCCCTGAGCACGGGTCGGGCCCGGGCCACGGCTGCATCCCATCTCTTCAACACAGGGCCCGACACCGAGTCCCCCAACACCCAGGGTAAAACACGGGCTTTCTGAGTAGAGGCGTCACAGATTCTGTATGGGCAGCTTCCTCCACAGGCTGGGGAACAAACTGTCTCTGCAAGGATGGAGAAAGATATTATGTTCTGCTCACACATGTCACCTCATGGAAGCTGAGAAAGGTAGATGTCGCAGAAGATTCAACCTTTGGCTCAATGAAGACCTTTGGGAAGGTCACCAGGAAGGTCTGTAGGTCTGAGATGACAGGATCCCTTCTCTCCCACAAGGGGTTAAGCCACGCTAGGGCATCTCCTGCTAGGTAGGACATAAGGAACCCCACCTTGGCCCGATCGGAGTAAAAATGATGGCCCAAAATTTATGGTACTGCAACTTGGACTGATGCAGCAAATGTCAGGGCTTCCAATCAGGTATCCAGCATCTGTAGATGGAACAATATTTTTCCTGTTGCTCATACAGGCAAAACAACTGTTGGTATAGCTCTGAGTGTGAAAGGCCATGGCGATCAGCGGAGTCCATGGCCTATGCAAACTTTCATGCCTGCAGGTGGCGCACGTGGTTCATAGACCCACTGTGCCAAGCTTACCTAGGAAGGGGCGTAGCTAAATTGCTACCTAGTGTTCACTGGAGCTCCCGATGGCGGAACAGGCTTGAGCTGCAGGTAGCCGCCAGATACCACTCCTAGGCAATTCAGACTACTCCTTGGGCAGGATGGATACTGACACGTGAGTACTGGGATAGGTACACGTTCTGACACACAGATCTCAGGAACTTGTACAAGTTACTATTGAGCGGCTTCAGAGTTCAGGAACTGGCTGCTCAAGCACCAGGGGTTCGGGTTCAGGCACTCGGACACACAAGGACCAGGGGTTCTGGTTCAGGCACTGGCCGCACAAGGACCAAGGGTTCGGGTTCAGGCACTGGCCACACAGGGACCAGGGGTTCTTGTTCAGGCGCCGGCCTTACAAGGACTGGGGGAGCAGGTTCAGGTACCAAACGCAAAAGGACTGGGGGTTCAGGTTCAGGCATTGGCCGCACAAGGACACTAACTTACTAATGAATACATGCTGCTTAGGCACATCCCCATTGGGGAGGGTTCATTTTATACAGGAAGCCTCCCAGCTTCTGGCTGGGGACATTTTAGCAGGTGCCCACGCTGCCCCTTTAAGAGCAGGGAAGAGCGCGCGCACTCTAGGTGTGCCGCCAGAAGGTGTCCCTGCATGGAGGGAGGAAGGGGAACCATGCAGGGGCACCAGCAATAGCATTACAGGAGGGCTGATCCTACTGATAGATTCCCTTTAAGCAGGACTGATGAACTGGTCTGGTCATATATTCCTCAATCAGCGGCCAAACTGTGAGGTAAGTTTTACAAATAAGTGCAGAAGGAAAATTATAATATTTATACAGTAAAAAGTGGCAAGAAAAGCAAAGTAGATATAGTTTAGTGGAACGGGGTGGTCCAACAAATTATTAAAGGGGTTGTCTGGAACTTTGATGACCTACCTTTAGATAGGTCATCTTTGTCTGACAGATGGGTGTGACACTCGACACCCCCGCTAATCAGCTGTTACCGGTGCCGGAGGCTATCGGAACTGTTTAGATGCAGAGCTCCATCAACGGAATATTTGCCGATATCCACCCCTATTGATTTTAACAGGGAGCAAATATGCTGTACCTAGCTATGGCCACTATACAGTTGACAGAGTTGCGCTGTGCAGCTTCGAAACTGAGCAGTTCTGGCCCTTGGCGGTACCGGGAACAGGTAATCGGCGGGAGTGCCTCGTGCTGCACCCCAACCAATCAGATAATGATGACCTACCCTAAGGATAGTCCATTAATGTAAAAGTCATGGACAATTTCTTTAAGTTTAAAGTCTGGAAATGGCACAGTAAGAGGCTGACATCTTTTTTACTATCTTTCATTTTCTGGTTTTAATATGTGGCCTCTTAAAGGGGTTGTCCAGGACTTTATCATTGATGGCCTATCTTTGATTTAAATATGGGGTGAATGTGAAGTACCAGCCACGGCCACTATA
The DNA here is from genome assembly GCF_046119375.1 of Phyllobates terribilis. NCBI lineage: Eukaryota > Metazoa > Chordata > Amphibia > Anura > Dendrobatidae > Phyllobates > Phyllobates terribilis. The sequence continues at coordinate 482,078,245 of NW_027362761.1, read as the reverse complement.
CAGTCAACTGACCTGTGCGGTGCAGCCGCCACCGACACCAGGAACAGCTGATCGGCAGGGGTGCCGGGTGTCACACCTCTATCGATCAGACATTGATGACCTATCCTAAGGATAGGCCATCAATGTTAAAGTCCTGGGCAACAACTGCATTTCAGTCCTACATTCTTTTAAAATTGGCATATGGAATGTCAGTCTTCATAAATGTGCCCCCATGTGCCTGCTTTCTAAATAATATCAGCAGAATATTGGTAATTGCAGATGATACAATTTGTTTATGAATGGAGTAGGATTTTTTGACCGGTTTTATGGCTACTAAAATATTGTTTTCTTCAAAGAAATACGGGCAATGCTCGCTGACAAACCAGTCAACCAAGTTTAGCAATTTTAACTTTGCAGCTCCACAACTATCTTTATTGGTCTTGCTGAGCATGAGCAAGTCAACTAATTGATAGGTTGCTTGGATATACCATATTTACACTGCGTCCTACTGTCTTTAAGATTGTAAAAGTCTGAGATAATTAATTATATGGCTTACAGTTACTGATGGCTAGTTAGGGAGATATAAAAGGACAAGCTATTGGATACATAAACGCTTTTGATTGAGGCATGGTTATTGGTGGTAGAAGAACCAGAATAACCAGGGCCAATATTTAACAAACTGCAACAAAGGTAGTGCATTCAAGCAAATTGCAGACAAATACAGTGCTAGAGCTCCAAATTTTTTTTATCTGATTGCAAAAGTTGGTGTCCCTTAGCACGTAAGGCCTCTAACAGCAGATGACCAATGTGAGTGACATTGAGGTACAAGGGCTCATTCAGACTCCATTTTTTTCAAATAAGAGAAAAACGAACTGAGCTTTATCAGTGTTTTTGATCAGAGCTTCATCCAAATATCATCTGAGTGTAATCAGATTTTGGCTCGAGTTTCATCACTGTTTCTCAGATAAGAAAAAAAAATGTTCCTCCAGCTTCACCTATCAACCAGTCCATGAAAAATGGACAGCACACAGATGGCAATCGAGTGTTGTTCACTTTTTTCATGACTTGCAATAGCAATTTTGTTCCAACACTCTGATCAATATAGGATATGTCTTAGCGATACTACTCAGTTCCACAAAAAAAAACATATGTGAACATCCCCATACATAATCACAGGTATGTGTTGTATGTGTGAAAAACATGGATAATACTTGTACATGAAAAAAGGACATTCGGGTCACGTTTATTGTTCTTTTGGAACTTCCGTGTGAAACCCTCAAAAATGGGATTTGAATGGAGCCCCTGAAGAAGCCATTTACTATAATGAGGCAGACACAAGTGCTGTCTGGCCCCCATTTCTGCTGTTAGGCACAACAGTGATAAATAGAAACCAAAAATCATGAACGAACTGAGTAATAGATTTCAAATCACCCAAAAAATAAAAGTAAAATGTGTATAACCCCGATGTGCCTTTATGCACTCCCGATAAAGTCCAAGCATGCTCCTGATGAGACAGCAGATGGTGTCCTGGAATATCTCTAAAGTTCAAGAGCAAAATAAAGGTAGCACTCACCAATAAGTCCGAAGGTATCCTTTATTATTACCAACAGTACATGCTGGCTGGCGGCATAGGACGGAGACTATGGAGGGTGTGCGAGGGAGTGAGAGTGAGGACGATGACCGTTTCGCTGCCTTCCGGAGCTTCAACAGGTCCCAGGTCACTGTTTCGCTGCCTTCCGGCGCTTCAACGGGTCCCAGGTCACCTGGGACCCGTTGAAGTGCAGGAAAGCAGAGAAACGGTCGTCGTCCTCACTCTCACTCCCCTGCACACCCGCCAGGGTCTCTGTCCTATGCCGCCAGCCAGCATGTACTGTTGGTAATAATAAAGGATACCTTCGGACTTATTGGTGAGTGCTACCTTTATTCTGCTCTTGAACTTTATGATTGTTTACTTGGTCATGCACCACAATTTATCCGGAAGCTTTCCATACAAAAGGTGAATTTATTTACATAGAGCAAAGGTGGTGCCGCAATTCTTCTCTTCGTTTCTGAATTACCCTGGAGTATCTCTTCCTAGAGCTGGATCAGGGCATCAGTGAGCTCATGGACAGTCTGCAGTGCTATTTGCATCGGATGCAGTGAGGCTATAATGCCCAAGAGGGTCTCAATTTGATTCTGGTCTGGAATGGAGGGTTAGTCATTGACATCAATGCCATTGTCATCCAGGAATTGCCTATACGCTCTTGCCACATGAGGCTAGGCATTGTCCTGCACCGGAGAAACCCAAAGCACCAGCATAAAGTCTAACAATGGCTCTAAGGATTTCATCCTGGTAACTAACAGTAGTCAGGGAATAACCTCTAAGGATGTGCCTTCTCAGACCATCACTGATCCCAATGTCATATCAGTTTTGCTGGATGATGTTGCATGCATCATAACTTTCACCATGACCTGACCCTTGGCTAAATACACCCACCAGGCTTATGTGCCCTTTCTGCACCAATACACATTTAACAATTTCTCACAATGTTTGCATTATACACAACAACTGACAAGCATAGCCTGAGTTGTCTCAGGACTGCCCGCTCACTCACCCAGGAATGCTGCACGGAGCCATGGAGCACTGTCCATGCAAACCCATTACTAATCCCATTTTGCTGCATGTTCCCCAAAATAACACATGCTCAATGTGGCACCCCAGGGGTCTGGTTTCCACAGTAATGTAATGTTATGTCTGAGAGCAGGTGGGAGGTCCTTTGGTCAGGGATCTTGTGCATGCCACACCTCCTGCCCAGTCTTGGGAGGGGAAGAACTTCCCCTATATAAACCCGGGGCTGAAGCAGGGTTAGCAGTCAAGGAGAGTAGAGACAAGAAACAGCAGAAGCAATACTACTACGAGTCAGGGGCTGGCAGCTGCAGAGCTCGCCCTGACTGAGAAGCTTTCTTACCGGACCCGGCGTCCGAGGCTGTGGGGACTAACTCTTACCCAGCAGCAGAAGCCGACCGGCAGGGGATTTCAGGTCCTCAGGCCCAGAAACCCGAAGGCACGGTCACACGCGTGGGACCAGCACCGCCATCGTGGAGCGGAAGCCATTAGAAGGCCCCGAGTCACCGGCCATACGGGTGAGCACCACACGGTACACTCAGGGACGTGGGCTACTTATATCCGCTTCTAGCAAGGTAGCCAGAAGAGTACAGTCAGTTTGGGAGGCCTACAACTCCGCCTGGCCAGGGGAGATCCCATCTGCTCAAGGACTGACCAGGCCCCGTTCACTAGCAAGTACTCCGGGAGGGTCTATCGTTGTTACCAGTAAAGACCCTGAATTACACCGCACCGTCTCTGAGTGGTTCCTGCTACCCCCATCATCCACATCTGCTGCCCTGAGGCCATACCCCTTCCGTTGGGGGTTATACCATCTACGCTGCACCATCCATCCACCGGCCTCAGCGGACTGTCCTGCAGCGGCAGCTCCATAGCTGCATTCAACGGGTGGCGTAGTCGTCCTACATCTACCGCTGTTACATCGCCGCTCAGTTTGACTCCCTGGGCACGGACCGGGTCACCGCCACGAGACTACAACCCTCAAGAGATCCGGCTCCGGGTAAGCTCCCGCGTGCGCAACGCAGCGCGACACAGGCCCAGGGGCGCGTCAACTTTGGCGTAGTCGGCAGGATTTCGTGCCCGCAACCACCGGGTACTGCGTGCCTGAAAAAGAGACTTTTCAAACTTACCTGTGGTGAAGATTCCCGCCATCCGGCGCCATCTTCAGCCTTCTTCCCGCCATCGGTGAAGTTTCCCGCCATCCGGCGCCATCTTCTGCCTTCTTCCCGCCATCCGTGGAGTTTTCCCGCCATTGGACGCCATCTTGAGGACGCCGCGCGGGAAGAAGAGGGGCGTGGACTCCGAAAGCGCGCGAGAACTGAAGCCCCGCCTCACGTCCGGACGTTGCGTAAGGTCCTGGAAGGAGCCCAGCAGACGCCGACGTCACAGGAGCGCGACGGAAGGTCCTCAACCCTGACGATCCACTGCGGAGCCGCGGCCTACGGAACAGGATCATCGCAAGGTAGGCCACGGTCCACTAGGGGGGAGGAAGATGTCGGATACGGAGGAGAGCTTCACTGCCTCAACCCCCGCCAGCGCTACCGCTGCTGCAGTTATGCCCTTCACCATGCCCTATATCCCGGGAGCAGCTTGGCTACCCCAGTACTCAGGGGAGTCACATACCCTGCATGACTTTAGAGAAAAGCTGGATAGCCTCTTCCAGGTGTACCCCCTCACAGAAGAGCAAAAAGTGAGCATCCTGGTGGCCCAACTAACCGGGGCAGCCAAAAGGGAAGTAAAATCCTGGCCACCTGGGAGGAAGACTGTCGCAGGGATACTAACCCGGCTGAAGGACACCTTTGATACCCGCACCTCAGCCGAGATTAAGCTTAGATTCTACGGGTGCAAGCAGCGAGCGCATGAGAGTATAAGGGACTATGCACTAAACCTACAAGAGGCCCTGAGGGCCATTAAGCAGACCGACCCTGATGGAGTGGGAAACGAGGACAGGCTGTTGACCGAACAGTTTATAGAGGGACTGTATTGTAATACCCACCGAACCCAGTTGCGGGCAATGGCCTTACAGGATCCCCATCTGGGCTTTGCACAGTTCAAGGACAGAGCCATCCGGGTGCTCCGAGAACCGGCACCGGGTGGCGTTGTGACCCACAAGCGCCCTGCTATCACTTACCACCAGGAGGCGGCGCCCTTGTCGGCAGGGCCTGTGGGAGCTGATGCGCAGGCTTTGGACAATGACCCGGCTCCAGACCTACACCATCAGGTCCAAGAGCTAGCTAAGAGCGTTGCTGCGCTAACCCGAACTGTGCAGTCTTTACAGGCTTCCACCCCAGGGAAGATCCAGCTGGCATCCGGACTGGAGGACATCCCGTGGCGTCGACCAAGGAGGACCCCACCGGCCAGAGGAAGACCCAGTGACCGATACAGCGAGGACGGACGACCCATCTGCCGCCGCTGCAATCAACCTGGACATATGGCAAGGTACTGTTCTTTAAACGGGCACAACCTGGGGTAGAGGGCCAACCCCCAGGAAAAAGATCACCAGGCCCATCGAACTGGCGCGACAGATATGTGGGAGGACGTCCAGTCTTGCCTGTGGTACTGGATGGCATTCCCATGAGTGCCCTACTGGACACCGGGTCACAGGTCACCACCATCCCGTACGTGCTCTTTAAGCAGTACTGGAATGACTCGGATATTACCCGCTACCCTGACGACGACTTGAGTATCATCGCCAGCAATGGCCAGCCCGTGCCACAGATCGGATTTGAAGAGGTGACCATCAAAATCGGTAGAGTCGAACTGGCAGCACAGGGACTGATCATTGTAGATATTGACAAACATGAGAGTCACCCAAAAATAACTCTAGGAACTAATGTAATTGAAAATTGTCTTGCAGAGGTGATTTTCCTTTTACAGCAGGTTGCCAAGAACGCCAGCTCCGGCGAGCAGCGGGTGCTCCAGAAAGAGATCCGGGCACTGATGCGACGGCAACAGGTGGAACTCTCCGGCGGTGAGATTGGTAGCGTAAGAATGTGTGACCCTTTTCCTATTGCCATGCCCCCAAAAAGTGAAATGATGATTTGGTGCCGGGCAGCTATTGGTCTGAGAGGTAGAGATTACCAGGCAATGGTAGAACCAGTTTACTCGGACAGTAGGCCCACCATTTTGACAGCACGGGGGGTGGTTGATGTACGCCATGGGAGGGTGCCCGTTCGCATAATAAATATCGGGGAGAGGGAAGTGTACCTGCCCCGGTATGCCACGCTAGCCAAATTATATACCATTAACCAAAATTCTATACAATCTGTGGAACCCTTGCCTCCATCTCACCCGGAGGAAGGTAACGGCTCTAAGAAAAACATGGAGGACTGGTGTCAGCAACTACATCTGGGTACTGACTCCACTCCCGCACACCAGAAACAAGGAGTCTATCGGGTGGTTCAGGAGTACGAGAGAGTGTTCAGTAAACACCCGTTAGACTTCGGGCGAGTCAAGGGGGTAGAACACCACATCCCCACGGGAGACCATCCTCCTATAAAAGAGAGGTATCGACCCGTACCCCCTGCCCACTACCAACACGCCAAGGGGATGCTTAGAGACATGAAGGAGGCTGGGGTGATCAGGGATAGCTGTAGCCCCTGGGCAGCTCCACTAGTCTTAGTCCGAAAGAAAGACAACACCATGAGGATGTGTGTAGATTACCGGAAAATCAATCGTATCACACACAAGGATGCGTACCCCTTACCAAGGATAGAGGAGTCATTGGCTGCTTTAAGATCTGCTAACTTCTTCTCTACCTTGGATCTCACTAGCGGGTACTGGCAGGTTCCTGTAGCAGAGGCGGACCGGGAGAAGACCGCATTCACCACCCCGATGGGACTTAGCGAGTTCACCTGCATGCCGTTCGGACTCTGCAACGCACCGGGAACCTTCCAACGACTAATGGAGTGTTGTCTGGGCCACAGAAACTTCGAGACGGTCCTGTTGTACCTGGACGATGTCATCGTATATTCCAAGACGTATGAGGACCACCTGAAACACCTGGCGGAAGTGTTCGAAGCTCTGGCAAGTTACGGCCTAAAGGTGAAACCCTCCAAGTGTCACCTCCTGAAACCAAAGGTGCAGCACCTGGGACACGTGGTGAGCGCTGACGGAGTGGCTCCCGACCCTGATAAGATCACCGCAATTAAGGAATGGCCAAGCCCCTCCAGCGTAAAAGAAGTGCGGCAGTTCCTCGGGTTGGTAGGCTACTACCGAAGGTTTATTCCCGGTTTCACCAAAAAGGCAGCACCTATGCAGGACCTCCTGATAGGCCAGTCCCGGAAGGCCAAGAACCAGAAGCCGCCCTTCAAATGGGAGGAGCTGGAAGAAGAGTCCTTCCGCCAGCTGAAGATGGCCCTCACGGGGGACGAAATCCTGGCGTACCCGGATTATAGCCAGCCCTTTATCCTCTACACCGACGCCAGTAACATCGGGCTAGGAGCCGTACTGTCCCAGATCCAGCAGGGGAAGGAACGAGTAATCGCCTACGCAAGCCGAAAACTGCGACCCACCGAAAGGAACCCCGAGAATTACAGCTCATTTAAGTTAGAGTTCCTGGCCGTAGTATGGGCAGTCACCGAGCGCTTTAAGCATTACCTCGCTTCTTCCCGGTTCACCGTGTACACGGATAACAACCCGTTGACACACCTGGACACGGCAAGACTCGGTGCCCTGGAGCAGAGGTGGATGGCCCGTCTGTCCAACTACGAGTTCACAATCAAATACCGGGCAGGACGCTCCAATACCAACGCGGACGCCCTGTCCAGGATGCCCAACCTGCCGGACGGAGGAGAAGATCCGGAGGGACTGGAAGAAGTTGAACTCCCTGCGTTCCATCGTCATGGGACTATCCAGTATTCCCACCGGGTAAGGAGTAAGCAGGCTGCTACGTTGAACCCCTTACCCCAGTACAACTGGGCGGAAACGCAAGACAGCGACCCTGCCGTCCGACTGGTGAAGGAGATGCTGACTCGGCCGGAGGCTCGCCTTGAACCAGACGCTCCGGAGGAAGCCAAACAACTATGGGCAGAGAAGAGTCGACTGTTCCTTTACAAAGGGAAGTTGTGCCGCAGAATGGTTAACTCCCGGACGCATGAATTACTCTGGCAAGTAGTGGTGCCACGAAGAGACGCAGCCATGGTGATGGAGGCATACCACGACGGAGCTGGACACTTCGGGTGGAAGAAGCTGGAGTTCCTGCTGCGCGAGCGGTTCCACTGGGTAGGCATGAGGGGAACCATCGAGAAGTGGTGCAGAGACTATGGCCCGTGCAACCTGAGAAGGAAGGACCGTGCCAGCCAGAAGACTCCCCTGCAGTCCATCGTCACCCGGCAACCGTTGGAACTGGTAGCCTTGGATCATGTAAAACTGACCCCAAGCAGAAGTGGCTACGTCTACGCGTTAACCATCGTGGATCATTACTCCCGGTTTCTGGTTGTCGTCCCCATCAAGGACTTAACGGCTCAAACAGCAGCTAGAGCCTTCCAGCAGCACTTTTGCCATCCACACGGGTACCCGGACCAAGTGCTGATGGACCAGGGACCTGCCTTTGAAGCGGAGGTCTTCCAGGAATTCTGCAATCTGTATGGCTGCCGGAAGATAAGGACGACACCCTACCATCCGCAAACTAATGGACTTTGTGAGAAAATGAACCAGGTGGTAATGGATCTTCTAAAAACGTTGCCCCTGGAAGAACGCAGTCTGTGGCCTGAGAAGTTGCCCGATCTGGTGGACCTATACAACCACATCCCGGTAGGTTCCACCAACTGTACCCCGGCTTACCTAATGAGGGCAAGACCTGGTAAGTTACCTGTTGACCTGGAAATGGGAGTCCTGACACCCGAGGACACTTCACCAGAAACAGACTGGGACACAGAGAGGCAGCAGCAGTACCGGAGAGTACAGGAGAGCGTGGAGCGAAGTCTCTGTCAGGCTAGGGAAAGACAAGAGAAAACTTACAACCAGTATGCTCCCGCTGTTCCCCTGGTACCCGGAGAGCAGGTCTTGAAGAGGAAGAGACGGCTCCACAAGTTGGACGACCAGTGGGAGAAGGACCCGTACACCGTACTGCCCTCAAGCCACGAGAACCCGAAGGTTTGTACCATCAGTAAAGACGGAGGGGAAACCACAGCCATTGTATCCCGGGACCACCTGAAGAAGTGTCCCGAACAACTGAGGAACCCTGAAGAGGAACAAGAAGACCATCGACCCGTAGAGGAAAGGGAAGATATGGTTAGTACTGTGCTCGGGGACTTCCCTCGGTCTTGGACTCAAGTCAATGGTGCAGTTGTGGTACCCGTACTCACCTTCCTCCAACCAGCATCCCAAGCACCTACGGAGCAACAGGTAGAGCTGGAAGAACAGCCGGTCCAGGAGGCAGAAGACTCCACACAAGCAGAACAGGAGGATCAACCCTCTGCTTATAGTGAGCCTGCCGTACCCCTAGTGAGACAAAGAGCCGGTAGACAGCTACCCAGTTTACCCTTGACAGCTCCTACACCCTGTAGTTCAGGGCCAGACAGTCAGCTCCGTAGGTCCACTAGGGCCACTAGAGGCCAGTTACCCGCACGCTGGAGGATTTGAAGTGTATAAATTGTTTTATTTATGTTTATCTGTGTATTGTTGCTTGTGTATAATTTTGTGTTTCCAGTTATTTTTAGGAATCCTTGGTGGATTTACCGGGAATCCTTGTACATAGTTGGAGCGTAACCCAGGATGGACTAGAGACTGTTAAGGACTCGGGGTAGGACAGACCCCTACCTGGTTACGTCTCCCTGTTTTGGTGAAATGGACACCTTGCTTTCTTCAAAGACTGCACCCGGTTACGGACATGCCGTGACCACCTTTATGTGTTTCTTATTGTATTGTTATTGTTATATCTTGTTATGTTTTTCTAAAATGTGTTTAGTCCCGGAGTACTAAATTTTACTAGGGGGGAATGTGGCACCCCAGGGGTCTGGTTTCCACAGTAATGTAATGTTATGTCTGAGAGCAGGTGGGAGGTCCTTTGGTCAGGGATCTTGTGCATGCCACACCTCCTGCCCAGTCTTGGGAGGGGAAGAACTTCCCCTATATAAACCCGGGGCTGAAGCAGGGTTAGCAGTCAAGGAGAGTAGAGACAAGAAACAGCAGAAGCAATACTACTACGAGTCAGGGGCTGGCAGCTGCAGAGCTCGCCCTGACTGAGAAGCTTTCTTACCGGACCCGGCGTCCGAGGCTGTGGGGACTAACTCTTACCCAGCAGCAGAAGCCGACCGGCAGGGGATTTCAGGTCCTCAGGCCCAGAAACCCGAAGGCACGGTCACACGCGTGGGACCAGCACCGCCATCGTGGAGCGGAAGCCATTAGAAGGCCCCGAGTCACCGGCCATACGGGTGAGCACCACACGGTACACTCAGGGACGTGGGCTACTTATATCCGCTTCTAGCAAGGTAGCCAGAAGAGTACAGTCAGTTTGGGAGGCCTACAACTCCGCCTGGCCAGGGGAGATCCCATCTGCTCAAGGACTGACCAGGCCCCGTTCACTAGCCAGTACTCCGGGAGGGTCTATCGTTGTTACCAGTAAAGACCCTGAATTACACCGCACCGTCTCTGAGTGGTTCCTGCTACCCCCATCATCCACATCTGCTGCCCTGAGGCCATATCCCTCCCGTTGGGGGTTATACCATCTACGCTGCACCATCCATCCACCGGCCTCAGCGGACTGTCCTGCAGCGGCAGCTCCATAGCTGCATTCAACGGGTGGCGTAGTCGTCCTACATCTACCGCTGTTACATCGCCGCTCAGTTTGACTCCCTGGGCACGGACCGGGTCACCGCCACGAGACTACAACCCTCAAGAGATCCGGCTCCGGGTAAGCTCCCGCGTGCGCAACGCAGCGCGACACAGGCCCAGGGGCGCGTCACTCAACATACTTAGAGCAATATTCGTAACAGAAAGTGGCACCAACATAGCCGAATATGTAGAAACGCCAAAAGTACAATTGCAAGTCATTTATAAAAAAGAAAAAAAAGTTTGTTTCTGACCCTCTCACATGCACATAAAGGGCTTCTGAATATATCCAATGTAGACCTATACTTACGTTTCCTATTAATTCCCATAATGAAATCATGGTATACACTGAATGTACATCACATATGTTATGTGAACATGGAAATATATGTATTGTAGCAACAAAAAAAAATCAAAGCAAAGGTTTGTGGTCCAATAGGATATAATCCAGTTCCATTAATGAAAAATAACCAAATATTGAGCACAAGACTTACAATTCATTTTAGCTATTTTTGATAGATATTTGACATATTCTGGATGACTCTGGAATCCCCACTCTTCAATGTTAATTTTTTTTTTTTAAATATTCTATTAAAATTTAAACCAAGAGGTAAAACAGAAGAATTACCAAACCACATAGATAAATTGATCCAGTAGATGTACATATGTCAATTTTTTAATAATCGTATTATGCAATTGAGCGTTGACATCATGGGTTTGTAGACGATTAGTGAATTACATACTGAATATATATTTTTACTGATTAAATATCATACAAATGTATTTACATGCATAAATCTAGCTCTTATATTATCTGTTGGAATAATACATATTAATCTGTATGTGTATTGCAACAACTACTGTGCTGTTTCATATGTTGTGCATATTGTGAGGTTGTTAACAAAGTTGTTCTAAAAAAAAAAAAAAAAAAAACTCCCACAGACGGGATGCCCCCTCCTTCTCTTCCTGTATTGTTGTTATATGTCTTTGATTTCCTCATGCTGCAGTAACACCAGACTCCATGCTGTGCCTATGCTGGATATGAATAAACCTACATTCTGTGTTCTAAACTCTGGATGTCACGCGGATTAATCTTCTGCTAACAGGTTATGGGCCCAGATGTACCAGATGTACCAGAGTCCCAGAGTCACAGATCCCCAGAACACAGAGGAAAGAAAAGAAAGAAAGACAGCAAACTGAGAAGAAGCAAAGATGGCCACCACCAGCCGCTCCTTGAAATTTATAGTGCCAAGTCTCACTAACCAGAATTATCAATCCTGGAAATTCAAAGTGAAAATGCTGCTGATAAGAGAAGGTACGTGGAAATACACACAGGAGTTTAAACCTGACCCAGTGCCACAGGAGTGGACAGAGATGGATCAGAAAGCACAAAGTACCATATCACTCAGTATAGATGATGACCAGATTGTGCATGTGACTCGCCCCCTGGGCCTGTGCTGGGGAACCCGGAACCGGGCCTGTTGTAGGATGCTGGGGGTTGTAGTCTCCGTGTGGCTGTGACCCGGTCCGTGGCTCAGGGTGGTCAAACCAGTGGCAGTCTATTGGTATTGTAATTGTCCGACTACGCCACCCGATTGCGGTCAGTGGGGACCGCCGCTGCAAGGCAGACCGCTGGGGCTGATGGTATACGCAGCTTAGGTAGTGTGACTCCCCACGGGAAGAGTGCAGCCCCAGGGCAGTTAGTGTGAGAGATGATGGGAGTGATGGTGCGAGCGTCCCAGTACTAATGGTGCTGGTGCGGCGATGAAACACAGAGACGTGCGGTTGCAGTTTCCAATGCTTTACTCACAGTTGTTATTCGTGTCAATGCTGCAGGCGATGACTGCCCAAGCCGTGCTGCGTCCACCAGCTGAGGGACTCCCAGGCAATTCCAGAGTGTGACACAGGGCTCCCTTCTCTTCCCTTCTCTGGCCGTCCCCACCAGTGACCCACCTTTGTCCAGCTTCCTCGGGCCTTCTGTTGGCGAAACCTCTCTCCGGTTTCCCTGACCCTATGTGGTATGCTTTCCTGGTGGATGTAGTGAGGGGTCGCACCAAGATGTGGTCACAACCTCCGGTTTTGGCTGAGGATTAGTCGCCTCCACCAATTTAGGTTCCGGTACCCTGCTCTGCCAACCCTTCACCCGTTATCTCATGGGTTCTTAGGGTTCCTTCTTCACTCGTGTCTCTGGGCCTTTCTCTGTGTTCCTGTTCCTTGTTTCCTTCCTTACTTTCCTTTCTGTTCCTTCTCCTTTCTCTCTCTCTCAGGCTCCAGCTTCCGGACAAGGCCTGCCTTCAGAGCAGAGCCCATGCAGAGGCTCTGCTTCCTGTCTTCTCCTCTGACTCAACTGACTCTAAGATGGTGCCCACCTTTTATACCTCCTTCTAACAACCGAGCCCAGGTGACTTGCAACCAATGGGCTCCTACCTATGCCCAGAGACCCACCCCTATCTGCTCCTACACCACTGGGTGTACTTTCCCCACCCCACTCCAGCCAGGGACAGATGCTGTCGTGCCTGCACTTCTGTCTAGTGGGAGCACCGTTGAGCTGTCCCTCGGAAATGGGGTGTGTGTGGTGCATGCAGCCTACCGAGTCCTGGTCCACACTCCATCCTTACCCGGGAGTGGAATATCACACCTCTGGTTTGAGGTGCAATACCCCTGTAGCAGCCGAGCCCTCGGGGTGCTACACATGTGTGTAAATGTAATACTGCAAAGGAAATGTGGGAGCAGTTGCAAAAGGTACATGAGAGGATAAATTTAAGCAATAAGCTCTATCTCATGAGAAAGCTGTACCAGTCTAAGCTACAGAAAGGTCAGGATATGCAGGATTACATAAGAAGTGTTCTGGAAGTTGTAGAACGCCTGAGAGGCATTGGGGAAGATTTAAAGGACTTTCATGTGGCCGCATTACTGCTTAGTGGCCTTCCAGAGAGCTATGATACGCTTGTAACCGCACTAGATGCGCGTCCAGATGATGAGCTTACACTGGAGTATGTCAGGGGGAAGCTCATAGATGAATATAAGCGAAAGGCAGAAGGTGTGAACAGTAGGACATGCAACACAGAATCTGCTTTACAGACACAAAACCTAACTGATAACAGGAAGCACATAAAAGAAACACGTGAATGTTTTGTTTGCAAGAAATCAGGACATTTGAAAGCTCACTGCAGAGTCTGGAAAGCTAGAATGAATCAGCTGAAAAAGCAAAGCAGTCATCAAAGGGTTAAAAGTGCTGTATCTGGAGAAAATGATTCTGTGAATACTGAAACTGCATTTACTGTCAGTGCAAATACATCAAAGCATGCATGGTGTATAGACTCTGGAGCAACTAGTCACATGACTAATAACAGAGACTTCTTTTCTAAGCTTGACCAAAGTAAATCAGAGAAAGTGATTATGGCTAATGGTCAGTACATGACTTCAGAAGGCATAGGAGATGGTTATATTGATTGTCAAATCTTACCAAAACAAAGCAGGAAGATCCCAGTAAAGGATGTGCTGTATGTGCCTAGTCTTGAAAGTAATCTACTATCTGTGAAGAAACTCACAAAACAAGGAAATGAAGTTACATTTAAGCATGATAGCTGCATCATCTCAAAGGAAGGTCACACACTAGCAGAGGGAAACATCACAGATGAACTTTATCAGCTGAAATGCAAAGAGTGTGTGTATACAGCGCAACAAGAAGAGCATAAAAACTGTATTCATGCGTGGCATAGGCGTCTGGCACACAGAGACCCAGAAGCAATAAGAAAGTTAGTCCAAAAGCAACTAGCTGAGGATATTACAATTCATCTATGTAACCAGACAATGAAGTGTACTAGCTGCATCAAAAGGAAAATGTCTAGGAAAGCTTTTCCTAAGAGAATTAGTACAACAACAGCACAGCCACTAGATTTAATACACACAGATGTCTGTGGTCCAATGAGCACTCTGACTCCAGGGAAGAAGAGATATTTTCTCACATTTATTGATGATCATTAAAGATATACAGTTGTCCACCTGCTTCACAGCAAGAAGGAAGTTCCAGAGAAACTTGAAATATACCTAGCCGAAGTATATAATAAATTTGGAAGAATGCCAAAGATTCTACGTGCAGATAATGGGACTGAACATACAAGTAATGAGACACAGAGCATTTTAAAGAAAAATGGAATCCTATTTCAGACCACTGTACCGTACAACCCAGAGCAAAAATGGTGTCGCGGAAAGAAGGAACCGAACACTATGTGAAAGTGGAAGAAGCATGTTATTTGATGCAAATCTGCCCACAGCATATTGGGGTGAAGCCATCATGACAGCTTGCTATCTTCAGAACAGACTACCAGGTAAAGCTACAGAGAAAACTCCATTTGAGCAATGGAATAGCAGAAAGCCAAAACTACATCACATAAGAATATTCGGAAGTAAAGCATTTGTACATGTTCCCAAAGAAAAGCGAACTAAGTGGGAATCTCACGCTAAGGAAGGTATCCTGGTAGGCTACAGCGAAACCCAGAAAGGTTATAGGATTCTACACCCAGAAACAAACAAGGTCACAATAAGTAGAGATGTAGTGATTGATGAGAACTTTGTATCACCCAAGTTTTGTGACATCACGCCAGTAGTCCAGCTGAAGTCACAATTACAAGACAGCAACAAGGAGGATGTAGAGGTCTGGCTGGATTCTTCAACTAATGAAGGAACAACAGAAAAATCAGGTGAATCTGAAATCAGGAGATCGTCAAGATCAAACAAAGGTATACCAGCTAAACGTCTATCCTACATTGTCAAGACACTAACTGAATCAGAGCCGAAGTCATGGGATGAAATGCAAGCACTACCTGTCCATGAAAGAACAAAGTGGATCGATGCCCCTAATGAGGAAATCAAATCGCTTCATCAACTCCAAACTTGGAAACTCACCAAGCTACCACAGGGCAAAAAGGCAATCAAGTGCAAGTGGGTCTTCAAAACGAAATATGACTCTGAAGGTAAAGTCCACAGATTCAAAGCAAGGTTGGTCGCAAAAGGATATTCTCAAAAGTATGGCGAAGATTACGATGCTACATTTGCTCCAGTCGCTAAACAGACCACGTTCAGAGCTTTGTTAGCTGTAGCTGCTGTACAAAAGATGTATGTCAGGCATTTGGATATAAAAACTGCCTTTTTAAATGGTGACATTGAGGAGGACTTATACATGACTCAACCTGAAGGTTATGTAAAAAGAGGTGAAGAGAATCTTGTTTGCAAACTACAAAAATCTCTCTATGGTCTTAAGCAATCAGCAAGAGCATGGAACACCAAGATTAATAAAGTCTTGTTGGAAGAAGGATTTAAAAGAGGTCAAGCAGATCCGTGCTTATACACAAAATATACAGATGGAAAGTGGATGTATATTCTCTTATATGTGGACGACGTGATTGTTGTTCATCAAGACGACCCAGAAATTGGAAAAATGACTGAAATTCTGAATCAGCACTTTGAAACAAAAGACCTTGGAAGTGTGACATATTATCTAGGAATCCAAATCCAGAGAGAGGAAGATGGAAGTTTTCTTCTAAACCAAAGTGCAAAAATTAATTTAATTCTGAATCAGTTTAAAATGTCAGAGGCCAAAGGTATATCAACCCCAATGGAACCATCCTACCTGAAGCTGGAAGGAGAAGATGACCTGTTGCCTAACAATGAGAAATATCGTCAGGCAGTGGGGGCACTTCTATACATATCAACTATGACTCGACCGGATATCACAACAACAGTTGGAATCCTTTGCAGATATGTGGAAAAACCGCGCCAAAGAGACTGGAATGCTGTTAAGAGACTTCTTCGATATTTGAAAGAAACGCAAGATGTAAATTTAAAACTATCTGCAGCAGGAGATCTAGAACTTACCGGCTATGTAGATGCGGATTGGGCTGGTGATTCGCGTGATCGTAAATCCACAAGTGGATACTTGTTTAAGGTTGGAGAAAGTTCAATCTCCTGGTCTAGTAGGAAACAAGTGTCTGTTGCCTTGTCATCTACAGAAGCGGAGTATGTGTCCGCAGCCTATGCAAGCCAGGAGGTTGTTTGGCTAAGACAATTGATGGACGATCTTGGCAAACCGACAACTCAGCCGACGGTGATTTATGAGGACAACCAAGGATGCATTAAACTTGCATGCAGTGCAAAGATCAGTGCTAGAACCATTTCCGGTGACTACCTCTTGCAGCTCATCAAGAGAATGCCAAGAGTGTGCAAAGCAGTCATCAAAGCAAAAGGTGGCTACTTTGAAGAACCAAGAATATAACACATATTTTCAGTTGTTTCACACTTTTTTGTTAAGTATATAATTCCACATGTGTTAATTCATAGTTTTGATGCCTTCAGTGTGAATGTACAATTTTCAAAGTCATGAAAATACAGAAAAATCTTTAAATGAGAAGGTGTGTCCAAACTTTTGGTCTGTACTGTATATATATTTTTTTCTTTGAATGAGTTATTGCTTAATGTTTGGGGAAAAGGGCAAAACCCACTGCCAATAAATATTCAGACTATTGGATTGAGGGTGATTCAATTTCATAGCATTAAACATGTCCAGATCGTCTTTATCCAGCAGCCAGCCATACATGATTAAAGTCACCAGGCTGGGAAGTCTGGACACGAATCTGACAAAGGAGGTCACGGTGGTAGCATGAGATTTGATCTGCTCAGTGTACATTCGACTGATATCCAGGTGGTTTAGCTCTGCCATATCTTTGGATTGGTCAAAGAATGTTGTCCAACCAGATTCTGTAATACTGGAATTAGCTTGCAGCTCAAGTCGTTGAATCTTTTTCAGGTGTCCATATTTTGCTTCTTCCCCTGGGAAATAAAATAAAAAGCAAGCTAATTTTGATGGAAATTTGGACACACACCAGAATCATGGAACTGTACACTAATATGGAATAAACTAGTATACTGTGTACTAATACTATACTGTATATTCATTTGCAAAGGAAGACAAGCAAGAGAATGAACTGTGGCAGCAATGAATATCATATTAAAGAGAAACTGTCACGTCCAAAAATGCTATTAACCTGCAGATATTAGGCTAATCTGTAGGGTAATAGTGTTCCAAAGCTGCCTGGCCGCTGCACTGAAAGCCCGGCTGCCGGAGGAAATTAACTTTGTTCCTCTCGGCAGCTTCGGGCTTCAGTCGCTGCTCAGTACATAGTGAGTGGTGGCTTAAACCACATGTCCGGCACATACTGACAGTACTGATGCACAGCAGAGCCGGCTGTCAGTCAGAGCCCGGGGTGTGGTTATGTGGCGCCCCTGAGGGTTCAGTCGCCACAGGGGTACTGCACCTCAGATTGAGGTGTGGTATCTCCTCTTCCAGGTAAGGATGGAGCTTCTCTCAGGACCCCACTTCACCACTCAACACTACACCACTCCTGCCCTGAAGGGGGCCTAAATGCACCAGGGTGCTGCCCCGGCCCGGGATAGAGGAGATGGGGGGTGTCCTGTCCTGACAATAATGCTAGGCCATTGAAATATGTGTTTATGTTCATTACACATTCTTATGTATTGAACTTTGTTTGTTTGGTAACAGCACCATCTGCTGACCATTTAATGTAAACGTTTTAGTTTCAGTTTGCAATGTATTTTGGGAGTTTCTGAGGCATTCTGGGAATATTGCAATGCATTGTGGACTTGATATTATGACACTGCAGAAATACCAGCAGCCATTTCCTGCATTCTCTTGAAAAGGTATCAAACCACTCATCTCCTGTCTTATGCTCCTCAAACAGCCTGTCCTAAGCATAGTTGGTAAGCTACTATCTATGTGTTAGTATGCAGTGCAAGAGGTACAATGCACATTAGAAGTATGTTGATGTATTAAATAGGTGTCATCAGTTTGTATTACCTCATGTTACATGTATTGCAGATTACCTGTATCTGTGTATTGTACAGTATATGTTCTGAATACCTTGTTATTACATCCTATAGTTTCACCCTTTCCTGTCAAATCTACAATCAATAAAAGAAGGTTACAAGTTCTAAGCCTCTCTTTTTCTTAAAGAAGACAGGGGGTTTAGCTATATGTCTCACTGCACACCATGCTATCGTGTGAGGACAGAATAGGGGGAACCAAAGATAGGGGGAACCATGTAGTGGGTGAGGGTGGAGGACACACTTTTAGGAAACACTTATTGATTCATATTTAATCTACGGCCATCTTAGGTTCAAGGTCTTTGATTGTGGTCTTCTGTCAGGGTCCAGCATGAGGCTGCAGCTGGCGGAAGATTCGCGGTCCTCGTACTCTGGCCTTGAGACGAGGAGCGGGTCAGAGTTAACCACTGTCTCTACCCGGTCAAGGTCCTGTCCTAAGAAGGCCTTGGAGGGGAGCAGAGGAGATAGGCTCCACAGGCAAAAGGATCCCAGGGGTATACGGAAGGAGCGGAGTCGCCACCTGTATTCTTTACTCTGGCCTAGCCAGAGAGATTCCTGCTGCAAGAGGAGGGGTAACCGGCCCCCGACATCTGACTTTGTTACTTCACGTCTCAGTCAGAAAAGCCCGGAGGCTTAGTGGATCCCAGGGGGATACGGACGGAGCGGAGTTGCCACCTGTATCTCTTAAACTGCATTTATGCAGTGGGACCCGGCCTTACACCACGTTCGTACCACACACAGTCAGGAGAAGACTTAGTGGGAGAACTTACCAAGGAGAGGAACACACACCAGAGGGGTCTCGACAGGTGCTCCTGATCTACCTGGGAAGTGCTGGACCCCCTTCCCGGTGGCCGCAGTATGCCGTGTGTAGCAGAGAGAAGCTTTGCGGCTGAAAGTTCATGTAAAGTGAGTAAAGACCCGGATGACTTCACACACCGCCTCAGCCTGTTATTTCCTACGCGGCACTGCACCCACCATTCCTTTTCACACTGCCCTGAGGCCTGCTCCGCCTGTGGGGAGCCGTCCCATCTTAGCTGCCCATAACACCAGCCTCAGTGGACTGTTGCAGCGCTGGTGTCCATCACCAGAAACCACAGGTGGCGTAGTCAAAATACCACTCATCCTTGAAAGCCCATTATTTTTTATGTGACAGCCCTGGGCACGGAACGGGTCGAGGCCACGACTGCATCCCCCGCAACCCCCTACACTGACCCGGCTCCGAGTATCCCCAAAAGCCCAGCGAGGACGTCGCAGTTACAGCCGCCGCTAGATATGTATTGATACATAGGATGCCTAGAGGAATAAATCCCTCCCAGAAGCTGGGCCTTCAGTGCAGTGGCCAGACAGTTTTGGATCGCTATTAATCTGAAGATTAACCCCATATCTGCAGGTTAATAGTGTTTTGTCACGTGACAGGTTCCATTTAACAGGGTTGTCTAATTTTCACTTTTCAGGAACGCACTGCTCCCCAGTGCCCCAACTTCCTTCTTTTTGTGTGGCAATGCTCTT
This sequence comes from Phyllobates terribilis, assembly GCF_046119375.1. Classification (NCBI taxonomy): domain Eukaryota; kingdom Metazoa; phylum Chordata; class Amphibia; order Anura; family Dendrobatidae; genus Phyllobates; species Phyllobates terribilis. The sequence goes on along the minus strand of NW_027362761.1, from coordinate 482,058,483 downwards.
TTGCTTGATTTGCTTGATTCAGACCAGCAGCATTGTTGTGCTGGTGAGCTCGCTGATGTTGCTATATGAGACAGCTTTGCCTCTGCAGCATCAGAAGAGTGCAGTTGTACTGAAGCTGGCTGGGATTAAAAGCTCACAGTGCGCTCTAGCAATTTTGGCTAACTTCATTGCAGTTTTTTCAAAGCTCTACAGAAAAGAGTTTGTAAGCACTGCTCATCTTCAGTCACCACTGCTAGACTGCAGCAGTGGCCTTTCACAAAGGCAACAAACTGTAAACAATAAAATAAAAAATACAATATTGATTAATAGGGGAACATAGTTTTAAAGCACCACTCCAGCAATTTTTTTATTGCACCATTGGAGTGATGCTTTAATGTAATTCCCCTGCCCCCTGTCTCATACTCACCTGCCGCCTTCATCCTTTTCCAGCTTTGCTCCCCGTCAGTCTCTAGCGAAAAGTGACCAGCAGATCAAGTGTTTAATGGAGCGTGTCGGAGGTCACTTTTCAATATATCTCTATGAGCTCCTCATTCTGGTCTCGTTCTGGCTCTTATAGACTTACATTGTGCTCTTGTGATGTAACTTCTGGCCAGTCAGAAGTTACGAGCACAGGATAGCGCCGTGGCCCTGGAGCGGTAACGGTAAAAGGTGAAACCGCCGGAAGGTGAGTATAAGAATGGAGTTAGGGAACTTACATTTAAAGTGCCACTCCTGTGCTGAAAAAAACAAAAAACGCTGGAGTGGTGCATTAATAGTAAGTAAAATGGAAAGTTGCTTGTTTTTACAAGCCCTTTCCAATTGTATCCATCTTTCAAGATGGGGATAACCTTTTAAGTTATTCTCTGGTCTGACATGATCCTTTTAGGCTTGTTCACACATTGATTTTGCCGCAGAAAAAAAACAGTGTTTTACAGCAAAGGAATTGAATTTTTTTAAAATCTTATGCATAAACTGCTAATTTTTTTCTTGCAAATTTGAACCTTTAAAGCATTTTTCAACATTTTTTGCAGCATTTTCCATCCATTCAAACGAATGGGAAAAAGAATGCAGGTTAAAAATAACTGATAAAAAAAGCAGTATTTTGCCTACCAACACAGAAAAATCTGCTGTAAATGTAATGCCCCAAAGTTGTAGTGTATGTGCCTTTAAGATGTAGTAGAGCTGGCAGCTACTTCTTTATGTTTGCACTATGTTAATATTATCCTTTGCAGAAAATGTTCATGAGGATTCAGTACCTAGAAGTGGTTCAGATAATCACAAAGTGATGTATTTATTATGTTCTGCCATTAGGAGGTTAAGTGTTAACAAACAGCTGCACTTTCCATCTATGGCCATAAGGTCACATAGTTAGACCACATGACCAGGTCCTGGGCTTAGCAGTTAAGGAGAAAGGGACATTTTGTGTACTTGAGAGTCATCCTAGAGAAGCTGAAGGAGCAGGTAAGGGAACAGCCATAGCTACTATATATGAGAAACCATAGCCTCATCTGCAGACAGCTGTGTCATCAGGACTGTGCATATAAGCAGAAGCTGAAGCTCAAAAATCACTGCACCATTTATATATCTGCATTACCATACTGGAAAGTAACTGTGAATGCAGCATAGGAATTGAATCACTGTTTAATCATCGCTTATCTGGATGTACCTGTGTATTTGTGCAACAAGTAAAGTTAATCAAAAGCCCCTCTGGCCTTTCTGTTTTCTGGACTATTTGAAGTGCACCACATTGCATCACTCTACCAGGAAGCAGAGGTTAATTAAGTGCACCCTGGCATCACAAACTTACTTTTCTCTCATTTTCTTCATCACTGCTATGGCAGAGTGGTAACTTCCTCACACCACATGGTATATGGCACATGACACAAATACTTAATATGTGCACATACCCTTGTGGAAATCTAAATAGTCTCAAGGAGAATACTAAAGAAAGTATGTAAAGTATATACCATGTGAATACTTGCCAAAGTTATCTTCAAATAAGCGGAAAAACATTTAATGCAGTGACTTGATCTAAAAAGATGTAGTAGAAGTGTATTTCTTTTATATTTATCAATCTTTTAGATCCAATCTGGATTTGTGTATATATAGGTGGGCATTAGGTAGTGTTCACATAGGCAATGCAGTTTGGTCCAAACGTGCAGTTTTATTGCTTTCATAAAACTCCAAGGGATTCAAAACCAAAACAGACTTTTCTGGGCACAAAGTATAATAGCAAATAATCAGTTCATTCAGCAGGCACATGTATGTCAGTGCGGGCTCATCCGAACAGATAGCAGTCCTCTCCCCCTCAGCTTCTAGCTGAGACTGCCTGTACCAGAGGTTTTTTCTTCCTCCCAGAACCAGGCAATATATGTTCAGTCCTTTTTCCTGGAGCAAACTTCATAGAATATACACAAGAAAAAAGCAGTATGTTTAGACAGGGATCACCAATATAATATTAGAAATAATTTATTAACAAACAAGCCAAAAGAACGAACATTTTAAAAACAATTACAGTATTTTAAGACACATCGGACCATAAGACGCACCTAGGTTTTAGAGGAGGAAAATATAAAAAAAATAAGAAATAAATAAAAACATAATTTAAGCAAAAAATGTGGTCATGATGCCCTGTTAAGGAGGAGGGGGTTTGCTGATGACATTTTTATAGGGGTAATGTCCCCCCCAATTCTGTTAATATCCCCCATCCTGGCATATATGGCCACCTCCTTCCTGTTATACGTGGCCCTCATCCCCACCCTGATATGCTTGGCACCCTTTATCCCTCATCCTGGTATGTATAGCCCCCTCATCCCTCTTCCTGGTATGTATGGCACCCTTCAGTTCATCCCTCTTCCTGGTATGTATGGCCCCCCTCATCCATCTTCCTGGTATGAATGGCACCCCTCATCTCCAATCCTGGTATGCATGGCACCCCTCATCCTTAATCCTGGTATGTATGGCACCCTTCATCCCTCTTCCTGGCATGCATGTCCCCCCTCATCCTGGTATGTACGACCCCCCTCATCCCTCTTCCTGGAATGTATGGCCACCTTCATCCCTCTTCCTGGTATGTATGGCACCCTTCATCACTCTTCCTGGTATGTATGGCCCCCCTCATCCCTCTTCCTGGTATGAATGGCACCCCTCATCTCCAATCCTGGTATGCATGGCACCAATCATCCCCAATCATGGTATGTATGGCACCCTACATCCCTCTTCCTGGTATGTATGGTCCCCCTCATCCTGGTATGTACGGCCCCCCTCATCCCTCTTCCTGGTATGTATGGCACCCTTCATCCCTCTTCCTGGTATGTATGGCACCCTTCATCCCTCTTCCTGGTATGTATGACCCCCTTCATCCCTCTTCCTGGTATGCTTGGCACCCCTCATCCTGGTATGCTTGGCATCCCCTGATCCCCATCATGCTGCACACAAAAAATAAATAATTATACTCACCTCCTCTCAGCTCCAGCACTGCGTCCTGCTCTGCTGCTGACAGGGATCTCACTGTGTGAGCCGCGCATGGCGTAACTGCCATGTGCCCTCGCACTATCAGATGCTGTGCCAGAATAGTCACTGCTCCCCACGCTGGGACTGTGTGCGTGGGGAGCAGTGACCATTCACTTACCTTAATAGCGCGCACACTATACCCGCAGCACAGCTCCTGCTGCCGCTCTGCGGTCAGTGTGCCTGCTATTAAAGACCATGAATATTCACTACAATCCTCTCCCATGGGCGTGGGAGACCCACCAGGTACTGCTTACCATCCAAATTCTACTATTACCCTACTTATCTCCACAAATAGTAAGCCTACTCCTCTCTCTCTTCTCCACCAGGGAAGAACCCACTAATGGTTTGAAGCAGGCATCATCTATCAAAACACTCATCTAAAGATATTTCTCTGTCAACCTCAGTACCCATAAACAGAGATATACCTGCTAAGTTTTTTATATGTCTTCTTTTATTACCTAAATTATTAAATAAATATTTTTTTTTATTTCACTATACTCTACTTCATTCTTGGTCAACTAGACCAGTACAAATTAACTCTCTTTGGCATTCCCAGAGTTGATGCATACTGGTCGACACACTTGGGTATGTATACAGTTTTTTCTTCAACTCTACCCACAAGTGTTCAATTGGCTTGAGGTCAGGGGACTGTGGGGGCCAATCCAGCACTTCTATCTTATTGTCATTGAACCATTTCTTCACCAATCTCAGCATATGCTTCGGGTTGGTTTCCAGCTGGAACATTGTGTCGTCCTTCTCATACCCATAGTACTCGAATGTACGAAATAACTTGTCTTGTGGAATACTCATATATAGCTCAGCATTGAGACCACCAGCAGTCCTGGTCAAGAATCCAACACCTTTGTCAATGATACAACCCCATATCATCAGGGCTTCCTCCACCGAACTTTACAGTTCCTTCAATTTCTCGATCCGTTAGACCCTTTTTCCCTTATTTCTTCCAGACCCATTTGCACCAATCAGAGCCTTGTCTATTGACTTTTGTCTCATCGCTCCAAATCACCTGTTTTCAATCTTCTACTGTCCACTCTTTCTACTTTTTTGCAAACTCGAGCCGATGCTAGTCATGATGCTATTGAAGTCGAGGCTTCTTCACCTTTCTTTGGGCCACCATTGCAGACTTGTGTAAGGAGCATTGCACGGTGCTTGCATGAATATCTGTGATATGTCTATTATGAAGCATATGAGCCACCTGCACTGCCATGTTTGTCACATCAGAAATGATAGATCTTGTGATGAGCCGACTTATTGACTCCGATATTTTGGCTGGACGTCCAGCTCTTGGCTTTTGAATGGATGGCTAGATGGACTTAATTTCGTATTTTTCCAATTGTCATGACACTCACATGATGAGGTTTGACAATTTTATTGGCCAATAGACCGCTATTGATGAGCTGAATGATGCTGTTCCTTTGTTCTTGGGAAATATTCTTCATCTCTGCACCTCGATTTGTGCCGGTGACCTTTTGCTTGAGAATCTACCTAATAACTCACTGAGCAATTAGGGAATTTGAGAGCAGATTGTAACTTGTAGTATATGGGAAAAAAAAGATTTTTCCAACGCCAGGAAAAAAACAGTAACAATGCAGTGACATGACAAGAATCTGCATAACTAATCATTTGCTAAAGTAAGTCAAATTTATGTATGAGATAGCCAAGATGATTTTCTATAAAATGATGACAGTCTCTCATTAGAAGCAGTAGTGGATGGTGAGATATGAAGCCGGAAAGTCAAAAGTTCAAAACATTGTTACCCTTTTGCTATTTAGTGAATATATCTCGGTACTGTCACTGCCAACTCCACAATAATAAAAAGAACTGAGCCACTACTAGCTGCCACCACCAATCGTTTATACAGGCCAATTGCACACATGTTACAGGTAGCGTATGGCATCTGGGGTGCAGTTTACAGAGCAAGAGGAACATAACTATTAAATGGTATAATTTAATCCAGAAAGTTAGGCATAGTTTAAAAGAAAATATACAAAGATGATACAAAATGGGAACAAAACAATATGATACATACAATTACATAAAATAAAAAGGAATAACGAGAGAGATTTACTAAACCTGATGTCACTGAAATGGCTCAGAGCTCAGCAGAGGGAGTTAATCTTTAGAAAAAAATGGACAGAACCCACAGCAAGCTGTACCTTCCAAGGACTGACAAATGACCAAACCCAAATACTACTATTTATTAGCTCAAGGTTACACCCACATACCTTCCTTTGATGAACTCATGTGGGGGCTGATTGTAGGATGTGCTAGGTCTGTTAGAATTTTATGAGATCCCCAATTCACAGGATATCTTTGCCCCTGGAGGTCCCAGGTGGTAGATATTGCTGTCACATGTCTTATTGCAATTTTAGGTTTATATAGAGATCAAACATTACCTGGATAGCATTATTCATCAGTTTGTTCTTAAAGGAAATCTGACACCAGGATTTTGCTAGTAAACTACAGGCATTGTCATGTTGGGGCTGTTGCACTGAAAATGATACCTGAAATGAAGAAGTCCTTCTTTTGTAATCATTGTTTGCAGTTAATGAGATTCTCTGAAAAAGGGAAGAGGCTCCAGCCACAGGTGAGTCCCAAAAAGTTTCTTCTTTATTTAGATTAAAATACAAACACTACAGCACATGTCCAAAAAAGGCCCATAAGAGCAACGCGTTTCGAACGCCTATAGTGCGTTCTTTGTCAAGCTACAGACATATGGCAAATGCCTAGTATATATATGTGGCCCGACCAATAAAACAAAAGTATACAAATAATGTGACAATTAAGAAACACCCACTGGAATGGGGTGTTATCTATGACAGAGTAGAAAGTTAAATGGTATGACAAGCAAAAGAAAAAAACGCATAGAAAAATTTGTGATCATACTTGGATGCAAGAAAACACAATGAATAGTAGATGCGTATACCAATTATTCGTGATAATGAAAAAGAAGCTCTCTCCGCATATTTAACCAGGCCGGATGACATGTATCAAGAAAGTACATCCAGAAAGCTTCACGATCCAGGAGGCGTCTCCGGTTGTCACCTCCTCTTGGATTCAATGACAAACATTCAATTCCAAATATTTGGAGAGAAGAGATATTTCTATTGTGGGACTATATAAAATGCCTAGAAACATAAGATACATTGCGGTTAGTAACATTCACAATATCTCTGATATGCTCTGCAATGCGCTTTTTTAATTTTCGTATTATTGAGCCCACATAGAGTAAATTACAGGCTGTACATTCTATTACATATACCAGATATTCGCTATTACAATTGATAAATTGTTTGATCTCGTGTTGTTGTGTTTTCTTTGTGTTGGAAAATTCCTTTGTGACTTTAACATATCGACATATTCCACAACGACTCTGACCGCATCTAAAAAAGCCTTTACAGTTAAGCCACGTGTGGCATTGTTTTTTGGGATTAATAAAACTAGGAGATAATAAATTACCTAAAGTTTGAGCTCGTTTAGCCACTACTCTACATCCTGGTTGCAATATCCTGGCTAATATAGTATCATCATACAGCATTGGTATGTGTTTTAATATGATTTGTTTGATTTGGGAAAATTGGGGACTGAATTTCAACGAAATGAGAGGCTTATTCTCTTGTGCAACAGTAGAGACGGATTTAGATGAAATGTTCCTCTGTGATGGCTGAATCAAATTCGCTCTAGATTTATTATCGACTATAGTTTCAGCTCTCTTAAGTGTCCACGCCGGATACCCCCTTTTTCTAAGCTTATTTTTACACGTATCAATTTCGCTGTGTAATTTAGCAGCATTACCACAATTCCTTTTTATGCGGGTGAATTCTCCCACTGGAATAGCTTTAATGGTAGATAATGGATGACCACTATTAGCATGTAGAATGCTGTTACCTGCCATGGGTTTCACAAATGTAGATGTAATAATTTTACCTTCAATGATCTCCAATTTGAGATCTAAAAAGGAAATACAGGTAGGATCAAAAGAGTAGGTGAACGATAAATTAAAAGCGTTGTTGTTAAGGTATGTCACGAATTCCGGTATGGCAGACACATCGCCCCTCCAGATGAACATCAGATTGTCGATGTATCTGCCATACCAGAAGATGTGACCAGACCAAGGATTGGAGACAACATATAGCATTTGATATTCCCAAAAAGACATAACCATATTAGCAATGGACAGGGAGTATTTCGCTCCCATAGAGACTCCTCTGACTTGGAGGTAATACTGCTGCCCATACATGAAGAAATTATGAGTCATCAGGAATTGTGCCACAGTTAGTAAATAATTACATAATTCAGGAGTATATGTGCTATATTTCTGAAGATGAAACTCTAATGCCTGCATTGCGGTGTGGTAAGGTATACAAGTGTATAACGAAACCACATCACAGCTGAGCCATGTATACTCCTTTTTCCATTTTATTGGTGCCAGCTGATCTAATACATCCCTGGAATCCTTGAGGAAGCCGGCAGATCTTTGCGCCAATGGTTGTAATAATGAATCAAGCCAGTCACCCAGATGTTCTGTGACTGATTGAATACTGGAGACAATGGGTCTCATCGGTGGGGGTGAAATGCCCTTATGGGTTTTAGGTAACCCATATAAACAAGGTAACATGGGATGATCCACTATCAAGAATTCTTTTTGTTTATGTGAAATAACTCCCAAGGCGCATCCTTCTAGAATGATAGCATGTGTGGCCAATTTATACGACTCCAATGGATTCGAGGGAAGTTTTTTGTATGTAGTGGTATCGGACAACAATAGGGAAATCTGGGCATCATACATAGTTCTATCCATAACAACCACACGACCTCCTTTGTCTGACATTTTTACTACAATTTCCTCATTGCGCATGAGTTCCCGAGGAGCTTTATTTTGTCCTTTGCTGAGATTGTTGGCGATTTTGTACATTTCCATGGATGTGTGCAGATTCTTCAGTTCCCGCTGGACACTATCCTGGAACCTGTTCATAGATTCAGTCCTGGATTGTACAGGATAAAAGTATGGGTTACGGATCTTAAAGGATGAAGACTGATTTATCAGACGTTGTTGGGAAGTAGATGTTTCCTGAAGATCTTCAAGACTAATTGTAGCTTGTTGCTCTTGAAAATTAAAGTTGCGATACTGATTGTGAGATTGTTGCATATTGTCATGAATTTGCTCTTCAGAATTTTCCCCCAAAAAATGTCTCTTTACCGTTAAATTTCTAATAAATTTGTTAATATCCATCAAGGTGCCAAATAAATCAAATTTCTTGTCTGGTACAAAATTGAGACCATATGATAAAACTTGCAATTGTTCTGGTGTCAAAATCTGTTTAGATAAATTTAATACATTTGAAGTGTCAAAATTGGATGACTCTATTTCTTGCGACGAGTGAACATTCTTGACATGTTTGGTATGTTTTCTTCCACCACGTTCTCTCCCTTTCTGGCTGTCCGTCTCTCTCTCTGACTGGCTGTCTCTCTCTCTTTGGCTGTCGGTCACTCTCTCTCTGGCTGGCTGTCTCTCTCTCTCTGGCTTGCTGTCTGTCTCTCTCTCTGGCTGGCTATCTCGCTCTGGCTGGCTGTATGATGAGGAACATACTTATGCTTCGGGGGAGACCTGTGGGCCTGTCTTTTCTTGCTGATCTGGCCTAGAGCACCAAGATAAGACCCTGCCTACAGCCTGGCCCCACAGCACGGGGCATATCATTAAAGGCCCCGTCACACTAAGCGACGCTACAGCGATCCCAACAATGATACGACCTGTCAGGGATCGTTGCTGCGTCGCTATGTGGTCGCTGGTGAGATGTCAAACAGTCAGATCTTCCCAACGACGCAGCAATGATGCGGCGACCCGTAACGATCTGTGTAACGATGCACGCCTATCTGTTTCTGTGTCTCAGTCGTCAACAAGGTCGTTGGTAAGGTGTCAAACACACCGATGCATGCTACGCAGCGGGGCTTCAACGATCAAAGAAATGTCCAGACCATTCCGACACGACCAACGATCTCACAGCAGGGGCCTGGTTGCTGCTACTTGTCAAACGTAGCGAGATCGCTACTGAGGTCGCTGTTGCGTCACAAAACTTGTGACTCAGCAGCGATCTCGCTAGCGATCTCGCTTAGCGTGACGGGGTCTTAACTCAAAACTGCAAACACTGATTACACAAGAACCACAGGACGTATTTCTTCACCTCAGCTATCATTGTAACAGCCTCATCATGACAATGCCTATAGTTTACTTAGCAAAATCCCGCTGACAGGTTCTCCTTTAAGTTGAAAGGGTTAGAATGGCCTTACAGTGATGTGTGTGAATGTGTTATGTTCGTTGCTTCGCAACGACACCGAAAATATATCTCCCATAAATATCGGATCAATGCAAACCCTCAATATTCACCACTGACGACTGGCACCAGCAGGGCTGCGAGAGATCTTTTGAACAGAAGCTTGTTGGCTTGGAAGCGTACTTCACCGCCTCTGTGTAAATGAAACTCCATTTTGGTATCTGGTTCCCAGAGCAGATCTTACTGTTTTAATTACATGGTCACTTAGATCAGAGGAAGTTTATGCCTCTGCATAAACGAATCTCAGTCATGCGGTCTTCTTCCCAGCAAATCTCTCTGTGTATATATCTGGTCACTGTATGGGGGCACTACTTCAATGAAGATTGAGATGTTAGCTCTCTTTCCCTCTTCCCCTGTTATAATTAGTTTTCTCACGACCCCATGTTCAATATGAGGGTGATATGTCCCCTTCTCTAGAGATGCCTGTATGAATTTTAATTTTTCTTTATGACAATATACAGTATATACATATAGACACACACACACACTCATTCATAGTATATATATACAGTACAGACCAAAAGTTTGGACACACCTTCTCATTTAAAGATTTTTCTGTATTTTCATGACTATGAAAATTGTACATTGGCATTGAAGGCATCAAAACTATGAATTAACACATGTGGAATTATATACTTAACAAAAACGTGTGAAACAACTGAAAATATGTCTTATATTCTAGGTTCTTCAAAGTAGCCACTTTTGTGTTGATGACTGCTTTGCACACTCTTGGCATTCTATTGATGAGCTTCAAGAGGTAGTCACCGGAACTGGTTTTCACTTCACATGTGTGCCCTGTCAGGTTTAATAAGTGGGATTTCTTGCCTTATAAATGGGGTTGGGACCATCAGTTGTGTTGTGCAGAAGTCTGGTGGATGCACAGCTGATAGTCCTACTGAATAGGCTGTTAGAATTTGTATTATGGCAAGAAAAAAGCAGCTAAGTAAAGAAAAACGAGTGGCCATCATTACTTTAAGAAATGAAGGTCAGTCAGTGCGAAAAATTGGGAAAACTTTGAAAGTGTCCCCAAGTGCAGTTGCAAAAATCATCCCCAAGTGCTACAAAGAAACTGGCTCACATGAGGACCGCCCCAGGAAAGGAAGACCAAGAGTCACCTCTGCTTCTGAGGATAAGTTTATCCGAGTCACCAGCCTCAGAAATCACAGGTTAACAGCAGCTCAAATTAGAGACCAGGTCAATGCCACACAGAGTTCTAGCACCAGACACATCTCTACAACAACTGTTAAGAGGAGACTTTGTGCAGCAGGCCTTCATGGTAAAATAACTGCTAGGAAACCACTGCTAAGGACAGGCAACAAGCAGAAGAGACTTGTTTGGGCTAAAGAACACAAGGAATGGACATTAGACCAGTGGAAATCTGTGCTTTGGTCTGATGAGTCCAAATTTGAGATCTTTGGTTCCAACCACCGTGTCTTTGTGCGACGCGGAAAAGGTGAACGGATGGACTCTACATGCCTGGTTCCCACCGTGATGCATGGAGGAGGGGGTGTGATGGTGTGGGGGTGCTTTGCTGGTGACACTGTTGGGGATTTATTCAAAATTGAAGGCATACTGAACCAGCATGGCTACCACAGCATCTTGCAGCGGCATGCTATTCCATCCGGTTTGCGTTTAGTTGGACCATCATTAATTTTCAACAGGACAGTGACCCCAAACACACCTCCAGGCTGTGTAAGGGATATTTGACCAAGAAGGAGAGTGATGGGGTGCTACGCCAGATGACCTGGCCTCCACAGTCACCAGACCTGAACTGGTTTGGGGTGAGCTGGACCGCAGAGTGAATGCAAAACGGCCAACAAGTGCTAAGCATCTCTGGGAACTCCTTCAAGATTGTTGGAAGACCATTTCCGGTGACTACCTCTTGAAGCTCATCAAGAGAATGCCAAGAGTGTGCAAAGCAGTCATCAAAGCAAAAGGTGGCTACTTTGAAGAACCTAGACTATAAGACATATTTTCAGTTGTTTCACACTTTTTTGTTAAGTATATAATTCCACATGTGTTAATTCATAGTTTTGATGCCTTCCGTGTGAATGTACAATTTTCATAGTCATGAAAATACAGAAAAATCTTTAAATGAGGTGTGTCCAAACTTTTGGTCTGTACTGTTTACCTCTAACTACATTTATGGTACTGGGAAAACGTTTTAGGGAGGTATGGAAAAAATGCTGTAAAGTAAGAATGCTTATAAATTAATAGTTTATTTTTATCAATTAACAAAATGCAGTGTAAATGAACAAAAGAGAAATCTAAACAAAATTAGTGACTGCCTATTGCCTTCAACACAGCATCAATTCTTCTAAGTACACTTGCATAAGGTCAGGGATTTTATAGGATTGTATCAGGTGTATGAATAACCATTTCTACCAAACAGGTGATATGATCATTATTTTAATAAGTACAGTGGGTATGGAAAGTATTCAAACCCCTTTAAGTGTTTCACTCTTTGTTTCATTGCAGCCACTTTGTAAATTCTAAAAAGTTTATTTTTTTTCTCATTAAAGTATACTCTGCACCCCATCTTGACTGAAAAAAACAGAAATGTAGAATTTTTTGCAAATTTATTAAAAAAGAAAAACTGAAATATCACATGGTCATAAGTATTCAGACCCTTTGCTCAGACAATCATATTTAAGTCACATGCTGTCCATTTCCTTGTGATTCTCCTTGAGATGTTTCTACTCCTTCATTGGCGTCCAGCTGTGTTTAATTAAACTGATAGGACTTGCTTTGGAAAGGCATACACCTGTCTATATAAGACCTCACAGCTCACAATGCATGACAGACCAAATGAGAATCATGAGCTCAAAGGAGCTGCCCAAGGAAAAGAATTTCTGCATTACTCAAGGTTCCTAAGAGCACGGTGGCCTCCATAATCCTTAAATGGAAGAAGTTTGGGATCACCAGAAGTCTTCCTAGACCTGGCCGTCCAGCCAAACTGAGCAATCGTGGGAGAAGAGCCTTGGTGAGAGAGGTAAAGAAGAACCCCAAGATCATTGTGGCTGAGATGCAGTAGGGAGATGAGAGAAAGTTCCACAAAATCAACTATCACTGCAGCTCTCCACTAGTCGGGCCTTTATGGCAGAGTGGCCCGACGGATGCCTCTCCTCAGCGCAAGACATATGAAAGCCTGCATAGAATTTGCTCAAAAACACATGAAGGACTCCCAGACTATGAGAAATAAGATTCTCTGGTCTGATGAGACGAAGATAGAACTTTTTTGTGATAATTCTAAGCGGTATGCGTTGAGAAAACCAGGCACTGCTCATCACCTGCCAATACAATCCCAACAGTGAAACATGGTGGTGGCAGCATCATGCTATGGGGGTGTTTTTCAGCTGCAGGGACAGGACGACTGATTGCAATTGAAGGAAACATGAATGCGGCCAAGTACAAAGATATCCAGGATGAAAACCTCTTCCAGAGTGCTCTGGACCTCAGACTTGGTCGAAGATTCACCTTCCAACAAGACAATGACCCTAAGCATATAGCTAAAATAACAAAGGAGTGGCTCCAGAACAAATCTGTGACCATTCTTGACTGGCCCAGCCAGAGCCCTGACCTAAACCCAATTGAGCATCTCTGGAGAGACCTGAAAATGGCTGTCCACCAACGTTCACCATCCAGCCTGACGGAACTGGAGAGGATCTGCAAAGAAGAATGGCAGAGAATCCCCAAAATCCAGGTGTGATAAACTTGTTGCATCATTCCCAAGAAGACTCATGGCTGTACTAGCTCAAAAGGGTGCTTCTACTCAATACTGAGCAAAGGGTCTGAATACTTATGACCATATGATATTTCAGTTTTTCTTTTTTAATAAATTTGCAAAAGTTTCTGTTTTTTTTTCAGCCAAGATGGAGTGCAAAGTACTTTAATGAGAAAAAAATGAACTTTTTAGAATTTACCAAATGGCCGCAATGAAACAAAGAGTGAAAAATGTAAAGGGGTCTGAATACATTCCGCACCCACTGTAGATAGAAACATTCGTTAACTGAAACAGAAACAGCTGTGTTGGAGGCCTCAAACTGGGTGAGTAACAGACAAACTTTGCTAGAAAGGTGAGTTTTACGGGAACACTGTTCATATCAGCCTGACAGTTGGTAATAGGGCTTCCATGGACAGGCTAAGCGAGAGTCACTCAGTCTAACGAATCCTAGGGGTTGCCCTGGCCTTTTCCCTTTTACCCCTGTTCAAGTATCTGGACTTACACAGGGACCCCTGGAATGGGACCAGAGATTCAGCTGGTGGAGCAATCTGGCAGCAAGAGGGGTCGACAAGCAAGAACAGTAACAGGAGGTCCAAGTCAGAGGCAGAATTTAAGGCAGGAGAATCGTCAGGAAACAGGAGGTTTCAGAACAAGGTAAATACCGGCAAACGAGACTGCAGACCCAGAGCTGTATTCATTATAACTGGCACTGGAATCTAACTCTCATTATGAGTTAATATAGAGAGCAGTCGCACCCTGAGCTGACAGCAGGGAGAAATATTAAACAGCTAGGACCTATTCCAAGCTTCCAGGCTGGGTGGAACCATAAAACCTAGGAGTAAAACAGGGCTATCATATTGTTGCCCTGTATCGCCCGACAGCTGAAGCGGACACAGTGGGCAGGCACTGGCACAGTGAAGTTGTGAAAGAGTTTCATGTCACAGGTCATGGCAAGACTGATCTCATCAACATTCACAAAATAGTTGTATTGCATCAACAAGGTCTCTCCCAGGCAAACATTTCAAAGCAGACTAGGGTTTCAAGATGTGCTCTTCAAGGGCAAAATTGAGGAACATAGCCAGGGGCGTACATAGAAATCATGGGGCCCCATAGCAGAAGTTCTAATTGCCCCCCCACCCCCCAAAAAAACAAACAAACAAACAAATATTTGTCTGTTTCACAGAAGAGCAGATCTCACAACTTTCCAGCCTATACATAATAATTTTCCTCCTGCTGAAGTCCTAGATTCCTCTTTCATTGCCCCATAAAGTATGATGCCAATAAAAGTGCCCCCCAGTCACAGTATGATACCCCTATGGTGCATTCTTCCATTCTTCCACATTAGCCTCCACATGCACAGTATAATGACCCGATTGTACCCCACTTCAACTCCCAAGGCAAAGTATGGTGACCCAACACAGTATGATCCCCCAACTGTGACTCCCACACAGCCCTCCATGCAGTATAATGGGCCTACATACAGTATAATGGCCCGCACTAGCCCTCCAAACAGTATAATGGCCCCCACATAGCCTTCCATATAGTATAATGCGCCCCTCATAATCCTCGATATAGTATAATGCGCCTCCCATAATCCTCCATATAGTATAATGAGCCCTCATAATCCTCCATATAGTATAATGCGCCCCCCATAATCCTCCATATAGTATAATGAACTTCCCATGGTCCTCCATAGAATATAATGCACTCCCCATAGTCCTCCATACAGTATATTACACACCCCATAGGGCAAAATGCAGCCCCCAGATAGTATAATGCACCCCACAGTCCTGCAGTATTATGGGCATCACATACTCACTGATTTAAAAATACTGTATATTTTAAATAAGCCAACCTGAGTATAAGCCGAGGTACCTAATTTTACCACAAAAAGCTGAGAATACGTATTGACTCGAGTATAAGCCTAGGGTGGGAAATGCAGCAGCTACTGGTAAATTTCCCCATCCTGGTATGTATGGCACCCCTCATCCCCCAATCCTGGTACGTATGGCACCCCTCATTCCCCAATTCTGGTACGTATGGCACTCCTCATCCCCCAATCCTGGTACGCATGGCCCCCCTCATCCCCCAATCCTGGTATGCGTGGTCCCTCTCATCCCCCAATCCTGGTATGCGTGGCCCCCCTCATCCCAAAATCCTGGTATGCGTGGCCCCCTCATCCCCCAATCCTGGTATGCGCGGCCCCCTCATCCCCCAATCCTGGTATATATGGCCCCCTCATCTCCCAATCCTGGTATGTATGGCCTCCTCATCCCCCAATCCTGGTATGCATAGCCCCCTCATCCCCCAATCCTGGTATGTGTGGCCCCTCTCATCCCCCAATCCTGGTATGTATGGCCCCCTCATCCCCCAATCCTGGTATGTGTGGCCCCCTCATCCCCCAATTCTGGTATGTATGGCCTCCTCATCCCCCAATCCTGGTATGTGTTTCCCAATCACTTTACACATAAAAAAAAATAAACACTTATACTCACCTTCCTTCCTCACCTCTGCTCCAGTGCTGCTATGTCCTGTCTGCCAGCAGTTGATGTTGGCATCTGAGCAGCACGTGCTCTCAGATGCCAAGGTGAGCTGCTGCTGCATATTCACTCCTCTCCACGCTAGGACTATGGGCGTGGAGAAGTGTGAATATGCATTCCCTTTAGTAGCGGGCACTGACAGCAGGAGCCGCGGCTCAGCATTCCTCCATGCCCGTTACTAAAGAGAATGAATATTCCCTCTTCTCCACGCCCATGGGAGTGGAGAAGAGGGAATATTCATGGCCCTTTAGCAGCGGGCACATGTGGTAGCTGCAGCAGCGGGTAGTGCGTGTGCTCCGCTCCTCCGCCGCAGCCCCCCCCCAATACTCACCTATCCTCCTCGTTCCCCTGCTGCTTCAGGGCCCCCCAGCTCACAGTGGTGTGGCCTGCTGCCATTGGCGGTACGCCACTGAACATAGCCACAGTGGTCGGCCAAAGAAACTAAGTGTAGCAGCTGAAAGACACATCATGCTTATTTCCTTTTGAAATTGGAAGATGTTCATCAAAAAGTTAATTTATTTCAGTTTCAATACAAAAAGTGAAACTCATTATATAGAGTCATTACAGAGTGATCTATTTCAAGTGTTTATTTCTGTTAATGTTGATGATTATGGCTTACAACCAATAAATGATCAAATGTCATTATCTCATTAAATTAGAATACTTTATAATAACAGCTTGAAAAATTATTTTAAAATCCAAAATGTTGGCCTACTGAAATGTATGTTCAGTAAATGCACTCAATACTTGGTTGGAGCTCCTTTTGCATCGATTACTGCATCAATGCGGCGTGGCATGGAGGCGATCAGCCTGTGGCACTTCTGAGGTGTTATGGAAGTCCAGGTTGCTTTGATAGCAGCCTTCAGCTCGCCTGCATTGTTGGGTCTGGTGTCTCTCATCTTCCTCTTGACAATACCCGGTTAAGGTCAGGGGAGTTTGCTGGCCAACCAAGCACAGTGATGTTGTTTTTAAACCAGGTATTGGTACTTTTGACAATGTGGACAGGTGCCAAATCCTGCTGGAGAATGAAATTTCCATCTCCAAAAAGTTTGTCGGCAGAGGGAAGCATGAAGTACTCTAAAATTTCTTGGTAGACGGCTGCGCTGACTTTGGTCTTGATAAAACACAGTGGACCTGCACTAGCAGATGACATGGCTCCCCAAACCATCACTGATTGTGGAAACTTCACACTAGACCTCAATCAGCTTGGATTGTGTGTCTCTCCACTCTTCCTCCAGACTCTGGGACATTGATTTCCAAATGAAATGCAAAATTTACTTTAATCTGAAAACAACACCTTGGACCACTGAGCAACAGTCCAGGTCTTTTTCTCCTTGGCCCAGCTATGACGCTTCTGGTGTTGTCTATTAGTCATGAGTGGCTTAACACAAGGAATGCGACACTTGTAGCCCTTGTCCTGGATACGTCTGTGTGTGGTGGCTCTTGAAGCAATGACTCAAGCAGCAGTCCACTCCTTATGAATCTCCCCCAAAATTTTGAATGGCCTTTTCTTAACAATCCTTTCAAGGCTGCGGTTATCTCAGTTGCTTGTGCACCTTTTTCTACCACACTTTTTTGTTCCACTCAACTTTCCATTAATATGCTTGGATACAGCACTCTGAACAGCCAGCTTCTTTAGCAATGACCTTTTGTGGCTTACCCTCCTTGTGGAGTGTTTCAATGACCACCTTCTGGACATCTGTAAAGTCAGCAGTCTTCCCCTTGATTGTAGAGCCTACTGGAACAGACTAAGTGACCTTTTTAAATGCGTAGGAAGCCTTTTCAGGTGTTTTTTGTTAATTATTTAAATTTACTGAGATAATGACTTTTGTGTTTTCATTGGCTGAAAGCCATACTCATCAACATTAATAGAAATAAACACTAAAATATATCACTCTGTTTGTAATGGCTTTATATAATATATGAGTTTCACTTTTTGTATTGAAGAACTGAAATAAATTAACTTTTTGATGATATTCTAATTTTGGGAGAAGCACCTGTATCTACTATTCAAATAAGTATGACAAGAAATGGTCTTTATAGAAGAATTGTGGCCAAAATCCATACCTTTAAATATGAAAACAAGGCCAAAACATAGGGAATAGATTGCAGAAAAATGGTAGCAGGTGCATTTGAGTCAAAATGTCAAATATTTTGCTGTAACAGTAAGGTAGTGTGTACGTCAAAGGACTGGAGTGGGGTACATATGTAACAGTAAAAGGAAAACTTTGATATCAAAGAAACAAGAGCCAACTAAACATTTTAATTGTCAAATTTGAATTCGGGAGGTCAGAATCATTAAGAAATGGCTCATTTCATAACTAAATGACGACTTTTGAAAATATGTAGAACAGTGTAATGAGTGTCTGCAAGCAATAGTGAAGCAAGGTGGAAAAGTTTCAGCATAAGGAGGTGGGGATTTAGTCAGGATTAATGGTGCCCTTGGTGCTGAGAAATACAGGCAGGTAGATATGACGCGCCCCCTGGGCCAGTGTTGTTTGGGGGATACCCGGAGCCGGATCAGATGGGGGTTGTAGTCTCCGAGTGGCGGTGACCCGGTCCGTGCCCAGGGTGTGAAGCTCAGTGTGTGGCAGTCCTTATAGATGTTACTAGATGTTCTTTTATGTCGACTACGCCACCCGTTGAATTGCGGTCAATACGGCCGCCGCTGCAGCAGGGTCCGCTGAGGCTGGTGATGTGTGTGCAGCTCAGGTAGTATAACCCCCAACGGGAGGGGTATAGCCTCAGGGGGTCAGGTGTAGAGGATGGTGGTTGTGGTGGTGCAGTGAGAGTGGTAATAAGACTCCGAGTTGGGCTGTGCAGTTCAGGGTTTTACTTACTGCTTTTGTGTTGGTCACTCCGGCCTTGAGTGACCGCCCGAGCCGTGCTGCGTCCACCAGGTCCTGGACTCGGCCAACCCCCAGGTGATTCTGGAGCGTGGTCCTGAGCTCCCTTTCTGACTTATCCTTCTTTCTGGCCTTTCCCACCAGGGATCCACCTAAGTCCGGCTCCCTCGGGCCTCTTGTTGGTAAAACCCTTGTCTCTGGGTTCCCTGACCCTATTCACGGTTTGCCTTCCGGGTGGATTTAGTGGGTGGTCGTGGCAGATCCTGCCCACGACCTCCGGTCTCTGGCTAAGGATTAGGGCCCTCCACCAGCTTGGGATCCGGTACCCTTGTGCCAACTCTTCACCCTCTGGTCTAATTTTGGGTTCTTGGAGTTCCCTCTTCTCCCCCTCTGGGTCCTTCCTTCTCCTCTCTCTCTCTCTTGGCCTTGGAGCTGGCTGAGCTGCTCTGCTTCTCTGACTCAACTCTGACAGACTGACCCTGATCTAAGATGGTTCCCACCTTATATACTCCCTCTATGTGTGAGCTCAGGTGACCAGCACCCAATGAGCTCCTACCATTACCCAGACTGCTCCCCCTATCTGCCCCTACACTACTGGGATGTTCCACCCCCCTCCCACTCCAGCCAGGGACAGACACTGTCGTACCTGCACATTTCTCTAGTGGGAGTACCATTGGTCTGTCCCCCGGAAATGGGATGTATGTAGTGCATGCAGCCTACTGAGCTCAGTTCCACACTCCATCCTTACCCGGGAGTGGAATACTACACCTCTGGCTTGAGGTGCAATACCCCTGTAGCAGCCGAATCCTCAGGGTGCTACATTCCCCCCTGGTAAATCACAGCACGTCCTCGGGCTGTAAGATACAAAAACATCCAAAACATACAATTATTTTTCATAAACATCAACATATAAACATATAAAACATCATATATATCATCAGCAGCAATAAACTCTTCATATAAAACTTTTCATAAATAACATTCTTGTAAACACTCTTGCTCCTCCGGCCACGGTGCAACTTGTGACCGGGAAAAGCGCGACAGTCTCTTAAAGAAAATGGTTTCCTATAAAACCGGTAGGGGGCGCCTTAGGAAGCGCAACTATATACAAGGGGAGGTATGGCCGCTCTCAGTCCTCGGCCAGGTAATGGGAATAGGGACACACGGTTTAACAGTTCACTCTTGTCCCAACGGGGACATATTTAAATCAGCAACAGTTCTTGGTACCCCGACGGGCAACTTTATACAGTCTCTCTCTACCGTACTTCAACGACGGCGTCCTCCTGCTCTTTCTTGTTGGTTGGTTTCAGTTTCAGACCCGTCCGGGTCCTCCTGCTCCTCCTCACACCGCAGCTCCTCCTCCGTCAGGCGATGCACATGGAGGGCGTAGGGTCCTTTGGCACACTTGTGCCGGGTGAAGGTGACCTCGTCCCCTACATACAGGTCACGACCTCTGTGTCCCTCCGGCAGATGGCTTTCTACGTCTCTGCGGGTCACAAAGACGTCGCCGGGGGTATGATGGTCTCTAATGAAGCCCCACCCATGCTGCATGTTGAATTTTATCACAATCCCGGTGGAAGGGGGACCATGAGCTGCACGGGGATTCCTCCTGGTCCGGCTCTTCTGCTCCGCGCTTCTTATCTGCATCTGCTGTTCCCGGACCCGCCTCTCTCTCCGCTACCTCTCGAAGACCTCG
Source organism: Phyllobates terribilis (assembly GCF_046119375.1). Taxonomy (NCBI): domain Eukaryota; kingdom Metazoa; phylum Chordata; class Amphibia; order Anura; family Dendrobatidae; genus Phyllobates; species Phyllobates terribilis. The sequence goes on along the minus strand of NW_027362761.1, from coordinate 482,037,835 downwards.
AGCTGCTGCCGGCAGCACTCTGCACGCTCCGCTGCGGCCGCCCGAGTCTCCTGAGTGAACCCCATGAGGTCTTCTCCAGTGGGGTCCCACTCAAACTGTGCCTCCTCCAGCAGGGGCGAGGTCCTCTTTACAGGCTTCGGAGCCGGAATCAGGGGCTCGCACATGGGCCTTGCCTTTTGGAGTTCCAGCTGAATATACTCCTGGGGCCATATGAAGGGCTGCCCATCCGGGCACGTATGCTGGGCGAACAGGTCCTCACCCAGGTGCGGTACTTTAGGTGTTATGGGCGCTGTGGTGGTAGCGGCGCCCGGGTTAACCAGGCCTTGCGACCAGGCCTGGGGCACCTTAAAGGCAAAGGGCACCGTAAGAACGGCGGCGCCCGTGGTTACTCGGCCCTGCGACCAGGCCGGTGGCTCCGCGGAGGTAGGGGGCGCTGTTGGAATTGCGGCGCCCGGGTGTACTAGGCCTTGCGACCAGGCCGGTGGTATTTCCTGCTTGGCCACGCTCGAGGTCGAGGCGTGTGACGTCACAGGGGTCGTGGCCGCGGTTTCCGGTTGAGGCCTAGTCGGCGGCGGTGACGATGCAGCGACGGGCACGGCAGGGGGAACTTCGGGCTCTGCGACGGGGAGCTGGGGCAGGCACGCGGTTTCCCGGCTCGGGGTAGAGACGTCCCCTTTACCTGCCTCCATTCGTTCGGCTCCCTTCTCGGCGCCGTCTCCGGCCTTCACTCCTCCTGCACCATCCTCAGAGGCGGTCTGTCTCCTCGTCTCGGGTGGCGTGCTCCGCTGTCGGGTTTCGGTCTGCTGGGCCATCTCTCGGCTCCACTCCGCCAACGTCTCTCGCTGCACCCGGGCCATCCTCCGTGCGAGGCCCTCCAGCGCAGTCTGTGCACACTCCCGGTCTCGGGGGAGCTGTGCCAGGACCTCCACTAGGCCTAGTGGGGTTGTGGCTTGTAGCAGGCTCCTGACCACTGGGTCGGTGCTGCCTGACTCTCCCTCCATCTCCGGGTAGGCTTTCTCTGGACTCCTCTCCAGACCTCTTGTCTCCGGGTGCGCTCTCTCCAGACTGCTCCAGGCGACACCCATCTTTGCTCTCTTGTTCTGTCTCCGCCCACATTTAGGGTGGTCCCGGGGCAACTTTGTGATTGTCAGTTCCAGGGGCAGTTCTCTTACGCTGATGGAGACTTCCAGCATCACAGTCTCTGTTGGTGGGCGCGGTTTCCGCTTTTGGCGCCATTCTTCGACCTGGCCCACGATGGGAGGTGACCTCTTGCCACCCTCTGGCACGCCCATAATGGCGTCCGCTCTTCCAAGGCGGGAAATCTTTGGAAATGGCGGGAATCGTCTCCCAGTGGCGGGAAACTCCATGGATGGCGGGAAAAAGCTGCAAATGGCGGACAACCGGCGGGAAACGACCTGTGATGGGGTCCGTTGGCGGGGACCCTCCGGAACCGGCGGGAGACTTCTTTTTGAGGTAACGATGAACTTTTCTTCAGGCACGCAGTACCCGGTTGTTGCGGGCACGAGATCCTGCCGACTACGCCAAAGTTGACGCGCCCCCTGGGCCAGTGTTGTTTGGGGGATACCCGGAGCCGGATCAGATGGGGGTTGTAGTCTCCGAGTGGCGGTGACCCGGTCCGTGCCCAGGGTGTCAAGCTCAGTGTGTGGCAGTCCTTATAGATGTTACTAGATGTTCTTTTATGTCGACTACGCCACCCGTTGAATTGCGGTCAATACGGCCGCCGCTGCAGCAGGGTCCGCTGAGGCTGGTGATGTGTGTGCAGCTCAGGTAGTATAACCCCCAACGGGAGGGGTATAGCCTCAGGGGGTCAGGTGTAGAGGATGGTGGTTGTGGTGGTGCAGTGAGAGTGGTAATAAGACTCCGAGTCGGGCTGTGCAGTTCAGGGTTTTACTTACTGCTTTTGTGTTGGTCACTCCGGCCTTGAGTGACCGCCCGAGCCGTGCTGCGTCCACCAGGTCCTGGACTCGGCCAACCCCCAGGTGATTCTGGAGCGTGGTCCTGAGCTCCCTTTCTGACTTATCCTTCTTTCTGGCCTTTCCCACCAGGGATCCACCTAAGTCCGGCTCCCTCGGGCCTCTTGTTGGTAAAACCCTTGTCTCTGGGTTCCCTGACCCTATTCACGGTTTGCCTTCCGGGTGGATTTAGTGGGTGGTCGTGGCAGATCCTGCCCACGACCTCCGGTCTCTGGCTAAGGATTAGGGCCCTCCACCAGCTTGGGATCCGGTACCCTTGTGCCAACTCTTCACCCTCTGGTCTAATTTTGGGTTCTTGGAGTTCCCTCTTCTCCCCCTCTGGGTCCTTCCTTCTCCTCTCTCTCTCTCTTGGCCTTGGAGCTGGCTGAGCTGCTCTGCTTCTCTGACTCAACTCTGACAGACTGACCCTGATCTAAGATGGTTCCCACCTTATATACTCCCTCTATGTGTGAGCTCAGGTGACCAGCACCCAATGAGCTCCTACCATTACCCAGACTGCTCCCCCTATCTGCCCCTACACTACTGGGATGTTCCACCCCCCTCCCACTCCAGCCAGGGACAGACACTGTCGTACCTGCACATTTCTCTAATGGGAGTACCATTGGTCTGTCCCCCAGAAATGGGATGTATGTAGTGCATGCAGCCTACTGAGCTCAGTTCCACACTCCATCCTTACCCGGGAGTGGAATACTACACCTCTGGCTTGAGGTGCAATACCCCTGTAGCAGCCGAATCCTCAGGGTGCTACAGATATCCATCATGCATTATCATCAGGGAGACATCTAATTGGCTGCAAATTTGTTCTGCAGTTGGACAATAACCCCAAACATACAGCCAGTATAATTAAAGGGGTTGTCCGGTCAAAAGTGATAAGTCTGTAGTCACTCTGTGTGACTGCAGACTCATGAATTCCCCAGTGCATGCACTGCGCGCTGCGGGGATTCGCTGGTTTCATAACGGAGGGTTTGAGATATACATACCCCAGGCCAGTGGGCGTGGCCTCTCTCTCCATACACTTGTATTGAGCGAAGCCTCACCCTTCTAGCCGGATGCGCCCACTGGCCGTCTGCGTCACTAGACGGGGCGTGGCCTTGCTCAATACAAGTGTATGGAGCGAGGCGGCCCCGACTGGCTGGAGGTATGTATAACTTATACATACCCTCCGTTACCGGGTCTGAAACCGGCAAATTCCTACAGCGCACAGTGCGACTGCAGACTTATCATTTTTGACCGGATAACCCATTTAAGAACTATCTTCGGCGAGGGGGGGGGTGTGGCCTGGTCAGACATGTGAGTAGAAGTGTGTTAGAAGAGCTCCTGGGATAAGCAGCCTGCTGGAGGATCCACTGGGCCCCTAACTTCATAAAAAGCGATGTTACCCCTTTTAAACACATCCTAGCACTTACCGGTGTGCATAGGAGCGATCATGGCCGGAGGAGCAGCAGTGAGACGACAGGGAGCAGCAGCAGGAGGAAATGGAGGCATCCAAGATGGCACAGGCTCCCCTGCAACAGGTACCAGAACAGGCACAGCACTGAGGCTGGCTGGCTTCGCTAGAGCTCCAAGTACGGCAATGAGGCACATATACAGATCATGGAGGTGTCTAATCATTTCTCTGTGCTCTCAGAGGAATTCAGTAACACTGAAGAAAATAAATCTGAAAGTTCCTGTGCTCCACACCTCAGCCAGAAATCACTGCTTCCCACCATGAATACAGATCAGCAAATTAATGAGCACACGATAAACAATGTGTTTATGGCTGTAACACAGTGTGGATCTGCTTTAGCCACACTTAGCAGTCAGATGGGAGCGTATAAAGAGGAACTTTCTTTTATGAGGCAAGGGCTACAAAAGGTTAATGACTGCACTACAGCAGCAGAGGGCAGAATCAGTGATCTGGAGGATAAACAGCCTCAGATAATCCGGGACTGCCAGAGACATGACCAACAGATCATGGCCCTATTAGCTAAAGCTGATGATTTGGAGAACAGACTCAGACGAAATAATATAAGAGTGATTGGCGTGCCTGAAAAAACAGAGCAATAATCCAAATGAGTACTTTGAGACTTGGTTACATTCTTTGTTTGGGACTGATTGCCTGTCTGTCCTCTTTGCTGTGAAGCGGGCGCACAGGGTGCCAACCTGGCCACTGCCCCCAGGGGCTCCTCCACGTCCAGTATTAATAAAGCTGCTGCACTACAAAGACAGAGATGCCATCCTTATGGCTGCACGTGATAAAGGGGACATCTCTATTAATGAACAAAGAATTTCCTTTTTTCGGATTACTCCACTGAAGTTTCAAAAAATGTAGGGCGCAGTTTCTTGATGTCAAGCGAAGGCTGCGTAGTCTGCAAACCTCATACTCCATGATTTACCCTGCGAAACTTAGAGTTGCGGCTCTGGGAGAGCCTTTCTTTTTTGAACATCCGAAAGACGCACTCCGTTGGATTGATCTGAAGGAGCAGAGGATCCATCAAAATCAGTAACTTTGAACCTGGATAAATTAAAGATACCTACCACCGGAGTTTCCCGATTGAATATTGGGGTCATATCCTTTACTGCCTAGCACATGGCCCAGTGGACACAACTATCCTGAGCTATATCCGAATATTGTAGGCCCCCAGGAAGTGTTTAACCCTTTTCGTTTTAAGTTGATTGTTTGCTTGCCTTGTATACGGCTACAGGATGGACTAGTGCCTTTCTTCATCCAGATTGAATGGATGGATTAATGTTTACTTGTTTAAATGTGTTTGTGGGGTTTTTGTTTCTATAACTTGTTTTCTGGTTCTGCAAATACTAGCGGTCATGCCGACTAAGTGGAAATACTGTAAAGAGGGTTATAAAAGGGATGAGAAAGGTGGGATACCTTCCAAGTCACCTGTATTTTTCAATCCCTATATGACTAAATATTATGGCTGATAAAGTAAAATTCCTTTTATGGAACGTCAGAGGTCTGGGGGACTCCTTAAAGAGAGCAGCGGTCATGGAGCATATCTGGGATCACCTGCCTGTAGTGGTGTGTCTGCAGGAAACGCACTTTGGGAAAAATAGTGTTGTGGGCATGAAATATTCATGAATATTCCACAGCTTCCACTCTACCTTCTCCACATATTCTAGGGGGGTTAGCATCCTAGTACATAGGACTATCCCTTTTGAATTAATTGATTCCAAGATAGGTGGAGAAGGCAGATTTGTGAGCATCCACCACTGTAAAATATTCACAAAATAAATTCTACTTGTGGCAGTTTATGTATCTCCTCCATAGAACAACATTACTTTGAAAAATATTGCTTCACTAATGACTAAGATACCGGGAGTTCCAGTCCTTTGCATGGGAGATTTCAATAATGTTGTTCATCCCTTTTGGGATAGATATAAATCAGACACTGCTACAAAAACTGCCCCCATAACTAAGTTTGGAGAAATACTATCAGAACTAGAACTATGATTAGTGGTCGTATGGCGTCTCAAATATCCTAACACTAGACAATTTTCTTGCTATTCTAACACACATAAAACATTATCGCGTATTGATATGGTATTAGGCACAGAACTATTTCCCCCTTGGTAAGAACAGTGGAATATTTGCCCAGAGCGCTATCAGGTCATTCACCCTTGCTGACTACTCTTTGCTTTTCACCCAGTCCGCTAGATTTTCTGACTATGTGGGCCATGAATTCCTTCTGGAATTGATCACATCTACCTTAGAACATTATTTTAAGGGAAACGACAAACAAGAGTCCCAAAATACATTATGGGATGCTATGAAAGCGTGCTTACGAGGAGTCTTAATACAAGCCATTAATAGATCCAAAACTAAGACAAAACATTTCGGGGAGTTTTTACGGGATAGAGTTAGATCTACAGAAGAGAAATTTGTATTAACCGGTGTAAAAGAGGACCTGATGGAATGGGGAGAAGCGCAAGAAGCGTACACCACACATATCAAGGAAAAAGCTAAAAACAAACGCATGTTTGCCCAGACGCACTTCTTTGAAGAGGGGGAGAAGCAGCACACTTAAGGCCCCGTCACACTAAGCGATGCAGCAGTGATCCCGACAACGATACGACCTGTCAGGGATCGTTGCTGCATCGCTAATACATCGCTGGTGAGCTGTCAAACAGGCAGGCTCACCAGCGATCAGGGGAGCAGCGATATCGTGGAAAGAATCATTCCACGATGTCCTGCTCCCGTTACCAGCCTGCTGCTTAAGCAGGAGCAGGCTGGTAACTATGGTAAACATCGGGTTACTAAGTGCGCGTGTGCCCCTAGTAACCCGCTGTTTACCATGGATACCACTCTGCTACCGTGCGCGGGAGCCTCCGCGCACCGTAGCAGAGTGGTATCCATGGTAAACAGCGGGTTACTAAGTGCGCGCGTGCCCCTAGTAACCCGATATTTACCATGGTTACCAGCCAGATCGTTGGTCCCGCTGGTCACACACAGCGATGTGTGCTGGCCAGCGGGAGGCCAACGACCAAAAAATGGTCCAGGACACTTTGCAGCGATCAGCGACCTCACAGCAGGGGCCTGATCGTTGCAATGTGTCACACATAGCGACATCGCTGGTGAGGTCGCTGGTGAGTCACCAAAACCGTGACTCAGCAGCGATCTCGCTAGCGATATCGCTATGTGAGACGGGGGCTTTACTGGCTGTGATAACAAGAGCCCAGATGAGGAGTTCTTTTATTGGTGCTGTGAAGGACAAGGTAGGGGTGGTAGTAAACCAGACTGACCAGATCTCAAACACTCTGCTAGAATTTTATAAAGATTTATATACATCCAAACTGCAATTTAATAGAGAACAGATCTTATCCTACTTGAGGGAAATTAAACATTCAGCAGTAAAGATCAAGAATTATTAAATAGACCACTACAGCTGGAGGAGTTACAAATGGTAGTAGCCTCTGTGGCTAATAAATTGCCAGGTGACGCGCCCCCAGGGCCGTGGGGTACTCGGCAGCTGGGCCTCTGGACGCCGGTTGGCAGGGGATATCACGGTGGCTGGCCCGGTCCGTGACCCAGGGCGGTCAGTGCAAAAGGGAAATATTTTTAGAAAGTTCGTGATGCCACCTGTGGTGTCTGGTGAGGATCACCAGCGCTGCAACAGTCCTCTGAGGCAGATGTTAGGGCAGCTTGTGATGGGACGGCTCCCCACAGGTGGAGCAGGCCTCAGGGCAGTGTAGGTGAATGGTGGTTGCGCTGGGCGTTGTAGTGCAGGGAGGGAACAATGGCGCCGATGAAAGAATGGACGGAGGCAGTACGGTGCAGTCATCCGAGATTTTACTCACAATTCTTCAGACAGTCCACAGGTGCACTGTACAGGTGCAGGCCTCCCGCGTCGCGCTGCGTTCACCGGGCAGGGGTTCAATCCTTCCTCAGGCAACTTGGGAATACCTGGCAGAACCCCACTTTCTCGTGTTCCTATTTTGACCGTCTTCACACTGGTCTTTCTCCCTCCTGCTCTGCGCTGCCCACTCTCAGGCCTGTTCGGGTACTCTGAAGTCCCTCCTGTCTGTCGGAGTTACACAGACTTGCTTGACCGTCAGGGGACTAGAATGTGGCTGCGATCCCTCTGTCTTCTGACAGATGCGGAGCGTACGGGTGCCATCCTGCATGCGAAGTACCCCCTGGGATCCTTTCTTAGAACGGAGCCTACTCCCTGCTCCCCTCCTGACTTGGCCCTAATTGTGGAGCAGATCTCCTAATGAGACTCTGCTCCCGGACTGTTCTTCTGAACTGCTCTCCTCTGACTGAACTTCTGTTCTGAACCTAAGATGGCTTCCCAATTTATACTCCTACCAAAGTGCTCCCTCTAACTACTTCCTACACCCACACCCACTACTGGTTCCCCCTACCTTTGGGTTCCCCCCACTGCAGCCAGGGTCAGGGCTCAGCAGCTGCGCTCTGCATGTTGCCCCTCCAGCCAGCCTGGGGCAGTGTAGTGTTGGATGCAGGTGTGTGGGGTTCCGTGCAGCACTCCCTCCTTACCTGAGAGAAGGGAGACACCACACCTCGGGGTGAGGTGCAGTACCTCTGTGGCGACTGAACCCTCAGGGGCGCCACACAGGACTAGACAGACTTCCCACAGAAATATATAAGAAATTTTGAAATATTCTACTTCCCCACTTACTGGCTACCTTCAATGAGGCGGTGAGGGGGGGGGACCATACCACATTCAATGCAAGAGACATTGATAGTAGTCATACCTAAGCCAGGTAAAGACCCTTTAATCCCTGACTCATTTAGGCCCATATCTTTATTTTCAACCGATGTTAAAATTATTGCGAAGGTTCTGGCATCTAGATTGAATACAATAATTTCTACAGTTATCCATACTGACCAGTCAGGCTTCATGCCTGCTAGATCCACAGCTGCTAATATCCAGAGATAGTTTCTTAATCTTCAATTGCCGGTGGATGGTGATGGGGACAGGGCTGTATGTTCTCTGGACGCCGCTAAGGCATTCGATTCTGTTGAGAGGGAATATTTATGGGCGGTGTTGGAAAAGTTTGGTATAGCACCTAGTTTTATTTCATGGGTTAAATTGCTGTGTGGTAGGCCGGTGGCCAGAATACGGGTAAATGGACACCTCTCCCCGGCTTTTGGACTGAGTATAGGTACGCAGGTGTGCCCATTGTTCCCCCTGCTCTTTGCACTAGCCATTGAACCCCTGGCATCGGTTATCAGGGAGCATCCAGGAATAGTTGGGTTTCGTAGAGGGAATAGTGAAGAGAAGGTCGGTTTATACGATGACGATACTTTATTATTTCTGGCTAAAACTTCTGAGTCTATTCCTACAGCAATGGAAACGATAGAAACATTTGGAAAATATTCTAGTCTGAAGATAAATTGGAGCAAATCAGTTATACTTCCATTTGATAATACAGATGAGAATGCTTCCCACTACATTAATTTGGGTTTACAAGTGGTATCGGAGTCTAAATATTTAGGCATCAATATATCAGCAAAAATAAATGATTATGATAAGTTGAATTTTGACCCAGTCTTAATTAAATTTAGAGGGAAACTAGGCGCCCGGTATAAGTTACCATTGTCGGTTGTGGGCCCTGCTAACCTGGTCAAAGTGATCTGGATGCCAGAATTGCTGTACGTTCTACACAACTCCCCAATATGGATAAATCTGAGATTTTTCTTTAAAGTCAGTCAAGAGTTTAGAAAATTAATATGGGGCAAACAGACTCCGAGAATTAAACTGTAAACATTGCAAAGAAACAAAACAATGGGAGGGATTGTGGTTCCTAATCCATGGGTATATTATGTGGCATCTCAGCTTCAACATATTCGGGGATGGGACTACTCTGGGGGAGCTCAGCGTAAGTTGCTACACCATTATTTCCAATCAGATAAGCTCTATGAGGTATTGAAGGCGCATAAGTTTGGGACACTTGGAGGCAAAAGACCGACTATGCAGTTAAGTCACAAACTTTGGGGGAATAGGAAGGTGTTTCACAATTTACTTCATTATGGAACTCTCCATGGCTTCCAAATCTATACCAACTGGTGGGATTTAACTCCTGGAGCTCCAAGGATTTAAACAGACTTAATCAAGTGCTAATAGGTGATGGGATTAAGGAATTCTCACAGCTACAAAACAAATATGGGTTACCTCACTCTGAATTCTACAAATATTTACAATTTAGGCACGCATATCGGGCAGAAGGCATTGTTCTAGAAGGAGGGATACCCCGAAACTCAATAATACAGAGAATAGCTAATCTACACAGTTCTCGTGGACTGAACTCATTAATTTATAACATTCTCTTAGATATTATATTGACATACCAGCCGATGCGATCAAAAGAGAAATAGGGGAGTATAATGGGACCGATAGAAGAAAATCACTGGTCAGGTATACTGGAAAGAGCTCCACAACTGTCTTTAAGTGAATCCCATAGACTGTCCCATATATATGTGATACACCAGGTATACAGGAAACTTCAATTCTTATTTAACATAGGATTTCGTCCCCACTGTCCTAGATGCAAAACTAACATAGCAGACATGCTTCATATGATATGGAACTGTCCTAACCTGGTGTCCTTTGGAAGAGTGTTGTAGCAATGATTAACAGGGTTTATTCAATTGTTGTAGAGCTCTCATCATTAGTATGTATACTGGGATATGTTGAAGATCTGGCTATTGATGAGTACCGCAAAATTGCGGCGGCAAGAAAATTGATAGCCCAAAAATGGATAGCAGATCAGGAGTCTGTGATATCAGAATTTATTGATAAAGTTAACTGGCTAGTAAATTTGGAAAAAGGCACATACCTAAAAAGAGATGCTATCTCTAAATTTGACAAGATATGGGGTCTATGGATTGGTGGCTCTGGTTTGACATCTAAGGAACTGAGGATATTTTGCCTCGGCTTGCTTTGAGTTACGGTTATATGATGCCTCAAATTAAACTTCTTTGAAAACTAATAAAAATGTTATTAGTACTTCCACAAGTTATGTGTAATTGGATTGACTATTTTTACTATGTTCAAATATTTGTTCATCTAATTATGCTGGTTTTGCAGAGACAGGATGTATAAATAACTCATGTTTAATTCTTCTTAAGGTTAGGGGGTGGAGAACTGTGTTTCTCCAATGTTTGTCTGGTTGTTGTTTTTTTTTTATTTTTACCTTTGTGAAAATCTTTAGACCAAATAAAAAAAACATTTGATTAAAAAAAAAAAAACTATCTTCAGCGTAGAGAAAAACAAGGAGCCCTGATTTCAACATCATCGAGTTTGTTTTGGGATTACATGAAGAGTTAGAAAATATGCACAAGCCTACACACGGAGAAAATTAGTGGTTAGTTCTCAAAGATGTTTGGAACAACCTCCCTGCCGAGTTCTTTCATAAACTGTGTACAAGTGTACATAGAAGAATTGATGCAGTTTGAAGGCAAAGTGAGGTTACACCAAAGAATGAATTGTTTTAGATTTCTCTTTTGTCTACTCACTTTGAATTTTGTTAACTGATAAAACATTTTTCTGCCTGTTTTTAAACAATGTTTTAACTCACAGAAAGAATCAGCTGTGATCCCCTGCTGTAATGTCTGTATACTCTTGCTTCCTCCCCTGTCCAGGAGCTGTGGTATGATAAGACACAGCCATTACACAGTACACAGCAGGGGCACAGTTATAAGATTATTAGTAAATTTTCTGGCGCCATACAAAGGCTTAATTAGGGAAAACTCCTATTGAGACCTTGCAAATACTGACATAGAAAGCTGGAGCTAAACATCCCACAGTATAAAGAAACATTGTCAGAGTGAGTCAATTAAAAAATATCCATTTTATTAGTACATAACATTAAAAATCTTCATCAAAAATAGAAAAAATGTATATATATATATATAGTACATCTAGGAAAGGTTTCACGGTAAAGACACAAGAAAAAACGCATGACAGTTGCAGAAAACATCACATAGATCAGAATACTACAAGTAGTAAAGAGTAAATAGTGGAAAAAAATGATGAAATAGTTAACACTGCTAGGAAAACATACTCCTTCAAAGTGATTACAGAGAAGATCCTGCCTATTGTGAGCTCTGTTCCAGAGATTCAGATATAAAGTAAACTAGTGAGTTACTATCTGAAAAAGTAGCAAGTGCGTATATCTATGTGTATGAGAATCGGCTGTAAAAATAATGATAACATGCCGAGCATGGAGCAGAAATAGCAGGACCAGAACTATAGTTTAGACATGCTTACCTTCAGAGTAATAAATCTGTCCTGACTGTCACGCAGCCCCGATATGCATTTCGCATATCTTGCTTCCTCAAGGGACTTGGATATCAACTGTGTCAGTCTGTCTGTATATATCCCCTCCTAATAAGAACCAGGTGCAACCCATAGTGGCGTCACATGCAGAAGTGTGGGTGGAGTAACAAATAACAAACTAACCTCCTAACGTAGCCACTATGGAGCAGAGCCATGTCCAATCGGCGCATGTGGGCGGGAAAGTAAGTGCTATACACGTCACCGAGGGCGGATCTCAGAGTACCGTGTGTTCCAGGAAGAAATGCTTCCTGTGACGTCACTTGGAACGCACGGCTCCGTGCAGATGCCCAGGGCGACGGGTACCACGAACAAAACACATGCGCTCACCACGGGTCTGTAAAGGTAAGTATGATGTTCCCATCCTGAATTCTCAAAAAAAAACAAAAACACAAAAAACACAAACCATAAATTAGACAAGTAATGCTGAATATAACCAGAGCAATACAGTGTACACAATATGAAAGTGCATAATTGTCATTATCCACAGAGGTTCATCCTTTATAAAGGAAATAAAATTCAGATATATGGTCCTTTCTGAAATTGCCATCTATGGACATTGGTCACACGCAGCACACAGGAGAAGAGGAAGGGGACATCCATCAAAACCCAATGTTACAAATATTCATCAAGGAGAGGGCAGACTACTAAGAATAGAAGCAAAAGAAAAAACACACAATTAATAAAAAGTAAATAAAAACAATATGAAATCCAGAGAATTTCTTTGATTTTTATTCCCTCATACTGTATATATAATGAGAATATTCAGAGGATTCGAGTGCCAAAAATATATATATACAAGTCTCATAGGAACGACGAAAAACTCAACTTTTCGTTTAAGCCATTGGGGGACATTGTTCCCAATTTCACAATCCATCTACATTCCAGACGCGCCAGGGCTCGTTTGTAATCACCTCCCCAGGCACCCAAATGTAGGCGGTCGATCCCCCTGACCTTAAAGCCCACTGGATCCGAGTCATGGCACAGTCTGAAATGGCGAGGGATAGTTTTTAACGACACGTCGGTTGTTTTTGCTGCCGCACATATATCCCTGACATGTTCCCTCGTGCGTATACGCAGCTCACGTGATGTCAGTCCAATATACACCATTCCACAGGGACAAGTTGCATAATAAATCACGTAGTCTGTACTACATGAGATATATTTCAGAAATTTATACTCCCGTTTCCCGTCAGCTGAAAGAAAAATTGTTGTCCTGATAATATTGCGGCAGCCCAAACAAGAACCGCAAGGAAAGCACCCCCATTTCTGCCTCCCCACCTCGAAGGGGAAGGTTGGGGTTTGTGGAACATAGTGACTCTGTACTATTAAGTCCCTAATGTTCCTACTCCTCCTTGCTGTTTTAAGGGGCCGATCAGGCAATTATTTACCAATGGTTGGTTCAGTTTTTAATATTGGCCAATGTCTCTCGAGGATGCGGCGCACATCCCCCCACCGATTGTTGAATGTCGTAATGAATCTAACAGGCTGATCAGATGTCGAACTTGTATTTCTTTTATTACCATCTGAACCCATCAGAAGTTGTGTACGATTGCTGTTCCTGGCCCGATTGTAACCTCGTTTTATGCACCTTTTGCTATAACCCCTAGCCAGGAACCTAGCCCGCAAGTCCTCAGCCTGCTGTTCAAACATCTCATCAGTGGAGTATATGCTCCGCATCCTCAAAAACTGGCCCATGGGAATGGCCCGTATAATAGAGGAAATGTGGGCAGAGGTGGCATGAAGTAGAGAATTGACCGATGTCTCTTTGAGGAAGACGTCGGTAATGATTTTGTCGTCCGTGTGCACCTTGATCTGTACATCCAGAAAATCGATCTGCCGTACATCAAATTTATACGTTAATCTAATGTTGAAATGATTATCATTGAGATCCATCATAAATGACCGAAGGTCTTCTATACTGCCCTGCCATATTATGAATAAATCGTCAATATAACGATACCAGCACTGCGCCTGGGACGCGGCGCGCGCACGCCACCCCCGAAAACCTCCCTCTCCTAGTAGCCGAGAAAGAGATTTGCGTAGGATGGCGCACACGCCACGCCCATCGCAGTGCCCCTCGTCTGTATGAAGAATCTGTCCTTTAAAATAAAATAATTGTGGGTCAAAATGAATCGCAGTAGTTCCAGAATCAAAGTGCACAGGGACGTGTCCAAACTGCTAGAGGTGAGATAAAATTCAACAGCATCCAGGCCCTGATGGTGACGAATACATGTGTAAAGTGATTCCACATCAGCAGTCACAAGTAACATATCCGTCTCTATAGTTAAACCATCTAGACGTCTCAGGACGTCAGTAGTGTCTCTGACATAGGAGGGCAGCACTTCCACCAGTGGGTGCAAGTAATGTTCGATGAATTTCCAAATGGGGTCGCATAGCCCTCCTATGCCAGAGACAATAGGACGTCCTGGTGGATTCATTGGATTTTTATGGACCTTTGTCAGAAGGTAAAAGGTCGGAATGACAGGGTGTTCAACCATCAGTCCATCGAAAACTTTTTTAGGGATGATACCTTGAGATAAGGCATCATCCAAGATGAGAAAGATGTCCCTAGAGAAACTAGATTGGGGGTTAGAGGGCAACGGTCTATAAGCCTCTTTATCCCGTAACTGTCTGAAGGCTTCCCTTTCATACATTTCAATAGGCCAGACCACCATGTTGCCCCCCTTGTCCGCGGGTTTGAATACAACATCTCTCAGAGATCTCAAATCATACAATGCCTTTTATAAAATTATCTCAGCACAGGGACATTTTGTTTTTAACCCCTTTAGAGCCCATGCCGTATTAGTACGCACATTTGTGTACTGCCCGTTCAGTGAGGGCTGCTGCGCTGAGCCCTCACTGAACGGAGCACATGTCAGCTGATTCTTACAGCTGACATGTGCCCGCAACAGCCGCGGGTGGAATCGCGATCCACCCGCGGCTGTTAACCTGTTAAATGCCGCTGTCAATCTCCGACAGCGGCATTTAACGCGCGCTTGCTGGAAGCGCGTCCTAAGCCCCGCCCACCGCATCACGTGATCGCGGGTCGCCGATGGGCGTGCATGACAACCCAGGGTCTGCAGCAGACGCCTGTGGTTGTCATGATCTGGTCGCTATGAGCGCCACCTAGTGGTCGGCGCTCATAGCACAGGACCAATTCTGCTATATGCAGGTGATCAACTGGTCCCCTGTATGTAGCAGAGCCGATCAGACAACTGCTGCTTCTAGTCTCCTATGGAGACTATTGAAGCATGCAGTAAGTGAAAAAAAAAAGTTTTTAAAAAAATAAAAAAAATTAAAAAAATGTAAAAGTTTAAATCACTCCCCTTTCGCCCCATTCAAAATAAAATAATAAAAAATAAACCCCACATACACATAGTTGGTATCGCCGCGTTCAGAATCTCCCGATCTATCAATATAAAAAAAGAATTAATCCGATCGGTAAACGGCGTAACGAGAAAAAAATTCTAAACGCCAGAATTACGTTTTTTGGTCGCCACAAAATTGCAATAAAATGCAATAACGGGCAATCAAAACATTGGATCTACACCAAAATGTTATCAATAAAAATGTCAGCCCGGCGCGCAAAAAATAAGCCCCCACCCAGCCCCAGATCACGGAAAATGGAGACGCTACAAGTCTCGGAAAATGGCGCTATTTTTTTTTTTTTTTACCAAATTTTGGAATTTTTTTTCACCACTTAAATATAAAAGAACCTATACATGTTTGGTGTCTATGAACTCGTAATGACCTGTAGAATAAGAATGGCAGGTCAGTTTTAGCATTCAGTGAACGTGGTAAAAAAAATAAATAAAAAACAACTGTGGTATTGCACTTTTTTTGCAATTTTACCGCACTTGGAATTTTTTTCCCGTTTTCCCGTACATGATATGGTAAAACTAGTAATAGCGTTGAAAAGTACAACTCGTCCCGCAAAAAATAAGCCCTCACATGGCCATATTGACCAAACAATAAAAACGCTATGGCTCTGGGAACAAGGGGAGCAAAAAACGAAAAAGCAAAAACGACAAAACCCAAGGTTGCGAAAGGGTTAAACACATCCAATTGTGGAAATTATTATTTTTCCAAGATCTATTGATTCAAATAAACTTTTGTTTGTGGGAAAACCTTTTTAACTGTCCAAATTCAGACTGTAATCGAACAGCGCAATTTACTCCCAATGTGTTTGGTTTAATACACAGATTTAGTAGAGCTTTAGGCCTTATTCAGATTTCTATTTTTTTTAACAAGAAAAACTAGCACATATTTATCAGGGTGCTGCATCTGATTTTCATCCATATTTAGCCCGTGCCTCCATTTTGATGATCAGCATGGCACCAGTTTTTCTAGTGTGCAAAAGAAAAAAAACTACTCCTATCCATTTAAACAGTAAAAAGCAGACTGCACTCAGATGACATCAAAGTTTTTTTTTTTAATATACCTACTCTTTTGATTGGGTGAGCTTGATCCACAAATTAGATGAAAAAAAACATATCTTAATTGGACTATAATGGATACGCATCTATCTTTGAAAAACACAGATAGAAGTTGAACATGTACAAATGTGAAAAATGGACATCTGAAGGAGGCTTAACAGACGGAAAAAAATGCATAGGTTAGAAAACAATTAGCCTTGTCTTTGTAAAACATTTCTTTTAAAACAGACAAAAGTATACAGCTGGTTTAGTAAAATGGTCGCTGAGGAGGAGTATGGGAAACAAGTGTTCAGTGGTTCTCTACCTGTTGCCTAGCCTGGATGAATCATTTAGTACTAGAAAATGTTCAATTCAATTACCGTACTTACCTAATAATCCAATGCTCTCATCATCTAATATCTCCAACATGACAAGGAATTGAAGATTTGGAAGGTTTCGTAACTGTTTATCAGTTTGGCAGCATGAGCCATCCCTTCTCCTACAGGCAACTCCAACTTCTCCAAGTCAATGAGAGAGCCCAGTCCTTCAGCTATCAAAGAATATATATGTATACAAAATCAATAACGTAAAACATCGGTTTATTTTCTTATATATTTCTAAATCTAAACTCAAGGTACTGTTTGCAACCTGAACTCCTGGACTCTGATGCAAATTTGTAACAGGCACATCTGTAATGTCTCAAACCTTGTAGGAAAAGTGCTGTCAGACTTGGCCTGGCCCACCGGAGGACCGGGGAATCCTCCAGTGGGCCCTCAGTCTCCAATGTGCCATTGAGCCAGGGTGTAACAATTGCAGTTGCACATGGTCCGCCGGTTACCACTAGTGTCAGCTGCATTTACGTCCTCAATCACACATCCGAGAACGTGGGGAGTTGGAGCAGAGAACTACCAACTCCCCACCTCGTAATACCGGTGCACACTGCCGGACTATCAGATGCCAGCGGCATCATGTGATGTTGAAGACAGCACAATCACGTCACTGTAATGCGCCGCACACGTCATACAATGGAGGAGAAAAGGAGTCATCGTGGGAGTGGGAATAGGTGAGTAAAATCATATATCGTTTTGTTTGCTTTTTTACTTCCATATTTAGAGAACTAGACTATACATTATACTATATTGGGGCTACAGAAGGGGACGTTATACAAAATGAGGGCCAGAGAGGAGGTAATTATAATAAATGGGAGCCATAGAGGGGAATAATAACTAAATCGGGGGCCATATATAGAAACATCATGCTAATTTTGGGCCACAGAGGGAGACATACTAAATAGGGGCCATAGAAGGGAACATTATACTAAATTGGTCATAGAGAGGGAGACATTATAATAAATGGTGGAAACATAGGGGGACATTATACTATATGGGGTCAGAGAGAGATTATACTGTATAATGTCCCCCTTTGGGAGCCACATAGGGGGACATTATACTCTATGGGGTCATAGAGAGATTAGACTGTATTGTAGTCACAAAGGAGGACATTATACTGTATGGAAGCCACATTGGAGGACAATATCCTGTATGGTGGCCAAAGAGGGGCACAGTATATGGTATGAGGGAGACAGAGTTGAACTTTATACTGTATGGGGCCACAGAGGGGGAAAGTATACTGTATGAGAGCCACAGAGGGGAACAGTATATTGTGTGGGGACCATAGGGGGTGATTGTATACTGTATGAGGGCCAGAATGAGGTTCATTATACTGTATGGAGCCACACAAGCGGACATTTTTTCTATATTGGGGGCCAGAATGGGAGGATATTATAGTATAATAGAGGATTTTATTAATGTATGGTGCTATAATGGAGGGCATTAACAGTGCCTCCATTGTGGCCCCATATATTAAATGGGAATTCCTGGCTGCAGACTATTATAAAGAAACAAACTGTGCTGTACTCACCTTCTCTGGGTCCACTGATGAGTAGTTTGTTTCTTTATTAGAGCCTGCAGTCAGGGATTAAGTTTTAATGAAAATGAATAAATCCTGTGACATTGCCCCCTTTGTGACCTTATATATTTTTTAATTTTTGGGGCCAGAATTTTCAAGGCATAGAAGGTGGGCACTATTACTATATGGGTGCCACTGGGGAACAGAGCATTAATGTACAGTATGTTGTATTTGGGCATAAAGATGGACATGGGGGCACAAAGGAATTTTACTATTGTATAAGCTTGCAAAAGCGATATATGCATTAATAATGCATAGGGCCCACAGGGGGGACATTCCTACTGTGAGAGGGTCACAAAGGGGAACATCACTACAGTAAACTTTTATTTTTGGAGATGCCATTACATTGTAAGGGACAAAGGTTAACACTATGGCACTTTTTTTCTTCAACTGGCGCAGTGTGGAAGTGGGGGTAGGGGAGTGCGCAGGGTGCTCTAAAAGCAATCAGTCAAAGATGTTTGTCTATTTCATTCTATAGAGACGAGTTGGAGCTGGAAGAAGACATAGTGGTCGGCACGAGATGAAGAAGAAAAGTGAAGATGAATTACTTCAATTGGAGATGTCACTGGTAAGTCACGTATTACCACCACATAGTGACTGAATAATACTACTGCCCTGATCATTAACAAAAATCACAGTAATAACACTAATATTATCATCAGTGACCGATATACACAGGAGCTCTGTAGGTACACTGTACACTATCTATAGAGCTTCTGTGTGTAATGTCTCTGGTGATCACTATTACCTGTACACTTAATAGTGTATTGTGTAAGTGTAAATGTAATACAGTGATCATCAGTGACATTATACACAGAAGCTCTAAAGATAGTGTATGGTGTACCTACAGAGCTCCTGTGTATAATGGTCACTGATGATAATATTAGTGTTTTTACTGTGGAATTTGTTATTGATCAGTATGGCAATATTATTCGGTCACTATGTGGCCGTAATATTTTGGCTGGTCATTGTGTGGCAGTATTTGTCTCTTGTATGTGATATTATTTGGTCATTATATGGTAGATATATGTGGTCTTGTCATAGAGTGATGGTATTTGTCCCTTATGTGTAGTATTTATATATTGGTCTTGGTATAGTGGATTGTTCTATATGCAGATAACTTATTCTCTCTGTTATCAATATGGAGAAGTTTCTTTATTTCCATTAGAGATGAAATACTTGAAAGTTTAACTTCCCTGTCCTGTGACATACACAGTGGCAGAGATTCACTTAATGAGTTTCCCAGTTCAGTTCACTTAAAGGGTTTGTCCAATGAAAACAAGTTCTTACCTAACAGCAGAATAGGTGATGACTTACTGACCGATAGGGTTCCGACCTCTAGTATCGACATAGTTTGGCAGAACGGGGAATTTTTATCTCAAAAGGGGCAATTTTATCCCTGTTAGAATGGAGTGGCAGTGCGCATGCCCAAACACCACTACATTTATTCACTTTGAGACTGGTGGAAAAAGCTAAAGGCAGCGTCGTGGTCAAATTCACTGTGTAGCCACAGCTATAAGCAAAAGCTGCAATACCGGGAACACCACCTGAATAAGATTAGCAATATGTATGTGGGTTAAGAACTGGCTCAGTGATAGGAAACAAAGGGTGGTTATTAATGGAACACACTCAGACTGGGTCACAGTTAACAGTGGGGTAGCACAGGGGTCAGTATTGGGCCCGCTTCTTTTTAACATATTTATTAATGAGCTTGTAGGGGGCATACAGAGTAGTATTTCAATATTTGCAGATGACACTAAACTCTGCAGGGTAATCAATACAGAGGAGGACAATTTTATATTACAGGAGGATCTATGTAAACTAGAAGCTTGGGCTGATAAATGGCAAATGAGCTTTAATGGGGATAAATGTAAGGTAATGCACTTGGGCACAGGAAATAAAATGTATAATTATATGCTTAATTGTAAAACACTGGGCAAAACTGTCACTGAAAAAGACCTGGGTGTATTGGTGGACGACAAGCTTACGTTTGGTGGCCAGTGTCAGGCAGCTGCTGCAAAGGCAAATAAAATAATAGGATGCATTAAAAGAGGCATAGATGCTCATGAGGAGAATATAATTTTACCTCTACACAAGTCACTAGTGCGACCACACTTAGAATACTGTGTACAGTTCTGGTCTCCAGTGTATAAGAAAGACATAGCTGAACTAGAGAGGGTGCAGAGAAGAGCGACCAAGGTTATTAGAGGACTGATCTACTACTGATCTTTTTACTCTGAGGCCTGAGATGGGGACAAGGGGGCATCTTCTACGTCTGGAGGAAAGAAGATTTAATCATAATCACAGACGGGGATTCTCTACTGTAAGGCTTTTTGCACACGATGCAGAAATGCTCAGGATTTTTTCCTGAGCGTTTCTGCATCTCCCTGGCAGAAAAAAACGCATGCAGATTGTACATGCGTTTTCCTGCCAGGGACATGCAGAAATGGAGCGGTTACCCACTGACATTTCCGCATGCCGATTGACAAGCGCTTTCCAAGCGATTAGCATCACTTGGAAAGTGCTTGTGACAACTAGGTCACACTATATAAATCCATGCAAACAGCATGGATTTATATAGTGTGACCCGAGAGAGTGGTAAAAATAAAAAAATAATGTATACTTACCCTCCGATGGCCCCCGGTGTCCCGTTCACTCCGTTCTCCCTTGCCGGCAACATTGAATTGAAAGACCTGCCGACGTCAGCGTCACGTGACCCATCACATGACACTGACGTCAGCGCAGGTCCTTCAACTCACTGCAAAGTGCCGGGAACCAAGCAGGAGCGGTGCGCGGGCCGACAGAAGGTAAGTATACATTTATTTTTTATTTTATTCTTTTTTTTACAGATTTTTTAATGGTACCTGGGTGTGGAGGAGACTCTCCTCTCCTCCACACCCGGGTACCATCCGCACATTAGAACGCGTGGATTACCCATCTACATATACAGTGATGCGTAATCCATGCGGTCTAATGCAAGTCAATGGCGGCGAAAACGCCGCATTTCCGCAAAATTAATGGACATGCTGCGGATTTTTGAGCGCAGCATAAACGCTGCGGAAAAATCCGCAGCATGGGCACAGCACATGCAGATTATCATTGGGGAACATTGCTGCCCTTCTACCATGCGTTTTTAATGCGTTTCCGCAGCGTTTCCGCAGCTGCAAAAACGCCGCAGAAACGCATTAAAAACGCATCGTGTGCACACAGCCTAAGATCAGTAAGACTATGAAACTCTCTGAAGCATGATGTTGTAATGAGTGATTCACTACTAAAATTTAAGAAGGGCATGGATACCTTTCTTGAAAAGTATAATATTACAGGTTATATATACTAGATTCATTGATAGGGCGTTGATCGAGGGAACTAGTCTGATTGCCGTATGTGGAGTCAGGAACTAATTTTTTTCCCCAATGTGGAGCTTAGTGTTTGCCACATGTTTTTTTTTTGCCTTGCTCTGGATCAACATGTTAGGCTATGAGTTGAACTAGATGGACTTGGTCTCCATTCAGCCTTAAAAACTATGTTACTATGTTTCTGAAGGGAAAAAATAACTGATGGAAGAATCTTTTTATAATCTTGAAAAATAAAAAAAACACCTTTTATTGGCTGGCACATTTGAGCCTGGCGTATCTATTCTACCACCTATACTATAAATCATCATATCAATTACTATGAAGAAATGCCGCTAAAACAAGGGCACAAGCACAAAACTCAATTTGGATATTGTTGAAGTTGTGCTTATATCTATGTGAGTTCAAATCATAAGTCAACATTTTATTTGGTAACGTTCTACGTTATAAAACAAAGTAGACTGAACACTTTACCAAATGTCTCAGAAATATCTTTTGCCATGATTTTGTGCCTTTGCAAATTTAAAACCTTCAGTCTCGTAAAATTCTTCATTGCAGAAGCTGTAAGAAAATATATAGGATCTGTTAGTAAAAGTATAAATTAGTTCAGGTTGTTCACAAATGGTGGGATAGTAACATTTGTTAACAAGGAAAAATATATAGGACATGCAGTCATGTGAAAAAAATACTTTTCCTCTGATTCTTCCACTTCTGGTTTTGGCTTACAAATACTATGTAAGAGACTGACCAAATACTGAAAGTGTAAACGTGGCCTAAACATGAGAATGAGGAGGCCCCACTGCTTTAGTGCAAATATTGCCTACCACCGCTTTTCAGGCACAGAAACTCTTGGCCATACACTACATAGACCCTAAAAGAGTTTGTAAATGCCACTGAAGTGTCCTGGAATCTCCAAGTAAACAGCGCCGCTAAAAGGAAACCTGTCATGTCCCCAAACACTATTAACCTGCAGATATGAGGTCAATCTGCAGGTTAATAATGTTACCATACTATTAAGCCGCTTTAATGAAAGCGCAGCTACTAGGAGAAAATGAGCTTTATTCCTCCCTGGAGCTGTCAGCATTTCGTTATAGAAGTGTGCCGGAGCGGTTTAGTCACCACTTACTACACATTGAGCGTCAGATGTAAGCAAGCACTGGCAATTTGATTTTAATATTATTAACCTGCAGTGCATCTGTGCAGAATCAGCTGTCAAACTGCTAGGGTGTGCTTACCAGTTCATAATGCTGCGAGCGATGACTGAAACAATTTCAGCACACTTCTATAACTGAAAGCCGGTGTGACTTGGGAGGAATAAAGTTTATTTTCTTCTAGTAAAGCGATGGACCACAATGTAACGTTAATATTCTGCAGATTATCCCTATATCTGCAAGTAAATAGTGTTTGGAGAGGCGACAGGTTCCCTTTAAAGGGATGTGGTGAATGGATACTTCCGGGTCCAATCGCACATTCAGATGACAGGAGAAAAGAGTTGTGAAACACTGGATCACCATCGCTCCCACAAGGGTATTTCAAGAAATTGGCAAGTATACGCTATGCATCGTCATACTGTGATTAATAAAAACATGAATTCCACTATTGCTATATACAGTATGTAAAAAACGTGAGCTACTTCGTTAACATTTAACCAGCAGCAAGGTGACCTCTGCAGTGCAATAGTGCAGAGCTGGCTGTCAGTCAAAGTGCAGATTAACCCTATATCTGCAGGTTAGAAGAAGCGCTATCGGACCTGACAGGTTCCCTTTAAAGCACCACTCCAGCGTTTTTTTATTTTGAGTGCTCAAGTGGTGCTACCAATTTAAGATCCCTGAC
This sequence comes from Phyllobates terribilis, assembly GCF_046119375.1. Classification (NCBI taxonomy): domain Eukaryota; kingdom Metazoa; phylum Chordata; class Amphibia; order Anura; family Dendrobatidae; genus Phyllobates; species Phyllobates terribilis. The sequence goes on along the minus strand of NW_027362761.1, from coordinate 482,014,475 downwards.
CCTAGTCTGATACTCACCACCCGCCATCTTCAGCTCTTCCTAGCGCCGTTCTGGTCCCGCACCACCATCTTGTGACCGCAACTTCTGACTGACTGGAAGCCAGAGGTAATGTAATGTAGGTTTATAGGGGCTTAGTTCTGGCCTCTTTCTCGCTCTCATAGACTTACCGTATTTTTCAGACTATAAGACGCACTGGACCATAAGACGCACCCCAAATTTAAAGGTGGAAAATAGGAAAAAAATTATTTTTTATAAGATGGGGGTCCGTCTTATAGTCTGAATAGGTATCTTACCTGAGGGGGCGGTGGAGCTGGGGTCACAGGAGGCAGAGTCCTTCAGGAAGCCGGCGGAAGTGGAGGAATGCTGGTACCTGGTGGCCGGGGGCCTGGCGCTGGGGGCCTGGTGTCCTGGTACCTGGAGTGCTGGGGGCCTGGTGCTGGTGGCCTGGGGTGCTGTTGACCTGGCCTGGGGTGCTGGTGGCCTGGTAGCTGGGGTGCTGGGGGCCTGGCCTGGGGTGCTGGTGGCCTGGCCTGGTGGTGGCCTTGTCTGGTGGTGGCCTGGGGTGCTGGGAGCCTGGCCTGGGGTGCTGGGAGCCTGGCCTGGGGTGCTGGAGGCCTGGCCTGGGGTGCTGGGGGCTTGGTGCCGGTGTATTGCTATGGTGGTGGAGCGGGATCGCAGGGCGGCGGCAGAACAAGATGTGAGGCGGGCCGGTATCTGGCTGGGGGCCGGGCCTGGCCGGGTACCAGGGCCGGTGTATTGCTGTGAGCGGAGTTTGCAGAGCAGACTGAGCGGCTTCCGGTGGCCGCGGCCATGTTTATGAAGCTGTGCACTACAGGAAAATGGCCGCCGACTCGGCAAAGCGCATGTGCCGGTGGCCATTTTCCTGTAGAGCACAGCTTCAGGAACATGGCCGTGGCCACCAGAAGCCGCTCACTCTGCTCTGCAAACTCCGCTCACAGCAATACACTGGGCCCGGTACCCGGCAAGGCCCAGCCCCCAGCCCGATACCACTCCGCCTCACCTCTTCTTCCACTGCTGCCCTGCGATCCCGCTCCACCACCACCAGTAAGTTGCATTCGGACCATAAGACGCACCCCCAATTTCCTCCCAAATTTGGGGGAAAAAAGTGCGTCTTATGGTCTGAAAAATACGGTACACTGAGTTGTGACTTCCAGATCGCCCAGCATACACTGGAGCGATCCAGCAGGTCACAAATTGCTGGCGACCAACTGACAAAAGATGAAGATGCCAGCTGGTGAATTTGAGACTAGTGGCAAAAAACTTTGTGGCACCACTTCAGCGGTAAGTAAAAAAAAAACAAGAAAATGGAGTGATACCTTAAAGAGAATCTGTCAGCAGATGATTTCTATATAATCTGAGGACAACATGAGGTAGGAGTTAAAACACAGATTTCAGCGATGTGTCACTTATCAGCCTGTGTGCTGTTATTTACTTACAATGAAAGCTTTATCACTAGGTGATTATCATTGCTAGGCCTTGATCTCAAGCAACTGCTAGCCTGACTCCACCCCTTCCTGTGATAAGCAGCTCACTGTCAATAGACTATATACAGTGGTGGCCAAAAGTATTGGCACCCCTGCAATTCTGTCAGATAATACTCAGTTTCTTCCTGAAAATGATTGCAATCACAAATTTTTTGGTATTATCTTCATTTAATTTGCTTGCAAGGAAAAAACACAAAAGAGAATGAAGCAAAAATCAAATCATTTATCATTTCACACAAAACTCCAAAAATAGGCCAGACAAAAGTATTGGCACCCTCAGCCTAATACTTGGTTGCACAACCTTTAGCCAAAATAACTGCGAACAACCACTTCCGGTAACCATCAATGAGTTTCTTACAATGCTCTGCTGGAATTGTAGACCATTCTTCTTTGGCAAACTGCTCCAGGTCCCTGATATTTGAAGGGTGCCTTCTCCAAACTGCCATTTTGAGATCTCTCCACAGGTGTTCTATGGGATTCAGGTCTGGACTCATTGCTGGCCACCTTAGAAGTCTCCAGTGCTTTCTCTCAAACCATTTTATAGTGCTTTTGGAAGTGTGTTTTGGGTCATTGTCCTGCTGGAAAACCCATGACCTCTGAGGGAGACCCAGCTTTCTTACACTGGGCCCTACATTATGCTGCAAAATTTGTTGGTAGTCTTCAGACTTCATAATGCCATGCACACGGTCAAGCAGTTCAGTGCCAGAGGCAGCAAAGCAACCCCAAAACATCAGGGAACCTCCACCATGTTTGACTGTAGGGACCGTGTTCTTTTCTTTGAATGCCTCTTTTTTTTCCTGTACACTCTATGTTGATGCTTTTTCCAAAAAGCTCTACTTTTGTCTCATCTGACCAGAGAACATTCTTCCAAAACGTTTTAGGCTTTCTCAGGTAAGTTTTGGCAAACTCCAGCCTGGCTTTTTTATGTCTCGGGGTAAGAAGTAGGGTCTTCCTGGGTATCCTAACATACAGTCCCTTTTCATTCAGACGTCGTCGGATAGTACGGGTTGCCACTGTTGTACCCTCGGACTGCAGGGCAGCTTGAACTTGTTTTGATGTTAGTCGAGGTTCTTTATCCACCATCCGCACAATCTTGCGTTGAAAACTCTCGTCAATTTTTCTTTTCCGTCCACATCTAGGGAGGTTAGCCACAGTGCCATGGGCTTTAAACTTCTTGATGACACTACGCACGGAAGACACAGGAACATTCAGGTCTTTGGAGATGGACTTGTAGCCTTGAGATTGCTCATGCTTCCTCACAATTTGGTTTCTCAAGTCCTCAGACAGTTCTTTGGTCTTCTTTCTTTTCTCCATGCTCAATGTGGTACACACAAGGACACAGGACAGAGGTTGAGTCAACTTTAATCCATGTTAACTGGCTGCAAGTGTGATTTACTTATTGCCAACACCTGTTAGTTGCCACAGGTAAGTTACAGGTGCTGTTAATTACACGAATTAGAGAAGCATCACATGATTTTTCAAACAGTGCCAATACTTTTGTCCACCCCCTTTTTTAGGTTTGGTGTGGAATTATATCCAATTTGGCTTTAGGACAATTCTTTTTGTGTTTTTTATTGAAAACTAATTAAATGAAGATAATAATACCAAAGAATTTGTGATTGCAATCATTTTCAGGAAGAAACTGAGTATTATCTGACAGAATTGTAGGGGTGCCAATACTTTTGGCCACCACTGTACATACAGTACAGACCAAAAGTTTGGACACACCTTCTCATTTAAAGATTTTTCTGTATTTTCATGACTATGAAAATTGTACATCCACACTGAAGGCATCAAAACTATGAATTAACACATGTGGAATTATATACTTAACAAAAAAGTGTGAAACAACTGAAAATATGTCTTATATTCTAGGTTCTTCAAAGTAGCCACCTTTTGCTTTGATAACTGCTTTGCACACTCTTGGCATTCTCTTGATGAGCTTCAAGATGTAGTCACCGGAAATGGTCTTCCAACAATCTTGAAGGCGTTCCCAGAGATGCTTAGCACTTGTTGGCCCTTTTGCCTTCACTCTGTGGTCCAGCTCACCCCAAACCATCTCGATTGGGTTCAGGTCTGGTGACTGTGGAGGCCAGGTCATCTGGCGAAGAACCCCATCACTCCCCTTTTTGGTCAAATAGCCCTTACACAGACTGGAGGTGTGTTTGGGGTCATTGTCCTGTTGAAAAGTAAATGATGGTCCAACTAAACGCAAACCGGATGGAATAGCATGCCGCTGCAAGATGCTGTGGTAGCCATGCTGGTTCGGTATGCCTTCAATTTTGAATAAATCCCCAACAGTGTCACCAGCAAAGCACCCCCACACCATCACACCTCATCCTCCATGCTTCACGGTGGGAACCAGGCATGTAGAGTCCATCCGTTCACCTTTTCTGCATCGCACAAAGACACAGTGGTTGGAACCAAAGATCTCAAATTTGGACTCATCAGACCCAAGCACAGATTTCCACTGGTCTAATGTCCATTCCTTGTGTTCTTTAGCCCAAACAAGTCTCTTCTGCTTGTTGCCTGTCCTTAGCAGTGGTTTCCTAGCAGCTATTTTACCATGAAGGCCTGCTGCACAAAGTCTCCTTTTAACAGTTGTAGAGATGTGTCTGGTGCTAGAACTCTGTGTAGCATTGAGCTGGTCTCTAATCTGAGCTGCTGTTAACCTGCGATTTTTGAGGCTGGTGACTTGGATACACTTATCCTCAGAAGCAGAGGTGACTCTTGCTCTTTCTTTCCTGGGGCGGTCCTCATGTGAGCCAGTTTCTTTGTAGCGCTTGATGGTTTTTGCAACTGCACTTGGGGACACTTTCAAAGTTTTCCCAATTTTTCGGACTGACTGACCTTCGTTTCTTAAAGTAATGATGGCCACTCATTTTTCTTTACTCAGCTGCTTTTTTCTTGCCATAATACAAATTCTAACAGTCTATTCAGTAGGACTATCAGCTGTGTATCCCCCAGACTTCTGCACAACACAACTGATGGTCCCAACCCCATTTATAAGGCAAGAAATCCCACTTATTAAACCTGACAGGGCACATCTGTGAAGTGAAAACCATTTCCAGTGACTACCTCTTGAAGCTCATCAAGAGAACGCCAAGAGTGTGCAAAGCAGTCATCAAAGCAAAAGGTGGTTACTTTGAAGAACCTAGAATATAAGACATATTTTCAGTTGTTTCACACTTTTTTGTTAAGTATATAATTCTACATGTGTTAATTCATAGTTTTGATGCCTTCAGTAAGAATGTACAATTTTGAAAGTCATGAAAATACAGAAAAATCTTTAAATGAGAAGGTGTGTCCAAACTTTTGGTCTGTGCTGTAGATAGCCTGGTGTGGTCGGTATCAGCTTTCTGAGCTCTGCTGCATGCTACATTTAAGAACTCTGATTGTGTCACAACTGATGCGCCCAGTAAACAAAGTGATATATCATTGGAATCAGGGCCTCTATGCCTACACGATGCTACTCTCAGATGAGGTAGCAAATTCCTGCTGACAGATTCCCTTTAAGGAGCAACTGCTAACTTTAAATCCCCTATAAATATTCCCCTGATGATATACTTTACCAGATGTTATTACCTAGCAAGGCCATGTCACCAACTTGTAGTGGTGTTCAACGTAGATTCAATTCTTTCAGTTTCTTACAAGCTGTGAGTGAATTTATTAGGCCATTACTATCCTGAAGTTTTTTGAAATTTAAGTGCAGAACTTCCAGATCCGTAAAACTTTGGATGAATTTTTCTATAATAAAATAGATACTGCATTGTAAAACAGCATTGGTAACATACACAGCACAACAAAGGCTGTATTCACACAGTGTAAAAATTGTCACGTTGTACCAGCCTATTAACCTGCATGTTACATTTGTATAAGGCTGCGTGCCCATGATGCGTTTTTCATGCGTTTCCGCTGCGGACTTTCCGCAGCGGAAACGCATCAAAAACGCATGGTAATCCGCACCACATGGTGCTCAATGGCATTCCGCAATGTCAATGCACATGCTGCGGAATATTCCGCAGCGTTTAAGCTTCGCTCAAAAATCTGCAGCATGTTCATTAATTTTGCGGAAGCGCAGCGGAATTGCCGCCATTGACTTGCATTGAGACGCATATAATCCGTGTCTGTACATTTGTACACGCGGATTATATGCGTTTCAATGTGCGGATGGTACCCAGTTCTGGAGAAGAGAAGACTCTCATCCACACCTGGGTACCATTGTACCTGTGAAAAAAAGAATAAAATAATAAATAAAGTTTATATTCACCTTCTCACGGGCCGGCAGCGCTTCTCCTTCCAGGACCTGAGATGACGTCGCGGTCATGTGACCGCAGGCTGTCTCGCGAGATGCCGGCAAGCCAGGAAGGAACCAGGAAGGAGCACGACAGCACACGCGAGGATGAGTTGCAGGAGCTGTAGACCGTGGGGGCAACCCTGATTGACCTAGGGCCCGCAATCCTTGGCGTCGGGAGGACGTGTTCCGTCCCAAGGTCCGACTGGGTCCCGGCTTCCACTATGTTAACCTCGTGTGCTGTCAGCGAGATGTACCATCCCTGCCCACAATCACTTGTCAACGTGTCCGTGGTTAGGTGGACTTTACCGGTAACTGCGTTGTTGAGAGCACGGCTAATGTGGGACACGTGCTTGTGTAATGCGGGGATGGCACACCGGGAGAAATAGTGGCCGCTGGGGACCGAGAACCGAGGGACAGCCGCTGCCATCAGGTTGCGGAATGCTTCCGTCTCCACGAGCCTTAAAGGCAACATTTCGAGCTCAAGCAGTCGTGAAATGTGAGAATTTAGTAGTGTGGCCTGTGGGGCGTTGGCTCCATATTTGCGCTTGCGTTCCAACGACTGGGGTATGGAAACTGAACGCTGCACTGGGACAAGGACATGGACGTGCTTCCTGATGCTGCTACTTGAGAGTGTGCAACGACAGGTGCAGGGCAGGAGGCGTCTTCGCATGCACCATGGACAGGGGATTGGCTTGCATGCACAACAGCAGAAGAAGCAATGGTGCCACCCGCAGACACTGTTCCTGGACCCTGGGGTTTGGCCACAAAGTCGGGTGCTTTGCTGCCATGTGCCTGATCATGCTGGTGGTGGTCAGGCTGGTCGTTTTGCCACCCCTGCTGATGCTGGCCTGGCAGGTGGTGCAAATGGCCTTTTTGGGGTTATCGGCAGAGGCTTTAAAAAACAACTAGACTCGGGAAGACCTACTGGCAACTTCCTTCGTGTTGGTGTTACAGGGAACGGTTGCCTGCCTTCTGTCTGCAGCCACCACACTGCTTCTTCCTGCCTGTTGGGGTGCTCTGCCTCCCTCCCCCTGTGTGCTGCTGTCCTCGCTCTGCATGTCCTCCTGCCAGGTTGGGTCAGTTACTATATCATCCACCACCTCATCTACCACTTCCGCACCCTGGTACTCCTCCTGACTTTCTGGCAATTGTGTCTCATCATCGTCCACCTCTTGTGACACTTTCCCACCGTCGCCTTCGTGTGACCGCGGCTGCTCAAATATTTGGGCATCGCTACACGCGATCTCCTCTTGCCCCGCTTCAAGTGGACTGGGAGAGAGGCCCGAATCTATAAATGGAAAAGTGAACAGCTCTTCAGAGTGTCCAAGTGTGGGATCAGCTGTCTCTGGGTACTCGGCATGGTGGGAGGAAGGAGGATCAGGGTGAGGAATATGCGGTCCAGACTCACGGGTACTGAGACTTGACCGTGTGGAAGACAGGGTGGTGGTGGTGGTGGTGGCTAAGTGACTGGAAACATTATCTGCTATCCAACCAACAACCTTTTGACACTGCTCTGGGTTCAATAGTGGTGTGCTGCGGACCCCTAGAAATTGGGACAGGAAGGTCAGGCGAAAAGATGTGGATGTTTGTTTGTGGCACAACTTCGGCTTGCCCACGACCTTGTCCTCGGCATCTGCATGCACCATTATCATCACGTCTAGTTCCCCGTCCCTTGCCACGTGCCTTGCCCATTTTAGAAGGAGGACAGTATCTTCCACGCTCACTACAAATGACTGAGTTTGGATCGAACTTATATGTGATCCGTTTGACGGAGAAAACAGAGTTTTAAATACCTGGCCTGTAGGTAAGTAGTTTGACCAGCAAACTGCGGTGAATTGCTTCAATGACACACTGAAGGAAATTTTTAATGGAGGCCAGAAATGGCAGTATTTTCTGACAACGTATATGTGATCCGTGTGACGGAGAAAACAGGGTTTTAAATACCTGGCCTATAGATAAATAGTTTGACCAGCAAACTACGGTAAATAGCTTCAATGACACACTGAAGGAAATTTTTAATGGAGGCCAGAAATGGCAGTATTTTCTGACAACGTATATGTGATCCGTGTGATGGAGAAAACAGGGTTTTAAATACCTGGCCTGTAGGTAAGTAGTTTGACCAGCAAACTGCGGTGAATTGCTTCAATGACACACTGAAGGAAATTTTTAATGGAGGCCAGAAATGGCAGTATTTTCTGACAACGTATATGTGATCCGTGTGACGGAGATAACAGGTTTTAAATACCTGGCCTGTAGGTAAGTAGTTTGACCAGCAAACTGCGGTGAATAGCTTCAATGACACACTGAAGGAAATTTTTAATGGAGGCCAGAAATGGCAGTATTTTCTGACAACGTATATGTGATCCGTGTGACGGAGAAAACAAGGTTTTAAATACCTGGCCTGTAGGTAAGTAGTTTGACCAGCAAACTGCGGTGAATTGCTTCACTGACACACTGAAGGAAATTTTTAATGGAGGCCAGAAATGGCAGTATTTTCTGACAATGTATATGTGATCCGTGTGACGGAGAAAACAGACTTTTAAATACCTTGCCTGTAGGTAAGTAGTTTGACCAGCAAACTGCGGTGAATTGCTTCAATGACACACTAAAGGAAATTTTTAATGGAGGCCAGAAATGACAGTATTTTCTGACAACGTATATGTGATCCGTGTGACTGAGAAAACAGAGTTTTAAATACCTGGCCTGTAGGTAAGTAGTTTGAACAGCAAACTGCGGTGAATTGCTTCAATGACACACTGAAGGAAATTTTTAATGGAGGCCAGAAATGGCAGTATTTTCTGACAACGTATATGTGATCCGTGTGATGGAGAAAACAGGGTTTTAAATACCTGGCCTGTAGGTAAGTAGTTTGACCAGCAAACTGTGGTAAATTGCTTCAATGACACACTGAAGGAAGTTTTTAATGGAGGCCAAAAATGGCAGTATTTTCTGACAACGTATATGTGATCCGTGTGACGGAGAAAACAAGGTTTTAAATACCTGGCCTGTAGATAAATAGTTTGACCAGCAAACTGCGGCGAATTGCTACAATGACACACTGAAGGAAATTTTTAATGGAGGCCAGAAATGGCAGAATTTTCTGACAACGTATATGTGATCCGTGTGACGGAGAAAACAGACTTTTACATACCTGGCCTGTAGGTAAGTAGTTTGACCAGCAAACTGCGGTGAATTGCTTCACTGACACACTCAAGGAAATTTTTAATGGAGGCCAGAAATGGCAGTATTTTCTGACAACGTATATGTGATCCGTGTGACGGAGAAAACAGTGTTTTAAATACCTGTCCTGTAGGTAAGTAGTTTGACCAGCAAACTACGGTGAATTGCTTCAATGACACACTAAAGGAAATTTTTAATGGAGGCCAGAAATGGCAGTATTTTCTGACAACGTATATGTGATCCGTGTGACGGAGAAAACAGGGTTTTAAATACCTGGCCTGTAGGTAAATAGTTTGACCAGCAAACTACGGTGAATTGCTTCAATGACACACTAAAGGAAATTTTTAATGGAGGCCAGAAATGGCAGTAATTTCTGACAACGTATATGTGATCCGTGTGACGGAGGAAACAGGGTTTTAAATACCTGGCCTGTAGGTAAGTAGTTTGACCAGCAAACTGCGGTGAATTGCTTCAATGACACACTGAAGGAAATTTTTAATGGAGGCCAGAAATGGCAGTATTTTCTGACAACGTATATGTGATCCGTGTGACAGAGAAAACAGGGTTTTAAATACCTGGCCTGTAGGTAAGTAGTTTGACCAGCAAACTGCGGTGAATTGCTTCAATGACACACTGAAGGAAATTTTTAATGGAGGCCAGAAATGGCAGTATTTTCTGACAACGTATATGTGATCCGTGTGACAGAGAAAACAGGGTTTTAAATACCTGGCCTGTAGGTAAGTAGTTTGACCAGCAAACTGCGGTGAATTGCTTCAATGACACACTGAAGGAAATTTTTAATGGAGGCCAGAAATGGCAGTATTTTCTGACAACGTATATGTGATCCGTGTGACAGAGAAAACAGGGTTTTAAATACCTGGCCTGTAGGTAAGTAGTTTGACCAGCAAACTGCGGTGAATTGCTTCAATGACACACTGAAGGAAATTTTTAATGGAGGCCAGAAATGGCAGTATTTTCTGACAACGTATATGCGATCCATTTGACGGAGAAAACACAGTTTTAAATAGCTGGATTTCTAGCGCGCTAACATGGAAAAAAACTGTCTGTAATCTGCAGTGCCAACAAGCAAATGGCGCAGAAAAAATGGTTTTCTCTGGATTGCTTTTTAAGCAAATAATGAGGATTAAGATCCAAAGAAAAGTATTCCTGGCCCCTGAGACCTGGGCCTTTGTATAGAAATATTTAACAGCAGCAGAAGGCAGAATTGGAATGGAGCCTCTTGTGCTATATGCACTGCAGTCTGCTATAAACACTGCCTGACTGCCTATACACCCTTCCTGCCTGATATCTCTGCAGATGGATTAGTCCTCAGAAGGACTGTTTGTTAAGATGGATATGTGTAATGTACGGTTTTTCTCCCTACACTACCTAATACACAATCAAATCTGTCCCTGACACAGCAGCAGCTCTTCCTACACTGTCTGATCCGGAGTGACTGTGAAGAGCTTGGAGGCGCCAGGTCTGATATAGACCTGATGACGCTGTGCGGCCAGCCAATCACTGTAATGCCCACAACCAACATGGCTATGGCATTACAGTGCATGGCAAGCAATCCCTGCATGTTCATTAGCTCTCTAAAGAGCGCCACACATGCAGGGAGGGGACCCGAGTTGCCGCCTGAGCAACCCGGAAAAACTCGGCGAGAGTGTGCAAAGCAATCATCAAAACAAAAGGTGGCTACTTTAAAGAACCTAGAATATAAGACATATTTTCAGTTGTTTCACACTTTTTTGTTAACTATATAATTCCACGTGTTATTTCATAGTTTTGATGCCTTCATTGTGAATGTACAATTTTCATAGACATGAAAATACAGAAAAATCTGTAAATGAGAAGGTGTGTCCAAACTTTAGTCTGTACTGTATATCAGGATGGGGCCCAGGATAAGGGACAAAAAATACCACGATGGAGGACATATTGTATATTCACTGCTCAAAAAACCAAAGGGAACACTCAAATAACACATTCTAGATCTGAATGAATGAAATATTCTCATTGAATACTTTGTTCTGTACAAAGTTGAATGTGCTGACAACAAAATCACACAAAAATCATCAATGAAAATCAAATTTATTAACCAATCGAGACCTGGTTTGGAGTCAACCACAAAATTAAAGTGGAAAAACACACTACAGGCTGATCCAACGACTGATCCAACTTTGATGTAGTGTCCTTAAAACAAGTCAAAATGAGGCTCAGTATTGTGTGTGGCCTCCATGTGCCTGTATGACCTCGATACAATGCCTGGGCATGCTCCTGATGAGGTTGCGGATGGTCTCCTTTGGGATCTCCTCCCAGACCTGGACTAAAGCATCCGCCAACTCCTGGACAGTCTGTGGTGCAACGTGACGTTGGTGGATGGAGCGAGACATGATGTCCCAGATGTGCTCAGTCGGATTCAGGTCTGGGGAAGGGTGGGCCAGTCCATAGTTTCATTGCCTTCATCTTGCAGGAACTGCTGACACACTCCAGCCACATGAGGTCTGGCATTGTTCTGCATTAAGAGGAACCCAGGGCCAACCGCAGAAGCATATGGTCTCACAAGGGGTCTGAGGATCTCATCTCGGTACCTAATGGCAGTCAGGCTACCTCTGCTGAGCACATGGAGGGCTGTGCGGCCCTCCAAAGAAGTGCAACCCCACACCATTACTGACCCACTGCCAAACCGGTCATGCTGAAGGATGTTGCAGGCAGCAGATCGCTCTCCACGGTGTCTCCAGACTCTGTCACGTCTGTCACATGTGCTCAGTGTGAACCTGCTTTCATCTGTGAAGAGCACAGGGCGTCAGTGGCGACTTTGCCAATCCTGGTGTTCTGCGGAAAATGCCAAGCGTCCTGCACGGTGTTGGGCTGTGAGCACAACCCCCATCTGTGGATGTCGGGCCCTCATACCCCCTTATGGAGTCGATTTCTAACCGTTTGTGCAGACACATGCACATTTGTGGCCTACTGGAGGTCATTTTGTAGGGCTCTGGCAGTGCTCCTCCTATTCCTCCTTGCACAAAGGTGGAGGTAGCGGTCCAGCTGCTGGGTTGTTGCCCCCTACGACCCCATACACGTCTCCTGGTGTACTGGCCTGTCTCCTGGTATCACCTCCAGCCTCTGGACACTACGCTGACAAGCACAGCAACCTTCTTGCCACAGCTCGCATTGATGTGCCATCCTGGATGAGCTGCACTACCTGAGCAACTTCTGTGGGTTGTAGAGTTCGTCTCATGCTACCACGAGTGTGAAAGCACAACCAACATTTAAAAGTGACCAAAACATCAGCCAAAAAGCATTGGTACTGAGATGTAGTCTGTGGCCCCCCACCTGCAGAAGCACTCCTTTATTGAGGGTGCCTTGATAATTGCTAATAATTTCGATTTATTGTCTATTCCATTTGCACAACAGCATGTGAAATTGATTGTCAATCAGTGTTGCTTCCTAAGTGGACAGTTTGATTTCACAGAAGTTTGATTTACTTGGAGTTACATTCTACATTCATTACATTTTTTTGAGCAGTGTATATAATCAGTAGTGATGAGCGAGCATACTCGCAAGTACTCGGTACTCGCCCGAACATCTCAGTACTCGAGATGCTCGGAGCTCGCCGAGTACTTGCGAGATGCTCGGGCGGATGCTCAGGACCCCTCCCTGCATGTTTGGCGCTCTTTAGAGCGCCAATCAACATGCAGGGATTGACTGCCATACATTGTAATGCTGCAGCCATGGTGGTTGTGGCATTACAGTGATTGGCTGGCCGCACAGCGTCATCAGGTCTATATCAGACCTGGCGCCGCTGTGCTGGTCACAGTCACTCCGGAATCAGGCAGAGTAGGGAGAGGTGCTGCTGAGCTAGGGAGAGATTTGATTGTGCATTAGGTAGTGTAGGGAGAAAAGCCATACATTACACATATCCATCTTAACAAACAGTCCTTCTGAGGACTAATCCATCTGCAGAGATATCAGGCAGGCAGTGTATATAGCAGACTGCAGTGCATATAGCACAAGAGGCTCCATTCCAATTCTGCCTTCTGCTGCTGTTAGATATTTCTAGACAAAGGCCCAGATCTCAGGGGCCAGGAATGCTTTTTTTTGGATCTTAATCCTCATTATTTGCTTAAAACGCAATCCAGAGAACACCATTTTTCTGCGCCATTTGCTTGTTGGCACTGCAGAATACAGCCAGGCCAGAAAAATATTACAGCGCTAAAATCCAACTATTTAAGGATCACATATATGTTTTCAGAAAATACTGCCATTTCTGGCCTCCATTAAAAATTTGTTTCAGTGTGTCAGTGAAGCAATTGACATCAGTTTGCTGTTCAAAATGGTTACCTACAGGCCAGGTATTTAAAACTGTGGTTTCTCAGTCACACGGATCACATGTAAGTTCGCTCCAAATTCAGTCATTTGTAGTGAGCGTGGAAGATATTGTCCTCCATTTAAAATGGGCAAGGCACGTGGCAAGGGACGGGGAACTGGACGTGATGGTGATGGTGCATGCAGAGGCCGAGGACAAGGCAAGCTGAAATTGTGCCACAACAAACACCCACATCTTCTCACTCGACCTTCCTGTCCCAATTCCTAGGGGACCGCAGCACACTATTGAACCCAGAGCAGAGTCAAAAGGTTATTGGTTGGATAGCGGATAATGCTTCCAGTGACTTAGCCACCACCACCACCACCCTGTCTTCCACACAGTCAAGTCTCAGTACCCGTGAGTCTGGACCACATATTCCTCACCCTAATCCTCCTTTCTCCCACCATGCTGAGTGCCCGGAGACAACTGATCCCACACTTGGACACTCTGAAGAGCTGTTTTACATTTACCGATTCGGGCCTCTCTCCTGGTCCACTTGTAGCGGGGCAAGAGGAGATCGCATGTAGCCACGGTCACATGAAGGCGGCGGTGGGAAAGTGTCACAAGAGGTGGACGATGATGAGACACAATTGCCAGAAAGTCAGGAGGAGTACCAGGGTGTGGAAGTAGAAGACGAGGTGGTGGATGATATATTAACTGACCCAACCAGGCAGGAGGGCATGCAGAGCGAGGACAGCAGCACACAGGGGGAGGGAGACAGATCACCCCAACAGGCAGGAAGAAGCAGTGTGGTGGCCGCAGACAGAAGGCAGGTAACCGTTCCCTGTAACATCAACACGAAAGAAGTTGCCAGAACAATTGTTAGGTCTTCCCGAGTCTGGCTGTTTTTTAAAGACTCTGCCGATAACCCCAAAAAGGCCATTTGCACCACCTGCCAGGCCAGCATCAGCATGATCAGGCACATGGCAGCAAAGCACCCGACTTTGTGGGCCAAACCCCAGGGTCCAGGAACAGTGTCTGCCGGTGGCACCATTGCTTCTTCTGCTGTTGTGCATGTAAGCCAATCCCCTGTCCATGGTGTATGCGAAGATGCCTTCTGCCCTGCACCTGTCATTGCACACTCTCAAGTAGCAGCATCAGGAAGCACGTCCACGTCCTTGTCCCAGCGCAGCATTCAGTTGTCCACACCCCAGTCCTTGGAACACAAGCGCAAATATGCAGCCAACGCCCCACAGGCCACACTACTAAATTCTCACATTTCACGACTACTAGTACTCAAAATGTTGCCTCCCCAGCCGTCACTATTTCTCCCAGTGTGCAGTCCCTGCATTACACAAGCACGTGTCCCAAAACATTAGCCGTGCCCTCAACAACGCAGTTACCGGTAAAGTCCACCTAACCACGGACACGTGGACAAGTGCTTGTGGGCAAGGATGGTACATCTCACTGATGGCACACTGGGTTAACATAGTGGAAGCCGGGACCCAGTCGGGCCTTGGGACGGAACACGTTTTCCCGACGCCAAGGATTTCAGGCCCTAGGTCAATCAGGGTTGCCCCCACGGGCTACAGCTCCTGCACCTCATCCTCAGCCTCCTCCTCCTCTTCAGCCTTCATCTCTGAAATGACCACATCAGTCACAAGCTGGAAGCATTGCAGCACTGCCTCAGCCAAGCAGCAACAGGCTGTGCTCAAGCTAATATGCTTAGGTGACAAACTGCACAATGCTGAAGAGTTGTGGACAGCTCTGAAAGAGCAGGCAGATCTTTGGCTCACACCGCTGAACCTACAGCAAGGCATGGTCGTGTGTGACAATGGCCGGAACCTGGTGGCGGCTCTGAGGCGAGGCGAGCTCACACACGTACCATGCCTGGCCCATGTGCTTAACCTTGTGGTTCAGCGGTTTCTCAAATCCTACCTGGAGCTGCCGGATCTGCTTGTTAAAGTACGCCGTCTGTGTGCCCATTTTAGAAAGTCACCTACAGCTTCCGCCGCCCTTGCCATGTTTCAGCAGCATTTGTAGCTTCCGGCTCACAGACCGGTGTGTGATGTCCCCACACGTTGGATCTCTACACTGTGGATGTTGGGAAGAATTTGTGAGCAGAAGAGGGCAGTTGTTGAGTACCAGCATCAACAAGGCCGTCGGTATTCAGTTCAGACTCCACACATAAGACCTCAGGAGTGGACATGGATGTCAGACATATGTACCATCCTCAAAAACTTTGAGGACTCTATCAAGATGGTGAGCGGCGATGACGCCATAATTAGCATCACCATCCCGCTTCTCTGTCTTCTGAAATGCTCTCTGCTCACAATCAAAGAGGATGCATTGCAGGCTGAGCACGATGAGATAGAGCAAGGAACCATACAGGGTAATTACACACAGCCCAGCCTCATCTCATCCCAACGTGGATTGGGTGACAATGAGGAGAAGGAGGAAGAACATGAGCTAGTTTCATGCGCTATAGACTGTACTACCTGCACAGCTGTCATACGGTCTGTTCAACGTGGATGGCCAGAGGACGCATGGTCAGTCATCCTCTTGGTGAGGACATGGAAGTCTTGCCTGTTAGTAGTCTAGCACGCATGGCTGAGTTTATGTTATGCTGCCTTTCCCATGACCCTCGTGTTCTCAAAATTTTGGGTGACAGTCATTACTGGTTGGTGACACTTCTAGACCCACGCTACAAGGAGAACTTTATATCTCTAATTCCTGAGGCGGACAGGTCTACAAAAATGGGGCTGTACCAGAAGGCCCTTGTTGCGGAACTATTAAAAAAATTCCCATCTGAAAACACTGGCGGCAGAGGGCATAGTTCATTGGACAACCAAGGAGTACAGACACAACTTCAATCCAGCAGAGGCAGGGGAACACTGTCAAAGTTCTGGGAGAATTATCTCAGCCACTCCAATTGCACAAGCCCTGAGACGCGGGGTACTCTCACAAGGAGTGCAAAGTTTGGGAAGATGCTGAGGGAGTACCTTGCAGACCGTACCAACGTCCTCCGTGATTCCTCTGTGCTTTATAGTTATTGGGTATCCAAGCTGGATACGTGGAATGAACTGACTCTATTTATTGGAGGTCCTGGCCTGCCCTACCGCCAGCGTTTTATCAGAGCAGGTTTTTAGTGCCGCTGGTGGAATTATAACTGATAAGCACATCCGCCTGTCAAATGAAAATGCTGACAGGCTGACTCTTATAAAAATGAACAAGGGCTGGATTGGGCAAGACTTCTCAACACCACCGAATGATAGCAGCGTAACATAAACTCAAATCCAGTGTCTTTTCTTGGGAGGTGTATTCCCATGCACCTTTTCACACCCACACATGGGTATACGCTTCCTGATTTTGGCTATTTACTCTTGTCCTCCTCCTTCTCCTCATCCTCCACCACCATATCACCAGGGTGACCGTGGTCCGTGATGCAACACCCACATAATTTTTTTAAAGGGTGTTTATGATGCCCGTAAAAAAAAAAATGTATACAGTATGTTCATGTATACCCACCAGGGGTAAATGTTTGTCACCCCATACACTTAGTGCATGGGCATTACAAGTATAGGCGGCCTGCTCCTTTCTAATGGGAACATTTTTTATGAGGCCCTCCTCCACGTCTCTTCCAAGGGGCATTGTAGTGCCTCCCAATTTTTGGCAGCCCTTGCATTCACTGCATAGGCAAACACAATGGGAGACCCACTTCCTAATAATGGGAGCATTTTTTCATGAGGCTCTTTACGTCTCTTCCAAGGGGCATTGGAGTGCCTCCAAATTTTTGGCAACCCTTGCATTCACTGCATAGGCCAGCACTATGGGAGATCCACTTCCTAATAATGGGAGCATTTTTTCATGAGGCTCTCTACGTCTCTTCCAAGGGGCATTGGAGTGCCTCCAAATTTTTGGCAACCCTTGCATTCAATGCATAGGTAAACACAATGGGAGACCCACTTCCTAATAATGGGAACATTGTTTTCAGGAGGCCCTCGGACCTCCATGTCTCTTCCAAGGGGCATTGGAGTACCTCCAAATTTTTGGCAACCTTTGCATTCACTGCATAGGCCAGCACTATGGGAAACCCACTTCCTAATAATGGGAAAAAAATTTCATGAGGCCCTCTACGTCTCTTCCAAGGGGCATTGGAGTGCCTGGAAATTTTTGGCAACCCTTGCATTCACTGCATAGACAAACACAATGGGAGACCCACTTCCTAATAATGGGAACATTGTTTTCAGGAGGCCCTCCTCTAAGTCTCTTCAAAGGGGTATTGGGGTGCATCCAAATTTTAGGCAGATCTGCCACTCACTGCATACGCAATAACAGTATAGGAGACCCACTCTTTAGTAATGGGAACAATAAAACCTAGCCGGCTGATGGCTCTCTAAGAATAGTGAGGGCCGACTGCTGACCCTTTAAGAATAGTAAAGGCCTCCTGATGGCCCTATAAAAATAGGCTTTGTGACTTTCAGAGTCCCTCCTTCATAAATGAAACATGATGTGTCTGATGATATCTCACACACCACATGGCCAGATAAGGTTGTAAGGGGCCCATCAGACTCTAGTTACACCACTGTCGGTGGGGGTGCAATACCTAGCACCCCCGCCGATCAGCTGTTCTTGTTGCTGGCGGTGATCGGAAGTGCTCAGTTAAAGAGCTGCTCTGCCTTCTGATAGTGGCAACAGCCAGGTACTGCACATCCACCCTCTACTGATTTGAAAAGGGGTGCAGTACCTGGCCGAGGCCAATATCACTAGACTGAGCAGTTTCGTAACTGATAACTTCCGACCGCTGCCGGCAGCTGATCAGCAGGGATGCTGGGTATTGCACCACCACCATTCCTAAGGATAAGTCATCAGTGTTAAAGCAGTGGGCCACCTCTTTAAATACTTATAGTCTGTTCAATTACATATGTATAAATATATATATATTGTATATAGAATTGAAATGTTACTTCTGTTAATGCAGAAGAACTTACTTCATCTCTGGCTGCTATGGGCATAAAAGGGGACAAACTTATGGTGTGGCACCCATGCTCCCCCGACCTCAACCCCATTGAGAACCTCTGGAGCATCATCAAAAGGAGTGTCTCTGATGGCGGGAGGCAGTTCACATCTAAGCAACAGCTCTGGGAGGGTATTCTGTCCTCATGCAAAACAATTAAAGCAGAAACCATCCAAAACCTGACAAATTCAATGGACGAGAGAGTTCAGAAGCTCCTTTCGAACAAGGGGTCCTATGTGCAAATGTAACATCACCTAGAATAAAGTTTTGAGTTGAAAACTGTTTGATTTCAGCTTGTAATAACCTGCTAATGCTTATAATTTCAAAAATGACCATTTTTTTGTTCTTTATTAAAATGAAAAGGTTGAAAACTCTACTGTGCATAATAATTTGGAACATGCATTTTGAGTGCAGTTTGAGTTTTTTATTTTTTAAAAAATATACTGTTATCATAGGCAGTTTGTACAAAAACCTTTCAATTGTACTCTAATAGTTATTTGACTGGAAAATTACAATGACTGCAATTCATATAGGTAATTTGGGAAAATCTGAGAAAATATTATTTGCATAATAACTTGGAACACAATGTAGTTCCCTCAGCAGCCTAATCACAGGCGGAGACGAGGCCGACAAGCTGTTGATGACAGACACCACTCCCATGTTGTCACAATGAAACCGAATTCTCCTGTTGGCAAAACACTCCCCCCAAATAGTACCCGCAACAACAATAGGAAACAATTCCAAAAAAGCCAAGTTCCTCGTAAGACCCCTCTCCTTCCACATACTCTGCCACTCACCAACTCTCCACCGCCCCTTCCAGTAGGCCCCGTAACCAGCACCTCCTGCAGCGTCCGTAAATATCTCACAATCAAAACTGTTCAAAAACTCGTGCTGGATTAATGACCTGCCATAATAATTTTTCAAAAACAACTTCCAAACTTTCAGATCTTCCTTGTGGTCTTTATTTAAGCGAATGAAATGATGCGGCGCATGCACTCCTGCTGTCGCTCCTGACAACCTGCGCCGAAATATTCTGCCCATTGGCATAATCCTGCAAGCAAAATTCAAACGCCCTAACAGCGACTGTAGCTCCCTCAGGGTAACCTTGCGCAACCTCCCGATCCTATCAACCTCCTGCTTAAGCAAAATCAATTTATCATCAGGTAACTGACACTCCATCCTATCGGTATCATAACAATGCCCAAGAAACTTAAGATGGTGCAAGGTCCTTCCGTGTTTTCTTCTGCCAACGGTACGCCAAAATGCTCCGCTACCCACACCATAGTACCTAACAAATTCCTACATAACAACGATTGCGGGGGGCCTATAAACAAGAAGTCATCCAAATAATGAATGACCGACTTAACAGAAGCCAAGTCCTTCACTACCCATTCCAAAAAGGTACTAAATGTTTCAAACAAAGATCACGAAATTGCACAACCCATTGGCAAACACCTATCCACATAGTACTCCCCTTCCCAACAACAACCTAACAACGGGATGCTATCCCGGTGAACTGGCAGCAACCTAAAAGCCGACTCGATATCAGTCTTAGCTAGCAACGAGCCTGGCCCATATCTCCGTACCCATTGCACCGCCGTATCGAATGATGTATATTCAACTGAACACAATTCCTGCGCAATCCATCATTAACCGAAAGCCCCTTTGGGTACGACAAATGCTGAATCAAACGAAACTTATTCAGCTCTTTCTTGGGCACATCCCCCAACACCGAAATAATCACCTTGCTGCTAGGCAATTCCTGAAACGGTCCAGCCATCCTACCCAATTCCACCTCTTTAGCCAACTTCACACTAACCACTTCCGGATGAAGGGAAGACGACATCAAATTTTTAACTGAAAAGGGGACCTCATGATCAGGAGGAGGGATTCTAAACCCTTCCAAAAAACCATCCGCAATGACCTTAGCTTTCAACTGATCCGGATACCTACTTAGAAAGGGGGCCATCGCGTGAACCCTCACCGGAGTCACCCCCTTGACCGGTACCCACTGTCGGCTTTCCCTTACCCTTCTTAAAGCATTTTGATGCTCCATGTGAACTTCCATTACAATGGGAGCACATGTGTTTGAATTTACATGAGTTCCCGTACTTGCATTGGCCATCGTTAAATTGCCAGCAAGCTCCCGCTTCCTTTTTAGTGCTTTGTGCCCCCTGACTACTTCCCCCGTGTCCTGCTGATTGGTTCCCGCTACTGCTGCTCCTGTGAAAGGGCTGCCCATACCTCACTGGGGCCATAACCTTCAGCCACAAACCAATGTCCTTTTGATCCCATCTGATCTCCGGGCGGACTGCCTTCCTCTGCCGAAATTGCTCATCATATCGTAACCACGCCTGACCCCCGTAAGTACGATGAGCCTCCCCAATAGCATCAAGGTAGCAAAATAAACCCGAGCAATTATCTGGAGCTTTTTCCCCAATAACGCTAGCCAATATTGCAAAAGCCTGTAACCAATTGACAAACGTCTGAGGAATTAACCTCCACCCACGCTTCTCTTCCTCCTCTTTTTTACTGTCGTCCTTTTTTCCCTTGTCCAGATTAAACTTTTCTAACGGAAGAAGGGAAAAAATTTCAACATACTCGTTCTGCCAGATTTTTTCCTTAACCTCTTTTTTTAAGTGTGCCCCCAACGGCCCCTCAAAGCACACATATAGCTCCCCTTTCGCTCTATCATCCAGTTTTACTGTATCCGCTTTTTCTTTTTCTGTCTGCACACAAACCGATACGCCAGAAGATGTCCCAGTTGCATACACCGCCGACCTGGCCGACTCGCTCCCAACCTGCGACAACACCGGTTGACTAGGTAACCAAGCCCCTGCCGGAGACAACCCTCCCTGGTTGGCACCACCACCATCTATTCTAGCCAAAATTTGCGACATGCTGACCAAAATATCCCTAAGCCCCATGACACCCAATCCTAGGCCTCCCCTAACATTTACCCCGTTGGGCCCAGCCAACTGCCTATCACCACCCCCATCCTCTAATGACCCCGCGGGCGACAAACCATACATAGACGCATACTCACCGAGCTGAGCAGGTGCTGTGTCCCCGCCAGCCGTATGTCCCGAGTCCTGATGATTGCTTGATCCACCTCGATTCTCTCCATACTCCGATCCGCTAGACTCCTGCTGCTGCTCAAGGCCCGCGCCCCTGGCCTCCTCGTCACGAGGGGGGACCTGAGCATGTGCCGGTATCCCCGCCGATCGTCCTCCGTCTGTCTCTGCTCCGGTCCTCCCCGCCACCTGTGGCACTCCGCGACTTGCGGACCCGGACTCCCTAGCCCGATCCGTGCTGGTCCGTGGGTGGCTGCCAGGCAGCCCCGTGCTGCTGACCGCCGCTCCACTACCCTGGATGGGATGACTTGAGCCAGGCAGCAGGTCCTCGAATTGCTGCTGCCTGCCCGTGTACCTGTGCTGCTGCCGTCCTCCGCTGCTATGTCTGGCAGGCACCCCGACTGGTACATCGCCCGGTGTGCCTGCCGCGCTGGTGCTCCCTCTGGTCTCCCCCTTTCTTCTGGCACTACTTTTTCTTTTATTGATTATGCAGCGCCATGAATCGCCGCGTACTGTTGCAGCGGTGGGCATGTCCATGCGCCCTCCGCTCACATCCTGTGCGCCCCTGTCACATGAAGTCGGGTCCGGATGTGACATAGGCCGCACTTCCGGTGACGCTCCACCCCCCGGGTGATGACGCGGCTGCAGTGGGGGCCTTGCTTCCGGCGCGGCCCGGGCTCTGGAATTGCGGCCCGCTGCCGGAGCAGGCCGCACTACAGCTGAGCAGGGGACTTCAGTCGCGGACCGCGACACGATGCTGGCAGCGCCTGCAGACCGGCTGGGCGGATTCCTGCC
Organism: Phyllobates terribilis; assembly: GCF_046119375.1. Taxonomy (NCBI): domain Eukaryota; kingdom Metazoa; phylum Chordata; class Amphibia; order Anura; family Dendrobatidae; genus Phyllobates; species Phyllobates terribilis. The sequence goes on along the minus strand of NW_027362761.1, from coordinate 481,992,301 downwards.
GCGGCGGGCGCGCTGGCGGGGGATTCCGCCAGCGTGATCATCGGATGCAGGGTCCCCTGAGGGGCTCTGCAGCCTGCGCCTGCTGCCCGTACTAAGGATCTCCGGGGAAAGCCTCTCGGGGGGCCACGTCCTCCTGGCGCTTCTTCCGGATCCCGACGGAGGTTCTTCTGCCCCGGCATTCCCCAGCAATCCAGACAGCTGGGACTCGAGCCAACCTCCGCACCTGGATCTGGCAGCCTTCCTCAGCTTGGTGATCAGGGAATCAACGGTCTCCATAATGATGGTAAGTGTCCCAAAAACAATGGGAAAGTTGTAAGCTTTTTTTTTGTGCACTACAACTTTCCCCACTGACTTCCTTCCTGGACTGACTGTTTTCCAGCACTTATCCCTATTATACCTCCCCTCCTCCCCCTCTTTGCAGTGCCTGCCCCTCCAGACTTATAACCAATACCGATATTGGGATTCAAAATTGCACCCTCGTGGCCCATCCCGGTCATGTGGGGCTTCCTTCTAGTTTCACTTGCTTCCAGCCCCCTTCTAGAGAAGGACTGTGAAAGGAAGGAGATCCTTAAGCTTTATCTGCTCTGTGTACATCAGTTCACAGCAAAAGGAAGCAAAGCCCACATCCCTCTTCTTGTGATTCTTGATTTTTTTCTGCTTCTCTGTTACTAGAGATGGATTTAATCTAGACCAGGCAGTGGACAGCAAGTTACAGAGAAGAAATATACGGTACTTAGTGACCGGCAATTTTTGGAATTTTTACAACCTAAGGCCACATTCTTCATAAATAAAGTAAAGTAAAGTAAATCATAAAGTAATTTTGTTATTTATTACACTGGCTAATGAAATCAAATATGTTTACTAATATGAGAGTAAAAGTGTAAATATTAATAATAACTCTACTATGAATGAGATCCCTACAAAATATTCTTGTAATTATAGTGACCTGTGCAACTCTGTGCAGACAGCAAGTCGTTGTTCTTATTGTTGGCTGAGGTAGAAGCTAATATTTAGTTCAGAGTGTTACTAATTTCATGCTTTCATCTAAAGCCCTGGAGAAGAGAATATCAGCCTTTAGGCACGGTCTGGCATTTCTAGAATACAGGGATGTTAGTTTTTTTTTCAAAGTCATTAAATGGAGTAAGACACCAGGAAATACTATTTTAACTATCCAAAATATCAAAAAGGGGATTCATTCTCTATAAAATGCTAAAGTGGACAATATTCTTAGAAATCATTTTGATTGAGATCGTTTATATCTTCTCTATCCCCAGTAATAAAATCAAATATAACTTTAGAACTAGAAGAGGATTCCTTGTTAAATAAAGTTCATACATCCAATATATTTCCCTTAAAAAAGTATGATCGAAATGATACAAAATATATTTATTAAACTATTTGTCCTTTAGTACATTACGATCAATGTAAGTGATAAATAATAGTGATTTAAATGCAACTGTTGTAAATATTTGGAGTATATACTACCGCGCTTGCAAACGTCAAAAATAAGTGTCTGAAATCTAGAACACCAGGGTAAACATATGTCAGGAGTAATCTGGCTAATGCCATAATAGACCTACCTACAATAGTGTCAAAAATGGAAAAAAATGGGGAAAAAAAAATCAAAAATCCCTGCACCTGCAATCCCCTATTGTGCTGCTATAGGGATCACAGAGACAACTGATAAAATCATCCAATTAGACACTACATATGGACCAATGCAGAGGATAGCACAATGGTTAAAAGTACCTGTGTAGTTTGCTTTGTCCTTCTATATTGTGCTGGGACCTGGTATCCCCATATAATGCCTGGTGGTGAAAAAGTCTGTAATGGGAGCGTCATCCCAGAGATGCCCCTTGCCGTGAATCTTCAGCTGGCGCTCGACCTGCGGTTTGCCCCGGCCGGAAGCTACGCCGCTAGCTGATGCCGCACACGGGGGGAGTAGTTAGGGTGACGTCACTGCTCAGAGAGCCTCAGAGCGGCATCAGCTAGCGGCATAGCTTCCGGCCGGGGCAAACCGCAGGTCGAGCGCCAAGAATGTAATATGTAGACCACATTAGGCCACAAAGTCGAAATTAACATAAATCCATAGATTAATTTTTAGAAACTGACACATATGAGATATACTAGCACTCCAGAGATACTTTTTATTCATTTTTTTCATGATGTATTAGCCAAGAATATAATATATATCAACGTGATACCCATCAATAACACTAGATACAATGTGGATTGGGAATATTATATATATTACTTTAGGTTTATAATGAGTAAATTTGAAGTCTGACTTTTATAAATTATTTGAGCGTCCTTTCCCTTTAAGTTTGCGGGAGATTGAATAATTATAGCAGGTGCCGCAAACATCAACCAATAGCATTGCAGGATTTTAATTCAAAGAAAGAAAAAAAACGTCAGTTAGTGCCAGTCTGCCATCGCTCCTTATAGACATAGGACAGGCTCCATTTGCTACTGTTTTTAATTCTTTAGAGGAGGAAGAGACATTACTACATATCAGCATATGCTGGAAGATAACGCCAACTGTCTTCAAGTCTGCAGAGGCAAAGTACCATGATTTATTACTTATTGTTACTGGTCCGATCATCCCGGTCCCAGCAACAGTTGGTTTTTCCACTAGTGAAACAGAAAGAATTTTATTAATAAACGCAAAGATTTTTTCACCCAAAATTCCTGAAAAATGGATAAACTGCTGCTTCCCTTTCTCAAATCTTTCTAGTGGTTGGAGGACCTTAGATAATTCCTCCAGTGATTTAGGTGAAGTTAGTCATCATTATTAGGTTATGGTTATTAGCCAGGAGCTCCTGGTAATGGAGACAGAAGACAACTTGCTATCCAATCTCTTAGTTATAAGGACCAGTACCTAATGTCATTTAGCTAAGTAATTAGATCATAATATTCTGGATCCCAAAAAGTGAAAATTCTAGTGAGTGTTGCATGATTTCTCCATAGAGAAATTTGTTACCTCCAAGGGACCATGCAGGACCACTTAGGATATATTCACACATGGTAGATTAGCTACAGAAATGTTTGTGGCTATTCATCTGATTGGAGCTCGCAGAAATCTATAATGAAATCTTTGCACTAGGATCATGCAGGAAATAAAGCACATATTAGTGCACATGTCTCATTTTTATGAAAATTTGTGAATTTACTTTCAATATTTTCACCCCATTTCATACCCTTGGAGCATCACAATGTAGGGAGAGTCATTTTGGGACATCAAACTGTAGCATAATGTTTGAGGGGGCACACTGGGGTTATTATTACTTCAGAGGGCACATAATGGGGATTCATACTGTGGGTGTGCAGTGAGGTAAATTTAAGGAACATCATACTGTTTGATGGGGGCATTGAGGGACGTCATATTGTGAGGGGGGCTATAAAAGGTGTCTCGTACTATGTGCAACAACAAGGGGCATTTTTCCTGAAATCTGATTTTTATAATTCTGAGGTGAGACTTGAAACTTCAGAGCCATAATGAAATATGTAACAGCGCCCCCATACACCATGCGCCGATGCTAATACTGGTATCATTTTATGTGGCAAATGAGCTTTTGAGCTGTTTGGTGCCAGAGCCAGAGTGTGACTGCAACTGTGTGTATTCCCATAGCTATGCCCTTTTATAGTGGCAGTCCAGCTCTCAAAGCGCAAGTTGATGTCTCTCTGATATCCTCTTTAGAAAGAGTCACATTTTTAGCATAATATTCCCTATTATTTAAGTATTTTCTAAGATTCCCAGTAAGACAAAATGAACAGAAAAAGGAAGAGATTACTGATTGCTCTTTATAAAAACGAGGTGTAAGTGCAAGATTTTATATAACATATAAAATCCACATGGTAACATTAGACTTTCTGACTAGTATTTCTTCTTATATCACAGTTCATTGGCCACCATGTTGAAAAATTGCCATAAAAGTAAAAAGGAGCGCACCCTGCAGGCAGAAAAACGGGCTGCTTTCTTTAACCTGCTTGGTATGATTCATTGACTTCACTGACAATTATCTTCTCTTATGTGGTTAGTGGGGATCGGACTTGTGAAACCCCCATCTATCAGCGTACTAAATGGGTCACAGTGCTCCAGTGAGCGTCATATCCTTGCATTGTTTATCCTGGCACAGCGCCATACAAAGGGATGTGGCTTTGCCTAGTACTGCATTTCACTGCATCTTAATCCTATTTAGGTGAATAAAGAAGAGCATCAGATCTGTATATAGCCCCACCTTTATCTCTAATGCTGGGCCTGGTTAAACATTGAAGGAAAGCTGCTAGGGATGGTCCATTAATAGTAAAGTTACAGAAACCCTTTATAAATTGTAGATTATTCATTCTTATTTCAACTTTCTAGCTAGACAATGAGAACATGAATACGTGTTTTTGGCCAAGGACATCGGCTTGAGGATTTCGGACAAGGTACTTTTATAAAGACAAAATAAATGGACACTTAGCCAGGAAATGTCTTTACCAGTTACTCTACTTGACATCTACTGTACATACTTAGTGGAGAGAAAATATTAGAGGGGAATCCATAAACATCAACCTATGAGAGGTAAGTTCAAATGATAGAATTACGTCAGTAATCATAGCAGATGCAAAATCTCTACATACAGCCACAGATGTTATGATCTGCAACATGTACTAAGGAAAGATAAGGGAAAACAGTCCCTACAGTAAGACTAAGCTGAATCCCTACCATGTAGCGGGCTGCCTGTTCCTAGCGAACAGAACTACCTTAGTCCTCGGCTAGTCTGAACGAATACCTATAGCATAAGGGGAGGGGTCCCTAAAAGAACTAAGGACTGGGACAAAAATGGGACACCTCCTAAACAGAGAAGTTGTTGCAGAACACAAAAAGACAAACAGACAAAAAAGTACTAGAGGTCCCAGAAGGACAAAACAAACTGACAGAGAAAGGCACAGAAGCACCTGGCTAGAGAAACAGTCAAACACTGAAGTCCATCACAGCCAAAAGGGTGGAGCTGGAATATAAAGGCAGATGGTCACGTGACCGCAAAACACAAGATGGAAAAAACAAACAGGAGGGTTCTAACAGTACCCCCTCTTTTATGAGGATCCTCCGGATCCTCCAGGCCCAGGCCTATCCGGAAGCCTCTTGTGGAAAGCTTTAACAAGCCTAGGAGCAGAGACATCATCCGTCCTTACCCAGGAGTTGTCTTCGGGACCGAAACCCTTCCAGGAGACAAGATACTGTAATCTCCCTCTATGCCATCTAGAATTCAAGATACGAGAAATTTCATATTCGCCGTCTTCCACCACAGGAGGAACTGAGATAGTGGCATCCCTATCTGATACATCAGCCTTTTTCAACAAGGAAACATGAAACACAGGATTAATCTTCCAGGAAGTAGGGACATCCAACCTAACAGCAGACGATTAACAACCTGAAGCACTTTAAATGGACCCACAAACTTAGGACCCAGCTTTTTAGAGGGAATCCTCAACTGTAGGTTCTTTGAGGACAAACAAACCATGTCACCCTCAGTAAACAAAACCTCCTTACGTTTCCTGTCAAAATACTTCTTGGACTAATTGTTAGCCTCTTGCAGGATGCAACGTACATTAGTCCAAACTCTCTCCAAATCAGCGGAAAAATTATCCTCCTCTGGCACCGCCGACCCCAATTTGGAGAACGAACCAAAAGATGGATGTCTCCCAGTACAACAAAAAAAAGGAGAACACCAAGCAGAGGAGGATGTATGATTGTTAAGAGCAAATTTTGCGAAAGGCAGAAACTCAGACCACACTTCTTGATTGTCCGCCAGAAAAAAACGCAAAAACTGTTCAACATCCTGGTTCTTTCTTTCAGTCTGTCCATTAGACTCAGGATGATACCCAGACGAAAATGACAAATGGACTCCCAACCTGTCACAAAAAGCGCACCAAAAGCGAGCCACAAACTGAGGTCCTCTATTAGAAACAATATCCGTGGGAACGCCATGGAGCTTGACAATCTCCTTAACAAACGCCTTAGCGAGTGTCTTGGCGCAGGGCAACTTAATGAATGGAACCAAATGACACATCTTACTAAAATGGTCCACGACCACCCAGATGACAGTAAAACCCTCGGACACAGGAAGATCAGTAATAAAATCCATTGTGAGATGCGTCCAAGGGGCACTAGGAACCTCCAGAGGGCAAAGCAACCCCGCAGCAGGAGTATGTGAAGCTTTTGACCTAGCACACACAGTACATTGACGCACCCACTTGATGACTTCCTTCTGCCATCCAGGCCACCAAAAACTGCGACTGATAAGTCTCTTAGTCTCCGAAATTCCTGGATGACCTGCCAACCGAGACTCATGACACTCCACAAACAAATATCTCCTAAAGGCTCTAGGCACGAACAACCTCCCATGGGGAGTGTTAGATGGAGCATCATCTTGAGCTTTCAGAATCCCATTCTCCAAAACGGAGTCCAATGCCGCCACCACAACTCCTTTCAGTAAAATGTTCTCCTCCTCCTTGGCACCGACCGTAGGAGAGAAGCTGCGAGATAAAGCATCAGCTTTAACATTCTTAGTACCAGGGTTATGGGTAACAGAAAAATGAAACCGAGAAAAAAAAAGGGCCCACCTAGCTTGACGGGCATTCAAGCGCTTGGCAGCATCCAGATAGATCAAATTCTTATCATCTGTAAAAACCTGAATAGGAAATCTAGCGCCTTCCAAAGAATGACGCCAATGTTCAAACGCGAGTTTAATAGCCAGCAACTCCCGATTTCCAACATCATAATTCAGTTCGGTTTCTGAAAAATTTTTCAAAAAGAAGGCACAGGGATGTACTCCATCCTTGTTCTCCTGAGACAAAACTGCAGCGACCCCCACCGATGAAGCATCGACCTCGACCAAAAAAGGCTTGGTCTCATCAGGCTGCATAAGGATAGGGGCAGAACTGAACCTCTCTTTGAGATACTCAAACGCTTCAATGGCCTCAGTAGTCCACTGGACCGTATTCGCACCTTTCCTGGTGAGATCGGTCAGAGGCTTAACAATTACAGAAAAATTATTCACGAATTTCCTGTAATAATTGGCAAAACCCAAAAATCTCTGTATAGATTTCAAACCAATAGGCCTAGGCCATTCCTGCACAGCCTGAACCTTCACCGGGTCCATCTCAAAGCCCTCGCTGGAGACAATGTAGCCCAAAAACTAATTTTCTGCACAGCGAACTCACATTTCTCCAGCTTAGCAAAGAGTGAATTATCGCTCAATAACTGCAAAACTTCACGTACACTCTGCCAATGGGACTCTAGATCTGGTGAATAAATCAAAATGTCATCCAAATACACAACCACATTCTTACCAATCAAAGGTCTCAGGATGTCATTAATAAGGTTCTGAAAAATGCAGGTGCATTGGTAAGACCAAAAGGCATCACCAGATTCTCAAAATGACCTACCGGGGTGTTAAAAGCAGTTTTCCATTCATCACCCTCTTCCACTCGTAACAAATTGTATGCCCCCTGGAGATCAATTTTAGAGAACCACTTGGCCCCCACCAACTGGTTAAACAAGTCAGGAATTAACAGCAAAGGGTAGGAATTGCGTACGGTAATCTTATTAATTTCACAAAAATCCAGACATGGATGTAAACCCCCGTCCTTTTTTTTAACAAAGAAAAATTCAACTGCCACAGGCGACTTAGAAGGTCTAATGTGACCAGCAGCCAGGCTAGTCTGTATGTACTCCTCCAAGGCCTTTCTTTCAGGGATAGTCAGATTAAACAAGCGACTCTTGGGAAGAGTAGCTCCAGGAACAAACTCAATGGCGCAATAATAGTCCCTATGAGGAGGTAAAACTTGCGACTCTTCCTCTGAAAAAACCCTCCAAAAATCTTGAATAGGTTACAGGTAATTCCACTTTTTCCATAGCCGCAATGCGACCATTACAACATTTATCATAGCACTTCAGACTCCAAGACTTAATCACATTAGTAGACCAGTCCAGCAAAGGATTGTGCAGTTTTACCCAAGGCAATCCTAGAACAACTGGAGAGGGTAAATTATCCAATACAACCAAGTCCAAAATTTCTTGGTGAACTCCATTGATAGTGAGGGGAAATGCAGAAACCTTGTGAGTAATACATTTCAAGGGAGTGTTATCAATTGCAATCACAGAAATAGGTGATGACAAAGGTTTGGATTTCAATTTAAGGTTTTCCAAAAACCTTTTATCAAGCACATTGTGTTGAACCACAATCCACAAATACCTGAAATTCAATCAAATTTTCCTGCAAAGTAGTACTCCCAGAAAGAAATACTCCTGCAGAGCGTAAACAAGCTATACGGGCGTAACTGACCGTTTCTTTTTCTTTACTTAAATGAAGCTCACAATACTTAATCAAATGGTCAGCTTTACCACAATAAAGACACAATCCCTCGGCAAACCTCTGGTCTCTTTCCTGAGAGGGGAGCGACTTCGCCCCAACCTCCATCGGTTCTCCGCCATCAGAGCAGATTTTCTGGGGACTAGGACCTGGCATTACCGGAGTCTTTACCTCATTCTGTCTAAATCTCAGTCTCCTATCCACACAAACAGCTAATTGCATGGCATCCTGCAGTGTCCCAGGTGCGGGGAATGCAATTAGCAAATCCTTAACCCTTTCACTCAGACCAGCAAGAAATAGACATTTCAGAGCTGGATCATTCCATTTAACTTCTGAGGCCCATCTTCTGAAGTGTGTGCAATAATTTTCAACATCACTTGATCCCTGATTCAAACGCCTGAGTTCTGCCTCAGCAGATGAGATTCGATCAGGATCATCATATAATAGCCCCATAGCAGAAAAAAAATCTTCTACAGACCTTAAACATGGATCATTAGGTTGGAGAGAAAAGGCCCACCCCTGTGGTTCTTTGCGCAAAAGTGACATAATAAAACCAATGCGCTGTGATTCATTCCCAGAGGACCTTGTTCTCAAATGAAAATATAACAAACAAGCATTTTTAAAGGAAAAAAAATCTTGCTGTTTACCATAAAAAACATCAGGCAGTTCTACCTTGGGTTCCACAAAATGCGCTTCAGAACAGCTACTCACGTGTTGCTGGAACTTGGCTACCTCCAGAGACAATCCCTGCAGGCGCTGAGCCAAATCCTGGACGGAAACCATACTGATCCCAAAATTTCTTTCCTTTTAGTTTTTTTGGGCTGGACTTACTGTTATGATCTGCAACATGTACTAAGGAAAGATAAGGGAAAACTGTCCCTACAGTAAAACTAAGCTGAATCCCTACGATGTAGCGCGCTGCCTGTTCCTAGCGAACAGACCCGCCTTAGTCCTCGGCTAGTCTGAACGAATACCTATAGCATAAGGGGAGGGGTCCCTAAAAGAACTAAGGACTGGGACAAAAATGGGACACCTCCTAAACAGAGAAGTTGTTGCAGAACACAAAAGACAAACAGACAAAAAAGTACTAGAGGTCCCAGAAGGACAAAACAAACTGACAGAGAAAGGCACAGAAGCACCTGGTTAGAGAAACAGTCAAACACTAAAGTCCAGCACAGCCAAAAGGGCTGAGCTGGAATATAAAGGCAGATGGTCACGTGACCGCAAAACACAAGATGGAAAAAACAAACAGGAGGGTTCTAACAGTACCCCCTCTTTTATGAGGATCCTCCGGATCCTCCAGGCCCAGGCCTATCCGGAAGCCTCTTGTGGAAAGCTTTAACAAGCCTAGGAGCAGAGACATCATCCGTCCTTACCCAGGAGTTGTCTTCGGGACCGAAACCCTTCCAGGAGACAAGATACTGTAATCTCCCTCTATGCCATCTAGAATTCAAGATACGAGAAATTTCATATTCGCCGTCTTCCACCACAGGAGGAACTGAGATAGTGGCATCCCTATCTGATACATCAGCCTTTTTCAACAAGGAAACATGAAACACAGGATTAATCTTCCAGGAAGTAGGGACATCCAACCTAACAGCAGACGATTAACAACCTGAAGCACTTTAAATGGACCCACAAACTTAGGACCCAGCTTTTTAGAGGGAATCCTCAACTGCAGGTTCTTTGAGGACAAACAAACCATGTCACCCTCAGTAAACAAAACCTCCTTACGTTTCCTGTCAAAATACTTCTTGGACTAATTGTTAGCCTCTTGCAGGATGCAACGTACATTAGTCCAAACTCTCTCCAAATCAGCGGAAAAATTATCCTCCTCTGGCACCGCCGACCCCAATTTGGAGAACGAACCAAAAGATGGATGTCTCCCAGTACAACAAAAAAAAGGAGAACACCAAGCAGAGGAGGATGTATGATTGTTAAGAGCAAATTTTGCGAAAGGCAGAAACTCAGACCACACTTCTTGATTGTCCGCCAGAAAAAAACGCAAAAACTGTTCAACATCCTGGTTCTTTCTTTCAGTCTGTCCATTAGACTCAGGATGATACCCAGACGAAAATGACAAATGGACTCCCAACCTGTCACAAAAAGCGCGCCAAAAGCGAGCCACAAACTGAGGTCCTCTATTAGAAACAATATCCGTGGGAACGCCATGGAGCTTGACAATCTCCTTAACAAACGCCTTAGCGAGTGTCTTGGCGCAGGGCAACTTAATGAATGGAACGAAATGACACATCTTACTAAAATGGTCCACGACCACCCAGATGACAGTAAAACCCTCGGACACAGGAAGATCAGTAATAAAATCCATTGTGAGATGCGTCCAAGGGGCACTAGGAACCTCCAGAGGGCAAAGCAACCCCGCAGCAGGAGTATGTGAAGCTTTTGACCTAGCACACACAGTACATTGACGCACCCACTTGATGACTTCCTTCTGCCATCCAGGCCACCAAAAACTGCGACTGATAAGTCTCTTAGTCTCCGAAATTCCTGGATGACCTGCCAACCGAGACTCATGACACTCCACAAACAAATATCTCCTAAAGGCTCTAGGCACGAACAACCTCCCATGGGGAGTGTTAGATGGAGCATCATCTTGAGCTTTCAGAATCCCATTCTCCAAAACGGAGTCCAATGCCGCCACCACAACTCCTTTCAGTAAAATGTTCTCCTCCTCCTTGGCACCGACCGTAGGAGAGAAGCTGCGAGATAAAGCATCAGCTTTAACATTCTTAGTACCAGGGTTATGGGTAACAGAAAAATGAAACCGAGAAAAAAAAAGGGCCCACCTAGCTTGACGGGCATTCAAGCGCTTGGCAGCATCCAGATAGATCAAATTCTTATCATCTGTAAAAACCTGAATAGGAAATCTAGCGCCTTCCAAAGAATGACGCCAATGTTCAAACGCGAGTTTAATAGCCAGCAACTCCCGATTTCCAACATCATAATTCAGTTCGGTTTCTGAAAAATTTTTCAAAAAGAAGGCACAGGGATGTACTCCATCCTTGTTCTCCTGAGACAAAACTGCAGCGACCCCCACCGATGAAGCATCGACCTCGACCAAAAAAGGCTTGGTCTCATCAGGCTGCATAAGGATAGGGGCAGAACTGAACCTCTCTTTGAGATACTCAAACGCTTCAATGGCCTCAGTAGTCCACTGGACCGTATTCGCACCTTTCCTGGTGAGATCGGTCAGAGGCTTAACAATTACAGAAAAATTATTCACGAATTTCCTGTAATAATTGGCAAAACCCAAAAATCTCTGTATAGATTTCAAACCAATAGGCCTAGGCCATTCCTGCACAGCCTGAACCTTCACCGGGTCCATCTCAAAACCCTCGCTGGAGACAATGTAGCCCAAAAACTAATTTTCTGCACAGCGAACTCACATTTCTCCAGCTTAGCAAAGAGTGAATTATCGCTCAATAACTGCAAAACTTCACGTACACTCTGCCAATGGGACTCTAGATCTGGTGAATAAATCAAAATGTCATCCAAATACACAACCACATTCTTACCAATCAAAGGTCTCAGGATGTCATTAATAAGGTTCTGAAAAAATGCAGGTGCATTGGTAAGACCAAAAGGCATCACCAGATTCTCAAAATGACCTACCGGAGTGTTAAAAGCAGTTTTCCATTCATCACCCTCTTCCACTCGTAACAAATTGTATGCCCCCTGGAGATCAATTTTAGAGAACCACTTGGCCCCCACCAACTGGTTAAACAAGTCAGGAATTAACAGCAAAGGGTAGGAATTGCGTACGGTAATCTTATTAATTTCACAAAAATCCAGACATGGATGTAAACCCCCGTCCTTTTTTTTAACAAAGAAAAATTCAACTGCCACAGGCGACTTAGAAGGTCTAATGTGACCAGCAGCCAGGCTAGTCTGTATGTACTCCTCCAAGGCCTTTCTTTCAGGGATAGTCAGATTAAACAAGCGACTCTTGGGAAGAGTAGCTCCAGGAACAAACTCAATGGCGCAATAATAGTCCCTATGAGGAGGTAAAACTTGCGACTCTTCCTCTGAAAAAACCCTCCAAAAATCTTGAATAGGTTACAGGTAATTCCACTTTTTCCATAGCCGCAATGCGACCATTACAACATTTATCATAGCACTTCAGACTCCAAGACTTAATCACATTAGTAGACCAGTCCAGCAAAGGATTGTGCAGTTTTACCCAAGGCAATCCTAGAACAACTGGAGAGGGTAAATTATCCAATACAACCAAGTCCAAAATTTCTTGGTGAACTCCATTGATAGTGAGGGGAAATGCAGAAACCTTGTGAGTAATACATTTCAAGGGAGTGTTATCAATTGCAATCACAGAAATAGGTGATGACAAAGGTTTGGATTTCAATTTAAGGTTTTCCAAAAACCTTTTATCAAGCACATTGTGTTGAACCACAATCCACAAATACCTGAAATTCAATCAAATTTTCCTGCAAAGTAGTACTCCCAGAAAGAAATACTCCTGCAGAGCGTAAACAAGCTATACGGGCGTAACTGACCGTTTCTTTTTCTTTACTTAAATGAAGCTCACAATACTTAATCAAATGGTCAGCTTTACCACAATAAAGACACAATCCCTCGGCAAACCTCTGGTCTCTTTCCTGAGAGGGGAGCGACTTCGCCCCAACCTCCATCGGTTCTCCGCCATCAGAGCAGATTTTCTGGGGACTAGGACCTGGCATTACCGGAGTCTTTACCTCATTCTGTCTAAATCTCAGTCTCCTATCCACACAAACAGCTAATTGCATGGCATCCTGCAGTGTCCCAGGTGCGGGGAATGCAATTAGCAAATCCTTAACCCTTTCACTCAGACCAGCAAGAAATAGACATTTCAGAGCTGGATCATTCCATTTAACTTCTGAGGCCCATCTTCTGAAGTGTGTGCAATAATTTTCAACATCACTTGATCCCTGATTCAAACGCCTGAGTTCTGCCTCAGCAGATGAGATTCGATCAGGATCATCATATAATAGCCCCATAGCAGAAAAAAAATCTTCTACAGACCTTAAACATGGATCATTAGGTTGGAGAGAAAAGGCCCACCCCTGTGGTTCTTTGCGCAAAAGTGACATAATAAAACCAATGCGCTGTGATTCATTCCCAGAGGACCTTGGTTTCAAACGAAAATATAACAAACAAGCATTTTTAAAGGAAAAAAAATCTTGCTGTTTACCATAAAAAACATCAGGCAGTTCTACCTTGGGTTCCACAAAATGCGCTTCAGAACAGCTACTCACGTGTTGCTGGAACTTGGCTACCTCCAGAGACAATCCCTGCAGGCGCTGAGCCAAATCCTGGACGGAAACCATACTGATCCCAAAATTTCTTTCCTTTTAGTTTTTTTGGGCTGGACTTACTGTTATGATCTGCAACATGTACTAAGGAAAGATAAGGGAAAACTGTCCCTACAGTAAAACTAAGCTGAATCCCTACGATGTAGCGCGCTGCCTGTTCCTAGCGAACAGACCCGCCTTAGTCCTCGGCTAGTCTGAACGAATACCTATAGCATAAGGGGAGGGGTCCCTAAAAGAACTAAGGACTGGGACAAAAATGGGACACCTCCTAAACAGAGAAGTTGTTGCAGAACACAAAAGACAAACAGACAAAAAAGTACTAGAGGTCCCAGAAGGACAAAACAAACTGACAGAGAAAGGCACAGAAGCACCTGGTTAGAGAAACAGTCAAACACTGAAGTCCAGCACAGCCAAAAGGGCTGAGCTGGAATATAAAGGCAGATGGTCACTGGACCGCAAAACACAAGATGGAAAAAACAAACAGGAGGGTTCTAACAACAGATACTGTAGCTAAAACATAATTTCCAAAGTGTAACGTCTTGTCTTCTTCCACTAGTATCTCCTGGCCATGGTCATCATGTACTTCAAGAGAACTGGACTGAGTCCCGAGGAACATAGAGAGAATTATTTCGCATCTCTGTGAGTTTACCCATGTTAATGCATGTTTATCCATATTAATATATTAGCTTCATCAGATATTGGCTCAAAAACAACTATGGTCATTATCTGAGCGTAAGATAAAACTATTTTACCTTTCGATATGTAAAGAGAAATTAGCGTCCTATAGATTTTATCATTCAGCCTTATGATTTGTAAGATCCATAGCAGCATTATCTGACATCATTGCTATAATTTGTATTTACTCGTTTCTTTTGCACTTCTATAATGATATATAAAGTACACTGCTCCGCGATGGGTCATGACTTTGTTTTTTTTAGCTTATTAGCAAACCAGTTCAAAGAGGGTTAGGACTTCTGCAAAGATATCTACACGTGGGCCTTGAAACAGCGGAAAGAAGAGGTGTACAGCCAACACAACCAGTTGCTCCTCCGGATGGACTTTGGAGCGTGGGTGGATTGGGCCTCCTGTGATCTGGTTAGTCATTTAATTCTTTTTTAAAGCCTTTAAAGCATAGCATGTTATGGGAAGACAAGTTTTACTCAAATAAGATTTCACTCTAGATCATGGCACAAGACCCTTTCCATTGGGCATGGATAAAGAACAGGAGGATCTAGCATGGCTGGGCTGGAGGTTACCGGAGTAGGAATCCATGGGAGTTCAAAGTCCACGGCCTAAGGCAGAGCCCGCTGTCCTGTGCCTGATGTAGAAATATAATTTTGCTTCCGTGCATATGGAAAGTGGATGGAAACATCATTAGCTGGATAGACACAGCAGTGGACCCTGGAACATCAATTGAAGTCCTTGACTAATATTATTACTAGTAAGTATAAGTTAACTTTATAAAGAAGTGAAAAATGTAAAATATACTTACATTTTGGAGTAGAATATATTAGATAAATACCAAATGCAGTTATGGTTCTAATCATCTGGTTGATGAATGTTTCATCTGTACCTTTATGCCTAACCAGAAGGTACTGCTGCCCGAGAGCTGAGGACTATGATGGATGAACAAGAAAGAGGAGGTAATGTATGATGCACCCACGCACAAAAACACACATAATACATACACGCACATGTACACACACTAAATGTTTTATAGCGTTACTTCCATTAGAATGCCCGGAGGAAGGGTAGTACAGCGGCCATGGTTTCCCTGCAGGTTTCCTCCTCTGGGGGTTTTTCCTGCCCTGAGTGTCGCTGTACCCTCTTCATGAGTGATGGGAGGTAACAAACATATACATGTAACACAAACTCACAAATAAATTTCATACAATTTAACTTTCCTTATTGTGTCGGAGTCTTTTCTTATGTGGTAGTAATATATGGAGGTCTACCGGATGGATTTATTCTGACTGCACAGGAGAACATACTGAGACTTTGTATGAGGACGGTCTACATACCGTAGACATTGAGAAGAGGCAACAGCAAGGACAAGAGAAACCAAACTGATATATAAATGCACTGATTGTTTGTAGAGTTCATGAGTGCATAAGGTGATAAATTTTATACTGTCCCTCTTTGAAGGAAACCTGTCAGCTAAGTCATGATTCCCAAACTATGGGAAGCAGGAAATACAGACAGGCTCCCTCATTACAGAAAGCGATGTACTGTAAAATGTGGTGGCACAGAGAAGTGTCTGCTGGACGGTTCCTCCGACTTCTACCTCTCAGCTCAGCATGATTGACAAATCGCTACTTATAAGCAAATACGAACAGACCACTGAAGATAGAAAAATATAATATAGTTTAATGTATGCAGTATATATGTTTTTTCCAAAATGCAAAAGAAAAATCAATTTTGCTATTCCTATTTTTTTTAAGAAATGGCTAACAGCATAACTTGTAAAAATTGTGAGGACACTCGATATGCACATATTTATATTTTATGAACTTTTCTGAAAATAAAAAGCTAAAAATATAAAATTGTGGTAATTTTTTGTTTTCAAATTTTTCACCGTCTTATTGACATGGCAAAAAGCATCATAGATACAGCATGTGCATCAGCAGTTCACTCAAATTTGGCCATGAAATTTGATTCTCTTTGAATTATTCTATGCAAATCGAATGTTCCTTACTACACGTTGGGGTCTCCCCAGAGCAAAATAAACATAGGTAGTAAATTTAAAGTGAAAAAAATTACTCACCATTCCACAGCCATTGTCATTGCAGCTGCCTGTCTAGTCCTCCATGCAGTTCCCTCTAGCACAGCATCAATGACAACCTCCTCATCTCTTCTAGCGTTTTCACTCTGCTTCCATCACTGAGTAGGCCTCAGACGCTGCTCTAGGCCTAGTCAGCACTACAGACAATACAGGTAGTGACATAAAAGGCTTAATCAGCACTGGAAGCCTAGGTGAAAAGTGAAAATATTGGAAACGCCAAAGAGGATATTGTGGATGCGGTGCTGGAGACAG
Organism: Phyllobates terribilis; assembly: GCF_046119375.1. Lineage (NCBI taxonomy): Eukaryota > Metazoa > Chordata > Amphibia > Anura > Dendrobatidae > Phyllobates > Phyllobates terribilis. The sequence continues at coordinate 481,975,580 of NW_027362761.1, read as the reverse complement.
CTATGAGGAAAACTGGATGGGAAGGCTGCAGTGGTAGGACAGATGAGCGGCGAGCAGAGCATTTTTTTTCTCCCTTTTTCAAGCCTTCTAAAAAAAAAATTAAAAAAAAGCAACATAACAGAGTTGTAGAATTTGCACAAAGTGAATCATAAAAAAAAATCAGATTCATGAGAATCCAAATTTTTGGTAACATTCAAGTTGAATTCAATTTGCCTCCAACAGATTTGCTCATCTCTAACACATTGTAATTTCTTTCAACAGATAATCAATTATGATCTATTGTGAATTATGCCACACCAGAAAATGATAAACATTATTATATGCACTGGCAGATTAAGGAACTCCTATACATACAAACTCCTACCCAATTTCCATTTCATGATTATGTGTACTGGTTTAAAAGTCCCTATGATATGGAATATAATCCAGATGAATTCTTCATTAAATTAAAGGGAACCTGTCACATCCTGAAATGCTATTTTCCTGCAGATATTGGGGTAATCTGCAGGTAAATAGCATTAAAATCTTGTTAGCCTATCTTACTGGAAGCGAGGCTACAGGGAGAAAATGAAGTTTATATTCTTCCTGCAGCTGCTGACTTCAAGTAATTGAGGCACTGCAGGTTGAGGTTATAGTCTACGCTTACTGTTCAGTGAATGTGGCTGTAATTCCTCCCCAGAACTTTGATTGACAATGTACTCTGCAGCGTGTGTGTGCAACGTGTATCAGAGTTGGCTATTAATCAAATATACTAGGGAGTAATTATAGCTGCACTCACTGTGTAGTGAGAGGTGATTAATCTGGAAGCAAGTGACAGGGAGGATATGTTTATTTTCTCTCTGTAGCCGCTGCTCCAGTAAGATAGCCTAACATGATTTGAATGCTATATACCTGCAGAATAATCCTATTTCTGCAGGTAAATATTGTTTCTGGACATGACAAGTTCCCTTTAACCTAAATGGAAAATTATATAGTAAGTATGAGGAATGGAAAAAGCAAATATGTAAAACAAAGATCTAACCCTTGCAACAGGATGATATTATGTTCAGCCTTAGTTATGTGAGACCTGTGTGGTCGTACAAGGCTCCGTAGCAGACTGCATTCTGATTGACTTGCCCCTTCTCCCTGTGCTCCTGCACACTTTGCTTTCAGCTCCACAATAGGAACCAAAGAGAGGTGGAAGGGTGCCTGAACCTGGGATGAACAACACTGTCCCTGATTTTGTTTTTACATTTTACTGCAAATTGTACTGCGCAAGTGCTTAAAAGGTTGGCCTGCGCAGTGAGTGAGTGTGCAACAGGCTTCTCCAAGCTTCTGCCTCTGAACTCCTTAGAAGAAGCAGCGGCCACTGGTTAATATGACTGATTGTGTGTTCTTTGTTGTTTGACAGAAAGTGATGGCTGATGGGTGACTGTTCATGTGTATGTGCCAATGTGGTGTATCCTATGTGATGTATACAGCACAGTTTCAATGTATCCTATGTACATACAGCAGCCAGTGTATGCTATGTGATTTATATACAGCAGTCTCAGTGCTTCCGATGAGATATACACAGGAGTCTCAGTGCATCCAATATGATATATACAGAAGTGTATCCTATGTTATGTATATAAAGCAGAGTCTCAGAGTATCCAATATTGAGTCTATACTGCAGTCCCAGTTTATCCTATGTGATGTATACAGCAGTCTCAGTATATCCAATATGTAAGCAGTTGCAGTGCATCCTATGTAATGTTTACAGCAGAGTCTCAGTGTATCTAATATTGAGTCTAAGTCTACACTGCAGTCACAGTGTATCCTATGTGATGTATACAGCAGACTAAATGTATTCTATGTTATATATAGGCGACTTTTATAGGCTACTTCCTTGAAGCGACTTCCATTGGAATCCCGTATGGGTTGTGCAAATGGGCCCACAAAACTTTTCCAAGAATATCCAAAAGTATAAATAGCCTTCTTTCTTCTAAGCCCTGCTGCAGGGGCAGACGCCTAATTATCTCTTTCTATCATCCACCAGTTAATGTAAGCTATAACGTTTATTAGCTCAAACTGTTTAAGCAGTCTAATTTAGAGTAGGAAATTGCTTTAAGGATGCCACTGGGTGCCATAACCTAGTGGGTCCCTGGTATGTATTCCCATGACATGCCATGTTCCAAAACAGTACTGTATGACCACATATGAGATATTGCAGCATTTGGGAAAAATTGCATTATGGGGCCATTCTCACCTATTCTATCTCATGAAAATGTAAAATCTAGGGCTAAAACAACATTTTAGTGGTAAAAATGTGATTAGTTTTCTTCACAGCTCAATAGTATAAAATCTAGTGAAATATCTATAATGTCAACATGCTCATTGCACCCCTAGATGAAATTGGTTGACGGGTTTCAATTATTAAATGGGGTCACTTTTGGGGAGGATTCTACTGTTCTGGCACCATAGGAGCCCTGGTGATGTGACGTTGCCCGCAAACGATTCCAGAAAAGTCGTCACTCCAAAACGGTGCTCCTTCCCTTCTGAGCTATGCATTGTGCTCAGACAGTAGTTTCTGACCACAAACTGAGTTGTTCATTTTATCCTGTTACCCTTGTGAAAATGTAAAATTTAGGGCTAAAGCAACATTTTCATGGAGAAAAAAGATAATTTTTCATTTTCACGGCCCAATGGTATAAAATTCTTTGAAGCACTACTGAGTTCAAGTTGCTCACCACACCCCTAGATGAGGGGTATAGAATATAGATTCAAAAATGAGACTGTTTGTGGGGGGTTTCTACTGTTTTGGCTCCTCAGTAGTGTTGAGCCACCCCCGTAGTGTTCGAGTTCGGTTCGGTTCGTTGAACACCCTTGTGTTCGCCGAACTGTTCGTCGAACACCTTTGAACACCGTTAAAACCAATGGCAGGCAAACAAAAACACATAGAAACACATAGAAAACACCTTCAAAGGTGTCCAAAAGCTGATAAACTGCTCAGAAGACATAACTAACACATGGAAAAGTGACAAGTACATATAGTCATGCGAAAAGAAAAGAGGTGGAGGAGTAAAAGGAGGGGGAGACACAGATATAGGCATGTCATGCCCTTCTAAAATCCAAAAAGTGAGAAGCCGACACGGCCAGTCCGTTCCTGCCCGTGCCACCTCCGTGTCGCCGGGTTTGTGCCAGAGCCGCGGTGGACCCTGACGGCCAGCCCCCCTCTCCCAATACTGGTGCCTGTCCGCTGGTGGGTCGAGCCCCCCCGCGGTGGGGGGAGAGTAACATCTGCAGAAGAAAGACCATCTTCCAGCCAAACTAAGATGTTGACTTCTTTTTGTGGACAATGTGATACGATCCCTTTCTTACGGACACGCCCATCGCTACAAATTCCAGATGAGGCACAAAAACAGCAAGTGCTTCAACGGATATCAAGTGCTCCTTCAAGTGGGCTCTCCACCACCTCAATTTCAACATCACAAATACTCCAGTCCTCAGAGGTGTCACCCCAATCGCACTTGCTTCCTCACAGCTCCCAAGTCTCCAGCTGCCCGTCTGAGTATGGGGTAACACAGATGGTTGAGTCTGCACAGCTGTTTACTCATACTATAGCCTGGGAAACGGAGGTCTGCTCCAGAGCTTCTGTTAATCCAGACGAGGAAATGATCTGCACTGATGCCCAGAATCTTTATAAGTCGGATCCAGAACCAGACGAAGAAGGTTCTGAGCATAATGTAGACCATCATTCCCAAACTGTAACTCCTGTTGGTGGAGACAATGATGAAGACGATGATGAGACTCAAATACCTGATTGGAGCAACAACTTGACTTTTCGGTCAGGGCAGGAAGAGGTTGGCTCTGAGGACGACGGGTGTGATAACACACAGGGTGATGATGACGAGGTTGGAGATCCCACTTACTGTCAACCCATAGTCAGCCAGTCGATGAGGTCAGCAGAGGAGGTGGAGGAAGATGTGACTAGCCCAGGGGATGGAGATGACTCGGTACCCGGGCCTTTGCCTGGCCTTGGGGATGTCGCGGTGGTCGGCTCCCTGGCCCGTACCCTGGGGTCACTCTTTAAAAGGGTGGATAATTGTTAATTTTATAAGAGTTCGTGATGCCACCTGTGGTATCTGGTGAGAAGCACCAGCGCTGCAGCAGTCCACTGAGGCCGGTGATAAGGCAGCTCGATGGTATAGCTCCCCACAGGTGGAGCTAGGTCTTAGGGCAGCGTATGCAGGGGGAATGCAGGACAGGCGAGACCCAGCTGGGTCAGAGCAAGAACGGGAATGGACACGGTAGTCACTTCAGTACCTTTTACTGGTGGAAATTCAGGCACATCCCGGAGCACTGTAGGGTGAAGGGTGCATATCAGGATCCTCCCCAATGAGCGGGTGTAGGGCCTCCTGTTTCTTGCCTCTGCGTAGTAAGTTTCTGACCTGCCTGGAGCTAGGCCTAACTTTGTCTCTGTCCTGTGCTGGCTGACCTTGTGGTAGGGCCTTCTCTTGGAGTTCACGCTCCCATTATGCGGGGCCTGAGCGTCTCCTGGCTCTGTTACGTATCAGCACCTTAGCGATCCTGGGACTTGCAGTTCTCCAGGGATTCCGGTTATGCCTTACTGGGTCATAGAGATCCCGGTAAGCTCGGATCCGGTGTCCGGTAAATGCTTCGGGGTGAGCTGGTTAAGCTCCTCTGCCCCTTATGTACTAACTCGCCACTCGCCTTCGGCCTACTCGGGCCCTCACTAGGCTATACACACTAACGGCAGCTTGCCACGCTTCACCGATCTTATGGCGCCGGCACACCTTAAGCTCTATCTGGGCTCCCTGAATCTAACTAGCAGGAGCCTCGTGCTCCACTGCTGAACTATTAACTGAGTTCTCTAGACTAGACTGAGCTCCACTGCAGACTGACCTCTCTTAGGCTTCTCTACTGCATGAACTCTTCAGAGGAACTGAACTGCCTAGCTCCACCTTCCCTATTTATATCCCTAACGGGCTCCCTCTGCTGGTCTGAAGTGGAAGGTGGAGATGTGTGAATGTTTATTGGGGCCTCTTGTGGAGGATTCCATCAATGCACTCTTCTAGGATCTGTGATACCAAGCGCAGCGGGGCATCCCAGATGCTATTGACGACGAGGTTAGGTTGCACCTTCCTGGACAGAGACGGAGTACTGGAAGCACGTCCTCAACCACAACTCTGCCTCTGACCACAAGTCGTAGTGGCTCTTCAGGTCGCATGGGCTCTAAGCCTTGCATAGCCTGGGCATTTATTCAGATCGATAAGGATGACCCAACTCGTGTTATCTGTAATATTTGTCACCAAAAGCTAAGTAGAGGCCAAAAAATCAATAGTTTGAGTACTTCATGCATGTACCGTCACATGGATATGAAGCATAAGTTGCAGTGGGAAGCTCACTGTGCTACAATGCGGCCTAGCGGGCTGGGCCAACCACCGTCTGCCCCATCTTGTGCATCCGCAGCCTCTTCATCCTCTGTGACTGGGGGGACAGCAGTCACAAATGTTTTTGGACGCAGACCTGCCACCTCTTTACCCGCAACAGCCAGTGTGATTGGCAGGTCGTCAGTTCATTGGGAAGTGGAAACACCTGCTGGTGTTGAGCGCTCTCCGACATCGAGAGCACCACCTTTGGATCAAGGCAACCTAACATGTCCGCCTGCATCTTCCTCACAGACCGGCAGTTTGCCGGGGACACCCTACTCAACCCCGTCTAAGCACAACAGCCAGCCCTCGGTCCCTCAGATGTGGAAAAGTAAAAGACCATTTCCTCCTAGCCATGAGAAAGCTAAGAGGTTGAATTTCACCATCTGCAAGCTGTTGGCTACAGAAATGCTGCCTTTCCGCCTGGAGGACACAGTGGATTTTCGAGACCTTATGTCCGTCGCAGTGCCCCAGTACCAGATGCCCAGTCGGCACTACTTCTCAAAGAAAGGTGTGCCTGCGCTCCACCAGCATGTCACACACAACCTCATCGCTTCTTTGAGAAACTCTATGTGTGACAGGGTGCATTTCACCACAGACACTTGGACGAGTAGGCATGGACAGGGGCGTTACATGTCGCTGACTGGGCACTGGGTAACTATGGTGACAGCAGGACAAGGGGCTACTGTCCAAGTCTTACCGTCCCCACGAGTTGTGCGTCAATCCTCTTTATCTCGAAGTTCCTTCACTGCTTCTGCCTCCTCAACCTCCTCTAGGTCCTCCACCTGCACCCAAAGCCTGTCTGGTAATGCCACCTGCTTTCTAACTGCGCAGAAGGAATCCTGCACACCTCCTTACTATGCTGGCAGCAGGGCTCAACAGCATCAGTGTTTACTTTGAAATGTCTGGGAAATGTGAGTCACACAGCTGAGGAGTTGTGGTCAGCTCTGGAGACCCAGTTTCATGAATGGTTGTCTCCACTGGACCTGCAACCAGGGAAGGCCGTGTGCGACAATGCTGCAAACCTGGGTGCGGCCCTTAGCCGGGGCAATGTCACACACGTGCCTTGTATGGCTCACGTGTTGAACCTGGTTGTCCATAAATTTTTAGCCCACTATCCCGGACTAGATGGCCTTCTGCAGAGGGCACGGTCGCTGTGTGCTCACTTCCGCCATTCACATCCCGCAGCTCAACGACTTACATCTCTACAGAAGTCGTTGGGCCTGCCAGTTCACCGGCTGAAATGCGATGTGCCGACACGGTGGAATTCAACTCTGCACATGTTGCAGCGACTGTGGCAGCACCGACAAGCCCTGGTGCAATACATTCTGAAGTACAGCCTGGGCCAACGAGATCCAGAGGTGGGGCAAATCGCTCTGCAGGAGTGGTCTCAGATCAGGGACCTATGAAGTTGACGCGTCCCTTGGGCCGTGGGGTACCCTGATCCGGGCCGGTAGACGCTGGGGGTTGTAGTCACTGTGGCGGTGACCCGGTCCGTGACCCAGGGCGGTCAATCCAAGGGTAATTTGTATATATGGATTTTATAATGTCCGACTACGCCACCTGTGGAGTGCGGCCAAAGGGGCCGCCGCTGCGGAACAGTCCTCTGAAGCTGGTGGTTTTGCAGCAATGGTATTATTACTCACCACAGGAAGAGTGTAGCTTCAGGGCAGTGTGGGTGGATGATGGTGGTTGTAGTGCAGGGAGTCAGTAATGAACAAAGAGTCTGTGTGATGCAGTCCCAAGTTCTTTACTTACAGTTGTTGCAGTCCAGATTACAGGTACCAGAGCAATCTCCCCCGTCGTGCTGTGCGTACTCAGTGAGGGGCTCAGTCCACCCCCAGATAGCTCCGGAGTACTTAGCAGGACCCCCTTCTGTGTGTCCTTTCTCTGGCCTTCTCCCTGCACCTCACACCCAGTGACACTTCTATCCAGTATCCTCGGGCCTTGGGGGGCGACGTGTGTTCCGTCCCCTGGGTCCTATGTGGCTACCTTCTTAGTGAGACTGGTGTAGACTTTGGCCTGCAGTACATGAAATGCTGCAGCCTCCGGTTTCTAGTTGAGCCTTGCTGTTTCTCCGCTAGTTGAGGGACCGGTTCCCCTTATCTGGCCTGACCCCTCTACCTCCTGGTAGCAGCGGGAGTACGGGTGGCCTTCTGCGTGGCCCGTAGCCCTAAGGTCCCTTCGGTTCCTGGAGCTTTCCTGCTCCCACTCCTCTCTTCTCTCCTTCAGTCCTGGGCCTCCCAGGCTAGGCCCACCTCCGGAGCAGAGCTCATGCCGAGCCTCTGCTCCTGTCACATTTCCTCCTCTGACTGGCTTGCTCTTTCTAAGATGGCTTCCTATTTATACTCTCCCTGTCATGTGCTCCCCTAAGCTGCTCCCCTAAGCACCCACTACATAGGACCCTCCCACCAGCTAGGGACCTGGGACTGTGCTCTCCCTTAGGAGCAATCTCGCCCTACCCCCACTGCGGGTATGTGTTGGATGCAGGTGTTAGGGTCCCGAGCCATACGCCTTCCTTACCTGAGGGTGAGATACCACACCTCTGGGTGAGATGCAGTAACTCTGTGGCGACTGAACCCTCAGGGGCGCCACACACCCTTCTGCACAGTTTTGAAATGGCGACAAAGATGTTTAGTGCTGACGACGATGCCATTATCAGCATGACTATTCTGGTGATTTACATGCTGGAGCACACATTAAACAGAATTCAGAGTCAGGTGGTGGGACAAGAGGAGGTGGAGGAAGTAGAGGAGGAGTCGTATGCAGAAGGGATAACATCTCCAAGGTCCAGACGGTTGGCAGCACCAAGGCGGCAGGCATGGGAGGGTGGGGGAGAGGGATTAACCAGGGCGCATGGTAGCAGCCAAACTGTTGAGGAAGGTGCAGGAGCCAAGGAAGAAGTGGAGGACGAACTGGCGATGGGCATGGAAGACTCATCAGATGAGGGAGACCTTGATCACATTTCTGTTGTGCGAGGTTGGGGGGAGAGGGCAGAGGAAGCAAGCATGATTCTTACCTCGCTACCAACACAACAAGGACTTGGTCCTCCTGGATGCGCAAGACACATGAGTGCCTTCTTGCTGCACTACCTGCAACATGACCCTCGGATTGTCAGAATTCGAAGTAATCCCGACTACTGGGTTGCCACACTCTTAGATTCCCGGTACAAAAGTAAATTTGCCGAAATAATTCCTGCCATAAAAAGGGATTGACGCATGCAGGAGTATCTGCAGACGCTGTTGCAGAATCTTACATGTGCTTTTCCACAAAACACCAGTGGTGCATGTAGTGAATCTCACAGTTCTAACTTGCCAACCGTGGGACTGTCGAGTCTTCATCACTCAAACCGTAACAGTAACACAGTATCTGCTGGTAACAGCAATTTTGTGGAATCGTTTCACCACTTTTTTAGACCATCCTTTGCAAGGCCACAGGAGACAAGAAGTCTGACACATAGTCAATGCCTAGAGAGGATGGTACAGGAGTATCTCCAAGTGAACATCGAAGCCATGACTGTGTCACTGGACCCTTGCTCATTTTGGTATTCCAATCTGGAAAAATGGCCGGAGCTCGCCACTCACGTCTTGGAGATCTTGTCATGCCCTGCAGCCAGCGTTCTCTCTGAACGTGTGTTCAGCGCTGCTGGTGGTGTGCTGACAGATAAGCGCACGCGGCTGTCCACTGAGAATGTAGACAGACTCACGTTAATAAAGATGAAGAAATCATGGATTCGCAAGGACTTTTCTACCCCTGTGTCATCCTTGGGAGACTAAAAGCTTGAGGATTTGGTAAAATCACCTCACCAACCGTTTTAAGCAACTGTGGGGCAATTGATGCCACTTAACCCTAGAACGCATGACCATAAAAATCTACACTTTCACATACCTGGGGCCTTTTAGGCCCGTGTGCAAATAACATGGAATAACTCAAACTCAAATGACAAACAACTATATACATGAAGAATACCTAGAGTTTCAAAATTCTAACTAAAGTAATCTTGCAGAAAATAGAAAACAATTAACAGGGCGGGCCTGCGAGGCCCCAGGTATGCGTTCTAGGGTTAAGTGGTGTCTGTGCCACAATTTTTGGAAAAAATGGAGACTCTTTTTGGAGTCCCCTTGTTGTGTCTTACGTGACGTTGGCATCGTCAATTCCAGGTGGGTTGGGTCTCCCCCCCCTCCCTTTTAAGAAACTACATACACTATGGCTTGGGGTAACACAAGTGGTTGAGTCTGAAGAGCTGTTTACTCAGAGGTCTGCTCCAAATTTTCAGTGTCTGCTAGTCAGCATAGAATTTTTAACTGCATCTAGCCTAGGCAATACTTTGGGCGTAGTAGCCCAGCTGCGAAGCAAGCTGCACCGCCTGTGTATCTAATAAGAATTTTTAAATGCATCTAGCCTAGGCAGACTGTGGGGACCCCCAACCAAACTCAGACGCTCAGCCCCCCTTTCCTTGACAATACAATAATGTAACTCTTACAACTGGATGGGTGAGGATCGGTCACAGCTTTATTAACTCTTTATACTCATTCCATTAGAAAGGCATTTTATTTCTAAAATAATTCAGCTTGTTGCAGCATGCCCTGGGTCTCCACTCTGGCAAGTTGGCCAACAAGTGTAACTCTCCAACATGTCCTTTCTATTTCCAGGCCACGGAGGATCCTGCGTACTCGTATGCAGGACTCTGACCCCCACCCATCACTCTTAACGCTGGTTCCACTCCGTCCTGGAGTCCTGACAAGAATATGTCCAGTCCAATATCCATTAAGTGAACACCGTCGGGCCGTATGAGGCCTGCTTTATCTCCTTCCAGTTGTCGGTGTCGTATCTCTACACCGCCTCTGTTTCTTCTAAATTTTGCCATCCGAATATTTATTACCCGCCTTGTCCGTTCGATGGCCGTGATGTCTCGCGCACCTTGCCATACCGCTATCGGCACAATCTCTGACCATACTATAGCTAGTTTTGTGAAAAATTCTCTGAAGCGCTCAGTGTCTAGTTTCATTATTGCCATTAGTTATGCGCTCTTGTGATGACCTAGGTTGTTTCCCCCGGCCTGTATAACTAAGATGACCGGACCTCTTGCCTCTCTCCCTACCTTGATTACCTCCATTAGTACCTGTGGCCATAGCAGGCCTCTAATACCTCTCCAGTTGAAATATGTGTTATGAAACTCTAATTTCCTCCCGCCTGTGCGGACTTTCACCCTTTTTTCTGCCCAATATATATACGAGTGGCCTATCACCCACACTGTTGGCTTAGCGTCACCTGTAAAAGAAACAAACCACGTTAGGATAACAAGTTCGGTCTTATGTATCTCGCCAAACACGTGGATCGCCATCTCCCTATCCTCTGAACTTCCATTTCTGACAGTCCTGCTCTTGCTGCTTCCGTGGCCACGCCTATGCGGAATGAGTGTGTCCCGTAACCTTTGGGGTGGTTCCCTGCCGACGTTATGCATTTATTAAATATAGCTTGGAACTGGTATCTTGATAATGGCGTTCCATCAATGTGTGATAGGAAGAAATTACTTTGTGACCTGATGGTTAGATATGTTTTTACTATTGTTACCCGACTCAGTGTACCGTTTGTGGGTTGTAGAAGTACCCAAGTGCCCCTGCCCGCTGGAACCGTTTTCGATTGGTGTATGCGTAGTCGTATTGCATTATTGGCTATGACTACGTCCTGGTGTAATAAGCCTCCACTGGTGGTAATTTTGGATTGAGGGACTAATTCGCTTATGCATAGTGCCCTGAAGAAGGCGATCACAAATGCAGTAGACAGTAGTGTTGCTTCAAATTGTGAGTGTCATGTTAATGGTGTTAGGGATATGATGTGAGAAATCAGTTTTAGTGACACGGGACGGGACGTCTACACTCCTGACTTGGCTGACCCCTTTTCCACCCTTTTATGGATTGTCTGATGATGAATCTTTGTCACATCTCCCCAATTCAGTAGTTGTAAGTGAAATGCTACTCCAGTCAGTCACCGCTGCGCTGATGCAACTGATATGCCCCTCATCATTAGCTGGTGGAGAAATTCTATGGTGACTTGTGATCTGGCTTGTTCACATTGGTCAACCCGTCTGCCTGCTACTAGTCGTGTCCACTCTTCCCATGCCTTACCGTATGCTTGCCACTTCGACGGGGCAACTGACGCTCTGATTAATGGCATCAACTATTCGCCACTAGATCCCATAGGGAGGGTGGGCAACTGTTGCCCGATGGGTGGGCGTTGTGGAAGAGCTCTGTGAAAATCTGCCAATTGAATTATGATAAAGCGTTAGCAGCAGCTTTAGACCCCTCAGCATAGTGGCTAGCGCGGACCCATACATTGTGTTTTAGGCACAGGAATGCTAGCCTGCGTAGTAGGCCTAGCACTGGGAGAGACGATGATGCCATCTTATTAATGCAGTGCGCTAGGCTGGTGTTTTTTGTTATGAAGCGTATATTTCTGTTAGCCCGGCGCGTGCCCCATATTTCTATTGCTACCACTATTGGGAAGAAAAATTATTTTCAGGGGTAGATGCAGCTAAAAATTATTATTAATTTCAAAGCTGGTGGAGCTTAGTATAGATGGCCTAATACAATGAGTCCCACACACTGCTAGAAGTCCAAATATTTTTTCAGAGGTAGATGCAGAAAAAAATTATTTTGAATTTGCAACCTGATGGAGGTCAGTATAGATGGACTAATAGACCAAGTCCCACACACTGCTAGAAGCCCAAATATTTTTTCAGAGGTAGATGCAGATAAAAATTATTTTTAATTTGCAACCTGATGGAGGTCAGTATAGATGGACTAATAGAACAAGTCCCACACACTGCTAGAAGCGCAAATATTTTTTCAGAGCTAGATGCAGAAAAAAATTATATTCATTTTGCAACCTAATGGAGGTCAGTATAGATGGACTAATAGAACAAGTCCCACACACTGCTAGAAGCGCAAATATTTTTTAAGAGCTAGATGAAGAAAAAAAATATATTCATTTTGCAACCTGATGGAGGTCAGTATAGATGGACTAATAGAAAAAGTCCCATACACTGCTAGAAGCCCAAATATTTTTTCAGAGCTAGATGCAGAAAAAAATTATATTCAATTTGCAACCTGATGGAGGTCAGTATAGATGGACTAATAGAACAAGTCCCATACACTGCTAGAAGCCCAAATATTTTTTCAGAGCTATATGCAGAAAAAAATTATATTCAATTTGCAACCTGATGGAGGTCAGTATAGATGGACTAATAGAACAAGTCACACACACTGCTAGAAGCCCACATATTTTTTCAGAGCTAGATGCAGATAAAAATTATTTTTAATTTGCAACCTGATGGAGGTCAGTATAGATGGACTAAGACCAAGTCCCACACACTGCTAGAAGCCCAAATATTTTTTCAGAGGTAGATGCAGAAAAAATTATATTCAATTTGCAACCTGATGGAGGTCAGTATAGATGGACTAATAGAACAAGTCCCACACACTGCTAGAAGCCCAAATATTTTTTCAGAGCTAGATGCAGAAAAAAATTATATTGAATTTGCAACCTGATGGAGGTCAGTATAGATGGACTAATAGAATGATGCTATGTCCAAAAGGTTTTACTTCACTAGGTGCAGTAAAAAAATTGGTATTCTATACACAGGTGGTGTAGCTTGCAACACAGATAGGCTACTCCACTGACTAACACACTCTGCAATAGGCCAAAAAGGATTAGCTTTGCTAGATTTAGCCAAATGCTGTGAAAAAAACTTGCACAGCACTGGCACAGACCTGCCTGGCAAAAACTGATAGGAACTGATGTAACTTAGTCCTGAAAAGGACTGCAATTACAATTAGTCTTTACTCCCACAACCTATCTATTTAAGAGCACAGACCTGCCTGATAAAAGTCGTAGGAAATGCTGTAACCTAGTCCTTTAAAGGACTGCAATCACAACTCTTCCCTACTCCCAAGCTATCTGTAGATTTGTGCGAAAATTGGCTTGAAATTAACAAGGTATAGCGCACACAGCAACAGCGGTGCCGTCTAACACGCAGCTGCAGCAGTGAGAAAATGGAGGCGACGGGGAAAATGGCTGGGTCTTATAGGGCAAGGACATGTGACATACACTGCCAATGACACATGCCCTTGCTTGTGTGAAAAAAAGCACTTTGCTCCGTGTGTGCGCTGCTGATAGGCTGACAGATTGCACCTCCCCACTGTAAATGCGGGAAAGAGAAAAAAAACTGGAGATCTTCATTATTCCTGCAGAGATCCATCCCCTGCCCCTCCCCCCGCTGTACACTCAAACTGCGTATTAACCTTAATTTTCAGCATTACTGAGAAAAAATCCAGTTATGATTTTGGGGCACGAACAGTTATCGAACATAACCTCGAACAGCCGAATTTTTTTCAAATCGTTCGTGTTCGCCGAACGGCTCGAACACCGCCCAAAACAGCTCGAATTTGAGATTGGTGAACAGTTCGAGTCGAACACCGCTCATCTCTACTCCTCAGGGGCTCTGCGAATGCAACATGTGTCTGCAATCTATTCCAGCCAAATTTGCACTCCAAAAGTCAAAGAGTGCTCCTTCCCTTCCGAGCCCTGCTGTGCGCCCAAACAGTAGTTTCCGATCACATGTAGGATATCGGCTTATTCAAGAGAAATTGCACAACAAATAGGAGAGCCCCAGCACAATGCAGCAGAGGTTAATTATGCGCACTACTGCTCCATTCATTCTTAATGGGAGCGCCGTAGATTGCAAGCACAACGCTCAGCTGATCTCTGGCGATCCTATTAGAATGAATGCAGAGGCAGTGAGCACAATTACAGCACCGATCTATGGCTTATTTTAAAGCTGAGTCTTAGCTTTAATATAAGATCATGGCTATAGTCCCGATCTAGCCCGAGATATCAGGGGTAATTAGAGGTATAATGAGCGCTACAGAGTGTCTGCGGGTCTGCCTCTCAACTCTAAATTTAACCCATAATATCTCGGGTTGATATAGTCAGTTTAAATGACCCCTCTCCCCTCCCGCTTCTGATGTTAGCCAATGTGAAGGAGGAAGGGGTGCAGCAGGAGAGCTGACATATTTCCCTCCTTTGATGTGTGATCCTCCTCCTGTCCCTGTGTAAGACTTGGTTTAGTGTGTATTACAATAGCAATGTAGAAAAAAAAAAAGTAATATAATAAAAAACTAAACATTTATGGCATTGCTGTGTCTCTATCTTGATAGCAATTCCTCAGATTGTAACTCTAAAAGTACTGCATATTCCCGTTTTTGGAGAAACTAAAAATCCCCAGTTCATTGAATTTACAGTACACTGTAATCTTCCCCTATTATAATAGTAAAAATTGGGCACATCTTCATGTTGAGTTTTTATTGCAGATGGTCAATATATCTACCAAGTGAACAGAATTCAAATAAGAAATAAAAGAATAAAAGCAAAGAGGTCGATGAAACATAGAAACATTTACAGTAATGGGGCTTTACATTTTACCACTGTAAGTTAGTACATTAAGGCTCTGTTCACATATGTGCACCTAAATCTCCTGATGTACTGTATGTGTTGGTCATACCCGGAGGTTTTAATCCACTGGAAGTACATCAAAATAGTTTCCTTTTGACATAATATTGTCCAGATCTTCTGTGGCTATCATTCATCTGGCCCTGGCATGAACCAGTGTTACTTATTTGGTGAATACTGGAGGGAATGGCAGTGCCCATTTATAATATAGGTTTATCCACTTTGATTGTGGATGCCTCATTTTCATTGAATCAAACATTTCAATATCTTTATCATCAAGCAGCCAGCCAAACATGGACAGTACGTTCAGGCCGTGAAGTCGGGACACACACTGAGTAAAAGCAATGAAGGTCACAGGATCTGTTATCTGCTGGTGGGAAAGTGATCTGGAAATATTAAAATCGGTTAATTTTGGGAGATTATCCAACAGAAGGAAGAATTCTCTCCATCCAGACTGGGTGATGTGAGGATTATTACTGATGTCTAGGTTCTGAAGGTTTCTCAAATGGCCGTCAGCTGTTATTTTGGCTGTAAAAGACAACATATAGTGATGAAACATAATAAATACCAAAACCAATATTTACCATGCACTGAAGGCCACATCAGTGATTGCCATTGTGTAAGGATGGTGACTGGTGATTTAAAGAAATGGACATGACTATAAACTGACCCCCTAATATAAGACGTATCCTTGAAGGGTTTAAAGCAAGTCATGTAACTGGTTATAATTATTAGCATTTGACATGTTAACTTTTATTTTCTCTCAAGATGTTAAAAAGTAATATGGGTCCTGGTCTTATAAGAAATCAGGTGCCTTGTGTGAATTGCCTAAATATGGCTCTGAGCTTGACAACCAACCTTGCATTACTAAATGTGCTGTGTAACCATTTACTGCAGGGACATTATGTAAAATAGCTTGTCGAGATCAATGATTACTTGTTGGTGCCACAGCATTGTGCCGCACAAGCCCTGTACTTGGAGGAACCTGATTACATGTGTTTAATATATGCACCTTTGTTGAAATGCTGGTTCATTATTACGATTGAGAGAGTCACTTGGCTTCAAGTCATTAAAGTCTGCTGTGGTTATATAAAGAGGCCTCTACTGGGCCTCATGGTCCACAAGAGTGCGTGTGGTATAATGCAGCTGATCTATACATGGCACATGGCAGAGGTAGAGCAGAGAGAGGTTTGGAGATTGTAGTTGTGCCTAGACTAGAGAATCATAGACCGTGTGTTTAGATAGAGTGATGGTGGACCACAGCCCATGTCCTGACACCTGCTATGGACTGCTGAGAAACTGAGGTCTGCTCCAAGAAGCACCCCTAAAGAGAAGTGAAAATAATAAGTGGTTACAGGTGATTACCAATAGCATGGCAACAGAGATAAGTGCCTTAACTAAAAGTGTGGGTGAGAACAAAGCAATTAGTTTTAAAGTTATCTGCATCTGTTGGGTCACACAAGTCTTCCTGCCCCACAACTGTCTGTGGTGGATTCATTGTGTCCTGAGATAGTGAAAGGAAGTGACCGTCAACGCTAAGTGCTGTTGAGGCCTCAGACAGTGACAGCAACTGTGGCTTATGTCAACAAGCTCTGCCGAGGCCTAAGCCTGTGAAGGTAACTTTGGCCAGAACCAGGAGACTTGTGGTGGTGTGATATAGCAAAAAAGAACTGTGGATATGCCATAAATGTACGTAATGGGCATGCTCCTATAAACCTGCCATGTCCGAGTTTATCAATGTGCCGTCCTCATTTGGGGACCTATTTTTGCAGTCAAGGGCCACACAGAAAAACTAATCTACTGACATATGCTATGTACAGTGCTTACAAAAAGTATTCATACCCCCATTAACTTTTCCACATTTTTCATGTTACACCCACAAACATAAATGTATTTTATTTGGGATTTTATGTGTTATAACCAACAGAAAATTGTTGAATTGAATTATATTTGTGAAGGAAATGATACACGGTTTTCAAAATATTTAAAATTTATCAATCTGAATATTGTGACTTGTATTTGAATTCATCCCTCCCTGAGTCAATACTTTGTAGGACCACCTTCCGCTGCATTTACTGCTGAAAGTCTTTTGGGGTATGTCTCTACCAGCTTTGCACATCTAGAGGTGACATTTTTGCCAATTCTTCCTTGCACACTCGCTCAGTGAGATTGGATGGAGGAGTCTGTGAACAGTAATTTTCAAGTCTTGCTACAGATTCTCAATGGGATTTAGGTCTGGACTTTGACTGGGCCATTCACACACATAAACATGCTTTGATCTAAACCATCCATTGTAGCTCTGGCATGTTTAGGGTCGTTGTCCTGCTGGAAAGTGAACCTACGCCCCAGTCTCAAGTCTTTAAAAACCTCTAACAGATTTTCTTCAAATATATTTAGCTCCATCCATCTTCCCAGCAACTCTGACTAGCTTCCCTGTTCCTGCTGCAGAAAAGCCTCCCCACAGCATAATACTGCCACCACCATGTTTGACGGTGGGGATGTCTTTTTCAAGGTGATGTGCAGTGTTAGTTTTCCACCACACATAGCGTTTTGCATTTAGCCACAAAAGTTCTAGTTTGGTTTCAACTGACCAGAGCTCCTTCTTCTCCTTCTTCCACATGCTAGCTATGTCCCCTACATGGCATGTGGAAGAAAGTTCACGGAGTATGAATACTTTTTCAAGGCTCTGTATCTCTAATTGTTATTGCACTATTTTTAAGACTAAATATAATACCTAGAAAATATCTTTCCTTTTGGATCACATTTTTCTTACCTAACTCCAGCAGGCTGCTATCAGTCAGTAACTGACACTGGATGGTGAGATTCACGAGGTTGGGCATACGCTGAAGTGCCTCCATGAAGTACGCCATAGTTTCTCTAACAGCATGACCACCGGGAAATGTAAATTCTTCCAGCTGCTCCAGACATGCTAAACCTTCAGCTGCATGAAAATTAACCCAATAGAGAAAAGTGAAATTAAAGTATTGTTATATATATAGTTTGTTTTATATGTACACTGTGTATTAACTGGTAAAATTCATAATAAGAGATATAATGGAGGTTGGCAATTTCTTCTGCGTGTTACTATCAGTGTGTCAAGAGTGGGAGAAGAGGGTTGCATTGACAATCCAACACAATGGGCACATTTTCTAAGTGGTCATAAACTTGTAAATAACTCATGAAAGAATAAAGTTACGTTAAAACCAAGCACACCATTGTTTTTCTTATGAAATTCTCAATATGTTTGATGTGTCACATAACCCTCTTCCCGTTGAAAAAAATAAAGTTGGATCCAAAATGGCCGACTTCAAAATGGCCACCATGGTCACCACCCATCTGGAAAAGTTTTCCCCCTCCCATATACTAATGTGCCACAAACAGGAAGTTGATATCACCAACCATTCCCATTTTATTTAGGTGTATCCATATAAATGGCCCACCCTGTACATGTAATGTTCTGTAAATTGGTGCAGATTTTTAGTGCAGAAAAAGGTGAGCATAAAATGACCTCAGTAATCTCTGTAATCATATATTGTGTTATCATTTAGAGTTATATACAGTGGGAAAAATAAGTATTTGATACTTTGCTGATTTTGCAAGTTTTCCCACCTACAAGGAATGAAGAGGTCTGTAATTTTTATCATAGGTACACTTCACCTATGAGAGACAGAATCTAAAAATAAAAAATAGAAAATAACATTGTATGATTTGTAAGTAATTAAACTGCATTTTATTGCATGAAATAAGTATTTGATCACCTAACCACCAGCAAGAATTCTAGCTCTCATAGACCTGTTAGTTTTTCTTTAAGAAGCCCTCCTACTCGTTACCTGTACTAACTGCACCTGTTTAAACTCGTTACCTGTATAAAAGACACCTGTCCACACACTCAATCACACTCCAAACTCTCCACCATGGCCAAGACCAAAGAGCTGTCTAAGGACACCAGGGACAAAATTGTAGACCTGCACAAGGCTGGGATGAGCTACAGGACACTAGGCAAGCAGCTTGGTGAGAACGAAACAATTGTTGGCATAATTATAAGAAAATGGAAGAAACACAAGATGACTGTTAATCTTCCTCAGCCTTGTGGAGTAAGGATGATACTGAGAAAGATCATGACCCTGCCCAGAACTACACGGGAAACCTGGTCAATGACCTAAAGAGAGCTGGGACCACATTCTCAAACATTACCGTTAGTAACACACTATGTCATCATGGATTAAAATCCTGCAGGGCACGCAAAGTCCTCCTGCTCACGCCAAAACATGTCCAGGCCCATTTGAAGTTCACCAATGACTATCTGGATGATCCAGAGGAGGCATGGGAGAAGGTCAAGTGGTCAGATGAGACCAAAATAGAACTTTTTGGGTATCAACTCTATTTGCCATGTTTAGAGGAAGAAAAAGGATGAGTACAACTCCAAGAACACCGTCCCAACCGTGAAGCATGATGGGGGAAACATCATACCTTGGGGGTGCTTTTGTGCAAAGGGGAGAGAAAAACCCCACCATAGTGAAGGGAGGATGGATGGGGTCATGTATCTCTAGATTTTGGCCAACAACCTCCTTTCCTCAGTAAGAGCATTGAAGATGGGTCATGGCTGGGTCTTCCAGTATGACAATGACCAGTAACACACAGCCAGGGCAACTAAGGAGAGGCTCCGTAAAAAGCAGCTCAAGGTCCTGGCACTCCAGGACCTAGCCAATCTCCAGAAGTGAACCTAATAGAAAATGTTTGGAGGAAGCAGAAACTCAATGTTGCCCAGGGACAGCCCCAAAACGTGAAAGATCTGAAGAACTGTAAGGACAAGTGGGCTAAAATCCCTGTTGCAGTGTGTGCAAACTTGGCCAAGAACTACAGGAAATGTCTCACCTCTGTAATTGCAAACAAAAGTTTCTGTACCAAATATTAGGTTCTGTTTTTCTATTGTATCAAATACTTATTTCATGCAATAAAATGCTAATTAATTATGTAAAAGTCATACAATGTGATTTTCTTTTAAGATTCTGTCTCTCACAGGTGAAGTGCATCTATAATAAGAATTACAGACCTCTCCAATCTTTATAGGTGGGAAAACTTGCAAAATCGGCAGTGTATCAAATACGGTACTTATTTTCGTCCCTGTATGTAATAAAAAAAACACATACCAAATGCCTTTGTTGATTCAGCATGTACACAATATTGGAATTCTATTTCCAAAATCTTGAGGTTTCTGAATGAGGGGAGGGCAGCAGCTTGATAAAAATAAAACACATGATGTCATGAAATAAGTTGGTTGAAATAGGAAGCAAGTTACATTTGTCAATTAGTTGCAGAACTATTACCATATAATATAGACAATTTTAAGCATTTTATACGTTTTCAAACTTTTATTAGCAAGTACATCAACTGTAAGCAAAAACTCAACATTTACAGTGTTGATGCTTATTTTTCAAGATTTCTGCACTTTGCCCTGCCAGCTAGATATCAGCTTCTGGGCCAAATCCTGCCTGATGACCACCCACTCTTGTCTGATCAGTGCTTACAGTTTAATACAATTTCTCTATTTTATTTGTTTACCCACTTTTTGAGAATTGATCACAGGTTTTCAATGGGATTGAGATCTGAGGAGTTTCCTGGATCGAAAATTTCAATGTTTTGTTCACTGAGCCACTTAGTTGCCACTTTTTCCTTGTGACCCTTATTTCCATCATGCTGGAAAAAGGATTGTTCATTACCAAATTGCTCCTCGAACATTGGGAGAAGATGCTCTTGGATGATGTTTAGATACTGTACCATTCTTTATTCATGGCAGTGTTCTCAGGCAACTCCACTCCCATGGATGAAATGCCACCACACCAATGAATTGTCTCAGAATGCTTTACTGTTGGTGACGCGCCCCCTGGGCCAGTGTTGTTGGGGATACCCGGAGCCGGATCAGATGGGGGTTGTAGTCTCCGAGTGGCTGTGACCCGGTCCGTGCCCAGGGTGTCAAGCTCAGTGTGTGGCAGTCCTTATGATGTTTCTAGATGTTCTTTTGTGTCGACTACGCCACCCGTTGAATTGCGGTCAGTACGGCCGCCGCTGCAGCAGGGTCCACTGAGGCTGGTGATGTGTGTGCAGCTTAGGTAGTATAACCCCCAACGGGAGGGGTATAGCCTCAGGGGGTCAGTTGCAGAGGATGGGGGTTGTGGTGGTGCAGCGGGGATGGAAATGAGACTCAGAGTCGGGCTGTGCAGTTCAGGGTTTGTTTACTTACTGCAGTTGTTCTGGTCACTCCGGCCTTAAGTGACCACCCGAGCCGTGCTGCGTCCACCAGGTCCTGGACTCAGCCAACCCCCAGGTGATTCTGGAGCGTGGTCCTGAGCTCCCTTTCTGTCCTGTCCTCTTCTCTGGCCTTCCCCACCAGGGATCCACCTATGTCCGGCTCCCTCGGGCCTCTTGGTGGTAAACTCTTGTTTCTGGGTTCCCTGACCCTATTCCTGGTCTGCCTTCCGGGTGGATTTAGTGGGTGATCGTGGCAGATCCTGCCCACGACCTCCGGTTCCTGGCTAAGGTGTGCTGTAGCCTCTGCCAGCTTGGGATCCGGTACCCTGTTGCCAACTCTTCACCCTCTGGTCTAATTTGGGCTCTTGGAGTTCCTTCTTTCTCCCCCTCTGGGTCTTTCTCTCTCCTCTCTCTCTCTGGGCCTTGGAGCTGCTCTTCTCCTCTGCTCTCTTCCTCTGCTCTGCTCTGACAAAAGACTGACAGACTGACTGACCCTGATCTAAGATGGTGCCCACCTTATATACTCCCTCTATGTGTGAGCTCAGGTGACCAGCACCCAATGAGCTCCTAGCTTTACCCAGGCTGCTCCCCCTATCTGCCCCTACACTACTGGGATGTTCCACCCCCCTCCCACTCCAGCCAGGAACAGACACTGTCGTACCTGCACATTTCTCTAGTGGGAGTACCATCGGTCTGTTCCCCGGAAATGGGATGTGTGTAGTGCATGCAGCTAACTGAGCTCAGTTCCACACTCCATCCTTACCCGGGAGTGGAATATCACACCTCTGGCTGAGGTGCAATACCCCTGTAGCAGCCGAATCCTCAGGGTGCTACATTGGCATGACACAGGACCATTGGTAGCACTCACATTTTCTTCTCAGGACAATCATTCTTCCACAGGTCCTAACCAGTCTAAAGGGGCTTCATCAGAGAAAATAAATTTACCCCAGTCCTCTGCAGTCCAATCCTTGGACTTCCTACAGCTTACAGACTGATGACCCTTCAGACTGTTGGACAAATCTGGAACAATGATTGTCCTGAGAAGAAAGCATGAGCACTACCATGAGTTCTGTGTCATGCCAACCCTAAAGCATCCTGAGACCATTCATGTGTGGAGCTGCCAAATGAGTGAGCTTACTCACAGTTTTGCCTAAGAATACTGCCATAAATAAAAAAATGTATCTAAACATCTTCCAAAAGCAACATCTCCCAAAGATCCAGGAGCAATTTGATGATGAACAGTGCTTTTTCCAGCATGATGGAGACCATGTCTCAAGGCAAAAAGTGACAATTAAGTGACTTGGTGAAGAAAACATTGAAATTTTGAGCCCAGGACACTCCTCAGATCTCAATCCCATAGAGAACATGTGGTCAATCCTCAAGAGGCAAGTGGATAAAGAAAAAACACAGAGATTGTGACCAATACTAAGCATTGATTAGGTAAGACTGGGTTGTCATCAGTCAGGATTTGGCTCAGAAGCTGATATCCAGCTGCCAGGGCGAAGGGCAAAAGTCTTGAAAAATAAGGGTCAGCACTAGTGTTGAGCGATACCTTCCGATATCGGGAAATATCGGATCGGATTGGATCGGACCGATACCCAAAAAGTATCGGATATTGCCAATTCCGATACCGGAAACCAAGTCAATGAGACACAAATATCGGAATAAAAATAAACCCTTTCTTTCCTTGTAGGTTAATTCTACATGAAGGAAAACAGCTAAGAATAATGTAGAATGTATTACATGAAAAGCCAGCAATTCAGCAGCGGCATATACCGGTACTCGACAATTTAGACCAGAAAGAATAGAACATCACACATAGATTAGATAGATAGAAACATGTCAGTCACATATATATGAAGTACAGTGACAGTGTTGCTTACTGTACTTGTCATTTTGTGTAAAGGATTTATTAAAAAAAATAACAGTGTTTTCATGCTCAGTCTCTTTAAAAAAGCCGGCCGGCAATTCATCAGCGGTACCCGACAATTTAGAATAGAAAGAATAGAGAATCACACATAGATTAGATAGATAGAAACATGTCAGTCACATATATAAGAAGCACAGTGATAGTGTTGATTACTGTACTTGTCATTTAGTGTTAAAATAAAGGATTTATTAAAAAAAAAATTGGCGTGGGGTTCCTCGTAATTTTAGGCTCTAGCGGAGGTTAAGCAGACAGCTGGGGCAGATGTTTGAAGCCTGGGAAGGGGGTAATACCCACGGAGCTTCCCAGGCTACTAATATCAGCCCCCAGCTGAATACCTAGCCTTTACTAGCTATTAAAATGGGGGACCCCCCCAAAAAAATGATGTGGGGTCCCCCCTATTTTAATAGCTAGCAAAGACTAGGCAGACAGCTGGGGGCTGATATTAATAGCCCAGGAAGGGTGCCATGAATATTGGCCCCCTCCCAGGCTAGAAACACCAGCCGTCAGCCGCCCCAGAAATGGCGCATCCATAGGATGTGCCAATTCTGGCACTTAGCCTCGCTCTTCCCACTGCCCTGTAGCGGTGGCAGTGGGGTAATAAGGCTGGGGTTGATGTCAGCTTATAATGCCAGCTGACATCAAGCCCAGGTTAGTAATGGAGAGGCGTCTATAAGACACCCCCATTACTAACCCCATAGTCAAAGTTAAAAAAAAAAAAAACACCCAGAATAAAGTCCTTAAATTGAAATAAAGACACAATTCTTTATTGTTCTAAATGAAACCATACTTACCATCACGCCCATTCCAGCTGAAGCCAACGATCTCCTGCAATAAAAGTAAAATAATAAAGCAACATCATCCTTACCTTTCCATGGTTCCCACGACGGCTCCAGCTCTGCTACATTCACAGGACAGGCTGGATCGTAGCAGAAAGCTGCCATCCAGCTTGCTATGCCGCAGAGACTGAGAAGCGCAGGCATGCTTGCGCTCCTCAGTGTCTGGCTGTGACGGCATAAAGATGAGCCGAGGTCATGTCCAATGAACTCAGCTCACCTCATGCACGTCACTGACAGCGTGGGAAAATTCTCCTGCACTCAGCGCTTCAGCGTGAGAATTTTCCCACGCTGTCAGTGACGTGCATGAGGTGAGCTGAGTTCATTGGACATGAGCTCACCTCATGCACGTCACTGACAGCGTGGGAGAATTCTCCTGCTGAAGCGCTGAGCGCAGGAGAATTTTCCCACGCTGTCAGTGACGTGCATGAGGTGAGCTCATGCTCAACACTAGTCAGCACTGTAAATATTGAGTCTTTACATAAACTTGTATTTGTCAATAAAACTTTATATTTTATGAAAAATTTATAATTGAACTTCAGTAATTATAGAAACAGCTGACTAAAAGATCGAAAAGCACTGAAGCAGAAAATTGCTCATGTGTTAGCGACATTGTTAAAGTTGTAGGCACTGAATCACCATTCCTGATGAAGTGTGTGCTAGAGAAATGTTCATTCAGACATGAGTATTTTCTTTTAAGCAAGTGTTTTTACCATCAGAGTTTGGTCAGAGACTGAAACTAATTGCAGCATGTACTAGTTTCTTCAATATGTTGGATGAGATTCATTTATTCAAGTCTAAGGGTGAACAGAAAATAACGGATCTCATTTGGACCATCCGTACAGCATCCATTTTTTTAAGGACACAATTCCTAACAGAGGAAACGGTATTTGGTCTTGTAACTGTTAATAACTGCTGATGTAAAAACAGATGCCATACGGATTGTTTACTGATTGCATACTGACCACCATACTGATAAAAATAGTCTATTTTTTCTGGATGAAAATAGGACCATTTTTTTTTATACGCTCGTGTGAACTTGACCTATCAGTCAGTGAAAATGACAGCACTAGGAGGCAACTAGGATGTTATCAGTGTGCTGCATGAGTTTTTTTCTAAACCATAGACTCGCACAGGTGATTTTGATTCAAAACTAGAATCAAAATGATTCCATGTTTTGATTTTTTGCAAACACTCAGTCTGCAAAGAAACACGTGAACAGGCCCTTAGACTATAATAGGTTTCTGTTCTATCTGTGAAAAACACGAGAAAACCATGCATGTGATTATAGTCTTACCCAATAAAGTATACGTGATGTTTAATAGTCTTGTGTCAAAATGAATGATACCTCAATTAACAAACCAGAAAGATCATAATTGCAAGCTTTTGGTCCTTCTGTGTAGGTGTAAGAGTGGTGGACTGTACTACTGTATTCCTGCCCCTGAAGACACCCATCGCGTCATGTACATAATGTCATGCATTTTTATATATACAGTTGAAACCAGAAGTTTACATACACTATATAAAAAGACACATATGCATGTTTTTCTCAATATCTGACATGAAATCAGAAGAGCCCTTTCCTGTTTTAGGTCAATTAGGATTACCATCATTTTTAATATTTGCCAAATGGCAGAATAATGAGAGAGAGAGAATGTTTTAAGGCATTTTTATTATTTATTGCAAAGTCAAAAGTTTACATACACTAAGATTACTATGCCTTTAAACAATTCTGGGCTGCCCATATAATGATGTCATGTGTTTGGAAGCTTCTGTTTTTTGACAACAGCTGAGTTAATTAGAGACATAACTGTGGATGTATTTTAATGCACACCTGAAACACACTGCTTCTTTGTGTGGCATCAAGGGAAAGTTAAAAGAAATCAGCCAAGATATCAGGAAGAGAATTGTGGACTTGCACAAGTCTGGCTCATCCTTGGGTACAATTTCAAGATACTTGAAGGTGCCTCGTTCATCTGTACAAACAATTATATGCAAGTACAATCAATATGGCAATGTCCAGCCATCATACCGCTCAGGAAGGAGACGGGTACTGCGTCCCAGAGATGAACATGCTTTGATCCGATATGTGCATATCAACCCAAGGACAAAAGCAAAAGACCTTGTGAAGATGATGACGAAAGCTGGTAAGATTGTGTCAATATCTACAGTGAAACGAGTGCTGTATCAACATGGGCTGAAAGGCCACTCTGCCAGGAAGAAGCCATTACTCCAAAAGAAACATAAAAAATCCAGAATAATGTTTGCAAATGCACACAGGAACAAAGACCTTAATTTTTGGAGACATGTCCTGTGGTCTGATGAAACTAAAATTTAACTTTTTGGGCATAATGACCATTGTTACATTTGGAGAAAAAAGGGAGAAGCTTGGAAGCCTAAGAACACCATCCCAACTGTGAAACACGGGGGTGGCAGCATCATGTTGTGGGGTTGTTTTGCTGCAGGAGGGACTGGTGCACTTCACAAAATAGATGGCATCATGAGAAAAGAAGATTATGTGGCAATATTGAAGCAACATCTCAAGACGTCTTCCAGGAAATTAAAGTTTGGGTGGAAATGGGTCTTCCAAATGGACAATGACCTGAAGCATACTGCCAAAATGGTAACAAAGTGGCTTAAGGTTAACAAAGTCAATGATTTGGCGTGGCCATCACAAAGTCAAATACTAATGAAATGTATGTAAACTTTTGGCTTCGCAGTAAGTAATAAAAATGCCTTAAAACATTCTCTCGCTCTCTCATTATTCTGGCATTTGGCAAATATTAAATATTATGGTAATCCTAATTGACCTAAAACGGGAAAGGTTTATTCTGATTTCACATCAGATATTGAAAAACACATGCATATGTGTCTTTATATAGTGTATGTAAACTTCTGGCTTCAACTGTATATATATATATATATATATATATATATATATATATATATATGTGTGTGTATATATATATATATATATATATATGTATATATATATGTATACATATATATATATATATATATATATATATATATATATATATACCGTATATATATATAATATGTTAACTATGTACTGTGGTTTTAGTGTATATTGTGAATAGACTGACATGTTAGTAAACAGCATAGGGTAAGATATAGATTGGGGTCTAGAACATGAGATAAGGACAATAGGCTTAGTACATACTGTTATAGGATAGTAACTGTAGTTACCTGAATGTATAGTACAAGATGCAGTCAATGTTTGGAACTATCCCACAGTGGGAGGGGTATAGTGCTAGTGAAAAGCAGGCACTACCTGATAGTTAGTCAGATGGGGTAGTACAGTAACCAAGGTCTAGCTCAAGTGCAGTGGGCTGCTATTTTCAGCAAATATCTATCATTCATGGTAGTGGGAGGTCTTACTAGAATTTCTTGTGGACATTCCTGCAATGTCCAGAGCTCAAGGCTCGGTACAGGTACTATGGAGAGTGCCTTATCATCTGGCATACAGGAGACGATGGACGTGGAACCGCGTTAACGGAAGATAAAGGATCCCAGATGGACTGCGAGACTGGGTGAGAAATCCCAGGCGCTGAGAGAGCAAGTGAATGTGGGAATAGTCAAGGTGGAACGGATAGCGATGATGAGGGCATGCTGTGTTAAGGAAACAAGGAAAAGGAAGTGTGGTGCCCAACACTGCGGGTTGCAATCTGATGAACTGGAACTGTCCAGTAAACTTTTCTGTGTTGAAACAAACCAGATGTCCTTTGATCTATGTGCGGCAGTTCCTGAAGATGGAGGCCTAGAGAAGGTGTAGGCCTGCGGCTTACAATTGAGTGTGATCCACCCCACACATAATAGCATATTGGGACTGTGAAGTGCCGGAGCATTATGAAGCAGCAACTCGGCCATGGCTACCGCCTGCGGTCACTTTACATAGGGACCACAGGACCAATAAAAAAAGAGCGTAGCAACATTACATACCATACACAGATAATTTTTTACATTTTTTTTATTTTGTCTGAAAACAAGAATGTGGAACTTGTTTCCCTCTGACTACAGAAAAAAAATAAAGGAGATCATACCAAGATGGATAATTTCCTTGTCATTAAGTCCTAGTTCTGGAAAACGGAGTTCTTTCATCTTTCCATTCTGACATAATGAACTGATAATATTCTCCAATCCAGGGCAGTATGCACACCTCATTGTAAAGGAGGTCAGATTACTGAAATGCTCAATAAAGTTGGCTGCAATGTAAAATGCAAACAAGGATTATTATTATTAATAATAATAATAATAATAATAATGATAATATTACACAGCTGTTGAAGTCCTGACTGTATCTGATCATGAAACTCAATGTTTGATTGAGCCATTTTTCATTTCTGCACTTACATTTTTCTTCCTCTTCTTCTAAGAACAGTAACATTTTTTTCTGTTGCCATATGAGGACATATTTGGCTTATAGCGCTATTCCAAGTCCCATAACTTTTTTATTTTGTTCCATCGATGGAGTTTTACTAGGGTTTATTTTTTGCATAGCAAGCTGTAGTTTTTATTGGCATCATTTTGGTTGTATATGACTTTTGATCACTTCCATTTTTTGGGATTAGACCTAAAAAACCCACAATTCTGGCATTTTTTTCTTTATGACATGAACTGTATGGGTTATATACTTCTATATTCTGAAAGATCAGAATTTAAGGACATGGCGATCTTAATCTTAAACATACTTTTTTTATGTTTTTAACTATTTTGTTTAGATTCAAAATGGGATAAGATGGGTGATTTATATTTTTATATTATTGAACTATTTTTTTAAACTTTTTTATAAATTTTTTTTACAATTTTAGATCTCTGCTCTACAGGACCTGTGATTGTTTTCTTACTTGCACTGCATTAGTATTGCACTTTACTTTCAGTTTACTAATCAAGGAGCATCTATATGGTTGGTCCCTGGTTACCATTTCAACCCACCAGCACCAAGGGTAGGTCTTTGAGAGAAAAATGGCATCCTTAGGATTTAATCACCTAAAGAAACTATATTTGTAACTATGGGCCTTAGAACTAACTGGCAGGTAGTTGCTAACTACCTCGGTCTCTTGCTCAGAGCGGTCACTGACTGCTCCAGCCGGTGATCCTGAGCTTTTGTTTTAGATTTTTCCCTTGAATATCTGACTGCAGTGCTTTTGGAAAGAAAAACACAAGCAATAAAAAGACCACAAAACCATGGTCTTTTTTTCCCCAAGAGGCTAAGCAGAAAGAATTGGTAGTGTCTCAAAGCATTTTGTTAGGTTGGTATAGTATAAGTATTGGTAGTTTTTTGATCCAAAGCCAAGACTGGATGTAATTGGAATGGGGAATATAATATAAGGACTTATACTTCTCCTTCCAGCTGGATCCATGTCTTATTTGGCTCAAAAACTGCATTTTCAGTGGAAAATTGCTCATGTGCACTAGTGCATTCTCAAACATGTACTGTGTGCTTTCCATTAATGCACCTCTTAAGGGGACGGTTGAAAACAACTTCCGTGTTACAGAACACCGGGACGGGAATAGGGATTCGCACTATCTCCGTTAACAGCACGAGAGATGTGCAATAAATATCTGTAGTCCTGTTGCGGCACAGGGACTACACAGTTGGCGCTAGGATGCGTGTGTGACTCACGCCGGCGAATACGTGCCCCCAGCGGCGTGCTACCGGACTGAGGAGGATCCCTCCACGTGGCTTACAGGTGGTACTGGGAATAGGGTGTCTGCAGACTGCTCGGGGTGTAAGGCGACCCCTTTGTCAGAGCCAGGCTGTCAGATGAAGCTACCTGCCTATTTCATCTAAGCCTGCCTATTTCCACTAAACCTGCCTTCCAGAAACTAAATCACACGTGGAGCCCAAGAGACTAAGCGTCCACACCATCACAGCTCAATGATCAGAGCGCGCCGCCATGTTTGTGGGCGGGCTTTTTAAAAATTAAGCCCTGCCCACCGTCGCACCATTGGTGACGTCACCCGCGACCAATAAGGCGGTGCCAGGTTACCGGATCAGCTGACTCCCAAACCACCAATCACGGTCCGCCATGTCACGGGCATGCTCAGTACAGAGAATCCTGGTCTTAGGCTTTAGCAGCCCTGTCTCCCTCCGCAACCTATCCTGCATGTTGCTAGGAACAAAGACCCGAGAGACAACCTGTACCTCTCGTGGACCAGCAAGATGTTGGGACTGATGATGATGCTGAGCAGCATCAGCCCTGGCTGGACCAGAATGGGAGACCACAGAATCCACTGATGGTTCGGAACCCATTCCGAACAGCATCACTCCAATGTTTTTTTTTATTTCAGCACTGGAGTGGAGCTACTGACCTAAGGTCCCTGACCCATATATTTTACTTACCAGTTGCCGTCTTCAGCTCTTCGAGGAGCTGCTCCGGTCCTGTGGTGCCATCTTGTGGTCGCAACTTCTGACTGACTGACCGGAAGTCAGAGGTAACGGCCACAAGCTCTCAATGTCAATCTATGAGAACCTCATTCTGGCTCTTAGACTTATATTGAGTAGTGACTTCCGGATCACCCAGCAAATACTAGAGCGATCAGGCAAGTCACAACCTGCACAAGACGACTGGAGAGGCACCGATAAAAGATGAAGACAGTGGCGGGTAAGTATAATACTACGTGCAGGGAACTTACATTAGTGTCACCAATCCAGAGGTAAAATAAAAACGCTGGAGCTTTAAATTTCCCATGAATTTCAATGTCGATAGTGACTTGTAGGATTGCTACTTCCAATAGGTGACACTAGCGTTTAAGTCTTCTTCTCTGAAGAGGCAATTTGCATAATATTTTTAGTTACTCACTTGACAATTTTCATTCTGCATTTTGAAACACACAATTGCATCAAAGAACATCGCAAAAAAAAGCAAATAAATAAAAACCCATACATCACAAACTTGTATAAGAGGTGTGTCTCGGTAATTTTTCAGCTGCATGCCTTTACGAGAAGATTCAAACATAACGTTACTAGGGCTTACTATAATAGTCCAGGGGCTAGCTATATTCATATAGTAATGCTTTGTGTAATTGCTATTTTTTTCTTCAATTTCAACATAATTTGGGCACATGGGCAAACAGTTCTGCAAACGCGTTTTAGTTTTTTTTTTTTTTTTAAGATTCATAAATCGTATCATGGTAAAAGCCGGGCTCCACACAATCCTAACAATGAGTGGGTTCCAGGTCCTGCTCTTACATATACAGTCAGTCTCCTACTTGACATATAAAACAGATGAGTTTAGGAGCTGTATTTGAGGACTTCATTATCTGCTAGACCAACCACAAGCTTGGATGAAGAGTTCAGAGTATTTATATTTTATATGTAAGTTTGCTGAATCCTTGATCTTTTTTGCCTGTCTCTGGCACATGGTTTTACACAAAAGTAAAATACATAAATATTATAAATACATAAACTCACCTAATCTGTTGGCCTGTCCTTTAATGCAAATATTCTCAAGCACAATGTTTTCAATATAGTGCAGGCTTTTAAATTCATCTGATAAAACATTAACTATTTCATATTTATTTTCATCTATGGGACAGATCACCACCAGTTCTTTCAATTCTTTGAAAGAATGTATGTTGGAAAGTACAAATTCTGTAAAAATAAATAATGATAATGCTATATAATAGTGAAAGTGGCATGAGAGGCATCAAATGCTGCTTATCTTGTAGCTAATAAACACAGTTTAACATTACCCATATGGCAGACATGAGAGAATATAGTCCCCCAACAATGATCCCACTATTTTCTGTACAGGAGCCATAATTGAACTTGAAAGAACACAATAACTAGCAATGCAAGTTCTGAACTTGTGGTCATTTCTCTACCAGCTAAGACAAAGGGGTGTACAATGAGCTGATAATGACAATTTTTGTAATAGTTGGGATTTGTTCACACTATATTCAGGACCTATGTCAGGAATTCCTTCTGCCTTATAACATTTTAGTCTGGTTTATAATACTTACAGTTAGCGATAGACTGGGTTGCCAAGAGTCCATCAGTAATAATGACTATGGGGACCCACAGGTCAGCTACATGCAAATATTACGCTACTCCCATTCACAAATTTAACTCTGCTTCCATATAATAACACACTGGGTAGTTTGTTAAATGAATGATGAGAAGCTGCCTTTGTCTGTACATAGTAAATCCAGTGCATTGTGCAAACTAGTATTCATATAGAAAGGTGAGGGCCCACTCCTGAAGAGGGGCCTACCGGGGGATTTACCCTTCTCCCTGTGGGCCAGTCCGAGCCTGCTTACACTAGAAAGGAATTGATTGTGGTTTTCTGGGATCCAAATATTGATAGTCTATTCTAAGCACAGGACATCAATAAAAGATTGGTGGGGGTCCGACTCTTGGCACCAACTAACTATTTAAAAGGGCTAGTGCACTTAGGCAGGCGCTGCAGCCTCCTCAGTGTTTCACTGCTCTGTATACCTGCTCACAGTTTACTTAGTATAGGCTATGCTGGGTAATGCAGCGTTGTCCTATTCACTTCAACAGGACTATGCTGCAATACCCAGCACAGTTGCTACTGAGCAGATAGCGTGCAGTTAGATAGAGCTATTCCCTTTGCTTTTGAATTAAATAAAAGGTCAGAATATTACAGGCTGGTAGACTCTTTGGCCCCTTGTACAGTATGATATGAGAACTTGTGGAGGACCAATCTGAAGAAATAATACTTAATACATTTCACCTTCAAAATTTTCTTATCTGTAATGCTTACCTGGTGGTGGCATTGAAACTATTTTCAGACTTTGCAATGAGGTCAGAAATGCAATTAATTCTTGGTCCTCTATGGTCAGCTTTGTAAATGCGATCTTGAGACTCGTAATGGAACCTTTGTACTGATCTATGCAGGGCCACATACTTTCAAGAAATCCTGGGCAATTGTTCAAGTCCAGACCAATTTGAATGGAAAGACTACAGAAAAACATAATATTAACTAGGATATTGTCGCTTTCCACAGGACAACCATCCACTTTGACGGTTAGCAACAAGATTTTGTGAATTTCAGGACTGAAGCCCAGTGTTGACAGGTTATCAATTTTTATATCCAAATACTCCAAAGCTGGCATATGTGCCTTTTGTTGCAGATTGGATGTAAGCTGAAAAGCATTGGCGTAGTCTGCATCAACTGTTGGCACAGACCAAAGAGATTTGAAGCTCTCGGTATTCAGAAAGTTCATGTTAAAACCCATATTAGCTGAAGGAATGACTATTTCCATTCTCTTCAATAACCGTAAACCTTCCGGATATCTATGAAAAAATCGAAGCAGTGTTTTCTCTGGCCATGACAAAACCATAGATATGGTTTTTCCTTTGAGAAAGCGCAATATGATGGGTGCGCAGTAAGAGAGATGGTTACTCTCTTCACCTAATGCAATCGCCTTATTCAGTATAATATTACTGGTAGGTTCATTATTAGATCCTATGTTAGGCATCAGGCTCTTCAAATTGTCCATGACTTTCGATAAACTCAAAAAACTTTCTATGATTTCGAGTTCAGGGTGCTGTTGTAGGTGAACATTTTTCTTGTCTCTCTGACAATGAAATGCATCACTGTTCTCCAGCAAATTGAACATGTGGGAGATGACAACTATCGTACTTTCAGGAGAATGCATGCATGTATACTTCAAGAAATACAAGAAGGGTCCAATGACTTTCGGGATAGTATCAATGCTTTGGAGAAAAGTCAGGCCTTTCTCATTCTCTCTTGCATCTCCAGACTGCAAAAGTTCATTCATTCGTTTTCCAGCTAAAAATTCTTGAAATGATGGGTGAAAAAATCTGAAAATGGGATGGAGTCTCTGAGATGTGAACATGCTCAATATTTTATATTTAAGAGCCTCATCAATGTTCACTGCAGATTCCCTTAAGACCTCATTTGTGAATTCAAAGCATGACTTAAAGAGGTTAGTAATTGCAAGTTCCTCGCATGAAAGTACGACAGCATTTATGGTTTCCATTTCATTAGGATGCCTCAAAAAGATATGCATCAGATACGACTTCCATACCAAAGTATCCACTGATATTTTTTCAATTGGGTCTTGTACCCATAAGACACATAGGCAGAAAGTAAAAAGTGGAGACTTCAAAACCAGTTGCAATGTGTTAGTAGATATCAGTTTCATAGTAATTCCTTCCACAATTGTTAAATTGTGTGAAAAAAGATTTTTAAAGATAAAAATGGAGCTACTGTTGGGAAAGTCTTGGATGCTGAGTATAGCCCTTGCGTATTGACGAAGATTACGACCCTTAGCAGTGTTCACTGCGATTGCCAGACTCAACCTGTTCCAGTGGTTCATCTTTATGAGTTCCTCTATGGATTCTGGAAGGGAGTCCATCACACCATAGTCATCCAAGAGGAACATAACCTGGTTCTTAAACTGCTTTATAATTTCCTCCAGACTTTCTTCTGTCAGTGATGTTGAGGATCCAATCAACTGTTGGCAGATGGTGTCACTCAGACTTTGCTGTCTCCCAACAGAAGAAAGAGAAATATAAAACACAAGACTAAATCTACTGAGTATAGGACATGATCCTGAGGCCCACAGAAGGGCAATCTTTCTGAGAAGAGCGGTTTTTCCACTGCCGGCTTCACCTTCTATCATGGTGATGTCATTCAGATCTGTTAGAATATCTGGTAATGTCATTACATCCAATGCCTTGTTTGTGATGCTCTTAGATACAATAGACACATCTGCAAATAGTGAGCTCAAATCAATAGAAACATGAGAAGAACTTGGGAATGGTTGTAATTTTCTGAATTTAGGATCATTATACAATCCCATTAGAGATTTTCTTAACTCCATGACTTCAATAGGGCAGAATTCATTATGGATGTCTAAACCTGCCGACATAAAATGTATAATTATTGTAAACACATCAGAATGGTGGGGCCTCCGAACAAGGTTGAGACCTATTTTACAGAGAATTTGTATCACAATTAATGGCTTGTCCACTACTTAGATATTGATTGCTCCGTACACTGTTTACATCCAGCTGCTGCTGGAAATACAAATGGCTGATTAATGGGAGTTCTGGATGT
The DNA here is from genome assembly GCF_046119375.1 of Phyllobates terribilis. Lineage (NCBI taxonomy): Eukaryota > Metazoa > Chordata > Amphibia > Anura > Dendrobatidae > Phyllobates > Phyllobates terribilis. The sequence goes on along the minus strand of NW_027362761.1, from coordinate 481,940,569 downwards.
TGGACCATCAACATTCTTAAGGATATGCCATTAATATCTAAGTAGTGAACATCCCCTTTAAAATCACTATGTTAAATGTTGCTCAGTGTACCTCATGACTGATATAAAAATATTATTTCAGATATAATAAGCATTGAAAGACTTTTATATGGCACACTTAACCAGTTAACAACCAAATACGGTACATTTACGATGCTTCTTCCTAGTCTTTAGATCATTAGTATTGTAAATTATGGCGCGGGCTTAAAGCTCCTGCAATCTAGCAGGAACAGGTTTTTTCCCCCTGTTGTTAGAAGACAGAAGCAGTTTATTACCGCTTCCTTTTCTTTTATTTTGCCAGCTAAATAGCAAGTAAAAAGCGCAATGCAGAGCACAGTAGCACTGAAACTGCCGAGGTTTCTCTAGGGCCGGGTAATCACATGATCACTGGTTCTCTAATGGCATAGCATACAGTGGGTACGGAAAGTATTCAGACCACTTTAAATTTTTCACTCTTTGTTTCATTGCAGCCATTTCGTAAATTCTAAAAAGTTCATTTTTTTCTCATTAAAGTACACTCTGCACCCCATCTTGACTGAAAAAAAAAACAGAAATGTAGACATTTTTGCAAATTTATTAAAAAAGAAAAACTGAAATATCACATGGTCATAAGTATTCAGACCCTGTGCTTGGTATTGAGTAGAAGCACCCTTTTGAGCTAGTACAGCCATTAGTCTTCTTGGGAATAATGCAACAAGTTTTTCACACTTGGATTTGGGGATCCTCTGCCATTCTTCCTTGCAGATCCTCTCCAGTTCTGTCAGGTTGGATGGTGAATGGTGGTGGACAGCCATTTTCAGGTCTCTCCAGAGATGCTCAATTGGGTTTAGGTCAGGGCTCTGGCTGGGCCAGTCAAGAATGGTCACAGAGTTGTTCTGAAGCCACTCCTTTGTTATTTTAGCTGTGTGCTTGCTTGAGGTCATTGTCTTGTTGGAAGGTGAACCTTCGGCCAAGTCTGAGGTCCAGAGCACTCTGGAAGAGGTTTTCATCCAGGATATCTCTGCAGGTGATGAGCAGTGCCTGGTTTTCTCCACACATACCACTTAGAACTTTTTAGTGATAATTCTATCTTCGTCTCATCAGACTAGAGAATCTTATTTCTCATTGTCTGGGAGTCCTTCATGTGTTTTTGAGCAAACTCTATGTGGGCTTTGATATGCCTTGCACTGAGGAGAGGCTTCCATCGGGCCACTCTGCCATAAAGGCCCGACTGGTGGAGGGCTGCAGTAATAGTTGACTTTCTGGAACTTTCTCCCATCTCCCTACTGCATCTCTGGAGCTCAGCCACAGTGATTTTGGGGTTCTTCTTTACCTCTCTCACCAAGGTTCTTCTCCCACGATTGCTTAGTTTGGCTGGACGGCCTGGTCTAGGAAGACTTCTGGAGGTGCCAAATTTCTTCCATTTAAGGATTATGGAGGCCACTGTGCTCTTAGGAACCTTAAGTAATGCAGAAATTCTTTTGTAACCTTGGCCAGATCTGTGCCTTGCCACAATTCTGTCTCTGAGCTCCTTGGGCAGTTCCTTTAAGCTCATGATTCGCATTTGGTCTGACATGCACTGTGAGCTGTGAGGTCTTATATAGACAGGTGTGTGCCTTTCCAAATCAAGCATGTGACTTAAATATGGGTGTCTGAGCAAAGGGTCTGAATACTTATGACCATGTGATATTTCAGTTTTTCTTTTTTAATAATTTGCAAAAATGTCTACATTTCTGTTTTTTTCAGTCAAGATGGGGTGCAGAGTGTACTTTAATGAGAAAAAAATTATTATTTTAGAATTTACCAAATGGCTGCAATGAAACAAAGAGTTAAAAATTTAGAGGGGTCTGAAAACTTTCCGTACCCACTGTTGTTACTGGGTCCTACCAGACTCAGATCAGCTCTGCCAGTGACACCTTGCACAGCAGGGGGCTGTATTCCTCTTTAGCTGGGGCTCCTATTGTAATATATATATACAGTACAGACCAAAAGTTTGGACACACCTTCTCATTGAAAGATTTTTCTGTATTTTCATAACTATGAAAATTGTACATTCACACTGAAGTCATCAAAACTATGAATTAACACATGTGGAATTATATACTTAACAAAAAAGAGTGAAACAACTGAAAATATGTCTTATATTCTAGGTTCTTCAAAGTAGCCACCTTTTGCTTTGATGACTGCTTTGCACACTCTTGGCATTCTCTTGATGAGCTTCAAGAGGTAGTCACCGGAAATGGTCTTCCAACAATCTTGAAGGAGTTCCCAGACATGCTTAGCACTTGTTGGCCCTTTTGTCTTCACTCTGCGGTCCAGCTCATTCCAAACCATCTCGATTGGGTTCAGGTCTGGTGACTGTGGAGGCCAGGTCATCTGGCGTAGCACCCCATCACTCTCCTTCTTGGTCAAATAGCCCTTACACAGCCTGGAGGTGTTTAGGGTCATTGTCCTGTTGAAAAATAAATGATGGTCCAACTAAATGCAAACCGGATGGAATAGCATGCCGCTGCAAGATGCTGTGGTAGCCATGCTGGTTCAGTATGCCTTCAATTTTGAATAAATCCCCAACAGTATCACCAGCAAAGCACCCCCACACCATCACACCTCCTCCTCCATGCTTCACGGTGGGAACCAGGCATGTAGAGTCCATCCGTTCACCTTTTCTGCGTCGCACAAAGACACGGTGGTTGGAACCAAAGATCTCAAATTTGGACTCATCAGACCAAAGCACAGATTTCCACTGGTCTAATGTCCATTCCTTGTGTTCTTTAGCCCAAACAAGTCTCTTCTGCTTGTTGCCTATCCTTAGCAGTGGTTTCCTAGCAGCTATTTTACCATGAAAGCCTGCTGCACAAAGTCTCCTCTTAACAGTTGTTGTAGAGATGTGTCTGCTGCTAGAACTCTGTGTGGCATTGACCTGGTCTCTAATCTGAGCTGCTGTTAACCTGCGATTTCTGAGGCAGGTGATTCGAATAAACTTATCCTCAGAAGCAGAGGTGACTCTTGGTCTTCCTTTCCTGGGGCGGTCCTCATGTGAGCCAGTTTCTTTGTAGCGCTTGATAGTTTTTGCTACTGCACTTGGGGACACTTTCAAAGTTTGCCCAATTTTTCGGACTGACTGACCTTCATTTCTTAAAGTAATCATGGCCACTCGTTTTTCTTTACTTAGCTGCTTTTTTCTTGCCATAATACAAATTCTAACAGTCTATTCAGTAGGACTATCAGCTGTGTATCCACCAGACTTCTGCACAACACAACTGATGGTCCCAACCCCATTTATAAGGCAAGAAATCCCACTTATTAAACCTGACAGGGCACACCTGTGAAGTGAAAAATATTTCCGGTGACTACCTCTTGAAGCTCATCAAGAGAATGCCAAGAGTGTGCAAAGCAGTCATCAAAGCAAAAGGTGGCTACTTTGAAGAACCTAGAATATAAGACATATTTTCAGTTGTTTCACACTTTTTTGTTAAGTATATAATTCCACATGTGTTAATTCATAGTTTTGATGCCTTCAGTGTGAATTTACATTTTTCAAAGTCATGAAAATACAGAAAAATCTTTAAATGAGAAGGTGTGTCCAAACTTTTGGTCTGTACTGTATATATACACAGTACTGTGTAAAAGTTTTAAGCAGATGTGGCAACAAAGCTGCAAAAATAAGAATGCTTTACTAAAAAAAGTTTTTTTAATAATTAGCAAAATGCGAAGTGAACAAAGAGAAATCAAAATCATATCAATATTTGGTGTGACTGCCCTTTCTCTTCAAAACAGCATCAATTCTCCTAGATATATTTGCACACAGTATTTGAAGGAACTCAGCATGAAATCCCTTACAGACTTGATCATCCTGAAATCAGAGCTCTCTGCAGGCCATATCATCACTTCCAGGACTCCTTGTTTTTCTTGGGAATTTAGTTAGGATTAAAACGGTCATCAATGCTAAAAAAATATAGGCTGATACTTATCCGTCATGCAATAACATCAGGGAGGCATCTGATTGGCTCTAAATTTAATCTGCAGCAAGACTACCCCCCGCCCCTCCAAATATACAGCCTATGTCATTAAGAACTATCTTTAGGATAAAGGAGTACAAAAAGTCCTGGTAGTGATGATATGGCCTCCACAGAGCCCTGATCTACACATCATCAAGTATATCTCCAGAGACAGAAGGGTTTTCACAAGCCTACATATCCAGGAGATAAGTGGTTAGTTCTCCAAGATGTATGGAACAATCTCCCTCCCGAAGTATATGCAAAAACTGTCTGCAAATAAGTGTACCTATACAAATTGATGTTTTGAGGCTGTTTTCAATGAAAACAGAGGTCACACCAAATATTATTGTGATTTACACTTATTTTTTCTTCATTTACTTTGCATTTTATTAATTGGTAAAAATAAACAATTAACACTTCTATTTTTGAAAGCGTTTTTACAGTGCTGCATCTTTTCCACAATTGACTAAAACTTTTACACAATAAGATATATAAATTAGACAGTATTGTGGACCCCAAAACAGCACAAAAATAGATCATTTGCTCCACATAAATTAACCCTTTCGCAACCTTGGTTTTTGTCGTTTTTGCATTTTCGTTTTTTGCTCCCCTTGTTCCCAGAGCCATAGCGTTTTTATTTTTTGGTCAATATGGTCATGTGAGGGCTTATTTTTTGCGGGACGAGTTGTACTTTTCAACGCCATTACTAGTTTTACCATATCGTGTACGGGAAAACAATTCCAAGTGCAGTGAAATTGCAAAAAAAAGTGCAATACCACAGTTGTTTTTTTATTTTATTTGTTTACCACCACGTTCACTGAATGCTAAAACTGACCTGCCATTCTTATTCTCCAGGTCATTACGAGTTCATAGACACCAAACATGTATAGGTTCTTTTTTTATTTAAGTGGTGAAAAAAAATTTAAAAAATTTGGTAAAAAAAAAAAAAGACCTGTAGCGTCTCCATTTTTTGGGATCTGGGGCTGGGTGAGGGCTTATTTTTTGCGTGCCGGGCTGACGTTTTTATTGATAACATTTTGGGGTAGATCCGATATTTTGATCGCCCGTTATTGCATTTTATTGCAATTTTGCGGTGACCAAAAACGTAATTCTGGCGTTTAGAATTTTTTTCTCGTTACGCCGTTTACCGTTCGGATTAATTCTTTTTTTATATTGATAGATTGGGCGATTCTGAGCGCGGAGATACCAAATATGTCTATGCAAGTTTTTTTTTATATATTTTATTTTGAATGGGCCGACCACTAGGTGGTGCTCATAGCGACCAGCTCATGACAACCACAGGCGTCTGCTGCAGACCCTGGGTTGTCATGCCCGCCCATCAGTGACCCGCGATCATGTGATGGGGGTCGCCGATGGGCGTGGCTTAGGACACGCTTCCCGGAAGCGCGCGTTACATGCCGCTGTCGGAGATTGACAGCGGCATTTAACATGTTAACAGCTGCGGGTGGATCGCGATTCCACCTGCGGCTGTTGTGGGCATATGTCAGCTGTAATAATCAGCTGACATGTGCTCGGTTCAGTGCGGGCTCAGTGACGGAGCCCTCACTGAACCGGGGGATTACAGCCTGTGCGTACTAATACGTCACAAGCTATAAGCCTCATGCAGCCATGTCAGTTAAAAAAATGCAAAAAATGATGGCTGCTGCAAAGAGGAGAGGCACAAATGAAAAAAATTAGTATAACTAGGCACTATGGCCCAGTCACGCCTGGTTGCTAATGGGTTAAAGCACACATAAAAATCTGGATTTTTTTTAATCATATAATATACCTACCGCTGACTTTCAAGGGGACCTCTTCCTTCTTGTCTTTAATAGGCTAAAAAATAAGAATTGCATACATAACTATGTATGATGTGTTTTTTTGTTACAAAACTAGAACAGTAAAAAAAAAGACAAGTCCATTAAAATCAGCAGGGGAATAGCAGAGGATTTTGATGACTTGTAGGACTGTGCGTAAATGTTGGTACTTTGCTTACCTAAGCGTTCATGTTGTTTTTCTCTAAGAAACTGCCTAATCCTTTTCTGAAGACAGCAACTCCGGTAATCAGCCCCGAGCTATTTCCATTTCTACACTTTTATTACATATATAGAAGTTCACTGAGAGGCTCAGCTCTCAAATCACAGTCCAACAATGAATTGCCTTTAGAAACATTTGTGAAAAAATGGCTCCCACTAAAGAACTTACTGAATTAAAGCGTTGTCAGCTCATGAGACTTCTTCCCTTGCTATTATTGGCAAGCTGAAGTATTTAGGAACCACAGCAACTCAGCCAATAAGTGACAGACCACATAAAGTTACAGAGCAAGTTCTGAGGCGCATAGTGCAGAAAATTCGCTGACGCTCTGCCAACTTAATCCAAACCTCCTCTGACATTAACATAATTACAAAACTGTATGTGTGGAGCTTTATAGCATGTGTTGCCATGGCTGAGCATCTGCATGCAAGCTTTACATCACCAAGCACAATGCCAAGAGTTGGGTGAAGAGGTGTAAAGCTGCCACTTCTGGGCTCTGGAGGAGTAGAAATGGGTTCTGTGGAGTGATGAGTCACGTTTCTCTATCTGACAGTCTTATACATGAGACTTGGTTTGGCAAATGCCAGGAGAAGGTTAACTGCCTTTACTGATTGTACCAACTGTAAGGAGGAGTGATAATGCCATGGAGTGTTTTTGGTGTTTTTCAGAGGTTGGCCTAGACTCCTAAGTTCCAGTAAAGGTGAATCTTAATGCTTCAGCATACCAAAATGTTTTGGACAATTGTCGCTTCCAAAGTTGTGGAAACAGTGTAGGGACGACCCTTTCCTGTTCCAGCGTAGCTGTGCCCCAGTGCACAAAGGGAGCGTCCATCAAGACATGGTTGGATGAGTTGGGTGTAGAAGAACTTGACTGGCCGCACAGAACCCTGCATCCAACACCTTAGTTATAAACTAGAACAGAGATTATAAGTCAGGTCCTTTCACCCAATATCAGTATGTGACCTCACAAATGCTTTTCTGGGTGTATGGGCAAAAATTCCCACAGACACACTGTAAAATCTTGTAGAAATTCTTCCCACAAGAGCGGAAAGCTGTCACAGTTCTAAAGGGGAGACCTACTCCATATTAATGTTTATGGATTTAGAATGACATGGCATAAAAGCTTCTGTAAGTAAATTTTGTAGATGTCAAATAACTTTTTCCCATATACTGTATATATCTTATTCTGCATTTCCAGTAACAAAAGGATTGACCACGTTACAAGATCGTCACTTCTAGTTCCTCCAATATAGCCACTTGTTCCTTTTTCACTATTTCTTCAGTATAAGGTTATACAGAGTTTTGGGGGTCTTTTAGCATATGTAGCATATTTTTTTTACCACGTGGCTTTGTTTTTTGCCAAAACTTCCTGCCACCCTAGAATGAACAACGTGAACCTTTAAAACTAATTTTTATTCAGAATGAACATTAAAAAACACCAATGCCCATGTATAATATGCTCAAATAGAAAATATACTGTATATGCAGTATATTTTTGGATTAGGAGATAAAGCCTATGTATTGCTATAATATCATTAAGCTCATATTACTCAATTATGAAATAATGAACATACACAACAGACACCACCAGCAAAAACCTGTAATGCCCTATTGAAATGCCTAGTGCTGGTATTACCTAACCACAGAGGTTGGCAACCTAGAAAAACGAGATATGGTGCCCCCGCTCAATGGTGGCTCTCCCCAACTCACCCTAGTGCTGCCCTCTCGCTATAACAGAATAATAAAGGGAAAAGGTGAAATTAGGGAATCGATAGAGAATAATTAGAGAATCAGTAGATATGTGTAGCAATAGTAGTGACTAAAAACGTCAAATAGATATAACCATTAACTTGGCGTAGTACTACTTGGCCTCTGCCCCCAACATTATCTCAAAGTGATGTGGCAGAAAATAGGGTAGATGGCTGAATATGTTTATATAAGATAATTAATATACATACAGTGGTGGCCAAAAGTATTGGCACCCCTGATATTCTGTCAGATAATACTCAGTTTCTTCCTGAAAATGATTGCAATCACAAATTCTTTGGTATTATCTTCATTTAATTTGCTTGCAAGGAAAAAACACAAAAGAGAATGAAGCAAAAATCAAATCATTGATCATTTCACACAAAACTCCAAAAATGGGCCAGACAAAAGTATTGGCACCCTCAGCCTAATACTTGGTTGCACAACCTTTAGCCAAAATAACTGCGAACAACCGCTTCCGGTAACCATCAATGAGTTTCTTACAATGCTCTGCTGGAATTGTAGACCATTCTTCTTTGGCAAACTGATCCAGGTCCCTGATATTTGAATGGTGCCTTCTCCAAACTGCCATTTTGAGATCTCTCCACAGGTGTTCTATGGGATTCAGATCTGGACTCATTGCTGGCCACCTTAGAAGTCTCCAGTGCTTTCTCTCAAACCATTTTATAGTGCTTTTGGAAGTATGTTTTGGGTCATTGTCCTGCTGGAAGACCCATGACCTCTGAGGGAGACCCAGCTTTCTCACACTGGGCCCTACATTATGCTGCAAAATTTGTTGGTAGTCTTCAGACTTCATAATGCCATGCACACGGTCAAACAGTCCAGTGCCAGAGGCAGCAAAGCAACCCCAAAACATCAGGGAACCTCCGCCATGTTTGACTGTAGGGACCGTGTTCTTTTCTTTGAATGCCTCTTTTTTTTTCCTGTACACTCTATGTTGATGTTTTTTCCCAAAAAGCTCTACTTTTGTCTCATCTGACCAGAGAACATTCTTCCAAAATGTTTTAGGCTTTCTCAGGTAAGTTTTGGCAAACTCCAGCCTGGCTTTTTTATGTCTCGGGGTAAGAAGTGGGGTCTTCCTGGGTATCCTACCATACAGTCCCTTTTCATTCAGACGCCGACGAATAGTACGGGTTGACACTGTTGTACCCTCGGACTGCAGGGCAGCTTGAACTTGTTTGGATGTTAGTCGAGGTTCTTTATCCACCATCCGTACAATTTTGCGTTGAAATCTCTCGTCAATTTTTCTTTTCCATCCACATCTAGGGAGGTTAGCCACAGTGCCATGGGCTTTAAACTTCTTGATGACACTGCGCATGGAAGACACAGGAACATTCAGGTCTTTGGAGATGGACTTGTAGCCTTGAGATTGCTCATGCTTCCTCACAATTTGGTTTCTCAAGTCCTCAGACAGTTCTTTGGACTTCTTTCTTTTCTCCATGCTCAATGTGGTACACACAAGGACACAGGACAGAGGTTGAGTCAACTTTAATCCATGTTAACTGGCTGCAAGTGTGAATTAGTTATTGCCAACACCTGTTAGGTGCCACAAGTAAGTTACAGGTGCTGTTAATTACACGAATTAGAGAAGCATCACATGATTTTTCAAACCGTGCCAATACTTTTGTCCACCCCCTTTTTTAGGTTTGGTGTGGAATTATATCCAATTTGGCTTTAGGACAATTCTTTTTGTGTTTTTTCATTGAAGACAAATTAAATGAAGATAATAATACCAAAGAATTTGTGATTGCAATCATTTTCAGGAAGAAACTGAGTATTATCTGACAGAATTGCAGGGGTGCCAATACTTTTGGCCACCACTGTACATATTATCAAAAATGACTGAACCACCCAAAAAAAAACCCCTTGGTAATTGTAAACTTATTGTAATTGTCTTTCACCTCGATGCGTTTCCCCATCTGGTTAGGTTCATCAGGAGGCTAGATATAGATAAAAGTAGATGGTCACAGGCTATGATAAGCTGTCACAGGCTCATTCTTGTCCCACACTACATCCTGCACCATCTGACTTAAAGAGCACTCAAGTTGTCTCCTGAGCAGCATGCAGCTTTCCAGTCTCTTTCACTTCCTGGGTTCTAGCAGAGTGAGCTCTCCTCCTTGAGTGACAGATATGGTGAGCAGAGCTGTAGTATTAGACCACGTTCAAACGTTCATTGTTTGGTCAGTATTTTACATCAGTATACAGTATACAGTACAGACCAAAAGTTTGGACACACCTTCTCATTTAAAGATTTTTGTGACGCGAGTCACTACAGAAATAACAGTCTCAGAAGAGGAGAGAAGAGACTAATATTGCTGATAGAAATATTATGTAAGTGCTACTTACTGGATAAATAGAGGGAGGTCAAACAATCCAAAGTGAAGTCCAGGAAAATGGCGCAGTACAAAGGGAGCAGACAAAAGAGTAGTCAGATAACAGGCAAATGGTCAAAATCCAGGTAAGAGAAAATAGTCATTCTGGGTCAGGCACAGAGCACAGAGAGATCAGTCCTACACAGGCAACCGCAAGTGTACAATTGACACTGGGTGAAGGAGCTAGCATGCTTAAGTAGAAGACTAATCAAGGGAAGTGAACACAGATGTTTGCAGAAACGACCCAGCAAAACCAAAACAGACTAACAGCCTCCACACAATAGTAACATAGCAGACAAGGAAAGTGTGGAGACCGTGACAGTACCCCCTCATCAAGAGAGGCCACCGGACCCCCAGGTCTCCCAGGAAACCGCCGATGAAAGGCCCGGACCAACCGATCAGCCCTCTCAGAATGAGCCAGAACCCAGGACTGTCCTTCGGGTCCATACCCCTTCCAATGTACAAGATATTGAAGGGAATCAACTTCAGCGAGGGTATCTTCAATCTAATATTCTTAGAGGATAGCCATACCTTATCTCTCACCTTGAAGGCGGCACCTGACGAGCGTCTCCTATCGGCCTTTTGTTTCTGCCGATGCTGAGCCACCCCAATATTCTTTTTAACCTCCCTCCAGACTCCCAACTCTTGAATGGTTACATCTACCCCAGGACACCCAGAACTTATCCTGGAGAACTCACCAAAATGAGGATGAAACCCATAATTACAGAAAAACGGCGAGGTTCCCGTGGACTGATTAACCCGACTGTTAAAGGCCAGAGGAAGAAAGGATTCCTGCTGATCGGTGACAAAACATCTTAAAATTTGTTCCAAAGACTGATTTGTCCTTTCGGTCTGACCGTTAGTTTCAGGATGATAAGCAGAGGAATAGGACAAATCAATCCCCAACCTTCTGCAGAAAGCCCTCCAAAATCTAGAGACGAATTGCACACCCCTATCAGATACAATATTAAGAGAAATCTCATGCAGTTGTGCCACATGAGTAATAAACAGTTTGGAGAGAGCCTCAGAATTGGGTAACCCAGATAATGGAATGAAGTGAGCCTGTTTGCTGAATCGATCGACTACCACCCAAATAGCCGTCATCCCCCCAGACAGAGGTAAGTCTGAAATGAAATCCATGGACAAATGAGTCCATGGTCTTTCTGGAATGGGCAAAGGAGCCTATTCCCCAGCCGGCTGGAAATGTTGCACTTTTGCGCGTGCACAAGTTTCACAAGCAGACACAAAATCTTTAATGTCCCTACGCATAGCAGACCACCAAAAGAGTCTAGCAACTGCCTTCTGGGTGTCAGTAACTCCAGGATGACCACTCAAAACATAATCATGTAATTCTTGCAAAAGGCGTAATCTGAGATACACAGGGACAAACAATTTGCATTCAGGAATATTGGAAGGAGCCAAGGACTGAGCAGTATGGATTTCCGCTTCCATCTCAGAGGAAACCATGACCACAACTATACCCTGAGGAAGAATGGAGGAAGGAGGCTCCGGAGGAGACAGAGAATCAAGGCTATGAGACAGGGCATCAGGGCCGGCTCCAGGTTTTTCTGGGCCCCGGGCGAAAGAGTCTCAGTGGGCCCTTTTAACACATACACGATTCATGATGCACAGATACGGCGGAGAAATAAATATATATATATATATATATATATATATATATATATTTATTTATTACACATGGCCCAGCCTGCCCCCTCATCCTTCACATACGCACGCGCACACACGGTACGCAGACATATGCGTGCGCACACACGGTACGCAGACATATGCGTGCGCACACACGGTACGCAGACATATGCGCGCGCACACACGGTACGCAGACATATGCGCGCGCACACACGGTACGCAGACATATGCGCGCGCACACACGGTACGCAGACATATGCGCGCGCACACACGGTACGCAGACATATGCGCGCGCACACACGGTACGCAGACATATGCGCGCGCACACACGGTACACAGACATATGCGCGCGCACACACGGTACGCAGACATATGCGCGCGCACACACACGGTACGCAGACATATGCGCGCGCACACACGGTACGCAGACATATGCACGCACACACGGTACGCAGACATATGCGTGCGCACACACGGTACGCAGACATATGCATACGCACACACGGTACACAGACATATGCGTGCGCACACACGGTACGCAGACATATGCGTGCGCACACACGGTACGCAGACATATGCGTGCGCACACACGGTACGCAGACATATGCGTGCGCACACACGGTACGCAGACATATGCGTGCGCACACACGGTACGCAGACATATGCGTGCGCACACACGGTACGCAGACATATGCGCGCGCACACACGGTACGCAGACATATGCGCGCGCACACACGGTACGCAGACATATGTACACATACAGACATACACATAGATAAAACAGACAAATATATATACACAGTCATATACACTGACATTCACATACATGCACTCACACAGACCCATTACTAATATTTTTAATATGGGGATTGGGGAAGCCTCACTCACCTGTCCCCGGTCCAGTGTCCTGTCCAGCAGCTCCTCGGGTATGGGGCAGTGCAGGGCCCCCGGCGTGTCACAGACTTCATGGCCCTGGAACATCAGAGGGGCCCACTTGCGGTCGGGTCCGGGCCCCTCCCGCCCATCTGTGCAGGACCTCCGCTCCGACGGTGTTTGATTGCCGGCACTCCCCCAGACATGGCCGCGCGCTGTGCGGCTGTGTCTGCTAGTAATGACGCGGCAGGAGCGACACACAAGCACAATTAAAGGTGCAGTGCCGTCGACCCTGCCGTGTCATTACTAGCAGACACAGCCGGACAGCGCGCGGCCATGTCTGGGGGAAGTGCCGGCAATCAAGCAGCGCCTGCGTCCCTGAACAGGTGCCGAGGAAGCGGCCAGGGCCCCGACAGTGAGTGGGCGGGTGGGTGTGTGGGCCCGGCCCCGACAGTGAGTGGGTGTGTGGGCCCGGGCCCCGACAGTGAGTGGGCGGCTGGGCCCCGACAGTGAGTGGGCGGCTGGGCCCCTCTGATTTTCCAGGGCCCCGGCACTTGCCTGGGTACGCCGGGTGCTGACGCCGGCCCTGCAGGGCATCCACCCTCACGTTCTTAGACTCAGGTCTGAACGTAATAGAAAAATTAAATCTTGAAAAAAATAAAGACCATCTGGCCTGTCTAGGTGTCAACCGCTTAGCAGATTCGATATACGCTAGATTCTTGTGACCAGATGAGTGGCTCCTTCCAAAAAATGCCTCCATTCTTCAAAAGCCAATTTGACAGCAAGTAACTCTCGATTACTCACATCATAGTTTCTTTCAGCAGGAGAAAATTTCTTAGAGAAAAAGGCACATGGTCGCAGATTAGTTAAAGTCTTAGGACCTTGAGACACTACAGCCCCCACCCCAACCTCAGAAGCATCCACCTCCACAATGAATGGCCTCTGGAGGTCTGGTTGAACAAGTACAGGAGCAGACATAAAACATTTCTTCAATTTTTCAAAAGCCCTGACTGCTTCTGACGACCAAACCTTTAGCTCTGCCCCTTTGCGAGTGAGGTCCGTAAGAGGCTTGACGATCTGAGAAAAACCTTTAATAAATTTTCGGTTATAATTTGCGAACCCTAAAAAGTGCTGCAAAGCCTTAAGGTCGCTGGGTTGAACCCAATCAATGATGGCCTGAACCTTCCCAGGATCCATCTTAAACCCGGAGGCTGACACAATGAAGCCCAAGAATGATATTTCTTGAACAGAAAAGGTACATTTTTCAATCTTAGCAAACAAACAATTATCTCTTAACCTTTGCAGAACCTAACGGACATGTTTATAATGAATATCCAGATCAGGTGAAAAAATTTGAATATCATCTAAATAAAAAACAATAAATCTCCCAATATAATCAGAGAGAATATCATTCATAAAATTCTGAAAGACCGCGGGTGCATTTGTTAGCCCAAAAGGCATGAAAAGGTTTTCAAAAAGACCTCCCGAAGTTAAGGGATGGTGAGGAGGTAAGATCTCAGACTCTGCTTCCGAAAAAACATCTCCGAAGTCCTTCAGGTATTCCGGAAGACCCACCAGACTAATGGAGCAAGCATGCACAGATTTAAGACATTTTTCAATATAATGAGGGTCCCATTTGACAATATCTTTCTGATACCAGTCAATGATCGGATTATGCATGCGCAGCCAAGGAAGACTCAACACAATCCCAGCAGGTAAAATGTCCAAGACATAACAGGAGATTAATTCTGTATGAAGTGACCCCACCTTGAGTGTGAACTCCACCGAAACTAACTGAACAAGATATTTTAGCAACGGTGTTCTAGACTAATCAAGGGAAGTGAACACAGATGATTGCAGAAACAACCCAGCAAAACCAAAACAGACTGATAGCCTCCACACAACAGTAACGTAGCAGACAAGGAAAGTGTGGAGACTGTGACAATTTTCATGACTATGAAAATTGTACATACACACTGAAGGCATCAAAACTATGAATTAACACATGTGGAATTATATACTTAGCAAAAAAGTGTGAAACAATTGAAAATATGTCTTATATTCTAGGTTCTTCAAAGTGGCCACCTTTTGCTTTGATGACTGCTTTGCACACTCTTGGCATTCTCTTGATGAGCTTAAAGAGGTAGTCACCGGAAATGGTCTTCCAACAATCTTGAAGGAGTTCCCATAGATGCTTAGCACTTGTTGGCCCTTTTGCCTTCACTCTGCGGTCCAGCTCACCCCAAACCATCTCGATTGGGTTCAGGTCTGGTGACTGTGGAGGCCAGGTCATCTGGCGTAGCACCCCATCACTCTTCTTCTTGGTAAAATAGCCCTTACACAGCCTGGTGGTGTGTTTGGGGTCATTGTCCTGTTGAAAAATAAATGATGGTCCAACTAAATGCAAACCGGATGGAATAGCATGCTGCTGCAAGATGCTGTGGTAGCCATGCTGGTTCAGTATGCCTTCAATCTTGAATAAATCCCCAACAGTATCACCAGCAAAGCACCCCTACACCATCACACCTCCTCCTCCATGCTTCACGGTGGAAACCAGGCATGTAGAGTCCATCTGTTCACCTTTCCTGCGACGCATAAAGACACGGTGGTTGGAACCAAAGATCTCAAATTTGGACTCATCAGACCAAAGCACAGATTTCCACTGGTCTAATGTCCATTCCTTGTGTTCTTTAGCCCAAACAAGTCTCTTCTGCTTGTTGCCTATCCTTAGCAGTGGTTTCCTAGCAGCTATTTTATCATGAAGGCCTGCTGCACAAAGTCTCCTCTTAACAGTTGTTGAAGAAATGTGTCTGCTGCTAGATCTCTGTGTGGCATTGACCTGGTCTCTAATCTGAGCTGCTGTTAACCTACGATTTCTGAGGCTGGTGACTCGGATAAACTTATCCTCAGAAGCAGAGGTGACTCTTGGTCTTCCTTTCCTGGGGCAGTCCTCATGTGAGCCAGTTTCTTTGTAGTGCTTGATGGTTTTTGCAACTGCACTTGGGGACACTTTCAAAGTTTGCCCAATTTTTCGGACTGACTGACCTTCATTTCTTAAAGTAATGATGGCCACTCGTTTTTCTTTACTTAGCTGCTTTTCTGTTGCCATAATACAAATTCTAAGAGTCTATTCAGTAGGACTATCAGCTGTGTATCCACCAGACTTCTGCACAACACAACTGATGGTCCCAACCCCATTTATAAGGCAAGAAATCCCACTTATTAAACCTGACAGGGCACACCTGTGTAGTGAAAAATATTTCCGGTGACTACCTCTTGAAGCTCATCAAAAGAATGCCAAGAGTGTGCAAAGCAGTCATCAAAGCAAAAGGTGGCTACTTTGAAGAATCAAGAATATAAGACATATTTTCAGCTGTTTCACACTTTTTTGTTAAGTATATACTTCCACATGTGTTAATTCATAGTTTTGATGCCTTCAGTGTGAATGTACAATTTTCATGGTCATGAAAATACAGAAAAATCTTTAAATGAGAAGGTGTGTCCAAACTTTTGGTCTGTACTGTATGTAAGCCAAAACCAGGAGTGGAACAATCAGAGGAAAAGTATAATAGAAACACGTCACCACTTCTGCATTTTTCACTCACTTTTGATTTCAGCTTACAAATACTGATGTGAGATACTGACCAAATACTGAACATGTGAACGTGGCCTTAGTAGAACTATAAAGCTCAGCACATGTTCTGCTATAACACATTCAGCCCTCAGTAGTTTGTTCTAGAGTATGCACTGTTATCACTGTCTTTATACATCAAGAAAACAGGGCATCTGAACAAGAACATGGCTCCAGACAGTGAGAGCAGAGAGCCCAGAGCCTTAGACAGCAAGAGCAGGGAGCCCAGAGCCTTGATTAGCAGACCCACTCTGAAAACTGCTCAGCTGGTGATTTATAACTGCATCTCTTCATGAAATAAGAGGGTCGGGGAGGTGGGTGAACAGCTAACTGCTGTATAGTAATCAAGGGCTGGAGAGAGCTTACCAGGATGTTAAAAGTTAACCCCTCTCCTGGAATCTAGATACTATGCATTCTTGGCCATTGTCTGGAGTTCCTATTGATCCACTGGTTACTTACTTGTTTGTTCACTACTACATTGGAGCAAAGATCCTGAACATTAATTTTTACAATGATTATCAGGAATAGACATAAAATTACTAGCTCCTTGGAGGTTTATACTGGACATCAGGATCTGAAGTTGTGTTCTTGATCTGACTATACAATTTGCTTAGCTGAATTCATCAAAATTATTGCTCAATATGCACTAAGAAACTGTCATGCACACCTTTTATACCTCACTAGAGAGTTTTAGAAGAGCAAAATATGCATGTTAATAGGTACATGCAACAAATATCAAGGTAAACTTTTAGGGGTCATATTCTGTAACTCCTGCAGTAGATAGCAAGAGAGCTTTTACTACCCCAAAAGAAGTGCAAGGGCAACAGCTCATCGTATTAGCTTGGTCACTATTGCTATGGCATCCTAAACAGCATCCTAAGGATGTGTGTTGGTGAGTTGGGGTATGAGCAATGTCGATATACAGTTAGATCCATATATATTTGGACAGAGACAACATTTTTCTAATTTTGGTTCTAGACATTACCACAATGAATTTTAAACAAAACAATTCAGATGCAGTTGAAGTTCAGACTTTCAGCTTTCATTTGAGGGTATCCACATTAAAATTGGATGAAGGGTTTAGGAGTTTCTGCTCCTTAACATGTGCCACCCTGTTTTTAAAGGGACCAAAAGTAATTGGACAATTGACTCCAAGGCTATTTCATGGACAGGTGTGGGCAATCCCTTCGTTATGTCATTCTCAATTAAGCAGATAAAAGGCCTGGAGATGATTTGAGGTGTGGTGCTTGCATTTGGAAGGTTTTGCTGTGAAGTAAACATGCGGTCAAAGGAGCTCTCCATGCAGGTGAAACAAGCCATCCTTAAGCTGCAAAAACAGAAAAAAAACCATCCGAGGAAATTGCTACAATATTAGGAGTGGCAAAATCTACCCCTGAGGGTTCGACCGCCACAGGAATGCTGAGCTTCTCTAATGGAGTGTAGTGTTCCTCCTCTGAGGTAAGAACAGTGCGATGGTCAGGACCCTTCCTTCACATCTAACACCACACTTCTCCCACCAGAGGGGGCTAGAATGCACTAGGTGCTGCTGTAGCACCCCGAAGGCTCGGTTGCTACAGAGGTATTGCATCTCATCCAGATGTGCGATATCTCACTTCCAGGTAAGGATGGAGTGTGGATCAGGACCCCGACACCTGCATGCATTACACCACATTTCCGGGGGACAGGGCGACCGATATGCTCCAAGTAGAGCATGACAGTCCCTGTCCCTGGCTGGAGTGGGGGGAGGGAACACCGAAGAAGAGGGAACCCTGTAGTGCATAGGAGGGAGAGGGCAGTTCCTGGGTGCACCTAGAGGGAGGTATAAAAGGTGGGCACCATCTTAGAGAAGTGAGTTCGGTTGAGTTCAGACAGAGAAGAGGGAGCAGGAGGTGGGAGCAGAGGCTCTGCATGGGCTCTGCTCCACAGGCAGGCCTAAGAGAGAGGCCGGGGCCTGGAGGAGGAAGAAGGAAGAAAGAGGAGCGGAGGAGGCTCCAGGAACAACGAACGAAGGGACCCCAGGGGTGTGGACTGGCGAGTCGCCACCGCTCGCCCGAATCTACCTGCGTAGAAGGGTCAGGCCAAAGGGGGAGACCGGTCCCCGAAACTAGTGGAGGCGGGGAACTACCCTCAGCTAGAAACCGGAGGCTGTGACATTTCACGTGGCGTAGCCCCTCGCTACACCCGCTAGGAAGGCACCATATAGGGTCAGGGAAACTGGCGACAAGGTTTACCAGAGAAGGCCCGAGGCAGCCGGACAGAAGCGAGGTCACTGGCGGGGTACGACAGGCCAGAGAAAGGACACACAAAGGGGGTCCTGTGAAACGCTCAAAAGTTATCTGGGAGTAGGCCAAGCCCCTCACCTGGTGAGCACAGTTCGACGAGGGACGTTATGACCAGCTGTAGTAACGTAGATAAAGAACTGTGAGTAAATACCCTGGACTGCATTACAGGACTCTGTGTTGTTTCTGCTGCTCCTGCGCACTATCACCCCCAACATCCACACTTGCTGCCCTGAGGCTATACTCCTCCCGTGGGGAGTTATACTATCCTCTGCTGCACCCACAACACCAGCCTCAGCGGTCTGCCCTGCAGCGGCGGTTCACTCTGACCGCAATCCACGGGTGGCGTAGTCGGACATTCGGTATAGAGACCGCCATTTGAGTTGACCACCCTGAGCCACGGGACCGGGTCCCCGCCACACGAGGACTACAACCCCCAGCATCCGCAACGGGTCCGGTTCTGGGTATCCCCACACACGCGCGGCCCAGGGGGCGCATCAACTTTTGGCGTAGTCGGCAGGATTTCGTGCCCGCCACCAACGGGTACTGCATGCCTGAAAAGAGACTGTTTTACTGTATTGAAAATGGCGCTGTGGCACCCCAGGGGTCTGGTTGCCACAGTAATAGAAATATTATGTGAGAGGCTTCTCTGGTCAGGAGCCCTAAACATGCAACACTGCCCGCCCAGACCTGGGAGGGGAGGAATCTGCCCTTATAAACTGGGTCTGGGGCGTGATTAAGTGAGTCAGAGTCTGGGAGTCAGAGCCTGGAGAGGGAAAGCAAGAACTAGGAGCTCTGTAGGAGCAGGAGCGAGTGTCAGAGGCTGGAAGCTAGATAGCTCGCCTTGGCTGAAGACACTAAACCCGGACACGGAGTCCGAGGCTGTGGGGACATCCAGGTCCAGCAGCAGAATCCAACCGGCAGGGGATTCCAGATCCTCTGGCCATAGAAGCCCGGAGGCTCAGTTACAAGAAAGGGACCAGCGCCGCCATCCAGAAGCGGAGGCTAACAGAAGGCCCCAAGTCACCAGCCATACGGGTGAGCACCACACGGTATACTCAGGGACGTGGGCTACTTGTAACCGCTTACAGCAAGGTAGCCAGGAAAGAGTGCAGATAGACGGGGAGGCCTACAACTCCGCCTGGCCAGGGGAGATCCTGCTTGCTCACAGACTGACCAGGCCTCTACTGCTAACCAGTACTCCCGGGAGGGTCTGCTTTATACCATCAGTAAAGACCCTGAACTGCACCTCACGTCTCTGTGTTTCATCGCCGCACCAGCACCATTAGTACTGGGGAGCTCACACCATCACTCCCATCATCCATACTAGCTGCCCTGAGGCAATACTTCTCCCGTGGGGAGTCATCCCATACTTGGCTGCGCATACAACATCAGCCTCAGCGGTCTGCAGCGCAGCGGCGGTCCCCACTGACCGCAATCCACGGGTGGCGTAGTCGGACATTTGTCACGTTACTAAGACTGCCACTGGTTTGACCGCCCTGGGCACGGACAGGGTCACAGCCAAGGAGGACTACAACCCCCAGCGATCCGGCTCCGGGTATCCCCTGCACAGCACAGGCCCAGGGGGCGCGTTAGCGCCCGCCCCAGAAGAACGGACGCCACAATGTGCGCGCCAAAAGACAACAAGAAGCCACCTCCCATCGTGGGCCAGGTCCCAGAATGGCGCCAAAGAAGGAGCCCACCCCAAACAGCCTTGAGTGCGGCTGTAGAGATGTCCATCAACGTGGGGGGGCTGCCCCTGAGAGTGATTGTCAGCAGGTTGCCCCGGACCACCCCCAACAGGGGCGGAAAGAGAAGAAAACCGGGGAGCAGGGTGTGGTTTGGATCAGTCTCGGCAGACCACACCCGGAGATGGCGAGCAGCACTGACTCCAGTACCCTGACGGGTGGCTTGCTGCAGGCCATCGCGGCCCCATACAGCCTCAGGGAGCTGATGGCTCAGCTCCCTGGAGAAGACCCGGAGTTCCTCCGAACTGCGTTGGAGGATTTGGACCGGAGGATGGTCCAGGCGCGGCGGGAAGCTGTAGCAGAATGGAGGGAAGAGATGGCCCGGCGGGTCGCAGCCCAGCAGCACGGGACGCCGCCATCACCGGCCAGCGAGCCAGCCCCTGAGGATGAGGAGCGGAGGCCGGAAGCTGAGAGCAGCACAGCCCTGGAAGCAGGTAAGGGAGACACCCCTGCCACCAGCCCTGATGCCACCGACCTGCCTCTGGACCCTGTCGCGGAGCCAGACGTTCCGGGCGTCGCTGCGCCTCCCCCGCTCTCGCCGCCGGCACGCAGGCCCCAAGCTGTGAGCGCCGTCGCCGGATCAAGCCCCAGGCCGTGCCCCCTGACCCCAGGTGCAGTCGGAAGCGGCCCGCTCCAGGCCCGGTCGCAAGGCCTGACCTCCCCAGGCGCCTCCGAACTGCGTGCGCCCAAGGTCCCAAAGCCACCACCCCTTGGGACCGACCTGTACAGCCAGCTCGCCGGACCCGATGGAGAGCCGGTTCCTGTGCCAGAGGGATGGGTTCATCCTAGTCAGCGAGAGAGCCTGTCCGCAGAAGCCGAGGCCCCGCTTGCTCCGCTCCTGCCCGTGCCACAGTCAGTCGCCATCCCCCAGCTCCCGGAGGAAGAGGTCCAGATCGAGTGGGACCAGACCAGGGAGGATCTGATGGGATTTGCGCAGGAGACGCGGGCGGCCGCAGCTTGCAGGCAGGAGTTCTGCGAGCGAGAAATCAGGCAGCTTGAGAAGAAGGAGCGGGCGCGGCGCCAGAAGAGGGAGCAGCTGCAGGCCCGGAGCGCGGAGGAGAAGACACGAACCCGCCGAAACCCCCAAGCTGCACGCGGTCCTAAAATTGCTGGGACCGTAGTAAAGTTCCATCAGGAGAAGGGATGGGGGTTCATCCGGGACCCTACTACAGACACGGACCTCTTTGTTAATAGGAGGGACGTGGAGAGCCATCTACCTGAGGGTCACCGGGGACGGGATCTGTATCCGGGGGACTTGGTGTCCTACACCCGACATCGAGGCCTGCGAGGGTGGTACGCCCTCAATGTCCAGCGGGTAGAGGAAGAGCACTACCTTAAACACTGCTACCCAGAGGACCCGGATGGGTCTGAAGAGTATGGCGAGGAGGAGGAGAGTCTACAAGGACATCGCTACTAATGGGCGACAACCTATTGCAAATAGTTCCCGCCTGGGTGAAAAAAGTTAAAGGACATGCCGTCTTCCGGAGTATGAGAAGTTTGCCGGATTCTAGAAAAGTTTACCCGGATAAGGGTTGTTCTGAACGTTTGAGTGTCTGTTAAAAGTTACCCGAAGAGGGTCTGTGAGTAGTAGCCGGCTGAGGACTGGGAGCAGCCAACTTTTGTGAACAATCCGGCCGAGGACTGGGAGCAGTCAACTTTGTAAATAATTGCACTTCTTAAAGTGCCCCCTACTGGTTTTATAAGGAACTACAACAACTGACCTCAGAACAAAAACCCGTTAGAGGTGGCCGAAGACGAGGTCCAGCATCGGGATCAGCTACGCCCTGCTGCCACCCCAGGGCCTTCGTTGAGGGTTTACGAATGGGTCCCTCATGTCCAAAAGTTTTGCCAAGTTTGCACCTTAAAAAAAAAAATGGAGACCTGGTCGCAAGTTGCACCGCGGCCAGTACAAGAGAGTCCACTTGAAAACGTTTTAAATGAAAAGTTTTATATACCGAAATGCTTTGTATGATGCTTTACATGATATTTGATAAAAGAGTTCCCGTGATATTAAAAGTGCACTTATAATGTTGAAGAGAGAAAATGTTTCCCATAAAGGGAAGTGATATGCAGTTGACAGTTAAAAAAAAAATAAAAAATTTCTTTGCATGTCCTAATTGGCATTGTCTTTTACTCTGTTCCAGCCCGCGGACGTGCTGTGATTTACCAGGGGGGAATGTAGCACCCCGAGGGCTCGGTTGCTACAGAGGTATTGCATCTCATCCAGATGTGCGATATCTCACTTCCAGGTAAGGATGGCGTGTGGATCAGGACCCCGACACATGCAAGCATTACACCACATTTCCGGGGGACAGGGCGACTGATATGCTCCAAGTAGAGCATGACAGTCCCTGTCCCTGGCTGGAGTGGGGGGAGGGAACACCGAGGAAGGGGGAACCCTGTAGTGCATAGGAGGGAGAGGGCAGTTCCTGGGTGCACCTAGAGGGAGGTATAAAAGGTGGGCACCATCTTAGAGAAGTGAGTTCGGTTGAGTTCAGACAAAGAGAAGAGGGAGCAAGAGGTGGGAGCAGAGGCTCTGCATGGGCTCTGCTCCGCAGGCAGTCCTAAAAGAGAGGCCGGGGCCTGGAGGAGGAAGAAGGAAGAAAGAGGAGCGGAGGAGGCTCCAGGAACAAGGAACGAAGGGACCCCAGGGGTGTGGACCGGCAAGTTGCCACCGCACGCCCGAATCTACCTGCGTAGAAGGGTCAGGCCAAAGGGGGAGACCGGTCCCCGAAACTAGTGGAGGCGGGGAGCTACCCTCAGCTAGAAACCGGAGGCTGTGACATTTCACGTGGCGCAGCCCCTCGCTACACCCGCTAGGAAGGCACCATATAGGGTCAGGGAAACTGGCACCAAGGTTTACCAGAGAAGGCCCGAGGCAGCCGGACAGAAGCGAGGTCACTGGCAGGGTACGGCAGGCCAGAGAAAGGACACACAAAGGGGGTCCTGTGAAACGCTCAAAAGTTATCTGGGAGTAGGCCGAGCCCCTCACCTGGTGAGCACAGTTCGACGAGGGACGTTATGACCAGCTGTAGTAACGTGGATAAAGAACTGTGAGTAAACACCCTGGACTGCATTACAGGACTCTGTGTCGTTTCTGCTGCTCCCGCGCACTATCACCCCCAACATCCACACTTGCTGCCCTGAGGCTATTATCCTCCCGTGGGGAGTTATACTATCCTCTGCTGCACCCACAACACCAGCCTCAGCGGTCTGCCCTGCAGCGGCGGTTCACTCTGACCGCAATCCACGGGTGGCGTAGTCGGACATTCGGTATAGAGACCGCCATTTGAGTTGACCACCCTGAGCCACGGGACCGGGTCCCCGCCACACGAGGACTACAACCCCCAGCATCCGCAAAGGGTCCGGTTTCGGGTATCCCCACACACGCGCGGCCCAGGGGGCACGTCACTGCCCTCCTGGTTACCGGGAGACTGGGGAACCAAGAGTTAGGGGAACCATTTAGTGGGTGAGGGTGGAGGACTCACATTTTTGTGACACTTTAAATTTCATATTTAATAAAGAGCCATCTTGGTTCATGGTCTTTTGGAGGTCCTTTTGCATTCTGATGGGTCTTTGAACTGTGAATCACTGTGATCTCCCACCCTGAGCGTGGATCCTGTGTGGACCGGCAGCGGATGGAGACACAGCCCTCATACCTTGGCCTTGGGACGAGGGGCAGGCTGCAGATGATGAATGTCTCAGCCCGGTCAAGGACCATGACCAAAAAGGCCCGGAGCTTAAGAGTGTAGCTCCATAGCAAATGGATCCCAGGGAGGATGCAGACGGAGCGGTATACGCCACCTGTCCTCGCCCACCTGATATATTCAGAGGGAGTCCGGCTGCAAGAGGGGTACCAGCCCCCGACACCCGACCTCGCTACTCCATGTCCTGGTCGGGGAAGCCCGGTAGGCCCTGAGGATCCCACCGGGTATCGGAAGGAGCGGAGCTGCCACCCGTGCCCTTTTTCTGAGAGGAGCTCAGAGGTATACTCGGCCTATCTACACACACACAGACAGAAAAGGACCCGATCTGAAGTCTATGAACACTCTGGTGCAGGGTCCTGATCTAACGCTGGACTTACTCGGAGGTTGTCGGACCCCCTTCGTCTCTGGTGGCCGCATAACTCCGCGAGGAGTAGAGAGTCGCCTTACTTCTGCCATCTCTTATGTGAGTAAAGCCTTGGAAGTTCACCCCTATGGCCTCCGGACTTTCTTTAATCGGCGCTACACCGCACGACACAGACTTTCTAGACTACTACCCCGCCTCCGTCCTGTCTCTCTGCCCTGAGGCCCTGCTCCGCCTGTGGGGAGTAGTAACAACGCCAGCTGCCCTAACACCAGGCCTCAGCAGACTGCGGCAGCGCTGGTGGCCTTCACCAGGTGCCACAGGTGGCGTAGTTGTAATCAGCCACTCAACCCGGATAAGCTCATACCATCCTTTTTAAATTGTGACGGCTCTGAGCACGGAGCGGGTCCGGGCCATGGCTGCACCCCATCTCTCCATCTTAGGACCCGACTCCGAGTCTCCCATCTCCCAGGGTAAAGAAAAGGGCTTCCGAGAAGAGGCGTCACAGGTACATCCTGAGAAAGAAAGAAAGCACTGGTGAACTCATCAATGCAAAAAGACCTGGGCGCCCACGGAAGACAACAGTGGTGGATGATCGCAGAATAATCTCCATGGTGAAGAGAAACCCCTTCACAACAGCCAACCAAGTGAAAAACACTCTCCAGGAGGTAGGCGTATCAATATCCAAATCTACCATGAAGAGAAGACTGCATGAAAGTAAATACAGAGGGTTCACTGCACGGTGCAAGCCACTCATAAGCATCAAGAATAAAAAGGCTAGACTGGACTTAGCTAACAAACATCTAAAAAAGCCAGCACAGTTCTGGAAGAACATTCTTTGGACAGATGAAACCAAGATCAACCTCTACCAGAATGATGGAAAGAGAAAAGTATGGCGAAGGCGTGGTACAGCTCATGATCCAAAGCATACCACATCATCTGTAAAACACGGCGGAGGAAGTGTGATGGCTTGGGCATGCACGGCTGCCAGTGGCACTGGGTCACTAGTGTTTATTGATGATGTGACAGAGGACAGAAGCAGCCGAATGAATTCTGATGTATTCAGAGCCATACTGTGTGCTCAGATCCAGCCAAATGCAGCCAAACTGATTGGTCGTCGTTTCATACTACAGATGGACAATGACCCAAAACATAAAGCCAAAGCAACCCAGGAGTTTATTAAAGCAAAGAAGTGGAATATTCTTGAATGGCCAAGTCAGTCACCTGATCTCAACCCAATTGAGCATGCATTTCACTTGTTAAAGACTAAACTTCAGACAGAAAGGCCCACAAACATACAGCAACTGAAAACCACCACAGTGAAGGCCTGGCAGAGCATCAAAAAGGAGGAAACACAGCGTCTGGTGATGTCCATGAGTTCAAGACTTCAGGCAGTCATTGCCAACAAAGGGTTTTCAACTAAGTACTAGAAATGAACACTTTATTTACAATTATTTAATTTGTCCAATTCCTTTTGGTCCTTTTAAAAACAGGGTGGCACATGTTAAGGAGCCGAAACTCCTAAACCCTTCATCCAATTTTAATGTGGATACCCTCAAATGAAAGCTGAAAGTCTGAACTTCAACTGCATCTGAATTGTTTTGTTTAAAATTCATTGTGGTAATGTCTAGAACCAAAATTAGAAAAATGTTGTCTCTGTCCAAATGTATATGGACCTAAGTGTATGTGCAGAAATAGTATAAATATGGACAATATGTTAGTAAATGTAGAAGATACATTAATTGTTCAGAGTCTGAAAAACATGGCAGCTTTCTTGCAAAAAAAGTAAAACATCTGGCCATTAATTGTGACTGGTAATGCAGCTTGCCTCCAATGAAGTACACAGAGATAAGTTGCAACAGCACAGAAAATCTGTGGACAAATGCTTTCCTGATTTTGGACAATCCTGTTGTGCCTCATTCAAACATCCATTTTTTTTTTGTGTTTTTCTCAGATAGAACACGTACCCATTAGAGTCTATGGGATTGTTCACACTGACTTAACTGGACTGAGTGTTTGCAAAAATAAAAATGGCGACTTGCCCATTTTTTATTTGAGTCACAGATTACACTAGCATATGCAAGTTTATGGGTTAGGCTACGGCCCCACTATCAGTATTTGGTCATTATTCAATGGTCAGTGTTTTTTCTCAGGAGTAGGAGCCAAACCAGGAGTGGGTGATAAATACAGAATTGGTGACTTGTTTCTATTATACCTTTTTTTGTCTGATTGTTCCTCACCTGGTTTTGGCTCCCACTCCTGAGAAAAAACTGCCTGAATACTGACCAAATCCTGATAGTGGGGCCATGGCCTTAGAGAAAAATTCAGAAAGCATATTGATGGCTTCCTCGTTGCATCCTAGTCCTGTCCATATTCATATTTCACTGTTTGCTAGGAGAAGCTTAAGAAATCTCCATCAGGCTGTGTTCACACGATGCGTATTTCATGCGTTTCCGCGGCGTTTTTGCAGTTGCGTAAACGCCGCGGAAACGCATGAAAAACGTATGGTAGAAGGGCAGCAATGTTCCCCAATGGAAATCCGCATGTGCTGTGCCCATGATGCGGATTTTTCCGCAGCGTTAACGCTGCGGTCAAAAATCCGCAGCATGTCAATTAATTTTGCGGAAACGCGGCGATTTCGCCGCCATTGACTTGCATTAGAACGCGCCAATTCCGCAAGACAGCATTTGTACTTGCGTAATTGGTGCGTTCTAATGTGCGGATGGTACCCGGGTGTGGAGGAGAGGAGAGTCTCCTCCACACCCAGGTACCATTGAAAAAGCTGTAAAAAGAAGAATAAAATAAAAAATAAATGTATTCTTACCATCTGTCGGCCCGCGCAGCGCTCCCGCTTGGTTCCCGGCACTTGCAGTGAGTTGTAGGACCTGCGGTGACGTCAGAGTCATGTGACGGGTCACGTGACGCTGACGTCGGCAGGTCTTTCAATTCAAAGTTGCCGGCAGCCGGGAGAACGGAGTGAGCAGGACAGCGCG
This sequence comes from Phyllobates terribilis, assembly GCF_046119375.1. Classification (NCBI taxonomy): domain Eukaryota; kingdom Metazoa; phylum Chordata; class Amphibia; order Anura; family Dendrobatidae; genus Phyllobates; species Phyllobates terribilis. Next base: position 481,913,142 of record NW_027362761.1, on the reverse strand, counting down.
GGCCATCGGAGGTAAGTATATACACTCTCTCGGTTCACACTGTATAAATCCATGCTGTTTGCATGGATTTATACAGTGTGACCTAGTTATCAAGCACTTTCCAGGTGATGCTAACATCGCCTGGAAAGCGCTTGTCAATCTGCATGCGGAAACGCATGTGAATCTGCATGTGGATCCGCATGTATTCTGCAGGAAAAACGCATGCACAATCTGCATGCGTTTTTTCTGCCAGGGAGATGCAGAAATGATGCAGAAATTTTCTGCTTCATTTCTGCATCGTGTGCACATACCCTCAGTGTTTTCATGCATAGCAGAAAAACTGATGAAATATTGATGAGAAAAACTAACAACTTAACCAAACACTAATGAAAATTTGATCAAAGACACTGATGAAAATTGCTGTTTTTTTTCACGCATGAGAAATATATCACAAACATATGAAGGATGCCGAATAGTTTTGTCTGTTGCTTACAGTTTCCAGATCTCTGGGCTTTGTCTCTTTGTTCTGTAAAAATTGACATCTGAAAAATAAACACAAGTTATGGAGTTAAAAGCTGTTTAGGAAAGTGAATGTGTGCCCTACATATATTGAACAATACCTAGTCTAGAGTTGGTGTCTGCCGAAGACTACACACTGAAGGAGATTTATTAAGACCTGCAGAAAGTACACCGGTCTTAATACAGAGCAAACTGGCATAAAATCACCTGATTTATTAACAGGAACACACCTAATAAATCCAGCTCATTGCATGCTGGTATAAACTTGCACTATAATTAATGCAAAAAAAATGCCATAAATTATAGTAGGTTTCTCAAACTGGGTGCCCTGCCCCTTCTGCTATGCTTCACCCACTTTTTTTTTTAAACTGCGGCATTCGTCAGAAAAACTTTAAAAAAAAAAAAAAAGCAGATTATGGAGTCATAATGTGCACCTTAATTTGGAAGGTTTTTACACCAGTTTCTGGCATAAAATGCTATAACAAATACCTCCCAGTGACTATGGACAAACCCCTTTCCATTCTGTCTTTGTGGCAAAACACGGAGGTATCGTCATGGCCAAAAGTTTTGAGATTGACACAAATTGTTGGTTTTCACAACGTTTGCTGCTTTGGTGTATTTTCTCTCATCCAAGAGAATTGGTCCGATTATGCTAATCACACCCTGATCAAACTCTGATATCATTTGAGTGCAGTTCGATGTTTCCCACAGACTCAATGACATTTGTGGCTGAGTGCGATCCGAATATCGGATGCAAATCAATCATGCTGTATTTTTCCTTGAAAGTTGTGCACGGCTCCATAGAATAACATTGGTCTGATGTTTTGTGAGATCACACTCGGACAGAAAATACGGTCGTCTGCATGAGCCCTTAGCTTCAGACTGGGATGGCAAGGGCCCACCAATTACAATGACTATGCATACCCAAAGTTTAATTACATACGAATATTACATTACACTCATTCACAAAATTTACCTCTGCTTCTATATAATAATAAACTGGGTAGCTTGTTAAAGGAAAGATGAGATGCTAGCTTTGTCTGTACATTTGTAAATGTGCCACCTAGTGCTCAGGTGAGGGCCCACTCCTGCAAAGGGGCCTACCGGGGAATTTACCTGTTCCTCTTTTAGCCAGTCCGAGTCTACGTACACTAAAATAGTATTGGATGGCATTTTCTTGGATCTGAATATTGACCGTCTGTTGGACAGAACATAAATATAATAATGGTGGGGGTCTGACTCTTGGCACCCCCTACCAATTAACTATTTAACTGAAGAGACAATTTGCATATTTCCCAGAGGAGCATTGCGGCTTTAAAAGTCTCCTCACCTGACATGCTTAACACGTCACTCTCCGCAAGGAGAAATATGACAACCTAGATACCGGTCTGACGCCTCTCATCCAGCCAAACCACAACTCATACTTTGCACTGACCAGGGGCAGTACCCCGAAACACAGTGTCTGCAAATTGAGTTTCTGGTCTTGGCTTTTTATCCTATGTCATGTGATAAGGCTCATTAAAGGGTCACTATTGACTTGTAGGATTGCTACTTCCTGTAGGTGGCACTAGAGCTCTAGTCCTCTTCCTCTCTGAAGAGACAATTTACACAGGACTCATGCTAGAACTCACCTATTCTTCCACCAACAATCATTCTTCCAGATGTCCCAAACAGTCTGAAGGAGGCTTCATCAGAGAAAAAACTTTGCAGGAATTGGATTGCTGAAGACTGGGGTTAATTTATTTTCTCTGAGGAAGCCCATTTCAGACCATTTGGGACAGCTGTAGGAATGATTGCCGGGGCAAGAAAAGTTAAGTGCTACCATGAGTCCTGTGTCATGCCAACAGTAAAGCATCCTGAGACCATTTATGTGTGGGTTTGCTTTACATCCATGGAGGGGACCCACTCACAATTTTGCTAAAAACATTGCCATGAATAAAGAACGGTATCTAAACATCCTTCAAGAGCATCTTCTCCCAATGATCTTAGAGCAATTTAGTGAAGAACAATGCTAAGTGGCTCGAGGAACAAAACATTGAAATTTTGAGTCTGTGTTCAGGAAACTCCCCAGATCTCAATCCCATTGAAAACTTGTGGCAAACCTCAAAAAGCAGGTGGACAAACAAAATCATAGAAATTATTAAAACCCCAAGCACTGATTAGGCCAGAATGTGCTGTCATCACTCAGGTTTTGGCCCAGAAGCTGATATCCAGCATGTCAAGGCGAACTGCAGAAGTGTTTAAAAATAAGAGTCAACCACCGTAAATATTGATTTCTTTTATAAACTTGATATATTTGTCAATAAAAGTTTAAAAACTGAATAATAGGATGTTGTATTTTCAAATACAGTCACCTGATCTCAACCCATTTCTTCAACTCCATTTATGGGGGCATTTGAGGATATAGTGGCATTTGAGTACATCGTTTCAACTTCCTCAAATCAACTGGGATAAAATGAGTCATCAGATTTTGCGCAAACTTGGGCGTCCTTTCTTTCCAATAATGGACTGCTACTAAAGTTGTAGCTCAGTAGGAGGACATACAAAGACTTTTTATAATACCACTGTATACTTACACATGACTTTGTATGGACACAATAAGCGCATCTTCTGCAGACTGTATAGATGAACAGCATAAGTAGCATCTCACCTCTCCCGATTTTCCTAAAATGTAGCACACACAGTATTAACCCCATTGGCCAATTTAGTGATAATATTTTTTATATTCTCACAAAATATAAGTAAAAGTGTTTCCAATGCAAGCTACATCACGCATTCTAACAGTATATTCAATTACTCCATCAGGTTCCTTCTAGGCAGATAATCACCACAAGGTCCAATTACCATCATGTCATACATTTGTCATTGGTTAAGTCACACTTAATATTCTGCTTGTTCCCAAAAATGAAGAGGCCTGATTCATCAAGACTGGAGTTTCGTATGCCTGTCTTGAACAATGCGGATGGAGTAATATGTGCCAAAACCATCAATAAGCATGCGCCTCTTAATGAATTTGGTGAATTTGTACTTGTGTAAGAACTGTACTGGAGTAAATTTCTGTCATAATTGACACCACTTTTTGCCATGTTGAAAAAAGTTGTGCAGACACAGTGTTTTTTTGTCAGGCTAAAAAAACTGATTGCTGCTGGATCCGTCTTTTTCTTTTACATTGAAATCTATGGAAAACAGATCCGTTAAATAGCCATCTATTTTTTTTTCTGTTTGAAATAGATCAGTTTTTTTTCCTTACTGGATTTGTTTCAAACATGTGAGCTCAGCCTAAGGGCGCAGTTGGACATCTGTATAAATCGGACCGAGGCTGGACCACAATGTATGGACTGGCCGGCAGATCACTTGACCCAACTTGACAGCTTCATATATTTCCATGAGGCTGTCACGCTTGGGTCAGGAGACACGCCAATCAGTCCGATCTCGGTCAGATTTATAATGACGTCTGACTGCGCCCTAATAGAGAATACACTAAACAATTCATATTTTCATCCTCAGAGAATCAGATCTAACCTGTGTAGTAAAATCCAGCTCTAGCAATTGCAGCAGTATCTTCTTTGGATTCTGTAGGCCATTTTTTAAATGACTCCAAACGAACATTCTCATCTTCAAAGATGCTGATTCTGGTAAAACCTTAGTAAATTTTGTTGAAATGTAAAAAATATTTTAATAGCTGAAGGTTATAAATGCCACATCTCTTAATAATAAAGTACCCAATAGTTTGTTAGCCAAAATGTTTAATACCTTAAGGGGACTGTGTCATCAGAAAATGACTTAAAGGGAACCTGTCATGTGAGAAAACGCTATTAACCTGCAGATATGGGGTTAATCTACAGGTTAATTGCGTTCAGAAGCCCTGCAACCACCGCACTGAAAGCTCAGCAGTGCATCAGTGTAGAGCTGGCTGTCAGTCAGTGCCGAGGCGTGGTTACACTCTCAGATCACTATGTACTGAGCAGTGACTGAAGCCACACCTCTATGACTGAAAGCTTGAGGCTACCAGGAGCAATAAAGTGCATTATCTCCCGGCAGCTCTCTGTGAAAGGTATAATGGTTTAGGATTTCTTAGCTTAGTTTCTTAGCATATTAACATGTTTCTATATATTTTTTCAGATATGCCTCATTTTTGCATTAACAAAGTGGATAGTTTTTGCTACATATGCGGAGAAGTCTCTTTTGCGTCACAAAGGCAAAACTTGGTACCATGATAAGGAAGGCCTACAACCTGTATTTTGGCTGCAGAATAGGAGATCAGCAAAAGAGTTGGACTCCACACATAAGCTGCAATAGTTGTGCATCACATCTTACCCAGTAGTTGCATAGGAAGAGGCAATCTATGCCTTTTGCAGTCCCAATGATTTGGAGAGAGACAATCGATCACACTACCAATTGCTATTTCTGAATGGTGCCCCACATTAGGAAAGGAGTTTCAAGGAAGGAGAAGTGGACTTTACCACACATTCCATCTGCAAAATGCCCAGTACCACATACAGAAGAACTGTTGGTTCCAAAAGCACCAGAAACATTTTCAGTCGAGTCCAGAGAGAAAGAAGAGGGCGTTAAGTGTCATGAAGCATCTTCTTCTCATGACCCAGACTTTCTGTCAGCAACTTCAACTGAACCACACCTTATAACACAAAGTGAACTGATCTTATTAGAGATTTGGATCTGCCCAAGAGTAAGGCTGAGCTCTAAGGTTCCAGGCTACAGCAGTGGAATCTCCTAGCGGGCGATGTTCGGATTTCTTTGTTCTGCAACAGTGATAAAGCTCTTGTCCAATACTTCTTCTTGTGGCATGCAACAACATTAACAGTTTAATGGAAGCTCTGAAGATAAGTCATAATCCACAGTAATGGAGGCTTTTCATTGATTCGTCCAAAGCAAGCCTAAAAGCCATCTTGGTGCATTATGGCAATGAGCTACCTTCAATTCCAGTTGGTTATGCAGTCCACATGAAAGAACCCTATGACAACATGAAACAGCTGTTGAGGTGCCTGAACTATGACCAACATGTGTGGCCCCTGTGTAGTGACTTAAAGGTGGTTGCCCTCTTACTTAGTCTCCAGGGTGGATACAGAAAGTGCTGCTGCTTTCTGTGTGAGTGGAATAGTTGTGCAAGAGAATATTGACGCGCCCCTGGGCCTGTGTCGCGCTGCGTTGCGCACGCGGGAGCTTACCCGGAGCCGGATCTGTTGAGGGTTGTAGTCTCGTGGCGGTGATCCGGTCCGTGCCCAGGGAGTCAGACTAAGTGGCGCTGTATTAGCAGTAGATGTTGGATGACTACGCCACCCGTTGAGTACAGCTAAGGAGCTGCTGCTGCAGGGCAGACCGCTGAGGCCGGTGGTAGGATTGTGCAGCGTGATAGTATAACCCCCAACGGGAGGGGTATGGCCTCAGGGCAGCCGACGTGGATGATGGGGGTAGCAGGAACCACTCGGAGACGGTACTGTGTAGTTCAGGGTCTTTACTGGTGACAAAGATAGACCCTCCCGGAGTACTGGCTAGCGATTGGGGCCTGGTCAGTCCTTGAGCAGATGGGATCTCCCCTGGCCAGGCGGAGTTGTAGGCCTCCCAAACTAACGATACTCTTCTGGCTACCTTGCTAGAGGTGGGTATAAGTAGCCCACGTCCCTGAGTGTACCGTGTGGTGCTCACCCGTATGGCTGGTGACTCGGGGCCTTCGGGTTTCTGGGCCAGAGGACCTGCAATCCCCTGCCGGTCGGTTTCTGCTGCTGGATAGGAGTTAGTCCCCACAGCCTCGGACTCCGGGTCCGGTGATAACTTCTCAGTCAGGGCGAGCTCTGCAGCTGCCAGCCCCTGACTCCTTGTAACACTGCTCCCACAGAGCTCCTGTTGTTTCTTCCTATATTTGCTTCTTTTCTCTGCTTCTTCTCTACTCACTCACCCTGCCTCAGCCCTAGGTTTATATAGGGGAAGTTCTTCCCCTCCCAGGACTGGGCAGGAGGTGTGGCATGCATAGGATCCCTGACCAAGAGACCTCCCACCTGCTCTCAGACATAACATTGCTGTTACTGTGGAAAACCAGACCCCTGGGGTGCCACATTCCCCCCTAGTGAAATTTAGTACTCCGGGACTAAACATATTTTAGAAAAACATAACAAGATATAACAATAACAATAAGGAAACACATAAAGGTGGTCACGGCATGTCCGTAACCGGGTGCAGTCTTTGAAGAAAGCAAGGTGTCCATTTCACCAAAACAGGGAGACGTAACCAGGTAGGGGTCTGTCCTGCCCCGAGTCCTTAACAGTCTTTAGTCCGTCCTGGGTTACGCTCCAACTATGTACAAAGGATTCCCGGTAAATCCACCAAGGACTCCTAAAAATAACTAGAAACACATAATTATACACAAGCAACAATAAACAGGTAACCACAAATAAAACAATTTATACACTTCAAATCCTCCAACGTGCGGGTAACTGGCCCCTAGTGGCCCTAGTGGACCTACGGAGCTGACTGTCTGGCCCTGAACTACAGGGTGTAGGAGCTGTTAAGGGTAAACTGGGCAGCGGTCTACGGGCCCTTTGGCTCACTAGGGATATGGCAGGCTCACTGCAAGCAGAGGGTTGATCCTCCTGGTCTGCTGGTGTGGGGTCTTCTGCCTCCTGGACCGGCTGTTCTTCCAGCTCTACCTGTTGCTCCGTAGGTGCTTGGGATGCTGGTTGGAGGAAGGTGAGTACGGGTACCACAACTGCACCATTGACTTGAGTCCAAGACCGAGGGAAGTCTCCGAGCACAGTATTAACCATGTCTTCCCTTTCCTCTACGGGTCGAGGGTCTTCTTGTTCCTCTTCAGGGTTCCGTAGCTGTTCGGGACACTTCTTCAGGTGATCCCGGGATACAATGGTTGTGGTTTCCCCTCCGTCTTTACTGATGGTACAGACCTTTGGGTTGTCGTGGCTTGAGGGCAGTACGGTGTACGGGTCCTTCTCCCACTGGTCGTCCAACTTGTGGAGCCGTCTTTTTCTCTTCAAGACCTGCTCTCCGGGTACCAGGGGAACAGCGGGAGCATACTGGTTGTAAGTTTTCTCTTGTCTTTCCCTAGCCTGACAGAGACTTCGCTCCACGCTCTCCTGTACTCTCCGGTACTGCTGCTGCCTCTCTGTGTCCCAGTCTGCTTCTGGTGAAGTGTCCTCAGGTGTCAGGACTCCCATTTCCAGGTCAACAGGTAACTTACCAGGTCTCGCCCTCATTAGGTAAGCCGGGGTACAGTTGGTGGAACCTACCGGGATGTGGTTGTATAGGTCCACCAGATCGGGCAGCTTCTCAGGCCACAGACTGCGTTCTTCCAGGGGCAACGTTTTCAGAAGATCCATTACCACCTGGTTCATTTTCTCACAAAGTCCATTAGTTTGCGGATGATAGGGTGTCGTCCTTATCTTCCGGCAGCCATACAGAGTGCAGAATTCTTGGAAGACCTCCGCTTCAAAGGCAGGTCCCTGGTCTGTCAACACTTGGTCCGGGTACCCGTGTGGACGGCAGAAATGCTGCTGGAAGGCTCTCGCTGCTGTTCGAGCTGTTAAGTCCTTGACGGGGACGACAACCAAGAACCGGGAGTAGTGATCCACGATGGTTAGTGCGTAGACGTAGCCACTTCTGCTTGGGGTCAGTTTTACATGATCCAAGGCTACCAGTTCCAACGGCTGCCGGGTGACGATGGACTGCAGGGGAGTCTTCTGGCTGGCACGGTCCTTCCTTCTTAGGTTGCACGGGCCACAGTCTCTGCACCACCTCTCGATGGTTCCCCTCATGCCTACCCAGTGGAACCGCTCGCGCAGCAGGAACTCCAGCTTCTTCCATCCGAAGTGTCCAGCCCCGTCGTGGTATGCCTCCATCACCATGGCTGCGTCTCTTCGTGGCACCACTACTTGCCAGATTAGTTCATGCGTCCGGGAGTTAACCATTCTGCGGCACAACTTCCCCTTATAAAGGAACAGTCGACTCTTCTCAGCCCACAGTTGCTTGGCTTCCTCCGGAGCGTCTGGGTCAAGGCGAGCCTCTGGCCGAGTCAGCATCTCCTTCACCAGTCGGACGGCAGGGTCACTGTCTTGCGTTTCCTCCCAGTTGTAGTGAGGCAAGGGGTTAAACGTAGCGGCTTGCTTACTCCTTACCCGGTGGGAATACTGGATAGTCCCATGCCGGTGGAACGCAGGGAGTTCGACTTCTTCCAGTCCCTCTGGATCTTCTCCTACGTCCGGTAGGTTTGGCATCCTGGACAGGGCGACCGCATTGGTATTGGAGCGTCCTGCCCGGTATTTGATTGTGAACTCGTAGTTGGACAGACGGGCCATCCATCTCTGCTCTAGGGCACCGAGTCTTGCTGTGTCCAGGTGTGTCAACGGGTTGTTATCCGTGTACACGACGAACCGGGAAGAAGCGAGGTAGTGCTTAAAGCGTTCGGTGACTGCCCACACCACTGCCAGGAACTCTAGCTTAAATGAGCTGTAATTCTCAGGGTTTCTCTCGGTGGGTCGCAGTTTTCGGCTGGCGTAAGCGATTACTCGTTCTTTCCCCTGCTGGATCTGGGACAGCACGGCTCCTAGCCCGATGTTACTTGCGTCGGTGTAGAGGATAAAGGTCTGGCTGTAATCCGGGTACGCCAGGATTTCATCCCCCGTGAGGGCCATATTCAGCTGGCGGAAGGACTCCTCTTCCAACTTCTCCCATCTGAAGGGCGGCTTCTGGTTCTTGGCCTTCCGGGACTGGCCTATCAGGAGGTCCTGCATAGGAGCTGCCTTTTTGGTGAAACCGGGGATGAACCTGTGGTAGTAGCCTACCAACCCGAGGAACTGCCGCACTTCCTTTACACTGGAGGGACTTGGCCATTCCTTAATTGCGGTGATCTTATCAGGGTCGGGAGCCACTCCGTCAGCGCTCACCACGTGTCCCAGGTACTGCACCTTTGGTTTCAGGAGGTGACACTTGGAGGGTTTCACCTTTAGGCCGTAGCTTGCCAGAGCTTCGAACACTTCCGCCAGGTGTTTCAGGTGGTCCTCATAAGTCTTAGAATATACGATGACATCGTCCAGGTACAACAGGACCGTCTCGAAGTTTCTATGGCCCAGACAGCACTCCATTAATCGTTGGAAGGTTCCTGGTGCGTTGCAGAGTCCGAACGGCATGCAGGTAAACTCGCTAAGTCCCATCGGGGTGGTGAATGCGGTCTTCTCCCGGTCCGCCTCTGCTACAGGAACCTGCCAGTACCCACTAGTGAGATCCAAGGTAGAGAAGAAGTTAGCAGATCTTAAAGCAGCCAAAGACTCCTCTATCCTTGGTAAGGGGTACGCATCCTTGTGTGTGATACGGTTGATTTTCCGGTAATCTACACACATCCTCATGGTGTTGTCTTTCTTTTTGACTAAGACTAGTGGAGCTGCCCAGGGGCTACAGCTAACCCTGATCACCCCAGCCTCCTTCATGTCTCTAAGCATCCCCTTGGCGTGTTGGTAGTGTGCAGGGGGTACGGGTCGATACCTCTCTTTTATGGGAGGATGGTCTCCCGTGGGGATGTGGTGTTCTACCCCCTTGACTCGCCCGAAGTCTAACGGGTGTTTACTAAACACTCTCTCGTACTCTTGAACCACCCGATAGACTCCCTGTTTCTGATGTGAGGGAGTGGAGTCAGTACCCAAATGTAGTTGCTGACACAAGTCCTCCATTGTTTTCTTAGAGCCGTTACCTTCCTCCAGGTGAGATGGAGGCAAGGGTTCCACAAATTGTATAGCATTTTGGTTAATGGTATATAATTTGGCTAGCGTGGCATACCGGGGCAGGTACACTTCCTTCTTCCCGATATTGATTATGCGAACGGGCACCCTCCCATGGCGTACATTAACCACCCCCCGTGCTGTCAAGATGGTGGGCCTACTGTCTGAGTAAACTGGTTCTACCATTGCCTGGTAATCTCTACCTCTCAGACCAATAGCTGCCCGGCACCAAATCATCATTTCACTTTTTGGGGGCATGGCAATAGGGAAAGGGTCAAACATTCTCACGCTACCAATCTCACCGCCGGAGAGTTCCACCTGTTGCCGTCGCATCAGTGCCCGGATCTCTTTTTGGAGCACTCGCTGCTCGCCGGAGCTGGCGTTCTTGGCAACCTGCTGTAAAAGGAAAATCACCTCTGCAAGACAATTTTCAATTACATTAGTTCCTAGAGTTATCTTTGGGTGACTCTCATGTTTGTCAATGTCTACAATGATCAGTCCCTGTGCTGCCAGTTCAACTCTACCAATTTTAATGGTCACCTCTTTAAATCCGATCTGTGGCACGGGCTGACCATTGCTGGCGATGATACTCAAGTCGTCGTCAGGGTAGCGGGTAATATCCGAGTCATTCCAGTACTGCTTGAAGAGCACGTACGGGATGGTGGTGACCTGTGACCCGGTGTCCAGTAGGGCACTCATGGGAATGCCATCCAGTACCACAGGCAAGACTGGACGTCCTCCCACATATTTGTCGCGCCAGTTTGATGGGCCTAATGATCTTTTTCCTAGGGGTTGGCCCTCTACCCTAGGTTGTGCCAGTTTAAAGGACAGTACCTTGCCATATGTCCGGGTTGATTACAGCGGCGGCAGATGGGTCGTCCGTCCTCGTTGTATCGGTCGCTGGGTCTTCCTCTGGCCGGTGGGGTCCTCCTTGGTCGACGCCACGGGATGTCCTCCGGTCCGGATGCCAGCTGGATCTTCCCTGGAGTGGAAACCTGTAAAGACTGCACAGTTCGGGTTAGCGCAGCAACGCTTTTAGCTAGCTCTTGGACCTGATGGTGCAGGTCTGGAGCCGAGTCATTGTTCAAAGCCTGCGCATCAGCTCCCACAGGCCCTGCCGACAAGGGCGCCGCCTCCTGGTGGTAGGTGGTAGTGGGGCGTCTGTGGGTCACAACGCCACCTGGTGCCGGTTCTCGGAGCACCCGGATGGCTCTGTCCTTGAACTGTGCAAAGTCCAGATGAGGGTCCTGTAAGGCCATTGCCCGCAACTGGGTTCGGTGGGCATTACAATATAAACCCTCTATAAATTGTTCAGTTAACAGCCTGTCCTCGTCTCCCACGCCGTCAGGGTCGGTCTGCTTAATGGCTCTCAGGGCCTCTTGTAGGTTCAGGGCATAGTCCCTTATACTCTCATGTGCCCGCTGTTTGCACCCGTAGAATCTAAGCTTGATCTCGGCTGAGGTGCGGGTATCAAAGGTGTCCCTCAGCCGGGTTAGTATCCCTGCGACAGTCCTCCCCCTAGGTGGCCAGGACTTTACCTCCCTTTGGGCTGCCCCGGTTAATTGGGCCACCAGGATGCTTACTTTTTGCTCTTCTGTGAGGGGGTACACCTGGAAGAGGCTATCCAGTTTTTCTCTAAAGTCCTGCAGGGTATGTGACTCACCTGAGTACTGGGGTAGCCAGGCTGCCCCCGGGATATAGGGCATGGTGAAAGGCATGACCGCAACAGCGGTGGCGCTGGCGGGGGTTGGAGCGGTGAAGCTCTCCTCCGTATCCGACATCCTTCTCCCCCCTAGTGGACCGTGGCCTACCTTGCGATGATCCTCTTCCGTAGGCCGCGGCTCCGCAGTGGATCGTCAGGGTTGAGGACCTTCCGTCGCGCTCCTGTGACGTCGGCGTCTGCTGGGCTCCTTCCAGGACCTTACGCAACGTCCGGACGTGAGGCGGGGCTTCAGTTCTCGCGCGTTTTCGGAGTCCACGCCCCTCTTCTTCCCGCGTGGCGTCCTCAAGATGGCGTCCAATGGCGGGAAAACTCCACGGATGGCGGGAAGAAGGCCGAAGATGGCGCCGGATGACGGGAAAACTCCACCGATGGCGGGAAGAAAGCGGAAGATGGCGCCGGATGGCGGGAATCTTCACCACGGGTAAGTTTTCACAGTCTTTTTCAGGCACGCAGTACCCGGTGGTTGCGGGCACGAGATCCTGCCGACTACGCCAAAAGTTGACGCGCCCCTGGGCCCGTGTCGCGCTGCGTTGCGCACGCGGGAGCTTACCCGGAGCCGGATCTGTTGAGGGTTGTAGTCTCGTGGCGGTGATCCGGTCCGTGCCCAGGGAGTCAGACTAAGTGGCGCTGTATTAGCAGTAGATGTTGGATGACTACGCCACCCGTTGAGTACAGCTAAGGAGCTGCTGCTGCAGGGCAGACCGCTGAGGCCGGTGGTAGGATTGTGCAGCGTGATAGTATAACCCCCAACGGGAGGGGTATGGCCTCAGGGCAGCCGACGTGGATGATGGGGGTAGCAGGAACCACTCGGAGACGGTACTGTGTAGTTCAGGGTCTTTACTGGTGACAAAGATAGACCCTCCCGGAGTACTGGCTAGCGATTGGGGCCTGGTCAGTCCTTGAGCAGATGGGATCTCCCCTGGCCAGGCGGAGTTGTAGGCCTCCCAAACTAACGATACTCTTCTGGCTACCTTGCTAGAGGCGGGTATAAGTAGCCCACGTCCCTGAGTGTACCGTGTGGTGCTCACCCGTATGGCTGGTGACTCGGGGCCTTCGGGTTTCTGGGCCAGAGGACCTGCAATCCCCTGCCGGTCGGTTTCTGCTGCTGGATAGGAGTTAGTCCCCACAGCCTCGGACTCCGGGTCCGGTGATAACTTCTCAGTCAGGGCGAGCTCTGCAGCTGCCAGCCCCTGACTCCTTGTAACACTGCTCCCACAGAGCTCCTGTTGTTTCTTCCTATATTTGCTTCTTTTCTCTGCTTCTTCTCTACTCACTCACCCTGCCTCAGCCCTAGGTTTATATAGGGGAAGTTCTTCCCCTCCCAGGACTGGGCAGGAGGTGTGGCATGCATAGGATCCCTGACCAAGAGACCTCCCACCTGCTCTCAGACATAACATTGCTGTTACTGTGGAAAACCAGACCCCTGGGGTGCCACAATATCACTACAACAAAACAGACTGGCCTCTCCGACATTCACTTCAACCACGGAGTAAAAATGTCCTGCATCCAGCACTTGTTGACCCACATAAGATTTTGTTACCACCATTGCATATCAAGTTGGGCCTAATGAAGAACTTTGGATGGATAAAAATGCAAAAGCATTCAAGTATCTCATTGATAAATTTCCAAAGTTGAGTGAAGCAAAGATAAAGAAAGGAGTCTTTATTGGACCTCAGATTCGTAAGCTTCTTCAAGATGAGGAGTTTCTCCGTTTGCTGCAGGGCAAGGAAAAGGCTGCAAGGGTAGCATTGGCATTAGTTGTAATTATTTTTTTGGGAAACTCAAGAGCAGATAACTATGAAGAGTTGGTGGAAAATCTCCTCAAAACATATAATGATCTATGCTGTAATGTAGCACCCTGAGGATTCGGCTGCTACAGGGGTATTGCACCTCAACCCAGAGGTGTGATATTCCACTCCCGGGTAAGGATGGAGTGTGGATCTGAGCTCGGTAGGCTGCATGCACTACACACATCCCATTTCCGAGGAGCAGACCGACGGTACTCCCACTTAGAAATGTGCAGGTACGACCGAGTCTGTTCCTGGCTGGAGTGGGAGGGGGGTGGAACATCCCAAGTAGTGTAGGGGCAGATAGGGGGAGCAGCCTGGGTAAAGATAGGAGCTCATTGGGTGCTGGTCACCTGAGCTCACACATAGAGGGTGTATATAAGGTGGGCACCAACTAAGAACAGGGTCAGTTGCAGAGAGAAAGTCAGCGAGCGGAGGAGAAGAGAGACCCAGAGTGAGAGAGGAGAGAGAGAGACCCAGAGGGGGAACCAGAAGAAAAGGACTCCAAGAACCCAACTTAAATCCCCGGGTGAAGAGTCGGCACAGGGTACCGGAACCCAAGCTGGTGGGGGCAAAAACACTCCCCAGCCAGAGACCGGAGACCGTGGGCAGCGTTTGCCACGGTCACCCACCACATCCACCACGAAGGCATACCACGAGGAGGGTCAGGGAACCCAAGGCCAAGGGTCTCCCAACAGAAGGCCCGAGGGAGCTGGACCTGGGTGGATCAATAGTGGGGACGGCCAAAGAAAGGACTGAAGGAGAGCTCAGGGTCACGCTCCGGACTTATTTGGGAGTTGGCTGGATCCAGAACCTGGTGGACGCAGCACGGCTCGGGAGGTCACTCGAAGCTGGAGTGACCAGAACATCAGCAGTGAGTAAACATCCTAAACTGCATAACCCGACTCTGTCTCTGATTGCCGTCTACACTGCATCACCACAACTCCCATCCTCTGCACCTGATCCCCCTGAGGCTATACCCCACCCGTTGGGGGTTATATCACCAAAGCTGCACCTACACCACCAGCCTCAGCGGACCCTGCTGCAGCGGCGGCCACAGTGACCGCAACACAACGGGTGGCGTAGTCGACAATAAAGAACTTATAACATCTGTAGGACTGCCACATACAACTCAGTTTGACACCCTGGGCACGGACCGGGTCACAGCCACTCGGAAGACTACAACTCCCATCTGATCCGGCTCCGGATATTCCCCCTAAAAGAATATGGCCCAGGGGGCGCGTCAACTTTGGCGTAGTCGGCAGGATTACGTGCCCACAACAACCGGGTACTGCGTGCCTGAAGAAAAGTGCAAGTTTACCTCAGAAAGAAGTCTCCTGCCGGTTCCGGAGGGTCCCCGCCATCGGACCCCATCACCAGTCGATTCCAGCCGGTTGTCCGCCATTAACCGCGTTTTCCCGCCATCTGCAGAGTTTCCCGCCACTGGGAAGCGATTCCCGCCATTTCCGAAGGTTTCCCGCCTTGGAAGAGCGGACGCCATTATGGGCGTGCCAGAGGGTGGTGAGAGGCCGCCTCCCATCGTGGGCCAGGACCGAAAATGGCGCCAAAAGTGGAAACCGCCCCCACCAACAGAGACTGTGATGCTAGAGGTGTCTGTCAGCGTGAAAGAACCGCCCCTGGAGCTGACAGTCACCCAGTGGCCCCGGGACCGCCCTCGAAGGGGGAGGAGACGAAAGGAGAGAGAAAAAATGGGTGTCGCCTGGAGCAGTCTGGAGCGAGCGCACCCGGAGGCAAGGAGCCTGGAGAGGAGTAGCAGAGAAGCTTACCCGGAGATGGCGAGAAAGCAGAGCAGCACCGGCCCGTTGGCCAGGAGCCTGCTAGAAACCGAGGAGGGAGAGCAGAGCAGCACCGGCCCGCTGGCCAGGAGCCTGCTGGAAGAAGAGCAGAGCAGCACCGACCCGTTGGTCAGGAGCCTGCTGGAAACCACGACCCCACTAGGCCTAGTGGAGGTCCTCGCACAGCTCCCCCGAGACCGGGAGTGTGCACAGACTGCCCTGGAGGGCCTCGCACGGAGGATGGCCCGGGTACAGCGAGAGACATTGGCGGAGTGGAGCCGAGAGATGGCCCAGCAAACCAAGACCCGGAGCACGCCAGCCAAGATGAGGAGACAGACCGCCTCTGAGGATGGCGCGGGAGGACCCAAGGCCGGAGACGGCGCCGAGAAGGGAGCCGAACGCATGGAGGCAGGTAAAGGGGACGTCTATACCCCAAACCAGGACACCGCTTACCTGCCCCAGCTCCCCGTCGCAGAGCCCGAAAGTCCCCCTGCTGTGCCCGAAAACGCCATGTCACCGACGCAGACTAGGCCCCAACCGGAAGCCGCCGCCGCGACCCCTGTGACGCCATGCGCACCGACCCCGAGCGTGGCAAAACAGGAAGTAACACCAGCCTGGTCGCAGGGCCTAGAATTCCCGGGCGTCGCATCACCAACAGCGCCCCCTACCTCCGCGGAGCCTCCGGCCTGGCCGCAAGGCCAGGTAGCCCAGGGCGCCGCCGTCCTGACGGTGCCCTTCACCTTCCAGGTGCCCCAGGCCTGGCCGCAAGGCCTGGGCAACCCGGGCGCCACCACCACCGCGCCCGCACCCGTAAAACCAAGGGTGCCGCGTCTGGGAGAGGACTTGTTTGCCCAGCACACGTGGCCGGACGGGCAGCCTTTCATCTGGCCCCAGAGATATTATGAACTGGAGCACCAGAGGAGAGTTGGGGCCATGTGTGCACCCCTGATTCCGGCTCCGAAGCCCGTGATAAGGATCTCGCCCCCGCTTGAAGAGACCCAATTTGAGTGGGACCCCACCGGAGAAGACCTAATGGGGTTCACTCAAGAAACCAGGGCAGCTGCAGGGGAGCGTGCTGAGTGCTGCCGACAGCAGCTCGAGGAGTTTGCGAGGGAGCGGAGAGAGAGGCGGGTCCGGGAACAACAGGCCCAAATAAGGAGCGCCGAGCAGAAGAGCCGAAACAGGAGGGACCCCCGTGCAGCGCACAGTCCCCGCACCACCGGGACTGTAATTAAGTTCAACATGCAGCATGGGTGGGGCTTCATCAGAGACCACAACACCCCCGGCGACGTCTTTGTCACGCGCAGAGATGTGGAGTCCCATCTGCCGGAGGGGCACAGAGGTCGTGACCTTTATATCGGGGACGAGGTCACCTTTACCCGGCACAAGTGTGCCAAAGGACCTTACGCCCTCCATGTGCATCGCCTGACAGAGGAGGAGCTGCGATGTGAGGAGGAAGAGCAAGAGGATCCGGACGGGTCTGAAGCTGAGATCCCCAAAGAAAGAGCAGGAGGAAGACGTTGTTGAGTACAGCGGAGCAGGTGCTATAAATAGTTACCCGATCGGGGTATAAAGAAACTGTTACTGCAAATATAGTCCCCGTTGGGACCAGCAGAGTGAACTGTTTACCCGTTTACCCTTAATCCCACAGGCTGAGGACTGTGAGCAGCCATTCCCTTTCCCTCCTTAACTGGCCGAGGACTGAGAGCGGCCATACCCTTGTATATAGTTGCGCGTCCTAAAGCGCCCCCTACCGGTTTTATAGGAAAACCATTTTTCTAGAAAGACTGTCGCACTTTACCCGGTCACACGTTGCACAGTGACCGGAGGAGGAGCCTGAGACGACGAGAATGTTTTATCTGCTAAGATATGTTGTTTAATATGTTTTATATGTTTATGAAAAAAAAAAAATGTATGTTTGGTGTTATATCTTACAGCCCGAGGACGTGCTGTGATTTACCAGGGGGGAATGTAGCACCCTGAGGATTCGGCTGCTACAGGGGTATTGCACCTCAACCCAGAGGTGTGATATTCCACTCCCGGGTAAGGATGGAGTGTGGATCTGAGCTCGGTAGGCTGCATGCACTACACACATCCCATTTCCGAGGAGCAGACCGACGGTACTCCCACTTAGAAATGTGCAGGTACGACCGAGTCTGTTCCTGGCTGGAGTGGGAGGGGGGTGGAACATCCCAAGTAGTGTAGGGGCAGATAGGGGGAGCAGCCTGGGTAAAGATAGGAGCTCATTGGGTGCTGGTCACCTGAGCTCACACATAGAGGGTGTATATAAGGTGGGCACCAACTAAGAACAGGGTCAGTTGCAGAGAGAAAGTCAGCGAGCGGAGGAGAAGAGAGACCCAGAGTGAGAGAGGAGAGAGAGAGACCCAGAGGGGGAACCAGAAGAAAAGGACTCCAAGAACCCAACTTAAATCCCCGGGTGAAGAGTCGGCACAGGGTACCGGAACCCAAGCTGGTGGGGGCAAAAACACTCCCCAGCCAGAGACCGGAGACCGTGGGCAGCGTTTGCCACGGTCACCCACCACATCCACCACGAAGGCATACCACGAGGAGGGTCAGGGAACCCAAGGCCAAGGGTCTCCCAACCGAAGGCCCGAGGGAGCTGGACCTGGGTGGATCAATAGTGGGGACGGCCAGAGAAAGGACTGAAGGAGAGCTCAGGGTCACGCTCCGGACTTATTTGGGAGTTGGCTGGATCCAGAACCTGGTGGACGCAGCACGGCTCGGGAGGTCACTCGAAGCTGGAGTGACCAGAACATCAGCAGTGAGTAAACATCCTAAACTGCATAACCCGACTCTGTCTCTGATTGCCGTCTACACTGCATCACCACAACTCCCATCCTCTGCACCTGATCCCCCTGAGGCTATACCCCACCCGTTGGGGGTTATATCACCAAAGCTGCACCTACACCACCAGCCTCAGCGGACCCTGCTGCAGCGGCGGCCACAGTGACCGCAACACAACGGGTGGCGTAGTCGACAATAAAGAACTTATAACATCTGTAGGACTGCCACATACAACTCAGTTTGACACCCTGGGCACGGACCGGGTCACAGCCACTCGGAAGACTACAACTCCCATCTGATCCGGCTCCAGATATTCCCCCTAAAAGAATATGGCCCAGGGGGCGCGTCAGTAACATGTCCTTAAAGATTTCTTACATTCACATCTAGATGTTTTCCCACCAAACTGTGGAGCAGTGAGCGACGAGCACGGTGAGAGATTTCACCAAGATATTGCGGCTATGGAGAAAAGATATCAAGGAAAATAGAATCCATCAATGCTTGCAGATTACTGTTAGAGAATTGTAAGAGATGATCCGATGCAGGAGTTCAAAACACAAGCAAAAAAGAATTGTCACTGACTGAGGACCAAATTTTGTAGTGCAATGTCTGTAACTGTTGATAATTCACAATAGTATTTAGACATGTTTTAGTTATTTGAATTGTTGCTAAGTTTCCTCTAATTAAATATCATACAATTGGCATAACAAAATATTCTGCATCTTCATAATTTGCAAACATAATAATGTTTCAAAGTACTGAAACGTTTATGCATTAATTATATGTAGCAGTAAAAGGATAATTCTTTGATAGGATAAAAACAAGAGCCAACTAAAATTTTTCAGTGTCAGAGTGTCAGATAAAATCATTAAGAAATGGCTCAAGTCATAACTGAACCTGACAACTTTTGAAAATATGTAGAACAGTGTTAATCTATCCTTTTTGTACACTTTTTTTTTCATATTTCATTTAGTGTTGCTGATTGCAGAAAGAAAGCCCCTTGAGGAAGCGGCAATCTGAGGCCGCAAAACGCGCATCGGGGGCACGCTGGGATAAACCTCCACTTACCCAAACCGCTGGTGTCTTCCTTGACATACCTATTTGGTAAGATCGATTATGACTTTTGTAATCCCTAATAGATTAACTTTGTTGGGCCATATATAGAGGCTTGTATAATGCATGGGCACTTAATCAGTCCTATTTTTGAAATTACTTTGTGCACTGGTACTACTCAATTACATTTGGTATAGGACTGATACACAAGCCCATTAGATAATCCAGCTTGGCTGTATCATTATCTTTTACCTACTGTTTATGGATTATATGAGCTCTATTTGTATGTAGAACTTTTTGACACTGGTGGTCATCGCTGCTATCTCCATGCATTTTATTCCCTATTTATTGTGTGAATACTCCTTTTATGTATTGATTAATCATGTAATAAAATTGAATTCTATGCCAATAAAACTCTCTCTCCTCATTTTGATATGTCTAATATGAGTCGGCACTCTTTGGGGCTTGTGGGAAGCACCTTCTCCCATAATTTCCAATTTAGCTACAGACGGGTTGTATCATTAGTATCTTTATAATTTGCAAAAATAATAAAGTTTCAAAGTACTGAAACGTTCATGCATTAATTATATGTAGCAGTAAAAGGATAATTCTTTGATAGGATAAAAACAAGAGTGAACTAAAATTTTTCAGTGTCAGAGTGTCAGATAAAATCATTAAGAAATGGCTCAAGTCATAACTGAACCTGACAACTTTTGAAAATATGTAGAACAGTGTTAATCTATCCTTTTTGTACACTTTTTTTTCATATTTAATTTAGAGTTGCTGATTGCAGAAAGAAAGCACCATTAAGTTGATAGAGAGAGAGCTCCGACTCTATGTCAAACCACGTAGGAGTAATGTTTGTTATAGAATGTGGCATTTAAGTGTTTAAGCAACAACGGCTCTTGAGATGGCACCATTATCCAATGTTCTAGCATTTATTCTAAAGTGACAATGTACTACCGTATAAATTCTAGGAAGAAATCACTTACTTGTTTGCCTGGGCTGAGCACTGTCAATCACTCCAGAAAGGAAATGTTTCCCCTATAACAAATAGTATTACATTTTAGTTACCAGACTTTACTATAATTCAATTTAGTGATTAAGACAATTTTTGACAGAAGCCATGATGCAGTGAACGATATGTTTTTTTTATTGATTCAAATGAACAGTGACAGACCCCTCAGAAAGCTTAATGGAAACCCTAGTTGACCAACCCCCAAATACATGTGTGAACAAAGTCTATGGAACACGGCTGAAATCCTAAAATCTGACAGACATTGATCTCTGTTCACTTTGGCCTTCTGGTATCCGTTTTTACATGATAATATGATACTTCATGATTTGTTATAATCTGTTTGATACAGCCATCATAATCTATTAGGATCATTTTTTACTACACTCTCCCCCATACAGAGCAACTTGACAGAAAATAGCAAACACAAATATGAGCAGAGTCCACGGTCGTGTTCACACCAGTTTGTTAAAAAAAGTACCTGATGACAACTTTTAACTGCAGCTGATCAGAACAGATCATGATGGATCTGACATATCCATCATAGATCCTGTAAAAACGGAATCCATAAAACCAGTAACAGTACCTAAATCTAAAATCATTTCCTATCCTGCGCACGTCAGCTAAGCAATTCAGTAGTATATTGTATTATCTAATTGATTCTCTCAGAAGAACTCTTGTAATGCGCAAAACAATATTCTAGGAACTCACTGTGAATCCATGAAATCCTTGGTAAGAATTTATGAGCTCTTTAATTTCATCTGGAGTTTTCTTACTTATGAGAAAATTGCACCTAAGATGAAAAAAATACTGTTTGTAATTTGCATAAACTAAATCACCTGACCAAATGCCTTTTGAGAAAAAGGAAGATTATCAAAACAGAAAAATATAAAATACTTCTCCACAATAAGCAATTGGAAGGTGCCATAGGTCTACAAACTTTGTAAGTAGATGCACTCAGGATACTAATACATCAAAGATCCAAAAGAAACTAAAACGGTTAAGGCCCCATACACAGTGGATAAAAGTTGGCAAAGCCTGCAGATTTTGGTGGGACTGGTCAACCATCTAATTTGTATAGCGTCCTCTTGACTCTCCTGAGACAGATGATGTTCAGGGACATAAGAAATCATCCATTGGAATTTCACATGAGGATCCTTTTATTCGGCAGGGATATGTGATTCCACTAGAGGAGTCTGGCATCATGGAGCACAGGAATGCTTGGCTGATACGAGCATCCCAGTGTATGGGGAAATCAGGAGAGATAGTGTGGCGCCCCTGAGGATTCAGTCGCTACAGAGGTACTGCACCTCACCCAGAGGTGTGGTATCCCCTTCTCTCAGGTAAGGAGGGAGTGCTGCCCGGAACCCCAACACCTGCATCCAACACTACATTGCTCCAGGCCAGCTGGAAGGGAAAGATGCAATGTGTTTTCCTGCTGAGCCCTGTCCCTGGCTGGAGTGGGGGGAACCCAGAGGTAGGGGGAACCAGTAGTGGGTGTGGGTGGAGGAAGCAGTTTGGGGGAGCACTATAGAGTGAGGTATATAAAGGGAGGCCATCTTAGGGTGGCAGGACAGTAGAGGAGTCAGTGGAGAACAGTCAAGGAGCAGGGTCTCTTTAGGAGCTCTGCTCCACAAGTAGGGCCCAGTCCTTGAGGCCCAGGTGGGGAGCAGAGGAGTAGGCTCCATTCTAAGAAGGGATCCTAGGGGGTACGGCGAGTGCAGGACGGCACCCGTACGCCCCGAATCTGCCAGAAGACAGAGGAATCGTAGGCCGCAAGAAGGGGACCGGCCCCTGGTCCAGCTGTGTAACTTCAAGTCTCGGCTGGGAAAACCGGAGGCTTCTGGCTTCTATAGTCAGTTACTGAAGCCTCATTCGAATCCCCGTGAGGGTCAAGCAGGTCCGGGAACTCCGACGAGACAGGAGGGACTTCAGAGCACCCGAGCGGGATTGAGAGTGGGAAGCGCAGGGCAGGAGGGAAAAAGACCCAGCGTGAAGACGGTCTAGTTAGGAACACGAGAAAGTGGGATTCTGCCAGGTACTCCTGATCTGCCTGAGGAAGTGCTGAACCCCTGCCTGGTGAACGCAGCGCGATGTGGGAGGCCGACAACTGTACAGTGCACCAGTGGAACTGTCATAAGAACTGTGAGTAAAAACTCGGATGACTGCACCGCACTGCCTCCGTCCCTTCTTTCATCTGCGCCATCTCTCCCTGACAGCACTACAATGCCCAGTGAAATCTGCGCGTCCTATACTGCCCTGGAGCTAGCTCTACCTGTGGAGAGCCACACCATCCCTGCTGCCGTAACACCAGCTCCAGAGGACTGCTCCGCAGCGGCGGCTCCCTTTAGCCGCATTCCACAGGTGGCGTCACGAACTTTCCAAATTCCCTATTCCCTTTTTACTGATCGCACTGGGTCACGGACCGGGCCAGCCACCGTGATATTCCCCACCGGCATCCATAAGAGGCCCGGCTGCTGAGTACCCCACGGCCCAGGGGGCTCGTCAATAGCTGTCCATCGAACGATTGTTCAGCCAACCAGGACTGTGGAGTCGGTAAGCTAAACTTCCGACTCCAACTCCTCAATTTCCCTGACTTGCGAATCTGACTCCAACTCCGACTCCACGACTCTGACTCCAAAGCTTCACTACTTAACATGTACATAAAGTGCAGCACAGATTTATCTAAAAGCAGATATCCTAAGATCAGGAATAGATCAGACATTTATAGGACATTTCATAACTTTCCAAAATTCTTATGAAAAAATTTACAGCACATCCTGCATTGTACTAGTGAACCCAAATTATTATATATTTTAGGAGTCAGTCCATTTTATACTGACTCTGACTCCACTAAAATGGACATCGGCTCTGACTCCACGACTCCGACTCCACAGACCTGCAGCCAACAGTTATCTAATGTGAACGGCCAGCTTTAGTCCTGCTACACTCACTTCCACATCGGGAGGTGAGCAAGGTAGGTGATGTCACGTCTACTGATACTTAACACAGAAGTGAGCGGAGCAGGACTTAAAATGTATTTGATGCTATTGGGGTAGTGTTGGGAAACACATATAAATAAGATCATCATGGAAAGCAAGACTCTTTATTATATTCTCATGCCTAATTCTTACAAAACAAACAACATTGCATATAGATTGTGTGCATGGATCCTGTATACAAACATGGGGAGCCTCCTGGCATTGTGTGCTAACCCCTAGAAGAAATGCTTATAGTGAATGATACAATGCAATGCTGTCCGGCCATGTTTTTTTCTCACAGATTTATACATGTACCTGTTTATAAATCAGAACCACATATAAAATACAGCTAGAACGTGTAG
This sequence comes from Phyllobates terribilis, assembly GCF_046119375.1. Lineage (NCBI taxonomy): Eukaryota > Metazoa > Chordata > Amphibia > Anura > Dendrobatidae > Phyllobates > Phyllobates terribilis. Next base: position 481,889,388 of record NW_027362761.1, on the reverse strand, counting down.
TGCTGGCATCTCTGCCTCCTGCCCCTCTCCCCCGGCAGAGACGCCGACTCCATTACTGCCGCGACTCCCCAGCCAGAGTGTCCCACTCCTCCATCCTCCCTCCACGCTGACTGCCTGGTGTGCGTGCACTGTGGATCCCCGGCCACTGTGCTTAGGGTGGGCGCTCCTTGCCTCTTAAAGGGGCCTCACTTGCCGCCCTAAAGTGTCCCCGGCCATTGGCCGGAGGACACTAACTGCTTAAGGCACCTCCTCCAACATGGAGGTGCCTGTGCAATGTCGAAAGTTTGTTGTTTAAACACTCTTGTCATTTCTCAGGTCCCAGTGCACGTATTGCCAGTTACTTGCCTGCCTTTTTACCAGCCGTGCCTGCTTGTCTGTCTATCAGCCGTGCCCACCTGCCTGTCTACCAGCCGTGCCCTCCTGCCTTTCTACCAGCCGTACCTGCCTGCCTGTTTTCCAGCCGTGCCTGTCTGTTTACCAGCCATGCCTGCCTGTCTACCTGCCGTGCCAGTCTGCCTGTTCATCAGACGTGTCAGCCTGCCAGTCCATCAGCCTGTGCCTGCCTCCTGTCCCTTGGGGGTCAGCTGCCATCCACCCGAGGTCAGCCCCGGAGTAGAACCTGGTGCACCTAACCGGTCCCTCCTTGGATCACAGAGTCGTCTAGCCGCCGTGCATCCGAGGTCGGATTTGGTGAGGCCCCTAGTTACACCCCTCAGGGCTCTCCTCACACCATGGCACAGTGGTTCCACCACCTGTCCCATTACAGAACATATAGTGTAAGGCAGCGCTAGTTATCATAATGGGGGATACTCGCTTCGCTGCGACAATCAATGCACACGTGCAAAGTCTTTTCCGGTATTTCTCAACTCAGCAGTTTATTGCACTTCATAAACCGCTTGTTTCCGGGTCCAACTCCGTGGCCCACCGACACACATATAATGTCCAGGAGCCTCAAGTGGCAGACCGGCCCACTTGGCTCTAGTTACAGCCTCCCCGCAAGGTAATAATAACAATGTCCATATCAATGTCCATATACACCGTGTTTTTACCTTTGCCGGCTTATGGCTGCTTCCGTCCGTTTGGTTCCCGCCACCACTGTGGCTTTACTGCTTCCCATATAGGGTTTCTAGCCTCTGGCCCTCCAAGGCTTACTGGCGTCTTAGTCACGAGACCCAGGCTTCACCCTCCAGGAGTCCACCAAGCTCCATCAGGCCTCACCAGGCCTCACACGGTGCCACACACACGGGGAACAGGCCTCACGCCTATCACACCCCTTGCACCACTGCACACACCTGTCCCAAATTACCAGGGTTTTTATATCCTATAGAAACAGCCACAGGACCTGTGCTTATCTCACAGTCACGTGTCCAGACCTTCCGTTGTGCAAAAGGACCTGTGTGATGTCACAGTCATGTGACCCGTCAGCTGAGGGGGGAGAAAATAGCATAAACAGACATACTAGATCATTATAGCAATGCCGCTGCACTACAATAGTTAAAACCTAAGATAGAAACAAAATAAACATATACGCTGCTGTAAACAAGTAAGTAAAAAGCAATTGTGCATATAAATAACTTAGGGTACTTAGTAAAAACTGTTTATTTAAAAAAAAGCATAAAAGCCATTTCACCAGTGATAAGGTGTACTCAATCATGATGGTCCTAGGACCTTTCCAATTGGGTACATCTTTGCGTTGGTGGTATGGATTTTAAGCTTTTTTTTACCAAAAACATTGTTTACTAAGTACCCAAGGTTATTTATATGCACTATTGCTTATTACTTACTTACAGCAGGGTACATGCTCATTTTGTTTCTATCTTAGGTTTTGTCTGTTTAATGGCCAGTGTGAACATGCTCCTCCATGTCGCATGTATACCAACTTATACCCCAGTTCATTTATTTCGGTTTTGCTTTAGTACGTATAGTTATTCTCAACTATTATGTTCAGCAGCACACTGCTCCACAGCGTCTTTCATTTCCTTGTTCCTGGGGGGATGGGGCACTACTCCTTCAGTGACAATTCTGGTTCATGTGCTTTGTTCCACTGTTGAATTTCTGATTGTTAACTGTGAAACATTAATGGTCTGTCATTGCTTTTCCTATAGTCTGTTATCACTATATTTACAAATACAGACAACTGAGCCTTGGAACAAGCATATGGCTTGGGGAAAGTGACAGCCATATTTGGGAGACCTGCTCTGCCAATGCTGGGGGCCCAGCCTGAAAGGGAATGGCAGGGGCGGTAAAGGAGTTGGAGGAAGAAATTGTGACTATGCAGGACTGAAAACAGGACAGGAGCTGACATAAAGGGAGGCGAGAGGTGGACAGAAAACTGCTGTATAGAAATTAATGGACTGGAGAGAGCTGACTGGAATTGCAGGTGTTAACTCTACTCCTGAAACATAAATACTGTGCACACTGGACCAGGTTCTGGTGGTTGAGGTCCTTGAAAACCAGCTGTACAATATGTAAGATAAAAGCTGTCATAGCAGGAAATGACAGCAGATAGAAAAAGCAAGTCAATTTCAAATTATTTTCATGCAGTCTAATTAATTATACCAGTTTCATAATATGAGAATACCCTCAAAAAGAATGCACAGACACAAGTAAGCTATTATTATGATAAATACAAAACTTTATTAAATAATATACAAAAGTGTGAAAAATATTTAAAATAGCCCATGTAGGGTACAGTATTCACACCAAGATGTGGAATGTGATAAACCTATTATATCTGGGAAAGCCCTAAAGCATGCCATACACATTAGCTTGTCAGCTGATGGTTTGGCTGGTCATTTGACCAGCAGCCATTTTAGCTATCTCTCCCATACACAAAAGCGATCGTTCAGCAGAGTGCTCCTCTGTTCTCTATGAGAGGAGAAAATATGATCGACAGTCCGAAATCGGACATACTGGAGCAATATTATCCCTACAGTAGATTGTCTGGCGGTCCGGTACACATTAGACAAATGTGTGTGGGGGGCTTAACTCCTCTAGGCATACACCTCCCACAACAAATGCCAGAAAAAGAAGCTAATATCCAAACATTGATTAAAGCACCACTTTTTTTTTTTACCCTAGCCTTACAGTGGCATGTAAAAGTTTGAGCATCCCTGGGCAAAATTACTGTTATTGTGAACAGTTAAGCAAGTTGAAGATGAAATGATCTCTGGATGGCCTAAAGTTAAATATGACACATTCCCTTCGTATTTTAGGCAAAAAAATATATATTTTCATCTTTTAAATTTTAAAAATTACCAAAAGTAAAATGGGCTGATGCAAAAGTTTGGGCAGTCTGCATGGTTAGTACATAATAGCACGCTTTTATGAAAGTATCACAGCTTGTAAATGCTTTTGCAGCCTGACAAGAGTCTTTCAAATCTTGTTTGAGGGATTTTCATCCATTCTTCCTTGGAAAATTCTTCCCGCTCTTTGATATTCCTTGGTCATCTTGCATGCATTGCTATTTTGAGGTCTAGACAGAGATTTTCAATGATGTTCAGATCAGGAGAATGTGAGGGCCATTGTAAAACCTTCAGCTTGCGCCTTTTGAGGTAGTCTATTGTGGATTTTGACGTGTGTTTAGGATCATTAATTATCCATTTCTAGAAGCCATCCTCTTTTGACTTCAGCTTTTAACAGATAGTGTTATGTTTGCATCAAGAATTTGCTGAAATTTCATTGAATCCATTCATCCCTCTACCCGTGAAATGTTCCCTGTGCCATTGGCTGCAACAAAACCCCAAAGTGTGATTGATCCACCCACATACTTACTGGTTGGCGAGATGTTCTTTTCCTGAAATTCTGTGCCTTTTTTACTCCACACATACCTTTGATCATTGTGGCCAAAGAGTTCTATTTTAACCTTATTGGTCCACAGGACTTGTTTCCAAAATGCATGAGGCTTGTTTAGATGTTCTTTTGCATACTTCTGACGCTGAATTTTATGGTGAGGACTCAGGAGTGGTTTTCTTCTTATGACTTTTCCATGAAGGCCATATTTGTGCAGGTGTCTCTGAACAATAGAACACTGTACTGCAACTCCAGAGTCTGCTAAATCTGTTTAAGGTCTTTTGCAGTCAAGCGGGGGTTCTGATTTTGAAATTTTGCTTGGTCTTCCAGACCTTATCTTGACCTCCACTGTTCCTGTTAACTGCCATTTCTTAATTTAATTTCGAACTAAGGAAAAGGCAACTTGAAAACACTTTGCTATCTTCTTATAGCCTTCTCCTGCTTTGTAGGCCTCCACCATTTTCAGAGTGCTAGGCAGCTTCTGTTTTTTGGCACAAGATTAGAGGAGTCTGGGTTTTTATAAAGCTGGGAAATTTGCATCACCTGGCCTTTCCTAAAGATTATAGTGAATAAGCCATAACACTAACAGACTAATTAAGGTCTAAAACCTTGATCAAAGTTATCTAAGCACACCAAGGGTGCCAATTTTCGTTAATGTAATTTAAAAAAAAAGACTATATATATATATGTATATATATATGTATATATATATATATATATATATAGTGGGTACGGAAAGTATTCAGACCCCTTTAAATTTTTCACTCTTTGTTTTATTGCAGCCATTTGGTAAATTCTAAAAAGTTATTTTTTTTCTCATTAAAGTAAACTCTGCACCCCATCTTGACTGAAAAAAAAAACATAAATGTGGAAATTTTTGCAAATTTATTAAAAAAGAAAAACTGAAATATCACATGGTCATAAGTATTCAAACCCTTTGCTCAGACACTCATATTTAAGTCACATGCTGTCCTCCTTGAGATAGTTCTACTCCTTCATTGGAATCCAGCTGTGTTTAATTAAACTGATAGGACTTGATTTGGAAAGGGACACACCTGTCTATATAAGACCTCACAGCTCACAGTGCATGTCAGACCAAATGAGAATCATGCGCTCAAAGGGAACTTCCCAAGGAGCTCAGAGACAGAATTGTGGCAAGGCACAGATCTGGCCAAGGTTACAAAAGAATTTGTGCATTACTCAAGGTTCCTAAGAGCACAGTGGCCTCCATAATCCTTAAATGGAAGAAGTTTGGGACCACCAGAAGTCTTCCTAGACCTGGCCGTCCAGCCAAACTGAGCAATCGTGGGAGAAGAGCCTTGGTGAGAGAGGTAAAGAAGAACCCCAAGATCACTGTGGCTGAGCTCCAGAGATGCAGTAGGGAGATGGGAGAAAGTTCCACAAAGTCAACTATCACTGCAACCCTCCACCAGTCGGGCCTTTATGGCAGAGTGGCCCGACTGAAGCCTCTCCTTAATGCAAGACATATAAGAGCCCACATAGAGTTTGCTCAAAAACACATGAAGGACTCCCAGACTATGAGAAATAAGATTCTCTGGTCTGATGTGTGGAGAAAACCAGGCACTGCTCATCACCTGCCCAATACAATCCCAAAAGTGAAACATGGTGGTGGCAGCTTCATGCTATGGGGGTGTTTTTCAGCTGCAGGGACAGGACGACTGGTTGCAATTGAAGGAAACATGAATGCGGCCAAGTACAGAGATATCCTGGATGAAAACCTCTTCCAGAGTGCTCTGGACCGCAGACTTGGCCGAAGGTTCACCTTCAAACAAGGCAATGACCCTAAGCACACAGCTAAAACAACAAAGGAGTAGCTTCAGAACAACTCTGTGACCATTCTTGACTGGCCCAGCCAGAGCCCTGACCTAAACCCAATTGAGCATCTCTGGAGAGACCTGAAAATGGCTGTCCACGAACGGTACTGGAGAGGATCTGCAAGGAAGAATGGCAGAGGATCCCCAAATCCAGAAAAACTTGTTGCATCATTCTCAAGAAGACTCATGGCTGTACTAGCTCAAAAGGGTGCTTCTACTCAATGCTGAGCAAAGGGTCTGAATACTTATGACCATGTGATATTTCAGTTTTTCTTTTTTTAATAAATTTGCAAAAATTTCTACATTTCTGTTTTTTTCAATCAAGATGGGGTGCAGAGTGTACATTAATGAGAAAAAAAGTGAACTTTTTAGAATTTACCAAATGGCTGCAATGAAACAAAGAGTGAAAAATTTAAAGGGGTCTGAATACTTTGTATATACTATGTGTATATATAGTCTAAAATACAAAGGAAATGTATCATCTTTAACTTTAGGCCTTTTAGAGATCATTTCATCTTCAACTTGCTTAACTGTTCACAATAACAGTAATTTTGACCAGGGGTGCCCAAACTTTTACATCCCACTGTATGTCTCACCTATGTAACTATAAGTTATATTTGGTGGTAGATTTTTTTTTCCTCAAGGAGCACTTGTAATGAAATGCAGACTTCACCAACATATAGCTGACATGTGCCAGGCTGATTTTAGACTACGAATCCATAAGCCAAACGTACACCAAACATCCGCCACAAGTATAGATTTATTCTGTACATGTTGTGTGTACTGTGACTCACTCAGGGAACCACTTGGCATGTTCTTTCCAGGGATCATCATTTTCTTCCCAGTGTCCTAGGCAGCCAGCACAAGAGAAGCACCGGACAATATCTCTTCTACCTGAAAGGAGAGAAACAAAAACAGATTCATTTACTTGGAGAAAATTCATGAGGCTGAAGTAAGGTAACATCACACTATGTAAAAATAATGATACATATTTCCTCTTAGATTTAAACCCTTCAGGGCCCAGCAATTTTTAGTTTTTGCACTTTCATTTTTGTTCCTTCTCTTCTCCCAATAGACATAACTTTTTTTATTCTTTCATCGACATAGCCCTATGAGGGCTTTTAGTGTTGATTGACATCATTCACTTTACCATATGGTGCACTGAAAAACGTTAAAAAAAATACGAGTGCAGTGAAATGGTGAAAAAAAATGCAATTCCATCCTTGTTTTTTGGGGGGTTTCATTTTTACGGCATTCAGTGTGCAGTAAAAATTACAATATTCTGAAACCCATGGCAAGCTGTACTTTGTTGGTTTTTTTTGCGTGGCAAGCTGTAGCTTTCTTATTGAAAATAGAGATTCAAGCGGATATAATATAATTAAAAGTCCATTTATTAGAAAATGTTAAAAGGCACGCAGACAAAGCATTCCAGCAGGTATAAAAACCAACGCGTTTCGACCTATCCGGTCTTAGAGTAAGACCGGATAGGTAGAAATGCATTGGTTTTTATAGCTGTCCCAGGCTCTCCGTGCGGATCTCCCAGCTATATCCTGTTACAACGCTACTGGTGAGCTGACTCTCCCTCTCGCTATTTTTACCGTATGTTGGTAGCTTTTTTATTGGTACCATTTTTGAGTGCATATGACATTTTGAATACTTTTTATTACATTCTTGGAGGGAGGTGACTCGCCTAAAAACAGGAAATCGTTAAGAGATTAAAAGTTTCATGCTGACAAAGTATCATACTGTAATGCATAATGCAGAGGAGACCAACTACAGAAACAGGTTACCCTGGTATGTATAGTATGTCATACTTCTAGATACCTATCCTATAACTTACGTATTTAGGTGCTGCTTACCAGTAAAGTAAAATCCTGCACTTGCAAGTTGTACAGGCTGAATCCTGGTATAAAAGGGCCAATTGGTAAAAGAGCTTAATCTGGCCTCTTCTCCTGAGTATGCTTCTGGAGACTCTTGACCAGTCTCTACATTTTGGACCCGAACCTCATACTTAGAAATATTTCCCACATCTTTCCCTTGAATAAATGCACAAGAGGGGTTGAAATGTAAATGTTGTTCATGGGGAGAAAATTTCAAACTGGCGCAAAAGAGAACAATTCCACAACAGAAGCACTGCATGCTACTATCGACACCCGTAAAATACAGCCCAGCGTTGGCCATCTCCATGGCTGTCCAAGACAACAATTTATCATCAAGAAGAAAAGATCTCAGTCTCTTGGCTTCCCATCTCATCTTCTCTTTGTAACCCGTTCCCAGACGTCGACGTATGGCTGCATGTTTTGCATTGCCGTCAGCAACATATTTGGGAACATTAATATCCACGTCAGAAAACTTTGCAAATGCACTTTCCAAGATTCTTATGTCAAGCTCTTTGAAATTAATGAGATTCTCGTTATTCTTCTCATCCTCATTTGGGTTTGCAGATGCCATTGCCTATGTGAAAAGTACAGTTTTAAAATAGTTATTCCAGCTTACCAAAATCCATATTAGGCCACGGCCCAACTATGAGATCAATATTTGGACAGTATTCGGTCAGTATTTTTTCTCAGGAGTGGAAGCCAAAACCAGGTGCGGTACAATCAGAGAAAAGGTATAATAGAAACAAGTCACCAATTCTGCATTTATCACCACTCCTGGTTTTGGCTGCCACTCCTGAGAAAAAATACTGACAGAATATTGACCAAATACTGAAAGTGGGGCCGTGGCCTTACTGTTAAAGTATGTAACAGCCACCCAAAAAGAGTTCTAAAGGCTACCTTGTTTATCAACTTGCAATGAAGGAAGGTTTAAGACAGTTGGTATAAAATAAAAAAAAATTAATAATTTCTTACCAGTTAAAGCTCTCACGGCTCAAGCTCCAGTGCTCTGGTGGTCCACGCTGGTCCTGCTGGTCACATATGTCGTTCACTGGCCTTAGTGATAATTCTTCTGTGTACAACACGTGACTGTTGAGGGCGGAAGGGAGAGGGAACAAAACACAAAATGAGACAAAACACAGGAAAAATGTTTTGTGACTGCAACATAGTGACTAAATTACTCCCTCACTGTGGTGTAGTCTGAATTACCTTCCATAGGAGGGGAACCAGAGAGGAGCAGCAGAGGCATCAGTAGTAGATAAAAGGTAAAGAGACTGCTTTCTGGTGATTATAATACTGCTACTGCCTGTACAGAGCAAGCTTGAGAATGAGTCTCTGGTTGGTGGATCGCTCAGGCAGGAGATATTGTAACAGATAATGTACTATTAACAAGGAGAGAATGGGGCCAAGAATCTTGTCCTCCCCACCCATATGAACCATAACAGCTTCATGTTCTGGCACCAACATAAGGGCCCTTGAGCAAGAACAGTATATGGGCCCTTTGCAGTCCAATTGGTTTGACTATGAGAGAAGCTGCTTTTTGATTTGGAAGTGGTAGTGGCCCCTGTACCTCTTGGGCAGGGGTGGGGAACCTCAGGCCATTTACGGCCCGCGATGGCCTGTTCTCCGGCCCCCAGGCAGATTTCTGGGAACCATAGTGCTTGGGCCTGCAGCTGTGTTTTGATGGTTACTGGCCTTTTAATTTCTTCCTGCTCTGTGAGCAAGTGCACGCAGTGTTCACTACTGAGCGCTGAGGAGCGTGCAATGAAAGATTATGTCCTGACACCAGTGCCAGCGTAAAGACTTACTTTGTGGGTGGAGTTAGCGCGCAATTTGTACGGATTTTGCAAGACGATTTGGCGTTTTTATTTATACCATTTTTATATATATATATGGCTTTTTGAACGCTTTTTATTACATTTTTGGTGCGTCAGTATAATGAAAAAGGGACATTTTTTTTACAGTATTCACCATACAGAATAAATAACTATCTAGTTTTATAGATCAGGTCATTCCGGACGTTGGGATACCAATCATGTGTACTTTATTTTATTTATCATTGTTTTATCACAAATGCTGCATTTTTAGTGGCAAAATGGCTTTTTGTGATTTTTGTGCCCTTTTTTATCTTTTATTTTACGTTTTTACACGTTTTATTTTACTTTTTTTTCATCTTTTCACTACATTCCACTGTGGGACATGTATATTTTTCACTTTCATCGCTGGTCTCATGCACTGTAGTACCTGAGACCTGTCAGTGGCCCACTGACTGTGCCTGTGAGACACAGCTTATAGCTGGATCTCACAGGCCACCGTATCCTGGGGTTATCAGATGACCTCAGGGTACCATGGCAACGATCGGCACCCATAATTACAATCATGGGGGGGTCGATCTTTTAATCCCCTTTTAACCACTTAGATACCACTGTCACGATTGACAGCGGTATTTAAGGAGTTAATCAGCCTCGATCGTCTCCCAAACTGGCCGAGGCCGATACTACAGTGTGTCAGCTGTTATGTACAGCTGTCACCCGTGGGATTTTTGGCTGCGGGGCGATGCTATTCTCTTATTACCAATTGCCATTTTAAACGGCGATGAGGGAATAACGCCCCTTAATGGCCGCCGTTTTTATGCGTATCCGCGGTCATTAAGGGGTTTAAAAGGGTTGTCCAGTCGCGCAATATTGAATATCAATATGGGATGAGTGGAGATACTACACCCAGCACCCCCACAAGTCAGCTGAAAACAGATTAGGCAGCAGTCAGATATAAACTAATTCTTTTGAATAGGAGATGTTCTGCAGTACCTGGCAACAGCAGCTACACATTGAATGGAGTTGTATTTTGCAGCTCTGTTCCATGTGTTTACATCTGGCTCAAGGTGGATCAAATAACAGCTGATTGGTGAAGGTGCCACCTATCGTTGGGGGTGCTGTGATAGGACAACCACTTTAAAGGGAACCTATCAAAACGGATAACGCTATTAAACTGCAGATGTAGGGTTAGTCTACAGGTTACCTCCTTACCAACCAACATATGATATACAGCTATGTTATAATACAGCTTCCTGACTTTGATGCATGCTCAGGAATTGAGCCTGCATCGCTGCCGACAGATGATAGCTCTGATATCATCAATCTCTAACAGCTGAGCGTGGAGTGGAGTTCACCCCGCAGCCGTTAACCTATTAAATGCTGCTGTCAATCTATGACAGTGGCACTACAGTGCGCCGGCAGGGATTGAACGTCATTCCATATGTCCATCGGCGCCCAGGTGACACATTCGCGGCGTGCTGATGAGTTGCCATAATGGTGGGAGGTCTGCTGAAGACTCCTATGCCTGTAATGAAGGTACTCCTGTGAATGCCAGCTTCTGCCAGTGTTCATAGAAGACTGTGATTCTTATATACAGCAATACTGCGGTATCTGTAGCACTGCTGTATTTAGCGATAGGTTGATCTTAGGTTCAAGTACTAACAATTAAAGTGAAAAGTGGAAAAAAATGTTTAAGAAAAATATAAATGTTCAAATCAGCACCCTTTTCCCCCATTAAAAATAAAGAAATATAAAAATATATTATCATTACATCCATAAAGTTGGAACTATCAAATTATACAATTAATTAACCCGATTGGTAAACAGCGTAATGAGAAAAAAAACTAAATGCCATATTTAAATTTTTTAGCCGTCACAACACTGCAATAAAAATGCTATAACAGGCGATTCAAACATCGTATCTACCCCAAAATGGTATCAATAAAAACGTTAGCTGAGGGAACAAAAAAGCCCTTGCACAGCCCCATCGACCAAAATTTTAAAAAATATGGGATTCACCATTTAAATAAAAAAAACAACTATGAATTTTTGATATCGCAGAATTCATACTGACATAGAGAATCATATTGACAGGAAATTTTTACCAGGTAGTGAATACAGTAAATGAAAAATCCGAAAACCCAAAACGCAAAAAAACAAAAAATAAAGTAGAATTGAACTTTTTTCACAATTTTGTCACACTTGGAATTTTTTCTCACTTTCAAGTAAATCACATGATAAAATGAATGGTGTCATTCAAAAGAACAACTGACCCCGCAAAAAAAAAGCAAAACCATAAATTTTCTCCCGGGTGCCACACTTTCAGCAAAGTGGTCAATACCTTCATAACGCTATTAACCTGCAGATTAACCCTATATCTGTTGATCAATTGATCAGCTGTAGTGGTGATGACATCTCCACAGTGATGCAGTCAATCACTGAGCTCAACGGCTCAACCAATATCGACAACAGGAGCCACAAGCTCAGTGATTGGCTGTAGTGCATACCAGCGTCGGACTAGTGTGCCTTGGGCCCACCAAAAAAATCATTCCTGGGGCCCACTATGTAGCTACATAGAAATAATATCAGCCCACCAATTGTATGGTAAAATGTGATAATATTGTGGTGTAACATAAAAACACAATGGTTCACATTTATCAAAAATGGCGTAATTTGAGCCAAATCTTGTGTACTCACTTCAACTCTATTATTCCATATTTATCATGTTTCGTCCCTAATGATAAATTTGGTGCAAATTATTTAAGCACATTTTAAGCTTGGTAGCACACTTCTCAATGTTAAAAAAGAGCTGACGTCCAGTGTCTCAAATGTTGCAGTTATGTCATTTTGTACAAATTGCAACTTTTTATGCATGTAAAAAAGGTTCTGATATAAATGCATTAGTTCCATGCCTTTTTTAAGACAGCCATTGCCGATAAGGGCGCTCCTCTCCCATTTCACATACATAAAATCAATTCAAAATATTAATGCCTTGGCACAGATGAACATACAGTACTAGTACGTGCACAGCATGGTCGGCATGTGTGGAGTTGGCCCGGGGGGCAGCCCACTTCAAACACGACATATGACAACTCCATTATACAGCAGGCATGTTCTTGAATGGTTACCATGCAGCTGTGCGCCCCCATCTTGATACTACTGTGAAGTCCAGCATTAGGCTACAAAACAAGCAGGGACGTAATGATCGTGGTCACAGAGGGTGCAACCGGGACCAGACCCATGCTGGAGCGTTTCCCATCGACACCAATTTCACCTGGATGTGCGTCCTTTGATGCACATTCAGCTGAAATGTATTGTGATGCAGAGACCCGCCGGCATACTGCACTTCAATATGCGCTGCCGGCCAATCAGAGCTGGCAGCAGATGTCGGCTCACAAATGATGGGTTGCACATGGCAGTGATGTCGTGCGCTGCCTTTGGCGGCCCGCAGAAGTCAGCTCCCGGCTGGAGGAACATTATACCAGGATGGAGGACATTATACTAGGATGGCGGACATTATATCAGGATGGTGGACATTATACCAGGATGGAGGACATTATATCAGGATGGCGGACATTATACCAAGATGGAGGACATTATACCAGGATGGAGAATATTATACCAGGTTGGAAGACATTATATCAGGATGGAGGACATTATATCAGGATGACGGACATTATATCAGGATGACGGACATTATACCAGGATGGCGGACATTATATCAGGATGGAGGACATTACATCAGGATGAAGGACATTATACCAGGATGGAAGACATTATATCAGGATGGAGGACATTATATCAGAATGGAGGACATTATACCAGGATGACGGACATTATACCAGGATGGAGGACATTACACCAGGATGGCGGACATTATACCAGGATGTATACCAGGATGGAGGTCATTATATTAGGATGGAGGACATTATATCAGGATGGCAGACATTATACCAAGATGGAGGACATTATACCATGATGGAGAACATTGTACCAGGATGGAGGACATTATATCAGGATGGAGGACATTATACCAGGATGGAGGACATTATATCAGGATGGCGGACATTATACCAAGATGGAGGACATTATACCAGGATGGAGAATATTATACCAGGTTGGAAGACATTATATCAGGATGGAGGACATTATATCAGGATGACGGACATTATATCAGGATGACGGACATTATACCAGGATGGCGGACATTATATCAGGATGGAGGACATTACATCAGGATGAAGGACATTATACCAGGATGGAAGACATTATATCAGGATGGAGGACATTATATCAGGATGGAGGACATTATACCAGGATGGCGGACATTATACCAAGATGGAGGACATTACACCAGGATGGCGGACATTATACCAGGATGTATACCAGGATGGAGGACATTATATTAGGATGGAGAACATTGTACCAGGATGGAGGACATTATATCAGGATGGAGGACATTATACCAGGATGGAGGGCATTATATTATGATGGAGGACATTATACCAGGATGGAGGACATTATACTAGGATGGCGAACATTATACCAGGATGGCAGACATTATACCAGGATGTATACTAGGATGGAGGACATTATATCAGGATGGAAGGCATTATATCAGGATTGCGGACATCATACCAAGATGGAGGACATTATACCAGGATGGAGAACATTATACCAGGATGGAGGTCATTATATCAGGATAGAGGACATTATATCAGGATGGCGGACATTATACCAAGATGGAGGACATTATACCAGGATGGAGAACATTATACCAGGTTGGAGGACATTATATCAGGATGGAGGACATTATATCAGTATAGCGGACATTATATCAGGATGGCGGACATTATATCAGGATGGAGGACATTATATCAGGATGAAAGACATTATACCAGGATGGAGGACATTATACCAGGATGGAAGACATTATATCAGGATGTAGAACATTATATCAGGATGACGGACATTATATCAGGATGGTGGACATTATACCAGGATGTATACCAGGATGGAGGACATTATATTAGGATGGAGAACATTATATCAGGATGGCGGACATTATACCAAGATGGAGGACATTATACCAGGATGGAGAACATTGTACCAGGATGGAGGACATTATATCAGGATGGAGGACATGATACCAGGATGGAGGACATTTTACCAGGATGAAGGACTTTATATTAGGATGGAGGACATTATACCAGGATGGAGGACATTATACTAGGATGGCGGACATTATATCAGGATGGAGGACATTATACCAGGATGGCGGACATTATACCAAGATGTATACCAGGATGGAGGACATTATATCAGGAGGGAAGACATTATATCAGGATGTCGGACATTATACCAAGATGGAGGACATTATACAAGGATGGAGAACATTATACCATGATGGAGGACATTATATCAGGATGGAGGACATTATATCAGGATGGCGGACATTCCATGTCTGCAGCAGAAGAGATTCAGTGACCCAAGCACACTGCCGGGATATCTAATGTTGGGAGGAGGGGTGAAAAGTAGCACTAACATGGGTGAGCTGCCGTGCAAATATATATATACATATATATACAGTGGTGGTCAAAAGTATTGGCACCCCTGCAATTCTGTCACATAATACTCAGTTTCTTCCTGAAAATGATTGCAATCACAAATTCTTTGGTATTATTATCTTCATTTAATTTGCTTGCAAGGAAAAAACACAAAAGAGAATGAAGCAAAAATCAAATCATTGATCATTTCACACAAAACTCCAAAAATAGGCCAGACAAAAGTATTGGCACCCTCAGCCTAATACTTGGTTGCACAACCTTTAGCCAAAATAACTGCGAACAACCGCTTCCGGTAACCATCAATGAGTTTCTTACAATGCTCTGCTGGAATTGTAGACCATTCTTCTTTGGCAAACTGCTCCAGGTCCATGATATTTGAAGGGTGCCTTCTCCAAACTGCCATTTTGAGATCTCTCCACAGGTGTTCTATGGGATTTAGGTCTGGACTCACTGCTGGCCACCTTAGAAATCTCCAGTGCTTTCTCTCAAACCATTTTATAGTGCTTTTGGAAGTATGTTTTGGGTCATTGTCCTGCTGGAAGACCCATGACCTCTGAGGGAGACCCAGCTTTCTCACACTGGGCCCTACATTATGCTGCAAAATTTGTTGGTAGTCTTCAGACTTCATAATGCCATGCACACGGTCAAGCAGTCCAGTGCCAGAGGCAGCAAAGCAATCCCAAAACATCAGGGAACCTCCGCCATGTTTGACTGTAGGGACCGTGTTCTTTTCTTTGAATGCCTCTTTTTTTTCCTGTACACTCTATGTTGATGCTTTTTCCCAAAAAGCTCTACTTTTGTCTCATCTGACCAGAGAACATTCTTCCAAAACGTTTTAGGCTTTCTCAGGTAAGTTTTGGCAAACTCCAGCCTGGCTTTTTTATGTCTCGGGGTAAGAAGTGGGGTCTTCCTGGGTATCCTACCATACAGTCCCTTTTCATTCAGACGCCGACGGATAGTACGGGTTGATACTGTTGTACCCTCGGACTGCAAGGCAGCTTGAACTTGTTTGGATGTTAGTCGAGGTTCTTTATCCACCATCCGCACAATCTTGCGTTGAAATCTCTCTTCAATTTTTCTTTTCCGTCCACATCTAGGGAGGTTAGCCATAGTGCCATGGGCTTTAAACTTCTTGATGACACTGCGCACGGAAGACACAGGAACATTCAGGTCTTTGGAGATGGACTTGTAGCCTTGAGATTGCTCATGCTTCCACACAATTTGGTTTCTCAAGTCCTCAGACCGTTCTTTGGTCTTCTTTCTTTTCTCCATGCTCAATGTGGTACACACAAGGACACAGGACAGAGGTTGAGTCAACTTTAATCCATGTTAACTGGCTGCAAGTGTGATTTAGTTATTGCCAACTCCTGTTAGGTGCCACAGGTAAGTTACAGGTGCTGTTAATTACACGAATTAGAGAAGCATCACATGATTTTTCAAACAGTGCCAATACTTTTGTCCACCCCCTTTTTTAGGTTTGGTGTGGAATTATATCCAATTTGGCTTTAGGACAATTCTTTTTGTGTTTTTTCATTGAAGACAAATTAAATGAAGATAATAATACCAAAGAATTTGTGATTGTAATCATTTCCAGGAAGAAACTGCGTATTATCTGACAGAATTGCAGGGGTGCCAATACTTTTGGCCACCACTGTATATACTCTACCGTTCAAAAGTTTGGGGTCATTTAGAAATGTCATTATTTTTTAAAGAAAAGCACTTTTTTTTTCAATGAAGCTAACATTAAATTAATCAGAAATACACTCTATACATTGTTAATGTGGTAAATGACTATTCTAGCTGCAAACGTCTTGCTTTTATTGCAATATCTACATAGGTGTATAGAGGCCCATTTCCAACAACCACCACTCCAGTGTTTTAATGGTACATTGTGTTTGCTAACTGTGTAAGAAGGCTAATGGATGTTTAGAAAACTCTAGAAAACCCTTGCACAAGTATGTTAGCCCAGCTGAAAATGGTTTGGCTGATTTGAGAAGCTATAAAATTGACCTTCCTTTGAGCTAGTTGATAATCTGGAGCATTACATTTGTTTGTTCTATGAAACTCTCAAAATGGCCAGAAAAAGAGAACTTTCATGTGAAACTCGACAGTCTATTCTTGTTCTTAGAAATGAAGGGTATTCCATGCGAGAAATTGCCAAGAAACTGAAGATTTCCTACAACGGTGTGTACTACTCCCTTCAGAGGAGAGCACAAACGGGCTCTAACCAGAGTAGAAAGAGAAGCGGGAGGCCCCACTGAACAACTGAGCAACAAGACAAGTACATTAGAGTCTCTAGTTTGAGAAATCGATGCCTCAAAGCTCCTCAACTGGCAGCTTCATTAAATAGTACAGGCAAAATGCCAGTGTCAACGTCTACAGTGAAGAGGCGACTCAGGGATGCTGGCCTTCAGGGCAAAGTGGCAAAGAAAAAGCCATATCTGAGACTGGCTAATAAAAGGAAAAGATTAATATGGGCAAAACAACACAGACATTGGATAGAGGAAGATTGGAAAAAAGTTTTATGGACAGACGAATCAAAGTTTGAGGTGTTTGTGTGGCACCCTGCTGTGCACAGGTACCACAGGGCCCAGGGTGCATGGATGGACTTCTCCACAAGAAGCCTTCACTACATACAAACACCTCCACCCTTCCACCTCATACCACCAGAGGGAGCCCGTTAGGGATATATATATGGAGGGTGGAGCTAGGCAGTTCAGTTAGTAGACAGAGAGAGTCTGAGAGCGTGCTGACACTGAGAGCAGCGAAGTTCTGAGGGCCCCGAGTGTGGCCGACGGCAAGGAGGAGAGGAGAAAGGAGAGAGGAGATGAGGGGGGCAGAGGAGCATCATAGGCTCACCCCAATATACAAACCGGACACCAGGTCCGCGCCTACAGGGTTCCTTTATACCCAGTAGGGATCACCGGCATCCCAGGAGGACTACAAGTCCCTGGCTGACCTGAAGCTAGACTCATTACAGGACCAGGAACCACAAGGCCCCAGCGTCCAGGGAGAGTGCTTGCCAACAGAAGGTCCTACTACCGAGCGACAGGTGAAGGAACAGCACGACACATAAGCTAGGCCCAGTTGCAGGCGGGCCAGGAGCATACAGAGAGGCAGACACAGACCAGGAGGCCTTATACCCGCTCACTGGGGAGAAGTCCTGAAGTGCACCCATCCTACTGAGTACCCTGGACCGTACCTGACATCTGCACCAGTAAAGGTATTGAAGCGAATGTCTCTGTCAATTACTCCTGCTGCGCCATCCGCCTGCACTATAAGTCCCAGCATCACCACCCACCAAACTCCACACTGCCCCGGGGGCCCGCTCCACCTGTGGGAAGCAGAAACACCTCAGCTGCCATCCCATCACCACCCGGAGGTCTGCAGCAGCGCTGGTAAACCTTACCAGGTACTACAGGTGGCGTCACAAACTATTTATTTTATTTTTCCTATCCAAGTTACAATCCCCCTTTTTGGTTGACCGCCCTGGGCCACGGACCGGGCCAGCCACTGTGACATATCCCCCCCCAGCATCCATAGGCCCGGCTGCCGAGTACCCCATTGCCCTGGGGGCACATCATTTGGATCACACAGAAGAACATTTGTGAGACACAGAACAATTGAAAAGATGCTGGAAGAGTGCTTGATGCCATCTGTCAAGCATGGTGGAGGTAATGTGATGGTCTGGGGTTGCTTTGGTGCTGGTAAAGATGGAGATTTGTACAAGGTAAATGGGATTTTGAATAAGAAAGGCTATCACTCCATTTTGCAATGCCATGCCATACGGTGTGGACAGCGCTTGATTGGAGCCAATTTCATCCTACAATAGGACAATGACCCAAAGCACACCTCCAAATTATGCATGAACTATTTAGGGAAGAAGCAGGCAGCTGGTATTCTATCTGGAATGGAGTGGCCAGCGCAGTCACCAGATCTCAACCCCATTGAGCTGTTGTGGGAGCAGCTTGACCTTATGGTACGCAAAAAGTGCCCATCAAGCCAATCCAACTTGTGGGAGGGGCTTCAGGAAGCATGGGGGGAAATGTGTCAAGATTACCTCAGCAAATTAACAGCTAGAATAGCAAAGGTCTGCAATGCTGTAATTGCTGCAAAGGGAGCATTCTTTGACGAAAGCGAAGATTGAAGGAGAAAATTATTCTTTCAAATAAAAATGATTATTTCTAGCCTTGTCAAAGTCTGGACTATATTTTCCATTCATTTTGCAACTCATTTGTAAAATAAAAGTATGAGTTTTCATGGAAAACACAAAATTGTCTGGGTTACCCCAAACTTTTGAACAGTAGTGTATATATATATATATATATATATATATATACATACACTGCTCAAAAAAATAAAGGGAACATTCAAATAACACATCCTAGATCTGAATGAATGAAATATTCTCATTGAATACTTTGTTCTGTACAAAGTTGAAAAAATCATCAATGGAAATCAAATTTATTAACCAATGGAGGCCTGGATTTGGAGTCACCCCTAAAATTAAAGTGGAAAAACACACTACAGGCTGATCCAACTTTGATGTAATGTCAAAATGAGGCTCAGTATTGTGTGTGGCGTCCACGTGCCTGTATGACCTCCCTACAACACCTGGGCATGCTCCTGATGAGGTTGCGGATGGTCTCCTGTGGGATCTCCTCCCAGACCTGGACTAAAGCATCCGCCAACTCCTGGACAGTCTATGGTTCAATGTGGCGTTGGTGGATGGAGCGAGACATGATGTCCCAGATGTGCTCAATCGGATTCAGGTCTGGGGAACGGGCGAGCCAGTCCATAGCTTCAATGCCCTCATCTTGCAGGAACTGCTGACACACTCCAGCCACATGAGGTCTGGCATTGTCCTGCATTAGGAGAAACCCAGGGCCAACCGCACCAGCATATGGTCTCACAAGGGGTCTGAGGATCTCATCTCGGTGCCTAATGGCAGTCAGGCTACCTCTGGCAAGTACATGGAGGGCTGTGAAGCCCTCCAAAGAAATGCCACCCCACACCATTACTGACCCACTGCCAAACCGGTCATGCTGAAGGATGTTGCAGGCAGCAGATCACTCTCCACTGGGTCTCCAGACTCTGTCACGTCTTTCACATATGCTCAGTGTGAACCTGCTTTCATCTGTGAAACGCACAGGGTGCCAGTGGTGACTTTGCCAATCCTGGTGTTCTGTGGTAAATGCCAAGCATCCTACACGGTGTTCGGCTGTGAGCACAACCCCCATCTGTGGATGTCGGGCCCTCATGCCATGAGTCGGTTTCTAACCATTTGTGCAGACACATGCACATTTTTGGCCTGCTGGAGGTCATTTTGCAGGGCTTTGGCAGTGCTCCTCCTGTTCCTCCTTGCACAAAGGCAAAGGTAGCGGTCCTGCTGCTGGGTTGTTGCCCTCCTACGGCCCCCTCCACATCTCCTGGGGTACTGACCTGTCTCCTGGTAGCACCTACAGCCCCTGGACACTACGCTGACAGACACAGCAAACCTTCTTACTACAGCTCACATTGATGTGCCATCCTGGATGAGCTGCACTACCTGAGCAACTTCTGTGGGTTGTAGAGTCCGTCTCATGCTACCACGAGTGTGAAAGCACAACCAACATTCAAAATTGACCAAAACATAAGCCAGAAAGCATTGGTACTGAGATGTGGTCTGTGGTCCCCCACCTGCAGAACCACTCCTTTATTGAGTGTATCTTGATAATTGCCAATAATTTCCATCTATTGTCGATTCCATTTGCACAATAGCATGTGGAATTGATTGGCAATCAGTGTTGCTTCCTAAGTGGACAGTTTGATTTCACAGAAGTTTGATTTACTTGGAGCTATATTCTGTTGTTTAAGTGTTCCCTTTATTTTTTTCAGCAGTGTATGTATATATATATATATATATATATATATATATATATATATATGTGTGTGTCTCTATAGTTAGATTTCCTTTCGGTGGTAGAAAAATAAATAGTTTTGGATGGTTACTATTGTCCCTTTATTGTCTGCGCTGTTGGATCCAAATAACCTGTTCACAAAATCAAAGTATGTCATTGGATTGGAAGGGGTTAAACAGGCAGTTTTGATGACATCACAAAGCACATAACAATCATAGACATCATGTGACATCACAATTGGTGTAGAATGTACAGAGTGTAATACCGGAGCCATCTTGTTTCATTAGAGCCGGACAGCTTGAAGGGAACAAGTCCAGGTAGGGAACTCTTCACTTACGTCACTCATACATTGTATAGATGGGGGGTTAGTGGTGGGATTCAGAACTGCATCATTCACCTGAAAATCTCAGCAAAAAGCGCTGGATCCTGTGTCCTGTGCTGTGATTGTTATAATGATTCTATGATTGAAAAAAAATGTTATTGACCAGATTCCAAGGAAAATCTGCACATTTGGGTGCTTTAGTAAGACAGTGTGAGCCCGCCCTAACAGGGGTTACCAATCTGGAGAACCCCTTCCCTAAATGACGACTTGCTGGTCAATCAACTGATCACCTGTCAGAGGTCTTGAAGACCCTCAGCAATTGGCTGGTTTTTCCCTCTATGACACCCATGTGCTCTAATAAAAGCATATTGAAAGGGGTGGGGCAGTTGAGATCACTCCATTTGGTTCCATTTTTGGGTAGCTTTGCCATTAATGTCAAAACATAGCATTTTCATAACATAAATGTAATTGCAGACCGCTGCAGTTCTCCATTGTCGTGTTGCAGCTCTCTTGGTCGTGTTGGATCAGGAGTGACCGGGAACTGACGGTTTATCGTGGTCAGGATTTGCAGTATGGCGTCCGGTGTTTTCCCTTACGTCATAGAGCAGTAGGTGATGCGGATTAGAATAAAAGGGTGGAAATGTTTAGGTTATAACGTGCGTCATGACTCAATTAAAAATTAGGCCGGTGGTTATTTGCAGCCTGTGATTTTGTTTTATTAATTCAACTTTTCCTTGATGTTGGAAACATGACACATAACACAGCAGAGGCAGATATTATGACATCACAGGGCACATTACATCATAGATATCACATGACATCACATTGGTACAGAATGTATAAAGTTCTAATCCTGAACCATCTTGTGTCCTGGAGGCAGCAGCTTGAGGAAGACAAGTCCAGGTAGGCAGCTGTTCACTGAACACTAAGACCCCATTCACACATTGTGTAGCTGTGGGATGTTTGTGGTGAAGTTTAAAACTGCACCATTTACCCCTAAAAAATCTCAGCAAACGACATGTTCTCTCTTGTGTATCAGGATGATTCCTTAAATAGGACCTATCATTTAATCCTCTTTTTTGTAATGATAGGTGTTATGTCTCATCTAGTTCAGAGGAGCAGCTGTAATGAAGCACGGACAGATGACGGTGGCGCAGCAGGATGGCCGAGCAGAAACAACGGAGAACGTAGTAGATTGACCAGAGGACCAGAACTGGAACCACAGGATATCATGAGCAGAATTGAAGCAACGGCTACTGGCGTAATAGAGTTACAGACTCTGATCAGACTTTGATCAGAGCGGTATTAGTTTTTCTCGGACGTGGAGATGAGAAAAGAAGGTTTCTCACCTTCTCCCTTCTGTCAGTCGGTGAAAATTGGACCACATTCAGATGTGATCAAAGCGCGGTCCAATTTTTTGACTATAAGGCGCACCAGACATTAAGACGCACCCCAAATTTTGGGGTGTAAAATATATTTTTTAAATAAAATGGTGGTGCCTCTTATAGTTCAATTAATGGTAGGTTACCGGGGGGGGCAGATGTGAAGCCGGATCACAGGAGGCGGGGCTGCTGCTTCAGGGGGCCGGCGGCAGGAGTGGGGCGATACTGCGGGCCCTGGGCTCTGATAAGATGTTGGCACCGTTGATTGCCCTGCAGTGGGCTTTGGGAAAATGGCCGTTGGAGGCGAAGCATGCGCAGATTGAGATCTCGGGAGACATATGCGCATCCTCGAGTGTCCATTTTCCCAAAGCCCACTGCAGGGCAATCAATGGGAAAAGAGACTCTGCTCACCGGCGATGACATCTTATGAGAGCCCAGGAGCCGCTGATACCGGCCTCCTGAAGCAGCGACACTGCCTCCAGTGGCCCCGCTCCTCCGCAGCCGACCCCCAGTAAGCTACACTCGGATATTGTATATGAAATTGTAAGCTCCTGGGACAGGATCTACATTATTCTGTATGCTCTCAGGAGCAGCCTGTATATTATATATTAGAGTGTAAGCTCCTAGGACAAGGTGTAGATTATTCTGTATGCTCTCAGGAGCAGCCTGTGTACTGTACATTAGATTGTAAACTCCTAGGACAGGGTGTAGATTATTCTGTATGCCCTCAGGAGCAGCCGGTATATTGTATATTAGATTGTAAGCACCTAGGACAGGGTGTCCATTATTCTGTATGCCCTCAGGAGCAGCCTGTATATTATATATTAGATTGTAAGCTCCTAGGACAGGGTGTAGATTATTCTGTATGCTCTCAGGAGCAGCCTGAATATTGTATATTAAAGTGTAAGCTCCTAGGACAGGGTGTACATTATTCTGTATGCTCTCAGGAGCAGCCTGTATATTGTATATTAGAGTGTAAGCTCCTAGGACAGGGTATAGATTATTCTGTATGCTCTCAGGAGAAGCCTGTATATTGTATATTACAGTGTAAGCTCCTAGGACAGGGTGTAGATTATTCTGCATGCTCTCAGGAGCAGCCTGTATATTGTATATTAGAGTGTAAGCTCCTAGGACAGGGTGTACATTGTTCTGTATGTCCTCAGGAGCAGCCTGTATATTGTATATTAGATTGTAAGCTCCTAGGACAGGGTGTAGATTATTCTGTATGCCCTCAGGATCAGCCTGTATATTGTATATCAGAGTGTAAGCTCCTAGGACAGGGTGTAGATTATTCTGTATGCTCTCAGGAGTAGCCTGTATATTGTATATTAGATTGTAAGCTCCTAGGTCAGGATGTACATTATTCGGCATGCTCTCAGGAGCATCCTGTATATTGTATATTAGAGTGTAAACTCCTAGGACAGGGTGTAGATTATTCTGAATGCTCTCAGGTACAGCCTGTATATTGTATATTAGAGTGTAAGCTCCTAGGACAGGGTGTAGATTATTCTGTATGCTCTCAGGAGTAGCCTGTATATTGTATATTAGATTGTAAGCTCCTAGGTCAGGATGTACATTATTCGGCATGCTCTCAGAAGCATCCTGTATATTGTATATTAGAGTGTAAACTCCTAGGACAGGGTGTAGATTATTCTGAATGCTCTCAGGTACAGTCTGTATATTGTATATTATATTGTAAGCTCCTAGGACAGGGTGTAGATTATTCTGCATGCTCTCAGGAGCAGCCTGTATATTGTATATTAGATTGTAAGCTCCTAGGACAGTGTGTAGATTATTCTGTATGCTCTCAGGAGCAGGCTGTTTATTGTATATTAGAGTGTAAGATCGTAGGACAGGGTGTAGATTATTCTGTATGCTCTCAATAGCAGCCTGTATATTGTATATTAGAGTGTAAGCTCCTAGGACAGGGTGTAGATTATTCTGTATGCTCTCAATAGCAGCCTGTATATTGTATATTAGAGTGTAAGCTCCTAGGACAGGGCGTAGATTATTCTGCATGCTCTCAGAAACAGCCTGTTTATTGTATATTAGATTGTAAGCTCCTAGGACAGGGTGTAGATTATTCTGCATGCTCTCAGGAGCAGCCTGTATTTTGTATATTAGAGTGTAAGCTGCTAGGACAGGGTGTACATTATTCTGTATGCTCTCAGGAGCAGCCTGTATATTGTATATTAGATTGTAAGCTCCTAGGACAGGGTGTAGATTATTCTGTATGCTCTCAGGAGCAGCATGTATATTGTATATTAGAGTGTAAGCTTCTAGGACACGGTGTACATTATTCTGTATGCGCACAGGAGCAGCCTGTATACTGTATATTAGAGTGTAAGCTCCTAGGACAGAGTGTAGATTATTCTGCATGCTCTCAGGAGCAGCCTGTATATTGTATATTAGAGTGTAAGCTCCTAGGACAATGTGTACATTATTCTGTATGCTCTCAGGAGCAGCCTGTATATGGTATATTAGATTGTAAGCTCCTACGACAGGGTGTAGATTATTCTGCATGCTCTGAGGAGCAGCCTGTATATTGTATATTAAACTGTAAGCTCCTAGGACAAGGTGTAGATTATTCTGTATGCTCTCAGGAGCAGCCTGTATATTGTGTATTAGAGTGTAAGCTCCTAGGACAGGGTGTAGATTATTCTGCATGCTCTCAGGAGCAGCCTGTATATTGTATATTAGAGTGTAAGCTCCTAGGACAGGGTGTAGATTATTCTGTATGCCCTCAGGAGAATCTTGTATATTGTATATTAGAGTGTAAGGTCCTAGGACAGGGTGTAGATTACTCTGTATGCTCTCAGGAGAAGTCTGTATATTGTGTATTAGATTGTAAACTACTAGGACAGGGTGTAGATTATTCTGTATGCTCTCAGGAGCAGCCTGTATATTGTATATTAGAGTGTAAGCTCCTCGGACAGGGTGTAGATTATTCTGAATGCTCTCAGGAGAATCCTGTATATTGTATATTAGAGTGTAAGCTCCTAGGAAAGGGTGTAGATTATTCGGCATGCTCTCAGAAGCAGCCTGCATATTGTATATTAGAGTGTAAGCTCCTAGGACAGGGCGTAGATTATTGTGTATGCTCTCAGGAGCAGCCTGTATATTGTATATTAGATTCTAAGCTCCTAGGACAGGGTGTACATTATTCTGTATGCTCTCAATAGCAGCCTGTATATTGTATATTAGAGTGTAAGCTCCTAGGACAGGGTGTAGATTATTCTGTATGCCCTCAGAAACAGCCTGTTTATTGTATATTAGATTGTAAGCTCCTAGGACAGGGTGTAGATTATTCTGCATGCTCTCAGGAGCAGCCTGTATATTGTATATTAGAGTGTAAGCTCCTAGGACAGGGTGTAAATTATTCTGCATCTCCTCAGGAGCAGCCTGTATATTGCATATTAGATTCTAATCTCCTAGGACAGGGTATAGATTATTCTGTATGATCTCAGGAGCAGCCTGTATATTGTATATTAGAGTGTAAGCTCCTAGGACACGGTGTACATTATTCTGTATGCTCTCAGGAGCAGCCTGTATAGATATATTAGATTGTAAGCTCCTAGGACAGGGTGTAGATTATTCTGCATGCTCTGAGGAGCAGCCTGTATATTGTATATTAGACTGTAAGCTCCTAGGACAAGGTGTAGATTATTCTGTATGCTCTCAGGAGCAGCCTGTATATTGTGTATTAGAGTGTAAGCTCCTAGGACAGGGTGTAGATTATTCTGTAAGCTCTCAGGAGCAGCCTGTATATTGTGTATTAGAGTGTAAGCTCCTAGGACAGGGTGTAGATTATTCTGCATGCTCTCAGGAGCAGCCTGTATATTGTATATTAGAGTGTAAGGTCATAGGACAGATAGGACAGGGTGTAGATTATTCTGTATGCTCTCAGGAGAATCTTGTATATTGTATATTAAGAGTGTAAGGTCCTAGGACAGGGTGTAGATTACTCTGTATGCTCTCAGGAGAAGTCTGTATATTGTGTATTAGATTGTAAACTCCTAGGACAGGGTGTAGATTATTCTGTATGCTCTCAGGAGAAGTCTGTATATTGTATATTAGAGTGTTAGCTCCTAGGACATGGTGTAGATTATTCTGTATGCTCTCAGGAGCAGCCTGTATATTGTATATTAGATTGTAAGCTCCTAGGACAGGGTGTAGATTATTGTGTATGCTCTCAGGAGCAGCCTGTATATTGTATATTAGAGTGTAAGCTCCTAGGACAGGGTGTAGATTATTCTGTATGCTCTCAGGAGAAGTCTGTATATTGTATATTAGAGTGTTAGCTCCTAGGACAGGGTGTAGATTATTCTGCATGCTCTCAGAAACAGCCTGTTTATTGTATATTAGATTGTAAGCTCCTAGGACAGGGTGTAGATTATTCTGTATGCTCTCAGGAGCAGCCTGTATATTGTGTATTAGAGTGTAAACTCCTAGGACAGGGTGTACATTATTCTGTATGCTCTCAATAGCAGCCTGTATATTGTATATTAGAGTGTAAGCTCCTAGGACAGGGTGTAGATTATTCTGTATGCCCTCAGAAACAGCCTGTTTATTGTATATTAGATTGTAAACTCCTAGGACAGGGTGTAGATTATTCTGCATGCTCTCAGGAGCAGCCTGTATATTGTATATTAGAGTGTAAGCTCCTAGGACAGGGTGTACATTATTCTGTATGCTCTCAGGAGCAGCCTGTATATTGTGTATTAGAGTGTAAACTCCTAGGACAGGGTGTACATTATTCTGTATGCTCTCAATAGCAGCCTGTATATTGTATATTAGAGTGTAAGCTCCTAGGACAGGGTGTAGATTATTCTGTATGCCCTCAGAAACAGCCTGTTTATTGTATATTAGATTGTAAGCTCCTAGGACAGGGTGTAGATTATTCTGCATGCTCTCAGGAGCAGCCTGTATATTGTGTATTAGAGTGTAAGCTCCTAGGACAGGGTGTAGATTATTCTGCATGCTCTCAGGAGCAGCCTGTATATTGTATATTAGAGTGTAAGGTCATAGGACAGATAGGACAGGGTGTAGATTATTCTGCATGCTCTCAGGAGAATCTTGTATATTGTATATTAAGAGTGTAAGGTCCTAGGACACGGTGTACATTATTCTGTATGCTCTCAGGAGCAGCCTGTATAGATATATTAGATTGTAAGGTCCTAGGACAGGGTGTAGATTATTCTGCATGCTCTGAGGAGCAGCCTGTATATTGTATATTAGACTGTAAGCTAATAGGACAAGGTGTAGATTATTCTGTATGCTCTCAGGAGCAGCCTGTATATTGTGTATTAGACTGTAAACTCCTAGGACAAGGTGTAGATTATTCTGTATGCTCTCAGGAGCAGCCTGTATATTGTATATTAGACTGTAAGCTCCTAGGACAAGGTGTAGATTATTCTGTATGCTCTCAGGAGCAGCCTGTATATTGTGTATTAGAGTGTAAGCTCCTAGGACAGGGTGTAGATTATTCTGTATGCTCTCAGGAGCAGCCTGTATATTGTATATTAGAGTGTAAGGTCATAGGACAGGGTGTAGATTATTCTGTATGCTCTCAGGAGAATCTTGTATATTGTATATTAGAGTGTAAGGTCCTAGGACAGGGTGTAGATTACTCTGTATGCTCTCAGGAGAAGTCTGTATATTGTGTATTAGATTGTAAACTCCTAGGACAGGGTGTAGATTATTGTGTATGCTCTCAGGAGCAGCCTGTATATTGTATATTAGATTGTAAACTCCTAGAACATGGTGTAGATTATTCTGAATGCTCTCAGGAGCAGCCTGTATATTGTATATTAGTGTGTAAGCTCCTAGGACAGGGTGTAGATTATTCTGTATGCTCTAAGGAGCAGCCTGTATATTGTATTTTAGAGTGTAAGCTCATAGGACAGGGTGTAGAATATTCTGTATGCTCTCAGGAGAATCCTGTATATTGTATATTAGAGTGTAAGCTCCTAGGACAGGGTGTAGATTATTCTGTATGCTCTCAGGAGAAGTCTGTATATTGTGTATTAGATTGTAAACTCCTAGGACAGGGTGTAGATTATTCTGTATGCTCTCAGGAGCAGCCTGTATATTGTATATTAGAGTGTTAGCTCCTAGGACAGGGTGTAGATTGTTCTGTATGCTCTCAGGAGCAGCCTGTATATTGTATATTAGAGTGTTAGCTCCTAGGACAGGGTGTAGATTATTCTGTATGCTCTCTGGAGCAGCCTGTATATTGTATATTAGAGTGTAAGCTACTAGGACAGGGTGTAGATTATTCTGTATGCTCTCAGGAGCAGCCTGTATATTGTATATTAGAGTGTAAGCTCCTAGGACAGGGTGTAGATTATTATGTATGCTCTCAGGAGCAGCCTGTATATTGTATATTAGAGAGTAAGCTCCTAGGATAGGGTGTAGATTATTCTGTATGCTCTCAGGAGAAGTCTGTATATTGTGTATTAGATTGTAAACTCCTAGGACAGGGTGTAGATTATTGTGTATGCTCTCAGGAGCAGCCTGTATATTGTATATTAGATTGTAAGCTTCTGGTACAGGGTGTAGATTATTCTATATGCCCTCAGGAGCATCCTGTATATTGTATATTGGAGTATAAGCTCCTAGGACAGGGTGTAGATTGTTCTGTATGCTCTCAGGAGCAGCCTGTATATTGTATATTAGAGTGTAAACTACTAGGACAGGGTGTAGATTATTCTGTATGCTCTCAGGAGCAGCCTGTATATTGTATATTAGAGTGTAAGCTCCTAGGACAGGGTGTAGATTATTATGTATGCTCTCAGGAGCAGCCTGTATATTGTATATTAGAGTGTAAGCTCCTAGGATAGGGTGTAGATTATTCTGTATGCTCTCAGGAGAAGTCTGTATATTGTGTATTAGATTGTAAACTCCTAGGACAGGGTGTAGATTATTGTGCATGCTCTCAGGAGCAGCCTGTATATTGTATATTAGATTGTAAGCTTCTGGGACAGGGTGTAGATTATTCTATATGCCCTCAGGAGCATCCTGTATATTGTATATTAGAGTATTAGCTCCTAGGACAGGGTGTAGATTATTCTGTATGCTCTCAGGAGCAGCCTGTATATTGTATATTAGATTGTAAGCTCCTAGGACAGGGTGTAGATTATTCTGTATACTCTCAAGAGCAGCCTGTATATTGTATATTAGAGTGTAAGCTTCTAGGACAGGGTGTAGATTATCCTGTATGTTCTCAGGAGCAGCCTGCATATTGTATATTAGAGTGTAAGCTCCTAGGACAGGGTGTAGATTATTCTGTATGCACTCAGGAGCAGCCTGTATATTGTATATTAGAGTGTAAGCTCCTAGGATAGGGTGTAGATTATTCTGTATGCTCTCAGGAGAAGTGGGTATATAGTGTATTAGATTGTAAACTCCTAGGACAGGGTGTAGATTATTGTGTATGCTCTCAGGAGCAGCCTGTATATTGTATATTAGATTGTAAGCTTCTGGGACAGGGTGTAGATTATTCTGTATGCCCTCAGGAGCATCCTGTATGTTGTATATTAGAGTATAAGCTCCTAGGACAGGGTGTAGATTATTCTGTATGCTCTCAGGAGCAGCCTGTATATTGTATATTAGATTGTAAGCTTCTAGGACAGGGTGTAGATTATTCTGTATGCCCTCAGGAGCATCTTGTATGTTGTATATTAGAGTATAAGCTCCTAGGACAGGGTGCAGATTATTCTGTATGCTCTCTGGAGCAGCCTGTATATTGTATATTAGAGTGTAAGCTACTAGGACAGGGTGTAGATTATTCTGTATGCTCTCAGGAGCAGCCTGTATATTGTATATTAGAGTGTAAGCTCCTAGGACAGGGTGTAGATTATTATGTATGCTCTCAGGAGCAGCCTGTATATTGTATATTAGAGAGTAAGCTCCTAGGATAGGGTGTAGATTATTCTGTATGCTCTCAGGAGAAGTCTGTATATTGTGTATTAGATTGTAAACTCCTAGGACAGGGTGTAGATTATTGTGTATGCTCTCAGGAGCAGCCTGTATATTGTATATTAGATTGTAAGCTTCTGGTACAGGGTGTAGATTATTCTATATGCCCTCAGGAGCATCCTGTATATTGTATATTGGAGTATAAGCTCCTAGGACAGGGTGTAGATTGTTCTGTATGCTCTCAGGAGCAGCCTGTATATTGTATATTAGAGTGTAAACTACTAGGACAGGGTGTAGATTATTCTGTATGCTCTCAGGAGCAGCCTGTATATTGTATATTAGAGTGTAAGCTCCTAGGACAGGGTGTAGATTATTATGTATGCTCTCAGGAGCAGCCTGTATATTGTATATTAGAGTGTAAGCTCCTAGGATAGGGTGTAGATTATTCTGTATGCTCTCAGGAGAAGTCTGTATATTGTGTATTAGATTGTAAACTCCTAGGACAGGGTGTAGATTATTGTGCATGCTCTCAGGAGCAGCCTGTATATTGTATATTAGATTGTAAGCTTCTGGGACAGGGTGTAGATTATTCTATATGCCCTCAGGAGCATCCTGTATATTGTATATTAGAGTATAAGCTCCTAGGACAGGGTGTAGATTATTCTGTATGCTCTCAGGAGCAGCCTGTATATTGTATATTAGATTGTAAGCTCCTAGGACAGGGTGTAGATTATTCTGTATACTCTCAAGAGCAGCCTGTATATTGTATATTAGAGTGTAAGCTTCTAGGACAGGGTGTAGATTATCCTGTATGTTCTCAGGAGCAGCCTGCATATTGTATATTAGAGTGTAAGCTCCTAGGACAGGGTGTAGATTATTCTGTATGCACTCAGGAGCAGCCTGTATATTGTATATTAGAGTGTAAGCTCCTAGGATAGGGTGTAGATTATTCTGTATGCTCTCAGGAGAAGTGGGTATATAGTGTATTAGATTGTAAACTCCTAGGACAGGGTGTAGATTATTGTGTATGCTCTCAGGAGCAGCCTGTATATTGTATATTAGATTGTAAGCTTCTGGGACAGGGTGTAGATTATTCTGTATGCCCTCAGGAGCATCCTGTATGTTGTATATTAGAGTATAAGCTCCTAGGACAGGGTGTAGATTATTCTGTATGCTCTCAGGAGCAGCCTGTATATTGTATATTAGATTGTAAGCTTCTAGGACAGGGTGTAGATTATTCTGTATGCCCTCAGGAGCATCTTGTATGTTGTATATTAGAGTATAAGCTCCTAGGACAGGGTGCAGATTATTCTGTATGCTCTCAGGAGCAGCCTGTATATTGTATATTAGAGTGTAAACTATTAGTACAGGGTGTAGATTATTCTGTATGCTCTCAGGAGCAGCCTGTATATTGTATATTAGAGTGTAAGCTCCTAGGACAGGGTGTAGATTATTCTGTATGCTCTCAAGAGCAGCCTGTATATTGTATATTAGAGTGTAAACTCCTAGGACAGGGTGTAGATTATTCTGTATGCTCTCAGAAGCAGCCTGTATATTGTATTTTAGAGTGTAAGCTCCTAGGACACGGTGTAGATTATTCTGAATGCTCTCAGGAGCAGCCTGTGCATTGTATATTAGACTGTAAACTCCTAGGACAGGTTGTACATTATTCTGTATGCTCTCAGGAGCAGCCTGTATATTGTATATTAAATTGTAATCTCCTAGGACAGGGTGTAGATTATTCTGTATGCTCTCAGGAGCAGCCTGTATATTGTATATTAGAGTGTAAGCTCCTAGGACAGGGTGTAGATTATTATGTATGCTCTCAGGAGCAGCCTGTATATTGTATATTAGAGTGTAAGCTCCTAGGATAGGGTGTAGATTATTCTGTATGCACTCAGGAGAAGTCTGTATATTGTATATTAGAGTGTAAGCTCCTAGGACAGGGTGTAGATTATTAAGTATGCTCTCAGGAGCAGGCTGTATATTGTATATTAGAGTGTAAGCTCCTAGGATAGGGTGTAGATTATTCTGTATGCTCTCAGGAGAAGTCTGTATATTGTGTATTAGATTGTAAACTCCTAGGACAGGGTTTAGATTATTGTGTATGCTCTCAGGAGCAGCCTGTATATTGTATATTAGTATAAGCTCCTAGGACAGGGTGTAGATTATTCTGTATGCTCTCAGGAGCAGCCTGTATATTGTATATTAGATTGTAAGCTTCTGGGACAGAGCGTAGATTATTCTGTATGCCCTCAGGAGCATCCTGTATATTGTATATTAGAGTACAAGTTCCTAGGACAGGGTGTAGATTATTCTGTATGCTCTCAAGAGCAGCCTGTATATTGTATATTAGAGTGTAAGCTATTAGGACAGGGTGTAGATTATTCTGTATGTTCTCAGGAGCAGCCTGCATATTGTATATTAGAGTGTAAGCTCCTAGGACAGGGTGTAGATTATTCTGTATGCTCTCAGGAGCAGCCTGTATATTGTATATTAGAATGTAAGCTCCTAGGATAGGGTGTAGATTATTCTGTATGCTCTCAGGAGAAGTGTGTATATTGTGTATTAGATTGTAAACTCCTAGGACAGGGTGTAGATTATTGTGTATGCTCTCAGGAGCAGCCTGTATATTGTATATTAGATTGTAAGCTTCTGGGACAGGGTGTAGAATATTCTGTATGCCCTCAGGAGCATCCTGTATGTTGTATATTAGAGTATAATCTCCTAGGACAGGGTGTAGATTATTCTGTATGCTCTCAGTAGCAGCCTATATATTGTATATTAGATTGTAAGCTTCTGGGACAGGGTGTAGATTATTCTGTATGCCCTGAGGAGCATCTTGTATATTGTATATTAGAGTATAAGCTCCTAGGACAGGGTGCAGATTATTCTGTATGCTCTCAGGAGCAGCCTGTATATTGTATGTTAGATTGTAAGCTCCTAGGACAGGGTGTAGATTATTCTGTATGCTCTCAGGAGCAGTCTGTATATTGTATATTAGAGTGTAAACTATTAGGACAGGGTGTAGATTATTCTGTATGCTCTCAAGAGCAGCCTGTATATTGTATATTAGAGTGTAAGCTCCTAGGACAGGGTGTAGATTATTCTGTATGCTCTCAGGAGCAGCCTGTATATTGTATATTAGAGTGTAAGCTCCTAGGACACGGTGTAGATTATTCTGAATGCTCTCAGGAGCAGCCTGTATATTGTATGTTAGAGTGTAAGCTCCTAGGACAGAGTGTACATTATTCTGTATGCTCTCAGGAGCAGCCTGTATATTGTATATTAGATTGAAAGCTCCTAGGACAGGGTGTAGATTATTCTGAATGCTCTCAGGAGCAGCCTGTACAACGTATATTAGACTGTAAGCTCCTAGGACATGGTGTAGATTATTCCGTATTCTCTCAGGAGCAGCCTGTATATTGTATATTAGATTGTAAACTCCTAGGACATGGTGTAGATTATTCTGTATGCTCTCAGGAGCAGCCTGTATATGGTATATTAGAGTGTAAGCTCCTAGGACAGAGTGTACATTCTTCTGCATGCCCTCAGGAGCATCCTGTATATTGTATATTAGAGTGTAAGCTCCTAGGACAGGGTGTAGATTATTCTGTATGCCCTCAGGAGCAGCTTGTATATTGTATATTAGAGTATAAGCTCCTAGGACAGGGTGTAGATTATTCCGTATGCTCTCAGGATCAGCCTGTATATTGTATATTAGAGTGTAAGATCCTAGGACAGGGTGTAGATTATTCTGTATGCTCTCAGGAGCCGCCTGTATATTGTATATTAGAGTGTAAGCTCTTAGGACAGGGTGTAGATTATTCTGTATGCTCTCAGGAGCAGCCTGTATATTGTATATTAGAGTGTAAGCTCCTAGGACAGGGTGTAGAATATTCTGTATGCTCTCAGGAGCAGCCTGTATATTGTATATTAGAGTGTAAGCTCCTAGGACAGGGTGTAGATTACTCTGTATAATCTCAGGAGCTGTCTGAATATTGCATATTAGAGTGTAAGCTCCGAGGACAGGGTGTAGATTATTCTGTACGCTCTCAGGAGCAGCCTGTATATTGTATATTAGAGTGTAAGATCCTAGGACAGGGTGTAGATTATTCTGTATGCTCTCAGGAGCAGCCTGTATATTGTATATTAGAGTGTAAGTTCCTAGGACAAGGTGTAGATTATTCTGTATGCTCTCAGCAGCAGTCTGTATATTGTATATTAGAGTGTAAACTCTTACGACAGGGTGTAGATTATTCTGTATGCTCTCAGGAGCAGCCTTTATATTGTATATTAGAGTGTAAGCTCCTAGGACAGGGTGTAGATTATTCTGTATGCTGTCAGGAGCAGCCTGTATATTGTATATTAGAGTGTAAGGTCCTAGGACAGGGTGTACATTATTCTGCATGACCTCAGGAGCAGCCTGTATATTGTATATTAGAGCGTAAACTCCTCGGACAGGGTGTAGATTATTCTGCATGCTCTCAGGAGCAGCCTGTATATTGTATATTAGAGTGTAAGCTCCTACGACAGGGTGTAGATTATTCGTTATGCTCTCAGGAGCAGCCTGTATATTGTATATTAGAGTGTAAACTCCTAGGACAGGGTGTAGATTATTCTGCATGCTCTCAGAAGCAGCCTCTATATTGTATATTAGAGTGTAAACTCCTAGGGCAAGCTGTAGATTATTCTGTATGCTCTCAGGAGTAGCCTGTATACTGTATTTTAGAGTGTAAGCTCCTAGGACAGGGTGTAGATTATTCTGTATGCCCTCAGAAACAGCCAGTATATTGTATATTAGATTGTAAGCTCATAGAAGAGGGTGTAGATTATTCTGCATGCTCTCAGGAGCAGCCTGTATATTGTATATTAGAGTGTAAGCTCCTAGGACAGGGTGTACATTATTCTGTATGCCCACAGGAGCAGCCTGCATATTGTATATTAGAGTGTAAGCTCCTAGGACAGGGTGTAGATTATTCTGCATGCTCTCAGGAGCAGTCTGTATACTGTATATTAGAGCGTAAGCTCCTAGGACAGGGTGTACATTATTCTGTATGTCTTCAGGAGCAGCCTGTATATTGTATATTAGATTGTAAGCTCCTAGGACAGGTTGTAGATTATTCTGCATGATCTCAGGAGCAGCCTGTATATTGTATATTAGAGAGTGAGCTCCTAGGACAGGTTGTAGATTATTCTGTATGCCCTCAGGAGCAGCCTGTATATTGTATTTTAGAGCATAAACTCCTAGGACAGGGTGTACATTATTCTATATGCCCTCAGGAGCAGCCTGTATATTGTATTTTAGAGCGTAAACTCCTAGGACAGGGTATAGATTATTATGTATGCTCTCAGGAGCAGCCTGTATATTGTATATTAGATTGTAAGCTCCTAGGACAGGGTGTAGATTATTCTGTATGATCTCAGGAGCAGCCTGTATATTGTATATTAGAGAGTGAGCTCCTAGGACAAGGTGTACGTTATTCAGTATGCTGTCAGGAGCAGCCTGTATATGGTATATTAGATTGTAAGCTCCTAGGACAGGGTGTAAATTATTCTGCATGCTCTCAGGAGCAGCCTGTATATTGTATATTAGATTGTAAGCTCCTAGGACAGGGTGTAGATTACTCTGTATGCTCTCAGAAACAGCCTGTATATTGTATATTAGATTGTAAGCTCCTAGGACAGGGTGTAGATTATTCTGCATGCTCTCAGGAGCAGCCTGTATATTGTATACTAGAGTGTAAGCTCCTAGGACAGGGTGTAGATAATTCTGTATAATCTCAGGAGCAGTCTGAATATTGTATATTAGAGTGTAAGATCCTAGGACAGGGTGTAAATTATTCTTTATGCTCTCTGGAGCAGCTTGTATATTGTATATTAGAGTGTAAGCTCTTAGGACAGGGTGTACATTATTCTGTATGCTCTCAGGAGCAGCCTGTATATTTTATATTAGATTGTAAGCTCCTAGTACGGGGTGTAGATTATTCTGTATGCCCTCAGGAGCAGCCTGTATATTTTATATTAGATTGTAAGCTCCTAGTACGGGGTGTAGATTATTCTGTATGCCCTCAGGAGCAGCCTGTATATTGTATATTAGAGTGTAAGCTCCTAGGACAGGGTGTAGATTATTCTGTATGCTCTCAGGAGCAGCCTGTATATTGTATATCAGAGTGTAAGCTCCTAGGACAGGGTGTAGATTACTCTGTATAATCTCAGGAGCAGTCTTTATATTGCATATTAGAGTGTAAGCTCCTAGGACAGGGTGTAGATTATTCTGTATGCTCTCAGGAGCAGCCTGTATATTGTAAATTAGAGTGTAAGCTCCTATAACAGGGTGTACATTATTCTGCATGCCCTCAGGAGCAGCCTGTATATTGTATTTTAGAGCGTAAACTCCTAGGACAGGGTGTAGATTATTATGTATGCTCTCAGGAGCAGCCTGTATATTGTATATTAGAGTGTAAGCTCCTAGGACAAGGTGTAAATTATTCTGTATGCTCTCTGGAGCAGCTTCTATGTTGTATATTAGAGTGTAAGCTCCTAGGACAGGGTGTACATTATTCTGCATGCTCTCAGGAGCAGCCTGTATATTTTATATTAGAGCGTAAACTCCTAGGACAGGGTGTAGATTATTCTGCATGCTGTCAGGAGCAGCCTGTATATTGTATATTAGAGTGTAAGCTCCTAGGAAAGGGTGTAGATTATTATGTATGCTCTCAGGAGCAGCCTGTATATTGTATATTAGAGTGTAAACTCCTAGGACAGGGTGTAGATTATTCTGCATGCTCTCAGAAGCAGCCTCTATATTGTATATTAGAGTGTAAGCTCCTAGGACAAGCTGTAGATTATTCTGTATGCTCTCAGGAGTAGCCTGTATATTGTATTTTAGAGTGTAATCTCCTAGGACAGGGTGTAGATTATTCTGTATGCCCTCAGAAACAGCCTGTATATTGTATATTAGATTGTAAGCTCATAGGAGAGGGTGTCGATTATTCTACATGCTCTCAGGAGCAGCCTGTATATTGTATATTAGAGTGTAAGCTCCTAGGACAGGGTGTAGATTATTCTGTATGCTCTCAGGAGCAGTCTGTATACTGTATATTAAAGTGTAAGCTCCTAGGACAGGGTGTAGATTATTCTGCATGTCCTCAGGAGCAGCCTGTATATTAGATTGTAAGCTCCTATGACAGGGTGTAGATTATTCTGTATGATCTCAGGAGCAGCCTGTATATTGTATATTAGAGTGTGAGCTCCTAGGACAAGGTGTACATTATTCAGTATGCTGTCAGGAGCAGCCTGTATATGGTATATTAGATTGTAAGCTCCAAGGACAGGGTGTAGGTTATTCTGCATTCTCTGAGGAGCAGCCTGTATATTGTATATTAGAGTGTAAGCTCCTAGGACAGGGTGTAGATTATTCTGTATGCTCTCAGGAGCATCCTGTATATTGTATATTAGAGTGTAAGCTCCTAGGACAGGGTGTAGATTATTCTGTATGCTCTCAGGAGCATCCTGTATATTGTATATTAGAGTGTAAACTCCTCGGACAGGGTGTAGATTATTCTGTATGCTCTCAGGAGCAGCCTGTATATTGTATATTAGATTGTAAGCTCCTAGGACAGGGTGTAGATTATTCTGTATGCCCTCAGAAACAGCCTGTATATTGTATATTAGATTGTAAGCTCCTAGGACAGGGTGTACATTATTCTGCATGCTCTCTGGAGCAGCTTGTATATTGTATATTAGAGTGTAAGCTCCTAGGACAGGGTGTACATTATTCTTCATAGGAGAGGGTGTCGATTATTCTGTATGATCTCAGGAGCAGCCTGTATATTGTATATTAGAGTGTGAGCTCCTAGTGGAAGGTGTACATTATTCAGTATGCTGTCAGGAGCAGCCTGTATATTGTATATTAGAGTGTAAGCTCCTAGGACAAGGTGTACATTATTATGTATGCTCTCAGGAGCAGCCTGTATATGGTATATTAGATTGTAAACTCCTAGGACAGGGTGTAGATTATTCTGTATGCCCTGAGGAGCAGCCAGCAAATTGTATATTAGAGCGTAAACTCCTAGGACAGGGTGTAGATTATTCTGCATGCTCTCAGGAGCAGCCTTTATATGGTATATTAGAGTGTAAGCTCCTAATACAGGGTGTAGATTATTCTGTATGCCCTGAGGAGCAGCCTGCATATTGTATATTAGAGTGTAAACTCCTAGGACAGGGTGTAGATTATTCTGCATGCTCTCAGGAGCAGCCTGTATATGGTATATTAGAGTGTAAGCTCCTAGGACAGGGTGTAGATTATTTCGTATGCTCTCAGGAGCAGTCTGTATATTGCATATTAGAGTGTAAGATCCTAGGACAGGGTGTAGATTATTTTTTATGCCCTCAGGAGCTGCCTGTATATTGTATATTAGAGTGTAAACTCCAAGGACAGGGTGTAGATTATTCTGTATGCCCTCAGAAACAGCATGTATAATGCATATTAGATTGTAAGCTCCTAGGACAGGGTTTAGATTATTCTGCATGCTGTCAGGAGCAGCCTGTATATTGTATATTACAGTGTAAGCTCCTAGGACAAGGTGTACATTATTCTGTACACTCCTAGGAGCAGCCTTTATATTGTGTATTATAGTGTAAGATCCTAGGACAGGGCGTAGATTATTCTGTATGCTCTCAGGAGCAGCCTGCATATTGTATACTAGAGTGTAAGCTCCTAGGACAGGGTGTAGATTATTCTGTATGCTCTCAGGAGCAGCCTGTATATTGTATATTAGACTGTAAGCTCATAGGACAGGGTGTAGATTATTCTGTATGCTCTCAGGAGCAGCCTGTATATTGTATATTAGAGTGTAAGCTCCTAGGACAGGGTGTAGATTATTCTGTATGCTCTCAGGAGCAGCCTGTATATTGTATATTAGAGTGTAAGCTCCTAGGACAGGGTGTATATTATTCTGTATGCTCTCAGTAGCAGTCTGTATATTGTATATTAGAGTGTAAGCTCCTAGGTCAGGGTGTAGATTATTCTGTATGCCCTCAGAAACAGCCTGTATAATGTATATTAGATTGTAAACTCCTAGGACAGGGTGTAGATTATTCTGCATGCTCTCAGGAGCAGCCTGTATATTGTATATTAGAGTGCAAGCTCCTAGGACAGGGTGTAGATTATTCTGTATGCTCTCAGGAGCAGGCTGTATATTGTATATTAGAGTGTAAGCTCCTAGGACAGGGTGTACATTATTCTGTATGTCCTCAGGAGCAGCCTGTATATTGTATTTTAGATTGAAAGCTCCTAGGACAGGGTGTACATTATTCTGTATGATCTCTGGAGCAGCCTGTATAATGTATATTAGAGTGTAAGCTCCTTGGACAAGGTGTACATTATTCTGTATGCTCTCAGGAGCAGCCTGTATATTGTATATTAGATTGTAAGCTCCTAGGACAGGGCGTAGATTATTCTGTATGCTCTCAGGAGCAGTCTGTATACTGTATATTAGAGTGTAAGCTCCTAGGACAGGGTGTACATTATTCTGTATGCTCTCAGGAGCAGCCTGTATATGGTATGTTAGAGTGTAAGCTCCTAAAACAGGGTGTACATTATTCTGTATGCTCTCAGGAGCAGCCTGTATATAGTATATTAGATTGTAAGCTCCTAGGAAAGGGTGTAGATTATTCTGTATTCTCTCAGGAGCAGCATGTATATTGTCTATTAGATTATAATCTCCTAGGACTAGGTGTACATTATTCTGCATGCTCTCAGGAGCAGACTGTATATTGTATATTAGAGTGTAAGCTCCTAGGACAGGGTGTAGATTATTCTGTATGCTCTCAGGAGAAGTCTGTATATTGTGTATTAGATTGTAAGCTCCTAGGACAGGGTGTAGATTATTCTGCATGCTCTCAGTAG
Organism: Phyllobates terribilis; assembly: GCF_046119375.1. Classification (NCBI taxonomy): domain Eukaryota; kingdom Metazoa; phylum Chordata; class Amphibia; order Anura; family Dendrobatidae; genus Phyllobates; species Phyllobates terribilis. The sequence continues at coordinate 481,849,066 of NW_027362761.1, read as the reverse complement.
CAGCCTGTATAATGTATATTAGAGTGTAATCTCCTATGGCAGGGTGTAGATTATTCTGTCTGCCCTCAAGAGCAGCCTGTATATTGTATATCAGAGTGTAAGCTCCTAGGACAGGGTGTAGATTATTCTGTATGCTCTCAGTAGCAGCCTGTATATTGTATATTAGAGTGTTAGCTCCTAGGACAGGGTGTAGATTTTTCTGTATGCCCTCAGGAGCAGCCTGTATATTGTATATTAGAGTGTAAGCTCCTAGGATAGGATGTAGATTATTCTGTATGCTCTCAGGAGCAGTCTGTATATTGTATATTAGAGTGAAAGCTCCTAGGACAGGGTGTAGATTATTCTGTATGCACTCAGGAGAAGTCTGTATATTGTATATTAGATTGTAAGCTCCTGGGACAGGGTGTAGATTATTCTGAATGCTCTCAGGAGCAGCCTGTATATTGTATATTAGATTGTAAGCTCCTAGGACAGGGTGTAGATTATTGTGTATGCTCTCAGGAGCAGCCTGTATATTGTATATTAGTCTGTAAGCTCCTAGGACAGGGTGTAGATTATTCTGTATGCCCTCAGGAGCAGCCTGTATATTGTATATTAGAGTGTAAGCTCCTAGGACAGGGTGTAGATTATTCTGTATGCTCTCTGGAGCAGCCTGTATATTGTATGTTAGATTGTAAACTCCTAGGATAGGGTGTACATTATTCTGCATGCCGTTAGAAGCATCCTTTATATTGCATATTAGATTATAATCTCCTAGGACTAGGTGTACATTATTCTGCATGCTCTCAGGAGAATCCTGTATATTGTATATTAGAGTGTAAGCTCCTAGGACAGGGTGTAGATTATTCTGTATGCTCTCAGGAGAAGTCTGTATATTGTGTATTAGATTGTAAGCTCCTAGGACAGGGTGTAGATTATTCTGTATGCTCTCAGGAGAAGTCTGTATATTGTGTATTAGATTGTAAACTCCTAGGACAGGGTGTAGATTATTCTGTCTGCTCTCAGGAGAAGTCTGTATATTGTGTATTAGATTGTAAACTCCTAGGACAGGGTGTAGATTATTCTGCATGCTCTCAGTAGCAGCCTGCATATTGTATATTAGAGTGTTAGCTCCTAGGACAGGCTGTAGATTATTCTGTATGCCCTCAGGAGCAGCCTGTATATTGTATATTAGAGTGTAAGCTCCTAGGACAGGATGTAGATTATTCTGTATGCTCTCAGGAGCAGTCTGTATATTGTATATTAGAGTGTAAGCTCCTAGGAAAGGGTGTAGATTATTCTGTATTCTCTCAGGAGAAGTCTGTATATTGTATATTAGATTGTAAGCTCCTGGGACAGGGTGTAGATTATTCTGAATGCTCTCAGGAGCAGCCTGTATATTGTATATTAGTCTGTAAGCTCCTAGGACAGGGTGTAGATTATTCTGAATGCTCTCAGGAGCAGCCTGTATATTGTATATCAGAGTGTAAGCTCCTAGGACAGGGTGTAGATTATTCTGTATGCTCTCAGTAGCAGCCTGTATATTGTATATTAGAGTGTAAGCTCCTAGGATAGGATGTAGATTATTCTGTATGCTCTCAGGAGCAGTCTGTATATTGTATATTAGAGTGAAAGCTCCTAGGACAGGGTGTAGATTATTCTGTATGCACTCAGGAGAAGTCTGTATATTGTATATTAGATTGTAAGCTCCTGGGACAGGGTGTAGATTATTCTGAATGCTCTCAGGAGCAGCCTGTATATTGTATATTAGATTGTAAGCTCCTAGGACAGGGTGTAGATTATTGTGTATGCTCTCAGGAGCAGCCTGTATATTGTATATTAGTCTGTAAGCTCCTAGGACAGGGTGTAGATTATTATGTATGCTCTCTGGAGCAGCCTGTATATTGTATGTTAGACTGTAAACTCCTAGGATAGGGTGTACATTATTCTGCATGCCGTTAGAAGCATCCTTTATATTGCATATTAGATTATAATCTCCTAGGACTAGGTGTACATTATTCTGCATGCTCTCAGGAGAATCCTGTATATTGTATATTAGAGTGTAAGCTCCTAGGACAGGGTGTAGATTATTCTGTATGCTCTCAGGAGAAGTCTGTATATTTTGTATTAGATTGTAAGCTCCTAGGACAGGGTGTAGATTATTCTGTATGCTCTCAGGAGAAGTCTGTATATTGTGTATTAGATTGTAAACTCCTAGGACAGGGTGTAGATTATTCTGTATGCTCTCAGGAGTAGTCTGTATATTGTATATTAGAGAGTAAGCTCCTAGGACAGGGTGTAGATTATTCTGTATGCTCTCAGGAGCAGCCTGTATATTGTATATTAGAGTGTAAGCTCCTAGGACAGGATGTAGATTATTCTGTATGCTCTCAGGAGCAGTCTGTATATTGTATATTAGAGTGTAAGCTCCTAGGACAGGGTGTAGATTATTCTGTATGCACTCAGGAGAAGTCTGTATATTGTATATTAGATTGTAAGCTCCTGGGACAGGGTGTAGATTATTCTGTATGCTCTCAGGAGCAGCCTGTATATTGTATATTAGATTGTAAGCTCCTAGGACAGGGTGTAGATTATTGTGTATGCTCTCAGGAGCAGCCTGTATATTGTATATTAGTCTGTAAGCTCCTAGGACAGGGTGTAGATTATTCTGTATGCTCTCAGGAGCAGCCTGTATATTGTATATTAGATTGTAAACTCCTAGGACAGGGTGTAGATTATTCTGTATGCTCTCAGGAGCAGCCTGTATATTGTATATTAGATTGTAAACTCCTAGGACAGGGTGTACATTATTCTGTATGCTCTCAGGAGCAGCCTGTATATTGTATATTAGAGTGTAAGCTCCTAGGACAGGGTGTAGATTATTCTCTATGCTCTCAGGAGCAGCCTGTATATTGTATATTAGATTGTAAGCTCCTAGGACAGGGTGTAGATTATTCTGTATGCCCTCAGGAGCAGCCTGTATATTGTATGTTAGATTGTAAACTCCTAGGATAGGGTGTACATTATTCTGCATGCCCTTAGGAGCATCCTTTATATTGCATATTAGAGTATAAGCTCATAGGACAGGGTGTAGAATATTCTGTATGCTCTCAGGAGAATCCTGTATATTGTATATTAGAGTGTAATCTCCTATGACAGGGTGTAGATTATTCTGTACGCTCTCAGGAGCAGCCTCTATATTGTATATTAGAGTGTAAACTCATAGGACAGGGTGTAGAATATTCTGTATGCTCTCAGGAGAATCCTGTATATTGTATATTAGAGTGTAAGCTCATAGGACAGGGTGTAGATTATTCTGTATGCTCTCAGTAGCAGTCTGTATATTGTATATTAGAGTGTAAGCTCCTAGGACAGGGTGTAGATTATTCTGTATGCTCTCAGTAGCAGCCTGTATATTGTATATTAGAGTGCAAGCTCCTAGGTCAGGGTGTAGATTATTCTGTATGCCCTCAGAAACAGCCTGTATAATGTATATTAGATTGTAAGCTCCCAAGGACAGGGTGTAGATTATTCTGTATGCTCTCAGGAGCAGGATGTATATTGTATATTAGAGTGTAAGCTCCTAGGACAGGGTGTACATTATTCTGTATGTCCTCAGGAGCAGCCTGTATATTGTATTTTAGATTGAAAGCTCCTAGGACAGGGTGTACATTATTCTGTATGATCTCTGGAGCAACCTGTATAATGTATATTAGAGTGTAAGCTCCTAGGACATTGTGTACATTATTCTGTATGCTCTCAGGAGCAGCATGTATACGGCATATTAGATTGTAAGCTCCTAGGACAGGGTGCAGATTATTCTGTATGCTCTCAGGAGCAGCCTGTATATTGTATATTAGATTGTAAGCTCCTAGGACAGGGTGTACATTATTCTGTATGCTCTCAGGAGCAGCCTGTATATGGTATGTTAGAGTGTAAGCTCCTAAAACAGGGTGTACATTATTCTGTATGCTCTCAGGAGCAGCCTGTATATTGTATATTAGATTGTAAGCTCCTAGGACAGGGTGTAGATTATTCTGTGTGCTCTCAGGAGCAGCCTGTATATTGTATATTAGATTGCAAGCTCCTAGGAAAGGGTGTAGATTATTCTGTATTCTCTCAGGAGCAGCATGTATATTGTATATTAGAGTGTAAGCTCCTAGTACAGGGAGTAGATTATTCTGTATGCTCTCAGGAGCAGCCTGTATATTGTATATTAGATTGTAAGCTCCTAGGACAGGGTGTACATTATTCGACATGCTCTCAGGAGCATCCTGTATATTGTATATTAGAGTGTAAACTACTAGGACAGGGTGTAGATTATTGTGTATGCTCTCAGGAGCAGCCTGTATATTGTATATTAGATTGTATGCTCCTAGGACAGGATGTAGATTATTGTGTATGCTCTCAGGAGCTGCCGGCATATTGTATATTAGATTGTAAACTCCTAGGACAGGGTGTAGATTATTCTGTATGCTTTCAGGAACAGCCTATATATTGTATATTAGAGTGTAAGCTCCTAGGACAGGGTGTACACTGTTCTGTATGCTCTCAGGAGTAGACTGTATTTTGTATATTAGAGTGTAAGCTCCTAGGACAGGGTGTACATTATTCTGCATGCTCTCAGGAGCATCCTGTATATTGTATATTAGAGTGTAAGCTCCTACGACAGGGTGTATATTATTCTGTATGTCCTCAGGAGCAACCTGTATGTGGTATATTAGATTGTAAGCTCCTAGGACAGGGTGTAGATTATTCCGAATGCTGTCAGGAGCATCCTGTATATTGTATATTAGAGTGTAAGCTCCTAGGACAGGGTGTATATTATTCTGTATGCCCTCAGGAGCAGCCTGTATGTTGTATATTAGATTGTAAGCTCCTAGGACAGGGTGTAGATTATTCTGTATGCTCTCAGGAGTAGACTGCATTTTGTATATTAGAGTGTAAGCTCCTAGGACAGGGTGTATATTATTCTGTATGCCCTCAGGAGCAGCCTGTATATTGTATATTAGTGTGTAAGCTCCTAGGACAGGGTGTAGATTATTCTGTATGTTCTCAGGAGCAGCATGTATACGGTATATTAGATTGTAAGCTCCTAGGACAGGGTGTAGATTATTCTGTATGCTCTCACGAGCAGCCTGTATATTGTATATTAGATTGTAAACTCCTAGGACAGGGTGTACATTATTCTGTATGCTCTCAGTAGAATCCTGTATATTGTATATTAGAGTGTAAGCTCCTAGTACAGGGTGTAGATTATTATCTATGCTCTCAGGAGAAGTCTGTATATTGTGTATTAGAGTGTAAGCTCCTAGGACAGGGTGTAGATTATTGTGTATGCTCTCAGGAGAAGTCTGTATATTGTGTATTAGAGTGTAAGCTCCTAGGATAGGGTGTACATTATTCTGTATGCTCTCAGGAGAAGTCTGTATATTGTGTATTAGATTGTAAGCTCCTAGGACAGGGTGTACATTATTCTGCATGCTCTCAGTAGAATCCTGTATATTGTATATTAGAGTGTACTCTCCTAGTACAGGGTGTAGATTATTATCTATGCTCTCAGGAGAAGTCTGTATATTGTGTATTAGAGTGTAAGCTCCTAGGACAGGGTGTAGATTATTGTGTATGCTCTCAGGAGAAGTCTGTATATTGTGTATTAGATTGTAAGCTCCTAGGACAGGGTGTACATTATTCTGCATGCTCTCAGAAGCATCCTGCATATTGTATATTAGAGTGTAAGCTCCTCGGACAGGGTGTAGATTATTCTGTATGTTCTCAGGAGCAGCATGTATACGGTATATTAGATTGTAAGCTCCTAGGACAGGGTGTAGATTATTCTGTATGCTCTCACGAGCAGCCTGTATATTGTATATTAGATTGTAAACTCCTAGGACAGGGTGTACATTATTCTGTATGCTCTCAGTAGAATCCTGTATATTGTATATTAGAGTGTACTCTCCTAGTACAGGGTGTAGATTATTATCTATGCTCTCAGGAGAAGTCTGTATATTGTGTATTAGAGTGTAAGCTCCTAGGACAGGGTGTAGATTATTGTGTATGCTCTCAGGAGAAGTCTGTATATTGTGTATTAGAGTGTAAGCTCCTAGGATAGGGTGTACATTATTCTGTATGCTCTCAGGAGCAGCCTGTATATTGTATATTAGATTGTAAGCTCCTAGGACAGGGTGTACATTATTCTGTATGCTCTCAGGAGAAGTCTGTATATTGTGTATTAGATTGTAAACTCCTAGGACAGAGTGTAGATTATTGTGTATGCTCTCAGGAGCAGCCTGTATATTGTATATTAGAGTGTAAGCTCCTAGGACAGGGTGTAGATTATTCTGTATGCTCTCAGGAGAAGTCTGTATATTGTGTATTAGATTGTAAACTCCTAGGACAGAGTGTAGATTATTGTGTATGCTCTCAGGAGCAGCCTGTATATTGTATATTAGATTGTAAGCTCCTAGGACAGGGTGTAGATTATTGTGTATGCTCTCATGAGCTGCCGGCATATTGTATATTAGATTGTAAGCTCCTAGTACAGGGTGTACATTATTCTGCATGCTCTCATGAGCATCCTGTATATTGTATATTAGAGTGTAAGCTCCTAGGACAGGGCGTATATTATTCTGTGTGCCCTCAGGAGCAGCCTGTATGTTGTATATTAGATTGTAAGCTCCTAGGACAGGGTGTAGATTATTCTGTATGCTCTCAGGAGTAGACTGTATTTTGTATATTAGAGTGTAAGCTCCTAGGACAGGGTGTATATTATTCTGTATGCCCTCAGGAGCAGCCTGTATAGTGTATATTAGATTGTAAGATCCTAGGACAGGGTGTAGATCATTCTGTATGTTCTCAGGAGCAGCATGTATACGGTATATTAGATTGTAAGCTCCTAGGACAGGGTGTAGATTGCTCCTGAGAGCATACAGAATAATCTACACCCTGTCCTAGGAGCTTACAATCTAATATACTGTATACAGGCTGCTCCTGAGAGCATACAGAATAGCCTGTATATTGTATATTAGATTGTAAGCTCCTAGGACAGGGTGTAGATTATTCTGTATGCCCTCAGAAACAGCCTGTATATTATATTAGATTGTAAGCTCCTCTTGAGCAGGGTGTATTTGTCTTTTCCTTCCCAGGGTCGGCTCTCCTGAGCTTATAATACATGCAGATATACAGCAATATGCAGCAGGACAGACAGGATCCAGGGAAATATCCGATCGCCACAACTGGGGTCAGGAAGGAATTTTTTTCCCCCCTGAGGCAGAACTCTCCGGGGGGGTTTCTTCGCCTTCCTCTGGATCTTTGGGTCCAGTGGCTCTCAGCTGGTCCTCAATGAGCACAGCCAGTTCTGTGGTCTCTATGGGGCCTGACCTGAGAGTCATTGCGATCATAGTTTAATTTCTAAAAGGGCCAGTAATATTTTTATTACAATGTTGCTTATTGCTATTCCAATAAAAAAATAAAAAGAAAGGAAATAAAATGTCATGTGAGGTTTTTTGTCTTGACTTTTTTTTTGTACACAGTTACAATGATGGGAGTGATCATTACTACCCTCAATATTCCACAAGTAGAACCAGGAATTATGGGGGCGCCATTTACTGATGGCAGACCACATATATCTCCACCCAGTGTGGTATCATAATGTCAGCTCCTGTCCCAAGTTACATTACAAGTGTTATGGGGGCCGATCTCTGTGATGGGGAAGTGCACTAATATAGTGTATGGCCTACATAACAAACCACCTGATAGAAGACTGAAGACCGGGACACAGAGCCGCCGAATAAAGAGACACAAACGGTGTCCATCTGGGGAGCCAAGGGCCCACCAGTAACCAGCTCCAGGCCCCACTGTCCAGCTACATGCAAATGTGACATTATCCTCAATCACAAATTTATACAACGATGAACTGGGTAAATTAAATAAAAATAATTCATTTAATTTACCTAATTGTTAAATTAATAAGATGCTGCCTTTGTCTGTACATAGCGATTCAAGTACATAGGGCCAAGTACTGCGCATATAAGAGGGTGGTGGTCCACTCCTGCAGAGGGGCCCACCAGAGGATTCTCCTGTTCTCCTGTGGGCAAGTCCAAACCTGGCACCTACTGACACCACCGCTGAAGCTGAATAACAGGAACCAGGGCAGCGGCAAAAAGGCAGTGATGAACCCAGGGAGGGTGAGCAAAGCTCAGTTTGTTATTTTACATATCACTGAACCTGTGATCAAAAAAATATCTTAAGAGGGGGCAACCTGTAACAAAAGGTTGCTGCAATCATACAAAAAAAACTGTGCATCTTATAATCATTTCTGTGAAAACTTCCTTCAGAGCTGTGCTTCACCCAGCCAAATTAGACCGCCTGCTGTGAACTGATGAGGGGTATCTACCCCGAAACACATCTTTTGATGGAGTGGCTGATTTGATGCATCCGGTGTGTTTGTATGGGTCGCGGTGGTGTGAAGGACCTGCGGTGACGTCATTGACTCATGTGACAGGTCACGCAACCGCCGACGTCAACGGTTGCGTGATCTGTCACATGACTAAATGACGTCATGGCAGGTCCTCACACCACCGCGACCCATGCAACAAATCGGAAGGTAAGTATAATCTTTATTTTTTATTTTAAATTCTTTTTTCTTTACAGGTTCTTCGGTACCTGGGTCTGGAGGAGAGTCTCCTCTTCTCCATACCCAGGTACCATCCGCACATAGAAACGCATATTATATGTGTGTGTAAATGTATTGACACGGATAATATGCGTTTCAATGCAAGTCAATGGCGGCAATTACGCTGCGTGTCCGCAAAATTAACGGACATGCTGCGTATTTTTCCGCAATGATAATCCGCAGCAGAAATTTCCGCAGCACGTGCACAGCACATGTGGATTATCATTGGGGACCATGGGGCACGTATTACCAAGCATTTTTTAAGTGTTTTCGCTGCGGAAATTCTGCGGCAAAAACGCTTGAAAAACGCATAGTGGGCACGCAGCCTTACATTGAGAGTTTGTGATGCCAGCTTATTACTTCTGGCCAGTCAGAAGCTACTGTTACAAGATGGCGCCACGGGACCAGAGAGAGCGGCACTAAAAAAAACGGAAAAGACACCGGAGGTTAACTTTATGACCGGGGACAGGGGGTTTACATTTAAAACGCCACTCCAGCGCTGAAAAAAACCTGCTGGAGTGGTGCTTTAAGAAACAATGGGGTTGATTTGCTAATCCTGTAAAAGGGCTTGTTTACACAGGTTTTTATAGTACTAGTAAAGTGAATGAGATTTCTGAAAGCTCACGCACATGCTGCTTACTTTTGCATTGCAGATTTGAACCTTCAAAGTGTTTTTTCAAATCTGAAGCACGTCAATTCTTTCTGCGTTTTTCACCAGTTCATATAAATGGCAAAAAAATGTATGTGAAAAAATGCATCAAAAATACACACAAAACCGGGTATATTTTACGCAGTGTTTTTCCTGCCAATTCCCTTGTTTTTACAACAGAAGAATATGCTGCAAGTACTAATTGCATGCACATAACTTTTAGGCAGTGAAAATTAAAACTTGACAGTCTTAGTATGCACCAAACTGATGACAGCAGTTCATACTCAAGTTTACATCAGCTATTACTGGATTACTATGGTCCACTAAATTACATAAAATTGTCAGGCAATTTTGGTGCAATTTCATTGCATGTAAGCAGAATTTAGACCACACTCACTCCCATCCCTATTCTGATAGACCTACAGTAAGGCTGCGTCCCTACGATCAGGAACCAGCAGCGCTTTGGATGCGGCTCACCCACGCGGCGTCCAAAACGCTGCATTATACATTAGAAGCAGAGTGGATGTGATTTATAGAAATCCCGTACCCACTGTGCTTGTTTTTGACGCTGCGTTAACTCACCTTTGGCGCGGGTTTACGACGCAAGTCTCCGCTGCTGATTTTGACCAATTGAAATGTCATTACATGGGGTGGATCCGCATGTACTGACAAAACAAGTGTGGCATTAGAACGCAGCGCTTTGGAAGCAGCGAAAATCCGCTAAGTCCAAAGCGCTGCTGGTTCCTGATCATGGGGACGTTGCCTAAGTCCTCTGTAGAGTGTAGTGAGAAAAATGTCTAAAACATAATAAATATGGACCTTGTTTTGGTGAAAATTAGCAAGAATTCTGGCACATGCAGTCTTATCCAGCCCAGAACTCATGTGATAGATGTTTATTTCCAAAAAAAAGACAATCCCTTCCCCTCCAAAATAAGATCATAGCTCAATGCAAATTTGGGCGGTCGCCTCAATGAGGTTTCACTGCACTTGAATATATGAAGTGTAAATTTAAAAACATAGAAGTAGGAGTAGAAATCACAAAGAAGAAACATACCTCTTACTGCTGAGCTTCTCTGTACAAGAAGATAAGGAAGTAACTTTAGAACTGACGTGATAATTTTCTCCGCCTCATTAGTCAGGATTAGGAAGCCAGACATGAGAGTGCAGCACATACATGTACATGACAGGCACTCTGTACTTCTAGTTTAGCAAACATTGTAACTGTTTCTAGTGAGTGTATGTAAGCTTATCAAATACAGGGTGATGAACCTCACCATTATGTTGCTTACTGCACATAGAAAAGAAGGAAGGGAACAAACATTTGAAACAAGCATTTTCAGACAAAAGCTACTCTTAATTAAGTACTATGGTTATACTTTCGAAAACTAATTTGGTCTCATCATTAAAGGGGCTTATCCTATGAATCTTATATTAATGGTCTATTCTTAGGCTAGCTCTTCAGTATCAGGGCAGTGTGGTGGCTCACTGGTTAGCAATGTAGCTTTGCAGCACTGGAGACCTGAGTTCAAATCCCACCAAGGACAACATCTGCATGGGTTTCCTCCAGGTGCTCCAGTTTCCCCCACACTTCCAAAAAGAGAATTTACGGTAAAGATGCAGACTGCGACTTCGTCTACTAGAAAGTTGGAACTCCCTCCCTCTGATGTGCACAACACAGAAAACAGTGGTCTCACCTTGATTAAACGGGATATGGATCAAGTGATTGGTTTCACTTTGTTTGGAGGGGCTATAGATTGTGTCTCTCTGGCAATTTATGTAGGATGCAGTCATCACATGGTCTGACTTGAACATCACAGCTCACCGATGGATGGGTGAAAATAAAGCAGAGATCTCTATACTGCCCTCATCTCTCTAAAGTTAAATTATGCATTGCCTCTGTAGGAGAGGCCAAAAAGATATTGGTCAGACATGGCTGAGATTTTTTACAGAGCTTAGGACGGTTTGTAATCTCTTCATTGGAAGAGAGATATCATCATGACATCACATTCAGTATAAACCCCAAAAACTGAGATGGAGAGATGTGGGTTTTCTCCCAAATGATAGGACATTCTACTGCTTGGATGTACATGAAGAATGTGTCCATATGAGCTGTGACGATCTATGCAGAACTGATCCTTATCAACGAGTCCAAGATAGAGACACAGAATTATTGAAAGTCAGTATCTATCCAAAAGCTGTTTATTTAAATATACAGTGAAGGAAATAATTATTTGATCCCTTGCTGTTTTTGTAAGTTTGCCCACTGACAAAGACATGAACAGTCTATAATTTAAGGGTAGGTTAATTTTAACATTGAGAGACAGAATATCCAAAAAAAACAAACAATCAAGAAAATCACATTGGATAAATTTATTTGCATTTTGCAGTGAGAAATAAGTATTTGATCCCCTACAAACCATTATGAGTTCTGGCTCCTACAGACTAGTTAGACGCTCCTAATCAACTCTTTACCTGCTTTAAAGACAGCTGTCTTACATAGTCACCTGTATAAAAGACTCCTGTCCACAGACTCAATTAATCAGTCAGACTCTAACCTCTACAACATGGGCAAGACCAAAGAGCTTTCTAAGGATGTCAGGGACAAGATCATAGACCTGCACAAAGCTGGAATGGGCTACAAAACCATAAGTAAGATGCTGGGTGAGAAGGAGACAACTGTTGGTGCAATAGTAAGAAAATGGAAGAAATACAAAATGACTGTCAATCGACATCGATCTGGGGCACCATGCAAAATCTCATCTCTTGATCATATGTTTATTGTTATATCATTTGTTGTATTGTTGTATCATTGTTATCAATGTTATACCAATTTCACAATGCTAATTTGTATATAAAGTTATCCAACTTTCACCACTGTCTCAGAATTGGTCAGATTGACCAATTAAGATGAATGTCGAGGACGACATTCAAAAAAGGAGGGAAAAGTGTGACATGCAGAAGTAGTGCTGTTGCTTTAACTGCTTCCCGACCGCCCACTGTAGATAAACGTCCGCGCTGCCTGGGCTCTGCGCAGCGTGGACGTTTAAAAACGGTGGGTGGTCTCGCAGCGCTCAGGACCCCCAGGGTCCTGCAAGCGCTGTGGAAGCGGTGCAGAGCGATAGCTCTGACAGGGAACATCATCGGGACCTGATTAGATCAGGTCCCAGTGATGTTAACCCTTTGCTGTCTTCTATATACCGCGATCTATAGTGATCGCGGCATATAGAAGACAGCAGGAGGAGAGGGGGTCGTCCACTTACCTCTCCGACGACCCCTGATTCCTTTCAGGACCTTGGGTTGCTATGGCAGCTGGAGGTCACATGACCGCCTCCAGCTCTGCCATATATGGTGTCCTGCCTGGCTCAGCATGCAGCTGTAGCCTGGCAGGAGACTGACTGTGTGAAGATCTCATGTAATGTAATATATGTCTATTACATTACATGAGATTAGGGATCAGAAAAATAAAAATTAATGTCCCATACAGGGACTAAGTAAAAATGTAAAAAAAAGTTAAAAAAATGTTTTGAAACTGTTAAAAAAAAAAATACAAAATAAATTAAAATAAATAAAATATTAAACCGATAAATCCATATATTTTTGCAAAAATAAAAAAAAGTACACATATTTGGTATTGCCGCGTCCGAAACAACCCGAGCTATAAAACTGTCACAGTAATTAACTCCTTCTGTGCACACCGTAATAAAAGTAAATAAAAAAGGAGCAAAAAACTGCTTTTTCCTCATATCGCCAAACAAAAAGTGGAAAAAAATGCGATCAAAAAGCAAAATGGAAATAAAAATGTTACCACTGAAAACGTCATCTTGTTCCGCAAAAAACAAGCTGCCATACAGCTCCATCAGCCGAAAAATAAAAAAGTTATACCTCTCAGAATAAAGCAATGCAAAAAAAATATTTTTTCTATAAAATTGTTTTATTGTGTAAAAGCGCCAAAACATAAAAAAATATACAGTACGTGTAGTATCGCTGTAAATGTACTGACCCGAAGAATAATGCTGCCTTATCACTTTTACCACACACAGAACGGCATAAAAAAAAACCTCAAAAAACAATTCCTGAATTGTTGGTTTTTGTTAATTTTACCTCCCAAAAAACGGAATAGAAAGCGATCAAAAAATGTCAGGTACCCAAAAATGGTACCAATAAAAATGTCAACTCGTCCCGCAAAAAACAAGCCGTCACATGACTCTGTCGGCCGAAATATGGAAAAATTATAGCTCTCAAAATATGGCGATGCAAAAACTAGATTTTGCAAAAAAAAGCGTCTCTTAGTGTGTGACAGCTGTCAGTCATAAAAACCCGATATAAATCTGGTATCTCTGTAATCGCACCGACCCGAAGAATAAAGTAATCTCATCACTTATACCGCACGAGGAACGGCGTAAAAAAATAAATAAAACCAATTCTTCACCTGCTACTGATTTGTTTATTATGTCTCCCAAAGATCGCAGTAAGGCTCTGCTCACATTTATCCTGCGCTCTGCGCTGAGCACTTACGCCAGAGTTTCCGTGTAAATCTCTGAAATATGTGATTCAGCCGGAACCCATGACGGAAGATTCCCTGTAATGAGGCAGATATAGGCCACTGTGGATGCCGTCTGGCCTGTGATCCCACGGTGTCATTTGTTTTAGGCGTGCATAAAAGTGCGGTTGGCCACAGTTTTGTGCACTTCTGAAAAAAAGGACACCGCTAAACAGAGGCCAGACGGAGTCCAGAGTAACTCTGCTGCCTCATTACAGTGAATGGATCCCGCAGGGGTTTCATCTGAATTACATCACTTGGAAATTTAGATGGAAACCCCGATGTAAGTGCTCAGCCTAGAGCGCCGGATAAATGTTACGTAAAATGTTCCCAATAAAAGCTTCAACTCAGTCCTCAAAAAAAGCTAGTCCCAACTCAGGTCCGTCATCTGTTAAAAATATAAGGGACTTCCAAGTTACTGGTAGCAGAAAGGCTCTGGAAAAGCGAAATGGCCCTTGCCCCCCAAAAGAAATTCAGAAAATTTTGTGCTCCCAAATCCAAATGCCTATTCTACAATAATTTGTTCTCCAATTGTCAAATAGCGCTCCGTCCCTCCCAGATCTCGCCGTATGGCTAAGCGGTACGATACAGCCACATATGGGGTATTGACACTTTTAGAAGAAATTGTGTGACACATTTCGGCACCATTTTTACCCATTGCCCTGTGTGAAAATGTAAAATCTGAGGGTAAAACATTTTTTTGTGGTAAAAATATAATTATGCTTTTTTCACTGCCCAATGGTATAAATTTAAAAATTAAAAAATACTCACTACTTCCCTAGATGAATTCCTTGAGAGGTGTAGTTTACAAAATGGGGTCACTTGTGGGGGTTTCGGCATGTCAGCGACTCTTCAAATGTAACATGGTGTCTGCTGCCTATCCCAGCCAACATAGCGCTCCTTTCTCTTCCAAACCCTGCCGTACACCAAAGCAGTGATTTTCACCCACATATGGGGTATTGGCGTGTTCAGGAGAAATTGCACAACAAATTTCATGGTGCAATTTATCCTATTACCCTTATGATAATGTAAAATCAGGGAATGAAAAACATTTTTTGTGGGAAAAATGTGAAAATTTTATTTTTATGGCTCAATATTATAAACTTCTGTGAAGCAGCTAGGGGTGCAAGGTGCTCACCACACATCTAGATAAGTTCCCTAAGGGGTCTAGTTTCCAAAATGGTGTCACTTGTGGGGGGTTTCCACTGTTTAGGAACATCAGGGGCTCTCCAAACGCAACATGGCGTCTGCTAATTATTCAGACAAATTTTACATTCAAAAGTCAAATGGCGCTCCTTCCCTTCCAAACCCTGCCGTGCGCCCAAACAGTGGTTCGCCTCCACATATGGGATATCAGCGTGTTCAGGAGAAATTGCACAACAAACTTCATGGTGCAATTTATCCTATTACCCTTATGATAATGCAAAATTAAGGGATGAAAAACGTTTTTGTGGGAAAAATGTGAAAATTGTATTTTTACAGCTCAATATTATAAACTTCTGTGAAGCACCTTGGGGTTCAAGGTGCTCACCACACATCTAGATATGTTCCCTAAGGGGTCTAGTTTCCAAAATGGTGTCACTTGTGGGGGGTTTCCACTGTTTAGGAACATCAGGGGCTCTCCAAACGCAACATGGCGTCTGCTAATTATTCAGACAAATTTTACATTCAAAAAGTCTAATGGCGCTCCTTCCCTTCCGAACCCTGCAGTGTGCCCAAACAGTGGTTTTCCCTCACATATGGGGTATCAGCTCGCTCAAGAAAAATTGCACAAAAAATTTTGGGGTCCATTTTTTCCTGTTACCCCTGTGAAAATAAAAAAAATTGGGTCTAAAGTAACATTTTTGTGAAAAAAGTTAAATGTTATTTTTTTTCTTCCACATTCCAAAAATTCCTGTTAAGCACCTGAAGGGTTAATAAAGTTCTTGAATGTGGTTTTGAGCACCTTGAGGGGTGCAGTTTTTAGAATGGTGTCACTTTTGGGTATTTTCTGTCATAAAGACCCCTCAAAGTGACTTCAAATATGATGTGGTCCCTAAAAAAATGTTTTTGTAAATTTTGTTGGAAAAATGAGAAATCGCTGGTCAACTTTTAACCCTTATAGCTCCCTAACAAAAAAAAATGTTGGTTCCAAAATTGTGCTGATGTAAAGTAGACATGTGGGAAATGTTATTTATTAACTATTTTGTGTGACATATCTCTCTGATTTAAGGGCATGAAAACTCAAAGTTTGAAAATTGCAAAATTTTCAACATTTTCGCCAAATTTCCGATTTTTTCACAAATAAACGCAAGTGATCTCAAAGAAATTTTACCACTATCATGAAGTACAATATGTCACGAAAAAACAGTCTCAGAATCAGGGGAATCCGTTGAAGCGTTCCAGAGTAATTGCTTCATAAAGTGACAGTGGTCAGAATTGAAAAAATTGGCCCGGTCACGAAGGCAAAAACAGGCTCTGGCGCGAAGTGGTTAAAAGCATTCAGCAACTATTAGAAGTAACACAAGCACATGAGACAGGAAGTGGTGTGCTCCAGAAGCATTCAGCAACTAAAGCGGTTAACAGTCACACCAGAAGGGCAGTAATTTAGCAGAGCCCCAGGGGCATTGTGGGGAAGTTGTTTACTGTCTGGCCGGAGCCCAAGAGAAAAGTGGCTTATGATCTGTATTTCACAGAAGGCAAGGGAACAGAATTCAGGTCAGGAGGGAAGCTAAACAAAGGTCAGTTTTGTGTCTCTATTTTGGACTCGGTGATAAGGATCAGTTCTGCATAGATCGTTACAGCTCATCTGGACACAATCTTCATGTACATCCAAGCAGTAGAATGTCCTATCAATTGGGAGAAAACCCACATCTCTCCATCTCAGTTTTTGGGGTTTATACTGAATGTGATGTCATGATGATCTCTCTCTTCCAATGAAGAGATTACAAACCATCCTAAGACCTGTAAAAAATCTCAGCCAAGTCAGTATCTTTTCGTCAGATGGCCCAAGGGGATTTGGTCTCCAATGTGCAAACTTACAAAAACAGCAAGGGATCAAATAATTATTTCCTTCACTGTATATATTTCTTAATGTTGGCGTGGCACTGTCTTTTGGATACCACAGCTTCTCATTGATCTCTTTGCACCACACATGCATCTAATGTGCATGTGACATGTCTAACCAGAAGAAACAGGGAGCACGCTGATGCTGAGGACAGTGGTACCTGCTTTTCTTCAATATCTTCACTGTTTATATCTGACACTTGTGTGTTCTCAAGTCATGGACACTTTGAAGCGCTGCAGTGAGGCAGGGAGCGCTGATGAATTACTCACTTCTGAGGACTCTTCTGAAGAGATGTCCTCAGGCACCGCATGTACAATATTAGTCCCTCTGCACCAAGCAGCGAGATCTTGCAATGATTTCCAATACTCCATTGCCTTTAGCTCATTTCTGTGGGGCATGTGGGAGTAGAAGGCAGACATCTGTGGTGAGGAAGGAAAATTGGTTGAATTGATGGTTTCATTCAGCTGCATATCAGCTGAGTATAGAGTCATTGAGGTATGATGGTAATGAGATGAATTTCTAGAAGTGCAATCCAATGAAGTGAGACAGATTCCAGGTAAACGACCCAATGTGTGATATTATGGGATGGTCTGGGAAGGAGAGGGGGGGGGGGGGGTTAAGGAAGAATTTTTTAACTTTGGGTAGGTGATAAAGGAAGGTTGGTGTAGGTACACTAGTATCAAGAAACGTTCTCTCTTTTTTGGAAGCAGGTGATTATCATAAGCAGCGTTGAAGAGGTTACAGCCATGAATGTATTGTAGAAGAGGACTACTATTAATGAGTTCATAAATCTCACGATCATAGAGGACTCTATTGGCCTCAGCCACATAATCCTGCATAAGACCTGCAAAGGATGCCTGAGTCTATTATTTTTCACAGGCACATATGGAAGGGCCAAAAAAAAAATTAAACAGAAAATCCCCTTAATAGAATAAGCAGAATACACAGGAATCAGTAATATATTTGAACATCATTTCAAAATATGCTAAACAGTAGTTCATATTTATAGAAATTCTCCTAAGACGTTAGACACTTTATAAAAGGATAATAGGTGGGGACATTCATCAGTTTCAGATTGGTCTTAGTCGTGACCATCATTAAATTAATCAAAATTGTAGAAACCTCTGCATATGTTCTGCAAACTCTTGTCAAAGTAGTGTGAGAACATGTGAACCACCTCATCTGCACAGGGGCCAGGCTGTTCCTAGGATCCACTTAACTAGCAGACGATCTGATATTTATGTCATTAACAGATCTTCCTACAGTGGAACAACTCATTTAAAAGGTAATGTAATAAAATGCATTTAACACAATAACTTGTTTGGTCCCACTGGCCGAATAATCAAACATTGCAGGTTATGAAATGGATGGGTATCTCCATTACAGTTTTCTGCTTCCATCTTATGAGCCAGTTCTTTGCAAGGCACCAGCGTCAGTCAATGGCCCGCCGTAGCAGCTGTTGCTTTCACAGAATTCATATTGGCTTGTGCTTAAATGACAGATTTATCTGTTATGTTGTTTTTCATTGATGAGACAGATCTATTCACCAGAGTAGTCATCACGATACCAATGAGTCTGGCTGTGCATGAACACATCCGGGACAACAATGTAGAGAATCATGGATGAACAAGTCACACTCCACGCAGAAGACACAGTCACATACAGTGCACATATAGACCTGCAAGAGAAAGCAAAAATACATATTTTACTAAACATTGAAACAAACTGGAACATTAGATATCTAGTCATAAAGAAACAATATCATCAGAAAATAACCTATTCCTTAAATCAGGATTTTGGGATTTACGAAGCAAAATAGTGTCAGGCTCCTAGTGGCAGCAGCGTACACCCATGGTTTCCTGTGTCCCCCAATCAAGCGATTGAGAAATTAGTAATTTTGCAAATTTCACACTGGTCACTGGGGCTATTATAGACTCGTAACTTCTGTCCTTCCAGGGAGAGTTTACAGGTAACACCACTATACAGAGTTAAAAACACAGATTCCACCAATCACATGTCACGGGTGTGTCAGATGTGACAGACAGTCGCTCTGGATCTGGCTGCAGAAGGTCACTGCGTTTGGCATTGCAGACGCCTTCTTAATCCTTCTGACTTTTCAACCCAGTGGCAACCTCCCTCCTGCTCTGATTGACACACCCTGGTCTGCTTCAGGGAGTCACCAGTGATATTCTCTTCTTCCATTGTGAAGGCTTGGAGCTATAGCAGTCGGCTAGCTTCCTCTCTGGTGCTCTTGCAGGACTTGTGGTGTTATCTCTCCGGTGTCTGCTCAAGCTAAGTTTTCCCCCCTTTGTTTGTCTCCCTTGTTGCCTTTAGTTTATAGTGGAGACTCACCAGTGCTCACCCCCCCCCCCCCCATCTAGAGCCTAGCTCTAGGGATATACAGGGCTTAGGTTTCCTGCTCGGCGATTGCTGTGGAACCAATATAGGGACGGTAGGGTAGGCAGGGTGTTATTAGATCTGCCTAGCGGTCTCCACTCCCCCTTCTCCCTAGTGTCTGGGCTTCCTTACCCTCATCCCTTTGTGTTGCACTTAGTCTTTCCCACACTGTGCGTGACATCACAATAGGAGATGTCACCGCTGTCCTGCTCCCCCTTCCTTCACAATGACTTTTGCACACGCTCATTAGATGCATCAATATAAAACATAGGGTCGGCGTCTGTTCATTATGACTAATGTCCATATGTTGTGTCCTGAAACGAAAGGAAACAGGAATCCCAGTGGCCAGTGTGAGAATTGCAAGATTTCTATTTTGTATTTTTAATACAGGTTGTGATATGGGGAAAAAATAAATACAGTTAATGCAAAAAAAATATTTAAATCAATAGGTCATTTTCTGATGATAGCTTCCCTGTAAAGAAACACTAAACCTAAAAATAAATGATACAAGTAAACCGGAGAGAAGTCAGTACAAATTGTTAGTCTATAGAATTTTTTCCAAGGCCTTGAAAACAAACAATCTTTACAAAATCCTGCAGAGAGGACAAAGGTTAGTTTCCAGCAGGTCTGTACTGATTTCGGCTGGTGCTCAATTGGGAAGGGGGTGAGTTACACTTAACATTTGTTGTGCCTTACACAGCAGGAGGGGAACATGGCTTGTTTCCTGGAACTCACACAGAATATTTCTCTTTCTATATTCAATTGCAATATGAGGCAAAATAGAAAAAAAAGGAGAAGTTTAATTGAGTAACTGCTGAGAAGTACTGAGAGGCACAAAAAATACAAATGAATGGAGATTAGGGCCGAGCAGGTAATCTTCCCAACTAGCAGATTCCCTGTAGACCACTCAGGAGGGTTCGGCAGTCGGGCACCCCGGATACAATTTTGACCTTATCGCAGCCACTTTCAAGGGGACCTAAGCTGCTGGTCAGCATCAGGATGTTATTTGTGGGGCGGGACACTAAGAAGACTGAACTTTTTCTGCAGCTTTGCACCTCTTCTACCCTCCTTCTCCACCAGGTCTAGGGAGAGCTAGAAGTAAAGGCTTCAGTAGAAGAAACGCAGTGGTTGAAGTGCTAAACCTAACATGATTTTTGAGCATGGAGCCAACAGGAGGCAGAAGAAGCTGGTGATCCCTGTCTGAAGTCGGCCTTCGGCAGACCCACGGTAGATACATTGGGGAAGGGTTGGTCAGGGAGCTTCTGAAGCAGCTATCTGTATGTGTAATGTACAGACAGCAGCTTTGGTGGAATACTTTTTTCTTCTGTTCTCACTGAAACAAACTATGCTAGGAGATAAAGTCTGTCCCTTCAAGAAATAAAGGGTATGGAAAGTATTCAGACCCCTCTACATTTTTCACTCTTTGTTTCATTGCAGCCATTTGGTAAATTCTAAAAAGTTCTTTTTTTTTTCTCATTAAAGTACACTCTGCACCCCACCTTGACTGAAAAAAAAACAGAAATGTAGACATTTTTGCAAATTTATTAAAAAAGAAAAACTGAAATATCACATGGTCATAAGTATTCAGACCCTTTGCTCAGTATTGAGTAGAAGCACCCTTTTGAGCTAGTACAGCCATGAGTCTTCTTGGGAATGATGCAACAAGTTTTTCACACTTGGATTTGGGGATCCTCTGCCATTCTTCGTTGCGGATCCTCTCCAGTTCCGTCAGGTTGGATGGTGAACGTTGGTGGACAGCCATTTTCAGGTCTCTCCAAAGATGCTCAATTGGGTTTAGGTCAGGGCTCTGGCTGGGCCAGTCAAGAATGGTCAGAGTTGCCACTCCTTTGTTATTTTAGCTGTGTGCTTAGGGTCATTGTCTTGTTGGAAGGTGAACCTTCGGCCAAGTCTGAGGTCCAGAGCACTCTGGAAGAAGTTTTCATCCAGGATATCTCTGTACTTGGCCGCATTCATGTTTGCTGCAGTAATAGTTGACTTTGTGGAACTTTCTCCCATCTCCCTACTGCATCTCTGGAGCTCAGCCACAGTGATCTTGGGGTTGTTCTTTACCTGTCTCACCAAGGATCTTCTCCCACGATTGCTCAGTTTGGGTGGATGGCCAGGTCTAGGAAGACTTCTGGTGGTCCCAAACTTCTTCCATTTAAGGATTATGGAGGCCACTGTGCTCTTAGGAACATTGAGTAATGCAGAAATTCTTTTGTAACCTTGGCCAGATCTGTGCCTTGCCACAATTCTGTCTCTGAGCTCCTTGGGCAGTTCCTTTGAGCTCATGATTCTCATTTGGTCTGACATGCACTGTGAGATGTGAGGTCTTATAAAGACAGGTGTGTGCCTTTCCCAATCAAGTCCTATCAGTTTAATTAAACACAGTTGGTCTCCAATGAAGGAGTAGAATCATCTCAAGGAGGATCACAAGGAAATGGACAGCATGTGACTTAAATATGAGTGTCTGGGCAAAGGGTCGGAATACTTATGACCAAGTGATATTTCAGTATTTCTTTTTTAATAAATTTGCAAAAATGTCTACATTTCTGTTTTTTTCAGTAAAGATGGGGTGCAGAGTGTACTTTAATGAGAAAAAAAATGAACTTTTTAGAATTTACCAAATGACTGCAATGAAACAAAGAGTGAAAAATTTAAAGGGGTCTGAATACTTTCCGTACTCACTGTATACTGCCATATACCCTGTGTGGACCTGTGTCTCCCCTTCTCAGCTCGGCATCCACATCTTGTTAGAAGGTAAAAAGAGTGCACCTCAACTACAGGCAGTAGCTACTAATTGGGACAGATATTGAAGGTCGGGCTTTGGATGAGGGCAGCAGCAGGCAGCTCCGAGATGCCCAAGTAACATTTCTGGGTGAGGTCATGCTATATCAGCTAATTTTTTTTATATACACACACACACTTTTGCATAGTTTAGTTTACATATACTGGGCTGGGGATGGTAAAGGTTTGAGGGCTAGCAGCCAAGTGTGAAAACTTTGTTTCTGGGCTGGTGAGGTTTGTGTGCCAGGGATGCTTTTTATGAAAACTAAAGTGAAGAGGAACTGGAGCTCGTGCTCTGAGGAACCAGTCAGATGTCAGATTTTATTGTTTTCAAAGCTGGTTTTAAAATAGGACCTTGTACGGCTCCAAATCCGCATCCGCTTCATTTAGGACATGAACATTGATTTGATGGCAATTACAATTTGCATAATGCTTATAATAAGCAATTCTATATATGCGGTACTATTTTTCTAAAGTCATGTACATGCCACTTCTAGATGACCATATTTCAAAATAATATGCTTACTTGTTGATCCTTCAGTTCTCCATCACAGCCCCGACAATACCTTAGAAAAAGGGAATTAGAATAAGTGCTAAAAAAATTGGAATTGTTTATTTTACTAAAAGTATTAAAAAATAAACCGCCGTCATCATTAATATTTAATACAACGATAACGCATTTGCAGAACATATTTCCTCACTTTCAAAAATAAAAGTGCACAGAATACATAAACTAAATATATGGAAATAGGGCACTTCATCATTGTTCTAGTAGAAATAAATAACTGCAGCATTGGATCTGCAATGCAAGCAGAGGCTCAGGTATCAGAGCACAGAGTTTGCAGTAGTACAGCCAACAATATCTGCAAAGGACTATCAATTATATCAAGTGAAGTTGGATACAGTATATGCTACAGGCCCATTCTATCCTCACACTGTTATAATGTGCCCCCTGGTGCCGTGTCGCTGTATTAGGCTAGCAGCAGCCGTGACATCACATCTACAGTGGCATTCTATACCTGGCTCTTTGGATGTGCCCAAACATGCAATATCCTTCACTTTTTCAGTACATAGTACTGTCTGCTATAGGAAAAAAGCATACTACTCTTATTTTCTGGTATACAAATTACTACATCAAATACATATACCAGGATTTAAAACGGGTGGGGAACCTCCGGCCTCAAGGCAGATTCCCGGGGACCGCAGTGCTCAAGCTCACAGCTGAGTTTTGACGACTGCTGGCCCTTTAATTTCTTCTTGCTCTACATGCGTGCACACGCCGCGTTCACTACTGAATGCTGCGGTTCATGTAATGAAAGATTACGTCCTTATGCTGGCCAGTGCCAGAACATACTTTGTGTGTGGAGTTAGCGAGCGATGAGAACAGAAGAGGACCAATGGCAGCCCCATGTCTCCTGCGATATCTGTGCTGTCTATATCGCAGCCCCATGTCTCCTGCGATATCTGTGCTGTCTATATCGCAGTCCCATGTCTCCTGCGATATCTGTGCTGTCTATATCGCAGCCCCATGTCTCCTGCGATATCTGTGCTGTGTATATCGCAGCCCCATGTCTCCTGCGATATCTGTCCTGTCTATATCGCAGCCCCATGTCCCCTGCGATATCTGTGCTGTCTATATCGCAGCCCCATGTCTCCTGCGATATCTGTGCTGTCTATATCGCAGCCCCATGTCTCCTGCGATATCTGTGCTGTCTATATCGCAGCCCCATGTCTCCTGCGATAGCTGTGCTGTCTATATCGCAGCCCCATGTCTCCTGCGATAGCTGTGCTGTCTATATCGCAGCCCCATGTCTCCTGCGATATCTGTGCTGTCTATATCGCAGCCCCATGTCTCCTACGATATCTGTGCTGTCTATGTCGCAGCCCCATGTCTCCTGCGATATCTGTGCTGTCTATGTCGCAGCCCCATGTCTCCTGCGATATCTGTGCTGTCTATATCGCAGCCCCATGTCTCCTGCGATATCTGTGCTGTCTATATCGCAGCCCCATGTCTCCTGCGATATCTGTGCTGTCTATGTCGCAGCCCCATGTCTCCTGCGATATCTGTGCTGTCTATATCGCAGCCCCATGTCTCCTGCGATATCTGTGCTGTCTATATCGCAGCCCCATGTCTCCTGCGATATCTGTGCTGTCTATATCGCAGCCCCATGTCTCCTGCGATATCTGTGCTGTCTATATCGCAGCCCCATGTCTCCTGCGATATCTGTGCTGTCTATATCGCAGCCCCATGTCTCCTGCGATATCTGTGCTGTCTATATCGCAGCCCCATGTCTCCTGCGATATCTGTGCTGTCTATATCGCAGCCCCATGTCTCCTGCGATATCTGTGCTGTCTATATCGCAGCCCCATGTCTCCTGCGATATCTGTGCTGTCTATATCGCAGCCCCATGTCTCCTGCGATATCTGTGCTGTCTATATCGCAGCCCCATGTCTCCTGCGATATCTGTGCTGTCTATATCGCAGCCCCATGTCTCCTGCGATATCTGTGCTGTCTATATCGCAGCCCCATGTCTCCTGCGATATCTGTGCTATCTATATTGCAGCCCCATGTCTCTTGTGATGTATTTACCTGCATTGTAATATACATCTTTGTTCAGAACTTATTGCAGCAGGCGCTTTACAAAATTTATCATTGCAAAAAGTCGTCTGTGCTCCAAACCGACGCGAATCTAGAAAAGCAGTTAAGAGTAGCAACATCATCCATACCACCTAACATCACAGCTGCACCAAAGAGAAGCATATAGTAAGGTAATTTTAAAAGTTGATAATTTTGTATGGCCCCCAAGGATGGTATAAATATCCAAATGTCCCTTATGCAGAAAAAAGATTCCCCAATCCGGATTTAAAGGATTGTCCTGGAATAAAAAAAAATTGTCCAAGAATTAGAAATGCGGTAATATAATAAAATATTACCTATTTAATACCTCACCACAACTGTCATGATCCGTACATGAAAATTACATGAAAATGAATGTCCACTTGATTAGCTATAGTAGTCATATGAATGATGGATGTGACATTTTCGCTGCAGGATCAGTGGGGACCACCAGAGAAGCAGAGCTGGAGCGGTGGGGGATTGAATAGGCAAGTTAGGTTATGGTTATTTTATTATGTCACCACATTTACACCTTGAATGCTTTACTCTGTTGTAAAGCTGTACCAGAGCTTTCCTTTAATAAAACTTTACAGAAGTAAAAAATAGATGACCTTGCTGATTAAGAGAAAAAAAAATGTACCTCTCCCCTTCATATTCTGCAAGAGCCATTTCTTTAAAGGCATCTAAAGGAAACAAGTGATGGTAGGAACGAGCCAGATGAGGAGCAGAGACTAACGTAAGGCCTACAAAAAGCAATAAAATTAATTAAAATCCACAGTCCTGTTTGCTTAAAATAAAGATGCCAAGCAGAAATTCAATAAAAGTAATAAAGCCAATTCCAAGAAGATTCTACAATTAATTTACCTATGGAATGTATTTATTGGGGGATTTCCAACTCAAACTTTACCTATCGCTTTCTTTGCCCCCTTATTTACTGTGAGTTCTCCTTGATTTTAGGCTCTACTAACGTCAACATGTCAGATGCAGTAAGGTGCAAGGAAAGCATAAATGCAGGAAAGAGAAAAGATCTGTATAGCACGCTGCCAATAAAGAAACAGAAGTAAAGAAAGTGGGAGATAAATCTAGCACTGCCTGTATTAAATATGTTTATGAAGGAGGACTGCTCATTATAATTAGGGGTCAACTGATGAAAAGGATTTTCAGAGTGGCTTTTGCAGAAAACTTTCGATACGTATGTATGAGATTTTTCAAAACCCCATTCACATGTATCAGATCTTTCCACTATGGATCTGCAGCCACAGCAGAAAAGTTTCCACTAATTCTGAACTCACATTTAGAGGATCTGTCAGTTGATTCATGCTGACCAAACAATAGGTTGCATGAATCAGAGCGTTTCAGAGAAAAATATACCTGGCTGCAATTGTCTCTCAGGCTCGACAGGCATGTCAGAGAAAATATAGTCTGAAGAGCCCAGCACGGGTCCAGGTGATTGCTAGGTCTTTCCCATGCATCTACTTAGCAAGAGATCTGTCAATCACCTAGAGCGGCGCTGAGAAAAGCTGGACTAGTTTCGCCTCTATCAAACTCTCAATCTCCAAACTATATTTTCTCGGAAACACCAGAGTGTTTCCAAGAAAGATATACCTGGGTTCAATAATGCAGCCAGGCTCTGATTCCTACAGCCTGTTTGGGCAGCATGAGCAGGGTGTCAGGTTCCCTTTAAAGTGTAATTATCAGAGTTCTGCCTTGCAATGTGCCATGCACTCTGACCATCATATGATCAGAGCAGATTTGCAGCTTTTGGAGGTAAGCCATTCAGGTTCCTATTACATGATTAATGTATACATCTTTACCTTCCAAGGAAGTCAAATCAAGCACATAAAATAATTCAATGCATACAGGTTGCTCTGAGTTTGTGACTCCCCTTTGACAAAAGAACAATAAGAATTCTGAAATAAATATATACTCACGGCAAACCTTGCATTCCACAGGCAGCTCTGAGTATTTCGCTTTGCACTGTGGACAGAAATAGCCACCAAGTGTAAGGCCTGGTTCACTGCTACTATCCAAGTGCCTAAAATATGTCAAAAATCCAAAACAAAAATTATAATGAATGTAGATGTTAAAATACCAAACATCAAAAATACATTGTACACAGGATTAGACAGTCCTACTCTAACTATTCCTAAGCAGCTTCACACAAAAAGATGAATGATAAACGTCGTTAAGAAAAATGTTTGGCTTTGGATCATCTGTCAAAAAAAAAAAAAGTCCACAAACAGCTTAATTGACAAAAATAAAAAGGTTGTGGCTCTCATAATAATTTGACGAGATGATAAAAAAAATAAGGTATTTATTGTGCAAAAGTAATAAAATATATATAAACTTTGATTTTAGTATCCTCATACTCGTATCACCACCTCATTTATGCCGCACTGTGAATGCCATAATAATAATAACAATAATAAAAACAAAAAAATGCAAATGTTACTTTTTCATATGCCACCTTAGAAAGAATTAATGGAACTTTTGTTATATGTACACCAAAATAGCACCGCTAAAAAGTACAATTCGCCTTGCAATAAAATATAGCCTCACGTAGGTACATAGTTGGAAAATAAAAGTTCCCAATTTGCCAAGTAAACAAAATACATGTTATGGCATGTTCGCACACACACACACTGCTTGTGTTGTGTTATGATCACTCGGACACACTTTGTAAAAATTCCTTTCACACATTGTGGGTGTTAAAACCACTGGATAAGAAAATCAAAGTTTCTCCTTAGCTTGTTTTGCTCAAGTGAGGCCATATACTTACGCCATGCTAAACGATGGTTTTGCATCTTGGTCAGAGATAGAACCCATTGTATGCTGAGGGAAGCCTGATATAAATGGAAAGATGAAAAATAATGGTGCATGGTCAGATTGTTTAGAATTAAAGTCGCACCCCACACATCAGATAGATGTCGGATGAACGACTCCCCACACATAGGGACGCATGTTTTATATAAGCGATTCACTGCCAGAATCCTACAGCAGCAGCTTATCTCCCTGCCGAACAAAAGGATCGGCTGCTGAAATTCAACAGGCCGGATTCTCACCTCCCCTCGATATTATCAGTCAGGGGAGAGTCGGGAAGCCCTCATACACATTAGATGGTTGGCTGAGCCCGCAAGTTTGGAGAACTTTTTCTAATGTGTATGGGAGCCTGTAAGAAATCAGTACAGGGTTAATCTAAGGAGAGACAGAGAAGGCATAATGCTAGGACTGACCACTGTGACCTCCAAAGCCTGGAATGAAGTGACACTAGGAAAGCACAGTGCCATAGCGCCTCATAACAGCTGTGGTCTGACGTTTTGGGGATGGTTAGCTATCAACTAAAACAGGGTTACCATGCTGCTTCCAGAGAAAGCCAAACACCACCAAAAGTAGATAAACCTACCATGAGAATAGCTTGGTGCATACGTCAGAAGGACAGTCCCAATATAATACCACTGAATATGGATACAGTGGCATAGGTCATCCATTGACTGACATTATTGAAAAATAAAATTACCACGTATCACCTTTTTTTTTCTTAACGTGGGCCTCTGCACAGAAAAGCGTTGACTACATTTTTCTATAGCGCAAGACAAAAGACATATCAAAGTGTATCAACCCAATGGAGACCAAAAGGCCTTTGGATAGGTTTGCATTTATGCTAGGAGCTATTCCTAGTGTATATACCAAACGTAGAGCTCGGATGTGACGTGAACAGGGCCTTGTCTGTAAAGAATGTATGCGTCTTGTTTCTTACAATAATAAGTGTAAAAGACAATACACTTTAAGGGTTGTTTACCACACGGGGAGGAATTAGTTGAACACTGGTTTATTTCATAATGGATTTAATGCCGATAGATTAGAATGGAGGTATTAGTAGACACATACCCATGCGTATAAGAGAGCACTCAGAGCTGGTACTTGCTGGAGGAGGACAGACATTGTGCAGCAGGAGTTCTTTATAGTGACTCTCATCCAAAATGACTTGATAAACTCCTGGTAAACAAACCATAAAAAACCTTGTACAACTGCAATATCACCCCCAATATTATCATTATTATGTAAACATTGTAAAAGAATTATATCACTACAAATCGTGAGAAAGAAATGTTAAAAAAATTTAATATTGCACACAAATTTCAACATTCTATTACAATTCTCACGTGTCTAATATGACAATGAAATCAGTTCTGCAAGGGAATTAACTGAGAAGTTGGCAGCCCTGGTATCTGTACAAAAAAAACTCTTTCTGGGAACATGTGCAGATAATAATTGACAAGTCAATTATGATAATTTTTACTCTGGCAAAAATAAGCTGCCGGTTCTTTCAGGATTGGCACGCGATTATAACTGTGGTGTGGGTAGACTAAACAAACCCTTGGTTATGCTTTCAGTTTTTGATTACATTTTTACATTAAGAGCAGAATTTAATAAATACTAGATAATTTACAAAAATATATTCAGGGAAAAAAAAAAGAAAAAGTGTCCATTAGGAAAAAAAATAAAATAATAATAATAAATAAATAAAAAAAAAAATCTCACCTCCCGTCTCCCGAGTGAGCACAGTGCAGACTCGCACCTCCGCAGAAAGCCCTATAACAGACACCCTGATTTTGCTAGCTTTCAGGGACTGCCAGGAATAGAATAAAAGAAATCAAATGTACGTCAAATTTTACATTTTATCTAACAAATCTCTTTCTCTCTCTAGAAAGTAACAAAATAAAAAATTGGACACCATTTCTTTCTGGTTCCCAAATCAGAATTAAGTAGATTGTATTAAGCATATATAACCAATATCATTATGACATAACTCACGTCACTTGCCTTTATAATATCATATATATTGGAGGGATCACATGTTGTCAGACTGCTAAAAATCACCAAGATTTCACGGCTTGTGTGTCCTGGCATGTGTCTGCATAAAGATATTTTTAAGACTTATCATCATTGAATATTTCTATTGATGTACAATTTCAATAGTTATCACCCTAGGCACAAAATGTAACATAAAATCAGTATTCGCCTACAATAGTTATTAAACCAGTTCAGGACTAGGACATTTTGCCACGTTCCCAATCAGGCAAATTTTTGAGTTTTCAGAAATGTGATTTTAAACAGCTCCAAAAACTTTGTTGGTTCACACATTAAAAGAA
Source organism: Phyllobates terribilis (assembly GCF_046119375.1). Classification (NCBI taxonomy): domain Eukaryota; kingdom Metazoa; phylum Chordata; class Amphibia; order Anura; family Dendrobatidae; genus Phyllobates; species Phyllobates terribilis. The sequence goes on along the minus strand of NW_027362761.1, from coordinate 481,819,224 downwards.
AAATGTGTGCTTCCTTTTTTCATGATACATTCAGCCTAATTTTTATGTTATTGTTAAATACTTTATCTTTTTGCTCATATTGGGGGGGAATATGTTAAGAAAAAAAATAATGAAATGTGTATTTTCCACCAGAGAAACATTATAAATTGTGTTCTCTTTTCCACGAGAATTATTTATGTGTATTGGACATAAGTTTTACTACAAAGGGAGCAGGGCAAAAAACAGTCATTCGGACCATCAGTGGCTTTTTTATATTGTTTGTTTTCTTTTTTTTTATGCTTTCATTTATTTTACATATTATACCCCCATAAAGTCATAAACAAACCTTTGGGAACCATTTCAACATTTAAATTAATTTTTATATTGCGGATTTCCCCCATGACTGGGGCTCATATTAGCCCCAGATACAGAGCCAATCCAGCTTCCTGGCTGCACAGCAAAGCTGATCTGGGTCTGTTAGTAACCAGCAGCTCCTGCTTATACCTGACACACAGTGATCACACGATCGCTAGGACAGGAGGAGAATTGCTGTCAGGGCTTCCTATATTGTTTACATAATGCTTATTCAGCGATCAAGAAGACAGAGATGGTAATAAACTCTCTCTGAATTCTCTACGCGGAGTCTGGCTGTGTCTGACAGCCGGTTCCCCACTCCTGCAGCCGTATGATCTTGTGAAGCTTCTTACTTTACTGTGTTGTTTTAGAGTAATAAGCGGTTAAAATAAGATGCATAAGTATACACCATCCTAGTCCAGTGCACTTCAATTTTTAATTTGTATTATTTACTATATTATTAGTTAAAAAGATAGACAATAAAACAGACAGGACTAAACAAAAAAGTCTAAAAAAAACAAACATTTTTTGTGACCATTTTTGCTATATTTGAAATTATAATAGTCCCACGAACCCAATCATATTCATCGACTTGCAGTGGGCTGTTACATGCAGAAGTCTAGCGTCAATGGAAAAAGTTTGGCAATAAGGAACATCAGATTGTCTAGATAATGGATTAGCGCTAAAGATTTGTTGCTGATGTTACAGTATGTAAATGCAAAACTGATCCCAAACAGGTACTGACTTTAGTGTCTGCAGAGCAAGGTTGAGAGAATTGTAGAGAGAAGGCTCTCCGCTGCAGGTCATGTCTACCGCCTTCTTCAACGCGGTTATGTGCTGCCTGGGGTTACCTGGTGAAATAAAAAGAAAAAAAAAATCTTATTAAGAAGTGCTTTCAATGAGTCCACTGTCTGGAGACAATCTGCAAGTGTGAAGTGTGGATAATAGGGGTCAGATAATTCATAGTTACAGCAATGAGAAAAATGTCCATCCAGTTCAGTCTATAATCCTACTGCCCTCTAATGTTGATCCATAAGGAACACAAAGAACCCTAGCAGTCAAAATATAGCAGGACAAAAAAAAAATCTCTTCCAAACTCCAAAAATGGTAATGAGAATAAATCTCTGAAACAACCACCTATATCCAGTAATCTAGTAACTTAAATATATGGAAAAAAAGCTATCCACGCCTCTTTTGAACGCTTACAGAATTTGCTATCTTTGCGGGCAGCCAGGATGGAGCGAATAAACACTCCGGGGGCCATCAGAAGGTAAGTATAGATTTATTTTTTTAATTTTTAAACATTCTTTAAGGTCACACTATATAAATCCATGGCGGTTGCATAGATTTATATAGTGTGACCAAGTTGTCAAGCACTTTCCAAGTGATGCTAAAATCGCTTGGAAAGCGCTTGTCAACCCGCATGCGGAAATGCATGTGAAGAACGTTTCACATCCGCATGTCCCTGGCAGGGAAAACGCATGTACAATCCGCATGCATTTTTTTCTGCCAGGGAGATGCAGAAAAGCTCAGGAAAAAATCCTGAGCATTTCTGCATCGTGGGCACATAGCCTTACAGTAAAGAATAGCCGTTAAGTTGTTGTAGAAATTATACTCAATCTTACCCATCTCAACATACTCACCCATTAGACTTCGTTGGATGCCCGCAAGGCCACCCTTTTGGTGGCCTGTCACGTTTGTGGGGACACTGGAAATCTACTGTGGCAGTAGTCATTAGGGACTGACAGGCGATAATGGCATCCGCAGTGAGGTGTACTACAGTAAGGGCACTGTATGTCCTCACTAAGGTGGAGGACACCATACCACCTGGGAGAAAACAAACTGATACAGGACATGTTTGCCTCTAATGCACACTAGGCTAAAACAGAGGAAATATATTTTTTACTACCTAGTGTCGAGCCACTTAGTAGCAGGGCGTATACAGTACAGACCAAAAGTTTGGACACACCATCTCATTTAAAGATTTTTCTGTATTTTCTTGACTATGAAAATTGTACATTCACACTGAAGGCATCAAAACTATGAATTAACACATGTGGAATTATATAATTAACAAAAAAGTGTGAAACAACTGAAAATATGTCTTATATTCTAGGTTCTTCAAAGTAGCCACCTTTTGCTTTGATGACTGCTTTGCACACTCTTGGCATTCTCTCGATGAGCTTCAAGAGGTAGTCACCGGAAATGGTCTTCCAACAATCTTGAAGGAGTTCCCAGAGATGCTTAGCACTTGTTGGCCCTTTTGCCTTCACTCTGCGGTCCAGCTCACCCCCAAACCATCTCGATTGGGTTCAGGTCTGGTGACTGTTGAGGCCAGGTCATCTGGCGTAGCACCCCATCACTCTCCTTCTTGGTCAAATAGCCCTTACACAGCCTGGAGGTGTGTTTGGGGTCATTGTCCTGTTGAAAAATAAATGATGGTCCAACTAAACACAAACCGGATGGAATAGCATGCCGCTGCAAGATGCTGTGGTAGCCATGCTGGTTCAGTATGCCTTCAATTTTGAATAAATCCCCAACAGTGTCACCAACAAAGCACCACCACACCATCACACCTCCTCCTCCATGCTTCATGGTGGGAACCAGGCATGTAGAGTCCATCCGTTCACCTTTTTTGCTTCGCACAAAGACAGGGTGGTTGGAACCAAAGATCTCAAATTTGGACTCATCAGACCAAAGCACAGATTTCCACTGGTCTAATGTCCATTCCTTGTGTTCTTTAGCCCAAACAAGTCTCTTCTGCTTGTTGCCTGTCCTTAGCAGGGGCTTCCTAGCAGCTATTTTACCATGAAGGCCAGCTGCACAAAGTCTCCTCTTAACAGTTGTTGTAGAGATGTGTCTGCTGCTAGAACTCTGTGTGGCATTGACCTGGTCTCTAGTCTGAGCTGCTGTTAACCTGCGATTTCTGAGGCTGGTGACTCGGATAAACTTATCCTCAGAAGCAGAGGTGACTCTTGGTCTTCCTTTCCTGGGGCGGTCCTCATGTGAGCCAGTTTCTTTGTAGCGCTTGATGGTTTTTGCAGCTGAACTTGGGGACATTTTCAAAGTTTTCCCAATTTTTCGAACTGACTGACCTTCATTTCTTAAAGTAATGAATGCCACTCATTTTTCTTTACTTAGAATTTGTATTATGGCAAGAAAAAAGCAGCTAACAGTCTATTCAGTAGGACTATCAGCTGTGTATCCACCTGACTTCTGCACAACACAACTGATGGTCCCAACCCCATTTATAAGGCAAGAAATCCCACTTATTAAACCTGACAGGGCACACCTGTGAAGTGAAGACCATTTCCGGTGACTACCTCTTGAAGCTCATCAAGAGAATGCCAAGAGTGTGCAAAGCAGTCATCAAAGCAAAAGGTGGCTACTTTGAAGAACCTAGAATATAAGACATATTTTCAGTTGTTTCACACTTTTTTGTTAATTATATAATTCCACATGTGTTAATTCATAGTTTTGATGCCTTCAGTGTGAATGTACAATTTTCATAGTCATGAAAATACAGAAAAATCTTTAAATGTGAAGGTGTGTCCAAACTTTTGGTCTGTACTGTGTATATATATATATATATATATATATATATATATATATATATATATATATATATATCATATCATTGACCAATTGTCAATTTATTCATTAATTTCTGTTTCTGTTCCATTTCTTTTAATTACTTTTTCAAACATAAAATAAGAGATACACTAGGGTATTGTAGCAGTTACATCAAGTACAAGCATGTAGTTCAAGGGCTTATCCACTACTGTGCAACCTCTGCCAAATCACTTCAGGGCCCTATGGAAAATTCATAATCTGTATTCTCCTTCCACACCGACACGCATGGGAGACCATCCACTGACAGCTAAATTAAAATGGGAAGCAGATGTGGGGCCGATTGCAGAAGAACAGTGAAAAGAGGTGTTTGAACTCACTCCTAGATTGTCCCCATGTGAATCTCAGAGGCGTTCGCAGATATACCTTATTCATAGAGTATATTGAACACCGAGCTTTCTTTTTTGAATTGGGGTACATCCTAATGCAGATTGTCCAATATGTGGAACTGGAGATGTGCATTTGTTACACATGTTCTGGGAGTGCAGTGGATTGGGCTCCTACTGGACAAACACACTATCTTAAATAAAAAGGGTATTTGGTGTGCAAATCCAAGCAGGCCCCAAACTATGCATATTGGGATATTTGGGGGTTTCGGTCGATTTTGAATCCCCTATGGCTATAGGTTTTTCTCGAACACTGCATCAAGCAAGCAAACTTATTGCACAACATTGGCTAGACGCTCAATCACCGGCAGTTAAACCCTTCGCAAGCCTGGGATTTTCCATTTTTGCATTTTCGTTTTTTGCTCCCCTTGTTCCCAGAGCCATAGCGTTTTTATTTTTTAGTCAATATGGCCGTGTGAGGGATTATTTTTTGCGGGACGAGTTGTACTTTTGAACGACATTACTGGTTTTACCATATCGTGTACGGGAAAACGGGAAAAAAATTCCAAGTGTGGTGAAATTGCAAAAAAAGTGCAATACCACAGATGTTTTTTTTTTTATTTTTTTTACCACGTTCACTGAATGCTAAAACTGACCTGCCATTTTTATTCTCCAGGTCATTACGAGTTCGTAGACACCAAACATGTATAGGTTCTTTTTTATTTAAGTGGTGAAAAAAATTCCAAAATTTGCTAGGAAAAAAAAAAAAGGCGCCATTTTCCAAGACCCGTAGCGTCTCCACTTTTCGGGATCTGGGGTCAGGTGAGGGCTTATGTTTTGCGCGCCGGGCTGAAGTTTTTATTGATACCACTTTGGGGTAGATCCGATGTTTTGATTGCCCGTTATTGCATTTTATTGCAATGTTGCGGCAGCCAAAAAAACATAATTCTGCAGTTTAGAATTTTTTTCTTGTTACGCCGTTAACCGATCGGATTAATTCTTTTTTTATATTGATAGATCGGGTGATTCTGAACGCGGCGATACCAAATATGTGTATGTGGTTTTTTTTTAATTATTTTATTTTGAATGGGGCGAAAGGGGGTGATTTAAACTTTTATATTTTTTTCATTTTAATATTTTTAAAAACATTTTTTTTCACTTTTTGCTTGCTTCTATAGTCTCCATAGTCGACTAGAAGCAGCACTTGTCTGATCGCCTCTGCTAAATAGAGGTGATGAGCAGATCACCTCTATGTAGCAGAAATGGTCCTGTGCTATAAGCGCCGACCACTAGGTGGCGCTCATAGCGATCAGCTCATGACAACCACTGGAGTCTGCTGCAGACCCAGGGTTGTCATGCCAGGCATCGGTGACCAGCGATCACGTTACGGGGACGCCGATGGGCGGGGTAAGTGATGCGCTTCCGGCGCGGTGATGTTAAATGCCGCTGTCAGAGATTGACAGCGGCATTTAACATGTTAACAGCCGCGGGTGGATCGCGATTCCACCCACGGCTGTTGCGGGCACATGTCAGCTGTAATAATCAGCTGACATGTGCCCAATTCAGTGTGGGCTCAGTGCCGGAGCCCGCGCTGAACAGGGGGTGACAGCCTGGTGCATACTAATACGCCACAGGCTGTAAAGGGGTTAATGAGTTAACAAATAAGCAAAACAATATTATTTGGCTGGAAAAAGGGGCATATAGAAAGAGAAAAGCAATCAAGACATTTAACAACCTCTGGGGACCCTGCTGAATGTTCCAGGCTGCCATTTGGAGTGCTCCTGATAGCATATGGCAATTGCTGGTTTCATGAACACTTGTGGTATGATAATTCCAGGTAAAATTTAAGTATGGTCAGTAGACATGTAAACCTATTATCATAACTGAATGACAGATATTCTAACGTATATACATCATCAAAAAAATAGTATGAATATAGATTTCTCTGGAGTGTTATCGGGAGGGAGGAATCCTTGGAAGATGATGACAACTTTATTGTATTTTATGTATAACAATAATATATAATGATACCATAAAACATTGAATATCTTTGTTCTATTGATCTTTCTTTGTAAAAACGTTATTGTGTCATTTTCTTAATAATCATCTGATTAAAAAAAAAATAGAAAGGAAATGTTGTAGATGTAGGATGATTAAAGGTCATATCAGGAGCAGAAGTGGCTGCTGTTAAGGTTCAACTCTTCATTTCTTTAGGAAGGGAAACGTTGCTGTCATGGGAAGATGAGCTGGCTCTTGAGGAGGTGCAGAGCCAAGCAATAATGGCAAGTGGCTTGTTTGATAATCACTTGTGGAGCTATAATGAATTGTCATTATATAAGGCTGTGGATACATGATTTCCTCCAAATGTGTTGGTGCTTATGTGATCTCCGTTCGCAATGTAACAGCTCCTTTAGTCTGGAGATTTGGCCTACTATACTGATCCAGTGGTGAAATGGACGAAACTTTTGAAAATTTACAATGGAGTAGAATTAGGGAACATCCAGCAGCAACAAGTGGTCATAGGATGATGACGAGTTGGTCCAAAGTATTGAAGGGATCTAGCAAGAGGTGGCCTATTTGGAGAGGCAGGGAAGTGTTGGGCTAGGAGGCATAACAAAACACATTCTAATAATCCAACAGAACAAAACAAAGCTCTTACCAGCAAGCTCTGTCAGCTTCTCAGCCCTTTTATTTCTTGTGATAAGGAGCCCAATCTAAATTAAAGTATAAAAAGATGAAACACAACTTAATGTGCATAAAGCTCTTACTGCAGATTACTCCACATTTTCATAGTGGATCAAAACTGTCTGTTATAGAACCATTGCTATCACTAATATCAATTAATAGATTAAAAAAAAGTGAATAAAGTTCTGACCTGTAAAAGATGCTGGATGAAACCGACAATACAGAATACAAATCACCATAGTAAATATGATATTGGAGACTAAACCACAGCACTCCTCCTCCCACCAAAGGTTTTATCCTCTAAATATATTGCAATAATCATATTATATAGCACTGTGTACTTACAATTGCTCATTTAGCCTTTCAGCTAAGATAATTCTTCTATTTTCTTTGCTCTATGTAGAAATGGGAAGTCTCTTGTCCCTGCAAAAATCATTCCTCTCTTCAACTCATGACCCAGCTGCTCTGTCCATCCCCCTTGCTATTGACTTTTGCAGCAATTATAACTCACACAGGGAAAATTGAGCTCATGTTTCTACATAGAGCTTAGAAGGATTCAGCTAGTCAATTTTTAATCAAGTGATGTCATAGACCTAATGGAAAACAGAAGAATTAGCTGGGTAAAAAGGCAAAAAGAGGGATTCTCAAGTTGTCTCTCGAGCAGCTCTTTCTGATTTCAGGCAGGGCGGGTACTCTTCCTTGAGTGACAGCTCATGAATAGCAAAGATATAGTGTTAGTACATCAATAAAGCACACAACTCAAGACAGCCAGAGTCGATGCGTAATGCTAGGTGTGAGGAAGTGGGGGGGGACTGTGATTCTACAGGCTTGAAAAGAGCAGCTCCTCAGGAACTGAGAGGAAGGGGGGAATCAGGTGAGCAGATAACTGATGTAGAGAAATCAATGGAGTGGAGAGAGCTGACTGGTATGTTAAGAGTGTTATCCTGGAATGTAACTCCTGCGCACTCTCGGTCAGGCATTAATGGCCGAGCGCCATGAAAACAAGCTGTACACTATGAAAGATAAAAACTGTCATTGCTGAAGAATGACAGCAGATATAAAAAGAAAGTCAATTGCAAACTTGCTCATTTTCCAATGTAAAGCACCACTCCAGCGTTTAGTTTTATTGCAGTGCTGGAGTGGTGCTACTAATGTAAGGCCCCTGCATCTAATCTTATACTTACCATCCACAATCTTCTGCTGTTATCAGCACCGCTCCAGTGGGTCTCCAGCAGTTTGTGACCAGCTAGAGTGGAGCTAGGTCACTTTTCAATGCAAACCTATGAAAGCCTTGTTCTGGTTCTCATAGACTTGCATTGAGAACTTGTGACCGTATCTTCTGACTTCCGGTCAGTCAGAAGTTGCGATTACAAGATGGCGCTGGTTGACGTCAGTGGGTGGCGAGTATAATATTATGTGCAAGGATCACCAGTCCAGCACTGCAAGAAAATAAAATGCTGGAGTGGTGCATTCAGAACTGGAGAACACCCCTTTAAGGAGAACCTGTCATCAAAATTTAACCTGTTAGAAGTAAAGGCATGGCCATAATGGCCCTGTTATACTGATTTAAAGGATACGTGTAGTGAGAAAATCTGCAGCTTGGTTCTTGTATAATTCACCTTAGAAGTTTGGGTGCAATAGCCTCTTTGTGCATCGGGGCGGGACTATGTCTCTGCCATGTCCCCTCCGCATTTGTACGAGCCTCCTTTTTTAAATTTCGGTGCTTGCACACATTCATGTTCTGGCGTTCTCCAGCAAAATGGCGCCGAAGGTGGCGCATGCTCAGATTAACCTCCGGCAGTCTCCATCAAAATAACACCGGAGACGGTGCACAGTCAGATTAATCTTATGGTCTCCAGCAAAATGCCAGCAAAAGAGCAGATCGAGATCTCGACTCGTCATTGAGCCAAGATCCCAATCTGCGCTTGTGCAGCCACCAGCGCCATTGTGCTGGATACCGCCGGAGGTTAATCTGAGCATTCCCACAGTCCCGCCCCGAAGGCTAAGACGTTTTTTCACTCCAGGTACCCATTAAATCAGTATAACTGGGCCATTAACTTTACTTTAACAGGTTAAAAGGTGATGATGACAGGTTCTCTTTAAGGCTTCTGGCAAATATGCAAGTAATAAATTGTAAAACATCATTGTAAATATGCTGTACCTGACTTATAGGGTTTTGATCAAAGTATTCATCCACAAAATATTCCAGCAACTAAAAACATAGAAAAATAAAAAATTTGATTACTTGTAATTAATGAATGTTAAATACAATGGATTTTGCACACTGTGAATAATAAGGTTATAAACAAGGAAAAGGTAAAGGGAATCTATTAGAAAAACAGATCTTTACTTTAATCAAATAGCAAACTACAAAAAAAAAAAAAAAAGTTTATAGGACGCTCCAAAACACGGCACATAGATGTGGAAGCCACAGATGCTGTGACTGCACCGGTCTGACGTATAGTACAGCTGTCACTGCCAAAACAGCCGGACCCACAGACAGCTCTGATCCTAGCTGTTTAACGCCATCGATGCCACTAGCCATAGCGGCCAAAGCATTTCAGCTGAAGTCTCTCCCTGTCTGCCTATCACTGTTCCCCACTGCTATAAAAAAAGCAGTAATAAACAAAACAAATGAAAAAACAAACAGAAATCTGCCATTGTCATTTCTGCACTGTCTCACAGAATAGATATTAATTATACGGCACTAAGAGATCTGTTCAAATTAAACCAAATCATTACTGCACAACAGCTTTTTTTATGTTCTTGACAGAAAAAAATAAGTTTTAACTATATTATATGTACCACAAATTGGTGCAAAAAACAAAACAAAAACCTTTTATGGACACAGAGATAAAATAGGAAAAAAAATCACCATGTCCTTATGTGTGCATTCAAACCCGATATCTCTCTCTCTATATAAATCCATGCTGAAAAAGTGCTCAATCCTTATTAAGTCCCACTCTTATACTGTTCTCAGAGGAGCATGAAGGACCTGACAGAGCCATGCTGAAATTATTACCCAAAAGTGCATTAAAGTGCAGACAGCAGGCTGTGTGTGCTTTATGTGTAGTTGTAAATTTCACATGTAAAGCGCCATGGAATTAATGGCGTTATAATAATAAATAATAATAGGAGACAATGGGAGAATAGCAGACAATACTATTATTGTCTACAGGGAAGTATGGGCACTATCCCAACCCTTAATGACATGAGGGGGTGTATGTAATATCCTGTGTGCAAAAAAAAACAAAAAACTGCACCATTCATAACGCACACGACTTGAAAGGATAATGGCACACACCTCGCGATTATATGGGAACTTCGAGTGCTTCACCAAATGCAAGATTTTCGTAAGACTTCGAAGGGAGGAAAGGCGGCACTCTCTGACCCATTAAAACTTATTTTTGTGCAGGTGTTTGGACCCATTGAAACACCATTGTATGCCAAACAGCCATCGCCTGTCTCTTGCACCTGTATTCTCCTGCATCCATTTTTTTACAATTTTGAAATAAAATAAGTTTTTATAGGACAGACTGCCGCCTTTACTCTCTAAGTCTGTATATAATATCCTTACTCCGCAACAAAGTGCTCTGCTGTTAATGATGTATCATATGGATGTTATCCTGTCTATCTCGTCTCTAGCAGTACAAAAGACCAGTCACACAGTCATTATAGCCTCACCTTCTACTGACAATGTGATAACCCCCATGTTAACGCCTGCACCGCAGAGAATAGAAGTGTACAAGAATGTATATTTCTATGACCGATTCATATAGAAAAGAAAAACAAAAGAAAATCATATTTTTAAAATCATATTTTTCCATACAAATTTGATTTAAAAATATGACTTTCCCGGTTTATTAATTTTATGCAAAAAACAAAACAGTAAATAACATGTGTAATGGCTTACTTTCAAGGTGCAAGTAAGTCGGTTGGGTTTCAGGTCTTGATCTTCCATTGTTCTTGATCCATCAATTATCACAAACATGTGACGCATCTAGAAATAGTTTTACCTTTATTATTTTGTAAAGCTCATGACGACAGGTTTTTGATGTAAACGCCTAGAAACAAAGTCCACAACTCCAACTTACCATTCCTAAACGAACTTGTCCATGATGTTCAAACACTCTGAAATTAGGCACAAATAACATTAAATAATAATAATAAAAAAAAATGTAAAATTGCACTTGGTAACTCCTCAATGTAACATTACTACATAAACTGACACAAAGGAAAATAAATGGCTTGCATGTTGGTTATGCAGGCAACTTATCATAACAATTTCTCTTGTAGCCAATCACTACCCTATAACAAGGTACTATGGCGTCATCTGAAAAAATTTAAGTTTATCGACATGTCCAAAAAAAAAAAAATAAATAAAATCTTCAAATTTTATTCCGTAAGTATCAAACAATTAACACTTGATTCACTATATTATTCATTTAACAGATTACCCAGTGTATTAAGCTATAGAAGCAGAGGTGAATTTTCACGTAGCTAAACAGTGGGCCCCAGAGTCAATGTTACGTAGAAGTGGGCACTTGACACCCCAGTCCAACACTGTTCATGTCACACATATAAAAATAGCCTAAAAGGTCACATGGATAGTGCTTGTACAATAGACAACACAGGCATCTTGTGATTTGTGACGAGATTACTTTACCATTACCTTTTCCTTTTATCTTTGAACAGGATCTCATCAATTGTAGCCTTAAGGGACCCCGATTCATCTTCTTTGAGAACCTCCCTTGAGCAGACAAATAACTACTTTGTAACAAACTGATAAAGAAGATCAACAAAACCCAATCATGCAATTAAGATAGTTTAAAAAATAAAGGGTAACAATGTGTTGCGGCTGATTTATGAACATAGGCATAAATTGAAGTATGGAAGCAACACGTTTATTGAGGATAAAACAGGCCACGCGTTTCAGCTCTTAACCAGCGCCTTCTTCAGGCCAATATTACAGTAGCAAACATCAGGAATTTATATACATGATAAGGGAATGATGATATGGGGTTGGGTCATAGGTCAGAAAAATAAATAAATATTTGTCCAAAAACCCTTAGGTTAAATTAGATCCCAGGATTCGACCTTAAGAAGGTAGTGATGCTATTCCCTGTGCCACTAAGCCGGATATTACAATTATGCATCATTTGTTCTAATACATAAAAAACAATTCAAAATGCCAAAACTGTGTTTTTTTTGGTTGCTGTAATGCTGACAAAAAAGTGCAGTAAGAAGTGATCAAAACCTATTATTATTATTATTATTTTATAGTGCCATCCATTCCAATGCGCTTTACATGTGAAAAGGGGTATACATAATGAAAAACAAGTACAATAATCTTAAACAATACAAATCAGCGACTGGAACAGGAGGAGCGAGGACCCTGCCCGTGAGGGCTCACAATCTACAAGGGATGGGTGAGGATACAGTAGGTCGGGGTTTAGCTGGTCGTGCAGCGGTTTGGTGGAACGAGGGTTACTGTAGATTGTAGGCTTGTCGGAAGAGGTGGGTCTTCAGGTTCCTTTTGAAGGATTCCATGGTAGGCGAGAGTCTGATTTGTTGGGGTAGAGAGTTCCAGAGTAGGGGGGATGCACGGGAGAAATCTTGTATGCGATTGTGGGAAGAGGAGATAAGAGGGGAGTAGAGAAGGCGATCTTGTGAGGATCGGAGGTTGCGTGCAGGTAAGTACCGGGAGACTAGGTCACAGATATATGGAGGAGACAGGCTGTTGATGGCTTTGTATGCTGTGGTTAGGGTTTTGAACTGGAGTCTCTGGGTAATGAGGAGCCAGTGAAGGGATTGACAGAGAGGAGAGGCCGGGGAATAGGTGGATTAGTCAGACAGCGGGGTTTAGGATAGATTGGAGGGGTGCGAGAGTGTTAAAGGGGAGGTCACAGAGCAGGAGGTTGCAGTAGTTGAGGTGAGAGATGATGAGGGCATCCACTAATTTTTTTGCAGATTCTTGATTATGAAATGTACGCATCCGTGAAATATTTTTGAGTTGGAGTCGGCAGGAGGAGGAAAGGGCTTCTATATGTGGTTTGAAGGAGAGATTAGAGTCTAAGGTTACCCCGAGGCAGCGAGCTTGTGTTACTGGGAAGAGTAAGCAGCCATTGACATTGATGGATAGGTCTGTTGTGAGGGTTGAGTGAGGTGGGGGAAAGATGACAAATTGTTTTTTCCATGTTAAGTTTTAGAATTCGAGCAGAGAAGAAAGATGAAATAGCGGACAGACATTATAGGATTTTGGTTAGTAATGAAGTGATATCGGGTCCAGAGAGGTAGATCTGCTTGTCATCAGCATAGAGATATCAAAAGCCGTGGGACTCTATGAGCTGTCCCAGGCTGAAGGTGTAGATGGAGAAGAGCAGAGGTCGTAGAACTGAACCTTAGGGTGATAGGTTGAAGACTGTGGTGAGGTTTGGGATGAGGTGAGACGGGATTGGGTCAAGTACACAGGTGGTGAGATGTGATCTGGAGAGTAGAGAGGAAAATTTATCTTCTGCAATGGTGAAGAAGCTGGTTTTGGAGGAAGAGGGCTGAGTAGTTATGAGGAGAAGCTCTGGGGATGGAAGGAAAAAGCTTTCTCTGATGTTATCAATCTTCTGCTTGAAGAATGAAACAAAGTCTTCAGCTGAGATGAGAGGAGAGGAGAGGGATGAGGTGCTGGGGGCAGAGAAGATCATTTGAAGTATTGAACAGCTGTTTAGGGTTGTGAGACAGGTATGATATGAGAGATGAGAAGTAGATTTCTTTTACTGCTATCCCAAAGTTGTAGCACTAAAAATGTTGTCTCACCCCACAAAAAACAAGCCCTCACACAGCTCCATCAACTGAAAAATGAAAATCTTGCGGGTCTCGAAAAATGGCGACATAATGAAAGATTTATTTTTTTTTACAAATTAGATTTTTTTTTCCATCACTAAAATAATAAAAAACTGGATACGTTTGGTATCGCCATGTAGTAAAATGAATGGCGTCATTCAAATGTAAAACTGATCCCACACAAAACTAGCTCCCAAATGTTTTTGTGGACATAAAAGAAAAAAAGATCTGGGCGTTAAAAGAAGGAGAGGAAAAAACAGAAATTGATTGTGTCGGGAAGGGGTTAATGTAAAATTCAGAGTTGTAATTCAATCTAAAATTTTTTTATAATATTTATTTTTCTATGGTGTCACGATCTTTGACCCAACCCCATGATGTAATTTCTTTCTCCAGTCTTATGTATATAAAATTCCTGATGTTTGTTACTGTAATATGGCCTGAGGGAGGCGCTGGTCCAGGGTGCTGACTTGCATACTTTGGACTTAAAACAGCATTGTGCTTGGCAGTAGTACATTCTTAAAATGTGAGCGTACTACCTCACGCCTTTGAGAGTTTTCTGTTACCATTCATTTCACAAGGACGTCTGCACTATAAAGCGCCCTGGATTTGTCTTTCATTAGGTATGGATCATGTAATTGTCTCACCAAGTTCTCTCATAACCGCCTTCCCATCGTTTGGTTTTTTCTGGTTCTTCATCCATTTCTGAATTAAGAAAACACTGATGACTTCACTAGGAGAAGAACATTGGTACATTAGTATATTCTTATATATTACTAGTTTCATTCTGTATAGTAAGGTGCTAATAAAATAAAGCAGGCGCTAGTGAAAGAACTACAGGTTATCAATGGGGGGAGGAGTCATGTAAGGCTTGGTCCACACTGCGTCTGTGCCCATTGCTCAATTGTGACTTATTAAATGTTTTTTTTTGTATTGGGATGTTTTATACTTAGCTTTTTATTAGTGATTCTTAGTTAGCCACTGCTTTTTGTTGTTCTATGCATACTCTCAGTGTGCACAGTCAGGATGGGTGCCGAGTCATTCGTCCACCATAGGAACATACTGTAAAGAAATGTGCACTGCGTGGTTTACCTTTCTTTGCAGTGACCCTCTGTATGGGAAAGAGCAGGTTGTTGCACCTTCTTATACAGTTAAGGCTTAGTGCATCTAGCCCACAATATACGTCAGGAGCTTTTCCCAACGTATACTGTAACGTCACCTCACGCGCCAATCACCAGACAGAGACTGTGTACAAGTAGTTAAAAGCACCACACCAGCATTTTTTTTTATTGCACCACTAGAGTGGTGCTTTAAATGCAAGTCCCCTGCCCCGTCTGATACTCACATGCCTCCACCCTCATCGTTTTAAAGAGTCGCTCCAGTCGGTCTCCAGCTAAGTGACCTGCCGGCAGCCCCAGTTCATGGAGCGGCGTGGAGGTCATTTTTCAATACAAGTCTATTGGAATTTTGATCTTGCTCTCACAGACTTGCATTGAGCTCTTGTTAGCCAACTTCTGGCAATGCGAGATTGAAGTGGCGTCAGTAAAAGGTGAAGCCGCAGAAAGGTGAGTATAAGAACAGGGGAGGGGGCTTACATTGAAAAAAACAAAACGCTGGAGTGGTGCTTTAACTGTATAAGTGTTTTCTTATGTAAAGGGCCACTGAAAGAAACGTATACCATAAGTTATATGTTTCCTTACAGTGGGCGCTCATCATCCAGCCCAACAATGCACACTGACAGGCACATACCTCCTGAGCGTATGCGCCCAACCCTGGGCATAGATACAGTGTGGACCCAGCCTATGCAAACGATATGCTTGCGCCTGCGGCCAGAGAGGGGCTAAAAGAACACACTTTCATCTTTCTTCTGTTGAATGATTACAGTATACATCGGGTAAAGCTGCCAAATGTATACTGTAGGCTATGTGCACAGACACACTGGGCACTTCTACTAGTTCACCTAAGTAATGTAAGTATGGGTGATCTACAATAGCCCGTTGTAGGAGCCCATGGTCACTTCTGTGTTGCACCATGCACTCTTGGTTGTCATGTAGAATGATAGATGCCAAACCAGAACCCAAAAGCACCTCATTATAGTCCTATGGCCCTTCTGCTTCCATTTGCAGTCACCATGTATAGAATCTGCCCTGCATATGAATTCCATTTCTCTGTTTCGATCCTCGTTCCGGCCGACCACCACTGAGTGGAGATGGTGGCGCAAACAAGTCTCTCTCCATTCATTGCTATGGCAATTCTGAGTGCGGCTGAGCAAACGCTCTCGACTGTATTCGGAACAGCCATAAGAATGACTGGAGGTAAGCTGCACATGCACCAGCTCCTCTCCACTCACTGCTGGTGGGATGCTGGCGGACCACTATTCTACGTGACCCGCATCTATCAGACATATCCTATTGCTGAGGTTATTGGGGTTGTTCCTAGGCGCTCTGCATAGCCCTCAGCTAGCTGTGTATTACCATGCGAGATCCAGGTACCTGACTGCCCAATATACACCCGGCAGGCCGACGTCCACGAGTACAATGGCGGCTCCTAAAACAAAAAATCCATGTCCTGCACCAGAACATACAGGGTCTGCTCATAGCCAGTATCCATGCAGACATATAGTTCAGCACAGGAGCTGAAGACACAAAACGGGAGGACGTGGAAGGGAAAATATTCCCATAGCAGGTGTAAGGTTAGTAATAGAGAGCAGCTGCAGGACCCCATCCATCCAGCTATACAGAGGGGCCAGGTGCCCTAATAGGAGGTAAGGACGCCCCCCATAGGCGAGAAGTGGCGATGTCACACCCTCCTGCCGCCCCAATAATAACAATGTCTGCTGTAATCATTTATTAGCAGGTCAATACTAAATACTGCAGCAATGATTCCCCGGCCCCGTGCTCCTCCTCCCCCCGGTAACGTGTGTGCACCGTGCCCGGTGCGAGGAGACGGCCCTGCCTGTATGAGGCCGACACACGGCGCAGCACAGCTCTGCACGGACGTACCTCACACAGGACACCCGGCGCAACCGCAGGATAGAGGCTACAGGATCTTTGCCCGTGTGACGGGATGACGTCACAGGAAAAGGCGGAGCCTCATCTTCCATTCCAATTTTGCACACCTGATACCTGCGGTAGCATCTAGATAGGAGTCTTCTTCCAGCAGCTCCGCTCTCTCTGGTGAGGAGCAGGTGGTAGTATGGAGTGTCTGCAGTGAGGGCTCACCGGAGCAACTCCAGTATAGACAGCTCAGAGCTCAGGTGACTAGTATGGAGGTGATCACAGGAGCTCTACATAGACTGCAGTCTAGTCTCCTCATTACAGACCAGCTGGAGTGGAGTTACTGCAGTGACGGGGTTAATGAGGCGCAGGAGTAATGACATTACAGGAGTTACTGCAGTGAGGGGTTAATGAGGCGCAGGAGTAATGACGTTACAGGAGTTACTGCAGTGAGGGGTTAATGAGGCGCAGGAGTAATGACGTTACAGGAGTTACTGCAGTGAGGGGTTAATGAGGCGCAGGAGTAATGACATTACAGGAGTTACTGCAGTGAGGGGGTAATGAGGCGCAGGAATAATGACGTTACAGGAGTTACTGCAGTGAGGGGGTAATGAGGCGCAGGAATAATGACGTTACAGGAGTTACTGCAGTGAGGGGTTAATGAGGCGCAGGAATAATGACATTACAGGAGTTACTGCAGTGAGGGGGTAATGAGGCGCAGGAATAATGACATTACAGGAGTTACTGCAGTGAGGGGGTAATGAGGCGCAGGAATAATGACGTTGCAAGAGTTACTGCAGTGAGGGGTTAATGAGGCGCAGGAATAATGACATTACAGGAGTTACTGCAGTGAGGGGTTAATGAGGCGCAGGAATAATGACATTACAGGAGTTACTGCAGTGAGGGGTTAATGAGGCGCAGGAGTAATGACGTTACAGGAGTTACTGCAGTGAGGGGTTAATGAGGCGCAGGAGTAATGACGTTACAGGAGTTACTGCAGTGAGGGGTTAATGAGGCGCAGGAATAATGACGTTACAGGAGTTACTGCAGTGAGGGGGTAATGAGGCGCAGGAATAATGACGTTACAGGAGTTACTGCAGTGAGGGGGTAATGAGGCACAGGAATAATGACGTTACAGGAGTTACTGCAGTGAGGGGGTAATGAGGCGCAGGAATAATGACGTTACAGGAGTTACTGCAGTGAGGGGGTAATGAGGCGCAGGAATAATGACGTTACAGGAGTTACTGCAGTGAGGGGGTAATGAGGCGCAGGAATAATGACGTTACAGGAGTTACTGCAGTGAGGGGGTAATGAGACACAGGAATAATGACGTTACAGGAGTTACTGCAGTGAGGGGGTAATGAGGTACAGGAATAATGACGTTACAGGAGTTAATGCAGTGAGGGGTTAATGAGGCACAGGAATAATGACATTACAGGAGTTACTGCAGTGAGGGGTTAATGAGGCGCAGGAGTAATGACGTTACAGGAGTTACTGCAGTGAGGGGTTAATGAGGCGCAGGAGTAATGACGTTACAGGAGTTACTGCAGTGAGGGGTTAATGAGGCGCAGGAGTAATGACATTACAGGAGTTACTGCAGTGAGGGGTTAATGAGGCGCAGGAATAATGACATTACAGGAGTTACTGCAGTGAGGGGGTAATGAGGCACAGGAATAATGACGTTACAGGAGTTAATGCAGTGAGGGGGTAATGAGGCGCAGGAATAATGACGTTACAGGAGTTACTGCAGTGAGGGGGTAATGAGGCGCAGGAATAATGACGTTACAGGAGTTACTGCAGTGAGGGGTTAATGAGGCGCAGGAATAATGACATTACAGGAGTTACTGCAGTGAGGGGGTAATGAGGCGCAGGAATAATGACATTACAGGAGTTACTGCAGTGAGGGGGTAATGAGGCGCAGGAATAATGACGTTGCAAGAGTTACTGCAGTGAGGGGTTAATGAGGCGCAGGAATAATGACATTACAGGAGTTACTGCAGTGAGGGGTTAATGAGGCGCAGGAATAATGACATTACAGGAGTTACTGCAGTGAGGGGTTAATGAGGCGCAGGAGTAATGACGTTACAGGAGTTACTGCAGTGAGGGGTTAATGAGGCGCAGGAGTAATGACGTTACAGGAGTTACTGCAGTGAGGGGTTAATGAGGCGCAGGAATAATGACGTTACAGGAGTTACTGCAGTGAGGGGGTAATGAGGCGCAGGAATAATGACGTTACAGGAGTTACTGCAGTGAGGGGGTAATGAGGCACAGGAATAATGACGTTACAGGAGTTACTGCAGTGAGGGGGTAATGAGGCGCAGGAATAATGACGTTACAGGAGTTACTGCAGTGAGGGGGTAATGAGGCGCAGGAATAATGACGTTACAGGAGTTACTGCAGTGAGGGGGTAATGAGGCGCAGGAATAATGACGTTACAGGAGTTACTGCAGTGAGGGGGTAATGAGACACAGGAATAATGACGTTACAGGAGTTACTGCAGTGAGGGGGTAATGAGGCGCAGGAATAATGACGTTACAGGAGTTACTGCAGTGAGGGAGGTAATGAGGCGCAGGAGTAATGACGTTACAGGAGTTACTGCAGTGACGGAGTAATGAGGCGCAGGAGTAATGACATTACAGGAGTTACTGCAGTGAGGGGGTAATGAGTTTCAGGAATAATGACATTACAGGAGTTACTGCAGTGAGGGGGTAATGAGGCGCAGGAGTAATGACAGTACAGGAGTTACTGCAGTGAGGGGGTAATAAGGCACAGGAGTAATGACAT
Organism: Phyllobates terribilis; assembly: GCF_046119375.1. NCBI lineage: Eukaryota > Metazoa > Chordata > Amphibia > Anura > Dendrobatidae > Phyllobates > Phyllobates terribilis. The sequence continues at coordinate 481,799,636 of NW_027362761.1, read as the reverse complement.
TACAGGAGTTACTGCAGTGAGGGGGTAATGAGGCGCAGGAGTAATGACATTACAGGAGTTACTGCAGTGAGGGGGTAATGAGGCGCAGGAATAATGACATTACAGGAGTTACTGCAGTGAGGGGGTAATGAGGCGCAGGAATAATGACATTACAGGAGTTACTGCAGTGAGGGGGTAATGAGGTGCAGGAGTAATGACAGTACAGGAGTTACTGCAGTGAGGGGGTAAAGAGGCACAGGAATAATGACATTACAGGAGTTACTGCAGTGAGGGGGTAATGAGGGGCAGGAATAATGACGTTACAGGAGTTACTGCAGTGAGGGGGTAATGAGGCGCAGGAATAATGACATTACAGGAGTTACTGCAGTGAGGGGGTAATGAGGCGCAGGAATAATGACATTACAGGAGTTACTGCAGTGAGGGGGTAATGAGGCTCAGGAATAATGACATTACAGGAGGTACTGCAGTTAGGGGGGTAATGAGGCACAGGAATAATAACATTACAGGAGTTACTGCAGTGAGGGGGGTAATGAGGCACAGGAATAATAACATTACAGGAGTTACTGCAGTGAGGGGGGTTAATGAGGTGCAAGAGTAATGATGATGTTACAGGTGTTACTGCAGTGATGGGGTAATGAGGCACAGGAATAATGACATTACAGGAGTTACTGCAGTGAGGGGGTAATGAGGCGCAGGAATAATGACATTACAGGAGTTACTGCAGTGAGAGGGGTTAATGAGGCGCAGGAATAATGACATTACAGGAGTTACTGCAGTGAGGGGGTAATGAGGCGCAGGAGTAACGACATTACAGGAGTTACTGCAGTGAGGGGGGTTAATGAGGCGCAGGAATAATGACGTTACAGGAGTTACTGCAGTGAGGGGGTAATGAGGCACAGGAGTAATGATGACATTACAGGAGGTACTGCAGTGAGTGGGGTAATGAGGCACAGGAATAATAACATTACAGGAGTTACTGCAGTGAGGGGGGTAATGATGCACAGGAATAATAACACTACAGGAGTTACTGCAGTGAGGGGGGTAATGAGGCACAGGAGTAATAACATTACAGGAGTTACTGCAGTGAGGGGGGTTAATGAGGCGCAGGAGTAATGACATTACAGGAGCTACTGCAGTGAGGGGGGTAATGAGGCACATGAGTAATAACATTACAGGAGGTACTGCAGTGAGGGGGGTAATGAGGCACAGGAATAATGACATTACAGGAGCTACTGCAGTGAGGGTGTAATGAGGCTCAGGAATAATGACATTACAGGAGTTACTGCAGTGAGGGGGTAATGAGGCGCAGGAATATTGACGTTACAGGAGTTACTGCAGTGAGGGGGTAATGAGGCACAGGAATAATGACATTGCAGGAGTTACTGCAGTGAGGGAGTAATGAGGCACAGGAGTATTGATGACATTACAGGAGGTACTGCAGTGAGGGGGCTAATGAGGCACAGGAATAATAACATTACAGGAGTTACTGCAGTGAGGGGGTAATGAGGCACAGGAATAACAACATTACAGGAGTTACTGCAGTGAGGGGGGTAATGAGGCACAGGAATAATAACATTACAGGATTTACTGCAGTGAGGGGGGTTAATGAGGCGCAAGAGTAATGATGACGCTACAGGTGTTACTGCAGTGAGGGGGTAATGAGGCGCAAGAATAATGACATTACAGGAGTTACTGCAGTGAGGGGGGTAATGAGGCACAGGAATAATGACATTACAGGAGGTACTGCAGTGAGGGGGATAATGAGACCCAGGAATAATAGCATTACAGGAGTTACTGCAGTGAGGGGGTAATGAGGCGCAAGAGTAATGATGTTACAGGTGTTACTGCAGTGAGGGGGTAATGAGGCACAGGAATAATGACATTACAGGAGTTACTGCAGTGAGGGGTTAATGAGGCGCAGGAATAATGACATTACAGGAGTTACTGCAGTGAGGGGGTAATGAGGCGCAGGAGTAACGACATTACAGGAGTTACTGCAGTGAGGGGGGTTAATGAGGCGCAGGAATAATGACGTTACAGGAGTTACTGCAGTGAGGGGGTAATGAGGCACAGGAGTAATGACATTACAGGAGGTACTGCAGTGAGGGGGGTAATGAGGCACAGGAATAATAACATTACAGGAGTTACTGCAGTGAGGGGGGTAATGAGGCACAGGAATAATAACATTACAGGAGTTACTGCAGTGAGGGAGGTAATGAGGCACAGGAGTAATAACATTACAGGAGTTACTGCAGTGAGAGGGGTTAATGAGGCGCAGGAGTAATGATGACATTACAGGAGCTACTGCAGTGAGGGTGTAATGAGGCTCAGGAATAATGACATTACAGGAGTTACTGCAGTGAGGGGGTAATGAGGCGCAGGAATATTGACGTTACAGGAGTTGCTGCAGTGAGGGGGTAATGAGGCACAGGAATAATGACGTTACAGGAGTTACTGCAGTGAGGGGGTAATGAGGCGCAGGAATAATGATGTTACAGGAGTTACTGCAGTGAGGGGGTAATGAGGCACAGGAATAATGACGTTACAGGAGTTACTGCAGTGAGGGGGTAATGAGGCACAGGAATAATGACATTACAGGAGGTACTGCAGTGAGGGGGGTAATGAGGCACAGGAATAATAACATTACAGGAGTTACTGCAGTGAGGGGGGTAATGAGGCACAGGAATAATAACATTACAGGAGTTACTGCAGTGAGGGGGGTAATGAGGCACAGGAATATAACATTACAGGAGTTACTGCAGTGAGGGGGGTTAATGAGGCGCAAGAGTAATGATGACGTTACAGGTGTTACTGCAGTGAGGGGGTAATGAGGTGCAGGAATAATGACATTACAGGAGTTACTGCAGTGAGGGGGGTAATGAGGCACAGGAATAATGACATTACAGGAGGTACTGCAGTGAGGGGGGTAATGAGGCCCAGGAATAATAACATTACAGGAGTTACTGCAGTGAGGGGGTAATGAGGCGCAAGAGTAATGATGATGTTACAGGTGTTACTGCAGTGAGGGGGTAATGAGGCACAGGAATAATGACATTACAGGAGTTACTGCAGTGAGGGGGTAATGAGGCGCAGGAATAATGACATTACAGGAGTTACTGCAGTGAGAGGGGTTAATGAGGCGCAGGAATAATGACATTACAGGAGTTACTGCAGTGAGGGGGTAATGAGGCGCAGGAGTAACGACATTACAGGAGTTACTGCAGTGAGGGGGGTTAATGAGGCGCAGGAATAATGACGTTACAGGAGTTACTGCAGTGAGGGGGTAATGAGGCACAGGAGTAATGATGACATTACAGGAGGTACTGCAGTGAGTGGGGTAATGAGGCACAGGAATAATAACATTACAGGAGTTACTGCAGTGAGGGGGGTAATGATGCACAGGAATAATAACACTACAGGAGTTACTGCAGTGAGGGGGGTAATGAGGCACAGGAGTAATAACATTACAGGAGTTACTGCAGTGAGGGGGGTTAATGAGGCGCAAGAGTAATGACATTACAGGAGCTACTGCAGTGAGGGGGGTAATGAGGCACAGGAGTAATAACATTACAGGAGGTACTGCAGTGAGGGGGGTAATGAGGCACAGGAATAATGACATTACAGGAGCTACTGCAGTGAGGGTGTAATGAGGCTCAGGAATAATGACATTACAGGAGTTACTGCAGTGAGGGGGTAATGAGGCGCAGGAATATTGACGTTACAGGAGTTACTGCAGTGAGGGGGTAATGAGGCACAGGAATAATGACATTGCAGGAGTTACTGCAGTGAGGGAGTAATGAGGCACAGGAGTATTGATGACATTACAGGAGGTACTGCAGTGAGGGGGCTAATGAGGCACAGGAATAATAACATTACAGGAGTTACTGCAGTGAGGGGGGTAATGAGGCACAGGAATAATAACATTACAGGATTTACTGCAGTGAGGGGGGTTAATGAGGCGCAAGACTAATGATGACGCTACAGGTGTTACTGCAGTGAGGGGGTAATGAGGCGCAAGAATAATGACATTACAGGAGTTACTGCAGTGAGGGGGTAATGAGGCACAGGAATAATGACATTACAGGAGGTACTGCAGTGAGGGGGGTAATGAGACCCAGGAATAATAGCATGACAGGAGTTACTGGAGTGAGGGGGTAATGAGGCGCAAGAGTAATGATGTTACAGGTGTTACTGCAGTGAGGGGGTAATGAGGCACAGGAATAATGACATTACAGGAGTTACTGCAGTGAGGGGGTAATGAGGCGCAGGAATAATGACATTACAGGAGTTACTGCAGTTAGAGGGGTTAATGAGGCGCAGGAATAATGACATTACAGGAGTTACTGCAGTGAGGGGGTAATGAGGCGCAGGACTAACGACATTACAGGAGTTACTGCAGTGAGGGGGGTTAATGAGGCGCAGGAATAATGACGTTACAGGAGTTACTGCAGTGAGGGGGTAATGAGGCACAGGAGTAATGACATTACAGGAGGTACTGCAGTGAGGGGGGTAATGAGGCACAGGAATAATAACATTACAGGAGTTACTGCAGTGAGGGGGGTAATGAGGCACAGGAATAATAACATTACAGGAGTTACTGCAGTGAGGGAGGTAATGAGGCACAGGAGTAATAACATTACAGGAGTTACTGCAGTGAGGGGGGTTAATGAGGCGCAGGAGTAATGATGACATTACAGGAGCTACTGCAGTGAGGGTGTAATGAGGCACAGGAATAATAACATTACAGGAGTTACTGCAGTGAGGGGGGTAATGAGGCACAGGAATAATAACATTACAGGAGTTACTGCAGTGAGGGAGGTAATGAGGCGCAGGAATAATGACATTACAGGAGTTACTGCAGTGAGGGGGTAATGCGGCGCAGGAATAATGACATTACAGGAGTTACTGAAGTGAGGGGGTAATGAGGCGCAGGAATAATGACATTACAGGAGTTACTGCAGTGAGGGGGTAATGAGGCGCAGGAATAATGACGTTGCAAGAGTTACTGCAGTGAGGGGTTAATGAGGCGCAGGAATAATGACATTACAGGAGTTACTGCAGTGAGGGGTTAATGAGGCGCAGGAATAATGACATTACAGGAGTTACTGCAGTGAGGGGGTAATGAGGGGCAGGAATAATGACGTTACAGGAGTTACTGCAGTGAGGGGGTAATGAGGCGCAGGAATAATGACATTACAGGAGTTACTGCAGTGAGGGGGTAATGAGGCGCAGGAATAATGACATTACAGGAGTTACTGCAGTGAGGGGGTAATGAGGCTCAGGAATAATGACATTACAGGAGGTACTGCAGTTAGGGGGGTAATGAGGCACAGGAATAATAACATTACAGGAGTTACTGCAGTGAGGGGGGTAATGAGGCACAGGAATAATAACATTACAGGAGTTACTGCAGTGAGGGGGGTAATGAGGCACAGGAATAATAACATTACAGGAGTTACTGCAGTGAGGGGGGTTAATGAGGTGCAAGAGTAATGATGATGTTACAGGTGTTACTGCAGTGATGGGGTAATGAGGCACAGGAATAATGACATTACAGGAGTTACTGCAGTGAGGGGGTAATGAGGCGCAGGAATAATGACATTACAGGAGTTACTGCAGTGAGAGGGGTTAATGAGGCGCAGGAATAATGACATTACAGGAGTTACTGCAGTGAGGGGGTAATGAGGCGCAGGAGTAACGACATTACAGGAGTTACTGCAGTGAGGGGGGTTAATGAGGCGCAGGAATAATGACGTTACAGGAGTTACTGCAGTGAGGGGGTAATGAGGCACAGGAGTAATGATGACATTACAGGAGGTACTGCAGTGAGTGGGGTAATGAGGCACAGGAATAATAACATTACAGGAGTTACTGCAGTGAGGGGGGTAATGATGCACAGGAATAATAACACTACAGGAGTTACTGCAGTGAGGGGGGTAATGAGGCACAGGAGTAATAACATTACAGGAGTTACTGCAGTGAGGGGGGTTAATGAGGCGCAGGAGTAATGACATTACAGGAGCTACTGCAGTGAGGGGGGTAATGAGGCACATGAGTAATAACATTACAGGAGGTACTGCAGTGAGGGGGGTAATGAGGCACAGGAATAATGACATTACAGGAGCTACTGCAGTGAGGGTGTAATGAGGCTCAGGAATAATGACATTACAGGAGTTACTGCAGTGAGGGGGTAATGAGGCGCAGGAATATTGACGTTACAGGAGTTACTGCAGTGAGGGGGTAATGAGGCACAGGAATAATGACATTGCAGGAGTTACTGCAGTGAGGGAGTAATGAGGCACAGGAGTATTGATGACATTACAGGAGGTACTGCAGTGAGGGGGCTAATGAGGCACAGGAATAATAACATTACAGGAGTTACTGCAGTGAGGGGGTAATGAGGCACAGGAATAACAACATTACAGGAGTTACTGCAGTGAGGGGGGTAATGAGGCACAGGAATAATAACATTACAGGATTTACTGCAGTGAGGGGGGTTAATGAGGCGCAAGAGTAATGATGACGCTACAGGTGTTACTGCAGTGAGGGGGTAATGAGGCGCAAGAATAATGACATTACAGGAGTTACTGCAGTGAGGGGGGTAATGAGGCACAGGAATAATGACATTACAGGAGGTACTGCAGTGAGGGGGATAATGAGACCCAGGAATAATAGCATTACAGGAGTTACTGCAGTGAGGGGGTAATGAGGCGCAAGAGTAATGATGTTACAGGTGTTACTGCAGTGAGGGGGTAATGAGGCACAGGAATAATGACATTACAGGAGTTACTGCAGTGAGGGGTTAATGAGGCGCAGGAATAATGACATTACAGGAGTTACTGCAGTGAGGGGGTAATGAGGCGCAGGAGTAACGACATTACAGGAGTTACTGCAGTGAGGGGGGTTAATGAGGCGCAGGAATAATGACGTTACAGGAGTTACTGCAGTGAGGGGGTAATGAGGCACAGGAGTAATGACATTACAGGAGGTACTGCAGTGAGGGGGGTAATGAGGCACAGGAATAATAACATTACAGGAGTTACTGCAGTGAGGGGGTAATGAGGCACAGGAATAATAACATTACAGGAGTTACTGCAGTGAGGGAGGTAATGAGGCACAGGAGTAATAACATTACAGGAGTTACTGCAGTGAGGGGGGTTAATGAGGCGCAGGAGTAATGATGACATTACAGGAGCTACTGCAGTGAGGGTGTAATGAGGCTCAGGAATAATGACATTACAGGAGTTACTGCAGTGAGGGGGTAATGAGGCGCAGGAATATTGACGTTACAGGAGTTGCTGCAGTGAGGGGGTAATGAGGCACAGGAATAATGACGTTACAGGAGTTACTGCAGTGAGGGGGTAATGAGGCGCAGGAATAATGATGTTACAGGAGTTACTGCAGTGAGGGGGTAATGAGGCACAGGAATAATGACGTTACAGGAGTTACTGCAGTGAGGGGGTAATGAGGGACAGGAATATTGATGTTACAGGAGTTGCTGCAGTGAGGGGTTAATGAGGCGCAGGAGTAATGACGTTACAGGAGTTACTGCAGTGAGGGGTTAATGAGGCGCAGGAGTAATGACGTTACAGGAGTTACTGCAGTGAGGGGTTAATGAGGCGCAGGAGTAATGACATTACAGGAGTTACTGCAGTGAGGGGTTAATGAGGCGCAGGAATAATGACATTACAGGAGTTACTGCAGTGAGGGGGTAATGAGGCGCAGGAATAATGACGTTACAGGAGTTACTGCAGTGAGGGGGTAATGAGGCGCAGGAATAATGACGTTACAGGAGTTACTGCAGTGAGGGGTTAATGAGGCGCAGGAATAATGACATTACAGGAGTTACTGCAGTGAGGGGGTAATGAGGCGCAGGAATAATGACATTACAGGAGTTACTGCAGTGAGGGGGTAATGAGGCGCAGGAATAATGACGTTGCAAGAGTTACTGCAGTGAGGGGTTAATGAGGCGCAGGAATAATGACATTACAGGAGTTACTGCAGTGAGGGGTTAATGAGGCGCAGGAATAATGACATTACAGGAGTTACTGCAGTGAGGGGTTAATGAGGCGCAGGAGTAATGACGTTACAGGAGTTATTGCAGTGAGGGGTTAATGAGGCGCAGGAGTAATGACGTTACAGGAGTTACTGCAGTGAGGGGTTAATGAGGCGCAGGAATAATGACGTTACAGGAGTTACTGCAGTGAGGGGGTAATGAGGCGCAGGAATAATGACGTTACAGGAGTTACTGCAGTGAGGGGGTAATGAGGCACAGGAATAATGACGTTACAGGAGTTACTGCAGTGAGGGGGTAATGAGGCGCAGGAATAATGACGTTACAGGAGTTACTGCAGTGAGGGGGTAATGAGGCGCAGGAATAATGACGTTACAGGAGTTACTGCAGTGAGGGGGTAATGAGGCGCAGGAATAATGACATTACAGGAGTTACTGCAGTGAGGGGGTAATGAGACACAGGAATAATGACGTTACAGGAGTTACTGCAGTGAGGGGGTAATGAGGCGCAGGAATAATGACGTTACAGGAGTTACTGCAGTGAGGGAGGTAATGAGGCGCAGGAGTAATGACGTTACAGGAGTTACTGCAGTGACGGAGTAATGAGGCGCAGGAGTAATGACATTACAGGAGTTACTGCAGTGAGGGGGTAATGAGTTTCAGGAATAATGACATTACAGGAGTTACTGCAGTGAGGGGGTAATGAGGCGCAGGAGTAATGACAGTACAGGAGTTACTGCAGTGAGGGGGTAATAAGGCACAGGAGTAATGACATTACAGGAGTTACTGCAGTGAGGGGGTAATGAGGCGCAGGAGTAATGACATTACAGGAGTTACTGCAGTGAGGGGGTAATGAGGCGCAGGAATAATGACATTACAGGAGTTACTGCAGTGAGGGGGTAATGAGGCGCAGGAATAATGACATTACAGGAGTTACTGCAGTGAGGGGGTAATGAGGTGCAGGAGTAATGACAGTACAGGAGTTACTGCAGTGAGGGGGTAAAGAGGCACAGGAATAATGACATTACAGGAGTTACTGCAGTGAGGGGGTAATGAGGGGCAGGAATAATGACGTTACAGGAGTTACTGCAGTGAGGGGGTAATGAGGCGCAGGAATAATGACATTACAGGAGTTACTGCAGTGAGGGGGTAATGAGGCGCAGGAATAATGACATTACAGGAGTTACTGCAGTGAGGGGGTAATGAGGCTCAGGAATAATGACATTACAGGAGGTACTGCAGTTAGGGGGGTAATGAGGCACAGGAATAAATAATAACATTACAGGAGTTACTGCAGTGAGGGGGGTAATGAGGCACAGGAATAATAACATTACAGGAGTTACTGCAGTGAGGGGGGTAATGAGGCACAGGAATAATAACATTACAGGAGTTACTGCAGTGAGGGGGGTTAATGAGGTGCAAGAGTAATGATGATGTTACAGGTGTTACTGCAGTGATGGGGTAATGAGGCACAGGAATAATGACATTACAGGAGTTACTGCAGTGAGGGGGTAATGAGGCGCAGGAATAATGACATTACAGGAGTTACTGCAGTGAGAGGGGTTAATGAGGCGCAGGAATAATGACATTACAGGAGTTACTGCAGTGAGGGGGTAATGAGGCGCAGGAGTAACGACATTACAGGAGTTACTGCAGTGAGGGGGGTTAATGAGGCGCAGGAATAATGACGTTACAGGAGTTACTGCAGTGAGGGGGTAATGAGGCACAGGAGTAATGATGACATTACAGGAGGTACTGCAGTGAGTGGGGTAATGAGGCACAGGAATAATAACATTACAGGAGTTACTGCAGTGAGGGGGGTAATGATGCACAGGAATAATAACACTACAGGAGTTACTGCAGTGAGGGGGGTAATGAGGCACAGGAGTAATAACATTACAGGAGTTACTGCAGTGAGGGGGGTTAATGAGGCGCAGGAGTAATGACATTACAGGAGCTACTGCAGTGAGGGGGGTAATGAGGCACATGAGTAATAACATTACAGGAGGTACTGCAGTGAGGGGGGTAATGAGGCACAGGAATAATGACATTACAGGAGCTACTGCAGTGAGGGTGTAATGAGGCTCAGGAATAATGACATTACAGGAGTTACTGCAGTGAGGGGGTAATGAGGCGCAGGAATATTGACGTTACAGGAGTTACTGCAGTGAGGGGGTAATGAGGCACAGGAATAATGACATTGCAGGAGTTACTGCAGTGAGGGAGTAATGAGGCACAGGAGTATTGATGACATTACAGGAGGTACTGCAGTGAGGGGGCTAATGAGGCACAGGAATAATAACATTACAGGAGTTACTGCAGTGAGGGGGTAATGAGGCACAGGAATAACAACATTACAGGAGTTACTGCAGTGAGGGGGGTAATGAGGCACAGGAATAATAACATTACAGGATTTACTGCAGTGAGGGGGGTTAATGAGGCGCAAGAGTAATGATGACGCTACAGGTGTTACTGCAGTGAGGGGGTAATGAGGCGCAAGAATAATGACATTACAGGAGTTACTGCAGTGAGGGGGGTAATGAGGCACAGGAATAATGACATTACAGGAGGTACTGCAGTGAGGGGGATAATGAGACCCAGGAATAATAGCATTACAGGAGTTACTGCAGTGAGGGGGTAATGAGGCGCAAGAGTAATGATGTTACAGGTGTTACTGCAGTGAGGGGGTAATGAGGCACAGGAATAATGACATTACAGGAGTTACTGCAGTGAGGGGTTAATGAGGCGCAGGAATAATGACATTACAGGAGTTACTGCAGTGAGGGGGTAATGAGGCGCAGGAGTAACGACATTACAGGAGTTACTGCAGTGAGGGGGGTTAATGAGGCGCAGGAATAATGACGTTACAGGAGTTACTGCAGTGAGGGGGTAATGAGGCACAGGAGTAATGACATTACAGGAGGTACTGCAGTGAGGGGGGTAATGAGGCACAGGAATAATAACATTACAGGAGTTACTGCAGTGAGGGGGGTAATGAGGCACAGGAATAATAACATTACAGGAGTTACTGCAGTGAGGGAGGTAATGAGGCACAGGAGTAATAACATTACAGGAGTTACTGCAGTGAGGGGGGTTAATGAGGCGCAGGAGTAATGATGACATTACAGGAGCTACTGCAGTGAGGGTGTAATGAGGCTCAGGAATAATGACATTACAGGAGTTACTGCAGTGAGGGGGTAATGAGGCGCAGGAATATTGACGTTACAGGAGTTGCTGCAGTGAGGGGTAATGAGGCACAGGAATAATGACGTTACAGGAGTTACTGCAGTGAGGGGGTAATGAGGCGCAGGAATAATGATGTTACAGGAGTTACTGCAGTGAGGGGGTAATGAGGCACAGGAATAATGACGTTACAGGAGTTACTGCAGTGAGGGGGTAATGAGGGACAGGAATATTGATGTTACAGGAGTTGCTGCAGTGAGGGGTTAATGAGGCGCAGGAGTAATGACGTTACAGGAGTTACTGCAGTGAGGGGTTAATGAGGCGCAGGAGTAATGACGTTACAGGAGTTACTGCAGTGAGGGGGTAATGAGGCGCAGGAATAATGACGTTACAGGAGTTAATGCAGTGAGGGGTTAATGAGGCACAGGAATAATGACGTTACAGGAGTTACTGCAGTGAGGGGGTAATGAGGCACAGGAATAATGACGTTACAGGAGTTACTGCAGTGAGGGGGTAATGAGGCGCAGGAATAATGACGTTACAGGAGTTACTGCAGTGAGGGAGGTAATGAGGCGCAGGGGTAATGACGTTACAGGAGTTACTGCAGTGAGGGAGTAATGAGGCGCAGGAGTAATGACAGTACAGGAGTTAATGCTGTGAGGGGGTAATGAGGCACAGGAATAATGACATTACAGGAGTTACTGCAGTGAGGGGGTAATGAGTTTCAGGAATAATGACATTACAGGAGTTACTGCAGTGAGGGGGTAATGAGGCGCAGGAGTAATGACAGTACAGGAGTTACTGCAGTGAGGGGGTAATGAGGCACAGGAGTAATGACATTACAGGAGTTACTGCAGTGAGGGGGTAATGAGGCGCAGGAGTAATGACATTACAGGAGTTACTGCAGTGAGGGGGTAATGAGGCGCAGGAATAATGACATTACAGGAGTTACTGCAGTGAGGGGGTAATGAGGCACAGGAATAATGACATTACAGGAGGTACTGCAGTGAGGGGGGTAATGAGGCACAGGAATAATAACATTACAGGAGTTACTGCAGTGAGGGGGGTAATGAGGCACAGGAATAATAACATTACAGGAGTTACTGCAGTGAGGGGGGTAATGAGGCACAGGAATATAACATTACAGGAGTTACTGCAGTGAGGGGGGTTAATGAGGCGCAAGAGTAATGATGACGTTACAGGTGTTACTGCAGTGAGGGGGTAATGAGGTGCAGGAATAATGACATTACAGGAGTTACTGCAGTGAGGGGGGTAATGAGGCACAGGAATAATGACATTACAGGAGGTACTGCAGTGAGGGGGGTAATGAGGCCCAGGAATAATAACATTACAGGAGTTACTGCAGTGAGGGGGTAATGAGGCGCAAGAGTAATGATGATGTTACAGGTGTTACTGCAGTGAGGGGGTAATGAGGCACAGGAATAATGACATTACAGGAGTTACTGCAGTGAGGGGGTAATGAGGCGCAGGAATAATGACATTACAGGAGTTACTGCAGTGAGAGGGGTTAATGAGGCGCAGGAATAATGACATTACAGGAGTTACTGCAGTGAGGGGGTAATGAGGCGCAGGAGTAACGACATTACAGGAGTTACTGCAGTGAGGGGGGTTAATGAGGCGCAGGAATAATGACGTTACAGGAGTTACTGCAGTGAGGGGGTAATGAGGCACAGGAGTAATGATGACATTACAGGAGGTACTGCAGTGAGTGGGGTAATGAGGCACAGGAATAATAACATTACAGGAGTTACTGCAGTGAGGGGGGTAATGATGCACAGGAATAATAACACTACAGGAGTTACTGCAGTGAGGGGGGTAATGAGGCACAGGAGTAATAACATTACAGGAGTTACTGCAGTGAGGGGGGTTAATGAGGCGCAAGAGTAATGACATTACAGTAGCTACTGCAGTTAGGGGGGTAATGAGGCACAGGAGTAATAACATTACAGGAGGTACTGCAGTGAGGGGGGTAATGAGGCACAGGAATAATGACATTACAGGAGCTACTGCAGTGAGGGTGTAATGAGGCTCAGGAATAATGACATTACAGGAGTTACTGCAGTGAGGGGGTAATGAGGCGCAGGAATAATGACGTTACAGGAGTTACTGCAGTGAGGGGGTAATGAGGCACAGGAATAATGACGTTACAGGAGTTACTGCAGTGAGGGGGTAATGAGGCGCAGGAATAATGACGTTACAGGAGTTACTGCAGTGAGGGGGTAATGAGGCGCAGGAATAATGACGTTACAGGAGTTACTGCAGTGAGGGGGTAATGAGGCGCAGGAATAATGACGTTACAGGAGTTACTGCAGTGAGGGGGTAATGAGACACAGGAATAATGACGTTACAGGAGTTACTGCAGTGAGGGGGTAATGAGGTACAGGAATAATGACGTTACAGGAGTTAATGCAGTGAGGGGTTAATGAGGCACAGGAATAATGACATTACAGGAGTTACTGCAGTGAGGGGTTAATGAGGCGCAGGAGTAATGACGTTACAGGAGTTACTGCAGTGAGGGGTTAATGAGGCGCAGGAGTAATGACGTTACAGGAGTTACTGCAGTGAGGGGTTAATGAGGCGCAGGAATAATGACATTACAGGAGTTACTGCAGTGAGGGGGTAATGAGGCACAGGAATAATGACGTTACAGGAGTTAATGCAGTGAGGGGGTAATGAGGCGCAGGAATAATGACGTTACAGGAGTTACTGCAGTGAGGGGGTAATGAGGCGCAGGAATAATGACGTTACAGGAGTTACTGCAGTGAGGGGTTAATGAGGCGCAGGAATAATGACATTACAGGAGTTACTGCAGTGAGGGGGTAATGAGGCGCAGGAATAATGACATTACAGGAGTTACTGCAGTGAGGGGGTAATGAGGCGCAGGAATAATGACGTTGCAAGAGTTACTGCAGTGAGGGGTTAATGAGGCGCAGGAATAATGACATTACAGGAGTTACTGCAGTGAGGGGTTAATGAGGCGCAGGAATAATGACATTACAGGAGTTACTGCAGTGAGGGGTTAATGAGGCGCAGGAGTAATGACGTTACAGGAGTTATTGCAGTGAGGGGTTAATGAGGCGCAGGAGTAATGACGTTACAGGAGTTACTGCAGTGAGGGGTTAATGAGGCGCAGGAATAATGACGTTACAGGAGTTACTGCAGTGAGGGGGTAATGAGGCGCAGGAATAATGACGTTACAGGAGTTACTGCAGTGAGGGGGTAATGAGGCACAGGAATAATGACGTTACAGGAGTTACTGCAGTGAGGGGGTAATGAGGCGCAGGAATAATGACGTTACAGGAGTTACTGCAGTGAGGGGGTAATGAGGCGCAGGAATAATGACGTTACAGGAGTTACTGCAGTGAGGGGGTAATGAGGCGCAGGAATAATGACGTTACAGGAGTTACTGCAGTGAGGGGGTAATGAGACACAGGAATAATGACGTTACAGGAGTTACTGCAGTGAGGGGGTAATGAGGCGCAGGAATAATGACGTTACAGGAGTTACTGCAGTGAGGGAGGTAATGAGGCGCAGGAGTAATGACGTTACAGGAGTTACTGCAGTGACGGAGTAATGAGGCGCAGGAGTAATGACATTACAGGAGTTACTGCAGTGAGGGGGTAATGAGTTTCAGGAATAATGACATTACAGGAGTTACTGCAGTGAGGGGGTAATGAGGCGCAGGAGTAATGACAGTACAGGAGTTACTGCAGTGAGGGGGTAATAAGGCACAGGAGTAATGACATTACAGGAGTTACTGCAGTGAGGGGGTAATGAGGCGCAGGAGTAATGACATTACAGGAGTTACTGCAGTGAGGGGGTAATGAGGCGCAGGAATAATGACATTACAGGAGTTACTGCAGTGAGGGGGTAATGAGGCGCAGGAATAATGACATTACAGGAGTTACTGCAGTGAGGGGGTAATGAGGTGCAGGAGTAATGACAGTACAGGAGTTACTGCAGTGAGGGGGTAAAGAGGCACAGGAATAATGACATTACAGGAGTTACTGCAGTGAGGGGGTAATGAGGGGCAGGAATAATGACGTTACAGGAGTTACTGCAGTGAGGGGGTAATGAGGCGCAGGAATAATGACATTACAGGAGTTACTGCAGTGAGGGGGTAATGAGGCGCAGGAATAATGACATTACAGGAGTTACTGCAGTGAGGGGGTAATGAGGCTCAGGAATAATGACATTACAGGAGGTACTGCAGTTAGGGGGGTAATGAGGCACAGGAATAAATAATAACATTACAGGAGTTACTGCAGTGAGGGGGGTAATGAGGCACAGGAATAATAACATTACAGGAGTTACTGCAGTGAGGGGGGTAATGAGGCACAGGAATAATAACATTACAGGAGTTACTGCAGTGAGGGGGGTTAATGAGGTGCAAGAGTAATGATGATGTTACAGGTGTTACTGCAGTGATGGGGTAATGAGGCACAGGAATAATGACATTACAGGAGTTACTGCAGTGAGGGGGTAATGAGGCGCAGGAATAATGACATTACAGGAGTTACTGCAGTGAGAGGGGTTAATGAGGCGCAGGAATAATGACATTACAGGAGTTACTGCAGTGAGGGGGTAATGAGGCGCAGGAGTAACGACATTACAGGAGTTACTGCAGTGAGGGGGGTTAATGAGGCGCAGGAATAATGACGTTACAGGAGTTACTGCAGTGAGGGGGTAATGAGGCACAGGAGTAATGATGACATTACAGGAGGTACTGCAGTGAGTGGGGTAATGAGGCACAGGAATAATAACATTACAGGAGTTACTGCAGTGAGGGGGGTAATGAGGCACAGGAGTAATAACATTACAGGAGTTACTGCAGTGAGGGGGGTTAATGAGGCGCAGGAGTAATGACATTACAGGAGCTACTGCAGTGAGGGGGGTAATGAGGCACATGAGTAATAACATTACAGGAGGTACTGCAGTGAGGGGGGTAATGAGGCACAGGAATAATGACATTACAGGAGCTACTGCAGTGAGGGTGTAATGAGGCTCAGGAATAATGACATTACAGGAGTTACTGCAGTGAGGGGGTAATGAGGCGCAGGAATATTGACGTTACAGGAGTTACTGCAGTGAGGGGGTAATGAGGCACAGGAATAATGACATTGCAGGAGTTACTGCAGTGAGGGAGTAATGAGGCACAGGAGTATTGATGACATTACAGGAGGTACTGCAGTGAGGGGGCTAATGAGGCACAGGAATAATAACATTACAGGAGTTACTGCAGTGAGGGGGTAATGAGGCACAGGAATAACAACATTACAGGAGTTACTGCAGTGAGGGGGGTAATGAGGCACAGGAATAATAACATTACAGGATTTACTGCAGTGAGGGGGGTTAATGAGGCGCAAGAGTAATGATGACGCTACAGGTGTTACTGCAGTGAGGGGGTAATGAGGCGCAAGAATAATGACATTACAGGAGTTACTGCAGTGAGGGGGGTAATGAGGCACAGGAAGAATGACATTACAGGAGGTACTGCAGTGAGGGGGATAATGAGACCCAGGAATAATAGCATTACAGGAGTTACTGCAGTGAGGGGGTAATGAGGCGCAAGAGTAATGATGTTACAGGTGTTACTGCAGTGAGGGGGTAATGAGGCACAGGAATAATGACATTACAGGAGTTACTGCAGTGAGGGGTTAATGAGGCGCAGGAATAATGACATTACAGGAGTTACTGCAGTGAGGGGGTAATGAGGCGCAGGAGTAACGACATTACAGGAGTTACTGCAGTGAGGGGGGTTAATGAGGCGCAGGAATAATGACGTTACAGGAGTTACTGCAGTGAGGGGGTAATGAGGCACAGGAGTAATGACATTACAGGAGGTACTGCAGTGAGGGGGGTAATGAGGCACAGGAATAATAACATTACAGGAGTTACTGCAGTGAGGGGGGTAATGAGGCACAGGAATAATAACATTACAGGAGTTACTGCAGTGAGGGAGGTAATGAGGCACAGGAGTAATAACATTACAGGAGTTACTGCAGTGAGGGGGGTTAATGAGGCGCAGGAGTAATGATGACATTACAGGAGCTACTGCAGTGAGGGTGTAATGAGGCTCAGGAATAATGACATTACAGGAGTTACTGCAGTGAGGGGGTAATGAGGCGCAGGAATATTGACGTTACAGGAGTTGCTGCAGTGAGGGGGTAATGAGGCACAGGAATAATGACGTTACAGGAGTTACTGCAGTGAGGGGGTAATGAGGCGCAGGAATAATGATGTTACAGGAGTTACTGCAGTGAGGGGGTAATGAGGCACAGGAATAATGACGTTACAGGAGTTACTGCAGTGAGGGGGTAATGAGGGACAGGAATATTGATGTTACAGGAGTTGCTGCAGTGAGGGGTTAATGAGGCGCAGGAGTAATGACGTTACAGGAGTTACTGCAGTGAGGGGTTAATGAGGCGCAGGAGTAATGACGTTACAGGAGTTACTGCAGTGAGGGGGTAATGAGGCGCAGGAATAATGACGTTACAGGAGTTAATGCAGTGAGGGGTTAATGAGGCACAGGAATAATGACGTTACAGGAGTTACTGCAGTGAGGGGGTAATGAGGCACAGGAATAATGACGTTACAGGAGTTACTGCAGTGAGGGGGTAATGAGGCGCAGGAATAATGACGTTACAGGAGTTACTGCAGTGAGGGAGGTAATGAGGCGCAGGGGTAATGACGTTACAGGAGTTACTGCAGTGAGGGAGTAATGAGGCGCAGGAGTAATGACAGTACAGGAGTTAATGCTGTGAGGGGGTAATGAGGCACAGGAATAATGACATTACAGGAGTTACTGCAGTGAGGGGGTAATGAGTTTCAGGAATAATGACATTACAGGAGTTACTGCAGTGAGGGGGTAATGAGGCGCAGGAGTAATGACAGTACAGGAGTTACTGCAGTGAGGGGGTAATGAGGCACAGGAGTAATGACATTACAGGAGTTACTGCAGTGAGGGGGTAATGAGGCGCAGGAGTAATGACATTACAGGAGTTACTGCAGTGAGGGGGTAATGAGGCGCAGGAATAATGACATTACAGGAGTTACTGCAGTGAGGGGGTAATGAGGCACAGGAATAATGACATTACAGGAGGTACTGCAGTGAGGGGGGTAATGAGGCACAGGAATAATAACATTACAGGAGTTACTGCAGTGAGGGGGGTAATGAGGCACAGGAATAATAACATTACAGGAGTTACTGCAGTGAGGGGGGTAATGAGGCACAGGAATATAACATTACAGGAGTTACTGCAGTGAGGGGGGTTAATGAGGCGCAAGAGTAATGATGACGTTACAGGTGTTACTGCAGTGAGGGGGTAATGAGGTGCAGGAATAATGACATTACAGGAGTTACTGCAGTGAGGGGGGTAATGAGGCACAGGAATAATGACATTACAGGAGGTACTGCAGTGAGGGGGGTAATGAGGCCCAGGAATAATAACATTACAGGAGTTACTGCAGTGAGGGGGTAATGAGGCGCAAGAGTAATGATGATGTTACAGGTGTTACTGCAGTGAGGGGGTAATGAGGCACAGGAATAATGACATTACAGGAGTTACTGCAGTGAGGGGGTAATGAGGCGCAGGAATAATGACATTACAGGAGTTACTGCAGTGAGAGGGGTTAATGAGGCGCAGGAATAATGACATTACAGGAGTTACTGCAGTGAGGGGGTAATGAGGCGCAGGAGTAACGACATTACAGGAGTTACTGCAGTGAGGGGGGTTAATGAGGCGCAGGAATAATGACGTTACAGGAGTTACTGCAGTGAGGGGGTAATGAGGCACAGGAGTAATGATGACATTACAGGAGGTACTGCAGTGAGTGGGGTAATGAGGCACAGGAATAATAACATTACAGGAGTTACTGCAGTGAGGGGGGTAATGATGCACAGGAATAATAACACTACAGGAGTTACTGCAGTGAGGGGGGTAATGAGGCACAGGAGTAATAACATTACAGGAGTTACTGCAGTGAGGGGGGTTAATGAGGCGCAAGAGTAATGACATTACAGTAGCTACTGCAGTGAGGGGGGTAATGAGGCACAGGAGTAATAACATTACAGGAGGTACTGCAGTGAGGGGGGTAATGAGGCACAGGAATAATGACATTACAGGAGCTACTGCAGTGAGGGTGTAATGAGGCTCAGGAATAATGACATTACAGGAGTTACTGCAGTGAGGGGGTAATGAGGCGCAGGAATATTGACGTTACAGGAGTTACTGCAGTGAGGGGGTAATGAGGCACAGGAATAATGACATTGCAGGAGTTACTGCAGTGAGGGAGTAATGAGGCACAGGAGTATTGATGACATTACAGGAGGTACTGCAGTGAGGGGGCTAATGAGGCACAGGAATAATAACATTACAGGAGTTACTGCAGTGAGGGGGGTAATGAGGCACAGGAATAATAACATTACAGGATTTACTGCAGTGAGGGGGGTTAATGAGGCGCAAGACTAATGATGACGCTACAGGTGTTACTGCAGTGAGGGGGTAATGAGGCGCAAGAATAATGACATTACAGGAGTTACTGCAGTGAGGGGGTAATGAGGCACAGGAATAATGACATTACAGGAGGTACTGCAGTGAGGGGGGTAATGAGACCCAGGAATAATAGCATGACAGGAGTTACTGGAGTGAGGGGGTAATGAGGCGCAAGAGTAATGATGTTACAGGTGTTACTGCAGTGAGGGGGTAATGAGGCACAGGAATAATGACATTACAGGAGTTACTGCAGTGAGGGGGTAATGAGGCGCAGGAATAATGACATTACAGGAGTTACTGCAGTTAGAGGGGTTAATGAGGCGCAGGAATAATGACATTACAGGAGTTACTGCAGTGAGGGGGTAATGAGGCGCAGGACTAACGACATTACAGGAGTTACTGCAGTGAGGGGGGTTAATGAGGCGCAGGAATAATGACGTTACAGGAGTTACTGCAGTGAGGGGGTAATGAGGCACAGGAGTAATGACATTACAGGAGGTACTGCAGTGAGGGGGGTAATGAGGCACAGGAATAATAACATTACAGGAGTTACTGCAGTGAGGGGGGTAATGAGGCACAGGAATAATAACATTACAGGAGTTACTGCAGTGAGGGAGGTAATGAGGCACAGGAGTAATAACATTACAGGAGTTACTGCAGTGAGGGGGGTTAATGAGGCGCAGGAGTAATGATGACATTACAGGAGCTACTGCAGTGAGGGTGTAATGAGGCACAGGAATAATAACATTACAGGAGTTACTGCAGTGAGGGGGGTAATGAGGCACAGGAATAATAACATTACAGGAGTTACTGCAGTGAGGGAGGTAATGAGGCGCAGGAATAATGACATTACAGGAGTTACTGCAGTGAGGGGGTAATGAGGCGCAGGAATAATGACATTACAGGAGTTACTGCAGTGAGGGGGTAATGAGGCGCAGGAATAATGACATTACAGGAGTTACTGCAGTGAGGGTGTAATGAGGCGCAGGAATAATGACGTTGCAAGAGTTACTGCAGTGAGGGGTTAATGAGGCGCAGGAATAATGACATTACAGGAGTTACTGCAGTGAGGGGTTAATGAGGCGCAGGAATAATGACATTACAGGAGTTACTGCAGTGAGGGGGTAATGAGGGGCAGGAATAATGACGTTACAGGAGTTACTGCAGTGAGGGGGTAATGAGGCGCAGGAATAATGACATTACAGGAGTTACTGCAGTGAGGGGGTAATGAGGCGCAGGAATAATGACATTACAGGAGTTACTGCAGTGAGGGGGTAATGAGGCTCAGGAATAATGACATTACAGGAGGTACTGCAGTTAGGGGGGTAATGAGGCACAGGAATAATAACATTACAGGAGTTACTGCAGTGAGGGGGGTAATGAGGCACAGGAATAATAACATTACAGGAGTTACTGCAGTGAGGGGGGTAATGAGGCACAGGAATAATAACATTACAGGAGTTACTGCAGTGAGGGGGGTTAATGAGGTGCAAGAGTAATGATGATGTTACAGGTGTTACTGCAGTGATGGGGTAATGAGGCACAGGAATAATGACATTACAGGAGTTACTGCAGTGAGGGGGTAATGAGGCGCAGGAATAATGACATTACAGGAGTTACTGCAGTGAGAGGGGTTAATGAGGCGCAGGAATAATGACATTACAGGATTTACTGCAGTGAGGGGGTAATGAGGCGCAGGAGTAACGACATTACAGGAGTTACTGCAGTGAGGGGGGTTAATGAGGCGCAGGAATAATGACGTTACAGGAGTTACTGCAGTGAGGGGGTAATGAGGCACAGGAGTAATGATGACATTACAGGAGGTACTGCAGTGAGTGGGGTAATGAGGCACAGGAATAATAACATTACAGGAGTTACTGCAGTGAGGGGGGTAATGATGCACAGGAATAATAACACTACAGGAGTTACTGCAGTGAGGGGGGTAATGAGGCACAGGAGTAATAACATTACAGGAGTTACTGCAGTGAGGGGGGTTAATGAGGCGCAGGAGTAATGACATTACAGGAGCTACTGCAGTGAGGGGGGTAATGAGGCACATGAGTAATAACATTACAGGAGGTACTGCAGTGAGGGGGGTAATGAGGCACAGGAATAATGACATTACAGGAGCTACTGCAGTGAGGGTGTAATGAGGCTCAGGAATAATGACATTACAGGAGTTACTGCAGTGAGGGGGTAATGAGGCGCAGGAATATTGACGTTACAGGAGTTACTGCAGTGAGGGGGTAATGAGGCACAGGAATAATGACATTGCAGGAGTTACTGCAGTGAGGGAGTAATGAGGCACAGGAGTATTGATGACATTACAGGAGGTACTGCAGTGAGGGGGCTAATGAGGCACAGGAATAATAACATTACAGGAGTTACTGCAGTGAGGGGGTAATGAGGCACAGGAATAACAACATTACAGGAGTTACTGCAGTGAGGGGGGTAATGAGGCACAGGAATAATAACATTACAGGATTTACTGCAGTGAGGGGGGTTAATGAGGCGCAAGAGTAATGATGACGCTACAGGTGTTACTGCAGTGAGGGGGTAATGAGGCGCAAGAATAATGACATTACAGGAGTTACTGCAGTGAGGGGGGTAATGAGGCACAGGAATAATGACATTACAGGAGGTACTGCAGTGAGGGGGATAATGAGACCCAGGAATAATAGCATTACAGGAGTTACTGCAGTGAGGGGGTAATGAGGCGCAAGAGTAATGATGTTACAGGTGTTACTGCAGTGAGGGGGTAATGAGGCACAGGAATAATGACATTACAGGAGTTACTGCAGTGAGGGGTTAATGAGGCGCAGGAATAATGACATTACAGGAGTTACTGCAGTGAGGGGGTAATGAGGCGCAGGAGTAACGACATTACAGGAGTTACTGCAGTGAGGGGGGTTAATGAGGCGCAGGAATAATGACGTTACAGGAGTTACTGCAGTGAGGGGGTAATGAGGCACAGGAGTAATGACATTACAGGAGGTACTGCAGTGAGGGGGGTAATGAGGCACAGGAATAATAACATTACAGGAGTTACTGCAGTGAGGGGGGTAATGAGGCACAGGAATAATAACATTACAGGAGTTACTGCAGTGAGGGAGGTAATGAGGCACAGGAGTAATAACATTACAGGAGTTACTGCAGTGAGGGGGGTTAATGAGGCGCAGGAGTAATGATGACATTACAGGAGCTACTGCAGTGAGGGTGTAATGAGGCTCAGGAATAATGACATTACAGGAGTTACTGCAGTGAGGGGGTAATGAGGCGCAGGAATATTGACGTTACAGGAGTTGCTGCAGTGAGGGGGTAATGAGGCACAGGAATAATGACGTTACAGGAGTTACTGCAGTGAGGGGGTAATGAGGCGCAGGAATAATGATGTTACAGGAGTTACTGCAGTGAGGGGGTAATGAGGCACAGGAATAATGACGTTACAGGAGTTACTGCAGTGAGGGGGTAATGAGGGACAGGAATATTGATGTTACAGGAGTTGCTGCAGTGAGGGGTTAATGAGGCGCAGGAGTAATGACGTTACAGGAGTTACTGCAGTGAGGGGTTAATGAGGCGCAGGAGTAATGACGTTACAGGAGTTACTGCAGTGAGGGGGTAATGAGGCGCAGGAATAATGACGTTACAGGAGTTAATGCAGTGAGGGGTTAATGAGGCACAGGAATAATGACGTTACAGGAGTTACTGCAGTGAGGGGGTAATGAGGCACAGGAATAATGACGTTACAGGAGTTACTGCAGTGAGGGGGTAATGAGGCGCAGGAATAATGACGTTACAGGAGTTACTGCAGTGAGGGAGGTAATGAGGCGCAGGGGTAATGACGTTACAGGAGTTACTGCAGTGAGGGAGTAATGAGGCGCAGGAGTAATGACAGTACAGGAGTTAATGCTGTGAGGGGGTAATGAGGCACAGGAATAATGACATTACAGGAGTTACTGCAGTGAGGGGGTAATGAGTTTCAGGAATAATGACATTACAGGAGTTACTGCAGTGAGGGGGTAATGAGGCGCAGGAGTAATGACAGTACAGGAGTTACTGCAGTGAGGGGGTAATGAGGCACAGGAGTAATGACATTACAGGAGTTACTGCAGTGAGGGGGTAATGAGGCGCAGGAGTAATGACATTACAGGAGTTACTGCAGTGAGGGGGTAATGAGGCGCAGGAATAATGACATTACAGGAGTTACTGCAGTGAGGGGGTAATGAGGCACAGGAATAATGACATTACAGGAGGTACTGCAGTGAGGGGGGTAATGAGGCACAGGAATAATAACATTACAGGAGTTACTGCAGTGAGGGGGGTAATGAGGCACAGGAATAATAACATTACAGGAGTTACTGCAGTGAGGGGGGTAATGAGGCACAGGAATATAACATTACAGGAGTTACTGCAGTGAGGGGGGTTAATGAGGCGCAAGAGTAATGATGACGTTACAGGTGTTACTGCAGTGAGGGGGTAATGAGGTGCAGGAATAATGACATTACAGGAGTTACTGCAGTGAGGGGGGTAATGAGGCACAGGAATAATGACATTACAGGAGGTACTGCAGTGAGGGGGGTAATGAGGCCCAGGAATAATAACATTACAGGAGTTACTGCAGTGAGGGGGTAATGAGGCGCAAGAGTAATGATGATGTTACAGGTGTTACTGCAGTGAGGGGGTAATGAGGCACAGGAATAATGACATTACAGGAGTTACTGCAGTGAGGGGGTAATGAGGCGCAGGAATAATGACATTACAGGAGTTACTGCAGTGAGAGGGGTTAATGAGGCGCAGGAATAATGACATTACAGGAGTTACTGCAGTGAGGGGGTAATGAGGCGCAGGAGTAACGACATTACAGGAGTTACTGCAGTGAGGGGGGTTAATGAGGCGCAGGAATAATGACGTTACAGGAGTTACTGCAGTGAGGGGGTAATGAGGCACAGGAGTAATGATGACATTACAGGAGGTACTGCAGTGAGTGGGGTAATGAGGCACAGGAATAATAACATTACAGGAGTTACTGCAGTGAGGGGGGTAATGATGCACAGGAATAATAACACTACAGGAGTTACTGCAGTGAGGGGGGTAATGAGGCACAGGAGTAATAACATTACAGGAGTTACTGCAGTGAGGGGGGTTAATGAGGCGCAGGAGTAATGACATTACAGGAGCTACTGCAGTGAGGGGGGTAATGAGGCACAGGAGTAATAACATTACAGGAGGTACTGCAGTGAGGGGGGTAATGAGGCACAGGAATAATGACATTACAGGAGCTACTGCAGTGAGGGTGTAATGAGGCTCAAGAATAATGACATTACAGGAGTTACTGCAGTGAGGGGGTAATGAGGCGCAGGAATATTGACGTTACAGGAGTTACTGCAGTGAGGGGGTAATGAGGCACAGGAATAATGACATTGCAGGAGTTACTGCAGTGAGGGAGTAATGAGGCACAGGAGTATTGATGACATTACAGGAGGTACTGCAGTGAGGGGGCTAATGAGGCACAGGAATAATAACATTACAGGAGTTACTGCACTGAGGGGGGTAATGAGGCACAGGAATAATAACATTACAGGATTTACTGCAGTGAGGGGGGTTAATGAGGCGCAAGACTAATGATGACGCTACAGGTGTTACTGCAGTGAGGGGGTAATGAGGCGCAAGAATAATGACATTACAGGAGTTACTGCAGTGAGGGGGTAATGAGGCACAGGAATAATGACATTACAGGAGGTACTGCAGTGAGGGGGGTAATGAGACCCAGGAATAATAGCATGACAGGAGTTACTGGAGTGAGGGGGTAATGAGGCGCAAGAGTAATGATGTTACAGGTGTTACTGCAGTGAGGGGGTAATGAGGCACAGGAATAATGACATTACAGGAGTTACTGCAGTGAGGGGGTAATGAGGCGCAGGAATAATGACATTACAGGAGTTACTGCAGTTAGAGGAGTTAATGAGGCGCAGGAATAATGACATTACAGGAGTCACTGCAGTGAGGGGGTAATGAGGCGCAGGACTAACGACATTACAGGAGTTACTGCAGTGAGGGGGGTTAATGAGGCGCAGGAATAATGACGTTACAGGAGTTACTGCAGTGAGGGGGTAATGAGGCACAGGAGTAATGACATTACAGGAGGTACTGCAGTGAGGGGGGTAATGAGGCACAGGAATAATAACATTACAGGAGTTACTGCAGTGAGGGGGGTAATGAGGCACAGGAATAATAACATTACAGGAGTTACTGCAGTGAGGGAGGTAATGAGGCACAGGAGTAATAACATTACAGGAGTTACTGCAGTGAGGGGGGTTAATGAGGCGCAGGAGTAATGATGACATTACAGGAGCTACTGCAGTGAGGGTGTAATGAGGCACAGGAATAATAACATTACAGGAGTTACTGCAGTGAGGGGGGTAATGAGGCACAGGAATAATAACATTACAGGAGTTACTGCAGTGAGGGAGGTAATGAGGCGCAGGAATAATGACATTACAGGAGTTACTGCAGTGAGGGGGTAATGAGGCGCAGGAATAATGACATTACAGGAGTTACTGCAGTGAGGGGGTAATGAGGCGCAGGAATAATGACATTACAGGAGTTACTGCAGTGAGGGGGTAATGAGGCGCAGGAATAATGACGTTGCAAGAGTTACTGCAGTGAGGGGTTAATGAGGCGCAGGAATAATGACATTACAGGAGTTACTGCAGTGAGGGGTTAATGAGGCGCAGGAATAATGACATTACAGGAGTTACTGCAGTGAGGGGTTAATGAGGCGCAGGAGTAATGACGTTACAGGAGTTACTGCAGTGAGGGGTTAATGAGGCGCAGGAGTAATGACGTTACAGGAGTTACTGCAGTGAGGGGTTAATGAGGCGCAGGAATAATGACGTTACAGGAGTTACTGCAGTGAGGGGGTAATGAGGCGCAGGAATAATGACGTTACAGGAGTTACTGCAGTGAGGGGGTAATGAGGCACAGGAATAATGACGTTACAGGAGTTACTGCAGTGAGGGGGTAATGAGGCGCAGGAATAATGACGTTACAGGAGTTACTGCAGTGAGGGGGTAATGAGGCGCAGGAATAATGACGTTACAGGAGTTACTGCAGTGAGGGGGTAATGAGGCGCAGGAATAATGACGTTACAGGAGTTACTGCAGTGAGGGGGTAATGAGACACAGGAATAATGACGTTACAGGAGTTACTGCAGTGAGGGGGTAATGAGGCGCAGGAATAATGACGTTACAGGAGTTACTGCAGTGAGGGAGGTAATGAGGCGCAGGAGTAATGACGTTACAGGAGTTACTGCAGTGACGGAGTAATGAGGCGCAGGAGTAATGACATTACAGGAGTTACTGCAGTGAGGGGGTAATGAGTTTCAGGAATAATGACATTACAGGAGTTACTGCAGTGAGGGGGTAATGAGGCGCAGGAGTAATGACAGTACAGGAGTTACTGCAGTGAGGGGGTAATGAGGCACAGGAGTAATGACATTACAGGAGTTACTGCAGTGAGGGGGTAATGAGGCGCAGGAGTAATGACATTACAGGAGTTACTGCAGTGAGGGGGTAATGAGGCGCAGGAATAATGACATTACAGGAGTTACTGCAGTGAGGGGGTAATGAGGCGCAGGAATAATGACATTACAGGAGTTACTGCAGTGAGGGGGTAATGAGGTGCAGGAGTAATGACAGTACAGGAGTTACTGCAGTGAGGGGGTAAAGAGGCACAGGAATAATGACATTACAGGAGTTACTGCAGTGAGGGGGTAATGAGGGGCAGGAATAATGACGTTACAGGAGTTACTGCAGTGAGGGGGTAATGAGGCGCAGGAATAATGACATTACAGGAGTTACTGCAGTGAGGGGGTAATGAGGCGCAGGAATAATGACATTACAGGAGTTACTGCAGTGAGGGGGTAATGAGGCTCAGGAATAATGACATTACAGGAGGTACTGCAGTTAGGGGGGTAATGAGGCACAGGAATAATAACATTACAGGAGTTACTGCAGTGAGGGGGGTAATGAGGCACAGGAATAATAACATTACAGGAGTTACTGCAGTGAGGGGGGTAATGAGGCACAGGAATAATAACATTACAGGAGTTACTGCAGTGAGGGGGGTAATGAGGCACAGGAATAATAACATTACAGGAGTTACTGCAGTGAGGGGGGTTAATGAGGCGCAAGAGTAATGATGATGTTACAGGTGTTACTGCAGTGATGGGGTAATGAGGCACAGGAATAATGACATTACAGGAGTTACTGCAGTGAGGGGGTAATGAGGCGCAGGAATAATGACATTACAGGAGTTACTGCAGTGAGAGGGGTTAATGAGGCGCAGGAATAATGACATTACAGGAGTTACTGCAGTGAGGGGGTAATGAGGCGCAGGAGTAACGACATTACAGGAGTTACTGCAGTGAGGGGGGTTAATGAGGCGCAGGAATAATGACGTTACAGGAGTTACTGCAGTGAGGGGGTAATGAGGCACAGGAGTAATGATGACATTACAGGAGGTACTGCAGTGAGTGGGGTAATGAGGCACAGGAATAATAACATTACAGGAGTTACTGCAGTGAGGGGGGTAATGATGCACAGGAATAATAACACTACAGGAGTTACTGCAGTGAGGGGGGTAATGAGGCACAGGAGTAATAACATTACAGGAGTTACTGCAGTGAGGGGGGTTAATGAGGCGCAGGAGTAATGACATTACAGGAGCTACTGCAGTGAGGGGGGTAATGAGGCACAGGAGTAATAACATTACAGGAGTTACTGCAGTGAGGGGGTAATGAGGCACAGGAATAACAACATTACAGGAGTTACTGCAGTGAGGGGGGTAATGAGGCACAGGAATAATAACATTACAGGATTTACTGCAGTGAGGGGGGTTAATGAGGCGCAAGAGTAATGATGACGCTACAGGTGTTACTGCAGTGAGGGAGGTAATGAGGCACAGGAGTAATAACATTACAGGAGTTACTGCAGTGAGGGGGGTTAATGAGGCGCAGGAGTAATGATGACATTACAGGAGCTACTGCAGTGAGGGTGTAATGAGGCTCAGGAATAATGACATTACAGGAGTTACTGCAGTGAGGGGGTAATGAGGCACAGGAATAATGACATTGCAGGAGTTACTGCAGTGAGGGAGTAATGAGGCACAGGAGTATTGATGACATTACAGGAGGTACTGCAGTGAGGGGGCTAATGAGGCACAGGAATAATAACATTACAGGAGTTACTGCAGTGAGGGGGTAATGAGGCACAGGAATAACAACATTACAGGAGTTACTGCAGTGAGGGGGGTAATGAGGCACAGGAATAATAACATTACAGGATTTACTGCAGTGAGGGGGGTTAATGAGGCGCAAGAGTAATGATGACGCTACAGGTGTTACTGCAGTGAGGGGGTAATGAGGCGCAAGAATAATGACATTACAGGAGTTACTGCAGTGAGGGGGGTAATGAGGCACAGGAATAATGACATTACAGGAGGTACTGCAGTGAGGGGTGTAATGAGACCCAGGAATAATAGCATTACAGGAGTTACTGCAGTGAGGGGGTAATGAGGCGCAAGAGTAATGATGTTACAGGTGTTACTGCAGTGAGGGGGTAATGAGGCACAGGAATAATGACATTACAGGAGTTACTGCAGTGAGGGGGTAATGAGGCGCAGGAATAATGACATTACAGGAGTTACTGCAGTTAGAGGGGTTAATGAGGCGCAGGAATAATGACATTACAGGAGTTACTGCAGTGAGGGGGTAATGAGGCGCAGGAGTAACGACATTACAGGAGTTACTGCAGTGAGGGGGGTTAATGAGGCGCAGGAATAATGACGTTACAGGAGTTACTGCAGTGAGGGGGTAATGAGGCACAGGAGTAATGACATTACAGGAGGTACTGCAGTGAGGGGGGTAATGAGGCACAGGAATAATAACATTACAGGAGTTACTGCAGTGAGGGGGGTAATGAGGCACAGGAATAATAACATTACAGGAGTTACTGCAGTGAGGGAGGTAATGAGGCACAGGAGTAATAACATTACAGGAGTTACTGCAGTGAGGGGGGTTAATGAGGCGCAGGAGTAATGATGACATTACAGGAGCTACTGCAGTGAGGGTGTAATGAGGCTCAGGAATAATGACATTACAGGAGTTACTGCAGTGAGGGGGTAATGAGGCGCAGGAATATTGACGTTACAGGAGTTGCTGCAGTGAGGGGGTAATGAGGCACAGGAATAATGACGTTACAGGAGTTACTGCAGTGAGGGGGTAATGAGGCGCAGGAATAATGATGTTACAGGAGTTGCTGCAGTGAGGGGTTAATGAGGCGCAGGAGTAATGACGTTACAGGAGTTACTGCAGTGAGGGGTTAATGAGGCGCAGGAGTAATGACGTTACAGGAGTTACTGCAGTGAGGGGGTAATGAGGCGCAGGAATAATGACGTTACAGGAGTTACTGCAGTGAGGGGGTAATGAGGCGCAAGAGTAATGATGTTACAGGTGTTACTGCAGTGAGGGGGTAATGAGGCACAGGAATAATGACATTACAGGAGTTACTGCAGTGAGGGGGTAATGAGGCGCAGGAATAATGACATTACAGGAGTTACTGCAGTTAGAGGGGTTAATGAGGCGCAGGAATAATGACATTACAGGAGTTACTGCAGTGAGGGGGTAATGAGGCGCAGGAGTAACGACATTACAGGAGTTACTGCAGTGAGGGGGGTTAATGAGGCGCAGGAATAATGACGTTACAGGAGTTACTGCAGTGAGGGGGTAATGAGGCACAGGAGTAATGACATTACAGGAGGTACTGCAGTGAGGGGGGTAATGAGGCACAGGAATAATAACATTACAGGAGTTACTGCAGTGAGGGGGGTAATGAGGCACAGGAATAATAACATTACAGGAGTTACTGCAGTGAGGGAGGTAATGAGGCACAGGAGTAATAACATTACAGGAGTTACTGCAGTGAGGGGGGTTAATGAGGCGCAGGAGTAATGATGACATTACAGGAGCTACTGCAGTGAGGGTGTAATGAGGCTCAGGAATAATGACATTACAGGAGTTACTGCAGTGAGGGGGTAATGAGGCGCAGGAATATTGACGTTACAGGAGTTGCTGCAGTGAGGGGGTAATGAGGCACAGGAATAATGACGTTACAGGAGTTACTGCAGTGAGGGGGTAATGAGGCGCAGGAATAATGATGTTACAGGAGTTGCTGCAGTGAGGGGTTAATGAGGCGCAGGAGTAATGACGTTACAGGAGTTACTGCAGTGAGGGGTTAATGAGGCGCAGGAGTAATGACGTTACAGGAGTTACTGCAGTGAGGGGGTAATGAGGCGCAGGAATAATGACGTTACAGGAGTTAATGCAGTGAGGGGTTAATGAGGCACAGGAATAATGACGTTACAGGAGTTACTGCAGTGAGGGGGTAATGAGGCACAGGAATAATGACGTTACAGGAGTTACTGCAGTGAGGGGGTAATGAGGCGCAGGAATAATGACGTTACAGGAGTTACTGCAGTGAGGGAGGTAATGAGGCGCAGGGGTAATGACGTTACAGGAGTTACTGCAGTGAGGGAGTAATGAGGCGCAGGAGTAATGACAGTACAGGAGTTAATGCTGTGAGGGGGTAATGAGGCACAGGAATAATGACATTACAGGAGTTACTGCAGTGAGGGGGTAATGAGTTTCAGGAATAATGACATTACAGGAGTTACTGCAGTGAGGGGGTAATGAGGCGCAGGAGTAATGACAGTACAGGAGTTACTGCAGTGAGGGGGTAATGAGGCACAGGAGTAATGACATTACAGGAGTTACTGCAGTGAGGGGGTAATGAGGCGCAGGAGTAATGACATTACAGGAGTTACTGCAGTGAGGGGGTAATGAGGCGCAGGAATAATGACATTACAGGAGTTACTGCAGTGAGGGGGTAATGAGGCACAGGAATAATGACATTACAGGAGGTACTGCAGTGAGGGGGGTAATGAGGCACAGGAATAATAACATTACAGGAGTTACTGCAGTGAGGGGGGTAATGAGGCACAGGAATAATAACATTACAGGAGTTACTGCAGTGAGGGGGGTAATGAGGCACAGGAATATAACATTACAGGAGTTACTGCAGTGAGGGGGGTTAATGAGGCGCAAGAGTAATGATGACGTTACAGGTGTTACTGCAGTGAGGGGGTAATGAGGTGCAGGAATAATGACATTACAGGAGTTACTGCAGTGAGGGGGGTAATGAGGCACAGGAATAATGACATTACAGGAGGTACTGCAGTGAGGGGGGTAATGAGGCCCAGGAATAATAACATTACAGGAGTTACTGCAGTGAGGGGGTAATGAGGCGCAAGAGTAATGATGATGTTACAGGTGTTACTGCAGTGAGGGGGTAATGAGGCACAGGAATAATGACATTACAGGAGTTACTGCAGTGAGGGGGTAATGAGGCGCAGGAATAATGACATTACAGGAGTTACTGCAGTGAGAGGGGTTAATGAGGCGCAGGAATAATGACATTACAGGAGTTACTGCAGTGAGGGGGTAATGAGGCGCAGGAGTAACGACATTACAGGAGTTACTGCAGTGAGGGGGGTTAATGAGGCGCAGGAATAATGACGTTACAGGAGTTACTGCAGTGAGGGGGTAATGAGGCACAGGAGTAATGATGACATTACAGGAGGTACTGCAGTGAGTGGGGTAATGAGGCACAGGAATAATAACATTACAGGAGTTACTGCAGTGAGGGGGGTAATGATGCACAGGAATAATAACACTACAGGAGTTACTGCAGTGAGGGGGGTAATGAGGCACAGGAGTAATAACATTACAGGAGGTACTGCAGTGAGGGGGGTAATGAGGCACAGGAATAATGACATTACAGGAGCTACTGCAGTGAGGGTGTAATGAGGCTCAGGAATAATGACATTACAGGAGTTACTGCAGTGAGGGGGTAATGAGGCGCAGGAATATTGACGTTACAGGAGTTACTGCAGTGAGGGGGTAATGAGGCACAGGAATAATGACATTGCAGGAGTTACTGCAGTGAGGGAGTAATGAGGCACAGGAGTATTGATGACATTACAGGAGGTACTGCAGTGAGGGGGCTAATGAGGCACAGGAATAATAACATTACAGGAGTTACTGCAGTGAGGGGGTAATGAGGCACAGGAATAACAACATTACAGGAGTTACTGCAGTGAGGGGGGTAATGAGGCACAGGAATAATAACATTACAGGATTTACTGCAGTGAGGGGGGTTAATGAGGCGCAAGACTAATGATGACGCTACAGGTGTTACTGCAGTGAGGGGGGTTAATGAGGCGCAAGAATAATGACATTACAGGAGTTACTGCAGTGAGGGGGGTAATGAGGCACAGGAATAATGACATTACAGGAGGTACTGCAGTGAGGGGGGTAATGAGACCCAGGAATAATAGCATTACAGGAGTTACTGCAGTGAGGGGGTAATGAGGCGCAAGAGTAATGATGTTACAGGTGTTACTGCAGTGAGGGGGTAATGAGGCACAGGAGTAATGATGTTACAGGTGTTACTGCAGTGAGGGGGTAATGAGGCACAGGAATAATGACATTACAGGAGTTACTGCAGTGAGGGGGTAATGAGGCGCAGGAATAATGACATTACAGGAGTTACTGCAGTTAGAGGGGTTAATGAGGCGCAGGAATAATGACATTACAGGAGTTACTGCAGTGAGGGGGTAATGAGGCGCAGGACTAACGACATTACAGGAGTTACTGCAGTGAGGGGGGTTAATGAGGCGCAGGAATAATGACGTTACAGGAGTTACTGCAGTGAGGGGGTAATGAGGCACAGGAGTAATGACATTACAGGAGGTACTGCAGTGAGGGGGGTAATGAGGCACAGGAATAATAACATTACAGGAGTTACTGCAGTGAGGGGGGTAATGAGGCACAGGAATAATAACATTACAGGAGTTACTGCAGTGAGGGAGGTAATGAGGCACAGGAGTAATAACATTACAGGAGTTACTGCAGTGAGGGGGGTTAATGAGGCGCAGGAGTAATGATGACATTACAGGAGCTACTGCAGTGAGGGTGTAATGAGGCACAGGAATAATAACATTACAGGAGTTACTGCAGTGAGGGGGGTAATGAGGCACAGGAATAATAACATTACAGGAGTTACTGCAGTGAGGGAGGTAATGAGGCACAGGAGTAATAACATTACAGGAGTTACTGCTGTGAGGGGGTAATGAGGCGCAGGAATATTGACGTTACAGGAGTTGCTGCAGTGAGGGGGTAATGAGGCACAGGAATAATGACGTTACAGGAGTTACTGCAGTGAGGGGGTAATGAGGCGCAGGAATAATGATGTTACAGGAGTTACTGCAGTGAGGGGGTAATGAGGCACAGGAATAATGACGTTACAGGAGTTACTGCAGTGAGGGGGTAATGAGGGACAGGAATATTGATGTTACAGGAGTTGCTGCAGTGAGGGGTTAATGAGGCGCAGGAGTAATGACGTTACAGGAGTTACTGCAGTGAGGGGTTAATGAGGCGCAGGAGTAATGACGTTACAGGAGTTACTGCAGTGAGGGGGTAATGAGGCGCAGGAATAATGACGTTACAGGAGTTAATGCAGTGAGGGGTTAATGAGGCACAGGAATAATGACGTTACAGGAGTTACTGCAGTGAGGGGGTAATGAGGCACAGGAATAATGACGTTACAGGAGTTACTGCAGTGAGGGGGTAATGAGGCGCAGGAATAATGACGTTACAGGAGTTACTGCAGTGAGGGAGGTAATGAGGCGCAGGAGTAATGACGTTACAGGAGTTACTGCAGTGAGGGAGTAATGAGGCGCAGGAGTAATGACAGTACAGGAGTTAATGCTGTGAGGGGGTAATGAGGCACAGGAATAATGACATTACAGGAGTTACTGCAGTGAGGGGGTAATGAGGCGCAGGAGTAATGACAGTACAGGAGTTACTGCAGTGAGGGGGTAATGAGGCACAGGAGTAATGACATTACAGGAGTTACTGCAGTGAGGGGGTAATGAGGCGCAGGAGTAATGACATTACAGGAGTTACTGCAGTGAGGGGGTAATGAGGCGCAGGAATAATGACATTACAGGAGTTACTGCAGTGAGGGAGTAATGAGGCACAGGAATAATGACATTACAGGAGGTACTGCAGTGAGGGGGGTAATGAGGCACAGGAATAATAACATTACAGGAGTTACTGCAGTGAGGGGGGTAATGAGGCACAGGAATAATAACATTATAGGAGTTACTGCAGTGAGGGGGGTAATGAGGCACAGGAATATAACATTACAGGAGTTACTGCAGTGAGGGGGGTTAATGAGGTGCAAGAGTAATGATGACGTTACAGGTGTTACTGCAGTGAGGGGCTAATGAGGCGCAGAAATAATGACATTACAGGAGTTACTGCAGTGAGGGGGGTAATGAGGCACAGGAATAATGACATTACAGGAGGTACTGCAGTGAGGGGGGTAATGAGGCCCAGGAATAATAACATTACAGGAGTTACTGCAGTGAGGGGGTAATGAGGCGCAAGAGTAATGATGATGTTACAGGTGTTACTGCAGTGAGGGGGTAATGAGGCACAGGAATAATGACATTACAGGAGTTACTGCAGTGAGGGGGTAATGAGGCGCAGGAATAATGACATTACAGGAGTTACTGCAGTGAGAGGGGTTAATGAGGCGCAGGAATAATGACATTACAGGAGTTACTGCAGTGAGGGGGTAATGAGGCGCAGGAGTAACGACATTACAGGAGTTACTGCAGTGAGGGGGGTTAATGAGGCGCAGGAATAATGACGTTACAGGAGTTAATGCAGTGAGGGGGTAATGAGGCACAGGAGTAATGATGACATTACAGGAGGTACTGCAGTGAGTGGGGTAATGAGGCACAGGAATAATAACATTACAGGAGTTACTGCAGTGAGGGGGGTAATGATGCACAGGAATAATAACACTACAGGAGTTACTGCAGTGAGGGGGGTAATGAGGCACAGGAGTAATAACATTACAGGAGTTACTGCAGTGAGGGGGGTTAATGAGGCGCAGGAGTAATGATGACATTACAGGAGGTACTGCAGTGAGGGTGTAATGAGGCTCAGGAATAATGACATTACAGGAGTTACTGCAGTGAGGGGGTAATGAGGCGCAGGAATATTGACGTTACAGGAGTTACTGCAGTGAGGGAGTAATGAGGCACAGGAGTATTGATGACATTACAGGAGGTACTGCAGTGAGGGGGCTAATGAGGCACAGGAATAATAACATTACAGGAGTTACTGCAGTGAGGGGGTAATGAGGCACAGGAATAACAACATTACAGGAGTTACTGCAGTGAGGGGGGTAATGAGGCACAGGAATAATAACATTACAGGATTTACTGCAGTGAGGGGGGTTAATGAGGCGCAAGAGTAATGATGACGCTACAGGTGTTACTGCAGTGAGGGGGTAATGAGGCGCAAGAATAATGACATTACAGGAGTTACTGCAGTGAGGGGGGTAATGAGGCACAGGAATAATGACATTACAGGAGGTACTGCAGTGAGGGGGGTAATGAGGCCCAGGAATAATAACATTACAGGAGTTACTGCAGTGAGGGGGTAATGAGGCGCAAGAGTAATGATGTTACAGGTGTTACTGCAGTGAGGGGGTAATGAGGCACAGGAATAATGACATTACAGGAGTTACTGCAGTGAGGGGGTAATGAGGCACAGGAATAATAACATTACAGGAGTTACTGCAGTGAGGGGGGTAATGAGGCACAGGAATAATAACATTACAGGAGTTACTGCAGTGAGGGGGGTAATGAGGCACAGGAGTAATAACATTACAGGAGTTACTGCAGTGAGGGGGTAATGAGGCGCAGGAATAATGATGACATTACAGGAGCTACTGCAGTGAGGGTGTAATGAGGCTCAGGAATAATGACATTACAGGAGTTACTGCAGTGAGGGGGTAATGAGGCGCAGGAATATTGACGTTACAGGAGTTGCTGCAGTGAGGGGGTAATGAGGCACAGGAATAATGACGTTACAGGAGTTACTGCAGTGAGGGGGTAATGAGGCGCAGGAATAATGATGTTACAGGAGTTACTGCAGTGAGGGGGTAATGAGGCACAGGAATAATGACGTTACAGGAGTTACTGCAGTGAGGGGGTAATGAGGGACAGGAATATTGATGTTACAGGAGTTGCTGCAGTGAGGGGGTAATGAGGCGCAGGAATAATGACATTACAGGAGTTACTGCAGTGATGGGGTAATGAGGCGCAGGAGTAATGACGTTACAGGAGTTACTGCAGTGAGGGGGTAATGAGGCACAGGAATAATGACATTACAGGAGTTACTGCAGTGAGGGGGTAATGAGGTGCAGGAGTAATGACAGTACAGGAGTTACTGCAGTGAGGGGGTAATGAGGCACAGGAATAATGACATTACAGGAGTTACTGCAGTGAGGGGGTAATGAGGCGCAGGAATAATGACGTTACTGGAGTTACTGCAGTGAGGGGGTAATGAGGCGCAGGAATAATGACATTACAGGAGTTACTGCAGTGAGGGGGTAATAAGGCGCAGGAATAATGATATTACAGGAGTTACTGCAGTGAGGGGGTAATGAGGCACAGGAATAATGACATTACAGGAGTTACTGCAGTGAGGGGGGTAATGAGGCATAGAAATAATGACATTACAGGAGTTACTGCAGTGAGGGAGTGATGAGGCACAGGAGTATTGATGACATTACAGGAGGTACTGCAGTGAGGGGGGTAACGAGGCACAGGAATAATAACATTACAGGAGTTACTGCAGTGAGGGGGGTAATGAGGCACAGGAATAATAATATTACAGGAGTTACTGCAGTGAGGGGGGTAATGAGGCACAGGAATAATAACATTACAGGAGTTACTGCAGTGAGGGGGGTTAATGAGGCGCAAGAGTAATGATGACGTTACAGGTGTTACTGCAGTGAGGGGGGTAATGAGGCACAGAAATAATGACATTACAGGAGGTACTGCAGTGAGGGGGGTAATGAGGCCCAGGAATAATAACATTACAGGAGTTACTGCAGTGAGGGGGTAATGAGGCGCAAGAGTAATGATGATGTTACAGGTGTTACTGCAGTGAGGGGGTAATGAGGCGCAGGAGTAATGATGACATTACAGGAGGTACTGCAGTGAGGGGGGTAATGAGGCACAGGAATAATAACATTACAGGAGTTACTGCAGTGAGGGGGGTAATGAGGCACAGGAATAATAACATTACAGGAGTTACTGCAGTGAGGGGGGTTAATGAGGCGCAGGAGTAATGACGTTACAGGTATTACTGCTGTGAGGGGGTAATGAGGCACAGGAATAATGACATTACAGGAGTTACTGCAATGAGGGGGGTAATGAGGCACAGGAGTAATAACATTACAGGAGTTACTGCAGTGAGGGGGGTTAATGAGGCGCAGGAATAATGACATTACAGGAGCTACTGCAGTGAGGGTGTAATGAGGCTCAGGAATAATGACATTACAGGAGTTACTGCAGTGAGGGGGTAATGAGGCACAGGAATATTGACGTTACAGGAGTTGCTGCATTGAGGGGGTAATGAGGCACAGGAATAATGACATTACAGGAGTTACTGCAGTGAGGGGGTAATGAGGCACAGGAATAATGACGTTATATGAGTTACTGCAGTGAGGGGGTAATGAGGCACAGGAATAATGACATTACAGGAGTTACTGCAGTGAGGGGGTAATGAGGCGCAGGAGTAATGATGACATTACAGGAGTTAATGCAGTGAGGGGTAATGAGGCACAGGAATAATGATATTACAGGAGTTGCTGCAGTGAGGGGGTAATGAGGCACAGGAATAATGACATTACAGGAGTTACTGCAGTGAGGGGGGTAATGAGGCACAGGAATAATGACATTACAGGA
The DNA here is from genome assembly GCF_046119375.1 of Phyllobates terribilis. NCBI lineage: Eukaryota > Metazoa > Chordata > Amphibia > Anura > Dendrobatidae > Phyllobates > Phyllobates terribilis. The sequence continues at coordinate 481,760,973 of NW_027362761.1, read as the reverse complement.
GTTACTGCAGTGAGGGGGGTAATGAGGCACAGGAATAATGACATTATAGGAGTTAGTGCAGTGAGGGGGGTAATGAGGCGCAGGAATAATGACGTTACAGGAGTTACTGCAGTGAGGGGGTAATGAGGCGCATGAGTAATGATGTTACAGGAGTTACTGCAGTGAGGGGGTAATGAGGCGCAGGAGTAATGACAGTACAGGAGTTACTGCAGTGAGGGGGTAATGAGGTACAGGAATAATGACATTACTGGAGTTACTGCAGTGAGGAGGTAATGAGGCACAGGAATAATGACATTACAGGAGTTACCGCACTGAGGGGGTAATGAGGCACAGGAATAATGACAGTACAGGAGTTACTGCAGTGAGGGGGTAATGAGGCGCAGGAATAATGACGTTACAGGAGTTACTGCTGTGAGGGGGTAATGAGGCACAGGAATAATGACTACAGGAGTTACTGCAGTGAGGGGTTAATGAGGCACAGGAATAATGACATTACAGGAGTTACTGCAGCGAGGGGGTTATGAGGCACAGGAATAATGACATTGCAGGAGTTACTGCTGTGAGGGGGTAATGAGGCACAGGAATAATGACGTTACAGTAGTTACTGCAGTGAGGGGGTAATGAGGCGTAGGAATAATGACCACACAGGAGTTACTGCAGTGATGGGGTAATGAGGCGCAGGAATAATGACATTACAGGAGTTACTGCAGTAAGGGGGTTAATGAGGCGCAGAAATAATGACGTTACAGGAGTTACTGCAGTGAGGGGGTAATGAGGCACAGGAATAATGACGTTACAGGAGTTACTGCAGTGAGGGGGTAATGAGGCACAGGAATAATGACGTTACAGAAGTTACTGCAGTGAGGGGGTAATGAGGCACAGGAATAATGACATTACTTGAGTTACTGCAGTGAGGGGTTAATGAGGCACAGGAATAATATTAATGACATTACAGGAGTTACTGCAGTGAGGGGGTAATGAGGCACAGGAATAATATTAATGACATTACAGGAGTTACTGCAGTGAGGGGGTAATGAGGCACAGGAATAATATTAATGACATTACAGGAGTTACTGCAGTGAGGGGGTAATGAGGAGCAGGAATAATGACATTACAGGAGTTACTGCAGTGAGAGGGGTAATGAGGCACAGGAATAATAACATTACTTGAGTTACTGCAGTGAGGGATTAATGAGGCGCAAGAATAATGACATTACAGGAGTTACTGCAGTGAGGGGTTAATGAGGCACAGGAATAATGACGTTACTGCAGTGAGGGGTTAATGAGGCACAGGAGTAATGACATTACAGGAGTTACTGCAGTGAGGGGTTAATGAGGTGCAGGAATAATGACATTACAGGAGTTACTGCAGTGAGGGGTTAATGAGGCACAGGAATAATGACATTACAGGAGTTACTGCAGTGAGGGGGTAATGAGGCGCAGGAATAATGACGTTACAGGAGTTACTGCAGTGAGGGGTAATGAGGCACAGGAATGATGACATTACAGGAGTTAATGCAGTGAGGGGGTAATGAGGCACAGGAATAATGATGACATTACAGGAGTTACTGCAGTGAGGGGGTAATGAGGCACAGGAATAATGACAGTACAGGAGTTACTGCAGTGAGGGGTAATGAGGCGCAGGAACAATGATGACATTACAGGAGTTACTGCAGTGAGGGGGTAATGAGGCGCAGGAGTAATGATGACATTACAGGAGTTACTGCTGTGAAGGGGTAATGAGGCACAGGAATAACGACGTTACAGGAGTTACTGCAGTGAGGGGGTGATGAGGCACAGGAATAATGACGTTACAGGAGTTAGTGCAGTGAGGGGGTAATGAGGCATAGGAATAATGACATTACAGGAGTTACTGCAGTGAGGGGGTAATGAGGCGTTGGAATAATGACATTACAGGAGTTACTGCAGTGAGGGGGTAATGAGGCGCAGGAATAATGATGACATTACAGGAGTTACTGCAGTGAGGGAGTAATGAGGCACAGGAATAATGACATTACAGGAGTTACTGCAGTGAGGGGGTAATGAGGCGCAGGAATAATGACATTACAGGAGTTACTGAAGTGAGGTGGTAATGAGGCGCAGGAATAATGACTTTACTGGAGTTAACGCAGTGAGGGGGTAATGAGGCGCAGGAGTAATGATGACATTACAGGAGTTACTGCAGTGAGGGGGTAATGAGGCGCAGGAGTAATGATGACATTACAGGAGTTACTGCAGTGAGGGGGTAATGAGGCACAGGAATAATGACGTTACAGGAGTTACTGCAGTGAGGGGGTAATGAGGCACAGGAATAATGACATTACAGGAGTTACTGCAGTGAGAGGGTAATGAGGCGCCGGAATAATGACATTACAGGAGTTACTGCAGTGAGGGGGTAATGAGGCACAGAAATAATGACGTTACAGGAGTTACTGCAGTGAGGGGGTAATGAGGCACAGGAATAATGACATTACAGGAGTTACTGCAGTGAGGGGGTAATGAGGCGCAGGAGTAATGATGACATTACAGGAGTTACTGCAGTGTGGGGTAGTGAGGCACAGGAATAATGACGTTACAGGAGTTAATGCAGTGAGGGGTTAATGAGGCACAGGAATAATGACGTTACAGGAGTTACTGCAGTGAGGGGGTAATGAGGCCCCGGAATAATGACATTACAGGAGTTACTGCAGTGAGGGGGTAATGAGGCGCAGGAGTAATGACGTTACAGGAGTTACTGCAGTGAGGGGGGTAATGAGGCACAGGAATAATAACATTACAGGATTTACTGCAGTGAGGGGGGTTAATGAGGCGCAAGAGTAATGATGACGCTACAGGTGTTACTGCAGTGAGGGGGTAATGAGGCGCAAGAATAATGACATTACAGGAGTTACTGCAGTGAGGGGGGTAATGAGGCACAGGAATAATGACATTACAGGAGGTACTGCAGTGAGGGGGGTAATGAGACCCAGGAATAATAGCATTACAGGAGTTACTGCAGTGAGGGGGTAATGAGGCGCAAGAGTAATGATGTTACAGGTGTTACTGCAGTGAGGGGGTAATGAGGCACAGGAATAATGACATTACAGGAGTTACTGCAGTGAGGGGGTAATGAGGCGCAGGAATAATGACATTACAGGAGTTACTGCAGTTAGAGGGGTTAATGAGGCGCAGGAATAATGACATTACAGGAGTTACTGCAGTGAGGGGGTAATGAGGCGCAGGAGTAACGACATTACAGGAGTTACTGCAGTGAGGGGGGTTAATGAGGCGCAGGAATAATGACGTTACAGGAGTTACTGCAGTGAGGGGGTAATGAGGCACAGGAGTAATGACATTACAGGAGGTACTGCAGTGAGGGGGGTAATGAGGCACAGGAATAATAACATTACAGGAGTTACTGCAGTGAGGGGGGTAATGAGGCACAGGAATAATAACATTACAGGAGTTACTGCAGTGAGGGAGGTAATGAGGCACAGGAGTAATAACATTACAGGAGTTACTGCAGTGAGGGGGGTTAATGAGGCGCAGGAGTAATGATGACATTACAGGAGCTACTGCAGTGAGGGTGTAATGAGGCTCAGGAATAATGACATTACAGGAGTTACTGCAGTGAGGGGGTAATGAGGCGCAGGAATATTGACGTTACAGGAGTTGCTGCAGTGAGGGGGTAATGAGGCACAGGAATAATGACGTTACAGGAGTTACTGCAGTGAGGGGGTAATGAGGCGCAGGAATAATGATGTTACAGGAGTTACTGCAGTGAGGGGTTAATGAGGCGCAGGAGTAATGACGTTACAGGAGTTACTGCAGTGAGGGGTTAATGAGGCGCAGGAGTAATGACGTTACAGGAGTTACTGCAGTGAGGGGGTAATGAGGCGCAGGAATAATGACGTTACAGGAGTTAATGCAGTGAGGGGTTAATGAGGCACAGGAATAATGACGTTACAGGAGTTACTGCAGTGAGGGGGTAATGAGGCACAGGAATAATGACGTTACAGGAGTTACTGCAGTGAGGGAGGTAATGAGGCGCAGGGGTAATGACGTTACAGGAGTTACTGCAGTGAGGGAGTAATGAGGCGCAGGAGTAATGACAGTACAGGAGTTAATGCTGTGAGGGGGTAATGAGGCACAGGAATAATGACATTACAGGAGTTACTGCAGTGAGGGGGTAATGAGTTTCAGGAATAATGACATTACAGGAGTTACTGCAGTGAGGGGGTAATGAGGCGCAGGAGTAATGACAGTACAGGAGTTACTGCAGTGAGGGGGTAATGAGGCACAGGAGTAATGACATTACAGGAGTTACTGCAGTGAGGGGGTAATGAGGCGCAGGAGTAATGACATTACAGGAGTTACTGCAGTGAGGGGGTAATGAGGCGCAGGAATAATGACATTACAGGAGTTACTGCAGTGAGGGGGTAATGAGGCACAGGAATAATGACATTACAGGAGGTACTGCAGTGAGGGGGGTAATGAGGCACAGGAATAATAACATTACAGGAGTTACTGCAGTGAGGGGGGTAATGAGGCACAGGAATAATAACATTACAGGAGTTACTGCAGTGAGGGGGGTAATGAGGCACAGGAATATAACATTACAGGAGTTACTGCAGTGAGGGGGGTTAATGAGGCGCAAGAGTAATGATGACGTTACAGGTGTTACTGCAGTGAGGGGGTAATGAGGTGCAGGAATAATGACATTACAGGAGTTACTGCAGTGAGGGGGGTAATGAGGCACAGGAATAATGACATTACAGGAGGTACTGCAGTGAGGGGGGTAATGAGGCCCAGGAATAATAACATTACAGGAGTTACTGCAGTGAGGGGGTAATGAGGCGCAAGAGTAATGATGATGTTACAGGTGTTACTGCAGTGAGGGGGTAATGAGGCACAGGAATAATGACATTACAGGAGTTACTGCAGTGAGGGGGTAATGAGGCGCAGGAATAATGACATTACAGGAGTTACTGCAGTGAGAGGGGTTAATGAGGCGCAGGAATAATGACATTACAGGAGTTACTGCAGTGAGGGGGTAATGAGGCGCAGGAGTAACGACATTACAGGAGTTACTGCAGTGAGGGGGGTTAATGAGGCGCAGGAATAATGACGTTACAGGAGTTACTGCAGTGAGGGGGTAATGAGGCACAGGAGTAATGATGACATTACAGGAGGTACTGCAGTGAGTGGGGTAATGAGGCACAGGAATAATAACATTACAGGAGTTACTGCAGTGAGGGGGGTAATGATGCACAGGAATAATAACACTACAGGAGTTACTGCAGTGAGGGGGGTAATGAGGCACAGGAGTAATAACATTACAGGAGGTACTGCAGTGAGGGGGGTAATGAGGCACAGGAATAATGACATTACAGGAGCTACTGCAGTGAGGGTGTAATGAGGCTCAGGAATAATGACATTACAGGAGTTACTGCAGTGAGGGGGTAATGAGGCGCAGGAATATTGACGTTACAGGAGTTACTGCAGTGAGGGGGTAATGAGGCACAGGAATAATGACATTGCAGGAGTTACTGCAGTGAGGGAGTAATGAGGCACAGGAGTATTGATGACATTACAGGAGGTACTGCAGTGAGGGGGCTAATGAGGCACAGGAATAATAACATTACAGGAGTTACTGCAGTGAGGGGGTAATGAGGCACAGGAATAACAACATTACAGGAGTTACTGCAGTGAGGGGGGTAATGAGGCACAGGAATAATAACATTACAGGATTTACTGCAGTGAGGGGGGTTAATGAGGCGCAAGACTAATGATGACGCTACAGGTGTTACTGCAGTGAGGGGGTAATGAGGCGCAAGAATAATGACATTACAGGAGTTACTGCAGTGAGGGGGGTAATGAGGCACAGGAATAATGACATTACAGGAGGTACTGCAGTGAGGGGGGTAATGAGACCCAGGAATAATAGCATTACAGGAGTTACTGCAGTGAGGGGGTAATGAGGCGCAAGAGTAATGATGTTACAGGTGTTACTGCAGTGAGGGGGTAATGAGGCACAGGAATAATGACATTACAGGAGTTACTGCAGTGAGGGGGTAATGAGGCGCAGGAATAATGACATTACAGGAGTTACTGCAGTTAGAGGGGTTAATGAGGCGCAGGAATAATGACATTACAGGAGTTACTGCAGTGAGGGGGTAATGAGGCGCAGGACTAACGACATTACAGGAGTTACTGCAGTGAGGGGGGTTAATGAGGCGCAGGAATAATGACGTTACAGGAGTTACTGCAGTGAGGGGGTAATGAGGCACAGGAGTAATGACATTACAGGAGGTACTGCAGTGAGGGGGGTAATGAGGCACAGGAATAATAACATTACAGGAGTTACTGCAGTGAGGGGGGTAATGAGGCACAGGAATAATAACATTACAGGAGTTACTGCAGTGAGGGAGGTAATGAGGCACAGGAGTAATAACATTACAGGAGTTACTGCAGTGAGGGGGGTTAATGAGGCGCAGGAGTAATGATGACATTACAGGAGCTACTGCAGTGAGGGTGTAATGAGGCACAGGAATAATAACATTACAGGAGTTACTGCAGTGAGGGGGGTAATGAGGCACAGGAATAATAACATTACAGGAGTTACTGCAGTGAGGGAGGTAATGAGGCACAGGAGTAATAACATTACAGGAGTTACTGCAGTGAGGGGGTAATGAGGCGCAGGAATATTGACGTTACAGGAGTTGCTGCAGTGAGTGGGTAATGAGGCACAGGAATAATGACGTTACAGGAGTTACTGCAGTGAGGGGGTAATGAGGCGCAGGAATAATGATGTTACAGGAGTTACTGCAGTGAGGGGGTAATGAGGCACAGGAATAATGACGTTACAGGAGTTACTGCAGTGAGGGGGTAATGAGGGACAGGAATATTGATGTTACAGGAGTTGCTGCAGTGAGGGGTTAATGAGGCGCAGGAGTAATGACGTTACAGGAGTTACTGCAGTGAGGGGTTAATGAGGCGCAGGAGTAATGACGTTACAGGAGTTACTGCAGTGAGGGGGTAATGAGGCGCAGGAATAATGACGTTACAGGAGTTAATGCAGTGAGGGGTTAATGAGGCACAGGAATAATGACGTTACAGGAGTTACTGCAGTGAGGGGGTAATGAGGCACAGGAATAATGACGTTACAGGAGTTACTGCAGTGAGGGGGTAATGAGGCGCAGGAATAATGACGTTACAGGAGTTACTGCAGTGAGGGAGGTAATGAGGCGCAGGAGTAATGACGTTACAGGAGTTACTGCAGTGAGGGAGTAATGAGGCGCAGGAGTAATGACAGTACAGGAGTTAATGCTGTGAGGGGGTAATGAGGCACAGGAATAATGACATTACAGGAGTTACTGCAGTGAGGGGGTAATGAGTTTCAGGAATAATGACATTACAGGAGTTACTGCAGTGAGGGGGTAATGAGGCGCAGGAGTAATGACAGTACAGGAGTTACTGCAGTGAGGGGGTAATGAGGCACAGGAGTAATGACATTACAGGAGTTACTGCAGTGAGGGGGTAATGAGGCGCAGGAGTAATGACATTACAGGAGTTACTGCAGTGAGGGGGTAATGAGGCGCAGGAATAATGACATTACAGGAGTTACTGCAGTGAGGGGGTAAGGAGGCATAGGAATAATGACATTACAGGAGGTACTGCAGTGAGGGGGGTAATGAGGCACAGGAATAATAACATTACAGGAGTTACTGCAGTGAGGGGGGTAATGAGGCACAGGAATAATAACATTATAGGAGTTACTGCAGTGAGGGGGTAATGAGGCACAGGAATATAACATTACAGGAGTTACTGCAGTGAGGGGGGTTAATGAGGCGCAAGAGTAATGATGACATTACAGGAGTTACTGCAGTGAGGGGGTAATGAGGCGAAGGAGTAACGACATTACAGGAGTTACTGCAGTGAGGGGGGTTAATGAGGCGCAGGAATAATGACGTTACAGGAGTTACTGCAGTGAGGGGGTAATGAGGCACAGGAGTAATGATGACATTACAGGAGGTACTGCAGTGAGTGGGGTAATGAGGCACAGGAATAATAACATTACAGGAGTTACTGCAGTGAGGGGGGTAATGATGCACAGGAATAATAACACTACAGGAGTTACTGCAGTGAGGGGGGTAATGAGGCACAGGAGTAATAACATTACAGGAGGTACTGCAGTGAGGGGGGTAATGAGGCACAGGAATAATGACATTACAGGAGCTACTGCAGTGAGGGTGTAATGAGGCTCAGGAATAATGACATTACAGGAGTTACTGCAGTGAGGGGGTAATGAGGCGCAGGAATATTGACGTTACAGGAGTTACTGCAGTGAGGGGGTAATGAGGCACAGGAATAATGACATTGCAGGAGTTACTGCAGTGAGGGAGTAATGAGGCACAGGAGTATTGATGACATTACAGGAGGTACTGCAGTGAGGGGGCTAATGAGGCACAGGAATAATAACATTACAGGAGTTACTGCAGTGAGGGGGTAATGAGGCACAGGAATAACAACATTACAGGAGTTACTGCAGTGAGGGGGGTAATGAGGCACAGGAATAATAACATTACAGGATTTACTGCAGTGAGGGGGGTTAATGAGGCGCAAGACTAATGATGACGCTACAGGTGTTACTGCAGTGAGGGGGTAATGAGGCGCAAGAATAATGACATTACAGGAGTTACTGCAGTGAGGGGGGTAATGAGGCACAGGAATAATGACATTACAGGAGGTACTGCAGTGAGGGGGGTAATGAGACCCAGGAATAATAGCATTACAGGAGTTACTGCAGTGAGGGGGTAATGAGGCGCAAGAGTAATGATGTTACAGGTGTTACTGCAGTGAGGGGGTAATGAGGCACAGGAATAATGACATTACAGGAGTTACTGCAGTGAGGGGGTAATGAGGCGCAGGAATAATGACATTACAGGAGTTACTGCAGTTAGAGGGGTTAATGAGGCGCAGGAATAATGACATTACAGGAGTTACTGCAGTGAGGGGGTAATGAGGCGCAGGACTAACGACATTACAGGAGTTACTGCAGTGAGGGGGGTTAATGAGGCGCAGGAATAATGACGTTACAGGAGTTACTGCAGTGAGGGGGTAATGAGGCACAGGAGTAATGACATTACAGGAGGTACTGCAGTGAGGGGGGTAATGAGGCACAGGAATAATAACATTACAGGAGTTACTGCAGTGAGGGGGGTAATGAGGCACAGGAATAATAACATTACAGGAGTTACTGCAGTGAGGGAGGTAATGAGGCACAGGAGTAATAACATTACAGGAGTTACTGCAGTGAGGGGGGTTAATGAGGCGCAGGAGTAATGATGACATTACAGGAGCTACTGCAGTGAGGGTGTAATGAGGCACAGGAATAATAACATTACAGGAGTTACTGCAGTGAGGGGGGTAATGAGGCACAGGAATAATAACATTACAGGAGTTACTGCAGTGAGGGAGGTAATGAGGCACAGGAGTAATAACATTACAGGAGTTACTGCAGTGAGGGGGTAATGAGGCGCAGGAATATTGACGTTACAGGAGTTGCTGCAGTGAGTGGGTAATGAGGCACAGGAATAATGACGTTACAGGAGTTACTGCAGTGAGGGGGTAATGAGGCGCAGGAATAATGATGTTACAGGAGTTACTGCAGTGAGGGGGTAATGAGGCACAGGAATAATGACGTTACAGGAGTTACTGCAGTGAGGGGGTAATGAGGGACAGGAATATTGATGTTACAGGAGTTGCTGCAGTGAGGGGTTAATGAAGCGCAGGAGTAATGACGTTACAGGAGTTACTGCAGTGAGGGGTTAATGAGGCGCAGGAGTAATGACGTTACAGGAGTTACTGCAGTGAGGGGGTAATGAGGCGCAGGAATAATGACGTTACAGGAGTTAATGCAGTGAGGGGTTAATGAGGCACAGGAATAATGACGTTACAGGAGTTACTGCAGTGAGGGGGTAATGAGGCACAGGAATAATGACGTTACAGGAGTTACTGCAGTGAGGGGGTAATGAGGCGCAGGAATAATGACGTTACAGGAGTTACTGCAGTGAGGGAGGTAATGAGGCGCAGGAGTAATGACGTTACAGGAGTTACTGCAGTGAGGGAGTAATGAGGCGCAGGAGTAATGACAGTACAGGAGTTAATGCTGTGAGGGGGTAATGAGGCACAGGAATAATGACATTACAGGAGTTACTGCAGTGAGGGGGTAATGAGTTTCAGGAATAATGACATTACAGGAGTTACTGCAGTGAGGGGGTAATGAGGCGCAGGAGTAATGACAGTACAGGAGTTACTGCAGTGAGGGGGTAATGAGGCACAGGAGTAATGACATTACAGGAGTTACTGCAGTGAGGGGGTAATGAGGCGCAGGAGTAATGACATTACAGGAGTTACTGCAGTGAGGGGGTAATGAGGCGCAGGAATAATGACATTACAGGAGTTACTGCAGTGAGGGGGTAATGAGGCACAGGAATAATGACATTACAGGAGGTACTGCAGTGAGGGGGGTAATGAGGCACAGGAATAATAACATTACAGGAGTTACTGCAGTGAGGGGGGTAATGAGGCACAGGAATAATAACATTATAGGAGTTACTGCAGTGAGGGGGTAATGAGGCACAGGAATATAACATTACAGGAGTTACTGCAGTGAGGGGGGTTAATGAGGCGCAAGAGTAATGATGACGTTACAGATGTTACTGCAGTGAGGGGGTAATGAGGCGCAGGAATAATGACATTACAGAAGTTACTGCAGTGAGGGGGGTAATGAGGCACAGGAATAATGACATTACAGGAGGTACTGCAGAGAGGGGGGTAATGAGGCCCAGGAATAATAACATTACAGGAGTTACTGCAGTGAGGGGGTAATGAGGCGCAAGAGTAATGATGATGTTACAGGTGTTACTGCAGTGAGGGGGTAATGAGGCACAGGAATAATGACATTACAGGAGTTACTGCAGTGAGGGGGTAATGAGGCGCAGGAATAATGACATTACAGGAGTTACTGCAGTGAGAGGGGTTAATGAGGCGCAGGAATAATGACATTACAGGAGTTACTGCAGTGAGGGGGTAATGAGGCGCAGGAGTAACGACATTACAGGAGTTACTGCAGTGAGGGGGGTTAATGAGGCGCAGGAATAATGACGTTACAGGAGTTACTGCAGTGAGGGGGTAATGAGGCACAGGAGTAATGATGACATTACAGGAGGTACTGCAGTGAGTGGGGTAATGAGGCACAGGAATAATAACATTACAGGAGTTACTGCAGTGAGGGGGGTAATGATGCACAGGAATAATAACACTACAGGAGTTACTGCAGTGAGGGGGGTAATGAGGCACAGGAGTAATAACATTACAGGAGTTACTGCAGTGAGGGGGGTTAATGAGGCGCAGGAGTAATGATGACATTACAGGAGGTACTGCAGTGAGGGTGTAATGAGGCTCAGGAATAATGACATTACAGGAGTTACTGCAGTGAGGGGGTAATGAGGCGCAGGAATATTGACGTTACAGGAGTTACTGCAGTGAGGGAGTAATGAGGCACAGGAGTATTGATGACATTACAGGAGGTACTGCAGTGAGGGGGCTAATGAGGCACAGGAATAATAACATTACAGGAGTTACTGCAGTGAGGGGGTAATGAGGCACAGGAATAACAACATTACAGGAGTTACTGCAGTGAGGGGGTAATGAGGCACAGGAATAACAACATTACAGGAGTTACTGCAGTGAGGGGGGTAATGAGGCACAGGAATAATAACATTACAGGATTTACTGCAGTGAGGGGGGTTAATGAGGCGCAAGAGTAATGATGACGCTACAGGTGTTACTGCAGTGAGGGGGTAATGAGGCGCAAGAATAATGACATTACAGGAGTTACTGCAGTGAGGGGGGTAATGAGGCACAGGAATAATGACATTACAGGAGGTACTGCAGTGAGGGGGGTAATGAGGCCCAGGAATAATAACATTACAGGAGTTACTGCAGTGAGGGGGTAATGAGGCGCAAGAGTAATGATGTTACAGGTGTTACTGCAGTGAGGGGGTAATGAGGCACAGGAATAATGACATTACAGGAGTTACTGCAGTGAGGGGGTAATGAGGCACAGGAATAATAACATTACAGGAGTTACTGCAGTGAGGGGGGTAATGAGGCACAGGAATAATAACATTACAGGAGTTACTGCAGTGAGGGGGGTAATGAGGCACAGGAGTAATAACATTACAGGAGTTACTGCAGTGAGGGGGTAATGAGGCGCAGGAATAATGATGACATTACAGGAGCTACTGCAGTGAGGGTGTAATGAGGCTCAGGAATAATGACATTACAGGAGTTACTGCAGTGAGGGGGTAATGAGGCGCAGGAATATTGACGTTACAGGAGTTGCTGCAGTGAGGGGGTAATGAGGCACAGGAATAATGACGTTACAGGAGTTACTGCAGTGAGGGGGTAATGAGGCGCAGGAATAATGATGTTACAGGAGTTACTGCAGTGAGGGGGTAATGAGGCACAGGAATAATGACGTTACAGGAGTTACTGCAGTGAGGGGGTAATGAGGGACAGGAATATTGATGTTACAGGAGTTGCTGCAGTGAGGGGGTAATGAGGCGCAGGAATAATGACATTACAGGAGTTACTGCAGTGATGGGGTAATGAGGCGCAGGAGTAATGACGTTACAGGAGTTACTGCAGTGAGGGGGTAATGAGGCACAGGAATAATGACATTACAGGAGTTACTGCAGTGAGGGGGTAATGAGGTGCAGGAGTAATGACAGTACAGGAGTTACTGCAGTGAGGGGGTAATGAGGCACAGGAATAATGACATTACAGGAGTTACTGCAGTGAGGGGGTAATGAGGCGCAGGAATAATGACGTTACTGGAGTTACTGCAGTGAGGGGGTAATGAGGCGCAGGAATAATGACATTACAGGAGTTACTGCAGTGAGGGGGTAATAAGGCGCAGGAATAATGTTATTACAGGAGTTACTGCAGTGAGGGGGGTAATGAGGCACAGAAATAATGACATTACAGGAGTTACTGCAGTGAGGGAGTAATGAGGCACAGGAGTATTGATGACATTACAGGAGGTACTGCAGTGAGGGGGGTAACGAGGCACAGGAATAATAACATTACAGGAGTTACTGCAGTGAGGGGGGTAATGAGGCACAGGAATAATAATATTACAGGAGTTACTGCAGTGAGGGGGGTAATGAGGCACAGGAATAATAACATTACAGGAGTTACTGCAGTGAGGGGGGTTAATGAGGCGCAAGAGTAATGATGACGTTACAGGTGTTACTGCAGTGAGGGGGGTAATGAGGCACAGAAATAATGACATTACAGGAGGTACTGCAGTGAGGGGGGTAATGAGGCCCAGGAATAATAACATTACAGGAGTTACTGCAGTGAGGGGGTAATGAGGCGCAAGAGTAATGATGATGTTACAGGTGTTACTGCAGTGAGGGGGTAATGAGGCGCAGGAATAATGACGTTACAGGAGTTACTGCAGTGAGGGGGTAATGAGGCACAGGAGTAATGATGACATTACAGGAGGTACTGCAGTGAGGGGGGTAATGAGGCACAGGAATAATAACATTACAGGAGTTACTGCAGTGAGGGGGGTAATGAGGCACAGGAATAATAACATTACAGGAGTTACTGCAGTGAGGGGGGTTAATGAGGCGCAGGAGTAATGACGTTACAGGTGTTACTGCTGTGAGGGGGTAATGAGGCACAGGAATAATGACATTACAGGAGTTACTGCAATGAGGGGGGTAATGAGGCACAGGAGTAATAACATTACAGGAGTTACTGCAGTGAGGGGGGTTAATGAGGCGCAGGAATAATGACATTACAGGAGTTACTGCAGTGAGGGGGGTAATGAGGCACAGGAATAATGACATTATAGGAGTTAGTGCAGTGAGGGGGGTAATGAGGCGCAGGAATAATGACGTTACAGGAGTTACTGCAGTGAGGGGGTAATGAGGCGCATGAGTAATGATGTTACAGGAGTTACTGCAGTGAGGGGGTAATGAGGCGCAGGAGTAATGACAGTACAGGAGTTACTGCAGTGAGGGGGTAATGAGGTACAGGAATAATGACATTACTGGAGTTACTGCAGTGAGGAGGTAATGAGGCACAGGAATAATGACATTACAGGAGTTACTGCACTGAGGGGGTAATGAGGCACAGGAATAATGACAGTACAGGAGTTACTGCAGTGAGGGGGTAATGAGGCGCAGGAATAATGACGTTACAGGAGTTACTGCTGTGAGGGGGTAATGAGGCACAGGAATAATGACTACAGGAGTTACTGCAGTGAGGGGTTAATGAGGCACAGGAATAATGACATTACAGGAGTTACTGCAGCGAGGGGGTTATGAGGCACAGGAATAATGACATTGCAGGAGTTACTGCTGTGAGGGGGTAATGAGGCACAGGAATAATGACGTTACAGTAGTTACTGCAGTGAGGGGGTAATGAGGCGTAGGAATAATGACCACACAGGAGTTACTGCAGTGATGGGGTAATGAGGCGCAGGAATAATGACATTACAGGAGTTACTGCAGTAAGGGGGTTAATGAGGCGCAGAAATAATGACGTTACAGGAGTTACTGCAGTGAGGGGGTAATGAGGCACAGGAATAATGACGTTACAGGAGTTACTGCAGTGAGGGGGTAATGAGGCACAGGAATAATGACGTTACAGAAGTTACTGCAGTGAGGGGGTAATGAGGCACAGGAATAATGACATTACTTGAGTTACTGCAGTGAGGGGTTAATGAGGCACAGGAATAATATTAATGACATTACAGGAGTTACTGCAGTGAGGGGGTAATGAGGCACAGGAATAATATTAATGACATTACAGGAGTTACTGCAGTGAGGGGGTAATGAGGCGCAGGAATAATGACATTACAGGACTTACTGGAGCGAGGGGGTAATGAGGAGCAGGAATAATGACATTACAGGAGTTACTGCATTAGGGGGTAATGAGGCACAGGAATAATAACATTACTTGAGTTACTGCAGTGAGGGATTAATGAGGCGCAAGAATAATGACATTACAGGAGTTACTGCAGTGAGGGGTTAATGAGGCACAGGAATAATGACGTTACTGCAGTGAGGGGTTAATGAGGCACAGGAGTAATGACATTACAGGAGTTACTGCAGTGAGGGGTTAATGAGGTGCAGGAATAATGACATTACAGGAGTTACTGCAGTGAGGGGTTAATGAGGCACAGGAATAATGACATTACAGGAGTTACTGCAGTGAGGGGGTAATGAGGCGCAGGAATAATGACGTTACAGGAGTTACTGCAGTGAGGGGTAATGAGGCACAGGAATAATGACGTTACAGAAGTTACTGCAGTGAGGGGGTAATGAGGCACAGGAATGATGACATTACAGGAGTTAATGCAGTGAGGGGGTAATGAGGCACAGGAATAATGATGACATTACAGGAGTTACTGCAGTGAGGGGGTAATGAGGCACAGGAATAATGACAGTACAGGAGTTATTGCAGTGAGGGGTAATGAGGCGCAGGAACAATGATGACATTACAGGAGTTACTGCAGTGAGGGGGTAATGAGGCGCAGGAGTAATGATGACATTACAGGAGTTAGTGCTGTGAAGGGGTAATGAGGCACAGGAATAACGACGTTACAGGAGTTACTGCAGTGAGGGGGTGATGAGGCACAGGAATAATGACGTTACAGGAGTTAGTGCAGTGAGGGGGTAATGAGGCATAGGAATAATGACATTACAGGAGTTACTGCAGTGAGGGGGTAATGAGGCGTTGGAATAATGACATTACAGGAGTTACTGCAGTGAGGGGGTAATGAGGCGCAGGAATAATGATGACATTACAGGAGTTACTGCAGTGAGGGAGTAATGAGGCACAGGAATAATGACATTACAGGAGTTACTGCAGTGAGGGGGTAATGAGGCGCAGGAATAATGACATTACAGGAGTTACTGAAGTGAGGTGGTAATGAGGCGCAGGAATAATGACTTTACTGGAGTTAACGCAGTGAGGGGGTAATGAGGCGCAGGAGTAATGATGACATTACAGGAGTTACTGCAGTGAGGGGGTAATGAGGCGCAGGAGTAATGATGACATTACAGGAGTTACTGCAGTGAGGGGCTAATGAGGCACAGGAATAATGACATTACAGGAGTTACTGCAGTGAGGGGGTAATGAGGCGCAGGAGTAATGATGACATTACAGGAGTTACTGCAGTGTGGGGTAGTGAGGCACAGGAATAATGACGTTACAGAAGTTACTGCAGTGAGGGGGTAATGAGGCACAGGAATAATGACGTTACAGGAGTTACTGCAGTGAGAGGGTAATGAGGCGCCGGAATAATGACATTACAGGAGTTACTGCAGTGAGGGGGTAATGAGGCACAGAAATAATGACGTTACAGGAGTTACTGCAGTGAGGGGGTAATGAGGCACAGGAATAATGACATTACAGGAGTTACTGCAGTGAGGGGGTAATGAGGCGCAGGAGTAATGATGACATTACAGGAGTTACTGCAGTGTGGGGTAGTGAGGCACAGGAATAATGACGTTACAGGAGTTAATGCAGTGAGGGGTTAATGAGGCACAGGAATAATGACGTTACAGGAGTTACTGCAGTGAGGGGGTAATGAGGCGCCGGAATAATGACATTACAGGAGTTACTGCAGTGAGGGGGTAATGAGGCGCAGGAGTAATGACGTTACAGGAGTTACTGCAGTGAGGGGTTAATGAGGCGCAGGAATAATGACATTACAGGAGTTACTGCCGTGAGGAGGATAATGAGGCACAGGAATAATGACATTACAGAAGTTATTGCCGTGAGGAGGTAATGAGGCGTAGGAATAATGACCACACAGGAGTTACTGCAGTGATGGGGTAATGAGGCGCAGGAATAATGACATTACAGGAGTTACTGCAGTAAGGGGGTTAATGAGGCGCAGAAATAATGACGTTACAGGAGTTACTGCAGTGAGGGGGTAATGAGGCACAGGAATAATGACATTACTTGAGTTACTGCAGTGAGGGGTTAATGAGGCACAGGAATAATATTAATGACATTACATGAGTTACTGCAGTGAGGGGGTAATGAGGCACAGGAATAATATTAATGACATTACATGAGTTACTGCAGTGAGGGGGTAATGAGGCACAGGAATAATATTAATGACATTACAGGAGTTACTGCAGTGAGGGGGTAATGAGGCACAGGAATAATGACGTTACAGAAGTTACTGCAGTGAGGGGGTAATGAGGCACAGGAATAATGACATTACTTGAGTTACTGCAGTGAGGGGTTAATGAGGCACAGGAATAATATTAATGACATTACATGAGTTACTGCAGTGAGGGGGTAATGAGGCACAGGAATAATATTAATGACATTACAGGAGTTACTGCAGTGAGGGGGTAATGAGGCGCAGGAATAATGACATTACAGGACTTACTGCAGCGAGGGGGTAATGAGGAGCAGGAATAATGACATTACATGAGTTACTGCAGTGAGGGGGTAATGAGGCACAGGAATAATAACATTACTTGAGTTACTGCAGTGAGGGGTTAATGAGGCGCAAGAATAATGACATTACGGGAGTTACTGCAGTGAGGGATTAATGAGGCTCAGGAATAATGACATTACAGGAGTTACTGCAGTGAGGGGTTAATGAGGCACAGGAGTAATGACATTACAGGAGTTACTGCAGTGAGGGGTTAATGAGGTGCAGGAATAATGACATTACAGGAGTTACTGCAGTGAGGGGTTAATGAGGCACAGGAATAATGACATTACAGGAGTTACTGCAGTGAGGGGGTAATGAGGCGCAGGAATAATGACGTTACAGGAGTTACTGCAGTGAGGGGTAATGAGGCACAGGAATAATGACGTTACAGAAGTTACTGCAGTGAGGGGGTAATGAGGCACAGGAATGATGACATTACAGGAGTTAATGCAGTGAGGGGGTAATGAGGCACAGGAATAATGACAGTACAGGAGTTACTGCACTGAGGGGTAATGAGGCGCAGGAACAATGATGACATTACAGGAGTTACTGCAGTGAGGGGGTAATGAGGCGCAGGAGTAATGATGACATTACAGGAGTTACTGCTGTGAAGGGGTAATGAGGCACAGGAATAATGACGTTACAGTAGTTACTGCAGTGAGGGGGTAATGAGGCGCAGGAGTAATGATGACATTACAGGAGTTACTGCTGTGAAGGGGTAATGAGGCACAGGAATGATGACATTACAGGAGTTACTGCAGTGAGGGGGTAATGAGGCGCAGGAATAATGACATTACAGGACTTACTGCAGCGAGGGGGTAATGAGGAGCAGGAATAATGACATTACAGGAGTTACTGCAGTGAGGGGGTAATGAGGCACAGGAATAATAACATTACTTGAGTTACTGCAGTGAGGGGTTAATGAGGCGCAAGAATAATGACATTACAGGAGTTACTGCAGTGAGGGGTTAATGAGGCACAGGAATAATGACATTACAGGAGTTACTGCAGTGAGGGGTTAATGAGGCACAGGAATAATGACATTACAGGAGTTACTGCAGTGAGGGGTTAATGAGGTGCAGGAATAATAACATTACAGGAGTTACTGCAGTGAGGGGTTAATGAGGCACAGGAATAATGACATTACAGGAGTTACTGCAGTGAGGGGTAATGAGGCACAGGAATAATGACGTTACAGAAGTTACTGCAGTGAGGGGGTAATGAGGCACAGGAATGATGACATTACAGGTGTTACTGCAGTGAGGGGGTAATGAGGCACAGGAATAATGATGACATTACAGGAGTTACTGCAGTGAGGGGGTAATGAGGCACAGGAATAATGACAGTACAGGAGTTACTGCAGTGAGGGGTAATGAGGCGCAGGAACAATGATGACATTACAGCAGTTACTGCAGTGAGGGGGTAATGAGGCGCAGGAGTAATGATGACATTACAGGAGTTACTGCTGTGAAGGGGTAATGAGGCACAGGAATAATGACGTTACAGTAGTTACTGCAGTGAGGGGGTAATGAGGCACAGGAATAATGACGTTACAGAAGTTACTGCAGTGAGGGGGTAATGAGGCACAGGAATAATGACGTTACAGGAGTTAATGCAGTGAGGGGTTAATGAGGCACAGGAATAATGACGTTACAGGAGTTACTGCAGTGAGGGGGTAATGAGGCGCAGGAATAATGACGTTACAGGAGTTACTGCAGTGAGGGGTAATGAGGCACAGGAATAATGACGTTACAGAAGTTACTGCAGTGAGGGGGTAATGAGGCACAGGAATGATGACATTACAGGAGTTACTGCAGTGAGGGGGTAATGAGGCACAGGAATAATGACGTTACAGGAGTTACTGCAGTGAGGGGTAATGAGGCACAGGAATAATGACGTTACAGAAGTTACTGCAGTGAGGGGGTAATGAGGCACAGGAATGATGACATTACAGGAGTTACTGCAGTGAGGGGGTAATGAGGCACAGGAATAATGACAGTACAGGAGTTACTGCAGTGAGGGGTAATGAGGCGCAGGAATAATGATGACATTACAGGAGTTACTGCAGTGAGGGGGTAATGAGGCGCAGGAGTAATGATGACATTACAGGAGTTACTGCTGTGAGGGGGTAATGAGGCAAAGGAATAATGACATTACAGTAGTTACTGCAGTGAGGGGGTAATGAGGCACAGGAATAATGACGTTACAGGAGTTACTGCAGTGAGGGGGTAATGAGGCACAGGAATAATGACGTTACAGGAGTTAATGCAGTGAGGGGTTAATGAGGCACAGGAATAATGACGTTACAGGAGTTACTGCAGTGAGGGGGTAATGAGGCGCAAGAATAATGACATTACAGGAGTTACTGCAGTGAGGGGGTAATGAGGCGCAGGAGTAATGACGTTACAGGAGTTACTGCAGTGAGGGGTTAATGAGGCACAGGAATAATGACATTACAGGAGTTACTGCAGTGAGGGGGTAATGAGGCGCAGGAGTAATGACTTTACAGGAGTTACTGCAGTGAGGGGTTAATGAGGCGCAGGAACAATGACGTTACAGGAGTTACTGCAGTGAGGGGTTAATGAGGCGCAGGAATAATGACATTACAGGAGTTACTGCAGTGAGGGGGTAATGAGGCGCAGGAATAATGACATTACAGGAGTTACTGCAGTGAGGGGAGTTAATGAGGCGCAGGAGTAATGACGTTACAGGAGTTACTGCCGTGAGGAGGTAATGAGGCGTAGGAATAATGACCACACAGGAGTTACTGCAGTGATGGGGTAATGAGGCGCAGGAATAATGACATTACAGGAGTTACTGCAGTAAGGGGGTTAATGAGGCGCAGAAATAATGACGTTACTGGAGTTACTGCAGTGAGGGGGTAATGAGGCACAGGAATAATGACATTACAGGAGTTACTGCAGTGAGGGGGTAATGAGGCACAGGAATAATGACATTACAGGAGTTACTGCAGTGAGGGGGTAATGAGGCGCAGGAGTAATGACGTTACAGGAGTTACTGCAGTGAGGGGGTAATGAGGCGCAGGAGTTACTGCAGTGAGGGGGTAATGAGGCGCAGGAATAATGACGTTACAGGAGTTACTGCAGTGAGGGGGTAATGAGGCACAGGAATAATAACATTACTTGAGTTACTGCAGTGAGGGGTTAATGAGGCGCAAGAATAATGACATTACAGGAGTTACTGCAGTGAGGGGTTAATGAGGCGCAGGAATAATGACATTACAGGAGTTACTGCAGTGATGGGGTAATGAGGCGCAGGAATAATGACATTACAGGAGTTACTGCAGTGAGGGGGGTAATGAGGCGCAGGAGTAATGACATTACAGGAGTTACTGCAGTGAGGGGGTAATGAGGCACAGGAATAATGACGTTACAGAAGTTACTGCAGTGAGGGGGTAATGAGGCGCAGGAGTAATGACATTACAGGAGTTACTGCAGTGATGGGGTAATGAGGCGCAGGAATAATGACATTACAGGAGTTACTGCAGTGAGGGGGGTAATGAGGCGCAGGAGTAATGACATTACAGGAGTTACTGCAGTGAGGGGGTAATGAGGCACAGGAATAATGACATTACAGGTGTTACTGCAGTGAGGGGTTAATGAGGTGCAGGAATAATAACATTACAGGAGTTACTGCAGTGAGGGGTTAATGAGGCACAGGAATAATGACATTACAGGAGTTACTGCAGTGAGGGGGTAATGAGGCGCAGGAATAATGACGTTACAGGAGTTACTGCAGTGAGGGGGTAATGAGGCACAGGAATGATGACATTACAGGTGTTACTGCAGTGAGGGGGTAATGAGGCACAGGAATAATGATGACATTACAGGAGTTACTGCAGTGAGGGGGTAATGAGGCACAGGAATAATGACAGTACAGGAGTTACTGCAGTGAGGGGTAATGAGGCGCAGGAACAATGATGACATTACAGGAGTTACTGCAGTGAGGGGGTAATGAGGCGCAGGAGTAATGATGACATTACAGGAGTTACTGCTGTGAAGGGGTAATGAGGCACAGGAATAATGACATTACAGGGGTTACTGCAGTGAGGGGGTAATGTGGCGCAGGAATAATGACATTACAGGAGTTACTGCAGTGAGGGGGTAATGAGGCACAGGAATAATGACATTACAGGAGTTACTGCAGTGAGGGGGTAATGAGGCGCAGGAGTAATGATGACATTACAGGAGTTACTGCAGTGAGGGGGTAATGAGGCACAGGAATAATGACGTTACAGGAGTTACTGCAGTGAGGGGGTAATGAGGCACAGGAATAATGACGTTACAGGAGTTACTGCAGTGAGGGGGTAATGAGGCACAGGAATAATGACATTACAGGAGTTACTGCAGTGAGGGGGTAATGAGGCACAGGAATAATGACATTACAGGAGTTACTGCAGTGAGGGGGTAATGAGGCACAGGAATAATGACATTACAGGAGTTACTGCAGTGAGGGGGTAATGAGGCGCAGGAATAATTATGACATTACAGGAGTTACTGCAGTGAGGGGGTAACGAGGCGCAGGAGTAATGACGTTACAGGAGTTACTGCAGTGAGGGGTTAATGAGTCGCAGGAATAATGACATTACAGAAGTTACTGCAGTGAGGGGGTAATGAGGCACAGGAATAATGACGTTACAGGAGTTGCTGCAGTGAGGGGTTAATGAGGCGCAGGAATAATGACGTTACAGGAGTTACTGCAGTGAGGGGTTAATGAGGCACAGGAATAATGACATTACAGGAGTTACTGCAGTGAGGGGTTAATGAGGCGCAGGAATAATGACGTTACAGGAGTTACTGCAGTGAGGGGTAATGAGGCACAGGAATAATGACGTTACAGAAGTTACTGCAGTGAGAGGGTAATGAGGCACAGGAATGATGACATTACAGGAGTTACTGCAGTGAGGGGGTAATGAGGCATAGGAATAATGACAGTACAGGAGTTACTGCAGTGAGGGGTAATGAGGCGCAGGAATAATGATGACAGTATAGGAGTTACTGCAGTGAGGAGGTAATGAGGCGCAGGAGTAATGATGACATTACAGGAGTTACTGCTGTGAGGGGGTAATGAGGCACAGGAATAATGACGTTACAGTAGTTACTGCAGTGAGGGTAAATGAGGCACAGGAATAATGATGTTACAGGAGTTACTGCAGTGAGGGGTTAATGAGGCACAGAAATAATGACGTTACAGGAGTTAATGCAGTGAGGGGTTAATGAGGCACAGGAATAATGACGTTACAGGAGTTACTGCAGTGAGGGAGTAATGAGGCGCAGGAATAATGACATTACAGGAGTTACTGCAGTGAGGGGGTAATGAGGCGCAGGAGTAATGACGTTACAGGAGTTACTGCAGTGAGGGGTTAATGAGGCGCAGGAATAATGACATTACAGGAGTTACTGCAGTGAGGGGGTAATGAGGCGCAGGAGTAATGACGTTACAGGAGTTACTGCCGTGAGGAGGTAATGAGGCGTAGGAATAATGACCACACAGGAGTTACTGCAGTGATGGGGTAATGAGGCGCAGGAATAATGACATTACAGGAGTTACTGCAGTAAGGGGGTTAATGAGGCGCAGAAATATTGACGTTACTGGAGTTACTGCAGTGAGGGGGTAATGAGGCACAGGAATAATGACGTTACAGGAGTTACTGCAGTGAGGGGGTAACGAGGCGCAGGAGTAATGACGTTACAGGAGTTACTGCAGTGAGGGGTTAATGAGTCGCAGGAATAATGACATTACAGGAGTTACTGCAGTGAGGGGGTAATGAGGCACAGGAATAATGACGTTACAGGAGTTGCTGCAGTGAGGGGTTAATGAGGCGCAGGAATAATGACGTTACAGGAGTTACTGCAGTGAGGGGTTAATGAGGCACAGGAATAATGACATTACAGGAGTTACTGCAGTGAGGGGTTAATGAGGCGCAGGAATAATGACGTTACAGGAGTTACTGCAGTGAGGGGTAATGAGGCACAGGAATAATGACGTTACAGAAGTTACTGCAGTGAGAGGGTAATGAGGCACAGGAATGATGACATTACAGGAGTTACTGCAGTGAGGGGGTAATGAGGCATAGGAATAATGACAGTAAAGGAGTTACTGCAGTGAGGGGTAATGAGGCGCAGGAATAATGATGACAGTATAGGAGTTACTGCAGTGAGGAGGTAATGAGGCGCAGGAGTAATGATGACATTACAGGAGTTACTGCTGTGAGGGGGTAATGAGGCACAGGAATAATGACGTTACAGTAGTTACTGCAGTGAGGGTAAATGAGGCACAGGAATAATGATGTTACAGGAGTTACTGCAGTGAGGGGTTAATGAGGCACAGAAATAATGACGTTACAGGAGTTAATGCAGTGAGGGGTTAATGAGGCACAGGAATAATGACGTTACAGGAGTTACTGCAGTGAGGGAGTAATGAGGCGCAGGAATAATGACATTACAGGAGTTACTGCAGTGAGGGGGTAATGAGGCGCAGGAGTAATGACGTTACAGGAGTTACTGCAGTGAGGGGTTAATGAGGCGCAGGAATAATGACATTACAGGAGTTACTGCAGTGAGGGGGTAATGAGGCGCAGGAGTAATGACGTTACAGGAGTTACTGCCGTGAGGAGGTAATGAGGCGTAGGAATAATGACCACACAGGAGTTACTGCAGTGATGGGGTAATGAGGCGCAAGAATAATGACATTACAGGAGTTACTGCAGTAAGGGGGTTAATGAGGCGCAGAAATATTGACGTTACTGGAGTTACTGCAGTGAGGGGGTAATGAGGTACAGGAATAATGACGTTACAGGAGTTACTGCAGTGAGGGGGTAATGAGGCACAGGAATAATGACATTACAGGAGTTACTGCAGTGAGGGGGTAATGAGGCGCAGGAGTAATGACGTTACAGGAGTTACTGCAGTGAGGGGGTAATGAGGCGCAGGAGTAATGACGTTACAGGAGTTACTGCAGTGAGGGGGTAATGAGGCGCAGGAATAATGACGTTACAGGAGTTACTGCAGTGAGGGGGTAATGAGGCACAGGAATAATAACATTACTTGAGTTACTGCAGTGAGGGGTTAATGAGGCGCAAGAATAATGACATTACAGGAGTTACTGCAGTGAGGGGTTAATGAGGCACAGGAATAATGACATTACAGGAGTTACTGCAGTGAGGGGTTAATGAGGCGCAGGAATAATGACATTACAGGAGTTACTGCAGTGATGGGGTAATGAGGCGCAGGAATAATGACATTACAGGAGTTACTGCAGTGAGGGGGGTAATGAGGCGCAGGAGTAATGACATTACAGGAGTTACTGCAGTGAGGGGGTAATGAGGCACAGGAATAATGACGTTACAGAAGTTACTGCAGTGAGGGGGTAATGAGGCGCAGGAGTAATGACATTACAGGAGTTACTGCAGTGATGGGGTAATGAGGCGCAGGAATAATGACATTACAGGAGTTACTGCAGTGAGGGGGGTAATGAGGCGCAGGAGTAATGACATTACAGGAGTTACTGCAGTGAGGGGGTAATGAGGCACAGGAATAATGACATTACAGGAGTTACTGCAGTGAGGGGGGTAATGAGGCGCAGGAGTAATGACATTACAGGAGTTACTGCAGTGAGGGGGTAATGAGGCACAGGAATAATGACATTACAGGAGTTACTGCAGTGAGGGGTTAATGAGGTGCAGGAATAATAACATTACAGGAGTTACTGCAGTGAGGGGTTAATGAGGCACAGGAATAATGACATTACAGGAGTTACTGCAGTGAGGGGGTAATGAGGCGCAGGAATAATGACGTTACAGGAGTTACTGCAGTGAGGGGTAATGAGGCACAGGAATAATGACGTTACAGAAGTTACTGCAGTGAGGGGGTAATGAGGCACAGGAATGATGACATTACAGGTGTTACTGCAGTGAGGGGGTAATGAGGCACAGGAATAATGATGACATTACAGGAGTTACTGCAGTGAGGGGGTAATGAGGCACAGGAATAATGACAGTACAGGAGTTACTGCAGTGAGGGGTAATGAGGCGCAGGAACAATGATGACATTACAGGAGTTACTGCAGTGAGGGGGTAATGAGGCGCAGGAGTAATGATGACATTACAGGAGTTACTGCTGTGAAGGGGTAATGAGGCACAGGAATAATGACGTTACAGTAGTTACTGCAGTGAGGGGGTAATGAGGCACAGGAATAATGACGTTACAGAAGTTACTGCAGTGAGGGGGTAATGAGGCACAGGAATAATGACGTTACAGGAGTTAATGCAGTGAGGGGTTAATGAGGCACAGGAATAATGACGTTACAGGAGTTACTGCAGTGAGGGGGTAATGAGGCGCAGGAATAATGACGTTACAGGAGTTACTGCAGTGAGGGGTAATGAGGCACAGGAATAATGACGTTACAGGAGTTACTGCAGTGAGGGGTTAATGAGGCACAGGAATAATGACGTTACAGGAGTTACTGCAGTGAGGGGTAATGAGGCACAGGAATAATGACGTTACAGAAGTTACTGCAGTGAGGGGGTAATGAGGCACAGGAATGATGACATTACAGGAGTTACTGCAGTGAGGGGGTAATGAGGCACAGGAATAATGACAGTACAGGAGTTACTGCAGTGAGGGGTAATGAGGCGCAGGAATAATGATGACATTACAGGAGTTACTGCAGTGAGGGGGTAATGAGGCGCAGGAGTAATGATGACATTACAGGAGTTACTGCTGTGAGGGGTTAATGAGGCACAGGAATAATGACATTACAGGAGTCACTGCAGTGAGGGGGTAATGAGGCGCAGGAGTAATGACTTTACAGGAGTTACTGCAGTGAGGGGTTAATGAGGCGCAGGAACAATGACGTTACAGGAGTTACTGCAGTGAGGGGTTAATGAGGCACAGGAATAATGACGTTACAGGAGTTACTGCAGTGAGGGGGTAATGAGGCACAGGAATAGTGATGTTACAGGAGTTACTGCAGTGAGGGGGTAATGAGGCGCAGGAGTAATGATGACATTACAGGAGTTACTGCAGTGAGGGGGTAATGAGGCACAGGAATAATGACATGACGGGTTACTGCAGTGAGGGGGTAATGTGGCGCAGGAATAATGACATTACAGGAGTTACTGCAGTGAGAGGGTAATGAGGCACAGGAATAATGACATTACAGGAGTTACTGCAGTGAGGGGGTAATGAGGCGCAGGAGTAATGATGACATTACAGGAGTTACTGCAGTGAGGGGGTAATGAGGCACAGGAATAATGACGTTACAGGAGTTACTGCAGTGAGGGGGTAATGAGGCACAGGAATAATGACATTACAGGAGTTACTGCAGTGAGGGGGTAATGAGGCACAGGAATAATGACATTACAGGAGTTACTGCAGTGAGGGTGTAATGAGGCACAGGAATAATGACAGTACAGGAGTTACTGCAGTGAGGGGTAATGAGGCGCAGGAATAATGATGACATTACAGGAGTTACTGCAGTGAGGGGGTAATGAGGCGCAGGAGTAATAATGACATTACAGGAGTTACTGCTGTGAGGGGGTAATGAGGCACAGGAATAATGACGTTACAGTAGTTACTGCAGTGAGGGGGTAATGAGGCACAGGAATAATGACGTTACAGGAGTTACTGCAGTGAGGGGGTAATGAGGTACAGGAATAATGACGTTACAGGAGTTAATGCAGTGAGGGGTTAATGAGGCACAGGAATAATGACTTTACAGGAGTTACTGCAGTGAGGGGGTAATGAGGCGCAGGAGTAATGATGTTACAGGAGTTACTGCAGTCAGGGGTTAATGAGGCGCAGGAGTAATGATGACATTACAGGAGTTACTGCTGTGAGGGGGTAATGAGGCACAGGAATAATGACGTTACAGTAGTTACTGCAGTGAGGGGGTAATGAGGCGCAGGAATAATGATGACATTACAGGAGTTACTGCAGTGAGGGGGTAATGAGGCGCAGGAGTAATGATGACATTACAGGAGTTACTGCTGTGAAGGGGTAATGAGGCACAGGAATAATGACGTTACAGTAGTTACTGCAGTGAGGGGGTAATGAGGCACAGGAATAATGACGTTACAGAAGTTACTGCAGTGAGGGGGTAATGAGGCACAGGAATAATGACGTTACAGGAGTTACTGCAGTGAGGGGTTAATGAGGCACAGGAATAATGACGTTACAGGAGTTACTGCAGTGAGGGGTAATGAGGCACAGGAATAATGACGTTACAGAAGTTACTGCAGTGAGGGGGTAATGAGGCACAGGAATGATGACATTACAGGAGTTACTGCAGTGAGGGGGTAATGAGGCACAGGAATAATGACAGTACAGGAGTTACTGCAGTGAGGGGTAATGAGGCGCAGGAATAATGATGACATTACAGGAGTTACTGCAGTGAGGGGGTAATGAGGCGCAGGAGTAATGATGACATTACAGGAGTTACTGCTGTGAGGGGTTAATGAGGCACAGGAATAATGACATTACAGGAGTCACTGCAGTGAGGGGGTAATGAGGCGCAGGAGTAATGACTTTACAGGAGTTACTGCAGTGAGGGGTTAATGAGGCGCAGGAACAATGACGTTACAGGAGTTACTGCAGTGAGGGGTTAATGAGGCACAGGAATAATGACGTTACAGGAGTTACTGCAGTGAGGGGGTAATGAGGCACAGGAATAGTGATGTTACAGGAGTTACTGCAGTGAGGGGGTAATGAGGCGCAGGAGTAATGATGACATTACAGGAGTTACTGCAGTGAGGGGGTAATGAGGCACAGGAATAATGACATGACGGGTTACTGCAGTGAGGGGGTAATGTGGCGCAGGAATAATGACATTACAGGAGTTACTGCAGTGAGAGGGTAATGAGGCACAGGAATAATGACATTACAGGAGTTACTGCAGTGAGGGGGTAATGAGGCGCAGGAGTAATGATGACATTACAGGAGTTACTGCAGTGAGGGGGTAATGAGGCACAGGAATAATGACGTTACAGGAGTTACTGCAGTGAGGGGGTAATGAGGCACAGGAATAATGACATTACAGGAGTTACTGCAGTGAGGGGGTAATGAGGCACAGGAATAATGACATTACAGGAGTTACTGCAGTGAGGGGGTAATGAGGCACAGGAATAATGACAGTACAGGAGTTACTGCAGTGAGGGGTAATGAGGCGCAGGAATAATGATGACATTACAGGAGTTACTGCAGTGAGGGGGTAATGAGGCGCAGGAGTAATAATGACATTACAGGAGTTACTGCTGTGAGGGGGTAATGAGGCACAGGAATAATGACGTTACAGTAGTTACTGCAGTGAGGGGGTAATGAGGCACAGGAATAATGACGTTACAGGAGTTACTGCAGTGAGGGGGTAATGAGGTACAGGAATAATGACGTTACAGGAGTTAATGCAGTGAGGGGTTAATGAGGCACAGGAATAATGACTTTACAGGAGTTACTGCAGTGAGGGGGTAATGAGGCGCAGGAGTAATGATGTTACAGGAGTTACTGCAGTCAGGGGTTAATGAGGCGCAGGAGTAATGATGACATTACAGGAGTTACTGCTGTGAGGGGGTAATGAGGCACAGGAATAATGACGTTACAGTAGTTACTGCAGTGAGGGGGTAATGAGGCACAGGAATAATGATGTTACAGGAGTTACTGCAGTGAGGGGTTAATGAGGCACAGAAATAATGACGTTACAGGAGTTAATGCAGTGAGGGGTTAATGAGGCACAGGAATAATGACGTTACAGGAGTTACTGCAGTGAGGGAGTAATGAGGCGCAGGAATAATGACATTACAGGAGTTACTGCAGTGAGGGGGTAATGAGGCGCAGGAGTAATGACGTTACAGGAGTTACTGCAGTGAGGGGTTAATGAGGCGCAGGAATAATGACATTACAGGAGTTACTGCAGTGAGGGGGTAATGAGGCGCAGGAGTAATGACGTTACAGAAGTTACTGCCGTGAGGAGGTAATGAGGCGTAGGAATAATGACCACACAGGAGTTACTGCAGTGATGGGGTAATGAGGCGCAGGAGTAATGACGTTACAGGAGTTACTGCAGTAAGGGGGTTAATGAGGCACAGGAATAATAACATTACTTGAGTTACTGCAGTGAGGGGTTAATGAGGCGCAAGAATAATGACATTACAGGAGTTACTGCAGTGAGGGGTTAATGAGGCACAGGAATAATGACATTACAGGAGTTACTGCAGTGAGGGGTTAATGAGGCGCAGGAATAATATTAATGACATTACAGGAGTTACTGCAGTGAGGGGGTAATGAGGCGCAGGAATAATGACATTACAGGAGTTAGTGCAGTGAGGGGGGTAATGAGGCGCAGGAATAATGACGTTACAGGAGTTACTGCAGTGAGGGGGTAATGAGGCACAGGAATAATAACATTACTTGAGTTACTGCAGTGAGGGGTTAATGAGGCGCAAGAATAATGACATTACAGGAGTTACTGCAGTGAGGGGTTAATGAGGCACAGGAATAATGACATTACAGGAGTTACTGCAGTGAGAGGTTAATGAGGCACAGGAGGAATGACATTACAGGAGTTACTGCCGTGAGGGGTTAATGAGGCGCAGGAATAATGACATTACAGAAGTTACTGCAGTGAGGGGTTAATGAGGCACAGGAATAATGACATTACAGGAGTTACTGCAGTGAGGGGGTAATGAGGCGCAGGAATAATGACGTTACATGAGTTACTGCAGTGAGGGGTAATGAGGCACAGGAATAATGATGACATTACAGGAGTTACTGCAGTGAGGGGGTAATGAGGCACAGGAATAATGACAGTACAGGAGTTACTGCAGTGAGGGGTAATGAGGCGCAGGAATAATGATGACATTACAGGAGTTACTGCAGTGAGGGGGTAATGAGGCGCAGGAGTAATGATGACATTACAGGAGTTACTGCAGTGAGGGGGTAATGAGGCACAGGAATAATGATGTTACAGGAGTTACTGCAGTGAGGGGGTAATGAGGCACAGGAATAATGACGTTACAGGAGTTAATGCAGTGAGGTGTTAATGAGGCACAGGAATAATGACGTTACAGGAGTTACTGCAGTGAGGGGGTAATGAGGCGCAGGAATAATGACATTACAGGAGTTACTGCAGTGAGGGGGTAATGAGGCGCAGGAGTAATGACGTTACAGGAGTTACTGCAGTGAGGGGTTAATGAGGCACAGGAGTAATGACGTTACAGGAGTTAATGCAGTGAGGTGTTAATGAGGCACAGGAATAATGACGTTACAGGAGTTACTGCAGTGAGGGGGTAATGAGGCACAGGAATAATGACGTTACAGGAGTTACTGCAGTGAGGGGGTAATGAGGCGCAGGAATAATGACATTACAGGAGTTACTGCAGTGAGGGGGTAATGAGGCGCAGGAGTAATGACGTTACAGGAGTTACTGCAGTGAGGGGGTAATGAGGCACAGGAATAATGACGTTACAGGAGTTACTGCAGTGAGGTGTTAATGAGGCACAGGAATAATGACGTTACAGGAGTTACTGCAGTGAGGGGGTAATGAGGCACAGGAATAATGACGTTACAGGAGTTACTGCAGTGAGGGGGTAATGAGGCACAGGAATAATGACGTTACAGGAGTTACTGCAGTGAGGGGGTAATGAGGCGCAGGAATAATGACATTACAGGAGTTACTGCAATGAGGGGGGTAATGAGGCGCAGGAGTAATGACGTTACAGGAGTTACTGCAGTGAGGGGGTAATGAGGCGCAGGAGTAATGACGTTACAGGAGTTAATGCAGTGAGGTGTTAATGAGGCACAGGAATAATGACGTTACAGGAGTTACTGCAGTGAGGGGGTAATGAGGCGCAGGAATAATGACGTTACAGGAGTTACTGCAGTGAGGGTGTAATGAGGCGCAGGAATAATGACAGTACAGGAGTTACTGCAGTGAGGGGGTAATGAGGCACAGGAATAATGACGTTACAGGAGTTACTGCAGTGAGGGGGTAATGAGGCGCAGGAATAAATTATATTACAGGAGCTTTTTTTCTTGAATAGGATATGTCATATACACACACCAGCTTGATAAATGTGTTGATTTCATGGCTTTTTAATGCTTTTTTGGGGAATTGCTCAAGATTTTAAACATCAAAAATTGTAAATGATTTTTTTTTATATATATATATTTTACATATATTTGTATATGACCAACAAATTCTGCAAAATTCTGTTTTCTGATTGATAAAACTTGACTTTTCTCATCATTTATTGTAATATACATTACACACAGCCCTGATTGTTCTGCTTTGCCTGAATGTGACTTTTCCCTTCTTTTCATCAGCCCGGCCACATCCCCCAACATTTTGGGGAAGAGTGGGCGGAGCTTCATGGGGAGAGGCGTCATGGAGCACAACTGACAGATTCATCATAATTTACAACACAAATGTGACGTAAATGATGACAGAAATGTGGGGGACGATTCTTTTATGAGGTATATTATGATGATTCTGTGGGCTCCGCTCCAACACAGTCACTCCCCTTCCTTCAAATCTCCGCCCACTCTTCAAAATGGTGGCCCTGAGACTTGTGTACATATGGACAAAGTCGAATTCTATCAAAACTGAACAATCAGTGTCGTGTAATGTATTATGAAAAGTGATAATAAAATACTAGTTTTATTAACTGCAAAAAAAAAATTGCTCAAAGTGCCATTTTCTCCAGCTAACCTTTCATTAAAGCGGATCTGTCAGCAGGATTGTGCTTAGTCAACCACATACACCGTTTTGTGGGCGACATTACACTGAGTAAAATTATACTTTTGTTGCCCGCGCAGTAGCTTCTCTCATCAACTAAAAGATGCTACTGCTCATGTGCGGGCCCTGGCAGCCATTTTGGGGGATGTAAATTTCAAATTGGCAGAGAAATTATAAATCAATATTTAAAATAGTAGGCAGGTGACTGAAAGCACAGTGACCTATCAGAGGCCAGAGATAGGCATAGATAATGAGAGCACCAGCTAGAGCCCCTGCCTAAAGTCCCGCCCCAGAGCACGAACATCTCATTATGACAGAACTGAAAATAAAGATTATAAAAGAACCACTGGACTGATTTCATCAACAAAGCTATCATATTAATCAGTGTAATGTCGCCCACCTGACAATGTATGTGGTTTACTAAGCACAATCCTGCACTTTAAGACTCAGTGTTCTTGAATCAGGGCTGTAATCTTGTGTAACGGTCTGCCCAGAAATAACGAAGCTCACTGCAGCAACTCCATTCTAGCTGCCTCACTAGAGATGACTAGATAGGAGTTGCTGCACTGATGTTCATGATTTCTCTGCACACAGTACTGTCTACAGAACGTCCTCCGTACAGCAACTCTATTCTAGCTGTCTCACTACAGAGTTGACTAGATTGGAGTTGCTGCACTGAGGTTCATGATTTCTGCGCAGCCAGTACTGTTTTTTTAGGGTTCATTCAGACGTCCAATCTTGCACAATTCCTGGACTGGCTGGACTAGACCATGATGGCTTCATATATTTCTGAGGCCGTCACGCTCTGGTTGAGAAAGTCTAGGCTAGTCCATGTGTTGCATTCAGAGATCGCACTGATTGGGAAAAGGGGGAATTTTATCACTATTACAGAATGGAGCAGCAGGTTGGATGTCTGACCATTGCTCCACTCAGTCTATGTGGCTGCCAGAAAAAACAGAGCATCGCTTGACATCCCTATAGGGCAAGAATGGAGCTCAGGCTGAGCATGTGCACTGCTGCTTAATTCTACAAGAGATAGAAGTGTCGCATTGGAAAAGTGATACGGGGGTTATTCAGTGAAAACAAGGTCTCTCTACTCATGCTTGATGGCATTGTTATAAGATACTATTGCTGATATGAAACTGTATTATGTGTACATATCCCTGTACTCTGGATTTGAGTTACTGTGAATTATGTCCTCCTTGGCTAAAAATGCTCCTCAAAATCTGTAAGAGTACTTTTACCCCTCTGTAAAACATGTAATGTGAGCTCTGTCAAAGCCTTTCCTATGGAACAGTGGCGGCACCAGAAGTCAAACCCTCAGCAAAAAAGCAACTTACAGTGATGTGAAAAAGTGTTTGTCCCCTTCCTCATTCTTTTGCTTGTTTGTCACACCTAGTGCTAATCACCATTGTTGGCACCCCTTCATTTTTTTCATAGACTGTACAATATCTTCAGAAATAAGTGAAAATGTACAAAAGTTATAGCGTCGGGATTTTTTAATTAGTAGTCCAAAGTAATACAACAATAAAACATTGTTTTTCAACTTCCATGTTGCAATTTCAAAGAATAAACAGCATGTTCAGCAATAAAGGCACCCCTAATTAATACTTGGTTGCACACACTTTGGCATTGCTGACAGCCTCAAAACGTTTCCTGCACTTCTCAGCTGGAGTTTTCTTCCACTCTCCCTCTGCAATTTGTTCAAGCTCTTGAATGTTTGTTGGGTTCTTTTTCCCAATGGCAGATTTCAGCTCACCCCAAAGGTTTTCAATGGGATTTTGGTCAGGACTCATTGCTGGCCATTTTAAAACAGCCCATTTTTTTTTCATTTTTCAACCATTCCGGTGTACTTATGGATGTGTGCTTTGGGTCATTGTCTTGCTGGAGGACCCATGATCTTCGACTCAAAGTTTTTTTTACACTGGGTGGGACATTTCGGTCTAAAATCCCTTGATAATTCTCTGATTTCATGATTACTGTGATACCTGAAGACACATCTTCCGACAAGCCTACAACCGGCAGTAACCTTTGCTCCATTGCACGACCAGCTCTGCCCCCTCCTACTGTGTCCTCACCCATCCCTTGTAGACAGTGAGCCCTCGCAGGCAAGGTCCTCTCTCCTCCTGTACCAGTCACTCTCACATTTTGTTAAAGATCATTGTAATTGTTTTTGTATGTATACCCCTTTTTTCACATGTAAAGCGCCATGGAATAAATGGCACTATAATAATAATACAGTCAAGGTCTCCAGTACGAGATGCAGCTAGGCAACCCCACAGCATTATGGATCCTTCACCATGCTTAGCGTTTGGTAAGGTGTTCTTTTCCTTATAAGCTTCATTGCTTACTCTGTAAACAAACTGTTGCTTTGCATTGCCAAAAAGCTCTATTTTTGTTTCATCTATCCACAGAACATTTTCTCAGAAGGGTTGTGGTTTGTCAAGGTACTTTTTGGCAAAGATCAGTTGATCCTTTTTATGTCTTTACTTCAACAATAGTTTCTTCTTGGGCTTCGCCCATAAAGCTTTGCTTGGTTTAGTGTGTGCCAGGTTGGCCTTCAGCTCTTTGGATGTTTGACGTGGTGTTTTTTCTACCATTTGCACCAACCTTCAACGACATCTCTTGTCAATTTTCCTCTTTCCCCCACGTCCAGGGAGGTTCTTGATGGTTCCATGCTTGACTTCCTAATAACATTGTGCACTGGTGAAACTGGGATACCAAGGTCTTTGGAGAGGGCCTTATACCCTTTGGAAGTCTTGCGTTTGCTAATAGTAGTTCTGATGACCTCAGACAGCTGCTGTGTAGTCACCATTGTGACAAAGAAACAGGGCCTACCATGTGGCTTTTTAAAACACTGCCGTCATCATTCATTGGCTAATTCATGTCACATGGGTAACGACAATTAATGTGTTGGTGTGTTTTGGATCATTGCCCTGCTGCATAACCCAAGTGTGCTTCAGCTTGAGGTCACAAATAAATGGCCGGACATTCTCCTTCAGGATGTTTTGGTAGACAGCAGAATTCATGGTTCCATTTATCACAGCAAGTCTTTCAGGTCCTGAATCAGCAAAACAGCCCCAGACCATCACAATACCACCACCACGTATGGGTCACATGGAAATCAAAGTGGCATAAGTGAGTATCATGTATTTGTTCTTGGTTTAAAAGGCTGCTGCTGAAGATAAAAGAAATTGTTGGTGAAATCTGAAGAATTTAGTGAGTGTCTACATGTGAGGACTTTGTTGCAGACTGTTTCCCCAACAAATCACAATGTGTGAACACGCCCTAATACAGATCCAACGTGCAGTTACTCTTCACTAATGTCACACCAACATTTATAATTATAGAAATGAAAATTCAGCCCACAGTTCTCAGTTTTATTAAAACACATATACAAATAATTCTAACAAAAAGGAGAAAGGCATAAATATTTATACATACTAAAGGTACAGTATAACAATGAACTTTACAAATCAATACAAAGAATTAAGCCACATTGGAGATTAGTGCCAATGAAAGCAAAAAGCTTCTGTACCAAAGTCCCCAGCGCTTTAGTTGGAAAAATTTGATTTCTTTACCATAAAATTCCTTTCTTGTTGAATACACTGGAGGACAAGAGCATGAGTATATGCCCTGCCACTAGAGGGCATTCCATCTTATAACCCTGATATATACAAGGGTCAGGGAGGTGGTGTCCAGGTGAGTCATCAAGATCTCCCTGAAGGAGAGCTGACCACAGAAGGCTGCCTGCGGGGCTCCCAGCAAGATGACAGGGAGCCTGGAAAAATGAAAATAGGCCCAGGAGGGTGACTATTGCTAACCAGCGAAGGTGCAGGAGCTGTGAAACCATGCTGTCTTCCCAAATGAAAATAGTGACAGAAGGCACCTGGGATTTCTGCCTGAATGCTTGCCCAGGAAAGGAAGAGTGCCAGGATAAAAGAGGCAGCAATGTGCCTGTAACGGTGCAAACACCAGCTGGACCCCAGGAGAAAAAGAGGCAACAAGAGAGCCTGCAGCAGTACAAACACAGACTGGAGCCTAGGAAAGAAAACCCAGGAAAATAAACACTGTGAAAACTGATTGAGGGGAGAAAAAACCCACTCTCAAACCTCTGTCACCCACTGACCCTAAGCTGTGTGGGGGAGGATGGAGAGATATCATGCCATCCCATAGGCAGAATAAAATTTGCAATCTAGTTGCGATAAAAGCCTTAATTTGCGAGACTACACAGCAACTCGGCACCTTGAGCAGAAGGCAGTGGAGATTGACCAGAGCCTAGAGAAAAAAAGAGGTCAGAAGGAAGGGGACCTGGGTGGGCCCCATACCACTGATAACACTTCCTAGGATGGCACAGAAAAATGCCATAGCCCTGGAAAAAAAAAGCCATAGAGAAGTATCAAGAAAGTACAGAAAGGAGAGCTGTAGAGCAGAAGACAGAAAAGGGTGGAAAAGACTTGCCTAAAGGAAATAAAAAGGTGGGAGAACCCCTGGGGACAGAACCTAACAAGCCAATAGAAATGGAGAGAGGGGGAGGTTGGGTTTTGGAGGAATTATACTCAGACGCCCGCAGTGTCATCCCTTCAGTGTTCTCACTTAGATTGTGAGGACACCACACTCCACATGGTGAAGAAATGACCAGTGATGAAATGACATCTGCAGGGAAATAAACTACTCTGGAGGCATGGGATAGTGAAAAAAATGATGGGGGAAATCCTCAATACCTAGAATAAAACAGAAAAAAATCATGCAGAAACCCCGATACAAGTCGTGCCTGACTCCTATGGACACTACGCTAAAACTGAGCAGTATAGTGTCTGAGATGAAGATGTAGCCCGTAAATATAGAAGCAACAATTTTTTTTTTTTTTTTTTACAGTTTCAAACCTCCTGGTGGCCAGGTGTGAACATGCTGTGTCTGTGTCCTCCAATACTATTAATGACGAAAACAGCGTTATGTGCAAAATAGGACTCACTCCTCACCGTGCAGCCCCTTTCAAGAAAAGTCTCATGTAAGTAATATCAATCCCTCCCTTCAGATTCCCCCTAACATCACCCCCTTCCCTGTTCAGCCGCACACAACAAAACACTTCCCTGCGCACCCACCGAAGGTAGGCCAATGCAAGTGACATCATACATTATCCTGCACAGCGCCATGTAACATCTACCCCTTCCCCACATCAGCCCCCCGCCACACACGAATTATCAACACCTCCTCTTTCCCCACACAGACCCCCAGCACGCACCTCCACACTGACAACATCAACCCCGCAGACCAAGACGATGATTACACAGACCCTCAACATATATCTTAATCCCTTTGCCCATGCAGAATCCCCCACACAATAGCACCCCTTCTTCCCCACACAGACCAGGAGTCCCAAGCAAGTAACAGCACCCCTCATTCCCACACAGACCGCAGGCCCACGTGGGTAACATCACCCCCTTCTTACCCAGGCACATATCACCCCACTTTCCCACGCATACTCCCAGCACGCAGCCCCATGTGAGTAACAAAGAATGTTAAGAGTTGGAGGGGACCTCCAGGGTCATCGTGTCCAACCCCCTGTTCAATGCCATCTCAGACAGATATCTGTCCAGCCTCTGTTTGAAGACCTCCATTGAAGGAGAACTCACCACCTCTCGTGGCCGCCTGTTCCACTCATTGATCACCCTCTCCTTCCCCACACAGACCTCCAGCATGCAGCCCCATGCAAGTAATAGCCCCCTCCTTCTCCAAGCAGACCCATTCCTTCTCCACACAGACCCCCAGCCCCATGCAAGTAATAGCCCCCTCCTTCTCCAAGCAGACCCATTCCTTCTCCACGCAGACCCCCAGTCCCATGCAAGTAATAGCACCCACTCCTTCCCCACGCAGACCCCCAGCCCCACATAAACAACACCCCCTTTCCCCACACAGGCCCCCAGCACACAGCTCCACATCAACCCTGCAGACCCTCAGCCCAATGTGATGTTTACGCAGACTCCCAACATATATCCTTATATCTTACATAGCACCCCTCCTTTCCAACGCAGACCAGCAGCCCTCATTCCCATGCAGACCCCAGCCCTAGGTTGGTAACCTCACCCCTTTCTCACGCAGACCCATGTGAGTAACATAGAAGCCTAGAATGTTAGAGTTGGAGGGGACCTCCAGGGTCATAGTATCCAACCCCCTGCTCAATGCAGAAGTCACTAAACCATCTCAGACAGATGTCTGTCCAGTCTCTGAAGACTTCCAGTGAAGGAGAACTCACCACCTCTGGT
Source organism: Phyllobates terribilis (assembly GCF_046119375.1). Taxonomy (NCBI): domain Eukaryota; kingdom Metazoa; phylum Chordata; class Amphibia; order Anura; family Dendrobatidae; genus Phyllobates; species Phyllobates terribilis. The sequence goes on along the minus strand of NW_027362761.1, from coordinate 481,722,436 downwards.
GGCCGCCTGTTCCACTCATTGATCACCCCCTCCTTCTCCACGCAAACCCACAGTACACAGCCCCACGAAAGTAACAGGGCCCCCTTCCTTCCCCACACAGACCCCCAGCATGCAGCCCCATGCAAGTAATAGCCCCCTTCCTTCTCCACGCAGACCCCCATCCCCATGCAATAGCACCCACTCCTTCCGCACGGTAGTCCCACGAAAGTAACATGACCCCCCTCCTTCCCCAAGCAGCCACACATATAAAATCACCCTGTTCCCTGTGCAGCACTCCACCATCCACTTATCACCATTTATCAGTGCCCCCCAACCCCACAGCTCCTCAGTGACAGCCCTCTCTGTGTCATCTTTGCGATCTCTGCACAGCCTCAGCAGCAGAAACAGCACAACACGGCTTCCTGGTATCCGGTTTGCAACTTTGCGCCAATGGAGGATGAAGCCCCGCCCCTTCCTGTGACATCACCCCCTCTCTTGGTCACATGGGCATGACGTCGGCAGAGGTCCTTCAGCTCAATTGGAGTTACCTTCTACCATTACCTTCCCCTCTCCCTACACAGATATGGCGGTCTCGGCTTCGAATTCGAACAATCCAATCGTTTTCTTCGATATCAGTATCGGGGGGCAGGTAATATTACACCTGCTCTGCTCATAGTGAGGGGCCCAGCATGCTGCCCCATGCCAGTAATGGCCCCCTCCTTCCTGCGGGGCCATGCTGCTGTGTTGTCCATGTGACACATGCATTCAGTGTAGCAGGGCTGTCAGTGCAGAATGTTTATTATGGGGAGCATAGAAATCTCTGGAGAGTGGGACCTTCCTTCATTCATTCATTCATTGGACTGGGATTAGCATAGTGTGCAAGGGACTACAAGTACCAGCATGATTACACTGAACAAATGGCGTTGGGCTCGTATGCTGTTGTGGAGCCCGTCCCCATTTTCCTGCCATGTTTCATTTGTGAGGATAAGCTGTGTGGCTTCAGGACTGAGCGCAGCAGTGACCGCTTACCTGAAGTCGTCCAGTCTCCACGGCTCCGTTCCTGCTCTCCCCGCACGGCAAGATACCTTTTTTAACATGATTATTAAGCAAATTCTGCCTCAAAATCCACATCAAAGACTACTTAACCCCTTCACCACCTTGGGTTCGTTTTTTGCTCCCCTTCTTCCCAGAGCCATAACTTTTTTATTTTTCTGTCAATATGGCCATCTGAGGGCTTGTTTTTTGCGGGATAAGTTGTATTTTTGAACGACACCATTGGTTGTTGTTTTTTTTTACTATGTTCACTATATGGTAAATCTTACCTGCCATTATGATTCTCCAGGTCATTACGAGTTCCCAGATACTAAACATGTATCGTTTTGTTGTTTTATTTAAGCAGTGGGAAAAAAACCAAAGTTTGTAGAAAAAAAAAAATCCCCATTTTCTGAGACCCGTAGCATCTCCATTTTTCGGGATCTGAGGCCAGGTGAGGTCTTATTTTTTACACGTCAAGCTGACGTTTTTATTGATACCATTTTGAGGTAGATACGTTGTTTTCATCGCCCATTATTGCATTTTATTGTAATGTTGCCTAATTCTGGCGTTTTGATTCTTTCTCTCGTTACGCAGTTTACCGATTGATTTAATTCTTTTAATATATTGATACCTATATAAAATATAGGTCTAAAGGGGTTGGAATCCTCTGTGCCCGGGACGTTTTTTTTCAGGCTTATTCCTCCTGTAACTTGCCTGAAAAAGTGCCTCAAATAGTGAGCATAGTGCCCAGCAGTGTCAAGACGACTCCTCTGTGCACATTCAGTCTTTTGTTGCTTTCTTTAAACGGTTCGGAAACTGTGAAGCAGTGGAAAGAAGCAGTGTGCGTATTCCTCAGACAGCTTCCTAAACGAAAGAGAAAAAAAAAAAGATGACCGCCAGCACAGCCGCTGCAGAAAATAGACGGGCAGTGGTTTCTTGAAGCAGCCAGGGGTAACCCGATATTACAAACCCTTTAAAGGGAGTGTTTTATAATGAGAACTCCTCCACTCCCCTTTTTTATGTAACATCGGGCTATGGAACATAGGGCAATGGGCGCAGCTCCATCATCCTCCACAACACCCTGGACCCTGCAGGGGGCAGCACCTTGCAGTACATCGTATAAAAAAAAATTATGTTTTGTTTTTCTTCTGTAAATTTAGGAAGTTGGACGGATGAAGGTGGAGCTCTTCGCAGACGTTATCCCAAAAACAGCAGAAAATTTTAGGTAATGCTATGTATACCACCCTGGCCACACACTACAGTCTTACAGCTGCGCGCAGCCTCATTGTGGTGCAATGTACTGGGTAACGTGTTACTGGGAAGCTCTGACACAGAGGAATGTGAGAATATCCCCCTAAGGGCAGGTGCACACAAACGTCTGGTGTTCTCTCATCTGAGAGAATCCAGCCGATTATGGAAATGACACTCTGATCAAACTCTGAGCAGATTCTGATCCGAGTTTGATCAAAGTGTGATCCGATTCTCCCGGATGAAGAGAAGATGGAGAAAATAATTTCTCCATTCTGTAAGTACACGGAAATCCGAGTGAAGTTCGATGGTTTCCACAGTGTCATTGGCCGAGTGCGATCTAGATATCAAAGCAAACTCAGGCATGCAGCAATTTATTTTTTATTTTTGGACCAGCTCTCTCCAAGGAAAAAAATCTGAAATATTCACAGCCCCAAAGACTAACATTGGTCCCATTGCGATTCAGTGTTTTGTCTAATTGCACTTGGACCAAAAATACATTCGTGTGCACGAGCCCTAATCCTGTGCCATATGGAGGCGCCATACTGCAGCACACATGCTGTCAGCTCTGCCATGTGCAGGAGCTCTAATACTGTGCCGTATGGAGGCGCCATATTGCGGCACACATGCTGTCAGCTCTGCCATTTGCACAAGCCCTAATACTGTGCCATATGGAGACGCCATACTGCAGCACACATGCTGTCAGCTCTGCCATGTGCAGGAGCTCTAATACTGTACCATATGGAGGCGCCATATAGAGGCACACATGCTGTCAGCTCTGCCATGTGCAGGAGGCCTAATATTGTGCCGTATGGAGACGCCATACTGCGGCACACATGCTGTCAGCTCTGCCATGTGCAGGAGGCCTAATACTGTGCCGTATGGAGACGCCATACTGCGGTACACATGCTGTCAGCTCTGCCATGTGCAGGAGCTCTAGTACTGTGCCATATGGAGATGCCATACTGCAGCACACATGCTGTCAGCTCTGCCATGTGCATAAGCCCTAATACTGTGCCATATGGAGGCGCCATATTGCGGCACACATGATGTCAGCTCTGCCATGTGCAGGAGGCCTAGCACTGGTCACGTATTATATATATTATATAATTTTTCTCCTCCGCAGCATTCATAACTAGTAAGACAATAAATCAAATACTAAGGGCCATAAATTAAACCTCCTCTCCACTCTAATCTACAAGATGAATTAATTCATAATGATTATATCTTTTTCTTTTTCCAGGCAGTTTTGTACCGGAGAGTTCAGGTCTGTATGTACTATGTCAGCCATTTATACATACTGTATCGTCTTCATCATGTATCAGTAGAAGTGTGTGAGACGTGACTGGAAGCTTATGGTATGTGTTCAGAATCTCCCCCCGATGGCAGATTTCAGGGAGATGAAGGATTGGACATGTTGGATTTCAACATGCTCTATCCTTTTGTTATTACTGGAAATAAGTCAGTGCCAAAGATATCTGGCAGTCACTTATTCCTCTGTCCCTGTTAGGAGCACATACACCCATGGCTGAGTATGAGGGATGGGGAGGAATAGCTGTCAGCCGAATAACGTTCCTCTGACAACTATGTAACGTATGGCCACCTTAAATAGCTTTTCTCTTTTATTCCCAGGAGCGCACGGCTCACCTGCATCCTCACTTTCTGAGGGCAGTGCACTCCCGATAATTGACAGTTTGGACCAGTGGAATGGTTTCACCACCAGCCCGAAATGTGCGCTCTCCCATGCTGCCAGCAGAGGATGCTTTACCTCTGTGGCATTGGGGCACGCATAGGCACCGAAGCTGGACATATTCAGTGATCCAAACTGCTTCAGAGCAGCACTTCCACACTTTATAGAAAAAAAAACCTTGCAAGCAGTGAGCTCTTTGCTTCTAAAATCACCCGCCACTGACTGCAGCAGTGGTCGGTAACCTAGGCGAGAGCAGCGATTACAGGTTTTGTCATTCTCCATTGCCATATGTGGCTTGGGAAAACATACATGTCTATGTAAGAGGAGCAGATATTTATTTAGGAGAGACATAATTCAGCAGATAATTTGGACAAACCCCTTAGCAGTGCTACATTGGATGACCGAGGGGGTTCTTCCAGAAACCACATGCAATAGATTTTCAGTAAGACCTGACTAATAGGGGATCCACCATCATTAATCTACCATTACTATATGTAGTGCAGAGGTATCAGTGCTGAATAGACTGAAGATAAAGGTGTCACTTGGTGTTTAGCATTGACTCTAAATACAGTGGTAAATGAAGAACGTTACTTGTCTTGCAGAAAGGACGGTGTTCCCATAGGATATAAAGGAAGCACTTTCCACAGGTACGTGTCTCTCAGTAATTTTATTTTGCACCTTATGGCTGTTATGGGTTTTTTTCTCTTCACATGTCGCCTCCCTGCACATTATCTCTGTGTTCTAGACTTGCTTGTAGCGTTATGAAGAACACATACAGTGGCATGTAAAAGTTTGGGCACCCCTGGTCAAAATTACTGTTATTGTGAACACTTAAGCAGGTTGAAGATGAAATGATCTCTAAAAGGCCTAAAGTTATAGATGACAAAATTCTTTTGTATTTTAGGCAAAAAACTATATATATTTTTTATCTTTTACATTTTAAAAATTACAAAAAGGAAAATGGGTCAATGCAAAAGTTTGGGCACCCTGCATTGTTAGTACCTAGTATCACAGATTGTAAACACTTTTTGTAGCCAGACAAAAGTCTTTCAATTCTTGTTTGAGGGATTTTCATCCATTTTTCCATGGAAAATCCTTCCAGTTCTGTGAGATTCCGGGGTCGTCTTGCATCCACTGCTATTTTGAGGTCTAGCCACAGATTTTAAATGATGTTCAGATCAGGGGACTGTGATTGTAAAACCTTCAGCTTGCACCTTTTGAGGTAGTCTATTGTGGATTTTGACGTGTTTAGGATAATTATCCATTTGTAGAAGCCATCCTCTTTTCAACTTCAGCTTTTTTAAAAATGGTGTTATGTTTGCATCAAGAATTTGTCGAAATTTAATTGAATCCATTCTTCCCTCTGCCCGTGAAATGTTCCCGTGTCATTGGCTGCAACACTACCCCAAAGCATGATTGATCCACCCACGTGCTTAATGGTTGGCGAGATGTTCTTATCCTGAAATTCTGTGCCCTTTTTTCTCCACACAAATCTTTGATCATTGTGGCCAAAGAGTTCTATTATAACATCATCAGTCCACAGGACTTGTTTCCAAAATGCTTATTTAGATGTTCTTTTGCATACTTATGACGCTGAATTTTATGGTGAGTACGCAGGAGAGTTTTCTTCTGATGACTCTTCCATGAAGGCCATATTTGTGCAGGTGTTTGTCAGGGCTGTGGAGTCGGTAAGCCAAACCTCAGACTCCTCGATTTCTATGACTCCGACTCCCTCATACATGGCTCATGTTTAAGTGATTAAATTTACTGTAGCACAGATTAATCTCAGTTAAAAATCTAAACCCTTAGATCAGGAATAGGACAGACATTTATAGGACATTTCATAACTTTCCCAAATTCTTATGAAAAAATATTCCCCACAAACTGCATTGAACTACTGTACCCAATTTATTATATGGTTTAGGAGTCTTAGTCGGTCCATTTTATACCAGCTCTGACTCCACGTCTCCGACTCCGCAGCCCTGGTCTCTGTACAGTAGAACAATGTACCACAACTCCAGAGTCTGCTAAATCTTTCTGAAGGTCTTTTGCAGTCAAGCGTGGATTCTGATTTGCCTCTCTAGCAATCCTACGAGCAGCTCTCACTGAAATTTTGCTTGGTCTTCCAGACCTTATCTTGTTCCTGTTAGCTGCCATTTCTTAATTACATTTCGAACTGAGGAAAGGGCAACTTAAAAACGCATTGCTATCTTCTTATAGCCTTCTGCTTTGTGGGCCTCCACCATTTTGATTTTCAGAGTGCTAGGTAGCTGCTGAGAAGAACCCATGGCTGCTATTTTTTTGGCACAAGGTTAGAGGAGGCTGGGTTTTTATAAAACTGGGAAATTTACATCACCTGGCCTTTCCTAAAGATTATAGTGAACAAGCCATAACCCTAACAGGCTAATTAAGGTCTGAAACCTTGGTCATAGTTATCTGAGCACACAAATCTCCAAGGGTGCCTAAACTTTTGCATTGGCCGATTTTTTTATTTTTTTTTTTTTTTTTTTTGCCTAAAATACAAGGAAATGCTTTAACTTTAGGCCATTTAATGATCATTTCATCTTCAACTTGCCTAATTTTATTATCTATTTATTTATTATGCTTTTGCTTATATAGCGCTATCACATTCCGCAGCGCTTTACATTCATTACCATCACTGTCCCCATTGGGGCTCACAATCTACATTCCCTATTAGTATGACTTTGTAGTGTGGGAGGAAACCGGAGAACCCAGAGGAAACCCACGCAAACACGGGGAGAACATTCAAACTTCTTGCAGATGTTGTGCTTCAAGGGATTTGAACCCAGGACCCCAGCGCAGATGTTGTGCTTCGTGGGATTTGAACCCAGGACCCCAGCTCTGCTAACCACTGAGCCACCCTTCTGCCTGAGGTGCCCAAATTTCTACATACCATTGTAAGGGTTTTATTTCATGAGTAAAATTTAGACTACTGGGAAGGTTTCTCTGTTCTCTTTACTAAGATTGAAGCCTTAAAAGGGTTTTGCCTGACTTAAAGGGGTAGTCCAGCTCCACTCACTTCTGCTTCAAAAGATGAGCAGGGCCAGTAACGTCACGTTTGCTAATACCTGCTTGGTTGCATAGTTTTCAGCAGGTGCGTTCTGCCCGCCAGTCTCATGTGGGGCCAATGTGCACTGCCCGCCAGTTCCCATGCAAACTTGCAACTGGCCTTTATAGAATACCTAACAAAGCCAGGTGATTGAAAGCCCGCGCTGCAAGGGAAAACAAGAAATAGATGTTGGTTCTGTGTCCCCCTCCTCTTTCGGGACCCAGAGATCGAAACCCCACTATCATAGTAGTATATGCTAGTATGTAATAACTTTATAAGAAGGAAAAACCCATTTAAAGACCAATAATAGCTAATGTGACATTGTTATTACTGATGGTCAAGTGCAGATGGCAATCATGAGCGGTCAGGCAAATTTCTGGCTCCACAATAAAGCAGAATTTTGTATGTATTTTCTTTTTTCTATAGAAATCTGAACTGTAGTATTTATCAAAGCTTATTTGCAATGTGTGCAGAATTGTATACTGACTTGTAACGAGTGGAAATCCTTTTATAGAGGTTTTCCGATTCTGCTTACTTAAGGTCCGCAGGTTGGCTTCCATGTATTTGCAGCGAGGCTTGCCTTACATTTGTCACTGGAAGATATGGTTATCACTCCATTGCAATGTATGTGTTTTTACCCTGAGTGTTGGGGGGTTCTCACTCCAAAATAAGATTTATCTGATCTGACTTTATATCTTGAAGTGCTAGGAATCAAAATTCTAGTGACAAGGACAACAAATCTGCGCTGGTATTGCTCCTCCATTACTGTGGGTTTCATAGATGTGATCCTGTTGATTTATGACTTATCTTTTAAGCAGTTTATTCCCTTTTCCGTATCTTCATTCCTGCAGGGTAATAAAAGACTTTATGATCCAAGGAGGAGACTTTGTTAATGTAAGTTTTTTACGTTATTATGTCAGATCAATTTTTTCAACCTCTCATCATATGAGAGACCTTCCATCCCTTGTAATAATCTAGTTGCCGCCATTGAACTGACTGTAACTTCTGAATATCCTTTTTAAAATGTGGAGCCTAAAACTGGATCCCATATTATAGATGTGGCCTCACCAGTGATTTATAAAGGGATAACAGTACATTTGGATCGCAGGATTTTATTTCTCTTTTTATACATCGTAAAATCTTGTTTGCTTTTGCAGCTGCTGCTTGACATTGAGTACTGCTGCTCAGCTTACTTGTAACCAGAATACCCAAGTCCTTCTGTTCTGTATTCCTGAGTAGACTCCCATTTAATGTGTATGCAGCAATAGGATTACTCCGTCCTAGGTGCATTACTCTACATTTATCTACATTGAACCTCATCTGCCAGGTGTTTGCCCATTCAGTCATCTTATCCAGATCGTTCTGCAATATTGTAACGTCTGGATCAGATTTTAATACCCTACATAGTTTGGTGTCATCAGCAAAGACTGACACTTAACTCTCAATCCCATCCACAAGGTCATTAATAAAGAGGTTAAAAAGAATCAGTCCTAGCACAAATCCCTGCGGTCCCCACTGCTGACTATATCATATTTAGAGAACGTATCATTTATGACCACTCTTTGTTTCCTGTCATTTAGCCAATTCCTTACCCATCTGCATATACAGTGCCTACAAGTAGTATTCAACCCCCTGCAGATTTAGCTGGTTGACACATGCGGAATTAACTTGGCATTGTGACATTTGTACTGTAGATCAGCCTGGAAGTGGGAAATGCACTGCAGCATTTTTTTATTTTTTTTTTAAAACGTAAAAAGTTAATTCAGAGTGTCATTTATTATTCAACCCCTCAAACCACAAGAATTCTGTTTGGTCCCCCTAAAGTATTAAGAAGTAGTTCAGGCACCAAGAATAATGAGCTTCACATGTGTGGATTAAAGATCTTTTGCCAGCCTTTTCTGACTATTTAAGACCCTTCCCAAACTTGTGAACAGCACTCAGACATGGTCAACATGGGAAAGACAAAGGAGCATTCCAAGGCCATCAGAGACAAGATCGTGGAGGGTCACAAGGCTGGCAAGGGGTACAAAACCCTTTCCAAGGAGTTGGGCCTACCTGTCTCCACTGTTGGGAGCATCATCCGTAAGTGGAAGGCTTATGGAACTACTGTTAGCCTTCCACGGCCAGGACAGCCTTTGAAAGTGTCCTCCCGTGCCGAGGCCAGGCTTGTCCGAAGAGTCAAGGCTAACCCAAGGACAACAAGGAAGGAGCTCCGGGAAGATCTCATGGCAGTGGGGACATTGGTTTCAGTCAATACCATAAGTAACGTACTCCACCGCAATGGTCTCCGTTCCAGACGAGCCCGTAAGGTACCTTTACTTTCAAAGCGTCATGTCAAGGCTCGTCTACAGTTTGCTCATGATCACTTGGAGGACTCTGAGACAGACTGGTTCAAGGTTCTATGGTCTGATGAGACCAAGATCGAGATCTTTGGTGCCAACCACACACGTGACGTTTGGAGACTGGATGGCACTGCATACGACCCCAAGAATACCATCCCTACAGTCAAGCATGGTGGTGGCAGCATCATGCTGTGGGGCTGTTTCTCTGCCAAGGGGCCTGGCCATCTGGTCCGCATCCATGGGAAGATGGATAGCACGGCCTACCTGGAGATTTTGGCCAAGAACCTCCGCTCCTCCATCAAGGATCTTAAGATGGGTCGTAATTTCATCTTCCAACAAGACAACGACCCAAAGCACACAGCCAAGAAAACCAAGGCCTGGTTCAAGAGGGAAAAAGTCAAGGTGTTGGAGTGGCCTAGTCAGTCTCCTGACCTTAACCCAATTGAAAACTTGTGGAAGGAGCTCAAGAATAAAGTCCACATGAGACACCCAAAGAACCTAGATAACTTGGAGAAGATCTGCATGGAGGAGTGGGCCAAGATAACTCCACAGACCTGTGCCGGCCTGATCAGGTCTTATAAAAGACTATTATTAGCTGTAATTGCAAACAAGGGATATTCCACAAAATATTAAACATAGGGGTTGTATAATAATTGACCCACACTTTTATGTTTAAAATTTAATAAAATTCAACTGAGCAACATAACTTTTTGGTTTGTAAGATTTATGCTTCTGTTCATAAAACCTACTCTCGTTTGCAGTTTGAAGGCTCTAACTTATTTGCATCTTATCAAACCAGCTAAATCTGCAGGGGGTTGAATACTACTTGTAGGCACTGTAGTTCCCCCAAGTCCTTGCTTCAGTAGCTTCAGTATAAGGCTGTTATGTGGTACAGTATCAAATGCCTTTGCAAAGCCCAGATAAATCATATCAGCCGCATTACCAACATCCAGATTTGGACTTACCTCCTCATAGAAACCCAACATATTGGTTAGACATGACCTATTTTTCATGAATCTATGCTGATTATCATTTATTATATTATTCTGTGTGATATAACTCTACAAGTGTTCTCTTATGATGCCCTCAAAAACTTTGCACACTACTGATGTCAGACTTAGGGGATGGTAGTTACCTGGATCCACCTTTTACCTTTCTTAAATATCGGTACCACATTGGCTATCCTCCAGTCCTGTGGCACTACCCCTGTTACAAAAGAGTCTTAAGAAAATGAGATTCAGCGGTCTGTCAATTACTGAGCTCAATTCCCTCAGTATCCGTGGATGAATACCGTCTGGACCGGGGGATTTGTCAATGTTTAATTTGCTCAGACGCAGGCGTACTTCTTTTGTGTTAAACTAGTTAGATCAGGTGGTTAACTTTTGATTTTTGCCCTGTTGAAAGATCCCTGGAACAGACTGTTTGTTGATGAACACCGATGAAAAGTGTCTGTTTAATATCTCAGCCTTTTCTTTGTCCTCTATAATTATCTTCTTATCATCTTTTAAAGGGCCGATACCATCTGATTTTTTTTCTTTTTGGCATTGCTGTATTTATAAAAATGTTGGGGATTTATTTTAATGTTGCTGGCAATTTGTTGCTCTGTAGATAATTTTGCTAGCTTGATTTCTTTTTTACATTTCTTATTTAGGTCTTTATACTCCTGAAATGCTATTTCTGTATTCTCGGCCTTCAAGATTTTGAATGCCCTTTGTTTTTGTCTCATTAAACTTTACACTGTCTTATTTATCCATAATGGTTTCTTTTTATTCCTGAACATTTTATTACCAGAGGGTATAAATGTTCTACAGGATTCTAGTAGTATTTCCTTAAATATGCCCCATTTACGTTCGGTATCCCCAGTTACCATGACATGGTCCCAGTCTACACGATTAATTTCTTCCATTAATTTGTTGAAATCAGCTTTCCTAAAGTTCCTGGTTTTTGCATTTCCTTTTTGAAACGTTTTATTGAATATTACATTGAAACTTACCATATTATTGTCTGTTTCCCAAATGCTCCCGGACCTCTAGATCTGAAACAGTAGCTGGTCTATTTGACAGAACCAGATCCAGCAGATTACCTCCCCTGGTTGGTTCATCTACCAGCTGAGAGAGGTAATTGTCCTGAACTGTGGATAAGAACTTGCAGCTTTTAGCACCACTGGAAGATTCTAATGTCCCATTGAATATCTGGATAGTTAAAATCCCCCATAATAAGGACCCTATTATTATTTGCAGCCTTTTTAATTTGTTGCAGCATTTAATCCTCTACCTGTTCAGCTATATAAGGAGGCTTGTAACAAACTCCAACTCTGCCATTTTTCTGTGCTTTCAGGTACATTTGTCTCTTATGCATGCTGATACAGTTTAGTGCCTGCTGTTCCTGAGTTTTCTACACCAAAAAGGCAGCAAAACCTGATACCTGCGTTTTTGCTGCTTTTTTTCACTTACTCATTGCTTTGAGTGAGAAAACACTGAAATAAGTGACATGCAGCAGTTTTCCAATTCAGTCAGGAAAAAAAACAATGTGTGTGCATGAGATTTTTGAAATCTCATAGCTTTTGCTGGTACTGTAAAATGCAGCTTTTAATTTGCATAAAAAACGCACCGTGTGAACATAACTTTACCAGCATGTGTCCCAGCAGATGCATCTGTGCTCACTGCTTAGACTTGCATTCAGATTTGCTATAGCAAAGTTCATCCTGGGCTTCCTGGTTCATAATTCTAATGATAGAAATACCGTAGGATACTTACGAAGTATCAGGAGAAAGGAAGAGGGAGTAAATGTGTATCACAGTCCCAATTGGGGACACAAACAGAAGAGGGCCCCTGCAAGAGCAATATAGGGGTCCTTTGTAGTGCAATAGCTCATCATAATGCACAATTCCACCTGCTTTGGTAGTGGCCCCCTTACTTCTTGGGCCCCTGTACTGCACAATTTGCATCAATGGTTTGTCTGCTCTTGAATGGTCCTTAATGCATATGCCACTTTGCCCATCTAGAAATCTGAGGCAGAACTCCATATTGAACGTTGTGCTAACTGTCACATTTGCCTCTACGGCACCTATAATCATATGTGACCTCTCTGCAGGGTGACGGCACAGGACTGGCAAGTATTTACAGAGGACCATTTGCAGATGAGAACTTTAAGCTGAAGCACTCCGCTCCTGGCCTCCTTTCCATGGTAAGTGCTGCAGTTACATGTATGTGACATTCTTTATATTTCCACTGAGGATCTATTAAAGGGGTAGTCTGGCCTTATGATGATTATGACCTATCCGTACATCCGGCTGCATGGAGAACTAAGAACAGCTGAGCGGTGCTGGGTGTCGGAAACCCCACCGACCTGATATTAGTATATAGGAAAGGTCATTGGTATCATAAGGCTGGAATACCCCTTTAATTTGATTATGATGTTGCTTTTATCAGTCTATTTTCAGAATAAAATAAATATTTTACATGCGTGTGGAAAAAAGAAAAACACATAAATGCATTTAATCTGCTCTCTTGTGCGGTTTTACCCCTTTATGCAGCTGTGCGAATGCCAAGGTAGTAAATAATGACCACAACCCTTGTTTTGTGACTTGAGCGTATTATCCCTTGTACAGTACATTCCCATAAAAAAGAGCAGCACAACTCCAGGGGTTGTGCCAGACATCACATTTTCACGTCGGGTATCTGTGTATGCGCATGGCTCCCATCCCCCCCTCTTCCAGCCCTGAAGCGATTGCGGGATGCCAATGGATTGTTATAATAGCCAAGGACCTGTTAAAAGCCCCCATTGTTGCAACCTTCACCTACTTCTATCTTGCAGCCAATCTTAGTCCCTATATCTCCCCCTTAACCCCATTAAAATTGGAGGGAAGAAAGCATATTTGGTATTACAGAGTCTATAAAAGTCCAATCTATCAAAATATAAAATGAAATAACTCGTACAGTAAATGACATAAAGAGGAAAAAAAATTGGAAAGCCAAACTTGCAATAAAAAAATGCAAAAAAAAAAAAGTGATCAAAACATCGTATGGACCCCAAATTGGAAGAATAAAAAGGTCAGCTTGCCATGTTAAATAACAACCCCCCACAGATGAAAAAGTGATAAAGTTACGGGTTTCAGAGAACATTGACATTTTAACTGCACAATGAGCACTGTAACATCAAAGCCCAAAAAACACTCTTTTTTGCCATTTCACCACACTTAGAATTTTTATTTCTATTTTCCAGTATGTTGTAAAATAAATGGTGTCACTCAAAACTACAACTCGTCCCACAAAGATCAAACTCTCATACACCCGTGCTGACATGAAAAATGAATAAATGTGGCTCTTGGAAGATGAAGAGGAAAAATTAAAAAAAATTCACCCATAAAGGACTGGGTTAATACTACTCAATATTTCAGCTTTTCTCTAGGACTTGGAGAAAGTGATGTAGATCCTAGAACAGTGTCATATCCTGCTTTTGGCTCACAGCGAGGGGCTGTCTTTAGTTCCTGGACCCCGTGCTGGGTACAAGGAAAGCAATCAGCCACTAGGTCAGATATCCTAATGCAAGTTTTTAGCATCCAGCTGCCCACGTACTGCTACACTGAGAATCTCTGAGATCAGGACAAATCTTACACTTGTCCCCGATCAACTTGAAGGAGCAGAAATCGTTCTTCTGTAAATTTTTACTCTCAGGTATCGGCCCTATAGCTTGAGACAAGGTCCCGCAATGAACAAAAAGTCTAGTAAAATCACTCCTACTTATCACCATTTAAATGGGTTGTCCACCTTTGATAGAATTATTACTACTTTTATAGAAATCATTTTTGCAATTGGGTTTCATTAGAAATGTTGCACCCCTTGGCTTTTACAGGCTCTGCACATTAAACTTTCCTCTGGTCTGTGGTCACACATCACCCGAGAGGAGCTCAGAAAAAGACAGATAAAAGAGTTGCGAACTCTGCTGACGAGCTCACTGATGGATTCTCGGTTAATTCATTCTGCAGCCAGCTATAGACAGTGCAACACAGAGGCTGTACACGGAAATCAGTGCAAATTTTTTTTTTAAAGAAACATAACTGCAAAAATATTTTTTTTAGCCCCGTGTGCGACTTATTTTAGGAAGTCTACAAAGTATAGTATACAAGCGCCTGACTTTGGGGTTAGTAGCTCTTTAGCATCAGCTCTGACTTCATCCGTTTTTTCCACTAATGTCTCTGCAGTGATTCTACATGTGAACATGCCCTGTGTTTTTCTCTGCAGGCCAACAGTGGCCCCGGAACGAACGGCTGCCAATTTTTCATCACTTGCTCGAAGTGCGATTGGCTGGATGGGAAGCATGTGGTTTTTGGTGAGTGTTTGGTTACACAATAGCCCAGAGCACACAAACGCATTACTGTCCTATAAGATCTTTAACAAAGGCTCAGGTTGTAAGGCAGCAAGTACGTACAATATAGTTGTGATCTCTGCACCGAGATGTGCGGAGGATTCATGTGGCATGAAGACTGCAGCTGAATTATTTGCATTTGTTATTGTGTTGTGTAGCACCTGGTATTTGCAGAAATAATCATTAATCTCCTGCCTCATTACAGATTAAATCCAGTTTCCTTACTCCGCACACAATGACCTTTATCTACGTTTATCTTTACACACATACATACCCATGTAGCGATCAGGCACATTTCTCTCTCTGGCACCGATCACGTGGTCATGGTGTCTGATAGTATCAGAAATAAATATCTGCACCCAATCCTGCCAAGATAGGCTGGATCAGGCACCTGCTGATCAGAAATCATGGATCAGAACCTGGCTATGATATCGCAGTTGTGTATGTTTTACTATGAAACACTTCACTGTTTTAGAAAAAACCTACCCTTCTGGGGACTATGTCTTGAATGACTAGCCCTTGAGGCCGGTCCTCAGTGGCTTGTCCCCCAGTTTGCTTCTCTAGACTGACAGTTATCTCTATCTATCTATCTATCATATATATATATATATACAGTGCCTACAAGTAGTATTCAACCCCCTGCAGATTTAGCTGGTTTGATAAGATGCAAATAAGTTAGAGCCTTCAAACTGCAAACGAGAGTAGGTTTTATGAACAGAAGCATAAATCTTACAAACCAAAAAGTTATGTTGCTCAGTTGAATTTTATTAAATTTTAAACATAAAAGTGTGGGTCAATTATTATACAACCCCTATGTTTAATATTTTGTGGAATAACCCCTGTTTGCAATTACAGCTAATAATCGTCTTTTATAAGACCTGATCAGGCCGGCACAGGTCTGTGGAGTTATCTTGGCCCACTCCTCCATGCAGATCTTCTCCAAGTTATCTAGGTTCTTTGGGTGTCTCATGTGGACTTTATTCTTGAGCTCCTTCCACAAGTTTTCAATTGGGTTAAGGTCAGGAGACTGACTAGGCCACTCCAACACCTTGACTTTTTCCCTATTGAACCAGGCCTTGGTTGTCTTGGCTGTGTGCTTTGGGTCGTTGTCTTGTTGGAAGATGAAATTACGACCCATCTTAAGATCCTTGATGGAGGAGCGGAGGTTCTTGGCCAAAATCTCCAGGTAGGCCGTGATATCCATCTTCCCATGGATGCGGACCAGATGGCCAGGCCCCTTGGCAGAGAAACAGCCCCACAGCATGATGCTGCCACCACCATGCTTGACTGTAGGGATGGTATTCTTGGGGTCGTATGCAGTGCCATCCAGTCTCCAAACGTCACGTGTGTGGTTGGCACCAAAGATCTCGATCTTGGTCTCATCAGACCATAGAACCTTGAACCAGTCTGTCTCAGAGTCCTCCAAGTGATCATGAGCAAACTGTAGACGAGCCTTGACATGACGCTTTGAAAGTAAAGGTACCTTACGGGCTCGTCTGGAACGGAGACCATTGCGGTGGAGTACGTTACTTATGGTATTGACTGAAACCAATGTCCCCACTGCCATGAGATCTTCCCGGAGCTCCTTCCTTGTTGTCCTTGGGTTAGCCTTGACTCTTCGGACAAGCCTGGCCTCGGCACGGGAGGACACTTTCAAAGGCTGTCCTGGCCGTGAAAGGCTAACAGTAGTTCCATAAGCCTTCCACTTACGGATGATGCTCCCAACAGTGGAGACAGGTAGGCCCAACTCCTTGGAAAGGGTTTTGTACCCCTTGCCAGCCTTGTGACCCTCCACGATCTTGTCTCTGATGGCCTTGGAATGCTCCTTTGTCTTTCCCATGTTGACCATGTCTGAGTGCTGTTCACAAGTTTGGGGAGGGTCTTAAATAGTCACAAAAGGCTGGCAAAAGAGATCTTTAATCCACACATGTGAAGCTCATTATTCTTGGTGCCTGAACTACTTCTTAATACTTTAGGGGGACCAAACAGAATTCTTGTGGTTTGAGGGGTTGAATAATAAATGACACTCTGAATTAACTTTTTACGTTTAAAAAAAAAAAAAAAAAATTTGCTGCAGTGCATTTCCCACTTCCAGGCTGATCTACAGTACTAATGTCACAATGCCAAGTTAATTCCGCATGTGTCAACCAGCTAAATCTGCAGGGGGTTGAATATATATAATATATACACACACACAGTACAGACCAAAAGTTTGGACACACCTTCTCATTTAAAGATTTTCTGTACTTGTTGGCCCTTTTGCCTTCACTCTGCGGTCCAGCTCACCCCAAATCATCTCGATTGGGTTCAGGTCTGGTGACTGGAGGCCAGGTCATCTGGCGTAGCACCCCATAACTCTCCTCCTTGGTCAAATAGCCCTTACACAGCCTGGAGGTGTGTTTGGGGTCATTGTCCTGTTGAAAAATAAATGATGGTCCAACTAAACGCAAACCGGATGGAATAGCATGCCGCTGCAAGATGCTGTGGTAGCCATGCTGGTTCAGTATGCATTCAATTTTGAATAAATCCCAAACCGTGTCACCAGCAACGCACCCCCACATCATCACACCTCCTCCTCCATGCTTCACGGTGGGAACCCCGCATGTAGAGTCCATCCGTTCACCTTTTTTGTGTCGCACAAAGACACGGTGGTTGGAACCAAAGATCTCAAATTTGAACTCATCAGACCAAAGCACAGATTTCCACTGGTCTAATGTCCATTCCTTGTGTTCTTTAGCCCAAACAAGTCTCTTCTGCTTGTTGTCTGTCCTTAGCAGTGGTTTCCTAGCAGCTATTTTACCATGAAGGCCTGCTGTACAAAGTCTCCTCTTAACAGTTGTTGTAGAGATGTGTCTGCTGCTAGAACTCTGTGTGGCGTTGACCTGGTCTCTAATCTGAGCTGCTGTTACCTGCGATTTCTGAGGCTGGTGACTCGGATAAACTTATCCTCAGAAGCAGAGGTGACTCTTGATATTCCTTTCCTGGGGCTTTCCTCATGTGAGCCAGTTTCTTTGTAGCGCTTGATGGTTTTTGCAACTGCACTTGGGGACACTTTCAAAGTTTGCCCAATTTTTCGGACTGACTGACCTTCATTTCTTAAAGTAATGATGGCCACTCGTTTTTCTTTACTTAGCTGCTTTTTTCTTGCCATAATACAAATTCTAACAGTCTATTCAGTAGGACTATCAGCTGTGTATCCACCTGACTTCTGCACAACACAACTGATGGTCCCAACCCCATTTATAAGGCAAGAAATCCCACTTATTAAACCTGACAGGGCACACCTGTGAAGTGAAAACCATTTCCGGTGACTACCTCTTGAAGCTCATCAAGAGAATGCCAAGAGTGTGCAAAGCAGTCCTCAAAACAAAAGGTGGCTACTTTGAAGAACCTAGAATATAAGACATATTTTCAGTTGTTTCACACTTTTCTGTTAATTATATAATTCCACATGTGTTAATTCATAGTTTTGATGCCTTCAGCGTGAATGTACAATTTTCAAAGTCATGAAAATACAGAAAAATCTTTAAATGAGAAGGTGTGTCCAAACTTTTGGTCTGTACTGTGTGTGTGTATATATATATATATATATATATATATATATATATATATATATATATATATATATATATATATATATATATATATATATATATATATATATATATATATATATATATAATATACACACACACAAAGAGGGGGAAACTGTCATTTTAGGAGAGCCTCTTGGTCTAGTCATCCCATTCACATGGTCCCCTGGTGAAGCATTTAAGAGTGAAACATACGGAAATGCTGCCAGTGTCTGATTCATGCAGCCTGTGATTCAAGCAGCAAAAATCTGCCATCAGATTCCCTTTAACATTCCTCACAACGTGACAAACCAGAGTTTTCCAAAATGAAAAGACAACCAGCAAAACGGCTGTCTGACGGTAGTTCAGCTAAATATCCTTAGTCAAAGCGAGGCTCATTAAAGGGGTTGTCCACTACTCGGACTACCCCTTTTCAATTCCCATGTTTCCCCCTTGTTAAAATAATGACACATAGGTGACAGCCCCACTATCAGTATTTGATCAGTATTCGGTCAGTATTTTTTCTCAGGAGTGGGAGCCAAAACTTGCTGTCTCTAGGATCTAGTGGCTTCCTCCCCCTGGCTAATTAACTCCCTGGCCTGGGTGTATAAATACCTGGTGTGTTCTAGAGGTAGGTGCCGGCGATATTCATTACTACCTGTGAAGGCTTTAGCAGGAGCAGTACTTTGTCCTCTCTGGAGCTTGAGGATGTGTGCGCATTTGTCTGGAGTCGTCTAAAGCTAAGCTATTTCCCCCTGTTTGTCCTTCCTTGTTGTTTATAGTGTTTAGTGGAGATTAACTAGTGCTCACCTCCTCCCTTCCCTAGCCTGAGCCAAATGCCAGGAAAAGACAGGGCGAGGTACATGTGCGGCGATTGGTGAAGGGCCAATACAGGGACGTTAGGGGAGACAGGGTGATGCTAGATCAACCTAGGAGGTCTCCACTTCCCCCCACTTTCCTTAAGAGTCTGGGCTCCCTTTCCCTCTTCCCTTTGCGTTGCTCTAAGTCTATCCCACATCTGGCGTGACAGGTATAGAGGAATGGAATATGCGGCACTCGCCAGTATAAAAACTGCAGTAGACTTTATTCCAAGTTAAAACCTAGGATAAAAACAAAATGAGCTAATACCCTGCAGTAAATAAATAGCAATAGCAATAGTGCAAGAAAATAACATAGGGAGCTTAGTGAACAGAATTTTGATTAATTATGCACTATTGCTATTTATTTACTTACTGCAGGGTATTTGCTCATTTTGTTTTTATCTTGAATTTTTTGTCTGTTTAGTGGCCAGTGTGAACATGCACCTACACGTTGCATGCATACCAACTTATATCCCAGTTCATCTCTTTAGGTTTTTATTCCAAGTTACAAGACACAGACTGGATGTATTGGTAACTCCCATAGAAGTGAGTAAAGAGAGCCGAGCGCTTAAGTAGACACCTTTCTATTCCTTGTGACTGTGGCACCAGGCTTATGGGGGGGCCGCCGTTCAGGACATGCAGGTGTAAATCCCAGTGGTGGAACACTTGTGGCATAACCTGCAGAATACCCCTTTAAAGGGACTCAGTCAGCACAGAATGACTGTGCAAACCAAGTACAGGCGCTCGGTGCATAATGGTGGGCCAAATATTTAAATACACTTTCCCACCTGTTTTTTTTCCATCCCTCTCTACCCTTCTATGGCTTTATGAAGCCAGAGCTGTCCATCAAAGGAGAGGAGTGGAGTCAAAGGGAAAACAAACAGTCCGGTCCGATGGGTGTCATTGCTGCGGCACCTATCCTTCTTCTCCCCTACTAATCGCCGTTCCCCCGCTGTGATTGATGTGGATGACGCATCTTGCGTCAACCACACAGCCGAACAAAATCTCGTGCCTGCGCAGGGACATGCGGAACCATTTCACTCATATTGTTTTGTTCCCTGCTGCCAGAAATCATAAAAGAGGAGTTTAATTCCGACAGTGGGGAACAAAACAATATGGGCAAAATGGTTCCATTAAGCAGGAGCCAGAAAGACTTGTGCCAGCGCATGCGCTGTAAGGGTTTAGGCACTACCCACAGTAGGGGCAGAGCGAAGTGTGCTTGTGCGAGCCAGCAATGTTCCTGCACAGGCGCGAGATTTCATTCAGCTATGTGCATGACGCCGGACGCATCATCCACATCATTCACAGCAGGAGGACAGCGTTTAGCAGCCGATCACCCGATGAACAAAATAAGCAAAACTCTCTTTCATCGGGTGAAATTATCTTCTGTACAGTGCATTCTCGGCAGTGCATTGTCCTATGTAAACAGGACTCACACTGTCAAGAACAATGACAGCCTATGTGCACTGAGTGATCTAGTATAGCATATTTTACTTTGGTCTGCCTGTATAAACAGACAGTTAAATAACAACGGTTCTGTAAAAGTTCAGCGATCGCTGGTTGTATCATGCTGCCGTTCGTTCCATGTAAACGGACACTAAAACATGTCTTTGCAGAATGCCATTTATATCTTTCCTGTCCTTTTAAAGGGGTTCTCCCCCGAACAAAGGTTCATTGTAATCCATGGCTGTGTCTGACCGTGTACGGAACGTGGTCTGATCATACCACAGCTCCTGGGCAGGAAGCAAAAGAGTATACAGACATTACAGCAGGGGATCACAGAGGATTCATTTTGTGAGGTAAAATATTGTTTAACCCCTTTACAGCCTGTGACGTATTAGTACGCACAGGCTGTAATCCCCCCGTTCAGTGAGGGCTCCGGCGGTGAGCCCGCAATGAACTGAGCACATGTCAGCTGATTCTTACAGCTGACATGTGGCCGCAACAGCCGCGGGTGGAATCGCGATCCACCCGCGGCTGTTAACATGTTAAATGCCGCTGTCAATCTCCGACAGCAGCATTTAACACTCGCTTCCGGAAAGCACATCCTAAGCCCCGCCCATCGGCGACCCCGTCACGTGATCGCGGGTCACCGATGGGTGGGCATGACAACCCAGGGTCTGCAGCAGACGCCTGCGGTTGTCATGAGCTGGTCGCTATGAGTGCCACCTAGTGGTCGGCGCTCATAGCACATGAGCATTTCTCCTACATAGAGGTGATCTGCTGATCCCCTGTATGTAGCAGAGGTGATCGGACAGTTGCTGCTTCTAGTCTCCTATGGAGACTATAGAAGCATGCAAAAAGTGAAGAAAAAAAAGTTTTTAAAAATATAAAAAAAAATTAAAAAATATAAAAGTTTAAATCACCCCCCTTTCGCCCCATTCAAAATAAAAATAATTAAAAAAAAAAAACCTACATAGACATATTTGGTATCGCCGCGTTCAGAATCGCCTGATCTATCAATATAAAAAAAGAATTAATCCGATCGGTAAACGGCATAATGAGAAAAAATTCTAAACGCCAGAATTACGTTTTTTGGTTGCCGCAAAATTGCAATAAAATGCAATAACAGGCGATCAAAACATCGGATCTACCCCAAAATGTTATCAATAAAAACGTCAGCCCGGCGCAAAAAAATAAGCCCTCACCCAGCCCCAGATCCCGAAAAATGGAGACGCTACGGGTCTTTAGAAAATGGCGCTATTTTTTTTTTTTTTTTACCAAATTTTGGAATTTTTTCTCTTTCCCCATGACGGCACCACGGAGAGAGGGGATCCGCCCTTCAAGGACAGGAAACCTACAGATAAAAAGGGCGGCACTTCTCTCCCTCATCAGTTGGTTTCCTGTCCTTGACAGGGACCTACGGATGAAAAATCCTGAAGAAACTAAGAAAGAAGATTTTACTTACCAGGCCCGACCAGTCCGACTCAGGCAGCGGGGGTTCCCTGCCTCGGCTGGTGCGGTGTCCTGAAGCGCCACAGCTGGGGTCAGCGGGCCTCCAGGGTGGCAGGGAGACCACTTAAATAAGAAAGAACCTATACATGTTTGGTGTCTGCGAACTCGTAATGACCTGGAGAATAAGAATGGCAGGTCAGTTTTAGCATTCAGTGAACGTGGTAAAAAAAAAAAAAGAAAAAAAACAACAACTGTGGTATTGCACTTTTTTTGCAATTTCACCACACTTGGAATTTTTTTCCCGTACACGATATGGTAAAACTAGTAATGGCATTGAAAAGCACAACTCGTCCCGCAAAAAAATGAGCCCTCACATGGCCATATTGACCAAAAAATAAAAACGCTATGGCTCTGGGAACAAGGGGAGCAAAAAACGAAAATGCAAAAACGACAAATCCCAAGGTTGCGAAAGGGTTAAAAACAAGCAGTGAAATGTTTTACCTCACAAAATGAATCCTCTGCGATTCCTGCTGTAATATCTGTATACTCTTTCTCGCCCGCCCGCCCAGGAGCTGCTGTATTTTCCGTACACGGTCAGACACAGCTAATTATTAAAATTAACTTTTGTTCGTAGGAAAACCCCTTTAATTGAGCTTTTAAAATGTTTTAAAAAGAAACCAAAATGCAATATGCAGGGGCACATTTCTATCTCCTCCTGCCCAACACTGATCAGTCTGATCGGTGCAGGACAGGAGGGGAAGCCACCTGGACCTTTTTCACATGCCTTGCTGAAGAACCTTTCAGGTCATGTGATCAGTCACATGCAGGAAGGAGCTTCAAAATATGGTAATTTATACATTTCACTTTAAATTCAGAGTGTGTGTGTGTGTGTGTGTGTGTGTGTGTGTGTGTATATATAT
Organism: Phyllobates terribilis; assembly: GCF_046119375.1. Classification (NCBI taxonomy): domain Eukaryota; kingdom Metazoa; phylum Chordata; class Amphibia; order Anura; family Dendrobatidae; genus Phyllobates; species Phyllobates terribilis. The sequence continues at coordinate 481,699,458 of NW_027362761.1, read as the reverse complement.
AAAAGCACTTTATGAATATAGAAGAGCTGTGTGTGTATATAAGAGACCTTTTGTGTATGAAGCAGATCTGTGTGCATATATAAAGGAGAGGTGTGTGTGTGTGTGTGTGTATATATATATATATATATATATACATACATACATACATACATACATACATACATACATACATACAGTTAGGTCCATATACATTTGGACAGAGACAACATTTTTCTAATTTTGGTTCTAGACATTACCACAATGAATTTTAAACAAAACAATTCAGATGCAGTTGAAGTTCAGACTTTCAGCTTTCATTTGAGGGTTTCCACATTAAAATTGGATGAAGGGTTTAGGAGTTTCAGCTCCTTAACATGTGCCACCCTGTTTTTAAAGGGACCAAAAGTAATTGGACAATTGACTCCAAGGCTATTTCATGGACAGGTGTGGGCAATCCCTTCATTATGTCATTCTCAAGCAGATAAAAGGCCTGTAGTTGATTTGAGGTGTGGTGCTTGCATTTGGAAGGTTTTGCTGTGAAGTAAACATGCGGTCAAAGGAGCTCTCCATGCAGGTGAAACAAGCCATCATTAAGCTGCAAAAACAGAAAAAACCCATCCGAGAAATTGCTACAATATTATGAGTGGCAAAATCTACAGTTTGGTACATCCTGAGAAAGAAAGAAAGCACTGGTGAACTCATCAATGCAAAAAGACCTGGGCGCCCATGGAAGACAACAGTGGTGGATGATCGCAGAATAATCTCCATGGTGAAGAGAAACCCCTTCACAACAGCCAACCAAGTGAACAACACTCTCCAGGAGGTAGGCGTATCAATATCCAAATCTACCATAAAGAGAAGACTGCATGAAAGTAAATACAGAGGGTTCACTGCACGGTGCAAGCCATTCATAAGCATCAAGAATAAAAAGGCTAGACTGGACTTTGCTAAAAAAACATCTAAAAAAGCCAGCACTGTTCTGGAAGAACATTCTTTGGACAGATGAAACCAAGATTGGAAAGAGAAAAGTATGGCGAAGGCGTGGTACAGCTCATGATCCAAAGCATACCACATCATCTGTAAAACACGGCGGAGGCAGTGTGATGGCTTGGGCATGCATGGCTGCCAGTGGCACTGGGTCACTAGTGTTTATTGATGATGTGACACAGGACAGAAGCAGCCAAATGAATTCTGATGTATTCAGAGCCATACTGTGTGCTCAGATCCAGCCAAATGCAGCCAAACTGATTGGTCGTCGTTTCATACTACAGATGGACAATGACCCAAAACATAAAGCCAAAGCAACCCAGGAGTTTATTTAAAGCAAAGAAGTGGAATATTCTTGAATGGCCAAGTCAGTCACCTGATCTCAACCCAATTGAGCATGCATTTCACTTGTTAAAGACTAAACTTCAGACAGAAAGGCCCACAAACATACAGCAACTGAAAACCACCGCAGTGAAGGCCTGGCAGAGCATCAAAAAGGAGGAAACACAGCGTCTGGTGATGTCCATGAGTTCAAGACTTCAGGCAGTCATTGCCAACAAAGGGTTTTCAACCAAGTACTAGAAATGAACATTTTATTTACAATTCTTTAATCTGTCCAATTACTTTTGGTCCCTTTAAAAACAGGGTGGCACATGTTAAGGAGCTGAAACTCCTAAACCCTTCATCCAATTTTAGTGTGGATACCCTCAAATGAAAGCTGAAAGTCTGAACTTCAACTGCATCTGAATTGTTTGTTTAAAATTCATTGTGGTAATGTCTAGAACCAAAATTAGAAAAATTTTGTCTCTGTCCAAATATATATGGACCTAACTGTGTAATAAATAAATAAATATATATATATATATATATATATATATATATATATATATATATATATATATATATATATAATAACACACACACACACACACACACACACACACGAGCTGTGTGTGTATGTTTCTGACCAATATGTGTAGTTGTAGGAAAGCTGTGTGTATATAGACAAGCTTTGTGTACGTAGCAGAGCTGTGTGTGTTTATATACAGCTGCGTTGAGTGTGCAGGCAGCAATGTTATGTATATGTTTGTGCTGCAGAGAGTGTACTTAATATGTGTGTATAGAAACAATAGATCTATTACCTTTCTATTCTACACCAGTTCATTAAAATTAGTGATGTTGAACCCTCCACTTCTTTACACCTCCAAGGAAATTTTAATTAGTAGGAAATGTATATTTTTCTTAATTTTACTGTCTAAACCTCGAATTTGTTTTATAAAAAGGAGCATCCTACAGTCAAAAAAAAATATTGTAGGCTAAACTCTGGAGGGGTACGAGGCAGTGTGGTTCCGCATATAAAATGGCACTTGATCTGTATGAACTTTACTCATTAATTCTGGGGCATCATGATATAAAATTTTGGTGACTGTTTTGATTATCTGCCTTGGGGAGGTTTATATGTACTAAAAGGATGTCCTGGAATGTTGTTACATATTTGCATATGATCTACAAGCCGATCATTTGATCTCTTCATGTTGTAATTAATATTTTATATTGGGTTTGTTAAATCCTAATGTCATATGTGATCTATATGAATTGCAATTGATTAACGTCTGCACTGCACTCCTATACTATTTGGGTATCATATTTATGATCCTTTGTCTATGTATTTGCCATGTTGTCATGTTACTTTCTAGAACCACACTGCCTCTATTTTTAATGGGTTTATTTCTTATTTTAGGGGCAAAAAATATAAATAATATATTTACTAGTATATGAATTCTTTATTGATCTTTTCTAATGAGGGATGAGAATCATTAAACTCTGGAGTCATTTAGTAATGTTTTTTATTTTCCTTGTTTTCAGGTAAAGTCATTGATGGACTTCTTGTAATGAGAAAAATTGAGGTAATTTCCTGTTCCTTGTTGTGATTCTTATAAAGCAACTTTCAGTTTATGAATGAAGAAATCATTTACTACTCAGTCCTGGATGTGACCACTTAAAGTGGCTTGCGAAAGTATTCACCCCTTGGCTTTTTACCTATTTTGTTGCATTACAACTTATTATTTGTAATAGTGCCATTTATTCCATGGTGCTTTACATGTGAAAAAGGGGTATACATATAAAAACAATTACAATAATCTTGAACAAAATGTGACGGCTACTGGTACAGGAGGAGCGAGGACCCTGCCCGTGAGGGCTCACAGTCTACAAGGGATGGGTGAGGATACAGTAGGTGGGGACAGAGCTGGTCGTGCAGCGGTATGGTGGAGCGGTGGTTACTGCAGGTTGTAGGCTTGTTGGAAGAGGAGGGTCTTCAGGTTTCTTTTGAAGGTTTCCACGGTAGGCGAGAGTCTGATATGTTGGGGTAGAGAGTTCCAGAGTAGAGGAGATGCACGGGAGAAATCTTGTATACGATTGTGGGAAGAGGAGATAAGAGGAGAGTAGAGAAGGCAATCTTGTGAGGATCGGAGATTGCATGCATGTATCGGGAGACTAGGTCACAGATGTATGGAGGAGACAGGTTGTGGATGGCTTTGTATGTCGTGGTTAGGATTAGGGAACTGGAGTCTCTGGGCAATGGGGAGCGATTGAAGGGATTGACAGAGAGGAGAGGCCGGGGAATAGCGGGGGGACAGGTGGATTAGTCGGGCAGCAGAGTTTAGGATAGATTGGAAGGGAAGCCACAGAGCAGGAGGTTGCAGTAGATGAGGCGGGAGATGATGAGGGCGGGCACTAGTGTTTTTTTGCTGTTACGTGGTTGAGGAATGTGCGGATCCGGGAGATATTATTGAGTTGAAGTCGGCAGGAAGTGCAAAAGGCTTGGATATGTGGTTTGAAGGAGAGATCAGAGTCCAGGGTTACTACGAGGCAGAGACCTTGCGGGCCTGGGGAGAGTGATCAGCCATTGACGTTGATAGATAGGTCAGGTGGAGGTGATGAATGAGATTGTGGAAAGATGATGAATTCAGTTTTTTCCATGTTAAGTTTTAGAAATCTAGCAGAGAAGAAGGATGAGATAGCGGACAGACATTGTGGGATTTTGGTTAGTAAGGAGGAGATATCCAGTCCGGAGAGGTAGATCTGTGTGTCATCAGCATGAGACTCTATGAGCTGTCCCAGGCCAAAAGTGAAGATGGAATGCTCGTTTTGAGTTTGCCAAAAGATCTGTGGGAGACTCCCCAAATGTATGGAGGAGGTTGCTGTGGTCAGATGAGACCAAAATTGAACTTTTTGGCCACTAAGGTAAACGCTATGTCTGGCACCAAACCAACACAGCTCATCACCCCAAGAACACCATCCCTACAGTGACACATGGTGGTGGCAGAATCATGCTGTGGGGATGTTTTTCGGCAGCAGGGACAGGGAAAATGGTCAGAGTCGAGGGGAAGATGGATGGTGTGAAATACAGGGATATGCTTGAGCAAAACCTGTTTCAGTCTTGTCAGTGATTTGAGACTGGGACGGAGGTTCACCTTCCAGCAAGACAATGACCCAAAGCATACTGCTAAAGCAACACTTGAGTGGTTTAAGGGGAAACGTGTAAATGTTTTGGAGTGGCCTAGTCAAAACCCAGACCTTAATCCAATTGAGAATCTGTTGTCAGACTTGAAGATTGCTGTTCACCAGAGGAAACAATCTAACTTGATGGAGCTGGAGCAGTTTTGCCTTGTGGAATGGGCAAAAATTCCCATGGCAAGAAGTGGAAAGCTCATAGAGAGTTATCCAAAGCGACTTGCAGCTGTAATTGCCGCAAAAGAAGGCTCTACAAAGTACTGACTATAGAGGGGTGAATAGTTATGCACACTGAAGTTTTCAGTTATTTAGTCCTATTTTGTTTGCTTCACAATAAAAAGAAAAACAAATGTTCACAGTTGTAGGCATGTTCACAGTTTACTTTCTTTAGCCTCTTTGTTGCACTGGCTTTTGCTAACTGCAGAATGAGTTAACTAAGAATCCGTCAGTGAGCTTCTTTATTACAGGAATTTTGTAATTCCTTTATCTGTTTTTCTTGAGCTCTTCTCAGCTGATTTATGATCACAGCTCTCCTTTTGATGTTGTTTGTGGGGAGCTGAGAGGAGATAATAGTTGCAAACTCCCATCGGAATGAACTTACTGGACAATGGAATGAGCTTCTTTGTGAATCTCATTCTTCAGGAAAACAAACTGATTTAAAAGTTATTTTTGCCCATAATACATCCTTTTAAGTTTAAAGAAAAATTGCAGTGAAAGGTGGCCATATTGATTTATTTCAATTTTTTGCGTTTATAAATGGGTGAAGAATCTACTACCAGCTGTCGTGGCGGTGACTTGAAGCAAGGCTATGTGCTCAGTCTTTTTGCAGAGTTTTCGAAGCAAACACTGAGCAGAACCTCCCAAGTTTTTGAGGAGTATTTGGAGAGTTTCTGCGGCAAAAACTCCACAGAAAAACTTTGTGTGTGCACAGAGCCTAAAGGAGAGTTTCCCAAAGCAGTTTCCACAAGAAAACTCTAGTTTTGACTGGCTCAAAAATTCTCTGTGTGCACATGGCCTTGTTGGAGCACCAGTTTTAGGGTCTGTTAACATGTAGCTCTCCTTTACAAGATTGTTTCGACACCTGATGTGTGAATAAACCCATACACTTTAGTTTCACCTTCACTGAGAAGGTCTACAAATCTCCTATTGTGTCCTTTTGTTGCATCTTCGAAGGGGTTTAGCTTGGCAAGTGTTTCTTTTGGGAACGTTAGTTGTTTTTGTTTTTTTGTGGGAAGATGGTAAAGTGTCTTTGTACTGACAGACTGTAGACTTTGATTGCCTAGGAGGCACTGTCAGAAACTCTGCAGGGAATGAATGCCATGGTTCTGGGAAAGAACGGTGTAAACATCCGTAATGTACATGACCCTCAACTTTCTCTTTACAGAATGTACCAACTGGCCCCAACAATAAACCCAAACTGCCTGTCGTTATTGCCCAGTGTGGAGAAATGTAATTGCAGGTGAGTGGTAAATGTGTATTCTGACTTAAGATAATAAACTGAAGCTTCTGAACATCATATATTCATATACGTAAAGTATGCTGTCTTATACTCGTGTATGTGATCGTATAGAACATACTCAATACTTCACCTGGATGCAGCCATTTATGCTGTTTATTGAATATATAATTAAATAAATAATTTATTAATAACAAAGGGTGGCGTAGATTCTTGTCAACGCTGCCTTCCGACAGACACCCATAGCAATAAATGGAGAGAGCCGGCATATGCACCACCACATCTCCACTCACTGCTGGTCAGACACTAGTCGGAACAGGGGATCAGGGGACTCCTGTTCTCGAGTTAGAAGCAGGTCCCAAAGGCGAGATTTTATGACATATCCAATAGATATGAAAGTAGATAGTTAACCTGGTTCCTGGAAGTCCTGAGATTATCATACCCATATGGATGCAGCATCCCGATCTCCAAGGAGCTCTCTTGGATAAATTAATCATCAGTAGAATAGAAGGACAGCATCTAAACTTGAGTGAAGTAAAAAAATATTTTTATTCTGCCAAATACAGTGCACCGTTTTAACAATGCCAGTCTTTATCAAGCATGATAAGACTGGTATTGTTGAAACACTGCACTGTATTTGGCAGAATAAAAAGATTTTTTTTTTCTTCACTCAAGTTTGGATGCTGTCCTTCTATTCTAGTGACATGCAATAGATATGTCATAAATGTGAACTCATTATACTAAATGCTTCTCAACTATTCACTGGCAGCATTTTACTATGTGCGCGCTGCCCCTTTAAGAATGGGGAAATGGTCCTGTGCGCAAAGAGCTGCTGGAAAGTGCGGCTTGCAGGGGCCATGCCAGCAGAAGGGGACCACGCCGCGGGGCTGGAGCAGTGAGTATGCCAGCGTCCCTGCATGGAGGGGGAAGGGAAACCATGCAGGGGAGCTAGCAATGATGTTACAGACAGAAACCAAGTCAAAGAAAGGGCTGAAAAATAGACATATAGTGGAATCATCCACACGACTGCCACCCAACTTTTCTCAGTGCCGACTTCAGGACTGTGGACTGTCCGCGAACTTGAGATCAGGATACCTTTTGTCATGTGAAGTATATGAACCCTTCTTATATACAACGATATAGGTTATGCTATTGAAGGTTTTAGGCAAAGAAAATGCTCTGACATTAGTGCAGCCCATGTCTCACTTCTAGTATTTCTCCCTCACATACAGTGTTTGAGATGTCAGAGACCAAGTAAAAGTGGAGGCTGAAAAATAGACCTATAGCAGATTCATTCAATCAACTGACGCCTAGCTTTGCTCAATGCCGACGCCGGGATCCATGACTGTACCCAAACTTCAGATCAGGAAACTTTTCTTATGTGAAGTATATTATTTTAAGCTCACTTTAGGATTAATTGTTGACCTGGACAACCCCTTTAACGAGTGTTGTGGTCACTTTGAGAATCACTGTATGCCCAGAAGTTTGGCTATAATGTAAAAGAAGCATTCCCATCAGTTATCATATTATATAGCACTATGTACTTACAATTGCTCATTTTCCCCTTCTACTCAGTTAACTCTTCTATTTTACATTAGGTATATGACATCACATGGTTAAAAACGGACTAGCTGAATCCTTCAAAGCTCTATGTAGAAACAGGAGGTAGATTTTCTCTGCACAAGTCATGAATCGCTGCACAAAGTCCCTGGCAGGGGGAGGAGGGAGCAGCTGGGTCAGGAGTTGAAGAGAGGAATGATAAATGCAGGGACAAGAGACTTCCTGTTTCTACACAGAGCAGAGAAAAGAGATTAATTAACTGGGTAAAAGGGGAAAGTGAGCAATTGAAAGTACACAGTGCTATATAATATGATGATTGCAATATACTAAGAGGATAAAAACTTTGATGGGAGTGCTTCTTTAACCTGAAGATATTTTATTTCATGGTATCATTTAGAGTATGATCCATGTTCTGCTCATCACTGCCATTAATTAATTTTGTCATTTTTCATTTTCCAGATGTCCTTCTTCAGCCTTGCGTTCTGTTTCACAGGAAGACAGAGCGGCTCTCCTTGAATTTATACATGTAATACAGCTGCCCATAACGACATGCAGGCAGCATTCCAGATGGTTCTCGATGTGGAGGAGGCTGCTTTTTTTGTTGGATTTACATTTTGGAGAAATAATGGACTTAATGTGCATGGCCATTAATATGTGAATGACAACGTTTACTATTTTCTTTGTAAAATCTGATATATTTTGTGTATCTTTTTCTAATTAAAGTGGGAAAATTGTTAATCTGTTTCATATTGTGTGATCCTAGTAATTTTAACCCCTTCATGACCGGAGCAAAAAAAAAAAAAAATTTTCTTCGTTTTTTGCTCCCCTTCTTCCCAGAGCCGTAACTTTTTTATTTTTGGGCCAATATAGCCATGGGAGGGCTTATTTTTTGCAGGACAAGTTGTACTTTTGAACAACATCACTGGTTTTAACATATCTTATACTGAAAAGCAAGAAAAAAATTCCAAGTGCGGTGAAATTGCAAAAAAAGTGCAATTCCACAGTTGTTTTTTGGTTGCTTTTTTTTCTACCATGTTCACTAAATGCTAAAACTGACCTGCCATTATGATTCTCGTGTATGTTCTTTTTTATTTAAGTGGTGAAAAAAAATCCAAACTTTGTTATAAAATAAAATGGCTCCATTTTCCGAGACCCATAGCTTCTCCATTTTATTCGGGATCTGGGGCCGAGCTGACGTTTTTATTGATACAATTTCGGGGTAGATCCGATGTTTTGATCGTCCGTTATTGTATTTTATTGCAATGTAGCGGCCACCAAAAAACGTAATTCTAGCATTTTGACTTTTTTTTTTGTTACACCGTTTACCGATCGGATTAATTCTTTTTTTTATTTTTATAGATCAGGCGATTCTGAACTCGGTAATACGAAATACGTGTATATTTTATTTTTTTTATTTTATTTTGAATTTGGCAACAGGGGGGTGATTTAAACTTTTTATATATTTTTTTTTTATCTTTTTACTATTATTGAAAACTTCTAAAAAACTAGAAGCTGCAATTGTCTGATCGCCTCTGCTACACAGGCGATGATCAGATCGCCTGTGTGTAGCAGAAATGCTCAATTGCTATGAGAGCCGACCACTGAGCAGCGCTCATTGCAATCTGGCAATGACAACCGCAGTGGTCTCCTGCAGACCCCTGGTTATCATGCCAACCCATCGGCGACCCTCGGTCATGTGACACGGGTGCCGATGGGAGGGGCCAATGATGCGCATCCGGTTTGCGTGCGATAAATGCCACTGTCAGAGATTTACAGCGGCATTTAACTAGTTAACAGCCGCAGGTGGATCGCAATTCCACCCGCGGCTGTTAGGGGCACATGTCAGCTGTACAGAAAAGTATGGCACAACAGAAAGAGGTTAAACAAGGTACGTAATTCATTAATACATGGGTGTGTTTTATGGGACATCACCATGCTATAGCAGTACATCACTGAATATAAAGGATGCTGAGGATAAGCAGCACTTTGTGTCATCCATGCTTCTCAATATCTCGAACTGGTCCATGTGCCAGATTCTCGTCATTAGAGATTATCAAAAAGATTCGCAGGACCCTAGGCCAGTGGCCTCCTTGGTCATCCATGGATCAGAGCCCTGTCAACCACCTCCTACCTGCTGAAATCCCTGGCATCTCCACTAATTAGCATGCATGGCGCAATGTTTATGTGTGTTGCCTTACAATGATGACAACGCACTTTGCCTATAAATCAGAAGAAGCGCAGGGAATTCCTACAGGGAGGAATCAGTTTGTATGACTTTAGTCCGGCAGTTGTGTACTACTGACATGGCTGCTAGATCATGGTCCTGGGAGTCTGATCATGTCTACTGGTCACCTATGATTAATTACAACTATTACAGTACTGGATATTAGTTACACAGTTGATAACTGAACAAGAAATGACTTTCTCTTCACGATTACATCCACCTCCAATTTTATCGGTGTTGGTCTTTATTGTAGTTCTACAAAAATAAAAAAAACTGACCTGTACCTCCAAACAGAATAACGCTAGTGTGAACAGGTGCAAGCAATCACGACTATTCAATATAGCCAAGAAAATACAGCTGCACTCAGAAATGCTGAAATATGTAAACATGGTATATATGAATTCTAGTAGTATACAAATGCTCAAATTGTTCTTCTGTTACAACATCACAATAATCCAATATAGGTTCTTCAGTTAGCCGTGCAATTTGTTGGTACCAATAACTAAAGAACAGACAGAAAACTGCAATTTAATTAAAGTGTAACCTATATTTTAATTTTTTATTTCATACATTAAAGTAATAGTACTCAGGAGCATAGCAACTTTGTAATACTGTATATCGTATCAGAAATCTGTTTGTTTGTTTTTTAACTCCCTGTGTTGATCTCTTACTCTCAATTCATGGCTAAAATCTGTATTCAGGGAAGATAAACTTATACATGACTGAGATAGGAGATGATAGTTGGTGTTTTTAAGATTCTATGAAGAGGGGAGGAGCTGGAGGCGGACACAGACATTCTGCTGCAAATTCCCCTGAAATGACTGTTACAGTTCTCCATAGAACTTTAGCACCAACTGCCATCTCCTATCTCTGTAAAAATCTGTTTTCAATGAACACAGATTTGACTTGTGAATTGAGAATTTTGAGAATAAATGAGAAAGAAGCAGATATCACTGATAAGGTATGTTACAAATAGTGATGAGTGAGCCTGAACTGTAAAGTTTGGGATTGGTACTGGACTCCAAGCATCCGTTCACGGACCCCGAAGACAGACTTTTTTCCCGGAAGTCTGTCAAAACGTTTGGGTTCGCCAGCTGAATAAAACTTGTTGAAAGCAGCATTGTGTAGAGTGCCCTAACAGCCTGTTCCTGTGTGTCATATAAGTGCTGTGTAGAGTGCCCTAACAGCATGTTGCTCTGTGGCAAAAAAATCCTATTGCTCTGTGCCATATAAACTTTGTAATCTGAGACCAAAAATCCTATTGCTCTGTTGCCTAAAAAGCTTGTACTCTTTGGAAAAAAAACTTGTGCTCTGTGGCATAATATCCTTGAGTAGAGTGCCCAAATGCAGCCTCTTGCCTACGAGGTATTTTTTTAAGGGGGGAGAAACATGAGGAGAGCAGCAGATAGAGGATGTGGACGTGGTGCTGGTGTAGCTGATGCAGGGAAAGGACGTGGTCGATCTGCCCTATTACGTGTCCATCTGCAACACCTTCCTTAAGTGCATACAGGCAACAGGATACTTAATGTCTTTAAGTAGACCCCAGTACCCTAGAACAAATCATGAGGCCAGAACATGTGGAGGCCATGTTCCTTCACATTTTCTTCCACTCAGTACCCTGCAGAGAGCGTTCAGTTGGCATCTGAGGATCTTAGTCATCGTTCTTCCACATCACCCCCTTGTCAATCATCCAAGCAGTCTGAGCCTTAAGTCATGCAGCAGTCTCTTCTGCTGTTTGATGAGTCCGCTGGCTGGAGTTCCGTGGCCCATCCACCTGGCCTTGCCCCAGAAATGGAAGAAACTGAGTGCTCTGATGACCAATCACTCGTTCTGTCGGAGGATGCATGTGTGAGAGGGCCAGTGCACACGGTCAGCGTGCCACTGCAGCACATCTCGGAATGAGGAAACACGTGGCGGTCTGAAGTGTCTTCCCCGGCAGCTGCATTTTGTCACCCCATGGACTGGGAGTCGCCAGTTCTTTGAGCCGGCTGTCAAGCTGAAAGCCAGCTCACAGAACGTACAGCACGGGGCTCCCAGTGTTCAATTGTACTTGCGTCTTTCAGACAGGAGTACAATTGAAGCTCTGACCGCCAGGTCAGAGTGACATCAGCAGCATGATCAGGTCATGTGATCACACTGCTGGCGTCAGTCGCCTTCCACGCGGGACGTGTGTCCAGGGTTGCGCTGGTTTGAATATTCCACCAAGATGGCCAACGCTGATGACACCATTATCAGCGTTACTATGCCACTTCTATGTGTGCTTGAAAAAGCCCTTAAGGCGATAATGGATGAGGTGGTGGCATAGGAGAAAGAGGAGCAGGAGAACCAGGCAACATTTACGCCTTTATCAGTTCTGTCATCAACACATGGTGCGGAGGGTGGGTTCCTGTACCCACAGCGGCCTGGTACGCAAGAGTCCAGCCAAGGAACAGTTTTGGAGGATGAGGATGAAGATGAGGAGGACGATGTTGAGGAACCGTGCTTACAGCAGGGTGGTACTCCAAGCTGCTCACAGGCATCACTCGAGCGTGGCTGGGGGATACAGAGGACCCATACACCTCCCACCGAGGACAGCTTGTCATTGACTCTGGGCCGCCTGGCACACATGAGACAATACATGCTGCTGTGCCTCTATTATTACCAGTTCTGATTACTGGGTTGCCACCCTGCTGGATCCCTGTTACAAGGACAACGTACCATCCTTACTTCAGTCCTTGGACCAGGATGAATGCGTGAATACAAGCACACACTGGTAGAGAAACTACTGTTGTCTTTCCCACCTGACAGAGGGGACTCAGTGGAAGTTCAAGACAGGTCAAGGAGGAAGTCGCCATTGCAGCCGTTAGCACCTCGGAAGGCAAGGTTATCATGGCCGAAATGTGGAAACAGATCCTCCCCAAAATCTTCTGTTGGGGTATTGTTCCCCATGCTCTGAGGCTGAAGTTTTTAAACTTCTATTGGGGTATTTTGTACCATGCTCTGTGGGTTAAATTTTAAGGAGTCAAAACAAACAATTTGCATAATCGTCTAATTCAGACTGGTGCTAAAGGCCCTTATTCAGGCGTGGTTGCCTGCTTTGAACACTAATTTTTTCAAGGTAAACTCTTTGGGATGCGGGACCTACTAGGTTTTCCTCAGATGCATTTGCAGTAGAGAGTACTGGACAGTAAATTTTTTAACATTTGGGGTATCATGCCCCATGCTCTGACTGAAATTTAGTGTAATCTTATTGTTCCCCATACTCTGAGGCTGAAATTTGTTAAAATCTTCTGTGGGGGTATTGTTCTCCATGCTCTGAGGCTGAAATTTGTTAAAATCTTCCTTGGGGGTTTTGTTCCCCATGCTCTGAGGCTGAATTTTTTTAAATCATCTGTGGGGGTATTGTTCCCCATGCTCTGTGGCTGAAAGTTTTAATAATCTTATATGGGGGTATTGTTCCCCATGCTCTGTGGGTGAAATTTGAGTCAGCTTCGGTGGGGGTACTGTGCCCCATCATCTAGGGGTGAAGTTTTTAAGCTTCTTCTGTAGGGATACTCTCCCCCATCCTCTATGGGTGAAATTTTTAATTGGACTGGAAGTAGCAAACCTCAGTCTCTGTGGAACCATTGTTAAAATGTTTGTTATTCATTTACTTCCTATTTTACCATGATTGCTTTGGTGAAATAACCCCTTTAAATCATTTTCCTATCCACATTCGTTTGCAAGGTAATTGTCCTGCACTTACGTCCATTTTGCTTCCTTTTTCAGCCCCCTAGCCCTTATTATGACCATTAAATAGCCATTTTACAGCTTTCATGTTCGGGTCCTTATTGACTTATATGGGGTCTGGGGTCAAGCTCGGGACCCGAACCAGACTTTAAAAGAAAGTCTGCCCAAACCAGCCGAACACGGACATCCACGGGTTCGCTCATCGGTAGTTACAAAGTTTCTTATTTTCATGTGCACTATTGAATTATGAAAAAAAGAAAAAAGTAAAATGACATTTACACTAAAGCATCAAATCAAAATATGGTATTATGTAAATATAATATAATAACCATTGTTTTGTTTCTCCGTATTTTGCATTGAAGCTTTAAATAAAATAATATTTTTCTATGTCGCTCACTAGTGTGCTCTGCAATTATTCGTATAGCTCTTAGCCTTTTTCTTTTAGTTCATTTGTTTTGCTATGCGAGAATGTGTAGCATCGGCGTCTCTGCCCCTTGCTAGGCAGAGACGCCGTCCCTCTCACCTCCCCGCTCCTGGCGCGGCATCCTCCAGCGCTTCTCTCCCCGCTGCTGCCGGCGCGCGCTCCTTCCCCAGCAGTGTGCTTAGGGCGCGCGCATGCGCTCCCCCTCTCTTGAAGGGACCGCGCGCGCCGTCCTAAGGAGTCCCCGGCCAATTGCCGGAGGACCTCCCATATATAAGGCACCTCCTCCATAATGGAGGTGCCCGAGCAAAGTTGTTTGCACTGTGTCTGATCTTTGCTTCAGCCCTCAGGTCCCGCTGCTAGCCTGACTCCTCGTCCTGCCTGCCAGCCTGTTATCTGCCCGTTACCTGCTTAGCCTGCCAGCCTGCTCACCTGGAGCACGCACCTGTTACCTGCCTGTTACCTGCTGTGTCCGTCAGCCCGCTCACCTGGGAGCGCCCACCAGTTACCTGCCAGTTACCTGCCTCGTCTGTCTGCCCGCTCACCTGGGAGCGCCCACCAGTTACCTGCCTCGTCTGTCTGCCCGCTCACCTGTGAGCGCCCACCAGTTACCTGCCAGTTACCTGCCTTGTCTGTCTGCCTGCTCACCTGGGAGCACCCGCCTGTTTCCTGCCAGCCTGCCTGGAGACCCTGCCGTCACTTGCTGTGACCACCTTCCTGGTAAACCTAAAGACTGTTACGTGCCCTGCTTTCTCGAACTGTGACCACCTGTCAGCTACCAGAGACTTCCGCCTGCTTGCTGTGTCCATCTGCCATACCGGTCAGTCCCAGCCATCTGACACGTGGGAGCCACCTGCTTTCTTACAAGGTCGTCCCCAGAGTAGCACCTGGTCCCTCAGCCCGGATCCTCCCTGGTCACGGTGTCGTTAGCTGCCGTACAACCAGGGTCGGTTCTGGTGGATACTTAGTCACGCCCCTCTGGGTCCCTCCTTGCACCTCGGCACAGAGGTTCCACCACCCGGACCCGTAACAGTTTGCTCGGGCCATGGAACCCGGTGGCCCCCAGATCTCCGATCTGCACCAGGAAGTCTTACGTCAGAGAACTCAGCAGGAAGTGGTACTGTCCTATCTACGGTCCGTTAACTCTCGTCTAGGCGCATTGTGTGACTCGTCTATGCCTACCTCTGGTCCAGCCGTGCCTATTCCTGCAGTACCGCAATCCAGTCCCTTTATAGCACCCGGCTATGGACCACGGCTTCTGGCACCTCCACGCTTTGCCGGCGACCCCGCTTTAGCTCGGGGTTTCATAAACCAGTGCACCCTGCACTTTGAGCTATTGGTGTGGCACCCTGGCCTGGATGCCACAAGTGTAATAAAGCTGTGTCTGAGAGCAAGGGGGAGGTTCTCTAGTCAGGGGAACATTAGCATGCAATGCCTCCTGTCTCAGGCCAGTAGGGGGAGCTGGCTGCCCCTATAAAAGCTGGTACTGGGGGCAGGGTTAGGGAGAACTGGATGACCTGTCTCAGCACTGAGACGTGTCCCGGAGCAGAGCAGGGACAGAAAGTTGTATTGCACCTAAGAGGAGGTGTGGCAGGAGGAGAGCCACAAGCCAGAGACAAGAGGCGAAGTGAGCCTGTCTTGGCAGATAAAGGACTTAATTTACCAGACTTTGGTGTCTGAGGCTGGGAGGATTCCACATTCTCCAGCAGATAACCAGTCCGCAGGGGACTGTATATTCCTTGGCCTAAGAAGCCTGAAGGCCCTGCCACAACAGAAGGGACCAGTAAAGCCGTACCAGGCCGGTAGCAGAAAGGAACCCACGTCGCAGGCCATACAGGCGAGAGTACACGGAGAGCTCGGAAACGTGGGCTGTTACCCTATAAGGAGGAGATAGCCAGAAGGAGCGCAGAAAGCACGGTAGGCCTACACCCTCACCCTGACCAGGGCCAATCTCCCAATTGCTCTCAGACATCCAGGTCCCCTCCTAGCCGGGACTGTTTATGGGTCAGTTTACCTGTTTTAGTAAAGACCCTGGACTGCAACCTGTTGTCTGTGTGCTCCTTCGCGCCTCCAGCACTACCGCTACTGGGACTCTCACCACCATCACTCCCACCATCCATTATACTGCCCTGGGGCCGCACTCTTCCTGTGGGGAGTCACACTACCCTAGCTGCACACTTCATCAGCCCCAGCAGTCTGCATGCAGCGGCGGTTCCTAATAACCGCAATCCACGGGTGGCGTAGTCGGACATTATCTAAAGTACAGTAGCAGACTACCATTGGTCTGACCACCCTGAGCCGCGGGACCGGGCCGCCACTACTACTCCCAGCGTCTCCCTACTGCCCGGTTCCGCGTGCCCCACGGCCCAGGGGGCGAGTCAGCTTTGGCGTAGCCGACAGGATTGTAACCAACCCGCCACAAATGGGTATTGCGCGCCTGAAAAAGACTTTGCACTTACCTGAAAAGAGGTTTCCCGCCATCCGGAGCCGTTTCCTGCCATTTCCAGCCGTCTCCCGCCATCTTCCATCGGTTCCCGCCATCTTCAGCCGTTTTCCCGCCATCGGACGCCAACTTCAGGACGCCGCGCGGGAAGAAGAGGGGCGTGGACGTACAAACCGCGCGAGATCCGAAGCTCCGCCCCACGCACCGACTCTGCGCAAGGTCCTGGAAGGGAGAGAGAGCGACGCTGACGTCATCAGGACGCTGCGCAAGGTCCTCATCCAGAGCAGCAGCAGCGGAGCCGCGGCCTACAGAAGAGGATCATCGGAAGGTAGGCCAAGCTTCACTAAGGGGGAGGAAGATGTTGGACACAGAGGCGCCCACTACCACCAACGCGGCTGCAGCAGCGGTGATGCCCTTTTCCCTGCCTTACATCCCTGGAGCGGCCTGGCTGCCTAAGTATTCAGGGGAGCCCCATGCCCTAACTGACTTTAAGGAAAGGCTGTACAGTTTGTTCCAGGTCTACCCCCTGACAGAGGAACAGAAGGTCAGCATATTGACAGGGCAGTTAACTGGCGCAGCCCAAAGGGAGGTAAAATCATGGCCCACTGAGGAGAAAAGGACTGTGAAGGGTATTCTGGTCCGGCTGCGGGGTACCTTTGACACACATACCTCCGCTGAAATTAAAATGAGGTTCTATGGATGTAAGCAGCGGGCACAGGACAGCATCAGAGACTATGCCCTAAATTTGCAGGAAGCCCTAAGGGCTATCCAACAAACTGACCCTGGCAGTGTGCAGGAAACGGATAAACTACTAACAGAACAATTCATAGAAGGTCTGCTGTCCAGCGCCCACAGGGCCCAACTGCGCCTCATGTTCTTTCAGAACCCTGATCTGACCTTTGCCCAATTTAAGGACAGGGCCATAAGGGTGCTCCGTGAACCTGCAACCAGTGGCGCTATAAACCCCCAGCGCCCTGCTCTCACCTACCACCAGGAGGCGGCGCCCTCCTCTATGGACCCCGTGGGGGCTGATGCACAGGCCCTGAACCAAGCCCCGTCGAAAGACCTGCACCACCAAGTCCAGGAGCTGACCAGGAGCGTCGCGGCGTTGACCAGGACCGTCCAGGCATTGCAAGTGGACCCGTCAAGATCCATCGAGCTGGCTTCAAGTCCGGAGGATGTCCCGTGGCGTAGACAGAGGAGGATCCCGTCGTTCCGAGGGAGGCCCACAGACCGCTACGCAGAGGATGGACAGCCCATTTGCCGTCGATGCAACCAGCCCGGACACATTTCCAGGTACTGTAATTTAAACGGGTCCAACCTGGGGCAGAGGGCCAACCCCCAGGCATAAGATCACCAGGCCCTTATAATTGGCGTGATAAGTACGTTGGGGGGCGCTCGGTTTTACATGTGGTTCTGGACGGTATCCCCATGAGCGCCTTGCTGGATACTGGGTCGCAAGTAACCACTATCCCTTATGTACTTTTTAAGCAGTATTGGACTGATGCTGATATCACACGGTATCCAGACAGTAACTTGAGCATCATCGCCAGTAATGGCTTACCCGTGCCGCAGATGGGGTTCAAGGAGATGACCATAAAAATTGGTAAAGTTGAACTACCGGCACAGGGAGTAATTATTGTGGACATTGACCGTCGTGAAAGTCACCCTAAAATAACTGTGGGTACTAACGTAATCGAAAATTGTCTTTCAGAGGTAATTGTAATTCTACAACAGGTGGCGGTGAATGCTAGTTCCAGCCAACAGAGAGTCCTCAACAAGGAGATAAAAGCCCTGATGAGACGGCAGCAGGTAGAACTGTCTGGTGGTGAGATCGGTAGCGTAAGACTGAGTGACCCATTCCCCATTTCCATGCCTCCCAAAAGTGAAATGATGATCTGGTGTCGGACTGCAATCGGGTTGAGAGGTAGAGACTACCAAGCCATGGTAGAACCCGTGTACTCAGACAGCAGGCCCACCATTTTGACAGCCCGGGGGGTGGTTGATGTCCGTCATGGGAGGGTGCCCGTCCGCATCCTCAACATTGGGGAGAGGGAAGTACACTTACCCAGGTACGCTACACTCGCCAAACTGTTTGTTGTCGAACACAAAGCTATCAGGGCCGTGGAACCCTTGCCTCCATCTCCACAGGCGGAGGGTAGTGGCTCCCAGAAACAAAAGGAGGACTGGTGCCAGAAACTCCACGTGGGTGCTGACTCCACTCCCCTGCACCAAAAACAAGGAGTCTACCGGGTGGTACAGGAGTACGAGAGAGTCTTTAGTAAGCACCCGCTAGACTTCGGCAGAGTAAAAGGGATAGAACACCACATCCCCACAGGGAGCCACCCACCAATAAAAGAGAGACACAGACCTGTACCCCCTGCACATTATCAGAACGCAAAGGGCATGCTAAGAAAAATGAAAGAAGCTGGGGTCATTAGAGATAGCTATAGCCCCTGGGCAGCCCCCTTGGTTCTGGTGAAAAAGAAGGACGGCACCATGAAAATGTGCGTGGACTATAGACAAATCAACCGTATCACCCACAAAGACGCATATCCGCTGCCTAGAATAGAGGAGTCTTTAGCCGCACTAAAATCAGCTAACTTCTTTTCTACTTTGGACCTTACTAGCGGGTACTGGTAGGTTCCTGTGGCAGAGGCTGACAAGGAGAAGACCGCCTTCACCACCCCGATGGGACTGAGCGAATTCAACTGTATGCCTTTCGGGCTCTGCAACGCACCAGGGACCTTCCAGCGGCTGATGGAATGCTGTCTAGGGCACCGAAACTTTGAGACGGTCCTCCTTTACCTGGACGACGTGATCATCTATTCGAAGACCTACGAGGACCATCTAAAGCACCTGGCCGAGGTGTTTGAAGCCCTGGCAGGCTATGGCCTGAAGGTGAAACCATCGAAGTGTCACCTGCTGAAACCAAAGGTCCAGTACCTAGGGCACGTGGTAAGCGCGGAAGGAGTGGCCCCCGACCCTGACAAGGTCACAGCAATCAAGAGCTGGCCAAGCCCCTCGAGCATCAAAGAGGTGAGACAGTTTCTCGGGTTGGTAGGCTACTACCGAAGGTTCATCCCCGGGTTCACCAAGATGGCAGCTCCTATGCAGGACCTCCTGATCGGACAGTCTAAGTCCAGAAGTCAAAAGCCACCCTTCAAGTGGGAAAGACCGGAAGAGGAGTCCTTCCGCCAGCTAAAGATGGCCCTCACGGGGGATGAGATCCTGGCCTACCCTGATTATGGCCAGCCTTTTATTCTCCACACGGACACCAGTAATGTCGGACTGGGAGCTGTACTGTCCCAAAACCAACAGGGCAGAGAAAGGGTGATCGCGTACGCCAGCCGGAAGCTGAGGCCCACCGAGAGGAACCCGGAGAATTACAGCTCCTTCAAGCTAGAATTCTTGGCGGTGGTGTGGGCCGTGACGGAACGCTTCAAGCATTACCTGGCCTCCGCGAAGTTCACCGTATACACGGACAACAACCCGTTGACACACCTGGACAATGCAAGACTGGGTGCCCTGGAACAGCGGTGGATGGCCCGTCTCTCCAACTATGACTTTGTGATCAAGTACCGGGCAGGTAAAACCAATGCCAATGCGGATGCCCTATCAAGGATGCCTCACTTACCTGAAGGTGACGAAGACCCAGAAGAGCTGGAAGAGGTTGAACTCCCCGCGTTTCACCGGTATGGGGCCGCTCAGTACTCCCACCGCGTGAAGGAGGAAGATTTAACCACCGTTATGATAAATCCCCTACCTCACCACAGCTGGGCCGAGACCCAAGATAGTGACCCTGCCATCCGCCTGGTGAAAGATCTGCTGACCCAGGAAGACGCCCGCATGGATCCGGATGCTCCAGAGGAAGCCGAGCAGCTATGGAAAGAGAAGAGCAAGCTGTTCCTCTACGAAGGCAAATTGTGCAGAAGGATTGTCAACCACCGGACGCACGAGCTGACCTGGCAAGTCGTGGTCCCAAGGCGGGATGCAGCTATGGTCCTGGGGGCTTACTATGACAGAGCGGGGCACTTCGGTTGGAAGAAACTGGAGTTCCTGCTAAGAGGAAGATTCTTTTGGGTCGGCATGAGAGGAGCTGTAGAAAAATGGTGCAGAGACTGTGGCCCTTGTCACCTAAGGAGGAAGGACCGTGCCAGCCAGAAGACACCCTTGAGGCCCATCGTCACCACGCAGCCTCTTGAGCTGGTAGCTCTGGACCATGTCAAATTGGCTCCCAGCCGGTCAGGATACATCTATGCCCTGACAATCGTGGACCACTATTCCCGTTTTCTAGTTGTGGTCCCGGTAAAGGACTTGACAGCCCAAACAGCGGCCAGAGCCTTCCAGCAATACTTCTGCCGTCCACATGGGTATCCGGAACAGGTCCTGACAGACCAGGGTCCAGCGTTCGAAGCTGAAATCTTCCACGAGTTCTGCAACCTCTATGGCTGTAAGAAGATTCGTACAACGCCTTATCACCCCCAAACCAACGGGATGTGTGAGAAGATGAACAATATAGTTATTGATCTCCTGAAGACGTTGCCCCTGGAGGAACGCAGCCTGTGGCCAGAAAAACTGCCGGACCTGATAGACTTATACAATCATATCCCGTTGAATGCTACCAACTGCACCCCGGCTTACCTGATGCGAGCCAGACCGAGTAAGCTGCCCGTAGACCTGGAGATGGGAGTCCTAACGCCTGAGGACACCTCCCCGGATGCGGACTGGGATACGGAAAGGCAACTGCAGTACAAGAAGGTACAGGAGAGTGTGGAGAAGAGCCTGGCCCAGGTGAGAGAGAGGCAAGAAAAACTCTTCAACCAACACGCCCCTGCTGGCCCCCTGGAACCTGGTGAGCTGGTCCTGAAGCGGAAGAGAAGGCTACATAAGTTGGACGACCAGTGGGAAAGGGAACCCTACACCGTACTGCAGTCTGATCACAACAACCCAAAGGTGTGCGTGATCACCAAGGACGGAGGAGAAACCACTAGTACCGTCTCCAGAGACCACCTCAAAAGGTGCCCCGAGCAACTCCGTAGTGCAGAAGAGGATCAGAGTGACCTTGAACCCGCAGAGGACAAGGAAGAAATGGTCAGCACCGTTCTCGGAGAGTTCCCTCAGTCCTGGACTCGCATAAATGATGCCATAGTGGTACCCGTCCTGCATTTCCTGCAACCGGCACAGCAACATCCAACACCAGAGCCGGAAGGTGAAGAGGAGCAAGCGGTTCCAGAGGCAGAAGAGCCTGTACCAGCAGCCCAGAAGAGTCAACCCTCTGCTGACAGTGAGCCTGCCATGCCTGCGGTAAGCCAAAGGACCCGCAGACAGCTGCCTGCCCTACCTGTACACCCAGCTGGTAGCTGTACCCCTAACGCTAGTGGGGAAAGCCAGGTCAGTCCACCACCAGACAGTGGGTTAAGGAGGTCAACCAGGAGCACAAAGGGGCAGATACCCGCTCGCTGGAAAATATAGGGCGCACTAAAATTGTAAATAACCCTGTTGCCAAATGTTGAATTGTTTGCCAAGTTACATGCATGTTTGGTAATTCTGTGTTTCAGTTTCTTGCAGCTACCGTAAGGACTCAAAGGTTATGGACTTTTTATAACCGGGACCTTGTATGGACTGCGTTTGGAGCCTAACCCAGGAATGAACTAAGACTGTAAAGGACTTGGGGTAGGACAGACCCCCACCTGGTTAAGGCTCCCCGTTGTATTGGTGATATGGACACCCGGTCACAGGCCACACTGTGACCTTAAGAACTCAATCTGTGCGTCTTCTGTCTGTTAATGTTTTATAGTCATGTATATTGTCTTTGTTTATTGTATAGTCCCGGAGTACTAAAATTCTACTAGGGGGGAATGTGTCACCCTGGCCTGGATGCCACAAGTGTAATAAAGCTGTGTCTGAGAGCAAGGGGGAGGTTCTCTAGTCAGGGGAACATTAGCATGCAGTGCCTCCTGTCTCAGGCCAGTAGGGGGAGCAGGCTGCCCCTATAAAAGCTGGTACTGGGGGCAGGGTTAGGGAGAACTGGATGACCTGTCTCAGCACTGAGACGTGTCCCGGAGCAGAGCAGGGACAGAAAGTTGTATTGCACCTAAGAGGAGGTGTGGCAGGAGGAGAGCCACAAGCCAGAGACAAGAGGCGAAGTGAGCCTGTCTTGGCAGATAAAGGACTTAATTTACCAGACTTTGGTGTCTGAGGCTGGGAGGATTCCACATTCTCCAGCAGATAACTTGTCCGCAGGGGACTGTATATTCCTTGGCCTAAGAAGCCTGAAGGCCCTGCCACAACAGAAGGGACCAGTAAAGTCGTACCAGGCCGGGAGCAGAAAGGAACCCACGTCGCAGGCCATACAGGCGAGAGTACACGGAGAGCTCGGAAACGTGGGCTGTTACCCTATAAGGAGGAGATAGCCAGAAGGAGCGCAGAAAGCACGGTAGGCCTACACCCTCACCCTGACCAGGGTCAATCTCCCAATTGCTCTCAGACATCCAGGTCCCCTCCTAGCCGGGACTGTTTATGGGTCAGTTTACCTGTTTTAGTAAAGACCCTGGACTGCAACCTGTTGTCTGTGTGCTCCTTCGCGCCTCCAGCACTACCGGTACTGGGACTCTCACCACCATCACTCCCACCATCCATTATACTGCCCTGGGGCCGCACTCTTCCCGTGGGGAGTCACACTACCCTAGCTGCACACCTCATCAGCCCCAGCGGTCTGCATGCAGCGGCGGTTCCTAATAACCGCAATCCACGGGTGGCGTAGTCGGACATTATCCATAGTGCATAACAGACTACCATTGGTCTAACCACCCTGAGCCACGGAACCGGGTTGCCACTACTACCCCCATCGTTTCCCTACTGCCTGGATCCGAGTGCCCCACGGCCCAGGGGGCGAGTTATTGGCATACCAGTTCATCTCCGACCGGGCCAAGGTGGCCTTCATCATGTCCCATCTCACTTGGTAGGCACTGGCATGGCTAAATCCCCTATGGGAGAAAGGGGACCCCCTGGTGTCCGACCTGCCGTCTTTCCTCACTGCTTTCCGGAAAGTCTTCGATGAACCTGGACGGAAAACCTCTTCTGCCTCCTCTCTGCTACGTCTCCGCCAAGAGAGTCTTACCGTGGGCCAATATGCCATACGGTTCCGTACCCTCGCTTCTGAGCTTGCCTGGGAAAATGAGGCCCTGGTGTCCGTCTTCTGGGAGGGTCTTTCCGGCCGGATTAAGAACGAGTTCGCTGGTCGGGACATTCCTACCACTCTGGATGAACTGGTGTCACTAGCTACCCGGATTGACATCCGGTTCCAAGAACGTGCCAAAGAGACTACCCGGGAGAAAGACTTTTCTCGCTTTGCTCCTTCTTCCCTGACACCTGCCTCTCAACCAGTCACTCCCCGGGCGCACTCGCCTGAACCTATGCAGATCGACCAGACCAAGATGGTCAAATCTCGCCAAGAATCACGCCGAGCCGAGGGAAGCTGTTTCTATTGTGGCAGTAAGGAGCACTTCATCCGTTCCTGCCTGGAAAAGCCGGGAAACGCCAGTGTCTAGGACCGCTCGGAGAGGTCGTCCTAGACAAAAGTAAGCCCTCTCCGTCTCTGACTTTGTCTGTCTCTATCGCCTGGAGAGAGAACCGTCACTTTGAACTCGCCCACCTGGATTCTGGAGCTTCTGGAAACCTCATTGCGCAGTCCCTGGTTGAGAAATACCGTATTCCCACCAAATCTCTGGCTGAACCATTGTCTGTCGCCTCCGTGGATGGTAGACTCCTTCCAGTGACCATCCTGCTCGTCACGGAACCCATAACCCTGCAGGTGGGAATGCTGCACTCTGAAAAAATCTTCTTCCATGTGCTACCCGGACTCTTTCACTCCCTATTGCTTGGTCTACCTTGGCTCCAGACGTGAAGTACTCCGGTGGGGTCCGGACTGCCATAAGACCTGCCTGTTAACGGTTCGCCCGGTTCGTCCACTACCCACTCCAGCTAATTTACCTGGTCTTCCAGCTCCTTACTGGCCCTATGCAGATGTCTTCGGTAAAAAGGAGGCAGAGACATTACCACCTCATAGGCCATATGATTGCCCGATCGACTTGGTACCTGGCGCCACTCCACCCCGTGGGCGTATTTATCCGTTGTCTGCAGCCGAGACCTGGGCCATGTCGGAGTACATAGAGGAGAATCTGGCGAGGGGGTTCATCCGGAAGTCTACCTCCCCGGCAGGAGCCGGATTCTTCTTTGTCAAAAAAAGGATGGCTCTCTACGCTCCTGTATTGACTATAGATGACTCAATCAGATCACCGTAAAAAATAAATACCCCCTGCCGCTCATCTCCGATTTATTTGATCGCCTTAAAGGCGCCAGGATATTCTCCAAGCTGGATCTACGTGGAGCGTATAACTTGGTCCGTATCCGTCATGGAGACGAGTGGAAAATGGCATTTAATACCCGAGACGGACACTATGAGTACCGTGTGATGCCCTTCGGCCTCTGCAATGCTCCCGCCGTCTTCCAAGAACTGGTCAACGACATCTTCCGTGACCTTCTTTACTCCTGCGTGGTGGTATACCTGGACGACATCTTGGTCTTCTCTCCGGATCTTCCCACACACCGGAGGGATGTTCGTCAGGTCCTGCTTAGGCTCAGGCAGAACCACCTCTATGCCAAATACGAGAAGTGCCTATTTGAGCAGACCTCTCTTCCATTTCTGGGCTATGTTATCTCCCAGACAGGCTTGCAAATGGATCCCCAGAAGCTCTCTGCTGTCCTAAAGTGGCCCTGTCCAGAGGGGTTGAAGGCGATACAGCGATTCCTGGGCTTCGCTAATTACTATCGTCTCTTCATTCCACACTTCTCGTCTCGGACTGCTCCCATATCTGCGCTCACCCGTAAGGGAGCAAATCCCAAGGTATGGCCACCCGAAGCTGAGGAGGCCTTCCTTTCCCTGAAGCAAGCCTTCTCCTCTGCCTCTGTGCTGCACCGTCCGGACTGCAACAAACAGTTCTACCTGGAGGTTGATGCTTCCTCCTCTGGAGCCAGAGCGGTGCTCACCCAAAAGTCTTCATCCGGGAGAATGGTAACCTGCGGCTTTTTCCCCAAAATCTTCCCCTCCTCTGAGCGCAATTATTCCATAGGAGACCGAGAACTGCTGGCCGTCAAATTGGCGCTGGAGGAGTGGCGCCATCTGCTTGAAGGGGCTCTATACCCGGTGATCATTTACACGGATCACAAAAATCTGGCATATCTCCAAAATGCCCAGAGACTTAATCCACGTCAGGCCCGGTGGTCTTTGCTTTTTGCCCGCTTCGATTTCATCCTTCATTTCCGCCCAGTGGACAAGAATGTCAAAGCTGATGCCTTGTCTCGATCCTTCCTGTCCTCCGACCAAGAGGAGGAGCCTATGCACATTATCGACCCCTCCAAGGTGATGAATGTGGCCCCCTTGGATTTGTCTCGTCTTCCACCCGGCAAGACGTTCGTGGCAGTTCCTGACCGTGAGAAGGTTCTTCGCTGGGGTCATTCTTCTAAACTAGCTGGCCATGCCGGCCAAAAGAAGACTTTTCTGCTCATTTCCCAGCATTTCTGGTGGTCTACCCTGCGTAAGGATGTGGTAGACTTCGTCTCTGCCTGTTCATCTTGTGGCCGCAACAAAGTTCCCAGACACTTACCAGCCGGTCATCTCCTGCTGATTCCCATACCTGTTGCCCCGTGGCAACACATCGCTATGGACTTCATTACCGATCTCCCTGTTTCTGCCGGGTGTACTGTCATTTGGGTGGTCGCAGACCGCTTTTCTAAAATGGCTCACTTCATTCCTCTGCCTGGTCTCCCGTCTGCACCTGAGCTGGCTAAGGACTTTATCCGCCATATCTTCCGTCTCCATGGCCTACTCCTCCACGTCGTGTCGGATCGAGGGGTTCAGTTCACCTCACGCTTCTGGAGAGCCACATGTAAACTGCTGGACGTCACCCTGGACTTCTCCTCCGCTTACCACCCTCAGTCCAATGGTCAAGTGGAGCGGATCAATCAGATCCTTACCAGCTACCTCCAGCACTTTGTTAATGCCCACCATTCTGATTGGGTGGACCTCCTTCCTTGGGCCGAGTTCTCTTATAATAACCACGAGAGCGAATCCTCTTCCAAGTCCCCTTTCTTTATTGTCTATGGCCAACACCCCCGGATTCCGTTTCCCGTCTCCGCTTCTGTGGACAATCCTGCCGCGGAGTCTCTTGTCAGCGAGTTTTCTACCATTTGGGTGAGTACTAGGTCCGCACTTCTTCTGTCCTCCGAGCGGATGAAGAGATATGCTGATAAGAGACGTCTGGATCCGCCTCAATTCCGTCCGGGAGACAAGGTTTGGCTCTCCTCCAAACATGTGCGGCTCAAGATACCCTCCTACAAGTTAGGTCCTTGCTTCATCGGCCCTTTCGAAATCCTCAAGCAAATTAATCCAGTGGCCTACAAATTAAAACTCCCGGCCACCCTATGGATTCCCAACTCCTTCCACGTATCTCTCCTCAAACCCGTTGTCTTTAACTCTTTTTCCAACAATCCAGGTGCTCCCCCTGCTCCGGTTTCCGCTGAAGACGTCTTTGAGGTAGAGAGTATTCTGGCCACCAAGAGGGTAAGAGGAAAGACCTTTTTTCTGGTAGATTGGAAGGGGTTTGGTCCTGAGGAGAGAACTTGGGAACCCAGGGAGAACATCAACGCCGCGCTTCTCCTTGCAAAATTTCTTTCTGGCCAAAAAAAGAGGGGGCCTAAAGGGGGGGGTACTGTAGCATCGGTGTCTCTGCCCCTTGCTAGGCAGAGACTCCGTCCCTCTCACCTCCCCGCTCCTGGCGCGGCATCCTCCAGCGCTTCTCTCCCCGCTGCTGCCGGCGTGCGCTCCTTCCCCGGCAGTGTGCTTAGGGCGCGCGCTCCCCCTCTCTTAAAGGGACCACGCGCGCCGTCCCAAGGAGTCCCCGGCCAATTGCCGGAGGACCTCCCATATATAAGGCACCTCCTCCAAAATGGAGGTGCCCGAGCAAAGTTGTTTGCACTGTGTCTGATCTTTGCTTCAGCCCTCAGGTCCCGCTGCTAGCCTGACTCCTCGTCCTGCCTGCCAGCCTGTTATCTGCCCGTTACCTGCTTAGCCTGCCAGCCTGCTCACCTGGAGCGCGCACCTGTTACCTGCCTGTTACCTGCTGTGTCCGTCAGCCCGCTCACCTGGGAGCGCCCACCAGTTACCTGCCAGTTACCTGCCTCGTCTTTTCTGCCCGCTCACCTGGGAGCGCCCACCAGTTATCTGCCAGTTACCTGCCTCGTCTGTCTGCCCGCTCACCTGGGAGCACCCGCCTGTTTCCTGCCAGCCTGCCTGGAGACCCTGCCATCACTTGCTGTGACCACCTTCCTGGTAAACCTAAAGACTGTTACTTGCCCTGCATTCTCGAACTGTGACCACCTGTCAGCTACCAGAGACTTCCACCTGCTTGCTGTGTCCATCTGCCATACCGGTCAGTCCCAGCCATCTGACCCGTGGGAGCCACCTGCTCTCTTACAAGGTCGTCCCCAGAGTAGCACCTGGTCCCTCAGCCCGGATCCTCCCTGGTCACGGTGTCGTTAGCTGCCGTACGACCAGGGTCGGTTCTGGTGGATACTTAGTCACGCCCCTCTGGGTCCCTCCTTGCACCTCGGCACAGAGGTTTCACCACCCGGACCCGTAACAGAATGTAGCAGCTATGGATTATATAAGAGTTGTGTCTGTCCATTAGCTACATGTAATTTGTTGACACTAAGTCACATGGATGGAGATGATGATCACACAAGGAACAGAACATCGATTCTTTTATTCCCATGGACTGGACACCATTTTACAAACGGAATCTATAATCCAAAGTTGATAGGACATACAGACACAGTGTTATTGCTACAAGAATGGATAGCAATCATGACGTCCAGAACATTGCATGCATCGTTTATGATATTAATGGTCAATTAGGTTTGGTGTCCACCATAGGTTTAGGCAGGGAAATGCTGAGTTGGCCTCTGTGCAGAAAATTTCAGTTGTTCACGTGGATTTACAGGCAATAATGAAATGGTTTGTTTGATCACAAACAAGGGATCATTTTTGGACAGATTTTTAATTTAAAAAGATCATGAAAGTCTGCCTGTCCTATGTGCTGTTACCAACCGTTAACTCATAGCCAAGATATGTTGAGGTCACTTCGACATTTTTACGTTTGTGTTTGCATTGAATATCTAGAAAAGGGGCTCAATATAGGCCCAGGAAACCTCAGTGTTCACAAATCAAATTTTTGGGAACAATGTGCTGAAGCTAGCAAATTCAAATTTTAAAAGATTTTACCATCTCTAGTAATGGGATCAAGTTTGGTACATAACCAATCCCTTGAACTATTCTTTTACGAGAATAGCACAAGGCCAGGAATGATAGAGTCTGCGCAATATCCCAGACAATAAGATGGAGCACCTAGGGTGTGAGGCAAAGTGGTCCACATATGAAAATTGTTAGGAAATTTCTCGTGTATGGGATTGAGAGTAAAGTGTCAGTCTTTGATGATGACACAAAACTATGTAGGATAATAAAAACTGAGCTTTACAGTACAATATTATAAAATGTTTGAATGGGCAAACACTTGGTAGATGAGGTATAATCCCTTCACTACCCAGTCAGTGATTTTGCTATTTTTCGTTTTCATTTTTTCCTCCCCTTCTTCCATGAGCCTTAACTTTTTTTTTTTTATGGCCTTATGGCCTTATGAGGTCTTGTGGTTGCGGGACGATTTGTACTTTTGAACCCAATACCATTAATTTTACCATATAGTGTACTGGAAAACGGGAAAAAAATTCCAACTGCATTGAAATAAAAAAAAGTGCAATTCCACAATTAATTTGGGGATTTTTAATTCACCATGTTCATTATATGGTAAAACTGACCTGGTAATATGATTCCCCAGGCCAGTATGAGTACACAGTTACCAAATATGTGTAGTTTTTTTTTAGATCAGATAACTCTTTTCTTGACCCTCTACAATCCAGTTTCCACTCTTTACACTCAACTGAAACTGCCCTCACTAAAGTCTCTAATAATCTACTAACAGCTAAATCTTATGGTCACTACTCCCTGCTGATTCTCCTGGATCTCTCTGCAGCATTCGACACTGTGGATCACCAGCTCCTCCACACTATGCTCCGCTCTATCGAGCTCAAGGACACTGTTCTATCCTGGTTCTCCTCCTACCTATCTGACCGCTCCTTCAGTGTATATTTTGCTGGCTCCTCTTCCTCCCCTTTTTATCTTACTGTCGGGGTTTCTCAAGGATCGGTCCTAGGTCCCCTTCTCTTCTCCCTATACATCACCCCTATTGGACAAACAATCAGTAGATTTGGTTTTCAGTACTATTTCTACATTTCTATGCTGATGACACCCAATTATGCACACTACTGCAACTCTGTACTAATCGGTCTCTCCCCTCTCCAATCTGTCCTAAATGCAGCAGCCAGGATCATATTCCTCACCAACCGATACACTGATGCCTCTTCCCTGTGCCAGTCGTTGCAATGGTTACCCATCCGCTACAGAGTTCAATATAAACTATCACCCTCACCCACAAAGCGCTCCATGCTTCAGCACCGCCCTACATCTCCTCCCTCGTCTCAGTCTACCACCCTACCGGTGGTGCCCTCCATTCTGCTAATGACCTAAGATTAAGATCCTCAATAATCCGGACCTCCCACTCCCGTCTCCAAAACTTCTCATGTGCTGCACCAATTCTTTGGAATGCACTACCCAGGACTCTTCGATTAATCCCCAATACCCACAGTTTTAAGCGTGCTCTAAAAACGCATTTCTTTAGACTAGCCTATCACCTCACCTATTTAACTATCCTTCCCCCCATACATAAGGTGATTACCCTATTTATTATATTGTTGGTTGTTGTACAATACAAGCAATTGTTACCATGCACCTTTCATGTCTCCCCTATTTCCTCATAGATTGTAAGCTTGCGAGCAGGGTCCTCTCTACTCCTGGTATCTGTTGATTTATGTGATTATTGTTATTCTGTAATGTATTTTATTGTCTCTACAAGTCCCCTCAAAAATGTAAAGTGCTGCGGAATATGTTGGCGCCATAGAAATAAAAATTATTATTATTATTGTTATACTGTAGATCAATTACTATAGAGCATGGTGATATCAAGCATTTTTTATATATGGGACACATCTCTAACATAAGATCCCATCAAAAGAAAAAACAGGTGTACGATGTCTCATAAAACTTAAACTTTATTAAATATTTTAAAAAATATATTTAAAATATAAAATACATGCAACAACAGAGTACTCATATGAAGAACCACATAGAATATGATATAATATTGCAAAAAAATATTTTATTTACTCCAAAAGCTTTAGACTCTAAAATGCCAATTGCTCATTAATGACAGACTGTTTTAACTATAGTGGCAGAGCAGAAAGTGCAAATAACTATTTACATTGCAGTTTCGCCCAAGCTTCGTCAGAGAGCTTAGTGTAACCTGTAGTCCTATGTGTTTCAACACACATTTCGCCTCCAGCTAAAGCTTGGGCGAAACGTGCGTTGGGGCACACAGAACCACAGGTTACACTTAGCTCTCTGCAATGTAAATACTTATTTGCACTTTCTACTCTGCAACTATGGTTAAACAGTCTGTCATTAATAAGCATTGGGCATTTTGGGGTCTAAAGCTTTTGGAGTAAATAAAAAATTAAAAAATATATTGTTTTGCACAAATAAATGTAATATTATATTCCATGGGGTCCTTCATTGTTGCATGTTATATTTTAACCCCTTCACGACCTTGGACATATCCATACTTCCAGGTTGATAAATACTTACCGACCTTTGACGTATGGATATGTCCTGGCGATTTTGCGCACACTGACGGATGTTCAGCTGATACAACAGCTGACACCCGGCACTCACAGCCAGGAGCGGTGCCTGTTCGCAGCATTTATTGATCACAACATTTAGAAGGCAGGCAATTATAAAGCATTACTATGCTCGTGCATTGCTATGCTTTATTAGCAATCAAAGTGAAAAAAGTGAAAGCCCCATAAAAGGACTAAGTAAAAAAGTTAAAAAAAAATTCTAAACATCTACAAAAAAAATAAATCACAAAATAATAATAATAAATATATATTTTACCCATAAATAAATATTTTTATGAAAAAAAAATAAAATAAAAAAAAGTACGCAGTGAGTGACCTGAAGAATAATGCTGCCTTATCAATTTTACCACATAGCATAAAAGAAACAAAAAAAAAACAATTCCTGACTTGCTGGTTTTTGTTCATTCTGGCTCCCAAAAATTGGAATAGAACGTGGCCAAAAAATGTCATGTGCCCGAAAATGGTAGCAATAAAAACGTCTACTCATCCTGCAAAAAACAAGCCCTCACATGGCTCTGTTGGCCGAAATATGGAAAAATTATAGCACACAAAATATGGCAATGCAAAAACTAATTTTTGCAATAAAAAACGTCTTTTAGTGTGTGACAGCAGTCAAACATAAAAAAGATACAGATCTGGTATTGCTGCAATCGCACCGACCCGAAGAATAAGGTTGTCTAATCACTTATACCGCACGAGGAACGACGTAAAAAATAAATAAAACTGATTGTTCACCTGTTGATTTTTTCATTCTGCCTCAGTAAGGCTCAGCTCACATCTATCCTGCGCTCTACGCTGAACGCTTACATCGGGGGTTTCCATGTAAATACGTGATTCAGACAGAACCCCTGACAGAAGATTCCCTATAATGAGGCAGATAGAGACACTGGAGATGCCGTCTGGCCTGTGATCTGGCGCAGTCCGCCACAGTTTTGTGCACTTCTGAAAAGAAGGACAAAGCTGAGCAGATGCCAGACGGAGTCCAGAGTAAATCTGCTGTCTCATTATAGTGAATGGGTCCCTTGGGGGTTTCATCTGAATCACGTCACTTAGAGATTTAGGCTATGTTCACACATTATGTTTTTTTTTGCGTCACAAATCTGCAGCAAAACCTGATCTCTCAAGGGAGGTGTGCTGCAGATTTTTCTTGCAGTTTTGGTGCTTTTTTGATGCATTTTTGGTGCATTTTTTTCAGGGTTTTTTTCACTGGCCTTCTGTCTCTTTTTATGCATGTACATGTATGTACAGTTCTGTGAAAAAAAAGAACTCCATTCTATTTTGGCATCAAAAACGCTAAGAAAACACAAACAAATTTTGGTGCATTTTTTTTCACCACTCATTACTTCCTATGGGTGAGAAAACGCTGAAAGTGACATGCTCTATTTTCTAAAAAAACATGGAAGGCACAAAATACTT
Source organism: Phyllobates terribilis (assembly GCF_046119375.1). Lineage (NCBI taxonomy): Eukaryota > Metazoa > Chordata > Amphibia > Anura > Dendrobatidae > Phyllobates > Phyllobates terribilis. Next base: position 481,666,820 of record NW_027362761.1, on the reverse strand, counting down.
AAAAAAAAGTCATGATGTGTGAACTAAGAATTCTGGAATCTCATAGACTTTGCTGGTACTGCAAAAGGCAGCAGAAAATTTGCATAAAAAAGCATCAAAAAACACTGAAAAACCATGATGTGTGAACATAGCCTTAGATGGAAACCCCAAAGTAAGTGCTCAGCATAGAGTGCAGGATAAATGTGATCCCAAACGTGTTCTGAATAAAAGCTTCAACTCAATACACAAAAAAAGCGAGTCCCAACTCAGGTTCATCATGTGTTAACAGAAATATAGGGGGCTTCCATTTTACTGGTAGTACTAAGGCTCTGGAAAACTGAAATGGCTCTTTGCCCCTCAAAAGAAATTTAACAAATTCTGCGCTCCCAAATCCAAATGTCCTTCTCCCTTCTGAGCCCCAGTGTGCCTAAACCACATTTAGCGTCCACATGTTTGGCATTTCTAGGTTTACGGATGCGTGTCTCCAGAAGCATGAGCTGGGCACTACCATGTACTGAGCACTACAACGTACTGGTAACTACAACGTACTAGGCACTACAATGGCAGTTTGCAATTTTCACTCAGCAACATCCACTGCTGCTTGTTTCTGTAAAATACCCATGGAGTCAAAATTGTCACTACAACTGCAGACAAATTCCCAAAAGGGTATCATCTCCAAAATGGGGTCATTGAAGGGAGATTCTGCTCTTCTAGCACTTAGGGGCTCTGTATATGGAGCCTGCAAACTATTCTAGGAAAAGCTGCACTCCAGGAGGCAAATAGCGCTCTGTCCTTCCCGAGACTTTTTGTATGGCTATGCAGTACTGTACAGCCACATATGGGGTATTTCTACATTCAGCAGAAATTGTGGGACAAATTTTGGTGCCATTTTTACCCATTTCCCAGTGTGAAAATGTAAATCTGTGGCTAAAACAAAATTTTGGTGGTAAAAATGTAATTATTTTTTCTTCACTGTCCAAAAATTCAGTGACACACCTGTGGTGTCAATATGATCACTGCACCCCTAGATGAATTCATTGAGAGGTGTATGGGGGGTTCTGCTGTTCTGGCACCTCAGGGGCTCTACCAATGTGACATGGCTCCCTCAAATCAATCCAGCAAAATCTGAACTCCAATATGGCACTTCTTCCCTTCTGAGCTTTCCACTGTGACTCAAAATTAGTTTTCAACCACATATGGGGTATCGACGTACTCAGAAGAAATTGCACAACAAATTTTGGGGTCCATTTTCTCCTGTTACCCTTGTGAAAATAAAAAATTTGTCACTGAAATAAATTTTTTTCAGGAAAATGTGATTTTTTTATTTTCACAACTTAACATTATAAACTTCTGTGAAGCACCTGGGGGTTCAAGGTGCTCAACACACATCTAGATAAGTTCCTTGAAGGGTCTAGCTTCCAAAATGGGGTCACTTGTAGGGGGTTTCCACTGTTTAAGGACATCATGGGGCTCTCCAAACACGACATGGCATCCGCTAATGATTCCAGCAAATTTTGCATTGAAAAAGTTAAATGGCGCTCCCTCCCTTTCAAGCCCTGCCGTGTGCTCACTCAGGAGAAATTGCACAACAAATTTTGCCGTCCATTTTCTCCTGTTACCCTTGTGAAAATAGAAAAATTTTGGTCTAAAGTAAAATTTTAGTTAAAAAAAAGTTAAGTGTTAATTTTTCCTTCCACATTGTGTCAGTTCCTGTGAAGCAACTAAAGGGTAGTGTTGAGCCACCCCCGTAGTGTTCGAGTTCGGTTCGGTTCGTCGAACACCCGTGTGTTCGCCGAACTGTTCGTCGAACTGTTCGTCGAACACCTTCGAACACCGTTAAAACCAATGGCAGGCAAACAAAAACACATAGAAACACATAGAAAACACCTTCAAAGGTGTCCAAAAGCTGACAAACTGCTCAGAAGACACAACTAACACATGGAAAAGTGACAAGTACATATAGTCATGCGAAAAGAAAAGAGGTGGAGGAGTAAAAGGAGGGGGAGACACAGATATAGGCATGTCATGCCCTTCTAAAATCCAAAAAGTGAGAAGCCGACACGTTCAGTCCGCTCCTGCCCGTGCCACCTCCGTGTCGCCGGGTTTGTGCCTGAGCCGCGGTGAACCCTGACGGCCAGCCCCCCTCTCTCAATACTGGTGCCTGTCCGCTGGTGGGTCGAGCGAGCCCCCCTGTGGTGGAGGCAGCTCTAAGCTTTTTAATTTAAATTGTCTCTCTAATTTGAATGAATACACTTTAAATCCATTTACAAGGATCTATTGGAGGGCAAGTCTCATGCCAGCAGCCGCGTAATTCCAGCTCCAGTAGCGTCCACTAAAGCTGCTGCAGTTAAAAAGCTTTTATAAGGATCGAGCTCGGCTGTCCACCGCAAGGCATCCTACTGCCAGTCCCAGCCCCTATGCCTTGGGGTGCCTCCTGATGCTCTTCACTGAGTATCCCGTGGTCCCGAAGCATTTCCTTGGAAAAAATTAAGTGTCCAAACTACAGGTGGTGTAGCTTGCTTAACAGCCGGGATAATCCGCTGACTAGCAGACACTGCTACTAGGCACAAAGTATTTCCTGGGCTAGATGCAGTTAAAAATTTGTAATTAGATACTCTCGTTGGATGCTGAGAAAGCATTCCATAGAGTCTCCTGGCACGCCATATATGATTCTCTTAAAAAGCTTGGGGTAGGGGTCTAGGGGACCCTTTTATAGCCAAAATCACGGCCCTGTATCACAATACGTTACCTAGGCTGAAGATAAATGGAACTGTAGCACCCTGAGGGCTCGGTTGCTACAGAGGTATTGCACCTCACCCAGAGGTGTGATATCTCACTCTCAGGTAAGGATGGAGTGTGGATCAGGACCCGACACCTGCATGCATTACACCACATTGCCGTGGGGCAGGGCGACCAATATGCCTCTGAGATGGGCAGGACAGTCCCTGTCCCTGGCTGGAGTGGGGGGAGGGAACACTGAGGAAGGGGAACCCTGTAGTGCAGGAGCAGGGAGGAAGCAGTTCCTGGGTGCATTGAGAAGGGAGTATAAAAGGTGGGCACCATCTTAGTTCAGTGCAGAGAAGTCTGAGCAGAAGTGGCAGGGAGCAGGGACTCTGCATGAGCTCTGCTCCGGAGGCGGGCCTAGTAACACAGGCCCAGGCCTGGAAGAGGGAGAAGGAAGGAAGAGGAGCGGAGAAGGCTCCAGGAACGAGGAATGAAGGGATCCCAGGGGTGCGGACGGGCGAGTCGCCACCGCACGCCCGAATCCACCTGCGTGGAGGGGTCAGGCCAAAGGGGAGACCGGTCCCCGAAACTAGTGGAGGCAGGAAACGACCCTCAGCTAGAAACCGGAGGCTGTGACATTTTATGTGGTGCAGCCCCTCGCTACACCCGCTAGGAAGGCACCACATAGGGTCAGGGAAACTGGCGCCAAGTTTACCAAGAGGAGGCCCGAGGCAACCGGACAGAAGGGTTGGTAAGAAAGGCCTGACAAAGGACACACACAGGGGGTCCTGTGAAGCGCTCCAAAGTTATCTGGGAGTTGTCTGAGCCCCTCACCTGGTGAGCACAGTACGACGTGGGCAGCCGTTACCTGCAGACGTGGTCTGGATAATAAGAACTGTGAGTAAAGGCCCTGGACTGCATCACTGACTCCGTGTCGTTACTGCTGCTGCCCTGCACCATCACCCCCATCCTCCGCATACACTGCCCTGAGGCTATACTCCTCCCGTGGGGAGTTATGCTACGCTCTGCTGCACCCACAACACCAGCCTCAGCGGTCTGCCCTGCAGCGGCGGTTCACTCTGACCGCAATCCACGGGTGGCGTAGTCGGACATTTAAACATCAAAACCACATAAATAGTTCCGCCACTGGTTTGACCACCCTGAGCCACGGAACCGGGTCGCCGCCACGAAGACTACAACCACCAGCATCCACCAAAAAGGGTCCGGCTCCGGGTGTCCCAAGGCCCAGGGGGTGCATCAGAACATTTTCATCACCTTTCACAATCACCAATGGGACAAGGCAGGGATGTCCTCTGTCCCCTCTCTTATACATCCTAGTGACGGAGCACCTGCTCTCATCAATTCGCCATAACCACAATATTAGGTGGATTGAGGTGGGAGGCACCGAGTACAAGTGCTCTCTATTTGCTGATGATGTCCTAGTATATATCACTCAATCACATATATCCATCCATGCTGTTATGGCTGAAATAGATCACTTTGTTACATGGTCAAATTTTAAAATCAATGCAGCGAAGTCTGAGGCCCTCGATGTCTCCCTCCCCAAATCCATATAGGATTCCATCCAGTCCAACTTTCCCTTTGCCTGGCCCTCACAGGGTATCAAATACTTAGGAATTCCTATTCATAGAGACCTCTCCCATCTATGTTATCTTAATTTTGGGCCCTTTATTGAACAACTCCATACAGACCACGGTTGGCAAGTTAGAACTGTAAGATTCACTACGTGAACCACTGGTGTTTTGTGGAAAAGCACATGTACACTGTGTTCCAAATTATTATGCAAAAAGTGTTTAGGAGTGATAAGGGAAGAATTTGTTTGTTTGTCAGTTAAACTCATTGATGGTGATGTGTGTCAGGGCTCTTTATATCACTGTAAGCAATTGCAGACACCTGTGCTAATTAGTTTGGCAGGTGTGTCCAATGAAAGGCAAGACTACTTAAGAAGGCTGTCTCACATTATTAAGCAGCCTACATTTTCTGCCAAAATGGGAAAGAAAAAGGATGTGTCGGCTGCTGAGAAGCAACAAATTGTGGAGTGTTTAGGTCAAGGCATGACTACAATCAACATTGTGCGATGATCAGGATGAAGTGTCTTGGCAATCAAGAAGTATGTAGCTGATTCACAGTACACACGTGTGCGTGCTGATAAGGGCAAATTGAGGACTCTTTCCTACAGGCAATTACGTCAGGTTAAAAGAGCAGCGGCAAAAAAGCCTTGTCATAGCAGCAGACAAGTTTTTGAAGCTGCTGGTGCCTCCAACGTCCCCCGAGCAACAAGATGCAGGGTCCTTCAGAGGTTTGCAGCTGTGCATACGCCATCCTGTCGACCTCCTCTATCCACTTCACACAAGCAGAAACGGCTCCAGTGGGCTAAACATTACATGAAGACTGATTTCAAAACTGTTTTGTTCACGGATGAGTGCCGTGCAGCGCTCGATGGTCCAGATGGATGGAGTGGAGGATGGCTGGTTGATGGACACCCCACGCAAACACGGCTACAGCGCCAACAAGGAGGAGGTGGAGTAATGTTTTGGGCTGGAATCATGGGGAGAGAGATTGTCGGCCCCTTTAGGATCCCTGAAGGCGCTAAAGATGAACTCCATAATGTATGTGGATTTTCTCAAACAGCACTTCCTGCCATGGCTCAAGAAGAAGAACCGTGTATTTCACAGCAAGATCATTTTTTTGCATGATAATGCACCATCTCATGCTGCACATAAAACATCTGCATTTCTGGCTGATATGGGCATAAAAGGGGACAAACTTATGGTGTGACCCCCATGCTCCCCTGACCTCTACCCCATTCAGAACCTCTGGAGCATCATCAAAAGGAGTGTCTATGATGGCGGGAGGCAGTTCATATCTAAGCAACAGCTCTGGGAGGGTATTCTGTCCTCATGCAAAACAATTGAAGCAGAAACCATCCAAAACCTGACAAATTCAATGGACGAGAGAGTTCAGAAGCTCCTTTCGAACAAGGGGTCCTATGTGAAAATGTAACATCACCTAGAATAAAGTTTTGAGTTGAAAACTGTTTGATTTCAGTTTCTAATAACCTGCTAATGCTTATAATTTCAAAAATGACAATTTTTTTGGTCTTTATTAAAATGAAAAGGTTGATCGAAAAGTTTGGGGGATCTAAGAGTGTGGCAACCCAGTAGTCATGATTACTTCGAATTCTGACAATATGAGGGTCATGTTGCAGGTAGTGCAGCAAGAAGGCACTTATGTGTCTTGCGCATCTCGGAGCCCCAAAATTATTTTCCGGGCTAGATGCAGCTAAAAATTATTATTAATTTTAAATCTGGTGGAGCTTAGTATAGATGGCCTAATAGGATCAGTGCTGCACACTGCTACAAAGCCCAAATTATTTTCCAGCCAAGATACAGATAAACATGATTAGTAATTTTAAATCTGGTGTAGCTTATTATAGATGGCCTAATAGAATCAGTGCTGCACACTGCTACAAAGCCCAAATTATTTTCCAGCCAAGATACAGATAAACATGATTAGTAATTTGAAAGCTTAAAACGGTTGGTAGGGTGATTTTAACCAATCATCAAGCTTTTACTCTCCCCAGGATGACACAGGGGTAGAAAAGTCGTTTCGGATCCATGATTTGTTCATCTTTATGAACGTGAGTCTGTCTACATTATCAGTAGAGAGCCGCGTGCGCTTATCTGTCAGCACACCACCAGCAGCGCTGAACACACGTTCAGACAGAACGCTGGCTGCGGGGCATGACAAGATCTCCAAGGCATAAGTGGCTAGTGACGCGCCCCCTGGGCCATGTTGTTAGGGATACCCGGAGCCGGATCAGATGGGGGTTGTAGTCTCCGAGTGGCTGTGACCCGGTCCGTGCCCAGGGTGTCAAACTCAGTGTGCGGCAGTCCTTGCAGATGTTCTTAGTGTCGACTACGCCACCCGTTGATTTGCAGTCAAAAGGCCGCCGCTGCAGGATGGTCCGCTGAGGCTGGTGGTGTGTGTGCAGCTGTGGTAGTATAACCCCCAACGGGAGGGGTATAGCCTCAGGGGGTCAGACGTGGAGGATGGTGGTTGTTGTGGTGTAGAAAGGAGACTCTGAGACGGGAGGTGCAGTTCAGGGTTTTTACTTACTGATGTTCTTTTGGTCACTCTGGCCTTGAGTGACCACCCGAGCCGTGCTGCGTTCACCATGTCCTGGACTTGGCCATCCCCCAGGCAATTCTGGAGCGTGGTCCTGAGCTCCTTTCTGACTTTCCCTTTCTACTGGCCGTTCCCACCAGGGATCCACTTATGTCCGGCTCCCTTGGGTCTCTTATTGGTCAAGCCTCCTCTGGGCTCCCTGACCCTATGCTTGGTGTGCCTTTCTGGTGGATTTGGTGATGGTCGTGGCAGATCCTGCCCACGACCTCCGGTTCCTGGCTAAGGTTTGCTTTGGCCTCCGCCAGCTTGGGTTCCGGTACCCTTGTTCGCCAACCCCTCACCCTTCTGTCTGTATTCTGGGGTCTTGGGGTTCTTTCTTCTTTCCTCTCTGGGTCCTTCTGACTCCTCTCTCTCTCTCAGCAGGCTCTGTTCTGGAGCTGGGCCCAGCCGGAGCCACAGCTCCCTGTCAACCCTCCTGACTGAACTCCTCTGCTCTGCTCCTCAGGTTAAACTCTCACTGACTGACCCTGTTCTAAGATGTTGCCCACCTTATATACTCCCTCTATGTGTGAGCTCAGGTGACCAGCACCCAATGAGCTCCTATCTTTACCCAGACTACTCCCCCTATCTGCCCCTACACTACTGGGATGTTCCACCCCCCTCCCACTCCAGCCAGGGACAGACGCTGTCGTACCTGCACATATACTGGTGGGAGTACCGTTGATCTGTCCCCCGGAAATGGGATGTATGTAGTGCATGCAGCCTACTAGCTCAGTTCCACACTCCATCCTTACCCGGGAGTGGAATACCACACCTCTGGCTTGAGGTGTAATACCCCTGTAGCAGCCGAGTCCTCAGGGTGCTACACTAGCTCCGGCCATTTATCCAGATTGGAAGCCCAAAAAGAGCAAGGGTCCAGTGACACAGTCATGGCTTCAATGTTTACTTGGAGATACTCCTGTACCATCGTCTCTAGGCGTTGACTATGTGTCAGACTTCTTGTCTCCTGTGGCCTTGCAAAGGATGGGCTAAAAAAGTGGTGAAATGATTCCGCAAAATTGATGTTACCAGCAGATACTGTGGTTCTGTTACGGTTTGAGTGCTGAACACTTGACGGTCCCACGGTTGGCAAGTTGGAACTGTGAGATTCACTACGTGCACCACTGGTGTTTTGTGGAAAAGCACAAGTAAGATTCTGCAACAGTCTCTGCTGATACTCCTGCATGCGTGCATCCCTTTCTATGGCAGGAATAATTTCGGCAAATTTACTTTTGTACCGGGGATCTAACAGTGTGGCAACCCAGTAGTCAGGATTATTTCTAATTCTCACAATTCGAGGGTCATGTTGCAGGTAGTGCAGCAAGAAGGCACTCATGTGTGTTGCGCATCCAGGAGCACCAAGTCCCTGTTGTGTTGGTGGCGAGGTAACAATCATGCTTCCTTCCTCTGTCCTCTCCCCCCAACCTCGCACAACAGAAATGTGATCAAGGTCTCCCTCATCTGATGAGTCTTCCATCAGTTCGTCCTCCACTTCTTCCTGGGCTCCTGCACCTTCCTCACTAGTTTGGCTGCTACCATGCGCCCTGGTAAAATCATCTCCCCCACCCTCACATGCCTGCTGCCTTGGTGCTGCCGACCGTCTGGACCTTGCAGATGTTAGCCCTTCCGCATACAACTCCTCCTCCTCTACTTCCTCCACCTCCTCTTGTGCCACCACCTGACTCCGAATTCTGTTTAACATGTGCTCCAGCATGTAAATCACCGGAATAGTCATGCTGATAATGGCATCGTCAGCACTAAACATCTTCGTCGCCATTTCAAAACTGTGCAGAAGGGTGCATAGGTCCCTGATCTGAGACCACTCCTCCAGCGTGATTTGCCCCACCTCTGGATCTCGTTGGCCCAGGCTATACGTCAGAACGTATTGCACCAGGGCTTGTCGGTGCTGCCACAGTCGCTGCAACATGTGCAGAGTTGAATTCCACCGGGTAGGCACATCGCATTTTAGCCGGTGAAGTGGCAGGCCCAACGACTTCTGTAGAGATGTAAGTCGCTGAGCTGCGGGATGCGAACGGCGGAAGTGAGCACACAGCGACCGTGCCCTCTGCAAAAGGCCATCTAGTCTGGGATAGTGGGCTAAAAATTGCTGGACAACCAGGTTCAACACGTGAGCCATACAAGGCACGTGTGTGACATTGCCCCGGCGAAGGGCCGCACCCAGGTTTGCAGCATTGTCGCACACGGCCTTCCCTGGTTTCAGGTCCAGTGGAGACAACCATTCACGAAATTGGTTCTCCAGAGCTGACCACAACTCCTCAGCTGTGTGACTCACATTTCCCAGACATTTCAAAGTAAAAACCGCCTGATGACGTTGAGCCCTACTGCCAGCATAGTAAGGAGGTGTGCAGGATCCCTTCTGCGCAGTTAGAAAGCTTGTGGCATGACCAGACAGGCTTTGGGTGCAGGTGGAAGACCGAGAGGAGGTTGAGGAGGCAGAAGCAGTGGAGGAACTTTGACATAAAGAGGATTGACGCACAACTCGTGGGGACGGCAAGACTTGGACAGCAGCCCCTTGTCCTGCTGTCACCATAGTTACCCAGTGCCCAGTCAGCGACATGTAACGCCCCTGTCCATGCCTACTCGTCCAAGTGTCTGTGGTGAAATGCACCCTGTCACACACAGTGTTTCTCAAAGAAGCGGTGATGTTGTGTGCGACATGCTGGTGGAGCGCAGACACACCTTTCTTTGAGAAGTAGTGCCGACTGGGCATCCGGTACTGGGGCACTGCGACGGACATAAGGTCTCGAAAATCCTCTGTGTCCACCAGGCGGAAAGGCAGCATTTCTGTAGCCAAGAGCTTGCAGATGGTGAAATTCAACCTCTTAGCTTTCTCATGGCTAGGAGGAAATGGTCTTTTACTTGTCCACATCTGAGGGACCGAGGGCTGGCTATTGTGCTTAGACGGGGTTGATAAGGGTGTCCCCGGCAAACTGCCGGTCTGTGAGGAAGATGCAGGCGGACATGTTAGGTTGCCTTGATCCAAAGGTGGTGCTATCGATGTCGGACAGCGCTCAACACCAGCTGGTGTTACCACCTCCAAAGAAAATGATGACCTGCCAATCACGCTGGCTGTTGCGGGTAAAGAGGTGGCAGGTCTGCGCCCCAAAACAGGTGTGACTGCTGTCCCCCCAGTCACAGAGGATAAAGAGGCCGCGGATGCACAAGATATGGCAGACCGTGGTTGGCCCGGCCGGCTAGGCCGCATTGTAGCACTCTGAGCTTCCCACTGCAACTTATGCTTCATGTCCATGTGCCGGTTCATGCATGAAGTACTCAAACTATGTATTTTTTGGCCTCTACTTAGCTTTTGCTGACAAATGTTACAGATAACACGAGTTGGGTCATCTTTATCGATCTGAATAAATGCCCAGGCTATGCAAGGCTTAGCACCCATGCGACCTGAAGAGCCACCACGACTTGTGGTGAGAGGCAGAGTTGTGTTTGAGGATGCAGTTGTTGACGTGCTTCCAGTACTACGTCTCTGTCCAGGAAGGCGCAACCTGACCTCGTCGTCACTAGCATCTTCCTCCACCTCCTCTGCTGACCTCATCTCTTGGCTGACTGTGGGTTGACAGTAAGTGGGATCTCCAACCTCATCATCATCACCCTGTGCGTTATCACACCCGTCGTCCTCAGAGCCAACCTGTTCCTGCCCTGACAAAAAACTAAAGTTGTCGCTCCAATCAGGTATTTGAGTCTCATCATCGTCTTCCTCATTGTCTCCACCAACATGAGTTACAGTTTGGGAATGAGGGTCTACATTATGGTCAGAACCTTCTGCGTCTGGTCCTGGATCCGACTCATAAAGATTCTGGGCATCAGTGCAGATCATTTCCTCGTCTGGATTCACAGAAGCGCTGGAGTCGACCTCTGATTCCCAGGCTATAGTATGAGTAAACAGCTCTGCAGACTCAACCATCTGTTCTACCTCATACTCAGATGGGCAGCTGGAGATTTGGGAGCTGTGAGGAAGCAAGTGCGATTGGGGTGACACCTTTGAGGACTGGAGTATTTGTGATGTTGAAGTTGATGTGGAGGAGAGCCCACTTAAAGGAGCACTTGATATCCGTTGAAGCACCTGCTGTTTTTGTGCCTCATCTGGAATTTGTAGCGATTGGCGTGGCCGTAAGAAAGGGATCTTATCACATTGTCCGCTAAAAGAAGTAGAAATTTTAGTTTGGCTGGAAGATGGTCTTTCTTCTGCAGATGTTACTGTTGCTTTAACACCTACCGCACGGACACAACCTTTTTTCCCCTTCCCAACACGCCTATTCCCCTTTCCACCAAAAGCAGGCCTTTTTCCACTCATTTTGGTGGTTAACTAATTCACAACTCTGGAGTTGTTTGCACAAAAAAACAATGGATAGGAACCGAGCAGAGCTGAGTGGCCAAACTGTGGTATTAGGCCAAAACTATTGGCTGTGTTAGATGCAGAAAAAAATTATATTCGATTTGCAACCTGATGGAGGTCAGTATAGATGGACTAATAGAACAAGTCCCACACACAGCTAGAAGCCCAAATATTTTTTCAGAGGTAGATGCAGAAAAAAAATATATTCAGTTTGCAACCTGATGGAGGTCAGTATAGATGGACTAATAGAGAAAGTCCCACACACTGCTAGAAGGCCAAATATTTTTTTAGAGCTAGATGCAGACAAAAAATTATTTTGAATTTGCAACCTGATGGAGGTCAGTATAGGTGTACTAATAGAACAAGTCCCACACGCTGCTAGAAGGCCAAATATTTTTTCAGAGCTAGATGCAGAAAAAAATTATATTCAGTTTGCAACCTGATGGAGGTCAGTATAGATGGACTAATAGAACAAGTCCCACACACAGCTAGAAGGCCAAATATTTTTTCAGAGGAAGATGCAGAAAAAAATTATATTCAGTTTGCAACCTGATGGAGGTCTGTATAGATGGATTAATAGAACAAGTCCCACACACAGCTAGAAGCCCAATATTTTTTCAGAGGTAGATGCAGAAAACAAATTATTTTTAATTTGCAACCTGATGGAGGTCAGTATAGATGGACTAATAGAGAAAGTCCCACACACTGCTAGAAGGCCAAATATTTTTTCAGAGCTAGATGCAGAAAAAATATATATTCAGTTTGCAACCTGATGGAGGTCAGTATAGATGGACTAATAGAACAAGTCCCACACACAGCTAGAAGCCCAAATATTTTTTCAGAGGTAGATGCAGATAAAAATTATTTTTAATTTGCAACCTGATGGAGGTCAGTATAAATGGACTAATAGAGAAAGTCCCACACACTGCTAGAAGGCCAAATATTTTTTCAGAGCTAGATGCAGATAAAAATTATTTTTAATTTGCAACCTGATGGAGGTCAGTATAGATGGACTAATAGAGAAAGTCCCACACACTGCTAGAAGGCCAAATATTTTTTTCAGAGCTAGATGCAGATAAAAATTATTAATTTGCAACCTGATGGAGGTCAGTATAGATGGACTAATAGAGAAAGTCCCACACACTGCTAGAAGGCCAAATATTTTTTCAGAGCTAGATGCAGAAAAAAATTATATTCAGTTTGCAACCTGATGGAGGTCAGTATAGATGGACTAATATAACAAGTCCCACACACAGCTAGAAGCCCAAATATTTTTTCAGAGGTAGATGCAGATAAAAATTATTTTTAATTTGCAACCTGATGGAGGTCAGTATAGATGGACTAATAGAGAAAGTCCCACACACTGCTAGAAGGCCAAATATTTTTTCAGAGCTAGATGCAGATAAAAATTATTTTTAATTTGCAACCTGATGGAGGTCAGTATAGATGGACTAATAGAGAAAGTCCCACACACTGCTAGAAGGCCAAATATTTTTTCAGAGCTAGATGCAGAAAAAAATTATATTCAGTTTGCAACCTGATGGAGGTCAGTATAGATGGACTAATAGAACAAGTCCCACACATAGCTAGATGCCCAAATATTTTTTCAGAGGTAGATGCAGAAAAAAATTATTTTTAATTTGCAACCTGATGGAGGTCAGTATAAATGGACTAATAGAGAAAGTCCCACACACTGTTAGAAGGCCAAATATTTTTTCAGAGCTAGATGCAGATAAAAATTATTTTTAATTTGCAACCTGATGGAGGTCAGTATAGATGGACTAATAGAGAAAGTCCCACACACTGCTAGAAGGCCAAATATTTTTTCAGAGCTAGATGCAGAAAAAAATTATATTCAGTTTGCAACCTGATGGAGGTCAGTATAGATGGACTAATAGAACAAGTCCCACACACAGCTAGAAGCCCAAATATTTTTTCAGAGGTAGATGCAGATAAAAATTATTTTTAATTTGCAACCTGATGGAGGTCAGTATAGATGGACTAATAGAGAAAGTCCCACACACTGCTAGAAGGCCAAATATTTTTTCAGAGCTAGATGCAGATAAAAATTATTTTTAATTTGCAACCTGATGGAGGTCAGTATAGATGGACTAATAGAGAAAGTCCCACACACTACTAGAAGGCCAAATATTTTTTCAGAGCTAGATGCAGAAAAAAATTATATTCAGTTTGCAACCTGATGGAGGTCAGTATAGATGGACTAATAGAACAAGTCCCACACACAGCTAGAAGCCCAAATATTTTTTCAGAGGTAGATGCAGAAAAAAATTATATTCAGTTTGCAACCTGATGGAGGTCTGTATAGATGGATTAATAGAACAAGTCCCACACACAGCTAGAAGCCCAATATTTTTTCAGAGGTAGATGCAGAAAAAAAAATATTTTTAATTTGCAACCTGATGGAGGTCAGTATAGATGGACTAATAGAGAAAGTCCCACACACTGCTAGAAGGCCAAATATTTTTTCAGAGCTAGATGCAGATAAAAATTATTTTTAATTTGCAACCTGATGGAGGTCAGTATAGATGGACTAATAGAGAAAGTCCCACACACTGCTAGAAGGCCAAATATTTTTTTCAGAGCTAGATGCAGATAAAAATTATTTTTAATTTGCAACCTGATGGAGGTCAGTATAGATGGACTAATAGAGAAAGTCCCACACACTGCTAGAAGGCCAAATATTTTTTCAGAGCTAGATGCAGAAAAAAATTATATTCAGTTTGCAACCTGATGGAGGTCAGTATAGATGGACTAATAGAACAAGTCCCACACACAGCTAGATGCCCAAATATTTTTTCAGAGGTAGATGCAGAAAAAAATTATTTTTAATTTGCAACCTGATGGAGGTCAGTATAGATGGACTAATAGAGAAAGTCCCACACACTGCTAGAAGGCCAAATATTTTTTCAGAGCTAGATGCAGATAAAAATTATTTTTAATTTGCAACCTGATGGAGGTCAGTATAGAGGGACTAATAGAGAAAGTCCCACACACTACTAGAAGGCCAAATATTTTTTCAGAGCTAGATGCAGAAAAAAATTATATTCAGTTTGCAACCTGATGGAGGTCAGTATAGATGGACTAATAGAACAAGTCCCACACACAGCTAGAAGCCAAAATATTTTTTCAGAGGTAGATGCAGAAAAAAATTATATTCAGTTTGCAACCTGATGGAGGTCTGTATAGATGGATTAATAGAACAAGTCCCACACACAGCTAGAAGCCCAATATTTTTTCAGAGGTAGATGCAGAAAAAAAATTATTTTTAATTTGCAACCTGATGGAGGTCAGTATAGATGGACTAATAGAGAAAGTCCCACACACTGCTGGAAGGCCAAATATTTTTTCAGAGCTAGATGCAGAAAAAAAATATATTCAGTTTGCAACCTGATGGAGGTCAGTATAGATGGACTAATAGAACAAGTCCCACACACAGCTAGAAGGCCAAATATTTTTTCAGAGCTAGATGCAGATAAAAATTATTTTTAATTTGCAACCTGATGGAGGTCAGTATAGATGGACTAATAGAGAAAGTCCCACACACTGCTAGAAGGCCAAATATTTTTTTCAGAGCTAGATGCAGATAAAAATTATTAATTTGCAACCTGATGGAGTTCAGTATAGATGGACTAATAGAGAAAGTCCCACACACTGCTAGAAGGCCAAATTTTTTTTCAGAGCTAGATGCAGAAAAAAATTATATTCAGTTTGCAACCTGATGGAGGTCAGTATAGATGGACTAATAGAACAAGTCCCACACACAGCTAGAAGCCCAAATATTTTTTCAGAGGTAGATGCAGATAAAAATTATTTTTAATTTGCAACCTGATGGAGGTCAGTATAGATGGACTAATAGAGAAAGTCCCACACACTGCTATAAGGCCAAATATTCAAATATTTTTTCAGAGCTAGATGCAGATAAAAATTATTTTTAATTTGCAACCTGATGGAGGTCAGTATAGATGGACTAATAGAGAAAGTCCCACACACTGCTAGAAGGCCAAATATTTTTTCAGAGCTAGATGCAGATAAAAATTATTTTTAATTTGCAACCTGATGGAGGTCAGTATAGATGGACTAATAGAGAAAGTCCCACACACTGCTAGAAGGCCAAATATTTTTTTCAGAGCTAGATGCAGATAAAAATTATTAATTTGCAACCTGATGGAGGTCAGTATAGATGGACTAATAGAGAAAGTCCCACACACTGCTAGAAGGCCAAATATTTTTTCAGAGCTAGATGCAGAAAAAAATTATATTCAGTTTGCAACCTGATGGAGGTCAGTATAGATGGACTAATAGAACAAGTCCCACACACAGCTAGAAGCCCAAATATTTTTTCAGAGGTAGATGCAGATAAAAATTATTTTTAATTTGCAACCTGATGGAGGTCAGTATAGATGGACTAATAGAGAAAGTCCCACACACTGCTAGAAGGCCAAATATTTTTTCAGAGCTAGATGCAGATAAAAATTATTTTTAATTTGCAACCTGATGGAGGTCAGTATAGATGGACTAATAGAGAAAGTCCCACACACTGCTAGAAGGCCAAATATTTTTTCAGAGCTAGATGCAGAAAAAAATTATATTCAGTTTGCAACCTGATGGAGGTCAGTATAGATGGACTAATAGAACAAGTCCCACACACAGCTAGATGCCCAAATATTTTTTCAGAGGTAGATGCAGAAAAAAATTATTTTTAATTTGCAACCTGATGGAGGTCAGTATAGATGGACTAATAGAGAAAGTCCCACACACTGCTAGAAGGCCAAATATTTTTTCAGAGCTAGATGCAGATAAAAATTATTTTTAATTTGCAACCTGATGGAGGTCAGTATAGATGGACTAATAGAGAAAGTCCCACACACTACTAGAAGGCCAAATATTTTTTCAGAACTAGATGCAGAAAAAAATTATATTCAGTTTGCAACCTGATGGAGGTCAGTATAGATGGACTAATAGAACAAGTCCCACACACAGCTAGAAGCCAAAATATTTTTTCAGAGGTAGATGCAGAAAAAAATTATATTCAGTTTGCAACCTGATGGAGGTCTGTATAGATGGATTAATAGAACAAGTCCCACACACAGCTAGAAGCCCAATATTTTTTCAGAGGTAGATGCAGAAAAAAAATTATTTTTAATTTGCAACCTGATGGAGGTCAGTATAGATGGACTAATAGAGAAAGTCCCACACACTGCTGGAAGGCCAAATATTTTTTCAGAGCTAGATGCAGAAAAAAAATATATTCAGTTTGCAACCTGATGGAGGTCAGTATAGATGGACTAATAGAACAAGTCCCACACACAGCTAGAAGCCCAAATATTTTTTCAGAGGTAGATGCAGATAAAAATTATTTTTAATTTGCAACCTGGTGGAGGTCAGTATAAATGGACTAATAGAGAAAGTCCCACACACTGCTAGAAGGCCAAATAGTTTTTTCAGAGCTAGATGCAGATAAAAAATATTTTTAATTTGCAACCTGATGGAGGTCAGTATAGATGGACTAATAGAGAAAGTCCCACACACTGCTAGAAGGCCAAATATTTTTTCAGAGCTAGATGCAGAAAAAAATTATATTCAGTTTGCAGCCTGATGGAGGTCAGTATAGATGGACTAATAGAACAAGTCCCACACACAGCTAGAAGCCCAAATATTTTTTCAGAGGTAGATGCAGATAAAAATTATTTTTAATTTGCAACCTGATGGAGGTCAGTATAGATGGACTAATAGAGAAAGTCCCACACACTGCTAGAAGGCCAAATATTTTTTCAGAGCTAGATGCAGATAAAAATTATTTTTAATTTGCAACCTGATGGAGGTCAGTATAGATGGACTAATAGAGAAAGTCCCACACACTACTAGAAGGCCAAATATTTTTTCAGAACTAGATGCAGAAAAAAATTATATTCAGTTTGCAACCTGATGGAGGTCAGTATAGATGGACTAATAGAACAAGTCCCACACACAGCTAGAAGCCAAAATATTTTTTCAGAGGTAGATGCAGAAAAAAATTATATTCAGTTTGCAACCTGATGGAGGTCTGTATAGATGGATTAATAGAACAAGTCCCACACACAGCTAGAAGCCCAATATTTTTTCAGAGGTAGATGCAGAAAAAAATTATTTTTAATTTGCAACCTGATGGAGGTCAGTATAGATGGACTAATAGAGAAAGTCCCACACACTGCTGGAAGGCCAAATATTTTTTCAGAGCTAGATGCAGAAAAAAAATATATTCAGTTTGCAACCTGATGGAGGTCAGTATAGATGGACTAATAGAACAAGTCCCACACACAGCTAGAAGCCCAAATATTTTTTCAGAGGTAGATGCAGATAAAAATTATTTTTAATTTGCAACCTGATGGAGGTCAGTATAAATGGACTAATAGAGAAAGTCCCACACACTGCTAGAAGGCCAAATAGTTTTTTCAGAGCTAGATGCAGATAAAAATTATTTTTAATTTGCAACCTGATGGAGGTCAGTATAGATGGACTAATAGAGAAAGTCCCACACACTGCTAGAAGGCCAAATATTTTTTCAGAGCTAGATGCAGAAAAAAATTATATTCAGTTTGCAACCTGATGGAGGTCAGTATAGATGGACTAATAGAACAAGTCCCACACACAGCTAGAAGCCCAAATATTTTTTCAGAGGTAGATGCAGATAAAAATTATTTTTAATTTGCAACCTGATGGAGGTCAGTATAGATGGACTAATAGAGAAAGTCCCACACACTGCTAGAAGGCCAAATATTTTTTCAGAGCTAGATGCAGATAAAAATAATTTTTAATTTGCAACCTGATGGAGGTCAGTATAGATGCACTAATAGAGAAAGTCCCACACACTACTAGAAGGCCAAATATTTTTTCAGAGCTAGATGCAGAAAAAAATTATATTCAGTTTGCAACCTGATGGAGGTCAGTATAGATGGACTAATAGAACAAGTCCCACACACAGCTAGAAGCCCAAATATTTTTTCAGAGGTAGATGCAGAAAAAAATTATATTCAGTTTGCAACCTGATGGAGGTCTGTATAGATGGATTAATAGAACAAGTCCCACACACAGCTAGAAGCCCAATATTTTTTCAGAGGTAGATGCAGAAAAAAAATTATTTTTAATTTGCAACCTGATGGAGGTCAGTATAGATGGACTAATAGAGAAAGTCCCACACACTGCTAGAAGGCCAAATATTTTTTCAGAGCTAGATGCAGATAAAAATTATTTTTAATTTGCAACCTGATGGAGGTCAGTATAGATGGACTAATAGAGAAAGTCCCACACACTGCTAGAAGGCCAAATATTTTTTTCAGAGCTAGATGCAGATAAAAATTATTAATTTGCAACCTGATGGAGTTCAGTATAGATGGACTAATAGAGAAAGTCCCACACACTGCTAGAAGGCCAAATTTTTTTTCAGAGCTAGATGCAGAAAAAAATTATATTCAGTTTGCAACCTGATGGAGGTCAGTATAGATGGACTAATAGAACAAGTCCCACACACAGCTAGAAGCCCAAATATTTTTTCAGAGGTAGATGCAGATAAAAATTATTTTTAATTTGCAACCTGATGGAGGTCAGTATAGATGGACTAATAGAGAAAGTCCCACACACTGCTATAAGGCCAAATATTCAAATATTTTTTCAGAGCTAGATGCAGATAAAAATTATTTTTAATTTGCAACCTGATGGAGGTCAGTATAGATGGACTAATAGAGAAAGTCCCACACACTGCTAGAAGGCCAAATATTTTTTCAGAGCTAGATGCAGAAAAAAATTATATTCAGTTTGCAACCTGATGGAGGTCAGTATAGATGGACTAATAGAACAAATCCCACACACAGCTAGATGCCCAAATATTTTTTCAGAGGTAGATGCAGATAAAAATTATTTTTAATTTGCAAGCTGATGGAGGTCAGTATAGATGGACTAATAGAGAAAGTCCCACACACTGCTAGAAGGCCAAATATTTTTTCAGAGCTAGATGCAGATAAAAATTATTTTTAATTTGCAACCTGATGGAGGTCAGTATAGATGGACTAATAGAGAAAGTCCCACACACTACTAGAAGGCCAAATATTTTTTCAGAGCTAGATGCAGAAAAAAATTATATTCAGTTTGCAACCTGATGGAGGTCAGTATAGATGGACTAATAGAACAAGTCCCACACACAGCTAGAAGCCCAAATATTTTTTCAGAGGTAGATGCAGAAAAAAATTATATTCAGTTTGCAACCTGATGGAGGTCAGTATAGATGGACTAATAGAACAAGTCCCACACACAGCTAGAAGCCCAAATATTTTTTCAGAGGTAGATGCAGATAAAAATTATTTTTAATTTGCAACCTGATGGAGGTCAGTATAGATGGACTAATAGAGAAAGTCCCACACACTGCTATAAGGCCAAATATTCAAATATTTTTTCAGAGCTAGATGCAGATAAAAATTATTTTTAATTTGCAACCTGATGGAGGTCAGTATAGATGGACTAATAGAGAAAGTCCCACACACTGCTAGAAGGCCAAATATTTTTTCAGAGCTAGATGCAGATAAAAATTATTTTTAATTTGCAACCTGATGGAGGTCAGTATAGATGGACTAATAGAGAAAGTCCCACACACTGCTAGAAGGCCAAATATTTTTTTCAGAGCTAGATGCAGATAAAAATTATTAATTTGCAACCTGATGGAGGTCAGTATAGATGGACTAATAGAGAAAGTCCCACACACTGCTAGAAGGCCAAATATTTTTTCAGAGCTAGATGCAGAAAAAAATTATATTCAGTTTGCAACCTGATGGAGGTCAGTATAGATGGACTAATAGAACAAGTCCCACACACAGCTAGAAGCCCAAATATTTTTTCAGAGGTAGATGCAGATAAAAATTATTTTTAATTTGCAACCTGATGGAGGTCAGTATAGATGGACTAATAGAGAAAGTCCCACACACTGCTAGAAGGCCAAATATTTTTTCAGAGCTAGATGCAGATAAAAATTATTTTTAATTTGCAACCTGATGGAGGTCAGTATAGATGGACTAATAGAGAAAGTCCCACACACTGCTAGAAGGCCAAATATTTTTTCAGAGCTAGATGCAGAAAAAAATTATATTCAGTTTGCAACCTGATGGAGGTCAGTATAGATGGACTAATAGAACAAGTCCCACACACAGCTAGATGCCCAAATATTTTTTCAGAGGTAGATGCAGAAAAAAATTATTTTTAATTTGCAACCTGATGGAGGTCAGTATAGATGGACTAATAGAGAAAGTCCCACACACTGCTAGAAGGCCAAATATTTTTTCAGAGCTAGATGCAGATAAAAATTATTTTTAATTTGCAACCTGATGGAGGTCAGTATAGATGGACTAATAGAGAAAGTCCCACACACTACTAGAAGGCCAAATATTTTTTCAGAACTAGATGCAGAAAAAAATTATATTCAGTTTGCAACCTGATGGAGGTCAGTATAGATGGACTAATAGAACAAGTCCCACACACAGCTAGAAGCCAAAATATTTTTTCAGAGGTAGATGCAGAAAAAAATTATATTCAGTTTGCAACCTGATGGAGGTCTGTATAGATGGATTAATAGAACAAGTCCCACACACAGCTAGAAGCCCAATATTTTTTCAGAGGTAGATGCAGAAAAAAAATTATTTTTAATTTGCAACCTGATGGAGGTCAGTATAGATGGACTAATAGAGAAAGTCCCACACACTGCTGGAAGGCCAAATATTTTTTCAGAGCTAGATGCAGAAAAAAAATATATTCAGTTTGCAACCTGATGGAGGTCAGTATAGATGGACTAATAGAACAAGTCCCACACACAGCTAGAAGCCCAAATATTTTTTCAGAGGTAGATGCAGATAAAAATTATTTTTAATTTGCAACCTGGTGGAGGTCAGTATAAATGGACTAATAGAGAAAGTCCCACACACTGCTAGAAGGCCAAATAGTTTTTTCAGAGCTAGATGCAGATAAAAAATATTTTTAATTTGCAACCTGATGGAGGTCAGTATAGATGGACTAATAGAGAAAGTCCCACACACTGCTAGAAGGCCAAATATTTTTTCAGAGCTAGATGCAGAAAAAAATTATATTCAGTTTGCAGCCTGATGGAGGTCAGTATAGATGGACTAATAGAACAAGTCCCACACACAGCTAGAAGCCCAAATATTTTTTCAGAGGTAGATGCAGATAAAAATTATTTTTAATTTGCAACCTGATGGAGGTCAGTATAGATGGACTAATAGAGAAAGTCCCACACACTGCTAGAAGGCCAAATATTTTTTCAGAGCTAGATGCAGATAAAAATTATTTTTAATTTGCAACCTGATGGAGGTCAGTATAGATGGACTAATAGAGAAAGTCCCACACACTACTAGAAGGCCAAATATTTTTTCAGAACTAGATGCAGAAAAAAATTATATTCAGTTTGCAACCTGATGGAGGTCAGTATAGATGGACTAATAGAACAAGTCCCACACACAGCTAGAAGCCAAAATATTTTTTCAGAGGTAGATGCAGAAAAAAATTATATTCAGTTTGCAACCTGATGGAGGTCTGTATAGATGGATTAATAGAACAAGTCCCACACACAGCTAGAAGCCCAATATTTTTTCAGAGGTAGATGCAGAAAAAAATTATTTTTAATTTGCAACCTGATGGAGGTCAGTATAGATGGACTAATAGAGAAAGTCCCACACACTGCTGGAAGGCCAAATATTTTTTCAGAGCTAGATGCAGAAAAAAAATATATTCAGTTTGCAACCTGATGGAGGTCAGTATAGATGGACTAATAGAACAAGTCCCACACACAGCTAGAAGCCCAAATATTTTTTCAGAGGTAGATGCAGATAAAAATTATTTTTAATTTGCAACCTGATGGAGGTCAGTATAAATGGACTAATAGAGAAAGTCCCACACACTGCTAGAAGGCCAAATAGTTTTTTCAGAGCTAGATGCAGATAAAAATTATTTTTAATTTGCAACCTGATGGAGGTCAGTATAGATGGACTAATAGAGAAAGTCCCACACACTGCTAGAAGGCCAAATATTTTTTCAGAGCTAGATGCAGAAAAAAATTATATTCAGTTTGCAACCTGATGGAGGTCAGTATAGATGGACTAATAGAACAAGTCCCACACACAGCTAGAAGCCCAAATATTTTTTCAGAGGTAGATGCAGATAAAAATTATTTTTAATTTGCAACCTGATGGAGGTCAGTATAGATGGACTAATAGAGAAAGTCCCACACACTGCTAGAAGGCCAAATATTTTTTCAGAGCTAGATGCAGATAAAAATAATTTTTAATTTGCAACCTGATGGAGGTCAGTATAGATGCACTAATAGAGAAAGTCCCACACACTACTAGAAGGCCAAATATTTTTTCAGAGCTAGATGCAGAAAAAAATTATATTCAGTTTGCAACCTGATGGAGGTCAGTATAGATGGACTAATAGAACAAGTCCCACACACAGCTAGAAGCCCAAATATTTTTTCAGAGGTAGATGCAGAAAAAAATTATATTCAGTTTGCAACCTGATGGAGGTCTGTATAGATGGATTAATAGAACAAGTCCCACACACAGCTAGAAGCCCAATATTTTTTCAGAGGTAGATGCAGAAAAAAAATTATTTTTAATTTGCAACCTGATGGAGGTCAGTATAGATGGACTAATAGAGAAAGTCCCACACACTGCTAGAAGGCCAAATATTTTTTCAGAGCTAGATGCAGATAAAAATTATTTTTAATTTGCAACCTGATGGAGGTCAGTATAGATGGACTAATAGAGAAAGTCCCACACACTGCTAGAAGGCCAAATATTTTTTTCAGAGCTAGATGCAGATAAAAATTATTAATTTGCAACCTGATGGAGTTCAGTATAGATGGACTAATAGAGAAAGTCCCACACACTGCTAGAAGGCCAAATTTTTTTTCAGAGCTAGATGCAGAAAAAAATTATATTCAGTTTGCAACCTGATGGAGGTCAGTATAGATGGACTAATAGAACAAGTCCCACACACAGCTAGAAGCCCAAATATTTTTTCAGAGGTAGATGCAGATAAAAATTATTTTTAATTTGCAACCTGATGGAGGTCAGTATAGATGGACTAATAGAGAAAGTCCCACACACTGCTATAAGGCCAAATATTCAAATATTTTTTCAGAGCTAGATGCAGATAAAAATTATTTTTAATTTGCAACCTGATGGAGGTCAGTATAGATGGACTAATAGAGAAAGTCCCACACACTGCTAGAAGGCCAAATATTTTTTCAGAGCTAGATGCAGAAAAAAATTATATTCAGTTTGCAACCTGATGGAGGTCAGTATAGATGGACTAATAGAACAAATCCCACACACAGCTAGATGCCCAAATATTTTTTCAGAGGTAGATGCAGATAAAAATTATTTTTAATTTGCAAGCTGATGGAGGTCAGTATAGATGGACTAATAGAGAAAGTCCCACACACTGCTAGAAGGCCAAATATTTTTTCAGAGCTAGATGCAGATAAAAATTATTTTTAATTTGCAACCTGATGGAGGTCAGTATAGATGGACTAATAGAGAAAGTCCCACACACTACTAGAAGGCCAAATATTTTTTCAGAGCTAGATGCAGAAAAAAATTATATTCAGTTTGCAACCTGATGGAGGTCAGTATAGATGGACTAATAGAACAAGTCCCACACACAGCTAGAAGCCCAAATATTTTTTCAGAGGTAGATGCAGAAAAAAATTATATTCAGTTTGCAACCTGATGGAGGTCTGTATAGATGGATTAATAGAACAAGTCCCACACACAGCTAGAAGCCCAATATTTTTTCAGAGGTAGATGCAGAAAAAAAAATATTTTTAATTTGCAACCTGATGGAGGTCAGTACAGATGGACTAATAGAGAAAGTCCCACACACTGCTAGAAGGCCAAATATTTTTTCAGAGCTAGATGCAGATAAAAATTATTTTTAATTTGCAACCTGATGGAGGTCAGTATAGATGGACTAATAGAGAAAGTCCCACACACTGCTAGAAGGCCAAATATTTTTTTCAGAGCTAGATGCAGATAAAAATTATTAATTTGCAACCTGATGGAGGTCAGTATAGATGGACTAATAGAGAAAGTCCCACACACTGCTAGAAGGCCAAATATTTTTTCAGAGCTAGATGCAGAAAAAAATTATATTCAGTTTGCAACCTGATGGAGGTCAGTATAGATGGACTAATAGAACAAGTCCCACACACAGCTAGAAGCCCAAATATTTTTTCAGAGGTAGATGCAGATAAAAATTATTTTTAATTTGCAACCTGATGGAGGTCAGTATAGATGGACTATTAGAGAAAGTCCCACACACTGCTAGAAGGCCAAATATTTTTTCAGAGCTAGATGCAGATAAAAATTATTTTTAATTTGCAACCTGATGGAGGTCAGTATAGATGGACTAATAGAGAAAGTCCCACACACTGCTAGAAGGCCAAATATTTTTTCAGAGCTAGATGCAGAAAAAAATTATATTCAGTTTGCAACCTGATGGAGGTCAGTATAGATGGACTAATAGAACAAGTCCCACACACAGCTAGATGCCCAAATATTTTTTCAGAGGTAGATGCAGAAAAAAAATATTTTTAATTTGCAACCTGATGGAGGTCAGTATAGATGGACTAATAGAGAAAGTCCCACACACTGCTAGAAGGCCAAATATTTTTTCAGAGCTAGATGCAGATAAAAATTATTTTTAATTTGCAACCTGATGGAGGTCAGTATAGATGGACTAATAGAGAAAGTCCCACACACTACTAGAAGGCCAAATATTTTTTCAGAGCTAGATGCAGAAAAAAATTATATTCAGTTTGCAACCTGATGGAGGTCAGTATAGATGGACTAATAGAACAAGTCCCACACACAGCTAGAAGCCCAAATATTTTTTCAGAGGTAGATGCAGAAAAAAATTATATTCAGTTTGCAACCTGATGGAGGTCTGTATAGATGGATTAATAGAACAAGTCCCACACACAGCTAGAAGCCCAATATTTTTTCAGAGGTAGATGCAGAAAAAAAATTATTTTTAATTTGCAACCTGATGGAGGTCAGTATAGATGGACTAATAGAGAAAGTCCCACACACTGCTGGAAGGCCAAATATTTTTTCAGAGCTAGATGCAGAAAAAAAATATATTCAGTTTGCAACCTGATGGAGGTCAGTATAGATGGACTAATAGAACAAGTCCCACACACAGCTAGAAGCCCAAATATTTTTTCAGAGGTAGATGCAGATAAAAATTATTTTTAATTTTCAACCTGATGGAGGTCAGTATAGATGGACTAATAGAGAAAGTCCCACACACTGCTAGAAGGCCAAATATTTTTTCAGAGCTAGATGCAGATAAAAATTATTTTTAATTTGCAACCTGATGGAGGTCAGTATAGATGGACTAATAGAGAAAGTCCCACACACTGCTAGAAGGCCAAATATTTTTTCAGAGCTAGATGCAGAAAAAAATTATATTCAGTTTGCAACCTGATGGAGGTCAGTATAGATGGACTAATAGAACAAGTCCCACACACTGCTAGAAGCCCAAATATTTTTTCAGAGCTAGATGCAGAAAAAAATTATATTCAATTTGCAACCTGATGGAGGTCAGTATAGATGGACTAATAGAATGATGCTATGCCCAAAAGATTTTACTTCACTAGGTGCAGTAAAAAAATTGGTATTCTATACACAGGTGGTATATCTTGCAACACAGATAGGCTACTCCACTGACTAACACACTCTGCAATAGGCCAAAAAGGATTAGCTTTGCTAGATTCAGCCAAATGCTGTGAAAAAAACTTGCACAGCACTGGCACAGACCTGCCTGGCAAAAACTGATAGGAACTGATGTAACCTAGTCCTGAAAAGGACTGCAATTACAATTAGTCTTTACTCCCACAATCTATCTATTTAAGAGCACAGACCTGCCTGATAAAAGTCGTAGGAAATGCTGTAACCTAGTCCTTAAAAGGACTGCAATCACAACTATTCCCTACTCCCAAACTATCTGTAGATTTGTGCGAAAATTGGCTTGAAATTAACAAGGTATAGCGCACACAGCAACAGCGGTGCCGTCTAACACGCAGCTGCAGCAGTGAGAAAATGGTGGCGACGGGGAAAATGGCTTGGTCTTATAGGGCAAGGACATGTGACATACACTGCCAATGACACATGCCCTTGCTTGTGTGAAAAACAGCAGTTCGCTCCGTGTGTGCGCTGCTGATAGGCTGACAGACTGCACCTCCCCACTGCAAATGCGGGAAAGATAAAAAAAAATGGAGATCTTCATTATTCCTGCAGAGATCCATCCCCTGCCCCTCCCCCCACCCCGCTGTACACTCAAACTGCGTATTAACATTAATTTTCATCATTACTGAGAAAAAATCCAGTTATGATTTTGGTGCACGAACAGTTATCGAACATAACCTCGAACAGCCGAATTTTTCTCAAATCGTTCGTGTTCGCCGAACGGCTCGAACACCGCCCAAAACAGCTCGAATTTGAGATTGGCGAACAGTTCGAGTAGAACAACGCTCATCTCTACTAAAGGGTTAATAAATTTCTTGAATGTGATTTTGAGCATCTTGAGGGGTGCCGTTTTTAGAATGGTGTAACTTTTGGGTATTTTTGGTCTATCGACCCCTCAAAGTCACTTCAAATGTGATGTGGTTCCTAACAAAATAGTTTTGTAAATTTTGCTATAAAAATGAGAAATTGCTGGTCAAATTTTAACCCTTCTAACTTCCCAAAAATGTTTTAGAAATGGGGCCGATGTAAAGTAGAAAAAACTCCCTGGTTTAAGGGCATAAAAATTAAGTTTGAAAATTGCAAAATTTTCACCAAATTTTAATTTTTTTCACAAATAAACGCAAGTGATATCAAACAAATTTTACCACTATCATGAAGCACAATATGTCCCTAAAAACAATTTTACAAAAAAACAATACTGTGGCACTGCTTAGTATAGCACAAGTGATCGGATTATTGCAGGTTGAAGTCCCTTAAGGGGACAAAGAAATACAGGAAAAAGTAAAAGAAAAATGCTTTATTAAACATGAAAAAAATAAGAATATAAAAGTTCAAATTACCCCCCCCCTTGTCCTCAATTAAGAAAGAAAAAAAATACATGTTTGGTATCACTACATTAGTAAAAGTCCCATCTATCAAAATATAAAATAAATTAATACAATCAGTAAACAACGTAATGAGAAAAAAAAATCAAAGTACCAGAATTGCGGTTTCTTGGCCGCCGCAACAACACAAAAAATGTAATAAGAGGTGATCTAATCATCGGATCTGACCCAAAATTATATCAATAAAAACAACAGCTCGGGGCGCAAAAAACAAGCCCTCACATGTCAACGGAAAAATAAAAAAGTCATGGCTCTTGATGTTATCTGCGTGACAGCGTGCAGATCTGGGATTTTCATGGGCAGAGCTGATTTTTTGGAGCGAACAAGCCGGAACCCTGAACACGAACCCGAATTTGAAATGCCGAACAAATTCGTTCAACACTAGTAATATGTTGTCCGGCCATGGTGTGACGGTATTTGTTCCTTGTATGTGGTATTATTGGTCATTTTAAATAATGTATGTGACATATTCCCTTGAAGAAAAATGAATAAAAATTTACCTAAAAACAGTATTGGCCATTTTAACAAATCTTTAATAGGTTAAAGTAGGGCCCTGCCAAAAGAGTCTACCTTGTCATGGTGGTGGCTTAAAAAATCTTTTGGCCAAAACAAAAGTTGATGGCTATGTATGTGATATGGTGTTTGATGGGAACTGTTAATGTGTGATTGGTGTGGACGTGGTGCAGAAGTGAAGTTTTCCCAAGAGTAGGCAGTGGGACTGTGGAAGGTACGCAGGGAGGAGCCTGGGCAGAGTCTTAAGGGGCCCTAAAATTCCTGGTGGCAGCCTTGATCTTGTGAACCTACTCTTAAGGAAACCTGTCAGGTTGGATAATGCTATTAACCTGTGGATATATGGTTAATAGCATTATTAAGGTGCCGGCCGCCATACTAAGAGTGCGGCACCTGGGAGAAAACTTTATTTCTTGCGGGAGACACCGGCTTTCAGTTATCAGTTATGTAAGCGTGCCAGTGCGCCTACAATCATCACTGACTATATTGGGATCGTCAGCTGTAAGCACGCCCCCTTCACTTTGACTGATAGCCGGCTTAGCAGTACGGAGTCGGCTGTCAGTCAAAGTGCCAGGACATGCTTACAGCCACTGGACACAGCGCTGTCAGCAATGACAGAAACTGTGCTGGCACACCTGCATGACTGAAAGCCGGTGGCTCCCAGGAGGATTAAAGTGCATTTTCTCCCTTTCCCAACACTTTCAGTACAGAGGCCTGCACCTTCCTAACACTCTTAACCTGCATATTAATTCCATATCTGCATGTTATTAGCGTTATCTGACCTGACAGCTTTCCTTTAACATTTTTTTACCGTATTTCTGCTGCATCACCAAGAGTAAGAAAAAAATGAAGATTAGACAGCTGCTATAACCACATAGAATAGCATATAAATGAGCGGAGCAAAACTTACCTTCCTAATTTAATGTTCAATACGTGAACATAAAAATGGAATTAAATGGAGAGAAAGGAAGATATGTCAGGAATGTGAGCTCTCCACATATAAAAGCCACTCATACCATGTTCAACCTTGCAACGGTGAGACAATGTAGCAATTGTTTGATGTGTAACACCGCTACTATCATACTACTGTGTGATTACAACATAGGACTTCAAGCTTTCTCACTTATTCCAAGGCCTGTATTTTTAGAGAAGTTGATGTATAAAAACAGGTGCCAAATTTATGTAAAAAATTGACATATAGTTGACAATCTTCCATTTTTTATGGATGAAAAACGTTCATTTTTTTCATGTACTGGTCTGAACCCATCTCAAGGCCGGTTTCACAAGTCTGTGAAACATGGCCCATGCTCAGATTGCAATACCCAACCCAAATGACAGGTCTCCTGACCTAAGGTTACCTTTCTTATAGGCCTTTCTGCAGTAAGGCTACGTTCATGTAAATCGCAGTGGGACTGAGGTACTGCAATCTTTGAACTACATGATATAGGATCATTTAATTTTGCAGGGAAACTGCTTTTTTACCCACCAAACCACTTGGCTAATAACAGCTGAGAGTTCAAGGTTTTTGTCTGCATGAAGGTACGCTTTGTATAAACGCAGTCTAAAGCCCCCGTCTCACATAGCAAGATCGCTAGCGAGATCGCTGCTGAGTCACGGTTTTGGTGACGCAACAGCGACCTCACCAGCGATGTCGCTATGTGTGACACTTAGCAGCGATCAGGCCCCTGCTGTGAGGTCGCTTATCGCTGCAGAATGTCCTGGACCTTTTTTTGGTCTTTGCCCTCCCGCTGGTCGGCACACATCGCTGTGTGTGACCAGCGGGACCAGCGATCAGGCTGGTAACCATGATAAACAGCGGGTTACTAGGGGCGCACTTAGTAACCCGCTGTTTATCATGGTTACCACTCTGCTACGGTGAGCGGTAACCTCCCGCTCACCATAGCAGAGTGGTAACCATGATAAACAGCGGGTTACTAGGGGCACGTGCGCCCCTAGTAACCCGATGTTTATCATGGTTACCAGCCTGCTCCTGCTTCAGCAGGCTGGTAACCAGGAGCAGGACATCGTGGAAAGATTCTTTTCACGATGTCGCTGCTCCCCTGATCGTTGGTGAGCCTGCCTGTTTGACAGCTCACCAGCGACCACATAGCGAGGCAGCAACGATCCCTGACAGGTCGTATCGTTGTCGGGATCGCTGTAGCGTCGCTAAGTGTGACGGGGCCTTAAGAGCTCCACAATCCCTCCCTTCCTAAGCAAATGCTGTTGTCTCCTGGACCCTGTTCTGCGGGTCAATACTGTTGGCAGATTCTTTTCAAGGCCTTATTCACACATCAGTATTTGTAAGCCATAACCAGGAGTGACTCCAAAACACAGACCATGTATTAACTTTCAAATATATTTTTTTTCTAGGTTACACACCTGTTGTTATATTTGTTAATAACTGACCAAATGTGTGTGAATTAGGGCTAGAGGTTGCTTATTGAGTGTAAGTGAATAGGTAGAAGATAGAGGGTGATTCACTCGCCTTACCTGGAAAAATTGCTGTAACATCTAAAAAGAGACAGTCGACTGTACTGAAATTTGGACTGTAGATACTTTGGTTCATGAAAAGTCAAAGTGTAATGAACCTCAGCGACGAGAAACATCCTCGCGCTGAGTGGTCTCGCCGACTTGTCTCCCCATCAGTCGTCTTCACTACGAGATAAACTACCGATGCACAGAAAGGCATGTGGCAAGTCTATGTGTGGTGCTGGCATTTCACTCCTGGCAAATTCCTTCTTCATTTGTTAACAATGTACAGATACAGTTTTGAGGAGCGGGTTTTCATTTTGAAAACTTATTGGAAAACTGAGTCCTTAAAGAGGTTTCAAAGTGAGTTTCTAAGGAACTTTGGTGGTTGAAATCCGCCGTCCAAACAGTGTATTCTGTCATTGGTGATTAAGGTGGAACATACAGGAACATTACTTGATAGGCATGATGGAAGATGTCTGCGGAAACTATTCAAGAAGTGAAACCGCGACTTCTGGCATGTCCACGTAAATCATTGCACAGGCTTTCTCAGTAGACAGACATGTCATATTCCACGTGTCAATGAGCAGCCAAGAAAAGTTATGTTTACCCATATAGAGTCACTGTCATTCAGGAATTAAAAGGGCCCGATCAAGAGAAATTAATTTCTTATTGCCAGATATTTTCCTTTGGGGCCATTTGAAGGGTTGGGTGCACAGTAACAAGCCATGAAGATTAGAGGCCCTCCAAGAGAACATAAAATGAGAAATTCAGGCTATGACCCCAGACGTGCTGGAACATGGAACAGCGAGCGCAGGCATGGTAGGCTGCAAACAGGACATTTTCAACACCCCCCTTAAAACATCAGTTTCTCATGAATCAAGGTATGTACAGTCCAAATTTCAGTACTGACGACCTTCTCTTTTAGAAGTTACAGCAATTTTTCCTGGTAAAAAAGCAAGAGAATCACTCTGCACATTACAGTTTGATTGTTGCCTTTGATATCTGGTTGTTCAGATTCTTTCTGGTGATTATATTTAGAAAGTAACAGTCTTAAAAAAAAGTTTTCACATTTCATACCACTAATAATAATTACAAGAAGATCGATAGAGGTCCAGGACCTGAGACCACTACTAATCGCCCCATGTGGTATGAGACTCACTAGAAGGGAAGTATGAAAAAGAAGCGGCACACTCCCTAATTACATATGCACAGTATAGGTGCAGACAGCAATGTATGTCCCGAGACACATCAAATGTCCAAGCAAAAGTGGTAGACTGTAGCACTCCAGCTTTATCCTAGGTGTTTTAACCAGCCATGCAACGTTTCAACCTCAATGTTCTTTGCCATGCCTGACACTGCATGTCTGGCGACTAAAACAACATTGACAAAGCTGAAGTGCTGCGCTCTTCTTCCCTTTTCCTCAGGAGAAGGGATTGCACAGCTCCTGTCTGAGTACTTTATTATTTATTATACTCTGCTTTCTAGCACCATCTTGAAAAAGGAAAAAAAAAAAAAAAATACTCCACGTACTATGCCTGCTTAATCTCAGTGGAGTGCTGTATCCAAAACTGCTGACCGGCAGAGAAATCCACCAAAAGTATAAAGTGGGAAGGCACCTCCAGTTGAAACAATCTTCAAACTTTGTTTTTTTACCGCCAACATGTGGAAATTTTTATTCTCCTTTTCGATATGAAATAAAGTTTGAAGATTGTTTTAATTGGAGGTGCCTCCCCACTTTATCTAGCGCCATCATATTCTACGGCATAGCTTATGCTATCTATTAAATCCACACTCCAGGCTGTGTGCTCCTAAGCAGCACACCTCTCGAGGTACGGTTTGGGTAGGGTGGTAGTAGTGTAAATTACACTTTACTGGTACAGAGGGAAGAGGACCCTGTCCTTGCAGGCTTACATTCTGCAGGAATGGGGAGGAGACAGTAGGTTGGGGAGTTGCAGTAGCTCCGGTGTTGTTGAGGTGGCAGCAAGCAAGGTCATGGCAGGCTGTAAGCTTGTTTGAAGAGATGGATTTTCAGGTTCCGTCTGAAGGATCCAAATGTGGTGGATAATCGTACGTGTTGAGGTAGGATGGGGGATATTCGGGAGAAATCTTGGAGGCGATTAGGTGAGGAACGAATAAGTGTGGAGGAGAGAAAGTGGTCGTGGGAGGACCGGAGGTTACGTAAGGGAATATATCAGGAGATTAGTTCAGAGATGTACGGAGGAGAAAGGTTAAGGATGGCTTTGTAGGTCAGTGTTAGTAGTTTGAATTGGATACGCTGGGCAATTGGGAGCTAGTGAAGGCATTTGCAAAGGGGGGTAGCACAGGAGTAGCGAGGTGAGATATGAACTAGTCACACCGTAGACATGAGAATAGATTAGAGGGGTACGAGAGTGTTAGCAGGTAGGCCACAGAGGAGGATGTTGCAGTACTTAAGGTGGGAGATTATGAGGGTATGCACAAGTAGTTTAGTAGATTGAGGAAAAGACGGATTCTGGAAATATTTTTGAGCTGGAGGCGACAGGAGGTGGCGAGAGCTTGGATGTGGGGTTTGAAGGACAGGGCAGAGTCAAGGGTTACTCCAAGGCAGTGGATTGCTGGTACACGGTAAAGTGTGATGTCATTTATTGTAATAGAAAGATCCAGTGGGGAATGTATGAGAGATGAGGTAAAGATGAGTTCAGTTTTGTTCACATTGAGCTTGAGGAAGTGAAAGGAGAAGGAGGATATGGCTGATAGACATGCTGGGATTCTGAACAGCAGAGAGGTGACATCTGGGCCAGAGAGGTAGATCTGGGTGTCATCAGTATACAGATGGTAATGGAAGCCATGGGATTTTATGAGCTGTCCCAGGCCAAGGGTATAGATTGAGAAGAGTAGGGGTCTTAGCACAGAGCCTTGAGGGACTCCAACAGAGAGGGAGTGGGATGAGGAGGTAGTGTGGAAGAGGGAGATGCTATATGTGCAGTTAGAAAGGTATGAGGAGATCCAAGATAGGGCAAGGTTTTTGACGCCAAAGGAAGAGAGGATCTGTAGTAGGAGGCAGTGGTCATCTGTGTCGAAGGCAAAGGACAGGTCAAGAAGAAGGAGTACAGAGAATTGTCTGTTAGCTTTGATTGTGAGTAAGTCATTAGTAATTTTGGTAAGGGCAGTTTCGGTGGAATGGTGGGGGCGGAAGACAGATTGTCGGTTGTCGAAGAGAGAGTTAGACGAGAAGTGAGAAGAAAGTTCAGCGTGAACGTGTTGCTCAAGGAGCTTGGAGGCAAATGGGAGCAGCGATATGGGGCAGTAGCTGGACAAGGCGGTTGGGTCAAGGGATGGCTTTTTGAGGGTGGGCGTGATTGTGGCATATTTGAAGGCAATGGGGAAGGTACCAGAAGTTAGTGATAGGTTGAAGAGATGGGCTAGGGATGGGACGAGTGTAGGGGGAGGTTGGGGAGGAGGTGGGATGGGGTCCAGTGCACAAGTGGGGAGGTGTGATTTGGAAAGGAGACAAGTAAGGTCTCCTTCAGTGATGTTGGAAAGGGAGGTTATGGGGGGGGGGGGGGGGGGGCAATGGTCTGGAAGACAAAGGGGTTGTGGTGGTTGGACAGTAAAGACTTACCTTGTTTGGTCAATCTTGTTTTTGAAGTGTGTGGCAAACTCCTTAGCAGAGATGACGGAAGTCAGAGGGGGTAGTGGAGGGCGGAGGAGAGAGTTAAAAAAGTGTTGAATAACTGTTTGGGGTTGTAGGATAAGGAAGATATGAGGGTTGTGAAGTAGGCCTGTTTAACAAAGGTGAGGGCTAATTTGAATGCGAGTGTTGCTTGTTTGAATGAGGAGTCATCTTGCGAATGTGTTTTCTTTCAACGCCACTCCGCAACCCTGGACACTTGCCGAAGCTGTTGTGGTTGTTGTGCCAGGGTTGCCCATTGACTCGTCGCGCTCTGCCATGCACAAGAGGGGCGTTCAAGTCAATAGCTCATGTGAGAGTGGCATTGTAGAAAGCAGTGGTGCTGTCTGTGTCGTGAAGTGAAGATATGGATGTCAATGATAGAATAGAGTCAGAGAATCTGGGAGTGTCTAGATGTGCAAGATTTCTGCGGGGGTGTGCTAGTTGCTGGACATGGGTGACAGTCGAGGAGGACAGGAATGAAAACGTGAGTAGATGGTGATCAGATAGGGGTGGGGGAGTAGTGAGGTTAGATAGGTAGCAGAGTCGGGTAAGGATGAGGCCTAGTGTGTGTCCGTCTGTGTGGGTGGCTGAGGAGGACCATTGAATAAGTCCAAGGGATGAGGTAAGCGACAGGAGTTTTGATTTTGAAATCACCCATGAGGATTGTGGGAATGTCAGCAGAAAGTAGAGAAGCCAGGTGGAGAACTGGTCAATAAAGGCAGTGACCGGGCCTGAAGGTCAGTATATGACAGCCACTTGAAGGTTGGAGGGAGAGTAAATGGGGACAGAGTTGACTTCAAAAGAAGGGAGAATAAGGGAGGGTAGAGGTGGGCTAGGGCTAGAGGTGCACTTGGTGGAAAGGAGAAAACACACTCCTCCACCACGTCTGTTATAAGGGCAAGGAGTGTGGGTGAAGTGGAGGCCACCGTAACACAGCGCGGCCGGGGAGCCAGTGTCGGAGGGTGTCAATCATGTCTCTGATGCCCAGGAAGGAGAGATTACAAGAGGTAAAAAGGTCGTGGACAAAATGGAGCTTGTTGCATACAGAGCAGGCGTTCCAGAGAGAGGGAGCAGGGGGGTGGGCGTCCGGGGCACGGGTTTTATGTAGGAGAGGTTGCGGTAGTTTGGAAGCGATGGGAGGGTGAATTTGTGGGAGATGTAAGCCGTGGGGTCCACGATTGCGAGATATGTCGCCCGCAGTGAAGTGAAGCAGAGAGAGAGAGCAGGTGGGAGATGGAGTGTGTCCAGCTTGTTTTAGGTTTTGGTAGGATAGATCTGAGGTTGAGGAGCAGGTCTGCAGATGAAGTCAGGTGGGGAGGTAAGGGGGAAGGAGAGATGATTATTTGGTTAGAGGGTGCTGGGGTTTGGGGATAGTGAAGGAGAGTGGTGCAAAGACAGTAAGTATAATTAGTAAGTAGTTATTCGTTCCTTCTGGCCCATTTCTGGCATATTTCTGTTAAGACCCTTCAGAGCCAGACCCACGGTCTTAACCAGACCTGGGACTCTAGATTTATTAAGCTCTTAACAGCATCTGGGGTGGATTAGCTGTGAACAGGAGAGGAGGAGCCACAGGGAGACTGCTCACAAAACCAGGGAGTGGAGGGGGGGGGGGGATTAATTAGGAGACAGAGGCTAAGTGGGTTCAGGAAATCGACAGATAGGGACCAGTATGTATTGGGATCAAAGAATTGAGGTGATAAAATTTGGAGATGGATTCGGACATACCAGCAGAGACAGAAAGATACAATATGGAAGGCAGTCAGATATACAGGGCGGGTTTTCAGATGGTACATCCACCAGCAATAGAAATATTTACCTTTGTTCCACTTGTTCCTAGACAAACCCATGCACACGCTGAAGATAAAGCTTCATTTAATTTTTTTTCCCCACATGACCAAGTATTCGTACCTATCCATTCCTGGATGCTGGCCTTCGTCTGCCTTCTATATTTCAGCCTGCCTCCGTTTGACAATACAAATCTAGGGTCCGAATTTTCTTGCCTCACCCCTTGGATCGGTAACCATCTGGTCTCAGTCGCTTTCTGGAGTGATCATCCTTTAGTTGCGGCCGCAGATTTGCAATTTGAACTACACTGTGTTAGCCCTTTTTTAATTTAGTTATTCTAGGTTAGTTACCTGCTGTTTTTGGGTGAAAAATGTATCAGGTGGCGAGGGGGAACCCATACCATATACTCGGGCTCTAGAGCCAATTTAGGGATGTCCAGGGTTGCCACCAGGAATTTCAGGGCCCCATACTGGCAAAATTTTCGTGCCCCCTTGAGACTCTGCCCAGGCTCCTCCTCTCGAATCTTCCACAGTACTGCCACCCACTCTTGGAAAAACTCCACTTCTGCACCATGTCCTCACCAAATCACACATTAACAGTTCCCATCGAACACCATATCACATACATAGCCATCAGCTTTTGGTTTTCAACAAAAGATTTTTTAATCCTAAGCCTGCCACAAAGACAAGGTAGACTCTTTTGGCAGGGCTCTACTCGAACATATTAAACATTTCTTTAAATATCCAACACTCTTTTTTTAGGCATATTTTTCCCTTAAGGGAATGTGTCACATACATTTTTTAATATCACATACAAGAGACAAAATACCATCACACCATGGCCGGACCACATATTACCACCACATGGTGACCAAATAATACCACATACAAAAAGGAACAAATACTGCCACACCTTGACCAGACCACATAGCGACCAAATAATACAATACTAATTATTAATAAAAAAAAAACAAAACAGAACACTAATATTGCCATAAGTGTCATTATGCACAGAAGCTCTGTACATAATATACAAGTAATACAAAAACTCCCTTCGCTGAAATGTGTGCCGCAACCCACCCCTGCCCCTCGGGTACGGTGAGCAAAAGCAAAAGAGGGGGGGGGGGGGGGGATCCCGGACTGCCCCCCCCCTCCCTTTGCTTCTGCTCACAGAGCCCCATACACCAGTAAGTGTAGTAATGCCATGATGGTGGCCCTGGGGATGTGGACTGTCTTACCCTCTTCCTGAAGATGCATCGTGTGAATACTGTCATGCAGTTTTATAGGTAAGAGAGATGTGCTTATTATGGTAATGTACAGCATGTGAAGTGTTAATGCAGAATTTGGGTAGGAGTATAGTATAGGATAACATAAGTAAGCTTATACAGCAAGTGGTTTAGCAATAGCATACGAGATAAGGAAATAGTTAATAATGGAACTAGCCCAGTGGTTGGGCATTAGTGTTAATAGAAAGGGGGGGACACTTCCTAATAGTGCAAGTTCAGAGAGAGTTAGTGAAGTGCATAGTGAAAGTCAAGTTCAAGTGCGGTGGGTTGCTAGAGGCAGCATATGTTGCTTGTTTCAGGCAGTGGGAGGCATTTCTGGGTTCCCGAGCTGTCGCTTGTCACGGCCGGAGCCTAAAAGGTTTGGTATAGGGGTTGCCAGACACAGTGTCCTCTGGCGTACAGTGGTAGATGGACAGGGACCCGCATAGACTAAAAGTGATAGCTGGTCCCAGGTGCACAGGAAATCCTTGAGACTGATAGAATCAGTGGGCTTGGGGGGGTAGTCCAGGAGGAGCTAGTGACAGGATCGAAGAAGAGTTGTACTAAGGAGGAAGAAAATGTGAATTCATGTGCCCTATCCCACCTGATGAACTTGGACTGTTTGCCTGTTGAAAAGAACTTTGTGTCCTATGAATTGTGTGCTGCGGCTCCAGAGGACAGAAGCCTGGAGGTAGCGGAGGCCCGCAGCCTACAAGTGAGTGTGATGCACCCCACAGAACACGGACACCCCTTGTCTGTAAAGTGCCAGACCAAAAGTAGACAGCAGCTCTGTCACGACTATTGCTCTCGGCCACTTTACACCTAGAAGAGCCCAAAAGGTCTATTTGGCCCATATGAGAACACTGGCACCATTACAGACCCGAGATGGTTAAGGGACCCGTTGGAAATTTTGCACCACTGCTCTCACAGCAATGTTCTGTTTTTTTTTTCACACTCCTTGCCACAGAAGAGCCTTTGGAATACAACACTAACATCCTTTGGGTGAGGTCACTGAAGTTTAAATATAATATATGTAGATATTGCATGAATTATAGTCCAAAATGGAAATGGATCGTCCAGTCAAGTGCATGTCCACTACGTTTGGGGATGGGAGAGCGTGGTGAAACGCTCTATGGCTACCATAATACAATGAATGGCATCTATACAAATTCACACTTTGTTCAAAAGGAGGGAGGAGGACAAAAATAAAATAAAACCCACAGGGGATTAGTCAACTATTTATTAACAAGTAGTCACAGTACAATAACACAAGAATCCATTAATGATCTCAATAGCCCCTTAAAAAATCAAAAGGGCTACAGTAGTGTAAGTAGGGGGAGGAAAAAAAAGAATCAGCTTAACTGTCTACTTGTAGGCTTGCTACACATTTTATTTTACAAATAGGAACATTACATAAAAAATATATACAGTTATTAACAGGAAACATCATAAAATCTTGAGTATAACATGCAAGTATATATAAAAAAAAAATCTATAGCAAAGGTTTTTTTTTTTAAAACATTCATTGTTCAGATTTTGTAGTTCACATTGATTTAAGGCTTTAAAAAAAAACAAAAAAACAAAACAAAAACCAACTAGTACAAACTGAAAAGCTGCACAGAAAGGAGCTTCTGGAATGCAGAAAAAGTTTGCATATTCTTTCTATAAACTGTGAAATTTTAGTCCATTTGGTCTTGTTTGGTTAACCTGCTAAGCCCAATTAACTTCAATGGGGCTGCAATACTAGTCAATGCCCAAAAAGGTCAAGGCACTGTTTCCAGAAAAATAAAAAGCAGCCTTTTTCTTTAATGTCATACAAACCCTTTAATATATATATGTATTTATATAAAACTGTCATGCGTGTCTTAAACAAGTAGTCCAAGGATTTGTCTATGAATAAACACATTTAATACTCCAGTGGTTTAATGTCGCAGTAATAACTAAAAAATCTGTATGAAAATCAATTTTACAGTTCCAGTTCAATCAGAGCCAAACAACTAGATAACAGATGTGTCCCTATACACAAGATGGCTAGACACCAACATGCTGGAAAGGAGAACAAGAGTTTGTTAACATGGCTCCATAATGTATATTTTTATGTCTAAAACTTTAATAAAAAAGATAGATTTTTTGATTAATGGAAAAAAAAAAAAAAAAAAAAAAAAGAGTTCATACCTTTTTTTTTCCCAAAAAAATAAAACAAAAAAGGGGTTCCCAGCATACTTTATGATTAAGCAACTCAGCGCCAACAGTACTGTTTAGGAATGGACGCAGCTTGCACATGCTAATGGTGTCCCCACACAAGATAGCTGTGGGTAAAACACTTGTTTGGCCAACAGTCCTCACTTGACGCCACAAGGCTAAATTCACATAGACGCTGAGTTTATAGCTCCATGTGCCCATCCTCAGTGGACAGTGCAGAAGCGGCCTGTCATCTTCAGGCTCTTGTCCATTATTAGGAGCAGATTAGAGCATGCCAAGGCCATGTGAAAAATAGCCTATCTGCCGGTGTACACAAGCTAACAGACAAAAAGAATAAAAAATATTCTATACGTACATGTGAACACCCCGTAATACACAAGAACTATTGGTCCATCCAAGTGTCTTCAAGGGGAAGAGAGAATCTGCCCAACACTTCTGGCAGTGGCTTATCTCCCCATGGGAACAAAATGCTCGGATGTGACAATCTGCACAGCCTGACCCCCTGTCTACCTCATCATCAAGGGACTCCCATACAGATCAGATGAGCCAATTTGTATTTACAAATACACATCTTAAGCTTGCAATATGTCTGCAAAATGGTTCATTAGGAGTGTTAAAATGGCGATCAGACCGGGAAGAAAATGTGACTCTTCGTAGCAAGACATTGAGTGCTTTTGATTATCAGAAGTGTTGATTATAGCCAAAAGATGTTAACATGTTAAAAAAAAAGGTTTGTTGCAATTAACAGATACCTACCCCTCCTTATTAGGAAAAGGAAGGTACAGGCCCTTATATTGTCAGCAGCATTTAGAAGTCTACAGACCATTAGATGCCTTTCTACAGAAGAGACCTCTACAGAAGAGACCTCAACAAAAGTGTGCCAATAAGACAGGTTACGCTTTAACATTAAAAATAAACAATTTAGATAACCATGAAAACACGACCATAATAACCAAGTTGTTGCAAGTGACCTCTTCTGAAAAAAAGTCTTAAAAGATAGAAAATTGTTGGACTTTGTTTCCAGGTCTTGAAATCCAATTTCTTTTATCTACTCCGGTCATAGTCGCTAACCATAAGCTTGATGTGGTTCAGTTTGCCTTTCAGCTGCTTGCAATGTCTTCTTTTGTTAATGTAATCAGAAGACTGAATAAAGAGAATATACATTTTAGTCACATAGAAAACAGGATAATACTTCAGTAATAATAGTACAAAGCATTTAATCCAATATGCAACCACTAGATAAACACAAGCTTGGAGTAAAATCCAATGCACCTGCCAACAATTTCAGAATGTTCTAGAGTCAAGTGGGAGGCAATAACAAACAGCCAAAGTGCCACTTCATGTATGAGGCAGCAGGACAGGAGATGGTCATAGACTAAAAGCCCCGTCACACTAAGCGATGCAGCAGCGATCCCGACAACGATACGACCTGTCAGGGATCGTTGCTGCATCGCTAATACATCGCTGGTGAGCTGTCAAACAGGCAGGCTCACCAGCGATCAGGGGAGCAGCGATATCGTGGAAAGAATCGTTCCACGATGTCCTGCTCCCGTTACCAGCCTGCTGCTTAAGCAGGAGCAGGCTGGTAACTATGGTAAACATCGGGTTACTAAGTGCACGTGTGCCCCTAGTAACCCGCTGTTTACCATGGATACCACTCTGCTACCGTGCGCGGGAGCCTCCGCGCACCGTAGCAGAGTGGTATCCATGGTAAACAGCGGGTTACTAAGTGCGCACGTGCCCCTAGTAACCCGATATTTACCATGGTTACCAGCCAGATCGTTGGTCCCGCTGGTCACACACAGCGATGTGTGCTGGCCAGCGGGAGGCCAACGACCAAAAAATGGTCCAGGACACTTTGCAGCGATCAGCGACCTCACAGCAGGGGCCTGATCGTTGCAAAGTGTCACACATAGCGACATCGCTGGTGAGGTCGCTGGTGAGTCACCAAAACCGTGACACAGCAGCGATCTCGCTAGCGATATCGCTATGTGAGACGGG
The DNA here is from genome assembly GCF_046119375.1 of Phyllobates terribilis. Taxonomy (NCBI): domain Eukaryota; kingdom Metazoa; phylum Chordata; class Amphibia; order Anura; family Dendrobatidae; genus Phyllobates; species Phyllobates terribilis. The sequence goes on along the minus strand of NW_027362761.1, from coordinate 481,625,482 downwards.
GGCTTAACAGCCATCCACATGCGTTCCTGGAAAAGGCGTAAAACTGGTTTGATCAGGGTTGGTGATTGCACACATAGCTGCAATCCTTAGGTCACACCCCACTATCAGTATTTGGTCAGTATTTTTTCTCAGGAGTGGGAGTCAAAACCAGGAGAGGAACAATCAGAGAAGAGAATAGAAACAAGTGCATTAATTCTGCATTTATCACCCACTCCTGGTTTAGGCTCCCACTTCTGAGAAAAAATACTGATAGTGCGACCGTGGCCTTAAAAAGGAATATTCCCATCTCCAAAATCCTATCCTAACATGTAGTAATAACAACCACTTAGAAATGTAGTATCGTTTTTCTGATTCACTATGTCGCTTTCTTTATGTGCAAGCATTGCCGTAGCTTAGGTTACCATGGCTACGACCACTGATCTAGTTACAGCTAGTTGCTAGTGGTCGTAACCATGGATACCTAAGCTACTGCAATGCCTGCACATGAGGAAAGATAGCGAATCAGAAAATCTATACTACATTTTTAATTGGAGTTATTTGCTAATATTATACATACTACATATTGGGATAGGATCTTGGAGATGGGAATATGCCTAATACTACATTTCAACCATTAATGAATTTTGATGGTTTCTAATTTAAAAGGAGTTTTCCCACGAACAAAAGTTCATTTTAATCAAAAGATCTTGGAATAATAATTTCCACAATTGGATTTTTTTTAAATAAAATGTTCCTGTGCTGAGATAATCTTATAAATGTGCCCCTGCTGTGTACTGTGTAATGCCTGTGTCTGACCGTGGCATATACAGACATTACAGCAGGGGATTGCAAATGATTCTGTGAGATGAAACATTTCACCGCCTGTTTTTAAACAATGTTTTACTTCAAAGAAAGAATCAGCTGTGATCCCCTGCTGTAATGTCTGTATACTCTTTTGCTTCCTCCCCTGCCCAGGAGATGTGGTATGATCAGACCATGTTCCTGCACAGTCAGACACAGCCATTACACAGTACACAGCAGGGGAACATGTATAAGATTATCTCAGCACAGGAACATTTTATTTTAAAAAAATTGCAATTGTGGAAATTATTCCTCCAAGATCTTTTGATTAAAATGAACTTTCATTTGTGGGAAAACCCCTTTAATGGAATACAGGTTTTCAAATCCATCACAGCCCACATTATATCATTCGACCATGGATCTGGTGGGTTTGTACTTTGGCACAGGTTCACAATATGCTCAGATTAAGAAAGCATATAACATATCTTACTCCTTTAAATGGGGATACTTATGTTAGCTGCACATTTTATAATGATACAGTTCCCCTGAGCTATGTGCTGGTCTATCAAAATTATTAATCATAGGGCCTAGATAGAAAATGTCCTAAGACTAAGGAGTTAAATTCTCCAAAGAATCTATTTTCTAGATAATAATGGGGGGCGGGGGGAGGGGGGACTAATAAAATAAATACCAACCATATTATAGATTAGGGGATTCTCAGTGAAATTATTTAATGGGGTTGCGGTGCATTATAATTCTGTTGTAACTCTCAGCCATCATTCACACCACCAGCTGAGATTGTAAGATTGTATTATAAATCCTATCAGCAAGGTGTATTATTGCACATCCCGGCTGATAGCCTCTCAAAAAAACCAATAAGTAGGGGATAAATACATCTCCTTAACTCCTCTACCACAGCTAGTCAATTGTCTAGTTAGAGGGTTAGAGTCCCCTATGCAATATTAGCCTCGATCCCTGTTACACAGCAAGCTCGTTTTATTAGATTTATTAGGTCTCCTCCATTGTAGACACTGCGTGACATCTGCAGTGTAGTGACACTATCCCTTATCTAACATCTCTACACGTTTCACCCGCCCTGTGATGGGTAGGCACATCAGAAATAATAAATATGGCACCCGAGTCCTGATGTTGACTATGGCGGCCACAATATGAGCAACGAGCGTGTTTGCAAAAGTGGCTATAATTTGGTGGCATGCATTGGGACTTCTGCCAACAAGTCTTCCATAGGTGCATGCGTCACTTCCTGTACCTTTGTATGACTAAGATTTTTTTTTTTTTTTTTTTAATTGATTTTAAGCAGTACATATCAAATTAATAGCATTCATGAGTTACGTCTTTTTTTTTGTCCTTTGAATTAAATTTTGATATGCATATGAAATAGTACAGCAAAAATCTTATTCAAACTTTACCAATTCTACATTTCCCTCCCCCCCTTCCCTCCACTCTGCGTTCTCCCCCGAAAAAGAAAAAACAGTATTTATGGAATTGGAATACAGCCTTCAACACATTTAAGGAGATACCATTTGGTGTCCTTTAATTGAGCTCTCAATCTATCTTTAATAGCTAGTGATAGTGTGGGAATAAGGAAAGACCAAGTTGTGAGGAATCTCCCCATTAATCTCTCTTTGTCAGTTAATGTTTCCAGCCACTCCATTTTGAATAGGAACATTATTTTTGACTGTATCAGTGATTGGGATGGTACATTAGGGTTCAGCCAGTGGTGTAGTATACTTTTCCTAACCGCTGAGGCCCATATTACCAGAACTGCTTTTAGATGTTTGGGCAAAGATTGTTGGGGTTCCCCTAGTATGTTGAAAATTGCCCATTGTGGTGTAAGTGGTAATGTAATATGAAGGGTATTTTGTATTTTCTATGTGTGTTTCATGCCACAAATCCTGTAACTTTGAACAACTCCACAAGTGATGAAGTATGTCCGTGTTGTGTGTCCCACATTTTGAGCATGTACACGATGTTGTAGGTGTCATATTAGCCCTATGAAGGATTAATAGAGCCATGTCTGTATAACTATTATAGGGAATATATTTCTTTTGTGACATTAGGGCATTCAAAAAAATCTCCCACTTCAAACCCTGGCATATCTCTTACCCATTTGGAAGGTCCGCTACCCTTCTCTTCCCCAGATAAGCGTTGACGTAGTATAGAATATATATTGCTCGTTGAAGCAATTTGCAGCCTAAAGGTTTTAAGAAAAACCTCAAAGTTATTTATCTGAGCAGAATTTTTCTTACCACCAATATATTTTTGGGCTAGGCTGCGTGCCTGAAGAAAGAGGAAAGGCCTGTGTCTGAAAGAAGGGAAGCGTTACGTTGTTATTGCAAAAGATAGTAGTGAGAAATTTTGGTCCAACATATCGGCCACCATGGTAAAACCCTGTTTTGCCAAGGTTACATAAAGTGAGGATGGACAATTACTCAAAGTTTGGGTTGCCTAGGAATGGCTGGAAGGGAGATATAGTCCCTGACCCTCCACAAATTTTTCTCCCTCTCCTCCATGTGTATGACTAAGATTTGATAGAGGAGTCTTTTGCTCCAATAGATTTAAAAAAGCAGCATTACACTCTAGGTGCATTGACAATCATTTACAATGCACTATATTGTTGTGACATGAACACAGGTGCCATTATTACCGCTATCAGACATACTTACCGCTTTAATGTCCTTTAAACGATTATATTCATCAGCAACAGCCTGGAAGAAACATCAATAAATTAGTTCCCAGGTTCTTGCAGCAGTATACATATATAGTCATGTTATAAAACGCTATTACAGGGGGTGGTCTCATGAACATAGTCTTTTTTTAAATGTAGCTGGCCCATGCATTAAAAAGCCACCCCCACTGCAGGGGGGAATGTAGCATAATAAGAATGAGATTTGTGTGTAATAGTTATATATATAGGATATATTCCCATTATCCCAACTTCATGATATGTAACGGAGTAGTGATAAGGGTTATCTCACCAAGAGTCAGTCAGTGCATATATCAGAATACACTTAATGAGAGGAGGCAGAGTATATTTTATTGATTTATGTTCACAAGTGTAAGGTTTGTGGCAATATCAGTAACCAGTTCATGACAAGGGTCATTGCTAGTTTGCCCTGGAAATACCAGACCCAAATAGAGTTGGGAGTAATTCTAAGGCTGTGTGCCCACGATGCAGAAATGCTCCGGATTTTTTCCTGAGCGTTTCTGCATCTCCCTGGCAGAAAAAACGCATGCGGATTGTACATGCGGATTGTACATGCGGATTGTACATGCGGATTGTACATGCGTTTTTCCTGCCAGGGACATGCGGATGTGAAGCGTTCTTCACATGCATTTCATAATGCGGGTTGTCAAGTGATTTTATCATCACTTGGAAAGTGCTTGACAACTTGGTCACACTATATAAATCCATGCAGCCGGCATGGATTTATATAGTGTGACCGAAAGAATGGTAAAAAATAAATCTATACTTACCTTCTGATGGCCCCCGGAGTCTTTATTCGATCCGTCCTGGCTTGCTAGCAGCTCGCGGTACACTACACTGAAGGACCTGCCGACTAAATGGCGTCATGGCAGGTCCTTCAGTCCACCGCGATCTGCCGACAAGCAAAGACAAGGACACCTCGGGCCATCAGAAGGTAAGTATCATATTTTATTCTTTTTTTATACAGGTACTATGGTACCCGGGTCCGGAGGAGAGTCTCATTTTCGCCAAACCCGGGTATCATCCACACATTGAAACGCATGTAATGCGCAAGTACAGATCCAGCGATGCGGATTCCATGCGTTCCAATGCAAGTCAAAGGCGGCGAAAACACAGTGCTTCCACAAAATTGGTAGTGCTGCGTTTTTTCCGCAATGATAATCAGCAGCGAAATTTCCACAGCATGTGCACAGCACATGCGGATTATCATTGGAGAACATGGCAGACCTTTTACCAAGCGTTTAAGCGTTTCTGCAGCGGAATTGCCACTGCAAAAATGCTTAAAAAACGCATTGTGGGCACACAGCCTTAGGGTGAAGATCCTCCAGGTGCTAGAATTACTGTGTTTAATAGGCTATAGCAGCACAGAATTAATTTTTGTTTTTGCCAGAGATTTAACATTGAACACAAAACAATCTTAATGTAATAAAATTGCAAAAAAAAAATCTAAAAGAATTTATTAAAAAGTGCAGAGATCGATCTCTATTAAAAACCAACCTTGTATGACTGGCTTCCTTCTGGGTGTTCATCTAGCTCAGTTTCCAGCTGAGCCAAAGCTTTTGAGACATCCTCTAGTTCGGCTTGTAACCCCTTATATTCTTGTAGATCTGCATCAAACTCTCGCTTGTAGTCTTGTCTCTGCTGGTCTGAAGTGATGGGGGGGTATTCACTATATGAAAAGAATGTTTATAGTCTGGTAAAACTGGCCATAAAATGGGTCTATACCGACCCAACTGGTCCAGTAACATCTCTCTGAATCCTATTCTCAGGGAGCTCGCATTATAGAAATTTAGGTCAGTTTTGAAAGCCTAGCTCCCATAACAGGAGTCGGGGGGCTCAGTAGAAGGACACAGTTTCTCCTACCGGCATCAATGGCAGCAGCCTGCAGCTTGCCACACACTAGAAATAAAAATTGCAAGTTTTATAGAAATGTAATTGTTGAATTTACCTTTCCCAATCATCATCATCCAGCTCTTCACCAGACTCGCCTCCTGTTGTGTAGTCTGTGTCATAGTCATTGGGAGACCTCCTGGCTCTACCAGGCCGTTTCTTGCGTGGCGCTTTTTTGCTTGCGTCAGAGCTGCTGCTATAAGCGTTTGGTGAAAATCCAGATTCATTTTTAATTGGGTATACTTCTTCTGGTATTCTGATAGGAAAGAAATTAAAATAAATATCAAAACACACACTATGGGAGCAAGGCAATTATAAAGCCCAATTCAGACGTCTGATTTTTCACATATGGAAAACAAAAGTTTCATCATCGTTTTGGATCTGATAGTAAAAATTTACACACTGATTATCAGTTTCATCAGCGATTTTCAGATATGATAAAAATGTTGCAAAGAGTATCCTATACATTACAATGTTAATCATGGATTACACATGGATTGGATCGCACCAGTATGCTGACCGTGATTTTCACGGACCAGAATTACCCATATATGTAGCCATGTAGTCAAAGAGGAGGGGAAAAAAAACCCCACTCCATAGGACTATAATTGGTACATGTGTAATCTGTGCAAAACATGAATAGAGAAAAAAAAAAAAAAAAAAAAAAAAAGATACATCTGGGTGTGGTCCAAGTCTTATTTTAGTTGTTTGATAGCCATTTGAACATTTCCAATACTGGATGCTTACATTTTAGTTCACCACAGACTAGGTTATAGGATAGAAATCCTAATCTGCAACCTTTGTTACCCATGATGTCCCAAGTTAAACTTTGTGAGCCAATACTGCCCAAACAAAATTATACAGCGTCGAGAATATTGAAAGCATGAGTAATTTTTTTTTAAAGAAACAATTAATGAAATAAAGAGACAATGGGCAAGTTGAACAACTGCAATGCATGCCTAAAAGGAAGCAAACACAAAAAGTTCCAGCTCCTATAGCGCTGGCAGGATATGAATGAAAAGGAAGCTCCTACTGAAAACAAAACATGAGTGTCACGTGACCATATGACAAATCAGGACACTTCCTGGAAATATAAACTGAGTTTACTAGAAGCAGTTCTAAACGTGAATGGAATGAGGGCAGCAAGATCCAAGTTTGCAGTTTTTTTGTGAAAAGGCAGACAATTTTTCAAGGCTCTTCAGTAGGTGCAATATTGGTCTGTAGGTGTCGGTTTTTAAATAAGCACTCCCATAAAATCTTTAATGGCTAAACCGATGCACATATGTGGTGTAGAGTAGGGGCATAAATGCACTCCTCACTGATCGGGGTCTTTTCCCCCAGTTTCCAGTGCCACTCTGGTCCTCTTCTGGGTCACGTGACTGCTATTCCGACTTGCAGGCTCACCATGAGGTCTCTGTGAGATGGAAGTTGCTTTTACAATGCAAGTCTATGGAGCTTTGTTCTGACACTACATAGACTTACATTGTTAAAGTGACTTTCGGGTCACACACAAACCCCAATGAGATCTGTTGTGTAGGAATAGCCATCACATGACCCAGAAGAGGACTGGACTAACACAGGAAACTGGGAAGACTGATCGATGAATATATTAATGCACCCAACTCTACGCTACTTCTAAATGTACACAGGTTTGGCAAAAAAATAAAAAAAGGGAGTGCTTCTTTAAAAATGGTATCCCTCCCCTAAAAAAGTTGGGTGAAAGTGGTCTCTCGCTGCTGAAAGATTGCTGTAAAATTAAGGTCTTTTGGAGTTTGTGTTGTAGTGGATATTGTGTGTAGGAATATCCAAACACAATTTTATTGACTATTGGAAATCTAGCATTCATTCTTAACAAAACTCACGCTTGTGATCTGAAGCTGTGTTCAGAATAAGCTTGAAGTCCATTAACACTTCTATGATCCATAACAGACCCATTGACCTTCTCATTGTATTCGGACATGGCCGGTATCTGCTCAGGATCGGAGGACACATTTTTCACCTGTTGTCAAGGGAATGCATTAGTAAAGAGAAGAATAATCATAAAAACACGGTAACATTTTGTTGTAAGTATTTTGTCTGCACTAATGTTGTTTACAACAGTGTTCCCCAGCTCCTGTCCTCAAAAGCCACCAACAGATAATGTCTTCAGGATTTCCTTGGATGGAATTATCACCTGGGCAATACGAAGGAAATCCTGAAAACATGACCTGTTGGTGGCTTTTGAGTTGGGAAACACTGCTGTAGAAGATGGAATAAAATTATAGATTGTTCTATAGATTGGGGAACACTGCAGGAGAGACTAAAATTACAGATGATACAAAGTCTTTTTGCAGCAGAATTTGTATTTAAAACATACAAAAAGGGAAAAAAAAAAGTCTACACCCCATTCCTTATTATACAGTGTAGAACTGAAGCAAAAATAGATAAAAAGGAGTAAAAACACAAAATGGATTATATAAAACTTACATTTCCAGGACAAACTGCATGCATCTATAACTGTCATTAGACTTCCAGCAAGGAGCTGCCATGATTATGCAGCTTTTGAACGATCAGATATAATAAAAATACCTCTAAACAAGCCCTCTACAAGTAAAAAGCTACACGAGCAGCCACCACATATCTACGATACTTAAAAGTTTCCAGGTTTTGCAAAACCACTGGTCTCAGGGCTGTGTTTTTTTTCCTCTCCTTTCCATTTTAAAACAACCTGAAGACAATAGAGAGCAGAAGCAGTGGTGAAGACTGTGCTGGACCTGGGGGATGGTAACTAAAAAGTCTTTAGGAGGTTTGTATTTTGTTTATTTTTATTTTGGAAAAACTTCCCAATGGCAAAGCCCTTTAAACTTTAGTACGAGTAAGACTCCAGATCTTGCATTGTTTGTAGTAGTGATCAATACACAGCATTTAAACCTCCCTAATGCTTGGTTTACTGCCAATTTCAAAGACTCTTCCTGTCCGCAAAAATTGAAATCATCTCTTGCGGCTAGGACGAATTCAGAACAGCTGTAAAATCGGTGCAGAGACTGGTAGCAAGTTATCAATTTCCCTACCCCACCATAGGCGAGACACAATAGACTGTGCCTATGAAAATCAAGCAGGTTGCCCATGTCGTCTTGAGTCTTTCAGAGCAAAGTTCTCTTTGTAGCTCTACCAGATTAAAGTTAAATTAATCCCTAAACTAGGCAGCACCTTTACCAAAAATTAAAAAAAATGCAAATATTCACAGCCTTGTCACACAAACCCCTCAATATAAAAGGGGAAACCCTTTAGGACATTCTCCAGTGCTTACCCCATGAACAAAAAGTTTAATTTTAATAAATCTTGGAATAACTTCAACAATAAGAATCATAGAATGGTAGAGTTGGAAGGGACCTCCAGGGGGTCCAACCCCCTGCTCAAAGCAGGATTCACTAGATCATCTCAGACAGATGTCTGTCCAGCCTCTGTTTGAAGACGTCCATTGAAGGGGAACTCACTACCTCTCGTGGCAGCCTGTTCCACTTATTGATCACCCTAACTGTCAAAAAGTTTTTTCTAATATCTAATCTGTGTCTCCTCCCATTCAATTTCATCCCATTGCTTCTAGTCTTTCCTTGTGCAAATGAGAATAAAGATGATCCTTCTATAATGTGACAGCCCTTGAGATATTTGTAGACAGCTATTAAGTCTCCTCTCAGTCTTCTTTTTTGCAAGCTAAACATTCCCAAATCCTGTAACCGTTCCTCATAGGACATGGGGATTGGATGTATTAAAATAAAATGTTCCTGTGCTGAGATAATCTTATACATGTGACCCTGCTGTGTACTGTGTAATGGCTGTGTCTGACCGTGCAGGAACATAGTCTGATCATACCACATCTCCTGGGCAGACGAAGAAGCCAAAGAGCATACAGACATTACAGCACAGCATAACAGTTGATTCGCTCTTTGAAATAAAACATTGTTTAAAACACAGGCAGGGAAATATTTTACTCACAAAAAGAATGAGCTGTGCTATAATGTCTGTATCCTCTTTTGCTTCCTCCCCTGCCCAGGAGCTGTGGTATGATCAGGCCATGTTCCTGTACGGTCAGACACAGCCATTACACAGTACACAGCAGGGGAACATGTATAAGATTACCTCAGCACAGGAACATTTTATTTAAACACATCCAATTATGGAAATTATTATTCAAAGATCTATTGATTAAAATGAACTTTTGCTCGTGGGAAAACCTCTTTAATGTTATCTGACAGACCGTTCTCCACAAACTCACAGTCCCTGGTGAGAAGGTGGCTAATCATAACCGTTATTCCATGAGAAAAAGTTTGAACTTTACATTACCAGGCAACACAAGTCTAAGCAAAAACACAAGTTTATCTGTAGATTTCTTGAAACCTCATCAAGGAAAAGAAAAAAAAATAAGAAACCATACGATAAGTTTCTCTTCACACCCTGAGACACTTTGTCGGCATTAGATACATATAAAACAATCCAGTGTGAATGGTTTCTGTTGTGCAATTTCATTTCAAGAAAAAAAAAACAAAAAAAAACAGAACACATGGACCCGAGACGATCCCTTAACCACTTTTGTTGCACATAGTTTCTTAGCAATATAGGTTTTAGATGTGACAGGAGATCTGCCACTAGCAGTCTAGTCTATATACACCCTCATTCCTACAATGTTTATAACACCTGAATTATACATTTTTGCCTTTAAGAGAAAACTTGAAGATTAATTCAGCCTGCAGTATGGCATAGCCCCTTACTCCCCAAATCAGGTGATGTGTGTGAATCCTGCAATTGTACCATTTTATGTATAATTCTGCTCCCTCTGTGTACAGATACATTTCTTTAGCCCATCATACACATTAGGTGGCTGTCAGCCGAACGAAGCTCCAGGCGATCGTTTGGCCAACAACCATCCTGGCTGGCTCTTCCATACGTGTTCGGTGATGGCATACCTCCGGTAGAACAAAGCAATCGGCAGTCCTCAAATAAAAAAAAAACCCAAGTGGACCTTCATGACCGTGGAGCCAAAAATTAAACAAAAACCCCCTTTACATGTAATACTACAGCAGAGAAAACGGACCATAAATAACATCTCCAGAGTCGGAGAGGAGAACACCTCCCAGAAAAAGCAATACAGTACCATTATTGCCCAGCTCCGTCCATCCCAAGACAATGCAAAATTGTAAGGCTACGTTACCACGATCAGTATTTGGTGAGTTTTTGATGCTGCAGAATTTCCGCATCCATTATGTAAATTAGGTTACTTGCGTTTTTTTGATGGTGTGTGCGCACATTTTTTAATGCTTTTTTTTGCCTCAGCTTGGTGTCCTGCTTAAAATAAAGCTGCTTTGTTTTTAAAACTTCCTGGTATTTGACAATCAGGCGCAGAGTATAAGTGTTTTTGATGCGTTTCAGCCATGGAAACGCACTAAAAATGCATGTGCTTTTTTTTTTTTTTTTTAAAAACCTGCGTCTTTCCCGCATCCAATGCAAGGCTTTGGGAAAATTCCGCACAGAAAACTCAGCGTATCCACTGCCCACAAGAGTAATGGACATGCTACGGATTGGAAAAATGCACCGCAGGTCAGTTTATGTAGCATAAAAGAAGCACAGTGGGCAGGAGATTTCTAGAAATTCAAACCACCTTTGTATTTTCACTGTAGCAAAAATGCAGCGTCTTATGGTATTTGCACAGTGTCAAAAATGCGATAAAAACCTCATTGGGGGCACACAGCCTAAATATTAAAGGTCAGTGGCAAAATATGTAAAAGGGACTCGTGTCGACATGATTTTTATGGTGGCAATCAAGACTGGACAATAATAGTTCTATTTTCCTGTACTCAGACAATTATTGGCCTGTAATGTGCAAATTACAGAAAATGGAAGTATGAATTCTTGACAAAAGATGCAAAAATCAGATTTTTTTTACCACTTAACCTAGTCCTTAAACAGGACTTTTTTTTAGCGCAGACTAGAGTTAGTAACTTTATGATATAAATGGTTCCCAGTTTAAATAAATCAAAAGTTCTAAAGTCACATTTACAAATCACTAAAAGTAAGAACACAGACAAAGCTGAAGTGCTCTGCATCAAGCCAGAAAAAACAAGCTGACAATGTAATGAAACTCCAAGCCCTGCCCAGAAACTGCAGCCGCTCATTACAAACACTTCTCTGTGGTGAGACATCAGGTTACATCACGGCACAGAGCTTATCTGCCAGTACATCTATATAGGAGGAATGTTCACCTCTGCCCCGGGATATTCACATTGTACCTGCACACAGATACAGCCCTATCGGCAGTGTCCCCAGGACTGTACCGCAGTGACCCAGCCCACTTGTATAAACATATAATGTAATCAAAGGTGAAAACGCTCTGTGCGCACCGCTAGACGGGCAAGTTTAGAGAGTAAACTGATAAGCCACATACCTGGCTAATAAGTACGGAAACAGTCACCCTTTATTGTGGTGTTACATGCCAGCTATGGAAATGAGTGGCCAAACATACAATATGCCTCGTTGAAGTATTGAGTATACACGAAGCAGAAGGACTAGTATGTAACATCTCAACCCATTGTTGGTGACTGAGCACTACTGCTGAACATATCTTATAAAGTCTCCTCGACGGGATACTACCATGAACTCACATCAAAATGTGCACAAAGTACCCAATGTTTGTACATGTGCAGTTCATGTACATGTGCAGTTCATGTACATGGTTGGAAAGTTGGTAAATGATTGTGCTGTAGCCAGAGCATACTTGCACCTGGGTATTTATTTACTATTGTTAGTAGAATAGTTTCGTCTTTTTTTTTTGTGAATTGTTAAATATAGGGACCCAACATTTGAAAATACACAAATCTGGAAAAACCCAAATTTCTTGGCTTCACCATAATTCTCACTAAGGCTATGTGCCCACGATGCAGAAATGCTCCGGATTTTTCCTGAGCGTTTCTGCATCTCCCTGGTAGAAAAAAGGCATGCGGATTGTACATGCGGTTTCCTGCCAGGGACATGCGGATGTGAAACGTCAACCCGCATGCGGAAATGCATGTGAAGAACAAGTGCTTTCCAAGCCATTTTAGCATCACTTGGAAAGTGCTTGACAACACTATATAAATCCATGCAACTGTGTGACTGTAAAAGAATGGAAAAAAATAAATATTACTCCCCTTCTGATGATCCCCGGTGTCCTTATCCGATCAGTCCTGGCTTGCCGACAGCTCGCAGTGGACTAAAAAGGACCTGGCATGACGTCATTTAGTCATGTAACATATCATGCGACCACCAACGTCAGTGGTCGCGTGACCAGTCACATGACTAAATGACATCATGGCAGGTCCTTTTTAGACCATCGCGAGCAGCCGACAAGCCAGGACGGATCATTATGAAGACCGCAGGCCATCAGAAGGCAAGTATAATGTATATCCAAACCCGGGTACCATCCGCACATTGAACCACATGGTATCCACATCTGCAGATGCAGTGATGCGAATGTCATGCGGTCCAATGCAAGTCAATGGCAGCGAAAACGCTGCGATTCCGCAAAATAATTGGTAGTGCTGCGGATTTTTCCGCAATGATAATCCGCAGCGGAAATTTCCTTAGCATGTGCACAGCACATGCGGATTATCATTGAGGAACATGGCAGACCTTCTACCAAGCGTTTTACTTAAGCGTTTCTGCAGCGGAATTGCCACTGTGGAAATGCTTAAAAAACGCATAGTGGGCACAACACAGCCTAACACTTAGGGCTCTTTCACACATCCGTGTGTCTGGTACATGTGGTGACAGTATCTCCAGTACGTGTGGAAACTGACACAAGCAGACCCATTCAAATGAATGGGTCTGTGAACATGTCAGTGTGTTTCCACGGACCATGTGATGCACACAAACATGTCCGTTTTTTTGGAGACAGCACGGACCCATTCAAGTCAATGGGTCCATGTAAAACACGTAGCAGACACAGATGCCATCCATGTGACACGTACCGGCGTTTAGTAATCAGCGATACAGTTAGCGCTGTTCCCAAGCGCTGGGTGCTGAACGCTGGCATCATCATAGTCCCCTGCCGGCGCTGCAATCAGCACCAGTTGGGGGATATAAAGATATACTCAGCTAAGTGTCCCTCGCTGTAATCCATGCGACTGCTCAGCAGAGGAGCCGGGGAGAATGACTCCTGCAGCGAGTGTTGACCTGTCATTCACTGAGCGCAGTGGGGTCCGGGGCCGCTCGCTGCAGTAGTCATTCTCCCAGTCTCCTCTGCTGAGCGGTCGCATGGATTACAGCAGACTTAGGACAGGTGAGTATATGGATTCCTTATTTCATTCTTATTTTTACAGGTGGATACACCGGGAGCAGACAATACTACATCATTATCCCCTGCGAGTGCTGATCGCAGCTCTGGCAGGGGACTATGATGAGGGCAGCGTTCCGCACCTGCACTTGGGAACAGCGTTAACTGTACCACCGATTCGTGTGCGCCTGATGCGGCACACAGTTACATGTGTGCCACACGGGTGCACACGGACATCTCCGGTACCAGAAATATCAGGACGTGTGAAACAGGCCTTAGAGTTATTCCCAACTTGACAAATAATCAGCTGATGGGAAAGGCGATAACTAGCTCATTGCTGGGTGTCAGACTGCTCAAATCCCAGCTGATCCCAAGAAAGGTGATATACAAGGCCAAACTAGAATCAAGAACTGCCAGCAAATGACCAATGCCTCAACTATTATCAATGGGACTGCCGGACATTGCAGAGAGCTGTATTGGGCCGAGGATTAGGGAAGTTCCCGGTAGTTGGAAGTTATAACCACCCAGGCATAGATAGCAACACCACTTCCAAAACCAGGATAAAACCAATTTACAGCTAAAATCTGCAAATTTTAAGCAAGAAAAACAAAAAACTGCAGCAGAGCAGTCTTAGGCTGTGTTCCCACATGTTGTGTTTTTTTTCGGTCAGAAATCTGCAGCAAAACTAATGTCTGGCAGGAAATCTGTAGGTTTTGCTGCGTGTTTTTTTTTTTTTTTTTTTTTTTTTTTTTTTTTTTTTTGAGTTCACTGTCCTTCTGCCCCTATTTATGCATGTACATAAAGTTCTGTGGAGAAAACCCATTCCATTTGGCCATCAAAAACGCAAAAAAAATATATTACCTGCGTTTTTTTTCACCACCCATTACTTCGTATGGGTGAAAAAACACTGAAAGAAGTGACATGCTCCATTTTCCAAAAACACAACCAAGGCTCAAAATACGCAAAAAAAAACCCAAAAAAAACACACACACACACACACACACACACACACACACACACACACACACACGAGATGTGTGAAGAGAGAATTCTGGTTTCTCAGACTTTGCTGGTACTGCAAAACCCAAATGAAAATTTGCATAAAAAATCTGCAGCCAAATACAACATGTGTGAACATAGCCTTACAACAAAATATGCAACATGCAAATATACCAGAGAGGAATTGTGGTTTTCCCATGTGTGTTGCAGTAGCAGAGAAATTCCCTAGAGAAACTAATCTGACTTCTGCTACAGTAAGCCATCACTAAACAGGGTATGTAAATATTTTAAAAGGATCACTTTAAAGCACTAAAATACTGATTTAACTGGTATCTATTGATGCTGCCATCAACAGGGCCAATCACAAGGAACTAATAATTCATGATGGAGGAATTAATATTATATAAAGAGTCAAGTTAACAACTGCAATTCTCACTTATAGAAGCGCTCCCATCAACATTTTTATTCTCCTAATAGATTGCAGTCATCCTATTAAAGTGGCATGTAAAAGTTTGGGCACCCCTTGTCAAAATTACTGTTATTACATACAGTTAAGCAAGTTGAAGAGGAAATGATCTTTAAAAGGGCTAAAGTTAAAAAGGGGTTGTCCTATGAACAGTTCATTTTAACAGTTCACAGCTCAATATATCTTGGAATAATAAATTTCCAAAATTGGATGTGTTTAAAAACAAACGACATCACAGCACAAAATTGCAAATGATTTTATTTGCGGTAAAACTTTTTTTTTTTTTTTTTTTTTTTTTACAAACAGGCAGGGAAATGTTTTACCTCACAGTAAGAATCAACAGTGATCCCGTGCTGTCCTGTCTGTACGCTCTCTTTTGCTGGCCTTTCCTAACAATGATCGTGCACAAGCCATAACCCTAACAGTCTAAGTTAAGTCTGAAACCTTGATCAAAGTTATCTGAGCACACAAATGTCCAAACTTTTGCATCAACCCATTTTCCTTTTTGTAATTTTTAAAATGTAAAAACTGAAAATATTTTTGGTGTGTAAAATACAATGGAAATGTGTCATCTAGATCATTTCATCTTCAACTTGCTTCATAACAGTAATTATGACCAGGGGTAAAAAAAAAAAACTTTTACATGCCACTGTATACTTACAATTGCTCATTTTGCCCTTCTACCTAGTTAATTCATCTGTTTTCCATTAGGTCTATGACATTAAAGTAGACTAACTGAATCCTTACAAGCTCTATGTAGAAACAGGAGGACAATTCTCCCTGTATGAGTCATAAGTCACTACAAAAGTCCCTGGCAGAGGGGGGTGGAGGGGGGTTGGAGGATGAGGAGGGAGCAGCTGGGTCAGGAGTTGAAGAGGAGGATGATGATGATGATGATGATAAATGCAGGGATAAGAGATTTCCAGTTTCTACATAGAGCAAATAAATGAAGAATTAACTGGGTAGAAAGGTAAAAATGAGCAATAGTAAGTACACAGTGCTATGTAATTTGATTATTGAAATATATTAAGAGGATTAAAACTTTGATGGGAGGAGGAGTGCTTAAAGAGATTGCATCAACTTAGCAAGTTATTGCCACTCTCTTTTGAATAGAGTGACGACCACGCATGCACAACACTTTTCCATTCATTGGCCCTGATTTATCAAGACCGGCATGCCTCTTAATGAATCCAGTGAGTCTGAAAAGCGTTCTGCACCTCACCACAAATCTTACTCCTACTGGACTAATAGAATTTGATTAGCTGGGTTGCCATGCCCCCATCGCTGCTCCAACCACTTTGGAGGCGCTAGACAACAATGGCACATGACTGTCAAAAGTTGCAAAGTTTTAGAGCAGCCTCGTATAGTGAAATTGTTTTTGCAACTTTAAGCTTTTTAAGTGAGAACTCTGGAGTAAAAGCTTTGATGAATCATTGTCTTTAGGACAGGTAGAGAAAGACAGCTAACCTCTGTATTTGCCTCTTTCCAGTAGTCCCATAGCTGATGGATAAAAGGGGTAATGTGCATTCTTTGCCACTTTTTTTTTTTTTTTTTTTTTAAATGGACCACGTCCCATTCTAGGAATCAGTGGGAGTCCCCACAGTCAACAAGTTATCACCAGTCCTGAGAAAGGTGATAAAGTTTTCCCAACTTGGCAAGTTAGTTTATGTAATTCTCCAATGTAACCGCTAAAGAAGCCTAAACCAGGACTTAAGCCCCCCCCCCCCCATATACATTACACTAATGGCGGCCGAACCCGCTGACGGTGACAGGTTCAGCCAAAACTATGTATTGGGTCCCTCGACAACAGATAATCGGAGGGAGAGGTTGATCGTCTATGTCAGACTTCAGCTTATCTCTGGGAGAACAAAGCGATTGGTAAGCAGTTGCCACACGTCTGGCGGTCACTTGTTCATAGAAAGCAGAGCGTTCCTGTCTATGTGAGAGACGGAAAAGACGGCCATCGGCCAGCAGCCATCTAATGTTCATGGGTGCCTTTATTTAATTACCCCAGCTTGATATGAAATCATATAGAACTAGCGCTTACCCACTCCTCCACATTCGGATCTCCCTGTTCCTCAGACGGTGTTTTCTTCCATAAAATATTTGACTTTCCATAAGCGTTGATCTTCCTCCTTGTTTTCACAGCAAAGAATATGATAATGGCAAATGCCACAACGATCAAGAACCCCAAGACAATGGCAATAGCCTATAAAAATAACACTTATTTCAGATTATTATTTTTTTTTTTTTAAGTTTAGTTAAAAAATATTCACTATACATGGATGCGGGCCAAATAAATAAAAGGTCACATTTAACTTTATAAAAGAAAAAAAAAAAGTTCTCCATTCTAATCCAACTCTGTGGCACGCACATCAGATACCTGGGAAACAAAATAAAATCAAGCAAAAATTCCACCTTGATGAACAATATTATTCACACCTTGTAAAGATAGATACATAAATACATAACCACTCCGGTTCCTGGAGGTGTGGCCTTCTTTTCTGTATAGTCTTTTCAGCCAACTGGGCATGGTCCATAAGATTCAAATGACCAAAGCCACTTGGCTAAATTTACATACATAAAGGAAGGCCATAAAAAGCTAGTTTCAGTAAACAGTAACTTTTATACAAGGGAGGAGTGGAAGAAATTTTTTACATATACCCCAGTGTTTCTATGGCATAGAACATATTCAATCCTCTACCTATGTTAATTCTATGCGGTCATGTAGATGTAGATTAGGGGTAAAGAGTAGTGTATGGAATCTTTTTTTCTTTTTCACATTGGGTGTCGGAATTGGATTTCTTTGAATTTACACATCAGATCAACCAAAGTTCAAGAGCTCTTGAACCAAATTTTATGGTGGCATTTTTGGCCATGAGTGGGAGATGTAATAATTTTAGACAGATTGGGTGGTGGTCTTGGAAGTGGTTATCCACAGTCACACCAGCGCCCAGTCATGACATATATAGTTTCTGAATCTAAAAACAACCTACCACCACCTTCCAGGAAAATAAAAAAATCCTGCTACAGCATAAAGATATCCAGTATTAGAGATCTAGTTCATCAGCGAGTAATTAGACCAAGAATATTCTGGAAATGCAGAACAATTGTATGATCTGCCGCACCCTTTTCGCTCAACATCTCTGCAGTACAAACACTATAATCAGAAGACTGTTAGAAATAGAAGACTATACAAGAGAAAAATATCCTTCCCCAAAAGAATCAAAAGGATATTACTACTGCTCTAAATGCAGTTTTGGATACTGGTTTAAATGTTGCAACCTTGAAAACAAAATCACCAAATCTGAGACTTTCCCATTTGGCACATATTCTTACCTCTTGTGGTTCCACGACACAGTAATGATAGAGATACTGATTAACAAACACCCCAGTAGTTACAGGAGAGTAGAACTGGTTACATAAAGATAAAATCTGTGTGTAGAAGGCAGATCCAGATGCTTGAGCTACAGGATTAACTCCCATGATATAGACAATCGTAGCAATGAAGACTAATCCCGCCATGATCCCGCTGATGATCATGACAATCAGGTAGAATCTTCTAGTGGTGGACGTCTGGGTTCTTGTTACAGTCATTACAAAGATTACCATACCACATATGAAGCAAAATGCAGCCATAGCAAGAATGAACCCTTTGGCTGCACGAGGATCAGTGTAGTTCCCTCCATAAGCAAAGCCATAGCCCATTTGTGATCCACCAAAACCATAACCATTGTATGCACCAGAATAACCAGAATACCCTCCCATGCCATATCCCATAGACTGTCCAGTGATGTCCAAGTCCCATGGTAACGTGGAAGCCACACACGCAAAGATTCCCACACACATCACCACAATGAGGATGGCCATTATCTTGATGATTCCTGGTGGAGAACTCCACTTGTAGAAGTGCTGGATTTCATCTTCAGGGTAATAGGAGTATGCAGGCTGTGAGGGCATCTTCCCTCCATACATGTCTTGGCTGGGGGCATAAATGGACGGTTTGCTGCAAAAAGTGAACATTGGGTTAGAACAAGAGAAAACAAGCGATTTTCAAAATTTGGGTCAGTGACAAAGTCATTGAATCATTAACTCTTCTCTTGACTTGCTAGCCGGAGCTCAACGCTTCACTTCATGAGCAGGGCTCAACAACTTTTATGCTTTACAACTACCATTATCAAAAAATTTGAATACAAAATTAAAAATCGCAGCACCTTACCTTTAAAAAAAGAATTTGGATTTTTTGTCAGTAAGAAGGGATGGTTATTTAACAAAATTGGGTATCATCACCTGCTCTAACCCCTGTGACTCTGGTGGGGCAGGAAGCAATGCGGTCTTTGGCCACCTAAACACCGAGGTCCGATACTAGTTGCAGCAGAGGAGGTTAAAAGCAGCAGTATACATCTTATTTTAACATTTTCTTATGCCTATCCCTTCCTCCTGAAAAGTCTTTATTTAAAATCCAAAAAATCCCTGGATTCAGGTACAAGCTGATATGTCACGTGTGGATCATAAAACATTTTGTTCTCCAGTGCACCATAGCTGACATAACAAGTGAAAGAAAAGAACTGCTGAAAGAAACCTTAGAACATAGTAATCCGAGATTCTTAGAATGAGACACAGTCTGTGTAAGGCCTCTTATCTTACTGAGTAGACTGTATAGATACTGAATAATAACGTCCAGGTTTGGAACTGCAAAACTTACTAAGCTAAATTGTACTTTGCATGTTTCATTATTTTTAACAAACCACTATGTCTGACACATGCGTGAAAGAAATAAAAAAAATGAAAGTAAATGTATAAAAACCATTACAGTAATAACAGCCATTTCCTGGATTCACTGTCAAGGGCAAAAATATAAAACCCTATATATTGCCCAGTGCACTGTATGGCCCTGACCCATTAACACAATAACAAGCTAAGCCTCAGAATAATTACATGTGCACAGCCAAACACTTATCACTGATTCATTGCTCAATAGATAGTTTCCCAGAGTTTTCTGCTGTACCAAGTAAACATTTGATAAGCATTGCAAAGTAGATACATACTACTCATCTGGTCGATAAGGTGGCGGACTTTCAAATGGCCTGGAAGACATTTCTGCGAGCAGGGAGGATGGTTACAGAATAAGCCTTAGCTATAGAAAGAAAAAGAACAATTAGTTACTAGACAAAAAAAATAAATAAATAAATAAAATTCCAATATATATATAAAAAATATATGCATACACATACATAATGTCAGGACCCAAGTACAATAAGGATGTGTGGCCACGATGTGAAAAAGCATTAAAATAGCTTGTTAAGATGTCTTCCATGTTTCCCAATGATAATCCACATGTCCTGTGCACATGCTGCGGAAATTTCCGCTGCGGATTATCATTGTGGAAAAATCCGCAGCACAACCATTTATTGTGCGATTTTGCGGCAAAATTGACTTGCATTGAACCGTATACATGCGGATGTTATGCGGTTCAATGCGCAGATGGTACCCGGGTCTGGAGTGGAGGAGAGCCTCCTCCAATCTGGGTACCATGGTACCTGCAAGTTAAAAAAGAATTAGAGAGTAAAAAAAATAAATATTCATACACGCTTCTCCGGCGGCCCCCAGTCTCCTCCTGGCTATGATCCTCTCTCCTCGGAGGCCCGCAGTGTTCTGGCAGGACCTGCGGTGACGTCATTTAGTCAGCGACCATCAGCTGACTAAATGAGGTCACTGCAGGTCTTGGCAGAATACCACGGGCCGCCGAGGAGAGAGGACGCCGACTGGAGCAGACCGGGGGGCCACTGGAGAGGTGTGCATGAATATTTTTATTTTATTTTTTTACTATAGGTGCAGTATTTTAAGCAGAAATCTCAGTCACACAATATAAATCCATGCCGGTTGCATGGATTTATATTGTGTAACCAACTTGTCAAGCCCTTTTCCAAGTGATGTTCAAAATCGCTTGGAAAAAAAAAACACACGCTTAAACGCTTGAAAAAACCCAGCTTAAAAAACGCTTAAACGCATGTAGAATCTGCATGCGTTTTTTTTCTGCCAGGGAGAGGAAAAAACGCTCAGGAAATTTCTGCTTAAAATCTGCATCGTGGGCACATACTCCAAGACCTTCTTCAGACAGACAATATGTGCAGGTCACAGCAAAGTAAAAAAAAAAAAAATACCTAAAAGGGGGTTATAACTAGTTGTCAGGATAATGGATAGATCCATTCACAGCATTCCTTTGCTATTTGTGGCAGTCTTGCATATACAGAACCAGTATGGTTGATACAATTACTTTTTCCAGTTTGCTTCAAAGTCAAATTTTATGAACGTAATGGGGCTCGGGGCAGTAATAGCGGGCAAGGCACTAGTCTTCTCTTGTCACGCCCTGGAACGCTACATGAAAGAGTGGGTCATGTCGGGGAGTTAGTGTTGTGTGGGCCGCCTTTAGCGGTGTTGGTTGGCCAGGACCACGAATTCCACAGATTAATAAAGGAGACTTCGTTCCAAAAATGGGGACTTTACCGAACTTGATAAGGGTTATGTACAAGTGATAGCGGGTACACAGTCTTAAGCAAGTTTCCTACACAGCAAGAAGCCTTTTCATTCCCACTGTATCCTTCCTCTGTAGGTTACTCCAGGGTCCTGCAGCTTATCTGTTTAGTCTCTACGTCTATAACTCAGCTTCTAGGCCAAAGTCCTGATCGGCGGGTTTCTCACTCGCTCAGCAGTTCCGCAGCCCACGACTGTGGATACCCTAGATCTACTGCTCAGAACCCCCACTAGTACCATGCTCTTAGTCCTCTTTAGGACCGTTACCTTGAGCCCTACCCAGCTCTAGGATTTCTTGTGATTCGGCATCTTATCCGATATAGCCTTCTGGAAGGTCTCTCAGTCTAGTCAGTAACTCTATAGGAGCTCGCTATTCCATGCTCCAGTCTTTTCTAGCTGTGGATCACCCCTTGGCAGCACTGCACACTTGTTACTCTTCAAACTATCTCCCTCTATCCAAGAAGCACAGTCCTGTCCCTGTAACTAAGCCTTCTACCTGTGAGCTAGTTCCAACACTTAAAATACTTCTGCCCCTGCTGTCTGTTGCTGGGTAGATCTCCCTCAAACAGTATGCATTACATTTCTATACCCAAAACATTACACTTACCCTATACTTATTCCGCACACTACTCACATTATGCATAACAATTCACATTATGTCGCAATACTACCTAATACATTTCAAAACCACTTGTCATATGAAGTGTAAACTGTATCTATATTTTATACACACGCATAAAATTCATTTGATGCAGTTGGTGTCTTCAAGGGTAGGAATGCCCCTACCCCTAATGCCATGGGAAAATACCACATTTGTGAAGAGATTTCCAAATAAAACATTTTTTGCACCCCACTTTAAAACTTATGTTTTGTTCAAATCCATGTTGCAGAATTCTCAAGTGATACAGCATGTTGTGCCATTTTGTCTGGTAAAACATGGAAAATAAGAAGAAAATAAGGGGACTGTCAGGTATGACCAGTTTGCATCATGCAACAGCTGCAGCATTGCTGTAAATTTCTTGCATTGCGCCCATGACCAAGAACAAAATTTACAAATGCAGGCGTTTCCATACAAGGTGAACTAAACCCTTGGGATTTTCATGAGGCTCAAAGATTAAAAAAGAAAAAAAAAAGAAAAAAAAAATACATGCACAGATTATCTTAACCAAGATCTCATTACATCTAATGACATTTATCAGTATATTGCCAACAATGGACTGACTGTACACAGATTCACAGCATTATTTAGAACAAAAGGCCTCCTGAACTAGTCAAAAGTCTTAACAATGGTCATGAGCACACAGCACCATTATTGTTCAAGTAATAAGCATAAGCTCCTTGCGACTTGGAAATTGTTGGAAATTTCTACCTCTCCAAATTAGATTGTACCTCCTTACAGATTCAGTTCGGAACAAAACCACTTTAATTTTCTAAACATCAATTTCATAAGATTAAACAACTAAAAAACTGAAAGCAAAATATGTTTATGAGGCTCGGCCTTCACAAAACACACAAATAACGGCACAAGGCTATAAAATAAATAAATAAATAAGTGTGGCACATGGCAATAATACAGAGCCTCATCTACAATCATCAGTAATAACATTAAAATGGTTTTCTGGACCCAAATGACTAATGTCCAATCACCTAAACCTGCAAAAATAAGCAATTTACTCAGGTTTCTGAAATCACATAATTTGTGGTAATACAGACAGGGCCGTGTGATGCTTTCAAAGGATTTCAGTGCTTCTGGTAACACTGCATACATTTTATTTTGCTCCACGCTCCCTTCTGGCCTGTTTAATGCATAAAAGGGCCCAATTCACCAAGACCGGTGTCGTTCCGGTCTCCATGAGGGGGCGTGGTGGAGTCAAACTCTCCTGATTCATGAAAAGGTGCACATCTCTTCGTGACTGAGAGAAGTATAACACATCACTATTTCTTTTCTTACCAGTGTCCTGGGGCTGCGTTAACCAAACGTTGACCTCGACCTGAGAGGATCCCTTTAATAAAGATACTGTAAAACCGATGTTGGGTTATGTGGATTGGCCACAGCTTTTTTTTATTTAACGGAAAAAAAACATCGTACATACATTGCCAAAAACATTCCTCGTCCATGCTCGTTTTCTGCTTTATAACCAACAAAAAATACCAAAGGCCAACCACTGGTTTACAGCGGGTCTTGCGAAAAAAACTTATCGAGCAGAACAAGAACCGCCACGCTGTTACAACCAACAAAAACCACACTGATAAGTGGAAGAAAAAATTTTTCGTTTTCATAACCAGCCGTAAAACTGGGCGGGAGGGCGAGATCTTGTTTTCAGGTAAGACGCTGTGTGACTGATCCTTGGCGTCTTTTCCTTCATATATATAACCTTTTGTATACCACACCCCCAAATCTATAGTGCAGTCCCAACCAATTCACGCACTTTTATTTAACCCTGAAGGGGACCACCACCAACTCCCTCACAGACCTAGGCCCTTTCCTTACTCTATTCAGGGCCTTATAGAATCTGGAGCGTCTGAATTGTGGCATGCACCTCTGTGTATTACTCCGGAAATCTCACTCCAGTCATGAGTTAAACTCGCTGTGGCGTCCCCCCCGCCACTCCACCAATTTTGGTGGAGCTGGGAGAAACGTGCGCCAAACGTCACAAAATTTAGGTATAACTCAGAGTTGGGCACAAATTTGTGACCCTCCAAAGTTTTCACACCAGAAATGTGGCATGAAAACTTGGACGAATTGGGCCCATAGCATCTTTACTGACGTCACTCACAGATTACGAAATTAGCTCAGAAAACCTTTGCATAATGTAAGCACAATATATGCGCCACACATGCTCAATAACTTACTTCAGTTTGCAAAAAAATACCCTTCTAAGATTAAACTTTTATTAGTTTCTAAAATGTATATTATAAAAACAAGTCCACCTCAGTTATGAGGTAATCGGTTATCCACAGAAGTAATTTGATATCAAAAACACATCAAACAGTTAAAGTATATATTTATGTGTAGCTACCTCTCCTTATGTATCTAACGCGCCCCCTGGGCCAGTGTTGTTGGGGGATACCCGGAGCCGGATCGGATGGGGGTTGTAGTCTCCGAGTGGCGGTGACCCGGTCCGTGCCCAGGGTGTCAAGCTCAGTGTGTGGCAGTCCTACAGATGTTGCTGGATGTTCTTTTGTGTCGACTACGCCACCCGTTGATTTGCGGTCACTACGGCCGCCGCTGCAGCAGGGTCCGCTGAGGCTGGTGGTGTGTGTGCAGCTCAGGTAGTATAACCCCCAACGGGAGGGGTATAGCCTCAGGGGGTCAGGTGTAGAGGATGGTGGTTGTGGAGGTGCAGTGAGGATGGTAATGAGACTCAGAGTCGGGCTGTGCAGTTCAGGGTCTTTACTTACTGCTGTTATCCTGGTCACTCCAGCCTTGAGCGACCGCCCGAGCCGTGCTGCGTCCACCAGGTCCTGAACTCGGCCAACTCCCAAGTAATTCTGGAGCGTGATCCTGAGCTCCCTTTCTGACGTTCCTTCTCTCTGGCCTTCCCCACCAGGGATCCACCTAAGTCCGGCTAACTCGGGCCTCTTGTTGGTAAACCCTTGTCTCTGGGTTCCCTGACCCTATTCTTGGTCTGCCTTCCGGGTGGATTTAGTGGGTGGTCGTGGCAGATCCTGCCCACGACCTCCGGTCTCTGGCTGAGGATTAGTGCCCTCCACCAGCTTGGGATCCGGTACCCTTGTGCCAACTCTTCACCTCTGGTCTAATTTTGGGATCTTGGAGTTCTCTCTTCTCCCCCTCTGGGTCCTTCTTTCTCCTCTCTCTCTCTGGGCCTTGGAGCTGGCTGAGCTTCTCTGCTCTGCTCCTCAGGTTACACTCTGACAGACTGACCAAACCTCTACAAAGACCCTGATCTAAGATGGTTCCCACCTTATATACTCCCTCTATGTGTGAGCTCAGGTGACCAGCACCCAATGAGCTCCTAGCACTACCCAGACTGCTCCCCCTATCTGCCCCTACACTACTGGGATGTTCCACCCCCCTCCCACTCCAGCCAGGGACAGACACTGTCGTACCTGCACATTTCTCTAGTGGGAGTACCATTGGTCTGTCCCCCGGAAATGGGATGTGTGTAGTGCATGCAGCCTACTGAGCTCAGTTCCACACTCCATCCTTACCCGGGAGTGGAATATCACACCTCTGGCTGAGGTGCAATACCCCTGTAGCAGCCGAATCCTCAGGGTGCTACATATCCCTTACAGGCTGGACGCTACCTAAAGGCGGAGGTTGGCACCCTATTAATAAACGGAAATGGCTCCCCAGCTCCACGACAGCTTGCCCTACCTGAACCTGTGGACTAAGGTGATAACACACAATAGATCAAAACAAAATCTAGCTAATCACATGCCAGAGTATGGTCAAACAAAATTCATTCCAAAGGAATACACACAAGGATGCTCATAAAGATGCAACCGAATTCACCAAATGTCAAAATAAGCCATTAATCATTAACTCCACCCCCTGGAGCCTTTATCCCGTAAGGACTCTCTCGTCCATATGATTTGCTAACTATTAGGCAAATGCGTACATTTAGGAC
The DNA here is from genome assembly GCF_046119375.1 of Phyllobates terribilis. NCBI lineage: Eukaryota > Metazoa > Chordata > Amphibia > Anura > Dendrobatidae > Phyllobates > Phyllobates terribilis. The sequence goes on along the minus strand of NW_027362761.1, from coordinate 481,599,209 downwards.
ATGTGTGCACATGTATGTCTTTGTCCCATGTATGTGCAACACTGAGTTAATGATTAATGGCTTATTTTGATACCACACTACCTCTGCAGGATTGCTGCATATGTGTTGTGCAAAGAACACAAAACCTCCATGGAACTACATTGCTCTATTGGTGCAAGCAAGGTAAGAGTGCGCTTGGGGCAGCAGATCAGGCTGTTGTGGTCACAGGGCTGTGGAGTAGGAGTCGGTATAAAATGGACGGACTGACTCCTAAAATATATAATAAATTGGGTTCAGTAGTACAATGCAGGATGTGCTGTAAATGTTTTCATAAAAATTTGGGAAAGTTCTGAAATGTCTGTTCTGTTCCTGATCTAAGGATCTCAGCTTTTAGTTGAGATGAATCTGTGCTGCACTTTATGTACACGCTCAGTAGTCAGGCCGGGCTGCACTTTATGTACACGCTCAGTAGTGAGGCCGAGCTGCACTTTATGTACACGCTCAGTAGTGAGGCCGAGCGGCACTTTATGTACACGCTCAGTAGTGAGGCCGAGCTGTGGAGTCGGAGGTTTTGCTTACTGACTCCACAGCCCTGGTTGTGGACAAGGAGCATTCATACAGTAAGAATATTATCCCAAATTGGTATAATTATATACAACTAATCTAGAAAAAGCTTAATACAGATGTAGAATATGAAATATGGCCGTCCCGGTTGCAATCTCACATGCAGGTGTTTAACACTTGGCTTTTCACCTCCTCATGGTCAGCTCTTAGACAATAGGTCTATAAATAGCTTCATAGAGAAGCAATGGCTGCAAAACATTACATTCCTTAGCTCTATTTTCCTAAAGGAACACACCAAGGATCCTGCTGTGATCACCAGAGCCAAGACTGTAAAGAGCGAAGTGTGCATTATACTTAGGGGGAAGAAGGAGAGGCCTCCTTGTGGGGAGTTTCCTGACATCAAATGTTTTTAAGAGCCAACATTGTTGTATGCTAACACGCGTTTACAAATTATTTTATTGTACATTTAAGGCAGTACCAAGCTGTATTAGTCTACAAGCGCACAGGCATAAGCCTTCATCACGATCATGAGATCAAAGTGATTACCAACCAAAGGAATTTCAGTGCTCTGCTGCCAACTATGACATTTTACATAGACGGCATTATTGTAAGAGGCCAAAAATCTAGAAACAAACTCAAAGGAGATTTCATTAGAAACTATGCAGCTTTCTTGCAGGTTTGAAAACAAGTAAAGTAGATGCACGTGACTTGTGACGTTTCCTGGGGCCATATACTTTCATGCTTCCTTATTGCAGGTTGTCAACATTTCTATGGGGTAAAAAGCTTTTTCGCATTGGGACATTCAATTCAAGGTTCAGTCATTACAGTATGATCCGCAGGAGATTGACAAACACAAGTGATCACAATATTCTGAACAGCAATAGCACCTCGTACATCTCTACAGCCATAGACACAGTGTGTCACACCATAGGATCTTTAGGTCTGTGGCAACAAAACAATTCTGAAAAAGGTCTTATAATATAGTGTATATAGGAGGGAAAAAAAAAACAAAAAACAAAACAAAAAAAAAAAAAAAAACACACACTGGTGCCAACGCTAAGCGAGCACTTGCTGCACGGATAAAAAACAGCCACATGTTGACTGTCTCAGATTAAATTAATCCTAAAAAGTATATACTGTGCGCTGAAGTCCACAAAGCTAAAAATGGCTACACTGACCATAATTAATAGACAATTAAAGAAGAAAAGCATTGGTTCCCCCAATTGGCATTGTTAAATCCTCCGCTGGCATGGTGAACTGGAAACCAGTTTTGTAGTTCACTTACTGGGGTTGAGTTAGATGAATGTCCCAGCAATAGAGTCCCAAGTTGAGAATCCAGAAGAAAAACATTAGCAGATCTTTAAACTTCTTTGGCACTAGTAAGAGTTCAAGAGAAATCTTCTTGAACGTGGCCACGCTCTGACACACGGTATATACTCTTTAGTCTTCCAATATTGGTATATCTGGATAACTGTTAAAGGAATTGTCCCTTTTTAAAACAAAAACATGGCTTCTCCAATTCCTAGTAATCCGCTGTTACTGCTCATGGAAATGTTGTATTACATAGTGGCCATTAAGTAAAAATGATCATCAGTGTAATGCATGGTTAAGCTGGATCTACTAGCTCCAAGCACCTCCCAATCAGTAGACCCCTTCCACCCTCCTTCCCCCCATCCACTGGCAGACAGACAGAAAAGAGTCCCTGTGAAAGAATATTAGGGGCCCTTTACAGCCCAAGACCTCCTAAAATGCAAAATTGCACCTGCTTTGGAGGTAGAAATGGGCCCCCTTACCTTTTAGGCCCCTTTTCTTTGTCGCAGTTCAAGAGCCATTACTTTTTTTATTTCCATTTTGCCGTATACCGGGCAGCACTGGTTTTGACATATTTGCCTTTGGACAATATCTCTTTGTATCTCCAATGCTGCTGACAGGAGGCAAATGGGCCTGGAGATCAGAAAAGCGATTGCGGCCATTTTTCTTCTGTTCAGTGGAGAACACGTCCTGTCCTGAGTCCTGACCACTTTTAAAGGTCTTGCGTCTCTAACACGTGGATAACACTACAAGCAGTACTTCTTAATCCAATCAAATTTAGGATTTGTAGTGTGCTAAATATATATAACAATTATAGTAGAGAAAGTATATATTTGTGTGTCCAAAAAAAAAAAAAAAAAAGCAGACATTCCGTTTGGCGCTAACTTCTGGTAAGAAGAATAAAAACAATCTGTTCACGGGTGTCAGATTTTCTCATGAATTCAATGCTGAAACCTGCATCGAGGTCTATGACAATTTGTGTACAATTCATCTAACGGTCCTTTGTGCAACCAGATCACGTGCTGCAGTTTTCCCCAAGAAATCTGCATTTTGTGATTGCTAGGATCAGTACGCTACACTTTATATGTATTATTAAAATGACGGACACCATCATGGAGCAAATTCTATATAATGGGGTCTGCCAGCTGCTGGCGTCCAGCATGCAAGGTCTGAGGTACTGAAGGGCATGTGCCTATGGCGGCTTAAGTCAGGCGGGTAAGCTCCGTAACGCACCTAAATTAACACTAAAAAGAATGCTGCAATGCAAAACAACTTGCTGTGCACATGATCAGCCTTTTTGAACTTTTAACCGCTTCAGGTTTTGAAAGATGAAAAGCCGTTAAAAGCAGTGACTTGACCATTGTTCAGGTGGTTTCTGCTTGGATGTCGCCGTTCACTAGTTTTTACAATACCGGAAAAAAACAAACAAAAAAAAAAAACCCCACACAAGAAACAACGCTTCATGGAAACAAAACGGCAGCGGTTCCTGAAGCGTCTTCTGCACACATCTTAGGAGTTTCTGTCCCAGAAACATTGCTTCTAGAGGTGAACAACGTCCCTCATGGAGGCACAAGGACTGCCTGCACGCCCATAATGCAATACTTCGAGTGCCGCCAGATGGGGTCCATATAACAGACCCCTCGACATTCATGGATCATGACGCGTAAACAGTGACTGACAAGAAGTAAATAACATATGTGACACCGTCAGACGCTCAGGACGTGTCCGCACCTGTAAGGAATACTTTGGTTAGGATTATTTCTCCCATTTTTGCATCTATGACCGAATGTAAAGCAAACACCAAACAAAGAGCGCTGGGCTCTGTCCCAAAGGAAACGTCTCCTGCTCCGCTGGGATCAGCTCCCGGCTTTAGAAGGATATTTACCGAGAAAACATAGACTAAGAATTATCCAGCGATGTGAACAGACAGGTGCAGTGACCGGCACAGGAACAAAGAGAACCCTAAAATAAATATGGAGGTAGAATATAACAAGCACACAGCACTGATCTCCCAAACACATCCCCCATCATCATCAGGTGAATGCTGGGGCTTGCAGTTCCACAAGTAGTAAAAAGTCACATGCAGGTGATCCTACTATCAGATCTCGGTTTGTGATTAAACCCTCTGGATCACATAAGATCAGGAGACTTCTTACCTCTATCAGCTGCTGAGGGCTCCTCAATGTCCACGCAAGAAGGGGAAAACTTTCCGCAGCACCAGGCAGAGCTGAATGTTCTCCCAAGTCACAGGCAGGACTTCTGGAGGCTCAGTGCTGGCCCTGCCTCCCTTTTCGCAGTGCCTCTCCCCTCCCCCACACCCCGGGGAGCCGGGCGTGGCGGCGGAGCTGTGTACACCTGAAACTCAGCAGAACAGGTTTCGTTGCGCTGCCGGCTCCTCTCTCTCTCTCTCTCTGCAGAGACCGGTTTCATGGCCGGGTACTTCCTGCTGTGTGGCTGCAGCCTGAGCCTGGCTGACGGCAGGTGCACCTGACCGGGCACCCCTGAGCTCCAGGCCTCCATGTGTGCAGCAGGAGTGATGGGAAACATCGGAGATTTTATCACAATGTGATGGAAACAATTGGAGCAAGTTGTGCCCAAATATTTAGGCTATGTGCCCACGATGCAGAAATGAAGCAGAAAATTTCTGCAGCATTTCTGCATCTCCCTGGCAGAAAAAAACGCATGCAGATTGTGCATGCGTTTTTCCTGCAGAATACATGCGGATCCACATGCGGGTTCACATGCGTTTCCGCATGCAGATTGACAAGCACTTTCCAGGCGATATAGCATCACTTGGAAAGTGCTTGACAACTAGGTCACACTGTATAAATCCATGCAAACAGCATGGATTTATACAGTGTGAACCGTAAAAATTAAAACAAATAAAGCTATACTCACCCCCGAGGCCCCGGCGTGGCTGCAGCGCTGCTTCCTGGCTGGTTCCCGGCTGCCGGCATATCGCGAGACAGAGCGGTGAAGGGCCTGCGGTCACATGACTGTGACGTCACCGAAGGTCCTTCAGCGCTGCTGGCATTCAGAGAGAAGACGCCGGACAGGTGAGTATAAACTTTATTTGTTATTTTATTCTTTTTTTACAGGTACAATGGTACCCAGGTCTGGAGGAGAGTCTCCTCTCCTCCAGAACTGGGTACCATCCGCACATAGAGACGCATAGAAGCCGCTTGTAAAAATGTACAGTCGCGGTTTCTGTGCGTCTCAATGCAAGTCAATGGCGGGAGTTCCGCTGCACTTCCGCAAAATTAAATGACATGCTGCGGATTTTTGTACGCAACATAAACGCTGCGGAAAAATCCGCAGAATGTGCATAGAACATGCAGAATCCCCTTGGGGACCATGGGGTGCGGATTACCTAGCGTTTTACAAGCGTTTCCGCTGCGGAAATTCCGCAGCATAAACGCTTGAAAAACGCTACGTGGGCACACAGCCTTAGGACACGTTTCCATAGTGTTTGTTTTGCTGCAACAGCACAAAAAACACCTCTAAAAGAGGATGCGGCTTTATCATGAGTTGCTCCAGTTTTGAATAATGTCTGTGCAGATTATACACAGGGACATAGACAACATCCAATAAATGATATAATCCCTACACTAACGACACCAGTCTGGTAAATAAAAGGCTGCAGTTTCTTATGGGTTACATAAGAATTAGTAAAACCAGGATTAATAACCATTAAAACTAAAATGAGCTCCAAATGTAAATGATCCCGTGTCCACCCAGCCATCTAATGAACACCGGAGAGATGGAGGGTAGGGAGCTACTTCCAAGATGCCTCTTCAGCTGGACTGGACAGCCGGCCACTTATCTACCCTATAAAAGGGCTTTTCCCCAGTCTGACCATGTTAAACTGGTCAAAAAATAAAATCGGGGCTGAAAAAAATGTTTGTTTTTTTTTTTAACCTTTAGTTAGTCTCATGGGATCCATTGGACCCCAAGCTGGTTTGTTTTTGTCATATTTCCGCAAATATAAAGGGTAAGTAACCGTCCATTTCAGCTGCTTCCTAACCCTGGCGCCCCTCCCTCCTCAGTGCATCGCGAGACGTGGCATCGACTACACGTGTCACAGCGCAGTGTTCAACTACTGTAATACTGTAAGTACACTGCTCAAAAAAATAAAGGGAACACTTAAATAACAGAATATAACTCCAAGTAAATCAAACTTCTGTGCAATCAAACTGTCCACTTAGGAAGCAACACTGATTGACAATCAATTTCACATGCTGTTGTGCAAATGGAATAGACAATAGATGGAAATTATTGGCAATTATCAAGACACACTCAATCAAGGAGTGGTTCTGCAGGTGGGGACCACAGACCACATCTCAGTACCAATGCTTTCTGGCTGATGTTTTGGTCACTTTTGAATGTTGGTTGTGCTTCCACACTCGTGGTAGTATGAGACGGACTCTAAAACCCACAGAAGTTGCTCAGGTAGTGCAGCTCATCCAGGAAGGCACATCAATGCGAGCTGTGGCAAGAGGGTTTGCTGTGTCTGTCAGTGTAGTGTCCAGAGGCTGGAGGAACTACCAGGAGACAGGCCAGTACACCAGGAGACGTGGAGGGGGCCGTAGGAGGGCAAAAACCCCACAGCAGGACCGCTACTTTTGCCTTTGTGCAAGGAGGAACAGGAGGAGCACTGCCAGAGCCCTGCAAAATGACCTCCAGCCGGCCACAAATGTGCATGTGTCTGCACAAACAGTTAGAAACCGACTCCATGAGGGTGGTATGAGGGCCCGACGTCCACAGATGGGGGTTGTGCTCACAGCCCAACACCGTGCAGGACGCTTAGCATTTGCCACAGAACACCAGGATTGGCAAAGTTGCCACTGGCGCCCTGTGCTCTTCACAGATGAAAGCAGGTTCACACTGAGCACACTAAGCACATGTGACAGACGTGACAGAGTCTGGAGACGCCGTGGAGAGCGTTCTGCTGCCTGCAATATCCTTCAGCATGACCGGTTTGTCAGTGGGTCAGTAATGGTGTGGGGTGGCATTTCTTTGAAGGGCCATAAAGCCCTCCATGTGCTCGCCAGAGGTAGCCTGACTGCCATTAGGTACTGAGATGAGATGCTCAGACCCCTTGTGAGAACATATGCTGGTGCGGATGGCCCTGGGTTCCTCCTAATGCAGGACAATGCCAGACCTCATGTGGCTGTAGTGTGTCAGCAGTTCCTGCAATATGAAGGCACTGAAGCTATGGACTGGCCCGCCCGTTCCCCAGACTGAATCCGACTGAGCACATCTGGGACATCATGTCTCGCTCCATCCACCAAGGTCACGTTGCACCACAGACTGTCCAGGAGTTGGCGGACGCTTTAGTCAAAGTCTGGGAGGAGATCCCACAGGAGACCATCTGCAACCTCATCAGGAGAATGCCCAGGCTTTGAAGGGAGGTGATACAGGCACGTGGAGGCCACACACAATACTGAGCCTCATTTTGACTTGTTTTAAGGACATTACATCAAAGTTGGATCAGCCTGTTGTGTGTTTTTCCACTTTAATTTTGAGGATGACTTCAAATCCAGGACTCCATTGGTTAATAAATTTGATTTGCATTGATGATTTTTGTGTGATTTTGTTGTCAGCACATTCAACTTTGTACAGAACAAAGTATTCAATGAAAATATGTCATTCATTCAGATCTAGGATGTGTTATTTGCGTGTTCCCTTTATTTTTTTGAGCTGTGGATATTGGCATGACCAACTGAAGGTTAATTTCTCATCTCCGTTGCAGGTATAGTGGCTTGTAAAGGTTAGATTCCAATTTCAGTTTCTCTCTTCCTTTGGCGTCAAAGACCTTGCCCTCTCCTGGATCTCCTCATACCTTTCCAACCGCACATTTAGCGTCTCCCACTCCCACACTACCTCCTCATCCTGCCCTCTCTCTGTTGGTGTCCCTCAAGGCTCTGTCCTAGGACCTCTACTCTTCTCAATCTATACCCTTGGCCTGGGACAGCTCATAAAATCCCATGGCTTCCAGTATCACCTATATGCTGATGACACCCAGATCTACCTCTCTGGCCCAGATGTCACCTCTCTGTTGTCCAGAATTCCAGCATGTCTATCAGCCATATCCTCCTTCTTCTCCTCTCGCTTCTTCAAGCTCAATGTGGACAAATCCAAACTCATCATTTTCCTCCCATCTCGCCTATCTTCCCCATCTAACCTTTCACCACAAATAACATCATGCTTTGCCCTGTTCCAACAATCCACTGCCTCGGAGTAACCCTTGACTCTGCCCTGTCCTTCAAACCACACATCCAAGCTCTTGCCACCTCCTGTCACCTCCAGCTCAAAAATATTTCCAGAATCCGTCCTTTCCTCAACCATCAATCTACTAAACTGCTTGTGCATGCCCTCATCATCTCCCGCCTCGACTACTGCAACATCCTCCTCTGTAGTCTACCTGCTAACACTCTCGCACCTTTCCAGTCCGTCCTTAACTCTGCTGCGCGACTAGTTCATCTCTCACCTCGCTACTCCTCTGCTACCCCCCCTTTGCAAATCTCTTCACTGGCTCCCAATTGCCCAGCGTATCCAGTTCAAACTACTAACTCTGACCTACAAAGCCATCCTTAACCTTTCTCCTCCGTACATCTCTGAACTAATCTCTCGATATATTCCCTTGCATAATCTCCGGTCCTCCCAAAACCTCCTTTTCTCCTCCACACTTACTCGTTCCTCACCCAATCGCCTCCAAGACTTCTCCCGAATATCCCTCCCATCCTGTGGAATTCTGTGCCTCAACACGTCCGATTATCTGCCACATTCGGATCCTTCAGACAGAACCTGAAAACGCATCTCTTCAAGAAAGCTTACAACCTGCAATGACCACGCTGCCTCTTCACCAACACCGGAGCTGCTGCAACCCCCCACCTATAGTCTCCTTCCCCACCATCCTGTAGAATGTAAGCCCGCAAGGGCAGGGTCTTCTTCCTTCTGTACCAGTCTATCATTGTTAGTTTGTTTACTGTAAGTGATATCTGTGTTTGGTATGTAACCCCTTCTTATGTACAGCGCCATGGAATCCATGATACTATATAAATAATAACAACTAAAGGGGCGTTAGCAAGATTCTTCACTGGGGGCATTTACTCTTTTCCTTGTATGGTATCAACTGATCATAAGCAGGAGGATTGGACTGCACATCCAAAACTCAATGATCTATTGCAGCTAAGCCCACTGCCACAGTGAACCTCTTAGTGGGTCCATAACCTTGGAGGCGACCACCAATGAAGCCCCACAAAACCCATACTGCGAGGCAAAGATCTCACTGTTCTAGCTTACAACAATGGGCCTCATACAGCACCAACACCAAGTGAAGGGATAAAAAAAAATTCTCATCTTCCACATTGTCTCAATCAGAAAGCTGAGAGAAAAATAGCCAAAACCCTTCTGCAGTCTCTTGTTAATTTAAAAACACCTGGGTCAAATGGAAGTGGAAGGAGTGCTGGTACCAAATAAAACAAAAAAAGAGTAGACAGTATACAATATGCTATTACTGTAGAAAAAAAGACATGGACCGCACATCCAGAACTCATACAATGATCTATTGCGGCTAAGCAAACATGTACAAAACTGAATACAAAGATCTTATTTAACATTCTGATCAGGATGGATGAAGCCCACTGCCACCATCATTCTTCCCATTTGACCCAATTGTTTTGAAATTAGCAGTAGACTGCTCCTCCTATTTTATGCTCAACTTTTTGATTGAGACCATGTGGAAAGTGAGGCTTTTTTTTGTTATCCTTTCACTTGGCCTTGGTGCTGTCTCTGTGGGTTAGGGTTAGGTGTGACCTGGCACCGTGGGGGCTTTGCCTTCCTGCATGGGTGCTGAGGACCCTTGGGTCGCTCCTCTGCTGGTGCGGTATTGCTTTGGCAGTGGTTGCTGCACCTTTAACATTATGGACCGAATAAGAAGTTCGATGTGACATTACAGAGGGCTTATACATTCGGATCATAATGTTAACTTAGAACCTTGTGTTCAGTTTTGTAAATTTTTGCTTAGCCACAACATATCAATGAATACATTTTGGATGTGCGTTCCGTGTCTTTTTTTTTTTCGACAGTAATGGTGTATACATGTCATTTTAATCTCCTGCCCCATTATTAGTACATCTAGATAACTATTAGATAATCTCATGTTCATTTCCAATGTGTTATCTTGCTTTTTAAGCACAGCCCTGAACAGCAGTACCATGGTGTTTACATTACATATCAAAAGTAAATTTATTATGCAGTGATTTACTGTTTAGTTCTTGCCTTCCTGATAAACTACAATCAGCATCTTGGCTCGTCCTGCAGGCTATTGTGTTTTAAAACATTGCCATATTTCAAACAGCTTTAGAAGTTGGGTGACAGCAGCGACACGTTGCAGGTTCAACCCCACACAACTTGATTGTGAAATAAGTGCTGGTGGATCAGTGCAGAAATTGACATACGGCACAGATTTTAAATTCTCTGCAGGTCAATTTCCTCCACTGATTTTCACAGTGAATTTCAATACAGAGGATAAACATTGCAGCAAAGTGCACTGGATTCTCAATGGAAATTGCTATGTAATTCATGAGATTATTTTACCGTCAAAATAACATGTGAAACTACACATAGCATCCTACTGGTAGGAGAACCTACTTTCAATTGTATCTGGATGAAACACATAGGGGCTGATTCATCAAGACTTTTATGCCAGAAAAGTACTTTTTTTTTTTTGCACTGGAGAGTTTTGCAAAAATTTGCAACTTTTGGTATAAATTTTTGCAGAAATGGGTGGGGATGGAGAGGAGTCAGGACAGGGCTTGGCCACATCCACCTGTCAAATTAATCAAAAGGCCGGCATTTTGTACAACAGAAATGCTACTCACTGCATTGACTGGGGCAGCGTTTCTGGTGCGGCGCATGCCACTCAGAAGACGCATTGAATTCATTGTGTCGTCCGCCTGTTAATCAATTCAGCACCTACTGCTCCAGCAGGACTGGCATAACGCTCTACTTTTAGCCTGTGTGCCCACGATGCGTTTTTTACGCGTTTCCGCAGCGGCAAAAACTCTGCAGAAATGCTTAAAAAACGCATGGTAGAAGGCCTGCCATGTTCCCCAATGATAATCCGCATGCTGCAGAAATTTCCGCTGCGGATTATCATTGCGGAAAAAAACGCAGCACTACCAATTATTTTGCGGAAGTGCTGCGTTTTCGCCGCCATTGACTTGCATTGGAACGCATCGATTATGCATCACTGCATCTGTAGATGCGCCTTCCATGCGTTCCAATGTGCGGATGGTACCCGAGTGTGACCAAGTTGACAAGCACTTTCCAAGTGATGCTAAAATCGCTTGGAAAGTGCTTGTCAATCCGCATGCGGAAATGCATGTGAAGAACACTTCACATCCGCATGTATTTGGCAGGAAAAACGTATGTACAATCCGCATGCGTTTTTTTTGCCAGGGAGATGCAGAAACGATCAGGAAAAAATCCTGAGCATTTCTGCATCGTGGGCACATAGCCTTAGAGCAGTTTTCCTGAGCTATTCTCCTGTACTTGCAGCAAGTATATGATTTATTCAAAAGGTAAAAAGGATTTTTGGGCGGCAGATTCTATAATTTGCTGTTTTTATGTACTTGTAGAATTGCTCTCCAATGCTGTCTGACATGTAAACTTACTCTATAGCTCTATGAATGTGAGTCCAGAAGGCCTCCCGTATTTCCTGGAAGATTTTTAACAAGTAAACTTTTTAGGCAGACATAAATTGCAGCTTATTAAATGGAGTTCTCCGGTTTCAGAAAACCCTTGTCCCCTAGTGCAGTTTGTAGTTTTAAATTCTTTACTCATCTTCCCCAGGTCCAGCGCTGAATCTCAGCGGATGCTCCTGGTGTCTGCTATTGTCTGCAGTGCTCGTCATATAAACAGTGCTGTAGGCAATCAGTGAGATCAACAGCTTGTGCTCTCTACTCAGGCAAAGCATGGATTTATATAGTGCGACCGTAAAAGAATGTTTAAAAATAAAAAAATAAACCTATACTTACCTATCGATGGCCCGGCGTGTGTTGCTACGCTCCTTCCTGGCTGCCAGCTGATCGCGGGACACTGCACTGAAGGGCCTGCGGTCACATGACTGTGACGTCACCGCAGGTCCTTCAGTCCTGCCCGCAAGCACAGGGAAGGAGACCGGGGGCCGTCGGAAGGTGAATATTATCTTTATTTTTTATTTTATTCTTTTTTTTACAGGTACAATGGTACCCAGGTCTGCATGAGAGTCTCCTCTCCTCCAGAACTGGGTACCATCCGCACATTGAAACGCATATAATCCGTGAGTACAAATGTACTGACACGGATTATGTGCGTCTCAATGCAAGTCAATGGCGGCGATTACGCCGCGCTTCTGCAAAATTAATGGACATGCTGCGGATTTTTGAGCGCAGCATAAACGCTGCGGGAAAATCCGCAGCATGGGCATAGAACTTGCGGAATCCCCTTGGGGACCATGGGGGGCGGATTACCTAGCGTTTACGCTGCGGAAATTCCGCAGCATATACGCTTGAAAAACGCTACGTGGGCACTTAGCCTAAAGATGGGTTTTCTTAAACTGGAAAAGCCCTTTAATAATTGAATATCATAATTTATTTTAATTAGGAGCCCCCTAATAGGTAGAACAGAGAGCTCATCCAGTGGACCTGATTGGTGGTTCATGTTATACTGTACAAAACCTTTCATTTAGCATTATGTCTGCACTGGTTTCTTTTTAAAAAGAGATTTTCTTCTTTTCCCTATTGTATTAAAGGGGTTTAGTGCCAATGGCCTCACATCTACACATACCTGTCGGAATGCATGTACTTTTCCTATTCCAATGAATAGGTCAGGTACACAATACCTGCCAATCGTACCTGCGGTCTGGCAAGTATATGCAGAAATGAGCAGAGTCAGATAAACTATTAACCCCTTTACTCCCCAAGGTGGTTTGCACGTTAATGACCAGGCCAATTTTTACAATTCTGACCACTGTCACTTTGAGGTAATTACTCTGGAACGTTTCAACGGATTCCCCTGATTCTGAGACTGTTTTTTCGTGACATATTGTACTTCATGATTGTGGTAAAATTTCTTTGATATGACTGGTGTTTATTTGTGAAAAAAATGGAAATTTGGCGAAAATTTCGAAAATTTAGCAATTTTCAAAATTTTAATTTTTATGCCCTTAAATCAGAGAGATATGTCACACAAAATAGTTAATAAATAACATTTCCCACATGTCTACTTTACATCAGCACAATTTTGGAACAACTTTTTTTTTTTTTTTTTTTATTAGGGAGCTATAAGGGTTAAAAGTTGACCAGGAATTTCTCATTTTTCCAACAAAATTTACAAAAATTTACATTTGAAGTCACTTTGAGGGGTCTTTATGACAGAAAATACCCAAAAGTGACACCATTGTAAAAACTGCACCCCTCAAGGTGCTCAAAACCACATTCAAGAAGGTCATTAACCCTTCAGGTGCTTCACAGAAATTTTTGGAATGTGGAAGAAAAAAAATGAACACTTAATTTTTTTCACAAAAATGTTTCTTTAGACCCATTTTTTTTCATTTTTGCAGGGGTAGGTAACAGGAAAAAATGGACCCCAAAATTTGTTGTGCAATTTCCCCTGAGCATGCAGATACCCCATATGGGTATAGGGGGGAAACCACTGTTTGGGCGCACAGCAGGGCTCGGAAGAGAAGGAGCGCCATTTGACTTTTTGAATGTAAAATTTGCTTGAATAACTAGCGAACGCCATGTTGCGTTTGGGGAGCCCCTGATGTGCCTAAACAGTGAAAACCCCCCAGAAGTGACACCATTTTGGAAACTAGACCCCTCAGGCAACTTATCTAGATGTGTGGTGAGCACCTTGAACCCCCAGGTGCTTCATAGAAGTTTATAACATGGAGCCGTGAAAATAAAATTTTCACATTTTTCCCACAAAAATGTTTTTCAGCCCCCAGTTTTGCATTTTCATAAGGGTAACAGGAGAAATTGCACCATGCAACTTGTTGTGCAATCTCTCCTGAGTAAGCCGATACCCCATATGTGGGGGAAAACCACTGCTTGGGCGCACGGCAGGGTTCGGAAGGAAAGGAGCACCATTTGACTTTTTGAATGTAACATTTGCTTGAATAATTAGCGGATGTGCCCCTGATGTGCCTAAACAGTGGAAACCCCCCACAAGTGACACCATTTTGGAAACTAGACCCCTCAGGGAACTTATCTAGATGTGTGGTGAGCACCCTGAACCCCAAGTGCTTTACAGAAGTTTATAACATGGAGCCATGAAAACTAAAAAAAAAAAAAAACTTTTTCCACAAAAATGATGTTTTAGCCCCAATTTTTTTATTTTCACAAGGGTAAGAGGAGAAAATGGACCCCAAAAACTTTTGTGCAATTTCTCCTGAGTATGCCAATACCCCATATGTGAGGAAAATACAGTGTTTGGGCGCATGGCAGAGTTCAGAAGGGAAGGAGCACTGTGTGACTTTTTGAACGCAAAATTGCCTGGAATCGAGAGCGGACGCCATGTCGCGTTTGGAGAGCCCCTGATGTGCCTAAATAGTGGAAACCCCCCACAAGTGACCCCATTTTGGAAACTACACCCCTCAAGGATTTTATCAAGGGGTATAGTGAACATTTTGAACCCAGAGGTATTGCACAGAATTTGATAACATTAGGTCATCATATTGAATAAGTTGTCATTAGTCTTGAGCGCAAGTGCTCACTACTTGAGTTTGCATCGGGTACTCAGGTATGCACCATGTATCTAGGGTGCTCGAGTGACATGCTCGAGTCCCCGCCCGCATTTTTCACGGTTATTAGACACCCAAAAAAACCATACGGAGATTGCTCGTGCATGGCAGGCAATCCCCGCGAGGTTTCTTTGGCCGCGAAGCATATGGGGCGGAGACTCACATTTCACTTGAACACCCGCGATACTCAGGGCATACCCGAGCATCCGATGCAAACTCAAGTAGCGAGCACTTGTGCTCAACACTAGTCGCCATATCGTCATCTTTTTTTTTTTATAAAAAAATCCCAACCCCAACGTTTATTTTTTACGCTGTTCCTCATGCGGCATAAGTGATTAGACGACTTTATTCTTCGGGTCGGTGCAATTACAGCCATACCCGATTCATATCGGGTTTTTATGATTGACAGCTGTCACACACTTAAAGACGCATTTTTTTTTGTAAAATCTAGTTTTTGCATCGCCATATTTTGAGAGCTATAATTTTTCCATATTTTGGCCGACAGTCATGTGATGGCTTGTTTTTTTGCGGGATGATTTATTTATTTTTTAAAATTTTTTATTCTGTTCCACATGTGGTAAAATTGATAAGGTAGCTTTATTCTTCGGGTCAGTACGTTTACAGCGGTACCACATTTATATAGTTTTTCTATGTTTTGGCGCTTTTACACAATAAAAGCTATTTTATAGAAAAAATAATTTTTGCATCGCTTTATTCTGAGAGCTATAACTTTATTTTTTGGCTGATGGAGCTGTATGGCAGCTTGTTTTTTTTGGGACAAGATGACAATTTCAGCAGTAAAACGTACAAAAAGCTCTATTGAGATAGAGGTAACTAGAGTATGTGTAAACATGAAAAACCTCTAAAACTATAAATTTTATTCTGATTCTTTTTAAAAAACACCAAAAAATGGGGGCGCCAAACTCGTATACTAGGGTGCCAACCTCCATGACAGGCAGTATCAGTTGAGGTGTTTTAAGATAGGGCAGATTTAAATCTATATTGTATATGAATGTTTATCATGTTTAAGACTTTACTGGCCCATGTATGGTTATCTATTTCGATTTTGACTCAATTTTTAAAATAGTCCCTAAGGGATACTGGATGGATCTTGATATAATTATGAACTTTCTTGCTCGCACAGCACAAGAGTTTTTTGGTGTTTTTTTTTTAAAAAGAATCAGAATAAAATGTATAGTTTTAGAGGTTTTTCATGTTTACACAATTTCAGCAGTACCATTTTTATTTATATTCGTCTTTTTGATCGCGTGTTATTCCATTTTTTGTTTGGCGATGTGATGATAAAGCATTGTTTTTTGCTTTGTTTTTTTTTTGTTTTTCATCGTGTTCACTAAAAGGGTTAACTAGTGGGACAGTTTTATAGGTCAGGTCGTTCCGGACGCGGTGATACCAAATATGTGTACTATTGTTTTTTTTTTTCATAATAATATTTATTGATGGGTACATTATATTTTTATTTTTGGTGGATTATTTTTTTTATAAATATTTTTACAATTTATTATTCTTTTTTTTTCATTTTTTAACACTTTTTTTTTACTTTTATACTTTGTCCCACTATGGATCTTTCACTTTTTTTTTACTCTGATCTCCTGTATAGCATAGGGAGCACCATCCCTGTGCTATACAGGCTGTCAGCGCTGCAGATGCAGAAGATACTTTGGTCATGCACTGCGCTCGACCAAAGTATCTTCCTGCTGTTTGGTGACCCGGATGTTGTCATGACGACATCGGGTCCGTCACGGCAACATCCGGGAAGCCGCGGCAGACAGCGTTGGATGCCGGCAGGAAAGGCGAGTATCGCGATCACCTCCCCTTGCCACCGCAATGCTGCGATCGACTTCGATCTTGGGCTTTTAAGGGGTTAAAGGGAATTTGTCACTACGTTTTTGCTATGTAGCCTGAGGGCAGCAAGAGGTAGGGCCCGAGACACTGATTCAAGCAATGTATCTCTTACTAGGCTGTATGCTATAGTTTCAATACAAACAAAGTGTTTTATCAGCAGGAGATTATCAGTGCTGGACTAGTTGCCCATGCCTCCTGGTCCAACCACGTGCCCATCAATGATTAGCAGCTTACTGTCAATATGCAATGTACACAGAAAGCTGCTAATCAGTGGTGTGGGCAGAGTCAGCTTTCTGAGCACTGCTGCATCTACAGCAGAGAAAATTCTGATTGCGTCAGGACTGCTGCACCCAATAAACTAAGTGATATTTCTGGAATCAGGGTCTCTTTTCCGACATTTTGCTCTCAGATGAGGTAGCAAAAACCTGGTGACAGATTCCCTTTAAGGACAGATGCAACATGTATTCGTCTGATGGCGAGTCAGATCCAAAAAAAACAGATCAAACTCAATAGATGCATTAAAAAAATAAAATAAATGCCATATCGACCTAATCCAGATAGTATCCTAACTAGCCTCAGACCAGTTGCTAGCTATCCACATCCTTTTAAAAAGGAAAGTTTTACCTGATAAGATTTTGATAAATAGCCCGCAGAGCTAGCAGCTGTTCGAGTCAAAATCCAGCTGCTTTAAAAAAGCCGTGCCCAAAACTGCATGATTCCTGCAATGAGGAAAGGAGCTGATGCAGTATATGGATCAGATTTATTTTGTGAAAATACATAGAAACGAAAAAAAATAATTATCCCCCTCTGTTAGAGAGTACTTGTTACTAGTTTTATACTGCCCTAGCCGAGCTATATAACATACTGGATAACTTGTAGAAGTTCACGAGTAAAACAGTGATATTTATCAGATGGACTGGTCAGCTGAGGAGCAGAGGCGTAATCATCGCGGTCACAGAAGGTGCGACCACTACTGGGCCTGTGCGAGAGGGGGACCCGTCGACATTGGCGCCCATTTCAGCTGGATGTGTGTCCGAGGACACAGATTTAGTTGAAATGCATTACGGTGCAGAGACCCGCTGGGTCCCTGCACTGCAATACACGCAGCAGGCCAATCAGAGGCCGGCAGCTGATGTCGGCTTACCTGTGACTGGAGGCGTATGGCAGTCATGCGCTGTCCCGTCACTTACATGCTGACGTCAGTGGCTAGCTACAGAACGTGGCGTGGGTGGTGGTGGGGGCGGGGGGGGGGAGGTGAATAAAATCATTTCTTTTTTTTAAATGTGTTAAAGGACAGCAGTAGAACAGGGGACATTCCCCCAACCTACTGTCTCCTACCCCATCATCCTGTAGAATGTAAGCCCGCAATGGCAGGGTCTTCTTCCTTCTGTACCAATCCATCATTGTTAATTCATTTACTGTAAGTGATATCTGCATTTGGCATGTAATTCCTTCTTATGTACAGCGCCATGGAATCAATGATGCTATATAAATAAATAATATATACCAGGATGGGCACAGGATGAGGAACATATATACTAGGATGTGGGGCATATATATCAGGTTAGGCTCCTGATGGGGGATGTAACTAGACAATGGAGGCGGGGTGGGCAAACGTATGTCCTTATAAGATTTACAAAGCTACAAGGGCCCATACATCTGACAAACATGCAGGGGGAGGGAGCCAGGTCCAAATTTTGCACCGGGGCTCATTGAACTCTAGTTACGCCGCTGCGGAGGAGTCCTTGGTATTCATGAGTTACGAGAGCGCTTGCATGCTGTGTTAATATTGGGTTCCAGGCATAGAACTTCCCATAAAACAGTATGCAGTAAGCCAGCAGGCCGCACTAGTGGGGACCTCCATCTTTATAGTTTCAACTGCAATGAAGATATTTTAAGAGATTATTCTGCAGAGAATTTTGAAATGACAGTCTATTCTCCTACAAACCCACTTCTGGTGATCACCTGAAATAATTAAAAAAGGGGATTAAGGGAAAACAAAGCTTGTCAAAAGCAAGAAGCAGTTATGGAATATGGTACCAGTTCAGGCCAAAGTTGGGAGGTAGAGTTCTTGTGTTGGAGACAGACTTTAGTTGAAGGAAATCTGCCACCAGGTTTTCGCTTCCACATCTGAAAAACAGCATGATGAAGGGGAAGAGACCCTGATTCCAGTGATGTATCACTTATGGTACTTTGTGCGGTCAATTTGATAAAATAATTGTTTTCTCTGCTCCAGATTTACCAGTTCTCTGAATGCTGACCTCTGTATAACCTTTCCTCCACTACTGATTGGCAGCTTTCTGCCTATGCACAATGTACACAGAAAGCTGCCAATCAGTGGTGGGGTTTTTAAATAACTCATGAATATGGAGGACTCCCTGGCAGCAGGATTACTAGTCCTCTAATTATAATTACCTGCTAATAAAAGTGATTTTATCAAAATTACACTAAGCAGGCCAGTAAATGACACATCACTGAAATCAGGGTCTCTGTTTGTACATTATGCTGCTCTCAGGTTAGGTGGCAAAACCTGGTGACAACCGATTCCCTTTAAGTAAAGAAAAAAAAAATGTACATCACTAGATTGTATTATCCCGGTAAGTAGTAATGTTTTGTAGCGTAATGAAATATGAACACCTCTTTGTTTCACATAATATTTTTGGCCATACAGTTATGACATACAACCTAGTCAAGAGGAAATATATACACCTGTATGTCTGTCACGCACATTATCTTATAAATAATTAAAAAAATACAAATGTAGATTTATCTGTGCTTATGAGCGGATACAGACAGAAACTGGCCCCTGTACAAAAACAATATCTGGGCCCTTTGCAGTCCAATAGCTACTCATATTGCACAATTCTACCTGCTTTGTAGGTAAAAGTGGGCCCCCTTATCTCTTGGGCCTCTGTGCGGCTGCACAGGTTGCACCAATTGTATGGCCAAACTGGTTTCAGCTGCTAACCAGTTAAATCCATTACAAAAATTCATGACACTACGGTGATAGATTTGGACCTTAAAAAAAGGGCATGTCACAGTATAAGTTCTTTGTTTTATATATCCTGTTCTAGTCCATAAAAGAACAATAGACAATTGCCTACCCATGAAAATTTAAAAAAAAAAAAAGCAAACAAAAAAATCAGCCTGGATACAAAGGGTAGGAAAATCTCAGACGAAGCAGAGGTGAAGCATATAACAAAATGATTAAGGTTGTAATATAATAGATCAAATTTTAGGTATAAAAATAAACCATGGCAGCAATAAAAAGGGAAACTATAAACATTTTATTTTTAAAATGGAAGTATTTTACATCACTGATCTGTACAGATTACATCCCATACAGAGTATGCCCCAGAAATAGTTAAATGAAATGACAAGTGTTCCCACTAGTTGGTTACAGCTGCAAAATGGTTATTACAAATAATTTTTATTATGAAAAAAAGAAAAAAATACAAAATATTTTTTAATTACTTCATTGTCCACATTATAAGTACTATTCATGGATGGATGTATAAAGTGTTCCATATAACTAGCATCTAAAATATTTTCACAATAAATTATTTACAATAAAACATGTAAAATATTCTGCAATGTTTAAAAAAGACAGAGGCTCCGCTCATATTTGACTATTCTTCCCGTCACTGAGACAGGACCTAATGGATCCCATTAGAATTTAAGAGGGGCCGTCTCCCATCTTTGGTGTTGGTCGTGTGATGGTTCCCGCACTGAATGGTGACTTTTGTTAGAAAACAAGCCACAACTCAAATGTGAATAGGATCTGAGAGAAAAGTGACATGACGCTATTTACAGAAATAAATCTTCCAAACTGCTAATTAAATCCATCATTCCAGGTCATGACCTTGTCATAGTCCTGAATTCTTTGCTTAATATGAGAGAGCTTGTTCTTCAGGTACTCGCAGCGCTCCTTTTTCTCCAAAAATGTAGGATCCTATTAGGAAACAAATGTATTAGTTAGCCTGCGTTTCACATAACTGCATGGGCCAGTTATGACACAATCATTCACATGTTGTACAAAGGCCAGTGTTAAACACCCAACAATAAAACAGGTTGGATGCTCAAAGTTCATTTTGTGTTGAGAAAGAAGACAATGTAGTCTAATGTCCAACTGATATTGTTGGAAAAGACAAATATAATTCCATTCAACGCTACTTAACGTGGGTGGTCCACTACTGGGACAACACCTTCTCAAATCAATGTTTTCCCCAAGTAAAATATCTGCAGCTATACCTCGCCTCTGATGTAGGTGTTGTGTCCAGCAGTAACAGCACTGGGTCTTTCGTCTTGACATGCAGTCAGTCAGGAGGAAATCAGAGCTGCACCTGCTCTCACTGCCTCCGGATGTCAGTTACGTCCCAAGGAGGAAGAGTGCAGCGGGCATTAATTGGCTGCAGGGATTGTGTGACATAATGTCATGCGATTCCTGGGAGAGTCCGTGACATCGCTAGAATGCCGCTGGCAATGGAGGGGAGTATATGTGTTATTATTTTACAAGGGCGAAATATAGGGATTGAGAAGGGGTTGTCCGAGTAGTGGACAACCCCTTTAAATATTATACATGTACTATTTTCTAACCAGCTCCAGTATATTTCTATATTACAGCCAGTAACATGTTGGAGATTGCTACTTTTAAGCTGGCTAGGCAAATAAGATAGCGGTCAGTGCAGGCCTGGATGAATCTTAGCCAGGCCTAAGAGCAGAGTATATAGAACTCCATTGAGCAGTGAATACCACCCCCAACTCCAGTGCCAGTAGCCCCCTACCCCCACCCACTTCCGCACCAGTCACATCAGTCCAGAAAGAACAGGAAAGGAAAGCACACTGTATTCAGATCAGAATAATTGCTTTCATGAAAAGCAACCTGTCAGTAACAGAACCCCTGCACAAGCATCGGTAGTGCACAGGGTTGGGTAAAATATTATGAAGGATACATTTTACAATCAATAAAAGTCCAATTTCGGCACATTGGATTGGCACCATGAGAGGTAGAATTGAAAACAAGGTTAGAATTGCTTAGATGCAATTCATTTATTACAGAATTAAAATAACAGCAAATGACTAAAGTGGCTGCAAAATGACGCTTCTCTATGTTCAGTTTAGCAGATAAATGAAAAAAAAAAAAAAATCTGAATTTATTCTTGTCACAATTATTCTATGTGCACTGAATATACGCACATTCTTTTTCTTCTGATATTCCTGCAGAACCTTGGAAATTCGTTCATATTCCTGAAAAATTAAGAAAGACAAATTTTAGTATGCCACCCCTCCTACACAAATAGCTAATTTTAGGTTGCATATCTGGCATTTATTAAAAAGATGCCAACTTTGGTATTATAGCTATTTTATGCAATTAGGAGATTTGCAATTTTTTTTCGCAGCTACCCTTGAAAATATTAGCTTTCTTGTATTTAGGTGTGCATTTACAATGTGGTATAGAGAGATATCACATAAAATAATATAATGGCTGCCATAGAAGACAAATTGTTGCCTATATAACCTCTAGAGAGCACTGGTGTTAATCAGTTTGTCAAGTATAATAATATAGTGATCATTGAAGAACATAGGAAGTGTTGTCTGTAAATGGACAATGACTTTATATACTATCAATATGATTTCTGGAGTGAAGAAAAAACAAAAAAAAAACAAAACACACAATGGACCTAATTCATGAATGAGTTGATGCCAGAGTTCTGGCATAAAACACCCTCAAATTTGACGACTGTTGGTGTTCATGCAACAGGTTCAACCAGCTCTGAGCAGAGCTGAAATGTGACGGGGCTTGGCAAATTCATCAAAAAGTAGTGACGTAACTTAAACCAGGCCCTAACAGGAGTAACATTTCTGGGAGCTTTAGGATGTGACCAATTCATGGAGAGGCGTGAGCCTCTAAATGAAATAGGCACATCTTACTCCAGAACGCCCCTCATTAACAGAGCTGTGGAGTCAGTAAGCCAAACCACCGACTCCAACTCCACAGAACTGGTAGGAGGATCTTCACTGCTGAGCGTGTACATAAAGGGCAGCACAGATTCAGCTCAACTAAAGTCCGAGATCCTTAGATCAGGAACAGAGCAGACATTTATAGGACATTTCAGAACCTTCCCAAATTCTTATGAAAACATTTAAAGCACATCCTGCATTGTACTACTGTACCAATTTATTATATATTTTAGGAGTCGGTCCATTTCATACTGACTCCACGACTCTGACTCCACAGCCCTGCTCATTAAGACTGGTGCATAAAATACAAGTCTTAATGATATAATCGGGTCCAATGTTTAAGCCGTTTGGAATCTATAACAAGTATATGGCGTTTCATCCTGATGTTTTGCGAATGTTACTGGGTTAAAAAATAAAAAGGTATACACATCTTTGTTTCAAATACTAAATCTTGTCCTAACAGCTAATATCAGAAGTATTACACAGAAATAGGTGGAGCTCTGGAATTGAGGTTATTAGTAGAAACAGCAATTAGGCAGCTGCTGTAGTGTGGGCAGATGCGTATTACATGCTGAGGCGTAATCTGGCGCTGGTAAACACCATACTCCCTACATAGTGATTACACCTACCATATTGTTACACGTGACAAACAGCTGGAGACTGCTTTCTGGACTGTCCTGAGAGAACACGTATTACAGTGTACTGGATTAGTAAAATATTGTGCACCCTATAATATATCCGTTGTTCCTGACGACATTACAATCACAATGCGATATCACATACATACTTTTCCCATATTGCAGGCCGTAATACCAGATACTGTAGGCCTCGTCACCCTGCCTCTGCTCAAAGATGATGTAACTAAGGAAAATCTTTACAATGTTCCCACTGTGATTAATACATTACTATTTTTACATGGCTTGCAGGGTGGAGCTCTGTATAATATATGTATTGTTTCCCAAGAATTCTGAAACCTCAGTTGTAAAGCAAGGTGCCCCAGCAAGCAGCTGTTACTGCAGGGGAAAGCAGCGGGCAGTCACATGGCAGTGGCTACTTCTGATGTGTAGAATTGAGTAACATCATGGTCATGGCAAAGAGGCATTGAAGTGGCTTTATCCTCGTTCTTATAGGAGAGGGTAGGGGAGAATGTACTAATGCGACAACCCCTTTTAAATTATTTTTAATCATAGTTATTACATTTATTTTAAAGTCGTCATCATAGACTCACACATGGACACTTGAATGGGAGACAAACATCAGAACTCGAAAGTAGCCACTTAATGTATGGCGCTGCGGTGTTCCACTGCAAACATCCAGCCACTGTCAGAGAAGATACCAGCTGATCGGTGGGAGTGCTGGGTGTTGGATCCCCCCCCAATGTAACTTATCCTACAGTTAGGTCATCAATATGCAAGTCCTGTACAGCTAATTTAATTAAAAAGTTTTCATACAACATAGGTTACTAAATAAGATTACTATATGTGCTCTTACAGTTAAAGGGAACCTGTCATTAGAATTATGCTCCTCGAACCACGAGCAACATGAATCGGACACTGACTGTGCGATTGCTGCCTGGTCTGATTTACTATAAAGAGCTGAAAAGTAAAGAAACTTTGAAAAGCCGGCAGGGGACTGCACTATTTAGAAACTCCAGCAATCAGACCCCAAAAGCATATCTCAGCAATATAACTTCACTTATACTCTTACTGTAAAGGGGTATTCCCATATCCAAGATCCTATCCCAATATGTAGTAGGTGTAATAATAATATCAGTAAATACCTCCAATTAGAACAGTTCTTCTGATAAGCTACGTCGCTTACCTTACATGCAGGGAATTGCAGTAGCTTAGATATCCATGGTTACGACCACTCACATAGCGACAAGTAGTTAGTTAGCAGTTAGTGGTCATAACCATGGATACCTAAGCTGCTGCAATGCCCTGCACATGGGGTAAATGACATAGCCAATCTTAGATACTATACTACATTTCTAATTGGAGGCATTTGCTAATATTATTATTACATCTACTACATATTTTGATAGTATCTTGGAAATGGGAATACCCCTTTAAGGAATATTTAAATTCTTTAGCATTGTGATTAAAATCAGTTGTTGGGGGTCGCTATGTGGGAGAAACAGGACACAAATTGAGAGCAAGGATGAGTTCTCATCGCCACACGATTACAGATAAAAAAAACCCAGGTAACGATGGCCAAACATTTTTGTGGTCCAGAACAGAACATCAACAATATGAAAGTTGTCATATTAAAAGGCAACTTTAAATCACAAAAACATCGAAGGGTTTGGGGATACAAACTGATTAGGGTCTTTGACACCCTCCACACAGGAATAAATCTGTCAGGAGGATTTATCTCTCACTACTAAATCTGAGGAATCTGCTCCAGAGACAGTGAGGGCACCAGGCCTATGATCTTACATGGATATTGGGACCATAAAACTTTCACACCACTAATCCAATCCAATTAAGGACTCACTCTCCAAGCTCAGTTTGTTTGTTTATTGAAATGTCAATTTATTATGCCATGCATCTGCTTTTCTTTTCCTTTTTTTTTTCTTCTGTGTGTGCATATATGTGTTTCTTCATATATCTTGTCATACCATGCCTGTGGAAGGGACCTAAGCTGTCCCGAAAGCTTGCCTTGTAACATAATTTATTTTTGTTAGCCATTAAAAAGGTATCATACCTACAAGATTATCATGTTTTTCCCACCGAGAGCAATCGGTTGTTGGGAACACTCCGACAACAGTTGTAGGTTTCTATTTTACTCCTCAAGTCTTTGCTGTGGAGACTATAAACTGATAATCTGTAAAATTCCCTGCAGCAATTACAGGACTATAGGAAAATATGCAAATGGCAATCTCCTAATACATTTATATAGGGGCACTGAAGGTGATGCCAGCTAATGTATATAGCTATATATCAAACCATACACAAACAAAAGACGTGTGTGTAAGCAAGGTGGAGGGATGCTTTTTACTCTTAGCATGCATTCGTTTTCTGACAGTGCCTGTTCTGCTGACAGGAGAGCAGTCACCACCATGTTGTTTTGTGTGGTGAGCCACATTAATGAGAATGCAGTGATATCATTCTCCAGACTACTACAGCGCTCATCATGCCAGAAATATCCAACCTCTACAATGAGTGTTCACGCTGAATCACTAATAGGAGGCTCTGCTTACTGATCTGAAACCAAAATATTACATACCGAGATGTGACACTAAAGTCCCTTCAATAAAATGAGGATCATGACAGTGATGTCATAGAACTCCTAGGAACATTTGCAAAAGTTTTAATCAACTATTTATTTATCAACTAAATATCAAAAAGGTGCGATGTGCTGGCCTACAGAATTATGACGGGTTAATATACAGTACAGACCAAAAGTTTGGACACACCTTCTCATTTAAAGATTTTTCTGTATTTTCATGACTATGAAAATTGTACATTCACACTGAAGGCATCAAAACTATGAATTAACACATGTGGAATTATATACTTAACAAAAAAGTGTGAAACAACTGCAAATATGTCTTATATTCTAGGTTCTTCAAAGTAGCCACCTTTTCCTTTGATGACTGCTTTGCACACTCTTGGCATTCTCTTGATGAGCTTCAAGAGGTAGTCACCGGAAATGGTTTTCAATTCACAGGTGTGCCCTGTCAGGTTTAATAAGTGGGATTTCTTGCCTTATAAATGGGGTTGGGACCATCAGTTGTTTTGTGCAGAAGTCTGGTGGATACACAGCTGATAGTCCTACTGAATAGACTGTTAGAATTTGTATTATGGCAAAAAAAAGCAGCTAAGTAAAGAAAAAACGAGTGGCCAACGAGTGGTCAGTCAGTCCGAAAAATTGGGAAAACTTTGAAAGTGTCCCCAAGTGCAGTTGCAAAAACCATCAAGCGCTACAAAGAAACTGGCTCACATGAGGACCGCCCCAGGAAAGGAAGACCAAAAGTCACCTCTGCTTCTGAGAATAAGTTTATCCGAGTCACCAGCCTCAGAAATCGCAGGTTAACAGCAGCTTAGATTAGAGACCAGGTCAATGCCACACAGATTTCTAACTGCTGACACATCTCTTCAACAACTGTTAAGAGGAGACTTTGTGCAGCAGGCCTTCATGGTAAAATAGCTGCTAGGAAACCACTGCTAAGGACAGTCAACAAGCAGAAGAGACTTGTTTGGGCTAAAGAACACAAGGAATGGACATTAGACAAGTGAAAATCTGTGCTTTGGCCTGATGAGTCCAAATTTGAGATCTTTGGTTCCAACCACCGTGTCTTTGTGCGACGCAGAAAAGGTGAACGGATGGACTCTACATGCCTGGTTCCCACCGTGAAGCATGGAGGAGGAGGTGTGATGGTGTGGGGGTGCTTTGCTGGTGACACTGTTGGGGATTTATTGAAAACTGAAGGCATAATGAACCAGCATGGCTACCACAGCATCTTGCAGCGGCATGCTATTCCATCCGGTTTGCGTTTAGTTGGACCATCATTTATTTTTCAACAGGATAATGACCCCAAAACACCTCCAGGCTGTGTAAGGGCTATTTGACCAAGAAGGAGAGTGATGGGGTGCTACGCCAGATGACCTGGCCTCCAGTCACCAGACCTGAACCCAATCGAGATGGTTTGGGGTGAGCTGGACCGCAGAGTGAAGGCAAAAGGGCCAACAAGTGCCAAGCATCTCTAGGAACTTTTTCAAGATTGTTGGAAGACCATTTCCGGTGACTACCTCTTGAAGCTCATCAAGAGAATGCCAAGAGTGTGCAAAACAGTCATCAAAGCAAAAGGTGGCTACTTTGAAGAACCTAGAATATTAGACATATTTTCAGTTGTTTCACACTTTTTTGTTAAGTATATAATTCCACATGTGTTAATTCATAGTTCTGATGCCTTCAGTGTGAATGTACAATTTTCAAAGTCATGAAAATACAGAAAAATCTTTAAATGAGAAGGTGCGTCCAAACTTTTGGTCTGTACTGTATAACAATGTACACTGATTTATATTCAAATTAATGTTATGCAGAAAAGTTATGTGAAAAAGAATCTGTCATCAGAATACAAGCCCCTAAACCATTTACAATATATATGCACATGTAGCTCTTTCTAAGGCCACATTTACACTTCAAGTATTTGGTCAGTATTTTACATCAGTATTTGTAAGCCAAAACCAGGAGTGGGTGATAAATACAGAAGTGGTGACGTGTTTCTATTATACTTTTCCTCTGATTGTTCCACTCCTGATTTTGGCTTACAAATATGGATGTAAAATATTGACCAAAATACTGAACGTGTGGACGTGACCCAAGACAAATCCAGCAATACCTTTATATGGCCAGTCCGTTCCTCTGTTATTGAGAAATCAGCTTTTGAATTGATCTTCAAAGCAAGGCTGAAGAGCTATTGTAGATATGAAGCCTTTGTCACTCCAGCTCTATTCCCTGCCTAACGCCGCCTCTACTGGCTTAACTGACGCTGTTTTGCCTGAAGTCACACAGCATAGAGACAGTCAGTCAAACAGGAGGAGGCAGCACTGGGCAGGGAATAGAGCTGGAGTGACAGAGGCATAAGATCGACAGCCTAATTTGCATATCAATTCAAACACTTATTTCTCAGTAATGGAGGAATGGACTGACCATGTAAAGGTATTGCTGGATTTGTCTTTGAAAGAGTTAAACTGACATATAGATAGTTTAGGGGGTGAAATCCTGCTGACAGATTCCCGTTATTTGGGAGCATAGACATTGATAAAATTACTAGGAAATTCCTCAAATATCCAATTGGCAGGATTTCGACAGCTATGACCCCTGTTGATCTCGAGAACTAAGTGGCAATGACTCTAGAAAAGAGCAGACACTTCTTCTGTTTGTTCTGCTCCAATTTCTTTGGAGGTTGCTTGGCTGGGCCAGTGTAATAAATAGTCAAGTGGCACGGTGGTACTAGTAGCAAAACAACCATGAAATAGTGTACATCAAAACTGTATGACAAACAATATGGCAATTATCAGAAATGGCTATTGGACGTACCCGTTATCCTCTATATTAATGAAAAGGAGCATTAGATATATTCGGAGGCAACACACTAAAGAGCTGACATAAATAAAAAGCAAACAAACAAAACAAAAACACTTTTTTTCCTTATGTAAAGCTACATGAAGCTATTGGATTTTGGTCCAGAAGAGCTTCCCTAAGTGGGTGCTGCATGTAGAGATGGGCAGTTTGCGCACACTCTACTAGAGTTGTTGTTATGTCCATAGAACATGTGAGCAGTGTACATGTTTATAACGTTACATCAGGTTCACGGCACCGTCAATCAAATTCTCAGGGTAATTCAAGTTAGGATACATCGTGATCTTGTGTGATATTTCTTGAAACCCATGAATCATAACAGCAGAGCCACTCAGCAGACCAGAGAACTAGCTGAAATCTCCAAACGTTTCTACCGAACAATGGCTTTTCTCATTGCCAAGTATAACATCCTCTGGGTTGGACTGATTAGCTTTTTAAAAAATACTTGCTCCAGAAATCATCTACTTTAATACACTACCTTGTGTTGTGGATATGTAGCGCCCCGAGGGTTCGGCCGCTACAGGGGTATTGCACCTCAGTCCAGAGGTGTGATATTCCACTCCCGGGTAAGGATGGAGTATGGACCAGGGCTCAGTTAGCTGCATGCAGCACACACACCCCATTTCCGAGGGACAGCTCAACGGTGCTCCCACTAGACATAAGTGCAGGCACGAGAGCATCTGTCCCTGCTGGAGTGGGGAGGGAGGGGTGGAACACCCAGTGCTGTAGGGGCAGATAGGGGTTGGTTCCTGAGCGTAGGAAGGAGCTCATTGGTTGCTGGTCACCTGGGCTCATGGCTAGAGGGAGGTATAAAAGGTGGGCACCATCTTAGATCTAGGTTCAGTCTGTGAGGAGAGGAGAGCTGACAGGGAGCAGCAGCTCAGGCTGAGTGCTGCTCCAGAGGCAGGCCTAGGGAAGAGGCTGGAGCCTGAGAGGAGAAGGAGAAGTGGGCCTAGAGAAGAGGCCGAGGAAGGAGGTGAAGGGGAGCTGAGATTCTAGCTCATCTCAGCTCCAAGAGAAAGGAACAGGAGCAGAAAGGAACTGCAAAGAAGGAGAGACAGAGAAACAGAAGGGCTCAGGAACAAGAAGGTGGAAGGGACCCTAAGAACCCACAAGAATCCAGGGTGCAGGGTCAGGCAGATTAAGGGTACCGGATCCCAAGTTGGTGGAGGAGAAACAACCCTCAGCCAAAGACCGGTCGTCGTGATCATATATTGGTGCGACACCTCATCAAACCTGCTAGGAAGGCACCATATAGGACAGCGGAGGACGGGGCCCACGTTTAACCGCACAGGTCCGCGGCAGCTGGACAAAAGTGGGTCACTGGTGAGGCAGGCCAGAGAAAGGATAAAAGGGGGTCCTGTGCTATGCTCCTGAACTGCCTGGGAGTTGACCGAGCCCCTCATCTGGTGGACGCAGCACGGCTCGGGCAGTCATTGCCAGCTGAAGTGACTTGGATATTAACCGTGAGTAAAGACGCTGGACTGCAGTACGTTGTCTGTGTGCTTTTTCGCTCCTCCGGCACTACCGGTACTGGGACTCTCACTACCATCACTCCCAACATCCACTACACTGCCCTGGGGCTGCACTCTTCCCGTGGGGAGTCACATCACCTCAGCTGCACCCATCATCAGCCCCAGCGGACTGCCTTGCAGCGGCGGTTCCTAATAACCGCAATCCACGGGTGGCGTAGTCGGACATTATCTAAAGCAAGCAGCAGACTACCATTGGCCTGACCACCCTGAGCCGCGGGACCGGGCCGCCACTACTACTACCCCCATTGTTCCCCTATCGCCCGGATCCGCGTGCCCCACGGCCCAGGGGGCGAGTCAGATATAAAGGGTATTAAATACATTTATAGCTTATACATAAGATATCATATAAGTGACTTGCACAAGTCCCAGCAGGGCACTGGTTGGGCATCCAAGCAAAGAATCAATGGAAAGGTGACATTGCATGTGTTTGACCCTCTACATTCACTTCTAGGGGAGTCACTGAATAAACTAAGCATGCTTGCTAGGCTTATTCCCATAGAAGTGAACAAAGAACTACACTGGCATCCCCCATTCATTCTCTGCCGCTGAGACTCACTCACTAGATAGGGTGAAAGTACTGGAGACAGATGCATGATTTTTATAGCATATCTTGTACATATGCCATGAATTTCTAAGATCAGATCAGAATACCCCTCTCAGAGGAAATGTCACTGGAACCAACCTAACATTTGTTATTCATTTATACTTATTTTGGAATCCATCAGGGTCAGTTATGGCGCCTGTCATTGTGAAAGCAAAAAAATAACACTGCATGGAGTTTGGCATAATTGCTCAGCCTACATTGCAGGTATGAACACATTCTTCATCGCAGCATTGATTGTCTTTGGGCTCACTCACACGATATAGCACTTAGATCAATGTTCAATGAGGAAGTGCTGATAACAGACTTTTTTCAATGAGAGAATCGGTCAGTGAAAAAAAAAAATAAATAAAAATCACAGCATGCTGCTATTTCACTTTGAAATTGGATGCCACTCACTCACTCAAATCTTTGGGCGAGTAGAAAACATAAGGCTGCACTCGGATGACATATGAGTGCAGTCCGATTTCCGCAGACTCACAGAATGGAGAAGATTGAGAAATTTTGTTCTTCATCTGCTCCTCAGTGTGCTCCAATTCTCTCATATGACAGAATCTGACCACTCATGTGCAAACTCCGGATCAGATTGTCATTAGCATGAATGACCAGATTCTCTTTAATGAGAGAATCTACGGTTGTATGAGCAAGCCCTTAGGCTGTATTCAGTCATGCTTCACGAAAAAAATTCAACTTTTTTTTTAATTTCAAATTTATTTACTTTTTTTTTTGTGGCCACCATTGTAATTTGTAAATTTAAAACAAAACATCTTTAGCCAAAAAACTTGCGAATTGGTAAAAAATTCAAAGAATCAATAAGTGAATAACATATATAAGAAATATTTATAATGTTAGACGTATACTCACGTATTCATTTTCTGGGTTTTTGGGTAATTTTCTCATCACCGCATCTAGTTCACCAAACTTTTTCATCACTGCCTGTACCTCTGCCGATAACTCTTTGTACTCAGAATACTGATCATTAAACACCGCTTTATATCGGTCACGCTCATCATCTGATTTTATTGCCTGGTATTTCCTATTATAAAGAAAGAAAACACTTTTCTAAATAAAACATAGGACACACCGTAGTTCTATGGCAATTACAGTAAAGCTCCTTTAATCCACTAATTGATTATTCACAAACCTGTCACCTACAAAGTCCTATTGCTTATTGTTTTAGGGAATTTTTATAAGGCCATTTTTTGTTTTTTTTAGACACACAAAGGTTTGGTTCACATACTGCATTTTGCAGAGGGCTGGTTTTGTGTTTTCATAGGAAATTACCAAGGCTTTAATTGTAACACACTACAGTAAGGTGGCTTAATTGAATGAGGAGCACATCCACCATCCAAAAAAAAAATATTTTTTTGGGCGCATCTGTGGGTTGTTTGTACTCCAGAAAGTGAAATTTACGCCAACTAAGAGCTGAGGTATATTTTAGCTATGATGTACAATATTTTTCTGGAGTACATTATAGCAAATTTGCGGTGATGTGTTAAATCATGCCCTTGTAAATGGATGAGGTCTGAGCAAAATAAGCTAGAAGTCGCAAAATTTCTCACAACTATCATCTACAACAAATTCTGCAACTTTTTAATGTCAGACAACTGCCAGAGGGGAGTGGGCGGGGGGGGATGATAAATTTCCTCTATTCTTTTCATTTTTATGCTTTGTGGAGGTCTTTAATAACACAGCATCCTCTGGATATGGTGTTTTTTATCCCACAGTTATTCCAAAACTTTAAAAATCCATGATACAAAACAAAAAGAAATACCATTAACAAAAAACGTAAAATCTGTTTGAAGTGTTTAAAAACGCCGAAAAGTGTGTGTAAAGGGAGTCTTACTGAAAAGTAAAGATAAACATCACAAAATCTTTCCACATACCAAGGTCTGTGACCAATACTTACGCCACATAGTCCGGCATGACAATGGGCTTTGGAATATGTCCTGCTGGAATGTATCCGCTTACAAGTTCAGGTCTCATTTCGGGAGGTTGGTTAGCTCTTTGCTTTGCTGGGACATCAGTCGCGAGATGATCATTACCAGCAGAAGCGTCACGCTAAAACAAAGAAACAGTATGAAAGGAAAGGTTTGATCACTATAGTCATAAAACATGATCCATTTATTTCTTGATAATAGATCTTTAATTTTAGAGATACTAAAGTAAAGTAGCTCAAAACGAGAGAGCTCCTATTGGATGAGCTGTAATCTGACAATTATCCCAAGAACAAAATGCACTTTCTTGAAGAGATACCCTTAGGGTATGTTCACACTGAGTTCACTTCCTACTGCCATCTGGGATTTCAGTGTGGCAGCCGCACAGCTTTAGAATGCCATTAACCTGCAGGTGAACCCCCATATTTGCAGATCAACAACATTTTTTGACATGACTGGTTCGCTTTAAAGTTTTTCCAATTTTTAGGAGAAGCCACTTACTTTTGATAACTAATCTGAGAACAGCATAATGTAGAGACTGAGACTCTGGTTCTAGTGATGTGTGACTTACTGGTCTGTTTGCTGTAGTTTAGATAAAATCACTGTTTTATCAGCAGGAGATTATCACTAAAGGACTAGTGAACTTGCTGTTGCATATTCTTCCATATTCACGAGCTCTGTATAATTCCGCCCCCAGCACGGATTGGCAGCTTTCTGCCTATGCACAGTGTACACAGAAAGCTGCTCATCAGTGGTGCGGGCGGGATTATACAGCATTTCCACAGTGCAAACCGCAACGGTCTGCACAGTTTAGTGCAGATTCCACTGTAGATACATCGTGTGGACTTAGTTAAAGGGTACGCATCCACAGGGCGTAAATCCTGCATTTTGCAATACCAGTGATATGTACATAAAAGTTTTAGAAATTTTGTGCACAAGCTGCAGAGAATATCTGTAGTGTAAATTGATGTGGATTTCAGATCCACAACACAACTTTGGAGATTTGCCATTCAGTACTCTGAAAAAGTTGTGCAATAACCAGTGAATGCTGCAATACTGAATATTATGGATAACAAATGGATAGAAAACACTGCATGTAATGATGGTTGATCTACACCCAAAAAGCAATAAACTGTGCCCAAGGCTGAAAACAAGCAAAGATTAGGCACACTTGTATCAGAGTTGTCTACTTTGCCACAAAGCACTTGTCCTCCAATTGTATAACTACTTTCTTGAAGCAGCCACAAGAGGGAGCCACAGCTAAACTCGATGTTAAATTCTAACTGCTCAAAATGGACTGTATTTTTCTTGGATTTGCAACTCCTCCCTAAATCCAGACACATGAGGATCTATGAAGAGGAGATCTATAGCATGGTTTGCACAATGGAGAATTACAATAGTTGCCCCTGTGACTACCTGCTTCATGGAGGAACAATAATATCACCTGTACAATTACTGCTAAAAAAAAAAATATATAAAATATATATTTTTTTGTCTTAAACTTAAAAAAATAAATGTTAAGTCAGGGAAAAAGATTTACTAGGGAGAATTAGGAACGCTACATTTGTGCTCAGTTTAAAGCGCACCTGTCAGCAGGATTGTGCTTAGTAACCTACATACACTGTCAGGTTGGCGACATTACACTGAGTAAAATGATACCTTTGTTGATGAAATCCGTCCAGTGGTTATTTTATAAGCTTTACTTTCAGCTCTGTCATAATGAGATGCTAGTGCTCTGGGGCGGGACTTTAGGGAGGGGCAGTAACAGGTACTCTCATTATCTATGCCTATCTCTAGCCTCTGACAGGTCACTGTGCTTTCAGTGACTGCCTACTATTTTAAATGTTGCCTTTGTAATTTCTCTGCCAATGTGAAATTTACATGTCCCAAAATGGCCGCTGACGCCCATGCAGTAGCATCTTTCGGTTGCAGAGAGATGTGTGGTGCCCCTGCGGGTTCAGTCGCCACAGAGGTACTGCATCTCACCCAAAGGTGTGGTGCCCCACTCTCAGGTAAGGAGGGAGTACTGCCCGGGACCCACCCACCTTCATCCAACACTACACCATTCCAGACCAGCAGGCGGGGCAAGATGCACTGGCTTATGCGGAGCCCTGTCCCTGGTTGGAAGAGGGGGGGGGACCGAGTGAGGGGGAACCAAGTAGTGGGTGTGGGTGTAGGAAGAAGAACAGGGAAGCACTTCAGTAGGAGTATAGGGAGGAAGGGAGCAGAGGGAAGGCTCCAGAAGCTAGGGGATCCCAGGGGCACGGAGAGTGCGGAAGCCACCCGTACGCATGAACGAATCTACCAGAGCGTGGAGGGATCAGGCCGCAAAGGGGACCGGCCCATAACTAGTGGAGAACTACAAGGCTCAGCTAGAAACCGGAGGCTTCTGTACTTTCAGGGTGCAGCTGCTCACAACCGCAACTAAATCGCTAAAAAGGTAGCCGCATAGGATTCAGGGGACTGCACGTTGCCCGCCAAAATCCGAGGTTACCGGCTTGGGACACTGGTTGCAAGGCACAGGGTAGGAAGACAACCGAGGAAGGCACACAGTATGGGGTCCCGTTATGTACTCCTGAAACACCTGGGAGTTTGCTGAACCCCTGTCTAGGTGAACACAGGACGGCGTGGGAGGTTACCCTGGCGCTGGGAACCTGGAGTCTGACAACTGTGAGTAAACCTTGAAGACTGCACCCCACTGTGTCCTGGAATTATTATCTGCGCCATCCCCTGCACCACACAGCACAGCAACATCCACCTCATCAAATCATCCCTGCATCACCCTGGAGCTTAGCTCTGCCTGTGAAGAGCTGTCCCAACTCTGCTGCGTCACCATCAGCTCCAGAGGATCTTCACCGCAGCGGCGGCTCCATATAGCCGCATACCATAGGTGGCGTCACGAACATTAAACTATAAAAACTATAATCCCCTTTTATTGACCACCCTGGGTCATGGACCGGGTCACTGCCACTGTGACATCCCCTGCACCGACCGGACCGGCACAGAGTACCCCACGGCCCAGGGGTCGCGTCATATTCTACTGCGCACGCGCAATTTTGCTTCAGGAAAGAGAAACTTGCCTGCAGCAATATAGCCCCCGCCGCCTGCACTTCCGCAGTAGCATTTCTTGGTTGCCGAGAGATGCTACTGCGCATGCACAGTACCATATTGCTTCTCTCAAATTATTTTTTCCAAAAGCAAAATAGTGCCCGAGCGTGCGCAGTAGCATCTCGCGGCAACCGAAAGATGCTACTGCGCATGCGGCCATTTTGGGACATGTAAATTTCACATTGGCAGAGAAATTACAAAGGCAATATTTAAAATAGTATGCAGGTCACTGAAAGCACAGTGACCTGTCAGAGGCCAGAGATAGGCATACATAATGAGAGCACCAGCTACAGCCCCTGCCTAAAGTCCCACCCGGAGCATGAGCATCTCATTATGGCAGAACTGAAAATAAAGATTATAAAAGAACCACAGGACGTATTTCATCAACAAAGGTATCATTTTACTCATTGTAATGTCGCCCACCTGACAGTGTATGTAGTTTACCAAGCACAATGTTGCTGACAGGTGCGCTTTAATTACACATTAGATAGCAATATGCCTAATGATTGTTTGGATGACAGCTCTCTCTCCCTCAACTCTCTCATACACAGCATCACTCGACTATGAACATCGCACAACAGGATCAGCCGTTGAAATTCAAGAGTATGGAAGCCCCCCATAAAAATTAGATAGTCAGTTCATGCTGGCAAAATCATCACTTTAGGCCAAATTTTATCCAATCTGTAAGGGGCCCTTAGGGCTCATTCAGACGACATCAGATATTTCCATGGACGAGAAAAACTTGACCAATTTCTTGGATCACACTTTGATCAGAGCGTGGTCCAATGGTCATCAATTTTTCTCGTTCATGTGTAGTAGTGGTGAAGGTGATAGTCTGCCCCTGATACTAAAAGGGGTTAAAAGCACATTCCCAAAGTTAGAACCCTCTGGGGCTGCAGTTTGGCCAGGGTAGGGTTAACTGTGCCAGCCGGTCCAGTAGAGGGAAGGGGAACTGAGTGCTAGCGTCTAGTGCAGGAAGTGAGCACAGTCAGAAGTGTGCAGTACTGCAGAAAGCTAACAGGATCTGTATATGCTGCTAGGGTAGACATGGGCCTAGTATCCCAGACAGTGGATCGCCAGAGAAACACATAGGTGTTTAACAGCCGTGACACATGCAGCCACGGGAAAGATGACAACCCGTTGGGCCTTATCCTTTATACCTGCCTGTAAATACTGCCAGTTACCAAGTAAACTTCTGGTTGTTTTTATGAACTCTGTGTCCTCTGAATTGATTGCTGCCCTAGTTGAAGAAGAGGAGTCAGAGTCAGAAGAGGCCAGCTGGCCAGAATCAAGTGGGAAACACCACATAAATAGCAGCACATCAGAGGGTGGACACACTGTCTGTAGGGTGCCAAAGCAAGCATGGGCCACAGCTCGCCCATGACTACCTCGTTTGGTCACCATACACATGGAGGGAAAAAAAAAAGTTTTTCCACCTTCTCCATTCTGACAGTCCTTGAAAATCGAACCACACTCGGATGCCATCCGAGTGCGTCCAACTTTTTCACAGATCCATAGACTTGAATTGCTGATTTTGATCTGACCCTCAGATCAAAATTGGACAAGTCTCCGAAAAATCACAGACATGCGAATGGCCCCATAGAATATAACATGGATGAGTGCGACAAGTAAAAACCATGAATAGCACCTGTACGCGGAAATCAGAAATCTGAACCCTAAGGCTATGTGCCCACGATGCAGAAATGCTCAGGATTTTTTCCTGAGCGTTTCTGCATCTCCCTGGCAGAAAAAAACGCATGCGGATTGTACATGCGTTTTTCATGCCAGGGACATGCGGAAATGAAACGTTCTTCACTTGCATTTCCGCATGCGGGTGTCAAGCGCTTTCCAAGCGATTTTAGCATCACTTGGAAAGTGCTTGACAACTAGGTCACACTATATAAATCCATGCAAACGGCATGGATTTATATAGTGTGACCTTTGGAATGGTTAAAAATAAAAAAATAAATCTATACTTACCTTCTAATGGCCCCCGGAGTGTTGCTGCGCTCGTTCCTGGCTGCCGGCAGATCGCGGTACGCTGTACTGAAAGACCTGCTGTCACATGACTGTGACGTCAGCGCAAGTCCTTCAGTCCTGCGCGATCTGTCGGCAAGCACAGGGAAGGAGTCCGGGGGCCGTCGGAAGGTGAATATAATCTTTATTTTATTCTTGTTTATAGTTTGTATGGTACCTGGATGTGGAGGAGAGTGGAGGAGTACAGATGCAGTCTTGCGGAATTGGCGCGTTCTAATGCAAGTCAATGGCGGTGAAAACGCAGCGCTTCCGCAAAATTAATGGACATGCTGCGGATTTTTGAGCGCAGCATAAACGCTGCGGAACAATCCGCATCATGGGCATTGAAAGTGCGGAATTGCATTGGGGACCATGGGGGAAGGTTTACCAAGCGTTTCCGCTGCTTAAATTCCGCAGCATAAACGCTTGAAAAACGCATAGTGGGCACACAGCCTTAAGGTCTCTGTTTGATAACCACAATCCAGGCATGTTTTAACAAGTCTTGGTTTGACAACGGTCTACTGACCTGTACTAACAGCTCCATAGATTCCTAAAAACTGTTAGTTCATTTCAGAAAACTCACTAGCCCACGTTCTGACATGAAAATGGGCAACAAAGGTCTTGCAAAAGACAACACCATTTGGAATTTATGAGGCTGTGTGCCCACTATGCGTTTTTCAAGCGTTTATGCTGCGGAATTTCCGCAGCGTAAACACTTAAAAAACGCATGGTAATCCGTCACCCATGGTCCCCAATGACAAGCCGCAATGTCAATGCCCATGCTGCGGATTTTTCCGCAGCATTTATGCTGCACTCAAAAATCCGCAGCATGTCCATTAATTTTGTGGACACGCAGCGTAATCGCCGCCATTGACTTGCATTGAAACGCATATAATCCGTGTCCGTACATTTGTACACACGGATTATATGCGTTTCTATGTGCGGATGGTACCCAGGTCTGGAGGAGAGAAGATACTCATCCAGACCTGGGTACCATTGTACCTGTGAAAAAAAGAATAAAATAAAAAATAAAGATTATATTCACCTTCTCGCGGCCCCCTGCAGCGCTTGTTCTCCTTTGCCGGCAAATCACGAAGGACTGAAGGACCTGCGCTGACGTCATAGTCATGTGACGACAGGTTCTACAGTACAGGGCAACGCGATCTCCCGGCAGCCAGAACGGAGCGAAGCAAGACACCAGGGGCCATCAGAAGGTAAGTATAGATTTATTTTTTTATTTTTAAACATTCTTACGGTCACACTATATAAATCCATGCCAGTTGCATGGATTTATATGGTGTGACCAAGTTGACAAGCACTTTCCAAGTGATGCTAAAAATCGCTTGGAAAGCGCTCGACACCCGCATACGGAAATGCATGTGAAGAACGCTTCACATCCGCATGTATTTGGCAGGAAAAACGCATGTACAATCTGCATGCGTTTTTTCTGCCAGGGAGATGCAGAAATGCTGCAGAAATGTTCTGCTTCATTTCTACATCGTGGGCACATAGCCTTAATTTCATGCCAATAGGATCTATTTTTCATGGGTCCATTCATTTATAAGTAATGATAGCCACTCGATTTTCTTTACTTAGCTGCTTTTTTCTTGCCATAATACAAATTCTAACAGTCTATTGAGTAGGACTATCAGCTGTGTATCCGCCAGACTTCTGCACAACACAACTGATGGTCCCAACCCCATTTATAAGGCAAGAAATCCCACTTAATAAACCTGTCAGGGCACACCTGTGAAGTGAAAACCATTTCTGGTGACTATCTCTTGAAGCTCATTAAGAGAATGCCAAGAGTGTGCAAAGCAGTCATCAAAGCAAAAGGTGGCTACTTTGAAGAACCTAGAATATAAGCCATATTTGCAGTTGTTTCACACTTTTTTGTTAAGTATATAATTCCACATGTGTTAATTCATAGTTTTGATGCCTTCAGTGTGAATGTACAATTTTCATAGTCATGAAAATACAGAAAAATCTTAAAATGAGAAGGTGTGTCCAAACTTTTGGTCTGTACTGTATGTTATATGTTCCCTCTGTAAGAAGATAACAAGCAGACTTTGGCTGTGTGCCCACGTTGCGGATTACAAGCGTTTTTGATGCGGATTTTCCGCAGCATAAACACTTGTAAAACGGTTGTCAATCCGCACCCCATGGTCCCCAATGAGAATCCGCAAGTTCTATGCCCATGCTGCGGATTTTTCCGCAGCGTTTATGCTGCGTTCAAAAATCCGCAGCATGTTCATTAATTTTGCGTTTCCGCATGCGGAATTGCCTTATTCAATGCATGAAAAAACACAAGGCAATTCCGCATGTCGAAAACGCGGGAGAGGACATGCGGAAATGAAGCAGAAATTTTCTGCTTCATTTCCGCAACGTGGGCACATAGCCTTTAAGTACACATGTTGCGCATGCACAAATAGTATGGCTCATTTCCTCTAACCCCAATCTAACACTGTACTAAACCAAACAGTATATATATGTATTTATTTTGATGTCAAAAGCCTGTAATACAAGCAAAGGTAGGGAATGCAGCAGCCATTTTGTGGTAAATCTGGTTAGTGAGAGGACGTCGCAAATGACAGCTTAGGCAATGAAAGTCGTGAAGTACTGAATAAAATTGTACAGATAGTGCGTGACAAAACAAAAGTGAACAAAGGTTAGCAACTATTTATCCATTGTCATATGTTGAGGTCACTTAATATCACTAAGGCTGTATTTGCATTAAAGAGGATGAATTCAGTCCCAGTGCCACACAGTTTTATTCAGGGCAATTGGAGGCTCTTGCAGTACTTCCAAAAAATGTGATTCTCGCAAACTGAAACAGTTCGCAAAGCTGGCTAATTTGAATTTCCAGATTTGCTCATTCCTAGTTGATATCCTTACAAAAACGTATGAGAGTTAAAGAGCTTGTCCAGTACTGTATATTGATGTTCTGTCCTTAGGATAGGTAGTCAATATGAGATCAGTGGGGGGTGAAACACCCGTAGCCCCTACAAATCAACTGTTTTCTGTGCTGGCAGCCGGATTTGCTCAATTACGGAGAGGAAATACACAACTCCGTCACCTGTATAGCGGCTACCTCTGCTGTCTGAAGATCCACCCCTTTTAACCCTGCGTCAGGAGCAATAAGCCTAACAGGCACAGTTCAAACATTTTTGTTTCCCCCTCCTCTCCAAGGCAGCAGGGGATCCCTCCCCTCCCAGTACCTTCCTATCTTTAGTTGTTGCTTGAAACACCCCCACTCAGTTTTACCACTGTTCCTGAGGAGAGCAGGTGTGACCTCCAGGGCCTCTCAGGCTCATTGCGCCTGTAGGTTCTCACTTTTCAAAGTTCATCCTTTTTTTTTTTTTTTTTAATCACAATTGTTTATTTTGCTCATTTTATGAATGAATGATGCAAAGTTTGTGCATATTAAGTAGAAATAAGTAAGGTTTTCTTATAAATGGCCTCTCAGGAACATTGTGCCCGAACACGAAATAATAATCTCTGATATGATAATATGCTCTGCCACCCTTGCTTTTCTCTTTGCCAATGTTTCTTCTGCTGAACTTTTAACGCCTGAATCTGAGTGAATATGTCTCTAGTAGCATTTAAGTGGGTTACAATTAAGTTTTTTTCCTAATTTTAATGTTTAGTAATAGTTATGTCCTAAAAACTGGAGGCTATTTGGCTGTAGTAGTGAAATTTGGGTACTTTTTGTTTTATTATGTTCATGGTTATAAAATGTTTTTTTTTTTTTGCATCTGGTTTCGTATACTCTCTTTTAATACATCCCTATGAAGGTCACTAATTAATTTTAGAGACCAGAAATCGAGATAATTAGATATTATAGGTGGTTTTCTAGCCTGTGCCTGTCAGACACACTGCGCCTGAACTCGGGAGTGCCATAGATGAGCCTGACCCAGTGTTTAATAACTAGTAGTGGATCTGTAGTACCCCGCTGAGGCCACTATACAGCTGATGGAGTTGTGTAGTTCTGCTCCGTTATTGACCACATCTGGCTGCCAAGAATAGCTGATCGGTGGGGGTGTCAGGTGTCACACCTTCACTGTTCAGATAGTAATAACCTATCCTAAGGCTTGGCCATTAATATAAATGTCCCAGACAAGCACTTTAATTTTACTTAAATACATATTTTTAGATTTCTAGAGGATGATTCTGGTGCACAGTATATTATGACATATACTTACATTTCCTGTTTAGGTTTTGAGTAGTAATCACTAGGAAAGGGCTAATGCTCTGTGTGCAATGAACAAGAAGCAGCAGGTTTAGCGCATTCCATGGTAAGCCCGTCTCCCCCAGCATTGTTGTGTTGCACATTCCTTCATGATTACATTTCTCATGTTCCGGTATGGGCAGTCCTACCTATTATTAGCTACATAAAAGCAACGAACTAATGTTGATCTACTATAGAAGAAGTATATAAAACATATGACTGCAAGCATTGAATAAAAATTATGTTGGGCAAACAAACTTTTAAAAAAATCTAATATTTAGAAAGCATCAATGGCAATGCACTAAGCAAGGTTGTTGGAAGAAATCAATTTAAAAGGCACAGATGAGTTACTTATGTCAGTTACTTTATAGAGTAACTCTTTAAGAGGAACTGTCAACTTTCCCGACACATCAGGTTTTTTCTTAATAAATATTTGCATTCCCCATTAAATAATTCTGCAGAATCTTTTCAGAACTTGGTATTGTGCCGTTTTGCTGCCAACCCTCCTAGAAATGTATAAATTGACAACTCGGTGTAAGTAGTTGGGCGTGTCTCTACAGTGAGACTGTCCAAACATCGTGGCCAGAGTAAAGGCCCCGTCACACATAAAGAGATCGCTAGCGAGATCGCTGATGAGTCACGGTTTGGTGACGCAATAGCGATCTCGCTAGCGATCTCGTTATGTCTGACAGGTAGCAACGATCAGGCCCCTGCTGTGAGATCGCTGATCGTTACAAAGCTTCCTGGACCATTCCTGGGTCGTTGCGCTCCCGCTGGGCAGTGTGCATCGCTGTATTTGACACCTTGTCAACGACCTCGCTAGCGATTCAGAACTGAGACACATTGAGGTGCATAAATTGGACTTTTCTGCGTTCATCGTCCCTGATTGGTGGTCGCTACTGCGTCCTTGTTTTTTCAGATCCCACCAGCGTTCTCCGGCTGTGACTCCACTTTGAACAAATCAGACATCTTTAGCGAAGTAGGTATTGTTTGGGGTCTCAAATGAGTTTCCATTTTTAATTCATTTATAGGACATCTACCAATTATCTGCTATCATTGCTCTTCAGGGAGGGAGGGAGGGCTTGGCTTCTATCTGTATATATATGCTTTTGCATGGGCAGATATTTTAGGGGTCTCGTGCACACACACACACACACAGCACGTTTTCTGACACGCTGTCGTGGCCAACCGCTTCAGAGTTTTTCATACGCCAATTAACATGAAGCTTAAATCAATAGACTGTTCTTTTGGCCTGTTGCACGCTTCAGAACTTTCTTCGTCGACGTGATGCAATTACGTACTGTCCGCCTGGCTTTGTGGACTCTGTGGACCGAGCCAATGGGGAAGTGGAGCTCGGTGAATAGCGTGCAAACGATCCTGCAATTGCAGGCCTTCAACCAGTGGGACATGGCAGAAACACCCATGATGCGAA
This sequence comes from Phyllobates terribilis, assembly GCF_046119375.1. Classification (NCBI taxonomy): domain Eukaryota; kingdom Metazoa; phylum Chordata; class Amphibia; order Anura; family Dendrobatidae; genus Phyllobates; species Phyllobates terribilis. The sequence continues at coordinate 481,555,794 of NW_027362761.1, read as the reverse complement.
GACCTGCCGCGACAACTGCTGCCAGTATTTTAACGGTCCTGGTGCCCCGTCACACATAACGAGATCGCTATTGAAGCCAAGCCCTCCCTCCCTGAAGAGCAATGATAGCAGATAATTGGTAGATGTCCTATAAATGAATTAAAAATGGAAACTCATTTGAGACCCCAAACAATACCTACTTCGCTAAAGATGTCTGATTTGTTCAAAGTGGAGTCACAGCCGGAGAACGCTGGTGGGATCTGAAAAAACAAGGACGCAGTAGCGACCACCAATCAGGGACGATGAACGCAGAAAAGTCCAATTTATGCACCTCAATGTGTCTCAGTTCTGAATCGCTAGCGAGGTCGTTGACAAGGTGTCAAATACAGCGATGCACACTGCCCAGCGGGAGCGCAACGACCCAGGAATGGTCCAGGAAGCTTTGTAACGATCAGCGATCTCACAGCAGGGGCCTGATCGTTGCTACCTGTCAGACATAACGAGATCGCTAGCGAGATCGCTATTGCGTCACCAAACCGTGACTCATCAGCGATCTCGCTAGCGATCTCGTTATGTGTGACGGGGCCTTAAGAATCCACCTTTTAACAAAGGGGAACGGCAACACCGAGTTGTTCATTCATTCATAAAGTTCTGGAAGGAATAACACAGGAACGGCACAATGCAGAATTAAGAGAAAATTGTTCCAGAATTGTTATTTCATGGAGAATACAAGAATTTACTAAAACATATATGTCAGGAGCAGTGACAAAACCTCGTTAAATAGAGGAAATGTGAGGTTGTGCACACTGCATAGTTAATAAATGTGACACAGTATAATATGATTAAGACAGTGTTCGGAAGTAAGTCATACATAGATATCCGCATAACCAACCATGTAAGTTTCCCCAGACATACTTCTCTTTATACTCCATATGTACATTGTCAGCATATCTCACATACATCATGGTGACATATATCCCAGTAATAACACGTAATTTGTAACCCTGTCATGTGCAATACCATGGAGCAGCCGGATGTAGATGCATGACTGTCATTCATGATATTTCATTTCTGCAAAGTTTAGTAGAAGATATTCCCATTTGTGGCCAACTGGTCTATATGATCATATGACATGTGAAGATGTAATGATATTATCCAAGAGTTTACAATGCAATATTGCATCTGTAAAATTCTGGACATTTCATCTGATAAATCTATACAATAAGGCTCCAAAAGGCTTGAGTAAACTACATCATAACTCCTGAAGAAAACAGACGTCAATGGAGCGCGCCCAGCACTCGTGCATTGCACGGTGAATCCAGCATTACTGATCACCTTACTGAGTTCCTTTTTTTGTCAAACATAATTCTGTCTTAGTCAGACATATACATTATTTAAGAAAATACTTTCATCTTACTAGGCAATGCCAAGTATTCATATTATAATCACCATCTTTTTTCCATAAGTAAATATACTTAAATCAGTAATACAAACCATTTTCTTGCTTAAAACGTAGTCAAAAAGGAAGGCACTTTGGTAATGGTTGCTTACTAAAGACAATATGGCCAGGATACACCATCATATTTTAAGTTATTTGGATCCAAGTGCCGCGATCCCAGTTAGTCACTTATTTCCTGCACAGCAGCACCCACATTACCATATCCAACATTTCTGCCTGATTAGATAGTAAGGCTAATAATCTGGACATTTTTTTTTTTTTTTTTTTATATATTATACATACCAAAACTTTATGTGAGTAATCACGTGAATCATGCGACTTCATCTGCCAAACAGAACACAAAATATCAGGTTATTTCATCATTAACATAAAAATAATAGTAAAAATTCACTGATATAAACTAAAAAAATCATTAAGGCCAGATTCATCAAGAAGTTTATGCCAATTCTCTGGTGTAAAACTGCCCAACTTTTTTCCAAATCCAAAAGTTGAGTAAAAAATTTGTGGCTTTTTGAGTTTTTACTCCAGTCTCAGCCAGTTTTGCCAACTTGCCAAAATGTGGGGGTCACTCCGGCGGGTTGGGCCCAGCATGCATGTATATGGGAGAGTAAGGAGGAAAAGCTACCTTTGTTGCTATGAAGGTATATAGATTTGATTGCAGCTCAAGAATTAGTGCATAGCTGTACAATTGCAGTCAGGCATATCTTTCTCAATTGGGTTTTAGAGAAAAATTGTTTTACAAACCAGCCAGGGACCATGTGAAGAGACCTGACTAGTCCAGCGCAGCTCCCGGATGGCTTTTTCGACACCACTCTATTTGATTGACAGGTCTCTCCCATGTGTACGCATAAGGAGAGACATGACATTCAACTGAAGTGAGGAAAGAGCGTTTCAGAGAAAGACATACCTGGCTGCAGTCGCACACACAGTGTTTGATTCCTGGTTTGGGCAGCATTGATCAAGTGACAGATTCCCTACCTAGTTTGGACAATATAGTTGTGGCATATGGTATATTAACCCCTTTAAGATTTGGTCATGTTTGCATTCAAAGCACCATAATGTGTTTATTTTCCTGTAAACATAGCTGTTTGTGGGCTTGGTACTTTTTTTTTCCATTATATTTACTAGCATAATCATTTGGAATACAGAGTAATACAAGGCACTACAGTCTGTAAGTGGTAGAGTGACAGGCATCCAACCTACTAGGCCTCATGTCTGTTTTTACCATCAGTGTGTATGCCAAAAATAATACAAATTTTCCAAACTTCTCCCAGCCATTAAAAGATAAAAAGCAAATAGCCTTGAATGACAGACACACACACACACACACACACACACACACACACACACACACACGGTGTCCAGATGGTAGCTTTTATTTTTGATGGACCAATTAACTTTAAAAGGGGTTGTCGAGCCTTTGGATAAAAGCGTGCAGTCAGTATGTGACTGCAGACTTGTGAATCCTCACATCTTGCGCACTGCGAGGATTCTCTGGTGCTGGGAGCAGTGGGCACGTGACTGCAAGTATGAAATTTCTATATATGCGGTCATGTGCTGACTAGAAGGGTGCGGCCTTACTCAATGCAAGTGTATTGAGCGAGGCCAGATGAGTCTAGTCAGAATGTGGGCAGAAATGTGCAAATCGCATAGTTGCGGCCACATGACTGCCCGCTCCAGATGCTGGAGAGTCCTTGCAGAGTACGCAATGTGAGGATTCACAAGTCTACAGCCACATAGAACCATGATTAAAGAGGTTTACGCTGCCTTAAACTACAAGTCTGCAGTCAGTCTGACTGCAGACTTGTGAATCCTCACATTGTGAATACTGCGATCTATGAGGAGGTGGTCATGTGACCGCAAGTATGCGATTTGCATACTTCTGACCACATTCCGGCCTCAATAAAGACACTTCCATTGAGCAAGGCCACACCCATCTAATCGGCACGTGACCGTTTGTATGCAAATCATAAACTTGTGGCCAGGCGCCCGCCGATTCCAGCTCTAGACAATCCTCGCAGTTCATGCGATGTGAGGATTCACAAGTCTGCAGTCACAGAGTGATGGCACATTTGTAGACTAAGGTCAGACAACCTCTTTGATGCATCAAATATTAACAAAAGATGAAAAATATACCAAAAACAGCGAACCAGAAAAAGCAGAAACCAAAGGATCAAAGCAAATTAAAGGGAGATTCTCCCTATTCACTTGGATAGGGAATGACTTGCTGATTGTCGGGGGTCCAGCTGCAGAGAACCCAGTGATCCCGAGATCAGGGCTTTGGAAGCCCAAGAATGGTACTATGTAAACCCGATAGGAATGGAGCAGCGGTGTACATGCTCAGCCTCCTCTCCATTCATGGTCGATGAATATAGTTGAATGCAGAGCTTGGCAGCCCTAAAGACAATTAATGCAACAGAGGCAGAACTCCTGCACCTCTGCTCCATTAAAGATGGGTCTCCAGATCCCGATTTTTGCGTTTCCAAAAGCCCAATGTTGGGATTGCTGGCAATCCCAGAGGTCAGGCCCCTACGAATCAGCAAGATATCCATAGGACAATTTTTGGGGGAATAACCCATTAACCTAATACAGGATACCTAAATAAGTACTAAAATAACGTACCTCATGTTCAATGTATTCGCGTCTCTTGCGGGCACTCTCATGTCGCCAAAGCTTCAAGGAAACAAGTCCACTGATTAAATAGACTAACATAATGACAAACAAGAAGATTATGGCCGCCGTCTGCCCCCCTTCCACGCGACAGAATGTGGAATATAAGGGGTTGTTGAAGAAGGAATAGTAGCACAGTCCTCCTCGGTTTGTGTCATTGACGTACACAATGGCTGCCGCCATATAGAGAACAAACAAGCAGATGTTAATCCCAAACTCTGTTAGCGGCCACCAGTTAGAATCCAGGAGAATTGTCCTGTAGTACATGGACATGCCGAGCACCAGGAGGATTATAGTAGTTAGCCATGCCAAGCCTGCCACTACTAGTATAAAGGGAGTCTTGGGGCCACCATAGTAGTATCCCCCTTGTAAACTAGCAGTGTATGAATATGGCTGCGAGTAACCAAACATATTGTACCATTCATTGTCCTTGTGGATATAAGCTGTAACACAGGCAAAAACACCAGCTCCGAGCAAGAGTTCCACAACGCCCAGTATTCTCAGCAATCCGGCCCATGACTTCATGTAAGAGTATCGCAAGTTGTACTCTTCTACCCTCGCACTATAGGTTTTCACAGTCTGCGTCTGGTGACCCAGAGACCCGAATGGATCATCGGCAATCATGGCCTCAACTTCTTTCTTAGAGTTGTAGCTACCACCAGAACCTCCATATGGGTCTCGGTACGAACTCCCAACCAATTTTGAATCCACAACTAAGCTTTTTCCATGAGGTCCAGAAGCGGGGAGGGACGGAGAACGAGGTGGTGAACAACGTTCTCCACCAGAAATGTAGTTAATATCAGAAATGGGCTCTTCCCATGGAGTCTCTCTTTTACTCTTGAAAATGTTTTTCCAGGAATCTGGAATAAAACGGCGTACAGGTCTCAGTTCAAGTGAAGTGACTGGTTCCTCACTGTCGCTTGGAAAGAAGTCCGTCCCAAATGGAGGACTAAGTGGCAGTGGAGGTGGTGGCAATGGATCTGCACTCAAAGCCAACTGTCCATCCTGTAATGTCTGCAGATTACCTCTTGGCTCATATGACTCAACTGGCACTTGGTCATATTGGACACCACGGCCATTTGTAGCTCTGTGTTTGGATCTTGGTGCTGAAGATGATTCTACTCCAGACATTTGCGTATGCTTGAAGAACACAAAATGACAGTATGAAAACCAACATAGAGGAAATAAATACAACAGCAGCAACTACAAAAGTATTTCTGGGAATTCGCTACAATGTATTAGTCCGGAGTCTAGGCTGCTTAGCAGCTCCATACTGGATAAAACAGCTGAGATCAAGGCTAGCTATGTACAGGCGTGCAGCCTATAAATGTGTGCAGGAATCTTCTCATTCACTGACAGTAACAAATATCCTCAAATGATGAGGAATAGAAACACATTACATTAGACAGTAATCCAACGTTCATTTTATTTATTTAAAGCTTCTTTAATCAGTCCAGTCAGTAGTGTATACAATTTTTTAATATACTTAGTGATTCAGTATAACAGATCTCTGTTTGCAGTCAGTAACCATTAAAGGGAACCTGTCGGATGATTCATGCTGCCCAAACCAAGGGCAGAGTGATTCAGACACCGGCTCTGGTTTTGCTGCATGGTTCCACAGAAAACAGTTTAAAACTGTGGCCATGGCTGATGTAACTAAGTTGACTACTACAAAAAGCCAGTTCCTGTCTGCTTCTCCTCTCCCAATCCCCTGGACTGACAGATACCTCCCTATGTTTGTGTATAGGGAGAAACCTGTCAGTCAAAAAGACTAGGATAGGAAGAAAGCACTGGAGACAAGCATTTAAGACCAGCCGTCCTAGTAACATTGTTTCTGGCTGCCAGGTGTTTGCTATCCCATCTGAGAGAAGCATGATGTAGGGGCAGAGGCTCTAATTCTAGCAATGTATCTGTAACGTGGCGGGGGGCAGTAGCCATGGGTGAGGTACTCATGTTCTTTGCCCTGGCACCAAATATGTGGGTCTGCTTACTTATCAGACCGTAGGTCTGCTTCTACTGCAGGCTGGGCCCCATCTGATTTCCTGACAGGGAAACTATCTGTCCCTTCACTTTAGCCCCTCCCACTCAGGGCTAGTCCCAACTATTAACCCTAACTCCCTGTTGCTGGGCAGAACACAACCTATCAGTAATAACACACATTAGTAAACATGTCGCACATAAAATACATTGCATCGGTACACGTGTCTTTCAGGGGAAAGTGTGCAACACTTCCATCTTCTTACATATCACTTATTGAGCTGCTTGCTGTCATTTTGATAAATCACTGTTTTCTCTGCTGCAGATGTAGCAGTTACATGAACACGGAGCCCTGTACAACCCCGCCCCCAATTGGCAGCCTTCTGTCCATGTACAGTCTACACAGAAAGCTGCCAATCAGTGATGGGGGTGGGGGTTATACAGAGCTAATGAATATGGAGGACTACATGCCAGCTTTTTATACTAGTCCTCTAGCGATAATCTACTGCTGATAAAACAATGATTTTATCTAAACTACAGCAAGCAGCCCAGTAAGTGACACATCGCTGGAATCAGGCTCTCGGTCTCTACATTATGCTGCTCTCAGATTAGGTGACAAAAACCTGCTGGCAGATTCCCTTTAAGTTTTCTCTGAAAATACCACAGCTGAAAGGTTCCCTTTAAGGACCGGGCCTATTTTGTCCTTTATGACCAAAACAATTTTTTTTTTGTTTGATTGCCATATTTGGAAAGCTATAAAAATACTAATAAAATTAACACTATTGTACAGCTGTATAAAAACTTGTTTTTTTGCAGGATCTATTTTGCGGTACATATAAAAGTTATTAACTAAGTTTTACACCTCATTATGGGGAGGAATAAAAAATAAAACAAATATTTTGTGGATCAGTGCAAGTCCAATTTTTATATAGTTTTACGCTTTGCTACTTTAAAAAAAAAATACATGATAATAAAAACAAATATTTTTTACAATTTGTTTTTTTATTTGCACATTTTTCTTTTAATCTTTTAAGCCTCATGACACTCTCATATAGTCTAAAAAAGGGTAAGTGGCTTACAACATATTTACCAAAAATGTCGTGCTGCAGCTATGCCAGGTACAAGCTGACAGTTACTAGGTGATTCATCAATACAGTCCATGATACTATCCAGATCATCTATTAAACATCAACGTTTCACTTTTTAAATAAATTATAAATATATATAGAAAATGTCTAAAGAAAAGAAATGATAAACTTCACACTGACTAATTCCCATCCATGCAGTTGATCGGGAGTACAAGGCAGACATAGGCCAGTATATATTACCTTTATTAGTAGATAACCTGATAACGACCAAGAGCCAGTGTAATTTTACAGAATGGAATTAGAGGGGTGGTCCAAAGGCAAAGTGATTTTCATTCTAAACCCCTGTCTATTTAGTGCCATAATCTAAACTATTTTCTACTTGCATTAAAAATCCCCTATCCTTCCCTAACTACACTATCTAACTGCTTTTGTCCCCCCCCCCCCACTACTTCCTTTTTGCTAATGCTTCTATTGAGAATCCCAGTGCATAGTGAGATACTCAAACAAAGCGTCACCAGGGGGCAGAGGATGCGGTCATAGCAGCAGCCCCTGCCCCCTACCTGAAACGAAGAGTCACCAGAGATGCTCGTTTCAGGGGCTGGACTAGTCCCTGTGCGAGGTGCACAATGACAGCGCGCTCTCTGTTGTCAGCTCAGATCAGTAATGATGAACGAGCATGCTCGCCACTGCTCGGTACTCGCCCGAGCATCTCAGTACTCGAGATGCTTGGAGCTCGCCGAGTACTTGCGCGATGCTCGGGCAGGAGCTTGGGTCCCCGTGCTGCATGTTTGGCGCTATTTAGAGCACCAATCATGCAGGGATTGTCTGCCACTCACTGTAATGTCACAGCCATGGTGGTTGTGGCATTACAGTGATTGCCCAAATCGATGGGAACAGTGCTCACAGTGAAACATGAAAAGCCGGCAATTCATCAGCGGCATACACCGGTACCCGACAATGTAGAACAGAAAGAATAGAGCATCACATATAGATTAGATAGATAGAAACATGTCAGTCACATATATAAGACGTAGAGTGACAGTGTTGGTTACTGTACTTGTCATTTAGTGTTAAAATAAAGGATTTATTAAAAAAAAAAATTGACGTAGGGTTCCCCGTAATTTTAGTCTCTAGCGGAGGTTAAGCAGACGGCTGGGGCAGATGTTTGAAGCCTGGGAAGGGGGTAATACCCACAGAGCTTCCCAGGCTACTAATATCAGCCCCCAGCTGAATACTTAGGCTTTACCAGCTATTAAAATGGGGGACCCCCCCAAAAAAATGACGTGGGGTCCTCCATATTTTAATAGCTAGCAAAGGCTAGGCAGACAGCTGGGGGCTGATATTAATAGCCCAGGAAGGGTGCCATGAATATTGGCCCCCTCCCAGGCTAGAAACACCAGCCGTCAGCCGCCCCAGAAATGGCGCATCCATAGGATGCGCCAATTCTGGCACTTAGCCTCGCTCTTCCCACTGCCCTGTAGCGGTGGCAGTGGGGTAATAGGGTTGGGGTTGATGTCAGCTTATAATGCCAGCTGACATCAAGCCCAGGTTAGTAATGGAGAGGCGTCTATAAGACACCCCCATTACTAACCCCATAGTCAAAGTAAAAAAAACCAAACAAACACAAACACCCAGAATAAAGTCCTTTAATTGAAATAAACACACAATTCTTTAATGTTCTAAATTAAACCATACTTACCGTCACGCCCATTCCAGCTGAAGCCAACGATCTCCTGCAATAAAAATAAAATAATAAACCAACCTCATCCTTACCTTTCCATGGTTCCCAGGACGGCTCCAGCTCTGCTACATTCACATGACAGGCTGGATCGCAGCCGAAAGCTGCCATCCAGCTTGCCATGCCGCAGACACTGGGAAGAGCAGGCATGCTTGCGCTCCTTAGTGTCTGGCAGTGACGGCATCCAGATGAGCCGATTTCATGTCCAATGAACTCGGCTCACCTCATGCACGTCACTGACAGCGTGGGAGAATTCTCCTACGCTCAGCGCTTGAGCAGGAGAATTCACCCACGCTGGGATGGCATTGAGATGACAGGCTGGATCGTAGCTGAGCGCTGCCATCCAGCATGCCATCCTTCATAGACACTGCAGAGCGCAGGCATGCTTGCGCTCTGCAGTGTCTCTGAAGGATGACAAGCTGGATGGCAGCGCTCAGCTACGATCCAGCCTGTCATCTCAATGCCATCCCAGCGTGGGTGAATTCTCCTGCTCAAGCGCTGAGCGCAGGAGATTTCTCCCAAGCTGTCAGTGACGTGCATGAGGTGAGCCGAGTTCATTGGACATGAACTCGGCTCATCTGGATGCCGTCACAGAGAGACACTGAGGAGCGCAAGCATGCCTGCGCTTCTCAGTGTCTGCGGCATGGCAAGCTGGATAGCAGCTTTCGGCTGCGATCCAGTATGCCATGTGAATGTAGCAGAGCTGGAGCCGTCCTGGGAACTATGGAAAGGTAAGGATGAGGTTGGTTTATTATTTTATTTTTATTGCAGGAGATCGTTGGCTTCAGTTGGAATGGGCGTGACGGTAATTATGGTTTAATTTAGAACATTAAAGAATTGTGTGTTTATTTCAATTAAAGGACTTTATTCTGGGTGTTTGTGTTTTTTTTTAACTTTGACTATGGGTTTAGTAATGGGGGTGTCTTATAGACGCCTCTCCATTACTAACCTGGGCTTGATGTCAGCTGGCATTATAAGCTGACATCAACCCCAACCCTATTACCCCACTGCCACCGCTACAGGGCAGTGGGAAGAGCGAGGCTAAGTGCCAGAATTGGCGCATCCTATGGATGCGCCATTTCTGGGGCGGCTGGTGTTCCTAGCCTGGGAGGGGGCCAATATTCATGGCACCCTTCCTGGGCTATTAATATCAGCCCCCAGCTGTCTGCCTAGCCTTTGCTAGCTATTAAAATAGGGGGGACCCCACGTCATTTTTTTAGGGGTTCCCATTTTAATAGCTGGTAAAGGCTAGGTATTCAGCTGGGGGCTGATATTAGTAGCCTGGGAAGCTCCGTGGGTATTACCCCCTTCCCAGGCTTCAATCATCTGCCCCAGCCGTCTGCTTAACCTCCGCTAGAGACTAAAATTATGGGGAACCCCACGCCAATTTTTTTTTTTAATAAATCCTTTATTTTAACACTAAATGACAAGTACAGTAATCAACACTATCACTGTACTTATTATATATGTGACTGACATGTTTCTATCTATCTAATCTATGTGTGATGCTCTATTCTTTCTGTTCTAAATTGTCGGGTACCGGTGTATGCCGCTGATGAATTGTTGGCCAGCTTTTTTAAAGAGACGGGTGCATGAAAATCGGACGGCACTAGTGTGTTCCAAGTGCCCTGCTATGTTTTTCATGCACCCTCCTATATACCCTGCCTGTCTGCCTATATATTCTGCCTGCCTGACGTTTAATTGAGCACTGTTCCCATCGATTTGGGCAATTTTTGACCTTCTGCAGACCGCCGGGGGGGACCACCAGAAAAATGCTCGAGTTTCCCATAGACTTACATTGGGCTCGTTGCTCGGGTCGAGCACCCGAGTATTCCAATGTGCTCGACCCGAGCTTCGAGCACCCGAGCATTTTAGTGCTCGCTCATCACTACAGATCAGCAGTAATGAGCCATAAACAGAGTGAGGTCACAATACCCGGCGTCCAGAGACCAGTGACGTCATTGCGGGGCGGCTCTGATCCCTGCACACGGGGTATTTGGGCACTGCTCTGTTGCCAGCTCGTTACTGCTGTTCTGAGCTGACAACAGAGAGCGTGCCGTCATTGTGCACATCGCACAGGGACTAGTCCAGCCCCTGAAATGAGCATCACTGATAATGCTTTGTCTCAGGGAGGGGGCAGGGGCAGTGAAAGCAGCCTCTGCCCCCTCATGACACTTCGTTTGAGTATCCCAGCATGCACTGGGATTCTCAAATGAAGCATCATCAAAAAGAAAGTAAGAAAAAAAATAAAAACATTTAGTGTAGTTAGGGAAGGATAGGGAATTTTTAATGTAAGTATATTAGAAAATACTTTAGATTATGGCACAAAATACAGATTTAGAATGAAAATGACTTCGTCTTCGGACCACCCCTTTAATCTAGCAGGAGCAGGTGAAGTGCCCAGCTATCAAGACATTGCTGAGGGTTCTGAAGAGAAGACAGGAGCGGTTTGTTACCACTGCTGTTTTCCCACTTACCTGAGTGGAGTAGCACTATGTAGTGAACAGGAGCATCGCCAGCGCCAATGCTGGTGTCAGACCTGATGATCACAGGGTGGCTGCAAGCAAAGCAGAGCTAATATATCTAGTAGGCGCTGGTCAGATTTGTCAGTGACTTCTGTCACCATAGTGGGCAATTTTCCCCTGTAAATTGGGCTACTATGGGTGCACAATAAATAATATAGTAGAATACATATCACAAAAAACACCTATATGAATATTAGTTATCTACTTGAATGTAATAACCGCTTATTTGGCGTAAAATGAGAACAGTAAAAAAAAGAAAAAAAAAAAAAGATATAAAATGACAGTATTTTATACATACCCCCAAACAGCGCTGAAAAATACTAGTTTGTCTCACATAAAGTAAAGACTCATAACTCATAAGTGAAAAATAAAATTAAGGCAGCTGAAATGCAAAGAGGCAAAAAGGAAATAAAAACTTGGCCGGTCATTAGGGGATAAAACTTTTGTTGGCCCCGATACACATCTGTCATTCTAAGTCTCAGACGAGTTCTCATTGCATAGAAACACAACATGAAGTGACACAGTGAGGAATGATCAGTCTCTATATGAGGTCTGCGGCTCTTGTCTTACTACAATGCTGGGAGTTGTAGTCCCACAGGTTGTAGAACACTGCACAATAGAAATTCATCATTACCAAGTGTAAGTAATTGAGATCAGGACAAATATAGAAAGGACTGAATAACATGTAGCGAGTCCTCACCGGCTGTGTGCTGTGAGCAGGTCAGAAGCTGCAGTCTATCATGTCTCCTCGGGACAGTCTCTCAGCTCTTCTCTCTCTCACCCTATAAAGCTTGCACCTTGCTCTTCTTGTTATCCCTGCTGCTGTCTAATCCCGGGACTAGTGACGGTCTCCGCACACAGCGCTCTCCTCCATACACAGCAGCACTCTCACCTGCAAGCTGCACTCTCTCCGGGGACGGCTTCCTCTCTCTCGGTCACATGACTCTCTTCCTATCCCAGGCTGACGTCATGGCCGGCCCCGCCCCCTCCGCAGGTAGCTGGGCAGGACCCTGACTCACCTTCTGTACTGGGTGTAGTGCTGGCTGCTCACTCGCGCCCTCTGGTGTCCGCTCTGGTGCTGACACTATTACACATTATTACAGCTTGCAGCAGCTGGCGCCGTGTACAGTCATGGCCAAAAGTTTTGAGAATGACACCAAAATTATGTTTTCACATGATTTGCTGGCCTCTGGTTTTTATTAGTGTTAGTCTGATGTTTATATCACATACAGAAATATAATTGCAATCATATTATGAGTACCAATAGGTTATATTGACAGTTAGAATGAGTTAATGCAGCAAGTCAATATTTGCAGTGTTGCCCCTTCTTCTTCAAGACCTCTGTAACTCTCCCTGGCATGCTCTCAATTAACTTTTGGACCAAATCCTGACTGATAGCAGTCCATTCTTGCATAATCAATGCTTGCATTTCGCCAGAATTTATTGGTTTTTGTTTGTCCACCCGCCTCTTGATGATTGACCACAAGTTCTCATTGGGATTAAGATCTGGGGAGTTTCCAGGCCATGGACCCAAAATCTCTATGTTTTGTTCCATGAGCCATTTAGTTATCACCTTTGCTTTATGGCAAGGTGCTCCATCATGCTGGAAAAGGCATTGTTGGGCGCCAAACTGCTCTTGGACGGTTTGGAGAAGTTGCTCTTGGAGGACATTCTGGTACCATTCTTTATTCATGGCTGTGTTTTTAGGCAAGACTGTGAGTGAGCCGATTCCCTTGGCTGAGAAGCAACCGCACACATGAATGGTTTCAGGATGCTTTACAGTTGGCATGAGACAAGACTGGTGGTAGCGCTCACCTCTTCTTCTCCGAATAAGCTGTTTTCCAGATGTCCCAAACAATCGAAAAGGGGATTCATCAGAGAAAATGACTTTGCCCCAGTCCTCAGCAGTCCACTCCCTGTACCTTTTGCAGAATATCAGTCGGTCCCTGATGTTTTTTCTGGAGAGAAGTGGCTTCTTTGCTGCCCTCCTTGAAACCAGCCCTTGCTCAAAGAGTCTCCGCCTCACAGTGCGTGCAGAAGCACTCACACCAGCCTGCTGCCATTCCTGAGCAAGCTCGGCACTGCTGGTAGTCTGATCCCGCAGCTGAAACAGTTTTAAGATATGGTCCTGGCACTTGCTGGTCTTTCTTGGGCGCCCTAGAGCCTTTTTGACAACAATGGAAGCTCTCTCCTTGAAGTTCTTGATGATGCGATAGATTGTTGACTGAGGTGCAATCTTTGTAGCTGCGATACTCTTACCTGTTAGGCCATTTTTGTGCAGTGCAATGATGGCTGCATGTGTTTCTTTAGAGATAACCATGGTTAACTGAAGAGAAACAATGATACCAAGAACCAGCCTCCTTTTAAAGTGTCCAGTAATGTCATTCTTACTTAATCATGACTGATTGATCGCCAGCCCTGTCCTCATCAACACCCACACCTGTGTTAATGGATCAATCACTAAAACGATGTTAGCTGCTCCTTTTAAGGCAGGACTGCAATGATGTTGAAATGTGTTTTGGGGGTTAAAGTTCATTTTCTGGGCAAATATTGACTAGGCAAGTACCGTAATTGCTGTTAAGCTGATCACTCTTTGACATTCAGGAGTATATGCAAATTGCCATTACAAAAAATGAAGCAGTAAACTTTGGAAAAATTACTATTTGTCTCATTCTCAATACTTTTGGCCATGACTGTACAGAACAAGCGGTACAAACTGATTTAGTTGTGTAATATGTTTATAACTAAAGAGAGCTGGAGAAAACTGAAGATGTTTCCAGTAACATACAAGTTAATAATGCTGTGTGATATTTTGTATTCTGTACACAAGATGCTGAGAGGGGATACTGTACAAGAAAGAAGTGATTTGGCGCTAACAGAACTCCTCAATTCAGGCAAAAAGGACGCACCATGTGACTACCAGGATTAGTAGTCACTTACTACTTGCCAACCATTTGCCTGTTATTTTTACAGCCAAATCACAGCTTTAAAATAGTCGTACAAATTAATTATTTTGGTCTTGAATGAAGATTTAGCTTTTACCCTTTCATAACCATGTAACAGGAATAGATGTAATGGAGGCCAGATGTTCTCTGGAGCGGGCTCAGGAGCTGAACCTGCTCCATATAATGCGGGTGCCTGCTGTAATACAGAGTAGTGTTTGGAATTTACTTAATTGCTGCCCTTTACCCACTTTGATGCCGCTGTCAGTTCCTCAGACACAGATCTAGTTTCTGCTTGCTAGTAAATGTTTTATATTACCTCAAAGCTGGATTCACAGCTACACTGCTTAGTACGGCTATATAATGTCCTTCATGCTGTTGCTTCTAAACATGTGTAATGGCACACTGTCAGTGGAATTCTGGCAGCAGTTAAAATGGTTTCCAATGGCAGGCTTTGCGCTAGCCACTTTGTCTAGCAGGTCCCAGGGGAACCCTGGCCTTCATCCTTTAACACCTGTACAAGGATCTGGACTCAAACAGGGGCCCCTGTGTTGAGTCGGAATGGCTGCTGGCCGGTGGGGTGGGCTGGCAGTGGAGGGTCAGGAAGCTGGATCAGTACCAAGAGGTTAAGATAGGAACTGTATGGAGGATCATGGTACACTCATTATATTGCGTGGAGGACCATGGAGTGTGCATTATACTATATGGAGGATTATGGGGGGTGCATTATACTATATATGGAGCATTATGGGGTGTGCATTATACTATATGGAGGATTATGGGGGGTGCATTATACTATATGGAATACTATGTGTGGCCATTATAATGTGTGTGGGGGGGGCATTGTACAGTATGCAAGCAATTATACAGTGTATAGATTTGTGTGGGGGCGATTATACTGTTTGGGGGGCTGCGTGGGGGCCATTATACTGTTTGGAGGGCTAGTGCGGGCCATTATACTGTATGGTGAGGTGTGGGGGCCATACATATACTGTATGTTGTATACTGTATGTTGGGAGTTGATGTGGGGTACAGTAGGGTCATTATTAGTGTTGAGCGAACATGCTCGACACTGCTCGGTACTCGCCCGAGCATCACGCTACTCGGGATGTTCGGCGAGCACCGAGCATTTCCGGGTTACTCGGGCGGGAGCTCGGGTCTCCGCCCTGCATGTTTGGCGCTCTTTACAGAGCCAATGAACATGCAGGGATTGCCAGCCAGTCACTGTAATGTTGCAGCCATGTTGGTTGTGGGCATTACAGTGATTGGCTGGCCACACAGCGTCACCTCGAGTATTTAAAACCGGGCGCCGCCATCTTGGACACAGTCGCTCCGGATTAGACAGTGTAGGGACAGTGCTGCTGATTTAGGGAGAGATATAAACTGCGAAATAGTTAGTGTAGGGTCTGTAAAGGCTGCCAGAACAAACAAACAGTCCTTTTCAGGACTAATATTCTTCCCAGATACCAGGCAGGCAGGCTGTATAGGAGACACAGTGGTTATACCAGCAAACGCTGCATTACAGTCCTGTGTGCTCCTGTTGCTGAAATTGCTGGACTTAGCACCAGGTGTCGGGGGCCAGGAAAAATCCTTTTTTTTTCATCTAAATCCTCCTTTTTTTTTCCTCCTTCACACTGTACAAATACCCATCTTATTAACCTTTTGGTGTCCCCCCCCCCCCCAAAAAAAAAGCGTATCTCTGATTTTTCAGACACAAATATAACTGTTGAAAATAGTCTGGTGTAGGCTAGAGAAACAGAAGTGTTGTTTTGCACTTCCACGGTTCAAACCTCTGTATTATCCATTTTGGGCCATTTGTATCTAAAAAAAAAACAGTTTGAGTGTGTCGCTCACTGTTCAGCCGCATATCATATATTTAAAAAAGTGTGGTATACCCCAGTAAACAATAACTGTGGTTTTGCCATCCCACGGTAAAAAATCTCTATTATTCAGGTTTTGGTATATTTTCCGTAAAGAAAAACAGTAGTGTCTCCTGACTGTTGTGACACAAAAATATATCTGTTGAAAATAGTCTTGTGTAGGCCCGACATTCCAGTGTGGTTTCGCAGTTCCACGGGTCAAATCGCTGTACTATCCAGTTTTGGGCCTTTGGTATCTAAAAAAAAAGCAGTTTGAGTGTGTCGCTCACTGTTCAGCCGCAAATATCTCTATTTAAAAAAGTGTGGTATACCCCAGTAAACAATAACTGTGGTTTTGCCATCCCACGGTAAAAAATCTCTATTATTCAGGTTTTGGTATATTTTCAGTAAAGAAAAACAGTAGTGTCTCCTGACTGTTGTGACACAAAAATATATCTGTTGAAAATAGTCTTGTGTAGGCCCGACATCCCAGTGTGGTTTTGCAGTTCCATGGGTCAAATCGCTGTACTATCCAGTTTTGGGCCTTTGGTATCTAAAAAAAAAGCAGTTTGAGTGTGTCGCTCACTGTTCAGCCGCAAATATCTCTATTTAAAAAAGTGTGGTATACCCCAGTAAACAATAACTGTGGTTTTGCCATCCCACGGTAAAAAATCTCTATTATTCAGGTTTTGGTATTTTTTTCCGTAAAGAAAAACAGTAGTGTCTCCTGACTGTTGTGACACAAAAATATATCTGTTGAAAATAGTCTTGTGTAGGCCCGACATCCCAGTGTGGTTTCGCAGTTCCATGGGTCAAATCACTGTACTATCCAGTTTTGGGCCTTTGGTATCTAAAAAAAAAGCAGTTTGAGTGGGTCGCTCACTGTTCAGCCGCAAATATCTCTATTTAAAAAAGTGTGGTATACCCCAGTAAACAATAACTGTGGTTTTGCCATCCCACGGTAAAAAATCTCTATTATTCAGCTTTTGGTAGTTTTTTCCGTAAAGAAAAACAGTAATGTCTCCTGACTGTTGTGACACAAAAATATATCTGTTGAAAATAGTCTTGTGTAGGCCCGACATCCCAGTGTGGTTTTGCAGTTCCATGGGTCAAATTGCTGTACTATCCAGTTTTGGGCCTTTGGTATCTAAAAAAAAAGCAGTTTGAGTGTGTCGCTCACTGTTCAGCCGCAAATATCTCTATTTAAAAAGTGTGGTATACACCAGTAAACAATAACTGTGGTTTTCCTCTTCCACGGTTCTAATCTACTCTTTATTACCCTTTTTCCATTGATAGTGCAAGTGTGAGCTATTTTACTTCATTTACAATGGGCAAGGCGCGTGGCAAGGGATGTGGAAGTGGACGTTCTGGTGATGGTTCGTGCAGAGGATGGGGCCGTGGCCAAGGTGAAAATGTGCCACAACCAACAGCCACATCTTCTCGCTCCCACTTCTTGACCGAATTACTAGGGAAGCACAGAACAACACCAGTATTGAGAACTGATCAGTGTGAACAGGTTATTAATTGGATAGCAGATAATACTTCCAGTTACCTGGGCACCACCAACTCCGGTTTGTCTTCCACACGGTCAACTCTTAGTAGCCGTGAGTCTCGACCGCATACTCCTCCTCACCCTGATGCTCCTTCCTCCCACCATGCCGAGTGTCGTCAGACAGCAAGTGATCCCACACTTGGACACTCTGAAGAGCTGTTCACTGGTCCATTTCCATATTTGGGCCCCTCGCCTGATACGCTTGAAGTGGTGGAAGAGGAGATCCCATGTTGCGATGCCCAAATATTTGAACAGCCACGGCCACAGGAAGTCGACGTTGGCAATCTGTCACAAGAGGTGGACTATGACGAGACACAATTGCCAGGAAGTGAGAAGGAGGATCGTGGTGTGCAAGTGGAAGAGGAGGAGGTGGTGGATGATCTAGTAACTGACCCAACGTGGAAGGAGGACATGCAGAGTGAGGCCAGCAGCACACAGGGGGGAGGGAGGCAGAGTACCCCAACAGGCAGGAAGAAGCAGTGTGGTGGCCGCAGACAGAAGGCAGGCAACCGTTCCCCGTAACACCAAAACGAGGGACGTTGCCAGTACAAGCGGTAGGTCTTCCAGAGTCTGGAATTTTTTTAAAGACTCTGCTGATAACCCCAAAAAGGCCATATGTTCCACCTGCCATGCCAGCATCAGCAGGGGTGACAAAACTACCAGCCTGACCACCACCAGCATGATCAGGCACATGGCAGCAAAGCACCCGACTTTGTGGGGCGAAACCCAGGGTCCACGACCAGTGTCAGCGGGTGTCACCACTGCTTCTTCCACTGTTGTGCGTGCAATAGAACCCCCTGTTGTGTGTGCAAGGCAATCCCCTGTCCATACTGCATGTAAAGATGCCCCCTCCTCTCAGTCTTCACTTGTTATGGCAGTTTCTCAAGAAACAGCATCAACGTCCACGTCCACGTCCCACCGCAGCGTTCAATTGTCCATATCCCAGACCTTTGAACGAAAGCGGAAATTCGCAGCTAACGCCCCACAGGCCACAGTCCTAAATTCGCACATTTCACGACTGCTTGCGTTGGAAATGCTGCCTTTTAGGCTGGTGGAGACGGAATCCTTCCGCAATCTTATGGCGGTGGCCGTCCCTCGGTACTCGGTCCCCAGCCGACACTATTTTGCCCGGTGTGCCATCCCCGCACTACACAAGCACGTGTCCCAAACCATCTGCCGTGCCCTCAACAACACAGTTACTGGGAGAGTCCACCTGACAACGGACACGTGGACAAGTGCTTGTGGCCAGGGATGGTAAATCTCTCTGACGGCACACTGGGTAAACATAGTGGAAGCCGGGACCCAGTCGGACCTTGGGACGGAACACATCCTCCCCACACCGAGGATTGCGGGCCCTATGTCAGTCAGAGTTGCCCCCACAGTGTACAGCTCCTGCGCATCCTCCTCCTCCTCCTCCTCATGTTCAGCCTGCATCTCAGATATCACCACATCAGTTACAAGCTGGAAGCATTGCAGTACTGCCTCCGCCAAGCGGCAACAGGCTGTGCTGAAACTCATAAGCTTAGGTGATAAACCTCACACTGCTTGTGAGTTGTGGACAGCTGTGAAAGAGCAGGCAGATCTGTGGCTGAGACCGCTGAACCTACATCCCGGCATGGTCGTGTGTGACAATGGCCGTAACCTGGTGGCGGCTCTGAGGCGAGGTGAAATCACACACGTACCATGCCTGGCTCATGTGCTTAACCTCGTGGTTCAGCGGTTTCTTAAATCGTACCCCGAGTTGCCAGATCTGCTCGTGAAAGTACGCCGCCTGTCAGCTCATTTTCGCAAGTCGGCTACAGCTTCCGCTGCCCTTGCTGTGTTGCAGCAGCGTTTGCAGCTTCCGGCACACCGACTGGTGTGTGATGTCCCCACACGTTGGAACTCTACCCTCCACATGTTGCAAAGGATTTGTGAGCAGAAGAGAGCAGTTGTGGAGTACCAGCTGCAACAAGGCCGTCGATAATCAGGTCAGACTCCACACATAAGACCTCAGGAGTGGACCTGGATGTCTGACATATGTACCATCCTGACAAACTTTGAGGAGGCCACCAAGATGGTGAGTGGCGATGACGCCATCATTAGTGTCAGCATCCCACTTGTCTGTCTTTTGCAACGCTCTCTGCAGAGAATTAAAGAGGAGGCATTGCAGCCAGAGTATGATGAGATGGATCAAGAAGCCGTAGCGGGCGATTACACACAGCCCAGCCTCATCTCATCCCAACGTGCATTGGGGGACAATGAGGGAGAGGAGGAGGAGGAGGAGGAAGAACAGGAGCTGCTATCATGCATTGTAGACGGTAGTACCTGTACAAGTGTCATACCGTCGGTTCAGCGTGGGTGGCCTGAGGACAGGGGGGAGGAGGAAGAGGAGGAGGAGGAGGAGAGCATGGTCAGTCATCATCTTGGTGAGGACACGGAAATCTTGCCCGTTACCTGTCTGGCACGCATGGCTGACTTTATGTTACGCTGCCTTAACCGTGACCCTCGCGTTGTCAAAATGTTGGGTGACAGTCATTACTGGTTGGTGACACTTGTAGACCCCCGCTACAAGGAGATCTTTCACTCTCTTATTCCTGAGGTGGAGAGGTCTACAAAAATGGGGCAGTACCAGAAGGCCCTTGCTGCAGAGCTCTTAAAAAAATTCCCATCTGAACACGCTAGCGGCAGAGGTCACAGTTCGTTGCCCAACCAAGGCGTACAGGCGAGAGAGATGCAACTCCAATCCAGCAGAGGCAGGGGCAGAGGCAGGGGAACACTGTCAACGTTCTGGGACAGTTTTCTCACACCCGCCCAGCTTACAGGCCCTGAGGCGCGGGGTACTCTCACAAGGAGTGGAAAGTTTCAAAAGATGGTGAGGGAGTACCTTGCCGACCGTACCAGCGTCCTCCGTGATTCCTCTGTGCCTTTTAATTATTGGGTATCCAAGCTGGACACTTGGAATGAACTCGCTCTGTATGCCTTGGAGGTCCTGGCCTGCCCTGCCGCTAGCGCGTTATCGGAGTGTGTTTTTAGTGCCGCTGGGGGAATTATAACTGATAAGCGCACTCGCCTGTCAACTGACAATGCTGACAAGCTGACCCTTATCAAAATGAACAAGGGCTGGATTGGGCCAGACTTCTCATCACCACCAAATGACAGTAGAGTAACATAAAGTCAAATCCACTGTGTTATTTCGGGAGGTGTATTCACATGCACCGCTTCACACCCACACATGGGTATACGCTTCCTCGTTTCAGCTGTTTTATCTTCTTCTCCTTATCCTCAGCCTCCACCACCACTATACCACCAGGGTGCCAGCATTGCAAGTTCCTTCGTCCTTATTTTTGGCAGCTTTTGCTTGCAAGGCATAAGCAAATACTATGGGACACCCACTCCCCAATAATGGGACTTATGTTTGTAATATGCTGTACTGCATGGCTCTTGTAAGGGGCATTGCAAGTTGCTCCGTCCTAATTTTTGGCAGCTTTTGCTTGGAAAGCAAACACTATGGGAGACCCACTCCCCAATAATGGGACTTATGTTTGTAATATGCTGTACTGCATGGCTCTTGTAAGGGGCATTGCAAGTTACTCCGTCCTAATTTTTGGCAGCTTTTGCTTGCAAGGCATAAGCAAATACTATGGGACACCCACTCCCCAATATTGGGACTTATGTTTGTAATATGCTGTACTGCATGGCTCTTGTAAGGGGCATTGCAAGTTTCTCCATCCTAATTTTTGGCAGCTTTTGCTTGCAAGGCATAAGCAAATGCTATGGGACACCCACTCCCCAATAATTGGACTTATGTTTGTAATATGCTGTACTGCATGGCTCTTGTAAGGGGCATTGCAAGTTGCTCCGTCCTAATTTTTGGCAGCTTTTGCTTGGAAAGCATAAGCAAATACTATAGGAGACCCACTCCCCAATAATGGGACTTATGTTTGTAATATGCTGTACTGCATGGCTCTTGTAAGGGGCATTGCAAGTTGCTCTGTCCCAGTTTTTGGCAGCTTTTGCTTGCAAGGCATAAGCAAATACTATGGGAGACCCACTCCCCAATAATGGGACTTATGTTTGTAATATGCTGTACTGCATGTGACGCGCCCCCTGGGCCGTGTGTACACGTGTGTGGGATACCCGGTGCCGGGTCTCTGGGGTCTGTAGTCTCCGTGGCGGTGACCCGGTCCCGTGGCTCAGGCTGGTCAAACCAGTGGCAGTCTTTCTTAGGTTTTGAGGTTAATTGTCAGACTGCGCCACCCATGGATTGCGGTCAGGGAGTACCACCGCTGCGAGGCAGACCGCTGAGGCTGATGTTGTGTGCGCAGCAGAGAATGGGATAACTCCCCACGGGAGGAGTATAGCCTCAGGGCAGTGAGTGTAGATGATGGGGGTGATGGTGCACGAGCGCAGCAGGAACGACTCAGAGTCTTTGCAGTGCAGTTCAGGCTCTTTACTGATGATTATAAGGTAGACCCTCCCGGGAGTACTGGCTAGCATAAGAGGCCTGGTCAGTCTGTGAGCAAGCAGGAGTTCCCCTGGCCAGGTGGAGTTGTAGGCCTCCCTGTCTGTCTGCACTCTTCCTGGCTACCTTGCTGTAAGCGGGTAGAAGTAGCCCACGTCCCTGAGTGTACCGTGTAGTGCTCACCCGTATGGCTGGTGACTTGGGGCCTTCTGTTAGCCTCCGCTCCACGACGGCGGTGCTGGTCCCTTGCTTGTGACTGAGCCTCCGGTCTTCTATGGCCAGAGGACCTGAATTTCCCTGCCGGCTGGTTTCTGCTGCTGGATATATAAGTCCTCACAGCCTCGGACTCCTGTGTCCGGTTCCTATTGTCTTCTGCCAGGGCGAGCTCTGCTCAGCTTCCAGCCACTGGTCTTTAGCTCCTAGCTCCTACAGAGCTCCTTGCTGTTACTTTCCCTTGCTCTCACTCTGACTCTGACTGTTCTCTGTTCTCTGACTCACTCAACCCCGCCCCAGATCCAGTTTATAAGGGCAGAATTCTCCCCTCCCAGGACTGGGGCAGGAGGATGTTGCATGTTTAAGGGATCCTGACCAGGAAAATTCCCACTTGCTCTCCGACGTAATATCTCTATTACTGTGGTGACCAGACCCCTGGGGTGCCACACATGGCTCTTGTAAGGGGCATTGCAGTTCCTCATAATTTTTGGAAAGCCTTCCATTCACTGCTTAGGCCAACAGTGCACAGGAGACCCAGTTGCTATAAATGGAAAAAAAGGTTTAGTTAACGCCCTCTGACCTCCATGTCATTTCCAAGTGGCATTGGAGTGCCTAGAAATTTTTGGTAGGCATTGCACTCACTGTATGCCCTATAACTGTGCAGCCGAACCGCTCCTTTTGTTACAGAAACATATCCTACAAGACATATCTGGTTGACTGGCCTGATATTGATGTGAATGGTCCCTGTTCCTCCTGCTCTTTCTCCTTTGCCACTACCTCATCCATCATTTATCACCTGAAGCTTTGTTTTAACGGGAGTCATAGAACTTGGATAGTAGCAGGAAAACATCCAGCAATCCTCGGAGGAGGTAGGATATGCGCCAAAACGCTGACCACCTCAGGCCTAGCCGCTACTACATACATGCGCTTGCATTACAACAAAACAAAGCAGATGCTAACTTCTATCATCCTCATCATGCTCCTCACCTTGGCACTCTCAATTCCCCTGATGGAGAAGCCAGGGCCCACCGGAGGAGTCTGATAGTCCGGTGGGCTCGGCCAATGCTGCCCTAAAGCAGGCCAGGCTAAGAAAAGTGTGGGAAAGGTTACCGGGACAAATAAGGGTGCCTGGGGACCGAGTATGGACACCCGGCCACCCCCTGGAGGCTGGGAGCAAGCGGGGACACCAGGCCACTAGGCGGCTGGGGACTGAGTATGGATACCAGGCCGCCGACACAGCCATGGCGTGGTGGCCAGATTCCACCTCCACATGCCTAAAAGGCCCAATTTAAAGTGCAAGCAAGCAAGCAGTATGGTATTGCAGCCTGGGGGTGGGTGGGTGGCAGGCTTCACACTTGCGCTTGCATTGCAAGGAATGGGAGAGGTACAATTGAACACTGCCCTGGGACAAGGACTTGAATGGGGATAGTTGCAAGTCTGCAACGACAGGTGCAAGGTGGGAGGCATTTTCGCATGTATCATGAACAGGGGTTTGGCATGCACACACTACAGCGAAATAGGCTCTCCTTCCCACTAAATGCACTGAGGAGGGCACAGGTAATGTTTTGGTATACGCGCTTAATCTTATGTATAAGGCACACCAGGACAAATAGGGGCGGCTGGGGACTGAGTATGGATACCTCGCTGCCGAAGCAGCCTTGAGGTAGTGGCCAGCTTCAGCCTCCTCCAAACTAAAGGACCCCATTTTAAGTGCAAGCTAGCAGTATGGAACTGCAGTCTGGGGGTGGGTGGGTGGCAGGCTGCACACTTACACTTGCATTAAAAGAAAACATAGCAGATGCTAACTTCTGTCATCATCATCATGCTCCTCACCTTGGCACTCTCAACTCCACCGATGGAGAAGTCAGGGCCCACCGGAGGAGTATGGTTCTCTGGTGGGCTCGTCCAATGCTGCCTAAAGCAGGCCGGGCTAAGAAAAGTGTGTGGGGGGATGTTCCAAGGAGAAATAGGGGCGGCTGGGGACCGTTTATGGACACCCGGCTGCCCCCAGGCGGCTGGGGACCGTGTGTGGACACCCGGCCGTGGGGCGGCTGGGGACCGAGTATGTACACCTGGCCGCCGGGCGGCTGGGGACTGAGTATGGATTCCAGGCCGCCAACACAGCCATGACGTGGTGGCCAGATTCCGCCTCCACATGCCTAAAAGGCCCAATTTCAAGTTCAAGCAAGCAAGCAGTATGGTATTGCAGCCTGGGGGTGGGTGGGTGGCAGGCTGCATACTTGCGCTTGTATTGCAAGGAATGGGGGAGGTACAATTGAACACTGCCCTGGGACTAGAACTTGCATGGGGATAGTTGCAAGTCTGCATCTTCTGATGCGGCAAGGATCACTTATGATGGGCACACTTTTAGACAGTGACCTGGGAGTCAGAGATGCTTCCAGGGGTCTTCCCCATGCTGTTCCCATGTCTTTTCAGCACTTTATGCATGTGTCACACAGCACATGGCCAGATAAGGTTGTAAAATGTTAAAATGACATTTCCCGGTGAATGCATTTGTCATAGTTGAAAGCAATACAAAAGTGCAAAAACGCTTAAAAAATGCTACTTGTGAACATAGCCGAAGGTGTGGAGGAGTATTTTTGTTTTTGGTCATTTATTTTAACTTATACACAAGTCTTTTCCCTGGAAAGGATGTTCCTTAACCGCTTAGCGGCGCCCCACTGTAGATAAACGTCGGCACTTGCTGGGCTCTGTGCAGCGCCGACGTTTAAAAACGGTGGGTGGTCCCGCAGCGCTCAGGACCCCCAAGGTCCTGTAAGCGCTGCGGTACCGGTTCAGAGCGATAGCTCTGACATGTGGCATCATGGGGACCTGATTGGATCAGGTCCCCATGATGTTAACCTGTTCCTATCTTCTAGATGCCGCGATCCATAGCGATCGCGGCATTTAAAAGATAGTGACAGCCGGTGGTCGGCGATCGGGACCCCCCACATACCTTAGTAGCAGCGGGAATCCCAGTGCTGTGACCTCTGACATCATCGAGACCTGATTGGCTCAGGTCTCGATGATGTCAGCGTCACACCAGCCAATCAGAGAGATCACTAGGGAAGTTTGTTTTGGCAACTAACTTTCCCGGGCGATCTGGCTGATAAATACACTGTTTCTCCTCCGATCTCAGTGAGAGAGCAGAGGAGAAACAG
The DNA here is from genome assembly GCF_046119375.1 of Phyllobates terribilis. NCBI lineage: Eukaryota > Metazoa > Chordata > Amphibia > Anura > Dendrobatidae > Phyllobates > Phyllobates terribilis. The sequence continues at coordinate 481,530,187 of NW_027362761.1, read as the reverse complement.
TGTGACAAGAGCTGTCAACCTTGCCACAGTAAAAGTGAAAAAAAAAAAATAAAAAAGAAAGTAAGAGTTAGGGTTAGTCAGTCCTGTCAGTCAGTCAGTTCTGTCAGATCAGTCAGTCCTGTCAGATCAGTCAGTCAGTCAGTCCTGTCAGATCAGTCAGTCCTGTCAGATCTGTCAGTCAGTCAGTCCTGTCAGATCAGTCAGTCAGTCAGTCCTGTCAGATCAGTCAGTCAGTCCTGTCAGATCTGTCAGTCAGTCAGTCCTGTCAGATCAGTCAGTCCTGTCAGTCAGTCAGTCCTGTCAGATCAGTCAGTCCTGTCAGTCAGTCCTGTCAGTCAGTCCTGTCAGATCAGTCAGTTAGTCCTGTCAGATCAGTCAGTCAGTCCTGTCAGTCAGTCCTGTCAGTCAGTCAGTCCTGTCAGATCAGTCCAGTCAGTCTTGTCAGTCAGTTAGTCCTGTCAGATCAGTCCAGTCCGGTCAGTCCAGTCCGGTCAGTCCAGTCCAGTCCTGTCCGTTCAGTCCAGTCAAAAAATATAAAAATAAAATGGCCCTTCAGACTTATACCGCAGAGGAGGTGTATGCCCTGCTATGTTCTGACACTGATGACAGTGCAATCTCAGATGGAGATGTGGATTTTGAGGGCTTTAGTAGCGGTGACACTGAGAGCTCAGAAATGAGCAGTGATTCTGGTCCATCCTCAAGCCCAAGGACCAGTACGGCAATAGGGGCAAATAGCGCTACTGGAGAAACGTCTCCAAATCAGGGAACACTGCCAAGTACAAGCGCTGTCCCTGCTACTAGTGAATTGGCGCATGCCAGTGTACAAGGGGCTTTGCCACATGATCTAGCATTTCCCAGATGGGAGGCTTCGGATTCGGCTCCTCCATTCAGCCCTGATTTCAACGCCACTCCTGGTATAAATGTGGAGGTGGAAGATTTTGGACCAATTCATTTTTTTAATTTGTTTTTTACAGACAGCTTGCTAGAGCATATTGTCGTGCAAACAAATTTATATGCGTCCCAATTCATAAGCCAGAATCCCCGATCTTACTATGCTAGGGCAAATTTATGGACACCAACTAATGTCCCGGAAATAAACATTTTTTAGGACTTACATTTGCCATGGGGCTTGTTAAAAAACCGAGCATTCGATCCTACTGGTCCAACCACCCTGTTCAAGCCACCCCTATGTGTTCAGTTGTTCTTACTAGGACCCGTTATGAAATGCTCATGCGGTTTTGGCATTTTAACGACAATAGTCAATGCCTGCCCAGAAATGCCCCAGAACATGACAGGTTATATAAAATTAGACCCATCATTGAAAATTTGTCAGAAAAATTCTTAAGGCTCTACACCCCAACACAAAATATTTCTATAGATGAGTCCCTTGTAAAATTCAAAGGAAGACTGCATCTCAAGCAATTTATCCCATCTAAAAGGGCAAGGTTTGGAATAAAGATCTATAAAATGTGCGAAAGTTCAACCGGATACACATCCGCTTTCCGCATATATGAGGGGAAAGATAGCCAACTAAACCCACCAGGATGCCCTACTTATCTGAGGACATCTGGAAAAATTGTTTGGGAGCTGATAAGTCCATTTTTTCAAAAAGGCTACAATCTGTACGTGGACAATTATTACACCAGTATACCCCTATTTAAAAGTCTGGTTGAACACAACATCGGGGCTTGTGGGACCATCCGTAAAAACCGTCAGGGGTTTCCACAACCATTGGTCAACCAAAAGTTTCAAAAGGGGCAGTCAGGGGCTGTACGCAATGGAGAGCTGCATGCCCTGAAATATAGGGATAAGAGGGATATTTTTGTCCTCAGCTCGATCCACACAGATGCCACAAGGGCCACTGTAGAACTAGGATCCACCACTCTGAAGCAAAAACCTGTGTCAGTCATTGACTACAACAAACACATGGGGGGTGTGGACCTTGCAGACCAGGTTCTACAGCCATACCAGGTATCAAGAAAGTCCTATACCTGGTATAAAAAGTTGGTTATTTATTTGTTTCAGGTGGCCACATACAATTCTTTTGTGTTGTACAAAAAAGCAGGAAATTCAGATCCTTTTCTTGACTATCAAGAAAAGGTAATTGAAAATCTTGTTTTTCAAAGTGTTAGCCCCGCTCATCCATTAGAATCTGAGGATGTGAAAAGACTCACTGAGCGACATTTTATTGCACTTATGCCAGCAACGGACACAAGAAGGAACCCCCAGAAAAGATGTCGTGTATGTACTAAGAGAGGAATGAGGCGTGATACCCGCTACTATTGCCCACAATGCCCATCATTGCCAGCCTTATGCGTCACTGACTGCTTTAAAATCTTCCACACAGAACCACGTTTTTAAACTGTAAAAATGTATCCCAATTTTTCATTCAAACATTTGGTTCATTTAGTGAATGACACATTCGAGTAGCGCTCACTTAATTTCCAGGGGTGGGGGTGGGGTTCTCCAGAATCTAAACCTTCCATTGCGTGCTTATTTCTGGAAATCATCCATTGAGTTAAAATGGTCACTAAACCCATAGATGAATTCCCAGAGGGGTGTCATTTCCAAAATGGGGTCACTTCAGGGGGGATTCTTTAATTCTGGTACTTAGTGCCTCTGAAAAGTGCCAGAACAGCAGAATCCCCCCTGAAGTGACCCCATTTTGGAAATGACACCTCTCTGGGAATTCATCTATGGGTTTAGTGACCATTTACCTATCTACTTATTTTCCCACCACTAGATTAATTTATACAGAGGAGTAGATTGTAAAATTCGGTCACTTGTTGGGGGTTTCCTCTGTTTAGCCACCCCAGGGGCTCTCCAAATGAAACATGGCATCCGCTATCGATCCCAGCCAAATTTCCATTCCAAAAGTCAAATGGCGCTCCTTACCTTCCGAGCCATGCCGTGCGCCCAAACAGTGGCTTTGCACCACATATGGGGTATCAGCGTGCTCAGGAGAAATTGCACAACACATTTTGGGGTCCATTTTTTCTGGCTGCCCTTGTGAAAATTAAAAATTTGAGGCTAAAGTAGCAGTTTTGTGTTAAAAATGTGTTTTTTTATTTTCACACTTCAACATTATAAAATTCTGTGAAGCCCCTGGGGGTTCAATGTGCTCACCACACATCTAGATAAGTTCCTTGAGGGGTCTAGTTTCCAAAATGGGGTCACTTGTTGGGGGTTTCCTCTGTTTAGGCACCTCAGGGGCTCTCCAAATGCAGCATGGCGTCCGCTATCGATTCCAGTCAAATTTCCATTCCAAAAGTCAAATGGCGCTCCTTACCTTCCGAGCCATGCCGTGCGCCCAAACAGTGGTTTTGCACCACATATGGGGTTTCAGCGTGCTCAGGAGAAATTGCACAACACATTTTGGGGTCCATTTTTTCTGGCTGCCCTTGTGAAAATTAAAAATTTGAGGCTAAAGTAGCAGTTTTGTGTTAAAAATGTTTTTTTTTATTTTCACACTTCAACATTATAAAATTCTGTGAAGCCCATGGGGGTTCAATGTGCTCACCACACATCTAGATAAGTTCCTTGAGGGGTCTAGTTTCCAAAATGGGGTCACTTGTTGGGGGTTTCCTCTGTTTAGGCACTTCAGGGGCTCTCCAAATGCAACATGGCGTCCGCTATCGATTCCAGTCAAATTTCCATTCCAAAAGTCAAATGGCGCTCCTTACCTTCCGAGCTATGCCGTGCGCCCAAACAGTAGCTTTGCACCACATACGGGGTATCAGCGTGCTCAGGAGAAATTGCACAACACATTTTGGGGTCCATTTTTTCTGGTTGCCCTTGTGAAAATTAAAAATTTGAGGCTAAAGTAGCAGTTTTGTGTTAAAAATGTGTTTTTTTATTTTCACACTTCAACATTATAAAATTCTGTGAAGCCCCTGGGGGTTCAATGTGCTCACCACACATCTAGATAAGTTCCTTGAGGGGTCTAGTTTCCAAAATGGGGTCACTTGTTGGGTGTTTCCTCTGTTTAGGCACCTCAGGGGCTCTCCAAATGCAACATGGCGTCCGCTATTGATTCCAGTCAAATTTCCATTCCAAAAGTCAAATGGCGCTCCTTACCTTCCGAGCTATGCCGTGCGCCCAAACAGTGGCTTTGCACCACATATGGGGTATCCGCATGCTCAGGAGAAATTTCACAACACATTTTGGGGTCCATTTTTTCTGGCTGCCCTTGTAAAAATTAAAAATTTGAGGTTAAAGTAACAGTTTTGTGAAAAAAAGTTAAATGTTCATTGTTTTCTTCCACATTCAAAAAATTCCTGTGAAGCACCTGAAGGGTTAATAAACTTCTTGAATGTGGTTTTGAGCACCTTGAGGGGTGCAGTTTTTAGAATGGTATCACTTTTGGGTATTTTCTGTCATAAAGGCCCCTCAAAGTCACTTCAAATAAGATGTGGTCCCTAAAAAAATGTTTTTGTAAATTTTGTTGTAAAAATGAGAAATCGCTGGTCAACTTTTAACCCTTATAGCTTCCTAAGAAAAAAAAATTTGGTTCCAAAATTGTGCTGATGTGAAGTAGACATGTGGGAAATGTTATTTATTAACTATTTTGTGTGATATATTGCTCTGATTTAAGGGCATGAAAATTCAAAGCTTGAAAATTGCAAAATTTTCAAAATTTTTGCCAAATTTCCGATTTTTCCACAAATAAATGCAAGTGATATCGAAGAAATTTTACCACTATCATGAAGTACAATATGTCACGAAAAAACAATCTCAGAATCAGGGGAATCCGTTGAAGCGTTCTAGAGTAATTACCTCATAAAGTGACAGTGGTCAGAATTGAAAAAATTGGCCCGGTCACGAAGGCAAAAACAGGCTCTGGTAGGAAGTGGTTAACATATTTCACAGGAAAAAAGTTTCACTTTCGTTTTTGAAGGTTTTATTGTGAGCCCGTAAAAGTGGCTTAATACCTCTGACCACGTTGTTGACAGCAGTGACCTGGGGGTCAGAAATGCTTCCTGGGGCGATCCCCATGCTGTCCCCATGTCATTTGAGCACTGTCACTACCGTTTTGAGCACTTGTTAGGCTTTTAAAAGACTGCCGGGGGTTCCACCGCAAAAAATGCTCGAGTCTCCCATAGACTAACATTGGGCTCGTTGCTCGGGTCGAGCACCCGAGTATCACGGCGAGCTCGGCCCGAGCTTCGAGCACCCGAGCATTTTAGTGCTCGCTCAACACTAGTCATTATACTGTGCATGTGGTGGAATTCACCATGGGGGTATCAAACTGTGTTTGGGGGGTACTTTCGCTTGCATAATCTAGGACTTCAGCAGGAGGAAAATTACTATGTAAAGGCTGGAATGTTGTGAGATCTGCTCTTCTGTGACCCCGACAATTATTTATTTTTTTGGGGTGTTGCGGGGGGGGGGGGGGGGGCAATTAGAACATTTGCTATGGGGCCCCATGATTTCTATGTAAGCCCCTATTAAGAAACTTAATAGTGGGGAGGAAAAAGTAAAAGTTATTGAAAATAAAAAGTTTGGTGAAACAACAGTGGCAAAGCACTTTTAGGAACATAAACATATGGTGTCTGAATTAAGGTAGATGGTGTTGGAGGAGGTATTCGTTAGTGATGTAAGTAAGACATAAAAGAGATTGTTACAAAGAGAAGTATATTGGATATATTCCCTCGATACAGCTTCTCCTAAAGGAATGCAGTATATCAAAAGTATAGTTTCTGTGTATTTTTGTATGTATTATGTGAAATGCGTTTCCTATGTGTTTTATTTAACACTTGCTTATTCATAATGCAATCATAACATGTTGATTTATCTACTATATAATCGACTTATCCTGTCTGCCTGTCCGTCCATGAAATCCTGCGTCGCTGATTGGTCCGGCCGTGGCCAATCAGCGACGCGGGATTTCAGAACAAGATGGCGGCCGTTAGCGGCTCATCTACCGCACGGAGGTCAGCGGCGATGCAGCCGGGAGATGACCGGCGCTAGCCGGCAATCTCCCGGCTGCTCGCAGCGGAAGTACCCGCACAGGCAGCGCCGCTCCCCGGTCCTCACTAACACGGTTCGCTGATCAGTCGCGGCCACGACCAATCAGCGATATTGGCGCCAAATTTAAACACCGCTCTGCTGATTGGTCGCAGCCGCCCGGCTGCGACCAATCAGCGATATTGGCGCGAAATTTAAATCACCGCTTCTCTGATTGGTTGTGGCCAGCCAGCCGCGACCAATCAGCAACTGGCGCAGCCCGGCCCCGAATTGGCGCCGGATTTGAAACACGCAGGCCACCGTCAGGAGATCAACTGCACAACCCAGTGCACAACCCATTTAAATACTGCTTCGCTGATTAGTCTCGCCCGGTCGGCCGCATACATATTCTATAATACCCGATGCGTTAGAATCGGACCACCATCTAGTTGTTAATATTGTGCTATATTGAATGAATATTTTGACAAGCGATTTGGGCGCCAATGGGCGTGGAGAGGAGTGAATATTTATTTTCTTTAATAGCGCACACTGTCAGTCGCAACTGCCGGCTTTCTGCTGCGGCTCCTCAATCCTGTTTGCCCGCTATTAGAGAGAATGAATATTCACTCTTCTACACTCCCATGGGCGTGGAGAAGAGTGAATATCCATTCTCTTTAGTAGCGGGCGCAGAGGATCGCGGAGCCACAGCAGGAACACGGCCGCTGCTGTGTGCACTATTAAGGAGAATGACTATTCACTCCTCTCCACGCACATAGTCCCAGCGTGGAGAGGAGTGAATATCCCCACCGGTCACCTCGGCATCTGAGGGTGCATTGCAGTGATGTCATGTGCTGCTCAGATGCGGACATGAGCTGCTGGCAGACAGGACACAGCGCTGGAGCAGAGGGGAGGAAGGAAGGTGAGTAGAATTGTTTATCTTTTCATGTGTGCAGTGATGGCGAGCCATGTATATCAGGATTGGGTCTGAGAGGGCCATGCATACCAGGATTGGGTCTGAGGGGGCCATGCATACCAGGATTGGGTCTGAGGGGGCCATGCATACCAGGATTGGGGATGAGGGGGCCATGCATACCAGAATTGGGTCTGAGGGGGCCATGCATACTGGGATTGGTTCTGAGGGGGCCATGCATACCAGGATTGGGTCTGAGGGGGCCATGCATACCAGGATTGGGTCTGAGAGGGCAAAGAATACCAGGACTGGGTCTGAGGGGGCCATGCATACCAGGATTGAGTATCAGGGGGCCATGCATACCAGGATTGGGTCTGGGTGGCCATACATACCAGGATTAGTTCTGAGGGGGCCATGCATAACAGGATTGGTTCTGAGGGGGCCATGCATAACAGGATTGGTTCTGAGGGGGCCATGCTTACCAGGATTGGGTCCGAGGGGGCCATGCATATTAAGATTGGGTCTGAGGCTGCCATGCATACCAGGATTGGGTTTGAGGGGACCATGCATACCAGGATTGGGTTTGAGGGGGCCATGCATACCAGGATTGGGTCTGAGGGGGCCATGCATACCAGGATTGGGTCTGAGGAGGCCACGCATACCAGGAATGGGTCTGAGGGAGCCATGCCTACCAGGATTGAGGATGTTGGGGCCATGCATATCAGGATTGAGGATGAGGGGGCCATGCATACCAGGATTGGGTCTGGGCGGCCAATCATACCAGGATTGGTTCTGAGGGGGCCATGCATACCAGGATTGGTTCTGAGGGGGCCATGCATACCAGGATTGGTTCTGAGGGGGCCATGCATACCAGGATTGGTTCTGAGGGGGCCATGCATACCAGGATTGGTTCTGAGGGGGCCATACACACCAGGATTGGTTCTGAGGGGGCCATGCATACCAGGATTGAGGATGAGGGGGCCATGCATATCAGGACTGGGTACGAGCAGGCCATGCATACCAGGATTGGGTTTGAAGGGGCCATGCATACCAGGATTGGGTCTGAGGGGGCCATGCATACCAGGGTTGGGTCTGAGGAGGCCATGCATACCAGGATTGGGTCTGAGGGTGCCATGCCTACCAGGATTGAGGATGTTGGGGCCATGCATACCAGGATTGGGGATGAGGAGGCCATGCATACCAGGATTGGGGATGAGGGGGCCATTCATACCAGGAATGGGGATGAGGGGGCCATACATACTAGAATGGGGAAGAGGGCCATCTGCTGAATGCTCCTCATTACCAGTGCCCCTTTGACAACTCCTCCTGTCAGGGGATAAAAATGGTAAATGGGCGTGGATTGGGATGTGGCCAGGGGCATGGCCAAAACTTGACGCAGCGCGCTACGCACGCCACATGATCTGTCCCTCTTTCTCTTCAAAAGTTGGGAGGTATGTGATCATATGACTTGATGATGGGGAGGAGCCACAGCGTTTTGCCGGCTAGAAGCAGTTGTATGTTAAAGGAGAAGATGGAGGCACTTGTGAGAGGAAATGAGGGAACAGGGGAACATGGGAAGGGTGTATGTGAAAGAGGGGTACATGCTGTGTGGGCTATGGGGTTTCAGACTGTCAGAAAGGTGTGTGGGGTACAGGCTATGTGAAATAAAGAGGTGCAGACTGACAGATGGGTGCAGGGTGTGTGAGATAGAAGGGTGCAGGGTGCATGAGAGAGGAGTCCGAGGGGGTGCAGGTTGCGTGAGTTAGAGGGGTGCAAGGTGGTGCAGGTTGTGTGAGATAGAAGGGTGCAAGGGGTTACAGGGTGTGTGAGATAGAAGGGTGTGAGGGGGCAGGGTGCGTGAGATACAGGGGCGGACATACAGTGGGTACGAAAAGTATTCAGACCCCTTTAAATTTTTGACTCTTTGATTCATTGCAGCCATTTGGTAATTTCTAAAAAGTTCAATTTTTTTCTCATTAAAGTACACTCTGCACCTCATCTTGATTGAAAAAAACAGAAATGTAGACATTTTTGCAAATTTATTAAAAAAAGAAAAACTGAAATATCACATGATCATAAGTATTCAGACCCTTTGCTCAGTATTGAGTAGAAGCACCCTTTTGAGCTAGTACAGCCATGGGTCTTCTTGGGAATGATGCAACAAGTTTTTCACACCTGAATTTGGAGATCCTTTGCCATTCTTCCTTGCAGATCCTCTCCAGTTCCATTAGGTTGGATGGTGAACGTTGGTGGACAGCCATTTTCAGGTCTCTCCAGAGATGCTCAATTGGATTTAGGTCAGGGTTCTGGCTGGGCCAGTCAAGAATGGTCTCAGAGTTGTTCTGAAGCTACTCCTTTGTTATTTTAGCTGTATGCTTAGAGTCATTGTCTTGTTGGAAAGTGAACCTTCGGCCAAGACTGAGTTCCAGAGCACGCTGGAAGAGGTTTTTATCCAGGATATCTCTGTACTTGGCCACATTCATGTTTCCTTCAATTGCAACCAGTCGCCCTGTCCCTTCAGCTGAAAAACACCCCCATAGCATGATGCTGCCACCACCATGTTTCACTGTTGGGATTGTATTGGGCAGGTGATGAGCAGTGCCTGGTTTTCTCCACACATACCACTTAGAATTATCACCAAAAAGTTCTATCTTCGTCTCATCAGACCAGAGAATCTTATTTCTCATAGTCTGGAAGTCCTTTATGTGTTTTTGAGCAAACTTTATGCGGGCTTTCATATGTCTTGCACTGTGGAGAGGCTTCCGTCGGGCCACTCTGCCATAAAGGCCTGACTGGTGGAGAGCTGTAGTGATAGTTGACTTTGTGGAACTTTCTCCCATCTCCCTACTGCATCTCTGGAGCTCAGCCACAGTGATCTTGGGGTTCTTCTTTACCTCTCTCACCAAGGCTCTTCTCCCACGATTGCTCAATTTGGCTGGACGGCCAGGTCTAGGAAGACTTCTGGTGGTCCTAAACTTCTTCCATTTAAGGATTATGGAGGCCACTGTCTCTTAGGAACCTTGAGTACTGCAGAAATTCTTTTATAACCTTGACCAGATCTGTGCCTTGCCACAATTCTGTCTCTGAGCTCCTTGGGCAGTTCCTTTGAGCTCATGATTCTCATTTGGTCTGACATGCACTGTGAGCTGTGAGGTCTTATATAGACAGGTGTGTGCCTTTCCAAATCAAGTCCTATCAGTTTAATTAAACACAGCTGGACTCCAGTGAAGGAGTAGAACCATCTCAAGGAGGATCACAAGGAAATGGACAGCATGTGACTTAAATATGAGTGTCTGAGCAAAGGGTCTGAATACTTATGACAATGTGATATTTCAGTTTTTCTTTCTTAATAAATTTGCTAAAATTTCTATATTTCGTTTTTTTTTCAGTCAAGATAGGGTGCAGGGTGTACTTTAACCCCTTTGCAACCTAGGACGTATTAGTACGTATCTGTGCCCTTGGCCTTATGGACCTGATACGTATTAGTACACCCTGGCGATTTCGCCCGCACACAGCCTGTGTGGGCGCGATCGCTGCCGGGTGTCAGCTGATTGTCACAGCTGACACCCAGGGCTATGTGCAGGGAGCGGTCCCGCACCGCTCCCGGCACATTAACTCCCGTAATGCTGCGATCGAAGTCGATCGCAGCATTGCGGTGGCAAGGGGAGGTGATCGCCGATACTCACCTCCTCTTCCGGCCTCCAGCGATGTCTGCTGCGGCTTCCAGGATGTTGCCATGATGACCCGATGTCGTCATGACAACATTCGGGTCACCAGACAGCAGGAAGATTTTTTGGACATGCGCAGTGCATCTCCAAACAATCTTCTCCCTGTCCAGCGCTGACAGCCTACATGGCACAGGGATGGTGCTGCATTCCTGTGCCATGCAGGCGATCAGAGAAAAAAAAGTGAAAGTCCCATAGTGGGACAAAGTAATAAAGTATAAAAACTATCAGAAAGTGAAAAAAAAAAAAAAAAAAAATTGTAAAAATATTAAAAAAAAAATAAAAAAATAATCCACCAAAAATAAAAATATAATGTACCCATCAATAAATATTATTATAAAAAAAAAAACAAAAAAAACAATAAAAGTACACATATTTGGTATCGTCACGTCCGGAACAACCTGGCATATAAAACTGTGCCACTAGTTAACCCCTTCAGTGAACACGGTAAAAAAAATAAATAAAAAACGAAGCAAAAAACAATGCTTTATCACCATACTGCCAAACAAAAAATGGAATAGCACGTGATCAAAAAGACAAATATAAATAAAAATGGTACCGCTGAAAACGTCATCTCGTCCCGCAAAAAACAAGCCACCATACAGCTCCATCAGCCGAAAAATAAAAAAGTTATAGCTCTCAGAATAAAGCTATGCTAAAAAATATTTTTTTCTATAAAATTGCTTTTATTATGTAAAAGTGCAAAACATAGAAATACGATATAAATGTGGTACCGCTGTAAACGTACTGACCCGAAGAATAAAGCTACCTTATCAATTTTACCACACGCGGAACAGAATAAAAAAAAAACAAAAAAACCAATTCCTGAATTGTTGGTTTTTGTTTATTCTGCCTCCCAAAAATCGGAATAGAAAGCGATCAAAAAATGTCACCTGCCTGAAAATGGCACCAATAACAACGTCAACTCATGCCGCAAAAAACAAGCCATCAAATGAATGTCTGCCAAAATCTGGAAAAATTATAGCTCTCAAAATATGGCGATGCAAAAACTAGATTTTACAAAAAATGCTTCTTTTAGTGTGTGACAGCTGTCAGTCATAAAAACCCCATATGATTCTGGTATCGCTGTAGTCTCACCGACCTGAAGAGTAAGGTCGTCTAATCACTTATACCGCATGAGGAATGGCGTAAAAAATAAACTCTCAGGTTAGGGTTGTGCTAGGGTTAGCGTTGTGCTAGGGTTAGGGTTGTGCTACGGTTAGGGTTGTGTTAGGGTTAGGGTTGTGTTAGGGTTAGGGCTGGGGTTGGGGTTAGGGTTGGGGTTAGGGTTGTGATGGGGTTGTGATTTTTTTCAAAAGTAAGAAAAAAAGATGACGATATGGCGACTAGTGTTGAGCGCAAGTGCTCGCTACTTGAGTTTGCATCGGGTGTTCTGGTATGCATTGAGCATCGTGGGTATTTGAGTGACATGCTCGAGTCTCTGCCCCATATGCTTCACGGCCCAAAAAACTTTGCGGGGATTGCCTGCCATGCACGAGCGATCCCCGCATGTTTTTTTTTGGGTGTCTAATAACCGTGAAACATCTGGGCGGGGACTCGAGCATGTCACTTGAGCACACGCAGTACATGGTGCATTCCTGAGTACCCGATGCAAACTCAAGTAGCGAGCACTTGCACTCAAGACTAATGACAGCTTATTCAATATGATGACCTAATGTTATCAAATTCTGTGTCGTACCTCTGGGTTCAAAATGTTCACTATACACCTTAATAAAATCCTTGAGGGGTATAGTTTCCAAAATGGGGTCACTTGTGGGGGAGCTCCACTGTTTAGGCACATCAGGGGCTCTCCAAACGCAACATGGTGTCCGCTAACAATTTGAATGGAAAATCGGCACAAATTGTTAGCGGACGCCATGTTGCATTTGGAGAGCCCCTGCGTGCCTAAACTTTGGAGCTCCCCCACAAGTGACCCCATTTTAGAAACTAGACCACCCAAGGCACCTATCTAGATGCATAATGAGCACTTGGAACCCCCAGGTGCTTCACAAATTTATTTGTAAAAATGAAAAAGTGGAAAAAAAAATACTTTTTCATTTTTACGAATCAATTTGTGAAGCATCTGGGGGTTCCAAGTGCTCACTATGCATCTAGATAGGTGCCTTGGGTGGTCTAGTTTCCAAAATGGGGTCACTTGTGGGGGAGCTCCAATGTTTAGGCACACAGGAGCTCTCCAAACGCAACATGGTGTCCGCTAACAATTTGAGCCGACAATTTGTTAGCGGATACCATGTTGCATTTGGAGAGTCCCTGTGTGCCCAAACATTGGAGCTCCCTCACAAGTGACCCCATTTTGAAAACTAGACCTCCCAAGGCACCTATCTAGATGCATAGTGAGCACTTGGAACCCCCAGGTGCTTCACAAATTGATTCATAAAAATGAAAAAGTGTTTTTTTTTTTTTCACTTTTTCATTTTTACGAATCAATTTGTGAAGCACCTGGGGGTTCCAAGTGCTCACTATGCATCTAGATAGGTGCCTTGGGGGGTCTAGTTTCCAAAATGGGATCACTTGTGGGGGAGCTCCAATGTTTGGGCACACAGGGTCTCTCCAAACACAACATGGTGTCCGCTAGCAATTTGAGCCGATTTTCCATTCAATTGGTTAGCAGACACCGTGTTGCATTTGGAGAGTCCCTGTGTGCCCAAACATTGGAGCTCCCCCACAAGTGACCCCATTTTGGAAACTAGACCCCCCAAGGCACCTATCTAGATGCATAGTGAGCACTTGGAACCCCTAGGTGCTTCACAAATTGATTCGTAAGAATGAAAAAGTGGAAAAAAAACACTTTTTAATTTTTACGAATCAATTTGTGAAGCACCTGGGGGTTCCAAGTGCTCACTATGCATCTAGATAGGTACTTTGGGTGGTCTAGTTTCCAAAATGGGGTCACTTGTGGGGGAGCTCCAATGTTTGGGCACACAGGGGCTCTCCAAACGCAGCATGGCGTCCGCTAATTATTCAAGCAAATTTTACAATCAAAAAGTCAAATGGCGCTCCTTCCCTTCCGAGCCCTGCCGTGCGCCCAAACAGTGTTTTTCCCCCACATATGGGGTATCTGCGTGCCCAGGGAAAATTGCTCAACAAATTTTGGGGTCCATTTTTTCTTGTTACCCCTGTGAAAATAAAAAAAATTGGGTCTAAAGTAACATTTTTGTGAAAAAAGTTAAATGTTCATTTTTTTCTTCCACATTCCAAAAATTCCTGTGAAGCGCCTGAAGGGTTAATAAAGTTCTTGAATGTGCTTTTGAGCACCTTGAGGGGTGCAGTATTTAGAATGGTGTCTCTTTTGGGTATTTTCTGTCATAAAAACCTCTCAAAGTGACTTCAAATGTGATGTGGTCCCTAAAAAAATGGTTTTGTAAATTTTGTTGGAAAAATGAGAAATCGCTGGTCAATTTTAACCCTTATAGCTCCCTAACAAAAAAATATGTTGGTTCCAAAATTATGCTGATGTAAGGTAGATATGTGGGAAATGTTATTTATGAACTCTTTTGTGTGACATATCTCTCTGATTTAAGGACATAAAGATTCAAATTTTGAAAATTGCTAAATTTTCAAAATTTTTGCCAAATTTCCGTTTTTTTCACAAATAAACGCAAGTGATATCGAAGAAATTTTACCACTATCATGAAGTAAAATATGTAACGAAAAAACAATCTCAGAATCAGGGGGATCCGTTGAAGCGTTCCAGAGTAATTACCTCATAAATTGACAGTGGTCAGAATTGTAAAAATTGGCCTGGTCATTAACGTGCAAACCACCCTTGGGGGTTTAGGGGTTAATGAGAAAAAAAATGAACTCTTTAGAATTTACCAAATGGCTGCAATGAAACAAAGAGTGAAAAATTTAAATACTTTCTGTACCCACTGTATCACCAGTGCAGCTACACCGTGGCCTGGAGGTGAAGGAGGGCCCGCTGTCATCGGTTGCTATTTTAGCTCGGTGTGCGTACGCACATTAAGCTGAAATTTTTTGCGGCGCAGGGGGCCCTCTGGCTTCCCGCACTGCAATACAAGTTGCCGGCCAATCAACTGTGGCTGGGTCTTCTTCTTGTGACTGGGTGTTCTTCTTTTGGCTGGGTATTTTTCTTGTGGTTGTTCTTTTTCTCGTGACTGGGTCTTCTTGTATCGGATCTTCTTATTGCAGCTGGGTCTTCATCTTGTGGCTAGGTCTTCTTCTTGTGGCTTTTTATTCTTTTGCATCGGATGTTCTTCTTGTGCCTGTGTCATCTTCATATGGCATTGGGTCTTCTTCTTGTGGCTGGTTCTTCTTGTACTGGATCTTTTTCTTGTGGCTGGGGATTTTTCTTGTCTCGTGTCTTCTTCTTGTGGCTGGGTCTTCTTCTTGTATCGGGTCCTCTTCTTGTGGCTAAGTCTTCTTCTTGAGGCTGGGTCTTCTTCTTGTGGCTGAATCTTCTTCTATTGGGTCTTCTTCCTGTGGCTGGGTCTTATTCCTGTGACTTGGCCTTTTTCTTGTGGCTGGGAATTCTTCTTGTGGCATCGGGTCTCCTTGTGACTGGGCCTTCTTGTTGCTGGGTCTTGTTTTTGTTACTAAAACTTCATCGTGTGGCTGGGTTTTCTTCTTATTGCTGGGTCTTTTTCTTGTGCCTGGGTCTTCTTCCTGTGGCTTGGTTTTCTTCTTGTGGCTGTGTTTTTGTCTTGTAGTTGGGTCTTCCTGTGGCATTCGGTCTTCTTTTTGTGATGGGTTCTCTTCTTGTGGCTGGGTTTTCTTCTTGTGGTTAGGTACTCTTCTTGTATCGGGTATTCTTCTTGTGGATGGTTTTCTTCTTGTGACTGGGTCCTCTTATTCTATCGGGTCTTCTTCTTGTGACTGGTTCTTCTTGTATTGGGTCTTCTTCTTGTGGCTGGGTCTTATTCCTGTGGCTGGGTCTTCTTGTGGCATTGGGTCTTCTTCTTTTATTAGGTTTTCTACTTGTGGCTGAGTCTTCAATTTGTGCCTGGGTTGTCTTCTTGTATTGGGTTTTCTTCCTGTGGCTGTGTCTACTTGTAGCATCGGGTCTTCTTGTGGCTGGGTCTTCTTCTTGAGGCTGGATTTTCTTCTTATATCGGGTCTTCTTCTTGTGGCTGGGTCTTCTTGTATCGGGTCTTCTTCTTGTAGCTGGGTATTCTATTTGTATCAGGTAATCTTCTTGTGGCTGGGTATTCTTCTTGTATCAGGTCTTCTTGTGTCTGGGTACTCTTCTTGTATTGGGTCTTTTTCTTGTGGCTGGTCTTCTTCTTGTGACTGGGTCTTCTTGTATCGGCACTTCTTCTTGTGGCTGGATCTTATTCCTTTTGCTGGATCTTATTCCTTTGGCTGGATCTTCTTGTGGCTATATCTACTTGTGACATTGGGTCTTCTTCTTGTGGCTTGGTCTTCCTCTTATTACATTAGGTCTTCTTCTTGTGGATGGTTATTCTCCTTGTGGCTGGGTCTTTTTATATCAGGTTCTCTTCTTGTGGCTGAGCCTTCTTTTTGCTGGGTCTTCTTTTTGTTACTAAAACATTATTGTGTGGCTTGGTCTGCTACTTGTTGCTGGGTCTTCTTGTTGTTGCTGGGTCTTCTTCCTTTGGCTGTTTTTTTTTCTTGTGGTTGAGTCTTCTTATCGTTGCTTGGTTTTCTTCTTGTGACAGGGTTTTCTTGTGTCCGAGTATTCTTTTGTCGGGTCTCCTTGTGGCTGACTCTCACTTTGTGGCTGGGAGTTCTTCTTGGGACTGTTTTTTTTCTTGTGGTTAAGTCTTCTTCTTGTGGCCGTGTTTTTGTCTTGTAGTTGGGTCTTCCTGTGGCATTCTGTCTACTTCTTGTGGATGGGTCCTCTTCTTGTGGCTGGGTTTTCTTCTTATGTTTAGGTACTCGTCTTGTATCGGGTATTCTTCTTATGGATGGGATTTCTTCTTGTGGCTAGGTACTCTTCTTGTATCGAGTCTTCTTCTTGTGACTGGGTCCTCTTATTGTATCGGATTTTCTTCTTGTGGCTGGTCTTCTTTTTGTGACTGGTTCTTCTTGTATCGAGTCTTTTTCTTGTGGCTAGGTCTTATTCCTGTGGCTGGGTCTTCTTGTGGCATTAGGTCTCCTTCTTGTATCAGGTCTTCTACTTGTGACTGAGTCTACAATTTGTCTGGGCGGCCAATCATACCAGGATTGGTTCTGAGGGGGCCATGCATACCAGGATTGGTTCTGAGGGGGCCATGCATACCAGGATTGGTTCTGAGGGGGCCATGCATACCAGGATTGGTTCTGAGGGGGCCATGCATACCAGGATTGGTTCTGAGGGGGCCATACACACCAGGATTGATTCTGAGGGGGCCATGCATACCAGGATTGAGGATGAGGGGGCCATGCATATCAGGACTGGGTCCGAGCAGGCCATGCATACCAGGATTGGGTTTGAAGGGGCCATGCATACCAGGATTGGGTCTGAGGGGGCCATGCATACCAGGATTGGATCTGAGGGTGCCATGCCTACCAGGATTGAGGATGTTGGGGCCATGCATACCAGGATTGGGGATGAGGAGGCCATGCATACCAGGATTGGGGATGAGGGGGCCATTCATACCAGGAATGGGGATGAGGGGGCCATACATACTAGAATGGGGAAGAGGGCCATCTGCTGAATGCTCCTCATTACCAGTGCCCCTTTGACAACTCCTCCTGTCAGGGGATAAAAATGGTAAATGGGCGTGGATTGGGATGTGGCCAGGGGCATGGCCAAAACTTGACGCAGCGCGCTACGCACGCCACATGATCTGTCCCTCTTTCTCTTCAAAAGTTGGGAGGTATGTGATCATATGATTTTTTTCTCATTAAAGTACACTCTGCACCTCATCTTGATTGAAAAAACAGAAATGTAGACATTTTTGCAAATTTATTAAAAAAAGAAAAACTGAAATATCACATGATCATAAGTATTCAGACCCTTTGCTCAGTATTGAGTAGAAGCACCCTTTTGAGCTAGTACAGCCATGAGTCTTCTTGGGAATGATGCAACAAGTTTTTCACACCTGGATTTGGAGATCCTTTGCCATTCTTCCTTGCAGATCCTCTCCAGTTCCATCAGGTTGGATGGTGAACGTTGGTGGACAGCCATTTTCAGGTCTCTCCAGAGATGCTCAATTGGATTTAGGTCAGGGTTCTGGCTGGGCCAGTCAAGAATGGTCTCAGAGTTGTTCTGAAGCTACTCCTTTGTTATTTTAGCTGTATGCTTAGGGTCATTGTCTTGTTGGAAAGTGAACCTTCGGCCAAGACTGAGTTCCAGAGCACGCTGGAAGAGGTTTTTATCCAGGATATCTCTGTACTTGGCCACATTCATGTTTCCTTCAATTGCAACCAGTCGCCCTGTCCCTTCAGCTGAAAAACACCCCCATAGCATGATGCTGCCACCACCATGTTTCACTGTTGGGATTGTATTGGGCAGGTGATGAGCAGTGCCTGGTTTTCTCCACACATACCACTTAGAATTATCACCAAAAAGTTCTATCTTCGTCTCATCAGACCAGAGAATCTTATTTCTCATAGTCTGGGAGTCCTTTATGTGTTTTTGAGCAAACTTTATGCGAGCTTTCATATGTCTTGCACTGTGGAGAGGCTTCCGTCGGGCCACTCTGCCATAAAGGCCTGACTGGTGGAGAGCTGTAGTGATAGTTGACTTTGTGGAACTTTCTCCCATCTCCCTACTGCATCTCTGGAGCTCAGCCACAGTGATCTTGGGGTTCTTCTTTACCTCTCTCACCAAGGCTCTTCTCCCACGATTGCTCAATTTGGCTGGACGGCCAGGTCTAGGAAGACTTCTGGTGGTCCTAAACTTCTTCCATTTAAGGATTATGGAGGCCACTGTCTCTTAGGAACCTTGAGTACTGCAGAAATTCTTTTATAAGCTTGGCCAGATCTGTGCCTTGCCACAATTCTGTCTCTGAGCTCCTTGGGCAGTTCCTTTGAGCTCATGATTCTCATTTGGTCTGACATGCACTGTGAGCTGTGAGGTCTTATATAGACAGGTGTGTGCCTTTCCAAATCAAGTCCTATCAGTTTAATTAAACACAGCTGGACTCCAATGAAGGAGTAGAACCATCTCAAGGAGGATCACAAGGAAATGGACAGCATGTGACTTAAATATGAGTGTCTGAGCAAAGGGTCTGAATACTTATGACAATGTGATATTTCAGTTTTTCTTTCTTAATAAATTTGCTAAAATTTCTATATTTCGTTTTTTTTTCAGTCAAGATAGGGTGCAGGGTGTACTTTAACCCCTTTGCGACCTAGGACGTATTAGTACGTATCTGTGCCCTGGGCCTTATGGACCTGATACGTATTAGTACACCCTGGCGATTTCGCCCGCACACAGCCTGTGTGGGCGCGATCGCCGCCGGGTGTCAGCTGATTGTCACAGCTGACACCCAGGGCTATGTGCAGGGAGCGGTCCCGCACCGCTCCCGGCACATTAACTCCCGTAATGCTGCGATCGAAGTCGATCGCAGTCGATCGCAGCATTGCGGTGGCAAGGGGAGGTGATCGCCGATACTCACCTCCTCTTCCGGCCTCCAGCGATGTCTGCCGCGGCTTCCAGGATGTTGCCATGACGACCCGATGTCGTCATGACAACATTCGGGTCACCAGACAGCAGGAAGATTTTTTGGACATGCGCAGTGCATCTCCAAACAATCTTCTCCCTGTCCAGCGCTGACAGCCTACATGGCACAGGGATGGTGCTGCATTCCTGTGCCATGCAGGCGATCAGAGAAAAAAAAGTGAAAGTCCCATAGTGGGACAAAGTAATAAAGTATAAAAACTATCAGAAAGTGAAAAAAAAAAAAAAAAAAATTGTAAAAATATTTAAAAAAAAATAAAAAAATAATCCACCAAAAATAAAAATATAATGTACCCATCAATAAATATTATTATAAAAAAAAAACAAAAAAAACAATAAAAGTACACATATTTGGTATCGTCACGTCCGGAACAACCTGGCATATAAAACTGTGCCACTAGTTAACCCCTTCAGTGAACACGGTAAAAAAAATAAATAAAAAACGAATCAAAAAACAATGCTTTATCACCATACTGCCAAACAAAAAATGGAATAGCACGTGATCAAAAAGACAAATATAAATAAAAATGGTACCGCTGAAAACGTCATCTCGTCCCGCAAAAAACAAGCCACCATACAGCTCCATCAGCCGAAAAATAAAAAAGTTATAGCTCTCAGAATAAAGCTATGCTAAAAAATATTTTTTTCTATAAAATTCCTTTTATTATGTAAAAGTGCAAAACATAGAAATACGATATAAATGTGGTACCGCTGTAAACGTACTGACCCGAAGAATAAAGCTACCTTATCAATTTTACCACACACGGAACAGAATAAAAAAAAAAAAAAAAAAAACAATTCCTGAATTGTTGGTTTTTGTTTATTCTGCCTCCCAAAAATCGGAATAGAAAGCGATCAAAAAATGTCACCTGCCTGAAAATGGCACCAATAACAACGTCAACTCATGCCGCAAAAAACAAGCCATCAAATGAATGTCTGCCAAAATCTGGAAAAATTATAGCTCTCAAAATATGGCGATGCAAAAACTAGATTTTACAAAAAATGCTTCTTTTAGTGTGTGACAGCTGTCAGTCATAAAAACCCCATATGATTCTGGTATCGCTGTAGTCTCACCGACCTGAAGAGTAAGGTCGTCTAATCACTTATACCGCATGAGGAATGGCGTAAAAAATAAACTCTCAGGTTAGGGTTGTGCTAGGGTTAGCGTTGTGCTAGGGTTAGGGTTGTGCTACGGTTAGGGTTGTGTTAGGGTTAGGGTTGTGTTAGGGTTAGGGCTGGGGTTGGGGTTAGGGTTGGGGTTAGGGTTGTGATGGGGTTGGGATTTTTTTCAAAAGTAAGAAAAAAAGATGACGATATGGCGACTAGTGTTGAGCGCAAATGCTCGCTACTTGAGTTTGCATCGGGTGTTCTGGTATGCATTGAGCATCGTGGGTATTTGAGTGACATGCTCGAGTCTCCGCCCCATATGCTTCACGGCCCAAAAAACTTTGCGGGGATTGCCTGCCATGCACGAGCGATCCCCGCATGTTTTTTTTTGGGTGTCTAATAACCGTGAAACATCCGGGCGGGGACTCGAGCATGTCACTTGAGCACACGCAGTACATGGTGCATTCCTGAGTACCCGATGCAAACTCAAGTAGCGAGCACTTGCACTCAAGACTAATGACAACTTATTCAATATGATGACCTAATGTTATCAAATTCTGTGTCGTACCTCTGGGTTCAAAATGTTCACTATACACCTTAATAAAATCCTTGAGGGGTATAGTTTCCAAAATGGGGTCACTTGTGGGGGAGCTCCACTGTTTAGGCACATCAGGGGCTCTCCAAACGCAACATGGTGTCCGCTCACCAATTGAATGGAAAATCGGCACAAATTGTTAGCGGACGCCATGTTGCGTTTGGAGAGCCCCTGCGTGCCTAAACTTTGGAGCTCCCCCACAAGTGACCCCATTTTGGAAACTAGACCACCCAAGGCACCTATCTAGATGCATAATGAGCACTTGGAACCCCCAGGTGCTTCACAAATTTATTTGTAAAAATGAAAAAGTGGAAAAAAAAATACTTTTTCATTTTTACGAATCAATTTGTGAAGCATCTGGGGGTTCCAAGTGCTCACTATGCATCTAGATAGGTGCCTTGGGTGGTCTAGTTTCCAAAATGGGGTCACTTGTGGGGGAGCTCCAATGTTTAGGCACACAGGAGCTCTCCAAACGCAACATGGTGTCCGCTAACAATTTGAGCCGACAATTTGTTAGCGGATACCATGTTGCATTTGGAGAGTCCCTGTGTGCCCAAACATTGGAGCTCCCCCACAAGTGACCCCATTTTGAAAACTAGACCTCCCAAGGCATCTATCTAGATGCATAGTGAGCACTTGGAACCCCCAGGTGCTTCACAAATTGATTCATAAAAATGAAAAAGTGTTTTTTTTTTTCACTTTTTCATTTTTACGAATCAATTTGTGAAGCACCTGGGGGTTCCAAGTGCTCACTATGCATCTAGATAGGTGCCTTGGGGGGTCTAGTTTCCAAAATGGGATCACTTGTGGGGGAGCTCCAATGTTTGGGCACACAGGGTCTCTCCAAACACAACATGGTGTCCGCTAACAATTTGAGCCGATTTTCCATTCAATTGGTTAGCAGACACCGTGTTGCATTTGGAGAGTCCCTATGTGCCCAAACATTGGAGCTCCCCCACAATTGACCCCATTTTGGAAACTAGACCCCCCAAGGCACCTATCTAGATGCATAGTGAGCACTTGGAACCCCTAGGTGCTTCACAAATTGATTCGTAAGAATGAAAAAGTGGAAAAAAAAACACTTTTTAATTTTTACGAATCAATTTGTGAAGCACCTGGGGGTTCCAAGTGCTCACTATGGATCTAGATAGGTACTTTGGGTGGTCTAGTTTCCAAAATGGGGTCACTTGTGGGGGAGCTCCAATGTTTGGGCACACAGGGGCTCTCCAAACGCAGCATGGCGTCCGCTAATTATTCAAGCAAATTTTACAATCAAAAAGTCAAATGGCGCTCCTTCCCTTCCGAGCCCTGCCGTGCGCCCAAACAGTGTTTTTCCCCCACATATGGGGTATCTGCGTGCCCAGGGAAAATTGCTCAACAAATTTTGGGGTCCATTTTTTCTTGTTACCCCTGTGAAAATAAAAAAAATTGGGTCTAAAGTAACATTTTTGTGAAAAAAGTTAAATGTTCATTTTTTTCTTCCACATTCCAAAAATTCCTGTGAAGCGCCTGAAGGGTTAATAAAGTTCTTGAATGTGCTTTTGAGCACCTTGAGGGGTGCAGTATTTAGAATGGTGTCACTTTTGGGTATTTTCTGTCATAAAAACCTCTCAAAGTGACTTCAAATGTGATGTGGTCCCTAAAAAAATGGTTTTGTAAATTTTGTTGGAAAAATGAGAAATCACTGGTCAACTTTTAACCCTTATAGCTCCCTAACAAAAAAAAATGTTGGTTCCAAAATTGTTCTGATGTAAAGTAGATATGTGGGAAATGTTATTTATGAACTCTTTTGTGTGACATATCTCTCTGATTTAAGGACATAAAGATTCAAATTTTGAAAATTGCTAAATTTTCAAAATTTTTGCCAAATTTCCGTTTTTTTCACAAATAAACGCAAGTGATATCGAAGAAATTTTACCACTATCATGAAGTAAAATATGTAACGAAAAAACAGTCTCAGAATCAGGGGGATCCGTTGAAGCGTTCCAGAGTAATTACCTCATAAATTGACAGTGGTCAGAATTGTAAAAATTGGCCTGGTCATTAACGTGCAAACCACCCTTGGGGGTTTAGGGGTTAATGAGGAAAAAAATGAACTCTTTAGAATTTACCAAATGGCTGCAATGAAACAAAGAGTGAAAAATTTAAATACTTTCTGTACCCACTGTATCACCAGTGCAGCTACACCGTGGCCTGGAGGTGAAGTAGGGCCCGCTGTCATCGGTTGCTATTTTAGCTCGGTGTGCGTACGCACATTAAGCTGAAATTTTTTGCGGCGCAGGGGGCCCTCTGGCTTCCCGCACTGCAATACAAGTTGCCGGCCAATCAACTGTGGCTGGGTCTTCTTCTTGTGACTGGGTGTTCTTCTTTTGGCTGGGTATTTTTCTTGTGGTTGTTCTTTTTCTCGTGACTGGGTCTTCTTGTATCGGATCTTCTTATTGCAGCTGGGTCTTCATCTTGTGGCTAGGTCTTCTTCTTGTGGCTTTTTATACTTTTTGCATCGGATGTTCTTCTTGTGCCTGTGTCATCTTCATATGGCATTGGGTCTTCTTCTTGTGGCTGGGTCTTCTTGTACTGGATCTTTTTCTTGTGGCTGGGGATTTTTCTTGTATCGTGTCTTCTTCTTGTGGCTGGGTCTTCTTCTTGTATCGGGTCCTCTTCTTGTGGCTAAGTCTTCTTCTTGAGGCTGGGTCTTCTTCTTGTGGCTGAATCTTCTTCTATTGGGTCTTCTTCCTGTGGCTGGGTCTTATTCCTGTGACTTGGCCTTTTTCTTGTGGCTGGGAATTCTTCTTGTGGCATCGGGTCTCCTTGTGACTGGGCCTTCTTGTTGCTGGGTCTTGTTTTTGTTACTAAAACTTCATCGTGTGGCTGGTTTTTCTTCTTATTGCTGGGTCTTTTTCTTGTGCCTGGGTCTTCTTCCTGTGGCTTGGTTTTCTTCTTGTGGCTGTGTTTTTGTCTTGTAGTTGGGTCTTCCTGTGGCATTCGGTCTTCTTTTTGTGATGGGTACTCTTCTTGTGGCTGGGTTTTCTTCTTGTGGTTAGGTACTCTTCTTGTATCGGGTATTCTTCTTGTGGATGGTTTTCTTCTTGTGACTGGGTCCTCTTATTCTATCGGGTCTTCTTCTTGTGACTGGTTCTTCTTGTATTGGGTCTTCTTCTTGTGGCTGGGTTTTATTCCTGTGGCTGGGTCTTCTTGTGGCATTGGGTCTTCTTCTTTTATTAGGTTTTCTACTTGTGGCTGAGTCTTCAATTTGTGCCTGGGTTGTCTTCTTGTATTGGGTTTTCTTCCTGTGGCTGTGTCTACTTGTAGCATCGGGTCTTCTTGTGGCTGGGTCTTCTTCTTGAGGCTGGATTTTCTTCTTATATCGGGTCTTCTTCTTGTGGCTGGGTCTTCTTGTATCGGGTCTTCTTCTTGTAGCTGGGTATTCTATTTGTATCAGGTAATCTTCTTGTGGCTGGGTATTCTTCTTGTATCAGGTCTTTTTGTGTCTGGGTCCTCTTCTTGTATTGGGTCTTTTTCTTGTGGCTGGTCTTCTTCTTGTGACTGGGTCTTCTTGTATCGGCACTTCTTCTTGTGGCTGGATCTTATTCCTTTTGCTGGATCTTATTCCTTTGGCTGGATCTTCTTGTGGCTATATCTACTTGTGACATTGGGTCTTCTTCTTGTGGCTTGGTCTTCCTCTTATTACATTAGGTCTTCTTCTTGTGGATGGTTATTCTCCTTGTGGCTGGGTCTTTTTATATCAGGCTCTCTTCTTGTGGCTGAGCCTTCTTTTTGCTGGGTCTTCTTTTTGTTACTAAAACATTATTGTGTGGCTTAGTCTGCTACTTGTTGCTGGGTCTTCTTG
This sequence comes from Phyllobates terribilis, assembly GCF_046119375.1. Taxonomy (NCBI): domain Eukaryota; kingdom Metazoa; phylum Chordata; class Amphibia; order Anura; family Dendrobatidae; genus Phyllobates; species Phyllobates terribilis. Next base: position 481,505,449 of record NW_027362761.1, on the reverse strand, counting down.
CTGTTGCTGGGTCTTCTTCCTTTGGCTGTTTTTTTTTCTTGTGGTTGAGTCTTCTTATCGTTGCTTGATTTTCTTCTTGTGACAGGGTTTTCTTGTGTCCGAGTATTCTTTTGTCGGGTCTCCTTGTGGCTGACTCTCATTTTGTGGCTGGGAGTTCTTCTTGGGACTGTTTTTCTTGTGGTTAAGTCTTCTTCTTGTGGCCGTGTTTTTGTCTTGTAGTTGGGTCTTCCTGTGGCATTCTGTCTACTTCTTGTGGATGGGTCCTTTTCTTGTGGCTGGGTTTTCTTCTTATGTTTAGGTACTCTTCTTGTATCGGGTATTCTTCTTATGGATGGGATTTCTTCTTGTGGCTAGGTACTCTTCTTGTATCGAGTCTTCTTCTTGTGACTGGGTCCTCTTATTGTATCGGATTTTCTTCTTGTGGCTGGTCTTCTTTTTGTGACTGGTTCTTCTTGTATCGAGTCTTCTTCTTGTGGCTGGGTCTTATTCCTGTGGCTGGGTCTTCTTGTGGCATTAGGTCTCCTTCTTGTATCAGGTCTTCTACTTGTGACTGAGTCTACAATTTGTGCCTGGGTTGTCTTCTTGTGTCGGGTTTTCTTTTTGTGGCTGTGTCTACTTGTAGCATTGGGTCTTTTTGTGGCTGGGTCTTCTTCTTGTGGCTAGATCTTCTTCTTTAAGCTGGATATTCTTCTTATATTGAGTCTTCTTCTTTGGCTGGGTCTTCTTGCATCGGGTCTTATTCATGTGCCTGGGTCTTCTTCTTGTTGCATCGTGTCTTCTTCTTGTGGCTGGGAATTCTTGTTGCTGGGTCTTCTTCTTGTTACTGGAACTTTATTGTATAGCTGGGTCTTCTTCTTATGGCTGGGTCATCTTCTTGTGCCTGGGTTTTCTTCTTGTGGCTGGGGCTTTTTGCTGTGGCAGGGTCTTCTTTTTTAGGCTGGGTCTTCTTGTGTCTGGGTCTCCTTTTTGTGGTTGAATGTTCTTCTTATCACTGGTGCTTCTTCTTGTGGCTGAGTCTTCTTCTCGTGGCTGGGTTTTCTTCTTGCATATAGGTCTTACTGTGGCATTCAGTCTCCATTTGGCTGAGTCTTCTTCTCATGGCTGGGTCTTCTTGTATAAGGTCTTCTTCTTGTGACTGGGTCTTCTTGTGACTGGGTCTTCTTCTCGTTGCTGGGTCTTCTTGTATCGGATTTTGTTCTTTTGGCTGAGTCTTCTTTTTGTGGCAAGGTCATCTTGTGTGGCTTCTTCTTGTGGCTTATTATTCTTTTTGTATCGAATGTTCTGCCTGTGCATGTGTCATCTTCATATGGCATTGGGTCTTCTTCTTGTGGCTGGGTCTTCTTGTATCGGGTGTTCTTGTGGCTGAGTATTCTTGTATCACGTCTTTTTGTGGTTGGATCTTCTTGTGACTGGGTATTTTTCTTGTATCGTGTCTTCTTCTTGTGGCTAGGTACTCTTCTTGTATTGAGTCTTCTTCTTGTGGCTGGGTCTTATTCCTGTGGCTGGATCTCCTTGTGGCATTGTTTTTTTTCTTGTATTAGGTCTTCTTCTTGTGGCTGAGTCTTAAATTTGTGCCTGGGTCATCTTCTTGTATCGGGTTTTTGGCTTGTGGCTGTGTCTACTTGTTGCATTGGGTCCTCTTGTGGCTGAGTCTTCTTCTTGTGGTTAGATCTTCTTCTTGAGGCTGGATATTCTTCTTATATCAGGTCTTCTTCTTTAGGCTGAGTCTACTTCTTGTATCGGGTCTTCTTCTTTGGCTGGGTCTTCTTGGTTCGGGTCTTATTTATGTGCCTGGGTCTTCTGCCTGTTGCATCGGGTCTTCTTCTTGTGGCTGGGAATTCTTGTTGCAGGGTCTTCTTCTTGTTACTGGAAGTTCATCGTGCGGCTGGGTCTTCTTTTTATGGCTGGGTATTCTTCTACTGCATGTGTCTTCTTCCTGTGGCAGGGTCTTCTTCTTGTGGCTGGGTCTTCTTGTGGCTGCGTCTCCTTTTTGTGGCTGGGTGATTTTCATGGGGCTTATTCTTGTGGCTTAGTTTTCTTCTTGTATTTAGGTCTTTCTGAGGTATTCAGTCTCCTTTTAGCTGGGTCTTCATCTCGTGGCTGGGTCTTCTTGAATCATGGCTTCTTCTTGTGACTGGTTCTTCTTCTTGTGGCTGGGTATTTTTCTTGAGGCTGGATCTTCTTCTTGTGACTGGGTCTTCTTCTTGTGGCTGGGTATTTTTCTTGTGGGTGTTCTTTTTCTCATGGCTGGGTCTTCTTGTATCGGATCTTCTTCTTGTGGTCGGGTCTTCTTCTTGTGGCATTGGGTCTTCTTGTAGCAGATCTTTTTCTTGTGGTCGGGTCTTCTTCTTGTGGCTTTGGGTCTTCTTGTATCGGATCTTATTCTTGTGGTCGGTTCTTCTTCTTGTGGCATTGAGTCTTCTTGTATCGGATCTTCTTCTTGTGGTCGGACCTTCTTCTTGTGGCATTTGGTCTTCTTGTATCGGATCTTCTTCTTGTGGTCGGGTCTTCTTCTTGTGGCATTGGGTCTTCTGTATCGGATCTTCTTCTTGTGGTCGGGTCTTCTTCTTGTGGCATTGGTCTTCTTGTATCGGACCTTCTTCTTGTGGTCGGGTCTTCTTCTTGTGGCATTGAGTCTTCTTGTATCGGATCTTCTTGTATCGGGTCTTCTTGTGGTCGGGTCTTCTTCTTGTGGCTGGGTCTTCTTCTTGTATCGGGTCTTCTTCTTGTGGTCGGGTCTTCTTCTTGTGGTCGGGTCTTCTTCTTGTGGTCGGGTTTTCTTCTTGTATCGGGTCTTCTTGTGGTCGGGTCTTCTTCTTGTGGTCAGGTCTTCGTCTTGCGGCATCGGGTCTTCTTGTGGTCGGGTCTTCTTCTTGTGGTCGGGTCTTCTTCTTGTATCGGGTCTTCTTCTTGTATCGGGTCTTCTTCTTGTGGTCGGGTCTTCTTCTTGTGGTTGGGTCTTCTTCTTGTATCGGTTCTTCCTCTTGTATCGGGTCTTCTTCTTGTGGTCGGGTCTTCTTCTTGTGGTCGGGTCTTCTTCTTGCGGCATCGGGTCTTCTTGTGGTCGGGTCTTCTTCTTGTGGTCGGGTCTTCTTCTTGTGGTCGTGTCTTCTTCTTGTATCGGGTCTTCTTCTTGTGGTCGGGTCTTCTTCTTGTGGTCAGGTCTTCTTCTTGTGGTCGGGTCTTCTTCTTGCGGCATCGGGTCTTCTTCTTGTGGTCGGGTCTTCTTCTTGCGGCATCGGGTCTTCTTCTTGTGGTCGGGTCTTCTTCTTGTGGTCGGGTCTTCTTGTGGTCGGGTCTTCTTCTTGTATCGGGTCTTCTTGTGGTCGGGTCTTCTTCTTGTGGTCGGGTCTTCTTCTTGTATCGGGTCTTCTTGTGGTCAGGTCTTCTTCTTGTGGTCGGGTGTTCATCTTGTCGTCGGGTATTCTTCTTGTATCGGGTCTTCTTCTTGTGGTCGGGTCTTCTTCTTGTGGCATTGGGTCTTCTTGTATCGGATCTTCTTGTATCGGGTCTTCTTGTGGTCGGGTCTTCTTCTTGTGATCGGGTCTTCTTCTTGTATCGGGTCTTCTTCTTGTATCGGGTCTTCTTCTTGTGGTCGGGTCTTCTTCTTGTGGTCGGGTTTTCTTCTTGTATCGGGTCTTCTTGTGGTCGGGTCTTCTTTTTGTGGTCGGGTCTTCGTCTTGCGGCATCGGGTCTTCTTGTGGTCGGGTCTTCTTCTTGTGGTCGGGTCTTCTTCTTGTGGTCGGGTCTTCTTCTTGTATCGGGTCTTCTTCTTGTGGTCGGGTCTTCTTCTTGTGGTCGGGTCTTCTTCTTGTATCGGTTCTTCCTCTTGTATCGGGTCTTCTTCTTGTGGTCGGGTCTTCTTCTTGTGGTCGGGTCTTCTTCTTGCGGCATCGGGTCTTCTTGTGGTCGGGTCTTCTTCTTGTGGTCGGGTCTTCTTCTTGTGGTCGGGTCTTCTTCTTGCGGCATCGGGTCTTCTTGTGGTCGGGTCTTCTTCTTGTGGTCGGGTCTTCTTGTGGTCGGGTCTTCTTCTTGTATCGGGTCTTCTTCTTGTATCGGGTCTTCTTGTTGTGGTTGGGTTTTCTTCTTGTGGTCGGGTCTTCTTCTTGTATCGGGTCTTCTTGTGGTCGGGTCTTCTTCTTGTGGTCGGGTGTTCATCTTGTCGTCGGGTATTCTTCTTGTATCGGGTCTTCTTCTTGAGGTCGGGTCTTCTTCTTGTATCGGGTCTTCTTCTTGTGGCTGGGAATTCTTGTTGCAGGGTCTTCTTCTTGTTACTGGAACTTCATCGTGCGGCTGTGTCTTCTTTTTATGGGTGGGTAATCTTCTACTGCATGTGTCTTCTTCCTGTGGCAGGGTCTTGTTCTTGTGGCTGGGTCTTCTTGTGGCTGCGTCTCCTTTTTGTGGCTGGGTGATTTTCATGGGGCTTATTCTTGTGGCTTAGTTTTCTTCATGTATTTAGGTCTTTCTGAGGTATTCGGTCTTCTTTTAGCTGGGTCTTCATCTCGTGGCTGGGTCTTCTTGAATCATGGCTTCTTCTTGTGACTGGTTCTTCTTCTTGTGGCTGGGTATTTTTCTTGAGGCTGGGTATTTTTCTTGTGGGTGTTCTTTTTCTCATGGCTGGGTCTTCTTGTATCGGATCTTCTTCTTGTGGTCGGATCTTCTTCTTGTGGCATTGGGTCTTCTTGTAGCAGATCTTTTTCTTGTGGTCGGGTCTTCTTCTTGTGGCTTTGGGTCTTCTTGTATCGGATCTTATTCTTGAGGTCGGTTCTTCTTCTTGTGACATTGAGTCTTCTTGTATCGGATCTTCTTCTTGTGGTCGGGTCTTCTTCTTGTGGTCGGGTCTTCGTCTTGCGGCATCGGGTCTTCTTGTGGTCGGGTCTTCTTCTTGTGGTCGGGTCTTCTTCTTGTATTGGGTCTTCTTCTTGTATCGGGTCTTCTTCTTGTGGTCGGGTCTTCTTCTTGTATCGGTTCTTCTTCTTGTATCGGGTCTTCTTCTTGTGGTCGGGTTTTCTTCTTGTGGTCGGGTCTTCTTCTTGCGGCATCGGGTCTTCCTGTGGTCGGGTCTTCTTCTTGTGGTCGGGTCTTCTTCTTGTGGTCGGGTCTTCTTCTTGTATCGGGTCTTCTTCTTGTGGTCGGGTCTTCTTCTTGTGGTCGGGTCTTCTTCTTGCGGCATCGGGTCTTCTTGTGGTCGGGTCTTCTTGCGGCATCGGGTCTTCTTGTGGTCGGGTCTTCTTCTTGTGGTCGGGTCTTCTTCTTGTGGTCGGGTCTTCTTCTTGTGGTCGGGTCCTCTTCTTGTATCGGGTCTTCTTCTTGTGTCGGGTCTTCTTCTTGTGGTCGGGTCTTCTTCTTGTATCGGGTCTTCTTGTGGTCGGGTCTTCTTCTTGTGGTCGGGTGTTCATCTTGTCGTCGGGTATTCTTCTTGTATCGGGTCTTCTTCTTGAGGTCGGGTCTTCTTATTGTATCGGGTCTTCTTCTTTGGCTGGGTCTTCTTGGTTCGGGTCTTATTCATGTGCCTGGGTCTTCTGCCTGTTGCATCGGGTCTTCTTCTTGTGGCTGGGAATTCTTGTTGCAGGGTCTTCTTCTTGTTACTGGAACTTCATCATGCGGCTGGGTCTTCTTTTTATGGCTGGGTATTCTTCTACTGCATGTGTCTTCTTCCTGTGGCAGGGTCTTCTTCTTGTGGCTGGGTCTTCTTGTGGCTGCGTCTCCTTTTTGTGGCTGGGTGATTTTCATGGGGCTTATTCTTGTGGCTTAGTTTTCTTCTTGTATTTAGGTCTTTCTGAGGTATTCGGTCTCCTTTTAGCTGGGTCTTCATCTCGTGGCTGGGTCTTCTTGAATCATGGCTTCTTCTTGTGACTGGTTCTTCTTCTTGTGGCTGGGTATTTTTCTTGAGGCTGGATCTTCTTCTTGTGACTGGGTCTTCTTCTTGTGGCTGGGTATTTTTCTTGTGGGTGTTCTTTTTCTCATGGCTGGGTCTTCTTGTATCGGATCTTCTTCTTGTGGTCGGGTCTTCTTCTTGTGGCATTGGGTCTTCTTGTAGCAGATCTTTTTCTTGTGGTCGGGTCTTCTTCTTGTGGCTTTGGGTCTTTTTGTATCGGATCTTATTCTTGTGGTCGGTTCTTCTTCTTGTGGCATTGAGTCTTCTTGTATCGGATCTTCTTCTTGTGGTCGGATCTTCTTCTTGTGGCATTTGGTCTTCTTGTATCGGATCTTCTTCTTGTGGTCGGGTCTTCTTCTTGTGGCATTGGCTCTTCTGTATCGGATCTTTTTCTTGTGGTCGGGTCTACTTCTTGTGGCATTGGGTCTTCTTGTATCGGACCTTCTTCTTGTGGTCGGGTCTTCTTCTTGTGGCATTGGGTCTTCTTGTATCGGATCTTCTTGTATGGGGTCTTCTTCTTGTGGTCGGGTCTTCTTCTTGTATCGGGTCTTCTTCTTGTATCGGGTCTTCTTCTTGTGGTCGGGTCTTCTTCTTGTGGTCGGGTTTTCTTCTGGTATCGGGTCTTCTTGTGGTCGGGTCTTCTTCTTGTGGTCGGGTCTTCTTCTTGTGGTCAGGTCTTCTTCTTGTATCGGGTCTTCTTCTTGTGGTCGGGTCTTCTTCCTGTGGTCGGGTCTTCTTCTTGTGGTCGGGTCTTCTTCTTGTATCGGTTCTTCTTCTTGTATCGGGTCTTCTTCTTGTGGTCGGGTCTTCTTCTTCCGGTCGGGTCTTCTTCTAGTGGTCGGGTCTTCTTCTTGTGGTCGGGTCTTTTTCTTGTATCGGGTCTTCTTCTTGTGGTTGGGTCTTCTTCTTGTGGTCGGGTCTTCTTCTTGTATCCGGTCTTCTTGTCGTCGGGTCTTCTTCTTGTGGTCGGGTCTTCTTCTTGCGGCATCGGGTCTTCTTGTGTTCGGGTCTTCTTCTTGTGGTCGGGTCTTCTTCTTGTATCAGGTCTTCTTCTTGTATCGGGTCTTCTTCTTGTGGTCGCGTCTTCTTCTTGTGGTCGGGTCTTCTTCTTGTATCAGGTCTTCTTGTGGTCGGGTCTTCTTCTTCTGGTCGGGTCTTCTTCTTGTATCGGGTCTTCCTCTTTTATCGGGTCTTCTTCTTGTGGTCGGGTCTTCTTCTTGTATCGGTTCTTCTTCTTGTATCGGGTCTTCTTCTTGTGGTCGGGTCTTCTTCTTGTGGTCGGGTCTTCTTCTTGTGGCATCGGGTCTTCTTCTTGTTTCGGGACTTCTTCTTATGGTCGGTCTTCTTCTTCTATCGGGTCTTCTTCTTATATCGGGTCTTCTTCTTGTATCGGGTCTTCTTGTATTCGGGTCTTCTTCTTGTGGTCTGTTCTTCTAGTGGTTGGGTCTTCTTCTCGTATCGGGTCTTCTTCTTCTAGTCGGGTCTTCTTCTTGTGGTCGGGTCTTCTTGTGGTCAGGTCTTCTTCTAGTGGTCGGGTCTTCTTCTTTTTCGGGTCTTCTTCTTGTGGTCGGGTCTTATTCTTGTATCGGGTCTTCTTCTTGTATTGGGTCTTCTTCTTGTGGTCGCGTCTTCTTCTTGTGCTCGGGTCTACTTCTTGTATCGGGTCTTCTTCTTCCATCGGGTCTTCTTCTTGTGGTTGGGTCTTCTTCTTGTGGTCGGGTCTTCTTCTTGTTTCGGGTCTTCTTCTTGTATCGGGTCTTCTTCTTGTGGTCGGGTCTTCTTCTTGTATCGGGTCTTCCTCTTTTATCGGGTCTTCTTCTTGTGGTCGGGTCTTCTTCTTGTATCGGTTCTTCTTCTTGTATCGGGTCTTCTTCTTGTGGTCGGGTCTTCTTCTTGTGGTCGGGTCTTCTTCTTGTGGCATCGGGTCTTCTTGTGGTCGGGTCTTCTTCTTGCGGTCGGGTCTTCTTCTTGTATCGGGTCTTCTTCTTGTGGTCGGGTCTTCTTCTTGTGGTCGGGTCTTCTTCTTGTATCGGGTCTTCTTGTCGTCGGGTCTTCTTCTTGTGGTCGGGTCTTCTTCTTGCGGCATCGGGTCTTCTTGTGGTCGGGTCTTCTTCTTGTGGTCGGGTCTTCTTCTTGTATCGGGTCATCTTCTTGTATCAGGTCTTCTTGTGGTCGGGTCTTCTTCTTGTGGTCGGGTCTTCTTCTTGTATCGGGTCTTCTTGTGGTCGGGTCTTCTTCTTGTGGTCGGGTGTTCATCTTGTCGTCGGGTATTCTTCTTGTATCGGGTCTTCTTCTTGAGGTCGGGTCTTCTTCTTGTATCGGGTCTTCTTCTTGTATTGGGTCTTCTTCTTGTGGTCGGGTCTTCTTCTTGTGCTCGGGTCTACTTCTTGTATCGGGTCTTCTTCTTGCATCGGGTCTTCTTCTTGTGGTTGGGTCTTCTTGTGGTTTTGTCTTCTTCTTGTTTCGGGTCTTCTTCTTGTTTCGGGACTTCTTATGGTCGATCTTCTTCTTCTATCGGGTCTTCTTCTTATATCGGGTCTTCTTCTTGTATCGGGTCTTCTTGTGGTCGGGTCTTCTTCTTGTGGTCGGTTCTTCTAGTGGTTGGGTCTTCTTCTCGTATCGGGTCTTCTTCTTCTAGTCGGGTCTTCTTCTTGTGGTCGGGTCTTCTTCTTGTGGTCAGGTCTTCTTCTAGTGGTCGGGTCTTCTTCTTGTTTAGGGTCTTCTTCTTGTGGTCGGGTCTTATTCTTGTATCGGGTCTTCTTCTTGTATTGGGTCTTCTTCTTGTGGTCGGGTCTTCTTCTTGTGGTCGGGTCTTCTTCTTGTGCTCGGGTCTACTTCTTGTATCGGGTCTTCTTCTTGCATCGGGTCTTCTTCTTGTGGTTGGGTCTTCTTCTTGTGGTCGGGTCTTCTTCTTGTTTCGGGTCTTCTTCTTGTATCGGGTCTTCTTCTTGTGGTCGGGTCTTCTTCTTGTATCGGGTCTTCTTCTTGTATCGGGTCTTCTTCTGGTGGTCGGGTCTTCTTCTTGTGGTCGGGTTTTCTTCTTGTATCGGGTCTTCTTCTTGTGGTCGGGTCTTCTTCTAGTCGTCGAGTCTTCTTCTTGTATCGGGTCTTCTTCTTGTGGTCGGGTCTTCTTCTTGTATCGGGTCTTCTTCTTGCATCGGGTCTTCTTCTTGTGGTCGGGTCTTCTTTCGGCATCGGGTCTTCTTGTGATTGGGTCTTCTTTTGTAGTCGGGTCTTCTTGTGGTCAGGTCTTCTTCTTGTGGTCGGGTCTTCTTCTTGTGGTCGGGTCTTCTTCTTGTATCGGGTCTTCTTCTTCTAGTCGGGTCTTCTTGTGGTCGGGTCTTCTTCTTGTGGTCAGGTCTTCTTCTAGTGGTCGGGTCTTCTTCTTGTTTCGGGTCTTCTTCTTGTGGTCGGTTCTTATTCTTGTATCGGGTCTTCTTCTTGTATTGGGTCTTCTTCTTGTGGTCGGGTCTTCTTCTTGTGCTCGGGTCTACTTCTTGTATCTGGTCTTCTTCTTTCATCGGGTCTTCTTCTTGTGGTCGGGTCTTTTTCTTGTTTCGGGTCTTCTTCTTGTATCGGGTCTTCTTCTTGTGGTCGTGTCTTCTTCTTGTGGTCGGGTCTTCTTCTTGTATCGGGTCTTCTTCTTGTATCGGGTCTTCTTCTTGTATCGGGTCTTCTTCTGGTGGTCGGGTCTTCTTCTTGTGGTCGGGTTTTCTTCTTGTATCGGGTCTTCTTGTGGTCGAGTCTTCTTCTTGTGGTCGGGTCTTCTTCTTGCGGCATCTGGTCTTCTTGTGGTCGGGTCTTCTTCTTGTGGTCGGGTCTTCTTGTATCGGGTCTTCTTCTTGTAGTCGGGTCTTCTTCTTGTGGTCGGGTCTTCTTCTTGTATCGGGTCTTCTTGTGGTCGGGTCTTCTTCTTGTGGTCGGGTGTTCTTCTTGTCATCAGGTATTCTTCTTGTATCGGGTCTTCTTATTGAGGTCGGGTCTTCTTCTTGTATCCTGTCTTCTTCTTGTATCGGGTCTTCTTCTTGTGGTCGGGTCTTCTTCTTGTGGTCGGGTTTTCTTCTTGTATCGGGTTTTCTTGTGGTTGGGTCTTCTTCTTGTGGTCGGGTCTTCGTCTTGCGGCTTCGGGTCTTCTTGTGGTCGTGTCTCCTTCTTGTGGTCAGGTCTTCTTCTTGTGGTCGGTCTTCTTCTTCTATCGGGTCTTCTTCTTACATCGGGTCTTCTTCTTGTATCGGGTCTTCTTCTTGTGGTCGGGTCTTCTTCTTGTGGTCGGTTCTTCTAGTGGTTGGGTCTTCTTCTTGTATGGGGTCTTCTTCTTCTAGTCGGGTCTTCTTCTTGTGGTCGGGTCTTCTTCTTGTGGTCGGGTCTTCTTCTTGTGGTCGGTTCTTCTAGTGGTTGGGTCTTCTTCTTGTATGGGGTCTTCTTCTTCTAGTCGGGTCTTCTTCTAGTGGTCGGGTCTTCTTCTTGTTTCGGGTCTTCTTCTTTTGGTCGGGTCTTATTCTTGTATCGGGTCTTCTTCTTGTATTGGGTCTTCTTCTTGTGGTCGGGTCTTCTTCTTGTGGTCGGGTCTTCTTCTTGTGCTCGGGTCTACTTCTTGTATCGGGTCTACTTCTAGCATCGGGTCTTCTTCTTGTGGTTGGTTCTTCTTCTTGTGGTCGGGTCTTCTTCTTGTTTCGGGTCTTCCTCTTGTATGGGGACTTCTTCTTGAGGTCGGGTCTTCTTCTTGTGGTCGGGTCTTCTTCTTGTATCGGGTCTTCTTCTGGTGGTCGGGTCTTCTTCTTGTGGTCGGGTTTTCTTCTTGTATCGGGTCTTCTTGTGGTCGAGTCTTCTTCTTGTTGTCGGGTCTTCTTCTTGCGGCATCAGGTCTTTTTGTGGTCGGGTCTTCTTCTTGTATCGGGTCTTCTTCTTGTATCGGGTCTTCTTCTTGTGGTCGGGTCTTCTTATTGCGGTCGGGTCTTCTTCTTGTATGGGGTCTTCTTTGCTCGGGTCTTCTTCTTGTGGTCGGGTGTTCTTCTTGTCGTCGGGTATTCTTCTTGTATCGGCTCTTCTTCTTGAGGTCGGGTCTTCTTCTTGTATCGGGTCTTCTTCTTGTATCGGGTCTTCTTCTTGTGGTCGGGTCGTCTTCTTGTGGCCGGGTCTTCTTCTTGTGGTCGGGTCTTCTTCTTGTTTCGGGTCTTCTTCTTATGGTCGCTCTTCTTCTATCGGGTCTTCTTCTTATATCGGGTCTTCTTCTTGTATCGGGTCTTCTTCTTGTGGTCGGGTCTTCTTCTTGCATCGGGTCTTCTTGTGGTTGGGTATTCTTCTTGTGGTCGGGTCTTCTTCTTGTGGTCAGGTCTCCATCTTGTGGTCGGGTCTTCTTCTTGTATCGGGTCTTCTTGTAACGGGTCTTCTTTTTGTGGTCGGGTCTTCTTCTTGTGGTCGGGTCTTCTTCTTGTATCGGGTTTTCTTCTTGTGGTCGGGTCTTCTTCTTGTGGTCGGATCTTCTTCTTGTGGTCAGGTCTTCTTCTTGTATCGGGTCTTCTTCTTGTGGTTGGGTCTTCTTCTTGTGGTCGGGTCTTCTTCTTGTATCGGGTCTTCTTCTTGTGGTTGGGTCTTCTTCTAGGCGTTGAGTCTTCTTCTTGTATCGGGTCTTCTTCTTGTTTCGGGTCCTCTTCCTGTATCGGGTCTTCTTCTTGCATCGGGTCTTCTTCTTGTGGTCAGGTCTTCTTCTTTCGGCATCGGGTCTTCTTGTGATTGGGTCTTCTTTTGTGGTCGGGTCTTCTTCTTGTGGTCAGGTCTTCTTCTTGTGGTCGGGTCTTCTTCTTGTGGTCGAGTCTTCTTCTTGTATCGGGTCTTCTTCTTCTAGTCGGGTCTTCTTCTTGTGGTTGGGTCTTCTTGTGGTCAGGTCTTTTTCTAGTGGTCGGGTCTTCTTGTTTCGGGTCTTGTGGTCGGGTCTTATTCTTGTGGTTGGGTCTTCTTCTTGCGGCATCGGGTCTTCTTGTGATCGGGTCTTCTTCTGTGGCATTGGGTCTTCTTGTATCGGACCTTCTTCTTGTGGTCGAGTCTTCTTCTTGTGGCATTGGGTCTTCTTGTATCGGATCTTCTTGTATCGGGTCTGCTTGTGGTCGTGTCTTCTTCTTGTGGTCGGGTCTTCTTCTTGTATCGGGTCTTCTTCTTGTATTGGATCTTCTTCTTGTGGTCGGGTCTTCTTCTTGTGGTCGGGTTTTCTTCTTGTATCGGGTCTTCTTGTGGTCGGGTCTTCTTCTTGTGGTCGGGTCTTCGTCTTGCGGCATCGGGTCTTCTTGTGGTCGGGTCTTCTTCTTGTGGTCGGGTCTTCTTCTTGTATCGGGTCTTCTTCTTGTATCGGGTCTTCTTCTTGTGGTCGGGTCTTCTTCTTGTGGTCGGGTCTTCTTCTTGTATCGATTCTTACTCTTGTATCGGGTCTTCTTCTTGTGGTCGGGTCTTCTTCTTTTGGTCGGGTCTTCTTCTTGCGGCATCGGGTCTTCTTGTGGTCGAGTCTTCTTCTTGTGGTCGGGTCTTCTTCTTTTGGTCGGGTCTTCTTCTTGTATCGGGTCTTCTTCTTGTGGTCGGGTCTTCTTCTTGTGGTCGGGTCTTCTTCTTGTGGTCGGGTCTTCTTCTTGCGGCATCGGGTCTTCTTCTTGTGGTCCGGTCTTCTTGCGGCATCGGGTCTTCTTGTGGTCGGGTCTTCTTCTTGTGGTCGGGTCTTCTTCTTGTATCGGGTCTTCTTCTTGTATCGGGTCTTCTTCTTGTGGTCGGGTCTTCTTCTTGTGGTCGGGTCTTCTTCTTGTATCGGGTCTTCTTGTGGTCGGGTCTTCTTCTTGTGGTCGGGTGTTCATCTTGTCGTCGGGTATTCTTCTTGTATCGGGTCTTCTTCTTGAGGTCGGGTCTTCTTCTTGTATCGGGTCTTCTTCTTTGGCTGGGTCATCTTGGTTCGGGTCTTATTCATGTGCCTGGGTCTTCTGCCTGTTGCATCGGGTCTTCTTCTTGTGGCTGGGAATTCTTGTTGCAGGGTCTTCTTCTTGTTACTGGAACTTCTTGTGGCTGCGTCTCCTTTTTGTGGCTGGGTGATTTTCATGGGGCTTATTCTTGTGGCTTAGTTTTCTTCTTGTATTTAGGTCTTTCTGAGGTATTCGGTCTCCTTTTAGCTGGGTCTTTATCTCGTGGCTGGGTCTTCTTGAATCATGGCTTCTTCTTGTGACTGGTTCTTCTTCTTGTGGCTGGGTATTTTTCTTGAGGCTGGATCTTCTTCTTGTGACTGGGTCTTCTTCTTGTGGCTGGGTATTTTTCTTGTGGGTGTTCTTTTTCTCATGGCTGGGTCTTCTTGTATCGGATCTTCTTCTTGTGGTCGGGTCTTCTTCTTGTGGCATTGGGTCTTCTTGTAGCAGATCTTTTTCTTGTGGTCGGGTCTTCTTCTTGTGGCTTTGGGTCTTCTTGTATCGGATCTTATTCTTGAGGTCGGTTCTTCTTTTGTGACATTGAGTCTTCTTGTATCGGATCTTCTTCTTGTGGTCGGGTCTTCTTGTGGTCGGGTCTTCGTCTTGCGGCATCGGGTCTTCTTGTGGTCGGGTCTTCTTCTTGTGGTCGGGTCTTCTTCTTGTATCGGGTCTTCTTTTTGTATCGGGTCTTCTTCTTGTGGTCGGGTCTTCTTCTTGTGGTCGGGTCTTCTTCTTGTATCGGTTCTTCTTCTTGTATCGGGTCTTCTTCTTGTGGTCGGGTCTTCTTCTTGCGGCATCGGGTCTTCTTGTGGTCGGGTCTTCTTCTTGTGGTCGGGTCTTCTTCTTGTGGTCGGGTCTTCTTCTTGTATCGGGTCTTCTTCTTGTGGTCGGGTCTTCTTCTTGTTGTCGGGTCTTCTTCTTGTGGTCGGGTCTTCTTCTTGCGGCATCGGGTCTTCTTCTTGTGGTCGGGTCTTCTTCTTGCGGCATCGGGTCTTCTTGTGGTTGGGTCTTCTTCTTGTGGTCGGGTCTTCTTCTTGTGGTCGGGTCTTCTTCTTGTATCGGGTCTTCTTCTTGTATCGGGTCTTCTTGTTGTGGTCGGGTCTTCTTCTTGTATCGGGTCTTCTTGTGGTCGGGCCTTCTTCTTGTGGTCGGGTGTTCATCTTGTCGTCGGGTATTCTTCTTGTATCGGGTCTTCTTCTTGAGGTCGGGTCTTCTTCTTGTATTGGGTCTTCTTCTTTGGCTGGGTCTTCTTGGTTCGGGTCTTATTCATGTGCCTGGGTCTTCTGCCTGTTGCATCGGGTCTTCTTCTTGTGGCTGGGAATTCTTGTTGCAGGGTCTTCTTCTTGTTTCTGGAACTTCATCATGCGGCTGTGTCTTCTTTTTATGGCTGGGTATTCTTCTACTGCATGTGTCTTCTTCCTGTGGCAGGGTCTTTTTCTTGTGGCTGGGTCTTCTTGTGGCTGCGTCTCCTTTTTGTGGCTGGGTGATTTTCATGGGGCTTATTCTTGTGGCTTAGTTTTCTTCTTGTATTTAGGTCTTTCTGAGGTATTCGGTCTCCTTTTAGCTGGGTCTTCATCTCGTGGCTGGGTCTTCTTGAATCATGGCTTCTTCTTGTGACTGGTTCTTCTTCTTGTGGCTGGGTATTTTTCTTGAGGCTGGATCTTCTTCTTGTGACTGGGTCTTCTTCTTGTGGCTGGGTATTTTTCTTGTGGGTGTTCTTTTTCTCATGGCTGGGTCTTCTTGTATCGGATCTTCTTCTTGTGGTCGGGTCTTCTTCTTGTGGCATTGGGTCTTCTTGTAGCAGATCTTTTTTTGTGGTCGGGTCTTCTTCTTGTGGCTTTGGGTCTTCTTGTATCGGATCTTATTCTTGTGGTCGGTTCTTCTTCTTGTGGCATTGAGTCTTCTTGTATCGGATCTTCTTCTTGTGGTCGGATCTTCTTCTTGTGGCATTTGGTCTTCTTGTATCGGATCTTCTTCTTGTGGTCGGGTCTTCTTCTTGTGGCATTGGCTCTTCTGTATCGCATCTTCTTCTTGTGGTCGGGTCTTCTTCTTGTGGCATTGGGTCTTCTTGTATCGGACCTTCTTCTTGTGGTCGGGTCTTCTTCTTGTGGCATTGGGTCTTCTTGTATCGGATCTTCTTGTATGGGGTCTTCTTCTTGTGGTCGGGTCTTCTTCTTGTGGTCGGGTCTTCTTCTTGTATCGGGTCTTCTTGTGGTCGGGTATTCTTCTTGTGGTCGGGTGTTCATCTTGTCGTCGGGTATTCTTCTTGTATCGGGTCTTCTTCTTGAGGTCGGGTCTTCTTCTTGTATCGGGTCTTCTTCTTTGGCTGGGTCTTCTTGGTTCGGGTCTTATTCATGTGCCTGGGTCTTCTGCCTGTTGCATCGGGTCTTCTTCTTGTGGCTGGTAATTCTTGTTGCAGGGTCTTCTTCTTGTTACTGGAACTTCATCATGCGGCTGTGTCTTCTTTTTATGGCTGGGTATTCTTCTACTGCATGTGTCTTCTTCCTGTGGCAGGGTCTTCTTCTTGTGGCTGGGTCTTCTTCTTGCGGCATCGGGTCTTCTTGTGGTCGGGTCTTCTTCTTGTGGTCGGGTCTTCTTCTTGCGGCATCGGGTCTTCTTGTGGTCGGGTCTTCTTCTTGTGGTCGGGTTTTCTTCTTGTGGTCGGGTCTTCTTCTTGTGGTCAGGTCTTCGTCTTGCGGCATGGGTCTTCTTGTGGTCGGGTCTTCTTCTTGTGGTCGGGTCTTCTTCTTGTGGTCGGGTCTTCTTCTTGTATCGGTTCTTCTTCTTGTATCGGTTCTTCTTCTTGTATCGGGTATTCTTCTTGTTGTCGGGTCTTCTTCTTGTGGTCGGGTCTTCTTCTTGCGGCATCGGGTCTTCTTTTGGTCGGGTCTTCTTCTTGTGGTCGGGTCTTCTTCTTGTGGTCGGGTCTTCTTCTTGTGGTCGGGTCTTCTTCTTGTATTGGGTCTTCTTCTTGTGGTCGGGTCTTCTTCTTTTGGTCGGGTCTTCTTCTTGTATCGGGTCTTCTTGTCGTCGGGTCTTCTTCTTGTGGTCGGGTCTTCTTCTTGCGGCATCGGGTCTTCTTGTGGTCGGGTCTTCTTCTTGTGGTCGGGTCTTTTTCTTGTGGTCGGGTCTTCTTCTTGTGGTCGGGTCTTCTTCTTGTGGTCAGGTCTTCGTCTTGCGGCATCGGGTCTTCTTGTGGTCGGGTCTTCTTCTTGTGGTCGGGTCTTCTTCTTGTATCGGGTCTTCTTCTTGTATCGGGTCTTCTTCTTGTATCGGGTCTTCTTCTTGTGGTCGGGTCTTCTTCTTGTGGTCGGGTCTTCTTCTTGTATCGGTTCTTTTTCTTGTATCGTGTCTTCTTCTTGTGGTCGGGTCTTCTTCTTGAGGTCGGGTCTTCTTCTTGCGGCATCGGGTCTTCTTGTGGTCGGGTCTTCTTCTTGTGGACGGGTCTTCTTCTTGTGGTCGGGTCTTCTTCTTGTATCGGGTCCTCTTCTTGTGGTCGGGTCTTCTTCTTGTGGTCAGGTCTTCTTCTTGTATCGGGTCTTCTTGTCGTAGGGTCTTCTTCTTGTGGTCGGGTCTTCTTCTTGCGGCATCGGGTCTTCTTGTGGTTGGGTCTTCTTCTTGTGGTCGGGTCTTCTTCTTGTGGTCGGGTCTTCTTCTTGTATCGGGTCTTCTTGTGGTCGGGTCTTCTTCTTGTGGTCGGATGTTCATCTTGTCGTCGGGTATTCTTCTTGTATCGGGTCTTCTTCTTGAGGTCGGGTTTTCTTCTTGTATCGGGTCTTCTTCTTGTATCGGGTCTTCTTCGTGTGGTCAGGTCTTCTTCTTGTGGTCGGGTCTTCTTGTTTCGGGACTTCTTCTTATGGTCGGTCTTCTTCTTCTATCGGGTCTTCTTCTTATATCGGGTCTTCTTGTATCGGGTCTTCTTGTGGTCGGGTCTTCTTCTTGTGGTCGGTTCTTCTAGTGGTCGGGTCTTCTTCTCATATCGGGTCTTCTTCTTCTAGTCGGGTTTTCTTCTTGTGGTCGGGTCTTCTTCTTGTGGTCAGGTCTTCTTCTAGTGGTCGGGTCTTCTTCTTGTTTCGGGTCTTCTTCTTGTGGTCGGGTCTTATTCTTGTATCGGGTCTTCTTCTTGTATTGGGTCTTCTTCTTGTGGTCGGGTCTTCTTCTTGTGCTCGGGTCTACTTCTTGTATCGGGACTTCTTCTTGCATCGGGTCTTCTTCTTGTGGTTGGGTCTTCTTCTTGTGGTCGGGTCTTCTTCTTGTTTCGGGTCTTCTTCTTGTATCGGGTCTTCTTCTTGTGGTCGGGTCTTCTTCTTGTGGTCGGGTCTTCTTCTTGTATCGGGTCTTCCTCTTGTATCGGGTCTTCTTCTTGTGGTCGGGTCTTCTTCTTGTATCGGTTCTGCTTCTTGTATCGGGTCTTCTTCTTGTGGTCGGGTCTTCTTCTTGCGGCATCGGGTCTTCTTGTGGTCGGGTCTTCTTCTTGTGGTCGCGTCTTCTTCTTGTGGTCGGGTCTTCTTCTTGTATCGGGTCCTCTTCTTGTGGTCGGGTCTTCTTCTTGTCGTCGGGTCTTCTTCTTGTATCGGGTCTTCTTGTCGTTGGGGCTTCTTCTTGTGGTCGGGTCTTCTTCTTGCGGCATCCGGTCTTCTTGTGGTCGGGTCTTCTTCTTGTGGTCGGGTCTTCTTCTTCTGGTCGGGTCTTCTTCTTGTATCGGGTCTTCTTCTTGTATCGGGTCTTCTTCTTGTGGTCGGGTCTTCTTCTTGTATCGGGTCTTCTTGTGGTCGGGTCTTCTTCTTGTGGTCGGGTGTTCATCTTGTCGTCGGGTATTCTTGTATCGGGTCTTCTTCTTGAGGTCGGGTCTTCTTCTTGTATCGGGTCTTCTTCTTGTTTCGGGTCTTCTTCGTATGGTCAGGTCTTCTTCTTGTGGCCGGGTCTTCTTGTTTCGGGACTTCTTCTTGTATCGGGTCTTCTTGTGTTCGGGTCTTCTTCTTGTGGTCGGTTCTTCTAGTGGTTGGGTCTTCTTCTCGTATCGGGTCTTCTTCTTCTAGTCGGGTTTTCTTCTTGTGGTCGGGTCTTCTTGTGGTCAGGTCTTCTTCTAGTGGTCGGGTCTTCTTCTTGTTTTGGGTCTTCTTCTTGTGGTCGGGTCTTATTCTTGTATCGAGTCTTCTTCTTGTATTGGGTCTTCTTCTTGTGGTCGGGTCTTCTTCTTGTGCTCGGGTCTACTTCTTGTATCGGGTCTTCTTCTTGCATCGGGTCTTCTTCTTGTGGTTGGGTCTTCTTCTTGTGGTCAGGTCTTCTTCTTGTTTCGGGTCTTCTTCTTGTATCGGGTCTTCTTCTTGTGGTCGGGTCTTCTTCTTGTGGTCGGGTCTTCTTCTTGTATCGGGTCTTCCTCTTGTATCGGGTCTTCTTCTTGTGGTCGGGTCTTCTTCTTGTATCGGTTCTTCTTCTTGTTTCGGGTCTTCTTCTTGTGGTCGGGTCTTCTTCTTGTGGTCGGGTCTTATTCTTGCGGCATCGGGTCTTCTTGTGGTCGGGTCTTCTTCTTGTGGTCGGGTCTTCTTCTTGTGGTCGGGTCTTCTTCTTTTATCGGGTCTTCTTCTTGTGGTCGGGTCTTCTTCTTGTGGTCGGGTCTTCTTCTTGTATCGGGTCTTCTTGTCGTCGGGTCTTCTTCTTGTGGTCGGGTCTTCTTCTTTCGGCATTGGGTCTTCTTGTGATTGGGTCTTCTTTTGTAGTCGGGTCTTCTTCTTGTGGTCAGGTCTTCTTCTTGTGATCGGGTCTTCTTCTTGTGGTCGGGTCTTCTTCTTGTATCGGTTCTTCTTCTTCTAGTCGGGTCTTCTTCTTGTGGTCGGGTCTTCTTCTTGTGGTCGGGTCTTCTTGTATCGGGTCTTCTTGTAGTCGGGTCTTCTTCTTGTGGTCGGGTCTTCTTCTTGTATTCGGTCTTCTTGTGGTCGGGTCTTCTTCTTGGTCGGGTGTTCTTCTTGTCATCAGGTATTCTTCTTGTATCGGGTCTTCTTTTTGAGGTCGGGTCTTCTTCTTGTATCCGGTGTTCTTCTTGTATCGGGTCTTCTTCTTGTATCAGGTCTTCTTCTTGTGGTCGGGTCTTATTCTTGTATCGGGTCTTCTTCTTGTATCGGGTCTTCTTCTTGTGGTCGGGTCTTCTTCTTGTGGTCGGGTTTTCTTCTTGTATCGGGTCTTCTTGTGGTTGGGTCTTCTTCTTGTGGTCGGGTCTTCGTCTTGCGGCATCGGGTCTTCTTGTGGTCGGGTCTCCTTCTTTTGGTCAGGTCTTCTTCTTGTGGTCGGTCTTCTTCTTCTATCGGGTCTTCTTCTTATATCGGGTCTTCTTCTTGTATCGGGTCTTCTTCTTGTGGTCGGGTCTTCTTCTTGAGGTCGGGTCTTCTTCTTGTATCGGGTCTTCTTCTTGTATCGGGTCTTCTTCTTGTGGTCGGGTCGTCTTCTTGTGGTCGGGTCTTCTTCTTGTATCGGGTTTTCTTCTTGTGGTCGGGTCTTCTTCTTGTGGTCGGATCTTCTTCTTGTGGTCAGGTCTTCTTCTTGTATCGGGTCTTCTATTTGTGGTTGGGTTTTCTTCTTGTGGTCGGGTCTTCTTCTTGTATCGGGTCTTCTTCTTGTGGTCGGGTCTTCTTCTCGTCGTCGAGTCTTCTTCTTGTATCGGGTCTTCTTCTTGTTTCGGGTCTTCTTGCATCGGGTCTTCTTCTTGTGGTCGGGTCTTCTTTCGGCATCGGGTCTTCTTGTGATTGGGACTTCTTTTGTAGTCGGGTCTTCTTCTTGTGGTCAGGTCTTCTTCTTGTGGTCGGGTCTTCTTCTTGTGGTCGGGTCTTCTTCTTGTATCGGTTCTTCTTCTTCTAGTCGGGTCTTCTTCTTGTGGTCGTGTCTTCTTCTTGTGGTCGGGTCTTCTTGTATCGGGTCTTCTTCTTGTAGTCGGGTCTTCTTCTTGTGGTCGGGTCTTCTTCTTGTATCGGGTCTTCTTGTGGTCGGGTCTTCTTCTTGGTCGGGTGTTCTTCTTGTCATCAGGTATTCTTCTTGTATCGGGTCTTCTTCTTGTATCGGGTCTTCTTCTTGTGGTCGGGTCTTATTCTTGTATCGGGTCTTCTTCTTGTATCGGGTCTTCTTCTTGTGGTCGGGTCTTCTTCTTGTGGTCGGGTTTTCTTCTTGTATCGGGTCTTCTTGTGGTTGGGACTTCTTGTTGTCGGGTCTTCGTCTTGCGGCAACGGGTCTTCTTGTGGTCGGGTCTCCTACTTTTGGTCAGGTCTTCTTCTTGTGGTCGGTCTTCTTCTTCTATCGGGTCTTCTTCTTATATCGGGTCTTCTTGTATCGGGTCTTCTTGTGGTCGGGTCTTCTTCTTGTGGTCGGTTCTTCTAGGGGTTGGGTCTTCTTCTCGTATCGGGTCTTCTTCTTCTAGTCGGGTTTTCTTCTTGTGGTCGGGTCTTCTTCTTGTGGTCAGGTCTTCTTCTAGTGGTTGGGTCTTCTTCTTGTTTCGGGTCTTCTTCTTGTGGTCGGGTCTTATTCTTGTATCGGGTCTTCTTCTTGTATTGGGTCTTCTTCTTGTGGTCGGGTCTTCTTCTTGTGCTCGGGTCTACTTCTTGTATCGGGACTTCTTCTTGCATCGGGTCTTCTTCTTGTGGTTGGGTCTTCTTCTTGTGGTCGGGTCTTCTTCTTGTTTCGGGTCTTCTTCTTGTATCGGGTCTTCTTCTTGTGGTCGGGTCTTCTTCTTGTGGTCGGGTCTTCTTCTTGTATCGGGTCTTCCTCTTGTATCGGGTCTTCTTCTTGTGGTCGGGTCTTCTTCTTGTGTCGGTTCTGCTTCTTGTATCGGGTCTTCTTCTTGTGGTCGGGTCTTCTTCTTGCGGCATCGGGTCTTCTTGTGGTCGGGTCTTCTTCTTGTGGTCGGGTCTTCTTCTTGTGGTCGGGTCTTCTTCTTGTATCGGGTCCTCTTCTTGTGGTCGGGTCTTCTTCTTGTCGTCGGGTCTTCTTCTTGTATCGGGTATTCTTGTCGTTGGGGCTTCTTCTTGTGGTCGGGTCTTCTTCTTGCGGCATCCGGTCTTCTTGTGGTCGGGTCTTCTTCTTGTGGTCGGGTCTTCTTCTTCTGGTCGGGTCTTCTTCTTGTATCGGGTCTTCTTCTTGTATCGGGTCTTCTTGTGGTCGGGTCTTCTTCTTGTATCGGGTCTTCTTGTGGTCGGGTCTTCTTCTTGTGGTCGGGTGTTCATCTTGTCGTCGGGTATTCTTGTATCGGGTCTTCTTCTTGAGGTCGGGTCTTCTTCTTGTATCGGGTCTTCTTCTTGTTTCGGGTCTTCTTCGTGTGGTCAGGTCTTCTTCTTGTGGTCGGGTCTTCTTGTTTCGGGACTTCTTCTTGTATCGGGTCTTCTTGTGTTCGGGTCTTCTTCTTGTGGTCGGTTCTTCTAGTGGTTGGGTCTTCTTCTCGTATCGGGTCTTCTTCTTCTAGTCGGGTTTTCTTCTTGTGGTCGGGTCTTCTTCTTGTGGTCAGGTCTTCTTCTAGTGGTCGGGTCTTCTTCTTGTTTTGGGTCTTCTTGTGGTCGGGTCTTATTCTTGTATCGAGTCTTCTTCTTGTATTGGGTCTTCTTCTTGTGGTCGGGTCTTCTTCTTGTGCTCGGGTCTACTTCTTGTATCGAGTCTTCTTCTTGCATCGGGTCTTCTTCTTGTGGTTGGGTCTTCTTCTTGTGGTCAGGTCTTCTTCTTGTTTCGGGTCTTCTTCTTGTATCGGGTCTTCTTCTTGTGGTCGGGTCTTCTTCTTGTGGTCGGGTCTTCTTCTTGTATCGGGTCTTCCTCTTGTATCGGGTCTTCTTCTTGTGGTTGGGTCTTCTTCTTGTATCGGTTCTTCTTCTTGTTTCGGGTCTTCTTCTTGTGGTCGGGTCTTCTTCTTGTGGTCGGGTCTTCTTCTTGCGGCATCGGGTCTTCTTGTGGTCGGGTTTTCTTGTGGTCGGGTCTTCTTCTTTTATCGGGTCTTCTTCTTGTGGTCGGGTCTTCTTCTTGTGGTCGGGTCTTCTTCTTGTATCGGGTCTTCTTGTCGTCGGGTCTTCTTCTTGTGGTCGGGTCTTCTTCTTTCGGCATCGGGTCTTCTTGTGATTGGGTCTTCTTTTGTAGTCGGGTCTTCTTCTTGTGGTCAGGTCTTCTTCTTGTGGTCGGGTCTTCTTCTTGTGGTCGGGTCTTCTTCTTGTATCGGTTCTTCTTCTTCTAGTCGGGTCTTCTTCTTGTGGTCGGGTCTTCTTCTTGTGGTCGGGTCTTCTTGTATCGGGTCTTCTTCTTGTAGTCGGGTCTTCTTCTTGTGGTCGGGTCTTCTTCTTGTATGGGGTCTTCTTGTGGTCGGGTCTTCTTCTTGGTCGGGTGTTCTTCTTGTCATCAGGTATTCTTCTTGTATCGGGTCTTCTTTTTGAGGTCGGGTCTTCTTCTTGTATCCGGTGTTCTTCTTGTATCGGGTCTTCTACTTGTATCAGGTCTTCTTCTAGTGGTCGGGTCTTATTCTTGTATCGGGTCTTCTTCTTGTATCGGGTCTTCTTCTTGTGGTCGGGTCTTCTTCTTGTGGTCGGGTTTTCTTCTTGTATCGGGTCTTCTTGTGGTTGGGTCTTCTTCTTGTGGTCGGGTCTTCGTCTTGCGGCATCGGGTCTTCTTGTGGTCGGGTCTCCTTCTTTTGGTCAGGTCTTCTTCTTGTGGTCGGTCTTCTTCTTCTATCGGGTCTTCTTCTTATATCGGGTCTTCTTCTTGTATCGGGTCTTCTTCTTGTGGTCGGGTCTTCTTCTTGTGGTCGGTTCTTCTAGTGGTTGGGTCTTCTTCTTGTATGGGGTCTTCTTCTTCTAGTCGGGTCTTCTTCTTGTGGTCGGGTCTTCTTCTTGTGGTCAGGTCTTCTTCTAGTGGTCGGGTCTTCTTCTTGTTTCGGGTCTTCTTCTTGTGGTCGGGTCTTATTCTTGTATCGGGTCTTCTTCTTGTATTGGGTCTTCTTCTTGTGGTCGGGTCTTCTTCGTGTGCTCGGGTCTACTTCTTGTATCGGGTCTTCTTCTTGCATCGGGTCTTCTTCTTGTGGTTGGGTCTTCTTCTTGTGGTCGGGTCTTCTTGTTTCGGGTCTTCCTCTTGTATGGGGACTTCTTCTTGTGGTCGGGTTTTCTTCTTGTGGTCGGGTCTTCTTCTTGTATCGGGTGTTGTTCTTGTATCGGGTCTTCTTCTGGTGGTCGGGTCTTCTTCTTGTGGTCGGGTTTTCTTCTTGTATCGGGTCTTCTTGTGGTCGGGTCTTCTTCTTGTTGTCGGGTCTTCTTCTTGCGGCATCGGGTCTTCTTGTGGTCGGGTCTTCTTAATGTATCGGGCTTCTTCTTGTATCGGGTCTTCTTCTTGTGGTCGGGTCTTCTTCTTGTGGTCGGGTCTTCTTCTTTTATCGGGTCTTCTTGTGGTCGGGTCTTCTTCTTGTGGTCGGGTGTTCTTCTTGTCGTCGGGTATTCTTCTTGTCGTCGGGTATTCTTCTTGTATCGGGTCTTCTTCTTGAGGTCGGGTCTTCTTCTTGTATCGGGTCTTCTTCTTGTATCGGGTCTTCTTCTTGTGGTCGGGTCGTCTTCTTGTGGTCGGGTCTTCTTCTTGTATCGGGTTTTCTTCTTGTGGTCGGGTCTTCTTCTTGTGGTCGGATCTTCTTCTTGTGGTCAGGTCTTCTTCTTGTATCGGGTCTTCTATTTGTGGTTGGGTCTTCTTCTTGTGGTCGGGTCTTCTTCTTGTATCGGGTCTTCTTCTTGTGGTCGGGTCTTCTTCTCGTCGTCGAGTCTTCTTCTTGTATCGGGTCTTCTTCTTGTTTCGGGTCTTCTTGCATCGGGTCTTCTTCTTGTGGTCGGGTCTTCTTTCGGCATCGGGTCTTCTTGTGATTGTGTCTTCTTTTGTATTCGGGTCTTCTTCTTGTGGTCAGGTCTTCTTCTTGTGGTCGGGTCTTCTTCTTGTGGTCAGGTCTTCTTCTTGTGGTCGGGTCTTCTTCTTTTGGTCGGGTCTTCTTCTTGTATCGGTTCTTCTTCTTCTAGTCGGGTCTTCTTCTTGTGGTCGGGTCTTCTTCTTGTGGTCGGGTCTTCTTGTATCGGGTCTTCTTCTTGTAGTCGGGTCTTCTTCTTCTGGTCGGGTCTTCTTCTTGTATCGGGTCTTCTTGTGGTCGGGTCTTCTTCTTGGTCGGGTGTTCTTCTTGTCATCAGGTATTCTTCTTGTATCGGGTCTTCTTTTTGAGGTCGGGTCTTCTTCTTGTATCCGGTGTTCTTCTTGTATCGGGTCTTCTTCTTGTATCGGGTCTTCTTCTTGTGGTCGGGTCTTATTTTTGTATCGTGTCTTCTTCTTGTATCGAGTCTTCTTCTTGTGGTCGGGTCTTCTTCTTGTGGTCGGGTTTTCTTCTTGTATCGGGTCTTCTTGTGGTTGGGTCTTCTTCTTGTTGTCGGGTCTTCGTCTTGCGGCATCGGGTCTTCTTGTGGTCGGGTCTCCTACTTTTGGTCAGGTCTTCTTCTTGTGGTCGGTCTTCTTCTTCTATCGGGTCTTCTTCTTATATCGGGTCTTCTTCTTGTATCGGGTCTTCTTCTTGTGGTCGGGTCTTCTTCTTGTGGTCGGTTCTTCTAGTGGTTGGGTCTTCTTCTTGTATGGGGTCTTCTTCTTCTAGTCGGGTCTTCTTCTTGTGTTCGGGTCTTCTTCTTGTGGTCAGGTCTTCTTCTAGTGGTCGGGTCTTTTTCTTGTTTCGGGTCTTCTTCTTGTGGTCGGGTCTTATTCTTGTATCGGGTCTTCTTCTTGTATTGGGTCTTCTTCTTGTGGTCGGGTCTTCTTCTTGTGGTCGGGTCTTCTTCTTGTGCTCGGGTCTACTTGTTTCGGGTCTTCCTCTCGTATGGGGACTTCTTCTTGTGGTCGGGTTTTCTTCTTGTGGTCGGGTCTTCTTCTTGTATCGGGTGTTCTTCTTGTATCGGGTCTTCTTCTGGTGATCGGGTCTTCTTCTTGTGGTCGGGTTTTCTTCTTGTATCGGATCTTCTTGTGGTCGGGTCTTCTTCTTGTTGTCGGGTCTTCTTCTTGCAGCATCGGGTCTTCTTGTGGACGGGTCTTCTTAATGTATCGGGCTTCTTCTTGTATCGGGTCTTCTTCTTGTGGTTGGGTCTTCTTCTTGTGGTCGGGTCTTCTTCTTTTATCGGGTCTTCTTGTGGTCGGGTATTCTTCTTGTGGTCGGGTGTTCTTCTTGTCGTCGGGTATTCTTCTTGTCGTCGGGTATTCTTCTTGTATCGGGTCTTCTTCTTGAGGTCGGGTCTTCTTCTTGTATCGGGTCTTCTTCTTGTATCGGGTCTACTTCTTGTGGTTGGGTCTTCTTCTTGTGGTCGGGTCTTCTTCTTGTATCGGGTTTTCTTCTTGTGGTCGGGTCTTCTTCTTGTGGTCGGATCTTCTTCTTGTGGTCAGGTCTTCTTCTTGTATCGGGTCTTCTATTTGTGGTTGGGTCTTCTTCTTGTGGTCGGGTCTTCTTCTTGTATTGGGTCTTCTTCTTGTGGTCGGGTCTTCTTCTCATCGTCGAGTCTTCTTCTTGTATCGGGTCTTCTTCTTGCATCGGGTCTTCTTCTTGTGGTCGGGTCTTCTTCTTTCGGCATCGGGTCTTCTTGTGATTGGGTCTTCTTTTGTGGTCGGGTCTTCTTCTTGTGGTCAGGTCTTCTTCTTGTGGTCGGGTCTTCTTCTTGTGGTCGGGTCTTCTTCTTGTATCGGGTCTTCTTCTTCTAGTCGGGTCTTCTTCTTGTGGTTGGGTCTTCTTCTTGTGGTCAGGTCTTCTTCTAGTGGTCGGGTCTTCTTCTTGTTTCTGGTCTTCTTCTTGTGGTCGGGTCTTATTCTTGTATCGGGTCTACTTCTTGTTTTGGGTCTTCTTCTTGCGGTCGGGTCTTCTTCTTGTGGTCGGGTCTTCTTCTTGTGCTCGGGTCTACTTCTTGTATCGGGTCTTCTTCTTGCATCGGGTCTTCTTCTTGTGGTTGGGTCTTCTTCTTGTGGTCGGGTCTTCTTCTTGTTTCGGGTCTTCTTCTTGTATCGGGTCTTCTTCTTGTGGTCGGGTCTTCTTCTTGGGGTCGGGTCTTCTTCATGTATCGGGTCTTCTTCTTGTATCGGGTCTTCTTCTGGTGGTCGGGTCTTCTTCTTGTGGTCGGGTTTTCTTCTTGTATCGGGTCTTCTTGTGGTCAGGTCTTCTTCTTGTGGTTGGATCTTCTTCTTGCGGCATCGGGTCTTCTTGTGGTCGGGTCTTCTTCTTGTGGTCGGGTCTTCTTCTTGTATCGGGTCTTCTTCTTGTATCGGGTCTTCTTCTTGTGGTCGGGTCTTCTTCTTGTGGTCAGGTCTTCTTCTTGTATAGGGTCTTCTTGTGGTCGGGTCTTTTTGTGGTCGGGTCTTCTTCTTGTCGTCAGGTATTCTTCTTGTATCGGGTCTTCTTCTTGTGGTTGGGACTTCTTCTTGTGGTCAGGTCTTCTTCTTGTATCGGGTCTTCTTCTTGTGGTTGGGTCTTCTTCTAGCCGTCGAGTCTTCTTCTTGTATCGGGTCTTCTTCTTGTTTCGGGTCCTCTTCTTGTATGGGGTCTTCTTCTTGCATCAGGTCTTCTTCTTGTGGTCGGGTCTTCTTCTTTCGGCATCGGGTCTTCTTGTGATTGGGTCTTCTTTTGTGGTCGGGTCTTCTGCTTGTGGTCAGGTATACTTCTTGTATTCGGGTCTTCTTCTTGTGGTCGGGTCTTCTTCTTGTATCGGGTCTTCTTCTTCTAGTCGGATCTTCTTCTTGTGGTTCGATCTTCTTCTTGTGGTCAGGTCTTCTTCTAGTGGTCAGGTCTTCTTCTTGTTTCGGGTCTTCTTCTTGTGGTCGGGTCTTATTCTTGTATCGGGTCTTCTTATTGTATTGGGTCTTCTTCTTGCGGTCGGGTCTTCTTCTTGTGGTCGGGTCTTCTTCTTGTGCTCGGGTCTACTTCTTTTTTCGGGTCTTCTTCTTGCATTGGGTCTTCTTCTTGTGGTTGGGTCTTCTTCTTGTGGTCGGGTCTTCTTCTTGTTTTGGGTCTTCTTCTTGTATCGGGTCTTCTTCTTGTGGTCGGGTCTTCTTCTTGGGGTCGGGTCTTCTTTTTGTATCGGGTCTTCTTCTTGTATCGGGTCTTCTTCTGGTGGTCGGGTCTTCTTCTTGTGGTTGGGTTTTCTTCTTGTATCAGTTCTTCTTGTGGCCGGGTCTTCTTCTTGTGGTTGGGTCTTCTTCTTGCGGCATCGGGTCTTCTTGTGGTCGAGTCTTCTTCTTGTGGTTGGGTCTTCTACTTGTATCGGGTCTTCTTGTATCGGGTCTTCTTCTTTTGGTCGGGTCTTCTTCTTGTGGTCGGGTCTTCTTCTTGTATCGGGTCTTCTTGTGGTCGGGTCTTCTTCTTGTGGTCGGGTGTTCTTCTTGTCGTCAGGTATTCTTCTTGTATCGGGTCTTCTTCTTGAGGTCGGGTCTTCTTCTTGTATCCGGTCTTCTTCTTGTATCGGGTCTTCTTCTTGTGGTCGGGTCGTCTTCTTGTGGCCGGGTCTTCTTCTTGTGGTCGGGTCTTCTTCTTGTATCGGGTCTTCTTCTTTTATCGGGTCTTCTTCTTGTGGTCAGGTCTTCTTCTTGTGGTCTGGTTTTCTTCTTGTATCGGGTCTTCTTGTGGTCGGGTCTTCTTCTTTTGGTCGGGTCTTCGTCTTGCGGCATCGGGTCTTCTTGTGGTCGGGTCTTCTTCTTGTGGTCGGGTCTTCTTCTTGTATCAGGTCTTCTTCTTGTATGGGGTCTTCTTCTTGTGGTCGGGTCTTCTTCTTGTGGTCGGGTCTTCTTCTTGTATCGGTTCTTCTTCTTGTATCGGGTCTTCTTCTTGTGGTCGGGTCTTCTTCTTGTGGTCGGGTCTTCTTCTTGCGGCATCGGGTCTTCTTGTGGTCGGGTCTTCTTCTTGTATCGGGTCTTCTTCTTGTATCGGGTCTTCTTCTTGTGGTCGGGTCTTCTTCTTGTGGTCGGGTCTTCTTCTTGTATCGGGTCTTCTTGTGGTCGGGTCTTCTTCTTGTGGTCGGGTGTTCTTCTTGTCGTCGGGTATTCTTCTTGTATCCGGTCTTCTTCTTGAGGTCTGGTCTTCTTCTTGTATCGGGTCTTCTTCTTGTATCGGGTCTTCTTCTTGTGGTCAGGTCGTCTTCTTGTGGCCGGGTCTTCTTCTTGTGGCCGGGTCTTCTTCTTGTGGTCGGGTCTTCTTCTTGTTTCGGGTCTTCTTCTTATGGTCGCTCTTCTTCTTCTATCGGGTCTTCTTCTTCTATCGGGTCTTCTTCTTGTATCGGGTCTTCTTCTTGTGGTCGGGTCTTCTTCTTGTATTGGGTCTTCTTGTGGTCGGGTATTCTTCTTGTGGTCGGGTCTTCTTCTTGTGGTCAGGTCTCCTTCTTGTGTTCGGGTCTTCTTCTTGTATCGGGTCTTATTCTTGTAACAGGTCTTCTTCTTGTGGTCGGGTCTTCTTGTGGTCGGGTCTTCTTCTTGTATCGGGTTTTCTTCTTGTGGTCGGGTCTTCTTCTTGTGGTCGGGTCTTCTTCTTGTGGTCAGGTCTTTTTCTTGTATCGGGTCTTCTTGTGGTCGGGTCTTCTTCTTGTGGTCGGGTCTTCTTCTTGTATCGGGTCTTCTTCTTGTGGTCGGGTCTTCTTCTTGTGGTCAGGTCTTTTTCTTGTATCGGGTCTTCTTGTGGTCGGGTCTTCTTCTTGTGGTCGGGTCTTCTTCTTGCATCAGGTCTTCTTCTTGTGGTCGGGTCTTCTTCTTTCGGCATCGGGTCTTCTTGTGATTGGGTCTTCTTTTTTGGTCGGGTCTTCTGCTTGTGGTCAGGTCTTCTTCTTGTGGTCGGGTCTTCTTCTTGTGGTCGGGTCTTCTTCTTGTATCGGGTCTTCTTCTAGTCGGGTCTTCTTCTTGTGGTTGGGTCTTCTTCTTGTGGTCAGGTCTTCTTCTAGTGGTCAGGTCTTCTTCTTGTTTCGGGTCTTCTTCTTGTGGTCGGGTCTTATTCTTGTATCGGGTCTTCTACTTGTATTGGGCGTTCTTCTTGCAGGCGGGTCTTCTTCTTGTGGTCGGGTCTTCTTCTTGTGCTCGGGTCTACTTCTTTTATTGGGTCTTCTTTTTGCATCGGGTCTTCTTCTCTTGGTTGGGTCTTCTTCTTGTGGTCGGGTCTTCTTCTTGTTTCGGGTCTTCTTCTTGTATCGGGTCTTCTTCTTGTGGTCGGGTCTTCTTCTTGTGGTCGGGTCTTCTTCTTGGGGTCGGGTCTTCTTCTTGTATCGGGTCTTCTTCTGGTGGTCGGGTCTTCTTCTTGTGGTCGGGTTTTCTTCTTGTATCGGGTCTTCTTGTGGCCGGGTCTTCTTCTTGTGGTTGGGTCTTCTTCTTGCGGCATCGGGTCTTCTTGTGGTCGAGTCTTCTTCTTGTGGTTGGGTCTTCTTCTTGTATCGGGTCTTCTTCTTGTATCGGGTCTTCTTCTTGTGGTCGGGTCTTCTTCTTGTGGTCGGGTCTTCTTCTTGTATCGGGTCTTCTTGTGGTCGGGTCTTCTTCTTGTGGTCGGGTGTTCTTCTTGTCGTCAGGTATTCTTCTTGTATCGGGTCTTCTTCTTGAGGTCGGGTCTTCTTCTTGTATCCGGTCTTCTTCTTGTATCGGGTCTTCTTCTTGTGGTCGGGTCGTCTTCTTGTGTCCGGGTCTTCTTCTTCTGGTCGGTTCTTCTTCTTGTATCGGGTCTTCTTCTTTTATCGGGTCTTCTTCTTGTGGTCAGGTCTTGTTCTAGTGGTCGGGTTTTCTTCTTGTATTGGGTCTTCTTGTGGTCGGGTCATCTTCTTTTGGTCGGGTCTTCGTCTTGCGGCATCGGGTCTTCTTGTGGTTGGGTCTTCTTGTGGTCGGGTCTTCTTCTTGTATCGGGTCTTCTTCTTGTATCGGGTCTTCTTCTTGTATCGGGTCTTCTTCTTGTGGTCGGGTCTTCTTCTTGTGGTCAGGTCTTCTTCTTGTATCGGGTCTTCTTCTTGTGGTCGGGTCTTCTTCTTGTGGTCGGGTCTTCTTCTTGCGGCATCGGGTCTTCTTGTGGTCGGGTCTTCTTCTTGTATCGGGTCTTCTTCTTGTATCGGGTCTTCTTCTTGTGGTCCGGTCTTCTTCTTGTGGTCGGGTCTTCTTCTTGTATCGGGTCTTCTTGTGGTTGGGTCTTCTTGTGGTCGGGTGTTCTTCTTGTCGTCGGGTATTCTTCTTGTATCGGGTCTTCTTCTTGAGGTCTGGTCTTCTTCTTGTATCGGGTCTTCTTCTTGTATCGGGTCTTCTTCTTGTGGTCGGGTCATCTTCTTGTGGCCGGGTCTTCTTCTTGTGGTCGGGTCTTCTTCTTGTTTCGGGTCTTCTTCTTATGGTCACTCGTCTTCTTCTATCGGGTCTTCTTCTTGTATCGGGTCTTCTTCTTGTGGTCGGGTCTTCTTCTTGTATTGGGTCTTCTTGTGGTCGGGTATTCTTCTTGTGGTCGGGTCTTCTTCTTGTGGACAGGTCTCCTTCTTGTGTTCGGGTCTTGTTTTTGTATCGGGTCTTCTTCTTGTAATGGGTCTTCTTCTTGTGGTCGGGTCTTCTTCTTGTGGTCGGGTCTTCTTCTTGTATCGGGTTTTCTTCTTGTGGTCGGGTCTTCTTCTTGTGGTCGGGTCTTCTTCTTGTGGTCAGGTCTTTTTCTTGTATCGGGTCTTCTTGTGGTCGGGTCTTCTTCTTGTGGTCGGGTCTTCTTCTTGTATCGGGTCTTCTTCTTGTGGTCAGGTCTTCTTCTAGTCGTCGAGTCTTCTTCTTGTATCGGGTCTTCTTCTTGTTTCGGGTCTTCTTCTTGTATCGGGTCTTCTTCTTGCATCGGGTCTTCTTCTTGTGGTCGGGTCTTCTTCTTTCGGCATCGGGTCTTCTTGTGATGGGGTCTTCTTTTGTGGTCGGGTCTTCTTCTTGTGGTCGGGTCTTCTTCTTGTGGTCGGGTCTTCTTCTTGTATCGGGTCTTCTTCTTCGAGTCGGGTCTTCTTCTTGTGGTCGGGTCTTCTTCTTGTGGTCGGGTCTTCTTCTAGTGGTCGGGTCTTCTTCTTGTTTCGGGTTTTCTTCTTGTGGTCGGGTCTTATTCTTGTATCGGGTCTTCTTCTTGTATTGGGTCTTCTTTTGTTCGGGTTTTCTTCTTGTGGTCGGGTCTTCTTCTTGTATCGGGTCTTCTTCTTGTAACTGGTCTTCTTCTTGTGGTCGGGTCTTCTTCTTGTGGTCAGGTCTTCTTCTTGTATCGGGTCTTCTTGTGGTTGGGTCTTCTTCTTGTGGACGGGTCTTCTTCTTGTATCGGGTCTTCTTGTGGTCGAGTCTTCTTCTTGTGGTTGGGTCTTCTACTTGTATCGGGTCTTCTTCTTGTATCGGGTCTTCTTCTTTTGGTCGGGTCTTCTTCTTGTGGTCGGGTCTTCTTCTTGTATCGGGTCTTCTTGTGGTCGGGTCTTCTTCTTGTGGTCGGGTGTTCTTCTTGTCGTCAGGTATTCTTCTTGTATCGGGTCTTCTTCTTGAGGTCGGGTCTTCTTCTTGTATCCGGTCTTCTTCTTGTATCGGGTCTTCTTCTTGTGGTCGGGTCGTCTTCTTGTGGCCGGGTCTTCTTCTTGTGGTCGGGTCTTCTTCTTGTATCGGGTCTTCTTCTTTTATCGGGTCTTCTTCTTGTGGTCAGGTCTTCTTCTTGTGGTCGGGTTTTCCTCTTGTATCGGGTCTTCTTGTGGTCGGGTCTTCTTCTTTTGGTCGGGTCTTCGTCTTGCGGCATCGGGTCTTCTTGTGGTCGGGTCTTCTTCTTGTGGTCGGGTCTTCTTCTTGTATCAGGTCTTCTTCTTGTATGGGGTCTTCTTCTTGTGGTCGGGTCTTCTTCTTGTGGTCGGGTCCTCTTCTTGTATCGGTTCTTCTTCTTGTATCGGGTCTTCTTCTTGTGGTCGGGTCTTCTTCTTGTGGTCGGGTCTTCTTCTTGCGGCATCGGGTCTTCTTGTGGTCGGGTCTTCTTCTTGTATCGGGTCTTCTTCTTGTATCGGGTCTTCTTCTTGTGGTCGGGTCTTCTTCTTGTGGTCGGGTCTTCTTCTTGTATCGGGTCTTCTTGTGGTCGGGTCTTCTTCTTGTGGTCGGGTGTTCTTCTTGTCGTCGGGTATTCTTCTTGTATCCGGTCTTCTTCTTGAGGTCTGGTCTTCTTCTTGTATCGGGTCTTCTTCTTGTATCGGGTCTTCTTCTTGTGGTCGGGTCGTCTTCTTGTGGCCGGGTCTTCTTCTTGTGGCCGGGTCTTCTTCTTGTGGTCGGGTCTTCTTCTTGTTTCGGGTCTTCTTCTTATGGTCGCTCTTCTTCTTCTATCGGGTCTTCTTCTTCTATCGGGTCTTCTTCTTGTATCGGGTCTTCTTCTTGTGGTCGGGTCTTCTTCTTGTATTGGGTCTTCTTGTGGTCGGGTATTCTTCTTGTGGTCGGGTCTTCTTCTTGTGGTCAGGTCTCCTTCTTGTGTTCGGGTCTTCTTCTTGTATCGGGTCTTATTCTTGTAACAGGTCTTCTTCTTGTGGTCGGGTCTTCTTGTGGTCGGGTCTTCTTCTTGTATCGCGTTTTCTTCTTGTGGTCGGGTCTTCTTCTTGTGGTCGGGTCTTCTTCTTGTGGTCAGGTCTTTTTCTTGTATCGGGTCTTCTTGTGGTCGGGTCTTCTTCTTGTGGTCGGGTCTTCTTCTTGTATCGGGTCTTCTTCTTGTGGTCGGGTCTTCTTCTTGTGGTCAGGTCTTTTTCTTGTATCGGGTCTTCTTGTGGTCGGGTCTTCTTCTTGTGGTCGGGTCTTCTTCTTGCATCAGGTCTTCTTCTTGTGGTCGGGTCTTCTTCTTTCGGCATCGGGTCTTCTTGTGATTGGGTCTTCTTTTGTGGTCGGGTCTTCTGCTTGTGGTCAGGTCTTCTTCTTGTGGTCGGGTCTTCTTCTTGTGGTCGGGTCTTCTTCTTGTATCGGGTCTTCTTCTAGTCGGGTCTTCTTCTTGTGGTTGGGTCTTCTTCTTGTGGTCAGGTCTTCTTCTAGTGGTCAGGTCTTCTTCTTGTTTCGGGTCTTCTTCTTGTGGTCGGGTCTTATTCTTGTATCGGGTCTTCTACTTGTATTGGGCGTTCTTCTTGCAGGCGGGTCTTCTTCTTGTGGTCGGGTCTTCTTCTTGTGCTCGGGTCTACTTCTTTTATTGGGTCTTCTTCTTGCATCGGGTCTTCTTCTCTTGGTTGGGTCTTCTTCTTGTGGTCGGGTCTTCTTCTTGTTTCGGGTCTTCTTCTTGTATCGGGTCTTCTTCTTGTGGTCGGGTCTTCTTCTTGTGGTCGGGTCTTCTTCTTGGGGTCGGGTCTTCTTCTTGTATCGGGTCTTCTTCTGGTGGTCGGGTCTTCTTCTTGTGGTCGGGTTTTCTTCTTGTATCGGGTCTTCTTGTGGCCGGGTCTTCTTCTTGTGGTTGGGTCTTCTTCTTGCGGCATCGGGTCTTCTTGTGGTCGAGTCTTCTTCTTGTGGTTGGGTCTTCTTCTTGTATCGGGTCTTCTTCTTGTATCGGGTCTTCTTCTTGTGGTCGGGTCTTCTTCTTGTGGTCGGGTCTTCTTCTTGTATCGGGTCTTCTTGTGGTCGGGTCTTCTTCTTGTGGTCGGGTGTTCTTCTTGTCGTCAGGTATTCTTCTTGTATCGGGTCTTCTTCTTGAGGTCGGGTCTTCTTCTTGTATCCGGTCTTCTTCTTGTATCGGGTCTTCTTCTTGTGGTCGGGTCGTCTTCTTGTGGCCGGGTCTTCTTCTTCTGGTCGGTTCTTCTTCTTGTATCGGGTCTTCTTCTTTTATCGGGTCTTCTTCTTGTGGTCAGGTCTTGTTCTAGTGGTCGGGTTTTCTTCTTGTATTGGGTCTTCTTGTGGTCGGGTCATCTTTTGGTCGGGTCTTCGTCTTGCGGCATCGGGTCTTCTTGTGGTTGGGTCTTCTTCTTGTGGTCGGGTCTTCTTCTTGTATCGGGTCTTCTTCTTGTATCGGGTCCTCTTCTTGTATCGGGTCTTCTTCTTGTGGTCGGGTCTTCTTCTTGTGGTCAGGTCTTCTTCTTGTATCGGGTCTTCTTCTTGTGGTCGGGTCTTCTTCTTGTGGTCGGGTCTTCTTCTTGCGGCATCGGGTCTTCTTGTGGTCGGGTCTTCTTCTTGTATCGGGTCTTCTTCTTGTATCGGGTCTTCTTCTTGTGGTCCGGTCTTCTTCTTGTGGTCGGGTCTTCTTCTTGTATCGGGTCTTCTTGTGGTTGGGTCTTCTTCTTGTGGTCGGGTGTTCTTCTTGTCGTCGGGTATTCTTCTTGTATCGGGTCTTCTTCTTGAGGTCTGGTCTTCTTCTTGTATCGGGTCTTCTTCTTGTATCGGGTCTTCTTCTTGTGGTCGGGTCATCTTCTTGTGGCCGGGTCTTCTTCTTGTGGTCGGGTCTTCTTCTTGTTTCGGGTCTTCTTCTTATGGTCACTCGTCTTCTTCTATCGGGTCTTCTTCTTGTATCGGGTCTTCTTCTTGTGGTCGGGTCTTCTTCTTGTATTGGGTCTTCTTGTGGTCGGGTATTCTTCTTGTGGTCGGGTCTTCTTCTTGTGGACAGGTCTCCTTCTTGTGTTCGGGTCTTGTTTTTGTATCGGGTCTTCTTCTTGTAATGGGTCTTCTTCTTGTGGTCGGGTCTTCTTCTTGTGGTCGGGTCTTCTTCTTGTATCGGGTTTTCTTCTTGTGGTCGGGTCTTCTTCTTGTGGTCGGGTCTTCTTCTTGTGGTCAGGTCTTTTTCTTGTATCGGGTCTTCTTGTGGTCGGGTCTTCTTCTTGTTGTCGGGTCTTCTTCTTGTATCGGGTCTTCTTCTTGTGGTCAGGTCTTCTTCTAGTCGTCGAGTCTTCTTCTTGTATCGGGTCTTCTTCTTGTTTCGGGTCTTCTTCTTGTATCGGGTCTTCTTCTTGCATCGGGTCTTCTTCTTGTGGTCGGGTCTTCTTCTTTCGGCATCGGGTCTTCTTGTGATGGGGTCTTCTTTTGTGGTCGGGTCTTCTTCTTGTGGTCGGGTCTTCTTCTTGTGGTCGGGTCTTCTTCTTGTATCGGGTCTTCTTCTTCTAGTCGGGTCTTCTTCTTGTGGTCGGGTCTTCTTCTTGTGGTCGGGTCTTCTTCTAGTGGTCGGGTCTTCTTCTTGTTTCGGGTTTTCTTCTTGTGGTCGGGTCTTATTCTTGTATCGGGTCTTCTTCTTGTATTGGGTCTTCTTTTGTTCGGGTTTTCTTCTTGTGGTCGGGTCTTCTTCTTGTATCGGGTCTTCTTCTTGTAACTGGTCTTCTTCTTGTGGTCGGGTCTTCTTCTTGTGGTCAGGTCTTCTTCTTGTATCGGGTCTTCTTGTGGTTGGGTCTTCTTCTTGTGGACGGGTCTTCTTCTTGTATCGGGTCTTCTTCTTGTGGTCGGGTCTTCTTCTAGTCATCGGGTCTTCTTCTAGTCGTCGAGTCTTCTTCTTGTATCGGGTCTTCTTCTTGTTTCGGGTCTTCTTCTTGTATCGGGTCTTCTTCTTGCATCAGGTCTTCTTCTTGTGGTCGAGTCTTCTTCTTTCGGCATCGGGTCTTCTTGTGATTGGGTCTTCTTTTGTGGTCGGGTCTTCTTCTTGTGGTCAGGTCTTCTTCTTGTGGTCGGGTCTTCTTCTAGTGGTCGGGTCTTCTTCTTGTATCGGGTCTTCTTCTTCTAGTCGGGTTTTCTTCTTGTGGTTGGGTCTTCTTCTTGTGGTCAGGTCTTCTTCTAGTGGTCGGGTCTTCTTCTTGTTTCGGGTCTTCTTCTTGTGGTCGGGTCATATTCTTGTATCGGGTCTTCTTCTTGTATTGGGTCTTCTTCTTGTGGTCGGGTCTTCTTCTTGTGGTCGGTTCTTCTTCTTGTGCTCGGGTCTACTTCTTGTATCTGGTCTTCTTCTTTCATCGGGTCTTCTTCTTGTGGTTGGGTCTTCTTCTTGTGGTCGGGTCTTCTTCTTGTTTCGGGTCTTCTTGTATCAGGTCTTCTTCTTGTGGTCGGGTCTTCTTCTTGTATCGGGTCTTCTTCTTGTATCGGGTCTTCTTCTGGTGGTCGGGTCTTCTTCTTGTGTTTGGGTTTTCTTCTTGTATCGGGTCTTCTTGTGGTCGGGTATTCTTCTTGTGGTCGGGTCTTCTTCTTGCGGCATCGGGTCTTCTTGTGGTCGGGTCTTCTTCTTGTGGTCGGGTCTTCTTCTTGTATCGGGTCTTCTTCTTGTATTGGGTCTTCTTGTGGTCGGGTCTTCTTCTTGTGGTCGGGTCTTCTTCTTGTATCGGGTCTTCTTGTGGTCGGGTCTTCTTCTTGTGGTCGGGTGTTCTTCTTGTATCCGGTCTTCTTCTTGTATCGGGTCTTCTTCTTGTGGTCGGGTCGTCTTCTTGTGGCCGGGTCTTCTTCTTGTTTCGGGTCTTCTTCTTGTGGTCGGGTTTTCTTCTTGTATCGGGTCTTCTTGTGGTCGGGTCTTCTTCTTGTGGTCTGGTCTTCGTCTTGCCGCATTGGGTCTTCTTGTGGTCGGGTCTTCTTCTTGTGGTCGGGTCTTCTTCTTGTATCGGGTCTTCTTCTTGTATCGGGTCTTCTTCTTGTGGTCGGGTCTTCTTCTTGTGGTCGGGTCTTCTCCTTGTATCGGTTCTTCTACTTGTATCAGGTCTTCTTCTTGTGGTGGGGTCTTCTTCTTGCAGAATCGGGTCTTCTTGTGGTCGGTTCTTCTTCTTGTGGTCGGGTCTTCTTCTTATTTCGGGTCTTCTTGTGGTTGGGTCTTCTTCTTGTGGTAGGGTCTTCTTCTTGTATTGGGTCTTCTGGTCGTCGGGTCTTCTTCTTGTGGTCGGGTCTTTTTCTTGCGGCATCGGGTCTTCTTATGGTCGGTTCTTTTTCTTGTGGTCGGGTCTTCTTCTTGTGGTCGGGTCTTCTTCTTGTATCGGATCTTCTTCTTGTGGTCAGGTCTTCTTCTTATGGTCGGGTCTTCTTCTTGTATCGGGTCTTCTTGTGGTCGGGTCTTAATCTTGTGGTCGGGTGTTCATCTTGTCGTCGGGTATTCTTCTTGTATCGGGTCTTCTTCTTGAGGTCGGGTCTTCTTCTTGTATCGGTTCTTCTTGTATCGGGTCTTCTTCTTGTGGTCAGGTCTTCTTCTTGTGGTCGGGTCTTCTTCTTGTTTCGGGACTTCTTCTTATGGTCGGTCTTGTTCTTCGATCTGGTCTTCTTCTTATATCGGGTCTTCTTCTTGTATCAGGTCTTCTTCTTGTGGTCGGGTCTTCTTCTTGTGGTCGGTTCTTCTAGTGGTTCGGTCTTCTTGTATCGGGTCTTCTTCTTCTAGTCGGGTCTTCTTCTTGTGGTCGGGACTTCTTCTTGTGGTCAGGTCTTCTTCTAGTGGTCGGGTCTTCTTCTTGTTTCGGGTCTTCTTCTTTTGGTCGGGTCTTATTCTTGTATCGGGTCTTCTTCTTGTATTGGGTCTTCTTCTTGTGGTCGGGTCTTCTTCTTGTGGTCGGGTCTTCTTCTTGTGCTCGGGTCTACTTCTTGTATCGGGTCTTCTTCTTGCATCGGGTCTTCTTCTTGTGGTTGGGTCTTCTTCTTGTGGTCGGGTCTTCTTGTATCGCGTCTTCTTCTTGTGGTCGGGTCTTCTACTTGTGGTCGGGTCTTCTTCTTGTTTCGGGTCTTCTTATTATGGTCGCTCTTCTTCTTCTATCGATTCTTCTTCTTGTATCGGGTCTTCTTCTTGTGGTCGGGTCTTCTTCTTGTATCGGGTCTTCTTGTGGTCGGGTATTCTTCTTCTGGTCGGGTCTTCTTCTTGTGGTCAGGTCTCCTTCTTGTGGTCGTGTCTTCTTCCTGTATCAGGTCTTCTTCTTGTAACGGGTCTTCTTATGGTCGGGTTTTCTTCTTGTGGTCGGGTCTTCTTCTTATATCGGGTTTTCTTCTTGTCGTCGGGTCTTCTTCTTGTGGTCGGGTCTTCTTCTTGTATCGGGTCTTGTTCTTGTATCGGGTCTTCTTCTTGTGGTCGGGTCTTCTTCTTGTGGTCGGGTCTTCTTCTTGTATAGGTTCTTCTTCTTGTATCGGGTCTTCTTCTTGTGGTCGGGTCTTCTTCTTGCGGCATCGGGTATTCTTGTGGTCGGGTCTTCTTCTTGTGGTCGGGTGTTCTTCTTGTGGTCGAGTCTTCTTGTTTCGGGTCTTCTTCTTGTGGTCGAGTCTTCTTCTTGTGGTCGGGTCTTCTTCTTGTATCGGGTCTTCTTGTCGTCGGATCTTCTTGTGGTCGGGTCTGCTTCTTGCGGCATCGGGTCTTCTTGTGGTCGGGTCTTCTTCTTTTGATCGGGTCTTCTTCTTGTGGTCGGGTCTTCTTCTTGTATCGGGTCTTCTTCTTGTGGTCGGGTCTTCTTCTTGTGGTCCGGTCTTCATCTTGTGGTCGGGTGTTCTTCTTGTCGTCAGGTATTCTTCTTGTATCGGGTCTTCTTCTTGAGGTCGGGTCTTCTTGTATCGGGTCTTCTTCTTGTATCGGGTCTTCTTCTTGTGGTCGGGTCTTCTTCTTGTGGTCGGGTCTTCTTCTTGTGTCGGGACTTCTTCTTATGGTCGGTCTTCTTCTTCTATCGGGTCTTCTTCTTATATCGGGTCTTCTTCTTGTATCGGGTCTTCTTCTTGTGGT
Source organism: Phyllobates terribilis (assembly GCF_046119375.1). Lineage (NCBI taxonomy): Eukaryota > Metazoa > Chordata > Amphibia > Anura > Dendrobatidae > Phyllobates > Phyllobates terribilis. The sequence continues at coordinate 481,467,057 of NW_027362761.1, read as the reverse complement.
CAGGTCTTCTTCTTGTGGTCGGGTCTTCTTCTTTTATCGGGTCTTCTTCTTGTATCGGGTCTTCTTCTTGTGGTTGGGTCTTCTTGTATCGGGTCTTCTTCTTGTATCTGGTCTTCTTCTTGTGGTCGGGTCTTCTTCTTGTGGTCGGGTCTTCTTCTTCTATCGGGTCTTCTTGTGGTCGGGTCTTCTTCTTGTGGTCGGGTGTTCTTCTTGTCGTCGGGTGTTCTTCTTGTATCGGGTCTTCTTCTTGAGGTCGGGTCTTCTTCATGTATCGGGTCTGCTTCTTGTATCGGGTCTTCTTCTTGTGGTCGGTTTGTCTTCTTGTGGTCGGGTCTTCTTATGGTCGGGTCTTCTTCTTGTTTCGGGTCTTCTTCTTATGGTCGCTCTTCTTCTTCTATCGGGTCTTCTTCTTATATCGGGTCTTCTTCTTGTATCGGGTCTTCTTCTTGTGGTCGGGTCTTCTTCTTGTAGTCGGTTCTTCTAGTTGTTGGGTCTTCTTCTTGTATCGGGTCTTCTTCTTCTAGTCGGGTCTTCTTCTTGTGGTCGGGTCTTCTTCTTATGGTCGGGTCTTCTTCTTGTGTTCGGGTCTTCTTCTAGTGGTCGGGTCTTCTTCTTGTTTCGGGTCTTCTTATGGTCAGGCCTTCTTCTTGTTTCGGGTCTTCTTCTTGTGGTCGAGTCTTCTTCTTGTGGTCGGGTCTTCTTCTTGTGGTCGGTTCTTCTAGTGGTTCGGTCTTCTTCTTGTATCGGGTCTTCTTCTTCTAGTCGGGTCTTCTTCTTGTGGTCGGGACTTCTTCTTGTGGTCAGGTCTTCTTCTAGTGGTCGGGTCTTCTTCTTGTTTCGGGTCTTCTTCTTGTGGTCGGGTCTTATTCTTGTATCGGGTCTTCTTCTTGTATTGGGTCTTCTTCTTGTGGTCGGGTCTTCTTCTTGTGCTCGGGTCTACTTCTTGTATCGGGTCTTCTTCTTGCATCGGGTCTTCTTCTTGTTTTTGGGTCTTCTTCTTGTGGTCCAGTCTTCTTCTTGTTTCGGGTCTTCTTCTTGTATCGCGTCTTCTTCTTGTGGCCGGGTCTTCTTCTTGTGGTTGGGTCTTCTTCTTGCGGCATCGGGTCTTCTTGTGGTCGAGTCTTCTTCTTGTGGTTGGGTCTTCTTCTTGTATCGGGTCTTCTTCTTGTATCGGGTCTTCTTCTTGTGGTCGGGTCTTCTTCTTGTGGTCGGGTCTTCTTCTTGTATCGGGTCTTCTTGTGGTCGGGTCTTCTTCTTGTGGTCGGGTGTTCTTCTTGTCGTCAGGTATTCTTCTTGTATCGGGTCTTCTTCTTGAGGTCGGGTCTTCTTCTTGTATCCGGTCTTCTTCTTGTATCGGGTCTTCTTCTTGTGGTCGGGTCGTCTTCTTGTGGCCGGGTCTTCTTCTTCTGGTCGGTTCTTCTTCTTGTATCGGGTCTTCTTCTTTTATCGGGTCTTCTTCTTGTGGTCAGGTCTTGTTCTAGTGGTCGGGTTTTCTTCTTGTATTGGGTCTTCTTGTGGTCGGGTCATCTTTTGGTCGGGTCTTCGTCTTGCGGCATCGGGTCTTCTTGTGGTTGGGTCTTCTTCTTGTGGTCGGGTCTTCTTCTTGTATCGGGTCTTCTTCTTGTATCGGGTCTTCTTCTTGTATCGGGTCTTCTTCTTGTGGTCGGGTCTTCTTCTTGTGGTCAGGTCTTCTTCTTGTATCGGGTCTTCTTCTTGTGGTCGGGTCTTCTTCTTGTGGTCGGGTCTTCTTCTTGCGGCATCGGGTCTTCTTGTGGTCGGGTCTTCTTCTTGTATCGGGTCTTCTTCTTGTATCGGGTCTTCTTCTTGTGGTCCGGTCTTCTTCTTGTGGTCGGGTCTTCTTCTTGTATCGGGTCTTCTTGTGGTTGGGTCTTCTTCTTGTGGTCGGGTGTTCTTCTTGTCGTCGGGTATTCTTCTTGTATCGGGTCTTCTTCTTGAGGTCTGGTCTTCTTCTTGTATCGGGTCTTCTTCTTGTATCGGGTCTTCTTCTTGTGGTCGGGTCATCTTCTTGTGGCCGGGTCTTCTTCTTGTGGTCGGGTCTTCTTCTTGTTTCGGGTCTTCTTCTTATGGTCACTCGTCTTCTTCTATCGGGTCTTCTTCTTGTATTGGGTCTTCTTCTTGTGGTCGGGTCTTCTTCTTGTATTGGGTCTTCTTGTGGTCGGGTATTCTTCTTGTGGTCGGGTCTTCTTCTTGTGGACAGGTCTCCTTCTTGTGTTCGGGTCTTGTTTTTGTATCGGGTCTTCTTCTTGTAATGGGTCTTCTTCTTGTGGTCGGGTCTTCTTCTTGTGGTCGGGTCTTCTTCTTGTATCGGGTTTTCTTCTTGTGGTCGGGTCTTCTTCTTGTGGTCGGGTCTTCTTCTTGTGGTCAGGTCTTTTTCTTGTATCGGGTCTTCTTGTGGTCGGGTCTTCTTCTTGTTGTCGGGTCTTCTTCTTGTATCGGGTCTTCTTCTTGTGGTCAGGTCTTCTTCTAGTCGTCGAGTCTTCTTCTTGTATCGGGTCTTCTTCTTGTTTCGGGTCTTCTTCTTGTATCGGGTCTTCTTCTTGCATCGGGTCTTCTTCTTGTGGTCGGGTCTTCTTCTTTCGGCATCGGGTCTTCTTGTGATGGGGTCTTCTTTTGTGGTCGGGTCTTCTTCTTGTGGTCGGGTCTTCTTCTTGTGGTCGGGTCTTCTTCTTGTATCGGGTCTTCTTCTTCTAGTCGGGTCTTCTTCTTGTGGTCGGGTCTTCTTCTTGTGGTCGGGTCTTCTTCTAGTGGTCGGGTCTTCTTCTTGTTTCGGGTTTTCTTCTTGTGGTCGGGTCTTATTCTTGTATCGGGTCTTCTTCTTGTATTGGGTCTTCTTTTGTTCGGGTTTTCTTCTTGTGGTCGGGTCTTCTTCTTGTATCGGGTCTTCTTCTTGTAACTGGTCTTCTTCTTGTGGTCGGGTCTTCTTCTTGTGGTCAGGTCTTCTTCTTGTATCGGGTCTTCTTGTGGTTGGGTCTTCTTCTTGTGGACGGGTCTTCTTCTTGTATCGGGTCTTCTTCTTGTGGTCGGGTCTTCTTCTAGTCATCGGGTCTTCTTCTAGTCGTCGAGTCTTCTTCTTGTATCGGGTCTTCTTCTTGTTTCGGGTCTTCTTCTTGTATCGGGTCTTCTTCTTGCATCAGGTCTTCTTCTTGTGGTCGAGTCTTCTTCTTTCGGCATCGGGTCTTCTTGTGATTGGGTCTTCTTTTGTGGTCGGGTCTTCTTCTTGTGGTCAGGTCTTCTTCTTGTGGTCGGGTCTTCTTCTAGTGGTCGGGTCTTCTTCTTGTATCGGGTCTTCTTCTTCTAGTCGGGTTTTCTTCTTGTGGTTGGGTCTTCTTCTTGTGGTCAGGTCTTCTTCTAGTGGTCGGGTCTTCTTCTTGTTTCGGGTCTTCTTCTTGTGGTCGGGTCATATTCTTGTATCGGGTCTTCTTCTTGTATTGGGTCTTCTTCTTGTGGTCGGGTCTTCTTCTTGTGGTCGGTTCTTCTTCTTGTGCTCGGGTCTACTTCTTGTATCTGGTCTTCTTCTTTCATCGGGTCTTCTTCTTGTGGTTGGGTCTTCTTCTTGTGGTCGGGTCTTCTTCTTGTTTCGGGTCTTCTTGTATCAGGTCTTCTTCTTGTGGTCGGGTCTTCTTCTTGTATCGGGTCTTCTTCTTGTATCGGGTCTTCTTCTGGTGGTCGGGTCTTCTTCTTGTGTTTGGGTTTTCTTCTTGTATCGGGTCTTCTTGTGGTCGGGTATTCTTCTTGTGGTCGGGTCTTCTTCTTGCGGCATCGGGTCTTCTTGTGGTCGGGTCTTCTTCTTGTGGTCGGGTCTTCTTCTTGTATCGGGTCTTCTTCTTGTATTGGGTCTTCTTGTGGTCGGGTCTTCTTCTTGTGGTCGGGTCTTCTTCTTGTATCGGGTCTTCTTGTGGTCGGGTCTTCTTCTTGTGGTCGGGTGTTCTTCTTGTATCCGGTCTTCTTCTTGTATCGGGTCTTCTTCTTGTGGTCGGGTCGTCTTCTTGTGGCCGGGTCTTCTTCTTGTTTCGGGTCTTCTTCTTGTGGTCGGGTTTTCTTCTTGTATCGGGTCTTCTTGTGGTCGGGTCTTCTTCTTGTGGTCTGGTCTTCGTCTTGCCGCATTGGGTCTTCTTGTGGTCGGGTCTTCTTCTTGTGGTCGGGTCTTCTTCTTGTATCGGGTCTTCTTCTTGTATCGGGTCTTCTTCTTGTGGTCGGGTCTTCTTCTTGTGGTCGGGTCTTCTCCTTGTATCGGTTCTTCTACTTGTATCAGGTCTTCTTCTTGTGGTGGGGTCTTCTTCTTGCAGAATCGGGTCTTCTTGTGGTCGGTTCTTCTTCTTGTGGTCGGGTCTTCTTCTTATTTCGGGTCTTCTTGTGGTTGGGTCTTCTTCTTGTGGTAGGGTCTTCTTCTTGTATTGGGTCTTCTGGTCGTCGGGTCTTCTTCTTGTGGTCGGGTCTTTTTCTTGCGGCATCGGGTCTTCTTATGGTCGGTTCTTTTTCTTGTGGTCGGGTCTTCTTCTTGTGGTCGGGTCTTCTTCTTGTATCGGATCTTCTTCTTGTGGTCAGGTCTTCTTCTTATGGTCGGGTCTTCTTCTTGTATCGGGTCTTCTTGTGGTCGGGTCTTAATCTTGTGGTCGGGTGTTCATCTTGTCGTCGGGTATTCTTCTTGTATCGGGTCTTCTTCTTGAGGTCGGGTCTTCTTCTTGTATCGGTTCTTCTTGTATCGGGTCTTCTTCTTGTGGTCAGGTCTTCTTCTTGTGGTCGGGTCTTCTTCTTGTTTCGGGACTTCTTCTTATGGTCGGTCTTGTTCTTCGATCTGGTCTTCTTCTTATATCGGGTCTTCTTCTTGTATCAGGTCTTCTTCTTGTGGTCGGGTCTTCTTCTTGTGGTCGGTTCTTCTAGTGGTTCGGTCTTCTTGTATCGGGTCTTCTTCTTCTAGTCGGGTCTTCTTCTTGTGGTCGGGACTTCTTCTTGTGGTCAGGTCTTCTTCTAGTGGTCGGGTCTTCTTCTTGTTTCGGGTCTTCTTCTTTTGGTCGGGTCTTATTCTTGTATCGGGTCTTCTTCTTGTATTGGGTCTTCTTCTTGTGGTCGGGTCTTCTTCTTGTGGTCGGGTCTTCTTCTTGTGCTCGGGTCTACTTCTTGTATCGGGTCTTCTTCTTGCATCGGGTCTTCTTCTTGTGGTTGGGTCTTCTTCTTGTGGTCGGGTCTTCTTGTATCGCGTCTTCTTCTTGTGGTCGGGTCTTCTACTTGTGGTCGGGTCTTCTTCTTGTTTCGGGTCTTCTTATTATGGTCGCTCTTCTTCTTCTATCGATTCTTCTTCTTGTATCGGGTCTTCTTCTTGTGGTCGGGTCTTCTTCTTGTATCGGGTCTTCTTGTGGTCGGGTATTCTTCTTCTGGTCGGGTCTTCTTCTTGTGGTCAGGTCTCCTTCTTGTGGTCGTGTCTTCTTCCTGTATCAGGTCTTCTTCTTGTAACGGGTCTTCTTATGGTCGGGTTTTCTTCTTGTGGTCGGGTCTTCTTCTTATATCGGGTTTTCTTCTTGTCGTCGGGTCTTCTTCTTGTGGTCGGGTCTTCTTCTTGTATCGGGTCTTGTTCTTGTATCGGGTCTTCTTCTTGTGGTCGGGTCTTCTTCTTGTGGTCGGGTCTTCTTCTTGTATAGGTTCTTCTTCTTGTATCGGGTCTTCTTCTTGTGGTCGGGTCTTCTTCTTGCGGCATCGGGTATTCTTGTGGTCGGGTCTTCTTCTTGTGGTCGGGTGTTCTTCTTGTGGTCGAGTCTTCTTGTTTCGGGTCTTCTTCTTGTGGTCGAGTCTTCTTCTTGTGGTCGGGTCTTCTTCTTGTATCGGGTCTTCTTGTCGTCGGATCTTCTTGTGGTCGGGTCTGCTTCTTGCGGCATCGGGTCTTCTTGTGGTCGGGTCTTCTTCTTTTGATCGGGTCTTCTTCTTGTGGTCGGGTCTTCTTCTTGTATCGGGTCTTCTTCTTGTGGTCGGGTCTTCTTCTTGTGGTCCGGTCTTCATCTTGTGGTCGGGTGTTCTTCTTGTCGTCAGGTATTCTTCTTGTATCGGGTCTTCTTCTTGAGGTCGGGTCTTCTTGTATCGGGTCTTCTTCTTGTATCGGGTCTTCTTCTTGTGGTCGGGTCTTCTTCTTGTGGTCGGGTCTTCTTCTTGTGTCGGGACTTCTTCTTATGGTCGGTCTTCTTCTTCTATCGGGTCTTCTTCTTATATCGGGTCTTCTTCTTGTATCGGGTCTTCTTCTTGTGGTCAGGTCTTCTTCTTGTGGTCGGGTCTTCTTCTTTTATCGGGTCTTCTTGTATCGGGTCTTCTTCTTGTGGTTGGGTCTTCTTGTATCGGGTCTTCTTCTTGTATCTGGTCTTCTTCTTGTGGTCGGGTCTTCTTCTTGTGGTCGGGTCTTCTTCTTCTATCGGGTCTTCTTGTGGTCGGGTCTTCTTCTTGTGGTCGGGTGTTCTTCTTGTCGTCGGGTGTTCTTCTTGTATCGGGTCTTCTTCTTGAGGTCGGGTCTTCTTCATGTATCGGGTCTGCTTCTTGTATCGGGTCTTCTTCTTGTGGTCGGTTTGTCTTCTTGTGGTCGGGTCTTCTTATGGTCGGGTCTTCTTCTTGTTTCGGGTCTTCTTCTTATGGTCGCTCTTCTTCTTCTATCGGGTCTTCTTCTTATATCGGGTCTTCTTCTTGTATCGGGTCTTCTTCTTGTGGTCGGGTCTTCTTCTTGTAGTCGGTTCTTCTAGTTGTTGGGTCTTCTTCTTGTATCGGGTCTTCTTCTTCTAGTCGGGTCTTCTTCTTGTGGTCGGGTCTTCTTCTTATGGTCGGGTCTTCTTCTTGTGTTCGGGTCTTCTTCTAGTGGTCGGGTCTTCTTCTTGTTTCGGGTCTTCTTATGGTCAGGCCTTCTTCTTGTTTCGGGTCTTCTTCTTGTGGTCGAGTCTTCTTCTTGTGGTCGGGTCTTCTTCTTGTGGTCGGTTCTTCTAGTGGTTCGGTCTTCTTCTTGTATCGGGTCTTCTTCTTCTAGTCGGGTCTTCTTCTTGTGGTCGGGACTTCTTCTTGTGGTCAGGTCTTCTTCTAGTGGTCGGGTCTTCTTCTTGTTTCGGGTCTTCTTCTTGTGGTCGGGTCTTATTCTTGTATCGGGTCTTCTTCTTGTTTTGGGTCTTCTTCTTGTTTTGGGTCTTCTTCTTGTGCTCGGGTCTACTTCTTGTATCGGGTCTTCTGCTTGCATCGGGTCTTCTTCTTGTGGTTGGGTCTTCTTCTTGTGGTCCAGTCTTCTTCTTGTTTCGGGTCTTCTTCTTGTATCGCGTCTTCTTCTTGTGGTCGGGTCTTCTACTTGTGGTCGGGTCTTCTTCTTGTTTCGGGTCTTCTTCTTATGGTCGCTCTTCTACTTCTATCGATTCTTCTTCTTGTATCGGGTCTTCTTCTTGTGGTCGGGTCTTCTTCTTGTATCGGGTCTTCTTGTGGTCGGGTATTCTTCTTCTGGTCGGGTCTTCTTCTTGTGGTCAGGTCTCCTTCTTGTGGTCGTGTCTTCTTCCTGTATCGGGTCTTCTTCTTGCAACGGGTCTTCTTCTTGTGGTCGGGTTTTCTTCTTGTGGTCGGGTCTTCTTCTTGTATCGGGTTTTCTTCTTGTGGTCGGGTCTTCTTCTTGTATCGGGTCTTGTTCTTGTATCGGGTCTTGTTCTTGTGGTCGGGTCTTCTTCTTGTGGTCGGGTCTTCTTCTTTTATTGGTGCTTCTTCTTGTATCGGGTCTTCTTCTAGTGGTCGGGTCTTCTTCTTGTTTCGGGTCTTCTTGTGGTCGGGTCTTATTCTTGTATCGGGTCTTCTTCTTGTATTGGGTCTTCTTCTTGTGGTCGGGTCTTCTTCTTCTGGTCGGGTCTTCTTCTTGTGCTCGGGTCTACTTCTTGTATCGGGTCTTCTTCTTGCATCGGGTCTTCTTTTTGTGGTTGGGTCTTCTTCTTGTGGTCGGGTCTTCTTCTTGTTTCGGGTCTTCTTCTTGTATCGCGTCTTCTTCTTGTGGTCGGGTCTTCTACTTGTGGTCGGGTCTTCTTCTTTTTTCGGGTCTTCTTCTTATGGTCGCTCTTCTTCTTCTATCGATTCTTCTTCTTGTATCGGGTCTTCTTCTTGTGGTCGGGTCTTCTTCTTGTATCGGGTCTTCTTGTTGTCGGGTATTCTTCTTCTGGTCTGGTCTTCTTCTTGTGGTCAGGTCTCCTTCTTGTGGTCGTGTCTTCTTCCTGTATCGGGTCTTCTTCTTGTAACGGGTCTTCTTCTTGTGGTCGGGTTTTCTTTTTGTGGTCGAGTCTTCTTCTTGTATCGGGTTTTCTTCTTGTGGTCGGGTCTTCTTCTTGTGGTCGGGTCTTCTTCTTGTATCGGGTCTTGTTCTTGTATCGGGTCTTGTTCTTGTGGTCGGGTCTTCTTCTTGTGGTCGGGTCTTCTTCTTGCGGCATCGGGTCTTCTTGTGGTCGGGTCTTCTTCTTTTGGTCGGGTCTTCTTCTTGTGGTCGGGTCTTCTTCTTGTATCGGGTCTTCTTCTTGTGGTCGGGTCTTCTTCTTGTATCGGGTCTTTTTCTTGCATCCGGTCTTCTTCTTGAGGTCGGGTCTTCTTGTATCGGGTCTTCTTCTTGTGGTCGGGTCTTCTTCTTGTGGTCGGGTCTTCTTCTTGTGTCGGGACTTCTTCTTATGGTCGGTCTTCTTCTATGGGGTCTTCTTCTTATATCGGGTCTTCTTCTTGTATCGGGTCTTCTTCTTGTGGTCGGGTCTTCTTCTTGTGGTCGGTTTTTCTAGAGGTTGGGTCTTCTTCTTGTATCTGGTCTTCTTCTTCTGGTCTGGTCTTCTTCTTGGGTCGGGTCTTCTTCTTGTGGTCAGGTCTTCTTCTAGTGGTCGGGTCTTCTTCTTGTGGTCGGGTCTTCTTCTTGTGGTCGGGTCTTCTTCTTGTCTTAGGGTCTTCTTCTTGTGGTCGGGTCTACTTCTTGTATCGGGTCTTCTTGCATCGGGTCTTCTTGTGGTTGGGTCTTCTTCTTGTGGTCGGGTCTTCTTCTTGTTTCGGGTCTTCTTGTGGTCGGGTCTTCTTCTTGTGGTTGGGTCTTTTTCTTGCGGCATCGGGTCTTCTTGTGGTCGGGTCTTCTTGTGGTCGGGTCTTCTTCTTGTGTCGGGTCTTCTTCTTGTATAGGGTCTTCTTCTTGTGGTCGGGTCTTCTTCTTGTATCGGGTCTTCTTCTTGTATCTGGTCTTCTTCTTGTGGTCGGGTCTTCTTCTTGTGGTCGGGTCTTCTTCTTCTGTCGGGTCTTCTTGTGGTCGGGTCTTCTTCTTGTGGTCGGGTGTTCTTCTTGTCGTCGGGTATTCTTCTTGTATTGGGTCTTCTTCTTGAGATCGGGTGTTTTTCTTGTATCGGGTCTTCTTCTTGTATTGGGTCTTCTTCTTGTGGTCGGGTCGTCTTCTTGTGGTCGTGTCTTCTTCTTATGGTCGGGTCTTCTTCTTGTTTCGGGTCTTCTTCTTATGTTCGCTCTTCTTCTTGTATCGGGTCTTCTTCTTGTATCGGGTCTTCTTCTTGTATCGGGTCTTCTTCTTGTGGTCGGGTCTTCTTGTGGTCGGTTCTTCTAGTTGTTGGGTCTTCTTCTTGTATCGGGTCTTCTTCTTCTAGTCGGGTCTTCTTGTGGTCGGGTCTTCTTCTTGTGGTCGGGTCTTCTTCTTGTGGTCGGGTCTTCTTCTAGTGGTCGGGTCTTCTTCTTGTTTCGGGTCTTCTTCTTATGGTCAGGCCTTCTTCTTGTTTCGGGTCTTCTTCTTGTGGTCAAGTCTTCTTCTTGTGGTCGGGTCTTCTTCTTGTATCGAGACTTCTTCTTGTGATCGGGTCTTCTTCTTGTATCGGGTGTTCTTGTTTTCGGGTCTTCTTCTAGTCGTCGGGTCTTCTTCTTGTCGTCGGGTATTCTTCTTGGATCGGTTCTTCTTCTTGTGGTCGGGTCTTCTTCTTGTGGTCGGGTCTTTTTCTTGTATCGGGTCTTCTTTTTGTGGTCGGGTCTTCTTCTTGTGATCAGTTCTTCTTGTATCGGGTCTTCTTCTTGTATCGGGACTTCTTGCGGCATCGGGTCTTCTTGTATCGGGTCTTCTTCTTGTGGTCGGGTCTCCTTCTTGTATTGGGACTTCTACTTTTATCCCGTCTTCTTCTTGTGGTCGGGTCTTCTTGTGGTCGGGTCTTCTTTTTGTGGTCGGGTCTTCTTCTTGTGGTTGGGTCTTCTTCTTGTAGTCGGGTCTTCTTCTTGTATCGGGTCTTCTTCTTGTATCGGGTCTTCAACTTGTATCGGATATTCTTCTTGTGGTCGGGTCTTCTTCTAGTGGTCGGTTCTTCTTCTTGTATCGGGTCTTCTTCTTGTGGTCGGGTCTTCTTCTTGTTGTCGGGTCTTCTTCTTGTGGTCCGGTTTTCTTCTTGTATCGGGTCTTCTTGTGGCCGGGTCTTTTTCTTGTGGTCGGGTATTCTTCTTGTGGTCGTGTCATTTTCTTGTGGTCGAGTCTTCTTCTTGTATCAGGTCTTCTTCTTGTAACGGGTCTTTTTCTTGTGGTCGGGTTTTCTTCTTGTGGTCGGGTGTTCTTCTTGAATTGGGTTATCTTCTTGTGGTCGGGTCTTCTTCTTGTGGTCGGGTCTTCTTCTTGTATCGGGTTTTCTTCTTGTATCGGGTCTTCTTCTTGTGGTTGGGTCTTCTTCTTGTGGTCGGGTCTTCTTCTCGTGGTCGGGTCTTCTTCTTGTGGTCGGGTCTTCTTCTTGTATCGGGTCTTCTTCTTGTATCGGGTCTTCTTCTTGGGGTCGGGTCTTCTTCTTGTATCGGGTCTTCTTCTTGTATCGGGACTTCTTCTTGTGGTCGGGTCTTCTTCTTGTATCGGGTCTTCTTCTTGTGGTCGGTTCTTCTTCTTGTATCGGATCTTCTTCTTGTGGTCGGGTCTTCTTGTGGTCGGGTCTTCTTCCTGTGGTCGGGTTTTCTTCTTGCGGCATCGGGTCTTTTTGTGGTCGGGTCTTCTTCTTGTTGTCGGGTCTTCTTGTTGTGTTCGGGTCTTCTTCTTCTATCGGGTCTTCTTCTTGTATCGGGTCTTCTTCTTGTATCGGGTCTTCTTCTTGTGGTCGGGTCTTCTTCTTGTGTTCGGGACTTCTTCTTGTATCGGGTCTTCTTGTGGTCGGGTCTTCTTCTTGTGGTCGGGTCTTCTTCTTGTCATCGGGTATTCTTCTTGTATCTGGTCTTCTTGTGGTCGGGTCTTCTTCTTGTGGTCGAGTCTTCTTCTTGTCGTCGGATATTCTTCTTGTATCGGGTCTTCTTCTTGTGGTCAGGTCTTCTTCTTGTATCGGGTCTTCTTCTTGTATCGGGTCTTCCTTTTGTGGTCGGGTCTTCTTCTTGTGGTCGGTTCTTCTAGTGGTCGGGTCTTCTTCTTGTATCGGGTCTTCTTCTTCAAGTCGGGTGTTCTTCTTGTGGTCGGGTCTTCTTCTTGCGGCATCGGGTCTAATTCTTGTGGTCGGGTCTTCTTCTAGTGGTCGGGTCTTCTTGTTTCGGGTCTGCTTCTTGTGGTCGGGTCTTCTTCTTGTATCGGGTCTTCTTCTTTTGGTCGGGTTTTCTTCTTGTGGTCGGGTCTTCTTCTTGTATCGGGTCTTCTTCTTGTTGTCGGGTCTTCATCTTTTATCGGGTCTTCTTGTTTTCGGGTCTTCTTCTTGTGGTCGGGTCTTCTTCTTGTCGTCCGGTATTCGTCTTGTATCGGTTCTTCTTCTTGTGGTCAAGTCTTCTTCTTGTGGTCGGGTCTTCTTCTTGTATCGGGTCTTCTTCTTATGGTTGGGTCTTCTTCTTGTGGTCGGGTCTTCTTCTTGTATCGGGTCTTCTTCTTGTATCGGGACTTCTTCTTGCGGCATCGGGTCTTCTTGTATCGGGTCTTCTTCTTGTGGTCGGGTCTTCTTCTTGTATCGGAACTTCTTCTTGTATCAGGTCTTCTTCTTGTGGTCGGGTCTTCTTCTTGTGGTCGGGTCTTCTTCTTGTGGTCAGGTCTTCTTCTTGGGGTCGGGTCTTCTTCTTGTGGTCTGGTCTTCTTCTTGTATTGGGTCTTCTTGTATCGGGTCTTCTTCTTGTGGTTGGGTCTTCTTCTTGTGGTCGCGTCTTCTTCTTGTATCTGGTCTACTTCTTGTGGTCGGGTCTTCTTCTTATGTTCGGGTCTTCTTCTTGTATTGGGTCTTCATGTAGTCGGGTCTTCTTCTTGTGGTCGGGTCTTTTTCTTGTGGTCGGGTCTTCTTCTTGTAGCGGGTCTTCTTCTTGTGTTCGGGTCTTCTTCTTGTGGTCGGGTCTTCTTCTTGCATCGGGTTTTCTTCTTGTCATCGGGTCTTCTTATTGTGGTCGGGTCTTCTTCTTGTGGTAGGGTCTTCTTCTTGTATCGGGTCTTCTTCTTGTGGCCGGGTCTTCTTCTTGTGGTCGGGTCTTCTTCTTGTGGTCGGGTCTTCTTATTGTATCGGGTCTTCTTCTTGTGGTCGGGTCTTCTTCTAGTGGTCGGGTCTTCTTCTTGTATCGGGTCGTCTTCTTGTTATGAGTCTTCTTCTTGTATCGGGTCTTCTTGTATAGGGTATTCTTCTTGTGGTCGGGTCTTCTACTTTCGGCATCGGGTCTTCTTGTGGTCGGGTCTTCTTCTTGTGGTCGGGTCTTATTCTTGTGGTCTGGTCTTCTTCTTGTCGTTGGGTCTTCTTCTTGTATCGGGTCTTCTACTTATGGTCGGGTCTTCTTCTTGTAGTCGGGTCTTTTTCTTGTATCGGGTCTTCTTCTTGTATCGGGTCTTCTTCATGTGGTCTGGTCTTCTTCTTGTGGTCGGTTTTTCTTGTGGTCGGGTCTTCTTCTTGTATCGGGTCTTCTTCTTGTATCGGGTCTTCTTCTTCTGGTCTGGTCTTCTTCTTGTGGTCGGGTCTTCTTCTTGTATCGGGTTTTCTTCTTGTGGTCGGGTCTTCTTCTTGTGGTCAGTTCTTCTTCTTGCGGCATCGAGTCTTCTTGTATCGGGTCTTCTTCTTGTGGTTGGGTCTTCTTGTGGTTGGGTCTTCTTCTTCTATCGGGTCTTCTTCTTGTGGTCGTGTCTTCTTCTTGTGTTCGGGTCTTCTTCTTCTGGTCGGGTCTTCTTCTTGTGGTCGGGTCTTCTTCTTGCATCGGGTCTTCTTCTTGTGGTCGGGTCTTCTTCTTATGGTTGGGTCTTCTTCTTGTATCGGGTCTTCTTCTTGTGGTCGGGTCTTCTTCTTTTTGTCGGGTCTTCTTCTTGTGGTCGGGTCTTCTTCTTGTATCGGGTCTTCTTCTGGTTGGGTCTTCTTCTTGTGGTCGGGTCTTCTTCTTGTATCGGTGCTTCTTCTTGTATCGGGTCTTCTTCTTGAGTTCGGGTCTTCTTCTTGTGGTCGGGTCTTCTTCTTGCGGCATCGGGTCTTCTTGTGGTCGGGTCTTCTTCTTGTGGTCGGGTCTTCTTCTTGTGGTCGGGTCTTCTTCTTGTATCGGGTCTTCTTGTCGTCGGGTCTTCTTGTGGTCGGGTCTTCTTCTTGCGGCATCGGGTCTTCTTGTGGTCTGGTCTTCTTCTTTTGGTCGGGTCTTCTTCTTGTGGTCGGGTCTTCTTCTTGTATCGGGTCTTCTTCTTGTGGTCGGGTCTTCTTCTTGTGGTCGGGTCTTCTTCTTGTATCAGGTCTTCTTGTGGTCCGGTCTTCATCTTGTGGTCGGGTGTTCTTCTTGTCGTCAGGTATTCTTCTTGTATCGGGTCTTCTTCTTGTGGTCGGGTCTTCTTCTTGTGTCGGGACTTCTTCTTATGGTCGGTCTTCTTCTTCTATCGGGTCTTCTTCTTATATCGGGTCTTCTTCTTATATCGGGTCTTCTTCTTGTATCGGGTCTTCTTCTTGTGGTCGGGTCTTCTTCTTGTGGTCGGTTTTTCTAGAGGTTGGGTCTTCTTCTTGTATCTGGTCTTCTTCTTGTGTCTGGTCTTCTTCTTGGGTCGGGTCTTCTTCTTGTGGTCAGGTCTTCTTCTAGTGGTCGGGTCTTCTTCTTGTTTCGTGTCTTCTTGTGGTCGGGTCTTCTTCTTGTGTTAGGGTCTTCTTCTTGTGGTCGGGTCTACTTCTTGTATCGGGTCTTCTTGCATCGGGTCTTCTTCTTGTGGTTGGGTCTTCTTCTTGTGGTCGCGTCTTCTTCTTGTTTCGGGTCTTCTTCTTGTATCGGGTCTTCTTCTTGTGGTCGGGTATTCTTCTTGTATCGGGTCTTCTTCTTGTATCGGGTCTTCTTCTTGTGGTCGGGTCTTCTTCTTGTGGTCGGGTTTTCTTCTTGTATCGGGTCTTCTTGTGGTCGGGTCTTCTTCTTGTGGTTGGGTCTTCTTCTTGCGGCATCGGGTCTTCTTGTGGTCGGGTCTTCTTCTTGTGGTCGGGTCTTCTTCTTGTGTCGGGTCTTCTTCTTGTATCGGGTCTTCTTCTTGTGGTCGGGTCTTCTTCTTGTATCGGGTCTTCTTCTTGTATCTGGTCTTCTTCTTGTGGTCGGGTCTTCTTGTGGTCGGGTCTTCTTGTTCTATCGGGTCTTCTTGTGGTCGGGTCTTCTTCTTGTGGTCGGGTGTTCTTCTTGTCGTTGGGTATTCTTCTTGTATCGGGTCTTCTTCATGAGGTCGGGTCTTCTTCTTGTATCGGGTGTTCTTCTTGTATCGGGTCTTCTTCTTGTGGTCGGGTCGTCTTCTTGTGGTCGGGTCTTCTTCTTATGGTCGGGTCTTCTTCTTGTTTCGGGTCTTCTTCTTATTGTCGCTCTTCTTCTTCTATCGGGTCATCTTCTTATATCGGGTCTTCTTATATCGGGTCTTCTTCTTGTATCGGGTCTTCTTCTTGTGGTCGGGTCTTCTTCTTGTTGTCGGTTCTTCTAGTTGTTGGGTCTTATTCTTGTATCGGGTCTTCTTCTTCTAGTCGGGTCTTCTTCTTCTAGTCGGGTCTTCTTCTTGTGGTCGGGTCTTCTTCTTGTGGTCGGGTCTTCTTCTTGTTTCGGGTCTTCATCTTATGGTCAGGCCTCCTTCTTGTTTCGGGTCTTCTTCTTGTGGTCAAGTTTTCTTCTTGTGGTCGGGTCTTCTTCTTGTATCGAGTCTTCTTCTTGTGGTCGGGTCTTCTTCTTGTATCGGGTCTTCTTGTTTTCGGGTCTACTTCTAGTCGTCGGGTCTTCTTCTTGTCGTCGGGTATTCTTCTTGGATCGGTTCTTCTTCTTGTGGTCGGGTCTTCTTCTTGTGGTCGGGTCTTTTTCTTGTATCGGGTCGTCTTTTTGTGGTCGGGTCTTCTTCTTGTTATCAGTTCTTCTTCTTGTATCGGGTCTTCTTCTTGTATCGGGACTTCTTGCGGCATCGGGTCTTCTTGTATCGGGTCTTCTTCTTGTGGTCGGGTCTCCTTCTTGTATTGGGACTTCTTCTTTTATCCGGTCTTCTTCTTGTGGTCGGGTCTTCTTCTTGTGGTCGGGTCTTCTTTTTGTGGTCGGTTCTTCTTCTTGTGGTTGGATCTTCTTCTTGTAGTCGGGTCTTCTTCTTGTATCGGGTCTTCTTCTTGTATCGGGTCTTCAACTTGTATCGGATATTCTTCTTGTGGTCGGGTATTCTTCTTGTGGTCGGTTCTTCTTCTTGTATCGGTACTTCTTCTTGTATCGGGTCTTCTTCTTGTGGTCGGGTCTTCTTCTTGTTGTCGGGTCTTCTTCTTGTGGTCCGGTTTTCTTCTTGTATCGGGTCTTCTTGTGGCCGGGTCTTTTTCTTGTGGTCGGGTATTCTTCTTGTGGTCGGGTCATTTTCTTGTGGTCGAGTCTTCTTCTTGTATCAGGTCTTCTTCTTGTAACGGGTCTTCTTCTTGTGGTCGGGTTTTCTTCTTGTGGTCGGGTGTTCTTCTTGTATTGGGTTATCTTCTTGTGGTCGGGTCTTCTTCTTGTGGTCGGGTCTTCTTCTTGTATCGGGTTTTCTTCTTGTATCGGGTCTTCTTGTGGTCGGGTCTTCTTCTTGTGGTCGGGTCTTCTTCTTGTATCGGGTCTTCTTCTTGTATCGGATCTTCTTCTTGTGGTCGGGTCTTCTTCTTGTATCGGGTCTTCTTCTTGTATCGGGTCTTCTTCTTGTATCGGGACTTCTTCTTGTGGTCGGGTCTTCTTCTTGTATCGGGTCTTCTTCTTGTGGTTGGTTCTTCTTCTTGTGGTTGGTTCTTCTTCTTGTATCGGGTCTTCTTCTTGTGGTCGGGTCTTATTGTGGTCGGGTCTTCTTCCTGTGGTCGGGTCTTCTTCTTGCGGCATCGGGTCTTCTTGTGGTCAGGTCTTCTTCTTGTTGTCGGGTCTTCTTCTTGTGTTCGGGTCTTCTTCTTCTATCGGGTCTGCTTCTTGTATCGGGTCTTCTTCTTGTATCGGGTCTTCTTCTTGTGGTCGGGTCTTCTTCTTGTGTTCGGGACCTCTTCTTGTATCGGGTCTTCTTGTGGTTGGGTCTTCTTCTTGTGGTCGGGTCTTCTTCTTGTCATCGGGTATTCTTCTTGTATCTGGTCTTCTTGTTGTCGGGTCTTCTTCTTGTGGTCGAGTCTTCTTCTTGTCGTCGGGTATTCTTCTTGTATCGGGTATTCTTGTGGTCGGGTCTTCTTCTTGTATCGGGTCTTCTTCTTGTATCTGTTCTTCCTCTTGTGGTCGGGTCTTCTTCTTGTGGTCGGTTCTTCTAGTGGTCGGGTCTTCTTCTTGTATCGGGTCTTCTTCTTCAAGTCGGGTGTTCTTCTTGTTGTCGGGTCTTCTTCTTGCGGCATCGGGTCTACTTCTTGTGGTCGGGTCTTCTTCTAGTGGTCGGGTCTTCTTCTTGTTTCGGGTCTGCTTCTTGTGGTCGGGTCTTCTTCTTGTATCGGGTCTTCTTCTTTTGGTCGGGTCTTCTTCTTGTGGTCGGGTCATCTTCTTGTATCGGGTCTTCTTCTTGTGGTCGGGTCTTCATCTTTTATCGGGTCTTCTTGTTTTCGGGTCTTCTTCTTGTGGTCGGGTCTTCTTCTTGTCGTCCGGTATTCGTCTTGTATCGATTCTTCTTCTTGTGGTCAAGTCTTCTTCTTGTGGTCGGGTCTTCTTCTTGTATCGGGTCTTCTTCTTATGGTTGGGTCTTCTTCTTGTGGTCGGGTCTTCTTCTTGTATCGGGTCTTCTTCTTGTATCGGGACTTCTTTTTGCGGCATCGGGTCTTCTTGTATCGGGTCTTCTTCTTGTGGTCGGGTCTTCTTCTTGTATCGGAACTTCTTCTTGTATCAGGTCTTCTTCTTGTGGTCGGGTCTTCTTCTTGTGGTCGGGTCTTCTTCTTGTGGTCTGGTCTTCTTCTTGTATTGGGTCTTCTTCTTGTATCGGGTCTTCTTCTTGTGGTTGGGTCTTCTTCTTGTGGTCGCGTCTTCTTCTTGTATCTGGTCTACTTCTTGTGGTCGGGTCTTCTTCTTATGGTCGGGTCTTCTTCTTGTATCGGGTCTTCATGTAGTCGGGTCTTCTTCTTGTGGTCGGGTCTTCTTCTTGTGGTCGGGTCTTCTTCTTGTTGTCGGGTCTTCTTCTTGTAGCGGGTCTTCTTATTGTGGTCGGGTCTTCTTCTTGTGGTAGGGTCTTCTTCTTGTATCGGGTCTTCTTCTTGCGGCCGGGTCTTCTTCTTGTGGTCGGGTCTTCTTCTTGTGGTCGCGTCTTATTCTTGTATCGGGTCTTCTTGTGGTCGGGACTTCTTCTAGTGGTCGGGTCTTCTTCTTGTATCGGGTCGTCTTCTTGTTATGAGTCTTCTTCTTGTATCGGGTCTTCTTCTTGTGTAGGGTCTTCTTCTTGTGGTCGGGTCTTCTACTTTCGTCATCGGGTCTTCTTGTGGTCGGGTCTTCTTCTTGTGGTCGGGTCTTCTTCTTGTGGTCTGGTCTTCTTCTTGTGGTTGGGTCTTCTTCTTGTATCGGGTCTTCTACTTATGGTCGGGTCTTCTTCTTGTAGTCGGGTCTTCTTCTTGTATCGGGTCTTCATCTTGTATCGGGTCTTCTTCATGTGGTCTGGTCTTCTTCTTGTGGTCGGTTTTTCTTGTGGTCGGGTCTTCTTCTTGTATCGGGTCTTCTTCTTGTATCGGGTCTTCTTCTTCTGGTCTGGTCTTCTTCTTGTGGTCGGGTCTTCTTCTTGTATCGGGTTTTCTTCTTGTGGTCGGGTCTTCTTCTTGTGGTCAGTTCTTCTTCTTGCGGCATCGAGTTTTCTTGTATCGGGTCTTCTTCTTGTGGTTGGGTCTTCTTGTGGTTGGGTCTTCTTCTTCTATCGGGTCTTCTTCTTGTGGTCGGGTCTTCTTCTTGTGGTCGGGTCTTCTTCTTGTGGTCGTGTCTTCTTCTTGTATCAGGTCTTCTTCTTGTGGTTGGGTCTTCTTCTTGTATCGGTGCTTCTTCTTGTATCGGGTCTTCTTCTTGTGGTCGGGTCTTCTTCTTGCGGCATCGGGTCTTCTTCTTGTGGTCGGGTCTTCTTCTTGTGGTCAGGTGTTCTTCTTGTGGTCGGGTCTTCTTCTTGTTTCGGGTCTTCTTCTTGTGGTCGTATCTTCTTCTTGTGGTCTGGTCTTCTTCTTGTATCGGGTCTTCTTGTCGTCGGGTCTTCTTGTGGTCGGGTCTTCTTCTTGCGGCATCGGGTCTTCTTCTTGTATCAGGTCTTCTTTTGGTCCGGTCTTCATCTTGTGGTCGGGTGTTCTTCTTGTCGTCAGGTATTCTTCTTGTATCGGGTCTTTTTATTGAGGTCGGGTCTTCTTGTATCGGGTCTTCTTCTTGTATCGGGTCTTCTTCTTGTGGTCGGGTCTTCTTCTTGTGTCGGGTCTTCTTCTTGTATCGGGTCTTCTTCTTGTGGTCAGGTCTTCTTCTTGTATCGGGTCTTCTTCTTGTATCTGGTCTTCTTCTTGTGGTCGGGTCTTCTTCTTGTGGTCGGTTCTTCTTCTTCTATCGGGTCTTCTTGTGGTCGGGTCTTCTTCTTGTGGTCGGGTGTTCTTCTTGTCGTCGGGTATTCTTCTTGTATCGGGTCTTCTTCTTGAGGTCGGGTCTTCTTCTTGTATTGGGTCTTCTTGTATCGGGTCTTCTTCTTGTGGTCGGGTCGTCTTCTTGTGGTCGGGTCTTCTTCTTATGGTCGGGTCTTCTTCTTGTTTCGGGTCTTCTTCTTATGGTCGCTCTTCTTCTTCTATCGGGTCTTCTTCTTATATCGGGTCTTCTTCTTGTGGTCGGGTCTTCTTCTTGTGGTCGGTTCTTCTAGTTGTTGGGTCTTCTTCTTGTATCGGGTCTTCTTCTTCTAGTCGGGTCTTCTTCTTCTAGTCGGGTCTTCTTCTTGTGGTCGGGTCTTCTTCTTGTGGTCGGGTCTTCTTCTTGTTTCGGGTCTTCTTCTTATGGTCAGGCCTTCTTCTTGTTTCGGGTCTTCTTCTTGTGGTCAAGTCTTCTTCTTGTGGTCGGGTCTTCTTCTTGTATCGAGTCTTCTTCTTGTGGTCGGGTCTTCTTCTTGTATCGGGTCTTCTTGTTTTCGGGTCTTCTTCTAGTCGTCGGGTCTTCTTCTTGTCGTCGGGTATTCTCCTTGGATCGGTTCTTCTTCTTGTGGTCGGGTCTTCTTCTTGTGGTCGGGTCTTTTTCTTGTATCGGGTCTTCTTTTTGTGGTTGGGTCTTCTTCTTGTGATCAGTTCTTCTTCTTGTATCGGGTCTTCTTCTTGTATCGGGACTTCTTGCGGCATCGGGTCTTCTTATATCGGGTCTTCTTCTTGTGGTCGGGTCTCCTTCTTGTATTGGGACTTCTTCTTTTATCCGGTCTTCTTCTTGTGGTCGTGTCTTCTTCTTGTGGTCGGGTCTTCTTTTTGTGGTCGGGTCTTCTTCTTGTGGTTGGGTCTTCTTCTTGTAGTCGGGTCTTCTTCTTGTATCGGGTCTTCTTCTTGTATCGGGTCTTCAACTTGTATCGGATATTCTTCTTGTGGTCGGGTCTTCTTCTTGTGGTCGGTTCTTCTTCTTGTATCGGGACTTCTTCTTTTATCGGGTCTTCTTCTTGTGGTCGGGTCTTCTTCTTGTTGTCGGGTCTTCTTCTTGTGGTCCGGTTTTCTTCTTGTATCAGGTCTTCTTGTGGACGGGTCTTTTTCTTGTGGTCGGGTATTCTTCTTGTGGTCGGGTCATTTTCTTGTGGTCGAGTCTTCTTCTTGTATCAGGTCTTCTTCTTGTAACGGGTCTTCTTCTTGTGGTCGGGTTTTCTTCTTGTGGTCGGGTATTCTTCTTGTATTGGGATATCTTCTTGTGGTCGGGTCTTCTTCTTGTGGTCGGGTCTTCTTCTTGTATCGGGTTATCTTCTTGTATCGGGTCTTCTTCTTGTGGTTGGGTCTTCTTCTTGTGGTCGGGTCTTCTTCTTGTGGTAGGGTCTTCTTCTTGTATCGGGTCTTCTTCTTGTATCGGGTCTTCTTCTTGTGGTCGGGTCTTCTTCTTGTATCGGGTCTTCTTCTTGTATCGGGTCTTCTTCTTGTATCGGGACTTCTACTTGTGGTCGGGTCTTCTTCTTGTATCGGGTCTTCTTCTTGTGGTCGGTTCTTCTTCTTGTATCGGGTCTTCTTCTTGTGGTCGGGTCTTCTTGTGGTCGGGTCTTCTTCCTGTGGTCGGGTCTTCTTATTGCGGCATCGGGTCTTCTTGTGGTCGGGTCTTCTTCTTGTTCTCGGGTCTTCTTCTTGTGTTCGGGTCTTCTTCTTCTATCGGGTCTTCTTCTTGTATCGGGTCTTCTTCTTGCATCGGGTCTTCTTCTTGTATCGGGTCTTCTTCTTGTGGTCGGGTCTTCTTCTTGTGTTCGGGACTTCTTCTTGTGGTCGGGTCTTCTTCTTGTGGTCGGGTCTTCTTCTTGTCATCGGGTTTTCTTCTTGTATCTGGTCTTCTTGTGGTCGGGTCTTCTTCTTGTGGTCGAGTCTTCTTCTTGTCGTCGGGTATTCTTCTTGTATCGGGTCTTCTTCTTGTGGTTGGGTCTTCTTCTTGTATCGGGTCTTCTTCTTGTATCGGGTCTTCCTCTTGTGGTCGGGTCTTCTTCTTGTGGTCGGTTCTTCTAGTGGTCGGGTCTTCTTCTTGTATCGGGTCTTCTTCCTCAAGTCGGGTGTTCTTCTTGTGGTCGGGTCTTCTTCTTGCGGCATCGGTCTACTTCTTGTGGTCGGGTCTTCTTCTAGTGGTCGGGTCTTCTTCTTGTTTCGGGTCTTCTTCTTGTGTTCTGGTCTTCTTCTTGTATCGGGTCTTCTTCTTGTATCGGGTCTTCTTCTTTTGGTCGGGTCTTCTTCTTTTGGTCGGGTCTTCTTCTTGTATCGGGTCTTCTTCTTGTGGTCGGGTCTTCATCTTTTATCGGGTCTTCTTGTTTTCAGGTCTTCTTCTTGTGGTCGGGTCCTCTTCTTGTCGTCCGGTATTCGTCTTGTATCGGTTCTTCTTCTTGTGGTCAAGTCTTCTTCTTGTGGTCGGGTCTTCTTCTTGTATCGGGTCTTCTTCTTATGGTTGGGACTACTTCTTGTGGTCGGGTCTTCTTCTTGTATCGGGACTTCTTCTTGCGGCATCGGGTCTTCTTGTATCAGGTCTTCTTCTTGTGGTCGGGTCTTCTTCTTATGGTCGGGTCTTCTTCTTGTGGTCAGGTCTTCTTCTTGTGGTCGGGTCTTCTTCTTGTGGTCTGGTCTTCTTCTTGTATTGGGTCTTCTTCTTGTATCGGGTCTTCTTCTTGTGGTTGGGTCTTCTTCTTGTGGTCGCGTCTTCTTCTTGTATCTGGTCTACTTCTTGTGGTCGGGTCTTCTTCTTATGGTCGGGTCTTCTTCTTGTGTCGGGTCTTCTTCTTGTGGTCGGGTCTTCTTCCTTTTGTCGGGTGTTCTTCTTGTAGCGGGTCTTCTTCTTGTGCTCGGGTCTTCTTCTTGTGGTCGGGTCTTCTTCTTGCATCGGGTTTTCTTCTTGTCATCGGGTCTTCTTATTGTGGTCGGGTCTTCTTCTTGTGGTAGGGTCTTCTTCTTGTATCGGGTCTTCTTCTTGTGGCCGGGTCTTCTTCTTGTGGTCGGGTCTTCTTCTTGTGGTCGGTTCTTCTTCTTGTGGTCGGGTCTTCTTCTTGTATCGGGTCGTCTTCTTGTTATGAGTCTTCTTCTTGTATCGGGTCTTCTTCTTGTATAGGGTCTTCTTCTTGTGGTCGGGTCTTCTACTTTCGGCATCGGGTCTTCTTGTGGTCGGGTCTTCTTCTTGTGGTCGGGTCTTCTTCTTGTGGTCTGGTCTTCTTCTTGTGGTTGGGTCTTCTTGTATCGGGTCTTCTACTTATGGTCGGGTCTTCTTCTTGTAGTCGGGTCTTCTTCTTGTATCGGGTCTTCTTCATGTGGTCTGGTCTTCTTGTGGTCGGTTTTTCTTGTGGTCTGGTCTTCTTCTTGTATTGGGTCTTCTTCTTGTATCGGGTCTTCTTCTTGTGGTTGGGTCTTCTTCTTGTGGTCGCGTCTTCTTCTTGTATCTGGTCTACTTCTTGTGGTCGGGTCTTATTCTTATGGTCGGGTCTTCTTCTTGTATCGCGTCTTCATGTAGTCGGGTCTTCTTCTTGTGGTCGGGTCTTCTTCTTGTGGTCGGGTCTTCTTCTTGTTGTCGGGTCTTCTTCTTGTAGCGGGTCTTCTTCTTGTGTTCGGGTCTTCTTCTTGTGGTCGGGTCTTCTTCTTGCATCGGGTTTTCTTCTTGTCATCGGGTCTTCTTATTGTGGTCGGGTCTTCTTCTTGTGGTAGGGTCTTCTTCTTGTATCGGGTCTTCTTCTTGTGGCCGGGTTTTCTTCTTGTGGTCGGGTCTTCTTCTTGTGGTCGGGTCTTATTCTTGTATCGGGTCTTCTTCTTGTGGTCGGGTCTTCTTCTAGTGGTCGGGTCTTCTTCTTGTATCGGGTCGTCTTCTTGTTATGAGTCTTCTTCTTGTATCGGGTCTTCTTCTTGTATAGGGTCTTCTTCTTGTGGTCGGGTCTTCTACTTTCGGCATCGGGTCTTCTTGTGGTCGGGTCTTCTTCTTGTGGTCGGGTCTTCTTCTTGTGGTCTGGTCTTCTTCTTGTGGTTGGGTCTTCTTCTTGTATCGGGTCTTCTACTTATGGTCGGGTCTTCTTCTTGTAGTCGGGTCTTCTTCTTGTATCGGGTCTTCTTCTTGTATCGGGTCTTCTTCATGTGGTCTGGTCTTCTTCTTGTGGTCGGTTTTTCTTGTGGTCGGGTCTTCTTCTTGTATCGGGTCTTCTTCTTGTATCGGGTCTTCTTCTTCTGGTCTGGTCTTCTTCTTGTGGTCGGGTCTTCTTCTTGTATCGGGTTTTCTTCTTGTGGTCGGGTCTTCTTCTTGTGGTCAGTTCTTCTTCTTGCGGCATCGAGTTTTCTTGTATCGGGTCTTCTTCTTTTGGTTGGGTCTTCTTGTGGTTGGGTCTTCTTCTTGTGGTCGGGTCTTCTTCTTGTGGTCGGGTCTTCTTTTTGTGGTCGGGTCTTCTTCTTGTTTAAGGTCTTCTTCTTGTGGTTGGGTCTTCTTCTTGTGGTCGGGTCTTCTTCTTGTATCGGTGCTTCTTCTTGTATCGGGTCTTCTTCTTGTGGTCGGGTCTTCTTCTTGTGGTCGGGTCTTCTTCTTGCGGCATCGGGTCTTCTTGTGGTCGGGTCTTCTTGTGTTCGGGTGTTCTTCTTGTGGTCGGGTCTTCTTCTTGTTTCGGGTCTTCTTCTTGTGGTCGAGTCTTGTTCTTGTGGTCGGGTCTTCTTCTTGTATCGGGTCTTCTTGTCGTCGGGTCTTCTTGTGGTCGGGTCTTCTTCTTGCGGCATCGGGTCTTCTTGTGGTCGGGTCTTCTTCTTTTGGTCGGGTCTTCTTCTTTTGGTCGGGTCTTCTTCTTGTGGTCGGGTCTTCTTCTTGTATCGGGTCTTCTTCTTGTGGTCGGGTCTTCTTCTTGTATCAGGTCTTCTTTTGGTCCGGTCTTCATCTTGTGGTCGGGTGTTCTTCTTGTCGTCAGGTATTCTTCTTGTATCGGGTCTTTTTATTGAGGTCGGGTCTTCTTGTATCGGGTCTTCTTCTTGTATCGGGTCTTCTTCTTGTATCGGGTCTTCTTCTTGTGGTCGGGTCTTCTTCTTGTGTCGGGACTTCTTCTTATGGTCGGTCTTCTACTTCTATCGGGTCTTCTTCTTATATCGGGTCTTCTTCTTGTATCGGGTCTTCTTCTTGTGGTCGGGTCTTCTTCTTGTGGTCGCTTTTTCTAGAGGTTGCGTCTTCTTCTTGTATCTGGTCTTCTTCTTCTGGCCTGGTCTTCTTCTTGGGTCGGGTCTTCTTCTTGTGGTCAGGTCTTCTTCTAGTGGTCGGGTCTTCTTCTTGTTTCGTGTCTTCTTCTTGTGGTCGGGTCTTCTTCTTGTGTTAGGGTCTTCTTCTTGTGGTCGGGTCTGCTTCTTGTATCGGGTCTTCTTGCATCGGGTCTTCTTCTTGTGGTTGGGTCTTCTTCTTGTGGTCGGGTCTTCTTGTTTCGGGTCTTCTTCTTGTATCGGGTCTTCTTCTTGTGGACGGGTCTTCTTCTTGTGGTCGGGTCTTCTTCTTGTGGTCGGGTCTTCTTCTTGTATCGGGTCTTCTTCTTGTATCGGGTCTTTAACTTGTATCGGATATTCTTCTTGTGGTCGGGTCTTCTTCTTGTGGTCGGTTCTTCTTCTTGTATCGGGACTTCTTCTTGTATTGGGTCTTCTTCTTGTGGTCGGGTCTTCTTCTTGTTGTCGGGTCTTCTTCTTGTGGTCCGGTTTTCTTCTTGTATCAGGTCTTCTTGTGGCCGGGTCTTTTTCTTGTGGTTGGGTATTCTTCTTGTGGTCGGGTCATTTTCTTGTGGTCGAGTCTTCTTCTTGTATCAGGTCTTCTTCTTGTAACGGGTCTTCTTCTTGTGGCCGGGTTTTCTTCTTGTCGTCGGTGTTCTTCTTGTATTGGGTTATCTTCTTGTGGTCGGGTCTTCTTCTTGTGGTCGGGTCTTCTTCTTGTATCGGGTTTTCTTCTTGTATCGGGTCTTCTTCTTGTGGTTGGGTCTTCTTCTTGTGGTCGGGTCTTCTTCTTGTGGTAGGGTCTTCTTCTTGTATCGGGTCTTCTTGTATCGGGTCTTCTTCTTGTATCGGGTCTTCTTCTTGTGGTCGGGTCTTCTTCTTGTGGTCGGGTCTTCTTCTTGTATCGGGTCTTCTTCTTGTATCGGGACTTCTTCTTGTGGTCGGGTCTTCTTCTTGTATCGGGTCTTCTTCTTGTGGTCGATTCTTCTTCTTGTATCGGGTCTTCTTCTTGTGGTCGGGTCTTCTTGTGGTCGGGTCTTCTTCCTGTGGTCGGGTCTTCTTCTTGCGGCATCGGGTCTTCTTGTGGTCGGGTCTTCTTCTTGTTCTCGGGTCTTCTTCTTGTGTTCGGGTCTTCTTCTTCTATCGGGTCTTCTTCTTGTATCGGGTCTTCTTCTTGTATCGGGTCTTCTTCTTGTGGTCGGGTCTTCTTCTTGTGGTCGGGTCTTCTTCTTGTGTTCGGGACTTCTTCTTGTATCGGGTCTTCTTGTGGTCGGGTCTTCTTCTTGTGGTCGGGTCTTCTTCTTGTCATCGGCTTTTCTTCTTGTATCTGGTCTTCTTGTGGTCGGGTCTTCTTCTTGTGGTCGAGTCTTCTTCTTGTCGTCGGGTATTCTTCTTGTATCGGGTCTTCTTCTTGTGGTTGGGTCTTCTTGTATCGGGTCTTCTTCTTGTATCGGGTCTTCCTCTTGTGGTCGGGTCTTCTTCTTGTGGTCGGTTCTTCTAGTGGTCGGGTCTTCTTCTTGTATCGGGTCTTCTTCTTCAAGTCGGGTGTTCTTCTTGTGGTCGGGTCTTCTTCTTGCGGCATCGGGTCTACTTCTTGTGGTCGGGTCTTCTTCTAGTGGTCGGGTCTTCTTCTTGTTTCAGGTCTTCTTCTTGTATCGGGTCTTCTTCTTTTGGTCGGGTCTTCTTCTTTTGGTCGGGTCTTCTTCTTGTATCGGGTCTTCATCTTTTATCGGGTCTTCTTGTTTTCGGGTCTTCTTCTTGTGGTCGGGTCTTCTTCTTGTCGTCCGGTATTCGTCTTGTATCGGTTCTTCTTCTTGTGGTCAAGTCTTCTTCTTGTGGTCGGGTCTTCTTCTTGTATCGGGTCTTCTTCTTATGGTTGGGACTTCTTCTTGTGGTCGGGTCTTCTTCTTGTATCGGGTCTTCTTCTTGTATCGGGACTTCTTCTTGCGGCATCGGGTCTTCTTGTATCGGGTCTTCTTGTGGTCGGGTCTTCTTCTTGTATCGGAACTTCTTCTTGTATCAGGTCTTCTTCTTGTGGTCGGGTCTTCTTCTTGTGGTCGGGTCTTCTTCTTGTGGTCAGGTCTTCTTCTTGTGGTCGGTTCTTCTTCTTGTGGTCTGGTCTTCTTCTTGTATTGGGTCTTCTTCTTGTATCGGGTCTTCTTCTTGTGGTTGGGTCTTCTTCTTGTGGTCGCGTCTTCTTCTTGTATCTGGTCTACTTCTTGTGGTCGGGTCTTCTTATGGTCGGGTCTTCTTCTTGTATCGGGTCTTCATGTAGTCGGGTCTTCTTCTTGTGGTCGGGTCTTCTTCTTTTTGTCGGGTCTTCTTCTTGTAGCGGGTCTTCTTGTGCTCGGGTCTTCTTCTTGTGGTCGGGTCTTCTTCTTGCATCGGGTTTTCTTCTTGTCATCGGGTCTTCTTATTGTGGTCGGGTCTTCTTCTTGTGGTAGGGTCTTCTTCTTGTATCGGGTCTTCTTCTTGTGGCCGGGTCTTCTTCTTGTGGTCGGGTCTTCTTCTTGTGGTCGGTTCTTCTTCTTGTGGTCGGGTCTTCTTCTTGTATCGGGTCTTCTTCTTGTTGTCGGGTCTTCTTCTAGTGGTCGGGTCTTCTTCTTGTATCGGGTCGTCTTCTTGTTATGAGTCTTCTTCTTGTATCGGGTCTTCTTCTTGTATAGGGTCTTCTTCTTGTGGTCGGGTCTTCTACTTTTGGCATCGGGTCTTCTTGTGGTCGGGTCTTCTTCTTGTGGTCGGGTCTTCTTCTTGTGGTCTGGTCTTCTTCTTGTGGTTGGGTCTTCTTGTATCAGGTCTTCTACTTATGGTCGGGTCTTCTTCTTGTAGTCGGGTCTTCTTCTTGTATCGGGTCTTCTTCATGTGGTCTGGTCTTCTTCTTATGGTCGGTTTTTCTTGTGGTCTGGTCTTCTTCTTGTATTGGGCCTTCTTCTTGTATCGGGTCTTCTTCTTGTGGTTGGGTCTTCTTCTTGTGGTCGCGTCTTCTTCTTGTATCTGGTCTACTTCTTGTGGTCGGGTCTTCTTCTTATGGTCGGGTCTTCTTCTTGTATCGGGTCTTCATGTAGTCGGGTCTTCTTCTTGTGGTCGGGTCTTCTTCTTGTGGTCGGGTCTTCTTCTTGTTGTCGGGTCTTCTTCTTGTAGCGGGTCTTCTTCTTGTGTTCGGGTCTTCTTCTTGTGGTCGGGTCTTCTTCTTGCATCGGGTTTTCTTCTTGTCATCGGGTCTTCTTATTGTGGTCGGGTCTTCTTCTTGTGGTCGGGTCTTCTTCTTGTATCGGGTCTTCTTCTTGTATCGGGTCTTCTTCTTGTGGTCGGGTCTTTTTCTTGTGGTCGGGTTTTCTTCTTGTATCGGATCTTCTTGTGGTCGGGTCTTCTTCTTGTGGTTGGGTCTTCTTCTTGCGGCATCGGGTCTTCTTGTGGTCGGGTCTTCTTCTTGTGGTCGGGTCTTCTTCTTGTGTCGGGTCTTCTTCTTGTATCGTTTCTTCTTCTTGTGGTCGTGTCTTCTTCTTGTATCGGGTCTTCTTCTTGTATCTGGTCTTCTTCTTGTGGTCGGGTCTTCTTCTTGTGGTCAGGTCTTCTTCTTCTATCGGGTCTTCTTGTGGTCGGGTCTTCTTGTGGTCGGGTGTTCTTCTTGTCGTCGGGTATTCTTCTTGTATCGGGTCTTCTTCTTGAGGTCTGGTCTTCTTCTTGTATTGGGTCTTCTTCTTGTATCGGGTCTTCTTCTTGTGGTCGGGTCGTCTTCTTGTGGTCGGGTCTTCTTCTTATGGTCGGGTCTTTTTCTTGTTTCGGGTCTTCTTCTTATGGTCGCTCTTCTTCTTCTATCGGGTCTTCTTCTTATATCGGGTCTTCTTCTTGTGGTCGGGTCTTCTTCTTGTGGTCGGTTCTTCTAGTTGTTGGGTCTTCTTCTTGTATCGGGTCTTCTTCTTCTAGTCGGGTCTTCTTCTTCTAGTCGGGTCTTCTTCTTCTAGTCGGGTCTTCTACTTGTGGTCGGGTCTTCTTCTTGTGGTCGGGTCTTCTTCTAGTGGTCGGGTCTTCTTCTTGTTTCGGGTCTTCTTCTTATGGTCAGGCCTTCTTGTTTCGGGTCTTCTTCTTGTGGTCAAGTCTTCTTTTTGTGGTCGGGTCTTCTTCTTGTATCGAGTCTTCTTGTGGTCGGGTCTTCTTCTTGTATCGGATCTTCTTGTTTTCGGGTCTTCTTCTAGTCGTCGGGTCTTATTCTTGTCGTCGGGTATTCTTCTTGGATCGGTTCTTCTTCTTGTGGTCGGGTCTTCTTCTTGTATCGGGTCTTCTTCTTTTATCGGGTCTTCTTCTTGTGGTCAGGTCTTCTTCTTGTGGTCGGGTTTTCCTCTTGTATCGGGTCTTCTTGTGGTCGGGTCTTCTTCTTTTGGTCGGGTCTTCGTCTTGCGGCATCGGGTCTTCTTGTGGTCGGGTCTTCTTCTTGTGGTCGGGTCTTCTTCTTGTATCAGGTCTTCTTCTTGTATGGGGTCTTCTTCTTGTGGTCGGGTCTTCTTCTTGTGGTCGGGTCCTCTTCTTGTATCGGTTCTTCTTCTTGTATCGGGTCTTCTTCTTGTGGTCGGGTCTTCTTCTTGTGGTCGGGTCTTCTTCTTGCGGCATCGGGTCTTCTTGTGGTCGGGTCTTCTTCTTGTATCGGGTCTTCTTCTTGTATCGGGTCTTCTTCTTGTGGTCGGGTCTTCTTCTTGTGGTCGGGTCTTCTTCTTGTATCGGGTCTTCTTGTGGTCGGGTCTTCTTCTTGTGGTCGGGTGTTCTTCTTGTCGTCGGGTATTCTTCTTGTATCCGGTCTTCTTCTTGAGGTCTGGTCTTCTTCTTGTATCGGGTCTTCTTCTTGTATCGGGTCTTCTTCTTGTGGTCGGGTCGTCTTCTTGTGGCCGGGTCTTCTTCTTGTGGCCGGGTCTTCTTCTTGTGGTCGGGTCTTCTTCTTGTTTCGGGTCTTCTTCTTATGGTCGCTCTTCTTCTTCTATCGGGTCTTCTTCTTCTATCGGGTCTTCTTCTTGTATCGGGTCTTCTTCTTGTGGTCGGGTCTTCTTCTTGTATTGGGTCTTCTTGTGGTCGGGTATTCTTCTTGTGGTCGGGTCTTCTTCTTGTGGTCAGGTCTCCTTCTTGTGTTCGGGTCTTCTTCTTGTATCGGGTCTTATTCTTGTAACAGGTCTTCTTCTTGTGGTCGGGTCTTCTTGTGGTCGGGTCTTCTTCTTGTATCGGGTTTTCTTCTTGTGGTCGGGTCTTCTTCTTGTGGTCGGGTCTTCTTCTTGTGGTCAGGTCTTTTTCTTGTATCGGGTCTTCTTGTGGTCGGGTCTTCTTCTTGTGGTCGGGTCTTCTTCTTGTATCGGGTCTTCTTCTTGTGGTCGGGTCTTCTTCTTGTGGTCAGGTCTTTTTCTTGTATCGGGTCTTCTTGTGGTCGGGTCTTCTTCTTGTGGTCGGGTCTTCTTCTTGCATCAGGTCTTCTTCTTGTGGTCGGGTCTTCTTCTTTCGGCATCGGGTCTTCTTGTGATTGGGTCTTCTTTTGTGGTCGGGTCTTCTGCTTGTGGTCAGGTCTTCTTCTTGTGGTCGGGTCTTCTTCTTGTGGTCGGGTCTTCTTCTTGTATCGGGTCTTCTTCTAGTCGGGTCTTCTTCTTGTGGTTGGGTCTTCTTCTTGTGGTCAGGTCTTCTTCTAGTGGTCAGGTCTTCTTCTTGTTTCGGGTCTTCTTCTTGTGGTCGGGTCTTATTCTTGTATCGGGTCTTCTACTTGTATTGGGCGTTCTTCTTGCAGGCGGGTCTTCTTCTTGTGGTCGGGTCTTCTTCTTGTGCTCGGGTCTACTTCTTTTATTGGGTCTTCTTCTTGCATCGGGTCTTCTTCTCTTGGTTGGGTCTTCTTCTTGTGGTCGGGTCTTCTTCTTGTTTCGGGTCTTCTTCTTGTATCGGGTCTTCTTCTTGTGGTCGGGTCTTCTTCTTGTGGTCGGGTCTTCTTCTTGGGGTCGGGTCTTCTTCTTGTATCGGGTCTTCTTCTGGTGGTCGGGTCTTCTTCTTGTGGTCGGGTTTTCTTCTTGTATCGGGTCTTCTTGTGGCCGGGTCTTCTTCTTGTGGTTGGGTCTTCTTCTTGCGGCATCGGGTCTTCTTGTGGTCGAGTCTTCTTCTTGTGGTTGGGTCTTCTTCTTGTATCGGGTCTTCTTCTTGTATCGGGTCTTCTTCTTGTGGTCGGGTCTTCTTCTTGTGGTCGGGTCTTCTTCTTGTATCGGGTCTTCTTGTGGTCGGGTCTTCTTCTTGTGGTCGGGTGTTCTTCTTGTCGTCAGGTATTCTTCTTGTATCGGGTCTTCTTCTTGAGGTCGGGTCTTCTTCTTGTATCCGGTCTTCTTCTTGTATCGGGTCTTCTTCTTGTGGTCGGGTCGTCTTCTTGTGGCCGGGTCTTCTTCTTCTGGTCGGTTCTTCTTCTTGTATCGGGTCTTCTTCTTTTATCGGGTCTTCTTCTTGTGGTCATGTCTTGTTCTAGTGGTCGGGTTTTCTTCTTGTATTGGGTCTTCTTGTGGTCGGGTCATCTTTTGGTCGGGTCTTCGTCTTGCGGCATCGGGTCTTCTTGTGGTTGGGTCTTCTTCTTGTGGTCGGGTCTTCTTCTTGTATCGGGTCTTCTTCTTGTATCGGGTCCTCTTCTTGTATCGGGTCTTCTTCTTGTGGTCGGGTCTTCTTCTTGTGGTCAGGTCTTCTTCTTGTATCGGGTCTTCTTCTTGTGGTCGGGTCTTCTTCTTGTGGTCGGGTCTTCTTCTTGCGGCATCGGGTCTTCTTGTGGTCGGGTCTTCTTCTTGTATCGGGTCTTCTTCTTGTATCGGGTCTTCTTCTTGTGGTCCGGTCTTCTTCTTGTGGTCGGGTCTTCTTCTTGTATCGGGTCTTCTTGTGGTTGGGTCTTCTTCTTGTGGTCGGGTGTTCTTCTTGTCGTCGGGTATTCTTCTTGTATCGGGTCTTCTTCTTGAGGTCTGGTCTTCTTCTTGTATCGGGTCTTCTTCTTGTATCGGGTCTTCTTCTTGTGGTCGGGTCATCTTCTTGTGGCCGGGTCTTCTTCTTGTGGTCGGGTCTTCTTCTTGTTTCGGGTCTTCTTCTTATGGTCACTCGTCTTCTTCTATCGGGTCTTCTTCTTGTATCGGGTCTTCTTCTTGTGGTCGGGTCTTCTTCTTGTATTGGGTCTTCTTGTGGTCGGGTATTCTTCTTGTGGTCGGGTCTTCTTCTTGTGGACAGGTCTCCTTCTTGTGTTCGGGTCTTGTTTTTGTATCGGGTCTTCTTCTTGTATTGGGCCTTCTTCTTGTATCGGGTCTTCTTCTTGTGGTCG
This sequence comes from Phyllobates terribilis, assembly GCF_046119375.1. Lineage (NCBI taxonomy): Eukaryota > Metazoa > Chordata > Amphibia > Anura > Dendrobatidae > Phyllobates > Phyllobates terribilis. Next base: position 481,435,581 of record NW_027362761.1, on the reverse strand, counting down.
GGTCTTCTTCTTGTGGTCGGGTCTTCTTCTTGTATCGGGTTTTCTTCTTGTGGTCGGGTCTTCTTCTTGTGGTCGGGTCTTCTTCTTGTGGTCAGGTCTTTTTCTTGTATCGGGTCTTCTTGTGGTCGGGTCTTCTTCTTGTTGTCGGGTCTTCTTCTTGTATCGGGTCTTCTTCTTGTGGTCAGGTCTTCTTCTAGTCGTCGAGTCTTCTTCTTGTATCGGGTCTTCTTCTTGTTTCGGGTCTTCTTCTTGTATCGGGACTTCTTCTTGCATCGGGTCTTCTTCTTGTGGTCGGGTCTTCTTCTTTCGGCATCGGGTCTTCTTGTGATGGGGTCTTCTTTTGTGGTCGGGTCTTCTTCTTGTGGTCGGGTCTTCTTCTTGTGGTCGGGTCTTCTTCTTGTATCGGGTCTTCTTCTTCTAGTCGGGTCTTCTTCTTGTGGTCGGGTCTTCTTCTTGTGGTCGGGTCTTCTTCTAGTGGTCGGGTCTTCTTCTTGTTTCGGGTTTTCTTCTTGTGGTCGGGTCTTATTCTTGTATCGGGTCTTCTTCTTGTATTGGGTCTTCTTTTGTTCGGGTTTTCTTCTTGTGGTCGGGTCTTCTTCTTGTATCGGGTCTTCTTCTTGTAACTGGTCTTCTTCTTGTGGTCGGGTCTTCTTCTTGTGGTCAGGTCTTCTTCTTGTATCGGGTCTTCTTGTGGTTGGGTCTTCTTCTTGTGGACGGGTCTTCTTCTTGTATCGGGTCTTCTTCTTGTGGTCGGGTCTTCTTCTAGTCATCGGGTCTTCTTCTAGTCGTCGAGTCTTCTTCTTTTATCGGGTCTTCTTCTTGTTTCGGGTCTTCTTCTTGTATCGGGTCTTCTTCTTGCATCAGGTCTTCTTCTTGTGGTCGAGTCTTCTTCTTTCGGCATCGGGTCTTCTTGTGATTGGGTCTTCTTTTGTGGTCGGGTCTTCTTCTTGTGGTCAGGTCTTCTTCTTGTGGTCGGGTCTTCTTCTAGTGGTCGGGTCTTCTTCTTGTATCGGGTCTTCTTCTTCTAGTCGGGTTTTCTTCTTGTGGTTGGGTCTTCTTCTTGTGGTCAGGTCTTCTTCTAGTGGTCGGGTCTTCTTCTTGTTTCGGGTCTTCTTCTTGTGGTCGGGTCATATTCTTGTATCGGGTCTTCTTCTTGTATTGGGTCTTCTTCTTGTGGTCGGGTCTTCTTCTTGTGGTCGGTTCTTCTTCTTGTGCTCGGGTCTACTTCTTGTATCTGGTCTTCTTCTTTCATCGGGTCTTCTTCTTGTGGTTGGGTCTTCTTCTTGTGGTCGGGTCTTCTTCTTGTTTCGGGTCTTCTTGTATCAGGTCTTCTTCTTGTGGTCGGGTCTTCTTCTTGTATCGGGTCTTCTTCTTGTATCGGGTCTTCTTCTGGTGGTCGGGTCTTCTTCTTGTGTTTGGGTTTTCTTCTTGTATCGGGTCTTCTTGTGGTCGGGTATTCTTCTTGTGGTCGGGTCTTCTTCTTGCGGCATCGGGTCTTCTTGTGGTCGGGTCTTCTTCTTGTGGTCGGGTCTTCTTCTTGTATCGGGTCTTCTTCTTGTATTGGGTCTTCTTGTGGTCGGGTCTTCTTCTTGTGGTCGGGTCTTCTTCTTGTATCGGGTCTTCTTGTGGTCGGGTCTTCTTCTTGTGGTCGGGTGTTCTTCTTGTATCCGGTCTTCTTCTTGTATCGGGTCTTCTTCTTGTGGTCGGGTCGTCTTCTTGTGGCCGGGTCTTCTTCTTGTTTCGGGTCTTCTTCTTGTGGTCGGGTTTTCTTCTTGTATCGGGTCTTCTTGTGGTCGGGTCTTCTTCTTGTGGTCTGGTCTTCGTCTTGCCGCATTGGGTCTTCTTGTGGTCGGGTCTTCTTCTTGTGGTCGGGTCTTCTTCTTGTATCGGGTCTTCTTCTTGTATCGGGTCTTCTTCTTGTGGTCGGGTCTTCTTCTTGTGGTCGGGTCTTCTCCTTGTATCGGTTCTTCTACTTGTATCAGGTCTTCTTCTTGTGGTGGGGTCTTCTTCTTGCAGAATCGGGTCTTCTTGTGGTCGGTTCTTCTTCTTGTGGTCGGGTCTTCTTCTTATTTCGGGTCTTCTTGTGGTTGGGTCTTCTTCTTGTGGTAGGGTCTTCTTCTTGTATTGGGTCTTCTGGTCGTCGGGTCTTCTTCTTGTGGTCGGGTCTTTTTCTTGCGGCATCGGGTCTTCTTATGGTCGGTTCTTTTTCTTGTGGTCGGGTCTTCTTCTTGTGGTCGGGTCTTCTTCTTGTATCGGATCTTCTTCTTGTGGTCAGGTCTTCTTCTTATGGTCGGGTCTTCTTCTTGTATCGGGTCTTCTTGTGGTCGGGTCTTAATCTTGTGGTCGGGTGTTCATCTTGTCGTCGGGTATTCTTCTTGTATCGGGTCTTCTTCTTGAGGTCGGGTCTTCTTCTTGTATCGGTTCTTCTTGTATCGGGTCTTCTTCTTGTGGTCAGGTCTTCTTCTTGTGGTCGGGTCTTCTTCTTGTTTCGGGACTTCTTCTTATGGTCGGTCTTGTTCTTCGATCTGGTCTTCTTCTTATATCGGGTCTTCTTCTTGTATCAGGTCTTCTTCTTGTGGTCGGGTCTTCTTCTTGTGGTCGGTTCTTCTAGTGGTTCGGTCTTCTTGTATCGGGTCTTCTTCTTCTAGTCGGGTCTTCTTCTTGTGGTCGGGACTTCTTCTTGTGGTCAGGTCTTCTTCTAGTGGTCGGGTCTTCTTCTTGTTTCGGGTCTTCTTCTTTTGGTCGGGTCTTATTCTTGTATCGGGTCTTCTTCTTGTATTGGGTCTTCTTCTTGTGGTCGGGTCTTCTTCTTGTGGTCGGGTCTTCTTCTTGTGCTCGGGTCTACTTCTTGTATCGGGTCTTCTTCTTGCATCGGGTCTTCTTCTTGTGGTTGGGTCTTCTTCTTGTGGTCGGGTCTTCTTGTATCGCGTCTTCTTCTTGTGGTCGGGTCTTCTACTTGTGGTCGGGTCTTCTTCTTGTTTCGGGTCTTCTTATTATGGTCGCTCTTCTTCTTCTATCGATTCTTCTTCTTGTATCGGGTCTTCTTCTTGTGGTCGGGTCTTCTTCTTGTATCGGGTCTTCTTGTGGTCGGGTATTCTTCTTCTGGTCGGGTCTTCTTCTTGTGGTCAGGTCTCCTTCTTGTGGTCGTGTCTTCTTCCTGTATCAGGTCTTCTTCTTGTAACGGGTCTTCTTATGGTCGGGTTTTCTTCTTGTGGTCGGGTCTTCTTCTTATATCGGGTTTTCTTCTTGTCGTCGGGTCTTCTTCTTGTGGTCGGGTCTTCTTCTTGTATCGGGTCTTGTTCTTGTATCGGGTCTTCTTCTTGTGGTCGGGTCTTCTTCTTGTGGTCGGGTCTTCTTCTTGTATAGGTTCTTCTTCTTGTATCGGGTCTTCTTCTTGTGGTCGGGTCTTCTTCTTGCGGCATCGGGTATTCTTGTGGTCGGGTCTTCTTCTTGTGGTCGGGTGTTCTTCTTGTGGTCGAGTCTTCTTGTTTCGGGTCTTCTTCTTGTGGTCGAGTCTTCTTCTTGTGGTCGGGTCTTCTTCTTGTATCGGGTCTTCTTGTCGTCGGATCTTCTTGTGGTCGGGTCTGCTTCTTGCGGCATCGGGTCTTCTTGTGGTCGGGTCTTCTTCTTTTGATCGGGTCTTCTTCTTGTGGTCGGGTCTTCTTCTTGTATCGGGTCTTCTTCTTGTGGTCGGGTCTTCTTCTTGTGGTCCGGTCTTCATCTTGTGGTCGGGTGTTCTTCTTGTCGTCAGGTATTCTTCTTGTATCGGGTCTTCTTCTTGAGGTCGGGTCTTCTTGTATCGGGTCTTCTTCTTGTATCGGGTCTTCTTCTTGTGGTCGGGTCTTCTTCTTGTGGTCGGGTCTTCTTCTTGTGTCGGGACTTCTTCTTATGGTCGGTCTTCTTCTTCTATCGGGTCTTCTTCTTATATCGGGTCTTCTTCTTGTATCGGGTCTTCTTCTTGTGGTCAGGTCTTCTTCTTGTGGTCGGGTCTTCTTCTTTTATCGGGTCTTCTTCTTGTATCGGGTCTTCTTCTTGTGGTTGGGTCTTCTTGTATCGGGTCTTCTTCTTGTATCTGGTCTTCTTCTTGTGGTCGGGTCTTCTTCTTGTGGTCGGGTCTTCTTCTTCTATCGGGTCTTCTTGTGGTCGGGTCTTCTTCTTGTGGTCGGGTGTTCTTCTTGTCGTCGGGTGTTCTTCTTGTATCGGGTCTTCTTCTTGAGGTCGGGTCTTCTTCATGTATCGGGTCTGCTTCTTGTATCGGGTCTTCTTCTTGTGGTCGGTTTGTCTTCTTGTGGTCGGGTCTTCTTATGGTCGGGTCTTCTTCTTGTTTCGGGTCTTCTTCTTATGGTCGCTCTTCTTCTTCTATCGGGTCTTCTTCTTATATCGGGTCTTCTTCTTGTATCGGGTCTTCTTCTTGTGGTCGGGTCTTCTTCTTGTAGTCGGTTCTTCTAGTTGTTGGGTCTTCTTCTTGTATCGGGTCTTCTTCTTCTAGTCGGGTCTTCTTCTTGTGGTCGGGTCTTCTTCTTATGGTCGGGTCTTCTTCTTGTGTTCGGGTCTTCTTCTAGTGGTCGGGTCTTCTTCTTGTTTCGGGTCTTCTTATGGTCAGGCCTTCTTCTTGTTTCGGGTCTTCTTCTTGTGGTCGAGTCTTCTTCTTGTGGTCGGGTCTTCTTCTTGTGGTCGGTTCTTCTAGTGGTTCGGTCTTCTTCTTGTATCGGGTCTTCTTCTTCTAGTCGGGTCTTCTTCTTGTGGTCGGGACTTCTTCTTGTGGTCAGGTCTTCTTCTAGTGGTCGGGTCTTCTTCTTGTTTCGGGTCTTCTTCTTGTGGTCGGGTCTTATTCTTGTATCGGGTCTTCTTCTTGTATTGGGTCTTCTTCTTGTGGTCGGGTCTTCTTCTTGTGCTCGGGTCTACTTCTTGTATCGGGTCTTCTTCTTGCATCGGGTCTTCTTCTTGTTTTTGGGTCTTCTTCTTGTGGTCCAGTCTTCTTCTTGTTTCGGGTCTTCTTCTTGTATCGCGTCTTCTTCTTGTGGCCGGGTCTTCTTCTTGTGGTTGGGTCTTCTTCTTGCGGCATCGGGTCTTCTTGTGGTCGAGTCTTCTTCTTGTGGTTGGGTCTTCTTCTTGTATCGGGTCTTCTTCTTGTATCGGGTCTTCTTCTTGTGGTCGGGTCTTCTTCTTGTGGTCGGGTCTTCTTCTTGTATCGGGTCTTCTTGTGGTCGGGTCTTCTTCTTGTGGTCGGGTGTTCTTCTTGTCGTCAGGTATTCTTCTTGTATCGGGTCTTCTTCTTGAGGTCGGGTCTTCTTCTTGTATCCGGTCTTCTTCTTGTATCGGGTCTTCTTCTTGTGGTCGGGTCGTCTTCTTGTGGCCGGGTCTTCTTCTTCTGGTCGGTTCTTCTTCTTGTATCGGGTCTTCTTCTTTTATCGGGTCTTCTTCTTGTGGTCAGGTCTTGTTCTAGTGGTCGGGTTTTCTTCTTGTATTGGGTCTTCTTGTGGTCGGGTCATCTTTTGGTCGGGTCTTCGTCTTGCGGCATCGGGTCTTCTTGTGGTTGGGTCTTCTTCTTGTGGTCGGGTCTTCTTCTTGTATCGGGTCTTCTTCTTGTATCGGGTCTTCTTCTTGTATCGGGTCTTCTTCTTGTGGTCGGGTCTTCTTCTTGTGGTCAGGTCTTCTTCTTGTATCGGGTCTTCTTCTTGTGGTCGGGTCTTCTTCTTGTGGTCGGGTCTTCTTCTTGCGGCATCGGGTCTTCTTGTGGTCGGGTCTTCTTCTTGTATCGGGTCTTCTTCTTGTATCGGGTCTTCTTCTTGTGGTCCGGTCTTCTTCTTGTGGTCGGGTCTTCTTCTTGTATCGGGTCTTCTTGTGGTTGGGTCTTCTTCTTGTGGTCGGGTGTTCTTCTTGTCGTCGGGTATTCTTCTTGTATCGGGTCTTCTTCTTGAGGTCTGGTCTTCTTCTTGTATCGGGTCTTCTTCTTGTATCGGGTCTTCTTCTTGTGGTCGGGTCATCTTCTTGTGGCCGGGTCTTCTTCTTGTGGTCGGGTCTTCTTCTTGTTTCGGGTCTTCTTCTTATGGTCACTCGTCTTCTTCTATCGGGTCTTCTTCTTGTATTGGGTCTTCTTCTTGTGGTCGGGTCTTCTTCTTGTATTGGGTCTTCTTGTGGTCGGGTATTCTTCTTGTGGTCGGGTCTTCTTCTTGTGGACAGGTCTCCTTCTTGTGTTCGGGTCTTGTTTTTGTATCGGGTCTTCTTCTTGTAATGGGTCTTCTTCTTGTGGTCGGGTCTTCTTCTTGTGGTCGGGTCTTCTTCTTGTATCGGGTTTTCTTCTTGTGGTCGGGTCTTCTTCTTGTGGTCGGGTCTTCTTCTTGTGGTCAGGTCTTTTTCTTGTATCGGGTCTTCTTGTGGTCGGGTCTTCTTCTTGTTGTCGGGTCTTCTTCTTGTATCGGGTCTTCTTCTTGTGGTCAGGTCTTCTTCTAGTCGTCGAGTCTTCTTCTTGTATCGGGTCTTCTTCTTGTTTCGGGTCTTCTTCTTGTATCGGGTCTTCTTCTTGCATCGGGTCTTCTTCTTGTGGTCGGGTCTTCTTCTTTCGGCATCGGGTCTTCTTGTGATGGGGTCTTCTTTTGTGGTCGGGTCTTCTTCTTGTGGTCGGGTCTTCTTCTTGTGGTCGGGTCTTCTTCTTGTATCGGGTCTTCTTCTTCTAGTCGGGTCTTCTTCTTGTGGTCGGGTCTTCTTCTTGTGGTCGGGTCTTCTTCTAGTGGTCGGGTCTTCTTCTTGTTTCGGGTTTTCTTCTTGTGGTCGGGTCTTATTCTTGTATCGGGTCTTCTTCTTGTATTGGGTCTTCTTTTGTTCGGGTTTTCTTCTTGTGGTCGGGTCTTCTTCTTGTATCGGGTCTTCTTCTTGTAACTGGTCTTCTTCTTGTGGTCGGGTCTTCTTCTTGTGGTCAGGTCTTCTTCTTGTATCGGGTCTTCTTGTGGTTGGGTCTTCTTCTTGTGGACGGGTCTTCTTCTTGTATCGGGTCTTCTTCTTGTGGTCGGGTCTTCTTCTAGTCATCGGGTCTTCTTCTAGTCGTCGAGTCTTCTTCTTGTATCGGGTCTTCTTCTTGTTTCGGGTCTTCTTCTTGTATCGGGTCTTCTTCTTGCATCAGGTCTTCTTCTTGTGGTCGAGTCTTCTTCTTTCGGCATCGGGTCTTCTTGTGATTGGGTCTTCTTTTGTGGTCGGGTCTTCTTCTTGTGGTCAGGTCTTCTTCTTGTGGTCGGGTCTTCTTCTAGTGGTCGGGTCTTCTTCTTGTATCGGGTCTTCTTCTTCTAGTCGGGTTTTCTTCTTGTGGTTGGGTCTTCTTCTTGTGGTCAGGTCTTCTTCTAGTGGTCGGGTCTTCTTCTTGTTTCGGGTCTTCTTCTTGTGGTCGGGTCATATTCTTGTATCGGGTCTTCTTCTTGTATTGGGTCTTCTTCTTGTGGTCGGGTCTTCTTCTTGTGGTCGGTTCTTCTTCTTGTGCTCGGGTCTACTTCTTGTATCTGGTCTTCTTCTTTCATCGGGTCTTCTTCTTGTGGTTGGGTCTTCTTCTTGTGGTCGGGTCTTCTTCTTGTTTCGGGTCTTCTTGTATCAGGTCTTCTTCTTGTGGTCGGGTCTTCTTCTTGTATCGGGTCTTCTTCTTGTATCGGGTCTTCTTCTGGTGGTCGGGTCTTCTTCTTGTGTTTGGGTTTTCTTCTTGTATCGGGTCTTCTTGTGGTCGGGTATTCTTCTTGTGGTCGGGTCTTCTTCTTGCGGCATCGGGTCTTCTTGTGGTCGGGTCTTCTTCTTGTGGTCGGGTCTTCTTCTTGTATCGGGTCTTCTTCTTGTATTGGGTCTTCTTGTGGTCGGGTCTTCTTCTTGTGGTCGGGTCTTCTTCTTGTATCGGGTCTTCTTGTGGTCGGGTCTTCTTCTTGTGGTCGGGTGTTCTTCTTGTATCCGGTCTTCTTCTTGTATCGGGTCTTCTTCTTGTGGTCGGGTCGTCTTCTTGTGGCCGGGTCTTCTTCTTGTTTCGGGTCTTCTTCTTGTGGTCGGGTTTTCTTCTTGTATCGGGTCTTCTTGTGGTCGGGTCTTCTTCTTGTGGTCTGGTCTTCGTCTTGCCGCATTGGGTCTTCTTGTGGTCGGGTCTTCTTCTTGTGGTCGGGTCTTCTTCTTGTATCGGGTCTTCTTCTTGTATCGGGTCTTCTTCTTGTGGTCGGGTCTTCTTCTTGTGGTCGGGTCTTCTCCTTGTATCGGTTCTTCTACTTGTATCAGGTCTTCTTCTTGTGGTGGGGTCTTCTTCTTGCAGAATCGGGTCTTCTTGTGGTCGGTTCTTCTTCTTGTGGTCGGGTCTTCTTCTTATTTCGGGTCTTCTTGTGGTTGGGTCTTCTTCTTGTGGTAGGGTCTTCTTCTTGTATTGGGTCTTCTGGTCGTCGGGTCTTCTTCTTGTGGTCGGGTCTTTTTCTTGCGGCATCGGGTCTTCTTATGGTCGGTTCTTTTTCTTGTGGTCGGGTCTTCTTCTTGTGGTCGGGTCTTCTTCTTGTATCGGATCTTCTTCTTGTGGTCAGGTCTTCTTCTTATGGTCGGGTCTTCTTCTTGTATCGGGTCTTCTTGTGGTCGGGTCTTAATCTTGTGGTCGGGTGTTCATCTTGTCGTCGGGTATTCTTCTTGTATCGGGTCTTCTTCTTGAGGTCGGGTCTTCTTCTTGTATCGGTTCTTCTTGTATCGGGTCTTCTTCTTGTGGTCAGGTCTTCTTCTTGTGGTCGGGTCTTCTTCTTGTTTCGGGACTTCTTCTTATGGTCGGTCTTGTTCTTCGATCTGGTCTTCTTCTTATATCGGGTCTTCTTCTTGTATCAGGTCTTCTTCTTGTGGTCGGGTCTTCTTCTTGTGGTCGGTTCTTCTAGTGGTTCGGTCTTCTTGTATCGGGTCTTCTTCTTCTAGTCGGGTCTTCTTCTTGTGGTCGGGACTTCTTCTTGTGGTCAGGTCTTCTTCTAGTGGTCGGGTCTTCTTCTTGTTTCGGGTCTTCTTCTTTTGGTCGGGTCTTATTCTTGTATCGGGTCTTCTTCTTGTATTGGGTCTTCTTCTTGTGGTCGGGTCTTCTTCTTGTGGTCGGGTCTTCTTCTTGTGCTCGGGTCTACTTCTTGTATCGGGTCTTCTTCTTGCATCGGGTCTTCTTCTTGTGGTTGGGTCTTCTTCTTGTGGTCGGGTCTTCTTGTATCGCGTCTTCTTCTTGTGGTCGGGTCTTCTACTTGTGGTCGGGTCTTCTTCTTGTTTCGGGTCTTCTTATTATGGTCGCTCTTCTTCTTCTATCGATTCTTCTTCTTGTATCGGGTCTTCTTCTTGTGGTCGGGTCTTCTTCTTGTATCGGGTCTTCTTGTGGTCGGGTATTCTTCTTCTGGTCGGGTCTTCTTCTTGTGGTCAGGTCTCCTTCTTGTGGTCGTGTCTTCTTCCTGTATCAGGTCTTCTTCTTGTAACGGGTCTTCTTATGGTCGGGTTTTCTTCTTGTGGTCGGGTCTTCTTCTTATATCGGGTTTTCTTCTTGTCGTCGGGTCTTCTTCTTGTGGTCGGGTCTTCTTCTTGTATCGGGTCTTGTTCTTGTATCGGGTCTTCTTCTTGTGGTCGGGTCTTCTTCTTGTGGTCGGGTCTTCTTCTTGTATAGGTTCTTCTTCTTGTATCGGGTCTTCTTCTTGTGGTCGGGTCTTCTTCTTGCGGCATCGGGTATTCTTGTGGTCGGGTCTTCTTCTTGTGGTCGGGTGTTCTTCTTGTGGTCGAGTCTTCTTGTTTCGGGTCTTCTTCTTGTGGTCGAGTCTTCTTCTTGTGGTCGGGTCTTCTTCTTGTATCGGGTCTTCTTGTCGTCGGATCTTCTTGTGGTCGGGTCTGCTTCTTGCGGCATCGGGTCTTCTTGTGGTCGGGTCTTCTTCTTTTGATCGGGTCTTCTTCTTGTGGTCGGGTCTTCTTCTTGTATCGGGTCTTCTTCTTGTGGTCGGGTCTTCTTCTTGTGGTCCGGTCTTCATCTTGTGGTCGGGTGTTCTTCTTGTCGTCAGGTATTCTTCTTGTATCGGGTCTTCTTCTTGAGGTCGGGTCTTCTTGTATCGGGTCTTCTTCTTGTATCGGGTCTTCTTCTTGTGGTCGGGTCTTCTTCTTGTGGTCGGGTCTTCTTCTTGTGTCGGGACTTCTTCTTATGGTCGGTCTTCTTCTTCTATCGGGTCTTCTTCTTATATCGGGTCTTCTTCTTGTATCGGGTCTTCTTCTTGTGGTCAGGTCTTCTTCTTGTGGTCGGGTCTTCTTCTTTTATCGGGTCTTCTTGTATCGGGTCTTCTTCTTGTGGTTGGGTCTTCTTGTATCGGGTCTTCTTCTTGTATCTGGTCTTCTTCTTGTGGTCGGGTCTTCTTCTTGTGGTCGGGTCTTCTTCTTCTATCGGGTCTTCTTGTGGTCGGGTCTTCTTCTTGTGGTCGGGTGTTCTTCTTGTCGTCGGGTGTTCTTCTTGTATCGGGTCTTCTTCTTGAGGTCGGGTCTTCTTCATGTATCGGGTCTGCTTCTTGTATCGGGTCTTCTTCTTGTGGTCGGTTTGTCTTCTTGTGGTCGGGTCTTCTTATGGTCGGGTCTTCTTCTTGTTTCGGGTCTTCTTCTTATGGTCGCTCTTCTTCTTCTATCGGGTCTTCTTCTTATATCGGGTCTTCTTCTTGTATCGGGTCTTCTTCTTGTGGTCGGGTCTTCTTCTTGTAGTCGGTTCTTCTAGTTGTTGGGTCTTCTTCTTGTATCGGGTCTTCTTCTTCTAGTCGGGTCTTCTTCTTGTGGTCGGGTCTTCTTCTTATGGTCGGGTCTTCTTCTTGTGTTCGGGTCTTCTTCTAGTGGTCGGGTCTTCTTCTTGTTTCGGGTCTTCTTATGGTCAGGCCTTCTTCTTGTTTCGGGTCTTCTTCTTGTGGTCGAGTCTTCTTCTTGTGGTCGGGTCTTCTTCTTGTGGTCGGTTCTTCTAGTGGTTCGGTCTTCTTCTTGTATCGGGTCTTCTTCTTCTAGTCGGGTCTTCTTCTTGTGGTCGGGACTTCTTCTTGTGGTCAGGTCTTCTTCTAGTGGTCGGGTCTTCTTCTTGTTTCGGGTCTTCTTCTTGTGGTCGGGTCTTATTCTTGTATCGGGTCTTCTTCTTGTTTTGGGTCTTCTTCTTGTTTTGGGTCTTCTTCTTGTGCTCGGGTCTACTTCTTGTATCGGGTCTTCTTCTTGCATCGGGTCTTCTTCTTGTGGTTGGGTCTTCTTCTTGTGGTCCAGTCTTCTTCTTGTTTCGGGTCTTCTTCTTGTATCGCGTCTTCTTCTTGTGGTCGGGTCTTCTACTTGTGGTCGGGTCTTCTTCTTGTTTCGGGTCTTCTTCTTATGGTCGCTCTTCTACTTCTATCGATTCTTCTTCTTGTATCGGGTCTTCTTCTTGTGGTCGGGTCTTCTTCTTGTATCGGGTCTTCTTGTGGTCGGGTATTCTTCTTCTGGTCGGGTCTTCTTCTTGTGGTCAGGTCTCCTTCTTGTGGTCGTGTCTTCTTCCTGTATCGGGTCTTCTTCTTGCAACGGGTCTTCTTCTTGTGGTCGGGTTTTCTTCTTGTGGTCGGGTCTTCTTCTTGTATCGGGTTTTCTTCTTGTGGTCGGGTCTTCTTCTTGTATCGGGTCTTGTTCTTGTATCGGGTCTTGTTCTTGTGGTCGGGTCTTCTTCTTGTGGTCGGGTCTTCTTCTTTTATTGGTGCTTCTTCTTGTATCGGGTCTTCTTCTAGTGGTCGGGTCTTCTTCTTGTTTCGGGTCTTCTTGTGGTCGGGTCTTATTCTTGTATCGGGTCTTCTTCTTGTATTGGGTCTTCTTCTTGTGGTCGGGTCTTCTTCTTCTGGTCGGGTCTTCTTCTTGTGCTCGGGTCTACTTCTTGTATCGGGTCTTCTTCTTGCATCGGGTCTTCTTTTTGTGGTTGGGTCTTCTTCTTGTGGTCGGGTCTTCTTCTTGTTTCGGGTCTTCTTCTTGTATCGCGTCTTCTTCTTGTGGTCGGGTCTTCTACTTGTGGTCGGGTCTTCTTCTTTTTTCGGGTCTTCTTCTTATGGTCGCTCTTCTTCTTCTATCGATTCTTCTTCTTGTATCGGGTCTTCTTCTTGTGGTCGGGTCTTCTTCTTGTATCGGGTCTTCTTGTTGTCGGGTATTCTTCTTCTGGTCTGGTCTTCTTCTTGTGGTCAGGTCTCCTTCTTGTGGTCGTGTCTTCTTCCTGTATCGGGTCTTCTTCTTGTAACGGGTCTTCTTCTTGTGGTCGGGTTTTCTTTTTGTGGTCGAGTCTTCTTCTTGTATCGGGTTTTCTTCTTGTGGTCGGGTCTTCTTCTTGTGGTCGGGTCTTCTTCTTGTATCGGGTCTTGTTCTTGTATCGGGTCTTGTTCTTGTGGTCGGGTCTTCTTCTTGTGGTCGGGTCTTCTTCTTGCGGCATCGGGTCTTCTTGTGGTCGGGTCTTCTTCTTTTGGTCGGGTCTTCTTCTTGTGGTCGGGTCTTCTTCTTGTATCGGGTCTTCTTCTTGTGGTCGGGTCTTCTTCTTGTATCGGGTCTTTTTCTTGCATCCGGTCTTCTTCTTGAGGTCGGGTCTTCTTGTATCGGGTCTTCTTCTTGTGGTCGGGTCTTCTTCTTGTGGTCGGGTCTTCTTCTTGTGTCGGGACTTCTTCTTATGGTCGGTCTTCTTCTATGGGGTCTTCTTCTTATATCGGGTCTTCTTCTTGTATCGGGTCTTCTTCTTGTGGTCGGGTCTTCTTCTTGTGGTCGGTTTTTCTAGAGGTTGGGTCTTCTTCTTGTATCTGGTCTTCTTCTTCTGGTCTGGTCTTCTTCTTGGGTCGGGTCTTCTTCTTGTGGTCAGGTCTTCTTCTAGTGGTCGGGTCTTCTTCTTGTGGTCGGGTCTTCTTCTTGTGGTCGGGTCTTCTTCTTGTCTTAGGGTCTTCTTCTTGTGGTCGGGTCTACTTCTTGTATCGGGTCTTCTTGCATCGGGTCTTCTTGTGGTTGGGTCTTCTTCTTGTGGTCGGGTCTTCTTCTTGTTTCGGGTCTTCTTGTGGTCGGGTCTTCTTCTTGTGGTTGGGTCTTTTTCTTGCGGCATCGGGTCTTCTTGTGGTCGGGTCTTCTTGTGGTCGGGTCTTCTTCTTGTGTCGGGTCTTCTTCTTGTATAGGGTCTTCTTCTTGTGGTCGGGTCTTCTTCTTGTATCGGGTCTTCTTCTTGTATCTGGTCTTCTTCTTGTGGTCGGGTCTTCTTCTTGTGGTCGGGTCTTCTTCTTCTGTCGGGTCTTCTTGTGGTCGGGTCTTCTTCTTGTGGTCGGGTGTTCTTCTTGTCGTCGGGTATTCTTCTTGTATTGGGTCTTCTTCTTGAGATCGGGTGTTTTTCTTGTATCGGGTCTTCTTCTTGTATTGGGTCTTCTTCTTGTGGTCGGGTCGTCTTCTTGTGGTCGTGTCTTCTTCTTATGGTCGGGTCTTCTTCTTGTTTCGGGTCTTCTTCTTATGTTCGCTCTTCTTCTTGTATCGGGTCTTCTTCTTGTATCGGGTCTTCTTCTTGTATCGGGTCTTCTTCTTGTGGTCGGGTCTTCTTGTGGTCGGTTCTTCTAGTTGTTGGGTCTTCTTCTTGTATCGGGTCTTCTTCTTCTAGTCGGGTCTTCTTGTGGTCGGGTCTTCTTCTTGTGGTCGGGTCTTCTTCTTGTGGTCGGGTCTTCTTCTAGTGGTCGGGTCTTCTTCTTGTTTCGGGTCTTCTTCTTATGGTCAGGCCTTCTTCTTGTTTCGGGTCTTCTTCTTGTGGTCAAGTCTTCTTCTTGTGGTCGGGTCTTCTTCTTGTATCGAGACTTCTTCTTGTGATCGGGTCTTCTTCTTGTATCGGGTGTTCTTGTTTTCGGGTCTTCTTCTAGTCGTCGGGTCTTCTTCTTGTCGTCGGGTATTCTTCTTGGATCGGTTCTTCTTCTTGTGGTCGGGTCTTCTTCTTGTGGTCGGGTCTTTTTCTTGTATCGGGTCTTCTTTTTGTGGTCGGGTCTTCTTCTTGTGATCAGTTCTTCTTGTATCGGGTCTTCTTCTTGTATCGGGACTTCTTGCGGCATCGGGTCTTCTTGTATCGGGTCTTCTTCTTGTGGTCGGGTCTCCTTCTTGTATTGGGACTTCTACTTTTATCCCGTCTTCTTCTTGTGGTCGGGTCTTCTTGTGGTCGGGTCTTCTTTTTGTGGTCGGGTCTTCTTCTTGTGGTTGGGTCTTCTTCTTGTAGTCGGGTCTTCTTCTTGTATCGGGTCTTCTTCTTGTATCGGGTCTTCAACTTGTATCGGATATTCTTCTTGTGGTCGGGTCTTCTTCTAGTGGTCGGTTCTTCTTCTTGTATCGGGTCTTCTTCTTGTGGTCGGGTCTTCTTCTTGTTGTCGGGTCTTCTTCTTGTGGTCCGGTTTTCTTCTTGTATCGGGTCTTCTTGTGGCCGGGTCTTTTTCTTGTGGTCGGGTATTCTTCTTGTGGTCGTGTCATTTTCTTGTGGTCGAGTCTTCTTCTTGTATCAGGTCTTCTTCTTGTAACGGGTCTTTTTCTTGTGGTCGGGTTTTCTTCTTGTGGTCGGGTGTTCTTCTTGAATTGGGTTATCTTCTTGTGGTCGGGTCTTCTTCTTGTGGTCGGGTCTTCTTCTTGTATCGGGTTTTCTTCTTGTATCGGGTCTTCTTCTTGTGGTTGGGTCTTCTTCTTGTGGTCGGGTCTTCTTCTCGTGGTCGGGTCTTCTTCTTGTGGTCGGGTCTTCTTCTTGTATCGGGTCTTCTTCTTGTATCGGGTCTTCTTCTTGGGGTCGGGTCTTCTTCTTGTATCGGGTCTTCTTCTTGTATCGGGACTTCTTCTTGTGGTCGGGTCTTCTTCTTGTATCGGGTCTTCTTCTTGTGGTCGGTTCTTCTTCTTGTATCGGATCTTCTTCTTGTGGTCGGGTCTTCTTGTGGTCGGGTCTTCTTCCTGTGGTCGGGTTTTCTTCTTGCGGCATCGGGTCTTTTTGTGGTCGGGTCTTCTTCTTGTTGTCGGGTCTTCTTGTTGTGTTCGGGTCTTCTTCTTCTATCGGGTCTTCTTCTTGTATCGGGTCTTCTTCTTGTATCGGGTCTTCTTCTTGTGGTCGGGTCTTCTTCTTGTGTTCGGGACTTCTTCTTGTATCGGGTCTTCTTGTGGTCGGGTCTTCTTCTTGTGGTCGGGTCTTCTTCTTGTCATCGGGTATTCTTCTTGTATCTGGTCTTCTTGTGGTCGGGTCTTCTTCTTGTGGTCGAGTCTTCTTCTTGTCGTCGGATATTCTTCTTGTATCGGGTCTTCTTCTTGTGGTCAGGTCTTCTTCTTGTATCGGGTCTTCTTCTTGTATCGGGTCTTCCTTTTGTGGTCGGGTCTTCTTCTTGTGGTCGGTTCTTCTAGTGGTCGGGTCTTCTTCTTGTATCGGGTCTTCTTCTTCAAGTCGGGTGTTCTTCTTGTGGTCGGGTCTTCTTCTTGCGGCATCGGGTCTAATTCTTGTGGTCGGGTCTTCTTCTAGTGGTCGGGTCTTCTTGTTTCGGGTCTGCTTCTTGTGGTCGGGTCTTCTTCTTGTATCGGGTCTTCTTCTTTTGGTCGGGTTTTCTTCTTGTGGTCGGGTCTTCTTCTTGTATCGGGTCTTCTTCTTGTTGTCGGGTCTTCATCTTTTATCGGGTCTTCTTGTTTTCGGGTCTTCTTCTTGTGGTCGGGTCTTCTTCTTGTCGTCCGGTATTCGTCTTGTATCGGTTCTTCTTCTTGTGGTCAAGTCTTCTTCTTGTGGTCGGGTCTTCTTCTTGTATCGGGTCTTCTTCTTATGGTTGGGTCTTCTTCTTGTGGTCGGGTCTTCTTCTTGTATCGGGTCTTCTTCTTGTATCGGGACTTCTTCTTGCGGCATCGGGTCTTCTTGTATCGGGTCTTCTTCTTGTGGTCGGGTCTTCTTCTTGTATCGGAACTTCTTCTTGTATCAGGTCTTCTTCTTGTGGTCGGGTCTTCTTCTTGTGGTCGGGTCTTCTTCTTGTGGTCAGGTCTTCTTCTTGGGGTCGGGTCTTCTTCTTGTGGTCTGGTCTTCTTCTTGTATTGGGTCTTCTTGTATCGGGTCTTCTTCTTGTGGTTGGGTCTTCTTCTTGTGGTCGCGTCTTCTTCTTGTATCTGGTCTACTTCTTGTGGTCGGGTCTTCTTCTTATGTTCGGGTCTTCTTCTTGTATTGGGTCTTCATGTAGTCGGGTCTTCTTCTTGTGGTCGGGTCTTTTTCTTGTGGTCGGGTCTTCTTCTTGTAGCGGGTCTTCTTCTTGTGTTCGGGTCTTCTTCTTGTGGTCGGGTCTTCTTCTTGCATCGGGTTTTCTTCTTGTCATCGGGTCTTCTTATTGTGGTCGGGTCTTCTTCTTGTGGTAGGGTCTTCTTCTTGTATCGGGTCTTCTTCTTGTGGCCGGGTCTTCTTCTTGTGGTCGGGTCTTCTTCTTGTGGTCGGGTCTTCTTATTGTATCGGGTCTTCTTCTTGTGGTCGGGTCTTCTTCTAGTGGTCGGGTCTTCTTCTTGTATCGGGTCGTCTTCTTGTTATGAGTCTTCTTCTTGTATCGGGTCTTCTTGTATAGGGTATTCTTCTTGTGGTCGGGTCTTCTACTTTCGGCATCGGGTCTTCTTGTGGTCGGGTCTTCTTCTTGTGGTCGGGTCTTATTCTTGTGGTCTGGTCTTCTTCTTGTCGTTGGGTCTTCTTCTTGTATCGGGTCTTCTACTTATGGTCGGGTCTTCTTCTTGTAGTCGGGTCTTTTTCTTGTATCGGGTCTTCTTCTTGTATCGGGTCTTCTTCATGTGGTCTGGTCTTCTTCTTGTGGTCGGTTTTTCTTGTGGTCGGGTCTTCTTCTTGTATCGGGTCTTCTTCTTGTATCGGGTCTTCTTCTTCTGGTCTGGTCTTCTTCTTGTGGTCGGGTCTTCTTCTTGTATCGGGTTTTCTTCTTGTGGTCGGGTCTTCTTCTTGTGGTCAGTTCTTCTTCTTGCGGCATCGAGTCTTCTTGTATCGGGTCTTCTTCTTGTGGTTGGGTCTTCTTGTGGTTGGGTCTTCTTCTTCTATCGGGTCTTCTTCTTGTGGTCGTGTCTTCTTCTTGTGTTCGGGTCTTCTTCTTCTGGTCGGGTCTTCTTCTTGTGGTCGGGTCTTCTTCTTGCATCGGGTCTTCTTCTTGTGGTCGGGTCTTCTTCTTATGGTTGGGTCTTCTTCTTGTATCGGGTCTTCTTCTTGTGGTCGGGTCTTCTTCTTTTTGTCGGGTCTTCTTCTTGTGGTCGGGTCTTCTTCTTGTATCGGGTCTTCTTCTGGTTGGGTCTTCTTCTTGTGGTCGGGTCTTCTTCTTGTATCGGTGCTTCTTCTTGTATCGGGTCTTCTTCTTGAGTTCGGGTCTTCTTCTTGTGGTCGGGTCTTCTTCTTGCGGCATCGGGTCTTCTTGTGGTCGGGTCTTCTTCTTGTGGTCGGGTCTTCTTCTTGTGGTCGGGTCTTCTTCTTGTATCGGGTCTTCTTGTCGTCGGGTCTTCTTGTGGTCGGGTCTTCTTCTTGCGGCATCGGGTCTTCTTGTGGTCTGGTCTTCTTCTTTTGGTCGGGTCTTCTTCTTGTGGTCGGGTCTTCTTCTTGTATCGGGTCTTCTTCTTGTGGTCGGGTCTTCTTCTTGTGGTCGGGTCTTCTTCTTGTATCAGGTCTTCTTGTGGTCCGGTCTTCATCTTGTGGTCGGGTGTTCTTCTTGTCGTCAGGTATTCTTCTTGTATCGGGTCTTCTTCTTGTGGTCGGGTCTTCTTCTTGTGTCGGGACTTCTTCTTATGGTCGGTCTTCTTCTTCTATCGGGTCTTCTTCTTATATCGGGTCTTCTTCTTATATCGGGTCTTCTTCTTGTATCGGGTCTTCTTCTTGTGGTCGGGTCTTCTTCTTGTGGTCGGTTTTTCTAGAGGTTGGGTCTTCTTCTTGTATCTGGTCTTCTTCTTGTGTCTGGTCTTCTTCTTGGGTCGGGTCTTCTTCTTGTGGTCAGGTCTTCTTCTAGTGGTCGGGTCTTCTTCTTGTTTCGTGTCTTCTTGTGGTCGGGTCTTCTTCTTGTGTTAGGGTCTTCTTCTTGTGGTCGGGTCTACTTCTTGTATCGGGTCTTCTTGCATCGGGTCTTCTTCTTGTGGTTGGGTCTTCTTCTTGTGGTCGCGTCTTCTTCTTGTTTCGGGTCTTCTTCTTGTATCGGGTCTTCTTCTTGTGGTCGGGTATTCTTCTTGTATCGGGTCTTCTTCTTGTATCGGGTCTTCTTCTTGTGGTCGGGTCTTCTTCTTGTGGTCGGGTTTTCTTCTTGTATCGGGTCTTCTTGTGGTCGGGTCTTCTTCTTGTGGTTGGGTCTTCTTCTTGCGGCATCGGGTCTTCTTGTGGTCGGGTCTTCTTCTTGTGGTCGGGTCTTCTTCTTGTGTCGGGTCTTCTTCTTGTATCGGGTCTTCTTCTTGTGGTCGGGTCTTCTTCTTGTATCGGGTCTTCTTCTTGTATCTGGTCTTCTTCTTGTGGTCGGGTCTTCTTGTGGTCGGGTCTTCTTGTTCTATCGGGTCTTCTTGTGGTCGGGTCTTCTTCTTGTGGTCGGGTGTTCTTCTTGTCGTTGGGTATTCTTCTTGTATCGGGTCTTCTTCATGAGGTCGGGTCTTCTTCTTGTATCGGGTGTTCTTCTTGTATCGGGTCTTCTTCTTGTGGTCGGGTCGTCTTCTTGTGGTCGGGTCTTCTTCTTATGGTCGGGTCTTCTTCTTGTTTCGGGTCTTCTTCTTATTGTCGCTCTTCTTCTTCTATCGGGTCATCTTCTTATATCGGGTCTTCTTATATCGGGTCTTCTTCTTGTATCGGGTCTTCTTCTTGTGGTCGGGTCTTCTTCTTGTTGTCGGTTCTTCTAGTTGTTGGGTCTTATTCTTGTATCGGGTCTTCTTCTTCTAGTCGGGTCTTCTTCTTCTAGTCGGGTCTTCTTCTTGTGGTCGGGTCTTCTTCTTGTGGTCGGGTCTTCTTCTTGTTTCGGGTCTTCATCTTATGGTCAGGCCTCCTTCTTGTTTCGGGTCTTCTTCTTGTGGTCAAGTTTTCTTCTTGTGGTCGGGTCTTCTTCTTGTATCGAGTCTTCTTCTTGTGGTCGGGTCTTCTTCTTGTATCGGGTCTTCTTGTTTTCGGGTCTACTTCTAGTCGTCGGGTCTTCTTCTTGTCGTCGGGTATTCTTCTTGGATCGGTTCTTCTTCTTGTGGTCGGGTCTTCTTCTTGTGGTCGGGTCTTTTTCTTGTATCGGGTCGTCTTTTTGTGGTCGGGTCTTCTTCTTGTTATCAGTTCTTCTTCTTGTATCGGGTCTTCTTCTTGTATCGGGACTTCTTGCGGCATCGGGTCTTCTTGTATCGGGTCTTCTTCTTGTGGTCGGGTCTCCTTCTTGTATTGGGACTTCTTCTTTTATCCGGTCTTCTTCTTGTGGTCGGGTCTTCTTCTTGTGGTCGGGTCTTCTTTTTGTGGTCGGTTCTTCTTCTTGTGGTTGGATCTTCTTCTTGTAGTCGGGTCTTCTTCTTGTATCGGGTCTTCTTCTTGTATCGGGTCTTCAACTTGTATCGGATATTCTTCTTGTGGTCGGGTATTCTTCTTGTGGTCGGTTCTTCTTCTTGTATCGGTACTTCTTCTTGTATCGGGTCTTCTTCTTGTGGTCGGGTCTTCTTCTTGTTGTCGGGTCTTCTTCTTGTGGTCCGGTTTTCTTCTTGTATCGGGTCTTCTTGTGGCCG
This sequence comes from Phyllobates terribilis, assembly GCF_046119375.1. Lineage (NCBI taxonomy): Eukaryota > Metazoa > Chordata > Amphibia > Anura > Dendrobatidae > Phyllobates > Phyllobates terribilis. The sequence continues at coordinate 481,415,907 of NW_027362761.1, read as the reverse complement.
GGTCTTTTTCTTGTGGTCGGGTATTCTTCTTGTGGTCGGGTCATTTTCTTGTGGTCGAGTCTTCTTCTTGTATCAGGTCTTCTTCTTGTAACGGGTCTTCTTCTTGTGGTCGGGTTTTCTTCTTGTGGTCGGGTGTTCTTCTTGTATTGGGTTATCTTCTTGTGGTCGGGTCTTCTTCTTGTGGTCGGGTCTTCTTCTTGTATCGGGTTTTCTTCTTGTATCGGGTCTTCTTGTGGTCGGGTCTTCTTCTTGTGGTCGGGTCTTCTTCTTGTATCGGGTCTTCTTCTTGTATCGGATCTTCTTCTTGTGGTCGGGTCTTCTTCTTGTATCGGGTCTTCTTCTTGTATCGGGTCTTCTTCTTGTATCGGGACTTCTTCTTGTGGTCGGGTCTTCTTCTTGTATCGGGTCTTCTTCTTGTGGTTGGTTCTTCTTCTTGTGGTTGGTTCTTCTTCTTGTATCGGGTCTTCTTCTTGTGGTCGGGTCTTATTGTGGTCGGGTCTTCTTCCTGTGGTCGGGTCTTCTTCTTGCGGCATCGGGTCTTCTTGTGGTCAGGTCTTCTTCTTGTTGTCGGGTCTTCTTCTTGTGTTCGGGTCTTCTTCTTCTATCGGGTCTGCTTCTTGTATCGGGTCTTCTTCTTGTATCGGGTCTTCTTCTTGTGGTCGGGTCTTCTTCTTGTGTTCGGGACCTCTTCTTGTATCGGGTCTTCTTGTGGTTGGGTCTTCTTCTTGTGGTCGGGTCTTCTTCTTGTCATCGGGTATTCTTCTTGTATCTGGTCTTCTTGTTGTCGGGTCTTCTTCTTGTGGTCGAGTCTTCTTCTTGTCGTCGGGTATTCTTCTTGTATCGGGTATTCTTGTGGTCGGGTCTTCTTCTTGTATCGGGTCTTCTTCTTGTATCTGTTCTTCCTCTTGTGGTCGGGTCTTCTTCTTGTGGTCGGTTCTTCTAGTGGTCGGGTCTTCTTCTTGTATCGGGTCTTCTTCTTCAAGTCGGGTGTTCTTCTTGTTGTCGGGTCTTCTTCTTGCGGCATCGGGTCTACTTCTTGTGGTCGGGTCTTCTTCTAGTGGTCGGGTCTTCTTCTTGTTTCGGGTCTGCTTCTTGTGGTCGGGTCTTCTTCTTGTATCGGGTCTTCTTCTTTTGGTCGGGTCTTCTTCTTGTGGTCGGGTCATCTTCTTGTATCGGGTCTTCTTCTTGTGGTCGGGTCTTCATCTTTTATCGGGTCTTCTTGTTTTCGGGTCTTCTTCTTGTGGTCGGGTCTTCTTCTTGTCGTCCGGTATTCGTCTTGTATCGATTCTTCTTCTTGTGGTCAAGTCTTCTTCTTGTGGTCGGGTCTTCTTCTTGTATCGGGTCTTCTTCTTATGGTTGGGTCTTCTTCTTGTGGTCGGGTCTTCTTCTTGTATCGGGTCTTCTTCTTGTATCGGGACTTCTTTTTGCGGCATCGGGTCTTCTTGTATCGGGTCTTCTTCTTGTGGTCGGGTCTTCTTCTTGTATCGGAACTTCTTCTTGTATCAGGTCTTCTTCTTGTGGTCGGGTCTTCTTCTTGTGGTCGGGTCTTCTTCTTGTGGTCTGGTCTTCTTCTTGTATTGGGTCTTCTTCTTGTATCGGGTCTTCTTCTTGTGGTTGGGTCTTCTTCTTGTGGTCGCGTCTTCTTCTTGTATCTGGTCTACTTCTTGTGGTCGGGTCTTCTTCTTATGGTCGGGTCTTCTTCTTGTATCGGGTCTTCATGTAGTCGGGTCTTCTTCTTGTGGTCGGGTCTTCTTCTTGTGGTCGGGTCTTCTTCTTGTTGTCGGGTCTTCTTCTTGTAGCGGGTCTTCTTATTGTGGTCGGGTCTTCTTCTTGTGGTAGGGTCTTCTTCTTGTATCGGGTCTTCTTCTTGCGGCCGGGTCTTCTTCTTGTGGTCGGGTCTTCTTCTTGTGGTCGCGTCTTATTCTTGTATCGGGTCTTCTTGTGGTCGGGACTTCTTCTAGTGGTCGGGTCTTCTTCTTGTATCGGGTCGTCTTCTTGTTATGAGTCTTCTTCTTGTATCGGGTCTTCTTCTTGTGTAGGGTCTTCTTCTTGTGGTCGGGTCTTCTACTTTCGTCATCGGGTCTTCTTGTGGTCGGGTCTTCTTCTTGTGGTCGGGTCTTCTTCTTGTGGTCTGGTCTTCTTCTTGTGGTTGGGTCTTCTTCTTGTATCGGGTCTTCTACTTATGGTCGGGTCTTCTTCTTGTAGTCGGGTCTTCTTCTTGTATCGGGTCTTCATCTTGTATCGGGTCTTCTTCATGTGGTCTGGTCTTCTTCTTGTGGTCGGTTTTTCTTGTGGTCGGGTCTTCTTCTTGTATCGGGTCTTCTTCTTGTATCGGGTCTTCTTCTTCTGGTCTGGTCTTCTTCTTGTGGTCGGGTCTTCTTCTTGTATCGGGTTTTCTTCTTGTGGTCGGGTCTTCTTCTTGTGGTCAGTTCTTCTTCTTGCGGCATCGAGTTTTCTTGTATCGGGTCTTCTTCTTGTGGTTGGGTCTTCTTGTGGTTGGGTCTTCTTCTTCTATCGGGTCTTCTTCTTGTGGTCGGGTCTTCTTCTTGTGGTCGGGTCTTCTTCTTGTGGTCGTGTCTTCTTCTTGTATCAGGTCTTCTTCTTGTGGTTGGGTCTTCTTCTTGTATCGGTGCTTCTTCTTGTATCGGGTCTTCTTCTTGTGGTCGGGTCTTCTTCTTGCGGCATCGGGTCTTCTTCTTGTGGTCGGGTCTTCTTCTTGTGGTCAGGTGTTCTTCTTGTGGTCGGGTCTTCTTCTTGTTTCGGGTCTTCTTCTTGTGGTCGTATCTTCTTCTTGTGGTCTGGTCTTCTTCTTGTATCGGGTCTTCTTGTCGTCGGGTCTTCTTGTGGTCGGGTCTTCTTCTTGCGGCATCGGGTCTTCTTCTTGTATCAGGTCTTCTTTTGGTCCGGTCTTCATCTTGTGGTCGGGTGTTCTTCTTGTCGTCAGGTATTCTTCTTGTATCGGGTCTTTTTATTGAGGTCGGGTCTTCTTGTATCGGGTCTTCTTCTTGTATCGGGTCTTCTTCTTGTGGTCGGGTCTTCTTCTTGTGTCGGGTCTTCTTCTTGTATCGGGTCTTCTTCTTGTGGTCAGGTCTTCTTCTTGTATCGGGTCTTCTTCTTGTATCTGGTCTTCTTCTTGTGGTCGGGTCTTCTTCTTGTGGTCGGTTCTTCTTCTTCTATCGGGTCTTCTTGTGGTCGGGTCTTCTTCTTGTGGTCGGGTGTTCTTCTTGTCGTCGGGTATTCTTCTTGTATCGGGTCTTCTTCTTGAGGTCGGGTCTTCTTCTTGTATTGGGTCTTCTTGTATCGGGTCTTCTTCTTGTGGTCGGGTCGTCTTCTTGTGGTCGGGTCTTCTTCTTATGGTCGGGTCTTCTTCTTGTTTCGGGTCTTCTTCTTATGGTCGCTCTTCTTCTTCTATCGGGTCTTCTTCTTATATCGGGTCTTCTTCTTGTGGTCGGGTCTTCTTCTTGTGGTCGGTTCTTCTAGTTGTTGGGTCTTCTTCTTGTATCGGGTCTTCTTCTTCTAGTCGGGTCTTCTTCTTCTAGTCGGGTCTTCTTCTTGTGGTCGGGTCTTCTTCTTGTGGTCGGGTCTTCTTCTTGTTTCGGGTCTTCTTCTTATGGTCAGGCCTTCTTCTTGTTTCGGGTCTTCTTCTTGTGGTCAAGTCTTCTTCTTGTGGTCGGGTCTTCTTCTTGTATCGAGTCTTCTTCTTGTGGTCGGGTCTTCTTCTTGTATCGGGTCTTCTTGTTTTCGGGTCTTCTTCTAGTCGTCGGGTCTTCTTCTTGTCGTCGGGTATTCTCCTTGGATCGGTTCTTCTTCTTGTGGTCGGGTCTTCTTCTTGTGGTCGGGTCTTTTTCTTGTATCGGGTCTTCTTTTTGTGGTTGGGTCTTCTTCTTGTGATCAGTTCTTCTTCTTGTATCGGGTCTTCTTCTTGTATCGGGACTTCTTGCGGCATCGGGTCTTCTTATATCGGGTCTTCTTCTTGTGGTCGGGTCTCCTTCTTGTATTGGGACTTCTTCTTTTATCCGGTCTTCTTCTTGTGGTCGTGTCTTCTTCTTGTGGTCGGGTCTTCTTTTTGTGGTCGGGTCTTCTTCTTGTGGTTGGGTCTTCTTCTTGTAGTCGGGTCTTCTTCTTGTATCGGGTCTTCTTCTTGTATCGGGTCTTCAACTTGTATCGGATATTCTTCTTGTGGTCGGGTCTTCTTCTTGTGGTCGGTTCTTCTTCTTGTATCGGGACTTCTTCTTTTATCGGGTCTTCTTCTTGTGGTCGGGTCTTCTTCTTGTTGTCGGGTCTTCTTCTTGTGGTCCGGTTTTCTTCTTGTATCAGGTCTTCTTGTGGACGGGTCTTTTTCTTGTGGTCGGGTATTCTTCTTGTGGTCGGGTCATTTTCTTGTGGTCGAGTCTTCTTCTTGTATCAGGTCTTCTTCTTGTAACGGGTCTTCTTCTTGTGGTCGGGTTTTCTTCTTGTGGTCGGGTATTCTTCTTGTATTGGGATATCTTCTTGTGGTCGGGTCTTCTTCTTGTGGTCGGGTCTTCTTCTTGTATCGGGTTATCTTCTTGTATCGGGTCTTCTTCTTGTGGTTGGGTCTTCTTCTTGTGGTCGGGTCTTCTTCTTGTGGTAGGGTCTTCTTCTTGTATCGGGTCTTCTTCTTGTATCGGGTCTTCTTCTTGTGGTCGGGTCTTCTTCTTGTATCGGGTCTTCTTCTTGTATCGGGTCTTCTTCTTGTATCGGGACTTCTACTTGTGGTCGGGTCTTCTTCTTGTATCGGGTCTTCTTCTTGTGGTCGGTTCTTCTTCTTGTATCGGGTCTTCTTCTTGTGGTCGGGTCTTCTTGTGGTCGGGTCTTCTTCCTGTGGTCGGGTCTTCTTATTGCGGCATCGGGTCTTCTTGTGGTCGGGTCTTCTTCTTGTTCTCGGGTCTTCTTCTTGTGTTCGGGTCTTCTTCTTCTATCGGGTCTTCTTCTTGTATCGGGTCTTCTTCTTGCATCGGGTCTTCTTCTTGTATCGGGTCTTCTTCTTGTGGTCGGGTCTTCTTCTTGTGTTCGGGACTTCTTCTTGTGGTCGGGTCTTCTTCTTGTGGTCGGGTCTTCTTCTTGTCATCGGGTTTTCTTCTTGTATCTGGTCTTCTTGTGGTCGGGTCTTCTTCTTGTGGTCGAGTCTTCTTCTTGTCGTCGGGTATTCTTCTTGTATCGGGTCTTCTTCTTGTGGTTGGGTCTTCTTCTTGTATCGGGTCTTCTTCTTGTATCGGGTCTTCCTCTTGTGGTCGGGTCTTCTTCTTGTGGTCGGTTCTTCTAGTGGTCGGGTCTTCTTCTTGTATCGGGTCTTCTTCCTCAAGTCGGGTGTTCTTCTTGTGGTCGGGTCTTCTTCTTGCGGCATCGGTCTACTTCTTGTGGTCGGGTCTTCTTCTAGTGGTCGGGTCTTCTTCTTGTTTCGGGTCTTCTTCTTGTGTTCTGGTCTTCTTCTTGTATCGGGTCTTCTTCTTGTATCGGGTCTTCTTCTTTTGGTCGGGTCTTCTTCTTTTGGTCGGGTCTTCTTCTTGTATCGGGTCTTCTTCTTGTGGTCGGGTCTTCATCTTTTATCGGGTCTTCTTGTTTTCAGGTCTTCTTCTTGTGGTCGGGTCCTCTTCTTGTCGTCCGGTATTCGTCTTGTATCGGTTCTTCTTCTTGTGGTCAAGTCTTCTTCTTGTGGTCGGGTCTTCTTCTTGTATCGGGTCTTCTTCTTATGGTTGGGACTACTTCTTGTGGTCGGGTCTTCTTCTTGTATCGGGACTTCTTCTTGCGGCATCGGGTCTTCTTGTATCAGGTCTTCTTCTTGTGGTCGGGTCTTCTTCTTATGGTCGGGTCTTCTTCTTGTGGTCAGGTCTTCTTCTTGTGGTCGGGTCTTCTTCTTGTGGTCTGGTCTTCTTCTTGTATTGGGTCTTCTTCTTGTATCGGGTCTTCTTCTTGTGGTTGGATCTTCTTCTTGTGGTCGCGTCTTCTTCTTGTATCTGGTCTACTTCTTGTGGTCGGGTCTTCTTCTTATGGTCGGGTCTTCTTCTTGTGTCGGGTCTTCTTCTTGTGGTCGGGTCTTCTTCCTTTTGTCGGGTGTTCTTCTTGTAGCGGGTCTTCTTCTTGTGCTCGGGTCTTCTTCTTGTGGTCGGGTCTTCTTCTTGCATCGGGTTTTCTTCTTGTCATCGGGTCTTCTTATTGTGGTCGGGTCTTCTTCTTGTGGTAGGGTCTTCTTCTTGTATCGGGTCTTCTTCTTGTGGCCGGGTCTTCTTCTTGTGGTCGGGTCTTCTTCTTGTGGTCGGTTCTTCTTCTTGTGGTCGGGTCTTCTTCTTGTATCGGGTCGTCTTCTTGTTATGAGTCTTCTTCTTGTATCGGGTCTTCTTCTTGTATAGGGTCTTCTTCTTGTGGTCGGGTCTTCTACTTTCGGCATCGGGTCTTCTTGTGGTCGGGTCTTCTTCTTGTGGTCTGGTCTTCTTCTTGTGGTTGGGTCTTCTTGTATCGGGTCTTCTACTTATGGTCGGGTCTTCTTCTTGTAGTCGGGTCTTCTTCTTGTATCGGGTCTTCTTCATGTGGTCTGGTCTTCTTGTGGTCGGTTTTTCTTGTGGTCTGGTCTTCTTCTTGTATTGGGTCTTCTTCTTGTATCGGGTCTTCTTCTTGTGGTTGGGTCTTCTTCTTGTGGTCGCGTCTTCTTCTTGTATCTGGTCTACTTCTTGTGGTCGGGTCTTATTCTTATGGTCGGGTCTTCTTCTTGTATCGCGTCTTCATGTAGTCGGGTCTTCTTCTTGTGGTCGGGTCTTCTTCTTGTGGTCGGGTCTTCTTCTTGTTGTCGGGTCTTCTTCTTGTAGCGGGTCTTCTTCTTGTGTTCGGGTCTTCTTCTTGTGGTCGGGTCTTCTTCTTGCATCGGGTTTTCTTCTTGTCATCGGGTCTTCTTATTGTGGTCGGGTCTTCTTCTTGTGGTAGGGTCTTCTTCTTGTATCGGGTCTTCTTCTTGTGGCCGGGTTTTCTTCTTGTGGTCGGGTCTTCTTCTTGTGGTCGGGTCTTATTCTTGTATCGGGTCTTCTTCTTGTGGTCGGGTCTTCTTCTAGTGGTCGGGTCTTCTTCTTGTATCGGGTCGTCTTCTTGTTATGAGTCTTCTTCTTGTATCGGGTCTTCTTCTTGTATAGGGTCTTCTTCTTGTGGTCGGGTCTTCTACTTTCGGCATCGGGTCTTCTTGTGGTCGGGTCTTCTTCTTGTGGTCGGGTCTTCTTCTTGTGGTCTGGTCTTCTTCTTGTGGTTGGGTCTTCTTCTTGTATCGGGTCTTCTACTTATGGTCGGGTCTTCTTCTTGTAGTCGGGTCTTCTTCTTGTATCGGGTCTTCTTCTTGTATCGGGTCTTCTTCATGTGGTCTGGTCTTCTTCTTGTGGTCGGTTTTTCTTGTGGTCGGGTCTTCTTCTTGTATCGGGTCTTCTTCTTGTATCGGGTCTTCTTCTTCTGGTCTGGTCTTCTTCTTGTGGTCGGGTCTTCTTCTTGTATCGGGTTTTCTTCTTGTGGTCGGGTCTTCTTCTTGTGGTCAGTTCTTCTTCTTGCGGCATCGAGTTTTCTTGTATCGGGTCTTCTTCTTTTGGTTGGGTCTTCTTGTGGTTGGGTCTTCTTCTTGTGGTCGGGTCTTCTTCTTGTGGTCGGGTCTTCTTTTTGTGGTCGGGTCTTCTTCTTGTTTAAGGTCTTCTTCTTGTGGTTGGGTCTTCTTCTTGTGGTCGGGTCTTCTTCTTGTATCGGTGCTTCTTCTTGTATCGGGTCTTCTTCTTGTGGTCGGGTCTTCTTCTTGTGGTCGGGTCTTCTTCTTGCGGCATCGGGTCTTCTTGTGGTCGGGTCTTCTTGTGTTCGGGTGTTCTTCTTGTGGTCGGGTCTTCTTCTTGTTTCGGGTCTTCTTCTTGTGGTCGAGTCTTGTTCTTGTGGTCGGGTCTTCTTCTTGTATCGGGTCTTCTTGTCGTCGGGTCTTCTTGTGGTCGGGTCTTCTTCTTGCGGCATCGGGTCTTCTTGTGGTCGGGTCTTCTTCTTTTGGTCGGGTCTTCTTCTTTTGGTCGGGTCTTCTTCTTGTGGTCGGGTCTTCTTCTTGTATCGGGTCTTCTTCTTGTGGTCGGGTCTTCTTCTTGTATCAGGTCTTCTTTTGGTCCGGTCTTCATCTTGTGGTCGGGTGTTCTTCTTGTCGTCAGGTATTCTTCTTGTATCGGGTCTTTTTATTGAGGTCGGGTCTTCTTGTATCGGGTCTTCTTCTTGTATCGGGTCTTCTTCTTGTATCGGGTCTTCTTCTTGTGGTCGGGTCTTCTTCTTGTGTCGGGACTTCTTCTTATGGTCGGTCTTCTACTTCTATCGGGTCTTCTTCTTATATCGGGTCTTCTTCTTGTATCGGGTCTTCTTCTTGTGGTCGGGTCTTCTTCTTGTGGTCGCTTTTTCTAGAGGTTGCGTCTTCTTCTTGTATCTGGTCTTCTTCTTCTGGCCTGGTCTTCTTCTTGGGTCGGGTCTTCTTCTTGTGGTCAGGTCTTCTTCTAGTGGTCGGGTCTTCTTCTTGTTTCGTGTCTTCTTCTTGTGGTCGGGTCTTCTTCTTGTGTTAGGGTCTTCTTCTTGTGGTCGGGTCTGCTTCTTGTATCGGGTCTTCTTGCATCGGGTCTTCTTCTTGTGGTTGGGTCTTCTTCTTGTGGTCGGGTCTTCTTGTTTCGGGTCTTCTTCTTGTATCGGGTCTTCTTCTTGTGGACGGGTCTTCTTCTTGTGGTCGGGTCTTCTTCTTGTGGTCGGGTCTTCTTCTTGTATCGGGTCTTCTTCTTGTATCGGGTCTTTAACTTGTATCGGATATTCTTCTTGTGGTCGGGTCTTCTTCTTGTGGTCGGTTCTTCTTCTTGTATCGGGACTTCTTCTTGTATTGGGTCTTCTTCTTGTGGTCGGGTCTTCTTCTTGTTGTCGGGTCTTCTTCTTGTGGTCCGGTTTTCTTCTTGTATCAGGTCTTCTTGTGGCCGGGTCTTTTTCTTGTGGTTGGGTATTCTTCTTGTGGTCGGGTCATTTTCTTGTGGTCGAGTCTTCTTCTTGTATCAGGTCTTCTTCTTGTAACGGGTCTTCTTCTTGTGGCCGGGTTTTCTTCTTGTCGTCGGTGTTCTTCTTGTATTGGGTTATCTTCTTGTGGTCGGGTCTTCTTCTTGTGGTCGGGTCTTCTTCTTGTATCGGGTTTTCTTCTTGTATCGGGTCTTCTTCTTGTGGTTGGGTCTTCTTCTTGTGGTCGGGTCTTCTTCTTGTGGTAGGGTCTTCTTCTTGTATCGGGTCTTCTTGTATCGGGTCTTCTTCTTGTATCGGGTCTTCTTCTTGTGGTCGGGTCTTCTTCTTGTGGTCGGGTCTTCTTCTTGTATCGGGTCTTCTTCTTGTATCGGGACTTCTTCTTGTGGTCGGGTCTTCTTCTTGTATCGGGTCTTCTTCTTGTGGTCGATTCTTCTTCTTGTATCGGGTCTTCTTCTTGTGGTCGGGTCTTCTTGTGGTCGGGTCTTCTTCCTGTGGTCGGGTCTTCTTCTTGCGGCATCGGGTCTTCTTGTGGTCGGGTCTTCTTCTTGTTCTCGGGTCTTCTTCTTGTGTTCGGGTCTTCTTCTTCTATCGGGTCTTCTTCTTGTATCGGGTCTTCTTCTTGTATCGGGTCTTCTTCTTGTGGTCGGGTCTTCTTCTTGTGGTCGGGTCTTCTTCTTGTGTTCGGGACTTCTTCTTGTATCGGGTCTTCTTGTGGTCGGGTCTTCTTCTTGTGGTCGGGTCTTCTTCTTGTCATCGGCTTTTCTTCTTGTATCTGGTCTTCTTGTGGTCGGGTCTTCTTCTTGTGGTCGAGTCTTCTTCTTGTCGTCGGGTATTCTTCTTGTATCGGGTCTTCTTCTTGTGGTTGGGTCTTCTTGTATCGGGTCTTCTTCTTGTATCGGGTCTTCCTCTTGTGGTCGGGTCTTCTTCTTGTGGTCGGTTCTTCTAGTGGTCGGGTCTTCTTCTTGTATCGGGTCTTCTTCTTCAAGTCGGGTGTTCTTCTTGTGGTCGGGTCTTCTTCTTGCGGCATCGGGTCTACTTCTTGTGGTCGGGTCTTCTTCTAGTGGTCGGGTCTTCTTCTTGTTTCAGGTCTTCTTCTTGTATCGGGTCTTCTTCTTTTGGTCGGGTCTTCTTCTTTTGGTCGGGTCTTCTTCTTGTATCGGGTCTTCATCTTTTATCGGGTCTTCTTGTTTTCGGGTCTTCTTCTTGTGGTCGGGTCTTCTTCTTGTCGTCCGGTATTCGTCTTGTATCGGTTCTTCTTCTTGTGGTCAAGTCTTCTTCTTGTGGTCGGGTCTTCTTCTTGTATCGGGTCTTCTTCTTATGGTTGGGACTTCTTCTTGTGGTCGGGTCTTCTTCTTGTATCGGGTCTTCTTCTTGTATCGGGACTTCTTCTTGCGGCATCGGGTCTTCTTGTATCGGGTCTTCTTGTGGTCGGGTCTTCTTCTTGTATCGGAACTTCTTCTTGTATCAGGTCTTCTTCTTGTGGTCGGGTCTTCTTCTTGTGGTCGGGTCTTCTTCTTGTGGTCAGGTCTTCTTCTTGTGGTCGGTTCTTCTTCTTGTGGTCTGGTCTTCTTCTTGTATTGGGTCTTCTTCTTGTATCGGGTCTTCTTCTTGTGGTTGGGTCTTCTTCTTGTGGTCGCGTCTTCTTCTTGTATCTGGTCTACTTCTTGTGGTCGGGTCTTCTTATGGTCGGGTCTTCTTCTTGTATCGGGTCTTCATGTAGTCGGGTCTTCTTCTTGTGGTCGGGTCTTCTTCTTTTTGTCGGGTCTTCTTCTTGTAGCGGGTCTTCTTGTGCTCGGGTCTTCTTCTTGTGGTCGGGTCTTCTTCTTGCATCGGGTTTTCTTCTTGTCATCGGGTCTTCTTATTGTGGTCGGGTCTTCTTCTTGTGGTAGGGTCTTCTTCTTGTATCGGGTCTTCTTCTTGTGGCCGGGTCTTCTTCTTGTGGTCGGGTCTTCTTCTTGTGGTCGGTTCTTCTTCTTGTGGTCGGGTCTTCTTCTTGTATCGGGTCTTCTTCTTGTTGTCGGGTCTTCTTCTAGTGGTCGGGTCTTCTTCTTGTATCGGGTCGTCTTCTTGTTATGAGTCTTCTTCTTGTATCGGGTCTTCTTCTTGTATAGGGTCTTCTTCTTGTGGTCGGGTCTTCTACTTTTGGCATCGGGTCTTCTTGTGGTCGGGTCTTCTTCTTGTGGTCGGGTCTTCTTCTTGTGGTCTGGTCTTCTTCTTGTGGTTGGGTCTTCTTGTATCAGGTCTTCTACTTATGGTCGGGTCTTCTTCTTGTAGTCGGGTCTTCTTCTTGTATCGGGTCTTCTTCATGTGGTCTGGTCTTCTTCTTATGGTCGGTTTTTCTTGTGGTCTGGTCTTCTTCTTGTATTGGGCCTTCTTCTTGTATCGGGTCTTCTTCTTGTGGTTGGGTCTTCTTCTTGTGGTCGCGTCTTCTTCTTGTATCTGGTCTACTTCTTGTGGTCGGGTCTTCTTCTTATGGTCGGGTCTTCTTCTTGTATCGGGTCTTCATGTAGTCGGGTCTTCTTCTTGTGGTCGGGTCTTCTTCTTGTGGTCGGGTCTTCTTCTTGTTGTCGGGTCTTCTTCTTGTAGCGGGTCTTCTTCTTGTGTTCGGGTCTTCTTCTTGTGGTCGGGTCTTCTTCTTGCATCGGGTTTTCTTCTTGTCATCGGGTCTTCTTATTGTGGTCGGGTCTTCTTCTTGTGGTCGGGTCTTCTTCTTGTATCGGGTCTTCTTCTTGTATCGGGTCTTCTTCTTGTGGTCGGGTCTTTTTCTTGTGGTCGGGTTTTCTTCTTGTATCGGATCTTCTTGTGGTCGGGTCTTCTTCTTGTGGTTGGGTCTTCTTCTTGCGGCATCGGGTCTTCTTGTGGTCGGGTCTTCTTCTTGTGGTCGGGTCTTCTTCTTGTGTCGGGTCTTCTTCTTGTATCGTTTCTTCTTCTTGTGGTCGTGTCTTCTTCTTGTATCGGGTCTTCTTCTTGTATCTGGTCTTCTTCTTGTGGTCGGGTCTTCTTCTTGTGGTCAGGTCTTCTTCTTCTATCGGGTCTTCTTGTGGTCGGGTCTTCTTGTGGTCGGGTGTTCTTCTTGTCGTCGGGTATTCTTCTTGTATCGGGTCTTCTTCTTGAGGTCTGGTCTTCTTCTTGTATTGGGTCTTCTTCTTGTATCGGGTCTTCTTCTTGTGGTCGGGTCGTCTTCTTGTGGTCGGGTCTTCTTCTTATGGTCGGGTCTTTTTCTTGTTTCGGGTCTTCTTCTTATGGTCGCTCTTCTTCTTCTATCGGGTCTTCTTCTTATATCGGGTCTTCTTCTTGTGGTCGGGTCTTCTTCTTGTGGTCGGTTCTTCTAGTTGTTGGGTCTTCTTCTTGTATCGGGTCTTCTTCTTCTAGTCGGGTCTTCTTCTTCTAGTCGGGTCTTCTTCTTCTAGTCGGGTCTTCTACTTGTGGTCGGGTCTTCTTCTTGTGGTCGGGTCTTCTTCTAGTGGTCGGGTCTTCTTCTTGTTTCGGGTCTTCTTCTTATGGTCAGGCCTTCTTGTTTCGGGTCTTCTTCTTGTGGTCAAGTCTTCTTTTTGTGGTCGGGTCTTCTTCTTGTATCGAGTCTTCTTGTGGTCGGGTCTTCTTCTTGTATCGGATCTTCTTGTTTTCGGGTCTTCTTCTAGTCGTCGGGTCTTATTCTTGTCGTCGGGTATTCTTCTTGGATCGGTTCTTCTTCTTGTGGTCGGGTCTTCTTCTTGTATCGGGTCTTCTTCTTGTATCGGGTCTTCTTCTTGTGGTCGGGTCTTCTTCTTGTGGTCGGGTTTTCTTCTTGTATCGGGTCTTCTTGTGGTCGGTTCTTCTTCTTGTGGTTGGGTCTTCTTCTTGCGGCATCGGGTCTTCTTGTGGTCGGGTCTTCTTCTAGTGGTCGGGTCTTCTTCTTGTTTCGGGTCTTCTTCTTATGGTCAGGCCTTCTTGTTTCGGGTCTTCTTCTTGTGGTCAAGTCTTCTTTTTGTGGTCGGGTCTTCTTCTTGTATCGAGTCTTCTTCTTGTGGTCGGGTCTTCTTCTTGTATCGGATCTTCTTGTTTTCGGGTCTTCTTCTAGTCGTCGGGTCTTCTTCTTGTCGTCGGGTATTCTTCTTGGATCGGTTCTTCTTCTTGTGGTCGGGTCTTCTTTTTGTATCGGGTCTTCTTCTTGTATCGGATCTTCTTCTTGTGGTCGGGTCTTCTTCTTGTGGTCGGGTTTTCTTCTTGTATCGGGTCTTCTTGTGGTCAGGTCTTCTTCTAGTGGTCGGGTCTTCTTCTTGTTTCGTGTCTTCTTGTGGTCGGGTCTTCTTCTTGTGTTAGGGTCTTCTTCTTGTGGTCGGGTCTACTTCTTGTATCGGGTCTTCTTGCATCGGGTCTTCTTCTTGTGGTTGGGTCTTCTTCTTGTGGTCGCGTCTTCTTCTTGTTTCGGGTCTTCTTCTTGTATCGGGTCTTCTTCTTGTGGTCGGGTCTTCTTCTTGTATCGGGTCTTCTTCTTGTATCGGGTCTTCTTCTTGTGGTCGGGTCTTCTTCTTGTGGTCGGGTTTTCTTCTTGTATCGGGTCTTCTTGTGGTCGGGTCTTCTTCTTGTGGTTGGGTCTTCTTCTTGCGGCATCGGGTCTTCTTGTGGTCGGGTCTTCTTCTTGTGGTCGGGTCTTCTTCTTGTGTCGGGTCTTCTTCTTGTATCGGGTCTTCTTCTTGTGGTCGGGTCTTCTTCTTGTATCGGGTCTTCTTCTTGTATCTGGTCTTCTTCTTGTGGTCGGGTCTTCTTGTGGTCGGGACTTCTTCTTCTATCGGGTCTTCTTGTGGTCGGGTCTTCTTCTTGTGGTCGGGTGTTCTTCTTGTCGTCGGGTATTCTTCTTGTATCGGGTCTTCTTCATGAGGTCGGGTCTTCTTCTTGTATCGGGTGTTCTTCTTGTATCGGGTCTTCTTCTTGTGGTCGGGTCGTCTTCTTATGGTCGGGTCTTCTTCTTATGGTCGCTCTTCTTCTTCTATCGGGTCTTCTTCTTATATCGGGTCTTCTTATATCGGGTTTTCTTCTTGTATCGGGTCTTCTTCCTGTGGTCGGGTCTTCTTCTTGTTGTCGGTTCTTCTAGTTGTTGGGTCTTATTCTTGTATCGGGTCTTCTTCTTCTAGTCGGGTCTTCTTCTTCTAGTCGGGTCTTCTTGTTGTGGTCGGGTCTTCTTCTTGTGGTCGGGTCTTCTTCTTGTTTCGGGTCTTCATCTTATGGTCAGGCCTTCTTCTTGTTTCGGGTCTTCTTCTTGTGGTCAAGTTTTCTTCTTGTGGTCGGGTCTTCTTCTTGTATCGAGTCTTCTCGTTGTGGTTGGGTCTTCTTCTTGTATCGGGTCTTCTTGTTTTCGGGTCTACTTCTAGTCGTCGGGTCTTCTTCTTGTCGTCGGGTATTCTTCTTGGATCGGTTCTTCTTCTTGTGGTCGGGTCTTCTTCTTGTGGTCGGGTCTTTTTCTTGTATCGGGTCTTCTTTTTGTGGTCGGGTCTTCTTCTTGTGATCAGTTCTTCTTCTTGTATCGGGTCTTCTTCTTGTATCGGGACTTCTTGCGGCATCGGGTCTTCTTGTATCGGGTCTTCTTCTTGTGGTCGGGTCTCCTTCTTGTATTGGGACTTCTTCTTTTATCCGGTCTTCTTCTTGTGGTCGGGTCTTCTTCTTGTGGTCGGGTCTTCTTTTTGTGGTCGGGTCTTCTTCTTGTGGTTGGGTCTTCTTCTTGTAGTTGGGTCTTCTTGTATCGGGTCTTCTTCTTGTATCGGGTCTTCAACTTGTATCGGATATTCTTCTTGTGGTCGGGTATTCTTCTTGTGGTCGGATCTTCTTCTTGTATCGGTACTTCTTCTTGTATCGGGTCTTCTTCTTGTGGTCGGGTCTTCTTCTTGTTGTTGGGTATTCTTCTTGTGGTCCGGTTTTCTTCTTGTATCGGGTCTTCTTGTGGCCGGGTCTTTTTCTTGTGGTCGGGTATTCTTCTTGTGGTCGGGTCATTTTCTTGTGGTCGAGTCTTCTTCTTGTATCAGGTCTTCTTCTTGTAACGGGTCTTCTTCTTGTGGTCGGGTTTTCTTCTTGTGGTCGGGTGTTCTTCTTGTATTGGGTTATCTTCTTGTGGTCGGGTCTTCTTCTTGTGGTCGGGTCTTCTTCTTGTATCGGGTTTTCTTCTTGTATCGGGTCTTCTTGTGGTCGGGTCTTCTTCTTGTGGTCGGGTCTTCTTCTTGTATCGGGTCTTCTTCTTGTATCGGATCTTCTTCTTGTGGTCGGGTCTTCTTCTTGTATCGGGTCTTCTTCTTGTATCGGGTCTTCTTCTTGTATCGGGACTTCTTCTTGTGGTCGGGTCTTCTTCTTGTATCGGGTCTTCTTCTTGTGGTCGGTTCTTCTTCTTGTATCGGGTCTTCTTCTTGTGGTCGGGTCTTATTGTGGTCGGGTCTTCTTCTTGCGGCATCGGGTCTTCTTGTGGTCGGGTCTTCTTCTTGTTGTCGGGTCTTCTTCTTGTGTTCGGGTCTTCTTCTTCTATCGGGTCTGCTTCTTGTATCGGGTCTTCTTCTTGTATCGGGTCTTCTTCTTGTGGTCGGGTCTTCTTCTTGTGTTCGGGACCTCTTCTTGTATCGGGTCTTCTTGTGGTTGGGTCTTCTTCTTGTGGTCGGGTCTTCTTCTTGTCATCGGGTATTCTTCTTGTATCTGGTCTTCTTGTTGTCGGGTCTTCTTCTTGTGGTCGAGTCTTTTTCTTGACGTCGGGTATTCTTCTTGTATCGGGTCTTCTTGTGGTCGGGTCTTCTTCTTGTATCGGGTCTTCTTCTTGTATCTGTTCTTCCTCTTGTGGTCGGGTCTTCTTCTTGTGGTCGGTTCTTCTAGTGGTCGGGTCTTCTTCTTGTATCGGGTCTTCTTCTTCAAGTCGGGTGTTCTTCTTGTGGTCGGGTCTACTTCTTGCGGCATCGGGTCTACTTCTTGTGGTCGGGTCTTCTTCTAGTGGTCGGGTCTTCTTCTTGTTTCGGGTCTGCTTCTTGTGGTCAGGTCTTCTTCTTGTATCGGGTCTTCTTCTTTTGGTCGGGTCTTCTTCTTGTGGTCGGGTCATCTTCTTGTATCGGGTCTTCTTCTTGTGGTCGGGTCTTCATCTTTTATCGGGTCTTCTTGTTTTCGGGTCTTCTTCTTGTGGTCGGGTCTTCTTCTTGTCGTCCGGTATTCGTCTTGTATCGATTCTTCTTCTTGTGGTCAAGTCTTCTTCTTGTGGTCGGGTCTTCTTCTTGTATCGGGTCTTCTTCTTATGGTTGGGTCTTCTTCTTGTGGTCGGGTCTTCTTCTTGTATCGGGTCTTCTTGTATCGGGTCTTCTTCTTGTGGTCGGGTCTTCTTCTTGTATCGGAACTTCTTCTTGTATCAGGTCTTCTTCTTGTGGTCGGGTCTTCTTCTTGTGGTCGGGTCTTCTTCTTGTGGTCTGGTCTTCTTCTTGTATTGGGTCTTCTTCTTGTATCGGGTCTTCTTGTGGTTGGGTCTTCTTCTTGTGGTCGTGTCTTCTTCTTGTATCTGGTCTACTTCTTGTGGTCGGGTCTTCTTCTTATGGTCGGGTCTTCTTCTTGTATCGGGTCTTCATGTAGTCGGGTCTTCTTCTTGTGGTCGGGTCTTCTTCTTGTGGTCGGGTCTTCTTCTTGTTGTCGGGTCTTCTTCTTGTAGCGGGTCTTCTTCTTGTGTTCGGGTCTTCTTCTTGTGGTCGGGTCTTCTTCTTGCATCGGGTTTTCTTCTTGTCATCGGGTCTTCTTATTGTGGTCGGGTCTTCTTCTTGTATCGGGTCTTCTTCTTGTATCGGGTCTTCTTCTTGTGGCCGGGTTTTCTTCTTGTGGTCGGGTCTTCTTCTTGTGGTCGGGTCTTATTCTTGTATCGGGTCTTCTTCTTGTGGTCGGGTCTTCTTCTAGTGGTCGGGTCTTCTTCTTGTATCGGGTCGTCTTCTTGTTATGAGTCTTCTTCTTGTATCGGGTCTTCTTCTTGTATAGGGTCTTCTTCTTGTGGTCGGGTCTTCTACTTTCGGCATCGGGTCTTCTTGTGGTCGGGTCTTCTTCTTGTGGTCGGGTCTTCTTCTTGTGGTCTGGTCTTCTTCTTGTGGTTGGGTCTTCTTCTTGTATCGGGTCTTCTACTTATGGTCGGGTCTTCTTCTTGTAGTCGGGTCTTCTTCTTGTATCGGGTCTTCTTCTTGTATCGTGTCTTCTTCATGTGGTCTGGTCTTCTTCTTGTGGTCGGTTTTTCTTGTGGTCGGGTCTTCTTCTTGTATCGGGTCTTCTTCTTGTATCAGGTCTTCTTCTTCTGGTCTGGTCTTCTTCTTGTGGTCGGGTCTTCTTCTTGTATCGGGTTTTCTTCTTGTGGTCGGGTCTTCTTCTTGTGGTCAGTTCTTCTTCTTGCGGCATCGAGTTTTCTTGTATCGGGTCTTCTTCTTGTGGTTGGGTCTTCTTGTGGTTGGGTCTTCTTCTTCTATCGGGTCTTCTTCTTGTGGTCGGGTCTTCTTCTTGTGGTCGGGTCTTCTTCTTGTATCAGGTCTTCTTCTTGTGGTTGGGTCTTCTTCTTGTGGTCGGGTCTTCTTCTTGTATCGCTGCTTCTTCTTGTATCGGGTCTTCTTCTTGTGGTCGGGTCTTCTTCTTGTGGTCGGGTCTTCTTCTTGCGGCATCGGGTCTTCTTGTGGTCGGGTCTTCTTGTGGTCGGGTGTTCTTCTTGTGGTCGGGTCGTCTTCTTGTTTCGGGTCTTCTTCTTGTGGTCGAGTCTTCTTCTTGTGGTCGGGTCTTCTTCTTGTATCGGGTCTTCTTGTCGTCGGGTCTTCTTGTGGTCGGGTCTTCTTCTTGCGGCATCGGGTCTTCTTGTGGTCGGGTCTTCTTCTTTTGGTCGGGTCTTCTTCTTTTGGTCGGGTCTTCTTCTTGTGGTCGGGTCTTCTTCTTGTATCGGGTCTTCTTCTTGTGGTCGGGTCTTCTTCTTGTGGTCGGGTCTTCTTCTTGTATCAGGTCTTCTTTTGGTCCGGTCTTCATCTTGTGGTCGGGTGTTCTTCTTGTCGTCAGGTATTCTTCTTGTATCGGGTCTTTTTATTGAGGTCGGGTCTTCTTGTATCGGGTCTTCTTCTTGTATCGGGTCTTCTTCTTGTGGTCGGGTCTTCTTCTTGTGTCGGGACTTCTTCTTATGGTCGGTCTTCTACTTCTATCGGGTCTTCTTCTTATATCGGGTCTTCTTCTTGTATCGGGTCTTCTTCTTGTGGTCGGGTCTTCTTCTTGTGGTCGGTTTTTCTAGAGGTTGCGTCTTCTTCTTGTATCTGGTCTTCTTCTTCTGGCCTGGTCTTCTTCTTGGGTCGGGTCTTCTTCTTGTGGTCAGGTCTTCTTCTAGTGGTCGGGTCTTCTTCTTGTTTCGTGTCTTCTTCTTGTGGTCGGGTCTTCTTCTTGTGTTAGGGTCTTCTTGATTTGGTCGGGTCTACTTCTTGTATCGGGTCTTCTTGCATCGGGTCTTCTTCTTGTGGTTGGGTCTTCTTCTTGTAGTCGGGTCTTCTTCTTGTTTCGGGTCTTCTTCTTGTATCGGGTCTTCTTCTTGTGGTTGGGTCTTCTTCTTGTGGTCGGGTCTTCTTCTTGTATCGGGTCTTCTTCTTGTATCGGGTCTTCTTCTTGTGGTCGGGTCTTTTTCTTGTGGTCGGGTTTTCTTCTTGTATCGGATCTTCTTGTGGTCGGGTCTTCTTCTTGTGGTTGGGTCTTCTTCTTGCGGCATCGGGTTTTCTTGTGGTCAGGTCTTCTTCTTGTGGTCGGGTCTTCTTCTTGTGTCGGGTCTTCTTCTTGTATCGTTTCTTCTTGTGGTCGGGTCTTCTTCTTGTATCGGGTCTTCTTCTAGTATCTGGTCTTCTTCTTGTGGTCGGGTCTTCTTCTTGTGGTCAGGTCTTCTTCTTCTATCGGGTCTTCTTGTGGTCGGGTCTTCTTCTTGTGGTCGGGTGTTCTTCTTGTCGTCGGGTATTCTTCTTGTATCGGGTCTTCTTCTTGAGGTCGGGTCTTCTTCTTGTATTGGGTCTTCTTCTTGTATCGGGTCTTCTTCTTGTGGTCGGGTCGTCTTCTTGTGGTCGGGTCTTCTTCTTATGGTCGGGTCTTTTTCTTGTTTCGGGTCTTCTTCTTATGGTCGCTCTTCTTCTTCTATCGGGTCTTCTTCTTATATCGGGTCTTCTTCTTGTGGTCGGGTCTTCTTCTTGTGGTCGGTTCTTCTAGTTGTTGGGTCTTCTTCTTGTATCGGGTCTTCTTCTTCTAGTCGGGTCTTCTTCTTCTAGTCGGGTCTTCTTCTTCTAGTCGGGTCTTCTACTTGTGGTCGGGTCTTCTTCTTGTGGTCGGGTCTTCTTCTAGTGGTCGGGCCTTCTTCTTGTTTCCTGTCTTCTTCTTATGGTCAGGCTTTCTTGTTTCGGGTCTTCTTCTTGTGGTCAAGTCTTCTTTTTGTGGTCGGGTCTTCTTCTTGTATCGAGTCTTCTTCTTGTGGTCGGGTCTTCTTCTTGTATCGGATCTTCTTGTTTTCGGGTCTTCTTCTAGTCGTCGGGTCTTCTTCTTGTCGTCGGGTATTCTTCTTGGATCGGTTCTTCTTCTTGTGATCGGGTCTTCTTCTTGTGGTCGGATCTTTTTCTTGTATCGGGTCTTCTTTTTGTGGTCGGGTCTTCTTCTTGTGATCAGTTCTTCTTCTTGTATAGGGTCTTCTTCTTGTATCGGGACTTCTTGCGGCATCGGGTCTTCTTATATCGGGTCTTCTTCTTGTGGTCGGGTCTCCTTCTTGTATTGGGACTTCTTCTTTTATCCGGTCTTCTTCTTGTGGTCGGGTCTTCTTCTTGTGGTCGGGTCTTCTTTTTGTGGTCGGGTCTTCTTCTTGTGGTTGGGTCTTCTTCTTGTTGTCGGGTCTTCTTCTTGTATCGGGTCTTCTTCTTATATCGGGTCTTCAACTTGTATCGGATATTCTTCTTGTGGTCGGGTCTTCTTCTTGTGGTCGGTTCTTCTTCTTGTATCGGGACTTCTTCTTGTATCGGGTCTTCTTCTTGTGGTCGGGTCTTCTTCTTGTTGTCGGGTCTTCTTCTTGTGGTCCGGTTTTCTTCTTGTATCAGGTCTTCTTGTGGCCGGGTCTTTTTCTTGTGGTCGGGTATTCTTCTTGTGGTCGGGTCATTTTCTTGTGGTCGAGTCTTCTTCTTGTATCAGGTCTTCTTCTTGTAACGGGTCTTCTTCTTGTGGTCGGGTTTTCTTCTTGTGGTCGGGTATTCTTCTTGTATTTAGTTATCTTCTTGTGGTCGGGTCTTCTTCTTGTGGTCGGGTCTTCTTCTTGTATCGGGTTTTCTTCTTGTGGTTGGGTCTTCTTCTTGTGGTTGGGTCTTCTTCTTGTGGTCGGGTCTTCTTCTTGTGGTTGGGTCTTCTTCTTGTATCGGGTCTTCTTCTTGTGGTCGGGTCTTCTTCTTGTATCGGGTCTTCTTCTTGTATCGGGTCTTCTTCTTGTATCGGGACTTCTTCTTGTGGTCGGGTCTTCTTCTTGTATCGGGTCTTCTTCTTGTGGTCGGTTCTTCTTCTTGTATCGGGTCTTCTTCTTGTGGTCGGGTCTTCTTGTGGTCGGGTCTTCTTCCTGTGGTCGGGTCTTCTTCTTGCGGCATCGGGTCTTCTTGTGGTCGGGTCTTCTTCTTGTTCTCGGGTCTTCTTCTTGTGTTCGGGTCTTCTTCTTCTATCGGGTCTTCTTGTATCGGGTCTTCTTCTTGTATCGGGTCTTCTTCTTGTGGTCGGGTCTTCTTCTTGTGGTCGGGTCTTCTTCTTGTGTTCGGGACTTCTTCTTGTATCGGGTCTTTTTCTTGTATCGGGTCTTCTTCTTGTGGTCAGGTCTTCCTTTTGTGGTCGGGTCTTCTTCTTGTATCGGGTCTTCTTGTGGTCGGGTCTTCTTCTTGTGGTCGGGTCTTCTTCTTGAGGCATCGGGTCTTCTTGTGGTCGGGTCTTCTTCTTGTGTTCGGGTCTCCTTCTTGTATCGAGTCTCATTCTTGTATCGGGTCTTCTTCTTGTGGTAGGGTCTTCTTCTCGTGGTCGGGTCTTCTTGTATCGGGTCTTCTTCTTGTGGTCGGGTCTTCTTCTAGTGGTCTGGTCTTCTTCTAGTGGTCGGGTCTTCTTCTTGTATTGGGTCTTCATCTTGTTATGGGTCTTCTTCTTGTATCGGGTCTTCTTGTATAGGGTCTTCTTCTTGTGGTCGGGTCTTCTACTTTCGGCATCGGGTCTTCTTGTGGTCGGGTCTTCTTGTGGTCTGGTCTTCTTCTTGTGGTTGGGTCTTCTTCTTGTATCATGTCTTCTACTTATGGTCGAGTCTTCTTCTTGTATTGGGTCTTCTTCTTCTGGTCTGGTCTTCTTCTTGTGGTCGGGTCTTCTTCTCGTATCGGGTTTTCTTCTTGTGGTCGTGTCTTGTTCTAGTGGTCAGTTCTTCTTCTTGCGGCATCGAGTCTTCTTGTATCGGGTCTTCTTCTTGTGGTTGGGTCTTCTTCTTGTATCGGGTCTTCTTCTTGTGGTCGGGTCCTCTTCTTGTATTCGGGTCTTCTTCTTCTGGTCGGGTCTTCTTGTGGTCGGGTCTTCTTCTTGCATCGGGTCTTCTTCTTGTGGTCGGGTCTTCTTTTTATGGTTGGGTCTTCTTCTTGTATCGGGTCTTCTTCTTGTAGTCGGGTCTTCTTCTTGTGGTCGGGTCTTCTTCTTGTATCGGGTCTTCTTCTTGTGGTTGGGTCTTCTTCTTGTTGTCGGGTCTTCTTCTTGTATCGGGTCTTCTTCTTATATCGGGTCTTCAACTTGTATCGGATATTCTTCTTGTGGTCGGGTCTTCTTCTTGTGGTCGGTTCTTCTTCTTGTATCGGGACTTCTTCTTGTATCGGGTCTTCTTCTTGTGGTCGGGTCTTCTTCTTGTTGTCGGGTCTTCTTCTTGTGGTCCGGTTTTCTTCTTGTATCAGGTCTTCTTGTGGCCGGGTCTTTTTCTTGTGGTCGGGTATTCTTCTTGTGGTCGGGTCATTTTCTTGTGGTCGATTCTTCTTCTTGTATCAGGTCTTCTTCTTGTAACGGGTCTTCTTCTTGTGGTCGGGTTTTCTTCTTGTGGTCGGGTATTCTTCTTGTATTGGGTTATCTTCTTGTGGTCGGGTCTTCTTCTTGTGGTCGGGTCTTCTTCTTGTATCGGGTTTTCTTCTTGTGGTTGGGTCTTCTTCTTGTGGTTGGGTCTTCTTCTTGTGGTCGGGTCTTCTTCTTGTGGTAGGGTCTTCTTCTTGTATTGGGTCTTCTTGTATCGGGTCTTCTTCTTGTATCGGGTCTTCTTCTTGTGGTCGGGTCTTCTTCTTGTATCGGGTCTTCTTCTTGTATCGGGTCTTCTTCTTGTATCGGGACTTCTTCTTGTGGTCGGGTCTTCTTCTTGTATCGGGTCTTCTTCTTGTGGTCGGTTCTTCTTCTTGTATCGGGTCTTCTTCTTGTGGTCGGGTCTTCTTGTGGTCGGGTCTTCTTCCTGTGGTCGGGTCTTCTTCTTGCGGCATCGGGTCTTCTTGTGGTCGGGTCTTCTTCTTGTTCTCGGGTCTTCTTCTTGTGTTCGGGTCTTCTTCTTCTATCGGGTCTTCTTGTATCGGGTCTTCTTCTTGTATCGGGTCTTCTTCTTGTGGTCGGGTCTTCTTCTTGTGGTCGGGTCTTCTTCTTGTGTTCGGGACTTCTTCTTGTATCGGGTCTTTTTCTTGTATCGGGTCTTCTTCTTGTGGTCAGGTCTTCCTTTTGTGGTCGGGTCTTCTTCTTGTATCGGGTCTTCTTGTGGTCGGGTCTTCTTCTTGTGGTCGGGTCTTCTTCTTGAGGCATCGGGTCTTCTTGTGGTCGGGTCTTCTTCTTGTGTTCGGGTCTCCTTCTTGTATCGAGTCTCATTCTTGTATCGGGTCTTCTTCTTGTGGTAGGGTCTTCTTCTCGTGGTCGGGTCTTCTTGTATCGGGTCTTCTTCTTGTGGTCGGGTCTTCTTCTAGTGGTCTGGTCTTCTTCTAGTGGTCGGGTCTTCTTCTTGTATTGGGTCTTCATCTTGTTATGGGTCTTCTTCTTGTATCGGGTCTTCTTGTATAGGGTCTTCTTCTTGTGGTCGGGTCTTCTACTTTCGGCATCGGGTCTTCTTGTGGTCGGGTCTTCTTGTGGTCTGGTCTTCTTCTTGTGGTTGGGTCTTCTTCTTGTATCATGTCTTCTACTTATGGTCGAGTCTTCTTCTTGTATTGGGTCTTCTTCTTCTGGTCTGGTCTTCTTCTTGTGGTCGGGTCTTCTTCTTGTATCGGGTCTTCTTCTTGTATCGGGTCTTCTTCTTGTGGTCGGGTCTTCTTCTTGTGGTCGGGTTTTCTTCTTGTATCGGGTCTTCTTGTGGTCGGTTCTTCTTCTTGTGGTTGGGTCTTCTTCTTGCGGCATCGGGTCTTCTTGTGGTCGGGTCTTCTTCTAGTGGTCGGGTCTTCTTCTTGTTTCGGGTCTTCTTCTTATGGTCAGGCCTTCTTGTTTCGGGTCTTCTTCTTGTGGTCAAGTCTTCTTTTTGTGGTCGGGTCTTCTTCTTGTATCGAGTCTTCTTCTTGTGGTCGGGTCTTCTTCTTGTATCGGATCTTCTTGTTTTCGGGTCTTCTTCTAGTCGTCGGGTCTTCTTCTTGTCGTCGGGTATTCTTCTTGGATCGGTTCTTCTTCTTGTGGTCGGGTCTTCTTTTTGTATCGGGTCTTCTTCTTGTATCGGATCTTCTTCTTGTGGTCGGGTCTTCTTCTTGTGGTCGGGTTTTCTTCTTGTATCGGGTCTTCTTGTGGTCAGGTCTTCTTCTAGTGGTCGGGTCTTCTTCTTGTTTCGTGTCTTCTTGTGGTCGGGTCTTCTTCTTGTGTTAGGGTCTTCTTCTTGTGGTCGGGTCTACTTCTTGTATCGGGTCTTCTTGCATCGGGTCTTCTTCTTGTGGTTGGGTCTTCTTCTTGTGGTCGCGTCTTCTTCTTGTTTCGGGTCTTCTTCTTGTATCGGGTCTTCTTCTTGTGGTCGGGTCTTCTTCTTGTATCGGGTCTTCTTCTTGTACCGGGTCTTCTTCTTGTGGTCGGGTCTTCTTCTTGTGGTCGGGTTTTCTTCTTGTATCGGGTCTTCTTGTGGTCGGGTCTTCTTCTTGTGGTTGGGTCTTCTTCTTGCGGCATCGGGTCTTCTTGTGGTCGGGTCTTCTTCTTGTGGTCGGGTCTTCTTCTTGTGTCGGGTCTTCTTCTTGTATCGGGTCTTCTTCTTGTGGTCGGGTCTTCTTCTTGTATCGGGTCTTCTTCTTGTATCTGGTCTTCTTCTTGTGGTCGGGTCTTCTTGTGGTCGGGACTTCTTCTTCTATCGGGTCTTCTTGTGGTCGGGTCTTCTTCTTGTGGTCGGGTGTTCTTCTTGTCGTCGGGTATTCTTCTTGTATCGGGTCTTCTTCATGAGGTCGGGTCTTCTTCTTGTATCGGGTGTTCTTCTTGTATCGGGTCTTCTTCTTGTGGTCGGGTCGTCTTCTTATGGTCGGGTCTTCTTCTTATGGTCGCTCTTCTTCTTCTATCGGGTCTTCTTCTTATATCGGGTCTTCTTATATCGGGTTTTCTTCTTGTATCGGGTCTTCTTCTTGTGGTCGGGTCTTCTTCTTGTTGTCGGTTCTTCTAGTTGTTGGGTCTTATTCTTGTATCGGGTCTTCTTCTTCTAGTCGGGTCTTCTTCTTCTAGTCGGGTCTTCTTGTTGTGGTCGGGTCTTCTTCTTGTGGTCGGGTCTTCTTCTTGTTTCGGGTCTTCATCTTATGGTCAGGCCTTCTTCTTGTTTCGGGTCTTCTTCTTGTGGTCAAGTTTTCTTCTTGTGGTCGGGTCTTCTTCTTGTATCGAGACTTCTTCTTGTGGTTGGGTCTTCTTCTTGTATCGGGTCTTCTTGTTTTCGGGTCTACTTCTAGTCGTCGGGTCTTCTTCTTGTCGTCGGGTATTCTTCTTGGATCGGTTCTTCTTCTTGTGGTCGGGTCTTCTTCTTGTGGTCGGGTCTTTTTCTTGTATCGGGTCTTCTTTTTGTGGTCGGGTCTTCTTCTTGTGATCAGTTCTTCTTCTTGTATCGGGTCTTCTTCTTGTATCGGGACTTCTTGCGGCATCGGGTCTTCTTGTATCGGGTCTTCTTCTTGTGGTCGGGTCTCCTTCTTGTATTGGGACTTCTTCTTTTATCCGGTCTTCTTCTTGTGGTCGGGTCTTCTTCTTGTGGTCGGGTCTTCTTTTTGTGGTCGGGTCTTCTTCTTGTGGTTGGGTCTTCTTCTTGTAGTTGGGTCTTCTTGTATCGGGTCTTCTTCTTGTATCGGGTCTTCAACTTGTATCGGATATTCTTCTTGTGGTCGGGTATTCTTCTTGTGGTCGGATCTTCTTCTTGTATCGGTACTTCTTCTTGTATCGGGTCTTCTTCTTGTGGTCGGGTCTTCTTCTTGTTGTTGGGTCTTCTTCTTGTGGTCCGGTTTTCTTCTTGTATCGGGTCTTCTTGTGGCCGGGTCTTTTTCTTGTGGTCGGGTATTCTTCTTGTGGTCGGGTCTTCTTTTTGTGGTCGGGTCTTCTTCTTGTTTAAGGTCTTCTTCTTGTGGTTGGGTCTTCTTCTTGTGGTCGGGTCTTCTTCTTGTATCGGTGCTTCTTCTTGTATCGGGTCTTCTTCTTGTGGTCGGGTCTTCTTCTTGTGGTCGGGTCTTCTTCTTGCGGCATCGGGTCTTCTTGTGGTCGGGTCTTCTTGTGTTCGGGTGTTCTTCTTGTGGTCGGGTCTTCTTCTTGTTTCGGGTCTTCTTCTTGTGGTCGAGTCTTGTTCTTGTGGTCGGGTCTTCTTCTTGTATCGGGTCTTCTTGTCGTCGGGTCTTCTTGTGGTCGGGTCTTCTTCTTGCGGCATCGGGTCTTCTTGTGGTCGGGTCTTCTTCTTTTGGTCGGGTCTTCTTCTTTTGGTCGGGTCTTCTTCTTGTGGTCGGGTCTTCTTCTTGTATCGGGTCTTCTTCTTGTGGTCGGGTCTTCTTCTTGTATCAGGTCTTCTTTTGGTCCGGTCTTCATCTTGTGGTCGGGTGTTCTTCTTGTCGTCAGGTATTCTTCTTGTATCGGGTCTTTTTATTGAGGTCGGGTCTTCTTGTATCGGGTCTTCTTCTTGTATCGGGTCTTCTTCTTGTATCGGGTCTTCTTCTTGTGGTCGGGTCTTCTTCTTGTGTCGGGACTTCTTCTTATGGTCGGTCTTCTACTTCTATCGGGTCTTCTTCTTATATCGGGTCTTCTTCTTGTATCGGGTCTTCTTCTTGTGGTCGGGTCTTCTTCTTGTGGTCGCTTTTTCTAGAGGTTGCGTCTTCTTCTTGTATCTGGTCTTCTTCTTCTGGCCTGGTCTTCTTCTTGGGTCGGGTCTTCTTCTTGTGGTCAGGTCTTCTTCTAGTGGTCGGGTCTTCTTCTTGTTTCGTGTCTTCTTCTTGTGGTCGGGTCTTCTTCTTGTGTTAGGGTCTTCTTCTTGTGGTCGGGTCTGCTTCTTGTATCGGGTCTTCTTGCATCGGGTCTTCTTCTTGTGGTTGGGTCTTCTTCTTGTGGTCGGGTCTTCTTGTTTCGGGTCTTCTTCTTGTATCGGGTCTTCTTCTTGTGGACGGGTCTTCTTCTTGTGGTCGGGTCTTCTTCTTGTGGTCGGGTCTTCTTCTTGTATCGGGTCTTCTTCTTGTATCGGGTCTTTAACTTGTATCGGATATTCTTCTTGTGGTCGGGTCTTCTTCTTGTGGTCGGTTCTTCTTCTTGTATCGGGACTTCTTCTTGTATTGGGTCTTCTTCTTGTGGTCGGGTCTTCTTCTTGTTGTCGGGTCTTCTTCTTGTGGTCCGGTTTTCTTCTTGTATCAGGTCTTCTTGTGGCCGGGTCTTTTTCTTGTGGTTGGGTATTCTTCTTGTGGTCGGGTCATTTTCTTGTGGTCGAGTCTTCTTCTTGTATCAGGTCTTCTTCTTGTAACGGGTCTTCTTCTTGTGGCCGGGTTTTCTTCTTGTCGTCGGTGTTCTTCTTGTATTGGGTTATCTTCTTGTGGTCGGGTCTTCTTCTTGTGGTCGGGTCTTCTTCTTGTATCGGGTTTTCTTCTTGTATCGGGTCTTCTTCTTGTGGTTGGGTCTTCTTCTTGTGGTCGGGTCTTCTTCTTGTGGTAGGGTCTTCTTCTTGTATCGGGTCTTCTTGTATCGGGTCTTCTTCTTGTATCGGGTCTTCTTCTTGTGGTCGGGTCTTCTTCTTGTGGTCGGGTCTTCTTCTTGTATCGGGTCTTCTTCTTGTATCGGGACTTCTTCTTGTGGTCGGGTCTTCTTCTTGTATCGGGTCTTCTTCTTGTGGTCGATTCTTCTTCTTGTATCGGGTCTTCTTCTTGTGGTCGGGTCTTCTTGTGGTCGGGTCTTCTTCCTGTGGTCGGGTCTTCTTCTTGCGGCATCGGGTCTTCTTGTGGTCGGGTCTTCTTCTTGTTCTCGGGTCTTCTTCTTGTGTTCGGGTCTTCTTCTTCTATCGGGTCTTCTTCTTGTATCGGGTCTTCTTCTTGTATCGGGTCTTCTTCTTGTGGTCGGGTCTTCTTCTTGTGGTCGGGTCTTCTTCTTGTGTTCGGGACTTCTTCTTGTATCGGGTCTTCTTGTGGTCGGGTCTTCTTCTTGTGGTCGGGTCTTCTTCTTGTCATCGGCTTTTCTTCTTGTATCTGGTCTTCTTGTGGTCGGGTCTTCTTCTTGTGGTCGAGTCTTCTTCTTGTCGTCGGGTATTCTTCTTGTATCGGGTCTTCTTCTTGTGGTTGGGTCTTCTTGTATCGGGTCTTCTTCTTGTATCGGGTCTTCCTCTTGTGGTCGGGTCTTCTTCTTGTGGTCGGTTCTTCTAGTGGTCGGGTCTTCTTCTTGTATCGGGTCTTCTTCTTCAAGTCGGGTGTTCTTCTTGTGGTCGGGTCTTCTTCTTGCGGCATCGGGTCTACTTCTTGTGGTCGGGTCTTCTTCTAGTGGTCGGGTCTTCTTCTTGTTTCAGGTCTTCTTCTTGTATCGGGTCTTCTTCTTTTGGTCGGGTCTTCTTCTTTTGGTCGGGTCTTCTTCTTGTATCGGGTCTTCATCTTTTATCGGGTCTTCTTGTTTTCGGGTCTTCTTCTTGTGGTCGGGTCTTCTTCTTGTCGTCCGGTATTCGTCTTGTATCGGTTCTTCTTCTTGTGGTCAAGTCTTCTTCTTGTGGTCGGGTCTTCTTCTTGTATCGGGTCTTCTTCTTATGGTTGGGACTTCTTCTTGTGGTCGGGTCTTCTTCTTGTATCGGGTCTTCTTCTTGTATCGGGACTTCTTCTTGCGGCATCGGGTCTTCTTGTATCGGGTCTTCTTGTGGTCGGGTCTTCTTCTTGTATCGGAACTTCTTCTTGTATCAGGTCTTCTTCTTGTGGTCGGGTCTTCTTCTTGTGGTCGGGTCTTCTTCTTGTGGTCAGGTCTTCTTCTTGTGGTCGGTTCTTCTTCTTGTGGTCTGGTCTTCTTCTTGTATTGGGTCTTCTTCTTGTATCGGGTCTTCTTCTTGTGGTTGGGTCTTCTTCTTGTGGTCGCGTCTTCTTCTTGTATCTGGTCTACTTCTTGTGGTCGGGTCTTCTTATGGTCGGGTCTTCTTCTTGTATCGGGTCTTCATGTAGTCGGGTCTTCTTCTTGTGGTCGGGTCTTCTTCTTTTTGTCGGGTCTTCTTCTTGTAGCGGGTCTTCTTGTGCTCGGGTCTTCTTCTTGTGGTCGGGTCTTCTTCTTGCATCGGGTTTTCTTCTTGTCATCGGGTCTTCTTATTGTGGTCGGGTCTTCTTCTTGTGGTAGGGTCTTCTTCTTGTATCGGGTCTTCTTCTTGTGGCCGGGTCTTCTTCTTGTGGTCGGGTCTTCTTCTTGTGGTCGGTTCTTCTTCTTGTGGTCGGGTCTTCTTCTTGTATCGGGTCTTCTTCTTGTTGTCGGGTCTTCTTCTAGTGGTCGGGTCTTCTTCTTGTATCGGGTCGTCTTCTTGTTATGAGTCTTCTTCTTGTATCGGGTCTTCTTCTTGTATAGGGTCTTCTTCTTGTGGTCGGGTCTTCTACTTTTGGCATCGGGTCTTCTTGTGGTCGGGTCTTCTTCTTGTGGTCGGGTCTTCTTCTTGTGGTCTGGTCTTCTTCTTGTGGTTGGGTCTTCTTGTATCAGGTCTTCTACTTATGGTCGGGTCTTCTTCTTGTAGTCGGGTCTTCTTCTTGTATCGGGTCTTCTTCATGTGGTCTGGTCTTCTTCTTATGGTCGGTTTTTCTTGTGGTCTGGTCTTCTTCTTGTATTGGGCCTTCTTCTTGTATCGGGTCTTCTTCTTGTGGTTGGGTCTTCTTCTTGTGGTCGCGTCTTCTTCTTGTATCTGGTCTACTTCTTGTGGTCGGGTCTTCTTCTTATGGTCGGGTCTTCTTCTTGTATCGGGTCTTCATGTAGTCGGGTCTTCTTCTTGTGGTCGGGTCTTCTTCTTGTGGTCGGGTCTTCTTCTTGTTGTCGGGTCTTCTTCTTGTAGCGGGTCTTCTTCTTGTGTTCGGGTCTTCTTCTTGTGGTCGGGTCTTCTTCTTGCATCGGGTTTTCTTCTTGTCATCGGGTCTTCTTATTGTGGTCGGGTCTTCTTCTTGTGGTCGGGTCTTCTTCTTGTATCGGGTCTTCTTCTTGTATCGGGTCTTCTTCTTGTGGTCGGGTCTTTTTCTTGTGGTCGGGTTTTCTTCTTGTATCGGATCTTCTTGTGGTCGGGTCTTCTTCTTGTGGTTGGGTCTTCTTCTTGCGGCATCGGGTCTTCTTGTGGTCGGGTCTTCTTCTTGTGGTCGGGTCTTCTTCTTGTGTCGGGTCTTCTTCTTGTATCGTTTCTTCTTCTTGTGGTCGTGTCTTCTTCTTGTATCGGGTCTTCTTCTTGTATCTGGTCTTCTTCTTGTGGTCGGGTCTTCTTCTTGTGGTCAGGTCTTCTTCTTCTATCGGGTCTTCTTGTGGTCGGGTCTTCTTGTGGTCGGGTGTTCTTCTTGTCGTCGGGTATTCTTCTTGTATCGGGTCTTCTTCTTGAGGTCTGGTCTTCTTCTTGTATTGGGTCTTCTTCTTGTATCGGGTCTTCTTCTTGTGGTCGGGTCGTCTTCTTGTGGTCGGGTCTTCTTCTTATGGTCGGGTCTTTTTCTTGTTTCGGGTCTTCTTCTTATGGTCGCTCTTCTTCTTCTATCGGGTCTTCTTCTTATATCGGGTCTTCTTCTTGTGGTCGGGTCTTCTTCTTGTGGTCGGTTCTTCTAGTTGTTGGGTCTTCTTCTTGTATCGGGTCTTCTTCTTCTAGTCGGGTCTTCTTCTTCTAGTCGGGTCTTCTTCTTCTAGTCGGGTCTTCTACTTGTGGTCGGGTCTTCTTCTTGTGGTCGGGTCTTCTTCTAGTGGTCGGGTCTTCTTCTTGTTTCGGGTCTTCTTCTTATGGTCAGGCCTTCTTGTTTCGGGTCTTCTTCTTGTGGTCAAGTCTTCTTTTTGTGGTCGGGTCTTCTTCTTGTATCGAGTCTTCTTGTGGTCGGGTCTTCTTCTTGTATCGGATCTTCTTGTTTTCGGGTCTTCTTCTAGTCGTCGGGTCTTATTCTTGTCGTCGGGTATTCTTCTTGGATCGGTTCTTCTTCTTGTGGTCGGGTCTTCTTCTTGTATCGGGTCTTCTTCTTGTATCGGGTCTTCTTCTTGTGGTCGGGTCTTCTTCTTGTGGTCGGGTTTTCTTCTTGTATCGGGTCTTCTTGTGGTCGGTTCTTCTTCTTGTGGTTGGGTCTTCTTCTTGCGGCATCGGGTCTTCTTGTGGTCGGGTCTTCTTCTAGTGGTCGGGTCTTCTTCTTGTTTCGGGTCTTCTTCTTATGGTCAGGCCTTCTTGTTTCGGGTCTTCTTCTTGTGGTCAAGTCTTCTTTTTGTGGTCGGGTCTTCTTCTTGTATCGAGTCTTCTTCTTGTGGTCGGGTCTTCTTCTTGTATCGGATCTTCTTGTTTTCGGGTCTTCTTCTAGTCGTCGGGTCTTCTTCTTGTCGTCGGGTATTCTTCTTGGATCGGTTCTTCTTCTTGTGGTCGGGTCTTCTTTTTGTATCGGGTCTTCTTCTTGTATCGGATCTTCTTCTTGTGGTCGGGTCTTCTTCTTGTGGTCGGGTTTTCTTCTTGTATCGGGTCTTCTTGTGGTCAGGTCTTCTTCTAGTGGTCGGGTCTTCTTCTTGTTTCGTGTCTTCTTGTGGTCGGGTCTTCTTCTTGTGTTAGGGTCTTCTTCTTGTGGTCGGGTCTACTTCTTGTATCGGGTCTTCTTGCATCGGGTCTTCTTCTTGTGGTTGGGTCTTCTTCTTGTGGTCGCGTCTTCTTCTTGTTTCGGGTCTTCTTCTTGTATCGGGTCTTCTTCTTGTGGTCGGGTCTTCTTCTTGTATCGGGTCTTCTTCTTGTATCGGGTCTTCTTCTTGTGGTCGGGTCTTCTTCTTG
The DNA here is from genome assembly GCF_046119375.1 of Phyllobates terribilis. Taxonomy (NCBI): domain Eukaryota; kingdom Metazoa; phylum Chordata; class Amphibia; order Anura; family Dendrobatidae; genus Phyllobates; species Phyllobates terribilis. Next base: position 481,384,550 of record NW_027362761.1, on the reverse strand, counting down.
TGGTCGGGTTTTCTTCTTGTATCGGGTCTTCTTGTGGTCGGGTCTTCTTCTTGTGGTTGGGTCTTCTTCTTGCGGCATCGGGTCTTCTTGTGGTCGGGTCTTCTTCTTGTGGTCGGGTCTTCTTCTTGTGTCGGGTCTTCTTCTTGTATCGGGTCTTCTTCTTGTGGTCGGGTCTTCTTCTTGTATCGGGTCTTCTTCTTGTATCTGGTCTTCTTCTTGTGGTCGGGTCTTCTTGTGGTCGGGACTTCTTCTTCTATCGGGTCTTCTTGTGGTCGGGTCTTCTTCTTGTGGTCGGGTGTTCTTCTTGTCGTCGGGTATTCTTCTTGTATCGGGTCTTCTTCATGAGGTCGGGTCTTCTTCTTGTATCGGGTGTTCTTCTTGTATCGGGTCTTCTTCTTGTGGTCGGGTCGTCTTCTTATGGTCGGGTCTTCTTCTTATGGTCGCTCTTCTTCTTCTATCGGGTCTTCTTCTTATATCGGGTCTTCTTATATCGGGTTTTCTTCTTGTATCGGGTCTTCTTCTTGTGGTCGGGTCTTCTTCTTGTTGTCGGTTCTTCTAGTTGTTGGGTCTTATTCTTGTATCGGGTCTTCTTCTTCTAGTCGGGTCTTCTTCTTCTAGTCGGGTCTTCTTGTTGTGGTCGGGTCTTCTTCTTGTGGTCGGGTCTTCTTCTTGTTTCGGGTCTTCATCTTATGGTCAGGCCTTCTTCTTGTTTCGGGTCTTCTTCTTGTGGTCAAGTTTTCTTCTTGTGGTCGGGTCTTCTTCTTGTATCGAGTCTTCTCGTTGTGGTTGGGTCTTCTTCTTGTATCGGGTCTTCTTGTTTTCGGGTCTACTTCTAGTCGTCGGGTCTTCTTCTTGTCGTCGGGTATTCTTCTTGGATCGGTTCTTCTTCTTGTGGTCGGGTCTTCTTCTTGTGGTCGGGTCTTTTTCTTGTATCGGGTCTTCTTTTTGTGGTCGGGTCTTCTTCTTGTGATCAGTTCTTCTTCTTGTATCGGGTCTTCTTCTTGTATCGGGACTTCTTGCGGCATCGGGTCTTCTTGTATCGGGTCTTCTTCTTGTGGTCGGGTCTCCTTCTTGTATTGGGACTTCTTCTTTTATCCGGTCTTCTTCTTGTGGTCGGGTCTTCTTCTTGTGGTCGGGTCTTCTTTTTGTGGTCGGGTCTTCTTCTTGTGGTTGGGTCTTCTTCTTGTAGTTGGGTCTTCTTGTATCGGGTCTTCTTCTTGTATCGGGTCTTCAACTTGTATCGGATATTCTTCTTGTGGTCGGGTATTCTTCTTGTGGTCGGATCTTCTTCTTGTATCGGTACTTCTTCTTGTATCGGGTCTTCTTCTTGTGGTCGGGTCTTCTTCTTGTTGTTGGGTATTCTTCTTGTGGTCCGGTTTTCTTCTTGTATCGGGTCTTCTTGTGGCCGGGTCTTTTTCTTGTGGTCGGGTATTCTTCTTGTGGTCGGGTCATTTTCTTGTGGTCGAGTCTTCTTCTTGTATCAGGTCTTCTTCTTGTAACGGGTCTTCTTCTTGTGGTCGGGTTTTCTTCTTGTGGTCGGGTGTTCTTCTTGTATTGGGTTATCTTCTTGTGGTCGGGTCTTCTTCTTGTGGTCGGGTCTTCTTCTTGTATCGGGTTTTCTTCTTGTATCGGGTCTTCTTGTGGTCGGGTCTTCTTCTTGTGGTCGGGTCTTCTTCTTGTATCGGGTCTTCTTCTTGTATCGGATCTTCTTCTTGTGGTCGGGTCTTCTTCTTGTATCGGGTCTTCTTCTTGTATCGGGTCTTCTTCTTGTATCGGGACTTCTTCTTGTGGTCGGGTCTTCTTCTTGTATCGGGTCTTCTTCTTGTGGTCGGTTCTTCTTCTTGTATCGGGTCTTCTTCTTGTGGTCGGGTCTTATTGTGGTCGGGTCTTCTTCTTGCGGCATCGGGTCTTCTTGTGGTCGGGTCTTCTTCTTGTTGTCGGGTCTTCTTCTTGTGTTCGGGTCTTCTTCTTCTATCGGGTCTGCTTCTTGTATCGGGTCTTCTTCTTGTATCGGGTCTTCTTCTTGTGGTCGGGTCTTCTTCTTGTGTTCGGGACCTCTTCTTGTATCGGGTCTTCTTGTGGTTGGGTCTTCTTCTTGTGGTCGGGTCTTCTTCTTGTCATCGGGTATTCTTCTTGTATCTGGTCTTCTTGTTGTCGGGTCTTCTTCTTGTGGTCGAGTCTTTTTCTTGTCGTCGGGTATTCTTCTTGTATCGGGTCTTCTTGTGGTCGGGTCTTCTTCTTGTATCGGGTCTTCTTCTTGTATCTGTTCTTCCTCTTGTGGTCGGGTCTTCTTCTTGTGGTCGGTTCTTCTAGTGGTCGGGTCTTCTTCTTGTATCGGGTCTTCTTCTTCAAGTCGGGTGTTCTTCTTGTGGTCGGGTCTACTTCTTGCGGCATCGGGTCTACTTCTTGTGGTCGGGTCTTCTTCTAGTGGTCGGGTCTTCTTCTTGTTTCGGGTCTGCTTCTTGTGGTCAGGTCTTCTTCTTGTATCGGGTCTTCTTCTTTTGGTCGGGTCTTCTTCTTGTGGTCGGGTCATCTTCTTGTATCGGGTCTTCTTCTTGTGGTCGGGTCTTCATCTTTTATCGGGTCTTCTTGTTTTCGGGTCTTCTTCTTGTGGTCGGGTCTTCTTCTTGTCGTCCGGTATTCGTCTTGTATCGATTCTTCTTCTTGTGGTCAAGTCTTCTTCTTGTGGTCGGGTCTTCTTCTTGTATCGGGTCTTCTTCTTATGGTTGGGTCTTCTTCTTGTGGTCGGGTCTTCTTCTTGTATCGGGTCTTCTTGTATCGGGTCTTCTTCTTGTGGTCGGGTCTTCTTCTTGTATCGGAACTTCTTCTTGTATCAGGTCTTCTTCTTGTGGTCGGGTCTTCTTCTTGTGGTCGGGTCTTCTTCTTGTGGTCTGGTCTTCTTCTTGTATTGGGTCTTCTTCTTGTATCGGGTCTTCTTGTGGTTGGGTCTTCTTCTTGTGGTCGTGTCTTCTTCTTGTATCTGGTCTACTTCTTGTGGTCGGGTCTTCTTCTTATGGTCGGGTCTTCTTCTTGTATCGGGTCTTCATGTAGTCGGGTCTTCTTCTTGTGGTCGGGTCTTCTTCTTGTGGTCGGGTCTTCTTCTTGTTGTCGGGTCTTCTTCTTGTAGCGGGTCTTCTTCTTGTGTTCGGGTCTTCTTCTTGTGGTCGGGTCTTCTTCTTGCATCGGGTTTTCTTCTTGTCATCGGGTCTTCTTATTGTGGTCGGGTCTTCTTCTTGTATCGGGTCTTCTTCTTGTATCGGGTCTTCTTCTTGTGGCCGGGTTTTCTTCTTGTGGTCGGGTCTTCTTCTTGTGGTCGGGTCTTATTCTTGTATCGGGTCTTCTTCTTGTGGTCGGGTCTTCTTCTAGTGGTCGGGTCTTCTTCTTGTATCGGGTCGTCTTCTTGTTATGAGTCTTCTTCTTGTATCGGGTCTTCTTCTTGTATAGGGTCTTCTTCTTGTGGTCGGGTCTTCTACTTTCGGCATCGGGTCTTCTTGTGGTCGGGTCTTCTTCTTGTGGTCGGGTCTTCTTCTTGTGGTCTGGTCTTCTTCTTGTGGTTGGGTCTTCTTCTTGTATCGGGTCTTCTACTTATGGTCGGGTCTTCTTCTTGTAGTCGGGTCTTCTTCTTGTATCGGGTCTTCTTCTTGTATCGTGTCTTCTTCATGTGGTCTGGTCTTCTTCTTGTGGTCGGTTTTTCTTGTGGTCGGGTCTTCTTCTTGTATCGGGTCTTCTTCTTGTATCAGGTCTTCTTCTTCTGGTCTGGTCTTCTTCTTGTGGTCGGGTCTTCTTCTTGTATCGGGTTTTCTTCTTGTGGTCGGGTCTTCTTCTTGTGGTCAGTTCTTCTTCTTGCGGCATCGAGTTTTCTTGTATCGGGTCTTCTTCTTGTGGTTGGGTCTTCTTGTGGTTGGGTCTTCTTCTTCTATCGGGTCTTCTTCTTGTGGTCGGGTCTTCTTCTTGTGGTCGGGTCTTCTTCTTGTATCAGGTCTTCTTCTTGTGGTTGGGTCTTCTTCTTGTGGTCGGGTCTTCTTCTTGTATCGCTGCTTCTTCTTGTATCGGGTCTTCTTCTTGTGGTCGGGTCTTCTTCTTGTGGTCGGGTCTTCTTCTTGCGGCATCGGGTCTTCTTGTGGTCGGGTCTTCTTGTGGTCGGGTGTTCTTCTTGTGGTCGGGTCGTCTTCTTGTTTCGGGTCTTCTTCTTGTGGTCGAGTCTTCTTCTTGTGGTCGGGTCTTCTTCTTGTATCGGGTCTTCTTGTCGTCGGGTCTTCTTGTGGTCGGGTCTTCTTCTTGCGGCATCGGGTCTTCTTGTGGTCGGGTCTTCTTCTTTTGGTCGGGTCTTCTTCTTTTGGTCGGGTCTTCTTCTTGTGGTCGGGTCTTCTTCTTGTATCGGGTCTTCTTCTTGTGGTCGGGTCTTCTTCTTGTGGTCGGGTCTTCTTCTTGTATCAGGTCTTCTTTTGGTCCGGTCTTCATCTTGTGGTCGGGTGTTCTTCTTGTCGTCAGGTATTCTTCTTGTATCGGGTCTTTTTATTGAGGTCGGGTCTTCTTGTATCGGGTCTTCTTCTTGTATCGGGTCTTCTTCTTGTGGTCGGGTCTTCTTCTTGTGTCGGGACTTCTTCTTATGGTCGGTCTTCTACTTCTATCGGGTCTTCTTCTTATATCGGGTCTTCTTCTTGTATCGGGTCTTCTTCTTGTGGTCGGGTCTTCTTCTTGTGGTCGGTTTTTCTAGAGGTTGCGTCTTCTTCTTGTATCTGGTCTTCTTCTTCTGGCCTGGTCTTCTTCTTGGGTCGGGTCTTCTTCTTGTGGTCAGGTCTTCTTCTAGTGGTCGGGTCTTCTTCTTGTTTCGTGTCTTCTTCTTGTGGTCGGGTCTTCTTCTTGTGTTAGGGTCTTCTTGATTTGGTCGGGTCTACTTCTTGTATCGGGTCTTCTTGCATCGGGTCTTCTTCTTGTGGTTGGGTCTTCTTCTTGTAGTCGGGTCTTCTTCTTGTTTCGGGTCTTCTTCTTGTATCGGGTCTTCTTCTTGTGGTTGGGTCTTCTTCTTGTGGTCGGGTCTTCTTCTTGTATCGGGTCTTCTTCTTGTATCGGGTCTTCTTCTTGTGGTCGGGTCTTTTTCTTGTGGTCGGGTTTTCTTCTTGTATCGGATCTTCTTGTGGTCGGGTCTTCTTCTTGTGGTTGGGTCTTCTTCTTGCGGCATCGGGTTTTCTTGTGGTCAGGTCTTCTTCTTGTGGTCGGGTCTTCTTCTTGTGTCGGGTCTTCTTCTTGTATCGTTTCTTCTTGTGGTCGGGTCTTCTTCTTGTATCGGGTCTTCTTCTAGTATCTGGTCTTCTTCTTGTGGTCGGGTCTTCTTCTTGTGGTCAGGTCTTCTTCTTCTATCGGGTCTTCTTGTGGTCGGGTCTTCTTCTTGTGGTCGGGTGTTCTTCTTGTCGTCGGGTATTCTTCTTGTATCGGGTCTTCTTCTTGAGGTCGGGTCTTCTTCTTGTATTGGGTCTTCTTCTTGTATCGGGTCTTCTTCTTGTGGTCGGGTCGTCTTCTTGTGGTCGGGTCTTCTTCTTATGGTCGGGTCTTTTTCTTGTTTCGGGTCTTCTTCTTATGGTCGCTCTTCTTCTTCTATCGGGTCTTCTTCTTATATCGGGTCTTCTTCTTGTGGTCGGGTCTTCTTCTTGTGGTCGGTTCTTCTAGTTGTTGGGTCTTCTTCTTGTATCGGGTCTTCTTCTTCTAGTCGGGTCTTCTTCTTCTAGTCGGGTCTTCTTCTTCTAGTCGGGTCTTCTACTTGTGGTCGGGTCTTCTTCTTGTGGTCGGGTCTTCTTCTAGTGGTCGGGCCTTCTTCTTGTTTCCTGTCTTCTTCTTATGGTCAGGCTTTCTTGTTTCGGGTCTTCTTCTTGTGGTCAAGTCTTCTTTTTGTGGTCGGGTCTTCTTCTTGTATCGAGTCTTCTTCTTGTGGTCGGGTCTTCTTCTTGTATCGGATCTTCTTGTTTTCGGGTCTTCTTCTAGTCGTCGGGTCTTCTTCTTGTCGTCGGGTATTCTTCTTGGATCGGTTCTTCTTCTTGTGATCGGGTCTTCTTCTTGTGGTCGGATCTTTTTCTTGTATCGGGTCTTCTTTTTGTGGTCGGGTCTTCTTCTTGTGATCAGTTCTTCTTCTTGTATAGGGTCTTCTTCTTGTATCGGGACTTCTTGCGGCATCGGGTCTTCTTATATCGGGTCTTCTTCTTGTGGTCGGGTCTCCTTCTTGTATTGGGACTTCTTCTTTTATCCGGTCTTCTTCTTGTGGTCGGGTCTTCTTCTTGTGGTCGGGTCTTCTTTTTGTGGTCGGGTCTTCTTCTTGTGGTTGGGTCTTCTTCTTGTTGTCGGGTCTTCTTCTTGTATCGGGTCTTCTTCTTATATCGGGTCTTCAACTTGTATCGGATATTCTTCTTGTGGTCGGGTCTTCTTCTTGTGGTCGGTTCTTCTTCTTGTATCGGGACTTCTTCTTGTATCGGGTCTTCTTCTTGTGGTCGGGTCTTCTTCTTGTTGTCGGGTCTTCTTCTTGTGGTCCGGTTTTCTTCTTGTATCAGGTCTTCTTGTGGCCGGGTCTTTTTCTTGTGGTCGGGTATTCTTCTTGTGGTCGGGTCATTTTCTTGTGGTCGAGTCTTCTTCTTGTATCAGGTCTTCTTCTTGTAACGGGTCTTCTTCTTGTGGTCGGGTTTTCTTCTTGTGGTCGGGTATTCTTCTTGTATTTAGTTATCTTCTTGTGGTCGGGTCTTCTTCTTGTGGTCGGGTCTTCTTCTTGTATCGGGTTTTCTTCTTGTGGTTGGGTCTTCTTCTTGTGGTTGGGTCTTCTTCTTGTGGTCGGGTCTTCTTCTTGTGGTTGGGTCTTCTTCTTGTATCGGGTCTTCTTCTTGTGGTCGGGTCTTCTTCTTGTATCGGGTCTTCTTCTTGTATCGGGTCTTCTTCTTGTATCGGGACTTCTTCTTGTGGTCGGGTCTTCTTCTTGTATCGGGTCTTCTTCTTGTGGTCGGTTCTTCTTCTTGTATCGGGTCTTCTTCTTGTGGTCGGGTCTTCTTGTGGTCGGGTCTTCTTCCTGTGGTCGGGTCTTCTTCTTGCGGCATCGGGTCTTCTTGTGGTCGGGTCTTCTTCTTGTTCTCGGGTCTTCTTCTTGTGTTCGGGTCTTCTTCTTCTATCGGGTCTTCTTGTATCGGGTCTTCTTCTTGTATCGGGTCTTCTTCTTGTGGTCGGGTCTTCTTCTTGTGGTCGGGTCTTCTTCTTGTGTTCGGGACTTCTTCTTGTATCGGGTCTTTTTCTTGTATCGGGTCTTCTTCTTGTGGTCAGGTCTTCCTTTTGTGGTCGGGTCTTCTTCTTGTATCGGGTCTTCTTGTGGTCGGGTCTTCTTCTTGTGGTCGGGTCTTCTTCTTGAGGCATCGGGTCTTCTTGTGGTCGGGTCTTCTTCTTGTGTTCGGGTCTCCTTCTTGTATCGAGTCTCATTCTTGTATCGGGTCTTCTTCTTGTGGTAGGGTCTTCTTCTCGTGGTCGGGTCTTCTTGTATCGGGTCTTCTTCTTGTGGTCGGGTCTTCTTCTAGTGGTCTGGTCTTCTTCTAGTGGTCGGGTCTTCTTCTTGTATTGGGTCTTCATCTTGTTATGGGTCTTCTTCTTGTATCGGGTCTTCTTGTATAGGGTCTTCTTCTTGTGGTCGGGTCTTCTACTTTCGGCATCGGGTCTTCTTGTGGTCGGGTCTTCTTGTGGTCTGGTCTTCTTCTTGTGGTTGGGTCTTCTTCTTGTATCATGTCTTCTACTTATGGTCGAGTCTTCTTCTTGTATTGGGTCTTCTTCTTCTGGTCTGGTCTTCTTCTTGTGGTCGGGTCTTCTTCTCGTATCGGGTTTTCTTCTTGTGGTCGTGTCTTGTTCTAGTGGTCAGTTCTTCTTCTTGCGGCATCGAGTCTTCTTGTATCGGGTCTTCTTCTTGTGGTTGGGTCTTCTTCTTGTATCGGGTCTTCTTCTTGTGGTCGGGTCCTCTTCTTGTATTCGGGTCTTCTTCTTCTGGTCGGGTCTTCTTGTGGTCGGGTCTTCTTCTTGCATCGGGTCTTCTTCTTGTGGTCGGGTCTTCTTTTTATGGTTGGGTCTTCTTCTTGTATCGGGTCTTCTTCTTGTAGTCGGGTCTTCTTCTTGTGGTCGGGTCTTCTTCTTGTATCGGGTCTTCTTCTTGTGGTTGGGTCTTCTTCTTGTTGTCGGGTCTTCTTCTTGTATCGGGTCTTCTTCTTATATCGGGTCTTCAACTTGTATCGGATATTCTTCTTGTGGTCGGGTCTTCTTCTTGTGGTCGGTTCTTCTTCTTGTATCGGGACTTCTTCTTGTATCGGGTCTTCTTCTTGTGGTCGGGTCTTCTTCTTGTTGTCGGGTCTTCTTCTTGTGGTCCGGTTTTCTTCTTGTATCAGGTCTTCTTGTGGCCGGGTCTTTTTCTTGTGGTCGGGTATTCTTCTTGTGGTCGGGTCATTTTCTTGTGGTCGATTCTTCTTCTTGTATCAGGTCTTCTTCTTGTAACGGGTCTTCTTCTTGTGGTCGGGTTTTCTTCTTGTGGTCGGGTATTCTTCTTGTATTGGGTTATCTTCTTGTGGTCGGGTCTTCTTCTTGTGGTCGGGTCTTCTTCTTGTATCGGGTTTTCTTCTTGTGGTTGGGTCTTCTTCTTGTGGTTGGGTCTTCTTCTTGTGGTCGGGTCTTCTTCTTGTGGTAGGGTCTTCTTCTTGTATTGGGTCTTCTTGTATCGGGTCTTCTTCTTGTATCGGGTCTTCTTCTTGTGGTCGGGTCTTCTTCTTGTATCGGGTCTTCTTCTTGTATCGGGTCTTCTTCTTGTATCGGGACTTCTTCTTGTGGTCGGGTCTTCTTCTTGTATCGGGTCTTCTTCTTGTGGTCGGTTCTTCTTCTTGTATCGGGTCTTCTTCTTGTGGTCGGGTCTTCTTGTGGTCGGGTCTTCTTCCTGTGGTCGGGTCTTCTTCTTGCGGCATCGGGTCTTCTTGTGGTCGGGTCTTCTTCTTGTTCTCGGGTCTTCTTCTTGTGTTCGGGTCTTCTTCTTCTATCGGGTCTTCTTGTATCGGGTCTTCTTCTTGTATCGGGTCTTCTTCTTGTGGTCGGGTCTTCTTCTTGTGGTCGGGTCTTCTTCTTGTGTTCGGGACTTCTTCTTGTATCGGGTCTTTTTCTTGTATCGGGTCTTCTTCTTGTGGTCAGGTCTTCCTTTTGTGGTCGGGTCTTCTTCTTGTATCGGGTCTTCTTGTGGTCGGGTCTTCTTCTTGTGGTCGGGTCTTCTTCTTGAGGCATCGGGTCTTCTTGTGGTCGGGTCTTCTTCTTGTGTTCGGGTCTCCTTCTTGTATCGAGTCTCATTCTTGTATCGGGTCTTCTTCTTGTGGTAGGGTCTTCTTCTCGTGGTCGGGTCTTCTTGTATCGGGTCTTCTTCTTGTGGTCGGGTCTTCTTCTAGTGGTCTGGTCTTCTTCTAGTGGTCGGGTCTTCTTCTTGTATTGGGTCTTCATCTTGTTATGGGTCTTCTTCTTGTATCGGGTCTTCTTGTATAGGGTCTTCTTCTTGTGGTCGGGTCTTCTACTTTCGGCATCGGGTCTTCTTGTGGTCGGGTCTTCTTGTGGTCTGGTCTTCTTCTTGTGGTTGGGTCTTCTTCTTGTATCATGTCTTCTACTTATGGTCGAGTCTTCTTCTTGTATTGGGTCTTCTTCTTCTGGTCTGGTCTTCTTCTTGTGGTCGGGTCTTCTTCTTGTATCGGGTCTTCTTCTTGTATCGGGTCTTCTTCTTGTGGTCGGGTCTTCTTCTTGTGGTCGGGTTTTCTTCTTGTATCGGGTCTTCTTGTGGTCGGTTCTTCTTCTTGTGGTTGGGTCTTCTTCTTGCGGCATCGGGTCTTCTTGTGGTCGGGTCTTCTTCTAGTGGTCGGGTCTTCTTCTTGTTTCGGGTCTTCTTCTTATGGTCAGGCCTTCTTGTTTCGGGTCTTCTTCTTGTGGTCAAGTCTTCTTTTTGTGGTCGGGTCTTCTTCTTGTATCGAGTCTTCTTCTTGTGGTCGGGTCTTCTTCTTGTATCGGATCTTCTTGTTTTCGGGTCTTCTTCTAGTCGTCGGGTCTTCTTCTTGTCGTCGGGTATTCTTCTTGGATCGGTTCTTCTTCTTGTGGTCGGGTCTTCTTTTTGTATCGGGTCTTCTTCTTGTATCGGATCTTCTTCTTGTGGTCGGGTCTTCTTCTTGTGGTCGGGTTTTCTTCTTGTATCGGGTCTTCTTGTGGTCAGGTCTTCTTCTAGTGGTCGGGTCTTCTTCTTGTTTCGTGTCTTCTTGTGGTCGGGTCTTCTTCTTGTGTTAGGGTCTTCTTCTTGTGGTCGGGTCTACTTCTTGTATCGGGTCTTCTTGCATCGGGTCTTCTTCTTGTGGTTGGGTCTTCTTCTTGTGGTCGCGTCTTCTTCTTGTTTCGGGTCTTCTTCTTGTATCGGGTCTTCTTCTTGTGGTCGGGTCTTCTTCTTGTATCGGGTCTTCTTCTTGTACCGGGTCTTCTTCTTGTGGTCGGGTCTTCTTCTTGTGGTCGGGTTTTCTTCTTGTATCGGGTCTTCTTGTGGTCGGGTCTTCTTCTTGTGGTTGGGTCTTCTTCTTGCGGCATCGGGTCTTCTTGTGGTCGGGTCTTCTTCTTGTGGTCGGGTCTTCTTCTTGTGTCGGGTCTTCTTCTTGTATCGGGTCTTCTTCTTGTGGTCGGGTCTTCTTCTTGTATCGGGTCTTCTTCTTGTATCTGGTCTTCTTCTTGTGGTCGGGTCTTCTTGTGGTCGGGACTTCTTCTTCTATCGGGTCTTCTTGTGGTCGGGTCTTCTTCTTGTGGTCGGGTGTTCTTCTTGTCGTCGGGTATTCTTCTTGTATCGGGTCTTCTTCATGAGGTCGGGTCTTCTTCTTGTATCGGGTGTTCTTCTTGTATCGGGTCTTCTTCTTGTGGTCGGGTCGTCTTCTTATGGTCGGGTCTTCTTCTTATGGTCGCTCTTCTTCTTCTATCGGGTCTTCTTCTTATATCGGGTCTTCTTATATCGGGTTTTCTTCTTGTATCGGGTCTTCTTCTTGTGGTCGGGTCTTCTTCTTGTTGTCGGTTCTTCTAGTTGTTGGGTCTTATTCTTGTATCGGGTCTTCTTCTTCTAGTCGGGTCTTCTTCTTCTAGTCGGGTCTTCTTGTTGTGGTCGGGTCTTCTTCTTGTGGTCGGGTCTTCTTCTTGTTTCGGGTCTTCATCTTATGGTCAGGCCTTCTTCTTGTTTCGGGTCTTCTTCTTGTGGTCAAGTTTTCTTCTTGTGGTCGGGTCTTCTTCTTGTATCGAGACTTCTTCTTGTGGTTGGGTCTTCTTCTTGTATCGGGTCTTCTTGTTTTCGGGTCTACTTCTAGTCGTCGGGTCTTCTTCTTGTCGTCGGGTATTCTTCTTGGATCGGTTCTTCTTCTTGTGGTCGGGTCTTCTTCTTGTGGTCGGGTCTTTTTCTTGTATCGGGTCTTCTTTTTGTGGTCGGGTCTTCTTCTTGTGATCAGTTCTTCTTCTTGTATCGGGTCTTCTTCTTGTATCGGGACTTCTTGCGGCATCGGGTCTTCTTGTATCGGGTCTTCTTCTTGTGGTCGGGTCTCCTTCTTGTATTGGGACTTCTTCTTTTATCCGGTCTTCTTCTTGTGGTCGGGTCTTCTTCTTGTGGTCGGGTCTTCTTTTTGTGGTCGGGTCTTCTTCTTGTGGTTGGGTCTTCTTCTTGTAGTTGGGTCTTCTTGTATCGGGTCTTCTTCTTGTATCGGGTCTTCAACTTGTATCGGATATTCTTCTTGTGGTCGGGTATTCTTCTTGTGGTCGGATCTTCTTCTTGTATCGGTACTTCTTCTTGTATCGGGTCTTCTTCTTGTGGTCGGGTCTTCTTCTTGTTGTTGGGTCTTCTTCTTGTGGTCCGGTTTTCTTCTTGTATCGGGTCTTCTTGTGGCCGGGTCTTTTTCTTGTGGTCGGGTATTCTTCTTGTGGTCGGGTCATTTTCTTGTGGTCGAGTCTTCTTCTTGTATCAGGTCTTCTTCTTGTAACGGGTCTTCTTCTTGTGGTCGGGTTTTCTTCTTGTGGTCGGGTGTTCTTCTTGTATTGGGTTATCTTCTTGTGGTCGGGTCTTCTTCTTGTGGTCGGGTCTTCTTCTTGTATCGGGTTTTCTTCTTGTATCGGGTCTTCTTGTGGTCGGGTCTTCTTCTTGTGGTCGGGTCTTCTTCTTGTATCGGGTCTTCTTCTTGTATCGGATCTTCTTCTTGTGGTCGGGTCTTCTTCTTGTATCGGGTCTTCTTCTTGTATCGGGTCTTCTTCTTGTATCGGGACTTCTTCTTGTGGTCGGGTCTTCTTCTTGTATCGGGTCTTCTTCTTGTGGTCGGTTCTTCTTCTTGTATCGGGTCTTCTTCTTGTGGTCGGGTCTTATTGTGGTCGGGTCTTCTTCTTGCGGCATCGGGTCTTCTTGTGGTCGGGTCTTCTTCTTGTTGTCGGGTCTTCTTCTTGTGTTCGGGTCTTCTTCTTCTATCGGGTCTGCTTCTTGTATCGGGTCTTCTTCTTGTATCGGGTCTTCTTCTTGTGGTCGGGTCTTCTTCTTGTGTTCGGGACCTCTTCTTGTATCGGGTCTTCTTGTGGTTGGGTCTTCTTCTTGTGGTCGGGTCTTCTTCTTGTCATCGGGTATTCTTCTTGTATCTGGTCTTCTTGTTGTCGGGTCTTCTTCTTGTGGTCGAGTCTTCTTCTTGTCGTCGGGTATTCTTCTTGTATCGGGTCTTCTTGTGGTCGGGTCTTCTTCTTGTATCGGGTCTTCTTCTTGTATCTGTTCTTCCTCTTGTGGTCGGGTCTTCTTCTTGTGGTCGGTTCTTCTAGTGGTCGGGTCTTCTTCTTGTATCGGGTCTTCTTCTTCAAGTCGGGTGTTCTTCTTGTGGTCGGGTCTACTTCTTGCGGCATCGGGTCTACTTCTTGTGGTCGGGTCTTCTTCTAGTGGTCGGGTCTTCTTCTTGTTTCGGGTCTGCTTCTTGTGGTCAGGTCTTCTTCTTGTATCGGGTCTTCTTCTTTTGGTCGGGTCTTCTTCTTGTGGTCGGGTCATCTTCTTGTATCGGGTCTTCTTCTTGTGGTCGGGTCTTCATCTTTTATCGGGTCTTCTTGTTTTCGGGTCTTCTTCTTGTGGTCGGGTCTTCTTCTTGTCGTCCGGTATTCGTCTTGTATCGATTCTTCTTCTTGTGGTCAAGTCTTCTTCTTGTGGTCGGGTCTTCTTCTTGTATCGGGTCTTCTTCTTATGGTTGGGTCTTCTTCTTGTGGTCGGGTCTTCTTCTTGTATCGGGTCTTCTTCTTGTATCGGGACTTCTTTTTGCGGCATCGGGTCTTCTTGTATCGGGTCTTCTTCTTGTGGTCGGGTCTTCTTCTTGTATCGGAACTTCTTCTTGTATCAGGTCTTCTTCTTGTGGTCGGGTCTTCTTCTTGTGGTCGGGTCTTCTTCTTGTGGTCTGGTCTTCTTCTTGTATTAGGTCTTCTTCTTGTATCGGGTCTTCTTCTTGTGGTTGGGTCTTCTTCTTGTGGTCGTGTCTTCTTCTTGTATCTGGTCTACTTCTTGTGGTCGGGTCTTCTTCTTATGGTCGGGTCTTCTTCTTGTATCGGGTCTTCATGTAGTCGGGTCTTCTTCTTGTGGTCGGGTCTTCTTCTTGTGGTCGGGTCTTCTTCTTGTTGTCGGGTCTTCTTCTTGTAGCGGGTCTTCTTCTTGTGTTCGGGTCTTCTTCTTGTGGTCGGGTCTTCTTCTTGCATCGGGTTTTCTTCTTGTCATCGGGTCTTCTTATTGTGGTCGGGTCTTCTTCTTGTATCGGGTCTTCTTCTTGTATCGGGTCTTCTTCTTGTGGCCGGGTTTTCTTCTTGTGGTCGGGTCTTCTTCTTGTGGTCGGGTCTTATTCTTGTATCGGGTCTTCTTCTTGTGGTCGGGTCTTCTTCTAGTGGTCGGGTCTTCTTCTTGTATCGGGTCGTCTTCTTGTTATGAGTCTTCTTCTTGTATCGGGTCTTCTTCTTGTATAGGGTCTTCTTCTTGTGGTCGGGTCTTCTACTTTCGGCATCGGGTCTTCTTGTGGTCGGTTCTTCTTCTTGTGGTCGGGTCTTCTTCTTGTGGTCTGGTCTTCTTCTTGTGGTTGGGTCTTCTTCTTGTATCGGGTCTTCTACTTATGGTCGGGTCTTCTTCTTGTAGTCGGGTCTTCTTCTTGTATCGGGTCTTCTTCTTGTATCGTGTCTTCTTCATGTGGTCTGGTCTTCTTCTTGTGGTCGGTTTTTCTTGTGGTCGGGTCTTCTTCTTGTATCGGGTCTTCTTCTTGTATCAGGTCTTCTTCTTCTGGTCTGGTCTTCTTCTTGTGGTCGGGTCTTCTTCTTGTATCGGGTTTTCTTCTTGTGGTCGGGTCTTCTTCTTGTGGTCAGTTCTTCTTCTTGCGGCATCGAGTTTTCTTGTATCGGGTCTTCTTCTTGTGGTTGGGTCTTCTTGTGGTTGGGTCTTCTTCTTCTATCGGGTCTTCTTCTTGTGGTCGGGTCTTCTTCTTGTGGTCGGGTCTTCTTCTTGTATCAGGTCTTCTTCTTGTGGTTGGGTCTTCTTCTTGTGGTCGGGTCTTCTTCTTGTATCGCTGCTTCTTCTTGTATCGGGTCTTCTTCTTGTGGTCGGGTCTTCTTCTTGCGGCATCGGGTCTTCTTGTGGTCGGGTCTTCTTGTGGTCGGGTGTTTTTCTTGTGGTCGGGTCGTCTTCTTGTTTCGGGTCTTCTTCTTGTGGTCGAGTCTTCTTCTTGTGGTCGGGTCTTCTTCTTGTATCGGGTCTTCTTGTCGTCGGGTCTTCTTGTGGTCGGGTCTTCTTCTTGCGGCATCGGGTCTTCTTGTGGTCGGGTCTTCTTCTTTTGGTCGGGTCTTCTTCTTTTGGTCGGGTCTTCTTCTTGTGGTCGGGTCTTCTTCTTGTATCGGGTCTTCTTCTTGTGGTCGGGTCTTCTTCTTGTGGTCGGGTCTTCTTCTTGTATCAGGTCTTCTTTTGGTCCGGTCTTCATCTTGTGGTCGGGTGTTCTTCTTGTCGTCAGGTATTCTTCTTGTATCGGGTCTTTTTATTGAGGTCGGGTCTTCTTGTATCGGGTCTTCTTCTTGTATCGGGTCTTCTTCTTGTGGTCGGGTCTTCTTCTTGTGTCGGGACTTCTTCTTATGGTCGGTCTTCTACTTCTATCGGGTCTTCTTCTTATATCGGGTCTTCTTCTTGTATCGGGTCTTCTTCTTGTGGTCGGGTCTTCTTCTTGTGGTCGGTTTTTCTAGAGGTTGCGTCTTCTTCTTGTATCTGGTCTTCTTCTTCTGGCCTGGTCTTCTTCTTGGGTCGGGTCTTCTTCTTGTGGTCAGGTCTTCTTCTAGTGGTCGGGTCTTCTTCTTGTTTCGTGTCTTCTTCTTGTGGTCGGGTCTTCTTCTTGTGTTAGGGTCTTCTTGATTTGGTCGGGTCTACTTCTTGTATCGGGTCTTCTTGCATCGGGTCTTCTTCTTGTGGTTGGGTCTTCTTCTTGTAGTCGGGTCTTCTTCTTGTTTCGGGTCTTCTTCTTGTATCGGGTCTTCTTCTTGTGGTCGGGTCTTCTTCTTGTGGTCGGGTCTTCTTCTTGTATCGGGTCTTCTTCTTGTATCGGGTCTTCTTCTTGTGGTCGGGTCTTTTTCTTGTGGTCGGGTTTTCTTCTTGTATCGGATCTTCTTGTGGTCGGGTCTTCTTCTTGTGGTTGGGTCTTCTTCTTGCGGCATCGGGTTTTCTTGTGGTCAGGTCTTCTTCTTGTGGTCGGGTCTTCTTCTTGTGTCGGGTCTTCTTCTTGTATCGTTTCTTCTTGTGGTCGGGTCTTCTTCTTGTATCGGGTCTTCTTCTAGTATCTGGTCTTCTTCTTGTGGTCGGGTCTTCTTCTTGTGGTCAGGTCTTCTTCTTCTATCGGGTCTTCTTGTGGTCGGGTCTTCTTCTTGTGGTCGGGTGTTCTTCTTGTCGTCGGGTATTCTTCTTGTATCGGGTCTTCTTCTTGAGGTCGGGTCTTCTTCTTGTATTGGGTCTTCTTCTTGTATCGGGTCTTCTTCTTGTGGTCGGGTCGTCTTCTTGTGGTCGGGTCTTCTTCTTATGGTCGGGTCTTTTTCTTGTTTCGGGTCTTCTTCTTATGGTCGCTCTTCTTCTTCTATCGGGTCTTCTTCTTATATCGGGTCTTCTTCTTGTGGTCGGGTCTTCTTCTTGTGGTCGGTTCTTCTAGTTGTTGGGTCTTCTTCTTGTATCGGGTCTTCTTCTTCTAGTCGGGTCTTCTTCTTCTAGTCGGGTCTTCTTCTTCTAGTCGGGTCTTCTACTTGTGGTCGGGTCTTCTTCTTGTGGTCGGGTCTTCTTCTAGTGGTCGGGCCTTCTTCTTGTTTCCTGTCTTCTTCTTATGGTCAGGCTTTCTTGTTTCGGGTCTTCTTCTTGTGGTCAAGTCTTCTTTTTGTGGTCGGGTCTTCTTCTTGTATCGAGTCTTCTTCTTGTGGTCGGGTCTTCTTCTTGTATCGGATCTTCTTGTTTTCGGGTCTTCTTCTAGTCGTCGGGTCTTCTTCTTGTCGTCGGGTATTCTTCTTGGATCGGTTCTTCTTCTTGTGATCGGGTCTTCTTCTTGTGGTCGGATCTTTTTCTTGTATCGGGTCTTCTTTTTGTGGTCGGGTCTTCTTCTTGTGATCAGTTCTTCTTCTTGTATAGGGTCTTCTTCTTGTATCGGGACTTCTTGCGGCATCGGGTCTTCTTATATCGGGTCTTCTTCTTGTGGTCGGGTCTCCTTCTTGTATTGGGACTTCTTCTTTTATCCGGTCTTCTTCTTGTGGTCGGGTCTTCTTCTTGTGGTCGGGTCTTCTTTTTGTGGTCGGGTCTTCTTCTTGTGGTTGGGTCTTCTTCTTGTTGTCGGGTCTTCTTCTTGTATCGGGTCTTCTTCTTATATCGGGTCTTCAACTTGTATCGGATATTCTTCTTGTGGTCGGGTCTTCTTCTTGTGGTCGGTTCTTCTTCTTGTATCGGGACTTCTTCTTGTATCGGGTCTTCTTCTTGTGGTCGGGTCTTCTTCTTGTTGTCGGGTCTTCTTCTTGTGGTCCGGTTTTCTTCTTGTATCAGGTCTTCTTGTGGCCGGGTCTTTTTCTTGTGGTCGGGTATTCTTCTTGTGGTCGGGTCATTTTCTTGTGGTCGAGTCTTCTTCTTGTATCAGGTCTTCTTCTTGTAACGGGTCTTCTTCTTGTGGTCGGGTTTTCTTCTTGTGGTCGGGTATTCTTCTTGTATTTAGTTATCTTCTTGTGGTCGGGTCTTCTTCTTGTGGTCGGGTCTTCTTCTTGTATCGGGTTTTCTTCTTGTGGTTGGGTCTTCTTCTTGTGGTTGGGTCTTCTTCTTGTGGTCGGGTCTTCTTCTTGTGGTTGGGTCTTCTTCTTGTATCGGGTCTTCTTCTTGTGGTCGGGTCTTCTTCTTGTATCGGGTCTTCTTCTTGTATCGGGTCTTCTTCTTGTATCGGGACTTCTTCTTGTGGTCGGGTCTTCTTCTTGTATCGGGTCTTCTTCTTGTGGTCGGTTCTTCTTCTTGTATCGGGTCTTCTTCTTGTGGTCGGGTCTTCTTGTGGTCGGGTCTTCTTCCTGTGGTCGGGTCTTCTTCTTGCGGCATCGGGTCTTCTTGTGGTCGGGTCTTCTTCTTGTTCTCGGGTCTTCTTCTTGTGTTCGGGTCTTCTTCTTCTATCGGGTCTTCTTGTATCGGGTCTTCTTCTTGTATCGGGTCTTCTTCTTGTGGTCGGGTCTTCTTCTTGTGGTCGGGTCTTCTTCTTGTGTTCGGGACTTCTTCTTGTATCGGGTCTTTTTCTTGTATCGGGTCTTCTTCTTGTGGTCAGGTCTTCCTTTTGTGGTCGGGTCTTCTTCTTGTATCGGGTCTTCTTGTGGTCGGGTCTTCTTCTTGTGGTCGGGTCTTCTTCTTGAGGCATCGGGTCTTCTTGTGGTCGGGTCTTCTTCTTGTGTTCGGGTCTCCTTCTTGTATCGAGTCTCATTCTTGTATCGGGTCTTCTTCTTGTGGTAGGGTCTTCTTCTCGTGGTCGGGTCTTCTTGTATCGGGTCTTCTTCTTGTGGTCGGGTCTTCTTCTAGTGGTCTGGTCTTCTTCTAGTGGTCGGGTCTTCTTCTTGTATTGGGTCTCATCTTGTTATGGGTCTTCTTCTTGTATCGGGTCTTCTTGTATAGGGTCTTCTTCTTGTGGTCGGGTCTTCTACTTTCGGCATCGGGTCTTCTTGTGGTCGGGTCTTCTTGTGGTCTGGTCTTCTTCTTGTGGTTGGGTCTTCTTCTTGTATCATGTCTTCTACTTATGGTCGAGTCTTCTTCTTGTATTGGGTCTTCTTCTTCTGGTCTGGTCTTCTTCTTGTGGTCGGGTCTTCTTCTCGTATCGGGTTTTCTTCTTGTGGTCGTGTCTTGTTCTAGTGGTCAGTTCTTCTTCTTGCGGCATCGAGTCTTCTTGTATCGGGTCTTCTTCTTGTGGTTGGGTCTTCTTCTTGTATCGGGTCTTCTTCTTGTGGTCGGGTCCTCTTCTTGTATTCGGGTCTTCTTCTTCTGGTCGGGTCTTCTTGTGGTCGGGTCTTCTTCTTGCATCGGGTCTTCTTCTTGTGGTCGGGTCTTCTTTTTATGGTTGGGTCTTCTTCTTGTATCGGGTCTTCTTCTTGTAGTCGGGTCTTCTTCTTGTGGTCGGGTCTTCTTCTTGTATCGGGTCTTCTTCTTGTGGTTGGGTCTTCTTCTTGTTGTCGGGTCTTCTTCTTGTATCGGGTCTTCTTCTTATATCGGGTCTTCAACTTGTATCGGATATTCTTCTTGTGGTCGGGTCTTCTTCTTGTGGTCGGTTCTTCTTCTTGTATCGGGACTTCTTCTTGTATCGGGTCTTCTTCTTGTGGTCGGGTCTTCTTCTTGTTGTCGGGTCTTCTTCTTGTGGTCCGGTTTTCTTCTTGTATCAGGTCTTCTTGTGGCCGGGTCTTTTTCTTGTGGTCGGGTATTCTTCTTGTGGTCGGGTCATTTTCTTGTGGTCGATTCTTCTTCTTGTATCAGGTCTTCTTCTTGTAACGGGTCTTCTTCTTGTGGTCGGGTTTTCTTCTTGTGGTCGGGTATTTTTCTTGTATTGGGTTATCTTCTTGTGGTCGGGTCTTCTTCTTGTGGTCGGGTCTTCTTCTTGTATCGGGTTTTCTTCTTGTGGTTGGGTCTTCTTCTTGTGGTTGGGTCTTCTTCTTGTGGTCGGGTCTTCTTCTTGTGGTAGGGTCTTCTTCTTGTATTGGGTCTTCTTGTATCGGGTCTTCTTCTTGTATCGGGTCTTCTTCTTGTGGTCGGGTCTTCTTCTTGTATCGGGTCTTCTTCTTGTATCGGGTCTTCTTCTTGTATCGGGACTTCTTGTGGTCGGGTCTTCTTCTTGTATCGGGTCTTCTTCTTGTGGTCGGTTCTTCTTCTTGTATCGGGTCTTCTTCTTGTGGTCGGGTCTTCTTGTGGTCGGGTCTTCTTCCTGTGGTCGGGTCTTCTTCTTGCGGCATCGGGTCTTCTTGTGGTCGGGTCTTCTTCTTGTTCTCGGGTCTTCTTCTTGTGTTCGGGTCTTCTTCTTCTATCGGGTCTTCTTGTATCGGGTCTTCTTCTTGTATCGGGTCTTCTTCTTGTGGTCGGGTCTTCTTCTTGTGGTCGGGTCTTCTTCTTGTGTTCGGGACTTCTTCTTGTATCGGGTCTTTTTCTTGTATCGGGTCTTCTTCTTGTGGTCAGGTCTTCCTTTTGTGGTCGGGTCTTCTTCTTGTATCGGGTCTTCTTGTGGTCGGGTCTTCTTCTTGTGGTCGGGTCTTCTTCTTGAGGCATCGGGTCTTCTTGTGGTCGGGTCTTCTTCTTGTGTTCGGGTCTCCTTCTTGTATCGAGTCTCATTCTTGTATCGGGTCTTCTTCTTGTGGTAGGGTCTTCTTCTCGTGGTCGGGTCTTCTTGTATCGGGTCTTCTTCTTGTGGTCGGGTCTTCTTCTAGTGGTCTGGTCTTCTTCTAGTGGTCGGGTCTTCTTCTTGTATTGGGTCTTCATCTTGTTATGGGTCTTCTTCTTGTATCGGGTCTTCTTGTATAGGGTCTTCTTCTTGTGGTCGGGTCTTCTACTTTCGGCATCGGGTCTTCTTGTGGTCGGGTCTTCTTGTGGTCTGGTCTTCTTCTTGTGGTTGGGTCTTCTTCTTGTATCATGTCTTCTACTTATGGTCGAGTCTTCTTCTTGTATTGGGTCTTCTTCTTCTGGTCTGGTCTTCTTCTTGTGGTCGGGTCTTCTTCTCGTATCGGGTTTTCTTCTTGTGGTCGTGTCTTGTTCTAGTGGTCAGTTCTTCTTCTTGCGGCATCGAGTCTTCTTGTATCGGGTCTTCTTCTTGTGGTTGGGTCTTCTTCTTGTATCGGGTCTTCTTCTTGTGGTCGGGTCCTCTTCTTGTATTCGGGTCTTCTTCTTCTGGTCGGGTCTTCTTGTGGTCGGGTCTTCTTCTTGCATCGGGTCTTCTTCTTGTGGTCGGGTCTTCTTCTTATGGTTGGGTCTTCTTCTTGTATCGGGTCTTCTTCTTGTAGTCGGGTCTTCTTCTTGTGGTCGGGTCTTCTTCTTGTATCGGGTCTTCTTCTTGTGGTTGGGTCTTCTTCTTGTGGTCGGGTCTTCTTCTTGTATCGGGTCTTCTTCTTGTGGTTGGGTCTTCTTCTTGTGGTCGGGTCTTCTTCTTGTATCGGGTCTTCTTCTTGAGGTCGGGTCTTCTTCTTATATCGGGTCTTCTTCTTGTGGTCGGGTCTTTTTCTTGTATTGGGTCTTCTACTTGTATCGGGTCTTCTTCTTGTGGTCAGGTCTTCCTCTTGTGGTCGGGTCTTCTTCTTGTATCGGGTCTTCTTGAGGTCGGGTCTTCTTCTTGTGGTCGGGTCTTCTTCTTGAGGCATCGGGTCTTCTTGTGGTCGGGTCTTCTTCTTGTGGTCGGGTCTTCTTCTTGTATTGAGTCTTATTCTTGTATCGGGTCTTCTTCTTGTGGTCGGGTCTTCTTGTGGTCGGGTCTTCTTGTATCGGTTCTTCTTCTTGTGGTCGGGTCTTCTTCTAGTGGTCGGGTCTTCTTCTTGTATCGGGTCTTCTTCTTTTGGTCGGGTCTTCTTCTTGTATCGGGTCTTCTTCTTGTGGTCGGGTCTTCTTCTTGTTTCGGGTCTTCTTCTTGTGGTCGGGTCTTCTTCTTGTATCGGGTCTTCTTCTTTTGGTCGGGTCTTCTTCTTTTGGTCGGGTCTTCTTCTTGTATCGGGTCTTCTTCTTGTGGTCGGGTCTTCATCTTTTATCGGGTCTTCTTGTTTTCGGGTCTTCTTCTTGTGGTCGGGTCTTCTTCTTGTCGTCCGGTATTCGTCTTGTATCGGTTCTTCTTCTTGTGGTCAAGTCTTCCTCTTGTGGTTGGGTCTTCTTCTTGTATCGGGTCTTCTTCTTGTATCGGGACTTCTTCTTGCGGCATCGGGTCTTCTTGTATCGGGTCTTCTTCTTGTGGTCGGGTCTTCTTCTTGTATCGGAACTTCTTCTTGTATCAGGTCTTCTTCTTGTGGTCGGGTCTTCTTCTTGTGGTCGGGTCTTCTTCTTGTGGTCAGGTCTTCTTCTTGTGGTCGGGTCTTCTTCTTGTGGTCTGGTCTTCTTCTTGTATTGGGTCTTCTTCTTGTATCGGGTCTTCTTCTTGTGGTTGGGTCTTCTTCTTGTGGTCGCGTCTTCTTCTTGTATCTGGTCTACTTCTTGTGGTCGGATCTTCTTCTTATGGTCGGGTCTTCTTCTTGTATCGGGTCTTCATGTAGTCGGTTCTTCTTCTTGTGGTCGGATCTTCTTCTTTTTGTCGGGTCTTCTTCTTGTAGCGGGTCTTCTTCTTGTGCTCGGGTCTTCTTCTTGTGGTCGGGTCTTCTTCTTGCATTGGGTTTTCTTCTGGTCATCGGGTCTACTTATTGTGGTCGGGTCTTCTTCTTGTGGTAGGGTCTTCTTCTTGTATCGGGTCTTCTTTTTGTGGCCGGGTCTTCTTCTTGTGGTCGGGTCTTCTTCTTGTGGTCGGGTCTTCTTCTTGTGGTCGGGTCTTCTTCTTGTATCGGGTCTTCTTCTTGTTGTCCGGTCTTCTTCTAGTGGTCGGGTCTTCTTCTTGTATCGGGTCGTCTTCTTGTTATGAGTCTTCTTCTTGTATTGGGTCTTCTTCTTGTATAGGGTCTTCTTCTTGTGGTCGGGTCTTCTACTTTCGGCATCGGGTCTTCTTGTGGTCGGGTCTTCTTCTTGTGGTCGGGTCTTCTTCTTGTGGTCTGGTCTTCTTCTTGTGGTTGGGTCTTCTTCTTGTATCGGGTCTTCTACTTATGGTCGGGTCTTCTTCTTGTAGTCGGGTCTTCTTCTTGTATCGGGTCTTCTTCTTGTATCGGGTCTTCTTCATGTGGTCTGGTCTTCTTCTTGTGGTCGGTTTTTCTTGTGGTCGGGTCTTCTTCTTGTATCGGGTCTTCTTCTTGTATTGGGTCTTCTTCTTCTGGTCTGGTCTTCTTCTTGTGGTCGGGTCTTCTTCTTGTATCGGGCTTTCTTCTTGTGGTCGGGTCTTCTTCTTGTGGTCAGTTCTTCTTCTTGCAGCATCGAGTCTTCTTGTATCGGGTCTTCTTCTTGTGGTTGGGTCTTCTTCTTCTATCGGGTCTTCTTCTTGTGGTCGGGTCTTCTTCTTGTGTTCGGGTCTTCTACTTCTGGTCGGGTCTTCTTCTTGTGGTCGGGTCTTCTTCTTGCATCGGGTCTTCTTCTTGTGGTCGGGTCTTCTTCTTATGGTTGGGTCTTCTTCTTGTATCGGGTCTTCATCTTGTGGTCGGGTCTTCTTCTTGTGGTCGGATCTTCTTCTTGTGGTCGGGTCTTCTTCTTGTATCGGGTCTTCTTCTTGTGGTTGGGTCTTCTTCTTGTGGTCAGGTCTTCTTCTTGTGGTCGGGTCTTCTTCTTGTATCGGGTCTTCTTCTTGTATCGGGTCTTCTTCTTGAGGTCGGGTCTTCTTCTTGTATCGGGTCTTCTTCTTGTGGTCGGGTCTTATTCTTGTATCGGGTCTTTTTCTTGTATCGGGTCTTCTTCTTGTGGTCAGGTCTTCCTTTTGTGGTCGGGTCTTCTTCTTGTATCGGGTCTTCTTGTGGTCGGGTCTTCTTCTTGTGGTCGGGTCTTCTTCTTGAGGCATCGGGTCTTCTTGTGGTCGGGTCTTCTTCTTGTGGTCGGGTCTTCTTCTTGTATCGAGTCTTATTCTTGTATCGGGTCTTCTTCTTGTGGTCGGGTCTTCTTCTTGTGGTCGGGTCTTCTTGTATCGGGTCTTCTTCTTGTGGTCGGGTCTTCTTCTAGTGGTTGGGTCTTCTAGTGGTCGGGTCTTCTTCTTGTATTGGGTCTTCTTCTTGTTATGGGTCTTCTTGTATCGGGTCTTCTTGTATAGTGTCTTCTTCTTGTGGTCGGGTCTTCTACTTTCGGCATCGGGTCTTCTTGTGGTCGGGTCTTCTTCTTGTGGTTGGGTCTTCTTGTGGTCTGGTCTTCTTCTTGTGGTTGGGTCTTCTTCTTGTATCATGTCTTCTACTTATGGTCGGGTCTTCTTCTTGTATTGGGTCTTCTTCTTCTGGTCTGGTCTTCTTCTTGTGGTCGGGTCTTCGTCTTGTATCGGGTTTTCTTCTTGTGGTCGGGTCTTCTTCTTGTGGTCAGTACTTCTTCTTGCGGCATCGAGTCTTCTTGTATCGGGTCTTCTTCTTGTGGTTGGGTCTTTTTCTTGTATCGGGTCTTCTTCTTGTGTTCGGGTCTTCTTCTTCTGGTCGGGTCTTCTTGTGGTCGGGTCTTCTTCTTGCATCGGGTCTTCTTCTTGTCGTCGGGTCTTCTTCTTATGGTTGGGTCTTCTTCTTGTATCGGGTCTTCTTCTTGTGGTCGGGTCTTCTTCTTGTGGTCGGGTCTTCTTCTTGTATCGGGTCTTCTTCTTGTGGTTGGGTCTTCTTCTTGTGGTCGGGTCTTCTTCTTGTATCGGGTCTTCTTCTTGTGGTCGGGTCTTCTTCTTGTGGTCGGGTCTTCTTCTAGTATCGGGTCTTCTTCTTGTGGTTGGGTCTTCTTCTTGTGGTCGGGTCTTCTTCTTGTATCGGGTCTTCTTCTTGAGGTCGGGTCTTCTTCTTATATCGGGTCTTCTTGTTGTGGTCGGTTCTTTTTCTTGTATTGGGTCTTCTACTTGTATCGGGTCTTCTTCTTGTGGTCAGGTCTTCCTCTTGTGGTCGGGTCTTCTTCTTGTATCGGGTCTTCTTGAGGTCGGGTCTTCTTCTTGTGGTCGGGTCTTCTTCTTGAGGCATCGGGTCTTCTTGTGGTCGGGTCTTCTTCTTGTGGTCGGGTCTTCTTCTTGTATTGAGTCTTATTCTTGTATCGGGTCTTCTTCTTGTGGTCGGGTCTTCTTCTTGTGGTCGGGTCTTCTTGTATCGGGTCTTCTTCTTGTGGTCGGGTCTTCTTCTAGTGGTCGGGTCTTCTTCTTGTATCGGGTCTTCTTCTTGTTATGGGTCTTCTTCTTGTATCGGGTCTTCTTCTTGTATAGGGTCTTCTTCTTGTGGTCGGGTCTTCTACTTTCGGCATCGGGTCTTCTTGTGGTCGGGTCTTCTTCTTGTGGTCGGGTTTTCTTCTTGTGGTCTGGTCTTCTTGTGGTTGGGTCTTCTTCTTGTATCGGGTCTTCTTCTTATGGTCGGGTCTTCTTCTTGTAGTCGGGTCTTCTTCTTGTATCGGGTCTTCTTCTTGTATCGGGTCTTCTTCATGTGGTCTGGTCTTCTTCTTGTGGTCGGTTTTTCTTGTGGCCGGGTCTTCTTGTATCGGGTCTTCTTCTTGTATCGGGTCTTCTTCTTGTGGTCTGGTCTTCTTCTTGTGGTCGGGTCTTCTTCTTGTATCGGGTTTTCTTCTTGTGGTTGGTTCTTCTTCTTGTGGTCAGTTCTTCTTGCGGCATCGAGTCTTCTTGTATCGGGTATTATTCTTGTGTTTGGGTCTTCTTCTTGTGGTTGGGTCTTCTTGTATCGGGTCTTCTTCTAGTGGTCGGGTCTTCTTCTTGTGTTCGGGTCTTTTTCTTGTGGTCGGGTCTTCTTCTTGTGGTCGGGTCTTCTTCTTGTGGTCGGGTCTTCTTCTTATGGTTGGGTCTTCTTCTTGTATCGGGTCTTCTTCTTGTGGTCGGGTCTTCTTATTGTGGTCGGGTCTTCTTCTTGTATCGGGTCTTCTTCTTGTGGTTGGTTCTTCTTCTTTTGGTCGGGTCTTCTTCTTGTGGTCGGGCCTTCTTCTTGTATCGGGTCTTCTTCTTGTATCGGGTCTTCTTCTTAAGGTCGGGTCTTATTCTTGTATCGGGTCTTCTTCTTGTATCGGGTCTTCTTGTGGTCGGGTCTTCTTCTTGTGGTCGGGTCTTCTTCTTGAGGCATCGGGTCTTCTTGTGGTCGGGTCTTCTTCTTGTGGTCAGGTCTTCTTCTTGTGGTCGGGTCTTCTTCTTGTATCGAGTCTTATTCTTGTATCGGGTCTTCTTCTTGTGGTCGGGTCTTCTTCTTGTGGTCGGGTCTTCTCGTTGTATCGGGTCTTCTTCTTGTATCGGGTCTTCTTCTTGTGTTCGGGTCTTCTTCTTTTGGTCGGGTCTTCTTCTTCTGTCGGGTCTTCTTCTTGTATCGGGTATTCTTCTTGTGGTCGGGTTTTCTTCTTGTGGTCGTGTCTTCTTCTTGCGGCATCGGGTCTTCATCTTGTGGTCGGGTCTTCTTCTAGTGGTCGGGTCTTCTTCTTGTTTCGGGTCTTCTTCTTCTTGTCGGGTCTTCTTCTTGTATCGGGTCTTCTTCTTGTGGTCGGGTCTTCTTCTTGTGATCGGTTCTTCTTCTTGTATCGGGACTTCTTCTTGTATCGGGTCTTCTTCTTGTGGTCGGGTCTTGTTCTTGTGGTCGGGTCTTCTTTTTGTGGTCGGGTCTTCTTCTTGTGGTCGGGTCTTCTTCTTGTTGTCGGGTCTTCTTCTTGTATTGGTCTTCTTCTTGTATCGGGTCTTCTACTTGTATCGGATATTCTTCTTGTGGTCGGGTCTTCTTCTTGTGGTCGGTTCTTCTTCTTGTATCGGGACTTCTTCTTGTATCGGGTCTTCTTATAGTGGTCGGGTCTTCTTGTTTAGGGTCTTCTTCTTCTTGTCGGGTCTTCTTCTTGTATCGGGTCTTCTTCTTGTGGTCGGGTCTTCTTCTTGTGGTCGGGTCTTCTTGTATCGGGTCTTCTTCTTGTGGTTGGGTCTTCTTCTTGTGGTCGGGTCTTCTTCTTGTATCGGGTCTTCTTCTTGAGGTCGGGACTTCTTCTTATATCGGGTCTTCTTCTTGTGGTCGGGTCTTTTTCTTGTATTGGGTCTTCTACTTGTATCGGTTCTTCTTCTTGTGGTCAGGTCTTCCTCTTGTGGTCGGGTCTTCTTCTTGTATCGGGTCTTCTTGAGGTCGGGTCTTCTTCTTGTGGTCGGGTTTTCTTCTTGAGGCATCGGGTCTTCTTGTGGTCGGGTCTTCTTCTTGTGGTCGGGTCTTCTTCTTGTATTGAGTCTTATTCTTGTATCGGGTCTTCTTCTTGTGGTCGGGTCTTCTTCTTGTGGTCGGGTCTTCTTGTATCGGGTCTTCTTCTTGTGGTCGGGTCTTCTTCTAGTGGTCGGGTCTTCTTCTTGTATCGGGTCTTCTTCTTGTTATGGGTCTTCTTCTTGTATCGGGTCTTCTTCTTGTATAGGGTCTTCTTCTTGTGGTCGGGTCTTCTACTTTCGGCATCGGGTCTTCTTGTGGTCGGGTCTTCTTCTTGTGGTCGGGTTTTCTTCTTGTGGTCTGGTCTTCTTGTGGTTGGGCCTTCTTCTTGTATCGGGTCTTCTTCTTATGGTCGGGTCTTCTTCTTGTAGTCGGGTCTTCTTCTTGTATCGGGTCTTCTTCTTGTATCGGGTCTTCTTCATGTGGTCTGGTCTTCTTCTTGTGGTCGGTTTTTCTTGTGGTCGGGTCTTCTTGTATCGGGTCTTCTTCTTGTATCGGGTCTTCTTCTTGTATCGGGTTTTCTTCTTGTGGTCGGGTCTTCTTCTTGTGGTCAGTTCTTCTTGCGGCATCGAGTCTTCTTGTATCGGGTATTCTTCTTGTGTTTGGGTCTTCTTCTTGTGGTTGGGTCTTCTTGTATCGGGTCTTCTTCTAGTGGTCGGGTCTTCTTCTTGTGTTCGGGTCTTCTTCTTGTGGTCGGGTCTTCTTCTTGTGGTCGGGTCTTCTTCTTGTATCGGGTCTTCTTCTTGTGGTCGGGTCTTCTTCTTATGGTTGGGTCTTCTTCTTGTATCGGGTCTTCTTCTTGTGGTCGGGTCTTCTTATTGTGGTCGGGTCTTCTTCTTGTATCGGGTCTTCTTCTTATGGTTGGGTCTTCTTCTTGTGGTCGAGTCTTCTTGTGGTCGGGCCTTTTTCTTGTATCGGGTCTTCTTCTTAAGGTCGGGTCTTATTCTTGTATCGGGTCTTCTTCTTGTATCGGGTCTTCTTGTGGTCGGGTCTTCTTCTTGTGGTCGGGTCTTCTTCTTGAGGCATCGGGTCTTCTTGTGGTCGGGTCTTCTTCTTGTGGTCAGGTCTTCTTCTTGTGGTCGGGTCTTCTTCTTGTATCGAGTCTTATTCTTGTATCGGGTCTTCTTCTTGTGGTCGGGTCTTCTTCTTGTGGTCGGGTCTTCTTGTATCGGGTCTTCTTCTTGTGGTCGGGTCTTCTTCTAGTGGTCGGGTCTTCTTCTTGTATCGGGTCTTCTTCTTGTTATGGGTCTTCTTCTTGTATCGGGTCTTCTTCTTGTATAGGGTCTTCTTCTTGTGGTCGGGTCTTCTACTTTCGGCATCGGGTCTTCTTGTGGTCGGGTCTTCTTCTTGTGGTCGGGTTTTCTTCTTGTGGTCTGGTCTTCTTGTGGTTGGGTCTTCTTCTTGTATCGGGTCTTCTTCTTATGGTCGGGTCTTCTTGTTGTAGTCGGGTCTTCTTCTTGTATCGGGTCTTCTTCTTGTATCGGGTCTACTTCATGTGGTCTGGTCTTCTTCTTGTGGTCGGTTTTTCTTGTGGCCGGGTCTTCTTGTATCGGGTCTTCTTCTTGTATCGGGTCTTCTTCTTGTGGTCTGGTCTTCTTCTTGTGGTCGGGTCTTCTTCTTGTATCGGGTTTTCTTCTTGTGGTCGGGTCTTCTTCTTGTGGTCAGTTCTTCTTGCGGCATCGAGTCTTCTTGTATCGGGTATTATTCTTGTGTTTGGGTCTTCTTCTTGTGGTTGGGTCTTCTTGTATCGGGTCTTCTTCTAGTGGTCGGGTCTTCTTCTTGTGTTCGGGTCTTTTTCTTGTGGTCGGGTCTTCTTCTTGTGGTCGGGTCTTCTTCTTGTATCAGGTCTTCTTCTTGTGGTCGGGTCTTCTTCTTATGGTTGGGTCTTCTTCTTGTGGTCGGGTCTTCTTATTGTGGTCGGGTCTTCTTCTTGTATCGGGTCTTCTTCTTGTGGTTGGTTCTTCTTCTTGTGGTCGGGTCTTCTTCTTGTGGTCGGGCCTTCTTCTTGTATCGGGTCTTCTTCTTGTATCGGGTCTTCTTCTTAAGGTCAGGTCTTATTCTTGTATCGGGTCTTCTTCTTGTATCGGGTCTTCTTGTGGTCGGGTCTTCTTCTTGTGGTCGGGTCTTCTTCTTGAGGCATCGGGTCTTCTTGTGGTCGGGTCTTCTTCTTGTGGTCAGGTCTTCTTCTTGTGGTCAGGTCTTCTTCTTGTATCGAGTCTTATTCTTGTATCGGGTCTTCTTCTTGTGGTCGGGTCTTCTTTTTGTGGTCGGGTCTTCTCGTTGTATCGGGTCTTCTTCTTGTATCGGGTCTTCTTCTTGTGCTCGGGTCTTCTTCTTTTGGTTGGGTCTTTTTCTTGTGTCGGGTCTTCTTCTTGTATCGGGTATTCTTCTTGTGGTCGGGTTTTCTTCTTGTGGTCGTGTCTTCTTCTTGCGACATCGGGTCTTCATCTTGTGGTCGGGTCTTCTTCTAGTGGTCGGGTCTTCTTCTTGTTTCGGGTCTTCTTCTTCTTGTCGGGTCTTCTTCTTGTATCGGGTCTTCTTCTTGTGGTCGGGTCTTCTTCTTGTGATCGGTTCTTCTTCTTGTATCGGGTCTTCTTCTTGTGGTCGGGTCTTGTTCTTGTGGTCGGGTCTTCTTTTTGTGGTCGGGTCTTCTTCTTGTGGTCGGGTCTTCTTCTTGTTGTCGGGTCTTCTTCTTGTATTGGTCTTCTTCTTGTATCGGGTCTTCTACTTGTATCGGATATTCTTCTTGTGGTCGGGTCTTCTTCTTGTGGTCGGTTCTTCTTCTTGTATCGGGACTTCTTCTTGTATCGGGTCTTCTTATAGTGGTCGGGTCTTCTTCTTGTTTAGGGTCTTCTTCTTCTTGTCGGGTCTTCTTCTTGTATCGGGTCTTCTTCTTGTGGTCGGGTCTTCTTCTTGTGGTCGGGTCTTCTTGTATCGGGTCTTCTTCTTGTGGTTGGGTCTTCTTCTTGTGGTCGGGTCTTCTTCTTGTATCGGGTCTTTTTCTTGAGGTCGGGACTTCTTATATCGGGTCTTCTTCTTGTGGTCGGGTCTTTTTCTTGTATTGGGTCTTCTACTTGTATCGGTTCTTCTTCTTGTGGTCAGGTCTTCCTCTTGTGGTCGGGTCTTCTTCTTGTATCGGGTCTTCTTGAGGTCGGGTCTTCTTCTTGTGGTCGGGTCTTCTTCTTGAGGCATCGGGTCTTCTTGTGGTCGGGTCTTCTTCTTTGTTCGGGTCTTCTTCTTGTATTGAGTCTTATTCTTGTATCGGGTCTTCTTCTTGTGGTCGGGTCTTCTTCTTGTGGTCGGGTCTTCTTGTATCGGGTCTTCTTCTTGTGGTCGGGTCTTCTTCTAGTGGTCGGGTCTTCTTCTTGTATCGGGTCTTCTTCTTGTTATGGGTCTTCTTCTTGTATCGGGTCTTCTTCTTGTATAGGGTCTTCTTCTTGTGGTCGGGTCTTCTACTTTCGGCATCGGGTCTTCTTGTGGTCGGGTCTTCTTCTTGTGGTCGGGTTTTCTTCTTGTGGTCTGGTCTTCTTGTGGTTGGGCCTTCTTCTTGTATCGGGTCTTCTTCTTATGGTCGGGTCTTCTTCTTGTAGTCGGGTCTTCTTCTTGTATCGGGTCTTCTTCTTGTATCGGGTCTTCTTCATGTGGTCTGGTCTTCTTCTTGTGGTCGGTTTTTCTTGTGGTTGGGTCTTCTTGTATCGGGTCTTCTTCTTGTATCGGGTCTTCTTCTTGTGGTCTGGTCTTCTTCTTGTGGTCGGGTCTTCTTCTTGTATCGGGTTTTCTTCTTGTGGTCGGGTCTTCTTCTTGTGGTCAGTTCTTCTTGCGGCATCGAGTCTTCTTGTATCGGGTATTCTTCTTGTGTTTGGGTCTTCTTCTTGTGGTTGGGTCTTCTTGTATCGGGTCTTCTTCTAGTGGTCGGGTCTTCTTCTTGTGTTCAGGTCTTCTTCTTGTGGTCGGGTCTTCTTCTTGTGGTCGGGTCTTCTTCTTGTATCGGGTCTTCTTCTTGTGGTCGGGTCTTCTTCTTATGGTTGGGTCTTCTTCTTGTATCGGGTCTTCTTCTTGTGGTCGGGTCTTCTTATTGTGGTCGGGTCTTCTTCTTGTATCGGGTCTTCTTCTTGTGGTTGGGTCTTCTTCTTGTGGTCGGGTCTTCTTGTGGTCGGGCCTTCTTCTTGTATCGGGTCTTCTTCTTAAGGTCGGGTCTTATTCTTGTATCGGGTCTTCTTCTTGTATCGGGTCTTCTTGTGGTCGGGTCTTCTTCTTGTGGTCGGGTCTTCTTCTTGATGCATCGGGTCTTCTTGTGGTCGGGTCTTCTTCTTGTGGTCGGGTCTTCTTCTTGTGGTCGGGTCTTCTTCTTGTATCGAGTCTTATTCTTGTATCGGGTCTTCTTCTTGTGGTCGGGTCTTCTTCTTGTGGTCGGGTCTTCTCGTTGTATCGGGTCTTCTTCTTGTATCGGGTCTTCTTCTTGTGTTCGGGTCTTCTTCTTGTGGTCGGGTCTTCTTCTTGTGTCGGGTCTTCTTCTTGTATCGGGTATTCTTCTTGTGGTCGGGTTTTCTTCTTGTGGTCGTGTCTTCTTCTTGCGGCATCGGGTCTTCATCTTGTGGTCGGGTCTTCTTCTAGTGGTCGGGTCTTCTTCTTGTTTCGGGCCTTGTTCTTCTTGTCGGGTCTTCTTCTTGTATCGGGTCTTCTTCTTGTGGTCGGGTCTTCTTCTTGTGATCGGTTCTTCTTCTTGTATCGGGACTTCTTCTTGTATCGGGTCTTCTTCTTGTGGTCGGGTCTTGTTCTTGTGGTCGGGTCTTCTTTTTGTGGTCGGGTCTTCTTCTTGTGGTCGGGTCTTCTTCTTGTTGTCGTGTCTTCTTCTTGTATTGGTCTTCTTCTTGTATCGGGTCTTCTACTTGTATCGGATATTGTTCTTGTGGTCGGGTCTTCTTCTTGTGGTCGGGTCTTCTTCTTGTATCGGGACTTCTTCTTGTATCGGGTCTTCTTATAGTGGTCGGGTCTTCTTCTTGTGGACTTGTCTTCTTCTTGTGGTCCGGTTTTCTTCTTGTGGTCGGGTCGTTTTCTTGTGGTCAGGTCTTCTTCTTGTATCATGTCTTCTTCTTGTAACGGGTCTTCTTCTTGTGGTCGGGTCTTCTTCTTGTGGTCGGGTTATCTTCTTGTATCGGGTTATCTTCTTGTATCGGGTTATCTTCTTGTGGTCGGGTCTTCTTCTTGTGGTCGGGTCTTCTTCTTGTATCGGGTCTTCTTCTTGTGGTCGGGTCTTCTTCTTGTGGTCGGGTCTTCTTCTTGTCGTCGGGTATTCTTCTTGTATCGGGTCTTCTTCTTGTGATCGGGTCTTCTTCTTGTATCGGGTCTTCTTCTTGTATCGGGTCTTCCTCTTGTGGTCGGGTCTTCTTCTTGTGGTCGGTTCTTCTAGTGGTCGGGTCTTCTTCTTGTATCGGGTCTTCTTCTTCAAGTCGGGTTTTCTTCTTGTGGTCGGGTCTTCTTGCGGCATCGGGTCTACTTCTTGTGGTCGGGTCTTCTTCTAGTGGTCGCGTCTTCTTCTTGTTTCGGGTCTTCTTCTTGTGGTCGGGTCTTCTTCTTGTATCGGGTCTTCTTCTTATGGTCGGGTCTTCTTCTTATGGTCGAGTCTTCTTCTTGTATCGGGTCTTCTTCTTGTGGTCGGGTCTTCATCTTTTATGGGGTCTTCTTGTTTTCGGGTCTTCTTCTTGTGGTCAGGTCTTCTTCTTGTCGTCGGGTATTCGACTTGTATCGGTTCTTCTTCTTGTGGTCGGGCCTTCTTCTTGTGGTCGGGTCTTTTTCTTGTATCGGGTCTTCTTCTTATGGTCGGGTCTTCTTCTTGTGGTTGGGTCTTCTTCTTGTATCGGGTCTTCTTCTTGTATCGGAGCTTCTTCTTGTATCAGGTCTTCTTCTTGTGGTCGGGTCTTCTTCTTGTGGTTGGGTCTTCTTCTTGTGGTCAGGTCTTCTTCTTGTGGTCGGGTCTTCTTGTATGGGGTTTTCTTCTTGTCGTCAGGTCTTCTTATTGTGGTCGGGTCTTCTTCTTGCATCGGGTCTTCTTCTTGTGGTTGGGTCTTCTTCTTGTGGTCGGGTCTTCTTCTTGTTTCGGGTCTTCTTCTTGTATCGAGTCTTCTTCTTGTGGTCGGGTCTTCTTCTTGTGGTCGGGTTATCTTCTTGTATCGGGTTATCTTCTTGTGGTCGGGTCTTTATTTTTGTGGTCGGGTCTTCTTCTTGCATCGGGTCTTCTTCTTGTATCGGGTCTTCTTCTTGTGGTCAGGTCTTCTTCTTGTCATAGAAACATAGAATCATAGAATGGTAGAGTTGGAAGGGACCTCTTGGGTCATCTGGTCCAACCCTCTGCTCAAAGCAGGATTCACTAAATCATCTCAGACAGATTTCTGTCCATCCTCTGTTTGAAGACGTCCATTGAAGGGGAACTCACCACCTCTCGTGGCAGCCTGTTCCACTCATTGATCACCTTCACTGTCAAAAAGTTTTTTCTAATATCTAATCTGTGTCTCCTCCCATTTAGTTTCATCCCATTGCTTATAGTCTTTCCTTGTGCAAATGAGAATAAAGATGATCCTTCTACAATGTGACAGCCCTTGACATATTTGTAGACAGCTATTAAGTCTCCTCTCAGTCTTCTTTTTTGCAAGCTAAACATTCCCAAATCCTGCAACCGTTCCTCATAGGACATGGTTTGCAGACCAGTCACCATTCTGGTCGCTCTTCTCTGAACTTGTCGTCGGGTATTCTTCTTGTATCGGGTCTTCTTCTTGTGGTCGGGTCTTCTTCTTGTATCGGGTCTTCTTCTTGTATCGGGTCTTCTTCTTGTGGTCGGGTCTTCTTCTTGTGGTCGGTTCTTCTAGTGGTCGGGTCTTCTTCTTGTATCGGGTCTTCTTCTTCAAGTCGGGTTTTCTTCTTGTGGTCGGGTCTTCTTGCGGCATCGGGTCTACTTCTTGTGGTCGGGTCTTCTAGTGGTCGGGTCTTCTCATTGTGGTCGGGTCTTCTTCTTGTGGTCGGGTCTTCTTTTAGTGATCGGGTCTTCTTCTTGTATCGGGTCTTCTTCTTGTTTCGGGTCTTCTTCTTGTATCGGGTCTTCTTCTTGCATCGGGTGGTCTTCTTGTGGTTGGGTCTTCTTCTTGTGGTCTGTTCTACTTCTTGTGGTCGGGTCTTCTTCTTGTGGTCGGGTCTTGTTCTTGTGGTCGGGTCTTCTTCTAGTATCGGGTCTTCTTCTTGTATCGGGTCTTCTTCTTGTGGTCCGGTCTTCTTCTTGTGGTCGGGTCTTCTTCTTGTGGTTGGGTCTTCTACTAGTGGTCGGGTCTTCTTCTTGTATCACGTCTTCTTGTTTCGGGTCTTCTTCTTGTTTCAGGTCTTCTTCTTGAATCGGGTCTTCTTCTTGTGGTCGGATCTTCATCTTGTATCGGGTCTTCTTCTGGTATCGGGTCTTCTTGTGGTCGGGTCTTCTTCTTGTGGTGGGGTCTCCTTCTTGTGGTCGGGTCTTTTTCTTGTGGTCGGGTCTTCTTCTTGTATCGGGTCTTCTTCTTGTGGTTGGGTCTTCTTCTACTATCGGGTCTTCTTCTTGTGGTCGGGTCTTCTTCTTGTGGTCGGGTTTTCTTCTTGTCGTCGGTTCTTCTTCTTGTATTGGGTCTCCTTTTTGTGGTTGGGTCTTCTTCTTGTGGTCCGGTCTTCTTCTTGTGGTCCGGTCTTCTTCTTGTCGTCGGGTCTTCTTCTTGTATCGGATCTTCTACTTGTATCGGGTCTTCTTCTTGTAGTCGGGTCTTCTTCTTGTGGTCGGGTCTTCTTCATGTATCGGGTCTTCTTCCTGTGGTCGGGTCTTCTTCTTGTATCGGGTCTTCTTCTTGTGGTCGGGTTATCTTATAGTGGTCGGGTCTTCTTCTTGTATTGGGTCTTCTACTTGTGGTCGGGTCTTCTTCTTGTGGTGGGGTCTTCTTCTTGTGGTCGGGTCTTCTTCTTGTGGTCTCGTCTTCTTCTTGTATCGGGTCTTCTTCTTGTGGTTGGGTCTTCTTCTCGTATCGGGTTTTCTTCTTGTGGTCGGGTCTTCTTCTTGTGGTCGGGTCTTCTACTAGTGGACGGGTCTTCTTCTTGTATCGGGTCTTCTTCTTGTGGTTGGGTCTTCTTCTTCTATCGGGTCTTCTTCTTGCGGTCGGGTCTACTACTAGTGGATTGGTCTTCTTTTTGTATCGGGTCTTCTTCTTGTATCGGGTCTTCTTCTTGTTTCGGGTCTTCTTATTGTTTCGGGTCTTCTTCTTGTATCGGGTCTTCTTGTTGTGGTCGGGTCTTCTTGTATCGGGTCTTCTTCTTGTATCGGGTCTTCTTCTTGTGGTCGGGTCTTCTTCTTGTGGTGGGGTCTTCTTCTTGTGGTCGGGTCTTCTTCTTGTGGTCGGGTCTTCTTCCTGTATCGGGTCTTCTTCTTGTGGTTGGGTCTTCTTCTTGTATCAGGTCTTCTTCTTGAATCGGGTCTTCTACTTGTGGTCAGGTCTTCTTGTTGTTGTGGTGTCTTCTTCTTGTGGTCTGGTCTTCTGCTTGTGGTCGGGTGATCTTCTTGTATCGGATCTTCTTCTTGTGGTCGGGTCTTCTTCTTGTGGTCGGGTCTTCTCCTTGTGGTCAGGTCTTCTTCTTGTGGTCGGGTCTTCTACTAGTGGACGCGCCTTCTTCTTTTATCGGGTCTTCTTCTTGTATCGGGTATTCTTCTTTTATCCGGTCTTCTTGTATCGGGTATTCTTCTTGTTTCGGGTCTTCTTCTTGTATCAGGTCTTCTTCTTGTGATTGGGTCTTCTTCTTGTATCGGGTCTTCTTCTTGTATCGGGTCTTCTTCTTGTGGTCGGGTCTTCTTCTTGTGGTAGGGTTTTCTTCTTGTATCGGGTCTTCTTCTTGTATCGGGTCTTCTTCTTGTGGTCGGGTCTTCTTCTTGTGGTCGGGTCTTCTTGTTTCGGGTCTTCTTCTTGTATCGGGTCTTCTTCTTGTGGTCGGGTCTTCTTCTAGTGGTCGGGTATTCTTTTTGTATCGGGTCTTCTTCTTGTGGTCGGGTCTTCTTGTGGTCGGGTCTTCTTCTTGTATCGGGTCTTCTTCTTCTGGTCGGGTCTTCTTCTTGTGTTGGGGTCTTCTTCTTGTGGTCAGGTCTTCTTCTTGTGGTCGGGTCTTCTTCTTGTATCGGGTCTTCTTCTTGTGGTTGGGTCTTCTTCTTGTATCGGGTCTTCTTCTTGTGGTCGGGTCTTCTTCTTGTGGTCGGGTCTTCTACTAGTGGACGGGTCTTCTTCTTTTATCGGGTCTTCTTCTTGTTTCGGGTCTTCTTCTTGTTTCGGGTCTTCTTCTTGTATCGGGTCTTCTTCTTGTGGTCGGGTCTTCTTCTTGTGGTCGGGTCTTCTTCTTGTATAGGGTCTTCTTCTTGTGGTCGGGTCTTCTTCTTGTGGTCGGGTCTTCTACTAGTGGACGGGTCTTCTTCTTTTATCGGGTCTTCTTCTTGTTTCGGGTCTTCTTCTTGTTTCGGGTCTTCTTCTTGTATCAGGCCTTCTTCTTGTGGTGGGGTCTTCTTCTTGTGCTCGGGTCTTCTTCTTGTGGTGGGGTCTTCTTCTTGCGGTCGGGTCTTCTTCTTGCTGTCAGGTCTTCTTCGTGTATCGGGTCTTCTTCTTGTGGTTGAGTCTTCTTCTTGTGGTCGGGTCTTCTTCTTGTGGTCGGGTCTTCTTGTTGTGGTGTCTTCTTCTTGTGGTCGGGTCTTCTGCTTGTGGTCGGTTCATCTTCTTGTATCAGGTCTTCTTCTTATGGTCGGGTCTTCTTCTTGTGGTCGGGTCTTCTTCCTATGGTCGGTTCTACTTCTTGTGGTCGGGTCTTCTACTTGTGGTCGGGTCTTCTCCTTGTGGTCGGGTCTTCTTCTTGTATTGGGTCTTCTTCTTATTTCGGGTTTTCTTCTTGTATCGGGTCTTCTTCTTGTATCGGGTCTTCTTCTTGTGGTCGGGTCTTCTTGTGGTCGGGTCTTCTTCTAGTGGACGGGTCTTCTTCTATTATCGGGTCTTCTTCTTGTATCAGGTCTTCATCTTGTTTCGGGTCTTCTTCTTGTCTCGTGTCTTCTTCTTGTATCGGGTCTTCTTCTTGTGGTCGGGTCTTCTTCTTGTATCGGGTCTTCTTCTTGTATCGGGTCTTCTTCTTGTGGTCGGGTCTTCTTCTTGTGGAGGAGTCTTCTTCTTGTGGTCGGGTCTTCTGCTTGTGATCGGGTCTTCTTCTTGTATCGGGTCTTCTTCTTGTGGTCGGGTCTTCTTGTATCGGGTCTTCTTCTTGTATCGGGTCTTCTTCTTGTGGTCGGGTTTTCTTCTTGTGGTGGAGTCTTCTTCTTGTGGTCGGGTCTTCTTCTTGTGGTCGGGTCTTCTTCTTGTTGTGGGGTCTTCTTCTTGTGGTCGGGTCTTCTGCTTGTGGTCGGGTCTTCTTCTTGTATCGGATCTTCTTGTGGTCGGGTCTTCTTCTTGTATCGGGTCTTCTTCTTGTGGTCGGGTCTTCTTCTTGTGGTCGGGTCTTCTTCTTGTATCGGGTCTTCTTCTTGTGGTCGGGTCTTCTTCTTGAATCGGGTCTTCTTCTTTTGGTCGGGTCTTCTTCTTGTATAGGGTCTTCTTCTTGTATCGGGTCTTCTTCTTGTGGTCGGGTCTTCTTCTTGTGGTCGGGTCTTCTTCTTGTATCGGGTCTTCTTCTTGTGGTTGTGCCTTCTTCTTGTTGTCCGGTCTTCTTCTTGTGGTCCGGTCTTCTTCTTGTCGTTGGGTCTTCTCCTTGTATCGTATCTACTTCTTTTATCGGGTCTTCTTCTTGTGGTCGGGTCTTCCTCTTGTGGTCGGGTCTTCTTCTTGTATCGGGTCTTCTTCTTGTGGCCGGTTCTTCTTCTTGTGGTCGGGTTTTCTTCTTGTGGTCGGGTCTTCTTCTTGTATCGGGTCTTCTTCTTGTATCGGGTCTTCTTCTTGTGGTCGGGTCTTCTTCTTGTGGTCGGGTCTTCTTCTTGTATCGGGTCTTCTTCATGTAATTGGGTCTTCTTCTTGTTGTCAGGTCTTCTTCTTGTTTCGGGTCTTCTTCTTGTATCGGGTCTTCTTCTTGTGGTCGGGTCTTCTTATAGTGGTCGGGTCTTCTTCTTGTATCGGGTCTTCTTCTTGTGGTCGGGTTTTCTTCTTGTGGTGGGGTCTTCTTCTTGTGGTCGCGTCTTCTTGTGGTCGGGTCTTCTTCTTGTATCAGGTCTTCTTCTTGTGGTCGGGTCTTCTTCTAGTGGTCGGGTCTTCTTCTTGTTTCGGGTCTTCTTCTTGTATCGGGTCATCTTCTTGTGGTCGGGTCTTCTTCTAGTGGTCGGGTCTTCTTCTTGTATCGGGTCTTCTTCTTGTATCGGGTTTTCTTCTTGTGGTCATGTCTTCTTCTTGTATCGGGTCTTCTTCTTGTGGTGGGGTCTCCTTCTTGTGGTCGGGTCTTCTTGTGGTCGGGTCTTCTTCTTGTATCGGGTCTTCTTCTTGTGGTCGCGTCTTCTTCTTGTATCGGGTCTTCTTTTGGTCGGGTCTTCTTCTTGTATAGGGTCTTATTCTTGTATCGGGTCTTCTTCTTGTGGTCGGGTCTTCTTCTTGTATCGAGTCTTCTTCTTGTATCGGGTCTTCTTCATGTGGTCGGTTCTTCTTCTTGTATCGGGTCTTCTTCTTGCGGTCGGGTCTTCTTCTTGTGGTCCGGACTTCTTCTTATGGTCGGGTCTTCTTCTTGTATCGGGTATTCTCCTTGTATCGGGTCTTCTTCTTGTGGTCGGGTCTTCTTCTTGTTGTGGGGTCTTCTTCTTGTGGTCGGGTCTTCTGCTTGTGGTCGGGTGTTCTTCTTGTATCGGATCTTCTTCTTGTGGTCGGGTCTTCTTCTTGTATCGGGTCTTCTTCTTGTGGTCGGGTCTTCTTCTTGTGGTCGGGTCTCCTTCTTGTGGTCGGGTCTTCTTCTTGTGGTCGGGTCTTCTTCTTGTATCGGGTCTTCTTCTTGTGGTCGGGTCTTCTTCTTGTATCGGGTCTTCTTCTTGTATCGGGTCTTCTTCTTTTGGTCGGGTCTTCTTGTATAGGGTCGTCTTCTTGTATCGGGTCTTCTTCTTGTGGTCGGTTCTTCTTCTTGTTTCGGGTCTTCTTCTTGTATCGGGTCTTCTTCTTGTGGTCGGGTCTTCTTCTTGTTTCGGGTCTTCTTCTTGTATCGGGTCTTCTTCTTGTGGTCATGTCTTCTTCTTGTATCGGGTCTTCTTCATGTGGTCGGGTTTTCTTCTTGTGGTCGGGTCTCCTTCTTGTGGTCGGGTCTTCTTCTTGTGGTCGGGTCTTCTACTAGTGGATGGGTCATCTTCTTTTAAAGGGTCATCTTCTTGTATCGGGTTTTCTTCTTGTTTCGGGTCTTCTTCTTGTTTCGGGTCTTCTTCTTGTATCGGGTCTTCTTCTTGTGGTCGGGTCTTCTTCTTGTATCGGGTCTTCTTCTTGTATCGGGTCTTCTTCTTGTGGTCGGGTCTTCTTCTTGTGGTCGGGTCTTCTTCTTGTGGTCGGGTCTTCTTCTTCTATCGGGTCTTCTTCTTGTGGTTGGGTCTTCTACTTGTATCGGGTATTCTTCTTGTATCGGGTCTTCTTCTTGTGGTCGGGTCTTCTTCTTGTTGTGGGGTCTTCTTCTTGTGGTTGGGTCTTCTGCTTGTGGTCGGGTCTTCTTCTTGTATCGGATCTTCTTCTTGTGGTCGGGTCTTCTTCTTGTATCGGGTCTTCTTCTTGTGGTCTGGTCTTCTTCTTGTGTCGGGTCTTCTTCCTGTGGTCGGGTCTTCTTCTTGTATTGGGTCTTCTTCTTGTATCGGGTCTTCTTATTGTGGTCGGTTCTTCTTCTTGTATCGGGTCTTCTTCTTGTATCGGGTCTTCTTCTGTGGTCGGGTCTTCTTCTTGTATCGGGTCTTCTTCTTGTGGCCGGTTCTTCTTCTTGTGGTCGGGTTTTGTTCTTGTGGTCGGGTCTTCTTCTTGTATCGGGTCTTCTTCTTGTATCGGGTCTTCTTCTTGTGGTCGGGTCTTCTTCTTGTGGTCGGGTCTTCTTCTTGTATCGGGTCTTCTTCATGTAATTGGGTCTTCTTCTTGTGGTCAGGTCTTCTATTTGTTTCGGGTCTTCTTCTTGTATCGGGTCTTCTTCTTGTGGTCGGGTCTTCTTATAGTGGTCGGGTTTTCTTGTTGTATCGGGTCTTCTTCTTGTGGTCGGGTATTCTACTTGTGGTGGGGTCTTCTTCTTGTGGTCGCGTCTTCTTGTGGTCGGGTCTTCTTGTATCAGGTCTTCTTCTTGTGGTCGGGTCTTCTTCTAGTGGTCGGGTCTTCTTCTTGTTTCGGATCTTCTTCTTGTATCGGGTCATCTTCTTGTGGTCGGGTCTTCTTCTAGTGGTCGGGTCTTCTTCTTGTATCGGGTCTTCTTCTTGTATCGGGTTTTCTTCTTGTGGTCATGTCTTCTTCTTGTATCGGGTCTTCTTCTTGTGGTGGGGTCTCCTTCTTGTGGTCGGGTCTTCTTGTGGTCGGGTCTTCTTCTTGTATCGGGTCTTCTTCTTGTGGTCGCGTCTTCTTCTTGTATCGGGTCTTCTTCTTTTGGTCGGGTCTTCTTCTTGTATAGGGTCTTATTCTTGTATCGGGTCTTCTTCTTGTGGTCGGGTCTTCTTCTTGTATCGAGTCTTCTTCTTGTATCGGGTCTTCTTCATGTGGTCGGTTCTTCTTCTTGTATCGGGTCTTCTTCTTGCGGTCGGGTCTTCTTCTTGTGGTCCGGTCTTCTTCTTATGGTCGGGTCTTCTTCTTGTATCGGGTATTCTCCTTGTATCGGGTCTTCTTCTTGTGGTCGGGTCTTCTTCTTGTTGTGGGGTCTTCTTCTTGTGGTCGGGTCTTCTGCTTGTGGTCGGGTCTTCTTCTTGTATAGGATATTCTTCTTGTGGTCGGGTCTTCTTCTTGTATCGGGTCTTCTTCTTGTGGTCGGGTCTTCTTCTTGTGGTCGGGTCTCCTTCTTGTGGTCAGGTCTTCTTCTTGTGGTCGGGTCTTCTTCTTGTATCGGGTCTTCTTCTTGTGGTCGGGTCTTCTTCTTGTATCGGGTCTTCTTCTTTTGGTCGGGTCCTCTTCTTGTATAGGGTCTTCTTCTTGTATCGGGTCTTCTTCTTGTGGTCGGTTCTTCTTCTTGTATCGGGTCTTCTTCTTGTATCGGGTCTTCTTCTTGTGGTCGGGTCTTCTTCTTGTATCGGGTCTTCTTCTTGTGGTCGGTTCTTCTTCTTGTGGTCGGGTTTTCTTCTTGTGGTCGGGTCTTCTTCTTGTATCAGGTCTTCTTCTTGTATCGGGTCTTCTTCTTGTGGTCGGGTCTTCTTCTTGTGGTCGGGTCTTCTTCTTGTATAGGTTCTTCTTCATGTGGTTGGGTCTTCTTCTTGTGGTCAGGTCTTCTTCCTGTTTCGGGTCTTCTTCTTGTATCGGGTCTTCTTCTTGTGGTCGGGTCTTCTTCTAGTGGTCGGGTCTTCTTCTTGTGGTCGGGTCTTCTTCTTGTGGTGGGGTCTTCTTCTTGTGGTCGGGTCTTCTTCTTGTATCGGGTCTTCTTCTTG
The DNA here is from genome assembly GCF_046119375.1 of Phyllobates terribilis. Taxonomy (NCBI): domain Eukaryota; kingdom Metazoa; phylum Chordata; class Amphibia; order Anura; family Dendrobatidae; genus Phyllobates; species Phyllobates terribilis. The sequence goes on along the minus strand of NW_027362761.1, from coordinate 481,343,509 downwards.
TATCGGTTCTTCCTCTTGTGGTCGTGTCTTCTTCTTGTGGTCGGGTCTTCTTCTTGTATCAGGTCTTCTTCTTGTGGTCGGGTCTTCTTCTAGTGGTCGGGTCTTCTTCTTGTTTAGGGTCTTCTTCTTGTATCGGGTCTTCTTCTTGTGGTCGGGTCTTCTTCTAGTGGTCGGGTCTTCTTCTTGTTTCGGGTCTTCTTCTTGTATCGGGTCTTCTTCTTGTGGTCATGTCTTCTTCTTGTATCGGTCTTCTTCATGTGGTCGGGTCTTCTTCTTGTGGTCGGGTCTCCTTCTTGTGGTCGGGTCTTCTTCTTGTGGTCGGGTCTTCTACTAGTGGACGGGTCATCTTCTTTTAAAGGGTCATCTTCTTGTATCGGGTTTTCTTCTTGTTTCGGGTCTTCTTCTTGTTTCGGGTTTTCTTCTTGTATCGGGTCTTCTTCTTGTGGTCGGGTCTTCTTCTTGTATCGGGTCTTCTTCTTGTATCGGGTCTTCTTCTTGTGGTCGGGTCTTCTTCTTGTGGTCGGGTCTTCTTCTTGTGGTCGGGTCTTCTTCTTCTATCGGGTCTTCTTCTTGTGGTTGGGTCTTCTACTTGTATCGGGTATTCTTCTTGTATCGGGTCTTCTTCTTGTGGTCGGGTCTTCTTCTTGTTGTGGGGTCTTCTTCTTGTGGTCGGGTCTTCTGCTTGTGGTTGGGTCTTCTTCTTGTATCGGATCTTCTTCTTGTGGTCGGGTCTTCTTCTTGTATCGGGTCTTCTTCTTGTGGTCGGGTCTTCTTCTTGTGGTCGGGTCTCCTTCTTGTGGTCGGGTCTTCTTCTTGTGGTCGGGTCTTCTTCTTGTATCGGGTCTTTTTCTTGTGGTCGGGTCTTCTTCTTGTATTGGGTCTTCTTCTTTTGGTCGGGTCTTCTTCTTGTATCGGGTCTTCTTCTTGTATCGGGTCTTCTTCTTGTGGTCGGTTCTTCTTCTTGTATCGGGTCTTCTTCTTGTATCGGGTCTTCTTCTGTGGTCGGGTCTTCTTCTTGTATCGGGTCTTCTTCTTGTGGCCGGTTCTTCTTCTTGTGGTCGGGTTTTCTTCTTGTGGTCGGGTCTTCTTCTTGTATCGGGTTTTCTTCTTGTGGTCGGGTCTTCTTCTTGTATCGGGTCTTCTTCTTGTGGCCGGTTCTTCTTCTTGTGGTCGGGTCTTCTTATAGTGGTCGGGTCTTCTTCTTGTATCGGGTCTTCTTCTTGTGGTCGGGTGTTCTTCTTGTGGTGGGGTCTTCTTCTTGTGGTGGGGTCTTCTTGTGGTCGGGTCTTCTTCTTGTTTCAGGTCTTCTTCTTGTGGTCGGGTCTTCTTCTAGTGGTCGGGTCTTCTTCTTGTTTCGGGTCTTCTTCTTGTATCGGGTCATCTTCTTGTGGTCGGGTCTTCTTCTAGTGGTCGGGTCTTCTTCTTGTATCGGGTCTTCTTCTTGTATCGGGTTTTCTTCTTGTGGTCATGTCTTCTTCTTGTATCGGGTCTTCTTCTTGTGGTGGGGTCTCCTTCTTGTGGTCGGGTCTTCTTCTTGTGGTCGGGTCTTCTTCTTGTATCGGGTCTTCTTCTTGTGGTCGCGTCTTCTTCTTGTATCGGGTCTTCTTCTTGTGGTCGGGTCTTCTTCTTGTATAGGGTCTTATTCTTGTATCCTGTTTTCTTCTTGTTGTCGGGTCTTCTTCTTGTATCGAGTCTTCTTCTTGTATCGGGTCTTCTTCATGTGGTCGGTTCTTCTTCTTGTATCGGGTCTTCTTCTTGCGGTCGGGTCTTCTTCTTGTGGTCCGGTCTTCTTCTTATGGTCGGGTCTTCTTCTTGTATCGGGTCTTCTTCTTGTATCGGGTCTTCTTCTTGTGGTCGGGTCTTCTTTTTGTATCGGGTCTTCTTCATGTGTTCGGGTCTTCTTCTTGTGGTCGGGTCTTCTTCTTGTTTCGGGTCTTCTTCTTGTATCGGGTCTTCTTCTTGTGGTCGGGTCTTCTTCTAGTGGTCGGGTCTTCTTCTAGTATCGGGTCTTCTTCTTGTGGTTGAGTCTTCTTCTTGTCGTGGGGTCTTCTTCTTGTGGTCGGGTCTTCTTGTGGTCGCGTCTTCTTCTTGTATGGGGTCTTCTTCTTGTGGTTGGGTCTTCTTGTATCGGGTTTTCTTCTTGTGGTCGGGTCTACTTCTTGTGGTCGGGTCTTCTACTAGTGGACGGGTCTTCTTCTTGTATCGGGTCTTCTTGTTTCGGGTCTTCTTCTTGTTTCGGGTCTTCTTCTTGTATCGGGTCGTCTTCTTGTGGTCGGGTCTTCTTCTTGTATCTGGTCTTCTTCTTGTATCGGGTCTTCTTCTTGTGGTCGCGTCTTCTTCTTGTGGTCGGGTCTTCTTCCTGTATCGGGTCTTCTTCTTGTGGTTGGGTCTTCTTCTTGTATCGGGTCTTCTTCTTGTGGTCGGGTCTTCTTCTTGTGGTCTGGTCTTCTTCTTGTATCGGGTCTTCTTCTTGTGGTCGGGTCTTCTTCTTCTATCGGGTCTTCTTCTTTTGGTCGGGTCTTCTTCTTGTATCGGGTCTTCTTCTTGTATCGGGTCTACTTCTTGTGGTCGGGTCTTCTTGTATCGGGTCTTCTTGTGGTCAGGTCTTCTTCTTGTGGCCGGGTCTTCTTCTTGTGGTCGGTTCTTCTTCTTGTATCGGTTCTTCTTCTTGTGGTCGGGACTTCTTCTTGTGGTCGGATCTTCTTCTTGTGGTCGGGTCTTCTTCTTGTGGTCGGGTCTTCTTCTTGTATCGGGTCTTCTTCTTGTATCGGGTCTTCTTCTTGTGGTCGGGTCTTCTTCTTGTATCGGGTCTTCTTCTTGTGGTCGGGTCTTCTTCTTGTGGTCGGGTCTTCTTCTTGTTTCGGGTCTTCTTCTTGTATCTGTTCTTCTTGTGGTCGGGACTTCTTCTAGTGGTCAGGTATTCTTCTTGTATCGGGTCTTCTTCTTGTATCGGGTCTTCTTCTTGTTACGGGTCTTCTTCTTGTTTCGGGTCTTCCTCTTGTATCGGGTCTTCTTCTTGTGGTCGGGTCTTCTTCTTGTATCGGGTCTTCTTCTTGTATCGGGTCTTCTTCTTGTGGTCGGGTCTTCTTCTTGTGGTCGGGTCTTCTTCTTGTATCGGGTCTTCTTCTTGTTGTCGGGTCTTCTTCTTTTGGTCGGGTCTTCTTCTTGTAGTCAGGTCTTCTTCTTGTATCGGGTCTTCTTCTTGTGGTCGGGTCTTCTTCTTGTATCGGGTCTTCTTCTTTTGGTCGGGTCTTCTTCTTGTATCGGGTCTTCTTCTTGTATCGGGTCTTCTTCTTATGGTCGGGTCTTCTTCTTGTATCGGGTCTTCTTCTTGTATTGGGTCTTCTTCTTGCGGTTGGGTCTTCTTCTTGTGGTCGGGTTTTCTTCTTGTGGTCGGTTCTTCTTCTTGTATCGGATCTTCTTCTGGTAGTCGGTTCTTCTTCTTGTGGTCGGGTCTTCTTCTTGTGGTCCGGTCTTCTTCTTGTGGTCGTGTCTTGTTCTTGTATCGGGTCTTCTTCTTGTATCGGTTCTTCTTCTTGTGGTCGGGTCTTCTTCTTGTGGTCGGGTCTTCTTCTTGTATCGGGTCTTCTTATTGTGGTCAGGTCTTCTTCTAGTGGTCGGGTCTTCTTCTTGTATCGGGTCTTCTTGTATCGGGTCTTCTTCTTGTGGTCGGGTGTTCTTCTTGTATGGGGTCTTCTTCTAGTATCGGGTCTTCTTCTTGTGATCGGGTCTTCTTCTTGTGGTGGGGTCTTCTTCTTGTGGTCGGGTCATCTTCTTGTGGTCGGGTCTTCTACTTGTATCGGGTCTTCTTCTTGTGGTTGGGTCTTCTTCTTGTATCGGGTCTTCTTCTTGTGGTCGGGTCTTCTTCTTGTGCTCGGGTCTTCTTCTTGTATCGGGTCTTCTTCTTGTAATGGATCTTCTTCTTGTTTCGGGTCTTCTGCTTGTTTTGGGTCTTCTTCTTTTATCGGGTCTTCTTCTTGTGGTCGGGTCTTCTTCTTGTGGTCGGGTCTTCTTCCTGTATTGGGTCTTCTTCTTGTGGTTGGGTCTTCTTCTTGTATCGGGTCTTCTCCTTGTATCGGTTCTTCTTCTTGTGGTCGGATATTCTTCTTGTTGTTTTGTCTTCTTGCGGTCGGGTCTTCTGCTTGTGGTCGGGTCTTCTTCTTGTATCGATTCTTCTTCTTGTGGTCGGGTCTTCTTCTTGTGGTCGTGTCTTCTTCTTGTGGTCGGTTCTACTTCTTGTGGTCGGGTCTTCTACTTGTGGTCGGGTCTTCTTCTTTTGGTCGGGTCTTCTTCTTGTATCGGGTCTTCTTCTTGTTTCGTGTCTTCTTCTTGTATCGGGTCTTCTTCTTGTATCGGGTCTTCGTCTTGTGGTCGGGTCTTCTTCTTTTGGTCGGGTCTTCTTGTGGTCGGGTCTTCTTCTTGTGGTCGGGTCTTCTACTAGTGGACGGGTGTTCTCCTTGTTGTCGGGTTTTCTTCTTGTTGTGGGGTCTTCTTCTCGTGGTCGGGTCTTCTTCTTGTGGTCGGGTCTTCTTCTTGTGGTCGGGTCTTCTACTAGTGGACGGGTGTTCTTCTTTTGGTCGGGTCTTCTGCTTGTAGCCGGGTCTTCTTCTTGTATCGGGTCTTCTTCTTGTGGTCGGGTCTTCTTCTTGTATCTGGTCTTCTTCTTGTGGTCGGGTCTTCTTCTTGTGGTCGGGTCTTCTTCTTGTGGTCGGGTCTTCTTCTTGTATCGGGTCTTCTTCTTTTGGTCGGGTCTTCTTCTTGTATCGGGTCTTCTTCTTGTATCGGGTCTTCTTCTTGTGGTCGGGTCTTCTTCTTGTATAGGGTCTTCTTCTTGTATCGGGTCTTCTTCTTGCGGTCGGGTCTTCTTCTTGCGGTCGGGTCTTCTTCTAGTGGTCGGGTCTTCTTCTTGTATCGGGTCTTCTTATATCGGGTCTTCTTCTTGTGGTCATGTCTTCTTCTTGTATCGGGTCTTCTTCTTGTGGTGGGGTCTCCTTCTTGTGGTCGGGTCTTCTTCTTGTGGTCGGGTCTTCTTCTTGTATCGGGTCTTCTTCTTGTGGTCGCGTCTTCTTCTTGTATCGGGTCTTCTTCTTTTGGTCGGGTCTTCTTCTTGTATAGGGTCTTATTCTTGTATCGGGTCTTCTTCTTGTGGTCGGGTCTTCTTCTTGTATCGAGTATTCTTCTTGTATCGGGTCTTCTTCTTGTGGTCGGGTCTTCTTCTTGTGGTCGGGTTTTCTTCTTGTGGTCGGTTCTTCTTCTTGTATTGGGTCTTCTTCTTGCGGTCGGGTCTTCTTCTTGTGGTCCGGTCTTCTTCTTATGGTCGGTTCTTCTTCTTGTATCGGGTCTTCTTCTTGTGCTCGGGTCTTCTTTTTGTATCGGGTCTTCTTCATGTGGTCGGGTCTTCTTCTTGTGGTCGGTTCTTCTTCTTGTTTCGGGTCTTCTTCTTGTATCGGGTCTTCTTCTTGTGGTCGGGTCTTCTTCTAGTGGTCGGGTCTTCTTCTAGTATCGGGTCTTCTTCTTGTGGTTGAGTCTTCTTCTTGTCGTGGGGTCTTCTTCTTGTGGTCGGGTCTTCTTCTTGTGGTCGCGTCTTCTTCTTGTATCGGGTCTTCTTCTTGTGGTTGGGTCTTCTTGTATCGGGTTTTCTTCTTGTGGTCGGGTCTACTTCTTGTGGTCGGGTCTTCTACTAGTGGACGGGTCTTCTTCTTGTATCGGGTCTTCTTCTTGTATCGGGTCTTCTTGTTTCGGGTCTTCTTCTTGTTTCGGGTCTTCTTCTTTTGGTCGGGTCTTCTTCTTGTATCGGGTCTTCTTCTTGTATCGGGTCTTCTTCTTGTGGTCGGGTCTTCTTCTTGTATAGGGTCTTCTTCTTGTATCGGGTCTTCTTCTTGCGGTCGGGTCTTCTTCTAGTGGTCGGGTCTTCTTCTTGTATCGGGTCTTCTTATATCGGGTCTTCTTCTTGTGGTCATGTCTTCTTCTTGTATCGGGTCTTCTTCTTGTGGTGGGGTCTCCTTCTTGTGGTCGGGTCTTCTTCTTGTGGTCGGGTCTTCTTCTTGTATCGGGTCTTCTTCTTGTGGTCGCGTCTTCTTCTTGTATCGGGTCTTCTTCTTTTGGTCGGGTCTTCTTCTTGTATAGGGTCTTATTCTTGTATCGGGTCTTCTTCATGTGGTCGGGTCTTCTTCTTGTGGTTGGTTCTTCTTCTTGTTTCGGGTCTTCTTCTTGTATCGGGTCTTCTTCTTGTGGTCGGGTCTTCTTCTCGTGGTCGGGTCTTCTACTAGTATCGGGTTTTCTTCTTGTGGTTGAGTCTTCTTCTTGTCGTGGGGTCTTCTTCTTGTGGTCGGGTCTTCTTCTTGTGGTCGAGTCTTCTTCTTGTATCGGGTCTTCTTGTGGTTGGGTCTTCTTGTATCGGGTTTTCTTCTTGTGGTCGGGTCTACTTCTTGTGGTCGGGTCTTCTACTAGTGGACGGGTCTTCTTCTTGTATCGGGTCTTCTTCTTGTATCGGGTCGGCTTCTTGTGGTCGGGTCTTCTTCTTGTATCTGGTCTTCTTCTTGTATCGGGTCTTCTTCTTGTATCGGGTCTTCTTGTGGTCAGGTCTTCTTCTTGTGGCCGGGTCTTCTTCTTGTGGTCGGTTCTTCTTCTTGTATCGGTTCTTCTTCTTGTGGTCGGGACTTCTTCTTGTGGTCGGATCTTCTTCTTGTGGTCGGGTCTTCTTCTTGTGGTCGGGTCTTCTTCTTGTATCGGGTCTTCTTCTTGTGGTCGGGTCTTCTTCTTGTATCGGGTCTTCTTCTTGTGGTCGGGTCTTCTTCTTGTGGTCGGGTCTTCTTCTTGTGGTCGGGTCTTCTTTTTGTTTCGGGTCTTCTTCTTGTATCTGTTCTTCTTGTGGTCGGGTCTTCTTCTTGTGGTCGGGACTTCTTCTAGTGGTCAGGTATTCTTCTTGTATCGTGTCTTCTTCTTGTATCGGGTCTTCTTCTTGTTACGGGTCTTCTTCTTGTTTCGGGTCTTCCTCTTGTATCGGGTGTTCTTCTTGTGGTCGGGTCTTCTTCTTGTATCGGGTCTTCTTCTTGTATCGGGTCTTCTTCTTGTGGTCGGGTCTTCTTCTTGTGGTCGAGTCTTCTTCTTGTAGTCGGGTCTTCTTCTTGTATCGGGTCTTCTTCTTGTGGTCGGGTCTTCTTCTTGTATCGGGTCTTCTTCTTTTGGTCGGGTCTTCTTCTTGTGGTCGCGTCTTCTTCTTGTGGTCGGGTCTTCTTCCTGTATCGGGTCTTCTTCTTGTGGTTGGGTCTTCTTCTTGTATCGGGTCTTCTTCTTGTGGTCGGGTCTTCTTCTTGTGGTCGGGTCTTCTTCTTCTATCGGGTCTTCTTCTTGTGGTCGGGTCTTCTTCTTGTGGTCGGGTCTTCTTCTTGTGGTCGGGTCTTCTTTTTGTTTCGGGTCTTCTTCTTGTATCTGTTCTTCTTGTGGTCGGGTCTTCTTCTTGTGGTCGGGACTTCTTCTAGTGGTCAGGTATTCTTCTTGTATCGTGTCTTCTTCTTGTATAGGGTCTTCTTCTTGTTACGGGTCTTCTTCTTGTTTCGGGTCTTCCTCTTGTATCGGGTCTTCTTCTTGTGGTCGGGTCTTCTTCTTGTGGTCGGGTCTTCTTCTTGTATCGGGTCTTCTTCTTTTGGTCGGGTCTTCTTCTTGTATCGGGTCTTCTTCTTGTATAGGGTCTTCTTCTTGCGGTCGGGTCTTCTTCTTGCGGTCGGGTCTTCTTCTAGTGGTCGGGTCTTCTTCTTGTATCGGGTCTTCTTATATCGGGTCTTCTTCTTGTGGTCATGTCTTCTTCTTGTATCGGGTCTTCTTCTTGTGGTGGGGTCTCCTTCTTGTGGTCGGGTCTTCTTCTTGTGGTCGGGTCTTCTTCTTGTATCGGGTCTTCTTCTTGTGGTCGCGTCTTCTTCTTGTATCGGGTCTTCTTCTTGTGGTCGGGTCTTCTTCTTGTATCTGGTCTTCTTCTTGTGGTCGGGTCTTCTTCTTGTGGTCGGGTCTTCTTCTTGTGGTCGGGTCTTCTTCTTGTATCGGGTCTTCTTCTTTTGGTCGGGTCTTCTTCTTGTATCGGGTCTTCTTCTTGTATCGGGTCTTCTTCTTGTGGTCGGGTCTTCTTCTTGTATAGGGTCTTCTTCTTGTATCGGGTCTTCTTCTTGCGGTCGGGTCTTCTTCTTGCGGTCGGGTCTTCTTCTAGTGGTCGGGTCTTCTTCTTGTATCGGGTCTTCTTATATCGGGTCTTCTTCTTGTGGTCATGTCTTCTTCTTGTATCGGGTCTTCTTCTTGTGGTGGGGTCTCCTTCTTGTGGTCGGGTCTTCTTCTTGTGGTCGGGTCTTCTTCTTGTATCGGGTCTTCTTCTTGTGGTCGCGTCTTCTTCTTGTATCGGGTCTTCTTCTTTTGGTCGGGTCTTCTTCTTGTATAGGGTCTTATTCTTGTATCGGGTCTTCTTCTTGTGGTCGGGTCTTCTTCTTGTATCGAGTATTCTTCTTGTATCGGGTCTTCTTCTTGTGGTCGGGTCTTCTTCTTGTGGTCGGGTTTTCTTCTTGTGGTCGGTTCTTCTTCTTGTATTGGGTCTTCTTCTTGCGGTCGGGTCTTCTTCTTGTGGTCCGGTCTTCTTCTTATGGTCGGTTCTTCTTCTTGTATCGGGTCTTCTTCTTGTGCTCGGGTCTTCTTTTTGTATCGGGTCTTCTTCATGTGGTCGGGTCTTCTTCTTGTGGTCGGTTCTTCTTCTTGTTTCGGGTCTTCTTCTTGTATCGGGTCTTCTTCTTGTGGTCGGGTCTTCTTCTAGTGGTCGGGTCTTCTTCTAGTATCGGGTCTTCTTCTTGTGGTTGAGTCTTCTTCTTGTCGTGGGGTCTTCTTCTTGTGGTCGGGTCTTCTTCTTGTGGTCGCGTCTTCTTCTTGTATCGGGTCTTCTTCTTGTGGTTGGGTCTTCTTGTATCGGGTTTTCTTCTTGTGGTCGGGTCTACTTCTTGTGGTCGGGTCTTCTACTAGTGGACGGGTCTTCTTCTTGTATCGGGTCTTCTTCTTGTATCGGGTCTTCTTGTTTCGGGTCTTCTTCTTGTTTCGGGTCTTCTTCTTTTGGTCGGGTCTTCTTCTTGTATCGGGTCTTCTTCTTGTATCGGGTCTTCTTCTTGTGGTCGGGTCTTCTTCTTGTATAGGGTCTTCTTCTTGTATCGGGTCTTCTTCTTGCGGTCGGGTCTTCTTCTAGTGGTCGGGTCTTCTTCTTGTATCGGGTCTTCTTATATCGGGTCTTCTTCTTGTGGTCATGTCTTCTTCTTGTATCGGGTCTTCTTCTTGTGGTGGGGTCTCCTTCTTGTGGTCGGGTCTTCTTCTTGTGGTCGGGTCTTCTTCTTGTATCGGGTCTTCTTCTTGTGGTCGCGTCTTCTTCTTGTATCGGGTCTTCTTCTTTTGGTCGGGTCTTCTTCTTGTATAGGGTCTTATTCTTGTATCGGGTCTTCTTCATGTGGTCGGGTCTTCTTCTTGTGGTTGGTTCTTCTTCTTGTTTCGGGTCTTCTTCTTGTATCGGGTCTTCTTCTTGTGGTCGGGTCTTCTTCTCGTGGTCGGGTCTTCTACTAGTATCGGGTTTTCTTCTTGTGGTTGAGTCTTCTTCTTGTCGTGGGGTCTTCTTCTTGTGGTCGGGTCTTCTTCTTGTGGTCGAGTCTTCTTCTTGTATCGGGTCTTCTTGTGGTTGGGTCTTCTTGTATCGGGTTTTCTTCTTGTGGTCGGGTCTACTTCTTGTGGTCGGGTCTTCTACTAGTGGACGGGTCTTCTTCTTGTATCGGGTCTTCTTCTTGTATCGGGTCGGCTTCTTGTGGTCGGGTCTTCTTCTTGTATCTGGTCTTCTTCTTGTATCGGGTCTTCTTCTTGTATCGGGTCTTCTTGTGGTCAGGTCTTCTTCTTGTGGCCGGGTCTTCTTCTTGTGGTCGGTTCTTCTTCTTGTATCGGTTCTTCTTCTTGTGGTCGGGACTTCTTCTTGTGGTCGGATCTTCTTCTTGTGGTCGGGTCTTCTTCTTGTGGTCGGGTCTTCTTCTTGTATCGGGTCTTCTTCTTGTGGTCGGGTCTTCTTCTTGTATCGGGTCTTCTTCTTGTGGTCGGGTCTTCTTCTTGTGGTCGGGTCTTCTTCTTGTGGTCGGGTCTTCTTTTTGTTTCGGGTCTTCTTCTTGTATCTGTTCTTCTTGTGGTCGGGTCTTCTTCTTGTGGTCGGGACTTCTTCTAGTGGTCAGGTATTCTTCTTGTATCGTGTCTTCTTCTTGTATCGGGTCTTCTTCTTGTTACGGGTCTTCTTCTTGTTTCGGGTCTTCCTCTTGTATCGGGTGTTCTTCTTGTGGTCGGGTCTTCTTCTTGTATCGGGTCTTCTTCTTGTATCGGGTCTTCTTCTTGTGGTCGGGTCTTCTTCTTGTGGTCGAGTCTTCTTCTTGTAGTCGGGTCTTCTTCTTGTATCGGGTCTTCTTCTTGTGGTCGGGTCTTCTTCTTGTATCGGGTCTTCTTCTTTTGGTCGGGTCTTCTTCTTGTGGTCGCGTCTTCTTCTTGTGGTCGGGTCTTCTTCCTGTATCGGGTCTTCTTCTTGTGGTTGGGTCTTCTTCTTGTATCGGGTCTTCTTCTTGTGGTCGGGTCTTCTTCTTGTGGTCGGGTCTTCTTCTTCTATCGGGTCTTCTTCTTGTGGTCGGGTCTTCTTCTTGTGGTCGGGTCTTCTTCTTGTGGTCGGGTCTTCTTTTTGTTTCGGGTCTTCTTCTTGTATCTGTTCTTCTTGTGGTCGGGTCTTCTTCTTGTGGTCGGGACTTCTTCTAGTGGTCAGGTATTCTTCTTGTATCGTGTCTTCTTCTTGTATAGGGTCTTCTTCTTGTTACGGGTCTTCTTCTTGTTTCGGGTCTTCCTCTTGTATCGGGTCTTCTTCTTGTGGTCGGGTCTTCTTCTTGTGGTCGGGTCTTCTTCTTGTATCGGGTCTTCTTCTTTTGGTCGGGTCTTCTTCTTGTATCGGGTCTTCTTCTTGTATAGGGTCTTCTTCTTGCGGTCGGGTCTTCTTCTTGCGGTCGGGTCTTCTTCTAGTGGTCGGGTCTTCTTCTTGTATCGGGTCTTCTTATATCGGGTCTTCTTCTTGTGGTCATGTCTTCTTCTTGTATCGGGTCTTCTTCTTGTGGTGGGGTCTCCTTCTTGTGGTCGGGTCTTCTTCTTGTGGTCGGGTCTTCTTCTTGTATCGGGTCTTCTTCTTGTGGTCGCGTCTTCTTCTTGTATCGGGTCTTCTTCTTTTGGTCGGGTCTTCTTCTTGTATAGGGTCTTATTCTTGTATCGGGTCTTCTTCTTGTGGTCGGGTCTTCTTCTTTTATCGAGTCTTCTTCTTGTATCGGGTCTTCTTCTTGTGGTCGGGTCTTCTTCTTGTGGTCGGGTTTTCTTCTTATGGTCGGTTCTTCTTCTTGTATTGGGTCTTCTTCTTGCGGTCGGGTCTTCTTCTTGTGGTCCGGTCTTCTTCTTGTGGTCGGGTCTTCTTCTTGTATCGGGTCTTCTTCTTGTATCGGGTCTTCTTCTTGTGGTCGGGTCTTCTTTTTGTATCGGGTCTTCTTCATGTGGTCGGGTCTTCTTCTTGTGGTCAGTTCTTCTTCTTGTTTCGGGTCTTCTTCTTGTATCGGGTCTTCTTCTTGTGGTCGGGTCTTCTTCTCGTGGTCGGGTCTTCTTCTAGTATCGGGTCTTCTTCTTGTGGTTGAGTCTTCTTCTTGTCGTGGGGTCTTCTTCTTGTGGTCGGGTCTTCTTCTTGTGGTCGCGTCTTCTTCTTGTATCGGGTCTTCTTCTTGTGGTTGGGTCTTCTTGTATCGGGTTTTCTTCTTGTGGTCGGGTCTACTTCTTGTGGTCGGGTCTTCTACTAGTGGACGGGTCTTCTTCTTGTATCGGGTCTTCTTCTTGTATCGGGTCTTCTTGTTTCGGGTCTTCTTCTTGTTTCGGGTCTTCTTCTTGTATCGGGTCGGCTTCTTGTGGTCGGGTCTTCTTCTTGTATCTGGTCTTCTTCTTGTATGGGGTCTTCTTCTTGTATCGGGTCTTCTTGTGGTCAGGTCTTCTTCTTGTGGCGGGGTCTTCTTCTTGTGGTCGGTTCTTCTTCTTGTATCGGTTCTTCTTCTTGTGGTCGGGACTTCTTCTTGTGGTCGGATCTTCTTCTTGTGGTCGGGTCTTCTTCTTGTGGTCGGGTCTTCTTCTTGTATCGGGTCTTCTTCTTGTGGTCGGGTCTTCTTCTTGTATCGGGTCTTCTTCTTGTGGTCGGGTCTTCTTTTTGTGGTCGGGTCTTCTTCTTGTGGTCGGGTCTTCTTCTTGTTTCGGGTCTTCTTCTTGTATCTGTTCTTCTTGTGGTCGGGTCTTCTTCTTGTGGTCGGGACTTCTTCTAGTGGTCAGGTATTCTTCTTGTATCGTGTCTTCTTCTTGTATCGGGTCTTCTTCTTGTTACGGGTCTTCTTCTTGTTTCGGGTCTTCCTCTTGTATCGGGTGTTCTTCTTGTGGTCGGGTCTTCTTCTTGTATCGGGTCTTCTTCTTGTATCGGGTCTTCTTCTTGTGGTCGGGTCTTCTTCTTGTGGTCGGGTCTTCTTCTTGTATCGGGTCTTCTTCTTGTTGTCGGGTCTTCTTCTTGTGGTCGGGTCTTCTTCTTGTAGTCGGGTCTTCTTCTTGTATCGGGTCTTCTTCTTGTGGTCGGGTCTTCTTCTTGTATCGGGTCTTCTTCTTGTATTGGGTCTTCTTCTTGCGGTCGGGTCTTCTTCTTGTGGTCGGGTTTTCTTCTTGTGGTCGGTTCTTCTTCTTGTATCGGATCTTCTTCTGGTAGTCGGTTCTTCTTCTTGTGGTCCGGTCTTCTTCTTGTGGTCGTGTCTTGTTCTTGTATCGGGTCTTCTTCTTGTATCGGTTCTTCTTCTTGTGGTCGGGTGTTCTTCTTGTGGTCGGGTCTTCTTCTTCTATCGGGTCTTCTTCTTGTGGTCAGGTCTTCTTCTGGTGGGTGAGTCTTCTTCTTGTATCGGGTCTTCTTCTTGTGGTCAGGTCTTCTTCTTGTATGGGGTCTTCTTCTAGTATCGGGTCTTCTTCTTGTGATCGGGTCTTCTTCTTGTGGTGGGGTCTGCTTCTTGTGGTCGGGTCATCTTCTTGTGGTCGGGTCTTCTTCTTGTATCGGGTCTTCTTCTTGTGGTTGGATCTTCTTCTTGTATCGGGTCTTCTTCTTGTGGTCGGGTCTTCTTCTTGTGTTCGGGTCTTCTACTAGTGGTCGGGTCTTCTTCTTGCATCGGGTCTTCTTCTTGTATTGGATCTTCTTCTTGTTTCGGGTCTTCTTCTTGTTTCGGGTCTTCTTCTTTTATCGGCTCTTCTTCTTTTATCGGGTCTTCTTCTTTTGGTCGGGTCTTCTTCTTGTGGTCGGGTCTTCTTCTTGTGGTCGGGTCTTCTTCCTGTATTGGGTCTTCTTCTTGTGGTTGGGTCTTCTTCTTGTATCGGGTCTTCTCCTTGTATCGGTTCTTCTTCTTGTGGTCGGATATTCTTCTTGTTGTGTTGTCTTCTTGCGGTCGGGTCTTCTGCTTGTGGTCGGGTCTTCTTCTTGTATCGATTCTTCTTCTTGTGGTCGGGTCTTCTTCTTGTGGTCGTGTCTTCTTCTTGTGGTCGGTTCTACTTCTTGTGGTCGGGTCTTCTACTTGTGGCGGGTCTTCTTCTTTTGGTCGGGTCTTCTTCTTGTATCGGGTCTTCTTCTTGTTTCGGGTCTCCTTCTTGTATCGGGTCTTCTTCTTGTATCGGGTCTTCTTCTTGTGGTCGGGTCTTCTTCTTTTGGTCGGGTCTTCTTCTTGTGGTCGGGTCTTCTTCTTGTGGTCGCGTCTTCTTCTTGTGGTCGGGTCTTCTACTAGTGAACGGGTGTTCTTCTTGTTGTCGGGTCTTCTTCTTGTTGTGGGGTCTTCTTCTCGTGGTCGGGTCTTCTGCTTGTGGCCGGGTCTTCTTCTTGTATCGGGTCTTCTTCTTGTGGTCGGGTCTTCTTCTTGTATCTGGTCTTCTTCTTGTGGTCGGGTCTTCTTCTTGTGGTCGGGTCTTCTTCGTGTATCGGGTCTTCTTCTTTTGGTCGGGTCTTCTTCTTGTATCGGGTCTTCTTCTTGTATCGGGTCTTCTTCTTGTGGTCGGGTCTTCTTCTTGTATAGGGTCTTCTTGTATCGTGTCTACTTCTTGCGGTCGGGTCTTCTTCTTTTATCGGGTCTTCTTCTTGTGGTCGGGTCTTCTTCTTGTGGTCGGGTCTTCTACTAGTGGAGGGGTCTTCTTCTTGTATTGGGTCTTCTTCTTGTATCGGATCTTCTTCTTGTTTCGGGTCTTCTTCTTGTTTCGGGTCTTCTTCTTGTATCGGGTCTTCTTCTTGTGGTGGGGTCTTCTTCTTGTGGTCGGGACTTCTTCTTGTGGTCGGGTCTTCTTCCTGTATCGGGTCTTCTTCTTGTGGTTGGGTCTTCTTCTTGTATCGGGTCTTCTACTTGTATCGGGTCTACTTCTTGTGGTCGGGTATTCTTCTTGTTGTGGTGTCTTCTTCTTGCGGTCGGGTCTTCTGCTTGAGGTCGGGTCTTCTTCTTGTATCGGGTCTTCTTCTTGTGGTCTGGTCTACTTCTTGTGGTCGGTTCTACTTCTTGTGGTCGGGTCTTCTACTTGTGGTCGGGTCTTCTTCTTGTGGTCGGGTCTTCTTCTTGTATCGGGTCTTCTTCTTGTTTCGGGTCTTCTTCTTGTATCGGGTCTTCTTCTTTATCGGATCTTCTTCTTGTGGTCGGGTCTTCTTCGTGTGGTCGGGTCTTCTTCTTTTTGAGGGGTCTTCTTCTTGTGGTGGGGTCTTCTTCTTGTGTTCGGGTCTTCTTCTTGTGGTCGGGTCTTCTTCTTGTATCGGGTCTTCTTTTTGTGGTTGGGTCTTCTTCTTGTATCGGGTCTTCTTCTTGTGGTCGGGTCTTCTTCTTGTGGTCGGGTCTTCTACTAGTGGTCGGATCTTCTTCTTGTATCGGGTCTTCTTCTTGTATTGGATCTTCTTCTTGTTTCGGGTCTTCTTCTTGTTTCGGGTCTTCTTCTTTTATCGGGTCTTCTTCTTGTGGTCGGGTCTTCTTCTTGTGGTCGGGTCTTCTTCCTGTATTGGGTCTTCTTCTTTTGGTTGGGTCTTCTTCTTGTATCGGGTCTTCTTCTTGTATTGGATCTTCTTCTTGTTTCGGGTCTTCTTCTTGTTTCGGGTCTTCTTCTTGTATCGGATCTTCTTCTTGTGGTCGGGTCTTCTTCTTTTGGTCGGGTCTTCTTCTTTTGGTCGGGTCTTCTTCTTGTGGTCGGGTCTTCTACTAGTTGACGGGTCTTCTTCTTGTTGTCGGGTCTTCTTCTTGTTGTGGGGTCTTCTTCTTGTGGTCGGGTCTTCTGCTTGTGGCCGGGTCTTCTTCTTGTATCGGGTCTTCTTCTTGTGGTCGGGTCTTCTTCTTGTATCTGGTCTTCTTCTTGTGGTCGGGTCTTCTTCTTGTGGTCGGGTCTTCTTCTTGTGGTCGGGTCTTCTTCTTGTATCGGGTCTTCTTCTTTTGGTCGGGTCTTCTTCTTGTATCGTGTCTTCTTCTTGTATCGGGTCTTCTTCTTGTGGTCGGGTCTTCTTCTTGTATAGGGTCATCTTCTTGTATCGGGTCTTCTTCTTGCGGTCGGGTCTTCTTCTTGTGGTCGGGTTTTCTTCTTGTGGTCTGTTCTTCTTCTTGTATCGGGTCTTCTTCTGGTTGTCGGTTCTTCTTCTTGTGGTCGGGTCTTCTTCTTGTGGTCGGGTCTTCTTCTTGTGGTCGAGTCTTCTTCTTGTATCGGGTCTTCTTCTTGTGGTTGGGTCTTCTTCTTTTATCGGGTCTTCTTCTTGTGGTCGGGTCTTCTTCTTGTGGTCGGGTCTTCTACTAGTGGACGGGTCTTCTTCTTGTATCGGGTCTTCTTCTTGTATCGGATCTTCTTCTTGTTTCAGGTCTTCTTCTAGTTTCGGGTCTTCTTCTTGTATCGGGTCTTCTTCTTGTGGTCGGGTCTTCTTCTTGTGGTGGGGTCTTCTTCTTGTGGTCGGGTCTTCTTCTTGTGGTCGGGTCTTCTTCCTGTATCGGGTCTTCTTCTTGTGGTTGGGTCTTCTTCTTGTATCGGGTCTTCTACTTGTATCGGGTCTACTTCTTGTGGTCGGGTATTCTTCTTGTTGTGGTGTCTTCTTCTTTCGGTCGGGTCTTCTGCTTGTGGACGGGTCTTCTTCTTGTATCGGGTCTTCTTCTTGTGGTCGAGTCTACTTCTTGTGGTCGGTTCTACTTCTTGTGGTCGGGTCTTCTACTTGTGGTCGGGTCTTCT
Source organism: Phyllobates terribilis (assembly GCF_046119375.1). Classification (NCBI taxonomy): domain Eukaryota; kingdom Metazoa; phylum Chordata; class Amphibia; order Anura; family Dendrobatidae; genus Phyllobates; species Phyllobates terribilis. Next base: position 481,327,210 of record NW_027362761.1, on the reverse strand, counting down.
TCTTGTGGTCGGGTCTTCTTCTTGTATCGGGTCTTCTTGTTTCGGGTCTTCTTCTTGTATCGGGTCTTCTTCTTTATCGGATCTTCTTCTTGTGGTCGGGTCTTCTTCTTGTGGTAGGGTCTTCTTCTTGTTGAGGGGTCTACTTCTTGTGGTCGGGTCTTCTGCTTCTGGTCGGGTCTTCTTCTTGTATCGGATCTTCTTCTTGTGGTCGGGTATTCTTCTTGTATTGGGTCTTCTTCTTGTGGTCGGGTCTTCTTCTTGTGGTCGGGTCTCCTTCTTGTGGTCGGGTCTTCTTCTTGCGGTCGGGTTTTCTTCTTGCATCGGGTCTTCTTCTTCTGGTCTGGTCTTCTTCTTGTATCGGGTCTTCTACTTTTGGTCATGTCTTCTTCTTGTATAGGGTCTTCTTCTTGTATCGGGTCTTCTTGTGGTCGGGTCTTCTTCTTGTATCGGGTCTTTTTCTTGTGGTCGGGTATTCTTCTTGTTGTGGTGTCTTCTTCTTGCGGTCGGGTCTTCTGCTTGTGGTCGAGTCTTCTTCTTGTATCGGGTCTTCTTTTTGTGGTCTGGTCTACTTCTTGTGGTCGGTTCTACTTCTTGTGGTCGGGTCTTCTACTTGTGGTCGGGTCTTCTTCATGTGGTCGGGTCTTCTTCTTGTATCGGGTCTTCTTCTTGTTTCGGGTCTTCTTCTTGTATCGGGTCTTCTTCTTTATCGGATCTTCTTCTTGTGGTCGGGTCTTCTTCGTGTGGTCGGGTCTTCTTCTTGTTGAGGGGTCTTCTTCTTGTGGTGGGGTCTTCTTCTTGTGTTCGGGTCTTCTTCTTGTGGTCGGGTCTTCTTCTTGTATCGGGTCTTCTTTTTGTGGTTGGGTCTTCTTCTTGTGGTCGGGTCTTCTACTCGTGGTCGGATCTTCTTCTTGTATCGGGTCTTCTTCTTGTATGGGATCTTCTTCTTGTTTCGGGTCTTCTTCTTGTTTCGGGTTTTCTTCTTTTATCGGGTCTTCTTCTTGTGGTCGGGTCTTCTTCTTGTGGTCGGGTCTTCTTCCTGTATTGGGTCTTCTTCTTTTGGTTGGGTCTTCTTCTTGTATCGGGTCTTCTCCTTGTATCGGTTATTCTTCTTGCGGTCGGGTATTCTTCTTTTTGTGTTGTCTTCTTGCAGTCGGGTCTTCTGCTTGTGGTCGGGTCTTCTTCTTGTATCGATTTTTCTTCCTGTGGTCGGGTCTTCTTCTTGTGGTCGTTTCTTATTCTTGTGGTCGGTTCTACTTCTGGTGGTCGGGTCTTCTACTTGTGGTCGGGTCTTCTTCTTTTGGTCTGGTCTTCTTCTTGTATCGGGTCTTCTTCTTGTTTCGGGTCTTCTTCTTGTATCGGGTCTTCTACTTGTATCGGGTCTTCTTCTTGTGGTCGGGTCTTCTTCTTTTGGTCGGGACTTCTTCTTGTGGTCGGGTCTTCTTCTTGTGGTCGGGTCTTCTACTAGTGGACGGGTCTTCTTCTTGTTGTCGGGTCTTCTTCTTGTTGTGGGGTCTTCTTCTTGTGGTCGGGTCTTCTGCTTGTGGCCGGGTCTTCTTCTTGTATCGGGTCTTCTTCTTGTGGTCGGGTCTTCTTCTTGTATCTGGTCTTCTTCTTGTATCGGGTCTTCTTCTTGTGGTCGGGTCTTCTTCTTGTGGTCGGGTCTTCTTCTTGTATCGGGTCTTCTTCTTTTGGTCGGGTCTTCTTCTTGTATCGTGTCTTCTTCTTGTATCGGGTCTTCTTCTTGTGGTCGGGTCTTCTTCTTGTATAGGGTCTTCTTCTTGTATCGGGTCTTCTTCTTGCGGTCGGGTCTTCTTCTTGTGGTCGGGTTTTCTTCTTGTGGTCGGTTCTTCTTCTTGTATCGGGTCTTCTTCTGGTTGTCGGTTCTTCTTCTTGTGGTCGGGTCTTCTTCTTGTGGTCGGGTCTTCTTCTTGTGGTCGAGTCTTCTTCTTGTATCGGGTCTTCTTCTTGTGGTCGGGTCTTCTTCTTTTGGTCGGGTCTTCTTCTTGTATCGGGTCTTCTTCTTGTATCGGGTCTTCTTCTTGTATCGGGTCTTCTTCTTGTGGTCGGGTCTTCTTCTTGTATCGGGTCTTCTTCTTGTATTGGGTCTTCTTCTGGTAGTCGGTTCTTCTTCTTGTGGTCGGGTCTTCTTCTTGTGGTCGGGTTTTCTTCTTATGGTCGGTTCTTCTTCTTGTATCGGATCTTCTTCTGGTAGTCGGTTCTTCTTCTTGTGGTCCGGTCTTCTTCTTGTGGTCCGGTCTTCTTCTTGTGGTCGTGTCTTGTTCTTGTATCGGGTCTTCTTCCTGTATCGGTTCTTCTTCTTGTGGTCGGGTCTTCTTCTTGTGGTCGGGTCTTCTTCTTGTGGTCGGGTCTTCTTCTTGTGGTCGGGTCTTCTTCTTGTGGTCGGGTCTTCTTCTTGTATCGGGTCTTCTTCTTGTGGTCAGGTCTTCTTCTGGTGGGCGAGTCTTCTTCTTGTATCGGGTCTTCTTGTATCGGGTCTTCTTCTTGTGGTCAGGTCTTCTTCTTGTATGGGGTCTTCTTCTAGTATCGGGTCTTCTTCTTGTGATCGGGTCTTCTTCTTGTGGTGGGGTCTTCTTCTTGTGGTCGGGTCATCTTCTTGTGGTCGGGTCTTCTACTAGTGGTCGGATCTTCTTCTTGTATCGGGTCTTCTTCTTGTATTGGATCTTCTTCTTGTTTCGGGTCTTCTTCTTGTTTCGGGTTTTCTTCTTTTATCGGGTCTTCTTCTTGTGGTCGGGTCTTCTTCTTGTGGTCGGGTCTTCTTCCTGTATTGGGTCTTCTTCTTTTGGTTGGGTCTTCTTCTTGTATCGGGTCTTCTCCTTGTATCGGTTCTTCTTCTTGCGGTCGGGTATTCTTCTTTTTGTGTTGTCTTCTTGCAGTCGGGTCTTCTGCTTGTGGTCGGGTCTTCTTCTTGTATCGATTTTTCTTCCTGTGGTCGGGTCTTCTTCTTGTGGTCGTGTCTTATTCTTGTGGTCGGTTCTACTTCTTGTGGTCGGGTCTTCTACTTGTGGTCGGGTCTTCTTCTTTTGGTCTGGTCTTCTTCTTGTATCGGGTCTTCTTCTTGTTTCGGGTCTTCTTCTTGTATCGGGTCTTCTACTTGTATCGGGTCTTCTTCTTGTGGTCGGGTCTTCTTCTTTTGGTCGGGTCTTCTTCTTGTGGTCGGGTCTTCTTCTTGTGGTCGGGTCTTCTACTAGTGGACGGGTCTTCTTGTTGTCGGGTCTTCTTCTTGTTGTCGGGTCTTCTTCTTGTTGTGGGGTCTTCTTCTTGTGGTCGGGTCTTCTGCTTGTGGCCGGGTCTTCTTCTTGTATCGGGTCTTCTTCTTGTGGTCGGGTCTTCTTCTTGTATCTGGTCTTCTTCTTGTATCGGGTCTTCTTCTTGTGGTCGGGTCTTCTTCTTGTGGTCGGGTCTTCTTCTTGTATCGGGTCTTCTTCTTTTGGTCGGGTCTTCTTCTTGTATCGTGTCTTCTTCTTGTATCGGGTCTTCTTCTTGTGGTCGGGTCTTCTTCTTGTATAGGGTCTTCTTCTTGTATCGGTTCTTCTTCTTGCGGTCGGGTCTTCTTCTTGTGGTCGGGTTTTCTTCTTGTGGTCGGTTCTTCTTCTTGTATCGGGTCTTCTTCTGGTTGTCGGTTCTTCTTCTTGTGGTCGGGTCTTCTTCTTGTGGTCGGGTCTTCTTCTTGTGGTCGAGTCTTCTTCTTGTATCGGGTCTTCTTCTTGTGGTCGGGTCTTCTTCTTGTATCGGGTCTTCTTCTTTTGGTCGGGTCTTCTTCTTGTATCGGGTCTTCTTCTTGTATCGGGTCTTCTTCTTGTGGTCGGGTCTTCTTCTTGTATCGGGTCTTCTTCTTGTATTGGGTCTTCTTCTGGTAGTCGGTTCTTATTCTTGTGGTCGGGTCTTCTTCTTGTGGTCGGGTTTTCTTCTTGTGGTCGGTTCTTCTTCTTGTATCGGATCTTCTTCTGGTAGTCGGTTCTTCTTCTTGTGGTCCGGTCTTCTTCTTGTGGTCCGGTCTTCTTCTTGTGGTCGTGTCTTGTTCTTGTATCGGGTCTTCTTCTTGTATCGGTTCTTCTTCTTGTGATCGGGTCTTCTTCTTGTGGTCGGGTCTTCTTCTTGTGGTCGGGTCTTCTTCTTGTATCGGGTCTTCTTCTTGTGGTCAGGTCTTCTTCTGGTGGGCGAGTCTTCTTCTTGTATCGGGTCTTCTTGTATCGGGTCTTCTTCTTGTGTTCAGGTCTTCTTCTTGTATGGGGTCTTCTTCTAGTATCGGGTCTTCTTCTTGTGATCGGGTCTTCTTCTTGTGGTGGGGTCTTCTTCTTGTGGTCGGGTCATCTTCTTGTGGTCGGGTCTTCTTCTTGTATCGGGTCTTCTTCTTGTGGTTGGGTCTTCTTCTTGTATCGGGTCTTCTTCTTGTGGTCGGGTCTTCTTCTTGTGTTCAAGTCTTCTACTAGTGGTCGGGTCTTCTTCTTGTATCGGGTCTTCTTCTTGTATTGGATCTTCTTCTTGTTTCGGGTCTTCTTCTTGTTTCGGGTCTTCTTCTTTTATCGGCTCTTCTTCTTTTATCGGGTCTTCTTCTTTTGGTCGGGTCTTCTTCTTGTGGTCGGGTCTTCTTCTTGTGGTCGGGTCTTCTACTAGTGGACGGGTCTTCTTCTTGTATCGGGTCTTCTTCTTGTATCGGATCTTCTTCTTGTTTCAGGTCTTCTTCTAGTTTCGGGTCTTCTTCTTGTATCGGTTCTTCTTCTTGTGGTCGGGTCTTCTTCTTGTTGTGGGGTCTTCTTCTTGTGGTCGGGTCTTCTTCTTGTGGTCGGGTCTTCTTCCTGTATCGGGTCTTCTTCTTGTGGTTGGGTCTTCTTCTTGTATCGGGTCTTCTACTTGTATCGGGTCTACTTCTTGTGGTCGGGTATTCTTCTTGTTGTGGTGTCTTCTTCTTTCGGTCGGGTTTCTGCTTGTGGTCGGGCCTTCTTCTTGTATCGGGTCTTCTTCTTGTGGTCGAGACTACTTCTTGTGGTCGGTTCTACTTCTTGTGGTCGGGTCTTCTACTTGTGGTCGGGTCTTCTTCTTGTGGTCGGGTCTTCTTCTTGTATCGGGTCTTCTTGTTTCGGGTCTACCTCTTGTATCGGGTCTTCTTCTTTATCGGATCTTCTTCTTGTGGTCGGGTCTTCTTCTTGTGGTAGTGTCTTCTTCTTGTTGAGGGGTCTACTTCTTGTGGTCGGGTCTTCTGCTTGTGGTCGGGTCTTCTTCTTGTATCGGATCTTCTTCTTGTGGTCGGGTCTTCTTCTTGTATCGGGTCTTCTTCTTGTGGTCGGGTCTTCTTCTTGTGGTCGGGTCTCCTTCTTGTGGTCGGGTCTTCTTCTTGCGGTCGGGTCTTCTTCTTGTATCGGGTCTTCTTCTTGTGGTCTGGTCTTCTTCTTGTATCGGGTCTTCTACTTTTGGTCGGGTCTTCTACTTGTATAGGGTCTTCTTCTTGTATCGGGTCTTCTTCTTGTGGTCGGGTCTTCTTCTTGTATCGGGTCTTCTTCTTGTGGTCGGGTATTCTTCTTGTTGTGGTGTCTTCTTCTTGCGGTCGGGTCTTCTGCTTGTGGTCGGGTCTTCTTCTTGTGGTCTGGTCTACTTCTTGTGGTCGGTTCTACTTCTTGTGGTCGGGTCTTCTACTTGTGGTCGGGTCTTCTTCTTGTGGTCGGGTCTTCTTCTTGTATCGGGTCTTCTTCTTGTTTCGGGTCTTCTTCTTGTATCGGGTCTTCTTCTTTATCGGATCTTCTTCTTGTGGTCGGGTCTTCTTCGTGTGGTCGGGTCTTCTTCTTGTTGAGGGGTCTTCTTCTTGTGGTGGGGTCTTCTTCTTGTGTTTGGGTCTTCTTCTTGTGGTCGGGTCTTCTTCTTGTATCGGGTCTTCTTTTTGTGGTTGGGTCTTCTTCTTGTATCGGGTCTTCTTCTTGTGGTCGGGTCTTCTTCTTGTGGTCGGGTCTTCTACTAGTAGTCGGATCTTCTTCTTGTATCGGGTCTTCTTCTTGTATTGGATCTTCTTCTTGTTTCGGGTCTTCTTCTTGTTTCGGGTTTTCTTCTTTTATCGGGTCTTCTTCTTGTCGTCGGGTCTTCTTCTTGTGGTCGGGTCTTCTTCCTGTATTGGGTCTTCTTCTTTTGGTTGGGTCTTCTTCTTGTATCGGGTCTTCTCCTTGTATCGGTTCTTCTTCTTGCGGTCGGGTATTCTTCTTTTTGTGTTGTCTTCTTGCAGTCGGGTCTTCTGCTTGTGGTCGGGTCTTCTTCTTGTATCGATTTTTCTTCCTGTGGTCGGGTCTTCTTCTTGTGGTCGTGTCTTATTCTTGTGGTCGGTTCTACTTCTTGTGGTCGGGTCTTCTACTTGTGGTCGGGTCTTCTTCTTTTGGTCGGGTCTTCTTCTTGTATCGGGTCTTCTTCTTGTTTCGGGTCTTCTTGTATCGGGTCTTCTACTTGTATCGGGTCTTCTTCTTGTGGTCGGGTCTTCTTCTTTTGGTCTGGTCTTCTTCTTGTGGTCGGGTCTTCTTCTTGTGGTCGGGTCTTCTACTAGTGGACGGGTCTTCTTCTTGTTGTCGGGTCTTCTTCTTGTTGTGGGGTCTTCTTCTTGTGGTCGGGTCTTCTACTAGTGGACGAGTCTTCTTCTTGTTGTCGGGTCTTCTTGTTGTTGTGGGGTCTTCTTCTTGTGGCCGGGTCTTCTTCTTGTATCGGGTCTTCTTCTTGTGGTCGGGTCTTCTTCTTGTATCTGGTCTTCTTCTTGTGGTCGGGTCTTCTTCTTGTGGTTGGGTCTTCTTCTTGTGGTCGGGTCTTCTTCTTGTATCGGGTCTTCTTCTTTTGGTCGGGTCTTCTTCTTGTATCGTGTCTTCTTCTTGTATCTGGTCTTCTTCTTGTATAGGGTCTTCTTCTTGTATCGGGTCTTCTTCTTGCGGTCGGGTCTTCTTCTTGTGGTCGGGTTTTCTTCTTGTGGTCAGTTCTTCTTCTTGTATCGGGTCATCTTCTGGTTGTCGGTTCTTCTTCTTGTGGTCGGGTCTTCTTCTTGTGGTCGGGTCTTCTTCTTGTGGTCGAGTCTTCTTCTTGTATCGGGTCTTCTTCTTGTGGTTGGGTCTTCTTCTTTTATCGGGTCTTCTTCTTGTGGTCGGGTCTTCTTCTTGTGGTCGGGTCTTCTACTAGTGGACGGGTCTTCTTCTTGTATCGGGTCTTCTTCTTGTATCGGATCTTCTTCTTGTTTCAGGTCTTCTTCTAGTTTCGGGTCTTCTTCTTGTGGTCGGGTCTTCTTCTTGTTGTGGGGTCTTCTTCTTGTGGTCGGGTCTTCTTCTTGTGGTCGGGTCTTCTTCCTGTATCGGGTCTTCTTCTTGTGGTTGGGTCTTCTTCTTGTATCGGGTCTTCTACTTCTATCGGGTCTACTTCTTGTGGTCGGGTATTCTTCTTGTTGTGGTGTCTTCTTCTTTCGGTCGGGTCTTCTGCTTGTGGTCGGGTCTTCTTCTTGTATCGGGTCTTCTTCTTGTGGTCGGGTCTACTTCTTGTGGTCGGTTCTACTTCTTGTGGTCGGGTCTTCTACTTGTGGTCGGGTCTTCTTCTTGTGGTCGGGTCTTCTTCTTGTATCGGGTCTTCTTGTTTCGGGTCTTCTTCTTGTATCGGGTCTTCTTCTTTATCGGATCTTCTTCTTGTGGTCGGGTCTTCTTCTTGTGGTAGGGTCTTCTTCTTGTTGAGGGGTCTACTTCTTGTGGTCGGGTCTTCTGCTTGTGGTCGGGTCTTCTTCTTGTATCGGATCTTCTTCTTGTGGTCGGGTCTTCTTCTTGTATCGGGTCTTCTTTTTGTGGTCGGGTCTTCTTCTTGTGGTCGGGTCTCCTTCTTGTGGTCGGGTCTTCTTCTTGCGGTCGGGTCTTCTTCTTGTATCGGGTCTTCTTCTTGTGGTCTGGTCTTCTTCTTGTATCAGGAATTCTACTTTTGGTCGGGTCTTCTTCTTGTATAGGGTCTTCTTCTTGTATCGGGTCTTCTTCTTGTGGTCGGGTCTTCTTCTTGTATCGGGTCTTCTTCTTGTATCGGTTCTTCTTCTTGTGGTCGGGTCTTCTTCTTGTATCGGGTCTTCTTGTTTCGGGTCTTCTTCTTGTATCGGGTCTTCTTCTTTATTGGATCTTCTTCTTGTGGTCGGGTCTTCTTCTTGTGGTAGGGTCTTCTTCTTGTTGAGGGGTCTACTTCTTGTGGTCGGGTCTTCTGCTTGTGGTCGGGTCTTCTTCTTGTATCGGATCTTCTTCTTGTGGTCGGGTCTTCTTCTTGTATCGGGTCTTCTTCTTGTGGTCGGGTCTTCTTCTTGTGGTCGGGTCTCCTTCTTGTGGTCGGGTCTTCTTCTTGCGGTCGGGTCTTCTTCTTGTATCGGGTCTTCTTCTTGTGGTCTGGTCTTCTTCTTGTATCGGGTCTTCTACTTTTGGTCGGGTCTTCTTCTTGTATAGGGTCTTCTTCTTGTATCGGGTCTTCTTCTTGTGGTCGGGTCTTCTTCTTGTATCGGGTCTTCTTCTTGTATCGGTTCTTCTTCTTGTGGTCGAGTCTTCTTCTTGTGGTCGGGTTTTCTTCTTGTGGTCGGTTCTTCCTCTTGTATCAGGTCTTCTTCTTGTGGTCGGGTCTTCTTCTTGTGGTCGTGTCTTCTTCTTGTGGTCCGGTCTTCTTCTTGTGGTCGGGTCTTCTTCTTGTATCGGGTCTTCTTCTTGTATCTGGTCTTCTTCTTGTGGTTGGGTCTTCTTCTTGTGGTCGGGTCTTCTTCTTGTATCGGGTCTTCTTCTTTTGGTCCGGTCTTCTTCTTGTATCCGGTCTTCTTCTTGTATCGGGTCTTCTTCTTGTGGTCGGGTCTTCTTCTTGTATAGGGTCTTCTTCTTGTATCGGGTCTTCTTCTTGTGGTCGGGTCTTCTTCTTGTATCGGGTCTTCTTCTTGCGGTCGGGTCTTCTTCTTGTATCGGGTCTTCTTCTTGTTTCAGGTCTTCTTCTAGTTTCGGGTCTTCTTCTTGTATCGGGTCTTCTTCTTGTGGTCGGGTCTTCTTCTTGTTGTGGGGTCTTCTTCTTGTGGTCGGGTCTTCTTCTTGTGGTCGGGTCTTCTTCCTGTATCGGGTCTTCTTCTTGTGGTTGGGTCTTCTTCTTGTATCGGGTCTTCTACTTGTATCGGGTCTACTTCTTGTGGTCGGGTATTCTTCTTGTTGTGGTGTCTTCTTCTTTCGGTCGGGTCTTCTGCTTGTGGTCGGGTCTTCTTCTTGTATCGGGTCATCTTCTTGTGGTCGGGTCTACTTCTTGTGGTCGGTTCTACTTCTTGTGGTCGGGTCTTCTACTTGTGGTCGGGTCTTCTTCTTGTATGGGGTCTTCTTGTTTCGGGTCTTCTTCTTGTATCGGGTCTTCTTCTTTATCGGATCTTCTTCTTGTGGTCGGGTCTTCTTCTTGTGGTAGGGTCTTCTTCTTGTTGAGGGGTCTACTTCTTGTGGTCGGGTCTTCTGCTTGTGGTCGGGTCTTCTTCTTGTATCGGATCTTCTTCTTGTGGTCGGGTCTTCTTCTTGTATCGGGTCTTCTTTTTGTGGTCGGGTCTTCTTCTTGTGGTCGGGTCTCCTTGTGGTCGGGTCTTCTTCTTGCGGTCGGGTCTTCTTCTTGTATCGGGTCTTCTTCTTGTGGTCTGGTCTTCTTCTTGTATCGGGTCTTCTACTTTTGGTCGGGTCTTCTTCTTGTATAGGGTCTTCTTCTTGTATCGGGTCTTCTTCTTGTGGTCGGGTCTTCTTCTTGTATCGGGTCTTCTTCTTGTATCGGTTCTTCTTCTTGTGGTCGGGTCTTCTTCTTGTATCGGGTCTTCTTGTTTCGGGTCTTCTTCTTGTATCGGGTCTTCTTCTTTATTGGATCTTCTTCTTGTGGTCGGGTCTTCTTCTTGTGGTAGGGTCTTCTTCTTGTTGAGGGGTCTACTTCTTGTGGTCGGGTCTTCTGCTTGTGGTCGGGTCTTCTTCTTGTATCGGATCTTCTTCTTGTGGTCGGGTCTTCTTCTTGTATCGGGTCTTCTTCTTGTGGTCGGGTCTTCTTCTTGTGGTCGGGTCTCCTTCTTGTGGTCGGGTCTTCTTCTTGCGGTCGGGTCTTCTTCTTGTATCGGGTCTTCTTCTTGTGGTCTGGTCTTCTTCTTGTATCGGGTCTTCTACTTTTGGTCGGGTCTTCTTGTATCGGGTCTTCTTCTTGTATCGGGTCTTCTTCTTGTGGTCGGGTCTTCTTCTTGTATCGGGTCTTCTTCTTGTATCGGTTCTTCTTCTTGTGGTCGGGTCTTCTTCTTGTGGTCGGGTTTTCTTCTTGTGGTCGGTTCTTCCTCTTGTATCAGGTCTTCTTCTTGTGGTCGGGTCTTCTTCTTGTGGTCGTGTCTTCTTCTTGTGGTCCGGTCTTCTTCTTGTGGTCGGGTCTTCTTCTTGTATCGGGTCTTCTTCTTGTATCTGGTCTTCTTCTTGTGGTCGGGTCTTCTTCTTGTGGTCCGGTCTTCTTCTTGTATCGGGTCTTCTTCTTTTGATCGGGTCTTCTTCTTGTATCCGGTCTTCTTCTTGTATCGGGTCTTCTTCTTGTGGTCGGGTCTTCTTCTTGTATAGGGTCTTCTTCTTGTATCGGGTCTTCTTCTTGCGGTCGGGTCTTCTTCTTGTGGTCGGGTTTTCTTCTTGTGGTCGGTTCTTCTTCTTGTATCGGGTCTTCTTCTGGTTGTCGGTTCTTCTTCTTGTGGTCGGGTCTTCTTCTTGTGGTCGGGTCTTCTTCTTGTATTGGGTCTTCTTCTTGTGGTTGGGTCTTCTTCTTTTATCGGTCTTCTTCTTGTGGTCGGGTCTTCTTCTTGTGGTCGCGTCTTCTACTAGTGGACGGGTCTTCTTCTTGTATCGGGTCTTCTTCTTGTATCGGATCTTCTTCTTGTTTCGGGTCTTCTTCTTGTTTTGGGTCTTCTTCTTGTATCGGGTCTTCTTCTTGTGGTCGGGTCTTCTTCTTGTGGTGGGGTCTTCTTCTTGTGGTCGGGTCTTCTTCTTGTGGTCGGGTCTTCTTCCTGTATCGGGTCTTCTTCTTGTGGTTGGGTCTTCTTCTTGTATCGGGTCTTCTACTTGTATCGGGTCTTCTTCTTGTGGTCGGGAATTCTTCTTGTTGTGGTGTCTTCTTCTTGCGGTCGGGTCTTCTGCTTGTGGTCGGGTCTTCTTCTTGTATCGGGTCTTCTTCTTGTGGTCGGGTCTTCTTCTTGTGGTCGTGTCTTCTTCTTGTGGTCGGTTCTACTTCTTGTGGTCGGGTCTTCTACTTGTGGTCGGGTCTTCTTCTTGTAGTCGGGTCTTCTTCTAGTATCGGGTCTTCTTGTTTCGGGTCTTCTTCTTGTATCGGGTCTTCTTCTTTATCGGATATTCTTCTTGTGGTCGGGTCTTGTTCTTGTGGTCGGGTCTTCTTCTTGTTGAGGGGTCTTCTTCTTGTGGTCGGGTGTTCTGTTTGTGGTCGGGTCTTCTTCTTGTATCGGGTTTTCTTCTTGTGGTCGGGTCTTCTTCTTGTGGTCGGGTCTCCTTCTTGTGGGCTGGTCTTCTTCTTGCGGTCTGGTCTTCTTCTTGTATCGGGTCTTCTTCTTGTGGTCTGGTCTTCTTCTTGTATCGGGTCTTCTACTTTTGGTCGGGTCTTCTTCTTGTGGTCGGGTCTTCTTCTTGTATCGGGTCTTCTTCTTGTGGTCGGGTCTTCTTCTTGTATCGGGTCTTCTTGTATCGGATCTTCTTCTTGTGGTCGGGTCTTCTTCTTGTGGTCGGGTTTTCTTCTTGTGGTCGGTTATTCTTCTTGTATCAGGTCTTCTTCTTGTGGTCGGGTCTTCTTCTTGTATCGGGTCTTCTTCTTGTGTCGGGTCTTCTTCTTGTGGTCGGGTCTTCTTCTTGTGGTCGGGTCTTCTTCTTGTATCGGGTCTTCTTCATGTGGTCTGGTCTTCTTCTTGTGGTCGGGTCTTCTTCTTGTAACGGGTCTTCTTCTTGTATCGGGTCTTCTTCTTGTGGTCGGGTCTTCTTCTAGTTGTCAGGTCTTCTTCTTGTATCGGGCCTTCTTCTTGTGGTTGGGTCTTCTTCTTGTGGTAGGGTCTTCTTCTTGTGGTCGGGTCTTCTTCTTGTATCGGGTCTTCTTCTTGTATCGGTTCTTCTTCTTGTGGTCGGTCTTCTTCTTGTGGTCGGGTTTTCTTCTTGTATCGGGTCTTCTTTTTGTGGTTGGGTCTTCTTCTAGTGGTCGGGTCTTCTTCTTGTTTCGGGTCTTCTTCTTGTATCGGTCTTCTTCTTGTGGTCGGGCCTTCTTCTAGTGGTCGGGTCTTCTTCTTGTCTTGGGTCTTCTTCTTGTATCGGGTCTTCTTCTTGTATCGGGTCTTCTTCTTGTGGTGGGGTCTTCTTCTTGTGGTCGCGTCTTCTTCTTGTAGTCGGGTCTTCTTCTTGTATCGGGACTTCTACTTGTGGTTGGTCTTCTTCTTGTATCGGGTCTTCTTCTTGTGGTCGGGTCTTCTACTAGTGGACGGGTCTTCTTCTTGTATAGGGTCTTCTTCTTGTATCGGATCTTCTTCCTGTTTCGGGTCTTCTTCTTGTTTCGGGTCTTCTTCTTGCATCGGGTCTTCTTCTTGTGGTCGGGTCTTCTTCTTGTATCGGGTCTTCTTCTTGTATCGAGTCTTCTTCTTGTGGTCGGGTCTTCTTCTTGTGGTCGGGTCTTCTTCTTGTGGTCGGGTCTTCTTCTTGTGGTCGGGTCTTCTTCCTGTATCGGGTCTTCTTCTTGTGGCTGGGTCTTCTTCTTGTATCGGGTCTTTTTTTTGTATCGGGTCTTCTTCTTGTGGTCGGGTCTTCTGCTTGTGGTTGGGTCTTCCTCTTCTATCGGGTCTTCTTCTTGTGGTCGGGTCTTCTTCTTGTGGTCGTGTCTTCTTCTTGTGGTCGGTTCTACTTGTGGTCGAGTCTTCTACTTGTCGTCGGGTCTTCTTCTTGTGGTCGAGTCTTCTTCTTGTATCGGGTCTTCTTGTTTCGGGTCTTCTTGTTTCGGGTCTTCTTCTTGTATCGGGTCTTCTTCTTGTGGTCGGGTCTTCTTCTTGTGGTCGGGTCTTCCACTAGTGGACGGGTCTTCTTCTTTTAAAGGGTCTACTTCTTGTATCGGGTCTTCTTCTTGTTTCGGGTCTTCTTGTTTCGGGTCTTCTACTTGTATCGGGTCTTCTTCTTGTGGTCGGGTCTTCTTCTTGTGGTTCGGTCTTCTTCTAGTGGTCGGGTCTTCTTCTTGTTTCGGGTCTTCTTCTTGTATCGGGTCTTCTTCTTGTGGTCGGGTCTTCTTCTAGTGGTCGGATCTTCTTCTTGTATCGGGTCTTCTTCTTGTATCGGGTCTTCTTCTTGTGGTCGGGTTTTCTTCTTGTATCGGGTCTTCTTCTTGTATCGGGTCTTCTTCTTGTATTGGGTCTTCTTGTGGTCGGGTCTTCTTCTTGTGGTGGGGTCTTCTTCTTGTGGTCGGGTCTTCTTCTTGTAGTCGGGTCTTCTTCTTGTATCGGGACTTCTTCTTGTGGTTGGGTCTTCTTCTTGTATCGGGTATTCTTCTTGTGGTCGGGTCTTCTTCTTGTGGTCGGGTCTTCTACTAGTGGATGGGTCTTCTTCTTGTATAGGGTCTTCATCTTGTATCGGATCTTCTTCCTGTTGCGGGTCTTCTTCTTGTTTCGGGTCTTCTTCTTGCATCGGGTCTTCTTCTTGTGGTCGGGTCTTCTTCTTGTATCGGGTCTTCTTCTTATATCGGGTCTTCTTCCTGTGGTCGTGTCTTCTTCTCGTGGTGGGGTCTTCTTCTTGTGGTCGGGTCTTCTTCCTGTATCGGGTCTTCTTTTTGTGGTTGGGTCTTCTTCTTGTATCGGGTCTTCTTCTTGTATCGGGTCTTCTTCTTGTGGTCGGGTCTTCTTCTTGTTGTGGTGTCTTCTTCTTGCGGTCGGGTCTTCTGCTTGTGGTTGGGTCTTCTTCTTGTATCGGGTCTTCTTCTTGTGGTCGGGTCTTCTTCTTGTGGTCGTGTCTTCTTCTTGTGGTCGGTTCTACTTCTTGTGGTCGGGTCTTCTACTTGTGGTCGGGTCTTCTTCTTGTGGTCGGGTCTTCTTCTTGTATCGGGTCTTCTTCTTGTTTCGGGTCTTCTTCTTGTATCGGGTCTTCTTCTTGTGGTCGGGTCTTCTTCTTGTGGTCGGGTCTTCTACTAGTGGACGGGTCTTCTTTTAAAGGGTCTTCTTCTTGTATCGAGTCTTCTTCTTGTTTCGGGTCTTCTTCTTGTTTCGGGTCTTCTTCTTGTATCGGGTCTTCTTCTTGTGGTCGGGTCTTCTTCTTGTATCAGGTCTTCTTCTTGTATCGGGTCTTCTTCTTGTGGTCGGGTCTTCTTCTTGTAGTCGAGTCTTCTTCTTGTATCGGGTCTTCTTCATGTGGTCGGGTCTTCTTCTTTTGGCCGGGTCTTCTTCTTGTTTCGGGTCTTCTTCTTGTATCGGGTCTTCTTCTTGTGGTCCGGTCTTCTTCTAGTGGTCGGGTCTTCTTCTTGCATCGGGTCTTCTTCTTGTGGTCGGGTCTTCTTCTTGTGGTGGGGTCTTCTTCTTGTGGTCGGGTCTTCTTCTTGTGGTCGCGTCTTCTTCTTGTATCCGGTCTTCTTCTTGTGGTTGGGTCTTCTTCTTGTATCGGGTTTTCTTCGTGTGGTCGGGTCTTCTTCTTGTGGTCGGGTATTCTTCTTGTTGTGGTGTCTTCTTCTTGCGGTCGGGTCTTCTGCTTGTTGTCGGGTCTTCTTCTTGTATGGGGTCTTCTTCTTGTGGTCGGGTCTTCTACTTGTGGTCGTGTCTTCTTCTTGTGGTCGGTTATTCTTCTTGTATCGGGTCTTCTTCTTGTGGTCGGGTCTTCTTGTTGTATTGGGTCTTCTTCTTGTATCGGGTCTTCTTCTTGTGGTCGGGTCTTCTTCTTGTGGTCGGGTCTTCTTGTGTCGGGTCTTCTTCTTGTATCGGGTCTTCTTCTTGTGGTCTGGTCTTCTTCTTGTGGTGGGGTCTTCTTCTTTCGGTCGGGTCTTCTTCTTGTGGTCAGGTCTTCTTCTTCTATCGGGTCTTCTTCTTGTGGCTGGGTCTTCTTCTTGTATCGGGTATTCTTCTTGTAACGGGTCTTCTTCTTGTGGTCGGGTCTTCTTCTTGTTGTGGGGTCTTCTTCTTGTGGTCGGGTCTTCTGCTTGTGGTCGGGTCTTCTTCTTGTATCGGATCTTCTTCTTGTGGTCGGGTCTTCTTCTTGTATCGGGTCTTCTTCTTGTGGTCGGGTCTTCTTACTGTGGTTGGGTCTCCTTCTTGTGGTCGGGTCTTCTTCTTGCGGTCGGGTCTTCTTCTTGTATCGGGTCTTCTTCTTGTGGTCGGGTCTTCTTCTTGCAACGGGTCTCCTTCTCTTGGTCGGGTCTTCTTCTTGTATAGGGTCTTCTTCTTGTATCGGGTCTTCTTCTTGTGGTCGGGTCTTTTTCTTGTATCGGGTCTTCTTCTTGTATCGGGTCTTCTTCTTGTGGTCGGGTCTTCTTCTTGTGGTCGAGATTTCTTCTTGTGGTCGGTTCTTCTTCTAGCATCGGGTCTTCTTCTTGTGGTCGGGTCTTCTTGTGGTCGGGTCTTCTTCTTGTGTCGGGTCTTCTTCTTGTATCGGTCTTCTTCCTCTGGTCGGGTCTTCTTCTTGTGGTCGGGTCTTCTTCTTGTGGTCGGGTCTTCTTCTTGTTTCAGGTCTTCTTCTTGTATCGGGTCTTCTTCTTGTGGTCGGGTCTTCTTCTTGTGGTCGGGTCTTCTTCTTGTATCGGGTCTTCTTGTGGACGGGTCTTCTTCTTGTGTTGGGGTCTTCTTCTTGTGGTCGGGTCTTTTGGTCGTGTCTTCTTCTTGAATCGGGTCTTCTTCTTGTGGTTGGGTCTTCTTCTTGTATCGGGTTTTCTTCGTGTGGTCGGGTCTTCTTCTTGTGTTCGGGTATTCTTCTTCTTGTGGTGTCTTCTTCTTGAGGTCGGGTCTTCTGCTTGTGCTCGGGTCTTCTTCTTGTATCGGGTCTTCTTCTTGTGGTCGGGTCTTCTACTTGTGGTCGTGTCTTCTTCTTGTGGTCGGTTCTACTTCTTGCGGTCAGGTCTTCTACTTGTGGTCGGGTCTTCTACTAGTGGACGGGTCTTCTTCTTTTAAAGGGTCTTCCTCTTGTATCGGGTTTTCTTCTTGTATCGGGTCTTCTTCTTGTGGTCGGGTCTTCTTCTTGTATCGGGTCTTCTTCTTTTGGTCGGGTCTTCTTCTTGTGGTGGGGTCTTTTCTTGTGGTCGGGTCTTCTTCTTGTATCGGGTCTTCTTGTATCGGTTCTTCCTCTTGTGGTCGGGTCTTATTCTTGTGGTCGGGTCTTCTTCTTGTGGTCGGGTCTTCTTCTTGTATCAGGTCTTCTTCTTGTGGTCGGGTCTTCTTCTAGTGGTCGGGTCTTCTTCTTGTTTCGGGTCTTCTTCTTGTATCGGGTCTTCTTCTTGTGGTCAGGTCTTCTTCTAGTGGTCGGGTCTTCTTCTTGTATCGGGTCTTCTTCTTGTATCGGTTCTTCTTCTTGTGGTCATGTCTTCTTCTTGTATCGGGTCTTCTTCATGTGGTCGGGTCTTCTTCTTGTGGTGGGGTCTCCTTCTTGTGGTCGGGTCTTCTTCTTGTGGTCGGGTCTTCTTCTTGTATCGGGTCTTCTTCTTGCGGTCGCGTCTTATTCTTGTATCGGGTCTTCTTCTTTAGGTCGGGTCTTCTTCTTTTGGTCGGGTCTTCTTGTTGTATAGGGTCTTCTTCTTGTATAGGGTGTTCTTCTTGTATCGGGTCTTCTTCTTCTGGTCGGGTCTTCTTCTTGTGGTCGGGTCTTCTTCTTGTGGTCGGGTCTTCTTCTTGTTTCAGGTCTTCTTCTTGTATCGGGTCTTCTTCTTGTGGTCGGGTCTTCTTCTTGTGGTGGGTCTTCTTCTTGTATCGGGTCTTCTTCTTGTGGTCGGGTCTTCTTCTTGTGTTGGGGTCTTCTTCTTGTGGTCGGGTCTTTTGGTCGCGTCTTCTTCTTGTATCGGGTCTTCTTCTTGTGGTTGGATCTTCTTCTTGTATCGGGTTTTCTTCGTGTGGTCGGGTCTTCTTCTTGTGTTCGGGTATTCTTCTTCTTGTGGTGTCTTCTTCTTGCGGTCGGGTCTTCTGCTTGTGGTCGGGTCTTCTTCTTGTATCGGGTCTTCTTCTTGTGGTCGGGTCTTCTACTTGTGGTCGTGTCTTCTTCTTGTGGTCGGTTCTACTTCTTGCGGTCAGGTCTTCTACTTGTGGTCGGGTCTTCTACTAGTGGACGGGTCTTCTTCTTTTAAAGGGTCTTCCTCTTGTATCGGGTTTTCTTCTTGTATCGGGTCTTCTTCTTTTGGTCGGGTCTTCTTCTTGTATCGGGTCTTCTTCTTGTGGTCGGGTCTTCTTCTTGTTTCGGGTCTTCTTGTGGTCGGGTCTTCTTCTTGTGTTCGGGTATTCTTCTTCTTGTGGTGTCTTCTTCTTGTGGTCGGGTCTTCTTCTTGTATCGGGTATTCTTCTTGTTTCGGGTCTTCTTCTTGTATCGGGTCTTCTTCTTGTATCGGGTCTTCTTCTTTATCGGGTCTTCTTCTTGTGGTCGGGTCTTCTTCTTGTGGTCGGGTCTTCTTGTGGTCGGGTCTTCTTCTTGTGGTCGGGTCTTCTACTAGTGGGCGGGTCTTCTTCTTTTAAAGGGTCTTCTTCTTGTATCGGGTTTTCTTCTTGTATCGGGTCTTCTTCTTGTGGTCGGGTCTTCTTCTTGTATCGGGTCTTCTTCTTGTGGTCGGGTCTTCTTCTTGTATCGGGTCTTCTTCTTGTGGTCGGGTCTTCTTCTTGTGATCGGGTCTTCTTCTTGTGGTCGGGTTTTCTTCTTCTATCGGGTCTTCTTCTTGTGGTTGGGTCTTCTACTTGTATCGGGTATTCTTCTTGTATCGGGTCTTCTTCTTGTGGTCGGGTCTTCTTCTTGTTGTGGGGTCTTCTTCTTGTGGTCGGGTCTTCTGCTTGTGGTCGGGTCTTCTTCTTGTATCGGATCTTCTTCTTGTGGTCGGGTCTTCTTCTTGTATCGGGTCTTCTTCTTGTGGTCGGGTCTCTTTCTTGTGGTCGGGTCTTCTTCTTGTGGTCGGGTCTTCTTCTTGTATCGGGTCTTCTTCTTGTGGTCGAGTCTTCTTCTTGTATCGGGTCTTCTTCTTTTGGTCGGGTCTTCTTCTTGTATAGGGTCTTCTTCTTGTATCGGGTCTTCTTCTTGTGGTCGGTTCTTCTTCTTGTATCGGGTCTTCTTCTTGTATCGGGTCTTCTTCTTGTGGTCGGGTCTTCTTCTTGTGTCGGGTCTTCTTCTTGTGGTCGGGTCTTCTTCTTGTGGTCGGGTTTTCTTCTTGTGGTCGGGTCTTCTTCTTGCATCGGGTCTTCTTCTTGTATCGGGTCTTCTTCTTGTGGTCGGGTCTTCTTCTTGTGGTCGGGTCTTCTTCTTGTATCGGGTCTACTTCATGTGGTTGGGTCTTCTTCTAGTGGTCAGGTCTTCTTCTTGTTTCGGGTCTTCATCTTGTATCGGGTCTTCTTCTTGTGGTCGGGTCTTCTTCTAGAGGTCGGGTCTTCTTCTTGTATCGGGTCTTCTTCTTGTGGTCGGGTCTTCTTCTTGTGGTGGGGTCTTTTCTTGTGGTCGGGTCTTCTTCTTGTATCGGGTCTTCTTCTTGTGGTCGGGTCTTCTTCTTGTGATCGGGTCTTCTTCTTGTGGTCGGGTTTTCTTCTTCTATCGGGTCTTCTTCTTGTGGTTGGGTCTTCTACTTGTATCGGGTATTCTTCTTGTATCGGGTCTTCTTCTTGTGGTCGGGTCTTCTTCTTGTTGTGGGGTCTTCTTCTTGTGGTCGGGTCTTCTGCTTGTGGTCGGGTCTTCTTCTTGTATCGGATCTTCTTCTTGTGGTCGGCTCTTCTTGTATCGGGTCTTCTTCTTGTGGTCGGGTCTCTTTCTTGTGGTCGGGTCTTCTTCTTGTGGTCGGGTCTTCTTCTTGTATCGGGTCTTCTTCTTGTGGTCGAGTCTTCTTCTTGTATCGGGTCTTCTTCTTTTGGTCGGGTCTTCTTCTTGTATAGGGTCTTCTTCTTGTATCGGGTCTTCTTCTTGTGGTCGGTTCTTCTTCTTGTATCGGGTCTTCTTCTTGTATCGGGTCTTCTTCTTGTGGTCGGGTCTTCTTCTTGTGTCGGGTCTTCTTCTTGTGGTCGGGTCTTCTTCTTGTGGTCGGGTTTTCTTCTTGTGGTCGGGTCTTCTTCTTGCATCGGGTCTTCTTCTTGTATCGGGTCTTCTTCTTGTGGTCGGGTCTTCTTCTTGTGGTCGGGTCATCTTCTTGTATCGGGTCTACTTCATGTGGTTGGGTCTTCTTCTAGTGGTCAGGTCTTCTTCTTGTTTCGGGTCTTCATCTTGTATCGGGTCTTCTTCTTGTGGTCGGGTCTTCTTCTAGAGGTCGGGTCTTCTTCTTGTATCGGGTCTTCTTCTTGTGGTCGGGTCTTCTTCTAGAGGTCGGGTCTTCTTCTTGTATCGGTTCTTCCTCTTGTGGTCGGGTCTTCTTCTTGTGGTCGGGTCTTCTTCTTGTGGTCGGGTCTTCTTCTTGTATCAGGTCTTCTTCTTGTGGTCGGGTCTTCTTCTAGTGGTCGGGTCTTCTTCTTGTTTCGGGTCTTCTTCTTGTATCGGGTCTTCTTCTTGTGGTCAGGTCTTCTTCTAGTGGTCGGGTCTTCTTCTTGTATCGAGTCTTCTTCTTGTATCGGTTCTTCTTTTTGTGGTCATGTCTTCTTCTTGTATCGGGTCTTCTTCATGTGGTCGGGTCTTCTTCTTGTGGTGGGGTCTCCTTCTTGTGGTCGGGTCTTCTTCTTGTGGTCGGGTCTTCTTCTTGTATCGGGTCTTCTTCCTGCGGTCGCGTCTTATTCTTGTATCGGGTCTTCTTCTTTTGGTCGGGTCTTCTTCTTTTGGTCGGGTCTTCTTGTTGTATAGGGTCTTCTTCTTGTATAGGGTGTTCTTCTTGTATCGGGTCTTCTTCTTGTGGTCGGGTCTTCTTCTTGTGGTTGGGTCTTCTTGTATCGGTCTTCTTCTTCTGGTCGGGTCTTCTTCTTGTGGTCGGGTCTTCTTCTTGTGGTCCGGTCTTCTTCTTGTTTCAGGTCTTCTTCTTGTGTCGGGTCTTCTTCTTGTGGTCGGGTCTTCTTCTTGTGGTCGGGTCTTCTTCTTGTATCGGGTCTTCTTCTTGTGGTCGGGTCTTCTTCTTGTGTTGGGGTCTTCTTCTTGTGGTCGGGTCTTTTGGTCGCGTCTTCTTCTTGTATCGGGTCTTCTTCTTGTGGTTGGATCTTCTTCTTGTATCGGGTTTTCTTCGTGTGGTCGGGTCTTCTTCTTGTGTTCGGGTATTCTTCTTCTTGTGGTGTCTTCTTCTTGCGGTCGGGTCTTCTGCTTGTGGTCGGGTCTTCTTGTATCGGGTCTTCTTCTTGTGGTCGGGTCTTCTACTTGTGGTCGTGTCTTCTTCTTGTGGTCGGTTCTACTTCTTGCGGTCAGGTCTTCTACTTGTGGTCGGGTCTTCTACTAGTGGACGGGTCTTCTTCTTTTAAAGGGTCTTCTTCTTCTATCGGGTTTTCTTCTTGTATCGGGTCTTCTTCTTGTGGTCGGGTCTTCTTCTTGTTTCGGGTCTTCTTCTTGTGGTCGGGTCTTCTTCTTGTGTTCGGGTATTCTTCTTCTTGTGGTGTCTTCTTGTGGTCGGGTCTTCTTCTTGTATCGGGTATTCTTCTTGTTTCGGGTCTTCTTCTTGTATCGGGTCTTCTTCTTGTGGTCGGGTCTTCTTCTTGTGGTCGGGTCTTCTTCTTGTGGTCGGGTCTTCTACTAGTGGACGGGTCTTCTTCTTTTAAAGGGTCTTCTTCTTGTATCGGGTTTTCTTCTTGTATCGGGTCTTCTTCTTGTGGTCGGGTCTTCTTCTTGTATCGGGTCTTCTTGTGGTCGGGTCTTCTTCTTGTATCGGGTCTTCTTCTTGTGGTCGGGTCTTCTTCTTGTGATCGGGTCTTCTTCTTGTGGTCGGGTCTTCTTCTTCTATCGGGTCTTCTTCTTGTGGTTGGGTCTTCTACTTGTATCGGGTATTCTACTTGTATCGGGTCTTTTTCTTGTGGTCGGGTCTTCTTCTTGTTGTGGGTTCTTCTTCTTGTGGTCGGGTCTTCTGCTTGAGGTCGGGTCTTCTTCTTGTATCGGATCTTCTGCTTGTGGTCGGGTCTTCTTCTTGTAACGGGTCTTCTTCTTGTGGTCGGGTCTTCTTCTTGTGATTGGGTCTTCTTCTTGTATCGGGTCTTCTTCTTGTGGTTGAGTCTTCTTCTTGTATCGGGTCTTCTTCTTTTGGTCGGGTCTTCTTCTTGTATAGGGTCTTCTTCTTGTATCGGGTATTCTTCTTGTGGTCGGTTCTTCTTCTTGTATCGGGTCTTCTTCTTGTATCGGGTCTTCTTCTTCTGGTCGGGTCTTCTTCTTGTGTCGGGTCTTCTTCTTGTGGTCGGGTCTTCTTCTTGTGGTCGAGTTTTCTTCTTGTGGTCGGGTCTTCTTCTTGCATCGGGTCGTCTTCTTGTATCGAGTCTTCTTCTTGTGGTCGGGTCTTCTTCTTGTGGTCGGGTCTTCTTCTTGTATCGGGTCTTCTTCATGTGGTTGGGTCTTCTTCTTGTGGTCAGGTCTTCTTCTTGTTTCGGGTCTTCATCTTGTATCGGGTCTTCTTCTTGTGGTCGGGTCTTCTTCTAGTGGTCGGGTCTTCTTCTTCTATCGGGTCTTCTTCTTGTGGTCGGGTCTTCTTCTTGTGGTGGGGTCTTTTCTTGTGGTCGGGTCTTCTTCTTGTATCGGGTCTTCTTCTTGTATCGGTTCTTCCTCTTGTGGTCGGGTCTTCTTCTTGTGGTCGGGTCTTCTTCTAGTGGTCGGGTCTTCTTCTTGTTTCGGGTCTTCTTCTTGTATCGGGTCTTCTTCTTGTGGTCGGGTCTTCTTCTAGTGGTCGGGTCTTCTTCTTGTATCGGGTCTTCTTCTTGTATCAGTTCTTCTTCTTGTGGTCATGTCTTCTTCTTGTATCAGGTCTTCTTCATGTGGTCGGGTCTTCTTCTTGTGGTGGGGTCTCCTTCTTGTGGTCGGGTCTTTTTCTTGTGGTCGGGTCTTCTTCTTGTATCGGGTCTTCTTCTTGCGGTCGCGTCTTATTCTTGTATCGGGTCTTCTTCTTGCGGTCGGGTCTTCGTCTTGTGGTCGGGTCTTCTTGTTTTGGGTCTTCTTCTTGTATCGGGTCTTCTTCTTGTGGTCGGGTCTTCTTCTAGTGGTCGGGTCTTCTTCTAGTATCGGGTCTTCTTCTTGTGGTTGAGTCTTCTTCTTGTGGTGGGGTCTTCTTCTTGTGGTCGGGTCTTCTTCTTGTGGTCGCGTCTTCTTGTATCGGGTCTTCTTCTTGTGGTTGGGTCTTCTTGTATCGGGTTTTCTTCTTGTGGTCGGGTCTACTTCTTGTGGTCGGGTCTTCTACTAGTGGACGGGTCTTCTTCTTGTATCGGGTCTTCTTGTTTCGGGTCTTCTTCTTGTTTCGGGTCTTCTTCTTGTATCGGGTCGTCTTCTTGTGGTCGGGTCTTCTTCTTGTATCTGGTCTCCTTCTTGTATCGGGTCTTCTTCTTGTGGTCGGGTCTTCTTCCTGTATCGGGTCTTCTTCTTGTGGTTGGGTCTTCTTCTTGTATCGGGTCTTCTTCTTGTGGTCGGGTCTTCTTCTTGTGGTCGGGTCTTCTTCTTGTATCGGGTCTTCTTCTTGTGGTCGGGTCTTCTTCTTGTATCGGGTCTTCTTCTTTTGGTCGGGTCTTCTTCTTGTATCGGGTCTTCTTCTTGTATCGGGTCTACTTCTTGTGGTCGGGTCTTCTTGTATCGGGTCTTCTTGTGGTCAGGTCTTCTTCTTGTGGCCGGGTCTTCTTCTTGTGGTCGGTTCTTCTTCTTGTATCGGGTCTTCTTCTTGTGGTCGGGACTTCTTCTTGTGGTCGGATCTTCTTCTTGTGGTCGGGTCTTCTTCTTGTGGTCGGGTCTTCTTCTTGTATCGGGTCTTCTTCTTGTGGTCGGGTCTTCTTCTTGTGGTCGGGTCTTCTTCTTGTATCGGGTCTTCTTCTTGTGGTCGGGTCTTCTTCTTGTATCGGGTCTTCTTCTTGTATCACTTCTTCTTGTGGTCGGGTCTTCTTCTTGTGGTCGGGACTTCTTCTAGTGGTCAGGTATTCTTCTTGTATCGGGTCTTCTTCTTGTATCGGGTCTTCTTCTTGTATCGGGTCTTCTTCTTCTTACGGGTCTTCTTCTTGTTTCGGTTCTTCCTCTTGTATCGGGTCTTCTTCTTGTGGTCGGGTCTTCTTCTTGTATCGGGTCTTCTTCTTGTATCGGGTCTTCTTCTTGTGGTCGGTTCTACTTCTTGCGGTCAGGTCTTCTACTTGTGGTCGGGTCTTCTACTAGTGGACGGGTCTTCTTCTTTTAAAGGGTCTTCTTCTTGTATCGGGTTTTCTTCTTGTATCGGGTCTTCTTCTTGTGTTAGGGTCTTCTTCTTGTATCGGGTCTTCTTCTTGTGGTCGGGTCTTCTTCTTGTTTCGGGTCTTCTTCTTGTGGTCGGGTCTTCTTCTTATGTTCGGGTATTCTTCTTCTTGTGGTGTCTTCTTCTTGTGGTCGGGTCTTCTTCTTGTATCGGGTATTCTTCTTGTTTCGGGTCTTCTTCTTGTATCGGGTCTTCTTCTTGTATTGGGTCTTCTTCTTTATCGGGTCTTCTTCTTGTGGTCGGGTCTTCTTCTTGTGGTCGGGTCTTCTTGTGGTCGGGTCTTCTTCTTGTGGTCGGGTCTTCTACTAGTGGACGGGTCTTCTTCTTTTAAAGGGTCTTCTTCTTGTATCGGGTTTTCTTCTTGTATCGGGTCTTCTTCTTGTGGTCGGGTCTTCTTCTTGTATTGGGTCTTCTTCTTGTGGTCGGGTCTTCTTCTTGTATCGGGTCTTCTTCTTGTGGTCGGGTCTTCTTCTTGTGATCGGGTCTTCTTCTTGTGGTCGGGTCTTCTTCTTCTATCGGGTCTTCTTCTTGTGGTTGGGTCTTCTACTTGTATCGGGTATTCTTCTTGTATCGGGTCTTCTTCTTGTGGTCGGGTCTTCTTCTTGTTGTGGGGTCTTCTTCTTGTGGTCGGGTCTTCTGCTTGTGGTCGGGTCTTCTTCTTGTATCGGATCTTCTTCTTGTGGTCGGGTCTTCTTCTTGTATCAGGTCTTCTTCTTGTGGTCGGGTCTCTTTCTTGTGGTCGGGTCTTCTTCTTGTGGTCGGGTCTTCTTCTTGTATCGGGTCTTCTTCTTGTGGTCGAGTCTTCTTCTTGTATCGGGTCTTCTTCTTTTGGTCGGGTCTTCTTCTTGTATAGGGTCTTCTTCTTGTATCGGGTCTTCTTCTTGTGGTCGGTTCTTCTTCTTGTATCGGGTCTTCTTCTTGTATCGGGTCTTCTTCTTGTGGTCGGGTCTTCTTCTTGTGTCGGGTCTTCTTCTTGTGGTCGGGTCTTCTTCTTGTGGTCGGGTTTTCTTCTTGTGGTCGGGTCTTCTTCTTGCATCGGGTCTTCTTCTTGTATCGGGTCTTCTTCTTGTGGTCCGGTCTTCTTCTTGTGGTCGGGTCTTCTTCTTGTATCGGGTCTACTTCATGTGGTTGGGTCTTCTTCTTGTGGTCAGGTCTTCTTCTTGTTTCGGGTCTTCATCTTGTATCGGGTCTTCTTCTTGTGGTCGGGTCTTCTTCTAGAGGTCGGGTCTTCTTCTTGTATCGGGTCTTCTTGTGGTCGGGTCTTCTTCTTGTGGTGGGGTCTTTTCTTGTGGTCGGGTCTTCTTCTTGTATCGGGTCTTCTTCTTGTATCGGTTCTTCCTCTTGTGGTCGGGTCTTCTTCTTGTGGTCGGGTCTTCTTCTTGTGGTCGGGTCTTCTTCTTGTATCAGGTCTTCTTCTTGTGGTCGGGTCTTCTTCTTGTATCAGGTCTTCTTCTTGTGGTCGGGTCTTCTTCTAGTGGTCGGGTCTTCTTCTTGTTTCGGGTCTTCTTCTTGTATCGGGTCTTCTTCTTGTGGTCAGGTCTTCTTCTAGTGGTCGGGTCTTCTTCTTGTATCGGGTATTCTTCTTGTATCGGTTCTTCTTCTTGTGGTCATGTCTTCTTCTTGTATCGGGTCTTCTTCATGTGGTCGGGTCTTCTTCTTGTGGTGGGGTCTCCTTCTTGTGGTCGGGTCTTCTTCTTGTGGTCGGGTCTTCTTCTTGTATCGGGTCTTCTTCTTGCGGTCGCGTCTTATTCTTGTATCGGGTCTTCTTCTTTTGGTCGGGTCTTCTTCTTTTGGTCGGGTCTTCTTGTTGTATAGGGTCTTCTTCTTGTATAGGGTGTTTTTCTTGTATCGGGTCTTCTTCTTGTGGTCGGGTCTTCTTGTGGTTGGGTCTTCTTGTATCGGTCTTCTTCTTCTGGTCGGGTCTTCTTCTTGTGGTCGGGTCTTCTTCTTGTTTCAGGTCTTCTTCTTGTATCGGGTCTTCTTCTTGTGGTCAGGTCTTCTTCTTGTGTGCGGGTCTTCTTCTTGTATCGGGTCTTCTTCTTGTGGTCGGGTCTTCTTCTTGTGTTGGGGTCTTCTTCTTGTGGTCGGGTCTTTTGGTCACGTCTTCTTCTTGTATCGGGTCTTCTTCTTGTGGTTGGGTCTTCTTCTTGTATCGGGTTTTCTTCGTGTGGTCGGGTCTTCTTCTTGTGTTCGGGTATTCTTCTTCTTGTGGTGTCTTCTTCTTGCGGTCGGGTCTTCTGCTTGTGGTCGGGTCTTCTTCTTGTATCGGGTCTTCTTCTTGTGGTCGGGTCTTCTACTTGTGGTCGTGTCTTCTTCTTGTGGTCGGTTCTACTTCTTGCGGTCAGGTCTTCTACTTGTGGTCGGGTCTTCTACTAGTGGACGGGCCTTCTTCTTTTAAAGGGTCTTCTTCTTCTATCGGGTTTTCTTCTTGTATCGGGTCTTCTTCTTGTGGTCGGGTCTTCTTCTTGTATCGGGTCTTCTTCTTGTGGTCTGGTCTTCTTCTTGTTTCGGGTCTTCTTCTTGTGGTCGGGTCTTCTTCTTGTGTTCGGGTATTCTTCTTCTTGTGGTGTCTTCTTCTTGTGGTCGGGTCTTCTTCTTGTATCGGGTATTCTCCTTGTTTCGGGTCTTCTTCTTGTATCGGGTCTTCTTCTTGTATCGGGTCTTCTTCTTTATCGGGTCTTCTTCTTGTGGTCGGGACTTCTTCTTGTGGTCGGGTCTTCTTCTTGTGGTCGGGTCTTCTACTAGTGGACGGGTCTTCTTCTTTTAAAGGGTCTTCTTCTTGTATCGGGTTTTCTTCTTGTATCGGGTCTTCTTCTTGTGGTCGGGTCTTCTTCTTGTATCGGGTCTTCTTGTGGTCGGGTCTTCTTCTTGTATCGGGTCTTCTTCTTGTGGTCGGGTCTTCTTCTTGTGATCGGGTCTTCTTCTTGTGGTCGGGTCTTCTTCTTCTATCGGGTCTTCTTCTTGTGGTTGGGTCTTCTACTTGTATCGGGTTTTCTTCGTGTGGTCGGGTCTTCTTCTTGTGTTCGGGTATTCTTCTTCTTGTGGTGTCTTCTTCTTGCGGTCGGGTCTTCTGCTTGTGGTCGGGTCTTCTTCTTGTATCGGGTCTTCTTCTTGTGGTCGGGTCTTCTACTTGTGGTCGTGTCTTCTTCTTGTGGTCGGTTCTACTTCTTGCGGTCAGGTCTTCTACTTGTGGTCGGGTCTTCTACTAGTGGACGGGCCTTCTTCTTTTAAAGGGTCTTCTTCTTCTATCGGGTTTTCTTCTTGTATCGGGTCTTCTTCTTGTGGTCGGGTCTTCTTCTTGTATCGGGTCTTCTTCTTGTGGTCGGGTCTTCTTCTTGTTTCTGGTCTTCTTCTTGTGTTCGGGTCTTCTTCTTGTGTTCGGGTATTCTTCTTCTTGTGGTGTCTTCTTCTTGTGGTCGGGTCTTCTTCTTGTATCGGGTATTCTTCTTGTTTCGGGTCTTCTTCTTGTATCGGGTCTTCTTCTTGTATCGGGTCTTCTTCTTTATCGGGTCTTCTTCTTGTGGTCGGGACTAGAGATGAGCGTTGTTCTACTCGAACTGTTCGCCAATCTCAAATTCGAGCTGTTTTGGGCGGTGTTCGAGCCGATCGGCGAACACGAACAATTTGAGAAAAATTCGGCTGTTCGAGGTTATGTTCGATAACTGTTCGTGCACCAAAATCATAACTAGATTTTTTCTCAGTAATGATGAAAATTAATGTTAATACGCAGTTTGAGTGTACAGCGGGGCGGGGGGAGGGGCAGGGGATGGATCTCTGCAGGAACAATGAAGATCTCCATTTTTTTTTCTCTTTCCCGCATTTGCAGTGGGGAGGTGCAATCTGTCAGCCTATCAGCAGCGCACACACGGAGCGAAGTGCTTTTTTTCACACAAGCAAGGGCATGTGTCATTGGCAGTGTATGTCACATGTCCTTGCCCTATAAGACCAAGCCATTTTCCCCGTCACCACCATTTTCTCACTGCTGCAGCTGCGTGTTAGACGGCACCGCTGTTGCTGTGTGCGCTATACCTTGTTAATTTCAAGCCAATTTTCGCACAAATATACAGATAGCTTGGGAGTAGGGAATAGTTGTGATTGCAGTCCTTTTAAGGACTAGGTTACAGCATTTCCTACAACTTTTATCAGGCAGGTCTGTGCTCTTAAATAGATAGATTGTGGGAGTAAAGACTAATTGTAATTGGAGTCCTTTTCAGGACTAGGTTACATCAGTTCCTATCAGTTTTTGCCAGGCAGGTCTGTGCCAGTGCTGTGCAAGTTTTTTTCACAGCATTTGGCTGAATCTAGCAAAGCTAATCCTTTTTGGCCTATTGCAGAGTGTGTTAGTCAGTGGAGTAGCCTATCTGTGTTGCAAGATATACCACCTGTGTATAGAATACCAATTTTTTTACTGCACCTAGTGAAGTAAAATCTTTTGGGCATAGCATCATTCTATTAGTCCATCTATACTGACCTCCATCAGGTTGCAAACTGAATATAATTTTTTTCTGCATCTAGCTCTGAAAAAATATTTGGGCTTCTAGCAGTGTGTGGGACTTGGTCTATTAGTCCATCTATACTGACCTCCATCAGGTTGCAAATTAAAAATAATTTTTTTCTTCATTTAGCTCTGAAAAAATATTTGGGCTTCTAGCAGTGTGTGGGACTTGTTCTATTAGTCCTTCTATACTGATTTCTAGCAGGTTGCAAATTGAATATAATTTTTTTCTGCATCTAGCTCTGAAAAAATATTTGGGCTTCTAGCGGTGTGTGGGACTTGGTCTATTAGTCCATCTATACTGACCTCCATCAGGTTGCAAATTAAAAATAATTTTTTTCTGCATCTAGCTCTGAAAAAATATTTGGGCTTCTAGCAGTGTGTGGGACTTGGTCTATTAGTCCATCTATACTGACCTCCATCAGGTTGCAAATTAAAAATCATTTTTTTCTTCATTTATCTCTGAAAAAATATTTGGGCTTCTAGCAGCGTGTGGGACTTGTTCTATTAGTCCATCTATACTGACCTCCATCAGGTTGCAAATTAAAAATAATTTTTTTCTGCATCTAGCTCTGAAAAAATATTTGGGCTTCTAGCAGTGTGTGGGACTTGGTCTATTAGTCCATCTATACTGACCTCCATCAGGTTGCAAATTGAATAAAAAAATTTTCTGCATCTAGCTCTGAAAAAATATTTGGGCTTCTAGCAGTGTGTGGGACTTGGTCTATTAGTCCATCTATACTGACCTCCATCAGGTTGCAAATTAAAAATAATTTTTTTCTGCATCTAGCTCTGAAAAAATATTTGGGCTTCTAGCAGTGTGTGGGACTTGGTCTATTAGTCCATCTATACTGACCTCCATCAGGTTGCAAATTAAAAATAATTTTTTTCTTCATTTATCTCTGAAAAAATATTTGGGCTTCTAGCAGCGTGTGGGACTTGTTCTATTAGTCCATCTATACTGACCTCCATCAGGTTGCAAATTAAAAATAATTTTTTTCTGCATCTAGCTCTGAAAAAATATTTGGGCTTCTAGCAGTGTGTGGGACTTGGTCTATTAGTCCATCTATACTGACCTCCATCAGGTTGCAAATTGAATAAAAAATTTTTCTGCATCTAGCTCTGAAAAAATATTTGGGCTTCTAGCGGTGTGTGGGACTTGGTCTATTAGTCCATCTATACTGACCTCCATCAGGTTGCAAATTAAAAATAATTTTTTTCTTCATTTATCTCTGAAAAAATATTTGGGCTTCTAGCAGCGTGTGGGACTTGTTCTATTAGTCCATCTATACTGACCTCCATCAGGTTGCAAATTAAAAATAATTTTTTTCTGCATCTAGCTCTGAAAAAATATTTGGGCTTCTAGCTGTGTGTGGGACTTGGTCTATTAGTCCATCTATACTGACCTCCATCAGGTTGCAAATTGAATAAAAAAATTTTCTGCATCTAGCTCTGAAAAAATATTTGGGCTTCTAGCGGTGTGTGGGACTTGGTCTATTAGTCCATCTATACTGACCTCCATCAGGTTGCAAATTAAAAATAATTTTTTTCTGCATCTAGCTCTGAAAAAATATTTGGGCTTCTAGCAGTGTGTGGGACTTGGTCTATTAGTCCATCTATACTGACCTCCATCAGGTTGCAAATTGAATAAAAAAATTTTCTGCATCTAGCTCTGAAAAAATATTTGGGCTTCTAGCGGTGTGTGGGACTTGGTCTATTAGTCCATCTATACTGACCTCCATCAGGTTGCAAATTAAAAATAATTTTTTTCTGCATCTAACCCAGCCAATAGTTTTGGCCTAATACAACAGTTTGGCCACTCAGCTCTGCTCGGTTACCATCCATTGTTTTTTTGTGCAAACAACTCCAGAGTTGTGAATTAGTTAACCACCAAAATGAGTGGAAAAAGGCCTGCTGCTGGTGGAAAGGGGAATAGGCGTGTTGGGAAGGGGAAAAAAGGTTGTGTCCGTGGGGTAGGTGCAGAAGAAAGACCATCTTCCAGCCAAACTAAAATGTCTACTTCTTTTAGCGGACAATGTGATAAGATCCCTTTCTTACGGCCACGCCAATCGCTACAAATTCCAGATGAGGCACAAAAACAGCAGGTGCTTCAACGGATATCAAGTGCTCCTTTAAGTGGGCTCTCCTCCACATCAACTTCAACATCACAAATACTCCAGTCCTCAAAGGTGTCACCCAAATCGCACTTGCTTCCTCACAGCACAAATCTCCAGCTGCCCGTCTGAGTATGAGGTAGAACAGATGGTTGAGTCTGCAGAGCTGTTTACTCATACTATAGCCTGGGAATCAGAGGTCGACTCCAGCGCTTCTGTGAATCCAGACGAGGAAATGATCTGCACTGATGCCCAGAATCTTTATGAGTCGGATCCAGGACCAGACGCAGAAGGTTCTGACCATAATGTAGACCCTGATTCCCAAACTGTAACTCCTGTTGGTGGAGACAATGAGGAAGACGATGATAAGACTCAAATACCTGATTGGAGCGACAACTTTAGTTTTTTGTCAGGGCAGGAACAGGTTGGCTCTGAGGACGACGGGTGTGATAACGCACAGGGTGATGATGATGAGGTCGGAGATCCCACTTACTGTCAACCCACAGTCAGCCAAGAGATGAGGTCAGCAGAGGAGGTGGAGGAAGATGCTAGTGACGACGAGGACAGGTTGCGCCTTCCTGGACAGAGACGTAGTACTGGAAGCACGTCAACAACTGCATCCTCAAACACAACTCTGCCTCTCACCACAAGTCGTGGTGGCTCTTCAGGTCGCATGGGTGCTAAGCCTTGCATAGCCTGGGCATTTTTTCAGATCGATAAAGATGACCCAACTCGTGTTATCTGTAACATTTGTCAGCAAAAGCTAAGTAGAGGCCAAAAAATACATAGTTTGAGTACTTCATGCATGAACCGGCACATGGACATGAAGCATAAGTTGCAGTGGGAAGCTCAGTGTGCTACAATGCGGTCTAGCCGGCCGGGCCAACCACCGTCTGCCATATCTTGTGCATCCGCGGCCTCTTCATCCTCTGTGACTGGGGGGACAGCAGTCACACCTGTTTTGGGGCGCAGACCTGCCACCTCTTTACCCGCAACAGCCAGCGTGATTGGCAGGTCATCATTTTCTTTGGAGGTGGTAACACCAGCTGGTCTTGAGCGCTGTCCGACATCGATAGCACCACCTTTGGATCAAGGCAACCTAACATGTCCGCCTGCATCTTCCTCACAGACCGGCAGTTTGCCGGGGACACCCTTATCAACCCCGTCTAAGCACAATAGCCAGCCCTCGGTCCCTCAGATGTGGACAAGTAAAAGACCATTTCCTCCTAGCCATGAGAAAGCTAAGAGGTTGAATTTCACCATCTGCAAGCTCTTGGCTACAGAAATGCTGCCTTTCTGCCTGGTGGACACAGAGGATTTTCGAGACCTTATGTCCGTCGCAGTGCCCCAGTACCAGATGCCCAGTCGGCACTACTTCTCAAAGAAAGGTGTGCCTGCGCTCCACCAGCATGTCGCACACAACATCACCGCTTCTTTGAGAAACTCTGTGTGTGACAGGGTGCATTTCACCACAGACACTTGGACGAGTAGGCATGGACAGGGGCGTTACATGTCGCTGACTGGGCACTGGGTAACTATGGTGACAGCAGGACAAGGGGCTGCTGTCCAAGTCTTGCCGTCCCCACGAGTTGTGCGTCAATCCTCTTTATGTCATTTTTCCTCCACTGCTTCTGCCTCCTCAACCTCCTCTCGGTCTTCCACCTGCACCCAAAGCCTGTCTGGTCATGCCACAAGCTTTCTAACTGCGCAGAAGGGATCCTGCACACCTCCTTACTATGCTGGCAGTAGGGCTCAACGTCATCAGGCGGTTTTTACATTGAAATGTCTGGGAAATGTGAGTCACACAGCTGAGGAGTTGTGGTCAGCTCTGGAGAACCAATTTCATGAATGGTTGTCTCCACTGGACCTGAAACCAGGGAAGGCCGTGTGCGACAATGCTGCAATCCTGGGTGCGGCCCTTCGCCGGGGCAATGTCACACACGTGCCTTGTATGGCTCACGTGTTGAACCTGGTTGTCCAGCAATTTTTAGCCCACTATCCCAGACTAGATGGCCTTCTGCAGAGGGCACGGTCGCTGTGTGCTCACTTCCGCCGTTCGCATCCCGCAGCTCAGCGACTTACATCTCTACAGAAGTCGTTGGGCCTGCCACTTCACCGGCTAAAATGCGATGTGCCTACCCGGTGGAATTCAACTCTGCACATGTTGCAGCGACTGTGGCAGCACCGACAAGCCCTGGTGCAATACGTTCTGACGTATAGCCTGGGCCAACGAGATTCAGAGGTGGGGCAAATCACGCTGGAGGAGTGGTCTCAGATCAGGGACCTATGCACCCTTCTGCACAGTTTTGAAATGGCGACGAAGATGTTTAGTGCTGACGATGCCATTATCAGCATGACTATTCCGGTGATTTACATGCTGGAGCACATGTTAAACAGAATTCGGAGTCAGGTGGTGGCACAAGAGGAGGTGGAGGAAGTAGAGGAGGAGGAGTTGTATGCGGAAGGGCTAACATCTGCAAGGTCCAGACGGTCGGCAGCACCAAGGCGGCAGGCATGTGAGGGTGGGGGAGATGATTTTACCAGGGCGCATGGTAGCAGCCAAACTAGTGAGGAAGGTGCAGGAGCCCAGGAAGAAGTGGAGGACGAACTGATGGAAGACTCATCAGATGAGGGAGACCTTGATCACATTTCTGTTGTGCGAGGTTGGGGGGAGAGGACAGAGGAAGGAAGCATGATTGCTACCTCGCCACCAACACAACAGGGACTTGGTGCTCCTGGATGCGCAACACACATGAGTGCCTTCTTGCTGCACTACCTGCAACATGACCCTCGAATTGTGAGAATTAGAAATAATCCTGACTACTGGGTTGCCACACTGTTAGATCCCCGGTACAAAAGTAAATTTGCAGAAATTATTCCTGCCATAGAAAGGGATGCACGCATGCAGGAGTATCAGCAGAGACTGTTGCAGAATCTTACATGTGCTTTTCCACAAAATACCAGTGGTGCACGTAGTGAATCTCACAGTTCCAACTTGCAAACCGTGGGACCGTCAAGTGTTCAGCACTCAAACCGTAACAGAACCACAGTATCTGCTGGTAACATCAATTTTGCGGAATCATTTCACCACTTTTTTAGCCCATCCTTTGCAAGGCCACAGGAGACAAGAAGTCTGACACATAGTCAACGCCTAGAGACGATGGTACAGGAGTATCTCCAAGTAAACATTGAAGCCACGACTGTGTCACTGGACCCTTGCTCTTTTTGGGCTTCCAATCTGGATAAATGGCCGGAGCTAGCCACTTACGCCTTGGAGATCTTGTCATGCCCCGCAGCCAGCGTTCTGTCTGAACGTGTGTTCAGCGCTGCCGGTGGTGTGCTGACAGATAAGCGCACGCGGCTCTCCACTGATAATGTAGACAGACTCACGTTCATAAAGATGAACAAATCATGGATCCGAAACGACTTTTCTACCCCTGTGTGATCCTGGGGAGAGTAAAAGCTTGATGATTGGTTAAAATCACCCTACCAACCGTTTTAAGCTTTCAAATTACTAATCATGTTTATCTGTATCTTGACTCCAAAATAATTTGGGCTTTGTAGCAGTGTGCAGCACTGATCCTATTAGGCCATCTATAATAAGCTTCACCAGATTTAAAATTAAAAATAATTTTTAGCTGCATCTAGCCCGGAAAATAATTTTGGGGCTCCGAGATGCGCAAGACACATAAGTGCCTTCTTGCTGCACTACCTGCAGCATGACCCTCATATTGTCAGAATTCGAAGTAATCATGACTACTGGGTTGCCACACTCTTAGATCCCCCAAACTTTTCGATCAACCTTTTCATTTTAATAAAGACCAAAAAAATGGTCATTTTTGAAATTATAAGCATTAGCAGGTTGTTAGAAACTGAAATCAAACAGTTTTCAACTCAAAACTTTATTCTAGGTGATGTTACATTTTCACATAGGACCCCTTGTTCGAAAGGAGCTTCTGAACTCTCTCGTCCATTGAATTTGTCAGGTTTTGGATGGTTTCTGCTTCAATTGTTTTGCATGAGGACAGAATACCCTCCCAGAGCTGTTGCTTAGATGTGAACTGCCTCCCGCCATCATAGACACTCCTTTTAATGATGCTCCAAAGGTTCTGAATGGGGTAGAGGTCAGGGGAGCATGGGGGTCACACCATAAGTTTGTCCCCTTTTATGCCCATATCAGCCAGAGATGCAGATGTTTTATGTGCAGCATGAGATGGTGCATTATCATGCAGAAAAATGATCTTGCTGTGAAATACACGGTTCTTCTTCTTGAACCATGGCAGGAAGTGCTGTTTGAGAAAATCCACATACATTATGGAGTTCATCTTTAACGCCTTCAGGGATCCTAAAGGGGCCGACAATCTCTCTCCCCATGATTCCAGCCCAAAACATTACTCCACCTCCTCCTTGTTGGCGCTGTAGCCGTGTTTACGTGGGGTGTCCATCAACCAGCCATTCTCCACTCCATTCATCTGGACCATCGAGCGCTGCACGGCACTCATCCGTGAACAAAACAGTTTTGAAATCAGTCTTCATGTAATGTTTGGCCCACTGGAGCCGTTTCTGCTTGTGTGAAGTGGATAGAGGAGGTCGACAGGATGGCATATGCACAGCTGCAAACCTCTGAAGGACCCTGCATCTTGTTGTTCGGGGGACGTTGGAGGCACAAGCAGCTTCAAAAACTTGTCTGCTGCTATGACAAGGCTATTTTGCCGCTGCTGTTTCAACCTGACGTAATTGCCTGTAGGAAAGAGTCCTCAATTTGCCCTTATCAGCACGCACACGTGTGTACTGTGAATCAGCTACATACTTCTTGATTGCCAAGACACTTCATCCTGATCATCGCACAATGTTGATTGTAGTCATGCCTTGACCTAAACACTCCACAATTTGTTGCTTCTCAGCAGCCGACACATCCTTTTTCTTTCCCATTTTGGCAGAAAATGTAGGCTGCTTAATAATGTGAGAGAGCCTTCTTAAGTAGTCTTGCCTTTCATTGGACACACCTGCCAAACTAATTAGCACAGGTGTCTGCAATTGCTTACAGTGATATAAAGAGCCCTGACACACATCACCATCAATGAGTTTAACTGACAAACAAACAAATTCTTCCCTTATCACTCCTAAACACTTTTTGCATAATAATTTGGAACGCGGTGTACATGTGCTTTTCCACAAAACACCAGTGGTTCACGTAGTGAATCTTACAGTTCTAACTTGCCAACCGTGGTCTGTATGGAATTGTTCAATAAAGGGCCCAAAATTAAGATAACATAGATGGGAGAGGTCTCTATGAATAGGAATTCCTAAGTATTTGATACCCTGTGAGGGCCAGGCAAAGGGAAAGTTGGACTGGATGGAATCCTATATGGATTTAGGGAGGGAGACATCGAGGGCCTCAGACTTCGCTGCATTGATTTTAAAATTTTACCATGTAACAAAGTGATCTATTTCAGCCATAACAGCAGGGATGGATATATGTGATTGAGTGATATATACTAGGACATCATCAGCAAATAGAGAGCACTTGTACTCGGTGCCTCCCACCTCAATCCACCTAATATTGGGGTTATGGCGAATTGATGAGAGCAGGTGCTCCGTCACTAGGATGTATAAGAGAGGGGACAGAGGACATCCCTGCCTTGTCCCATTGGTGATTGTGAAAGGTGATGAAAATGTTCTGACGCACCCCCTGGGCCTTGGGACACCCGGAGCCGGACCCTTTTTGGTGGATGCTGGTGGTTGTAGTCTTCGTGGCGGCGATCCGGTTCCGTGGCTCAGGGCGGTCAAACCAGTGGCGGAACTATTTATGTGGTTTTGATGTTTAAATGTCTGACTACGCCACCCGTGGATTGCGGTCAGAGTGAACCGCCGCTACAGGGCAGACCGCTAAGGCTGGTGTTGTGGGTGCAGCAGAGCGTAGCATAACTCCCCACGGGAGGAGTATAGCCTCAGGGCAGTGTATGCGGAGGATGGGGGTGATGGTGCAGGGCAGCAGCAGTAACGACACGGAGTCAGTGATGCAGTTCAGGGCCTTTACTCACAGTTCTTATTATCCAGACCACGTCTGCAGGTAACGGCTGCCCACGTCGTACTGTGCTCACCAGGTGAGGGGCTCAGACAACTCCCAGATAACTTTGGAGCGCTTCACAGGACCCCCTTTGTGTGTCCTTTGTCTGGCCTTTCTTACCAACACTTCTGTCCGGCTGCCTCGGGCCTCCTCTTGGTAAACTTGGCGCCAGTTTCCCTGACCCTATGTGGTGCCTTCCTAGCGGGTGGAGCAAGGGGCTGCGCCACATAAAATGTCAGAGCCTCCGGTTTCTAGCTGAGGGTCGTTTCCTGCCTCCACTAGTTCGGGGACCGGTCTCCCCCTTTGGCCTGACCCCTCCACGCAGGTGGATTCGGGCGTGCGGTGGCGACTCGCCCGTCCGCACCCCTGGGATCCCTTCATTCCTCGTTCCTGGAGCCTTCTCCGCTCCTCTTCCTTCCTTCTCCCTCTTGCAGGCCTGGGCCTCTGTTACTAGGCCCGCCTCCGGAGCAGAGCTCATGCAGAGCCCCTGCTCCCTGCCACTTCTGCTCAGACTTCTCTGCACTGAACTAAGATGGTGCCCACCTTTTATACTCCCTTCTCAATGCACCCAGGAACTGCTTCCTCCCTGCTCCTGCACTGCAGGGTTCCCCTTCCTCAGTGTTCCCTCCCCCCACTCCAGCCAGGGACAGGGACTGTCGTGCCCATCTCAGGGGCATATTGGTCGCCCTGCCCCACGGCAATGTGGTGTAATGCATGCAGGTGTCGGGTCCTGATCCACACTCCATCCTTATCTGAGAGTGAGATATCACACCTCTGGGTGAGGTGCAATACGTCTGTAGCAACCGAGCCCTCGGTGCTACAGTTCCATTTATCTTCAGCCTAGGTGACGTATTGTGATACAGGGCCGTGATTTTGGCTATAAAAGGGTCCCCTAGACCCCTACCCCAAGCTTTTTAAGAGAATCATATATGGCGTGCCAGGAGACTCTATGGAATGCTTTCTCAGCATCCAACGAGAGTATCTACTTACAAATTTTTAACTGCATCTAGCCCAGGAAATACTTTGTGCCTAGTAGCAGTGTCTGCTAGTCAGCGGATTATCCCGGCTGTTAAGCAAGCTACACCACCTGTAGTTTGGACACTTCATTTTTTCAAAGGAAATGCTTCGGGACCACGGGATACTTAGTGAAGAGCATCAGGAGGCACCCCAAGGCATAGGGGCTGGGACTGGCACTAGGATGCCTTGCGGTGGACAGCCGAGCTCGATCCTTATAAAAGCTTTTTAACTGCAGCAGCTTTAGTGGACGCTACTGGAGCTGGAATTACGCGGCTGCTGGCATGAGACTTGCCCTCCAATAGATCCTTGTAAATGGATTTAAAGTGTATTCATTTAAATTAGAGGGACAATTTAAATTAAAAAGCTTAGAGCTGCCTCCACCACAGGGGGGCTCTCTCGACCCACCAGCGGACAGGCACCAGTATTGGGAGAGGGGGGCTGGCCGTCAGGGTTCACCGCGGCTCTGGCACAAACCCGGCGACACGGAGGTGGCACGGGCAGGAGCGGACTGGCCGTCTCGGCTTCTCACTTTTTGGATTCTAGAAGGGCATGACATGCCTATATCTGTGTCTCCCCCTCCTTTTACTCCTCCACCTCTTTTCTTTTCGCATGACTATATGTACTTGTCACTTTTCCATGTGTTAGTTGTGTCTTCTGAGCAGTTTGTCAGCTTTTGGACACCTTTGAAGGTGTTTTCTATGTGTTTCTATGTGTTTTTGTTTGCCTGCCATTGGTTTTAACGGTGTTCGAAGGTGTTCGACGAACAGTTCGGCGAACACACGGGTGTTCGACGAACCGAACCGAACTCGAACACTACGGGGGTGGCTCAACACTAGTCGGGACTTCTTCTTGTGGTCGGGTCTTCTTCTTGTGGTCGGGTCTTCTACTAGTGGACGGGTCTTCTTCTTTTAAAGGGTCTTCTTCTTGCATCAGGTTTTCTTCTTGTATCGGGTCTTCTTCTTGTGGTCGGGTCTTCTTCTTGTATCGGGTCTTCTTGTGGTCGGGTCTTCTTCTTGTATCGGGTCTTCTTCTTGTGGTCAGGTCTTCTTCTTGTGATCGGGTCTTCTTCTTGTGGTCGGGTCTTCTTCTTCTATCGGGTCTTCTTCTTGTGGTTGGGTCTTCTACTTGTATCGGGTATTCTTCTTGTATCGGGTCTTTTTCTTGTGGTCGGGTCTTCTTCTTGTTGTGGGGTCTTCTTCTTGTGGTCGGGTCTTCTGCTTGAGGTCGGGACTTCTTCTTGTATCGGATCTTCTTCTTGTGGTCGGGTCTTCTTCTTGTATCGGGTCTTCTTCTTGTGGTCGGGTCTCTTTCTTGTGGTCGGGTCTTCTTCTTGTGGTCGGGTCTTCTTCTTGTATCGGGTCTTCTTCTTGTGGTCGAGTCTTCTTCTTGTATCGGGTCTTCTTCTTTTGGTCGAGTCTTCTTCTTGTATAGGGTCTTCTTCTTGTTTCGGGTATTCTTCTTGTGGTCGGTTCTTCTTCTTGTATCGGGTCTTCTTCTTGTATCGGGTCTTCTTCTTGTGGTCGGGTCTTCTTCTTGTGTCGGGTCTTCTTCTTGTGGTCGGGTCTTCTTCTTGTGGTCGAGTTTTCTTCTTGTGGTCGGGTCTTCTTCTTGCATCGGGTCTTCTTCTTGTATCAGGTCTTCTTCTTGTGGTCGGGTCTTCTTCTTGTGGTCGGGTCTTCTTGTATCGGGTCTTCTTCATGTGGTTGGGTCTTCTTCTTGTGGTCAGGTCTTCTTCTTGTTTCGGGTCTTCATCTTGTATCGGGTCTTCTTCTTGTGGTCGGGTCTTCTTCTAGTGGTCGGGTCTTCTTCTTGTATCGGGTCTTCTTCTTGTGGTCGGGTCTTCTTCTTGTGGTGGGGTCTTTTCTTATGGTCGGGTCTTCTTCTTGTATCGGGTCTTCTTCTTGTATCGGTTCTTCCTCTTGTGGTCGGGTCTTCTTCTTGTGGTCGGGTCTTCTTCTTTTATCAGGTCTTCTTCTTGTGGTCGGGTCTTCTTCTAGTGGTCGGGTCTTCTTCTTGTTTCGGGTCTTCTTCTTGTATCGGGTCTTCTTCTTGTGGTCGGGTCTTCTTCTAGTGGTCGGGTCTTCTTCTTGTATCGGGTCTTCTTCTTGTATCGGTTCTTCTTCTTGTGGTCATGTCTTCTTCTTGTATCGGGTCTTCTTCATGTGGTCGGGTCTTCTTCTTGTGGTGGGGTCTCCTTCTTGTGGTCGGGTCTTCTTCTTGTGGTCGGGTCTTATTCTTGTATCGGGTCTTCTTCTTTTGGTCGGGTCTTCTTCTTGTATAGGGTCTTCTTCTTGTATCGGGTCTTCTTCTTGTGGTCGGGTCTTCTTCTTGTGGTTGGGTCTTCTTGTATCGGGTCTTCTTCTTGTATCGGGTCTTCTTCTTGTGGTCAGGTCTTCTTCTTGTGGTCGGGTTTTCTTCTTGTGGTCGGTTCTTTTTCTTGTATCGGGTCTTCTTCTTGCGGTCGGGTCTTCGTCTTGTGGTCGGGTCTTCTTCTTTTTTCGGGTCTTCTTCTTGTATCGGGTCTTCTTCTTGTGGTCGAGACTTCTTCTAGTGGTCGGGTCTTCTTCTAGTATCGGGTCTTCTTCTTGTGGTTGAGTCTTCTTCTTGTGGTGGGGTCTTCTTCTTGTGGTCCGGTCTTCTTTTTGTGGTCGCGTCTTCTTGTATCGGGTCTTCTTCTTGTGGTTGGGTCTTCTTGTATCGGGTTTTCTTCTTGTGGTCGGGTCTACTTCTTGTGGTCGGGTCTTCTACTAGTGGACTGGTCTTCTTCTTGTATCGGGTCTTCTTCTTGTATCGGGTCTTCTTGTTTCGGGTCTTCTTCTTGTATCGGGTCTTCTTCTTGTGGTCAGGTCTTCTTCTTGTGGTCGGGTTTTCTTCTTGTGGTCGGTTCTTTTTCTTGTATCGGGTCTTCTTCTTGCGGTCGGGTCTTCGTCTTGTGGTCGGGTCTTCTTCTTGTTTCGGGTCTTCTTCTTGTATCGGGTCTTCTTCTTGTGGTCGAGACTTCTTCTAGTGGTCGGGTCTTCTTCTAGTATCGGGTCTTCTTCTTGTGGTTGAGTCTTCTTCTTGTGGTGGGGTCTTCTTCTTGTGGTCCGGTCTTCTTTTTGTGGTCGCGTCTTCTTGTATCGGGTCTTCTTCTTGTGGTTGGGTCTTCTTGTATCGGGTTTTCTTCTTGTGGTCGGGTCTACTTCTTGTGGTCGGGTCTTCTACTAGTGGACGGGTCTTCTTCTTGTATCGGGTCTTCTTCTTGTATCGGGTCTTCTTGTTTCGGGTTTTCTTCTTGTTTCGGGTCTTCTTCTTGTATCGGGTCGTCTTCTTGTGGTCGGGTTTTCTTCTTGTATCTGGTCTTCTTCTTGTATCGGGTCTTCTTCTTGTGGTCGGGTCTTCTTCTTGTGGTCGGGT
The DNA here is from genome assembly GCF_046119375.1 of Phyllobates terribilis. NCBI lineage: Eukaryota > Metazoa > Chordata > Amphibia > Anura > Dendrobatidae > Phyllobates > Phyllobates terribilis. The sequence goes on along the minus strand of NW_027362761.1, from coordinate 481,286,622 downwards.
CTTCTTCCTGTATCGGGTCTTCTTCTTGTGGTTGGGTCTTCTTCTTGTATCGGGTCTTCTTCTTGTGGTCGGGTCTTCTTCTTGTGGTCGGGTCTTCTTCTTGTATCGGGTCTTCTTCTTGTGGTCGGGTCTTCTTCTTGTATCGGGTCTTCTTCTTTTGGTCGGGTCTTCTTCTTGTATCGGGTCTTCTTCTTGTATCGGGTCTACTTCTTGTGGTCGGGTCTTCTTGTATCGGGTCTTCTTGTGGTCAGGTCTTCTTCTTGTGGCCGGGTCTTCTTCTTGTGGTCGGTTCTTCTTCTTGTATCGGGTCTTCTTCTTGTGGTCGGGACTTCTTCTTGTGGTCGGATCTTCTTCTTGTGGTCGGGTCTTCTTCTTGTGGTCGGGTCTTCTTCTTGTATCGGGTCTTCTTCTTGTGGTCGGGTCTTCTTCTTGTGGTCGGGTCTTCTTCTTGTATCGGGTCTTCTTCTTGTGGTCGGGTCTTCTTCTTGTGGTCGGGTCTTCTTCTTGTGGTCGGGTCTTCTTCTTGTATCGGGTCTTCTTCTTGTATCTCTTCTTCTTGTGGTCGGGTCTTCTTCTTGTGGTCGGGACTTCTTCTAGTGGTCAGGTATTCTTCTTGTATCGGGTCTTCTTCTTGTATCGGGTCTTCTTCTTCTTACGGGTCTTCTTTTTTCGGGTCTTCCTCTTGTATCGGGTCTTCTTCTTGTGGTCGGGTCTTCTTCTTGTATCGGGTCTTCTTCTTGTATCGGGTCTTCTTCTTGTGGTCGGGTCTTCTTCTTGTGGTCGGGTCTTCTTCTTGCATCGGGTCTTCTTCTTGTGGTCGGGTCTTCTTCTTGTGGTCGGGTCTTCTTCTTGTAGTCGGGTCTTCTTCTTGTATAGAGTCTTCTTCTTGTATCGGGTCTTCTTCTTGTATCGGGTCTTCTTCTTGTGGTCGGGTCTACTTCTTGTGGTCCGGTCTTCTTCTTGTGGTCGGGTCTTCTTTTTGTATCGGGTCTTCTTCTTGAATCGGGTCTTCTTCTTGTGGTCAGGTCTTCTTCTTGTATCGGGTCTTCTTCACGTGGTCGGGTCTTCTTCTTGTGGTCGAGTCTACTTCTTGTTTCGGGTCTTCTTCTTGTATCGGGTCTTCTTCTTGTGGTCGGGTCTTCTTCTACTGGTCGGGTCTTCTTCTTGTATCGGGTCTTCTTCTTGTGGTCGGGTCTTCTTCTTGTGGTGGGGTTTTCTTCTTCTGGTCGGGTCTTCTTCTTGTGGTCGCGTCTTCTCTTGTATCGGGTCTCCTTCTTGTGGTTGGGTCTTCTACTTGTATCGGGTTTTCTTCTTGTGGTCGGGTCTTCTTCTTGTGGTCGGGTCTTCTACTAGTGGACGGGTCTTCTTCTTGTATCGGGTCTTCTTCTTGTATCGGGTCTTCTTCTTGGTTCGGGTCTTCTTCTTGTTTCGGGTCTTCTTCTTGTATCGGGTCTTCTTCTTGTGGTCGGGTCTTCTTCTTGTATCTGGTCTTCTTGTATCGGGTCTTCTTGTGGTCGGGTCTTCTTCTTGTGGTGGGGTCTTCTTCTTGTATCGGGTCTTCTTGTGGTCGGTCTTCTTCTTGTATCGGGTCTTCTTCTTGTGGTCGGGTCTTCTGCTTGTGGTCGGATCTTCTTCTTGTATCGGGTCTTCTTCTTGTGGTCGGGTCTTCTTCTTGTGGTCGGGTCTTCTTCTTGTATCGGGTCTTCTTCTTGTGGTTGGGTCTTCTTCTTGTATCGGGTCTTCTTCTTTTGGTCGGGTCTTCTTCTTGTATCGGGTCTTCTTCTTGTATCGGGACTTCTTGTGGTTGGATCTTCTTCTTGTATCGGGTCTTCTTCTTGTATCGGGTCTTCTTCTTGTGGTCAGGTCTTCTTCTTGTGGTCGGGTCTTCTTCTTGTGGTCGGGTCTTCTTCTTGAGGTCGGGTCTTCTTCTTGTCTCGGGTCTTCTTCTTGTATCGGGTCTTCTTCTTGTGGTCGGGTCTTCTCCTTGTATCGGGTCTTCTTCTTCTGGTCGGGTCTTCTTCTTGTGGTCGGGTCTTCTTCTTGTATCGGGTCTTCTTCTTGTATCGGTTCTACTTGTGGTCGGGTTTTCTTCCTGTGGTCGGGACTTCTTCCAGTGGTCAGGTATTCTTCTTGTATCGGGTCTTCTTCTTGTTTTGGGTCTTCTCCTTGTTTCGGGTCTTCTTCTTGTTTCGGGTCTTCCTCTTGTATCAGGTCTTCTTCTTGTGGTCAGGTCTTCTTCTTGTATCGGGTCTTCTTCTTGTATCGGGTCTTCTTCTTGTGGTCGGGTCTTCTTCTTTTGGTCGGGTCTTCTTCTTGTGTTCGGGTCTTCTTCTTGTATCGGGTCTTCTTCTTGTATCGGGTCATCTTCTTGTGGTCGGGTCTTCTTCTTGTATCTGGTCTTCTTGTATCGGGTCTTCTTCTTGTGGTCGGGTCTTCTTCTTGTGGTCGGGTCTTCTTCTTGTATCGGGTCTTCTTCTTTTGGTCAGGTCTTGTTCTTGTATCGGGTCTTCTTCTTGTATCGGGTCTTCTTCTTGTGGTCGGGTCTTCTTCTTGTATCGGGTCTTCTTCTTTTGGTCGGGTCTTCTTCTTGTATCGGGTCTTCTTCTTGTATCGGGTCTACTACTTGTGGTCGGGTCTTCTTGTATCGGGTCTTCTTGTGGTCAGGTCTTCTTCTTGTGGCCGGGTCTTCTTCTTGTGGTCGGTTCTTCTTCTTGTATCGGGTCTCCTTCTTGTGGTCGGGACTTCTTCTTGTGGTCGGATCTTCTTCTTGTGGTCGGGTCTTTTTCTTGTGGTCGGGTCTTCTTCTTGTATCGGGTCTTCTTCTTGTATCGTTTATTGTTCTTGTGGTCGGGTCTTCTTCTTGTATCGGGTCTTCTTCTTGTGGTCGAGTCTTCTTCTTGTGGTCGGGTCTTCTTCTTGTATCGGGTCTTCTTCTTGTATCTCTTCTTCTTGTGGTCAGGTCTTCTTCTTGTGGTCGGGACTTCTGCTAGTGGTCAGGTATTCTTCTTGTATCGTGTCTTCTTCTTGTATCGGGTCTTCTTCTTGTTACGGGTCTTCTTCTTGTTTCGGGTCTTCCTCTTGTATCGGGTCTTCTTCTTGTGGTCGGGTCTTATTCTTGTATCGAGTCTTCTTCTTGTATCGGGTCTTCTTCTTGTGGTCGGGTCTTCTTCTTGTGGTCGGGTCTTCTTCTTGTATCGGGTCTTCTTCTTGTGGTCGGGTCTTCTTCTTGTGGTCGGGTCTTCTTCTTGTATCGGGTCTTCTTCTTGTATCTCTTCTTCTTGTGGTCGGGTCTTCTTCTTGTGGTCGGGACTTCTTCTAGTGGTCAGGTATTCTTCTTGTATCGGGTCTTCTTCTTGTATCGGGTCTTCTTCTTCTTACGGGTCTTCTTTTTTCGGGTCTTCCTCTTGTATCGGGTCTTCTTCTTGTGGTCGGGTCTTCTTCTTGTATCGGGTCTTCTTCTTGTATCGGGTCTTCTTCTTGTGGTCGGGTCTTCTTCTTGTGGTCGGGTCTTCTTCTTGCATCGGGTATTCTTCTTGTGGTCGGGTCTTCTTCTTGTGGTCGGATCTTCTTCTTGTAGTCGGGTCTTCTTCTTGTATAGAGTCTTCTTCTTGTATCGGGTCTTCTTCTTGTGGTCGGGTCTACTTCTTGTGGTCCGGTCTCCTTCTTGTGGTCGGGTCTTCTTTTTGTATCGGGTCTTCTTCTTGAATCGGGTCTTCTTCTTGTGGTCGGGTCTTCTTCTTGTATCGGGTCTTCTTCACGTGGTCGGGTCTTCTTCTTGTGGTCGAGTCTACTTCTTGTTTCGGGTCTTCTTCTTTTATCGGGTCTTCTTCTTGTGGTCGGGTCTTCTTCTACTGGTCGGGTCTTCTTCTTGTATCGGGTCTTCTTCTTGTGGTCGGGTCTTCTTGTGGTGGGGTTTTCTTCTTCTGGTCGGGTCTTCTTCTTGTGGTCGCGTCTTCTCTTGTATCGGGTCTCCTTCTTGTGGTTGGGTCTTCTACTTGTATCGGGTTTTCTTCTTGTGGTCGGGTCTTCTTCTTGTGGTCGGGTCTTCTACTAGTGGACGGGTCTTCTTCTTGTATCGGGTCTTCTTCTTGTATCGGGTCTTCTTCTTGGTTCGGGTCTTCTTCTTGTTTCGGGTCTTCTTCTTGTATCGGGTCTTCTTCTTGTGGTCGGGTCTTCTTCTTGTATCTGGTCTTCTTGTATCGGGTCTTCTTGTGGTCGGGTCTTCTTCTTGTGGTGGGGTCTTCTTCTTGTATCGGGTCTTCTTGTGGTCGGTCTTCTTCTTGTATCGGGTCTTCTTCTTGTGGTCGGGTCTTCTGCTTGTGGTCGGATCTTCTTCTTGTATCGGATCTTCTTCTTGTGGTCGGGTCTTCTTCTTTATCGGGTCTTCTTCTTGTATCGGGTCTTCTTCTTGTGGTCGGGTCCTCTTCTTGTGGTCGGGTCTTCTTCTTGTATCGGGTCTTCTTCTTGTGGTTGGGTCTTCTTCTTGTATCGGGTCTTCTTCTTTTGGTCGGGTCTTCTTCTTGTATCGGGTCTTCTTCTTGTATCGGGACTTCTTGTGGTTGGGTCTTCTTCTTGTATCGGGTCTTCTTCTTGTATCGGGTCTTCTTCTTGTGGTCAGGTCTTCTTCTTGTGGTCGGGTCTTCTTCTTGTGGTCGGGTCTTCTTCTTGAGGTCGGGTCTTCTTCTTGTCTCGGGTCTTCTTCTTGTATCGGGTCTTCTTCTTGTGGTCGGGTCTTCTCCTTGTATCGGGTCTTCTTCTTCTGGTCGGGTCTTCTTCTTGTGGTCGGGTCTTCTTCTTGTATCGGGTCTTCTTCTTGTATCGGTTCTACTTGTGGTCGGGTCTTCTTCCTGTGGTCGGGACTTCTTCCAGTGGTCAGGTATTCTTCTTGTATCGGGTCTTCTTCTTGTTTTGGGTCTTCTCCTTGTTTCGGGTCTTCTTCTTGTTTCGGGTCTTCCTCTTGTATCAGGTCTTCTTCTTGTGGTCAGGTCCTCTTCTTGTATCGGGTCTTCTTCTTGTATCGGGTCTTCTTCTTGTGGTCGGGTCTTCTTCTTTTGGTCGGGTCTTCTTCTTGTGTTCGGGTCTTCTTCTTGTATCGGGTCTTCTTCTTGTATCGGGTCATCTTCTTGTGGTCGGGTCTTCTTCTTGTATCTGGTCTTCTTGTATCGGGTCTTCTTCTTGTGGTCGGGTCTTCTTCTTGTGGTCGGGTCTTCTTCTTGTATCGGGTCTTCTTCTTTTGGTCAGGTCTTGTTCTTGTATCGGGTCTTCTTCTTGTATCGGGTCTTCTTCTTGTGGTCGGGTCTTTTTCTTGTATCGGGTCTTCTTCTTTTGGTCGGGTCTTCTTCTTGTATCGGGTCTTCTTCTTGTATCGGGTCTACTACTTGTGGTCGGGTCTTCTTGTATCGGGTCTTCTTGTGGTCAGGTCTTCTTCTTGTGGCCGGGTCTTCTTCTTGTGGTCGGTTCTTCTTCTTGTATCGGGTCTTCTTCTTGTGGTCGGGACTTCTTCTTGTTGTTGGATCTTCTTCTTGTGGTCGGGTCTTCTTCTTGTGGTCGGGTCTTCTTCTTGTATCGGGTCTTCTTCTTGTATCGGGTATTGTTCTTGTGGTCGGGTCTTCTTCTTGTATCGGGTCTTCTTCTTGTGGTCGGGTCTTCTTCTTGTGGTCGGGTCTTCTTCTTGTATCGGGTCTTCTTCTTGTATCTCTTCTTCTTGTGGTCAGGTCTTCTTCTTGTGGTCGGGACTTCTTCTAGTGGTCAGGTATTCTTCTTGTATCGTGTCTTCTTCTTGTATCGGGTCTTCTTCTTGTTACGGGTCTTCTTCTTGTTTCGGGTCTTCCTCTTGTATCGGGTCTTCTTCTTGTGGTCGGGTTTTATTCTTGTATCGAGTCTTCTTCTTGTATCGGGTCTTCTTCTTGTGGTCGGGTCTTCTTCTTGTGGTCGGGTCTTCTTCCTGTATCGGGTCTTCTTCTTGTGGTCGGGTCTTCATCTTGTGGTCGGGTCTTCTTCTTGTAGTCGGGTCTTCTTCTTGTATCGGGTCTTCTTCTTGTGGTCGGGTCTTCTTCTTGTATCGGGTCTTCTTCTTTTGGTCGGATCTTCTTCTTGTATAGAGTCTTCTTCTTGTATCGGGTCTTCTTCTTGTGGTCGGGTCTTCTTCTTGTATCGGGTCTTCTTCTTGTATCAGGTCTTCTTCTTCTGGTCGGGTCTTCTTCTTGTGGTCGGGTTTTCTTCTTGTGGTCGGTTCTTCTTCTAGTATTGGGTCTTCTTCTTGTGGTCGGGTCTTCTTCTTGTGGTCCGGTCTTCTTCTTGTGGTCGGGTCTTCTTTTTGTATCGGGTCTTCTTCTTGAATCGGGTCTTCTTCTTGTGGTCGGGTCTTCTTCTTGTATCGGGTCTTCTTCACGTGGTCGGGTCTTATCTTGTGGTCGGGTCTTCTTCTTGTTTCGGGTCTTCTTCTTGTGGTGGGGTTTTCTTCTTGTGGTCGGGTCTTCTTCTTGTGGTCGCGTCTTCTCTTGTATCGGGTCTCCTTCTTGTGGTTGGGTCTTCTACTTGTATCGGGTTTTCTTCTTGTGGTCGGGTCTTCTTGTGGTCGGGTCTTCTACTAGTGGACGGGTCTTCTTCTTGTATCGGGTCTCCTTCTTGTATCGGGTCTTCTTCTTGGTTCGGGTCTTCTTGTTTCGGGTCTTCTTCTTGTATCGGGTCTTCTTCTTGTGGTCGGGTCTTCTTCTAGTATCTGGTCTTCTTCTTGTATCGGGTCTTCTTGTGGTTGGGTCTTCTTCTTGTGGTGGGGTCTTCTTCTTGTGGTCGGCTCTTCTTCTTATGGTCGGGTCTTCTTCCTGTATCGGGTCTTCTTCTTGTGGTTGGGTCTTCTTCTTGTATCGGGTCTTCTTCTTGTGGTCGGGTCTTCTTCTTGTATCGGGTCTTCTTCTTTTGGTCGGGTCTTCTTCTTGTATCGGGTCTTCTTCTTGTATCGGGTCTTCTTCTTGTGGTCGGGTCTTCTTCTTGTATCGGGACTTCTTCTTTTGGTCGGGTCTTCTTCTTGTATCAGGTCTTCTTCTTGTATCGGGTCTACTACTTGTGGTCGGGTCTTCTTGTATCGGGTCTTCTTGTGGTCAGGTCTTCTTCTTGTGGCCGGGTCTTTTTCTTGTGGTCGGTTCTTCTTCTTGTATCGGGTCTTCTTCTTGTGGTCGCGACTTCTTCTTGTGGTCGGATCTTCTTCTTGTGGTCGGGTCTTCTTCTTGTGGTCGGGTCTTCTTCTTGTATCGGGTCTTCTTCTTGTATCGGGTATTCTTCTTGTGGTCGGGTCTTCTTCTTGTATCGGGTCTTCTTCTTGTGGTCGGGTCTTCTTCTTGTGGTCGGGTCTTCTTCTTGTGGTCGGGTCTTCTTCTTGTATCGGGTCTTCTTCCTGTATCTCTTCTTCTTGTGGTCAGGTCTTCTTCTTGTGGTCGGGACTTCTTCTAGTGGTCAGGTATTCTTCTTGTATCGGGTCTTCTTCTTGTATCGGGTCTTCTTCTTGTTACGGGTCTTCTTGTTTCGGGTCTTCCTCTTGTATCGGGTCTTCTTCTTGTGGTCGAGTCTTCTTCTTGTATCGGGTCTTCTTCTTGTATCGGGTCTTCTTCTTGTGGTCGGGTCTTCTTCTTGTGGTCGGGTCTTCTTCCTGTATCGGGTCTTCTTCTTGTGGTCGGGTCTTCATCTTGTGGTCGGGTCTTCTTCTTGTAGTCGGGTCTTCTTCTTGTATCGGGTCTTCTTCTTGTGGTCGGGTTTTCTTCTTGTATCGGGTCTTCTTCTTTTGGTCGGATCTTCTTCTTGTATAGAGTCTTCTTCTTGTATCGGGTCTTCTTCTTGTGGTCGGGTCTTCTTCTTGTATCGGGTCTTCTTCTTGTATCGGGTCTTCTTCTTCTGGTCGGGTCTTCTTCTTGTGGTCGGGTTTTCTTCTTGTGGTCGGTTCTTCTTCTAGTATTGGGTCTTCTTCTTGTGGTCGGGTCTTCTTCTTGTGGTCCGGTCTTCTTCTAGTGGTCGGGTCTTCTTTTTGTATCGGGTCTTCTTCTTGAATCGGGTCTTCTTCTTGTGGTCGGGTCTTCTTCTTGTATCGGGTCTTCTTCACGTGGTCGGGTCTTTTCTTGTGGTCGGGTCTTCTTCTTGTATCGGGTCTTATTCTTGTATCGGGTCTTCTTCTTGTGGTGGGGTTTTCTTCTTGTGGTCGGGTCTTCTTCTTGTGGTCGCGTCTTCTCTTGTATCGGGTCTCCTTCTTGTGGTTGGGTCTTCTACTTGTATGGGGTTTTCTTCTTGTGGTCGGGTCTTCTTCTTGTGGTCGGGTCTTCTACTAGTGGACGGGTCTTCTTCTTGTATCAGGTCTTCTTCTTGTATCGGGTCTTCTTCTTGGTTCGGGTCTTCTTGTTTCGGGTCTTCTTCTTGTATCGGGTCTTCTTCTTGTGGTCGGGTCTTCTTCTAGTATCTGGTCTTCTTCTTGTATCGGGTCTTCTTGTGGTTGGGTCTTCTTCTTGTGGTGGGGTCTTCTTCTTGTGGTCGGCTCTTCTTCTTGTGGTCGGGTCTTCTTCCTGTATCGGGTCTTCTTCTTGTGGTTGGGTCTTCTTCTTGTATCGGGTCTTCTTCTTGTGGTCGGGTCTTCTTCTTGTGGTCGGGTCTTCTTCTTGTATCGGGTCTTCTTCTTTTGGTTGGGTCTTCTTCTTGTATCGGGTCTTCTTCTTGTATCGGGTCTTCTTCTTTTGGTCGGGTCTTCTTCTTGTATCGGGTCTTCTTCTTGTATCGGGTCTACTACTTGTGGTCGGGTCTTCTTGTATCGGGTCTTCTTGTGGTCAGGTCTTCTTCTTGTGGCCGGGTCTTCTTCTTGTGGTCGGTTCTTCTTCTTGTATCGGGTCTTCTTCTTGTGGTCGCGACTTCTTCTTGTGGTCGGATCTTCTTCTTGTGGTCGGGTCTTCTTCTTGTGGTCGGGTCTTCTTCTTGTATCGGTTCTTCTTCTTGTATCGGGTATTCATCTTGTGGTCGGGTCTTCTTCTTGTATCGGGTCTTCTTCTTGTGGTCGGGTCTTCTTCTTGTGGTCGGGTCTTCTTCTTGTGGTCGGGTCTTCTTCTTGTATCGGGTCTTCTTCTTGTATCGGGTCTTCTTCGTCTGGTCGGGTCTTCTTGTGGTCGGGTTTTCTTCTTGTGGTCGGTTCTTCTTCTAGTATCAGGTCTTCTTCTTGTGGTCGGGTCTTCTTCTTGTGGTCCGGTCTTCTTCTTGTGGTCGGGTCTTCTTTTTGTATCGGTTCTTCTTCTTGAATTGGGTCTTCTTCTTGTGGTCGGGTCTTCTTCTTGTATCGGGTCTTCTTCACGTGGTCGGGTCTTCTTCTTGTGGTTGGGTCTTCTTCTTGTTTCGGGTCTTCTTCTTGTATCGGGTCTTCTTCTTGTGGTGGGGTTTTCTTCTTGTGGTCGGGTCTTCTTCTTGTGGTCGCGTCTTCTATTGTATCGGGTCTCCTTCTTGTGGTTGGGTCTTCGACTTGTATCGGGTTTTCTTCTTGTGGTCGGGTCTTCTTCTTGTGGTCGGGTCTTCTACTAGTGGACGGGTCTTCTTCTTGTATCGGGTCTTCTTCTTGTATCGGGTCTTCTTCTTGGTTCGGGTCTTCTTGTTTCGGGTCTTCTTCTTGTATCGGGTCTTCTTCTTGTGGTCGGGTCTTCTTCTTGTATCTGGTCTTCTTCTTGTATCGGGTCTTCTTGTGGTTGGGTCTTCTTCTTGTGGTGGGGTCTTCTTCTTGTGGTCGGCTCTTCTTCTTGTGGTCGGGTCTTCTTCCTGTATTGGGTCTTCTTCTTGTGGTTGGGTCTTCTTCTTGTATCGGGTCTTCTTCTTGTATCGGGTATTCTTCTTGTATCGGGTCTTCTTCTTGTAGTCGGGTCTTCTTCTTGTTGTGGGGTCTTCTTCTTGTGGTCGGGTCTTCTGCTTGTGGTCGTGTCTTCTTCTTGTATCGGGTCTTCTTCTTGTGGTCGGGTCTTCTTCTTTATCGGGTCTTCTTCTTGTATCGGGTCTTCTTCTTGTGGTCGGGTCTTCCTCTTGTGGTCGGGTCTTCTTCTTGTATCGGGTCTTCTTCTTGTGGTTGGGTCTTGTTCTTGAATCGGGTCTTCTTCTTTTGGTCGGGTCTTCTTCTTGTATCGGGTCTTCTTCTTGTGGTTGGGTCTTGTTGTGGTTGGGTCTTCTTCTTGTATCGGGTCTTCTTCTTGTATCGGGTCTTCTTCTTGTGGTCAGGTCTTCTTCTTGTGGTCGGGTTTTCTTCTTGTGGTTGGGTCTTCTCCTTGTATCGGGTCTTCTTCTTGTGGTCGGGTCTTCTTCTTGTGGTCGGGTCTTCTACTTGTATCGGGTCTTCTTCTTGTATCGGTTCTTCTTGTGGTCGGGTCTTCTTCCTGTGGTCGGGACTTCTTCCAGTGGTCATTTATTCTTCTTGTATCGGGTCTTCTTCATTTGGTCGGGTCTTCTTCTTGTATCCGGTCTTCTTCTTGTATCGGGTCTTCTTCTTGTGGTCGGGTCTTCTTCTTGTATAGGGTCTTCTTCTTGTATCGGGTCTTCTTCTTGCGGTCGGGTCTTCTTCTTGTGGTCGGGTTTTCTTCTTGTGGTCGATTCTTCTTCTTGTATCGGGTCTTCTTCTGGTTGTCGGTTCTTCTTCTTGTGGTCGGGTCTTCTTCTTGTGGTCGGGTCTTCTTCTTGTATTGGGTCTTCTTCTTGTGGTTGGGTCTTCTTCTTTTATCGGGTCTTCTTCTTGTGGTCGGGTCTTCTTCTTGTGGTCGGGTCTTCTACTAGTGGACGGGTCTTCTTCTTGTATCGGGTCTTCTTCTTGTATCGGATCTTCTTCTTGTTTCGGGTCTTCTTCTTGTTTCGGGTCTTCTTCTTGTATCGGGTCTTCTTCTTGTGGTCGGGTCTTCTTCTTGTGGTGGGGTCTTCTTCTTGTGGTCGGGTCTTCTTCCTGTATCGGGTCTTCTTCTTGTGGTTGGGTCTTCTTCTTGTATCGGGTCTTCTACTTGTATCGGGTCTTCTTCTTGTGGTCGGGTATTCTTCTTGTTGTGGTGTCTTCTTCTTACGGTCGGGTCTTCTGCTTGTGGTCGGGTCTTCTTCTTGTATCGGGTCTTCTTCTTGTGGTCGGGTCTTCTTCTTGTGGTCGTGTCTTCTTGTGGTTGGTTCTACTTCTTGTGGTCGGGTCTTCTACTTGTGGTCGGGTCTTCTTCTTGTGGTCGGGTCTTCTTCTTGTGGTCGGGTCTTCTTGTATCGGGTCTTCTTGTTTCGGGTCTTCTTCTTGTATCGGGTCTTCTTCTTTATCGGATCTTCTTCTTGTGGTCGGGTCTTCTTCTTGTTGAGGGGTCTTCTTCTTGTGGTCGGGTGTTCTGCTTGTGGTCGGGTCTTCTTCTTGTATCGGGTCTTCTTCTTGTGGTCGGGTCTTCTTCTTGTATCGGGTCTTCTTCTTGTGGTCGGGTCTTCTTCTTGTGGTCGGGTCTCCTTCTTGTGGTCGGGTCTTCTTCTTGCGGTCGGGTCTTCTTCTTGTATTGGGTCTTCTTCTTGTGGTCTGGTCTTCTTCTTGTATCGGGTCTTCTACTTTTGGTCTGGTCTTCTTCTTGTGGTCGGGTCTTCTTCTTCTATCGGGTCTTCTTCTTGTGGTCGGGTCTTCTTCTTGTATCGGGTCTTCTTGTATCGGTTCTTCTTCTTGTTGTCGGGTCTTCTTCTTGTGGTCGGGTTTTCTTCTTGTGGTCGGTTCTTCTTCTTGTATCAGGTCTTCTTCTTGTGGTCGGGTCTTCTTCTTGTATCGGGTCTTCTTCTTGTATCGGGTCTTCTTCTTGTGGTCGGGTCTTCTTCTTGTGGTCGGGTCTTCTTCTTGTATCGGGTCTTCTTCATGTGGTCGGGTCTTCTTCTTGTGGTCGGGTCTTCTTCTTGTTTCGGGTCTTCTTCTTGTATCGGGTCTTCTTCTTGTGGTCGGGTCTTCTTCTAGTGGTCAGGTCTTCTTCTTGTATCGGGTCTTCTTCTTGTGGTTGGGTCTTCTTCTTGTGGTGGGGTCTTCTTCTTGTCGTCGGGTCTTCTTCTTGTATCGGGTCTTCTTCTTGTATCGGTTCTTCTTCTTGTGGTCGGTCTTCTTCTTGTGGTCGGGTTTTCTTCTTGTATCGTGTCTTCTTCTTGTGGTTGGGTCTTCTTCTAGTGGTCGGGTCTTCTTCTTGTTTCGGGTCTTCTTCTTGTATCGGGTCTTCTTGTGGTCGGGTCTTCTTCTAGTGGTTGGGTCTTCTTCTTGTTTTGGGTCTTCTTCTTGTATCGGGTCTTCTTCTTGTGATCGGAACTTCTTCTTGTATCGGGTCTTCTTCTTGTATCGGGTCTTATTCTTGTGGTCGGGTCTTCTTCTTGTGGTGGGGTCTTCTTCTTGTGGTCGCGTCTTCTTCTTGTAGTCGGGTCTTCTTCTTGTATCGGGACTTCTTCTTGTGGTTGGTCTTCTTCTTGTATCGGGTCTTCTTTTTGTGGTTGGGTCTTCTACTAGTGGACGGGTCTTCTTCTTGTTTCGGGTCTTCTTCTTGCATGGGGTCTTCTTCTTGTGGTCGGGTCTTCTTCTTGTATCGGGTCTTCTTCTTGTTTCGTGTCTTCTTCTTGTGGTCGCGTCTTCTTCTTCTAGTCGGGTCTTCTTCTTGTATCGGGACTTCTTCTTGTGGTTGGTCTTCTTCTTGTTTCGGGTCTTCTTCTTGTGGTCGGGTCTTCTACTAGTGGACGGGTCTTCTTCTTGTATAGGGTCTTCTTCTTGTATCGGATCTTCTTCCTGTTTCGGGTCTTATTCTTGTTTCGGGTCTTCTTCTTGCATCGGGTCTTCTTCTTGTGGTCGGGTCTTCTTCTTGTATCGGGTCTTCTTCTTGTATCGGGTCTTCTTCTTGTGGTCGGGTCTTCTTCTTGTGGTGGGGTCTTCTTCTTGTGGTCGGGTCTTCTTCTTGTATCGGGTCTTCTTCTTGTATCGGTTCTTCTTGTGGTCGGGTCTTCTTCCTGTGGTCGGGACTTCTTCCAGTGGTCAGGTATTCTTCTTGTATCGGGTCTTCTTCTTTTGGTCGGGTCTTCTTCTTGTATCCGGTCTTCTTCTTGTATCGGGTCTTCTTCTTGTGGTCGGGTCTTCTTCTTGTATCGGGTCTTCTTCTTGCGGTCGGGTCTTCTTCTTGTGGTCGGGTTTTCTTCTTGTGGTCGGTTCTTCTTCTTGTATCGGGTCTTCTTCTGTTTGTCGGTTCTTCTTCTTGTGGTCGGGTCTTCTTCTTGTGGTCGGGTCTTCTTCTTGTATTGGGTCTTCTTCTTGTGGTTGGGTCTTCTTCTTTTATCGGGTCTTCTTCTTGTGGTCGGGTCTTCTTCTTGTGGTCGGGTCTTCTACTAGTGGATGGGTCTTCTTCTTGTATCGGGTCTTCTTCTTGTATCGGATCTTCTTCTTGTTTCGGGTCTTCTTCTTGTTTCGGGTCTTCTTCTTGTATCGGGTCTTCTTCTTGTGGTCGGGTCTTCTTCTTGTGGTGGGGTCCTCTTCTTGTGGTCGGGTCTTCTTCCTGTATCGGGTCTTCTTCTTGTGGTTGGGTCTTCTTCTTGTATCGGGTCTTCTACTTGTATCGGGTCTTCTTCTTGTGTTCGGGTATTCTTCTTGTTGTGGTGTCTTCTTCTTGCGGTCGGGTCCTCTGCTTGTGGTCGGGTCTTCTTCTTGTATCGGGTCTTCTTCTTGTGGTCGGGTCTTCTTCTTGTGGTCGTGTCTTCTTCTTGTGGTCGGTTCTACTTCTTGTGGTCGGGTCTTCTACTTGTGGTCGGGTCTTCTTCTTGTGGTCGGGTCTTCTTCTTGTATCGGGTCTTCTTGTTTCGGGTCTTCTTCTTGTATCGGGTCTTCTTCTTTATCGGATCTTCTTCTTGTGGTCTGGTCTTCTTCTTGTTGAGGGGTCTTCTTCTTGTGGTCGGGTGTTCTGCTTGTGGTCGGGTCTTCTTCTTGTATCGGGTCTTCTTCTTGTGGTCAGGTCTTCTTCTTGTATCGGGTCTTCTTCTTGTGGTCGGGTCTTCTTCTTGTGGTCGGGTCTCCTTCTTGTGGTCGGGTCTTCTTCTTGCGGTCGGGTCTTCTTCTTGTATCGGGTCTTCTACTTTTGGTCGGGTCTTCTTCTTGTATAGGGTCTTCTTCTTGTATCGGGTCTTCTTCTTGTGGTCGGGTCTTCTTGTATCGGGTCTTCTTGTATCGGTTCTTCTTCTTGTTGTCGGGTCTTCTTCTTGTGGTCGGGTTTTCTTCTTGTGGTCGGTTCTTCTTCTTGTATCAGGTCTTCTTCTTGTGGTCGGGTCTTCTTCTTGTATCGGGTCTTCTTCTTGTATCGGGTCTTCTTCTTGTGGTCGGGTCTTCTTCTTGTATCGGGTCTTCTTCATGTGGTCGGGTCTTCTTCTTGTGGTCGGGTCTTCTTCTTGTATCGGGTCTTCTTCTTGTGATCGGGTCTTCTTCTAGTGGTCAGGTCTTCTTGTATCGGGTCTTCTTCTTGTGGTTGGGTCTTCTTCTTGTGGTGGGGTCTTCTTCTTGTGGTCGGGTCTTCTTCTTGTATCGGGTCTTCTTCTTGTATCGGGTCTTTTTCTTGTATCGGTTCTTGTTTTGTGGTCGGTCTTCTTCTTGTGGTCGGGTTTTCTTCTTGTATCGTGTCTTCTTCTTGTGGTTGGGTCTTCTTCTAGTGGTCGGGTCTTCTTGTTTTGGGTCTTCTTCTTGTGTCGGGTCTTCTTGTGGTCGGGTCTTCTTCTAGTGGTCGGGTCTTCTTCTTGTTTTGGGTCTTCTTCTTGTATCGGGTCTTCTTCTTGTGATCGGGACTTCTTCTTGTATCAGGTCTTCTTCTTGTATCGGGTCTTATTCTTGTGGTCGGGTCTTCTTCTTGTGGTGGGGTCTTCTTCTTGTGGTCGCGTCTTCTTCTTGTAGTCGGGTCTTTTTCTTGTATCGGGACTTCTTCTTGTGGTTGGTCTTCTTCTTGTATCGGGTCTTCTTCTTGTGGTCGGGTCTTCTACTAGTGGACGGGTCTTCTTCTTGTATAGGGTCTTCTTCTTGTATCGGATCTTCTTCCTGTTTCGGGTCTTCTTCTTTTTTCGGGTCTTCTTCTTGCATCGGGTCTTCTTCTTGTGGTCGGGTCTTCTTCTTGTATCGGGTCTTCTTCTTGTTTTGGGTCTTCTTCTTGTGGTCGCGTCTTCTTCTTGTAGTCGGGTCTTCTTCTTGTATCGGGACTTCTTCTTGTGGTTGGTCTTCTTCTTGTATCGGGTCTTCTTCTTGTGGTCGGGTCTTCTACTAGTGGACGGGTCTTCTTCATGTATAGGGTCTTCTTCTTGTATCGGATCTTCTTCCTGTTTCGGGTCTTATTCTTGTTTCGGGTCTTCTTCTTGCATCGGGTCTTCTTCTTGTGGTTGGGTCTTCTTCTTGTATTGGGTCTTCTTCTTGTTTCGGGTCTTCTTCTTGCATCGGGTCTTCTTCTTGTGGTTGGGTCTTCTTCTTGTGGTCGGGTCTTCTTCTTGTGGTCGGGTCTTCTTCCTGTATCGGGTCTTCTGCTTGTGGTTGGGTCTTCTTCTTGTATCGGGTTTTCTTCTTGTGGTCGGGTCTTCTTCTTGTGGTCGTGTCTTCTTCTTGTGGTCGGTTCTACTTCTTGTTGTCGGGTCTTCTACTTGTGGTCGGGTCTTCTACTAGTGGACGGGTCTTCTTCATGTATAGGGTCTTCTTCTTGTATTGGATCTTCTTCCTGTTTCGGGTCTTATTCTTGTTTCGGGTCTTCTTCTTGCATCGGGTCTTCTTCTTGTGGTTGGGTCTTCTTCTTGTATCGGGTCTTCTTCTTGTATCGGGTCTTCTTCTTGTGGTCGGGTCTTCTTGTGGTGGGGTCTTCTTCTTGTGGTCGGGTCTTCTTCTTGTGGTCGGGTCTTCTTCCTGTATCGGGTCTTCTTCTTGTGGTTGGGTCTTCTTCTTGTATCGGGTCTTCTTCTTGTGGTCGGGTCTTCTTCTTGTTGTGGTGTCTTCTTCTTGCGGTCGGGTCTTCTGCTTGTGGTTGGGTCTTCTTCTTGTATCGGGTTTTCTTCTTGTGGTCGGGTCTTCTTCTTGTGGTCGTGTCTTCTTCTTGTGGTCGGTTCTACTTCTTGTTGTCGGGTCTTCTACTTGTGGTCGGGTCTTCTTCTTGTGGTCGGGTCTTCTTCTTGTATCGGGTCTTCTTCTTGTTTCGGGTCTTCTTCTTGTATCGGGTCTTCTTCTTGTGGTCGGGTCTTCTTCTTGTGGTCGGGTCTTCTACTAGTGGACGGGTCTTCTTCTTTTAAAGGGTCTTCTTCTTGTATCGGGTCTTCTTCTTGTTTCGGGTCTTCTTGTTTCGGGTCTTTTTCTTGTGGTCGGGGTCTTCTTCTTGTGGTTGGGTCTTCTTCGAGTGGTCGGGTCTTCTTCTTGTTTCGGGTCTTCTTCTTGTATCGGGTCTTCTTCTTGTGGTCGGGTCTTCTTCTAGTGGTCGGGTCTTCTTCTTGTATCGGGTCTTCTTCTTGTGGTCGGGTTTTCTTCTTGTATCGGGTCATCTTCTTGTATCGGGTCTTCTTCTTGTATCGGGTCTTCTTGTGGTCGGGTCTTGTTCTTGTGGTCGGGTCTTCTTCTTGTATCGGGTCTTCTTGTTTCGGGTCTTCTTCTTGTATCGGGTCTTCTTCTTTATCGGATCTTCTTCTTGTGGTCTGGTCTTCTTCTTGTTGAGGGGTCTTCTTCTTGTGGTCGGGTGTTCTGCTTGTGGTCGGGTCTTCTTCTTGTATCGGGTCTTCTTCTTGTGGTCAGGTCTTCTTCTTGTATCGGGTCTTCTTCTTGTGGTCGGGTCTTCTTCTTGTGGTCGGGTCTCCTTCTTGTGGTCGGGTCTTCTTCTTGCGGTCGGGTCTTCTTCTTGTATCGGGTCTTCTACTTTTGGTCGGGTCTTCTTCTTGTATAGGGTCTTCTTCTTGTATCGGGTCTTCTTCTTGTGGTCGGGTCTTCTTGTATCGGGTCATCTTGTATCGGTTCTTCTTCTTGTTGTCGGGTCTTCTTCTTGTGGTCGGGTTTTCTTCTTGTGGTCGGTTCTTCTTCTTGTATCAGGTCTTCTTCTTGTGGTCGGGTCTTCTTCTTGTATCGGGTCTTCTTCTTGTATCGGGTCTTCTTCTTGTGGTCGGGTCTTCTTCTTGTGGTCGGGTCTTCTTCTTGTATCAGGTCTTCTTCATGTGGTCGGGTCTTCTTCTTGTGGTCGGGTCTTCTTCTTGTATCGGGTCTTCTTCTTGTGGTCGGGTCTACTTCTAGTGGTCAGGTCTTCTTGTATCGGGTCTTCTTCTTGTGGTTGGGTCTTCTTCTTGTGGTGGGGTCTTCTTCTTGTGGTCGGGTCTTCTTCTTGTATCGGGTCTTCTTCTTGTATCGGGTCTTCTTCTTGTATCGGTTCTTGTTCTTGTGGTCGGTCTTATTCTTGTGGTCGGGTTTTCTTCTTGTATCGTGTCTTCTTCTTGTGGTTGGGTCTTCTTCTAGTGGTCGGATCTTCTTGTTTCGGGTCTTCTTCTTGTATCGGGTCTTCTTGTGGTCGGGTCTTCTTCTAGTGGTCAGGTCTTCTTCTTGTTTTGGGTCTTCTTCTTGTATCGGGTCTTCTTCTTGTGATCGGGACTTTTTCTTGTATCGGGTCTTCTTCTTGTATCGGGTCTTATTCTTGTGGTCGGGTCTTCTTCTTGTGGTGGGGTCTTCTTCTTGTGGTCGCGTCTTCTTCTTGTAGTCGGGTCTTCTTCTTGTATCGGGACTTCTTCTTGTGGTTGGTCTTCTTCTTGTATCGGGTCTTCTTCTTGTGGTCGGGTCTTCTACTAGTGGACGGGTCTTCTTCTTGCATAGGGTCTTCTTCTTGTATCGGATCTTCTTCCTGTTTCGGGTCTTCTTCTTGTTTCGGGTCTTCTTCTTGCATCGGGTCTTCTTCTTGTGGTCGGGTCTTCTTCTTGTATCGGGTCTTCTTCTTGTTTCGGGTCTTCTTCTTGTGGTCGCGTCTTCTTCTTGTAGTCGGGTCTTCTTCTTGTATCGGGACTTCTTCTTGTGGTTGGTCTTCTTCTTGTATCGGGTCTTCTTCTTGTGGTCAGGTCTTCTACTAGTGGACGGGTCTTCTTCTTGTATAGGGTCTTCTTCTTGTATCGGATCTTCTTCCTGTTTCGGGTCTTATTCTTGTTTCGGGTCTTCTTCTTGCATCGGGTCTTCTTCTTGTGGTTGGGTCTTCTTCTTGTATCGGGTCTTCTTCTTGTATCGGGTCTTCTTCTTGTGGTCGGGTCTTCTTCTTGTGGTGGGGTCTTCTTCTTGTGGTCGGGTCTTCTTCTTGTGGTCGGGTCTTCTTCCTGTATCGGGTCTTCTTCTTGTGGTTGGGTCTTCTTCTTGTATCGGGTCTTCTTCTTGTATCGGGTCTTCTTCTTGTGGTCGGGTCTTCTTCTTGTTGTGGTGTCTTCTTCTTGCGGTCGGGTCTTCTGCTTGTGTTTAGGTCTTCTTCTTGTATCGGGTTTTCTTCTTGTGGTCGGGTCTTCTTCTTGTGGTCGTGTCTTCTTCTTGTGGTCGGTTCTACTTCTTGTGGTCGGGTCTTCTACTTGTGGTCGGGTCTTCTTCTTGTGGTCGGGTCTTCTTCTTGTATCGGGTCTTCTTCTTGTTTCGGGTCTTCTTCTTGTATCGGGTCTTCTTCTTGTGGTCGGGTCTTCTTCTTGTGGTCGGGTCTTCTACTAGTGGACGGGTCTTCTTCTTTTAAAGGGTCTTCTTCTTGTATCGGGTCTTCTTCTTGTTTCGGGTCTTCTTGTTTCGGGTCTTCTTCTTGTACCGGGTCTTCTTCTAGTGGTCGGGTCTTCTTCTTGTATCGGGTCTTCTTCTTGTGGTCGGGTTTTCTTCTTGTATCGGGTCTTCTTCTTGTATCGGGTCTTCTTCTTGTATCGGGTCTTCTTGTGGTCGGGTCTTCTTGTGGTGGGGTCTTCTTCTTGTGGTCGGGTCTTCTTCTTGTATCGGGACTTCTTCTTGTGGTTGGGTCTTCTTCTTGTATCGGGTATTCTTCTTGTGGTCGGGTCTTCTTCTTGTGGTCGGGTCTTCTACTAGTGGACGTGTCTTCTTCTTGTATCGGGTCTTCATCTTGTATCGGATCTTCTTCCTGTTTCGGGTCTTCTTCTTGTTTCGGGTCTTTTTCTTGCATCGGGTCTTCTTCTTGTGGTCAGGTCTTCTTCTTGTTGTGGTGTCTTCTTCTTGCGGTCGGGTCTTCTGCTTGTGGTTGGGTCTTCTTCTTGTTTCGGGTCTTCTTCTTGTATCGGTTCTTCTTCTTGTGGTCGGGTCTTCTTCTTGTATCGGGTCTTCTTCTTGTATCGGGTCTTCTTCTTGTGGTCGGGTCTTCTTGTTGTGGGGTCTTCTTCTTGTGGTCGGGTCTTCTGTTTGTGGTCGGGTCTTCTTCTTGTATTGGATCTTCTTCTTGTGGTCGGGTCTTCTTCTTGTATCGGGTCTTCTTCTTGTATCGGGTCTTCTTCTTGTGGTCGGGTCTTCTTCTTGTGGTCGGGTCTCCTTGTGTTCGGGTCTTCTACTTGTGGTCGGTTCTTCTTCTTGTGGTCGGGTCTTCTTCTTGTATCGGTTCTTCTTGTTTCGGGTCTTCTTCTTGTATCGGGTCTTCTTCTTTATCGGATCTTCTTCTTGTGGTCGGGTCTTCTTCTTGTTAAGGGGTCTTCTTCTTGTGGTCGGGTGTTCTGCTTGTGGTCGGGTCTTCTTCTTGTATCGGGTCTTCTTCTTGTGGTCGGGTCTTCTTCTTGTGGTCGGGTCTCCTTCTTGTGGTCGGGTCTTCTTCTTGTGGTCGGGTCTTCTTCTTGTATCGGGTCTTCTTCTTGTGGTCTGGTCTTCTTCTTGTATCGGGTCTTCTACTTTTGGTTGGGTCTTCTTCTTGTATAGGGTCTTCTTCTTGTATCGGGTCTTCTTCTTGTGGTCGGGTCTTCTTCTTGTATCGGGTCTTCTTGTATCGGTTCTTCTTCTTGTTGTCGGGTCTTCTTCTTGTGGTCGGGTTTTCTTCTTGTGGTCGGTTCTTCTTCTTGTATCAGGTCTTCTTCTTGTGGTCGGGTCTTCTTCTTGTATCGGGTCTTCTTCTTGTATCGGGACTTCTTCTTGTGGTCGGGTCTTCTTCTTGTGGTGGGGTCTTCTTCTTGTATCGGGTCTTCTTCATGTGGTCGGGTCTTCTTCTTGTATCGGGTCTTCTTCTTGTGGTCGGGTCTTCTTCTAGTGGTCAGGTCTTCTTCTTTTATCGGGTCTTCTTCTTGTGGTTGGGTCTTCTTCTTGTGGTGGGGTCTTCTTCTTGTGGTCGGGTCTTCTTCTTGTATCGGGTCTTCTTCTTGTATGGGGTCTTCTTCTTGTATCGGTTCTTCTTCTTGTGGTCGTTCTTCTTCTTGTGGTCGGGTTTTCTTCTTGTATCGTGTCTTCTTCTTGTGGTTGGGTCTTCTTCTAGTGGTCGGGTCTTCTTCTTGTTTCGGGTCTTCTTCTTGTATCGGGTCTTCTTGTGGTCGGGTCTTCTTCTAGTGGTCGGGTCTTCTTCTTGTTTTGGGTCTTCTTCTTGTATCGGGTCTTCTTCTTGTGATCGGGACTTCTTCTTGTATTGGGTCTTCTTCTTGTATCGGGTCTTATTCTTGTGGTCGGGCCTTCTTCTTGTGGTGGGGTCTTCTTCTTGTGGTCGCGTCTTCTTCTTGTAGTCGGGTCTTCTTCTTGTATCGGGACTTCTTCTTGTGGTTGGTCTTCTTCTTGTATCGGGTCTTCTTCTTATGGTCGGGTCTTCTACTAGTGGACGGGTCTTCTTCTTGTATAGGGTCTTCTTCTTGTATCGGATCTTCTTCCTGTTTCGGGTCTTCTTCTTGTTTCCGGTCTTCTTCTTGCATCGGGTCTTCTTCTTGTGGTCGGGTCTTCCTCTTGTATCGGGTCTTCTTCTTGTTTCGGGTCTTCTTCTTGTGGTGGGGTCTTCTTCTTGTGGTCGGGTCTTCTTCTTGTGGTCGGGTCTTCTTCCTGTATCGGGTCTTCTTCTTGTGGTTGAGTCTTCTTCTTGTATCGGGTCTTCTTCTTGTTGTCGGGTCTTCTTCTTGTTGTGGTGTCTTCTTCTTGCGGTCGGGTCTTCTGCTTGTGGTTGGGTCTTCTTCTTGTATCGGGTCTTCTTCTTGTGGTCGGGTCTTCTTCTTGTGGTCGTGTCTTCTTCTTGTGGTCGGTTCTACTTCTTGTGGTCGGGTCTTCTACTTGTGGTCGGGTCTTCTTCTTGTGGTCGGGTCTTCTTGTATCGGGTCTTCTTCTTGTTTCGGGTCTTCTTCTTGTTTCGGGTCTTCTTCTTGTTTCTGGTCTTCTTCTTGTATCGGGTCTTCTTCTCGTGGTCGTGTCTTCTTCTTGTGGTCGGGTCTTCTACTAGTGGACGGGTCTTCTTCTTTTAAAGGGTCTTCTTCTTGTATCGGGTCTTCTTCTTGTTTCGGGTCTTCTTGTTTCGGGTCTTCTTCTTGTATCGAGTCTTCTTCTTGTGGTCGGGTCTTCTTCTTGTGGTTGGGTCTTCTTCTAGTGGTCGGGTCTTCTTCTTGTTTTGGGTCTTCTTCTTGTATCGGGTCTTCTTCTTGTGGTCGGGTCTTCTTCTAGTGGTCGGGTCTTCTTCTTGTATCGGGTCTTCTTCTTGTATCGGGTCTTCTTCTTGTGGTTGGGTTTTCTTCTTGTATCGGGTCTTCTTCTTGTATCGGGTCTTCTTCTTGTATCGGGTCTTCTTGTGGTCGGGCTTTCTTCTTGTGGTGGGGTCTTCTTCTTGTGGTTGGGTCTTCTTCTTGTATCGGGTATTCTTCTTGTGGTCGGGTCTTCTTCTTGTGGTCGGGTCTTCTACTAGTGGACGGGTCTTCTTCTTGTATCGGGTCTTCATCTTGTATCGGATCTTCTACCTGTTTCGGGTCTTCTTCTTGTTTCGGGTCTTTTTCTTGCATCGGGTCTTCTTCTTGTGGTCGGGTCTTCTTCTTGTTGTGGTGTCTTCTTCTTGCGGTCGGGTCTTCTGCTTGTGGTTGGGTCTTCTTGTTTCGGGTCTTCTTCTTATATCGGTTCTTCTTCTTGTGGTCGGGTCTTCTTCTTGTATCGGGTCTTCTTCTTGTATCGGGTCTTCTTCCTGTGGTCGGGTCTTCTTCTTGTGGTGGGGTCTTCTTCTTGTGGTCGGGTCTTCTTCTCGTCGTCGGGTCTTCTTCCTGTATCGGGTCTTCTTCTTGTGGTTGGGTCTTCTTCTTGTATCGGGTCTTCTTCTTGTATCGGGTTTTCTTCTTGTGGTCGGGTCTTCTTCTTGTTGTGGTGTCTTCTTCTTGCGGTCGGGTCTTCTGCTTGTGGTCGGGTCTTCTTCTTGTATCGGGTCTTCTTCTTGTGGTCGGGTCTTCTTCTTGTGGTCGTGTCTTCTTCTTGTGGTCGGTTCTACTTCTTGTGGTCGGGTCTTCTACTTGTGGTCGGGTCTTCTTCTTGTGGTCGGGTCTTCTTCTTGTATCGGGTCTTCTTCTTGTTTCGGGTCTTCTTCTTGTATCGGGTCTTCTTCTTGTGGTCGGGTCTTCTTCTTGTGGTCGGGTCTTCTACTAGTGGACGGGTCTTCTTCTTTTAAAGGGTCTTCTTCTTGTATCGAGTCTTCTTCTTGTTTCGGGTCTTCTTCTTGTTTCGAGTCTTCTTCTTGTATCGGGTATTCTTCTTGAATCGGGTCTTCTTCTTGTGGTCGGGTCTTCTTCTTGTTGTGGGGTCTTCTTCTTGTGGTCGGGTCTTCTGTTTGTGGTCGGGTCTTCTTCTTGTATTGGATCTTCTTCTTGTGGTCGGGTCTTCTTCTTGTATCGGGTCTTCTTCTTGTATCGGGTCTTCTTCTTGTGGTCGGGTCTTCTTCTTGTGGTCGGGTCTCCTTGTGTTCGGGTCTTCTTCTTGTGGTCGGGTCTTCTTCTTGTATCGGGTCTTCTTCTTGTGGTCGGGTCTTCTTCTTGCATCGGGTCTTCTTCACTTTGTCGGGTCTTCTTCTTGTATAGGGTCTTCTTCTTGTATCGGGTCTTCTTCTTGTGGTCGGGTCTTCTTCTTGTATCGGGTCTTCTTGTATCGGGTCTTCTTCTTGTGGTCGGGTCTTCTTCTTGTGGTCGGGTTTTCTTCTTGTGGTCGGTTCTTCTTCTAGTATCGGGTCTTCTTCTTGTGGTCGGGTCTTCTTCTTGTGTTCGGGTCTTCTTCTTGTATCGGGTCTTCTTCTTGTATTGGGTCTTCTTGTGGTCGGGTCTTCTTCTTGTAGTCGCGTCTTCTTCTTGTATCGGGTCTTCTTCATGTGGTCGGGTCTTCTTCTTGTGGTCGGGTCTTCTTCTTGTTTCGGGTCTTCTTCTTGTATCGGGTCTTCTTCTTGTGGTCGGGTCTTCTTCTCGTGGTCGGGTCTTCTTCTTGCATCGGGTCTTCTTCTTGTGGTCGCGTCTTCTTCTTGTGGTGGGGTCTTCTTCTTGTGGTCGGGTCTTCTTGTGGTTGGGTCTTCTTCTTGTATCGGGTTTTCTTCGTGTGGTCGTGTCTTCTTCTTGTGGTCGGGTATTCTTCTTGTTGTGGTGTCTTCTTCTTGCGGTCGGGTCTTCTGCTTGTTGTTGGGTCTTCTTCTTGTATCGGGTCTTCTTCTTGTGGTCGGGTCTTCTACTTGTGGTCGTGTCTTCTTCTTGTGGTCGGTTCTACTTCTTGTGGTCAGGTCTTCTACTTGGGGTCGGGTCTTCTTCTTGTGGTCAGGTCTTCTTCTTGTATCGGGTCTTCTTCTTGTTTCTGGTCTTCTTCTTGTATCGGGTATTCTTCTTTATCGGGTCTTCTTGTGGTCGGGTCTTCTTCTTGTGTTCGGGTCTTCTTCTTGTGGTTGGGTCTTCTACTAGTGGACGGGTCTTCTTCTTTTAAAGGGTCTTCTTCTTGTATCGGGTTTTCTTCTTGTTTCGGGTCTTCTTCTTGTTTCGGGTCTTCTTCTTGTATCGGGTCTTCTTCTTGTGGTCGGGTCTTCTTGTATTGGGTCTTCTTCTTGTATCGGGTCTTCTTCTTGTGGTCGGGTCTTCTTCTTGTGGTCGGGTCTTCTTGTTTCGGGTCTTCTTCTTGTATCGGGTCTTCTTCTTGTATTGGGTCTTCTTCTTGTATCGGGTCTTCTTATTGTTTCGGGTCTTCTTCTTGTATCGGGTCTTCTTCTTGTGGTCGGGTCTTCTTCTTGTATTGGGTCTTCTTCTTGTATCGGGTCTTCTTCTTGTGGTCGGGTCTTCTTCTTGTGGTCGGGTCTTCTTGTTTCGGGTCTTCTTCTTGTGGTCGGGTCTTCTTCTTGTATCGGGTCTTCTTCTTGTGGTCGGGTCTTCTTCTAGTGGTCAGGTCTTCTTGTATCGGGTCTTCTTCTTGTGGTTGGGTCTTCTTCTTGTGGTGGGGTCTTCTTCTTGTGGTCGGGTCTTCTTCTTGTATCTGGTCTTCTTCTTGTATCGGGTCTTCTTCTTGTATCGGTTCTTCTTCTTGTGGTCGGTCTTCTTCTTGTGGTCGGGTTTTCTTCTTGTATCGTGTCTTCTTCTTGTGGTTGGGTCTTCTTTTAGTGTTCGGGTCTTCTTCTTGTTTCGGGTCTTCTGCTTGTATCGGGTCTTCTTGTGGTCGGGTCTTCTTCTAGTGGTCGGGTCTTCTTCTTGTTTTGGGTCTTCTTCTTGTATCGGGTCTTCTTCTTGTGATCGGGACTTCATCTTGTATCGGGTCTTCTTCTTGTATCGGGTCTTATTCTTGTGGTCGGGTCTTCTTCTTGTGGTGGGGTCTTCTTCTTGTGGTCGCGTCTTCTTCTTCTAGTCGGGTCTTCTTCTTGTATCGGGACTTCTTCT
The DNA here is from genome assembly GCF_046119375.1 of Phyllobates terribilis. Lineage (NCBI taxonomy): Eukaryota > Metazoa > Chordata > Amphibia > Anura > Dendrobatidae > Phyllobates > Phyllobates terribilis. The sequence goes on along the minus strand of NW_027362761.1, from coordinate 481,261,845 downwards.
TGTGGTTTGTCTTCTTTTTGTATCGGGTCTTCTTCTTATGGTCGGGTCTTCTACTAGTGGACGGGTCTTCTTCTTGTATAGGGTCTTCTTCTTGTATCGGATCTTCTTCCTGTTTCGGGTCTTCTTCTTGTTTCGGGTCTTCTTCTTGCATCGGGTCTTCTTCTTGTGGTCGGGTCTTCTTCTTGTATCGGGTCTTCTTCTTGTTTCGGGTCTTCTTCTTGTGGTCGCGTCTTCTTCTTGTAGTCGGGTCTTCTTCTTGTATCGGGACTTCTTCTTGTGGTTGGTCTTCTTCTTGTATCGGGTCTTCTTCTTGTGGTCGGGTTTTCTACTAGTGGACGGGTCTTCTTCTTGTATAGGGTCTTCTTCTTGTATCGGATCTTCTTCCTGTTTCGGGTCTTATTCTTGTTTCGGGTCTTCTTCTTGCATCGGGTCTTCTTCTTGTGGTTGGGTCTTCTTCTTGTATCGGGTCTTCTTCTTGTATCGGGTCTTCTTCTTGTGGTGGGGTCTTCTTCTTGTGGTGGGGTCTTCTTCTTGTGGTCGGGTCTTCTTCTTGTGGTCGGGTCTTCCTCCTGTATCGGGTCTTCTTCTTGTGGTTGGGTCTTCTTCTTGTATCGGGTCTTCTTCTTGTATCGGGTCTTCTTCTTGTGGTCGGGTCTTCTTCTTGTTGTGGTGTCTTCTTCTTGCGGTCGGGTCTTCTGCTTGTGGTTGGGTCTTCTTGTATCGGGTCTTCTTCTTGTGGTCGGGTCTTCTTCTTGTGGTCGTGTCTTCTTCTTGTGATCGGTTCTACTTCTTGTGGTCGGGTCTTCTACTTGTGGTCGGGTCTTCTTCTTGTGGTCGGGTCTTCTTCTTGTATCGGGTCTTCTTCTTGTTTCGGGTCTTCTTCTTGTTTCGTGTCTTCTTCTTGTGGTCGGGTCTTCTACTAGTGGATGGGTCTTCTTCTTTTAAAGGGTCTTCTTCTTGTATCGGGTCTTCTTCTTGTTTCGGGTCTTCTTGTTTCGGGTCTTCTTCTTGTATCAGGTCTTCTTCTTGTGGTCGGGTCTTCTTCTTGTGGTTGGGTCTTCTTCTAGTGGTCGGGTCTTCTTCTTGTTTGGGGTCTTCTTCTTGTATCGGGTCTTCTTCTTGTGGTCGGGTCTTCTTCTAGTGGTCGGGTCTTCTTCTTGTATCGGGTCTTCTTCTTGTATCGGGTCTTCTTCTTATGGTCGGGTTTTCTTCTTGTATCGGGTGTTGTTCTTGTATCGGGTCTTCTTCTTGTATCGGGTCTTCTTGTGGTCGGGTCTTCTTCTTGTGGTGGGGTCTTCTTCTTGTGGTCGGGTCTTCTTCTTGTATCGGGACTTCTTCTTGTGGTTGGGTCTTCTTCTTGTATCGGGTATTCTTCTTGTGGTCGGATCTTCTTCCTGTGGTCGGGTCTTCTACTAGTGGACGGGTCTTCTTCTTGTATCGGGTCTTCATCTTGTATCGGATCTTCTTCCTGTTTCGGGTCTTCTTCTTGTTTCGGGTCTTTTTCTTGCATCGGGTCTTCTTCTTGTGGTCGGGTCTTCTTGTTGTGGTGTCTTCTTCTTGCGGTCGGGTCTTCTGCTTGTGTTTGGGTCTTCTTGTTTTGGGTCTTCCTCTTGTATCGGTTCTTCTTCTTGTGGTCGGGTCTTCTTCTTGTATCGGGTCTTCTTCCTGTGGTCGGGTCTTCTTCTTGTGGTGGGGTCTTCTTCTTGTGGTCGGGTCTTCTTCTCGTGGTCGGGTCTTCTTCCTGTATCGGGTCTTCTTCTTGTGGTTGGGTCTTCTTCTTGTATCGGGTCTTATTCTTGTATCGGGTCTTCTTCTTGTGGTCGGGTCTTCTTCTTGTTGTGGTGTCTTCTTCTTGCGGTCGGGTCTTCTGCTTGTGGTCGGGTCTTCCTCTTGTATCGGGTCTTCTTCTTGTGGTCGGGTCTTCTTATTGTGGTCGTGTCTCCTTCTTGTGGTCGGTTCTACTTCTTGGGGTCGGGTCTTCTACTTGTGGTCGGGTCTTCTTCTTGTGGTCGGGTCTTCTTCTTGTATCGGGTCTTCTTCTTGTTTCGGGTCTTCTTCTTGTATCGGGTCTTCTTCTTGTGGTCGGGTCTTCTACTAGTGGACGGGTCTTCTTCTTTTAAAGGGTCTTCTTCTTGTATCGAGTCTTCTTCTTGTTTCGGGTCTTCTTCTTGTTTCAGGTCTTCTTCTTGTATCGGGTCTGATTCTTGTGGTCGGGTCTTCTTGTATCGGGTCTTCTTCTTGTATCGGGTCTTCTTCTTGTGGTTGGGACTTCTTCTTGTGGTGGGGTCTTCTTCTTTCGGTCGGGTTTTCTTCTTGTGGTCGGGTCTTCTTCTTCTATCGGGTCTTCTTCTTGTGGCTGGGTCTTCTTCTTGTATAGGATATTCTTCTTGTATCGGGTCTTCTTCTTGTGGTCGGGTCTTCTTCTTGTTGTGGGGTCTTCTTCTTGTGGTCGGGTCTTCTGTTTGCGGTCGGGTCTTCTTCTTGTATTGGATCTTCTTCTTGTGGTCGGGTCTTCTTCTTGTATCGGGTCTTCTTCTTGTATCGGGTCTTCTTCTTGTGGTCGGGTCTTCTTCTTGTGGTCGGGTCTCCTTGTGTTCGGGTCTTCTTCTTGTGGTCGGGTCTTCTTCTTGTATCGGGTCTTCTTCTTGTGGTCGGGTCTTCTTCTTGCATCGGGTCTTCTTCTCTTGGTCGGGTCTTCTTCTTGTATAGGGTCTTCTTCTTGTATCGGGTCTTCTTCTTGTGGTCGGGTCTTCTTCTTGTATCGGGTCTTCTTGTATCGGGTCTTCTTCTTGTGGTCGGGTCTTCTTCTTGTGGTCGGGTTTTCTTCTTGTGGTCGGTTCTTCTAGTATCGGGTCTTCTTCTTGTGGTCGGGTCTTCTTCTTGTGGTTGGGTCTTCTTCTTGTATCGGGTCTTCTTCTTGTATCGGGTCTTCTTGTGGTCGGGTCTTCTTCTTGTAGTCGGGTCTTCTTCTTGTATCGGGTCTTCTTCATGTGGTCGGGTCTTCTTCTTGTGGTCGGGTCTTCTTCTTGTTTCGGGTCTTCTTCTTGTATCGGGTCTTCTTCTTGTGGTCGGGTCTTCTTCTAGTGGACGGGTTTTCTTCTTGCATCGGGTCTTCTTGTGGTCACGTCTTCTTCTTGTGGTGGGGTCTTCTTCTTGTGGTCGGGTCTTCTTCTTGTGGTTGGGTCTTCTTCTTGTATCGGGTTTTCTTCGTGTGGTCGGGTCTTCTTCTTGTGGTCGGGTATTCTTCTTGTTGTGGTGTCTTCTTCTTGCGGTCGGGTCTTCTGCTTGTTGTCTGGTCTTCTTCTTGTATCGGGTCTTCTTCTTGTGGTCGGGTCTTCTACTTGTGGTCGTGTCTTCTTCTTGTGGTCGGTTCTACTTCTTGTGGTCAGGTCTTCTACTTGGGGTCGGGTCTTCTTCTTGTGGTCGGGTCTTCTTCTTGTATCGGGTCTTCTTCTTGTTTCGGGTCTTCTTCTTGTATCGGGTATTCTTCTTTATCGGGTCTTCTTGTGGTCGGGTCTTCTTCTTGTGGTCGGGTCTTCTTCTTGTGGTCGGGTCTTCTACTAGTGGACGGGTCTTCTTCTTTTAAAGGGTCTTCTTCTTGTATCGGGTTTTCTTCTTGTTTCGGGTCTTCTTCTTGTTTCGGGTCTTCTTCTTGTATCGGGTCTTCTTCTTGTATCGGGTCTTCTTCTTGTGGTCGGGTCTTCTTCTTGTATTGGGTCTTCTTCTTGTATCGGGTCTTCTTCTTGTGGTCGGGTCTTCTTCTTGTGGTCGGGTCTTCTTGTTTCGGGTCTTCTTCTTGTATCGGGTCTTCTTCTTGTATTGGGTCTTCTTCTTGTATCGGGTCTTCTTCTTGTTTCGGGTCTTCTTCTTGTATCGGGTCTTCTTCTTGTGGTCGGGTCTTCTTCTTGTATTGGGTCTTCTTCTTGTATCGGGTCTTCTTCTTGTGGTCGGGTCTTCTTCTTGTGGTCGGGTCTTCTTGTTTCGGGTCTTCTTCTTGTGGTCGGGTCTTCTTCTTGTATTGGGTCTTCTTCTTGTATCGGGTCTTCTTCTTGTGGTCGGGTCTCCTTCTTGTGGTCGGGTCTTCTTGTATCGGGTCTTCTTCTTGTATCGGGTCTTCTTGTGGTCGGGTCTTCTTCTTGTGGTGGGGTCTTCTTCTTTCGGTCGGGTCTTCTTCTTGTGGTCGGTTCTTCTTCTTCTATCGGGTCTTCTTCTTGTGGCTGGGTCTTCTTCTTGTATCGGGTATTCTTCTTGTAACGTGTCTTCTTCTTGTGGTCGGGTCTTCTTCTTGTAACGGGTCTTCTTCTTGTGGCCGGGTCTTCTTCTTGTTGTGGGGTCTTCTTCTTGTGGTCGGGTCTTCTGCTTGTGGTCGGGTCTTCTTCTTGTATCGGATCTTCTTCTTGTGGTCGGGTCTTCTTCTTGTATCGGGTCTCCTTCTTGTGGTTGGGTCTTCTTCTTGTGGTCGGATCTCCTTCTTGTGGTCGGGTCTTCTTCTTGTGGTCGGGTCTTCTTCTTGTATCGGGTCTTCTTCTTGTGGTCGGGTCTTCTTCTTGCATCGGGTCTTCTTCTCTTGGTCGGGTCTTCTTCTTATATAGGGTCTTCTTCTTGTGGTCGGGTCTTCTTCTTGTGGTCGGGTCTTCTTCTTGTGGTCGGGTCTTCTACTAGTGGACGGGTCTTCTTCTTTTAAAGTGTCTTCTTCTTGTATCGGGTTTTCTTCTTGTTTCGGGTCTTCTTGTTTCGGGTCTTCTTCTTGTATCGGGTCTTCTTCTTGTGGTCGGGTCTTCTTCTTGTATTGGGTCTTCTTCTTGTATCGGGTCTTCTTCTTGTGGTCGGGTCTTCTTCTTGTGGTCGGGTCTTCTTGTTTCGGGTCTTCTTCTTGTATCGGGTCTTCTTCTTGTATTGGGTCTTCTTCTTGTATCGGGTCTTCTTCTTGTTTCGGGTCTTCTTCTTGTATCGGGTCTTCTTCTTGTGGTCGGGTCTTCTTCTTGTATTGGGTCTTCTTCTTGTATCGGGTCTTCTTCTTGTGGTCGGGTCTTCTTCTTGTGGTCGGGTCTTCTTCTTCTGGTCGGGTCTTCTTGTTTCGGGTCTTCTTCTTGTGGTCGGGTCTTCTTCTTGTATTGGGTCTTCTTGTATCGGGTCTTCTTCTTGTGGTCGGGTCTTCTTCTTGTGGTGGGGTCTTCTTCTTGTGGTCGGGTCTTCTTCTTGTGGTCGGGTATTCTTCCTGTATCGGGTCTTCTTCTTGTGGTTGGGTCTTCTTCTTGTATCGGGTCTTCTTCTTGTATCGGGTCTTCTTCTTGTGGTCGGGTCTTCTTCTTGTTGTGGTGTCTTCTTCTTGCGGTCGGGTCTTCTGCTTGTGGTTGGGTCTTCTTCTTGTATCGGGTCTTCTTCTTGTGGTCGGGTCTTCTTCTTGTGGTCGTGTCTTCTTCTTGTGGTCGGTTCTACTTCTTGTGGTCGGGTCTTCTACTTGTGGTCGGGTCTTCTTCTTGCGGTCGGGTCTTCTTCTTGTATCGGGTCTTCTTCTTGTTTCGGGTCTTCTTCTTGTTTCGTGTCTTCTTCTTGTGGTCGGGTCTTCTACTAGTGGACGGGTCTTCTTCTTTTAAAGGGTCTTCTTCTTGTATCGGGTCTTCTTCTTGTTTCGGGTCTTCTTGTTTCGGGTCTTCTTCTTGTATCAGGTCTTCTTCTTGTGGTCGGGTCTTCTTCTTGTGGTTGGGTCTTCTTCTAGTGGTCGGGTCTTCTTCTTGTTTCGGGTCTTCTTCTTGTATCGGGTCTTCTTCTTGTGGTCGGGTCTTCTTCTAGTGGTCGGGTCTTCTTCTTGTATCGGGTCTTCTTCTTATATCGGGTCTTCTTCTTATGGTCGGGTTTTCTTCTTGTATCGGGTCTTGTTCTTGTATCGGGTCTTCTTCTTGTATCGGGTCTTCTTGTGGTCGGGTCTTCTTCTTGTGGTGGGGTCTTCTTCTTGTGGTCAGGTCTTCTTCTTGTGTCGGGACTTCTTCTTGTGGTTGGGTCTTCTTCTTGTATCGGGTATTCTTCTTGTGGTCGGATCTTCTTCTTGTGGTCGGGTCTTCTACTAGTGGACGGGTCTTCTTCTTGTATCGAGTCTTCATCTTGTATCGGATCTTCTTCCTGTTTCGGGTCTTCTTCTTGTTTCGGGTCTTTTTCTTGCATCGGGTCTTCTTCTTGTGGTCGGGTATTCTTGTTGTGGTGTCTTCTTCTTGCGGTCGGGTCTTCTGCTTGTGGTTGGGTCTTCTTGTTTTGGGTCTTCCTCTTGTATCGGTTCTTCTTCTTGTGGTCGGGTCTTCTTCTTGTATCGGGTCTTCTTCTTGTATCGGGTCTTCTTCCTGTGGTCGGGTCTTCTTCTTGTGTTGGGGTCTTCTTCTTGTGGTCGGGTCTTCTTCTCGTGGTCGGGTCTTCTTCCTGTATCGGGTCTTCTTCTTGTGGTTGGGTCTTCTTCTTGTATCGGGTCTTCTTCTTGTATCGGGTCTTCTTCCTGTGGTCGGGTCTTCTTCTTGTTGTGGTGTCTTCTTCTTGCGGTCGGGTCTTCTGCTTGTGGTCGGGTCTTCCTCTTGTATCGGGTCTTCTTCTTGTGGTCGGGTCTTCTTCTTGTGGTCGTGTCTTCTTCTTGTGGTCGGTTCTACTTCTTGGGGTCGGGTCTTCTAATTGTGGTCGGGTCTTCTTCTTGTGGTCGGGTCTTCTTCTTGTATCGGGTCTTCTTCTTGTTTCGGGTCTTCTTCTTGTATCGGGTCTTCTTCTTGTGGTTGGGTCTTCTACTAGTGGACGGGTCTTCTTCTTTTAAAGGGTCTTCTTCTTGTATCGAGTCTTCTTCTTGTTTCGGGTCTTCTTGTTTCAGGTCTTCTTCTTGTATCGGGTCTGATTCTTGTGGTCGGGTCTTCTTGTATCGGGTCTTCTTCTTGTATCGGGTCTTCTTCTTGTGGTTGGGACTTCTTCTTGTGGTGGGGTCTTCTTCTTTCGGTCGGGTTTTCTTCTTGTGGTCGGGTCTTCTTCTTCTATCGGGTCTTCTTCTTGTGGCTGGGTCTTCTTCTTGTATCGGGTATTCTTCTTGTATCGGGTCTTCTTCTTGTGGTCGGGTCTTCTTCTTGTTGTGGGGTCTTCTTCTTGTGGTCGGGTCTTCTGTTTGCAGTCGGGTCTTCTTCTTGCATTGGATCTTCTTCTTGTGGTCGGGTCTTCTTCTTGTATCGGGTCTTCTTCTTGTATCGGGTCTTCTTCTTGTGGTCGGGTCTTCTTCTTGTGGTCGGGTCTCCTTGTGTTCGGATCTTCTTCTTGTGGTCGGGTCTTCTTCTTGTATCGGGTCTTCTTCTTGTGGTCGGGTCTTCTTCTTGCATCGGGTCTTCTTCTCTTGGTCGGGTCTTCTTCTTGTATAGGGTCTTCTTCTTGTATCGGGTCTTCTTCTTGTGGTCGGGTCTTCTTCTTGTATCGGGTCTTCTTGTATCGGGTCTTCTTCTTGTGGTCGGGTCTTCTTCTTGTGGTCGGGTTTTCTTCTTGTGGTCGGTTCTTCTAGTATCGGGTCTTCTTCTTGTGGTCGGGTCTTCTTCTTGTGGTCGGGTCTCCTTGTGTTCGGATCTTCTTCTTGTGGTCGGGTCTTCTTCTTGTATCGGGTCTTCTTCTTGTGGTCGGGTCTTCTTCTTGCATCGGGTCTTCTTCTCTTGGTCGGGTCTTCTTCTTGTATAGGGTCTTCTTCTTGTATCGGGTCTTCTTCTTGTGGTCGGGTCTTCTTCTTGTATCGGGTCTTCTTGTATCGGGTCTTCTTCTTGTGGTCGGGTCTTCTTCTTGTGGTCGGGTTTTCTTCTTGTGGTCGGTTCTTCTAGTATCGGGTCTTCTTCTTGTGGTCGGGTCTTCTTCTTGTGGTTGGGTCTTCTTCTTGTATCGGGTCTTCTTCTTGTATCGGGTCTTCTTGTGGTCGGGTCTTCTTCTTGTAGTCGGGTCTTCTTCTTGTATCGGGTCTTCTTCATGTGGTCGGGTCTTCTTCTTGTGGTCGGGTCTTCTTCTTGTTTCGGGTCTTCTTCTTGTGGTCGGGTCTTCTTCTAGTGGTCGGGTCTTCTTCTTGCATCGGGTCTTCTTCTTGTGGTCGCGTCTTCTTCTTGTGGTGGGGTCTTCTTCTTGTGGTCGGGTCTTCTTCTTGTGGTTGGGTCTTCTTCTTGTATCGGGTTTTCTTCGTGTGGTCGGGTCTTCTTCTTGTGGTCGGGTATTCTTCTTGTTGTGGTGTCTTCTTCTTGCGGTCGGGTCTTCTGCTTGTTGTCGGGTCTTCTTCTTGTATCGGGTCTTCTTCTTGTGGTCGGGTCTTCTACTTGTGGTCGTGTCTTCTTCTTGTGGTCGGTTCTACTTCTTGTGGTCAGGTCTTCTACTTGGGGTCGGGTCTTCTTCTTGTGGTCGGGTCTTCTTCTTGTATCGGGTCTTCTTCTTGTTTCGGGTCTTCTTCTTGTATCGGGTATTCTTCTTTATCGGGTCTTCTTGTGGTCGGGTCTTCTTCTTGTGGTCGGGTCTTCTTCTTGTGGTCGGGTCTTCTACTAGTGGACGGGTCTTCTTCTTTTAAATGGTGTTCTTCTGGTATCCGGTTTTCTTCTTGTTTCGGGTCTTCTTCTTGTTTCGGGTCTTCTTCTTGTATCGGGTCTTCTTCTTGTGGTCTGGTCTTCTTCTTGTATTGGGTCTTCTTCTTGTATCGGGTCTTCTTCTTGTGGTCGGCTCTTCTTCTTGTGGTCGGGTCTTCTTGTTTCGGGTATTCTTCTTGTATCGGGTCTTCTTCTTGTATTGGGTCTTCTTCTTGTATCGGGTCTTCTTCTTGTTTCGGGTCTTCTTCTTGTATCGGGTCTTCTTCTTGTGGTCGGGTCTTCTTCTTGTATTGGGTCTTCTTCTTGTATCGGGTCTTCTTCTTGTGGTCGGGTCTTCTTCTTGTGGTCGGGTCTTCTTCTTGTGGTCGGGTCTTCTTGTTTCGGGTCTTCTTCTTGTGGTCGGGTCTTCTTCTTGTATTGGGTTTTCTTCTTGTATCGGGTCTTCTTCTTGTATCGGGTCTTCTTCTTGTGGTCGGGTCTCCTTCTTGTGGTCGGGTCTCCTTCTTGTGGTCGGGTCTTCTTGTATCGGGTCTTCTTCTTGTATCGGGTCTTCTTGTGGTCGGGTCTTCTTCTTGTGGTGGGGTCTTCTTCTTTCGGTCGGGTCTTCTTCTTGTGGTCGGGTCTTCTTCTTCTATCGGGTCTTCTTCTTGTGGCTGGGTCTTCTTCTTGTATCGGGTATTCTTCTTGTAACGGGTCTTCTTCTTGTGGTCGGGTCTTCTTCTTGTAACGGGTCTTCTTCTTGTGGCCGGGTCTTCTTCTTGTTGTGGGGTCTTCTTCTTGTGGTCGGGTCTTCTGCTTGTGGTCGGGTCTTCTTCTTGTATCGGATCTTCTTCTTGTGGTCGGGTCTTCTTCTTGTATCGGGTCTCCTTCTTGTGGTTGGGTCTTCTTCTTGTGGTCGGATCTCCTTCTTGTGGTCGGGTCTTCTTCTTCTGGTCGGGTCTTCTTCTTGTATCGGGTCTTCTTCTTGTGGTCGGGTCTTCTTCTTTCATCGGGTCTTCTTCTCTTGGTCGGGTCTTCTTCTTATATAGGGTCTTCTTCTTGTGGTCGGGTCTTCTTGTGGTCGGGTCTTCTTCTTGTGGTCGGGTCTTCTACTAGTGGACGGGTCTTCTTCTTTTAAAGGGTCTTCTTCTTGTATCGGGTTTTCTTCTTGTTTCGGGTCTTCTTCTTGTTTCGGGTCTTCTTCTTGTATCGGGTCTTCTTCTTGTGGTCGGGTCTTCTTCTTGTTTCGGGTCTTCTTCTTGTGGTCGGGTCTTCTTCTAGTGGTCGGGTCTTCTTCTTGCATCGGGTCTTCTTCTTGTGGTCGCGTCTTCTTCTTGTGGTGGGGTCTTCTTCTTGTGGTCGGGTCTTCTTCTTGTGGTTGGGTCTTCTTCTTGTATCGGGTTTTCTTCGTGTGGTCGGGTCTTCTTCTTGTGGTCGGGTATTCTTCTTGTTGTGGTGTCTTCTTCTTGCGGTCGGGTCTTCTGCTTGTTGTCGGGTCTTCTTCTTGTATCGGGTCTTCTTCTTGTGGTCGGGTCTTCTACTTGTGGTCGTGTCTTCTTCTTGTGGTCGGTTCTACTTCTTGTGGTCAGGTCTTCTACTTGGGGTCGGGTCTTCTTCTTGTGGTCGGGTCTTCTTCTTGTGGTCGGGTCTTCTTCTTGTATCGGGTCTTCTTCTTGTTTCGGGTCGTCTTCTTGTATCGGGTATTCTTCTTTATCGGGTCTTCTTGTGGTCGGGTCTTCTTCTTGTGGTCGGGTCTTCTTCTTGTGGTCGGGTCTTCTACTAGTGGACGGGTCTTCTTCTTTTAAAGGGTCTTCTTCTGGTATCGGGTTTTCTTCTTGTTTCGGGTCTTCTTCTTGTTTCGGGTCTTCTTCTTGTATCGGGTCTTCTTCTTGTGGTCTGGTCTTCTTCTTGTATTGGGTCTTCTTCTTGTATCGGGTCTTCTTCTTGTGGTCGGGTCTTCTTCTTGTGGTCGGGTCTTCTTGTTTCGGGTCTTCTTCTTGTATCGGGTCTTCTTCTTGTATTGGGTCTTCTTCTTGTATCGGGTCTTCTTCTTGTTTCGGGTCTTCTTCTTGTATCGGGTCTTCTTCTTGTGGTCGGGTCTTCTTCTTGTATTGGGTCTTCTTCTTGTATCGGGTCTTCTTCTTGTGGTCGGGTCTTCTTCTTGTGGTCGGGTCTTCTTCTTGTGGTCGGGTCTTCTTGTTTCGGGTCTTCTTCTTGTGGTCGGGTCTTCTTCTTGTATTGGGTCTTCTTCTTGTATCGGGTCTTCTTCTTGTATCGGGTCTTCTTCTTGTGGTCGGGTCTCCTTCTTGTGGTCGGGTCTCCTTCTTGTGGTCGGGTCTTCTTGTATCGGGTCTTCTTCTTGTATCGGGTCTTCTTGTGGTCGGGTCTTCTTCTTGTGGTGGGGTCTTCTTCTTTCGGTCGGGTCTTCTTCTTGTGGTCGGGTCTTCTTCTTCTATCGGGTCTTCTTCTTGTGGCTGGGTCTTCTTCTTGTATCGGGTATTCTTCTTGTAACGGGTCTTCTTCTTGTGGTCGGGTCTTCTTCTTGTAACGGGTCTTCTTCTTGTGGCCGGGTCTTCTTCTTGTTGTGGGGTCTTCTTCTTGTGGTCGGGTCTTCTGCTTGTGGTCGGGTCTTCTTCTTGTATCGGATCTTCTTCTTGTGGTCGGGTCTTCTTCTTGTATCGGGTCTCCTTCTTGTGGTTGGGTCTTCTTCTTGTGGTCGGATCTCCTTCTTGTGGTCGGGTCTTCTTCTTCTGGTCGGGTCTTCTTCTTGTATCGGGTCTTCTTCTTGTGGTCGGGTCTTCTTCTTGCATCGGGTCTTCTTCTCTTGGTCGGGTCTTCTTCTTATATAGGGTCTTCTTCTTGTGGTCGGGTCTTCTTCTTGTGGTCGGGTCTTCTTCTTGTGGTCGGGTCTTCTACTAGTGGACGGGTCTTCTTCTTTTAAAGGGTCTTCTTCTTGTATCGGGTTTTCTTCTTGTTTCGGGTCTTCTTCTTGTTTCGGGTCTTCTTCTTGTATCGGGTCTTCTTCTTGTGGTCGGGTCTTCTTCTTGTATTGGGTCTTCTTCTTGTATCGGGTCTTCTTCTTGTGGTCGGGTCTTCTTGTGGTCGGGTCTTCTTGTTTCGGGTCTTCTTCTTGTATCGGGTCTTCTTTTTGTATCGGGTCTTCTTCTTGTATTGGGTCTTCTTCTTGTATCGGGTCTTCTTCTTGTTTCGGGTCTTCTTCTTGTATCGGGTCTTCTTCTTGTGGTCGGGTCTTCTTCTTGTATTGGGTCTTCTTCTTGTATCGCGTCTTCTTCTTGTGGTCGGGTCTTCTTCTTGTGGTCGGGTCTTCTTCTTGTAGTCGGGTCTTCTTGTTTCGGGTATTCTTCTTGTGGTCGGGTCTTCTTCTTGTATTGGGTCTTCTTGTATCGGGTCTTCTTCTTGTGGTCGGGTCTTCTTCTTGTGGTCGGGTCTTCTTGTATCGGGTCTTCTTGTGGTCGGGTCTTCTTCTTGTGGTGGGGTCTTCTTCTTTCGGTCTGGTCTTCTTCTTGTGGTCGGGTCTTCTTCTTCTATCGGGTCTTATTCTTGTGGCTGGGTCTTCTTCTTGTATCGGGTATTCTTCTTGTAACGGGTCTTCTTCTTGTGGTCGGGTCTTCTTCTTGTAACGGGTCTTCTTCTTGTGGTCGGGTCTTCTTCTTGTATCGGGTCTTCTTCTTGTGGTCGGGTCTTCTTCTTGTTGTGGGGTCTTCTTCTTGTGGTCGGGTCTTCTGATTGTGGTCGGGTCTTCTTCTTGTATCGGATCTCCTTCTTGTGGTCGGGTCTTCTTCTTGTATCGGGTCTTCTTCTTGTATCGGGTCTTCTTCTTGTGGTCGGGTCTTCTTCTTGTTGTGGGGTCTTCTTCTTGTGGTCGGGTCTTCTGTTTGTGGTCGGGTCTTCTTCTTGTATTGGATCTTCTTCTTGTGGTCGGGTCTTCTTCTTGTATCGGGTCTTCTTCTTGTATCGGGTCTTCTTCTTGTGGTTGGGTCTTCTTCTTGTATCGGGTTTTCTTCGTGTGGTCGGGTCTTCTTCTTGTGGTCGGGTATTCTTCTTGTTGTGGTGTCTTCTTCTTGCGGTCGGGTCTTCTGCTTGTTGTCGGGTCTTCTTCTTGTATCGGGTCTTCTTCTTGTGGTCGGGTCTTGTACTTGTGGTCGTGTCTTCTTCTTGTGGTCGGTTCTACTTCTTGTGGTCAGGTCTTCTACTTGGGGTCGGGTCTTCTTCTAGTGGTCGGGTCTTCCTCTTGTATCGGGTCTTCTTCTTGTTTCGGGTCTTCTTCTTGTATCGGGTATTCTTCTTTATCGGGTCTTCTTGTGGTCGGGTCTTCTTCTTGTGGTCGGGTCTTCTTCTTGTGGTCGGGTCTTCTACTAGTGGACGGGTCTTCTTCTTTTTAAGGGTCTTCTTCTTGTATCGGGTTTTCTTCTTGTTTCGGGTCTTCTTCTTGTTTCGGGTCTTCTTCTTGTATCGGGTCTTCTTCTTGTGGTCGGGTCTTCTTCTTGTATTGGGTCTTCTTCTTGTATCGGGTCTTCTTCTTGTGGTCGGGTCTTCTTCTTGTGGTCGGGTCTTCTTGTTTCGGGTCTTCTTCTTGTATCGGGTCTTCTTCTTGTATTGGGTCTTCTTGTATCGGGTCTTCTTCTTGTTTCGGGTCTTCTTCTTGTATCGGGTCTTCTTCTTGTGGTCGGGTCTTCTTCTTGTATTGGGTCTTCTTCTTGTATCGGGTCTTCTTCTTGTGGTCGGGTCTTCTTCTTGTGGTCGGGTCTTCTTCTTGTGGTCGGGTCTTCTTGTTTCGGGTCTTCTTCTTGTGGTCGGGTCTTCTTCTTGTATTGGGTCTTCTTCTTGTATCGGGTCTTCTTCTTGTGGTCGGGTCTTCTTCTTGTGGTCGGGTCTCCTTCTTGTGGTCGGGTCTTCTTGTATCGGGTCTTCTTCTTGTATCGGGTCTTCTTGTGGTCGGGTCTTCTTCTTGTGGTGGGGTCTTCTTCTTTCGGTCGGGTCTTCTTCTTGTGGTCGGGTCTTCTTCTTCTATCGGGTCTTCTTCTTGTGGCTGGGTCTTCTTCTTGTATCGGGTATTCTTCTTGTAACGGGTCTTCTTCTTGTGGTCGGGTCTTCTTCTTGTAACGGGTCTTCTTCTTGTGGCCGGGTCTTCTTCTTGTTGTGGGGTCTTCTTCTTGTGGTCGGGTCTTCTGCTTGTGGTCGGGTCTTCTTCTTGTGTCGGATCTTCTTCTTGTGGTCGGGTCTTCTACTTTTATCGGGTCTTCTTCTTGTGGTTGGGTCTTCTTCTTGTGGTCGGATCTCCTTCTTGTGGTCGGGTCTTCTTCTTGTGGTCGGGTCTTCTTCTTGTATCGGGTCTTCTTCTTGTGGTCGGGTCTTCTACTTGTGGTCGTGTCTTCTTCTTATGGTAGGTTCTACTTCTTGTGGTCAGGTCTTCTACTTGGGGTCGGGTCTTCTTCTTGTGGTCGGGTCTTCTTGTATCGGGTCTTCTTCTTGTTTCGGGTCTTCTTCTTGTATCGGGTATTCTTCTTTATCGGGTCTTCTTGTGGTCGGGTCTTCTTCTTGTGGTCGGGTCTTCTTCTTGTGGTCGGGTCTTCTACTAGTGGACGGGTCTTCTTCTTTTAAAGGGTCTTCTTCTGGTATCGGGTTTTCTTCTTGTTTCGGGTCTTCTTCTTGTTTCGGGTCTTCTTCTTGTATCCTGTCTTCTTCTTGTGGTCTGGTCTTCTTCTTGTATTGGGTCTTCTTCTTGTATCGGGTCTTCTTCTTGTGGTCGGGTCTTCTTCTTGTGGTCGGGTCTTCTTGTTTCGGGTCTTCTTCTTGTATCGGGTCTTCTTCTTGTATTGGGTCTTCTTCTTTTATCGGGTCTTCTTCTTGTTTCGGGTCTTCTTCTTGTATCGGGTCTTCTTCTTGTGGTCGGGTCTTCTTCTTGTATTGGGTCTTCTTTTTGTATTGGGTCTTCTTCTTGTATTGGGTCTTCTTCTTGTATCGGGTCTTCTTCTTGTGGTCGGGTCTTCTTCTTGTGGTCGGGTCTTCTTCTTGTGGTCGGGTCTTCTTGTTTCGGGTCTTCTTCTTGTGGTCGGGTCTTCTTCTTGTATTGGGTCTTCTTCTTGTATCGGGTCTTCTTCTTGTATCGGGTCTTCTTCTTGTGGTCGGGTCTCCTTCTTGTGGTCGGATCTCCTTCTTGTGGTCGGGTCTTCTTGTATCGGGTCTTCTTCTTGTATCGGGTCTTCTTGTGGTCGGGTCTTCTTCTTGTGGTGGGGTCTTCTTCTTTCGGTCGGGTCTTCTTCTTGTGGTCGGGTCTTCTTCTTCTATCGGGTCTTCTTCTTGTGGCTGGGTCTTCTTCTTGTATCGGGTATTCTTCTTGTAACGGGTCTTCTTCTTGTGGTCGGGTCTTCTTCTTGTAACGGGTCTTCTTCTTGTGGCCGGGTCTTCTTCTTGTTGTGGGGTCTTCTTCTTGTGGTCGGGTCTTCTGCTTGTGGTCGGGTCTTCTTCTTGTATCGGATCTTCTTCTTGTGGTCGGGTCTTCTTCTTGTATCGGGTCTCCTTCTTGTGGTTGGGTCTTCTTCTTGTGGTCGGATCTCCTTCTTGTGGTCGGGTCTTCTTCTTCTGGTCGGGTCTTCTTCTTGTATCGGGTCTTCTTCTTGTGGTCGGGTCTTCTTCTTGCATCGGGTCTTCTTCTCTTGGTCGGGTCTTCTTCTTATATAGGGTCTTCTTCTTGTGGTCGGGTCTTCTTCTTGTGGTCGGGTCTTCTTCTTGTAGTCGGGTCTTCTACTAGTGGACGGGTCTTCTTCTTTTAAAGGGTCTTCTTCTTGTATCGGGTTTTCTTCTTGTTTCGGGTCTTCTTCTTGTTTCGGGTCTTCTTCTTGTATCGGGTCTTCTTCTTGTGGTCGGGTCTTCTTCTTGTATTGGGTCTTCTTCTTGTATCGGGTCTTCTTCTTGTGGTCGGGTCTTCTTGTTTCGGGTCTTCTTCTTGTATCGGGTCTTCTTTTTGTATCGGGTCTTCTTCTTGTATTGGGTCTTCTTCTTGTATCGGGTCTTCTTCTTGTTTCGGGTCTTCTTCTTGTATCGGGTCTTCTTCTTGTGGTCGGGTCTTCTTCTTGTAATGGGTCTTCTTCTTGTATCGGGTCTTCTTCTTGTGGTCGGGTCTTCTTCTTGTGGTCGGGTCTTCTTCTTGTAGTCGGGTCTTCTTGTTTCGGGTCTTCTTCTTGTGGTCGGGTCTTCTTCTTGTATTGGGTCTTCTTGTATCGGGTCTTCTTCTTGTGGTCGGGTCTTCTTCTTGTGGTCGGGTCTTCTTGTATCGGGTCTTCTTGTGGTCTGGTCTTCTTCTTGTGGTGGGGTCTTCTTCTTTCGGTCTGGTCTTCTTCTTGTGGTCGGGTCTTCTTCTTCTATCGGGTCTTCTTCTTGTGGCTGGGTCTTCTTCTTGTATCGGGTATTCTTCTTGTAACGGGTCTTCTTGTGGTCGGGTCTTCTTCTTGTAACGGGTCTTCTTCTTGTGGTCGGGTCTTCTTCTTGTATCGGGTCTTCTTCTTGTGGTCGGGTCTTCTTCTTGTTGTGGGGTCTTCTTCTTGTGGTCGGGTCTTCTGATTGTGGTCGGGTCTTCTTCTTGTATCGGATCTCCTTCTTGTGGTCGGGTCTTCTTCTTGTATCGGGTCTTCTTCTTGTATCGGGTCTTCTTCTTGTGGTCGGGTCTTCTTCTTGTTGTGGGGTCTTCTTCTTGTGGTCGGGTCTTCTGTTTGTGGTCGGGTCTTCTTCTTGTATTGGATCTTCTTCTTGTGGTCGGGTCTTCTTCTTGTATCGGGTCTTCTTCTTGTATCGGGTCTTCTTCTTGTGGTTGGGTCTTCTTCTTGTATCGGGTTTTCTTCGTGTGGTCGGGTCTTTTTCTTGTGTTCGGGTATTCTTCTTGTTGTGGTGTCTTCTTCTTGCGGTCGGGTCTTCTGCTTGTTGTCGGGTCTTCTTCTTGTATCGGGTCTTCTTCTTGTGGTCGGGTCTTCTACTTGTGGTCGTGTCTTCTTCTTGTGGTCGGTTCTACTTCTTGTGGTCAGGTCTTCTACTTGGGGTCGGGTCTTCTTCTTGTGGTCGGGTCTTCCTCTTGTATCGGGTCTTCTTCTTGTTTCGGGTCTTCTTCTTGTATCGGGTATTCTTCTTTATTGGGTCTTCTTGTGGTCGGGTCTTCTTCTTGTGGTCGGGTCTTCTTCTTGTGGTCGGGTCTTCTACTAGTGGACGGGTCTTCTTCTTTTTAAGGGTCTTCTTCTTGTATCGGGTTTTCTTCTTGTTTCGGGTCTTCTTCTTGTTTCGGGTCTTCTTCTTGTATCGGGTCTTCTTCTTGTGGTCGGGTCTTCTTCTTGTATTGGGTCTTCTTCTTGTATCGGGTCTTCTTCTTGTGGTCGGGTCTTCTTCTTGTGGTCGGGTCTTCTTGTTTCGGGTCTTCTTCTTGTATCGGGTCTTCTTCTTGTATTGGGTCTTCTTGTATCGGGTCTTCTTCTTGTTTCGGGTCTTCTTCTTGTATCGGGTCTTCTTCTTGTGGTCGGGTCTTCTTCTTGTATTGGGTCTTCTTCTTGTATCGGGTCTTCTTCTTGTGGTCGGGTCTTCTTCTTGTGGTCGGGTCTTCTTCTTGTGGTCGGGTCTTCTTGTTTCGGGTCTTCTTCTTGTGGTCGGGTCTTCTTCTTGTATTGGGTCTTCTTCTTGTATCGGGTCTTCTTCTTGTGGTCGGGTCTTCTTCTTGTGGTCGGGTCTCCTTCTTGTGGTCGGGTCTTCTTGTATCGGGTCTTCTTCTTGTATCGGGTCTTCTTGTGGTCGGGTCTTCTTCTTGTGGTGGGGTCTTCTTCTTTCGGTCGGGTCTTCTTCTTGTGGTCGGGTCTTCTTCTTCTATCGGGTCTTCTTCTTGTGGCTGGGTCTTCTTCTTGTATCGGGTATTCTTCTTGTAACGGGTCTTCTTCTTGTGGTCGGGTCTTCTTCTTGTAACGGGTCTTCTTCTTGTGGCCGGGTCTTCTTCTTGTAACGGGTCTTCTTCTTGTGGTCGGGTCTTCTGCTTGTGGTCGGGTCTTCTTCTTGTGTCGGATCTTCTTCTTGTGGTCGGGTCTTCTACTTGTATCGGGTCTTCTTCTTGTGGTTGGGTCTTCTTCATGTGGTCGGATCTCCTTCTTGTGGTCGGGTCTTCTTCTTGTGGTCGGGTCTTCTTCTTGTATCGGGTCTTCTTCTTGTGGTCGGGTCTTCTTCTTGCATCGGGTCTTCTTCTCTTGGTCGGGTCTTCTTCTTATATAGGGTCTTCTTCTTGTGGTCGTGTCTTCTTCTTGTGGTCGGGTCTTCTTCTTGTGGTCGGGTCTTCTACTAGTGGACGGGTCTTCTTCTTTTAAAGGGTCTTCTTCTTGTATCGTGTTTTCTTCTTGTTTTGGGTCTTCTTCTTGTTTCGGGTCTTCTTCTTGTATCGGGTCTTCTTCTTGTGGTCGGGTCTTCTTCTTGTATTGGGTCTTCTTCTTGTATCGGGTCTTCTTCTTGTGGTCGGGTCTTCTTCTTGTGGTCGGGTCTTCTTGTTTCGGGTCTTCTTCTTGTATCGGGTCTTCTTCTTGTATTGGGTCTTCTTCTTGTATCGGGTCTTCTTCTTGTTTCGGGTCTTCTTCTTGTATCGGGTCTTCTTCTTGTGGTCGGGTCTTCTTCTTGTATTGGGTCTTCTTCTTGTATCGGGTCTTCTTCTTGTGGTCGGGTCTTCTTCTTGTGGTCGGGTCTTCTTCTTGTGGTCGGGTCTTCTTGTTTCGGGTCTTCTTCTTGTGGTCGGGTCTTCTTCTTGTGGTCGGGTCTTCTTGTTTCGGGTCTTCTTCTTCTATCGGGTCTTCTTCTTGTGGCTGGGTCTTCTTCTTGTATCGGGTATTCTTCTTGTAACGGGTCTTCTTCTTGTGGTCGGGTCTTCTTGTAACGGGTCTTCTTCTTGTGGTCGGATCTTCTTCTTGTTGTGGGGTCTTCTTCTTGTGGTCGGGTCTTCTGATTGTGGTCGGGTCTTCTTCTTGTATCGGATCTCCTTCTTGTGGTCGGGTCTTCTTCTTGTATCGGGTCTTCTTCTTGTATCGGGTCTTCTTTTTGTGGTCGGGTCTTCTTCTTGTTGTGGGGTCTTCTTCTTGTGGTCGGGTCTTCTGTTTGTGGTCGGGTCTTCTTCTTTTATTGGATCTTCTTCTTGTGGTCGGGTCTTCTTCTTGTATCGGGTCTTCTTCTTGTATCGGGTCTTCTTCTTGTGGTGGGGTCTTCTTCTTGTGGTGGGGTCTTCTTCTTGTGGTCGGGTCTTCTTCTTGTGGTCGGGTCTTCTTCCTGTATCGGGTCTTCTTCTTGTGGTTGGGTCTTCTTCTTGTATCGGGTCTTCTTCTTGTATCGGGTCTTCTTCTTGTGGTCGGGTCTTCTTCTTGTGGTCGTGTCTTCTTCTTGTGGTCGGTTCTACTTCTTGTGGTCGGGTCTTCTACTTGTGGTCGGGTCTTCTTCTTGTGGTCGGGTCTTCTTCTTGTATCGGGTCTTCTTCTTGTTTCGGGTCTTCTTCTTGTTTCGTGTCTTCTTCTTGTGGTCGGGTCTTCTACTAGTGGACGGGTCTTCTTCTTTTAAAGGGTCTTCTTCTTGTATCGGGTCTTCTTCTTGTTTCGGGTCTTCTTGTTTCGGGTCTTCTTCTTGTTTCGGGTCTTCTTCTTGTGGTCGGGTCTTCTTCTTGTGGTTGGGTCTTCTTCTAGTGGTCGGGTCTTCTTCTTGTTTCGGGTCTTCTTCTTGTATCGGTTCTTCTTCTTGTGGTCGGGTCTTCTTCTAGTGGTCGGGTCTTCTTCTTGTATCGGGTCTTCTTCTTGTATCGGGTCTTCTTCTTGTGGTCGGGTTTTCTTCTTGTATCGGGTCTTGTTCTTGTATCGGGTCTTCTTCTTGTATCGGGTCTTCTTGTGGTCGGGTCTTCTTCTTGTGGTGGGGTCTTCTTCTTGTGGTCGGGTCTTCTTCTTGTATTGGGACTTCTTCTTGTGGTTGGGTCTTCTTCTTGTATCGGGTATTCTTCTTGTGGTCGGGTCTTCTTCTTGTGGTCGGGTCTTCTACTTGTGGACGGGTCTTCTTCTTGTATCGGGTCTTCATCTTGTATCGGATCTTCTTCCTGTTTCGGGTCTTCTTCTTGTTTCGGGTCTTTTTCTTGCATCGGGTCTTCTTCTTGTGGTCGGGTCTTCTTCTTGTTGTGGTGTCTTCTTCTTGCGGTCGGGTCTTCTGCTTGTGGTTGGGTCTTCTTCTTGTTTTGGGTCTTCCTCTTGTATCGGTTCTTCTTCTTGTGGTCGGGTCTTCTTCTTGTATCGGGTCTTCTTCTTGTATCGGGTCTTCTTCCTGTGGTCGGGTCTTCTTCTTGTGGTGGGGTCTTCTTCTTGCGGTCGGGTCTTCTTCTCGTGGTCGGGTCTTCTTCCTGTATCGGGTCTTCTTCTTGTGGTTGGGTCTTCTTCTTGTATCGGGTCTTCTTCTTGTATCGGGTCTTCTTCTTGTGGTCGGGTCTTCTTCTTGTTGTGGTGTCTTCTTCTTGCGGTCGGGTCTTCTGCTTGTGGTCGGGTCTTCTTCTTGTATCGGGTCTTCTTCTTGTGGTCGTGTCTTCTTCTTGTGGTCGGTTCTACTTCTTGGGGTCGGGTCTTCTACTTGTGGTCGGGTCTTCTTCTTGTGGTCGGGTCTTCTTCTTGTATCGGGTCTTCTTCTTGTTTCGGGTCTTCTTCTTGTATCGGGCCTTCTTCTTGTGTTCGGGTCTTCTTCTTGTGGTCGGGTCTTCTACTAGTGGACGGGTCTTCTTCTTTTAAAGGGTCTTCTTCTTGTATCGAGTCTTCTTCTTGTTTCGGGTCTTCTTCTTGTTCGGGTCTTCTTCTTGTATCGGGTCTGATTCTTGTATCGGGTCTTCTTCTTGTGGTCGGGACTTCTTCTTGTGGTCGGGTCTTCTTCTTCTATCGGGTCTTCTTCTTGTGGCTGGGTCTTCTTCTTGTATCGGGTATTCTTCTTGTATCGGGTCTTCTTCTTGTGGTCGGGTCTTCTTCTTGTTGTGGGGTCTTCTTCTTGTGGTCGGGTCTTCTGTTTGTGGTCGGGTCTTCTTCTTGTATCGGGTCTTCTTCTTGTATCGGGTCTTCTTCTTGTGGTCGGGTCTTCTTCTTGTGGTCGGGTCTCCTTGGGTTCGGGTCTTCTTCTTGTGGTCGGGTCTTCTTCTTGTATCAGGTCTTCTTCTTGTGGTCGGGTCTTCTTCTTGCATCGGGTCTTCTTCTCTTGGTCGGGTCTTCTTCTTGTATAGGGTCTTCTTCTTGTATCGGGTCTTCTTCTTGTGGTCGGGTTTTCTTCTTGTGGTCGGTTCTTCTAGTATCGGGTCTTCTTCTTGTGGTCGGGTCTTCTTCTTGTGGTCGGGTCTTCTTCTTGTATCGGGTCTTCTTCTTGTATCGGGTCTTCTTGTGGTCGGGTCTTCTTCTTGTAGTCGGGTCTTCTTCTTGTATCGGGTCTTCTTCATGTGGTCGGGTCTTCTTCTTGTGGTCGGGTCTTCTTCTTGTTTTGGGTCTTCTTCTTGTATCGGGTCTTCTTCTTGTGGTCGGGTCTTCTTCTAGTGGTCGGGTCTTCTTCTTGCATCGGGTCTTCTTCTTGTGGTCGCGTCTTATTCTTGTGGTGGGGTCTTCTTCTTGTGGTCGGGTCTTCTTCTTGTGGTTGGGTCTTCTTCTTGTATCGGGTTTTCTTCGTGTGGTCGGGTCTTCTTCTTGTGGTCGGGTCTTCTTCTTGTTGTGGGGTCTTCTTCTTGTGGTCGGGTCTTCTGTTTGTGGTCGGGTCCTCTTCTTGTATCGGGTCTTCTTCTTGTATCGGGTCTTCTTCTTGTGGTCGGGTCTTCTTCTTGTGGTCGGGTCTCCTTGGGTTCGGGTCTTCTTCTTGTGGTCCGGTCTTCTTCTTGTATCAGGTCTTCTTCTTGTGGTCGGGTCTTCTTCTTGCATCGGGTCTTCTTCTCTTGGTCGGGTCTTCTTCTTGTATAGGGTCTTCTTCTTGTATCGGGTCTTCTTCTTGTGGTCGGGTTTTCTTCTTGTGGTCGGTTCTTCTAGTATCGGGTCTTCTTCTTGTGGTCGGGTCTTCTTCTTGTGGTCGGGTCTTCTTCTTGTATCGGGTCTTCTTCTTGTATCGGGTCTTCTTGTGGTCGGGTCTTCTTCTTGTAGTCGGGTCTTCTTCTTGTATTGGGTCTTCTTCATGTGGTCGGGTCTTCTTCTTGTGGTCGAGTCTTCTTCTTGTTTTGGGTCTTTTTCTTGTATCGGGTCTTCTTCTTGTGGTCGGGTCTTCTTCTAGTGGTCGGGTCTTCTTCTTGCATCGGGTCTTCTTCTTGTGGTCGCGTCTTATTCTTGTGGTCGGGTCTTCTTCTTGTGGTCGGGTCTTCTTCTTGTGGTTGGGTCTTATTCTTGTATAGGGTCTTCTTCTTGTATTGGGTCTTCTTCTTGGGGTCGGGTCTTCTTCTTGTATCGGGTCTTCTTGTATCGGTTCTTCTTCTTGTTGTCGGGTCTTCTTCTTGTGGTCGGGTTTTCTTCTTGTGGTTGGTTCTTCTTCTTGTATCAGGTCTTCTTCTTGTGGTCGGGTCTTCTTCTTGTATCGGGTCTTCTTCTTGTGGTCGGGTCTTCTTCTTGTGATCGGGTCTTCTTCTTGTATCGGGTCTTCTTCATGTGGTCGGGTCTTCTTCTTGTGGTCGGGTCTTCTTCTTGTTTCGGGTCTTCTTCTTGTATCGGGTCTTGTTCTGGTGGTCGGGTCTTCTTCTAGTGGTCAGGTCTTCTTCTTGTATCGGGTCTTCTTCTTGTGGTTGGGTCTTCTTCTTGTGGTGGGGTCTTCTTCTTGTGGTCGGGTCTTCTTCTTGTATCTGGTCTTCTTCTTGTATCGGGTCTTCTTCTTGTATCGGTTCTTCTTCTTGTGGTCGGTCTTCTTCTTGTGGTCGGGATTTCTTCTTGTATCGTGTCTTCTTCTTGTGGTTGGGTCTTCTTCTAGTGGTCGGGTCTTCTTCTTGTTTCGGGTCTTCTGCTTGTATCGGGTCTTCTTGTGGTCGGGTCTTCTTCTAGTGGTCGGGTCTTCTTCTTGTTTTGGGTCTTCTTCTTGTATCGGGTCTTCTTCTTGTGATCGGGACTTCTTCTTGTATCGGGTCTACTTCTTGTATCGGGTCTTATTCTTGTGGTCGGGTCTTCTTCTTGTGGTGGGGTCTTCTTCTTGTGGTCGCGTCTTCTTCTTGTAGTCGGGTCTTCTTCTTGTATCGGGACTTCTTCTTGTGGTTGGTCTTCATCTTGTATCGGGTCTTCTTCTTATGGTCGGGTCTTCTACTAGTGGACGGGTCTTCTTCTTGTATAGGGTCTTCTTCTTGTATCGGATCTTCTTCCTGTTTCGGGTCTTCTTCTTGTTTCGGGTCTTCTTCTTGCATCGGGTCTTCTTCTTGTGGTCGGGTCTTCTTCTTGTATCGGGTCTTCTTCTTGTTTCGGGTCTTCTTCTTGTGGTCGCGTCTTCTTCTTGTAGTCGGGTCTTCTTCTTGTATCGGGACTT
The DNA here is from genome assembly GCF_046119375.1 of Phyllobates terribilis. Taxonomy (NCBI): domain Eukaryota; kingdom Metazoa; phylum Chordata; class Amphibia; order Anura; family Dendrobatidae; genus Phyllobates; species Phyllobates terribilis. The sequence goes on along the minus strand of NW_027362761.1, from coordinate 481,238,800 downwards.
CTTCTTGTGGTTGGTCTTCTTCTTGTATCGGGTCTTCTTCTTGTGGTCGGGTCTTCTACTAGTGGACGGGTCTTCTTCTTGTATAGGGTCTTCTTCTTGTATCGGATCTTCTTCCTGTTTCGGGTCTTATTCTTGTTTCGGGTCTTCTTGCATCGGGTCTTCTTCTTGTGGTTGGGTCTTCTTCTTGTATCGGGTCTTCTTCTTGTATCGGGTCTTCTTCTTGTGGTCGGGTCTTCTTCTTGTGGTGGGGTCTTCTTCTTGTGGTCGGGTCTTCTTCTTGTGGTCGGGTCTTCTTCCTGTATCGGGTCTTCTTCTTGTGGTTGGGTCTTCTTCTTGTATCGGGTCTTCTTCTTGTATCGGGTCTTCTTCTTGTGGTCGGGTCTTCTTCTTGTTGTGGTGTCTTCTTCTTGCGGTCGGGTCTTCTGCTTGTGGTTGGGTCTTCTTCTTGTATCGGGTCTTCTTGTTTCGGGTCTTCTTCTTGTATCGGGTCTTGTTCTTGTGGTCGGGTCTTCTTCTTGTGGTTGGGTCTTCTTCTTGTTTCGGGTCTTCTTCTTGTTTCGTGTCTTCTTCTTGTGGTCGGGTCTTCTACTAGTGGACGGGTCTTCTTCTTTTAAAGGGTCTTCTTCTTGTATCGGGTCTTCTTCTTGTTTCGGGTCTTCTTGTTTCGGGTCTTCTTCTTGTATCGGGTCTTGTTCTTGTGGTCGGGTCTTCTTCTTGTGGTTGGGTCTTCTTCTAGTGGTCGGGTCTTCTTCTTGTTTCGGGTCGTCTTCTTGTATCGGGTCTTCTTCTTGTGGTCGGGTCTTCTTCTAGTGGTCGGGTCTTCTTCTTGTATCGGGTCTTCTTCTTGTATCGGGTCTTCTTCTTGTGGTCGGGTTTTCTTCTTGTATCGGGTCTTGTTCTTGTATCGGGTCTTCTTCTTGTATCGGGTCTTCTTGTGGTCGGGTCTTCTTCTTGTGGTGGGGTCTTCTTCTTGTGGTCGGGTCTTCTTCTTGTATCGGGACTCCTTTTTGTGGTTGGGTCTTCTTCTTGTATCGGGTATTCTTCTTGTGGTCGGGTCTTCTTCTTGTGGTCGGGTCTTCTACTAGTGGACGGGTCTTCTTCTTGTATCGGGTCTTCTTCTTGTATCGGATCTTCTTCCTGTTTCGGGTCTTCTTCTTGTTTCGGGTCTTTTTCTTGCATCGGGTCTTCTTCTTGTGGTCGGGTCTTCTTCTTGTTGTGGTGCCTTATTCTTGCGGTCGGGTCTTCTGCTTGTGGTTGGGTCTTCTTCTTGTTTCGGGTCTTCCTCTTGTATCGGTTCTTCTTCATGTGGTCGGGTCTTCTTCTTGTATGGGGTCTTCTTCTTGTATCAGGTCTTCTTCCTGTGGTCGGGTCTTCTTCTTGTGGTGGGGTCTTCTTCTTGTGGTCGGGTCTTCTTCTCGTGGTCGGGTCTTCTTCCTGTATCGGGTCTTCTTCTTGTGGTTGCGTCTTCTTCTTGTATCGGGTCTTCTTCTTGTATCGGGTCTTCTTCTTGTGGTCGGGTCTTCTGCTTGTGGTTGGGTCTTCTTCTTGTTTCGGGTCTTCCTCTTGTATCGGTTCTTCTTCATGTGGTCGGGTCTTCTTCTTGTATCGGGTCTTCTTCTTGTATCGGGTCTTCTTCCTGTGGTCGGGTCTTCTTCTTGTGGTGGGGTCTTCTTCTTGTGGTCGGGTCTTCTTCTCGTGGTGGGGTCTTCTTCCTGTATCGGGTCTTCTTCTTGTATCGGGTCTTCTTCTTGTATCGGGTCTTCTTCTTGTGGTCGGGTCTTATTCTTGTTGTGGTGTCTTCTTCTTGCGGTCGGGTCTTCTGCTTGTGGTCCGGTCTTCTTCTTGTATCGGGTCTTCTTCTTGTGGTCGGGTCTTCTTCTTGTGGTCGTGTCTTCTTCTTGTGGTCGGTTCTACCTCTTGGGGTCGGGTCTTCTACTTGTGGTCGGGTCTTCTTCTTGTGGTCGGGTCTTCTTCTTGTATCGGGTCTTCTTCTTGTTTCGGGTCTTCTTCTTGTATCGGGTCTTCTTCTTGTGGTCGGGTCTTCTTCTTGTGGTCGGGTCTTCTACTAGTGGACGGGTCTTCTTCTTTTAAAGGGTCTTCTTCTTGTATCGAGTCTTCTTGTTTCGGGTCTTCTTCTTGTTTCGGGTCTTCTTCTTGTATCGGGTCTGATTCTTGTGGTCGGGTCTTCTTGTATCGGGTCTTCTTCTTGTATCGCGTCTTCTTCTTGTGGTCGGGACATCTTCTTGTGGTGGGGTCTTCTTCTTTCGGTCGGGTTTTCTTCTTGTGGTCGGGTCTTCTTCTTCTATCGGGTCTTCTTCTTGTGGCTGGGTCTTCTTCTTGTATCGGGTATTCTTCTTGTATCGGGTCTTCTTCTTGTGGTCGGGTCTTCTTCTTGTTGTGGGGTCTTCTTCTTGTGGTCGGGTCTTCTGTTTGTAGTCGGGTCTTCTTCTTGTATTGGATCTTCTTCATGTGGTCGGGTCTTCTTCTTGTATCGGGTCTTCTTCTTGTATCGGGTCTTCTTCTTGTGGTCGGGTCTTCTTCTTGTGGTCGGGTCTCCTTGTGTTCGGGTCTTCTTCTTGTGGTCGGGTCTTCTTCTTGTATCGGGTCTTCTTCTTGTGGTCGGGTCTTCTTCTTGCATCGGGTCTTCTTCTCTTGGTCGGGTCTTCTTCTCGTATAGGGTCTTCTTCTTGTATCGGGTCTTCTTCTTGTGGTCGGGTCTTCTTCTTGTATCGGATCTTCTTCTTGTGGTCGGGTCTTCTTCTTGTTTCGGGTCTTCTTCTTGTATCGGGTCTTCTTCTTGTGGTCGGGTCTTCTTCTAGTGGTCGGGTCTTCTTCTTGCATCGGGTCTTCTTCTTGTGGTCGCGTCTTCTTCTTGTGGTGGGGTCTTCTTCTTGTGGTCGGGTCTTCTTCTTGTGGTTGGGTCTTCTTCTTGTATTGGGTTTTCTTCGTGTGGTCGGGTCTTCTTGTGGTCGGGTATTCTTCTTGTTGTGGTGTCTTCTTCTTGCGGTCGGGTCTTCTGCTTGTTGTCGGGTCTTCTTCTTGTATCGGGTCTTCTTCTTGTGGTCGGGTCTTCTACTTGTGGTCGTGTCTTCTTCTTGTGGTCGGTTCTACTTCTTGTGGTTAGGTCTTCTACTTGGGGTCGGGTCTTCTTCTTGTGGTCGGGTCTTCTTCTTGTATCGGGTCTTCTTCTTGTTTCGGGTCTTCTTCTTGTATCGGGTATTCTTCTTTATCGGGTCTTCTTGTGGTCGGGTCTTCTTCTTGTGGTCGGGTCTTCTACTAGTGGACGGGTCTTCTTCTTTTAAAGGGTCTTCTTCTTGTATCGGGTTTTCTTCTTGTTTCGGGTCTTCTTCTTGTTTCGGGTCTTCTTCTTGTATCGGGTCTTCTTCTTGTGGTCGGGTCTTCCTCTTGTATTGGGTCTTCTTCTTGTATCGGGTCTTCTTCTTGTGGTCGGGTCTTCTTCTTGTGGTCGGGTCTTTTTGTTTCGGGTCTTCTTCTTGTATCGGGTCTTCTTCTTGTATTGGGTCTTCTTCTTGTATCGGGTCTTCTTCTTGTTTCGGGTCTTCTTCTTGTATCGGGTCTTCTTGTGGTCGGGTCTTCTTCTTGTATTGGGTCTTCTTCTTCTATCGGGTCTTCTTGTGGTCGGGTCTTCTTCTTGTGGTCGGGTCTTCTTGTTTCGGGTCTTCTTCTTGTGGTCGGGTCTTCTTCTTGTATTGGGTCTTCTTCTTGTATCGGGTCTTCTTCTTCTGGTCGGGTCTTCTTCTTGTGGTCGGGTCTTCTTGTATCGGGTCTTCTTGTGGTCGGGTCTTCTTCTTGTGGTGGGGTCTTCTTCTTTCGGTCGGGTCTTCTTCTTGTGGTCGGGTCTTCTTCTTCTATCGGGTCTTCTTCTTGTGGCTGGGTCTTCTTCTTGTATCGGGTATTCTTCTTGTAACGGGTCTTCTTCTTGTGGTCGGGTCTTCTTCTTGTAACGGGTCTTCTTCTTGTGGTGGGGTCTTCTTCTTTCGGTCGGGTCTTCTTCTTGTGGTCGGGTCTTCTTCTTCTATCGGGTCTTCTTCTTGTGGCTGGGTCTTCTTCTTGTATCGGGTATTCTTCTTGTAACGGGTCTTCTTCTTGTGGTCGGGTCTTCTTCTTGTAACGGGTCTTCTTCTTGTGGTCGGGTCTTCTTCTTGTTGTGGGGTCTTCTACTTGTGGTCGGGTCTTCTGCTTGTGGTCGGGTCTTCTTCTTGTATCGGATCTTCTTCTTGTGGTCGGGTCTTCTTCTTGTATCGGGTCTTCTTCTTGTGGTTGGGTCTTCTTCTTGTGGTCGGCTCTCCTTCTTGTGGTCGGGTCTTCTTCTTGTGGTCGGGTCTTCTTCTTGTATCGGGTCTTCTTCTTGTGGTCGGTTCTTCTTCTTGCATCGGGTCTTCTTCTCTTGGTCGGGTCTTCTTCTTATATAGGGTCTTCTTCTTGTGGTCGGGTCTTCTTCTTGTGGTCGGGTATTCTTCTTGTATCGGGTCTTCTTCTTGTATCGGGTCTTCTTCTTGTGGTCGGGTCTTCTTCTTGTGGTCGAAATTTCTTCTTGTGGTCGGTTCTTCTTCTAGTATCGGGTCTTCTTCTTGTGGTCGGCTCTTCTTGTGGTCGGGTCTTCTTCTTGTATCGGGTCTTCTTGTATCGGGTCTTCTTCTTGTGGTCGGGTCTTCTTATTGTGGTCGGGTCTTCTTCTTGTATCGGGTCTTCTTCTTGTGGTCGGGTCTTCTTCTTGTGGTGGGGTCTTCTTCTTGTGGTCGGGTCTTGTGGTCGCGTCTTCTTCTTGTAACGGGTCTTCTTCTTGTGGTTGGGTCTTCTTCTTGTATCGGGTTTTCTTCGTGTGGTCGGGTCTTCTTCTTGTGTTCGGGTATTCTTCTTGTTGTGGTGTCTTCTTCTTGCGGTCAGGTCTTCTGCTTGTGGTCGGGTCTTCTTCTTGTATCGGGTCTTCTTCTTGTGGTCGGGTCTTCTACTTGTGGTCGTGTCTTCTTCTTGTGGTCGGTTCTACTTCTTGTGGTCAGGTCTTCTACTTGGGGTCGGGTCTTCTTCTTGTGGTCGGGTCTTCTTCTTGTATCGGGTCTTCTTCTTGTTTCGGGTCTTCTTCTTGTATCGAGTCTTCCTCTTGTATCGGGTCTTCTTCTTTATCGGGTCTTCTTCTTGTGGTCGGGTCTTCTTCTTGTGGTCGGATCTTCTTCTTGTGGTCGGATGTTCTTCTTGTGGTCGGGTCTTCTACTAGTGGTCGGGTCTTCTTCTTGTATCGGGTCTTCTTCTTGTTTCTGGTCTTCTTCTTGCATCAGGTCTTCTTCTTGTGGTCGAGTCTTCTTTTAGTGGTCGGGTCTTCTTCTTGTTTCGGGTCTTCTTCTTGTATCGGGTCTTCTTCTTTTGGTCAGGTCTTCTTCTAGTGGTCGGGTCTTCTTCTTGTATCGGGTCTTCTTCTTGTATCGGTTCTTCTTCTTGTGGTCATGTCTTCTTCTTGTATCGGGTCTTCTTCATGTTTCTGGTCTTCTTGTTGTGTCGGGTCTTCTTCTTGTGGTCGGGTCTTCTTCTTGTATCGGGTCTTCTTCTTGTGGTCGGGTCTTCTTATTGTGGTCGGGTCTTCATCTTCTATCGGGTCTTCTTCTTGTGGTTGGGTTTTCTACTTGTATCGGGTATTCTTCTTGTATCGGGTCTTCTTCTTTTGGTCGGGTCTTCTTCTTGTTGTGGGGTCTTCTTCTTGTGGTCGGGTCTTCTGCTTGTGGTCGGGTCTTCTTCTTGTATCGGATCTTCTTCTTGTGGTTGGGTCTTCTTCTTGTATCGGGTCTTCTTCTTGTGGTCGGGTCTCCTTCTTGTGGTCGGGTCTTCTTCTTGTGGTCGGGTCTACTTCTTGTTTCGGGTCTTCTTTTGGTCGGGTCTTCTTGTATAGGGTCTTCTTCTTGTATCGGGTCTTCTTCTTGTGGTCGGTTCTTCTTCTTGTATCGGGTCTTCTTCTTGTATTGGGTCTTCTTCTTGTGGTCGGGTCTTCTTCTTGTATCGGGTCTTCTTCTTGTGGTCGGTTCTTCTTCTTGTGGTCGGGTTTTCTTCTTGTGGTCGGGTCTTCTTCTTGTATCGGGTCTTCTTCTTGTATCGGGTCTTCTTCTTGTGGTCGGGTCTTCTTCTTGTGGTCGGGTCTTCTTCTTGTATCGGGTCTTCTTCATGTGGTTGGGTCTTCTTCTTGTGGTCAGGTCTTCTTCTTGTTTCGGGTCTTCTTCTTGTATCGGGTCTTCTTCTTGTGGTCGGGTCTTCTTCTAGTGGTCGGGTCTTCTTCTTGTATCGGGTCTTTTTCTTGAGGTCGGGTCTTCTTCTTGTGGTGGGGTCTTCTTCTTGTGGTCGGGTCTTCTTCTTGTATCGGGTCTTCTTCTTGTATTGGTTCTTCCTCTTGTGGTCGGGTCTTCTTCTTGTGGTCGGGTCTTCTTCTTGTGGTCGGGTCTTCTTCTTGCATCAGGTCTTCTTCTTGTGGTCGGGTCTTCTTTTAGTGGTCGGGTCTTCTTCTTGTTTCGGGTCTTCTTCTTGTATCGGGTCTTCTTCTTTTGGTCGGGTCTTCTTCTAGTGGTCGGGTCTTCTTCTTGTATCGGGTCTTCTTCTTGTATCGGTTCTTCTTCTTGTGGTCATGTCTTCTTCTTGTATCGGGTCTTCTTCATGTGGTCGGGTCTTCTTCTTGTGGTGGGGTCTCCTTCTTGTGGTCGGGTCTTCTTCTTGTGGTCGGGTCTTCTTCTTGTATCGGGTCTTCTTCTTGTGGTCGCGTCTTCTTCTTGTATCGGGTCTTCTTCTTTTGGTCGGGTCTTCTTCTTGTATAGGGTCTTCTTCTTGTATCGGGTCTTCTTCTTGTGGTCGGGTCTTATTCTTGTATCGGGTCTTCTTCTTGTATCGGGTCTTCTTCTTGTGGTCGTGTCTTCTTCTTGTGGTCGGTTCTTCTTCTTGTATCGGGTCTTCTTCTTGTATTGGGTCTTCTTCTTGTGGTCGGGTCTTCTTCTTGTATCGGGTCTTCTTCTTGTATCGGGTCTTCTTCTTGTGGTCGGGTCTTCTTCTTGTGGTCGGGTCATCTTCTTGTATCGGGTCTTCTTCATGTGGTTGGGTCTTCTTCTTGTGGTCGGGTCTTCTTCTTGTTTCGGGTCTTCTTCTTGTATCAGGTCTCCTTCTTGTGGTCGGGTCTTCTTCTTGTGGTCGGGTCTTCTTCTTGTTTCGGGTCTTCTTTTGGTCGGGTCTTCTTGTATAGGGTCTTCTTCTTGTATCGGGTCTTCTTCTTGTGGTCGGTTCTTCTTCTTGTATCGGGTCTTCTTCTTGTATTGGGTCTTCTTCTTGTGGTCGGGTCTTCTTCTTGTATCGGGTCTTCTTCTTGTGGTCGGTTCTTCTTCTTGTGGTCGGGTTTTCTTCTTGTGGTCGGGTCTTCTTCTTGTATCGGGTCTTCTTCTTGTATCGGGTCTTCTTCTTGTGGTCGGGTCTTCTTCTTGTGGTCGGGTCTTCTTCTTGTATCGGGTCTTCTTCATGTGGTTGGGTCTTCTTCTTGTGGTCAGGTCTTCTTCTTGTTTCGGGTCTTCTTCTTGTATCGGGTCTTCTTCTTGTGGTCGGGTCTTCTTCTAGTGGTCGGGTCTTCTTCTTGTATCGGGTCTTTTTCTTGAGGTCGGGTCTTCTTCTTGTGGTGGGGTCTTCTTCTTGTGGTCGGGTCTTCTTCTTGTATCGGGTCTTCTTCTTGTATTGGTTCTTCCTCTTGTGGTCGGGTCTTCTTCTTGTGGTCGGGTCTTCTTCTTGTGGTCGGGTCTTCTTCTTGCATCAGGTCTTCTTCTTGTGGTCGGGTCTTCTTTTAGTGGTCGGGTCTTCTTCTTGTTTCGGGTCTTCTTCTTGTATCGGGTCTTCTTCTTTTGGTCGGGTCTTCTTCTAGTGGTCGGGTCTTCTTCTTGTATCGGGTCTTCTTCTTGTATCGGTTCTTCTTCTTGTGGTCATGTCTTCTTCTTGTATCGGGTCTTCTTCATGTGGTCGGGTCTTCTTCTTGTGGTGGGGTCTCCTTCTTGTGGTCGGGTCTTCTTCTTGTGGTCGGGTCTTCTTCTTGTATCGGGTCTTCTTCTTGTGGTCGCGTCTTCTTCTTGTATCGGGTCTTCTTCTTTTGGTCGGGTCTTCTTCTTGTATAGGGTCTTCTTCTTGTATCGGGTCTTCTTCTTGTGGTCGGGTCTTATTCTTGTATCGGGTCTTCTTCTTGTATCGGGTCTTCTTCTTGTGGTCGTGTCTTCTTCTTGTGGTCGGTTCTTCTTCTTGTATCGGGTCTTCTTCTTGTATTGGGTCTTCTTCTTGTGGTCGGGTCTTCTTCTTGTATCGGGTCTTCTTCTTGTATCGGGTCTTCTTCTTGTGGTCGGGTCTTCTTCTTGTGGTCGGGTCATCTTCTTGTATCGGGTCTTCTTCATGTGGTTGGGTCTTCTTCTTGTGGTCGGGTCTTCTTCTTGTTTCGGGTCTTCTTCTTGTATCAGGTCTTCTTCTTGTGGTCGGGTCTTCTTCTAGTGGTCGGGTCTTCTTCTAGTATCGGGTCTTCTTCTTGTGGTTGAGTCTTCTTCTTGTGGTGGGGTCTTCTTCTTGTGGTCGGGTCTTCTTCTTGTGGTCGCGTCTTCTTCTTGTATCGGGTCTTCTTCTTGTGGTTGGGTCTTCTTGTATCGGGTTTTCTTCTTGTGGTCGGGTCTACTTCTTGTGGTCGGGTCTTCTATTAGTGGACGGGTCTTCTTCTTGTATCGGGTCTTCTTCTTGTATCGGTTCTTCTTGTTTCGGGTCTTCTTCTTGTGGTCGGGTCTTCTTCTTGTATCGGGTCTTCTTCTTGTGGTCGCGTCTTCTTCTTGTATCGGGTCTTCTTCTTTTGGTCGGGTCTTCTTCTTGTATAGGGTCTTCTTCTTGTATTGGGTCTTCTTCTTGTGGTCGAGTCTTATTCTTGTATCGGGTCTTCTTCTTGTATCGGGTCTTCTTCTTGTGGTCGTGTCTTCTTCTTGTGGTCGGGTTTTCTTCTTGTGGTCGGTTCTTCTTCTTGTATCGGGTCTTCTTCTTGTATTGGGTCTTCTTCTTGTGGTCGGGTCTTCTTCTTGTATCGGGTCTTCTTCTTGTGGTCGGTTCTTCTTCTTGTGGTCGGGTTTTCTTCTTGTGGTCGGGTCTTCTTCTTGTATCGGGTCTTCTTCTTGTATCGGGTCTTCTTCTTGTGGTCGGGTCTTCTTCTTGTGGTCGGGTCTTCTTCTTGTATCGGGTCTTCTTCATGTGGTTGGGTCTTCTTCTTGTGGTCAGGTCTTCTTCTTGTTTCGGGTCTTCTTCTTGTATCGGGTCTTCTTCTTGTGGTCGGGTCTTCTTCTAGTGGTCGGGTCTTCTTCTTGTATCGGGTCTTTTTCTTGAGGTCGGGTCTTCTTCTTGTGGTGGGGTCTTCTTCTTGTGGTGGGGTCTTCTTCTTGTGGTCGGGTCTTCTTCTTGTATCGGGTCTTCTTCTTGTATTGGTTCTTCCTCTTGTTGTCGGGTCTTCTTCTTGTGGTCGGGTCTTCTTCTTGTGGTCGGGTCTTCTTCTTGTATCAGGTCTTCTTCTTGTGGTCGGGTCTTCTTTTAGTGGTCGGGTCTTCTTCTTGTTTCGGGTCTTCTTCTTGTATCGGGTCTTCTTCTTTTGGTCGGGTCTTCTTCTAGTGGTCGGGTCTTCTTCTTGTATCGGGTCTTCTTCTTGTATCGGTTCTTCTTCTTGTGGTCATGTCTTCTTCTTGTATCGGGTCTTCTTCATGTGGTCGGGTCTTCTTCTTGTGGTGGGGTCTCCTTCTTGTGGTCGGGTCTTCTTCTTGTGGTCGGGTCTTCTTCTTGTATCGGGTCTTCTTCTTGTGGTCGCGTCTTCTTCTTGTATCGGGTCTTCTTCTTTTGGTCGGGTCTTCTTCTTGTATAGGGTCTTCTTCTTGTATCGGGTCTTCTTCTTGTGGTCGGGTCTTATTCTTGTATCGGGTCTTCTTCTTGTATCGGGTCTTCTTCTTGTGGTCGGGTCTTCTTCTTGTAGTCGGGTTTTCTTCTTGTGGTCGGTTCTTCTTCTTGTATCGGGTCTTCTTCTTGCGGTCGGGTCTTCTTCTTGTGGTCCGGTCTTCTTCTTATGGTTGGGTCTTCTTCTTGTATCGGGTCTTCTTCTTGTATCGGGTCTTCTTCTTGTGGTCGGGTCTTCTTTTTGTATCGGGTCTTCTTCATGTGGTCGGGTCTTCTTCTTGTGGTCGGGTCTTCTTCTTGTTTCGGGTCTTCTTCTTGTATCGGGTCTTCTTCTTGTGGTCGGGTCTTCTTCTAGTGGTCGGGTCTTCTTCTAGTATCGGGTCTTCTTCTTGTGGTTGAGTCTTCTTCTTGTGGTGGGGTCTTCTTCTTGTGGTCGGGTCTTCTTCTTGTGGTCGCGTCTTCTTCTTGTATCGGGTCTTCTTCTTGTGGTTGGGTCTTCTTGTATCGGGTTTTCTTCTTGTGGTCGGGTCTACTTCTTGTGTTCGGGTCTTCTATTAGTGGACGGGTCTTCTTCTTGTATCGGGTCTTCTTCTTGTATCGGTTCTTCTTGTTTCGGGTCTTCTTCTTGTTTCGGGTCTTCTTCTTGTATCGGGTCGTCTTCTTGTGGTCGGGTCTTCTTCTTGTATCTGGTCTTCTTCTTGTATCGGGTCTTCTTCTTGTGGTCGGGTCTTCTTCTTGTGGTCGGGTCTTCTTCCTGTATCGGGTCTTCTTCTTGTGGTTGGGTCTTCTTCTTGTATCGGGTCTTCTTCTTGTGGTCGGGTCTTCTTCTTGTGGTCGGGTCTTCTTCTTGTATCGGGTCTTCTTCTTGTATCGGGTCTTCTTCTTGTGGTCGGGTCTTCTTCTTTTGGTCGGGTCTTCTTCTTGTATCGGGTCTTCTTCTTGTATCGGGTCTACTTCTTGTGGTCGGGTCTTCTTGTATCGGGTCTTCTTGTGGTCAGGTCTTCTTCTTGTGGCCGGGTCTTCTTCTTGTGGTCGGTTCTTCTTCTTGTATCGGGTCTTCTTCTTGTGGTCGGGACTTCTTCTTGTGGTCGGATCTTCTTCTTGTGGTCGGGTCTTCTTCTTGTGGTCGGGTCTTTTTCTTGTATCGGGTCTTCTTCTTGTATCGGGTCTTCTTCTTGTGGTCGGGTCTTCTTCTTGTGGTCGGGTCTTCTTCTTGTGGTCGGGTGTTCTACTAGTGGACGGGTCTTCTTCTTTTAAAGGGTCTTCTTCTTGTATCGGGTTTTCTTCTTGTTTCGGGTCTTCTTCTTGTTTCGGGTCTTCTTCTTGTATCGGGTCTTCTTCTTGTATTGGGTCTTCTTCTTGTATCGGGTCTTCTTCTTGTTTCGGGTCTTCTTCTTGTATCGGGTCTTCTTCTTGTGGTCGGGTCTTCTTCTTGTATTGGGTCTTCTTCTTGTATCGGGTCTTCTTCTTGTGGTCGGGTCTTCTTCTTGTGGTCGGGTCTTCTTCTTGTGGTCGGGTCTTCTTGTTTCGGGTCTTCTTCTTGTGGTCGGGTCTTCTTCTTGTATTGGGTCTTCTTCTTGTATCGGGTCTTCTTCTTGTGGTCGGGTCTTCTTCTTGTGGTCGGGTCTTCTTGTATCGGGTCTTCTTCTTGTATCGGGTCTTCTTGTGGTCGTTTCTTCTTCTTGTGGTGGGGTCTTCTTCTTTCGGTCGGGTCTTCTTCTTGTGGTCGGGTCTCCTTCTTCTATCGGGTCTTCTTCTTGTGGCTGGGTCTTCTTCTTGTATCGGGTATTCTTCTTGTAACGGGTCTTCTTCTTGTGGTCGGGTCTTCTTCTTGTAACGGGTCTTCTTCTTGTGGTCGGGTCTTCTTCTTGTTGTGGGGTCTTCTTCTTGTGGTCGGGTCTTCTGCTTGTGGTCGGGTCTTCCTCTTGTATCGGATCTTCTTCTTGTGGTCGGGTCTTCTTCTTGTATCGGGTCTTCTTCTTGTGGTTGGGTCTTCTTCTTGTGGTCGGATCTCCTTCTTGTGGTCGGGTCTTCTTCTTGTGGTCGGGGCTTCTTCTTGTATCGGGTCTTCTTCTTGTGGTCGGTTCTTCTTCTTGTGGTCGGGTTTTCTTCTTGTGGTCGGGTCTTCTTCTTGTATCGGGTCTTCTTCTTGTATCGGGTCTTCTTCTTGTGGTCGGGTCTTCTTCTTGTGGTCGGGTCTTCTTCTTGTATCGGGTCTTCTTCATGTGGTTGGGTCTTCTTCTTGTGGTCAGGTCTTCTTCTTGTTTCGGGTCTTCTTCTTGTATCGGGTCTTCTTCTTGTGGTCGGGTCTTCTTCTAGTGGTCGGGTCTTCTTCTTGTATCGGGTCTTTTTCTTGAGGTCGGGTCTTCTTCTTGTGGTGGGGTCTTCTTCTTGTGGTCGGGTCTTCTTCTTGTATCGGGTCTTCTTCTTGTATTGGTTTTTCCTCTTGTGGTCGGGTCTTCTTCTTGTGGTCGGGTCTTCTTCTTGTGGTCGGGTCTTCTTCTTGCATCAGGTCTTCTTCTTGTGGTCGGGTCTTCTTTTAGTGGTCGGGTCTTCTTCTTGTTTCGGGTCTTCTTCTTGTATCGGGTCTTCTTCTTTTGGTCGGGTCTTCTTCTAGTGGTCGGGTCTTCTTCTTGTATCGGGTCTTCTTCTTGTATCGGTTCTTCTTCTTGTGGTCATGTCTTCTTCTTGTATCGGGTCTTCTTCATGTGGTCGGGTCTTCTTCTTGTGGTGGTGTCTCCTTCTTGTGGTCGGGTCTTCTTCTTGTGGTCGGGTCTTCTTCTTGTATCGGGTCTTCTTCTTGTGGTCGCGTCTTCTTCTTGTATCGGGTCTTCTTCTTTTGGTCGGGTCTTCTTCTTGTATAGGGTCTTCTTCTTGTATCGGGTCTTCTTCTTGTGGTCGGGTCTTATTCTTGTATCGGGTCTTCTTCTTGTATCGGGTCTTCTTCTTGTGGTCGTGTTTTCTTCTTGTGGTCGGTTCTTCTTCTTGTATCGGGTCTTCTTCTTGTATTGGGTCTTCTTCTTGTGGTCGGGTCTTCTTCTTGTATCGGGTCTTCTTCTTGTATCGGGTCTTCTTCTTGTGGTCGGGTCTTCTTCTTGTGGTCGGGTCATCTTCTTGTATCGGGTCTTCTTCATGTGGTTGGGTCTTCTTCTTGTGGTCGAGTCTTCTTCTTGTTTCGGGTCTTCTTCTTGTATCAGGTCTTCTTCTTGTGGTCGGGTCTTCTTCTAGTGGTCGGGTCTTCTTCTAGTATCGGGTCTTCTTCTTGTGGTTGAGTCTTCTTCTTGTGGTGGGGTCTTCTTCTTGTGGTCGGGTCTTCTTCTTGTGGTCGCGTTTTCTTCTTGTATCGGGTCTTCTTCTTGTGGTTGGGTCTTCTTGTATCGGGTTTTCTTCTTGTGGTCGGGTCTACTTCTTGTGGTCGGGTCTTCTATTAGTGGACGGGTCTTCTTCTTGTATCGGGTCTTCTTGTTTCGGGTCTTCTTCTTGTGGTCGGGTCTTCTTCTTGTATCGGGTCTTCTTCTTGTGGTCGCGTCTTCTTCTTGTATCGGGTCTTCTTCTTTTGGTCGGGTCTTCTTCTTGTATAGGGTCTTCTTCTTGTATTGGGTCTTCTTCTTGTGGTCGGGTCTTATTCTTGTATCGGGTCTTCTTCTTGTATCGGGTCTTCTTCTTGTGGTCGTGTCTTCTTCTTGTGGTCGGGTTTTCTTCTTGTGGTCGGTTCTTCTTCTTGTATCGGGTCTTCTTCTTGTATTGGGTCTTCTTCTTGTGGTCGGGTCTTCTTCTTGTATCGGGTCTTCTTCTTGTGGTCGGTTCTTCTTCTTGTGGTCGGGTTTTCTTCTTGTGGTCGGGTCTTCTTCTTGTATCGGGTCTTCTTCTTGTATCGGGTCTTCTTCTTGTGGTCGGGTCTTCTTCTTGTGGTCGGGTCTTCTTCTTGTATCGGGTCTTCTTCATGTGGTTGGGTCTTCTTCTTGTGGTCAGGTCTTCTTCTTGTTTCGGGTCTTCTTCTTGTATCGGGTCTTCTTCTTGTGGTCGGGTCTTCTTCTAGTGGTCGGGTCTTCTTCTTGTATCGGGTCTTTTTCTTGAGGTCGGGTCTTCTTCTTGTGGTGGGGTCTTCTTCTTGTGGTCGCGTCTTCTTCTTGTATCGGGTCTTCTTGTATTGGTTCTTCCTCTTGTTGTCGGGTCTTCTTCTTGTGGTCGGGTCTTCTTGTGGTCGGGTCTTCTTCTTGTATCAGGTCTTCTTCTTGTGGTCGGGTCTTCTTTTAGTGGTCGGGTCTTCTTCTTGTTTCGGGTCTTCTTCTTGTATCGGGTCTTCTTCTTTTGGTCGGGTCTTCTTCTAGTGGTCGGGTCTTCTTCTTGTATCGGGTCTTCTTCTTGTATCGGTTCTTCTTCTTGTGGTCATGTCTTCTTCTTGTATCGGGTCTTCTTCATGTGGTCGGGTCTTCTTCTTGTGGTGGGGTCTCCTTCTTGTGGTCGGGTCTTCTTCTTGTGGTCGGGTTTTCTTCTTGTATCGGGTCTTCTTCTTGTGGTCGCGTCTTCTTCTTGTATCGGGTCTTCTTCTTTTGGTCGGGTCTTCTTCTTGTATAGGGTCTTCTTCTTGTATCGGGTCTTCTTCTTGTGGTCGGGTCTTATTCTTGTATCGGGTCTTCTTCTTGTATCGGGTCTTCTTCTTGTGGTCAGGTCTTCTTCTTGCAGTCGGGTTTTCTTCTTGTGGTCGGTTCTTCTTCTTGTATCGGGTCTTCTTCTTGCGGTCGGGTCTTCTTCTTGTGGTCCGGTCTTCTTCTTATGGTTGGGTCTTCTTCTTGTATCGGGTCTTCTTCTTGTATCGGGTCTTCTTCTTGTGGTCGGGTCTTCTTTTTGTATCGGGTCTTCTTCATGTGGTCGGGTCTTCTTCTTGTGGTCGGGTCTTCTTCTTGTTTCGGGTCTTCTTCTTGTATCGGGTCTTCTTCTTGTGGTCGGGTCTTCTTCTAGTGGTCGGGTCTTCTTCTAGTATCGGGTCTTCTTCTTGTGGTTGAGTCTTCTTCTTGTGGTGGGGTCTTCTTCTTGTGGTCGGGTCTTCTTCTTGTGGTCGCGTCTTCTTCTTGTATCAGGTCTTCTTCTTGTGGTTGGGTCTTCTTGTATCGGGTTTTCTTCTTGTGGTCGGGTCTACTTCTTGTGTTCGGGTCTTCTATTAGTGGACGGGCCTTCTTCTTGTATCGGGTCTTCTTCTTGTATCGGTTCTTCTTGTTTCGGGTCTTCTTCTTGTTTCGGGTCTTCTTCTTGTATCGGGTCGTCTTCTTGTGGTCGGGTCTTCTTCTTGTATCTGGTCTTCTTCTTGTATCGGGTCTTCTTCTTGTGGTCGGGTCTTCTTCTTGTGGTCGGGTCTTCTTCCTGTATCGGGTCTTCTTCTTGTGGTTGGGTCTTCTTCTTGTATCGGGTCTTCTTCTTGTGGTCGGGTCTTCTTCTTGTGGTCGGGTCTTCTTCTTGTATCGGGTCTTCTTCTTGTATCGGGTCTTCTTCTTGTGGTCGGGTCTTCTTCTTTTGGTCGGGTCTTCTTCTTGTATCGGGTCTTCTTCTTGTATCGGGTCTACTTCTTGTGGTCGGGTCTTCTTGTATCGGGTCTTCTTGTGGTCAGGTGTTCTTCTTGTGGCCGGGTCTTCTTCTTGTGGTCGGTTCTTCTTCTTGTATCGGGTCTTCTTCTTGTGGTCGGGACTTCTTCTTGTGGTCGGATCTTCTTCTTGTGGTCGGGTCTTTTTCTTGTTGTCGGGTCTTTTTCTTGTATCGGGTCTTCTTCTTGTATCGGGTCTTCTTCTTGTGGTCGGGTCTTCTTCTTGTGGTCGGGTCTTCTTCTTGTGGTCGGGTGTTCTACTAGTGGACGGGTCTTCTTCTTTTAAAGGGTCTTCTTCTTGTATCGGGTTTTCTTCTTGTTTCGGGTCTTCTTCTTGTTTCGGGTCTTCTTCTTGTATCGGGTCTTCTTCTTGTATTGGGTCTTCTTCTTGTATCGGGTCTTCTTCTTGTTTCGGGTCTTCTTCTTGTATCGGGTCTTCTTCTTGTGGTCGGGTCTTCTTCTTGTATTGGGTCTTCTTCTTGTATCGGGTCTTCTTCTTGTGGTCGGGTCTTCTTCTTGTGGTCGGGTCTTCTTCTTGTGGTCGGGTCTTCTTGTTTCGGGTCTTCTTCTTGTGGTCGGGTCTTCTTCTTGTATTGGGTCTTCTTCTTGTGGTCGGGTCTTCTTCTTGTATCGGGTCTTCTTCTTGTATCGGGTCTTCTTCTTGTGGTCGGGTCTTCTTCTTGTGGTCGGGTCATCTTCTTGTATCGGGTCTTCTTCATGTGGTTGGGTCTTCTTCTTGTGGTCGAGTCTTCTTCTTGTTTCGGGTCTTCTTCTTGTATCAGGTCTTCTTCTTGTGGTCGGGTCTTCTTCTAGTGGTCGGGTCTTCTTCTAGTATCGGGTCTTCTTCTTGTGGTTGAGTCTTCTTCTTGTGGTGGGGTCTTCTTCTTGTGGTCGGGTCTTCTTCTTGTGGTCGCGTTTTCTTCTTGTATCGGGTCTTCTTCTTGTGGTTGGGTCTTCTTGTATCGGGTTTTCTTCTTGTGGTCGGGTCTACTTCTTGTGGTCGGGTCTTCTATTAGTGGACGGGTCTTCTTCTTGTATCGGGTCTTCTTCTTGTATCGGTTCTTCTTGTTTCGGGTCTTCTTCTTGTGGTCGGGTCTTCTTCTTGTATCGGGTCTTCTTCTTGTGGTCGCGTCTTTTCTTGTATCGGGTCTTCTTCTTTTGGTCGGGTCTTCTTCTTGTATAGGGTCTTCTTCTTGTATTGGGTCTTCTTCTTGTGGTCGGGTCTTATTCTTGTATCGGGTCTTCTTCTTGTATCGGGTCTTCTTCTTGTGGTCGTGTCTTCTTCTTGTGGTCGGGTTTTCTTCTTGTGGTCGGTTCTTCTTCTTGTATCGGGTCTTCTTCTTGTATTGGGTCTTCTTCTTGTGGTCGGGTCTTCTTCTTGTATCGGGTCTTCTTCTTGTGGTCGGTTCTTCTTCTTGTGGTCGGGTTTTCTTCTTGTGGTCGGGTCTTCTTCTTGTATCGGGTCTTCTTCTTGTATCGGGTCTTCTTCTTGTGGTCGGGTCTTCTTCTTGTGGTCGGGTCTTCTTCTTGTATCGGGTCTTCTTCATGTAGTTGGGTCTTCTTCTTGTGGTCAGGTCTTCTTCTTGTTTCGGGTCTTCTTCTTGTATCGGGTCTTCTTCTTGTGGTCGGGTCTTCTTCTACTGGTCGGGTCTTCTTCTTGTATCGGGTCTTTTTCTTGAGGTCGGGTCTTCTTCTTGTGGTGGGGTCTTCTTCTTATGGTCGGGTCTTCTTCTTGTATCGGGTCTTCTTGTATTGGTTCTTCCTCTTGTTGTCGGGTCTTCTTCTTGTGGTCGGGTCTTCTTCTTGTGGTCGGGTCTTCTTCTTGTATCAGGTCTTCTTCTTGTGGTCGGGTCTTCTTTTAGTGGTCGGGTCTTCTTCTTGTTTCGGGTCTTCTTCTTGTATCGGGTCTTCTTCTTTTGGTCGGGTCTTCTTCTAGTGGTCGGGTCTTCTTCTTGTATCGGGTCTTCTTCTTGTATCGGTTCTTCTTCTTGTGGTCATGTCTTCTTCTTGTATCGGGTCTTCTTCATGTGGTCGGGTCTTCTTCTTGTGGTGGGGTCTCCTTCTTGTGGTCGGGTCTTCTTCTTGTGGTCGGGTCTTCTTCTTGTATCGGGTCTTCTTCTTGTGGTCGCGTCTTCTTCTTGTATCGGGTCTTCTTCTTTTGGTCGGGTCTTCTTCTTGTATAGGGTCTTCTTCTTGTATCGGGTCTTCTTCTTGTGGTCGGGTCTTATTCTTGTATCGGGTCTTCTTCTTGTATCGGGTCTTCTTCTTGTGGTCGGGACTTCTTCTTGTGGTCGGATCTTCTTCTTGTGGTCGGGTCTTCTTCTTGTTGTCGGGTCTTTTTCTTGTATCGGGTCTTCTTCTTGTATCGGGTCTTCTTCTTGTGGTCGGGTCTTCTTCTTGTGGTCGGGTCTTCTTCTTGTGGTCGGGTGTTCTACTAGTGGACGGGTCTTCTTCTTTTAAAGGGTCTTCTTCTTGTATCGGGTTTTCTTCTTGTTTCGGGTCTTCTTCTTGTTTCGGGTCTTCTTCTTGTATCGGGTCTTCTTCTTGTATTGGTCTTCTTCTTGTATCGGGTCTTCTTCTTGTTTCGGGTCTTCTTCTTGTATCGGGTCTTCTTCTTGTGGTCGGGTCTTCTTCTTGTATTGGGTCTTCTTCTTGTATCGGGTCTTCTTCTTGTGGTCGGGTCTTCTTCTTGTGGTCGGGTCTTCTTCTTGTGGTCGGGTCTTCTTGTTTCGGGTCTTCTTCTTGTGGTCGGGTCTTCTTCTTGTATTGGGTCTTCTTCTTGTGGTCGGGTCTTCTTCTTGTATCGGGTCTTCTTCTTGTATCGGGTCTTCTTCTTGTGGTCGGGTCTTCTTCTTGTGGTCGGGTCATCTTCTTGTATCGGGTCTTCTTCATGTGGTTGGGTCTTCTTCTTGTGGTCGAGTCTTCTTCTTGTTTCGGGTCTTCTTCTTGTATCAGGTCTTCTTCTTGTGGTCGGGTCTTCTTCTAGTGGTCGGGTCTTCTTCTAGTATCGGGTCTTCTTCTTGTGGTTGAGTCTTCTTCTTGTGGTGGGGTCTTCTTCTTGTGGTCGGGTCTTCTTCTTGTGGTCGCGTTTTCTTCTTGTATCGGGTCTTCTTCTTGTGGTTGGGTCTTCTTGTATCGGGTTTTCTTCTTGTGGTCGGGTCTACTTCTTGTGGTCGGGTCTTCTATTAGTGGACGGGTCTTCTTCTTGTATCGGGTCTTCTTCTTGTATCGGTTCTTCTTGTTTCGGGTCTTCTTCTTGTGGTCGGGTCTTCTTCTTGTATCGGGTCTTCTTCTTGTGGTCGCGTCTTCTTCTTGTATCGGGTCTTCTTCTTTTGGTCGGGTCTTCTTCTTGTATAGGGTCTTCTTCTTGTATTGGGTCTTCTTCTTGTGGTCGGGTCTTATTCTTGTATCGGGTCTTCTTCTTGTATCGGGTCTTCTTCTTGTGGTCGTGTCTTCTTCTTGTGGTCGGGTTTTCTTCTTGTGGTCGGTTCTTCTTCTTGTATCGGGTCTTCTTCTTGTATTGGGTCTTCTTCTTGTGGTCGGGTCTTCTTCTTGTATCGGGTCTTCTTCTTGTGGTCGGTTCTTCTTCTTGTGGTCGGGTTTTCTTCTTGTGGTCGGGTCTTCTTCTTGTATCGGGTCTTCTTCTTGCATCGGGTCTTCTTCTTGTGGTCGGGTCTTCTTCTTGTGGTCGGGTCTTCTTCTTGTATCGGGTCTTCTTCATGTGGTTGGGTCTTCTTCTTGTGGTCAGGTCTTCTTCTTGTTTCGGGTCTTCTTCTTGTATCGGGTCTTCTTCTTGTGGTCGGGTCTTCTTCTAGTGGTCGGGTCTTCTTCTTGTATCGGGTCTTTTTCTTGAGGTCGGGTCTTCTTCTTGTGGTGGGGTCTTCTTCTTGTGGTCGGGTCTTCTTCTTGTATCGGGTCTTCTTGTATTGGTTCTTCCTCTTGCTGTCGGGTCTTCTTCTTGTGGTCGGGTCTTCTTCTTGTGGTCGGGTCTTCTTCTTGTATCAGGTCTTCTTCTTGTGGTCGGGTCTTCTTTTAGTGGTCGGGTCTTCTTCTTGTTTCGGGTCTTCTTCTTGTATCGGGTCTTCTTCTTTTGGTCGGGTCTTCTTCTAGTGGTCGGGTCTTCTTCTTGTATCGGGTCTTCTTCTTGTATCGGTTCTTCTTCTTGTGGTCATGTCTTCTTCTTGTATCGGGTCTTCTTCATGTGGTCGGGTCTTCTTCTTGTGGTGGGGTCTCCTTCTTGTGGTCGGGTCTTCTTCTTGTGGTCGGGTCTTCTTCTTGTATCGGGTCTTCTTCTTGTGGTCGCGTCTTCTTCTTGTATCGGGTCTTCTTCTTTTGGTCGGGTCTTCTTCTTGTATAGGGTCTTCTTCTTGTATCGGGTCTTCTTCTTGTGGTCGGGTCTTATTCTTGTATCGGGTCTTCTTCTTGTATCGGGTCTTCTTCTTGTGGTCAGGTCTTCTTCTTGTAGTCGGGTTTTCTTCTTGTGGTCGGTTCTTCTTCTTGTATCGGGTCTTCTTCTTGCGGTCGGGTCTTCTTCTTGTGGTCCGGTCTTCTTCTTATGGTTGGGTCTTCTTCTTGTATCGGGTCTTCTTCTTGTATCGGGTCTTCTTCTTGTGGTCGGGTCTTCTTTTTGTATCGGGTCTTCTTCATGTGGTCGGGTCTTCTTCTTGTGGTCGGGTCTTCTTCTTGTTTCGGGTCTTCTTCTTGTATCGGGTCTTCTTCTTGTGGTCGGGTCTTCTTCTAGTGGTCGGGTCTTCTTCTAGTATCGGGTCTTCTTCTTGTGGTTGAGTCTTCTTCTTGTGGTGGGGTCTTCTTCTTGTGGTCGGGTCTTCTTCTTGTGGTCGCGTCTTCTTCTTGTATCAGGTCTTCTTCTTGTGGTTGGGTCTTCTTGTATCGGGTTTTCTTCTTGTGGTCGGGTCTACTTCTTGTGTTCGGGTCTTCTATTAGTGGACGGGTCTTCTTCTTGTATCGGGTCTTCTTCTTGTATCGGTTCTTCTTGTTTCGGGTCTTCTTCTTGTTTCGGGTCTTCTTCTTGTATCGGGTCGTCTTCTTGTGGTCGGGTCTTCTTCTTGTATCTGGTCTTCTTCTTGTATCGGGTCTTCTTCTTGTGGTCGGGTCTTCTTCTTGTGGTCGGGTCTTCTTCCTGTATCGGGTCTTCTTCTTGTGGTTGGGTCTTCTTCTTGTATCGGGTCTTCTTCTTGTGGTCGGGTCTTCTTCTTGTGGTCGGGTCTTCTTCTTGTATCGGGTCTTCTTCTTGTATCGGGTCTTCTTCTTGTGGTCGGGTCTTCTTCTTTTGGTCGGGTCTTCTTCTTGTATCGGGTCTTCTTCTTGTATCGGGTCTACTTCTTGTGGTCGGGTCTTCTTGTATCGGGTCTTCTTGTGGTCAGGTCTTCTTCTTGTGGCCGGGTCTTCTTCTTGTGGTCGGTTCTTCTTCTTGTATCGGGTCTTCTTCTTGTGGTCGGGACTTCTTCTTGTGGTCGGATCTTCTTCTTGTGGTCGGGTCTTCTTCTTGTTGTCGGGTCTTTTTCTTGTATCGGGTCTTCTTCTTGTATCGGGTCTTCTTCTTGTGGTCGGGTCTTCTTCTTGTGGTCGGGTCTTCTTCTTGTGGTCGGGTGTTCTACTAGTGGACGGGTCTTCTTCTTTTAAAGGGTCTTCTTCTTGTATCGGGTTTTCTTCTTGTTTCGGGTCTTCTTCTTGTTTCGGGTCTTCTTCTTGTATCGGGTCTTCTTCTTGTATTGGGTCTTCTTCTTGTATCGGGTCTTCTTCTTGTTTCGGGTCTTCTTCTTGTATCGGGTCTTCTTCTTGTGGTCGGGTCTTCTTCTTGTATTGGGTCTTCTTCTTGTATCGGGTCTTCTTCTTGTGGTCGGGTCTTCTTCTTGTGGTCGGGTCTTCTTCTTGTGGTCGGGTCTTCTTGTTTCGGGTCTTCTTCTTGTGGTCGGGTCTTCTTCTTGTATTGGGTCTTCTTCTTGTATCGGGTCTTCTTCTTGTGGTCGGGTCTTCTTCTTGTGGTCGGGTCTTCTTGTATCGGGTCTTCTTCTTGTATCGGGTCTTCTTGTGGTCGTTTCTTCTTCTTGTGGTGGGGTCTTCTTCTTTCGGTCGGGTCTTCTTCTTGTGGTCGGGTCTCCTTCTTCTATCGGGTCTTCTTCTTGTGGCTGGGTCTTCTTCTTGTATCGGGTATTCTTCTTGTAACGGGTCTTCTTCTTGTGGTCGGGTCTTCTTCTTGTAACGGGTCTTCTTCTTGTGGTCGGGTCTTCTTCTTGTTGTGGGGTCTTCTTCTTGTGGTCGGGTCTTCTGCTTGTGGTCGGGTCTTCCTCTTGTATCGGATCTTCTTCTTGTGGTCGGGTCTTCTTCTTGTATCGGGTCTTCTTCTTGTGGTTGGGTCTTCTTCTTGTGGTCGGATCTCCTTCTTGTGGTCGGGTCTTCTTCTTGTGGTCAGGTCTTCTTCTTGTATCGGGTCTTCTTCTTGTGGTCGGGTCTTCTTCTTGCATTGGGTCTTCTTCTCTTGGTCGGGTCTTCTTCTTATATAGGGTCTTCTTCTTGTGGTCGGGTCTTCTTCTTGTGGTCGGGTCTTCTTCTTGTATCGGGTCTTCTTCTTGTATCGGGTCTTCTTCTTGTGGTCGGGTCTTCTTCTTGTGGTCGAGATTTCTTCTTGTGGTCGGTTCTTCTTCTAGTATCGGGTCTTCTTCTTGTGGTCGGGTCTTCTTGTGGTCGGGTCTTCTTCTTGTATCGGGTCTTCTTCTTGTATCGGGTCTTCTTCTTGTGGTCGAGTCTTCTTTTTGTGGTCGGGTCTTCTTCTTGTATCGGGTCTTCTTCTTGTGGTCGGGTCTTCTTCTTGTGGTGGGGTCTTCTTCTTGTGGTCGGGTCTTGTGGTCGCGTCTTCTTCCTGTATCGGGTCTTCTTCTTGTGGTTGGGTCTTCTTCTTGTATCGGGTTTTCTTCGTGTGGTCGGGTCTTCTTCTTGTGTTCGGGTATTCTTCTTGTTGTGGTGTCTTCTTCTTGCGGTCAGGTCTTCTGCTTGTGGTCGGGTCTTCTTCTTGTATCGGGTCTTTTTCTTGAGGTCGGGTCTTCTTCTTGTGGTGGGGTCTTCTTCTTGTGGTCGGGTCTTCTTCATGTATCGGGTCTTCTTCTTGTATCGGTTCTTCCTCTTGTGGTCGGGTCTTCTTCTTGTGGTCGGGTCTTCTTCTTGTGGTCGGGTCTTCTTCTTGTATCAGGTCTTCTTCTTGTGGTCGGGTCTTTTTTTAGTGGTCGGGTCTTCTTCTTGTTTCGGGTCTTCTTCTTGTATCGGGTCTTCTTCTTTTGGTCGGGTCTTCTTCTAGTGGTCGGGTCTTCTTCTTGTTTCGGTTCTTCTTCTTGTGGTCATGTCTTCTTCTTGTATCGGGTCTTCTTCATGTGGTCGGGTCTTCTTCTTGTGATGGGGTCTCCTTCTTGTGGTCGGGTCTTCTTCTTGTGGTCGGTTCTTCTTCTTGTATCGGGTCTTCTTCTTGTGGTCGCGTCTTCTTCTTGTATCGGGTCTTCTTCTTTTGGTCGGGTCTTCTTCTTGTATAGGGTCTTCTTCTTGTATCGGGTCTTCTTCTTGTGGTCGGGTCTTATTCTTGTATCGGGTCTTCTTCTTGTATCGGGTCTTCTTCTTGTGGTCGGGTCTTCTTCTTGTGGTCGGGTTTTCTTCTTGTGGTCGGTTCTTCTTCTTGTATCGGGTCTTCTTCTTGCGGTCGGGTCTTCTTCTTGTGGTCCGATCTTCTTCTTATGGTTGGGTCTTCTTCTTGTATCGGGTCTTCTTCTTGTATCGGGTCTTCTTCTTGTGGTCGGGTCTTCTTTTTGTATCGGGTCTTCTTCATGTGGTTCGGGTCTTCTTCTTGTGGTCGGGTCTTCTTCTTGGTTCGGGTCTTCTTCTTGTATCGGGTCTTCTTCTTGTGGTCGGGTCTTCTTCTAGTGGTCGGGTCTTCTTCTAGTATCGGGTCTTCTTCTTGTGGTTGAGTCTTCTTCTTGTGGTGGGGTCTTCTTCTTGTGGTCGGGTCTTCTTCTTGTGGTCGCGTCTTCTTCTTGTATCGGGTCTTCTTCTGGTGGTTGGGTCTTCTTGTATCGGGTTTTCTTCTTGTGGTCGGGTCTACTTCTTGTGGTCGGGTCTTCTATTAGTGGACGGGTCTTCTTCTTGTATCGGGTCTTCTTCTTGTATCGGTTCTTCTTGTTTCGGGTCTTCTTCTTGTTTCGGGTCTTCTTCTTGTATCGGGTCGTCTTCTTGTGGTCGGGTCTTCTTCTTGTATCTGGTCTTCTTCTTGTATCGGGTCTTCTTCTTGTGGTCGGGTCTTCTTCTAGTGGTCGGGTCTTCTTCTAGTATCGGGTCTTCTTCTTGTGGTTGAGTCTTCTTCTTGTGGTGGGGTCTTCTTCTTGTGGTCGGGTCTTCTTCTTGTGGTCGCGTCTTCTTCTTGTATCGGGTCTTCTTCTTGTGGTTGGGTCTTCTTGTATCGGGTTTTCTTCTTGTGGTCGGGTCTACTTCTTGTGGTCGGGTCTTCTATTAGTGGACGGGTCTTCTTCTTGTATCGGGTCTTCTTCTTGTATCGGTTCTTCTTGTTTCGGGTCTTCTTGTTTCGGGTCTTCTTCTTGTATCGGGTCGTCTTCTTGTGGTCGGGTCTTCTTCTTGTATCTGGTCTTCTTCTTGTATCGGGTCTTCTTCTTGTGGTCGGGTCTTCTTCTTGTGGTCGGGTCTTCTTCCTGTATCGGGTCTTCTTCTTGTGGTTGGGTCTTCTTCTTGAATCGGGTCTTCTTCTTGTGGTCGGGTCTTCTTCTTGTGGTCGGGTCTTCTTCTTGTATCGGGTCTTCTTCTTGTATCGGGTCTTCTTCTTGTGGTCGGGTCTTCTTCTTTTGGTCGGGTCTTCTTCTTGTATCGGGTCTTCTTCTTGTATCGGGTCTACTTCTTGTGGTCGGGTCTTCTTGTATCGGGTCTTCTTGTGGTCAGGTCTTCTTCTTGTGGCCGGGTCTTCTTCTTGTGGTCGGTTCTTCTTCTTGTATCGGGTCTTCTTCTTGTGGTCGGGACTTCTTCTTGTGGTCGGATCTTCTTCTTGTGGTCGGGTCTTCTTCTTGTGGTCGGGTCTTTTTCTTGTATCGGGTCTTCTTCTTGTATCGGGTCTTCTTCTTGTGGTCGGGTCTTCTTCTTGTGGTCGGGTCTTCTTCTTGTGGTCGGGTCTTCTACTAGTGGACGGGTCTTCTTCTTTTAAAGGGTCTTCTTCTTGTATCGGGTTTTCTTCTTGTTTCGGGTCTTCTTCTTGTTTCGGGTCTTCTTCTTGTATCGGGTCTTCTTCTTGTATTGGGTCTTCTTCTTGTATCGGGTCTTCTTCTTGTTTCGGGTCTTCTTCTTGTATCGGGTCTTCTTGTGGTCGGGTCTTCTTCTTGTATTGGGTCTTCTTCTTGTATCGGGTCTTCTTCTTGTGGTCGGGTCTTCTTCTTGTGGTCGGGTCTTCTTGTGGTCGGGTCTTCTTGTTTCGGGTCTTCTTCTTGTGGTCGGGTCTTCTTCTTGTATTGGGTCTTCTTCTTGTATCGGGTCTTCTTCTTGTGGTCGGGTCTTCTTCTTGTGGTCGGGTCTTCTTCTTGTGGTCGGGTCTTCTTGTATCGGGTCTTCTTCTTGTATCGGGTCTTCTTGTGGTCGGGTCTTCTTCTTGTGGTGGGGTCTTCTTCTTTAGGTCGGGTCTTCTTCTTGTGGTCGGGTGTTCTTCTTCTATCGGGTCTTCTTCTTGTGGCTGGGTCTTCTTCTTGTATCGGGTATTCTTCTTGTAACGGGTCTTCTTCTTGTGGTCGGGTCCTCTTCTTGTAACGGGTCTTCTTCTTGTGGTCGGGTCTTCTTCTTGTTGTGGGGTCTTCTTCTTGTGGTCGAGTCTTCTGCTTGTGGTCGGGTCTTCTTCTTGTATCGGATCTTCTTCTTGTGGTCGGGTCTTCTTCTTGTATCGGGTCTTCTTCTTGTGGTCGGGTCTTCTTCTTGTATCGGGTCTTCTTCTTGTGGTCGGGTCTTCTTGCATCGGGTCTTCTTCTCTTGGTCGGGTCTTCTTCTTATATAGGGTCTTCTTCTTGTGGTCGGGTCTTCTTCTTGTGGTCGGGTCTTCTTCTTGTATCGGGTCTTCTTCTTGTATCGGGTCTTCTTCTTGTGGTCGGGTCTTCTTCTTGTGGTCGAGATTTCTTCTTGTGGTCGGTTCTTCTTCTAGTATCGGGTCTTCTTCTTGTGGTCGGGTCTTCTTGTGGCTGGGTCTTCTTCTTGTATCGGGTATTCTTCTTGTAACGGGTCTTCTTCTTGTGGTCGGGTCTTCTTCTTGTAGCGCGTCTTCTTCTTGTGGTCGGGTCTTCTTGTTGTTGTGGGGTCTTCTTCCTGTGGTCGGGTCTTCTGCTTGTGGTCGGGTCTTCTTCTTGTATCGGATCTTCTTCTTGTGGTCGGGTCTTCTTCTTGTATCGGGTCTTCTTCTTGTGGTTGGGTCTTCTTCTTGTGGTCGGATCTCCTTCTTGTGGTCGGGTCTTCTTCTTGTGGTCGGGTCTTCTTCTTGTATCGGGTCTTCTTCTTGTGGTCGGGTCTTCTTCTTGCATCGGGTCTTCTTCTCTTGGTCGGGTCTTCTTCTTATATAGGGTCTTCTTCTTGTGGTCGGGTCTTCTTCTTGTGGTCGGGTCTTCTTCTTGTATCGGGTCTTCTTCTTGTAACGGGTCTTCTTCTTGTGGTCGGGTCTTCTTCTTGTGGTCGAGATTTCTTCTTGTGGTCGGTTCTTCTTCTAGTATCGGGTCTTCTTCTTGTGGTCGGGTCTTCTTGTGGTCGGGTCTTCTTCTTGTATCGGGTCTTCTTCTTGTATCGGGTCTTCTTCTTGTGGTCGGGTCTTCTTCTTGTGGTCGGGTCTTCTTCTTGTATCGGGTCTTCTTCTTGTGGTCGGGTCTTCTTCTTGTGGTGGGGTCTTATTCTTGTGGTCGGGTCTTGTGGTCGCGTCTTCTTCTTGTATCGGGTCTTCTTCTTGTGGTTGGGTCTTCTTCTTGTATCGGGTTTTCTTCGTGTGGTCGGGTCTTCTTCTTGTGTTCGGGTATTCTTCTTGTTGTGGTGTCTTCTTCTTGCGGTCAGGTCTTCTTCTTGTGGTCGGGTCTTCTTCTTGTATCGGGTCTTTTTCTTGAGGTCGGGTCTTCTTCTTGTGGTGGGGTCTTCTTCTTGTGGTCAGGTCTTCTTCATGTATCGGGTCTTCTTCTTGTATCGGTTCTTCCTCTTGTGGTCGGGTCTTCTTCTTGTGGTCGGGTCTTCTTCTTGTGGTCGGGTCTTCTTCTTGTATCAGGTCTTCTTCTTGTGGTCGGGTCTTCTTTTAGTGGTCGGGTCTTCTTCTTGTTTCGGGTCTTCTTCTTGTATCGGGTCTTCTTCTTTTGGTCGGGTCTTCTTCTAGTGGTCGGGTCTTCTTCTTGTATCGGGTCTTCTTCTTGTATCGGTTCTTCTTCTTGTGGTCATGTCTTCTTCTTGTATCCGGTCTTCTTCATGTGGTCGGGTCTTCTTCTTGTGATGGGGTCTCCTTCTTGTGGTCGGGTCTTCTTCTTGTGGTCGGGTCTTCTTCTTGCATCGGGTCTTCTTCTTGTGGTCGCGTCTTCTTCTTGTATCGGGTCTTCTTCTTTTGGTCGGGTCTTCTTCTTGTATAGGGTCTTCTTCTTGTATCGGGTCTTCTTCTTGTGGTCGGGTCTTATTCTTGTATCGGGTCTTCTTCTTGTATCGGGTCTTCTTCTTGTGGTCGGGTCTTCTTCTTGTGGTCGGGTTTTCTTCTTGTGGTCGGTTCTTCTTCTTGTATCGGGTCTTCTTCTTGCGGTTGGGTCTTCTTCTTGTGGTCCGATCTTCTTCTTATGGTTGGGTCTTCTTCTTGTATCGGGTCTTTTCTTGTATCGGGTCTTCTTCTTGTGGTCGGGTCTTCTTTTTGTATCGGGTCTTCTTCATGTGGTCGGGTCTTCTTCTTGTGGTCGGGTCTTCTTCTTGTTTCGGGTCTTCTTCTTGTATCGGGTCTTCTTCTTGTGGTCGGGTCTTCTTCTAGTGGTCGGGTCTTCTTCTAGTATCGGGTCTTCTTCTTGTGGTTGAGTCTTCTTCTTGTGGTGGGGTCTTCTTCTTGTGGTCGGGTCTTCTTCTTGTGGTCGCGTCTTCTTCTTGTATCGGGTCTTCTTCTTGTGGTTGGGTCTTCTTGTATTGGGTTTTCTTCTTGTGGTCAGGTCTACTTCTTGTGGTCGGGTCTTCTATTAGTGGACGGGTCTTCTTCTTGTATCGGGTCTTCTTCTTGTATCGGTTCTTCTTGTTTCGGGTCTTCTTCTTGTTTCGGGTCTTCTTCTTGTATCGGGTCGTCTTCTTGTGGTCGGGTCTTCTTCTTGTATCTGGTCTTCTTCTTGTATCGGGTCATCTTCTTGTGGTCGGGTCTTCTTCTTGTGGTCGGGTCTTCTTCCTGTATCGGGTCTTCTTCTTGTGGTTGGGTCTTCTTCTTGAATCGGGTCTTCTTCTTGTGGTCGGGTCTTCTTCTTGTGGTCGGGTCTTCTTCTTGTATCGGGTCTTCTTCTTGTATCGGGTCTTCTTCTTGTGGTCGGGTCTTCTTCTTTTGGTCGGGTCTTCTTCTTGTATCGGGTCTTCTTCTTGTATCGGGTCTACTTCTTGTGGTCGGGTCTTCTTGTATCGGGTCTTCTTGTGGTCAGGTCTTCTTCTTGTGGCCGGGTCTTCTTCTTGTGGTCGGTTCTTCTTCTTGTATCGGGTCTTCTTCTTGTGGTCGGTACTTCTTCTTGTGGTCGGATCTTCTTCTTGTGGTCGGGTCTTCTTCTTGTGGTCGGGTCTTTTTCTTGTATCGGGTCTTCTTCTTGTATCGGGTCTTCTTCTTGTGGTCGGGTCTTCTTCTTGTGGTCGGGTCTTCTTCTTGTGGTCGGGTCTTCTACTAGTGGACGGGTCTTCTTCTTTTAAAGGGTCTTCTTCTTGTATCGGGTTTTCTTCTTGTTTCGGGTCTTCTTATTGTTTCGGGTCTTCTTCTTGTATCGGGTCTTCTTCTTGTATTGGCTCTTCTTCTTGTATCGGGTCTTCTTCTTGTTTCGGGTCTTCTTCTTGTATCGGGTCTTCTTCTTGTGGTCGGGTCTTCTTCTTGCATCGGGTCTTCTTCTTGTGGTCGGGTCTTCTTCTTGTGGTCGGGTCTTCTTGTTTCGGGTCTTCTTCTTGTGGTCGGGTCTTCTTCTTGTGGTCGGGTCTTCTTCTTGTATTGGGTCTTCTTCTTGTATCGGGTCTTCTTCTTGTGGTCGGGTATTCTTCTTGTGGTCGGGTCTTCTTCTTGTGGTCGGGTCTTCTTGTATCGGGTATTCTTCTTGTATCGGGTCTTCTTGTGGTCGGGTCTTCTTCTTGTGGTGGGGTCTTCTTCTTTCGGTCGGGTCTTCTTCTTGTGGTCGGGTCTTCTTCTTCTATCGGGTCTTCTTCTTGTGGCTGGGTCTTCTTCTTGTATCGGGTATTCTTCTTGTAACGGGTCTTCTTCTTGAGGTCGGGTCTTCTTCTTGTAACGGGTCTTCTTCTTGTGGTCGGGTCTTCTTCTTGTTGTGGGGTCTTCTTCTTGTGGTCGGGTCTTCTGCTTGTGGTCGGGTCTTCTTCTTGTATCGGATCTTCTTCTTGTGGTCGGGTCTTCTTCTTGTATCGGGTCTTCTTCTTGTGGTTGGGTCTTCTTCTTGTGGTCGGATCTCCTTCTTGTGGTCGGGTCTTCTTGTGGTCGGGTGTTCTTCTTGTATCGGGTCTTCTTCTTGTGGTCGGGTCTTCTTCTTGCATCGGGTCTTCTTCTCTTGGTCGGGTCTTCTTCTTATATAGGGTCTTCTTCTTGTGGTCGGGTCTTCTTCTTGTGGTCGGGTCTTCTTCTTGTATCGGGTCTTCTTCTTGTATCGGGTCTTCTTCTTGTGGTCGGGTCTTCTTCTTGTGGTCGAGATTTCTTCTTGTGGTCGGTTCTTCTTCTAGTATCGGGTCTTCTTCTTGTGGTCGGGTGTTCTTGTGGCTGGGTCTTCTTCTTGTATCGGGTATTCTTCTTGTAACGGGTCTTCTTCTTGTGGTCGGGTCTTCTTCTTGTAACGGGTCTTCTTCTTGTGGTCGGGTCTTCTTCTTGTGGGGTCTTCTTCTTGTGGTCGGGTCTTCTGCTTGTGGTCGGGTCTTCTTCTTGTATCGGATCTTCTTCTTGTGGTCGGGTCTTCTTCTTGTATCGGGTCTTCTTCTTGTGGTTGGGTCTTCTTCTTGTGGTCGGATCTCCTTCTTGTGGTCGGGTCTTCTTCTTGTGGTCGGGTCTTCTTCTTGTATCGGGTCTTCTTCTTGTGGTCGGGTCTTCTTCTTGCATCGGGTCTTCTTCTCTTGGTCGGGTCTTCTTCTTATATAGGGTCTTCTTCTTGTGGTCGGGTCTTCTTCTTGTGGTCGGGTCTTCTTCTTGTATCGGGTCTTCTTCTTGTATCGGGTCTTCTTCTTGTGGTCGGGTCTTCTTCTTTTGGTCGGGTCTTCTTCTTGTATTGGGTCTTCTTCTTGTATCGGGTGTACTTCTTGTGGTCGCGTCTTCTTGTATCGGGTCTTCTTGTGGTCAGGTCTTCTTCTTGTGGCCGGGTCTTCTTCTTGTGGTCGGTTCTTCTTCTTGTATCGGGTCTTCTTCTTGTGGTCGGGACTTCTTCTTGTGGTCGGATCTTCTTCTTGTGGTCGGGTCTTCTTCTTGTGGTCGGGTCTTTTTCTTGTATCGGGTCTTCTTCTTGTATCGGGTCTTCTTCTTGTGGTCGGGTCTTCTTCTTGTGGTCGGGTCTTCTACTAGTGGACGGGTCTTCTTCTTTTAAAGGGTTTTCTTCTTGTTTCGGGTCTTCTTCTTGTTTCGGGTCTTCTTCTTGTATCGGGTCTTCTTCTTGTATTGGGTCTTCTTCTTGTATCGGGTCTTCTTCTTGTTTCGGGTCTTCTTCTTGTATCGGGTCTTCTTCTTGTGGTCGGGTCTTCTTCTTGCATCGGGTCTTCTTCTTGTGGTCGGGTCTTCTTCTTGTGGTCGGGTCTTCTTGTTTCGGGTCTTCTTCTTGTGGTCGGGTCTTCTTCTTGTATTGGGTCTTCTTGTATCGGGTCTTCTTCTTGTGGTCGGGTCTTCTTCTTGTGGTCGGGTCTTCTTCTTGTGGTCGGGTCTTCTTGTATCGGGTCTTCTTCTTGTATCGGGTCTTCTTGTGGTCGGGTCTTCTTCTTGTGGTGGGGTCTTCTTCTTTCGGTCGGGTCTTCTTCTTGTGGTCGGGTCTTCTTCTTCTATCAGGTCTTCTTCTTGTGGCTGGGTCTTCTTCTTGTATCGGGTATTCTTCTTGTAACGGGTCTTCTTCTTGTGGTCGGGTCTTCTTCTTGTAACGGGTCTTCTTCTTGTGGTCGGGTCTTCTTCTTGTTGTGGGGTCTTCTTCTTGTGGTCGGGTCTTCTGCTTGTGGTCGGGTCTTCTTCTTGTATCGGATCTTCTTCTTGTGGTTGGGTCTTCTTCTTGTATCGGGTCTTCTTCTTGTGGTTGGGTCTTCTTCTTGTGGTCGGATCTCCTTCTTGTGGTCGGGTCTTCTTCTTGTGGTCGGGTCTTCTTCTTGTATCGGGTCTTCTTCTTGTGGTCGGGTCTTCTTCTTGCATCGGGTCTTCTTCTCTTGGTCGGGTCTTCTTCTTATATAGGGTCTTCTTCTTGTGGTCGGGTCTTCTTCTTGTGGTCGGGTCTTCTTCTTGTATCGGGTCTTCTTCTTGTATCGGGTCTTCTTCTTGTGGTCGGGTCTTCTTCTTGTGGTCGAGATTTCTTCTTGTGGTCGGTTCTTCTTCTAGTATCGTGTCTTCTTCTTGTGGTCGGGTCTTCTTGTGGTCGGGTCTTCTTCTTGTATCGGGTCTTCTTCTTGTATCGGGTCTTCTTCTTGTGGTCGGGTCTTCTTCTTGTGGTCGGGTCTTCTTCTTGTGGTCGGGTCTTCTTGTATCGGGTCTTCTTCTTGTATCGGGTCTTCTTGTGGTCGGGTCTTCTTCTTGTGGTGGGGTCTTCTTCTTTCGGTCGGGTCTTCTTCTTGTGGTCGGGTCTTCTTCTTCTATCAGGTCTTCTTCTTGTGGCTGGGTCTTCTTCTTGTATCGGGTATTCTTCTTGTAACGGGTCTTCTTCTTGTGGTCGGGTCTTCTTCTTGTAACGGGTCTTCTTCTTGTGGTCGGGTCTTCTTCTTGTTGTGGGGTCTTCTTCTTGTGGTCGGGTCTTCTGCTTGTGGTCGGGTCTTCTTCTTGTATCGGATCTTCTTCTTGTGGTTGGGTCTTCTTCTTGTATCGGGTCTTCTTCTTGTGGTTGGGTCTTCTTCTTGTGGTCGGATCTCCTTCTTGTGGTCGGGTCTTCTTCTTGTGGTCGGGTCTTCTTCTTGTATCGGGTCTTCTTCTTGTGGTCGGGTCTTCTTCTTGCATCGGGTCTTCTTCTCTTGGTCGGGTCTTCTTCTTATATAGGGTCTTCTTCTTGTGGTCGGGTCTTCTTCTTGTGGTCGGGTCTTCTTCTTGTATCGGGTCTTCTTCTTGTATCGGGTCTTCTTCTTGTGGTCGGGTCTTCTTCTTGTGGTCGAGATTTCTTCTTGTGGTCGGTTCTTCTTCTAGTATCGTGTCTTCTTCTTGTGGTCGGGTCTTCTTGTGGTCGGGTCTTCTTCTTGTATCGGGTCTTCTTCTTGTATCGGGTCTTCTTCTTGTGGTCGGGTCTTCTTCTTGTGGTCGGGTCTTCTTCTTGTATCGGGTCTTCATCTTGTGGTCGGGTCTTCTTCTTGTGGTGGGGTCTTCTTCTTGTTGTCGGGTCTTGTGGTCGCGTCTTCTTCTTGTATCGGGTCTTCTTCTTGTGGTTGGGTCTTCTTCTTGTATCGGGTTTTCTTCGTGTGGTCGGGTCTTCTTCTTGTGTTCGGGTATTCTTCTTGTTGTGGTGTCTTCTTCTTGCGGTCAGGTCTTCTGCTTGTGGTCGGGTCTTCTTCTTGTATCGGGTCTTCTTCTTGTGGTCGGGTCTTCTACTTGTGGTCGTGTCTTCTTCTTGTGGTCGGTTCTACTTCTTGTGGTCAGGTCTTCTACTTGGGGTCGGGCCTTCTTCTTGTGGTCGGGTCTTCTTCTTGTATCGGGTCTTCTTCTTGTTTCGGGTCTTCTTCTTGTATCGAGTCTTCCTCTTGTATAGGGTCTTCTTCTTTATCGGGTCTTCTTCTTGTGGTCGGGTCTTCTTATTGTGGTCGGGTCTTCATCTTCTATCGGGTCTTCTTCTTGTGGTTGGGTTTTCTACTTGTATCGGGTATTCTTCTTGTATCGGGTCTTCTTCTTTTGGTCGGGTCTTCTTCTTCTTGTGGGGTCTTCTTCTTGTGGTCGGGTCTTCTGCTTGTGGTCGGGTCTTCTTCTTGTATCGGATCTTCTTCTTGTGGTCGGGTCTTCTTCTTGTATCGGGTCTTCTTCTTGTGGTCGGGTCTCCTTCTTGTGGTCGGGTCTTCGTCTTGTGGTCGGGTCTTCTTCTTGTATCGGGTCTTCTTGTGGTCGAGTCTTCTTCTTGTATCGGGTCTTCTTCTTTTGGTCGGGTCTTCTTCTTGTATAGGGTCTTCTTCTTGTATCGGGTCTTCTTCTTGCGGTCGGTTCTTCTTCTTGTATCGGGTCTTCTTCTTGTATTGGGTCTTCTTCTTGTGGTCGGGTCTTCTTCTTGTATCGGGTCTTCTTCTTGTGGTCGGTTCTTCTTCTTGTGGTCGGGTTTTCTTCTTGTGGTCGGGTCTTCTTCTTGTATCGGGTCTTCTTCTTGTAACGGGTCTTCTTCTTGTGGTCGGGTCTTCTTCTTGTTGTGGGGTCTTCTTCTTGTGGTCGGGTCTTCTGCTTGTGGTCGGGTCTTCTTCTTGTATCGGATCTTCTTCTTGTGGTTGGGTCTTCTTCTTGTATCGGGTCTTCTTCTTGTGGTTGGGTCTTCTTCTTGTGGTCGGATCTCCTTCTTGTGGTCGGGTCTTCTTCTTGTGGTCGGGTCTTCTTCTTGTATCGGGTCTTCTTCTTGTGGTCGGGTCTTCTTCTTGCATCG
This sequence comes from Phyllobates terribilis, assembly GCF_046119375.1. Classification (NCBI taxonomy): domain Eukaryota; kingdom Metazoa; phylum Chordata; class Amphibia; order Anura; family Dendrobatidae; genus Phyllobates; species Phyllobates terribilis. Next base: position 481,205,302 of record NW_027362761.1, on the reverse strand, counting down.
GGTCTTCTTCTCTTGGTCGGGTCTTCTTCTTATATAGGGTCTTCTTCTTGTGGTCGGGTCTTCTTCTTGTGGTCGGGTCTTCTTCTTGTATCGGGTCTTCTTCTTGTATCGGGTCTTCTTCTTGTGGTCGGGTCTTCTTCTTGTGGTCGAGATTTCTTCTTGTGGTCGGTTCTTCTTCTAGTATCGTGTCTTCTTCTTGTGGTCGGGTCTTCTTGTGGTCGGGTCTTCTTCTTGTATCGGGTCTTCTTCTTGTATCGGGTCTTCTTCTTGTGGTCGGGTCTTCTTCTTGTGGTCGGGTCTTCTTCTTGTATCGGGTCTTCATCTTGTGGTCGGGTCTTCTTCTTGTGGTGGGGTCTTCTTCTTGTTGTCGGGTCTTGTGGTCGCGTCTTCTTCTTGTATCGGGTCTTCTTCTTGTGGTTGGGTCTTCTTCTTGTATCGGGTTTTCTTCGTGTGGTCGGGTCTTCTTCTTGTGTTCGGGTATTCTTCTTGTTGTGGTGTCTTCTTCTTGCGGTCAGGTCTTCTGCTTGTGGTCGGGTCTTCTTCTTGTATCGGGTCTACTTCTTGTGGTCGGGTCTTCTACTTGTGGTCGTGTCTTCTTCTTGTGGTCGGTTCTACTTCTTGTGGTCAGGTCTTCTACTTGGGGTCGGGCCTTCTTCTTGTGGTCGGGTCTTCTTCTTGTATCGGGTCTTCTTCTTGTTTCGGGTCTTCTTCTTGTATCGAGTCTTCCTCTTGTATAGGGTCTTCTTCTTTATCGGGTCTTCTTCTTGTGGTCGGGTCTTCTTCTTGTGGTCGGGTCTTCTTCTTGTATCGGGTCTTCTTCTTGTTTCGGGTCTTCTTCTTGTATGGGGTCTTCTTCTTGTGGTCGGGTCTTCTTCTTGTATCGGGTCTTCTTCTTGTGGTCGGGTCTTCTTCTTGTGGTCGGGTCTTCTTATTGTGGTCGGGTCTTCATCTTCTATAGGGTCTTCTTCTTGTGGTTGGGTTTTCTACTTGTATCGGGTATTCTTCTTGTATCGGGTCTTCTTCTTTTGGTCGGGTCTTCTTCTTCTTGTGGGGTCTTCTTCTTGTGGTCGGGTCTTCTGCTTGTGGTCGGGTCTTCTTCTTGTATCGGATCTTCTTCTTGTGGTCGGGTCTTCTTCTTGTATCGGGTCTTCTTCTTGTGGTCGGGTCTCCTTCTTGTGGTCGGGTCTTCGTCTTGTGGTCGGGTCTTCTTCTTGTATCGGGTCTTCTTGTGGTCGAGTCTTCTTCTTGTATCGGGTCTTCTTCTTTTGGTCGGGTCTTCTTCTTGTATAGGGTCTTCTTCTTGTATCGGGTCTTCTTCTTGCGGTCGGTTCTTCTTCTTGTATCGGGTCTTCTTCTTGTATTGGGTCTTCTTCTTGTGGTCGGGTCTTCTTCTTGTATCGGGTCTTCTTCTTGTGGTCGGTTCTTCTTCTTGTGGTCGGGTTTTCTTCTTGTGGTCGGGTCTTCTTCTTGTATCGGGTCTTCTTCTTGTATCGGGTCTTCTTCTTGTGGTCGGGTCTTCTTCTTGTGGTCGGGTCTTCTTCTTGTATCGGGTCTTCTTCATGTGGTTGGGTCTTCTTCTTGTGGTCAGGTCTTCTTCTTGTTTCGGGTCTTCTTCTTGTATCGGGTCTTCTACTTGTGGTCCGGTCTTCTTCTAGTGGTCGGGTCTTCTTCTTGTATCGGGTCTTTTTCTTGAGGTCGGGTCTTCTTCTTGTGGTGGGGTCTTCTTCTTGTGGTCGGGTCTTCTTCTTGTATCGGGTCTTCTTCTTGTATCGGTTCTTCCTCTTGTGGTCGGGTCTTCTTCTTGTGGTCGGGTCTTCTTCTTGTGGTCGGGTCTTCTTCTTGTATCAGGTCTTCTTCTTGTGGTCGGGTCTTCTTCTTGTGGTCGGGTCTTCTTCTTGTGGTCGGGTCTTCTTGTATCGGGTCTTCTTCTTGTATCGGGTCTTCTTGTGGTCGGGTCTACTTCTTGTGGTGGGGTCTTCTTCTTTCGGTCGGGTCTTCTTCTTGTGGTCGGGTCTTCTTCTTCTATCGGGTCTTCTTCTTGTGGCTGGGTCTTCTTCTTGTATCGGGTATTCTTCTTGTAACGGGTCTTCTTCTTGTGGTCGGGTCTTCTTCTTGTAACGGGTCTTCTTCTTGTGGTCGGGTCTTCTTCTTGTTGTGGGGTCTTCTTCTTGTGGTCGGGTCTTCTGCTTGTGGTCGAGTCTTCTTCTTGTATCGGATCTTCTTCTTGTGGTCGGGTCTTCTTCTTGTATCGGGTCTTCTTCTTGTATCGGGTCTTCTTCTTGTGGTCGGGTCTTCTTCTTGTGGTCGAGATTTCTTCTTGTCGTCGGTTCTTCTTCTAGTATCGGGTCTTCTTCTTGTGGTCGGGTCTTCTTTTGGTCGGGTCTTCTTCTTGTATCGGGTCTTCTTCTTGTATCGGGTCTTCTTCTTGTGGTCGGGTCTTCTTCTTGTGGTCGGGTCTTCTTCTTGTATCGGGTCTTTTTCTTGTGGTCGGGTCTTCTTCTTGTGGTGGGGTCTTCTTCTTGTGGTCGGGTCTTGTGGTCGCGTCTTCTTCTTGTATCGGGTCTTCTTCTTGTGGTTGGGTCTTCTTCTTGTATCGGGTTTTCTTCGTGTGGTCGGGTCTTCTTCTTGTGTTCGGGTATTCTTCTTGTTGTGGTGTCTTCTTCTTGCGGTCAGGTCTTCTGCTTGTGGTCGGGTCTTCTTCTTGTATCGGGTCTTCTTCTTGTGGTTGGGTCTTCTACTTGTGGTCGTGTCTTCTTCTTGTGGTCGGTTCTACTTCTTGTGGTCAGGTCTTCTACTTGGGGTCGGGTCTTCTTCTTGTGGTTGGGTCTTCTTCTTGTATCGGGTCTTCTTCTTGTTTCGGGTCTTCTTCTTGTATCGAGTCTTCCTCTTTTATCGGGTCTTCTTCTTTATCGGGTCTTCTTCTTGTGGTCGGGTCTTCTTCTTGTGGTCGGGTCTTCTTCTTGTGGTCGGGTCTTCTTCTTCTATCGGGTCTTCTTCTTGTGGCTGGGTCATCTTCTTGTATCGGGTATTCTTCTTGTAATGGGTCTTCTTCTTGTGGTCGGGTCTTCTTCTTGTAACGGGTCTTCTTCTTGTTGTGGGGTCTTCTTCTTGTTGTGGGGTCTTCTTCTTGTGGTCGGGTCTTCTGCTTGTGGTCGAGTCTTCTTCTTGTATCGGATCTTCTTCTTGTGGTCGGGTCTTCTTCTTGTATCGGGTCTTCTTCTTGTGGTTGGGTCTTCTTCTTGTGGTCGGATCTCCTTCTTGTGGTCGGGTCTTCTTCTTGTGGTCGGGTCTTCTTCTTGTATCGGGTCTTCTTCTTGTGGTCGGGTCTTCTTCTTGCATCGGGTCTTCTTCTCTTGGTCGGGTCTTCTTCTTATATAGGGTCTTCTTCTTGTGGTCGGGTCTTCTTCTTGTATCGGGTCTTCTTCTTGTATCGGGTCTTCTTCTTGTGGTCGGGTCTTCTTCTTGTGGTCGAGATTTCTTCTTGTCATCGGTTCTTCTTCTAGTATCGGGTCTTCTTCTTGTGGTCGGGTCTTCTTGTGGTCGGGTCTTCTTCTTGTATCGGGTCTTCTTCTTGTATCGGGTCTTCTTCTTGTGGTCGGGTCTTCTTCTTGTGGTCGGGTCTTCTTCTTGTATCGGGTCTTCTTCTTGTGGTCGGGTCTTCTTCTTGTGGTGGGGTCTTCTTCTTGTGGTCGGGTCTTGTGGTCGCGTCTTCTTCTTGTATTGGGTCTTCTTCTTGTGGTTGGGTCTTCTTCTTGTATCGGGTTTTCTTCGTGTGGTCGGGTCTTCTTCTTGTGTTCGGGTATTCTTCTTGTTGTGGTGTCTTCTTCTTGCGGTCAGGTCTTCTGCTTGTGGTCGGGTCTTCTTCTTGTATCGGGTCTTCTTCTTGTGGTCGGGTCTTCTACTTGTGGTCGTGTCTTCTTCTTGTGGTCGGTTCTACTTCTTGTGGTCAGGTCTTCTACTTGGGGTCGGGTCTTCTTCTTGTGGTCGGGTCTTCTTCTTGTATCGGGTCTTCTTCTTGTTTCGGGTCTTCTTCTTGTATCGAGTCTTCCTCTTGTATCGGGTCTTCTTCTTTATCGGGTCTTCTTCTTGTGGTCGGGTCTTCTTGTGGTCGGGTCTTCTTCTTGTGGTCGGGTCTTCTACTAGTGGTCGGGTCTTCTTCTTGTATCGGGTCTTCTTCTTGTTTCGGGTCTTCTTCTTGTGGTCGGGTATTCTTCTTGTATCGGGTCTTCTTCTTGTGGTCGGGTCTTCTTCTTGTGGTCGGGTCTTCTTATTGTGGTCGGGTCTTCATCTTCTATCGGGTCTTCTTCTTGTGGTTGGGTTTTCTACTTGTATCGGGTATTCTTCTTGTATCGGGTCTTCTTCTTTTGGTTGGGTCTTCTTGTTGTGGGGTCTTCTTGTGGTCGAGTCTTCTGCTTGTGGTCGGGTCTTCTTCTTGTATCGGATCTTCTTCTTGTGGTCGGGTCTTCTTCTTGTATCGGGTCTTCTTCTTGTGGTCGGGTCTCCTTCTTGTGGTCGGGTCTTCTTCTTGTGGTCGGGTCTTCTTCTTGTATCGGGTCTTCTTGAGGTCGAGTCTTCTTCTTGTATCGGGTCTTCTTCTTTTGGTCGGGTCTTCTTCTTGTATAGGGTCTTCTTCTTGTATCGGGTCTTCTTCTTGTGGTCGGTTCTTCTTCTTGTATCGGGTCTTCTTCTTGTATTGGGTCTTCTTCTTGTGGTCGGGTCTTCTTCTTGTATCGGGTCTTCTTCTTGTGGTCGGTTCTTCTTCTTGTGGTCGGGTTTTCTTCTTGTGGTCGGGTCTTCTTCTTGTATCGGGTCTTCTTCTTGTATCGGGTCTTCTTCTTGTGGTCGGGTCTTCTTCTTGTGGTCGGGTCTTCTTCTTGTATCGGGTCTTCTTCATGTGGTTGGGTCTTCTTCTTGGGGTGAGGTCTTCTTCTTGTTTCGGGTCTTCTTCTTGTATCGGGTCTTCTTCTTGTGGTCGGGTCTTCTTCTAGTGGTCGGGTCTTCTTCTTGTATCGGGTCTTTTTCTTGAGGTCGGGTCTTCTTCTTGTGGTGGGGTCTTCTTCTTGTGGTCGGGTCTTCTTCTTGTATCGGGTCTTCTTCTTGTATCGGTTCTTCCTCTTGTGGTCGGGTCTTCTTCTTGTGGTCGGGTCTTCTACTTGTGGTCGGGTCTTCTTCTTGTATCAGGTCTTCTTCTTGTGGTCGGGTCTTCTTTTAGTGGTCGGGTCTTCTTCTTGTTTCGGGTCTTCTTCTTGTATCGGGTCTTCTTCTTTTGGTCGGGTATTCTTCTAGTGGTCGGGTCTTCTTCTTGTATCGGGTCTTCTTCTTGTATCGGTTCTTCTTGTGGTCATGTCTTCTTCTTGTATCGGGTCTTCTTCATGTGGTCGGGTCTTCTTCTTGTGGTGGGGTCTCCTTCTTGTGGTCGGGTCTTCTTCTTGTGGTCGGGTCTTCTTCTTGTATCGGGTCTTCTTCTTGTGGTTGCGTCTTCTTCTTGTATCGGGTCTTCTTCTTTTGGTCGGGTCTTCTTCTTGTATATGGTCTTCTTCTTGTATCGGGTCTTCTTCTTGTGGTCGGGTCTTATTCTTGTATCGGGTCTTCTTCTTGTATCGGGTCTTCTTCTTGTGGTCGGGTCTTCTTCTTGTGGTCGGGTTTTCTTCTTGTGGTCGGATCTTCTTCTTGTATCGGGTCTTCTTCTTGCGGTCGGGTCTTCTTCTTGTGGTCCGGTCTTCTTCTTATGGTTGGGTCTTCTTCTTGTATCGGTTCTTCTTCTTGTATCGGGTCTTCTTCTTGTGGTCGGGTCTTCTTTTTGTATCGGGTCTTCTTCATGTGGTCGGGTCTTCTTCTTGTGGTCGGGTCTTCTTCTTGTTTCGGGTCTTCTTCTTCTATCGGGTCTTCTTCTTGTGGTCGGGTCTTCTTCTAGTGGTCGGGTCTTCTTCTAGTATCGGGTCTTCTTCTTGTGGTTGAGTCTTCTTCTTGTGGTGGGGTCTTCTTCTTGTGGTCGGGTCTTCTTCTTGTGGTCGCGTCTTCTTCTTGTATCGGGTCTTCTTCTTGTGGTTGGGTCTTCTTGTATCGGGTTTTCTTCTTGTGGTCGGGTCTACTTCTTGTGGTCGGGTCTTCTATTAGTGGACGGGTCTTCTTCTTGTATCGGGTCTTCTTGTATCGGTTCTTCTTGTTTCGGGTCTTCTTCTTGTTTCGGGTCTTCTTCTTGTATCGGGTCGTCTTCTTGTGGTCGGGTCTTCTTCTTGTATCTGGTCTTCTTCTTGTATCGGGTCTTCTTCTTGTGGTCGGGTCTTCTTCTTGTGGTCGGGTCTTCTTCCTGTATCGGGTCTTCTTCTTGTGGTTGGGTCTTCTTCTTGTATCGGGTCTTCTTCTTGTGGTCGGGTCTTCTTCTTGTGGTCGGGTCTTCTTCTTGTATCGGGTCTTCTTCTTGTATCGGGTCTTCTTCTTGTGGTCGGGTCTTCTTCTTTTGGTCGGGTCTTCTTCTTGTATCGGGTCTTCTTCTTGTATCCGGTCTACTTCTTGTGGTCGGGTCTTCTTGTATCGGGTCTTCTTGTGGTCAGGTCTTCTTCTTGTGGCCGGGTCTTCTTCTTGTGGCCGGGTCTTCTTCTTGTGGTCGGTTCTTCTTCTTGTATCGGGTCTTCTTCTTGTGGTCGGGACTTCTTCTTGTGGTCGGATCTTCTTCTTGTATCTCTTCTTCTTGTGGTCGGGTCTTCTTCTTGTATCGGGTCTTCTTCTTGTATCTCTTCTTCTTGTGGTCGGGTCTTCTTCCTGTGGTCGGGACTTCTTCTAGTGGTCAGGTATTCTTCTTGTATCGGGTCTTCTTCTTGTATCGGGTCTTCTTCTTGTTATGGGTCTTCTTCTTGTTTCGGGTCTTCCTCTTGTATCGGGTCTTCTTCTTGTGGTCGGGTCTTCTTCTTGTATCGGGTCTTCTTCTTGTATCGGGTCTTCTTCTTGTGGTCGGGTCTTCTTCTTGTGGTCGGGTCTTCTTCTTGTATCGGGTCTTCTTCTTGTGGTCGGGTCTTCTTCTTGTGGTCGGGTCTTCTTCTTGTAGTCGGGTCTTCTTCTTGTATCGGGTCTTCTTCTTGTGGTCGGGTCTTCTTCTTGTATCGGGTCTTCTTCTTTTGGTCGGATCTTCTTCTTGTATAGAGTCTTCTTCTTGTATCGGGTCTTCTTCTTGTGGTCGGGTCTTCTTGTATCGGGTCTTCTTCTTGTATCGGGTCTTCTTCTTCTGGTCGGATCTTCTTGTGGTCGGGTTTTCTTCTTGTGGTCGGTTCTTCTTCTAGTATCGGGTCTTCTTCTTGTGGTCGGGTCTTCTTCTTGTGGTCCGGTCTTCTTCTTGTGGTCGGGTCTTCTTTTTGTATCGGGTCTTTTTCTTGAATCGGGTCTTCTTCTTGTGGTCGGGTCTTCTTCTTGTATCGGGTCTTCTTCTTGAATCGGGTCTTCTTCTTGTGGTCGGGTCTTCTTCTTGTATCGGGTCTTCTTCTTTTGGTCGGATCTTCTTCTTGTATAGAGTCTTCTTCTTGTATCGGGTCTTCTTCTTGTGGTCGGGTCTTCTTCTTGTATCGGGTCTTCTTCTTGTATCAGGTCTTCTTCTTCTGGTCGGATCTTCTTCTTGTGGTCGGGTTTTCTTCTTGTGGTCGGTTCTTTTTCTAGTATCGGGTCTTCTTCTTGTGGTCGTGTCTTCTTCTTGTGGTCCGGTCTTCTTCTTGTGGTCGGGTCTTCTTTTTGTATCGGGTCTTCTTCTTGAATCGGGTCTTCTTCTTGTGGTCGGGTCTTCTTCTTGTGGTCGGGTCTTCTTCTTGTGGTCGGGTCTTCTTCTTGTATCGGGTCTTCTTCTTGTATCGGGTCTTCTTCTTGTGGTCGGGTCTTCTTCTTTTGGTCGGGTCTTCTTCTTGTATCGGGTCTTCTTCTTGTATCCGGTCTACTTCTTGTGGTCAGGTCTTCTTGTATCGGGTCTTCTTGTGGTCAGGTCTTCTTCTTGTGGCCGGGTCTTCTTCTTGTGGCCGGGTCTTCTTCTTGTGGTCGGTTCTTCTTCTTGTATCGGGTCTTCTTCTTGTGGTCGGGACTTCTTCTTGTGGTCGGATCTTCTTCTTGTGGTCGGGTCTTCTTCTTGTGGTCGGGTCTTTTTCTTGTATCGGGTCTTCTTCTTGTATCGGGTCTTCTTCTTGTGGTCGGGTCTTCTTCTTGTATCGGGTGTTCTTCTTGTATCGGGTCTTCTTCTTGTGGTCGGGTCTTCTTCTTGTGGTCGGGTCTTCTTCTTGTATCGGGTCTTCTTCTTGTATCTCTTCTTCTTGTGGTCGGGTCTTCTTCCTGTGGTCGGGACTTCTTCTAGTGGTCAGGTATTCTTCTTGTATCGGGTCTTCTTCTTGTATCGGGTCTTCTTCTTGTTACGGGTCTTCTTCTTGTATCGGGTCTTCTTCTTGTTACGGGTCTTCTTCTTGTGGTCGGGTCTTCTTCCTGTGGTCGGGTCTTCTACTAGTGGACGGGTCTTCTTCTTGTATCGGGTCTTCTTCTTGTATCGGGTCTTCTTCTTGGTTTGGGTCTTCTTCTTGTTTTGGGTCTTCTTCTTGTATCGGGTCTTCTTCTTGTGGTCGGTTCTTCTTCTTGTATCTGGTCTTCTTCTTGTATCGGGTATTCTTGTGGTGGGGTCTTCTTCTTGTATCGGGTCTTCTTGTGGTCGGGTCTTCTTCTTGTATCGGGTCTTATTCTTGTGGTCGGGTCTTCTTCTTGTTGTGGGGTCTTCTTCTTGTGGTCGGGTCTTCTGCTTGTGGTCGGGTCTTCTTCTTGTATCGGGTCTTCTTCTTGTGGTCGGGTCTTCTTCTTTATCGGGTCTTCTTCTTGTATTGGGTCTTCTTCTTGTGGTCGGGTCTTCTTGTGGTCTGGTCTTCTTCTTGTATCGGGTCTTCTTCTTGTGGTTGGGTCTTGTTCTTGTATCGGGTCTTCTTCTTTTGGTCGGGTCTTCTTCTTGTATCGGGTCTTCTTCTTGTATCGGGACTTCTTGTGTTTGGGTCTTCTTCTTGTATCGGGTCTTCTTCTTGTATCGGGTCTTCTTCTTGTATCGGGACTTCTTGTGTTTGGGTCTTCTTCTTGTATCGGGTCTTCTTCTTGTATCGGGTCTTCTTCTTGTGGTCAGGTCTTCTTCTTGTGGTCGGGTCTTCTTCTTGTGGTCGGTTCTTCTTCTTGTATCGGGTCTTCTTCTTGTGGTCGGGACTTCTTCTTGTGGTCGGGTCTTCTTCTTGTGGTCGGGTCTTCTTCTTGAGGTTGGGTCTTCTTCTTGTATCGGGTCTTCTTGTATCGGGTCTTCTTCTTGTGGTCGGGTCTTCTCCTTGTATCGGGTCTTCTTCTTGTGTTCGGGTCTTCTTCTTGTGGTCGGGTCTTCTTCTTGTATCGGGTCTTCTTCTTGTATCGGTTCTTCTTGTGGTCGGGTCTTCTTCCTGTGGTCGGGACTACTTCCAGTGGTCAGGTATTCTTCTTGTATCGGGTCTTCTTCTTGTTTTGGGTCTTCTTCTTGTTTCGGGTCTTCTTCTTGTTTCGGGTCTTCCTCTTGTATAGGGTCTTCTTCTTGTGGTCGGGTCTTCTTCTTGTATCGGGTCTTCTTCTTGTATCGGGTCGTCTTCTTGTGGTCGGGTCTTCTTCTTGTATCTGGTCTTCTTCTTGTATCGGGTCTTCTTCTTGTGGTCGGGTCTTCTTCTTGTGGTCGGGTCTTCTTCCTGTATCGGTTCTTCTTCTTGTGGTTGGGTCTTCTTCTTGTATCGGGTCTTCTTCTTGTGGTCGGGTCTTCTTCTTGTGGTCGGGTCTTCTTCTTGTATCGGGTCTTCTTCTTGTGGTCGGGACTTCTTCTTATGGTCGGATCTTCTTCTTGTGGTCGGGTCTTCTTCTTGTGGTCGGGTCTTTTTCTTGTATCGGGTCTTCTTGTATCGGGTCTTCTTCTTGTGGTCGGGTCTTCTTCTTGTATCGGGTGTTCTTCTTGTATCGGGTCTTCTTCTTGTGGTCGGGTCTTCTTCTTGTGGTCGGGTCTTCTTCTTGTATCGGGTCTTCTTCTTGTATCTCTTCTTCTTGTATCGGGTCTTCTTCTTGTGGTCGGGTCTTCTTCTAGTGGTCAGGTATTCTTCTTGTATCGGGTCTTCTTCTTGTATCGGGTCTTCTTCTTGTATCGGGTCTTCTTCTTGTTACGGGTCTTCTTCTTGTTTCGGGTCTTCCTCTTGTATCGGGTCTTCTTCTTGTGGTCGGGTCTTCTTCTTGTATCGGGTCTTCTTCTTGTATCGGGTCTTCTTCTTGTGGTCGGGTTTTCTTCTTGTGGTCGGGTCTTCTTCTTGTATCGGGTCTTCTTGTGGTCGGGTCTTCTTCTTGTGGTCGGGTCTTCTTCTTGTAGTCGGGTCTTCTTCTTGTATCGGGTCTTCTTCTTGTGGTCGGGTTTTCTTATTGTATCGGGTCTTCTTCTTTTGGTCGGATCTTCTTCTTGTATTGAGTCTTCTTCTTGTATCGGGTCTTCTTCTTGTGGTCAGGTCTTCTTCTTGTATCGGGTCTTCTTCTTGTATCGGGTCTTCTTCTTGTGGTCGGGTCTTCTTCTTTTGGTCGGGTCTTCTTCTTGTATCGGGTCTTCTTCTTGTATCCGGTCTACTTCTTGTGGTCGGGTCTTCTTGTATCGGGTCTTCTTGTGGTCAGGTCTTCTTCTTGTGGCCGGGTCTTCTTCTTGTGGCCGGGTCTTCTTCTTGTGGTCGGTTCTTCTTCTTGTATCGGGTCTTCTTCTTGTGGTCGGGACTTCTTCTTGTGGTCGGATCTTCTTCTTGTGGTCGGGTCTTCTTCTTGTGGTCGGGTCTTTTTCTTGTATCGGGTCTTCTTCTTGTATCGGGTCTTCTTCTTGTGGTCGGGTCTTCTTCTTGTATCGGGTGTTCTTCTTGTATCGGGTCTTCTTCTTGTGGTCGGGTCTTCTTCTTGTGGTCGGGTCTTCTTCTTGTATCGGGTCTTCTTCTTGTATCTCTTCTTCTTGTGGTCGGGTCTTCTTCCTGTGGTCGGGACTTCTTCTAGTGGTCAGGTATTCTTCTTGTATCGGGTCTTCTTCTTGTATCGGGTCTTCTTCTTGTTACGGGTCTTCTTCTTGTTTCGGGTCTTCCTCTTGTATCGGGTCTTCTTCTTGTGGTCGGGTCTTCTTCTTGTATCGGGTCTTCTTCTTGTATCGGGTCTTCTTCTTGTGGTCGGGTCTTCTTCTTGTGGTCGGGTCTTCTTCTTGTATCGGGTCTTCTTCTTGTGGTCGTCTCTTCTTCTTGTGGTCGGGTCTTCTTCTTGTAGTCGGGTCTTCTTCTTGTATCGGGTCTTCTTCTTGTGGTCGGGTCTTCTTCTTGTATCGGGTCTTCTTCTTTTAGTCGGATCTTCTTCTTGTATAGAGTCTTCTTCTTGTATCGGGTCTTCTTCTTGTGGTCGGGTCTTCTTCTTGTATCGGGTCTTCTTCTTCTGGTCGGATCTTCTTGTGGTCGGGTTTTCTTCTTGTGGTCGGTTCTTCTTCTAGTATCGGGTCTTCTTCTTGTGGTCGGGTCTTCTTCTTGTGGTCGGGTCTTCTTTTTGTATCGGGTCTTCTTCTTGAATCGGGTCTTCTTCTTGTGGTCGGGTCTTCTTCTTGTATCGGGTCTTCTTCTTGAATCGGGTCTTCTTCTTGTGGTCGGGTCTTCTTCTTGTGGTCGGGTCTTCTTCCTGTATCGGTTCTTCTTCTTGTGGTTGGGTCTTCTTCTTGTATCGGGTCTTCTTCTTGTGGTCGGGTCTTCTTCTTGTGGTCGGGTCTTCTTCTTGTATCGGGTCTTCTTCTTGTGGTCGGGACTTCTTCTTATGGTCGGATCTTCTTCTTGTGGTCGGGTCTTCTTCTTGTGGTCGGGTCTTTTTCTTGTATCGGGTCTTCTTGTATCGGGTCTTCTTCTTGTGGTCGGGTCTTCTTCTTGTATCGGGTGTTCTTCTTGTATCGGGTCTTCTTCTTGTGGTCGGGTCTTCTTCTTGTGGTCGGGTCTTCTTCTTGTATCGGGTCTTCTTCTTGTATCTCTTCTTCTTGTATCGGGTCTTCTTCTTGTGGTCGGGTCTTCTTCTAGTGGTCAGGTATTCTTCTTGTATCGGGTCTTCTTCTTGTATCGGGTCTTCTTCTTGTATCGGGTCTTCTTCTTGTTACGGGTCTTCTTCTTGTTTCGGGTCTTCCTCTTGTATCGGGTCTTCTTCTTGTGGTCGGGTCTTCTTCTTGTATCGGGTCTTCTTCTTGTATCGGGTCTTCTTCTTGTGGTCGGGTTTTCTTCTTGTGGTCGGGTCTTCTTCTTGTATCGGGTCTTCTTGTGGTCGGGTCTTCTTCTTGTGGTCGGGTCTTCTTCTTGTAGTCGGGTCTTCTTCTTGTATCGGGTCTTCTTCTTGTGGTCGGGTTTTCTTATTGTATCGGGTCTTCTTCTTTTGGTCGGATCTTCTTCTTGTATTGAGTCTTCTTCTTGTATCGGGTCTTCTTCTTGTGGTCAGGTCTTCTTCTTGTATCGGGTCTTCTTCTTGTATCGGGTCTTCTTCTTGTGGTCGGGTCTTCTTCTTTTGGTCGGGTCTTCTTCTTGTATCGGGTCTTCTTCTTGTATCCGGTCTACTTCTTGTGGTCGGGTCTTCTTGTATCGGGTCTTCTTGTGGTCAGGTCTTCTTCTTGTGGCCGGGTCTTCTTCTTGTGGCCGGGTCTTCTTCTTGTGGTCGGTTCTTCTTCTTGTATCGGGTCTTCTTCTTGTGGTCGGGACTTCTTCTTGTGGTCGGATCTTCTTCTTGTGGTCGGGTCTTCTTCTTGTGGTCGGGTCTTTTTCTTGTATCGGGTCTTCTTCTTGTATCGGGTCTTCTTCTTGTGGTCGGGTCTTCTTCTTGTATCGGGTGTTCTTCTTGTATCGGGTCTTCTTCTTGTGGTCGGGTCTTCTTCTTGTGGTCGGGTCTTCTTCTTGTATCGGGTCTTCTTCTTGTATCTCTTCTTCTTGTGGTCGGGTCTTCTTCCTGTGGTCGGGACTTCTTCTAGTGGTCAGGTATTCTTCTTGTATCGGGTCTTCTTCTTGTATCGGGTCTTCTTCTTGTTACGGGTCTTCTTCTTGTTTCGGGTCTTCCTCTTGTATCGGGTCTTCTTCTTGTGGTCGGGTCTTCTTCTTGTATCGGGTCTTCTTCTTGTATCGGGTCTTCTTCTTGTGGTCGGGTCTTCTTCTTGTGGTCGGGTCTTCTTCTTGTATCGGGTCTTCTTCTTGTGGTCGTCTCTTCTTCTTGTGGTCGGGTCTTCTTCTTGTAGTCGGGTCTTCTTCTTGTATCGGGTCTTCTTCTTGTGGTCGGGTCTTCTTCTTGTATCGGGTCTTCTTCTTTTGGTCGGATCTTCTTCTTGTATAGAGTCTTCTTCTTGTATCGGGTCTTCTTCTTGTGGTCGGGTCTTCTTCTTGTATCGGGTCTTCTTCTTCTGGTCGGATCTTCTTGTGGTCGGGTTTTCTTCTTGTGGTCGGTTCTTCTTCTAGTATCGGGTCTTCTTCTTGTGGTCGGGTCTTCTTCTTGTGGTCGGGTCTTCTTTTTGTATCGGGTCTTCTTCTTGAATCGGGTCTTCTTCTTGTGGTCGGGTCTTCTTCTTGTATCGGGTCTTCTTCTTGAATCGGGTCTTCTTCTTGTGGTCGGGTCTTCTTCTTGTATCGGGTCTTCTTCTTTTGGTCGGATCTTCTTCTTGTATAGAGTCTTCTTCTTGTATCGGGTCTTCTTCTTGTGGTCGGGTCTTCTTCTTGTATCGGGTCTTCTTCTTGTATCAGGTCTTCTTCTTCTGGTCGGATCTTCTTCTTGTGGTCGGGTTTTCTTCTTGTGGTCGGTTCTTTTTCTAGTATCGGGTCTTCTTCTTGTGGTCGGGTCTTCTTCTTGTGGTCCGGTCTTCTTCTTGTGGTCGGGTCTTCTTTTTGTATCGGGTCTTCTTCTTGAATCGGGTCTTCTTCTTGTGGTCGGGTCTTCTTCTTGTATCGGGTCTTCTTCACGTGGTCGGGTCTTCTTCTTGTGGTCGGGTCATCTTCTTGTTTCGGGTCTTCTTCTTGTATCGGGTCTTCTTCTTGTGGTCGGGTCTTCTTCTAGTGGTCGGGTCTTCTTCTTGTATAGGGTCTTCTTCTTGTGGTCGGGTCTTCTTCTTGTGGTGGGGTTTTCTTCTTGTGGACGGGTCTTCTTCTTGTGGTCGCGTCTTCTCTTGTATCGGGTCTCCTTCTTGTGGTTGGGTCTTCTACTTGTATCGGGTTTTCTTCTTGTGGTCGGGTCTTCTTCTTGTGGTCGGGTCTTCTACTAGTGGACGGGTCTTCTTCTTGTATCGGGTCTTCTTCTTGTATCGGGTCTTCTTCTTGGTTTGGGTCTTCTTCTTGTTTTGGGTCTTCTTCTTGTATCGGGTCTTCTTCTTGTGGTCGGTTCTTCTTCTTGTATCTGGTCTTCTTCTTGTATCGGGTATTCTTGTGGTGGGGTCTTCTTCTTGTATCGGGTCTTCTTGTGGTCGGGTCTTCTTCTTGTATCGGGTCTTATTCTTGTGGTCGGGTCTTCTTCTTGTTGTGGGGTCTTCTTCTTGTGGTCGGGTCTTCTGCTTGTGGTCGGGTCTTCTTCTTGTATCGGGTCTTCTTCTTGTGGTCGGGTCTTCTTCTTTATCGGGTCTTCTTCTTGTATTGGGTCTTCTTCTTGTGGTCGGGTCTACTTGTGGTCTGGTCTTCTTCTTGTATCGGGTCTTCTTCTTGTGGTTGGGTCTTGTTCTTGTATCTGGTCTTCTTCTTTTGGTCGGGTCTTCTTCTTGTATCGGGTCTTCTTCTTGTATCGGGACTTCTTGTGTTTGGGTCTTCTTCTTGTATCGGGTCTTCTTCTTGTATCGGGTCTTCTTCTTGTATCGGGACTTCTTGTGTTTGGGTCTTCTTCTTGTATCGGGTCTTCTTCTTGTATCGGGTCTTCTTCTTGTGGTCAGGTCTTCTTCTTGTGGTCGGGTCTTTTTCTTGTGGTCGGTTCTTCTTCTTGTATCGGGTCTTCTTCTTGTGGTCGGGACTTCTTCTTGTGGTCGGGTCTTCTTCTTGTGGTCGGGTCTTCTTCTTGAGGTTGGGTCTTCTTCTTGTATCGGGTCTTCTTCTTGTATCGGGTCTTCTTCTTGTGGTCGGGTCTTCTCCTTGTATCGGGTCTTCTTCTTGTGGTCGGGTCTTCTTCTTGTGGTCGGGTCTTCTTCTTGTATCGGGTCTTCTTCTTGTATCGGTTCTTCTTGTGGTCGGGTCTTCTTCCTGTGGTCGGGACTTCTTCCAGTGGTCAGGTATTCTTCTTGTATCGGGTCTTCTTCTTGTTTTGGGTCTTCTTCTTGTTTCGGGTCTTCTTCTTGTTTCGGGTCTTCCTCTTGTATAGGGTCTTCTTCTTGTGGTCGGGTCTTCTTCTTGTATCGGGTCTTCTTCTTGTATCGGGTCGTCTTCTTGTGGTCGGGTCTTCTTCTTGTATCTGGTCTTCTTCTTGTATCGGGTCTTCTTCTTGTGGTCGGGTCTTCTTCTTGTGGTCGGGTCTTCTTCCTGTATCGGTTCTTCTTCTTGTGGTTGGGTCTTCTTCTTGTATCGGGTCTTCTTCTTGTGGTCGGGTCTTCTTCTTGTGGTCGGGTCTTCTTCTTGTATTGGGTCTTCTTCTTGTGGTCGGGACTTCTTCTTGTGGTCGGATCTTCTTCTTGTGGTCGGGTCTTCTTCTTGTGGTCGGGTCTTTTTCTTGTATCGGGTCTTCTTGTATCGGGTCTTCTTCTTGTGGTCGGGTCTTCTTCTTGTATCGGGTGTTCTTCTTGTATCGGGTCTTCTTCTTGTGGTCGGGTCTTCTTCTTGTGGTCGGGTCTTCTTCTTGTATCGGGTCTTCTTCTTGTATCTCTTCTCCTTGTATCGGGTCTTCTTCTTGTGGTCGGGTCTTCTTCTAGTGGTCAGGTATTCTTCTTGTATCGGGTCTTCTTCTTGTATCGGGTCTTCTTCTTGTATCGGGTCTTCTTCTTGTTACGGGTCTTCTTCTTGTTTCGGGTCTTCCTCTTGTATCGGGTCTTCTTCTTGTGGTCGGGTCTTCTTCTTGTATCGGGTCTTCTTGTATCGGGTCTTCTTCTTGTGGTCGGGTCTTCTTCTTGTGGTCGGGTCTTCTTCTTGTATCGGGTCTTCATGTGGTCGGGTCTTCTTCTTGTGGTCGGGTCTTCTTCTTGTAGTCGGGTCTTCTTCTTGTATCGGGTCTTCTTCTTGTATCGGGTCTTCTTCTTGTGGTCGGGACTTCTTCTTGTGGTCGGATCTTCTTCTTGTGGTCGGGTCTTCTTCTTGTGGTCGGGTCTTTTTCTTGTATCGGGTCTTCTTGTATCGGGTCTTCTTCTTGTGGTCGGGTCTTCTTCTTGTATCGGGTGTTCTTCTTGTATCGGGTCTTCTTCTTGTGGTCGGGTCTTCTTCTTGTGGTCGGGTCTTCTTCTTGTATCGGGTCTTCTTCTTGTATCTCTTCTTCTTGTATCGGGTCTTCTTCTTGTGGTCGGGTCTTCTTCTAGTGGTCAGGTATTCTTCTTGTATCGGGTCTTCTTCTTGTATCGGGTCTTCTTCTTGTATCGGGTCTTCTTCTTGTTACGGGTCTTCTTCTTGTTTCGGGTCTTCCTCTTGTATCGGGTCTTCTTCTTGTGGTCGGGTCTTCTTCTTGTATCGGGTCTTCTTCTTGTATCAGGTCTTCTTCTTGTGGTCGGGTCTTCTTCTTGTGGTCGGGTCTTCTTCTTGTATCGGTTCTTCTTCTTGTGGTCGGGTCTTCTTCTTGTGGTCGGGTCTTCTTCTTGTAGTCGGGTCTTCTTCTTGTATCGGGTCTTCTTCTTGTGGTCGGGTTTTCTTATTGTATCGGGTCTTCTTCTTTTGGTCGGATCTTCTTCTTGTATTGAGTCTTCTTCTTGTATCGGGTCTTCTTCTTGTGGTCAGGTCTTCTTCTTGTATCGGGTCTTCTTCTTGTATCGGGTCTTCTTCTTGTGGTCGGGTCTTCTTCTTGTGGTCGGGTCTTCTTCTTGTACCGGGTCTTCTTCTTGTGGTCGGGTCTTCTTCTTGTGGTCGGGTCTTGTGGTCGCGTCTTCTTCTTGTATCGGGTCTTCTTCTTGTGGTTGGGTCTTCTTCTTGTATCGGGTTTTCTTCGTGTGGTCGGGTCTTCTTCTTGTGTTCGGGTATTCTTCTTGTTGTGGTGTCTTCTTCTTGCGGTCAGGTCTTATGCTTGTGGTCAGGTCTTCTTCTTGTATCGGGTCTTCTTCTTGTGGTCGGGTCTTCTACTTGTGGTCGTGTCTTCTTCTTGTGGTCGGTTCTACTTCTTGTGGTCAGGTCTTCTACTTGGGGTCGGGTCTTCTTCTTGTGGTCGGGTCTTCTTCTTGTATCGGGTCTTCTTCTTGTTTCGGGTCTTCTTCTTGTATCGAGTCTTCCTCTTGTATCGGGTCTTCTTCTTTATCGGGTCTTCTTCTTGTGGTCGGGTCTTCTTCTTGTATCGGGTCTTCTTCTTGTGGTCGGGTCTTCTTCTTGTGGTCGGGTCTTCTTATTTTGTTCGGGTCTTCATCTTCTATCGGGTCTTCTTCTTGTGGTTGGGTTTTCAACTTGTATCGGGTATTCTTCTTGTATCGGGTCTTCTTCTTTTGGTCGGGTCTTCTTCTTGTTGTGGGGTCTTCTTCTTGTGGTCGGGTCTTCTGCTTGTGGTCGGGTCTTCTTCTTGTATCAGATCTTCTTCTTGTGGTCGGGTCTTCTTCTTGTATCGGGTCTTCTTCTTGTGGTCGGGTCTCCTTCTTGTGGTCGGGTCTTCTTCTTGTGGTCGGGTCTTCTTCTTGTATCGGGTCTTCTTGTGGTCGAGTCTTCTTCTTGTATCGGGTCTTCTTCTTTTGGTCGGGTCTTCTTCTTGTATAGGGTCTTCTTCTTGAATCGGGTCTTCTTCTTGTGGTCGGTTCTTCTTCTTGTATCGGGTCTTCTTCTTGTATTGGGTCTTCTTCTTGTGGTCGGGTTTTCTTCTTGTGGTCGGGTCTTCTTCTTGTATCGGGTCTTCTTCTTGTATCGGGTCTTCTTCTTGTGGTCGGGTCTTCTTCTTGTGGTCGGGTCTTCTTGTATCGGGTCTTCTTCATGTGGTTGGGTCTTCTTCTTGTGGTCAGGTCTTCTTCTTGTTTCGGGTCTTCTTCTTGTATCGGGTCTTCTTCTTGTGGTCGGGTCTTCTTGTAGTGGTCGGGTCTTCTTCTTGTATCGGGTCTTTTTCTTGAGGTCGGGTCTTCTTCTTGTGGTGGGGTCTTCTTCTTGTGGTCGGGTCTTCTTCTTGTATCGGGTCTTCTTCTTGTATCGGTTCTTCCTCTTGTGGTCGGGTCTTCTTCTTGTGGTCGGGTCTTCTTCTTGTGGTCGGGTCTTCTTCTTGTATCAGGTCTTCTTCTTGTGGTCGGATCTTCTTTTAGTGGTCGGGTCTTCTTCTTGTTTCGGGTCTTCTTCTTGTATCGGGTCTTCTTCTTTTGGTCGGGTCTTCTTCTAGTGGTCGGGTCTTCTTCTTGTATCGGGTCTTCTTCTTGTATCGGTTCTTCTTCTTGTGGTCATGTCTTCTTGTATCGGGTCTTCTTCATGTGGTCGGGTCTTCTTCTTGTGGTGGGGTCTCCTTCTTGTGGTCGGGTCTTCTTCTTGTGGTCGGGTCTTCTTCTTGTATCGGGTCTTCTTCTTGTGGTCGCGTCTTCTTCTTGTATCGGGTCTTCTTCTTTTGGTCGGGTCTTCTCCTTGTATAGGGTCTTCTTCTTGTATCGGGTCTTCTTCTTGTGGTCGGGTCTTCTTCTTGTGGTCGGGTCTTATTCTTGTATCGGGTCTTCTTCTTGTATCGGGTCTTCTTCTTGTGGTCGGGTCTTCATCTTGTGGTCGGGTTTTCTTCTTGTGGTCGGTTCTTCTTCTTGTATCGGGTCTTCTTCTTGCGGTTGGGTCTTCTTCTTGTGGTGCGGTCTTCTTCTTATGGTTGGGTCTTCTTCTTGCATCGGGTCTTCTTCTTGTATCGGGTCTTCTTCTTGTGGTCGGGTCTTCTTTTTGTATCGGGTCTTCTTCATGTGGTCGGGTCTTCTTCTTGTGGTCGGGTCTTCTTCTTGTTTCGGGTCTTCTTCTTGTATCGGGTCTTCTTCTTGTGGTCGGGTCTTCTTCTAGTGGTCGGGTCTTCTTCTAGTGGTCAGGTCTTCTTCTAGTATCGGGTCTTCTTCTTGTGGTTGAGTCTTCTTCTTGTGGTGGGGTCTTCTTCTTGTGGTCGGGTCTTCTTCTTGTGGTCGCGTCTTTTTCTTGTATCGGGTCTTCTTCTTGTGGTTGGGTCTTCTTGTATCGGGTTTTCTTCCTGTGGTCGGGTCTACTTCTTGTGGTCGGCTCTTCTATTAGTGGACGGGTCTTCTTCTTGTATCGGGTCTTCTTCTTGTATCGGTTCTTCTTGTTTCGGGTCTTCTTCTTGTTTCGGGTCTTCTTCTTGTATCGGGTCGTCTTCTTGTGGTCGGGTCTTCTTCTTGTATCTGGTCTTCTTCTTGTATCGGGTCTTCTTCTTGTGGTAGGGTCTTCTTCTTGTGGTCGGGTCTTCTTCCTGTATCGGGTCTTCTTCTTGTGGTTGGGTCTTCTTCTTGTATCGGGTCTTCTTCTTGTGGTCGGGTCTTCTTCTTGTGGTCGGGTCTTCTTCTTGTATTGGGTCTTCTTCTTGTATCGGGTCTTCTTCTTGTGGTCGGGTCTTCTTCTTTTGGTCGGGTCTTCTTCTTGTATCGGGTCTTCTTCTTGTATCGGGTCTACTTCTTGTGGTCGGGTCTTCTTGTATCGGGTCTTCTTGTGGTCAGGTCTTCTTCTTGTGGCCGGGTCTTCTTCTTGTGGTCGGTTCTTCTTCTTGTATCGGTTCTTCTTCTTGTGGTCGGGACTTCTTCTTGTGGTCGGATCTTCTTCTTGTGGTCGGGTCTTCTTGTGGTCGGGTCTTTTTCTTGTATGGGGTCTTCTTCTTGTATCGGGTCTTCTTCTTGTGGTCGGGTCTTCTTCTTGTATCGGGTGTTCTTCTTGTATCGGGTCTTCTTCTTGTGGTCGGGTCTTCTTCTTGTGGTCGGGTCTTCTCCTTGTATCGGGTCTTCTTCTTGTATCTCTTCTTCTTGTGGTCGGGTCTTCTTCCTGTGGTCGGGACTTCTTCTAGTGGTCAGGTATTCTTCTTGTATCGGGTCTTCTTCTTGTATCGGGTCTTCTTCTTGTTACGGGTCTTCTTCTTGTTTCGGGTCTTCCTCTTGTATCGGGTCTTCTTCTTGTGGTCGGGTCTTCTTCTTGTATCGGGTCTTCTTCTTGTGGTCGGGTCTTCTTCTTGTGGTCGGGTCTTCTTGTATCGGGTCTTCTTCTTGTGGTCGGGTCTTCTTTTAGTGGTCGGGTCTTCTTCTTGTATCGGGTCTTCTTCTTTTGGTCGGGTCTTCTTCTAGTGGTCGGGTCTTCTTCTTGTATCGGGTATTCTTCTTGTGGTCGGGTCTTCTTCTTGTGGTCGGGTCTTCTTCTTGTAGTCGGGTCTTCTTCTTGTATCGGGTTTTCTTCTTTTGGTCGGGTCTTCTTCTTGTATCGGGTTTTCTTCGTGTGGTCGGGTCTTCTTCTTGTGTTCGGGTATTCTTCTTGTTGTGGTGTCTTCTTCTTGCGGTCAGGTCTTCTGCTTGTGGTCGGGTCTTCTTCTTGTATCGGGTCTTCTTCTTGTGGTCGGGTCTTCTACTTGTGGTCGTGTCTTCTTCTTGTGGTCGGTTCTACTTCTTGTGGTCAGGTCTTCTACTTGGGGTCGGGTCTTCTTCTTGTGGTCGGGTCTTCTTCTTGTATCGGGTCTTCTTCTTGTTTCTGGTCTTCTTCTTGTATCGAGTCTTCCTCTTGTATCGGGTCTTCTTCTTTATCGGGTCTTCTTCTTGTGGTCGGGTCTTCTTGTGGTCGGGTCTTCTACTAGTGGTCGGGTCTTCTTCTTGTATCGGGTCTTCTTCTTGTTTCGGGTCTTCTTCTTGTATCGGGTCTTCTTCTTGTGGTCGGGTCTTCTTCTTGTATCGGGTCTTCTTCTTGTGGTCAGGTCTTCTTCTTGTGGTCGGGTCTTCTTATTTTGGTCGGGTCTTCATCTTCTATCGGGTCTTCTTCTTGTGGTTGGGTTTTCTACTTGTATCGGGTATTCTTCTTGTATCGGGTCTTCTTCTTTTGGTCGGGTCTTCTTCTTGTTGTGGGGTCTTCTTCTTGTGGTCGGGTCTTCTGCTTGTGGTCGGGTCTTCTTCTTGTATCGGATCTTCTTCTTGTGGTCGGGTCTTCTTCTTGTATCGGGTCTTCTTCTTGTGGTCGGGTCTCCTTCTTGTGGTCGGGTCTTCTTCTTGTGGTCGGGTCTTCTTCTTGTATCGGGTCTTCTTGTGGTCGAGTCTTCTTCTTGTGTCGGGTCTTCTTCTTTTGGTCGGGTCTTCTTCTTGTATAGGGTCTTCTTCTTGTATCGGGTCTTCTTCTTGTGGTCGGTTCTTCTTCTTGTATCGGGTCTTCTTCTTGTATTGGGTCTTCTTCTTGTGGTCGGGTCGTCTTCTTGTATCGGGTCTTCTTCTTGTGGTCGGTTCTTCTTCTTGTGGTCGGGTTTTCTTCTTGTGGTCGGGTCTTCTTCTTGTATCGGGTCTTCTTCTTGTATCGGGTCTTCTTCTTGTGGTCGGGTCTTCTTCTTGTGGTCGGGTCTTCTTCTTGTATCGGGTCTTCTTCATGTGGTTGGGTCTTCTTCTTGCGGTCAGGTCTTCTTCTTGTTTCGGGTCTTCTTCTTGTATCGGGTCTTCTTCTTGTGGTCGGGTCTTCTTCTAGTGGTCGGGTCTTCTTCTTGTATCGGGTCTTTTTCTTGAGGTCGGGTCTTCTTCTTGTGGTGGGGTCTTCTTCTTGTGGTCGGGTCTTCTTCTTGTATCGGGTCTTCTTCTTGTATCGGTTCTTCATCTTGTGGTCGGGTCTTCTTCTTGTGGTCGGGTCTTCTTCTTGTGGTCGGGTCTTCTTCTTGTATCAGGTCTTCTTCTTGTGGTCGGGTCTTCTTTTAGTGGTCGGGTCTTCTTCTTGTTTCGGGTCTTCTTCTTCTATCGGGTCTTCTTCTTTTGGTCGGGTCTTCTTCTAGTGGTCGGGTCTTCTTCTTGTATCGGGTCTTCTTCTTGTATCGTTTCTTCTTCTTGTGGTCATGTCTTCTTCTTGTATCGGGTCTTCTTCATGTGGTCGGGTCTTCTTCTTGTGGTGGGGTCTCCTTCTTGTGGTCGGGTCTTCTTCTTGTGGTCGGGTCTTCTTCTTGTATGTGGTCTTCTTCTTGTGGTCGCGTCTTCTTCTTGTATCGGGTCTTCTTCTTTTGGTCGGGTCTTCTTCTTGTATAGGGTCTTCTTCTTGTATCGGGTCTTCTTCTTGTGGTCGGGTCTTATTCTTGTATCGGGTCTTCTTCTTGTATCGGGTCTTCTTCTTGTGGTCAGGTCTTCTTCTTGTGGTCGGGTTTTCTTCTTGTGGTCGGTTCTTCTTCTTGTATCGGGTCTTCTTCTTGCGGTCGGGTCTTCTTCTTGTGGTCCGGCCTTCTTCTTATGGTTGGGTCTTCTTCTTGTATCGGGTCTTCTTCTTGTATCGGGTCTTCTTCTTGTGGTCGGGTCTTCTTTTTGTATCGGGTCTTCTTCATGTGGTCGGGTCTTCTTCTTGTGGTCGGGTCTTCTTCTTGTTTCGGGTCTTCTTCTTGTATCGGGTCTTCTTCTTGTGGTCGGGTCTTCTTCTAGTGGTCGGGTCTTCTTCTAGTGGTCGGGTCTTCTTCTAGTATCGGGTCTTCTTCTTGTGGTTGAGTCTTCTTCTTGTGGTGGGGTCTTCTTCTTGTGGTCGGGTCTTCTTCTTGTGGTCGCGTCTTTTTCTTGTATCGGGTCTTCTTCTTGTGGTTGGGTCTTCTTGTATCGGGTTTTCTTCTTGTGGTCGGGTCTACTTCTTGTGGTCGGGTCTTCTATTAGTGGACGGGTCTTCTTCTTGTATCGGGTCTTCTTCTTGTATCGGTTCTTCTTGTTTCGGGTCTTCTTCTTGTTTCGGGTCTTCTTCTTGTATCGGGTCGTCTTCTTGTGGTCGGGTCTTCTTCTTGTATCTGGTCTTCTTCTTGTATCGGGTCTTCTTCTTGTGGTCGGGTCTTCTTCTTGTGGTCGGGTCTTCTTCCTGTATCGGGTCTTCTTCTTGTGGTTGGGTCTTCTTCTTGTATCGGGTCTTCTTCTTGTGGTCGGGTCTTCTTCTTGTGGTCGGGTCTTCTTCTTGTATCGGGTCTTCTTCTTGTATCGGGTCTTCTTCTTGTGGTCGGGTCTTCTTCTTTTGGTCGGGTCTTCTTCTTGTATCGGGTCTTCTTCTTGTATCGGGTCTACTTCTTGTGGTCGGGTCTTCTTGTATCGGGTCTTCTTGTGGTCAGGTCTTCTTCTTGTGGCCGGGTCTTCTTCTTGTGGTCGGTTCTTCTTCTTGTATCGGGTCTTCTTCTTGTGGTCGAAACTTCTTCTTGTGGTCGGATCTTCTTCTTGTGGTCGGGTCTTCTTCTTGTGGTCGGGTCTTTTTCTTGTATCGGGTCTTCTTCTTGTATCGGGTCTTCTTCTTGTGGTCGGGTCTTCTTCTTGTGGTCGGGTCTTCTTCTTGTATCGGGTCTTCTTCATGTGGTTGGGTCTTCTTCTTGTGGTCAGGTCTTCTTCTTGTTTCGGGTCTTCTTCTTGTATCGGGTCTTCTTCTTGTGGTCGGGTCTTCTTCTTGCATCGGGTCTTCTTCTCTTGGTCGGGTCTTCTTCTTATATAGGGTCTTCTTCTTGTGGTCGGGTCTTCTTCTTGTGGTCGGGTCTTCTTCTTGTATCGGGTCTTCTTCTTGTATCGGGTCTTCTTCTTGTGGTCGGGTCTTCTTCTTGTGGTCGAGATTTCTTCTTGTGGTCGGTTCTTCTTCTAGTATCGGGTCTTCTTCTTGTGGTCGGGTGTTCTTGTGGCTGGGTCTTCTTCTTGTATCGGGTATTCTTCTTGTAACGGGTCTTCTTCTTGTGGTCGGGTCTTCTTCTTGTAACGGGTCTTCTTCTTGTGGTCGGGTCTTCTTCTTGTTGTGGGGTCTTCTTCTTGTGGTCGGGTCTTCTGCTTGTGGTCGGGTCTTCTTCTTGTATCGGATCTTCTTCTTGTGGTCGGGTCTTCTTCTTGTATCGGGTCTTCTTCTTGTGGTTGGGTCTTCTTCTTGTGGTCGGATCTCCTTCTTGTGGTCGGGTCTTCTTCTTGTGGTCGGGTCTTCTTCTTGTATCGGGTCTTCTTCTTGTGGTCGGGTCTTCTTCTTGCATCGGGTCTTCTTCTCTTGGTCGGGTCTTCTTCTTATATAGGGTCTTCTTCTTGTGGTCGGGTCTTCTTCTTGTGGTCGGGTCTTCTTCTTGTATCGGGTCTTCTTCTTGTATCGGGTCTTCTTCTTGTGGTCGGGTCTTCTTCTTTTGGTCGGGTCTTCTTCTTGTATTGGGTCTTCTTCTTGTATCGGGTGTACTTCTTGTGGTCGCGTCTTCTTGTATCGGGTCTTCTTGTGGTCAGGTCTTCTTCTTGTGGCCGGGTCTTCTTCTTGTGGTCGGTTCTTCTTCTTGTATCGGGTCTTCTTCTTGTGGTCGGGACTTCTTCTTGTGGTCGGATCTTCTTCTTGTGGTCGGGTCTTCTTCTTGTGGTCGGGTCTTTTTCTTGTATCGGGTCTTCTTCTTGTATCGGGTCTTCTTCTTGTGGTCGGGTCTTCTTCTTGTGGTCGGGTCTTCTACTAGTGGACGGGTCTTCTTCTTTTAAAGGGTTTTCTTCTTGTTTTGGGTCTTCTTCTTGTTTCGGGTCTTCTTCTTGTATCGGGTCTTCTTCTTGTATTGGGTCTTCTTCTTGTATCGGGTCTTCTTCTTGTTTCGGGTCTTCTTCTTGTATCGGGTCTTCTTCTTGTGGTCGGGTCTTCTTCTTGCATCGGGTCTTCTTCTTGTGGTCGGGTCTTCTTCTTGTGGTCGGGTCTTCTTGTTTCGGGTCTTCTTCTTGTGGTCGGGTCTTCTTCTTGTATTGGGTCTTCTTGTATCGGGTCTTCTTCTTGTGGTCGGGTCTTCTTCTTGTGGTCGGGTCTTCTTCTTGTGGTCGGGTCTTCTTGTATCGGGTCTTCTTCTTGTATCGGGTCTTCTTGTGGTCGGGTCTTCTTCTTGTGGTGGGGTCTTCTTCTTTCGGTCGGGTCTTCTTCTTGTGGTCGGGTCTTCTTCTTCTATCAGGTCTTCTTCTTGTGGCTGGGTCTTCTTCTTGTATCGGGTATTCTTCTTGTAACGGGTCTTCTTCTTGTGGTCGGGTCTTCTTCTTGTAACGGGTCTTCTTCTTGTGGTCGGGTCTTCTTCTTGTTGTGGGGTCTTCTTCTTGTGGTCGGGTCTTCTGCTTGTGGTCGGGTCTTCTTCTTGTATCGGATCTTCTTCTTGTGGTTGGGTCTTCTTCTTGTATCGGGTCTTCTTCTTGTGGTTGGGTCTTCTTCTTGTGGTCGGATCTCCTTCTTGTGGTCGGGTCTTCTTCTTGTGGTCGGGTCTTCTTCTTGTATCGGGTCTTCTTCTTGTGGTCGGGTCTTCTTCTTGCATCGGGTCTTCTTCTCTTGGTCGGGTCTTCTTCTTATATAGGGTCTTCTTCTTGTGGTCGGGTCTTCTTCTTGTGGTCGGGTCTTCTTCTTGTATCGGGTCTTCTTCTTGTATCGGGTCTTCTTCTTGTGGTCGGGTCTTCTTCTTGTGGTCGAGATTTCTTCTTGTGGTCGGTTCTTCTTCTAGTATCGTGTCTTCTTCTTGTGGTCGGGTCTTCTTGTGGTCGGGTCTTCTTCTTGTATCGGGTCTTCTTCTTGTATCGGGTCTTCTTCTTGTGGTCGGGTCTTCTTCTTGTGGTCGGGTCTTCTTCTTGTATCGGGTCTTCATCTTGTGGTCGGGTCTTCTTCTTGTGGTGGGGTCTTCTTCTTGTTGTCGGGTCTTGTGGTCGCGTCTTCTTCTTGTATCGGGTCTTCTTCTTGTGGTTGGGTCTTCTTCTTGTATCGGGTTTTCTTCGTGTGGTCGGGTCTTCTTCTTGTGTTCGGGTATTCTTCTTGTTGTGGTGTCTTCTTCTTGCGGTCAGGTCTTCTGCTTGTGGTCGGGTCTTCTTCTTGTATCGGGTCTTCTTCTTGTGGTCGGGTCTTCTACTTGTGGTCGTGTCTTCTTCTTGTGGTCGGTTCTACTTCTTGTGGTCAGGTCTTCTACTTGGGGTCGGGCCTTCTTCTTGTGGTCGGGTCTTCTTCTTGTATCGGGTCTTCTTCTTGTTTCGGGTCTTCTTCTTGTATCGAGTCTTCCTCTTGTATAGGGTCTTCTTCTTTATCGGGTCTTCTTCTTGTGGTCGGGTCTTCTTCTTGTGGTCGGGTCTTCTTCTTGTATCGGGTCTTCTTCTTGTTTCGGGTCTTCTTCTTGTATGGGGTCTTCTTCTTGTGGTCGGGTCTTCTTCTTGTATCGGGTCTTCTTCTTGTGGTCGGGTCTTCTTCTTGTGGTCGGGTCTTCTTATTGTGGTCGGGTCTTCATCTTCTATCGGGTCTTCTTCTTGTGGTTGGGTTTTCTACTTGTATCGGGTATTCTTCTTGTATCGGGTCTTCTTCTTTTGGTCGGGTCTTCTTCTTCTTGTGGGGTCTTCTTCTTGTGGTCGGGTCTTCTGCTTGTGGTCGGGTCTTCTTCTTGTATCGGATCTTCTTCTTGTGGTCGGGTCTTCTTCTTGTATCGGGTCTTCTTCTTGTGGTCGGGTCTCCTTCTTGTGGTCGGGTCTTCGTCTTGTGGTCGGGTCTTCTTCTTGTATCGGGTCTTCTTGTGGTCGAGTCTTCTTCTTGTATCGGGTCTTCTTCTTTTGGTCGGGTCTTCTTCTTGTATAGGGTCTTCTTCTTGTATCGGGTCTTCTTCTTGCGGTCGGTTCTTCTTCTTGTATCGGGTCTTCTTCTTGTATTGGGTCTTCTTCTTGTGGTCGGGTCTTCTTCTTGTATCGGGTCTTCTTCTTGTGGTCGGTTCTTCTTCTTGTGGTCGGGTTTTCTTCTTGTGGTCGGGTCTTCTTCTTGTATCGGGTCTTCTTCTTGTAACGGGTCTTCTTCTTGTGGTCGGGTCTTCTTCTTGTTGTGGGGTCTTCTTCTTGTGGTCGGGTCTTCTGCTTGTGGTCGGGTCTTCTTCTTGTATCGGATCTTCTTCTTGTGGTTGGGTCTTCTTCTTGTATCGGGTCTTCTTCTTGTGGTTGGGTCTTCTTCTTGTGGTCGGATCTCCTTCTTGTGGTCGGGTCTTCTTCTTGTGGTCGGGTCTTCTTCTTGTATCGGGTCTTCTTCTTGTGGTCGGGTCTTCTTCTTGCATCGGGTCTTCTTCTCTTGGTCGGGTCTTCTTCTTATATAGGGTCTTCTTCTTGTGGTCGGGTCTTCTTCTTGTGGTCGGGTCTTCTTCTTGTATCGGGTCTTCTTCTTGTATCGGGTCTTCTTCTTGTGGTCGGGTCTTCTTCTTGTGGTCGAGATTTCTTCTTGTGGTCGGTTCTTCTTCTAGTATCGTGTCTTCTTCTTGTGGTCGGGTCTTCTTGTGGTCGGGTCTTCTTCTTGTATCGGGTCTTCTTCTTGTATCGGGTCTTCTTCTTGCGGTCGGGTCTTCTTCTTGTGGTCGGGTCTTCTTCTTGTATCGGGTCTTCATCTTGTGGTCGGGTCTTCTTCTTGTGGTGGGGTCTTCTTCTTGTTGTCGGGTCTTGTGGTCGCGTCTTCTTCTTGTATCGGGTCTTGTTCTTGTGGTTGGGTCTTCTTCTTGTATCGGGTTTTCTTCGTGTGGTCGGGTCTTCTTCTTGTGTTCGGGTATTCTTCTTGTTGTGGTGTCTTCTTCTTGCGGTCAGGTCTTCTGCTTGTGGTCGGGTCTTCTTCTTGTATCGGGTCTTCTTCTTGTGGTCGGGTCTTCTACTTGTGGTCGTGTCTTCTTCTTGTGGTCGGTTCTACTTCTTGTTGTCAGGTCTTCTACTTGGGGTCGGGCCTTCTTCTTGTGGTCGGGTCTTCTTCTTGTATCGGGTCTTCTTCTTGTTTCGGGTCTTCTTCTTGTATCGAGTCTTCCTCTTGTATAGGGTCTTCTTCTTTATCGGGTCTTCTTCTTGTGGTCGGGTCTTCTTCTTGTGGTCGGGTCTTCTTCTTGTATCGGGTCTTCTTCTTGTTTCGGGTCTTCTTCTTGTATGGGGTCTTCTTCTTGTGGTCGGGTCTTCTTCTTGTATCGGGTCTTCTTCTTGTGGTCGGGTCTTCTTCTTGTGGTCGGGTCTTCTTATTGTGGTCGGGTCTTCATCTTCTATCGGGTCTTCTTCTTGTGGTTGGGTTTTCTACTTGTATCGGGTATTCTTCTTGTATCGGGTCTTCTTCTTTTGGTCGGGTCTTCTTCTTCTTGTGGGGTCTTCTTCTTGTGGTCGGGTCTTCTGCTTGTGGTCGGGTCTTCTTCTTGTATCGGATCTTCTTCTTGTGGTCGGGTCTTCTTCTTGTATCGGGTCTTCTTCTTGTGGTCGGGTCTCCTTCTTGTGGTCGGGTCTTCGTCTTGTGGTCGGGTCTTCTTCTTGTATCGGGTCTTCTTGTGGTCGAGTCTTCTTCTTGTATCGGGTCTTCTTCTTTTGGTCGGGTCTTCTTCTTGTATAGGGTCTTCTTCTTGTATCGGGTCTTCTTCTTGCGGTCGGTTCTTCTTCTTGTATCGGGTCTTCTTCTTGTATTGGGTCTTCTTCTTGTGGTCGGGTCTTCTTCTTGTATCGGGTCTTCTTCTTGTGGTCGGTTCTTCTTCTTGTGGTCGGGTTTTCTTCTTGTGGTCGGGTCTTCTTCTTGTATCGGGTCTTCTTCTTGTATCGGGTCTTCTTCTTGTGGTCGGGTCTTCTTCTTGTGGTCGGGTCTTCTTCTTGTATCGGGTCTTCTTCATGTGGTTGGGTCTTCTTCTTGTGGTCAGGTCTTCTTCTTGTTTCGGGTCTTCTTCTTGTATCGGGTCTTCTACCTGTGGTCCGGTCTTCTTCTAGTGGTCGGGTCTTCTTCTTGTATTGGGTCTTTTTCTTGAGGTCGGGTCTTCTTCTTGTGGTGGGGTCTTCTTCTTGTGGTCGGGTCTTCTTCTTGTATCGGGTCTTCTTCTTGTATCGGTTCTTCCTCTTGTGGTCGGGTCTTCTTCTTGTGGTCGGGTCTTCTTCTTGTGGTCGGGTCTTCTTCTTGTATCAGGTCTTCTTCTTGTGGTCGGGTCTTCTTCTTGTGGTCGGGTCTTCTTCTTGTGGTCGGGTCTTCTTGTATCGGGTCTTCTTCTTGTATCGGGTCTTCTTGTGGTCGGGTCTACTTCTTGTGGTGGGGTCTTCTTCTTTCGGTCGGGTCTTCTTCTTGTGGTCGGGTCTTCTTCTTCTATCGGGTCTTCTTCTTGTGGCTGGGTCTTCTTCTTGTATCGGGTATTCTTCTTGTAACGGGTCTTCTTCTTGTGGTCGGGTCTTCTTCTTGTAACGGGTCTTCTTCTTGTGGTCGGGTCTTCTTCTTGTTGTGGGGTCTTCTTCTTGTGGTCGGGTCTTCTGCTTGTGGTCGAGTCTTCTTCTTGTATCGGATCTTCTTCTTGTGGTCGGGTCTTCTTCTTGTATCGGGTCTTCTTCTTGTGGTTGGGTCTTCTTCTTGTGGTCGGATCTCCTTCTTGTGGTCGGGTCTTCTTCTTGTGGTCGCGTCTTCTTCTTGTATCGGGTCTTCTTCTTGTGGTCGGGTCTTCTTCTTGCATCGGGTCTTCTTCTCTTGGTCGGGTCTTCTTCTTATATAGGGTCTTCTTCTTGTGGTCGGGTCTTCTTCTTGTGGTCGGGTCTTCTTCTTGTATCGGGTCTTCTTCTTGTATAGGGTCTTCTTCTTGTGGTCGGGTCTTCTTCTTGTGGTCGAGATTTCTTCTTGTCGTCGGTTCTTCTTCTAGTATCGGGTCTTCTTCTTGTGGTCGGGTCTTCTTGTGGTCGGGTCTTCTTCTTGTATCGGGTCTTCTTCTTGTATCGGGTCTTCTTCTTGTGGTCGGGTCTTCTTCTTGTGGTCGGGTCTTCTTCTTGTATCGGGTCTTTTTCTTGTGGTCGGGTCTTCTTCTTGTGGTGGGGTCTTCTTCTTGTGGTCGGGTCTTGTGGTCGCGTCTTCTTCTTGTATCGGGTCTTCTTCTTGTGGTTGGGTCTTCTTCTTGTATCGGGTTTTCTTCGTGTGGTCGGGTCTTCTTCTTGTGTTCGGGTATTCTTCTTGTTGTGGTGTCTTCTTCTTGCGGTCAGGTCTTCTGCTTGTGGTCGGGTCTTCTTCTTGTATCGGGTCTTCTTCTTGTGGTTGGGTCTTCTACTTGTGGTCGTGTCTTCTTCTTGTGGTCGGTTCTACTTCTTGTGGTCAGGTCTTCTACTTGGGGTCGGGTCTTCTTCTTGTGGTTGGGTCTTCTTCTTGTATCGGGTCTTCTTCTTGTTTCGGGTCTTCTTCTTGTATCGAGTCTTCCTCTTTTATCGGGTCTTCTTCTTTATCGGGTCTTCTTCTTGTGGTCGGGTCTTCTTCTTGTGGTCGGGTCTTCTTCTTGTGGTCGGGTCTTCTTCTTCTATCGGGTCTTCTTCTTGTGGCTGGGTCATCTTCTTGTATCGGGTATTCTTCTTGTAACGGGTCTTCTTCTTGTGGTCGGGTCTTCTTCTTGTAACGGGTCTTCTTCTTGTTGTGGGGTCTTCTTCTTGTTGTGGGGTCTTCTTCTTGTGGTCGGGTCTTCTGCTTGTGGTCGAGTCTTCTTCTTGTATCGGATCTTCTTCTTGTGGTCGGGTCTTCTTCTTGTATCGGGTCTTCTTCTTGTGGTTGGGTCTTCTTCTTGTGGTCGGATCTCCTTCCTGTGGTCGGGTCTTCTTCTTGTGGTCGGGTCTTCTTCTTGTATCGGGTCTTCTTCTTGTGGTCGGGTCTTCTTCTTGCATCGGGTCTTCTTCTCTTGGTCGGGTCTTCTTCTTATATAGGGTCTTCTTCTTGTGGTCGGGTCTTCTTCTTGTGGTCGGGTCTTCTTCTTGTATCGGGTCTTCTTCTTGTATCGGGTCTTCTTCTTGTGGTCGGGTCTTCTTCTTGTGGTCGAGATTTCTTCTTGTCATCGGTTCTTCTTCTAGTATCGGGTCTTCTTCTTGTGGTCGGGTCTTCTTGTGGTCGGGTCTTCTTCTTGTATCGGGTCTTCTTCTTGTATCGGGTCTTCTTCTTGTGGTCGGGTCTTCTTCTTGTGGTCGGGTCTTCTTCTTGTATCGGGTCTTCTTCTTGTGGTCGGGTCTTCTTCTTGTGGTGGGGTCTTCTTCTTGTGGTCGGGTCTTGTGGTCGCGTCTTCTTCTTGTATCGGGTCTTCTTCTTGTGGTTGGGTCTTCTTCTTGTATCGGGTTTTCTTCGTGTGGTCGGGTCTTCTTCTTGTGTTCGGGTATTCTTCTTGTTGTGGTGTCTTCTTCTTGCGGTCAGGTCTTCTGCTTGTGGTCGGGTCTTCTTCTTGTATCGGGTCTTCTTCTTGTGGTCGGGTCTTCTACTTGTGGTCATGTCTTCTTCTTGTGGTCGGTTCTACTTCTTGTGGTCAGGTCTTCTACTTGGGGTCGGGTCTTCTTCTTGTGGTCGGGTCTTCTTCTTGTACCGGGTCTTCTTCTTGTTTCGGGTCTTCTTCTTGTATCGAGTCTTCCTCTTGTATCGGGTCTTCTTCTTTATCGGGTCTTCTTCTTGTGGTCGGGTCTTCTTGTGGTCGGGTCTTCTTCTTGTGGTCGGGTCTTCTACTAGTGGTCGGGTCTTCTTCTTGTATCGGGTCTTCTTCTTGTTTCGGGTCTTCTTCTTGTGGTCGGGTATTCTTCTTGTATCGGGTCTTCTTCTTGTGGTCGGGTCTTCTTCTTGTGGTCGGGTCTTCTTATTGTGGTCGGGTCTTCATCTTCTATCGGGTCTTCTTCTTGTGGTTGGGTTTTCTACTTGTATCGGGTATTCTTCTTGTATCGGGTCTTCTTCTTTTGGTTGGGTCTTCTTGTTGTGGGGTCTTCTTGTGGTCGAGTCTTCTGCTTGTGGTCGGGTCTTCTTCTTGTATCGGATCTTCTTCTTGTGGTCGGGTCTTCTTCTTGTATCGGGTCTTCTTCTTGTGGTCGGGTCTCCTTCTTGTGGTCGGGTCTTCTTCTTGTGGTCGGGTCTTCTTCTTGTATCGGGTCTTCTTGAGGTCGAGTCTTCTTCTTGTATCGGGTCTTCTTCTTTTGGTCGGGTCTTCTTCTTGTATAGGGTCTTCTTCTTGTATCGGGTCTTCTTCTTGTGGTCGGTTCTTCTTCTTGTATCGGGTCTTCTTCTTGTATTGGGTCTTCTTCTTGTGGTCGGGTCTTCTTCTTGTATCGGGTCTTCTTCTTGTGGTCGGTTCTTCTTCTTGTGGTCGGGTTTTCTTCTTGTGGTCGGGTCTTCTTCTTGTATCGGGTCTTCTTCTTGTATCGGGTCTTCTTCTTGTGGTCGGGTCTTCTTCTTGTGGTCGGGTCTTCTTCTTGTATCGGGTCTTCTTCATGTGGTTGGGTCTTCTTCTTGGGGTGAGGTCTTCTTCTTGTTTCGGGTCTTCTTCTTGTATCGGGTCTTCTTCTTGTGGTCGGGTCTTCTTCTAGTGGTCGGGTCTTCTTCTTGTATCGGGTCTTTTTCTTGAGGTCGGGTCTTCTTCTTGTGGTAGGGTCTTCTTCTTGTATCGGGTCTTCTTCTTGTGGTCGGGTCTTCTTCTTGTTTCGGGTCTTCTTCTTGTGGTCGGGTCTTCTTCTTATGTTCGGGTATTCTTCTTCTTGTGGTGTCTTCTTCTTGTGGTCGGGTCTTCTTCTTGTATCGGGTATTCTTCTTGTTTCGGGTCTTC
Source organism: Phyllobates terribilis (assembly GCF_046119375.1). NCBI lineage: Eukaryota > Metazoa > Chordata > Amphibia > Anura > Dendrobatidae > Phyllobates > Phyllobates terribilis. The sequence goes on along the minus strand of NW_027362761.1, from coordinate 481,172,560 downwards.
TTCTTGTATCGGGTCTTCTTCTTGTATTGGGTCTTCTTCTTTATCGGGTCTTCTTCTTGTGGTCGGGTCTTCTTCTTGTGGTCGGGTCTTCTTGTGGTCGGGTCTTCTTCTTGTGGTCGGGTCTTCTACTAGTGGACGGGTCTTCTTCTTTTAAAGGGTCTTCTTCTTGTATCGGGTTTTCTTCTTGTATCGGGTCTTCTTCTTGTGGTCGGGTCTTCTTCTTGTATTGGGTCTTCTTCTTGTGGTCGGGTCTTCTTCTTGTATCGGGTCTTCTTCTTGTGGTCGGGTCTTCTTCTTGTGATCGGGTCTTCTTCTTGTGGTCGGGTCTTCTTCTTCTATCGGGTCTTCTTCTTGTGGTTGGGTCTTCTACTTGTATCGGGTATTCTTCTTGTATCGGGTCTTCTTCTTGTGGTCGGGTCTTCTTCTTGTTGTGGGGTCTTCTTCTTGTGGTCGGGTCTTCTGCTTGTGGTCGGGTCTTCTTCTTGTATCGGATCTTCTTCTTGTGGTCGGGTCTTCTTCTTGTATCAGGTCTTCTTCTTGTGGTCGGGTCTCTTTCTTGTGGTCGGGTCTTCTTCTTGTGGTCGGGTCTTCTTCTTGTATCGGGTCTTCTTCTTGTGGTCGAGTCTTCTTCTTGTATCGGGTCTTCTTCTTTTGGTCGGGTCTTCTTCTTGTATAGGGTCTTCTTCTTGTATCGGGTCTTCTTCTTGTGGTCGGTTCTTCTTCTTGTATCGGGTCTTCTTCTTGTATCGGGTCTTCTTCTTGTGGTCGGGTCTTCTTCTTGTGTCGGGTCTTCTTCTTGTGGTCGGGTCTTCTTCTTGTGGTCGGGTTTTCTTCTTGTGGTCGGGTCTTCTTCTTGCATCGGGTCTTCTTCTTGTATCGGGTCTTCTTCTTGTGGTCCGGTCTTCTTCTTGTGGTCGGGTCTTCTTCTTGTATCGGGTCTACTTCATGTGGTTGGGTCTTCTTCTTGTGGTCAGGTCTTCTTCTTGTTTCGGGTCTTCATCTTGTATCGGGTCTTCTTCTTGTGGTCGGGTCTTCTTCTAGAGGTCGGGTCTTCTTCTTGTATCGGGTCTTCTTGTGGTCGGGTCTTCTTCTTGTGGTGGGGTCTTTTCTTGTGGTCGGGTCTTCTTCTTGTATCGGGTCTTCTTCTTGTATCGGTTCTTCCTCTTGTGGTCGGGTCTTCTTCTTGTGGTCGGGTCTTCTTCTTGTGGTCGGGTCTTCTTCTTGTATCAGGTCTTCTTCTTGTGGTCGGGTCTTCTTCTTGTATCAGGTCTTCTTCTTGTGGTCGGGTCTTCTTCTAGTGGTCGGGTCTTCTTCTTGTTTCGGGTCTTCTTCTTGTATCGGGTCTTCTTCTTGTGGTCAGGTCTTCTTCTAGTGGTCGGGTCTTCTTCTTGTATCGGGTATTCTTCTTGTATCGGTTCTTCTTCTTGTGGTCATGTCTTCTTCTTGTATCGGGTCTTCTTCATGTGGTCGGGTCTTCTTCTTGTGGTGGGGTCTCCTTCTTGTGGTCGGGTCTTCTTCTTGTGGTCGGGTCTTCTTCTTGTATCGGGTCTTCTTCTTGCGGTCGCGTCTTATTCTTGTATCGGGTCTTCTTCTTTTGGTCGGGTCTTCTTCTTTTGGTCGGGTCTTCTTGTTGTATAGGGTCTTCTTCTTGTATAGGGTGTTTTTCTTGTATCGGGTCTTCTTCTTGTGGTCGGGTCTTCTTGTGGTTGGGTCTTCTTGTATCGGTCTTCTTCTTCTGGTCGGGTCTTCTTCTTGTGGTCGGGTCTTCTTCTTGTTTCAGGTCTTCTTCTTGTATCGGGTCTTCTTCTTGTGGTCAGGTCTTCTTCTTGTGTGCGGGTCTTCTTCTTGTATCGGGTCTTCTTCTTGTGGTCGGGTCTTCTTCTTGTGTTGGGGTCTTCTTCTTGTGGTCGGGTCTTTTGGTCACGTCTTCTTCTTGTATCGGGTCTTCTTCTTGTGGTTGGGTCTTCTTCTTGTATCGGGTTTTCTTCGTGTGGTCGGGTCTTCTTCTTGTGTTCGGGTATTCTTCTTCTTGTGGTGTCTTCTTCTTGCGGTCGGGTCTTCTGCTTGTGGTCGGGTCTTCTTCTTGTATCGGGTCTTCTTCTTGTGGTCGGGTCTTCTACTTGTGGTCGTGTCTTCTTCTTGTGGTCGGTTCTACTTCTTGCGGTCAGGTCTTCTACTTGTGGTCGGGTCTTCTACTAGTGGACGGGCCTTCTTCTTTTAAAGGGTCTTCTTCTTCTATCGGGTTTTCTTCTTGTATCGGGTCTTCTTCTTGTGGTCGGGTCTTCTTCTTGTATCGGGTCTTCTTCTTGTGGTCTGGTCTTCTTCTTGTTTCGGGTCTTCTTCTTGTGGTCGGGTCTTCTTCTTGTGTTCGGGTATTCTTCTTCTTGTGGTGTCTTCTTCTTGTGGTCGGGTCTTCTTCTTGTATCGGGTATTCTCCTTGTTTCGGGTCTTCTTCTTGTATCGGGTCTTCTTCTTGTATCGGGTCTTCTTCTTTATCGGGTCTTCTTCTTGTGGTCGGGACTTCTTCTTGTGGTCGGGTCTTCTTCTTGTGGTCGGGTCTTCTACTAGTGGACGGGTCTTCTTCTTTTAAAGGGTCTTCTTCTTGTATCGGGTTTTCTTCTTGTATCGGGTCTTCTTCTTGTGGTCGGGTCTTCTTCTTGTATCGGGTCTTCTTGTGGTCGGGTCTTCTTCTTGTATCGGGTCTTCTTCTTGTGGTCGGGTCTTCTTCTTGTGATCGGGTCTTCTTCTTGTGGTCGGGTCTTCTTCTTCTATCGGGTCTTCTTCTTGTGGTTGGGTCTTCTACTTGTATCGGGTTTTCTTCGTGTGGTCGGGTCTTCTTCTTGTGTTCGGGTATTCTTCTTCTTGTGGTGTCTTCTTCTTGCGGTCGGGTCTTCTGCTTGTGGTCGGGTCTTCTTCTTGTATCGGGTCTTCTTCTTGTGGTCGGGTCTTCTACTTGTGGTCGTGTCTTCTTCTTGTGGTCGGTTCTACTTCTTGCGGTCAGGTCTTCTACTTGTGGTCGGGTCTTCTACTAGTGGACGGGCCTTCTTCTTTTAAAGGGTCTTCTTCTTCTATCGGGTTTTCTTCTTGTATCGGGTCTTCTTCTTGTGGTCGGGTCTTCTTCTTGTATCGGGTCTTCTTCTTGTGGTCGGGTCTTCTTCTTGTTTCTGGTCTTCTTCTTGTGTTCGGGTCTTCTTCTTGTGTTCGGGTATTCTTCTTCTTGTGGTGTCTTCTTCTTGTGGTCGGGTCTTCTTCTTGTATCGGGTATTCTTCTTGTTTCGGGTCTTCTTCTTGTATCGGGTCTTCTTCTTGTATCGGGTCTTCTTCTTTATCGGGTCTTCTTCTTGTGGTCGGGACTAGAGATGAGCGTTGTTCTACTCGAACTGTTCGCCAATCTCAAATTCGAGCTGTTTTGGGCGGTGTTCGAGCCGATCGGCGAACACGAACAATTTGAGAAAAATTCGGCTGTTCGAGGTTATGTTCGATAACTGTTCGTGCACCAAAATCATAACTAGATTTTTTCTCAGTAATGATGAAAATTAATGTTAATACGCAGTTTGAGTGTACAGCGGGGCGGGGGGAGGGGCAGGGGATGGATCTCTGCAGGAACAATGAAGATCTCCATTTTTTTTTCTCTTTCCCGCATTTGCAGTGGGGAGGTGCAATCTGTCAGCCTATCAGCAGCGCACACACGGAGCGAAGTGCTTTTTTTCACACAAGCAAGGGCATGTGTCATTGGCAGTGTATGTCACATGTCCTTGCCCTATAAGACCAAGCCATTTTCCCCGTCACCACCATTTTCTCACTGCTGCAGCTGCGTGTTAGACGGCACCGCTGTTGCTGTGTGCGCTATACCTTGTTAATTTCAAGCCAATTTTCGCACAAATATACAGATAGCTTGGGAGTAGGGAATAGTTGTGATTGCAGTCCTTTTAAGGACTAGGTTACAGCATTTCCTACAACTTTTATCAGGCAGGTCTGTGCTCTTAAATAGATAGATTGTGGGAGTAAAGACTAATTGTAATTGGAGTCCTTTTCAGGACTAGGTTACATCAGTTCCTATCAGTTTTTGCCAGGCAGGTCTGTGCCAGTGCTGTGCAAGTTTTTTTCACAGCATTTGGCTGAATCTAGCAAAGCTAATCCTTTTTGGCCTATTGCAGAGTGTGTTAGTCAGTGGAGTAGCCTATCTGTGTTGCAAGATATACCACCTGTGTATAGAATACCAATTTTTTTACTGCACCTAGTGAAGTAAAATCTTTTGGGCATAGCATCATTCTATTAGTCCATCTATACTGACCTCCATCAGGTTGCAAACTGAATATAATTTTTTTCTGCATCTAGCTCTGAAAAAATATTTGGGCTTCTAGCAGTGTGTGGGACTTGGTCTATTAGTCCATCTATACTGACCTCCATCAGGTTGCAAATTAAAAATAATTTTTTTCTTCATTTAGCTCTGAAAAAATATTTGGGCTTCTAGCAGTGTGTGGGACTTGTTCTATTAGTCCTTCTATACTGATTTCTAGCAGGTTGCAAATTGAATATAATTTTTTTCTGCATCTAGCTCTGAAAAAATATTTGGGCTTCTAGCGGTGTGTGGGACTTGGTCTATTAGTCCATCTATACTGACCTCCATCAGGTTGCAAATTAAAAATAATTTTTTTCTGCATCTAGCTCTGAAAAAATATTTGGGCTTCTAGCAGTGTGTGGGACTTGGTCTATTAGTCCATCTATACTGACCTCCATCAGGTTGCAAATTAAAAATCATTTTTTTCTTCATTTATCTCTGAAAAAATATTTGGGCTTCTAGCAGCGTGTGGGACTTGTTCTATTAGTCCATCTATACTGACCTCCATCAGGTTGCAAATTAAAAATAATTTTTTTCTGCATCTAGCTCTGAAAAAATATTTGGGCTTCTAGCAGTGTGTGGGACTTGGTCTATTAGTCCATCTATACTGACCTCCATCAGGTTGCAAATTGAATAAAAAAATTTTCTGCATCTAGCTCTGAAAAAATATTTGGGCTTCTAGCAGTGTGTGGGACTTGGTCTATTAGTCCATCTATACTGACCTCCATCAGGTTGCAAATTAAAAATAATTTTTTTCTGCATCTAGCTCTGAAAAAATATTTGGGCTTCTAGCAGTGTGTGGGACTTGGTCTATTAGTCCATCTATACTGACCTCCATCAGGTTGCAAATTAAAAATAATTTTTTTCTTCATTTATCTCTGAAAAAATATTTGGGCTTCTAGCAGCGTGTGGGACTTGTTCTATTAGTCCATCTATACTGACCTCCATCAGGTTGCAAATTAAAAATAATTTTTTTCTGCATCTAGCTCTGAAAAAATATTTGGGCTTCTAGCAGTGTGTGGGACTTGGTCTATTAGTCCATCTATACTGACCTCCATCAGGTTGCAAATTGAATAAAAAATTTTTCTGCATCTAGCTCTGAAAAAATATTTGGGCTTCTAGCGGTGTGTGGGACTTGGTCTATTAGTCCATCTATACTGACCTCCAACAGGTTGCAAATTAAAAATAATTTTTTTCTTCATTTATCTCTGAAAAAATATTTGGGCTTCTAGCAGCGTGTGGGACTTGTTCTATTAGTCCATCTATACTGACCTCCATCAGGTTGCAAATTAAAAATAATTTTTTTCTGCATCTAGCTCTGAAAAAATATTTGGGCTTCTAGCTGTGTGTGGGACTTGGTCTATTAGTCCATCTATACTGACCTCCATCAGGTTGCAAATTGAATAAAAAAATTTTCTGCATCTAGCTCTGAAAAAATATTTGGGCTTCTAGCGGTGTGTGGGACTTGGTCTATTAGTCCATCTATACTGACCTCCATCAGGTTGCAAATTAAAAATAATTTTTTTCTGCATCTAGCTCTGAAAAAATATTTGGGCTTCTAGCAGTGTGTGGGACTTGGTCTATTAGTCCATCTATACTGACCTCCATCAGGTTGCAAATTGAATAAAAAAATTTTCTGCATCTAGCTCTGAAAAAATATTTGGGCTTCTAGCGGTGTGTGGGACTTGGTCTATTAGTCCATCTATACTGACCTCCATCAGGTTGCAAATTAAAAATAATTTTTTTCTGCATCTAACCCAGCCAATAGTTTTGGCCTAATACAACAGTTTGGCCACTCAGCTCTGCTCGGTTACCATCCATTGTTTTTTTGTGCAAACAACTCCAGAGTTGTGAATTAGTTAACCACCAAAATGAGTGGAAAAAGGCCTGCTGCTGGTGGAAAGGGGAATAGGCGTGTTGGGAAGGGGAAAAAAGGTTGTGTCCGTGGGGTAGGTGCAGAAGAAAGACCATCTTCCAGCCAAACTAAAATGTCTACTTCTTTTAGCGGACAATGTGATAAGATCCCTTTCTTACGGCCACGCCAATCGCTACAAATTCCAGATGAGGCACAAAAACAGCAGGTGCTTCAACGGATATCAAGTGCTCCTTTAAGTGGGCTCTCCTCCACATCAACTTCAACATCACAAATACTCCAGTCCTCAAAGGTGTCACCCAAATCGCACTTGCTTCCTCACAGCACAAATCTCCAGCTGCCCGTCTGAGTATGAGGTAGAACAGATGGTTGAGTCTGCAGAGCTGTTTACTCATACTATAGCCTGGGAATCAGAGGTCGACTCCAGCGCTTCTGTGAATCCAGACGAGGAAATGATCTGCACTGATGCCCAGAATCTTTATGAGTCGGATCCAGGACCAGACGCAGAAGGTTCTGACCATAATGTAGACCCTGATTCCCAAACTGTAACTCCTGTTGGTGGAGACAATGAGGAAGACGATGATAAGACTCAAATACCTGATTGGAGCGACAACTTTAGTTTTTTGTCAGGGCAGGAACAGGTTGGCTCTGAGGACGACGGGTGTGATAACGCACAGGGTGATGATGATGAGGTCGGAGATCCCACTTACTGTCAACCCACAGTCAGCCAAGAGATGAGGTCAGCAGAGGAGGTGGAGGAAGATGCTAGTGACGACGAGGACAGGTTGCGCCTTCCTGGACAGAGACGTAGTACTGGAAGCACGTCAACAACTGCATCCTCAAACACAACTCTGCCTCTCACCACAAGTCGTGGTGGCTCTTCAGGTCGCATGGGTGCTAAGCCTTGCATAGCCTGGGCATTTTTTCAGATCGATAAAGATGACCCAACTCGTGTTATCTGTAACATTTGTCAGCAAAAGCTAAGTAGAGGCCAAAAAATACATAGTTTGAGTACTTCATGCATGAACCGGCACATGGACATGAAGCATAAGTTGCAGTGGGAAGCTCAGTGTGCTACAATGCGGTCTAGCCGGCCGGGCCAACCACCGTCTGCCATATCTTGTGCATCCGCGGCCTCTTCATCCTCTGTGACTGGGGGGACAGCAGTCACACCTGTTTTGGGGCGCAGACCTGCCACCTCTTTACCCGCAACAGCCAGCGTGATTGGCAGGTCATCATTTTCTTTGGAGGTGGTAACACCAGCTGGTCTTGAGCGCTGTCCGACATCGATAGCACCACCTTTGGATCAAGGCAACCTAACATGTCCGCCTGCATCTTCCTCACAGACCGGCAGTTTGCCGGGGACACCCTTATCAACCCCGTCTAAGCACAATAGCCAGCCCTCGGTCCCTCAGATGTGGACAAGTAAAAGACCATTTCCTCCTAGCCATGAGAAAGCTAAGAGGTTGAATTTCACCATCTGCAAGCTCTTGGCTACAGAAATGCTGCCTTTCTGCCTGGTGGACACAGAGGATTTTCGAGACCTTATGTCCGTCGCAGTGCCCCAGTACCAGATGCCCAGTCGGCACTACTTCTCAAAGAAAGGTGTGCCTGCGCTCCACCAGCATGTCGCACACAACATCACCGCTTCTTTGAGAAACTCTGTGTGTGACAGGGTGCATTTCACCACAGACACTTGGACGAGTAGGCATGGACAGGGGCGTTACATGTCGCTGACTGGGCACTGGGTAACTATGGTGACAGCAGGACAAGGGGCTGCTGTCCAAGTCTTGCCGTCCCCACGAGTTGTGCGTCAATCCTCTTTATGTCATTTTTCCTCCACTGCTTCTGCCTCCTCAACCTCCTCTCGGTCTTCCACCTGCACCCAAAGCCTGTCTGGTCATGCCACAAGCTTTCTAACTGCGCAGAAGGGATCCTGCACACCTCCTTACTATGCTGGCAGTAGGGCTCAACGTCATCAGGCGGTTTTTACATTGAAATGTCTGGGAAATGTGAGTCACACAGCTGAGGAGTTGTGGTCAGCTCTGGAGAACCAATTTCATGAATGGTTGTCTCCACTGGACCTGAAACCAGGGAAGGCCGTGTGCGACAATGCTGCAATCCTGGGTGCGGCCCTTCGCCGGGGCAATGTCACACACGTGCCTTGTATGGCTCACGTGTTGAACCTGGTTGTCCAGCAATTTTTAGCCCACTATCCCAGACTAGATGGCCTTCTGCAGAGGGCACGGTCGCTGTGTGCTCACTTCCGCCGTTCGCATCCCGCAGCTCAGCGACTTACATCTCTACAGAAGTCGTTGGGCCTGCCACTTCACCGGCTAAAATGCGATGTGCCTACCCGGTGGAATTCAACTCTGCACATGTTGCAGCGACTGTGGCAGCACCGACAAGCCCTGGTGCAATACGTTCTGACGTATAGCCTGGGCCAACGAGATTCAGAGGTGGGGCAAATCACGCTGGAGGAGTGGTCTCAGATCAGGGACCTATGCACCCTTCTGCACAGTTTTGAAATGGCGACGAAGATGTTTAGTGCTGACGATGCCATTATCAGCATGACTATTCCGGTGATTTACATGCTGGAGCACATGTTAAACAGAATTCGGAGTCAGGTGGTGGCACAAGAGGAGGTGGAGGAAGTAGAGGAGGAGGAGTTGTATGCGGAAGGGCTAACATCTGCAAGGTCCAGACGGTCGGCAGCACCAAGGCGGCAGGCATGTGAGGGTGGGGGAGATGATTTTACCAGGGCGCATGGTAGCAGCCAAACTAGTGAGGAAGGTGCAGGAGCCCAGGAAGAAGTGGAGGACGAACTGATGGAAGACTCATCAGATGAGGGAGACCTTGATCACATTTCTGTTGTGCGAGGTTGGGGGGAGAGGACAGAGGAAGGAAGCATGATTGCTACCTCGCCACCAACACAACAGGGACTTGGTGCTCCTGGATGCGCAACACACATGAGTGCCTTCTTGCTGCACTACCTGCAACATGACCCTCGAATTGTGAGAATTAGAAATAATCCTGACTACTGGGTTGCCACACTGTTAGATCCCCGGTACAAAAGTAAATTTGCAGAAATTATTCCTGCCATAGAAAGGGATGCACGCATGCAGGAGTATCAGCAGAGACTGTTGCAGAATCTTACATGTGCTTTTCCACAAAATACCAGTGGTGCACGTAGTGAATCTCACAGTTCCAACTTGCAAACCGTGGGACCGTCAAGTGTTCAGCACTCAAACCGTAACAGAACCACAGTATCTGCTGGTAACATCAATTTTGCGGAATCATTTCACCACTTTTTTAGCCCATCCTTTGCAAGGCCACAGGAGACAAGAAGTCTGACACATAGTCAACGCCTAGAGACGATGGTACAGGAGTATCTCCAAGTAAACATTGAAGCCACGACTGTGTCACTGGACCCTTGCTCTTTTTGGGCTTCCAATCTGGATAAATGGCCGGAGCTAGCCACTTACGCCTTGGAGATCTTGTCATGCCCCGCAGCCAGCGTTCTGTCTGAACGTGTGTTCAGCGCTGCCGGTGGTGTGCTGACAGATAAGCGCACGCGGCTCTCCACTGATAATGTAGACAGACTCACGTTCATAAAGATGAACAAATCATGGATCCGAAACGACTTTTCTACCCCTGTGTGATCCTGGGGAGAGTAAAAGCTTGATGATTGGTTAAAATCACCCTACCAACCGTTTTAAGCTTTCAAATTACTAATCATGTTTATCTGTATCTTGACTCCAAAATAATTTGGGCTTTGTAGCAGTGTGCAGCACTGATCCTATTAGGCCATCTATAATAAGCTTCACCAGATTTAAAATTAAAAATAATTTTTAGCTGCATCTAGCCCGGAAAATAATTTTGGGGCTCCGAGATGCGCAAGACACATAAGTGCCTTCTTGCTGCACTACCTGCAGCATGACCCTCATATTGTCAGAATTCGAAGTAATCATGACTACTGGGTTGCCACACTCTTAGATCCCCCAAACTTTTCGATCAACCTTTTCATTTTAATAAAGACCAAAAAAATGGTCATTTTTGAAATTATAAGCATTAGCAGGTTGTTAGAAACTGAAATCAAACAGTTTTCAACTCAAAACTTTATTCTAGGTGATGTTACATTTTCACATAGGACCCCTTGTTCGAAAGGAGCTTCTGAACTCTCTCGTCCATTGAATTTGTCAGGTTTTGGATGGTTTCTGCTTCAATTGTTTTGCATGAGGACAGAATACCCTCCCAGAGCTGTTGCTTAGATGTGAACTGCCTCCCGCCATCATAGACACTCCTTTTAATGATGCTCCAAAGGTTCTGAATGGGGTAGAGGTCAGGGGAGCATGGGGGTCACACCATAAGTTTGTCCCCTTTTATGCCCATATCAGCCAGAGATGCAGATGTTTTATGTGCAGCATGAGATGGTGCATTATCATGCAGAAAAATGATCTTGCTGTGAAATACACGGTTCTTCTTCTTGAACCATGGCAGGAAGTGCTGTTTGAGAAAATCCACATACATTATGGAGTTCATCTTTAACGCCTTCAGGGATCCTAAAGGGGCCGACAATCTCTCTCCCCATGATTCCAGCCCAAAACATTACTCCACCTCCTCCTTGTTGGCGCTGTAGCCGTGTTTACGTGGGGTGTCCATCAACCAGCCATTCTCCACTCCATTCATCTGGACCATCGAGCGCTGCACGGCACTCATCCGTGAACAAAACAGTTTTGAAATCAGTCTTCATGTAATGTTTGGCCCACTGGAGCCGTTTCTGCTTGTGTGAAGTGGATAGAGGAGGTCGACAGGATGGCATATGCACAGCTGCAAACCTCTGAAGGACCCTGCATCTTGTTGTTCGGGGGACGTTGGAGGCACAAGCAGCTTCAAAAACTTGTCTGCTGCTATGACAAGGCTATTTTGCCGCTGCTGTTTCAACCTGACGTAATTGCCTGTAGGAAAGAGTCCTCAATTTGCCCTTATCAGCACGCACACGTGTGTACTGTGAATCAGCTACATACTTCTTGATTGCCAAGACACTTCATCCTGATCATCGCACAATGTTGATTGTAGTCATGCCTTGACCTAAACACTCCACAATTTGTTGCTTCTCAGCAGCCGACACATCCTTTTTCTTTCCCATTTTGGCAGAAAATGTAGGCTGCTTAATAATGTGAGAGAGCCTTCTTAAGTAGTCTTGCCTTTCATTGGACACACCTGCCAAACTAATTAGCACAGGTGTCTGCAATTGCTTACAGTGATATAAAGAGCCCTGACACACATCACCATCAATGAGTTTAACTGACAAACAAACAAATTCTTCCCTTATCACTCCTAAACACTTTTTGCATAATAATTTGGAACGCGGTGTACATGTGCTTTTCCACAAAACACCAGTGGTTCACGTAGTGAATCTTACAGTTCTAACTTGCCAACCGTGGTCTGTATGGAATTGTTCAATAAAGGGCCCAAAATTAAGATAACATAGATGGGAGAGGTCTCTATGAATAGGAATTCCTAAGTATTTGATACCCTGTGAGGGCCAGGCAAAGGGAAAGTTGGACTGGATGGAATCCTATATGGATTTAGGGAGGGAGACATCGAGGGCCTCAGACTTCGCTGCATTGATTTTAAAATTTTACCATGTAACAAAGTGATCTATTTCAGCCATAACAGCAGGGATGGATATATGTGATTGAGTGATATATACTAGGACATCATCAGCAAATAGAGAGCACTTGTACTCGGTGCCTCCCACCTCAATCCACCTAATATTGGGGTTATGGCGAATTGATGAGAGCAGGTGCTCCGTCACTAGGATGTATAAGAGAGGGGACAGAGGACATCCCTGCCTTGTCCCATTGGTGATTGTGAAAGGTGATGAAAATGTTCTGACGCACCCCCTGGGCCTTGGGACACCCGGAGCCGGACCCTTTTTGGTGGATGCTGGTGGTTGTAGTCTTCGTGGCGGCGATCCGGTTCCGTGGCTCAGGGCGGTCAAACCAGTGGCGGAACTATTTATGTGGTTTTGATGTTTAAATGTCTGACTACGCCACCCGTGGATTGCGGTCAGAGTGAACCGCCGCTACAGGGCAGACCGCTAAGGCTGGTGTTGTGGGTGCAGCAGAGCGTAGCATAACTCCCCACGGGAGGAGTATAGCCTCAGGGCAGTGTATGCGGAGGATGGGGGTGATGGTGCAGGGCAGCAGCAGTAACGACACGGAGTCAGTGATGCAGTTCAGGGCCTTTACTCACAGTTCTTATTATCCAGACCACGTCTGCAGGTAACGGCTGCCCACGTCGTACTGTGCTCACCAGGTGAGGGGCTCAGACAACTCCCAGATAACTTTGGAGCGCTTCACAGGACCCCCTTTGTGTGTCCTTTGTCTGGCCTTTCTTACCAACACTTCTGTCCGGCTGCCTCGGGCCTCCTCTTGGTAAACTTGGCGCCAGTTTCCCTGACCCTATGTGGTGCCTTCCTAGCGGGTGGAGCAAGGGGCTGCGCCACATAAAATGTCAGAGCCTCCGGTTTCTAGCTGAGGGTCGTTTCCTGCCTCCACTAGTTCGGGGACCGGTCTCCCCCTTTGGCCTGACCCCTCCACGCAGGTGGATTCGGGCGTGCGGTGGCGACTCGCCCGTCCGCACCCCTGGGATCCCTTCATTCCTCGTTCCTGGAGCCTTCTCCGCTCCTCTTCCTTCCTTCTCCCTCTTGCAGGCCTGGGCCTCTGTTACTAGGCCCGCCTCCGGAGCAGAGCTCATGCAGAGCCCCTGCTCCCTGCCACTTCTGCTCAGACTTCTCTGCACTGAACTAAGATGGTGCCCACCTTTTATACTCCCTTCTCAATGCACCCAGGAACTGCTTCCTCCCTGCTCCTGCACTGCAGGGTTCCCCTTCCTCAGTGTTCCCTCCCCCCACTCCAGCCAGGGACAGGGACTGTCGTGCCCATCTCAGGGGCATATTGGTCGCCCTGCCCCACGGCAATGTGGTGTAATGCATGCAGGTGTCGGGTCCTGATCCACACTCCATCCTTATCTGAGAGTGAGATATCACACCTCTGGGTGAGGTGCAATACGTCTGTAGCAACCGAGCCCTCGGTGCTACAGTTCCATTTATCTTCAGCCTAGGTGACGTATTGTGATACAGGGCCGTGATTTTGGCTATAAAAGGGTCCCCTAGACCCCTACCCCAAGCTTTTTAAGAGAATCATATATGGCGTGCCAGGAGACTCTATGGAATGCTTTCTCAGCATCCAACGAGAGTATCTACTTACAAATTTTTAACTGCATCTAGCCCAGGAAATACTTTGTGCCTAGTAGCAGTGTCTGCTAGTCAGCGGATTATCCCGGCTGTTAAGCAAGCTACACCACCTGTAGTTTGGACACTTCATTTTTTCAAAGGAAATGCTTCGGGACCACGGGATACTTAGTGAAGAGCATCAGGAGGCACCCCAAGGCATAGGGGCTGGGACTGGCACTAGGATGCCTTGCGGTGGACAGCCGAGCTCGATCCTTATAAAAGCTTTTTAACTGCAGCAGCTTTAGTGGACGCTACTGGAGCTGGAATTACGCGGCTGCTGGCATGAGACTTGCCCTCCAATAGATCCTTGTAAATGGATTTAAAGTGTATTCATTTAAATTAGAGGGACAATTTAAATTAAAAAGCTTAGAGCTGCCTCCACCACAGGGGGGCTCTCTCGACCCACCAGCGGACAGGCACCAGTATTGGGAGAGGGGGGCTGGCCGTCAGGGTTCACCGCGGCTCTGGCACAAACCCGGCGACACGGAGGTGGCACGGGCAGGAGCGGACTGGCCGTCTCGGCTTCTCACTTTTTGGATTCTAGAAGGGCATGACATGCCTATATCTGTGTCTCCCCCTCCTTTTACTCCTCCACCTCTTTTCTTTTCGCATGACTATATGTACTTGTCACTTTTCCATGTGTTAGTTGTGTCTTCTGAGCAGTTTGTCAGCTTTTGGACACCTTTGAAGGTGTTTTCTATGTGTTTCTATGTGTTTTTGTTTGCCTGCCATTGGTTTTAACGGTGTTCGAAGGTGTTCGACGAACAGTTCGGCGAACACACGGGTGTTCGACGAACCGAACCGAACTCGAACACTACGGGGGTGGCTCAACACTAGTCGGGACTTCTTCTTGTGGTCGGGTCTTCTTCTTGTGGTCGGGTCTTCTACTAGTGGACGGGTCTTCTTCTTTTAAAGGGTCTTCTTCTTGCATCAGGTTTTCTTCTTGTATCGGGTCTTCTTCTTGTGGTCGGGTCTTCTTCTTGTATCGGGTCTTCTTGTGGTCGGGTCTTCTTCTTGTATCGGGTCTTCTTCTTGTGGTCAGGTCTTCTTCTTGTGATCGGGTCTTCTTCTTGTGGTCGGGTCTTCTTCTTCTATCGGGTCTTCTTCTTGTGGTTGGGTCTTCTACTTGTATCGGGTATTCTTCTTGTATCGGGTCTTTTTCTTGTGGTCGGGTCTTCTTCTTGTTGTGGGGTCTTCTTCTTGTGGTCGGGTCTTCTGCTTGAGGTCGGGACTTCTTCTTGTATCGGATCTTCTTCTTGTGGTCGGGTCTTCTTCTTGTATCGGGTCTTCTTCTTGTGGTCGGGTCTCTTTCTTGTGGTCGGGTCTTCTTCTTGTGGTCGGGTCTTCTTCTTGTATCGGGTCTTCTTCTTGTGGTCGAGTCTTCTTCTTGTATCGGGTCTTCTTCTTTTGGTCGAGTCTTCTTCTTGTATAGGGTCTTCTTCTTGTTTCGGGTATTCTTCTTGTGGTCGGTTCTTCTTCTTGTATCGGGTCTTCTTCTTGTATCGGGTCTTCTTCTTGTGGTCGGGTCTTCTTCTTGTGTCGGGTCTTCTTCTTGTGGTCGGGTCTTCTTCTTGTGGTCGAGTTTTCTTCTTGTGGTCGGGTCTTCTTCTTGCATCGGGTCTTCTTCTTGTATCAGGTCTTCTTCTTGTGGTCGGGTCTTCTTCTTGTGGTCGGGTCTTCTTGTATCGGGTCTTCTTCATGTGGTTGGGTCTTCTTCTTGTGGTCAGGTCTTCTTCTTGTTTCGGGTCTTCATCTTGTATCGGGTCTTCTTCTTGTGGTCGGGTCTTCTTCTAGTGGTCGGGTCTTCTTCTTGTATCGGGTCTTCTTCTTGTGGTCGGGTCTTCTTCTTGTGGTGGGGTCTTTTCTTATGGTCGGGTCTTCTTCTTGTATCGGGTCTTCTTCTTGTATCGGTTCTTCCTCTTGTGGTCGGGTCTTCTTCTTGTGGTCGGGTCTTCTTCTTTTATCAGGTCTTCTTCTTGTGGTCGGGTCTTCTTCTAGTGGTCGGGTCTTCTTCTTGTTTCGGGTCTTCTTCTTGTATCGGGTCTTCTTCTTGTGGTCGGGTCTTCTTCTAGTGGTCGGGTCTTCTTCTTGTATCGGGTCTTCTTCTTGTATCGGTTCTTCTTCTTGTGGTCATGTCTTCTTCTTGTATCGGGTCTTCTTCATGTGGTCGGGTCTTCTTCTTGTGGTGGGGTCTCCTTCTTGTGGTCGGGTCTTCTTCTTGTGGTCGGGTCTTATTCTTGTATCGGGTCTTCTTCTTTTGGTCGGGTCTTCTTCTTGTATAGGGTCTTCTTCTTGTATCGGGTCTTCTTCTTGTGGTCGGGTCTTCTTCTTGTGGTTGGGTCTTCTTGTATCGGGTCTTCTTCTTGTATCGGGTCTTCTTCTTGTGGTCAGGTCTTCTTCTTGTGGTCGGGTTTTCTTCTTGTGGTCGGTTCTTTTTCTTGTATCGGGTCTTCTTCTTGCGGTCGGGTCTTCGTCTTGTGGTCGGGTCTTCTTCTTTTTTCGGGTCTTCTTCTTGTATCGGGTCTTCTTCTTGTGGTCGAGACTTCTTCTAGTGGTCGGGTCTTCTTCTAGTATCGGGTCTTCTTCTTGTGGTTGAGTCTTCTTCTTGTGGTGGGGTCTTCTTCTTGTGGTCCGGTCTTCTTTTTGTGGTCGCGTCTTCTTGTATCGGGTCTTCTTCTTGTGGTTGGGTCTTCTTGTATCGGGTTTTCTTCTTGTGGTCGGGTCTACTTCTTGTGGTCGGGTCTTCTACTAGTGGACTGGTCTTCTTCTTGTATCGGGTCTTCTTCTTGTATCGGGTCTTCTTGTTTCGGGTCTTCTTCTTGTATCGGGTCTTCTTCTTGTGGTCAGGTCTTCTTCTTGTGGTCGGGTTTTCTTCTTGTGGTCGGTTCTTTTTCTTGTATCGGGTCTTCTTCTTGCGGTCGGGTCTTCGTCTTGTGGTCGGGTCTTCTTCTTGTTTCGGGTCTTCTTCTTGTATCGGGTCTTCTTCTTGTGGTCGAGACTTCTTCTAGTGGTCGGGTCTTCTTCTAGTATCGGGTCTTCTTCTTGTGGTTGAGTCTTCTTCTTGTGGTGGGGTCTTCTTCTTGTGGTCCGGTCTTCTTTTTGTGGTCGCGTCTTCTTGTATCGGGTCTTCTTCTTGTGGTTGGGTCTTCTTGTATCGGGTTTTCTTCTTGTGGTCGGGTCTACTTCTTGTGGTCGGGTCTTCTACTAGTGGACGGGTCTTCTTCTTGTATCGGGTCTTCTTCTTGTATCGGGTCTTCTTGTTTCGGGTTTTCTTCTTGTTTCGGGTCTTCTTCTTGTATCGGGTCGTCTTCTTGTGGTCGGGTTTTCTTCTTGTATCTGGTCTTCTTCTTGTATCGGGTCTTCTTCTTGTGGTCGGGTCTTCTTCTTGTGGTCGGGTCTTCTTCCTGTATCGGGTCTTCTTCTTGTGGTTGGGTCTTCTTCTTGTATCGGGTCTTCTTCTTGTGGTCGGGTCTTCTTCTTGTGGTCGGGTCTTCTTCTTGTATCGGGTCTTCTTCTTGTGGTCGGGTCTTCTTCTTGTATCGGGTCTTCTTCTTTTGGTCGGGTCTTCTTCTTGTATCGGGTCTTCTTCTTGTATCGGGTCTACTTCTTGTGGTCGGGTCTTCTTGTATCGGGTCTTCTTGTGGTCAGGTCTTCTTCTTGTGGCCGGGTCTTCTTCTTGTGGTCGGTTCTTCTTCTTGTATCGGGTCTTCTTCTTGTGGTCGGGACTTCTTCTTGTGGTCGGATCTTCTTCTTGTGGTCGGGTCTTCTTCTTGTGGTCGGGTCTTCTTCTTGTATCGGGTCTTCTTCTTGTGGTCGGGTCTTCTTCTTGTGGTCGGGTCTTCTTCTTGTATCGGGTCTTCTTCTTGTGGTCGGGTCTTCTTCTTGTGGTCGGGTCTTCTTCTTGTGGTCGGGTCTTCTTCTTGTATCGGGTCTTCTTCTTGTATCTCTTCTTCTTGTGGTCGGGTCTTCTTCTTGTGGTCGGGACTTCTTCTAGTGGTCAGGTATTCTTCTTGTATCGGGTCTTCTTCTTGTATCGGGTCTTCTTCTTCTTACGGGTCTTCTTTTTTCGGGTCTTCCTCTTGTATCGGGTCTTCTTCTTGTGGTCGGGTCTTCTTCTTGTATCGGGTCTTCTTCTTGTATCGGGTCTTCTTCTTGTGGTCGGGTCTTCTTCTTGTGGTCGGGTCTTCTTCTTGCATCGGGTCTTCTTCTTGTGGTCGGGTCTTCTTCTTGTGGTCGGGTCTTCTTCTTGTAGTCGGGTCTTCTTCTTGTATAGAGTCTTCTTCTTGTATCGGGTCTTCTTCTTGTATCGGGTCTTCTTCTTGTGGTCGGGTCTACTTCTTGTGGTCCGGTCTTCTTCTTGTGGTCGGGTCTTCTTTTTGTATCGGGTCTTCTTCTTGAATCGGGTCTTCTTCTTGTGGTCAGGTCTTCTTCTTGTATCGGGTCTTCTTCACGTGGTCGGGTCTTCTTCTTGTGGTCGAGTCTACTTCTTGTTTCGGGTCTTCTTCTTGTATCGGGTCTTCTTCTTGTGGTCGGGTCTTCTTCTACTGGTCGGGTCTTCTTCTTGTATCGGGTCTTCTTCTTGTGGTCGGGTCTTCTTCTTGTGGTGGGGTTTTCTTCTTCTGGTCGGGTCTTCTTCTTGTGGTCGCGTCTTCTCTTGTATCGGGTCTCCTTCTTGTGGTTGGGTCTTCTACTTGTATCGGGTTTTCTTCTTGTGGTCGGGTCTTCTTCTTGTGGTCGGGTCTTCTACTAGTGGACGGGTCTTCTTCTTGTATCGGGTCTTCTTCTTGTATCGGGTCTTCTTCTTGGTTCGGGTCTTCTTCTTGTTTCGGGTCTTCTTCTTGTATCGGGTCTTCTTCTTGTGGTCGGGTCTTCTTCTTGTATCTGGTCTTCTTGTATCGGGTCTTCTTGTGGTCGGGTCTTCTTCTTGTGGTGGGGTCTTCTTCTTGTATCGGGTCTTCTTGTGGTCGGTCTTCTTCTTGTATCGGGTCTTCTTCTTGTGGTCGGGTCTTCTGCTTGTGGTCGGATCTTCTTCTTGTATCGGGTCTTCTTCTTGTGGTCGGGTCTTCTTCTTGTGGTCGGGTCTTCTTCTTGTATCGGGTCTTCTTCTTGTGGTTGGGTCTTCTTCTTGTATCGGGTCTTCTTCTTTTGGTCGGGTCTTCTTCTTGTATCGGGTCTTCTTCTTGTATCGGGACTTCTTGTGGTTGGATCTTCTTCTTGTATCGGGTCTTCTTCTTGTATCGGGTCTTCTTCTTGTGGTCAGGTCTTCTTCTTGTGGTCGGGTCTTCTTCTTGTGGTCGGGTCTTCTTCTTGAGGTCGGGTCTTCTTCTTGTCTCGGGTCTTCTTCTTGTATCGGGTCTTCTTCTTGTGGTCGGGTCTTCTCCTTGTATCGGGTCTTCTTCTTCTGGTCGGGTCTTCTTCTTGTGGTCGGGTCTTCTTCTTGTATCGGGTCTTCTTCTTGTATCGGTTCTACTTGTGGTCGGGTTTTCTTCCTGTGGTCGGGACTTCTTCCAGTGGTCAGGTATTCTTCTTGTATCGGGTCTTCTTCTTGTTTTGGGTCTTCTCCTTGTTTCGGGTCTTCTTCTTGTTTCGGGTCTTCCTCTTGTATCAGGTCTTCTTCTTGTGGTCAGGTCTTCTTCTTGTATCGGGTCTTCTTCTTGTATCGGGTCTTCTTCTTGTGGTCGGGTCTTCTTCTTTTGGTCGGGTCTTCTTCTTGTGTTCGGGTCTTCTTCTTGTATCGGGTCTTCTTCTTGTATCGGGTCATCTTCTTGTGGTCGGGTCTTCTTCTTGTATCTGGTCTTCTTGTATCGGGTCTTCTTCTTGTGGTCGGGTCTTCTTCTTGTGGTCGGGTCTTCTTCTTGTATCGGGTCTTCTTCTTTTGGTCAGGTCTTGTTCTTGTATCGGGTCTTCTTCTTGTATCGGGTCTTCTTCTTGTGGTCGGGTCTTCTTCTTGTATCGGGTCTTCTTCTTTTGGTCGGGTCTTCTTCTTGTATCGGGTCTTCTTCTTGTATCGGGTCTACTACTTGTGGTCGGGTCTTCTTGTATCGGGTCTTCTTGTGGTCAGGTCTTCTTCTTGTGGCCGGGTCTTCTTCTTGTGGTCGGTTCTTCTTCTTGTATCGGGTCTCCTTCTTGTGGTCGGGACTTCTTCTTGTGGTCGGATCTTCTTCTTGTGGTCGGGTCTTTTTCTTGTGGTCGGGTCTTCTTCTTGTATCGGGTCTTCTTCTTGTATCGTTTATTGTTCTTGTGGTCGGGTCTTCTTCTTGTATCGGGTCTTCTTCTTGTGGTCGAGTCTTCTTCTTGTGGTCGGGTCTTCTTCTTGTATCGGGTCTTCTTCTTGTATCTCTTCTTCTTGTGGTCAGGTCTTCTTCTTGTGGTCGGGACTTCTGCTAGTGGTCAGGTATTCTTCTTGTATCGTGTCTTCTTCTTGTATCGGGTCTTCTTCTTGTTACGGGTCTTCTTCTTGTTTCGGGTCTTCCTCTTGTATCGGGTCTTCTTCTTGTGGTCGGGTCTTATTCTTGTATCGAGTCTTCTTCTTGTATCGGGTCTTCTTCTTGTGGTCGGGTCTTCTTCTTGTGGTCGGGTCTTCTTCTTGTATCGGGTCTTCTTCTTGTGGTCGGGTCTTCTTCTTGTGGTCGGGTCTTCTTCTTGTATCGGGTCTTCTTCTTGTATCTCTTCTTCTTGTGGTCGGGTCTTCTTCTTGTGGTCGGGACTTCTTCTAGTGGTCAGGTATTCTTCTTGTATCGGGTCTTCTTCTTGTATCGGGTCTTCTTCTTCTTACGGGTCTTCTTTTTTCGGGTCTTCCTCTTGTATCGGGTCTTCTTCTTGTGGTCGGGTCTTCTTCTTGTATCGGGTCTTCTTCTTGTATCGGGTCTTCTTCTTGTGGTCGGGTCTTCTTCTTGTGGTCGGGTCTTCTTCTTGCATCGGGTATTCTTCTTGTGGTCGGGTCTTCTTCTTGTGGTCGGATCTTCTTCTTGTAGTCGGGTCTTCTTCTTGTATAGAGTCTTCTTCTTGTATCGGGTCTTCTTCTTGTGGTCGGGTCTACTTCTTGTGGTCCGGTCTCCTTCTTGTGGTCGGGTCTTCTTTTTGTATCGGGTCTTCTTCTTGAATCGGGTCTTCTTCTTGTGGTCGGGTCTTCTTCTTGTATCGGGTCTTCTTCACGTGGTCGGGTCTTCTTCTTGTGGTCGAGTCTACTTCTTGTTTCGGGTCTTCTTCTTTTATCGGGTCTTCTTCTTGTGGTCGGGTCTTCTTCTACTGGTCGGGTCTTCTTCTTGTATCGGGTCTTCTTCTTGTGGTCGGGTCTTCTTGTGGTGGGGTTTTCTTCTTCTGGTCGGGTCTTCTTCTTGTGGTCGCGTCTTCTCTTGTATCGGGTCTCCTTCTTGTGGTTGGGTCTTCTACTTGTATCGGGTTTTCTTCTTGTGGTCGGGTCTTCTTCTTGTGGTCGGGTCTTCTACTAGTGGACGGGTCTTCTTCTTGTATCGGGTCTTCTTCTTGTATCGGGTCTTCTTCTTGGTTCGGGTCTTCTTCTTGTTTCGGGTCTTCTTCTTGTATCGGGTCTTCTTCTTGTGGTCGGGTCTTCTTCTTGTATCTGGTCTTCTTGTATCGGGTCTTCTTGTGGTCGGGTCTTCTTCTTGTGGTGGGGTCTTCTTCTTGTATCGGGTCTTCTTGTGGTCGGTCTTCTTCTTGTATCGGGTCTTCTTCTTGTGGTCGGGTCTTCTGCTTGTGGTCGGATCTTCTTCTTGTATCGGATCTTCTTCTTGTGGTCGGGTCTTCTTCTTTATCGGGTCTTCTTCTTGTATCGGGTCTTCTTCTTGTGGTCGGGTCCTCTTCTTGTGGTCGGGTCTTCTTCTTGTATCGGGTCTTCTTCTTGTGGTTGGGTCTTCTTCTTGTATCGGGTCTTCTTCTTTTGGTCGGGTCTTCTTCTTGTATCGGGTCTTCTTCTTGTATCGGGACTTCTTGTGGTTGGGTCTTCTTCTTGTATCGGGTCTTCTTCTTGTATCGGGTCTTCTTCTTGTGGTCAGGTCTTCTTCTTGTGGTCGGGTCTTCTTCTTGTGGTCGGGTCTTCTTCTTGAGGTCGGGTCTTCTTCTTGTCTCGGGTCTTCTTCTTGTATCGGGTCTTCTTCTTGTGGTCGGGTCTTCTCCTTGTATCGGGTCTTCTTCTTCTGGTCGGGTCTTCTTCTTGTGGTCGGGTCTTCTTCTTGTATCGGGTCTTCTTCTTGTATCGGTTCTACTTGTGGTCGGGTCTTCTTCCTGTGGTCGGGACTTCTTCCAGTGGTCAGGTATTCTTCTTGTATCGGGTCTTCTTCTTGTTTTGGGTCTTCTCCTTGTTTCGGGTCTTCTTCTTGTTTCGGGTCTTCCTCTTGTATCAGGTCTTCTTCTTGTGGTCAGGTCCTCTTCTTGTATCGGGTCTTCTTCTTGTATCGGGTCTTCTTCTTGTGGTCGGGTCTTCTTCTTTTGGTCGGGTCTTCTTCTTGTGTTCGGGTCTTCTTCTTGTATCGGGTCTTCTTCTTGTATCGGGTCATCTTCTTGTGGTCGGGTCTTCTTCTTGTATCTGGTCTTCTTGTATCGGGTCTTCTTCTTGTGGTCGGGTCTTCTTCTTGTGGTCGGGTCTTCTTCTTGTATCGGGTCTTCTTCTTTTGGTCAGGTCTTGTTCTTGTATCGGGTCTTCTTCTTGTATCGGGTCTTCTTCTTGTGGTCGGGTCTTTTTCTTGTATCGGGTCTTCTTCTTTTGGTCGGGTCTTCTTCTTGTATCGGGTCTTCTTCTTGTATCGGGTCTACTACTTGTGGTCGGGTCTTCTTGTATCGGGTCTTCTTGTGGTCAGGTCTTCTTCTTGTGGCCGGGTCTTCTTCTTGTGGTCGGTTCTTCTTCTTGTATCGGGTCTTCTTCTTGTGGTCGGGACTTCTTCTTGTTGTTGGATCTTCTTCTTGTGGTCGGGTCTTCTTCTTGTGGTCGGGTCTTCTTCTTGTATCGGGTCTTCTTCTTGTATCGGGTATTGTTCTTGTGGTCGGGTCTTCTTCTTGTATCGGGTCTTCTTCTTGTGGTCGGGTCTTCTTCTTGTGGTCGGGTCTTCTTCTTGTATCGGGTCTTCTTCTTGTATCTCTTCTTCTTGTGGTCAGGTCTTCTTCTTGTGGTCGGGACTTCTTCTAGTGGTCAGGTATTCTTCTTGTATCGTGTCTTCTTCTTGTATCGGGTCTTCTTCTTGTTACGGGTCTTCTTCTTGTTTCGGGTCTTCCTCTTGTATCGGGTCTTCTTCTTGTGGTCGGGTTTTATTCTTGTATCGAGTCTTCTTCTTGTATCGGGTCTTCTTCTTGTGGTCGGGTCTTCTTCTTGTGGTCGGGTCTTCTTCCTGTATCGGGTCTTCTTCTTGTGGTCGGGTCTTCATCTTGTGGTCGGGTCTTCTTCTTGTAGTCGGGTCTTCTTCTTGTATCGGGTCTTCTTCTTGTGGTCGGGTCTTCTTCTTGTATCGGGTCTTCTTCTTTTGGTCGGATCTTCTTCTTGTATAGAGTCTTCTTCTTGTATCGGGTCTTCTTCTTGTGGTCGGGTCTTCTTCTTGTATCGGGTCTTCTTCTTGTATCAGGTCTTCTTCTTCTGGTCGGGTCTTCTTCTTGTGGTCGGGTTTTCTTCTTGTGGTCGGTTCTTCTTCTAGTATTGGGTCTTCTTCTTGTGGTCGGGTCTTCTTCTTGTGGTCCGGTCTTCTTCTTGTGGTCGGGTCTTCTTTTTGTATCGGGTCTTCTTCTTGAATCGGGTCTTCTTCTTGTGGTCGGGTCTTCTTCTTGTATCGGGTCTTCTTCACGTGGTCGGGTCTTATCTTGTGGTCGGGTCTTCTTCTTGTTTCGGGTCTTCTTCTTGTGGTGGGGTTTTCTTCTTGTGGTCGGGTCTTCTTCTTGTGGTCGCGTCTTCTCTTGTATCGGGTCTCCTTCTTGTGGTTGGGTCTTCTACTTGTATCGGGTTTTCTTCTTGTGGTCGGGTCTTCTTGTGGTCGGGTCTTCTACTAGTGGACGGGTCTTCTTCTTGTATCGGGTCTCCTTCTTGTATCGGGTCTTCTTCTTGGTTCGGGTCTTCTTGTTTCGGGTCTTCTTCTTGTATCGGGTCTTCTTCTTGTGGTCGGGTCTTCTTCTAGTATCTGGTCTTCTTCTTGTATCGGGTCTTCTTGTGGTTGGGTCTTCTTCTTGTGGTGGGGTCTTCTTCTTGTGGTCGGCTCTTCTTCTTATGGTCGGGTCTTCTTCCTGTATCGGGTCTTCTTCTTGTGGTTGGGTCTTCTTCTTGTATCGGGTCTTCTTCTTGTGGTCGGGTCTTCTTCTTGTATCGGGTCTTCTTCTTTTGGTCGGGTCTTCTTCTTGTATCGGGTCTTCTTCTTGTATCGGGTCTTCTTCTTGTGGTCGGGTCTTCTTCTTGTATCGGGACTTCTTCTTTTGGTCGGGTCTTCTTCTTGTATCAGGTCTTCTTCTTGTATCGGGTCTACTACTTGTGGTCGGGTCTTCTTGTATCGGGTCTTCTTGTGGTCAGGTCTTCTTCTTGTGGCCGGGTCTTTTTCTTGTGGTCGGTTCTTCTTCTTGTATCGGGTCTTCTTCTTGTGGTCGCGACTTCTTCTTGTGGTCGGATCTTCTTCTTGTGGTCGGGTCTTCTTCTTGTGGTCGGGTCTTCTTCTTGTATCGGGTCTTCTTCTTGTATCGGGTATTCTTCTTGTGGTCGGGTCTTCTTCTTGTATCGGGTCTTCTTCTTGTGGTCGGGTCTTCTTCTTGTGGTCGGGTCTTCTTCTTGTGGTCGGGTCTTCTTCTTGTATCGGGTCTTCTTCCTGTATCTCTTCTTCTTGTGGTCAGGTCTTCTTCTTGTGGTCGGGACTTCTTCTAGTGGTCAGGTATTCTTCTTGTATCGGGTCTTCTTCTTGTATCGGGTCTTCTTCTTGTTACGGGTCTTCTTGTTTCGGGTCTTCCTCTTGTATCGGGTCTTCTTCTTGTGGTCGAGTCTTCTTCTTGTATCGGGTCTTCTTCTTGTATCGGGTCTTCTTCTTGTGGTCGGGTCTTCTTCTTGTGGTCGGGTCTTCTTCCTGTATCGGGTCTTCTTCTTGTGGTCGGGTCTTCATCTTGTGGTCGGGTCTTCTTCTTGTAGTCGGGTCTTCTTCTTGTATCGGGTCTTCTTCTTGTGGTCGGGTTTTCTTCTTGTATCGGGTCTTCTTCTTTTGGTCGGATCTTCTTCTTGTATAGAGTCTTCTTCTTGTATCGGGTCTTCTTCTTGTGGTCGGGTCTTCTTCTTGTATCGGGTCTTCTTCTTGTATCGGGTCTTCTTCTTCTGGTCGGGTCTTCTTCTTGTGGTCGGGTTTTCTTCTTGTGGTCGGTTCTTCTTCTAGTATTGGGTCTTCTTCTTGTGGTCGGGTCTTCTTCTTGTGGTCCGGTCTTCTTCTAGTGGTCGGGTCTTCTTTTTGTATCGGGTCTTCTTCTTGAATCGGGTCTTCTTCTTGTGGTCGGGTCTTCTTCTTGTATCGGGTCTTCTTCACGTGGTCGGGTCTTTTCTTGTGGTCGGGTCTTCTTCTTGTATCGGGTCTTATTCTTGTATCGGGTCTTCTTCTTGTGGTGGGGTTTTCTTCTTGTGGTCGGGTCTTCTTCTTGTGGTCGCGTCTTCTCTTGTATCGGGTCTCCTTCTTGTGGTTGGGTCTTCTACTTGTATGGGGTTTTCTTCTTGTGGTCGGGTCTTCTTCTTGTGGTCGGGTCTTCTACTAGTGGACGGGTCTTCTTCTTGTATCAGGTCTTCTTCTTGTATCGGGTCTTCTTCTTGGTTCGGGTCTTCTTGTTTCGGGTCTTCTTCTTGTATCGGGTCTTCTTCTTGTGGTCGGGTCTTCTTCTAGTATCTGGTCTTCTTCTTGTATCGGGTCTTCTTGTGGTTGGGTCTTCTTCTTGTGGTGGGGTCTTCTTCTTGTGGTCGGCTCTTCTTCTTGTGGTCGGGTCTTCTTCCTGTATCGGGTCTTCTTCTTGTGGTTGGGTCTTCTTCTTGTATCGGGTCTTCTTCTTGTGGTCGGGTCTTCTTCTTGTGGTCGGGTCTTCTTCTTGTATCGGGTCTTCTTCTTTTGGTTGGGTCTTCTTCTTGTATCGGGTCTTCTTCTTGTATCGGGTCTTCTTCTTTTGGTCGGGTCTTCTTCTTGTATCGGGTCTTCTTCTTGTATCGGGTCTACTACTTGTGGTCGGGTCTTCTTGTATCGGGTCTTCTTGTGGTCAGGTCTTCTTCTTGTGGCCGGGTCTTCTTCTTGTGGTCGGTTCTTCTTCTTGTATCGGGTCTTCTTCTTGTGGTCGCGACTTCTTCTTGTGGTCGGATCTTCTTCTTGTGGTCGGGTCTTCTTCTTGTGGTCGGGTCTTCTTCTTGTATCGGTTCTTCTTCTTGTATCGGGTATTCATCTTGTGGTCGGGTCTTCTTCTTGTATCGGGTCTTCTTCTTGTGGTCGGGTCTTCTTCTTGTGGTCGGGTCTTCTTCTTGTGGTCGGGTCTTCTTCTTGTATCGGGTCTTCTTCTTGTATCGGGTCTTCTTCGTCTGGTCGGGTCTTCTTGTGGTCGGGTTTTCTTCTTGTGGTCGGTTCTTCTTCTAGTATCAGGTCTTCTTCTTGTGGTCGGGTCTTCTTCTTGTGGTCCGGTCTTCTTCTTGTGGTCGGGTCTTCTTTTTGTATCGGTTCTTCTTCTTGAATTGGGTCTTCTTCTTGTGGTCGGGTCTTCTTCTTGTATCGGGTCTTCTTCACGTGGTCGGGTCTTCTTCTTGTGGTTGGGTCTTCTTCTTGTTTCGGGTCTTCTTCTTGTATCGGGTCTTCTTCTTGTGGTGGGGTTTTCTTCTTGTGGTCGGGTCTTCTTCTTGTGGTCGCGTCTTCTATTGTATCGGGTCTCCTTCTTGTGGTTGGGTCTTCGACTTGTATCGGGTTTTCTTCTTGTGGTCGGGTCTTCTTCTTGTGGTCGGGTCTTCTACTAGTGGACGGGTCTTCTTCTTGTATCGGGTCTTCTTCTTGTATCGGGTCTTCTTCTTGGTTCGGGTCTTCTTGTTTCGGGTCTTCTTCTTGTATCGGGTCTTCTTCTTGTGGTCGGGTCTTCTTCTTGTATCTGGTCTTCTTCTTGTATCGGGTCTTCTTGTGGTTGGGTCTTCTTCTTGTGGTGGGGTCTTCTTCTTGTGGTCGGCTCTTCTTCTTGTGGTCGGGTCTTCTTCCTGTATTGGGTCTTCTTCTTGTGGTTGGGTCTTCTTCTTGTATCGGGTCTTCTTCTTGTATCGGGTATTCTTCTTGTATCGGGTCTTCTTCTTGTAGTCGGGTCTTCTTCTTGTTGTGGGGTCTTCTTCTTGTGGTCGGGTCTTCTGCTTGTGGTCGTGTCTTCTTCTTGTATCGGGTCTTCTTCTTGTGGTCGGGTCTTCTTCTTTATCGGGTCTTCTTCTTGTATCGGGTCTTCTTCTTGTGGTCGGGTCTTCCTCTTGTGGTCGGGTCTTCTTCTTGTATCGGGTCTTCTTCTTGTGGTTGGGTCTTGTTCTTGAATCGGGTCTTCTTCTTTTGGTCGGGTCTTCTTCTTGTATCGGGTCTTCTTCTTGTGGTTGGGTCTTGTTGTGGTTGGGTCTTCTTCTTGTATCGGGTCTTCTTCTTGTATCGGGTCTTCTTCTTGTGGTCAGGTCTTCTTCTTGTGGTCGGGTTTTCTTCTTGTGGTTGGGTCTTCTCCTTGTATCGGGTCTTCTTCTTGTGGTCGGGTCTTCTTCTTGTGGTCGGGTCTTCTACTTGTATCGGGTCTTCTTCTTGTATCGGTTCTTCTTGTGGTCGGGTCTTCTTCCTGTGGTCGGGACTTCTTCCAGTGGTCATTTATTCTTCTTGTATCGGGTCTTCTTCATTTGGTCGGGTCTTCTTCTTGTATCCGGTCTTCTTCTTGTATCGGGTCTTCTTCTTGTGGTCGGGTCTTCTTCTTGTATAGGGTCTTCTTCTTGTATCGGGTCTTCTTCTTGCGGTCGGGTCTTCTTCTTGTGGTCGGGTTTTCTTCTTGTGGTCGATTCTTCTTCTTGTATCGGGTCTTCTTCTGGTTGTCGGTTCTTCTTCTTGTGGTCGGGTCTTCTTCTTGTGGTCGGGTCTTCTTCTTGTATTGGGTCTTCTTCTTGTGGTTGGGTCTTCTTCTTTTATCGGGTCTTCTTCTTGTGGTCGGGTCTTCTTCTTGTGGTCGGGTCTTCTACTAGTGGACGGGTCTTCTTCTTGTATCGGGTCTTCTTCTTGTATCGGATCTTCTTCTTGTTTCGGGTCTTCTTCTTGTTTCGGGTCTTCTTCTTGTATCGGGTCTTCTTCTTGTGGTCGGGTCTTCTTCTTGTGGTGGGGTCTTCTTCTTGTGGTCGGGTCTTCTTCCTGTATCGGGTCTTCTTCTTGTGGTTGGGTCTTCTTCTTGTATCGGGTCTTCTACTTGTATCGGGTCTTCTTCTTGTGGTCGGGTATTCTTCTTGTTGTGGTGTCTTCTTCTTACGGTCGGGTCTTCTGCTTGTGGTCGGGTCTTCTTCTTGTATCGGGTCTTCTTCTTGTGGTCGGGTCTTCTTCTTGTGGTCGTGTCTTCTTGTGGTTGGTTCTACTTCTTGTGGTCGGGTCTTCTACTTGTGGTCGGGTCTTCTTCTTGTGGTCGGGTCTTCTTCTTGTGGTCGGGTCTTCTTGTATCGGGTCTTCTTGTTTCGGGTCTTCTTCTTGTATCGGGTCTTCTTCTTTATCGGATCTTCTTCTTGTGGTCGGGTCTTCTTCTTGTTGAGGGGTCTTCTTCTTGTGGTCGGGTGTTCTGCTTGTGGTCGGGTCTTCTTCTTGTATCGGGTCTTCTTCTTGTGGTCGGGTCTTCTTCTTGTATCGGGTCTTCTTCTTGTGGTCGGGTCTTCTTCTTGTGGTCGGGTCTCCTTCTTGTGGTCGGGTCTTCTTCTTGCGGTCGGGTCTTCTTCTTGTATTGGGTCTTCTTCTTGTGGTCTGGTCTTCTTCTTGTATCGGGTCTTCTACTTTTGGTCTGGTCTTCTTCTTGTGGTCGGGTCTTCTTCTTCTATCGGGTCTTCTTCTTGTGGTCGGGTCTTCTTCTTGTATCGGGTCTTCTTGTATCGGTTCTTCTTCTTGTTGTCGGGTCTTCTTCTTGTGGTCGGGTTTTCTTCTTGTGGTCGGTTCTTCTTCTTGTATCAGGTCTTCTTCTTGTGGTCGGGTCTTCTTCTTGTATCGGGTCTTCTTCTTGTATCGGGTCTTCTTCTTGTGGTCGGGTCTTCTTCTTGTGGTCGGGTCTTCTTGTATCGGGTCTTCTTCATGTGGTCGGGTCTTCTTCTTGTGGTCGGGTCTTCTTCTTGTTTCGGGTCTTCTTCTTGTATCGGGTCTTCTTCTTGTGGTCGGGTCTTCTTCTAGTGGTCAGGTCTTCTTCTTGTATCGGGTCTTCTTCTTGTGGTTGGGTCTTCTTCTTGTGGTGGGGTCTTCTTCTTGTCGTCGGGTCTTCTTCTTGTATCGGGTCTTCTTCTTGTATCGGTTCTTCTTCTTGTGGTCGGTCTTCTTCTTGTGGTCGGGTTTTCTTCTTGTATCGTGTCTTCTTCTTGTGGTTGGGTCTTCTTCTAGTGGTCGGGTCTTCTTCTTGTTTCGGGTCTTCTTCTTGTATCGGGTCTTCTTGTGGTCGGGTCTTCTTCTAGTGGTTGGGTCTTCTTCTTGTTTTGGGTCTTCTTCTTGTATCGGGTCTTCTTCTTGTGATCGGAACTTCTTCTTGTATCGGGTCTTCTTCTTGTATCGGGTCTTATTCTTGTGGTCGGGTCTTCTTCTTGTGGTGGGGTCTTCTTCTTGTGGTCGCGTCTTCTTCTTGTAGTCGGGTCTTCTTCTTGTATCGGGACTTCTTCTTGTGGTTGGTCTTCTTCTTGTATCGGGTCTTCTTTTTGTGGTTGGGTCTTCTACTAGTGGACGGGTCTTCTTCTTGTTTCGGGTCTTCTTCTTGCATGGGGTCTTCTTCTTGTGGTCGGGTCTTCTTCTTGTATCGGGTCTTCTTCTTGTTTCGTGTCTTCTTCTTGTGGTCGCGTCTTCTTCTTCTAGTCGGGTCTTCTTCTTGTATCGGGACTTCTTCTTGTGGTTGGTCTTCTTCTTGTTTCGGGTCTTCTTCTTGTGGTCGGGTCTTCTACTAGTGGACGGGTCTTCTTCTTGTATAGGGTCTTCTTCTTGTATCGGATCTTCTTCCTGTTTCGGGTCTTATTCTTGTTTCGGGTCTTCTTCTTGCATCGGGTCTTCTTCTTGTGGTCGGGTCTTCTTCTTGTATCGGGTCTTCTTCTTGTATCGGGTCTTCTTCTTGTGGTCGGGTCTTCTTCTTGTGGTGGGGTCTTCTTCTTGTGGTCGGGTCTTCTTCTTGTATCGGGTCTTCTTCTTGTATCGGTTCTTCTTGTGGTCGGGTCTTCTTCCTGTGGTCGGGACTTCTTCCAGTGGTCAGGTATTCTTCTTGTATCGGGTCTTCTTCTTTTGGTCGGGTCTTCTTCTTGTATCCGGTCTTCTTCTTGTATCGGGTCTTCTTCTTGTGGTCGGGTCTTCTTCTTGTATCGGGTCTTCTTCTTGCGGTCGGGTCTTCTTCTTGTGGTCGGGTTTTCTTCTTGTGGTCGGTTCTTCTTCTTGTATCGGGTCTTCTTCTGTTTGTCGGTTCTTCTTCTTGTGGTCGGGTCTTCTTCTTGTGGTCGGGTCTTCTTCTTGTATTGGGTCTTCTTCTTGTGGTTGGGTCTTCTTCTTTTATCGGGTCTTCTTCTTGTGGTCGGGTCTTCTTCTTGTGGTCGGGTCTTCTACTAGTGGATGGGTCTTCTTCTTGTATCGGGTCTTCTTCTTGTATCGGATCTTCTTCTTGTTTCGGGTCTTCTTCTTGTTTCGGGTCTTCTTCTTGTATCGGGTCTTCTTCTTGTGGTCGGGTCTTCTTCTTGTGGTGGGGTCCTCTTCTTGTGGTCGGGTCTTCTTCCTGTATCGGGTCTTCTTCTTGTGGTTGGGTCTTCTTCTTGTATCGGGTCTTCTACTTGTATCGGGTCTTCTTCTTGTGTTCGGGTATTCTTCTTGTTGTGGTGTCTTCTTCTTGCGGTCGGGTCCTCTGCTTGTGGTCGGGTCTTCTTCTTGTATCGGGTCTTCTTCTTGTGGTCGGGTCTTCTTCTTGTGGTCGTGTCTTCTTCTTGTGGTCGGTTCTACTTCTTGTGGTCGGGTCTTCTACTTGTGGTCGGGTCTTCTTCTTGTGGTCGGGTCTTCTTCTTGTATCGGGTCTTCTTGTTTCGGGTCTTCTTCTTGTATCGGGTCTTCTTCTTTATCGGATCTTCTTCTTGTGGTCTGGTCTTCTTCTTGTTGAGGGGTCTTCTTCTTGTGGTCGGGTGTTCTGCTTGTGGTCGGGTCTTCTTCTTGTATCGGGTCTTCTTCTTGTGGTCAGGTCTTCTTCTTGTATCGGGTCTTCTTCTTGTGGTCGGGTCTTCTTCTTGTGGTCGGGTCTCCTTCTTGTGGTCGGGTCTTCTTCTTGCGGTCGGGTCTTCTTCTTGTATCGGGTCTTCTACTTTTGGTCGGGTCTTCTTCTTGTATAGGGTCTTCTTCTTGTATCGGGTCTTCTTCTTGTGGTCGGGTCTTCTTGTATCGGGTCTTCTTGTATCGGTTCTTCTTCTTGTTGTCGGGTCTTCTTCTTGTGGTCGGGTTTTCTTCTTGTGGTCGGTTCTTCTTCTTGTATCAGGTCTTCTTCTTGTGGTCGGGTCTTCTTCTTGTATCGGGTCTTCTTCTTGTATCGGGTCTTCTTCTTGTGGTCGGGTCTTCTTCTTGTATCGGGTCTTCTTCATGTGGTCGGGTCTTCTTCTTGTGGTCGGGTCTTCTTCTTGTATCGGGTCTTCTTCTTGTGATCGGGTCTTCTTCTAGTGGTCAGGTCTTCTTGTATCGGGTCTTCTTCTTGTGGTTGGGTCTTCTTCTTGTGGTGGGGTCTTCTTCTTGTGGTCGGGTCTTCTTCTTGTATCGGGTCTTCTTCTTGTATCGGGTCTTTTTCTTGTATCGGTTCTTGTTTTGTGGTCGGTCTTCTTCTTGTGGTCGGGTTTTCTTCTTGTATCGTGTCTTCTTCTTGTGGTTGGGTCTTCTTCTAGTGGTCGGGTCTTCTTGTTTTGGGTCTTCTTCTTGTGTCGGGTCTTCTTGTGGTCGGGTCTTCTTCTAGTGGTCGGGTCTTCTTCTTGTTTTGGGTCTTCTTCTTGTATCGGGTCTTCTTCTTGTGATCGGGACTTCTTCTTGTATCAGGTCTTCTTCTTGTATCGGGTCTTATTCTTGTGGTCGGGTCTTCTTCTTGTGGTGGGGTCTTCTTCTTGTGGTCGCGTCTTCTTCTTGTAGTCGGGTCTTTTTCTTGTATCGGGACTTCTTCTTGTGGTTGGTCTTCTTCTTGTATCGGGTCTTCTTCTTGTGGTCGGGTCTTCTACTAGTGGACGGGTCTTCTTCTTGTATAGGGTCTTCTTCTTGTATCGGATCTTCTTCCTGTTTCGGGTCTTCTTCTTTTTTCGGGTCTTCTTCTTGCATCGGGTCTTCTTCTTGTGGTCGGGTCTTCTTCTTGTATCGGGTCTTCTTCTTGTTTTGGGTCTTCTTCTTGTGGTCGCGTCTTCTTCTTGTAGTCGGGTCTTCTTCTTGTATCGGGACTTCTTCTTGTGGTTGGTCTTCTTCTTGTATCGGGTCTTCTTCTTGTGGTCGGGTCTTCTACTAGTGGACGGGTCTTCTTCATGTATAGGGTCTTCTTCTTGTATCGGATCTTCTTCCTGTTTCGGGTCTTATTCTTGTTTCGGGTCTTCTTCTTGCATCGGGTCTTCTTCTTGTGGTTGGGTCTTCTTCTTGTATTGGGTCTTCTTCTTGTTTCGGGTCTTCTTCTTGCATCGGGTCTTCTTCTTGTGGTTGGGTCTTCTTCTTGTGGTCGGGTCTTCTTCTTGTGGTCGGGTCTTCTTCCTGTATCGGGTCTTCTGCTTGTGGTTGGGTCTTCTTCTTGTATCGGGTTTTCTTCTTGTGGTCGGGTCTTCTTCTTGTGGTCGTGTCTTCTTCTTGTGGTCGGTTCTACTTCTTGTTGTCGGGTCTTCTACTTGTGGTCGGGTCTTCTACTAGTGGACGGGTCTTCTTCATGTATAGGGTCTTCTTCTTGTATTGGATCTTCTTCCTGTTTCGGGTCTTATTCTTGTTTCGGGTCTTCTTCTTGCATCGGGTCTTCTTCTTGTGGTTGGGTCTTCTTCTTGTATCGGGTCTTCTTCTTGTATCGGGTCTTCTTCTTGTGGTCGGGTCTTCTTGTGGTGGGGTCTTCTTCTTGTGGTCGGGTCTTCTTCTTGTGGTCGGGTCTTCTTCCTGTATCGGGTCTTCTTCTTGTGGTTGGGTCTTCTTCTTGTATCGGGTCTTCTTCTTGTGGTCGGGTCTTCTTCTTGTTGTGGTGTCTTCTTCTTGCGGTCGGGTCTTCTGCTTGTGGTTGGGTCTTCTTCTTGTATCGGGTTTTCTTCTTGTGGTCGGGTCTTCTTCTTGTGGTCGTGTCTTCTTCTTGTGGTCGGTTCTACTTCTTGTTGTCGGGTCTTCTACTTGTGGTCGGGTCTTCTTCTTGTGGTCGGGTCTTCTTCTTGTATCGGGTCTTCTTCTTGTTTCGGGTCTTCTTCTTGTATCGGGTCTTCTTCTTGTGGTCGGGTCTTCTTCTTGTGGTCGGGTCTTCTACTAGTGGACGGGTCTTCTTCTTTTAAAGGGTCTTCTTCTTGTATCGGGTCTTCTTCTTGTTTCGGGTCTTCTTGTTTCGGGTCTTTTTCTTGTGGTCGGGTCTTCTTCTTGTGGTTGGGTCTTCTTCGAGTGGTCGGGTCTTCTTCTTGTTTCGGGTCTTCTTCTTGTATCGGGTCTTCTTCTTGTGGTCGGGTCTTCTTCTAGTGGTCGGGTCTTCTTCTTGTATCGGGTCTTCTTCTTGTGGTCGGGTTTTCTTCTTGTATCGGGTCATCTTCTTGTATCGGGTCTTCTTCTTGTATCGGGTCTTCTTGTGGTCGGGTCTTGTTCTTGTGGTCGGGTCTTCTTCTTGTATCGGGTCTTCTTGTTTCGGGTCTTCTTCTTGTATCGGGTCTTCTTCTTTATCGGATCTTCTTCTTGTGGTCTGGTCTTCTTCTTGTTGAGGGGTCTTCTTCTTGTGGTCGGGTGTTCTGCTTGTGGTCGGGTCTTCTTCTTGTATCGGGTCTTCTTCTTGTGGTCAGGTCTTCTTCTTGTATCGGGTCTTCTTCTTGTGGTCGGGTCTTCTTCTTGTGGTCGGGTCTCCTTCTTGTGGTCGGGTCTTCTTCTTGCGGTCGGGTCTTCTTCTTGTATCGGGTCTTCTACTTTTGGTCGGGTCTTCTTCTTGTATAGGGTCTTCTTCTTGTATCGGGTCTTCTTCTTGTGGTCGGGTCTTCTTGTATCGGGTCATCTTGTATCGGTTCTTCTTCTTGTTGTCGGGTCTTCTTCTTGTGGT
Source organism: Phyllobates terribilis (assembly GCF_046119375.1). Taxonomy (NCBI): domain Eukaryota; kingdom Metazoa; phylum Chordata; class Amphibia; order Anura; family Dendrobatidae; genus Phyllobates; species Phyllobates terribilis. Next base: position 481,138,645 of record NW_027362761.1, on the reverse strand, counting down.
CGGGTTTTCTTCTTGTGGTCGGTTCTTCTTCTTGTATCAGGTCTTCTTCTTGTGGTCGGGTCTTCTTCTTGTATCGGGTCTTCTTCTTGTATCGGGTCTTCTTCTTGTGGTCGGGTCTTCTTCTTGTGGTCGGGTCTTCTTCTTGTATCAGGTCTTCTTCATGTGGTCGGGTCTTCTTCTTGTGGTCGGGTCTTCTTCTTGTATCGGGTCTTCTTCTTGTGGTCGGGTCTTCTTCTAGTGGTCAGGTCTTCTTGTATCGGGTCTTCTTCTTGTGGTTGGGTCTTCTTCTTGTGGTGGGGTCTTCTTCTTGTGGTCGGGTCTTCTTCTTGTATCGGGTCTTCTTCTTGTATCGGGTCTTCTTCTTGTATCGGTTCTTGTTCTTGTGGTCGGTCTTATTCTTGTGGTCGGGTTTTCTTCTTGTATCGTGTCTTCTTCTTGTGGTTGGGTCTTCTTCTAGTGGTCGGATCTTCTTGTTTCGGGTCTTCTTCTTGTATCGGGTCTTCTTGTGGTCGGGTCTTCTTCTAGTGGTCAGGTCTTCTTCTTGTTTTGGGTCTTCTTCTTGTATCGGGTCTTCTTCTTGTGATCGGGACTTTTTCTTGTATCGGGTCTTCTTCTTGTATCGGGTCTTATTCTTGTGGTCGGGTCTTCTTCTTGTGGTGGGGTCTTCTTCTTGTGGTCGCGTCTTCTTCTTGTAGTCGGGTCTTCTTCTTGTATCGGGACTTCTTCTTGTGGTTGGTCTTCTTCTTGTATCGGGTCTTCTTCTTGTGGTCGGGTCTTCTACTAGTGGACGGGTCTTCTTCTTGCATAGGGTCTTCTTCTTGTATCGGATCTTCTTCCTGTTTCGGGTCTTCTTCTTGTTTCGGGTCTTCTTCTTGCATCGGGTCTTCTTCTTGTGGTCGGGTCTTCTTCTTGTATCGGGTCTTCTTCTTGTTTCGGGTCTTCTTCTTGTGGTCGCGTCTTCTTCTTGTAGTCGGGTCTTCTTCTTGTATCGGGACTTCTTCTTGTGGTTGGTCTTCTTCTTGTATCGGGTCTTCTTCTTGTGGTCGGGTCTTCTACTAGTGGACGGGTCTTCTTCTTGTATAGGGTCTTCTTCTTGTATCGGATCTTCTTCCTGTTTCGGGTCTTATTCTTGTTTCGGGTCTTCTTCTTGCATCGGGTCTTCTTCTTGTGGTTGGGTCTTCTTCTTGTATCGGGTCTTCTTCTTGTATCGGGTCTTCTTCTTGTGGTCGGGTCTTCTTCTTGTGGTGGGGTCTTCTTCTTGTGGTCGGGTCTTCTTCTTGTGGTCGGGTCTTCTTCCTGTATCGGGTCTTCTTCTTGTGGTTGGGTCTTCTTCTTGTATCGGGTCTTCTTCTTGTATCGGGTCTTCTTCTTGTGGTCGGGTCTTCTTCTTGTTGTGGTGTCTTCTTCTTGCGGTCGGGTCTTCTGCTTGTGTTTAGGTCTTCTTCTTGTATCGGGTTTTCTTCTTGTGGTCGGGTCTTCTTCTTGTGGTCGTGTCTTCTTCTTGTGGTCGGTTCTACTTCTTGTGGTCGGGTCTTCTACTTGTGGTCGGGTCTTCTTCTTGTGGTCGGGTCTTCTTCTTGTATCGGGTCTTCTTCTTGTTTCGGGTCTTCTTCTTGTATCGGGTCTTCTTCTTGTGGTCGGGTCTTCTTCTTGTGGTCGGGTCTTCTACTAGTGGACGGGTCTTCTTCTTTTAAAGGGTCTTCTTCTTGTATCGGGTCTTCTTCTTGTTTCGGGTCTTCTTGTTTCGGGTCTTCTTCTTGTACCGGGTCTTCTTCTAGTGGTCGGGTCTTCTTCTTGTATCGGGTCTTCTTCTTGTGGTCGGGTTTTCTTCTTGTATCGGGTCTTCTTCTTGTATCGGGTCTTCTTCTTGTATCGGGTCTTCTTGTGGTCGGGTCTTCTTCTTGTGGTGGGGTCTTCTTCTTGTGGTCGGGTCTTCTTCTTGTATCGGGACTTCTTCTTGTGGTTGGGTCTTCTTCTTGTATCGGGTATTCTTCTTGTGGTCGGGTCTTCTTCTTGTGGTCGGGTCTTCTACTAGTGGACGTGTCTTCTTCTTGTATCGGGTCTTCATCTTGTATCGGATCTTCTTCCTGTTTCGGGTCTTCTTCTTGTTTCGGGTCTTTTTCTTGCATCGGGTCTTCTTCTTGTGGTCAGGTCTTCTTCTTGTTGTGGTGTCTTCTTCTTGCGGTCGGGTCTTCTGCTTGTGGTTGGGTCTTCTTCTTGTTTCGGGTCTTCTTCTTGTATCGGTTCTTCTTCTTGTGGTCGGGTCTTCTTCTTGTATCGGGTCTTCTTCTTGTATCGGGTCTTCTTCTTGTGGTCGGGTCTTCTTGTTGTGGGGTCTTCTTCTTGTGGTCGGGTCTTCTGTTTGTGGTCGGGTCTTCTTCTTGTATTGGATCTTCTTCTTGTGGTCGGGTCTTCTTCTTGTATCGGGTCTTCTTCTTGTATCGGGTCTTCTTCTTGTGGTCGGGTCTTCTTCTTGTGGTCGGGTCTCCTTGTGTTCGGGTCTTCTACTTGTGGTCGGTTCTTCTTCTTGTGGTCGGGTCTTCTTCTTGTATCGGTTCTTCTTGTTTCGGGTCTTCTTCTTGTATCGGGTCTTCTTCTTTATCGGATCTTCTTCTTGTGGTCGGGTCTTCTTCTTGTTAAGGGGTCTTCTTCTTGTGGTCGGGTGTTCTGCTTGTGGTCGGGTCTTCTTCTTGTATCGGGTCTTCTTCTTGTGGTCGGGTCTTCTTCTTGTGGTCGGGTCTCCTTCTTGTGGTCGGGTCTTCTTCTTGTGGTCGGGTCTTCTTCTTGTATCGGGTCTTCTTCTTGTGGTCTGGTCTTCTTCTTGTATCGGGTCTTCTACTTTTGGTTGGGTCTTCTTCTTGTATAGGGTCTTCTTCTTGTATCGGGTCTTCTTCTTGTGGTCGGGTCTTCTTCTTGTATCGGGTCTTCTTGTATCGGTTCTTCTTCTTGTTGTCGGGTCTTCTTCTTGTGGTCGGGTTTTCTTCTTGTGGTCGGTTCTTCTTCTTGTATCAGGTCTTCTTCTTGTGGTCGGGTCTTCTTCTTGTATCGGGTCTTCTTCTTGTATCGGGACTTCTTCTTGTGGTCGGGTCTTCTTCTTGTGGTGGGGTCTTCTTCTTGTATCGGGTCTTCTTCATGTGGTCGGGTCTTCTTCTTGTATCGGGTCTTCTTCTTGTGGTCGGGTCTTCTTCTAGTGGTCAGGTCTTCTTCTTTTATCGGGTCTTCTTCTTGTGGTTGGGTCTTCTTCTTGTGGTGGGGTCTTCTTCTTGTGGTCGGGTCTTCTTCTTGTATCGGGTCTTCTTCTTGTATGGGGTCTTCTTCTTGTATCGGTTCTTCTTCTTGTGGTCGTTCTTCTTCTTGTGGTCGGGTTTTCTTCTTGTATCGTGTCTTCTTCTTGTGGTTGGGTCTTCTTCTAGTGGTCGGGTCTTCTTCTTGTTTCGGGTCTTCTTCTTGTATCGGGTCTTCTTGTGGTCGGGTCTTCTTCTAGTGGTCGGGTCTTCTTCTTGTTTTGGGTCTTCTTCTTGTATCGGGTCTTCTTCTTGTGATCGGGACTTCTTCTTGTATTGGGTCTTCTTCTTGTATCGGGTCTTATTCTTGTGGTCGGGCCTTCTTCTTGTGGTGGGGTCTTCTTCTTGTGGTCGCGTCTTCTTCTTGTAGTCGGGTCTTCTTCTTGTATCGGGACTTCTTCTTGTGGTTGGTCTTCTTCTTGTATCGGGTCTTCTTCTTATGGTCGGGTCTTCTACTAGTGGACGGGTCTTCTTCTTGTATAGGGTCTTCTTCTTGTATCGGATCTTCTTCCTGTTTCGGGTCTTCTTCTTGTTTCCGGTCTTCTTCTTGCATCGGGTCTTCTTCTTGTGGTCGGGTCTTCTTCTTGTATCGGGTCTTCTTCTTGTTTCGGGTCTTCTTCTTGTGGTGGGGTCTTCTTCTTGTGGTCGGGTCTTCTTCTTGTGGTCGGGTCTTCTTCCTGTATCGGGTCTTCTTCTTGTGGTTGAGTCTTCTTCTTGTATCGGGTCTTCTTCTTGTTGTCGGGTCTTCTTCTTGTTGTGGTGTCTTCTTCTTGCGGTCGGGTCTTCTGCTTGTGGTTGGGTCTTCTTCTTGTATCGGGTCTTCTTCTTGTGGTCGGGTCTTCTTCTTGTGGTCGTGTCTTCTTCTTGTGGTCGGTTCTACTTCTTGTGGTCGGGTCTTCTACTTGTGGTCGGGTCTTCTTCTTGTGGTCGGGTCTTCTTGTATCGGGTCTTCTTCTTGTTTCGGGTCTTCTTCTTGTTTCGGGTCTTCTTCTTGTTTCTGGTCTTCTTCTTGTATCGGGTCTTCTTCTCGTGGTCGTGTCTTCTTCTTGTGGTCGGGTCTTCTACTAGTGGACGGGTCTTCTTCTTTTAAAGGGTCTTCTTCTTGTATCGGGTCTTCTTCTTGTTTCGGGTCTTCTTGTTTCGGGTCTTCTTCTTGTATCGAGTCTTCTTCTTGTGGTCGGGTCTTCTTCTTGTGGTTGGGTCTTCTTCTAGTGGTCGGGTCTTCTTCTTGTTTTGGGTCTTCTTCTTGTATCGGGTCTTCTTCTTGTGGTCGGGTCTTCTTCTAGTGGTCGGGTCTTCTTCTTGTATCGGGTCTTCTTCTTGTATCGGGTCTTCTTCTTGTGGTTGGGTTTTCTTCTTGTATCGGGTCTTCTTCTTGTATCGGGTCTTCTTCTTGTATCGGGTCTTCTTGTGGTCGGGCTTTCTTCTTGTGGTGGGGTCTTCTTCTTGTGGTTGGGTCTTCTTCTTGTATCGGGTATTCTTCTTGTGGTCGGGTCTTCTTCTTGTGGTCGGGTCTTCTACTAGTGGACGGGTCTTCTTCTTGTATCGGGTCTTCATCTTGTATCGGATCTTCTACCTGTTTCGGGTCTTCTTCTTGTTTCGGGTCTTTTTCTTGCATCGGGTCTTCTTCTTGTGGTCGGGTCTTCTTCTTGTTGTGGTGTCTTCTTCTTGCGGTCGGGTCTTCTGCTTGTGGTTGGGTCTTCTTGTTTCGGGTCTTCTTCTTATATCGGTTCTTCTTCTTGTGGTCGGGTCTTCTTCTTGTATCGGGTCTTCTTCTTGTATCGGGTCTTCTTCCTGTGGTCGGGTCTTCTTCTTGTGGTGGGGTCTTCTTCTTGTGGTCGGGTCTTCTTCTCGTCGTCGGGTCTTCTTCCTGTATCGGGTCTTCTTCTTGTGGTTGGGTCTTCTTCTTGTATCGGGTCTTCTTCTTGTATCGGGTTTTCTTCTTGTGGTCGGGTCTTCTTCTTGTTGTGGTGTCTTCTTCTTGCGGTCGGGTCTTCTGCTTGTGGTCGGGTCTTCTTCTTGTATCGGGTCTTCTTCTTGTGGTCGGGTCTTCTTCTTGTGGTCGTGTCTTCTTCTTGTGGTCGGTTCTACTTCTTGTGGTCGGGTCTTCTACTTGTGGTCGGGTCTTCTTCTTGTGGTCGGGTCTTCTTCTTGTATCGGGTCTTCTTCTTGTTTCGGGTCTTCTTCTTGTATCGGGTCTTCTTCTTGTGGTCGGGTCTTCTTCTTGTGGTCGGGTCTTCTACTAGTGGACGGGTCTTCTTCTTTTAAAGGGTCTTCTTCTTGTATCGAGTCTTCTTCTTGTTTCGGGTCTTCTTCTTGTTTCGAGTCTTCTTCTTGTATCGGGTATTCTTCTTGAATCGGGTCTTCTTCTTGTGGTCGGGTCTTCTTCTTGTTGTGGGGTCTTCTTCTTGTGGTCGGGTCTTCTGTTTGTGGTCGGGTCTTCTTCTTGTATTGGATCTTCTTCTTGTGGTCGGGTCTTCTTCTTGTATCGGGTCTTCTTCTTGTATCGGGTCTTCTTCTTGTGGTCGGGTCTTCTTCTTGTGGTCGGGTCTCCTTGTGTTCGGGTCTTCTTCTTGTGGTCGGGTCTTCTTCTTGTATCGGGTCTTCTTCTTGTGGTCGGGTCTTCTTCTTGCATCGGGTCTTCTTCACTTTGTCGGGTCTTCTTCTTGTATAGGGTCTTCTTCTTGTATCGGGTCTTCTTCTTGTGGTCGGGTCTTCTTCTTGTATCGGGTCTTCTTGTATCGGGTCTTCTTCTTGTGGTCGGGTCTTCTTCTTGTGGTCGGGTTTTCTTCTTGTGGTCGGTTCTTCTTCTAGTATCGGGTCTTCTTCTTGTGGTCGGGTCTTCTTCTTGTGTTCGGGTCTTCTTCTTGTATCGGGTCTTCTTCTTGTATTGGGTCTTCTTGTGGTCGGGTCTTCTTCTTGTAGTCGCGTCTTCTTCTTGTATCGGGTCTTCTTCATGTGGTCGGGTCTTCTTCTTGTGGTCGGGTCTTCTTCTTGTTTCGGGTCTTCTTCTTGTATCGGGTCTTCTTCTTGTGGTCGGGTCTTCTTCTCGTGGTCGGGTCTTCTTCTTGCATCGGGTCTTCTTCTTGTGGTCGCGTCTTCTTCTTGTGGTGGGGTCTTCTTCTTGTGGTCGGGTCTTCTTGTGGTTGGGTCTTCTTCTTGTATCGGGTTTTCTTCGTGTGGTCGTGTCTTCTTCTTGTGGTCGGGTATTCTTCTTGTTGTGGTGTCTTCTTCTTGCGGTCGGGTCTTCTGCTTGTTGTTGGGTCTTCTTCTTGTATCGGGTCTTCTTCTTGTGGTCGGGTCTTCTACTTGTGGTCGTGTCTTCTTCTTGTGGTCGGTTCTACTTCTTGTGGTCAGGTCTTCTACTTGGGGTCGGGTCTTCTTCTTGTGGTCAGGTCTTCTTCTTGTATCGGGTCTTCTTCTTGTTTCTGGTCTTCTTCTTGTATCGGGTATTCTTCTTTATCGGGTCTTCTTGTGGTCGGGTCTTCTTCTTGTGTTCGGGTCTTCTTCTTGTGGTTGGGTCTTCTACTAGTGGACGGGTCTTCTTCTTTTAAAGGGTCTTCTTCTTGTATCGGGTTTTCTTCTTGTTTCGGGTCTTCTTCTTGTTTCGGGTCTTCTTCTTGTATCGGGTCTTCTTCTTGTGGTCGGGTCTTCTTGTATTGGGTCTTCTTCTTGTATCGGGTCTTCTTCTTGTGGTCGGGTCTTCTTCTTGTGGTCGGGTCTTCTTGTTTCGGGTCTTCTTCTTGTATCGGGTCTTCTTCTTGTATTGGGTCTTCTTCTTGTATCGGGTCTTCTTATTGTTTCGGGTCTTCTTCTTGTATCGGGTCTTCTTCTTGTGGTCGGGTCTTCTTCTTGTATTGGGTCTTCTTCTTGTATCGGGTCTTCTTCTTGTGGTCGGGTCTTCTTCTTGTGGTCGGGTCTTCTTGTTTCGGGTCTTCTTCTTGTGGTCGGGTCTTCTTCTTGTATCGGGTCTTCTTCTTGTGGTCGGGTCTTCTTCTAGTGGTCAGGTCTTCTTGTATCGGGTCTTCTTCTTGTGGTTGGGTCTTCTTCTTGTGGTGGGGTCTTCTTCTTGTGGTCGGGTCTTCTTCTTGTATCTGGTCTTCTTCTTGTATCGGGTCTTCTTCTTGTATCGGTTCTTCTTCTTGTGGTCGGTCTTCTTCTTGTGGTCGGGTTTTCTTCTTGTATCGTGTCTTCTTCTTGTGGTTGGGTCTTCTTTTAGTGTTCGGGTCTTCTTCTTGTTTCGGGTCTTCTGCTTGTATCGGGTCTTCTTGTGGTCGGGTCTTCTTCTAGTGGTCGGGTCTTCTTCTTGTTTTGGGTCTTCTTCTTGTATCGGGTCTTCTTCTTGTGATCGGGACTTCATCTTGTATCGGGTCTTCTTCTTGTATCGGGTCTTATTCTTGTGGTCGGGTCTTCTTCTTGTGGTGGGGTCTTCTTCTTGTGGTCGCGTCTTCTTCTTCTAGTCGGGTCTTCTTCTTGTATCGGGACTTCTTCTTGTGGTTTGTCTTCTTTTTGTATCGGGTCTTCTTCTTATGGTCGGGTCTTCTACTAGTGGACGGGTCTTCTTCTTGTATAGGGTCTTCTTCTTGTATCGGATCTTCTTCCTGTTTCGGGTCTTCTTCTTGTTTCGGGTCTTCTTCTTGCATCGGGTCTTCTTCTTGTGGTCGGGTCTTCTTCTTGTATCGGGTCTTCTTCTTGTTTCGGGTCTTCTTCTTGTGGTCGCGTCTTCTTCTTGTAGTCGGGTCTTCTTCTTGTATCGGGACTTCTTCTTGTGGTTGGTCTTCTTCTTGTATCGGGTCTTCTTCTTGTGGTCGGGTTTTCTACTAGTGGACGGGTCTTCTTCTTGTATAGGGTCTTCTTCTTGTATCGGATCTTCTTCCTGTTTCGGGTCTTATTCTTGTTTCGGGTCTTCTTCTTGCATCGGGTCTTCTTCTTGTGGTTGGGTCTTCTTCTTGTATCGGGTCTTCTTCTTGTATCGGGTCTTCTTCTTGTGGTGGGGTCTTCTTCTTGTGGTGGGGTCTTCTTCTTGTGGTCGGGTCTTCTTCTTGTGGTCGGGTCTTCCTCCTGTATCGGGTCTTCTTCTTGTGGTTGGGTCTTCTTCTTGTATCGGGTCTTCTTCTTGTATCGGGTCTTCTTCTTGTGGTCGGGTCTTCTTCTTGTTGTGGTGTCTTCTTCTTGCGGTCGGGTCTTCTGCTTGTGGTTGGGTCTTCTTGTATCGGGTCTTCTTCTTGTGGTCGGGTCTTCTTCTTGTGGTCGTGTCTTCTTCTTGTGATCGGTTCTACTTCTTGTGGTCGGGTCTTCTACTTGTGGTCGGGTCTTCTTCTTGTGGTCGGGTCTTCTTCTTGTATCGGGTCTTCTTCTTGTTTCGGGTCTTCTTCTTGTTTCGTGTCTTCTTCTTGTGGTCGGGTCTTCTACTAGTGGATGGGTCTTCTTCTTTTAAAGGGTCTTCTTCTTGTATCGGGTCTTCTTCTTGTTTCGGGTCTTCTTGTTTCGGGTCTTCTTCTTGTATCAGGTCTTCTTCTTGTGGTCGGGTCTTCTTCTTGTGGTTGGGTCTTCTTCTAGTGGTCGGGTCTTCTTCTTGTTTGGGGTCTTCTTCTTGTATCGGGTCTTCTTCTTGTGGTCGGGTCTTCTTCTAGTGGTCGGGTCTTCTTCTTGTATCGGGTCTTCTTCTTGTATCGGGTCTTCTTCTTATGGTCGGGTTTTCTTCTTGTATCGGGTGTTGTTCTTGTATCGGGTCTTCTTCTTGTATCGGGTCTTCTTGTGGTCGGGTCTTCTTCTTGTGGTGGGGTCTTCTTCTTGTGGTCGGGTCTTCTTCTTGTATCGGGACTTCTTCTTGTGGTTGGGTCTTCTTCTTGTATCGGGTATTCTTCTTGTGGTCGGATCTTCTTCCTGTGGTCGGGTCTTCTACTAGTGGACGGGTCTTCTTCTTGTATCGGGTCTTCATCTTGTATCGGATCTTCTTCCTGTTTCGGGTCTTCTTCTTGTTTCGGGTCTTTTTCTTGCATCGGGTCTTCTTCTTGTGGTCGGGTCTTCTTGTTGTGGTGTCTTCTTCTTGCGGTCGGGTCTTCTGCTTGTGTTTGGGTCTTCTTGTTTTGGGTCTTCCTCTTGTATCGGTTCTTCTTCTTGTGGTCGGGTCTTCTTCTTGTATCGGGTCTTCTTCCTGTGGTCGGGTCTTCTTCTTGTGGTGGGGTCTTCTTCTTGTGGTCGGGTCTTCTTCTCGTGGTCGGGTCTTCTTCCTGTATCGGGTCTTCTTCTTGTGGTTGGGTCTTCTTCTTGTATCGGGTCTTATTCTTGTATCGGGTCTTCTTCTTGTGGTCGGGTCTTCTTCTTGTTGTGGTGTCTTCTTCTTGCGGTCGGGTCTTCTGCTTGTGGTCGGGTCTTCCTCTTGTATCGGGTCTTCTTCTTGTGGTCGGGTCTTCTTATTGTGGTCGTGTCTCCTTCTTGTGGTCGGTTCTACTTCTTGGGGTCGGGTCTTCTACTTGTGGTCGGGTCTTCTTCTTGTGGTCGGGTCTTCTTCTTGTATCGGGTCTTCTTCTTGTTTCGGGTCTTCTTCTTGTATCGGGTCTTCTTCTTGTGGTCGGGTCTTCTACTAGTGGACGGGTCTTCTTCTTTTAAAGGGTCTTCTTCTTGTATCGAGTCTTCTTCTTGTTTCGGGTCTTCTTCTTGTTTCAGGTCTTCTTCTTGTATCGGGTCTGATTCTTGTGGTCGGGTCTTCTTGTATCGGGTCTTCTTCTTGTATCGGGTCTTCTTCTTGTGGTTGGGACTTCTTCTTGTGGTGGGGTCTTCTTCTTTCGGTCGGGTTTTCTTCTTGTGGTCGGGTCTTCTTCTTCTATCGGGTCTTCTTCTTGTGGCTGGGTCTTCTTCTTGTATAGGATATTCTTCTTGTATCGGGTCTTCTTCTTGTGGTCGGGTCTTCTTCTTGTTGTGGGGTCTTCTTCTTGTGGTCGGGTCTTCTGTTTGCGGTCGGGTCTTCTTCTTGTATTGGATCTTCTTCTTGTGGTCGGGTCTTCTTCTTGTATCGGGTCTTCTTCTTGTATCGGGTCTTCTTCTTGTGGTCGGGTCTTCTTCTTGTGGTCGGGTCTCCTTGTGTTCGGGTCTTCTTCTTGTGGTCGGGTCTTCTTCTTGTATCGGGTCTTCTTCTTGTGGTCGGGTCTTCTTCTTGCATCGGGTCTTCTTCTCTTGGTCGGGTCTTCTTCTTGTATAGGGTCTTCTTCTTGTATCGGGTCTTCTTCTTGTGGTCGGGTCTTCTTCTTGTATCGGGTCTTCTTGTATCGGGTCTTCTTCTTGTGGTCGGGTCTTCTTCTTGTGGTCGGGTTTTCTTCTTGTGGTCGGTTCTTCTAGTATCGGGTCTTCTTCTTGTGGTCGGGTCTTCTTCTTGTGGTTGGGTCTTCTTCTTGTATCGGGTCTTCTTCTTGTATCGGGTCTTCTTGTGGTCGGGTCTTCTTCTTGTAGTCGGGTCTTCTTCTTGTATCGGGTCTTCTTCATGTGGTCGGGTCTTCTTCTTGTGGTCGGGTCTTCTTCTTGTTTCGGGTCTTCTTCTTGTATCGGGTCTTCTTCTTGTGGTCGGGTCTTCTTCTAGTGGACGGGTTTTCTTCTTGCATCGGGTCTTCTTGTGGTCACGTCTTCTTCTTGTGGTGGGGTCTTCTTCTTGTGGTCGGGTCTTCTTCTTGTGGTTGGGTCTTCTTCTTGTATCGGGTTTTCTTCGTGTGGTCGGGTCTTCTTCTTGTGGTCGGGTATTCTTCTTGTTGTGGTGTCTTCTTCTTGCGGTCGGGTCTTCTGCTTGTTGTCTGGTCTTCTTCTTGTATCGGGTCTTCTTCTTGTGGTCGGGTCTTCTACTTGTGGTCGTGTCTTCTTCTTGTGGTCGGTTCTACTTCTTGTGGTCAGGTCTTCTACTTGGGGTCGGGTCTTCTTCTTGTGGTCGGGTCTTCTTCTTGTATCGGGTCTTCTTCTTGTTTCGGGTCTTCTTCTTGTATCGGGTATTCTTCTTTATCGGGTCTTCTTGTGGTCGGGTCTTCTTCTTGTGGTCGGGTCTTCTTCTTGTGGTCGGGTCTTCTACTAGTGGACGGGTCTTCTTCTTTTAAAGGGTCTTCTTCTTGTATCGGGTTTTCTTCTTGTTTCGGGTCTTCTTCTTGTTTCGGGTCTTCTTCTTGTATCGGGTCTTCTTCTTGTATCGGGTCTTCTTCTTGTGGTCGGGTCTTCTTCTTGTATTGGGTCTTCATCTTGTATCGGGTCTTCTTCTTGTGGTCGGGTCTTCTTCTTGTGGTCGGGTCTTCTTGTTTCGGGTCTTCTTCTTGTATCGGGTCTTCTTCTTGTATTGGGTCTTCTTCTTGTATCGGGTCTTCTTCTTGTTTCGGGTCTTCTTCTTGTATCGGGTCTTCTTCTTGTGGTCGGGTCTTCTTCTTGTATTGGGTCTTCTTCTTGTATCGGGTCTTCTTCTTGTGGTCGGGTCTTCTTCTTGTGGTCGGGTCTTCTTGTTTCGGGTCTTCTTCTTGTGGTCGGGTCTTCTTCTTGTATTGGGTCTTCTTCTTGTATCGGGTCTTCTTCTTGTGGTCGGGTCTCCTTCTTGTGGTCGGGTCTTCTTGTATCGGGTCTTCTTCTTGTATCGGGTCTTCTTGTGGTCGGGTCTTCTTCTTGTGGTGGGGTCTTCTTCTTTCGGTCGGGTCTTCTTCTTGTGGTCGGTTCTTCTTCTTCTATCGGGTCTTCTTCTTGTGGCTGGGTCTTCTTCTTGTATCGGGTATTCTTCTTGTAACGTGTCTTCTTCTTGTGGTCGGGTCTTCTTCTTGTAACGGGTCTTCTTCTTGTGGCCGGGTCTTCTTCTTGTTGTGGGGTCTTCTTCTTGTGGTCGGGTCTTCTGCTTGTGGTCGGGTCTTCTTCTTGTATCGGATCTTCTTCTTGTGGTCGGGTCTTCTTCTTGTATCGGGTCTCCTTCTTGTGGTTGGGTCTTCTTCTTGTGGTCGGATCTCCTTCTTGTGGTCGGGTCTTCTTCTTGTGGTCGGGTCTTCTTCTTGTATCGGGTCTTCTTCTTGTGGTCGGGTCTTCTTCTTGCATCGGGTCTTCTTCTCTTGGTCGGGTCTTCTTCTTATATAGGGTCTTCTTCTTGTGGTCGGGTCTTCTTCTTGTGGTCGGGTCTTCTTCTTGTGGTCGGGTCTTCTACTAGTGGACGGGTCTTCTTCTTTTAAAGTGTCTTCTTCTTGTATCGGGTTTTCTTCTTGTTTCGGGTCTTCTTGTTTCGGGTCTTCTTCTTGTATCGGGTCTTCTTCTTGTGGTCGGGTCTTCTTCTTGTATTGGGTCTTCTTCTTGTATCGGGTCTTCTTCTTGTGGTCGGGTCTTCTTCTTGTGGTCGGGTCTTCTTGTTTCGGGTCTTCTTCTTGTATCGGGTCTTCTTCTTGTATTGGGTCTTCTTCTTGTATCGGGTCTTCTTCTTGTTTCGGGTCTTCTTCTTGTATCGGGTCTTCTTCTTGTGGTCGGGTCTTCTTCTTGTATTGGGTCTTCTTCTTGTATCGGGTCTTCTTCTTGTGGTCGGGTCTTCTTCTTGTGGTCGGGTCTTCTTCTTCTGGTCGGGTCTTCTTGTTTCGGGTCTTCTTCTTGTGGTCGGGTCTTCTTCTTGTATTGGGTCTTCTTGTATCGGGTCTTCTTCTTGTGGTCGGGTCTTCTTCTTGTGGTGGGGTCTTCTTCTTGTGGTCGGGTCTTCTTCTTGTGGTCGGGTATTCTTCCTGTATCGGGTCTTCTTCTTGTGGTTGGGTCTTCTTCTTGTATCGGGTCTTCTTCTTGTATCGGGTCTTCTTCTTGTGGTCGGGTCTTCTTCTTGTTGTGGTGTCTTCTTCTTGCGGTCGGGTCTTCTGCTTGTGGTTGGGTCTTCTTCTTGTATCGGGTCTTCTTCTTGTGGTCGGGTCTTCTTCTTGTGGTCGTGTCTTCTTCTTGTGGTCGGTTCTACTTCTTGTGGTCGGGTCTTCTACTTGTGGTCGGGTCTTCTTCTTGCGGTCGGGTCTTCTTCTTGTATCGGGTCTTCTTCTTGTTTCGGGTCTTCTTCTTGTTTCGTGTCTTCTTCTTGTGGTCGGGTCTTCTACTAGTGGACGGGTCTTCTTCTTTTAAAGGGTCTTCTTCTTGTATCGGGTCTTCTTCTTGTTTCGGGTCTTCTTGTTTCGGGTCTTCTTCTTGTATCAGGTCTTCTTCTTGTGGTCGGGTCTTCTTCTTGTGGTTGGGTCTTCTTCTAGTGGTCGGGTCTTCTTCTTGTTTCGGGTCTTCTTCTTGTATCGGGTCTTCTTCTTGTGGTCGGGTCTTCTTCTAGTGGTCGGGTCTTCTTCTTGTATCGGGTCTTCTTCTTATATCGGGTCTTCTTCTTATGGTCGGGTTTTCTTCTTGTATCGGGTCTTGTTCTTGTATCGGGTCTTCTTCTTGTATCGGGTCTTCTTGTGGTCGGGTCTTCTTCTTGTGGTGGGGTCTTCTTCTTGTGGTCAGGTCTTCTTCTTGTGTCGGGACTTCTTCTTGTGGTTGGGTCTTCTTCTTGTATCGGGTATTCTTCTTGTGGTCGGATCTTCTTCTTGTGGTCGGGTCTTCTACTAGTGGACGGGTCTTCTTCTTGTATCGAGTCTTCATCTTGTATCGGATCTTCTTCCTGTTTCGGGTCTTCTTCTTGTTTCGGGTCTTTTTCTTGCATCGGGTCTTCTTCTTGTGGTCGGGTATTCTTGTTGTGGTGTCTTCTTCTTGCGGTCGGGTCTTCTGCTTGTGGTTGGGTCTTCTTGTTTTGGGTCTTCCTCTTGTATCGGTTCTTCTTCTTGTGGTCGGGTCTTCTTCTTGTATCGGGTCTTCTTCTTGTATCGGGTCTTCTTCCTGTGGTCGGGTCTTCTTCTTGTGTTGGGGTCTTCTTCTTGTGGTCGGGTCTTCTTCTCGTGGTCGGGTCTTCTTCCTGTATCGGGTCTTCTTCTTGTGGTTGGGTCTTCTTCTTGTATCGGGTCTTCTTCTTGTATCGGGTCTTCTTCCTGTGGTCGGGTCTTCTTCTTGTTGTGGTGTCTTCTTCTTGCGGTCGGGTCTTCTGCTTGTGGTCGGGTCTTCCTCTTGTATCGGGTCTTCTTCTTGTGGTCGGGTCTTCTTCTTGTGGTCGTGTCTTCTTCTTGTGGTCGGTTCTACTTCTTGGGGTCGGGTCTTCTAATTGTGGTCGGGTCTTCTTCTTGTGGTCGGGTCTTCTTCTTGTATCGGGTCTTCTTCTTGTTTCGGGTCTTCTTCTTGTATCGGGTCTTCTTCTTGTGGTTGGGTCTTCTACTAGTGGACGGGTCTTCTTCTTTTAAAGGGTCTTCTTCTTGTATCGAGTCTTCTTCTTGTTTCGGGTCTTCTTGTTTCAGGTCTTCTTCTTGTATCGGGTCTGATTCTTGTGGTCGGGTCTTCTTGTATCGGGTCTTCTTCTTGTATCGGGTCTTCTTCTTGTGGTTGGGACTTCTTCTTGTGGTGGGGTCTTCTTCTTTCGGTCGGGTTTTCTTCTTGTGGTCGGGTCTTCTTCTTCTATCGGGTCTTCTTCTTGTGGCTGGGTCTTCTTCTTGTATCGGGTATTCTTCTTGTATCGGGTCTTCTTCTTGTGGTCGGGTCTTCTTCTTGTTGTGGGGTCTTCTTCTTGTGGTCGGGTCTTCTGTTTGCAGTCGGGTCTTCTTCTTGCATTGGATCTTCTTCTTGTGGTCGGGTCTTCTTCTTGTATCGGGTCTTCTTCTTGTATCGGGTCTTCTTCTTGTGGTCGGGTCTTCTTCTTGTGGTCGGGTCTCCTTGTGTTCGGATCTTCTTCTTGTGGTCGGGTCTTCTTCTTGTATCGGGTCTTCTTCTTGTGGTCGGGTCTTCTTCTTGCATCGGGTCTTCTTCTCTTGGTCGGGTCTTCTTCTTGTATAGGGTCTTCTTCTTGTATCGGGTCTTCTTCTTGTGGTCGGGTCTTCTTCTTGTATCGGGTCTTCTTGTATCGGGTCTTCTTCTTGTGGTCGGGTCTTCTTCTTGTGGTCGGGTTTTCTTCTTGTGGTCGGTTCTTCTAGTATCGGGTCTTCTTCTTGTGGTCGGGTCTTCTTCTTGTGGTCGGGTCTCCTTGTGTTCGGATCTTCTTCTTGTGGTCGGGTCTTCTTCTTGTATCGGGTCTTCTTCTTGTGGTCGGGTCTTCTTCTTGCATCGGGTCTTCTTCTCTTGGTCGGGTCTTCTTCTTGTATAGGGTCTTCTTCTTGTATCGGGTCTTCTTCTTGTGGTCGGGTCTTCTTCTTGTATCGGGTCTTCTTGTATCGGGTCTTCTTCTTGTGGTCGGGTCTTCTTCTTGTGGTCGGGTTTTCTTCTTGTGGTCGGTTCTTCTAGTATCGGGTCTTCTTCTTGTGGTCGGGTCTTCTTCTTGTGGTTGGGTCTTCTTCTTGTATCGGGTCTTCTTCTTGTATCGGGTCTTCTTGTGGTCGGGTCTTCTTCTTGTAGTCGGGTCTTCTTCTTGTATCGGGTCTTCTTCATGTGGTCGGGTCTTCTTCTTGTGGTCGGGTCTTCTTCTTGTTTCGGGTCTTCTTCTTGTGGTCGGGTCTTCTTCTAGTGGTCGGGTCTTCTTCTTGCATCGGGTCTTCTTCTTGTGGTCGCGTCTTCTTCTTGTGGTGGGGTCTTCTTCTTGTGGTCGGGTCTTCTTCTTGTGGTTGGGTCTTCTTCTTGTATCGGGTTTTCTTCGTGTGGTCGGGTCTTCTTCTTGTGGTCGGGTATTCTTCTTGTTGTGGTGTCTTCTTCTTGCGGTCGGGTCTTCTGCTTGTTGTCGGGTCTTCTTCTTGTATCGGGTCTTCTTCTTGTGGTCGGGTCTTCTACTTGTGGTCGTGTCTTCTTCTTGTGGTCGGTTCTACTTCTTGTGGTCAGGTCTTCTACTTGGGGTCGGGTCTTCTTCTTGTGGTCGGGTCTTCTTCTTGTATCGGGTCTTCTTCTTGTTTCGGGTCTTCTTCTTGTATCGGGTATTCTTCTTTATCGGGTCTTCTTGTGGTCGGGTCTTCTTCTTGTGGTCGGGTCTTCTTCTTGTGGTCGGGTCTTCTACTAGTGGACGGGTCTTCTTCTTTTAAATGGTGTTCTTCTGGTATCCGGTTTTCTTCTTGTTTCGGGTCTTCTTCTTGTTTCGGGTCTTCTTCTTGTATCGGGTCTTCTTCTTGTGGTCTGGTCTTCTTCTTGTATTGGGTCTTCTTCTTGTATCGGGTCTTCTTCTTGTGGTCGGCTCTTCTTCTTGTGGTCGGGTCTTCTTGTTTCGGGTATTCTTCTTGTATCGGGTCTTCTTCTTGTATTGGGTCTTCTTCTTGTATCGGGTCTTCTTCTTGTTTCGGGTCTTCTTCTTGTATCGGGTCTTCTTCTTGTGGTCGGGTCTTCTTCTTGTATTGGGTCTTCTTCTTGTATCGGGTCTTCTTCTTGTGGTCGGGTCTTCTTCTTGTGGTCGGGTCTTCTTCTTGTGGTCGGGTCTTCTTGTTTCGGGTCTTCTTCTTGTGGTCGGGTCTTCTTCTTGTATTGGGTTTTCTTCTTGTATCGGGTCTTCTTCTTGTATCGGGTCTTCTTCTTGTGGTCGGGTCTCCTTCTTGTGGTCGGGTCTCCTTCTTGTGGTCGGGTCTTCTTGTATCGGGTCTTCTTCTTGTATCGGGTCTTCTTGTGGTCGGGTCTTCTTCTTGTGGTGGGGTCTTCTTCTTTCGGTCGGGTCTTCTTCTTGTGGTCGGGTCTTCTTCTTCTATCGGGTCTTCTTCTTGTGGCTGGGTCTTCTTCTTGTATCCGGTATTCTTCTTGTAACGGGTCTTCTTCTTGTGGTCGGGTCTTCTTCTTGTAACGGGTCTTCTTCTTGTGGCCGGGTCTTCTTCTTGTTGTGGGGTCTTCTTCTTGTGGTCGGGTCTTCTGCTTGTGGTCGGGTCTTCTTCTTGTATCGGATCTTCTTCTTGTGGTCGGGTCTTCTTCTTGTATCGGGTCTCCTTCTTGTGGTTGGGTCTTCTTCTTGTGGTCGGATCTCCTTCTTGTGGTCGGGTCTTCTTCTTCTGGTCGGGTCTTCTTCTTGTATCGGGTCTTCTTCTTGTGGTCGGGTCTTCTTCTTTCATCGGGTCTTCTTCTCTTGGTCGGGTCTTCTTCTTATATAGGGTCTTCTTCTTGTGGTCGGGTCTTCTTGTGGTCGGGTCTTCTTCTTGTGGTCGGGTCTTCTACTAGTGGACGGGTCTTCTTCTTTTAAAGGGTCTTCTTCTTGTATCGGGTTTTCTTCTTGTTTCGGGTCTTCTTCTTGTTTCGGGTCTTCTTCTTGTATCGGGTCTTCTTCTTGTGGTCGGGTCTTCTTCTTGTTTCGGGTCTTCTTCTTGTGGTCGGGTCTTCTTCTAGTGGTCGGGTCTTCTTCTTGCATCGGGTCTTCTTCTTGTGGTCGCGTCTTCTTCTTGTGGTGGGGTCTTCTTCTTGTGGTCGGGTCTTCTTCTTGTGGTTGGGTCTTCTTCTTGTATCGGGTTTTCTTCGTGTGGTCGGGTCTTCTTCTTGTGGTCGGGTATTCTTCTTGTTGTGGTGTCTTCTTCTTGCGGTCGGGTCTTCTGCTTGTTGTCGGGTCTTCTTCTTGTATCGGGTCTTCTTCTTGTGGTCGGGTCTTCTACTTGTGGTCGTGTCTTCTTCTTGTGGTCGGTTCTACTTCTTGTGGTCAGGTCTTCTACTTGGGGTCGGGTCTTCTTCTTGTGGTCGGGTCTTCTTCTTGTGGTCGGGTCTTCTTCTTGTATCGGGTCTTCTTCTTGTTTCGGGTCGTCTTCTTGTATCGGGTATTCTTCTTTATCGGGTCTTCTTGTGGTCGGGTCTTCTTCTTGTGGTCGGGTCTTCTTCTTGTGGTCGGGTCTTCTACTAGTGGACGGGTCTTCTTCTTTTAAAGGGTCTTCTTCTGGTATCGGGTTTTCTTCTTGTTTCGGGTCTTCTTCTTGTTTCGGGTCTTCTTCTTGTATCGGGTCTTCTTCTTGTGGTCTGGTCTTCTTCTTGTATTGGGTCTTCTTCTTGTATCGGGTCTTCTTCTTGTGGTCGGGTCTTCTTCTTGTGGTCGGGTCTTCTTGTTTCGGGTCTTCTTCTTGTATCGGGTCTTCTTCTTGTATTGGGTCTTCTTCTTGTATCGGGTCTTCTTCTTGTTTCGGGTCTTCTTCTTGTATCGGGTCTTCTTCTTGTGGTCGGGTCTTCTTCTTGTATTGGGTCTTCTTCTTGTATCGGGTCTTCTTCTTGTGGTCGGGTCTTCTTCTTGTGGTCGGGTCTTCTTCTTGTGGTCGGGTCTTCTTGTTTCGGGTCTTCTTCTTGTGGTCGGGTCTTCTTCTTGTATTGGGTCTTCTTCTTGTATCGGGTCTTCTTCTTGTATCGGGTCTTCTTCTTGTGGTCGGGTCTCCTTCTTGTGGTCGGGTCTCCTTCTTGTGGTCGGGTCTTCTTGTATCGGGTCTTCTTCTTGTATCGGGTCTTCTTGTGGTCGGGTCTTCTTCTTGTGGTGGGGTCTTCTTCTTTCGGTCGGGTCTTCTTCTTGTGGTCGGGTCTTCTTCTTCTATCGGGTCTTCTTCTTGTGGCTGGGTCTTCTTCTTGTATCGGGTATTCTTCTTGTAACGGGTCTTCTTCTTGTGGTCGGGTCTTCTTCTTGTAACGGGTCTTCTTCTTGTGGCCGGGTCTTCTTCTTGTTGTGGGGTCTTCTTCTTGTGGTCTGGTCTTCTGCTTGTGGTCGGGTCTTCTTCTTGTATCGGATCTTCTTCTTGTGGTCGGGTCTTCTTCTTGTATCGGGTCTCCTTCTTGTGGTTGGGTCTTCTTCTTGTGGTCGGATCTCCTTCTTGTGGTCGGGTCTTCTTCTTCTGGTCGGGTCTTCTTCTTGTATCGGGTCTTCTTCTTGTGGTCGGGTCTTCTTCTTGCATCGGGTCTTCTTCTCTTGGTCGGGTCTTCTTCTTATATAGGGTCTTCTTCTTGTGGTCGGGTCTTCTTCTTGTGGTCGGGTCTTCTTCTTGTGGTCGGGTCTTCTACTAGTGGACGGGTCTTCTTCTTTTAAAGGGTCTTCTTCTTGTATCGGGTTTTCTTCTTGTTTCGGGTCTTCTTCTTGTTTCGGGTCTTCTTCTTGTATCGGGTCTTCTTCTTGTGGTCGGGTCTTCTTCTTGTATTGGGTCTTCTTCTTGTATCGGGTCTTCTTCTTGTGGTCGGGTCTTCTTGTGGTCGGGTCTTCTTGTTTCGGGTCTTCTTCTTGTATCGGGTCTTCTTTTTGTATCGGGTCTTCTTCTTGTATTGGGTCTTCTTCTTGTATCGGGTCTTCTTCTTGTTTCGGGTCTTCTTCTTGTATCGGGTCTTCTTCTTGTGGTCGGGTCTTCTTCTTGTATTGGGTCTTCTTCTTGTATCGCGTCTTCTTCTTGTGGTCGGGTCTTCTTCTTGTGGTCGGGTCTTCTTCTTGTAGTCGGGTCTTCTTGTTTCGGGTATTCTTCTTGTGGTCGGGTCTTCTTCTTGTATTGGGTCTTCTTGTATCGGGTCTTCTTCTTGTGGTCGGGTCTTCTTCTTGTGGTCGGGTCTTCTTGTATCGGGTCTTCTTGTGGTCGGGTCTTCTTCTTGTGGTGGGGTCTTCTTCTTTCGGTCTGGTCTTCTTCTTGTGGTCGGGTCTTCTTCTTCTATCGGGTCTTATTCTTGTGGCTGGGTCTTCTTCTTGTATCGGGTATTCTTCTTGTAACGGGTCTTCTTCTTGTGGTCGGGTCTTCTTCTTGTAACGGGTCTTCTTCTTGTGGTCGGGTCTTCTTCTTGTATCGGGTCTTCTTCTTGTGGTCGGGTCTTCTTCTTGTTGTGGGGTCTTCTTCTTGTGGTCGGGTCTTCTGATTGTGGTCGGGTCTTCTTCTTGTATCGGATCTCCTTCTTGTGGTCGGGTCTTCTTCTTGTATCGGGTCTTCTTCTTGTATCGGGTCTTCTTCTTGTGGTCGGGTCTTCTTCTTGTTGTGGGGTCTTCTTCTTGTGGTCGGGTCTTCTGTTTGTGGTCGGGTCTTCTTCTTGTATTGGATCTTCTTCTTGTGGTCGGGTCTTCTTCTTGTATCGGGTCTTCTTCTTGTATCGGGTCTTCTTCTTGTGGTTGGGTCTTCTTCTTGTATCGGGTTTTCTTCGTGTGGTCGGGTCTTCTTCTTGTGGTCGGGTATTCTTCTTGTTGTGGTGTCTTCTTCTTGCGGTCGGGTCTTCTGCTTGTTGTCGGGTCTTCTTCTTGTATCGGGTCTTCTTCTTGTGGTCGGGTCTTGTACTTGTGGTCGTGTCTTCTTCTTGTGGTCGGTTCTACTTCTTGTGGTCAGGTCTTCTACTTGGGGTCGGGTCTTCTTCTAGTGGTCGGGTCTTCCTCTTGTATCGGGTCTTCTTCTTGTTTCGGGTCTTCTTCTTGTATCGGGTATTCTTCTTTATCGGGTCTTCTTGTGGTCGGGTCTTCTTCTTGTGGTCGGGTCTTCTTCTTGTGGTCGGGTCTTCTACTAGTGGACGGGTCTTCTTCTTTTTAAGGGTCTTCTTCTTGTATCGGGTTTTCTTCTTGTTTCGGGTCTTCTTCTTGTTTCGGGTCTTCTTCTTGTATCGGGTCTTCTTCTTGTGGTCGGGTCTTCTTCTTGTATTGGGTCTTCTTCTTGTATCGGGTCTTCTTCTTGTGGTCGGGTCTTCTTCTTGTGGTCGGGTCTTCTTGTTTCGGGTCTTCTTCTTGTATCGGGTCTTCTTCTTGTATTGGGTCTTCTTGTATCGGGTCTTCTTCTTGTTTCGGGTCTTCTTCTTGTATCGGGTCTTCTTCTTGTGGTCGGGTCTTCTTCTTGTATTGGGTCTTCTTCTTGTATCGGGTCTTCTTCTTGTGGTCGGGTCTTCTTCTTGTGGTCGGGTCTTCTTCTTGTGGTCGGGTCTTCTTGTTTCGGGTCTTCTTCTTGTGGTCGGGTCTTCTTCTTGTATTGGGTCTTCTTCTTGTATCGGGTCTTCTTCTTGTGGTCGGGTCTTCTTCTTGTGGTCGGGTCTCCTTCTTGTGGTCGGGTCTTCTTGTATCGGGTCTTCTTCTTGTATCGGGTCTTCTTGTGGTCGGGTCTTCTTCTTGTGGTGGGGTCTTCTTCTTTCGGTCGGGTCTTCTTCTTGTGGTCGGGTCTTCTTCTTCTATCGGGTCTTCTTCTTGTGGCTGGGTCTTCTTCTTGTATCGGGTATTCTTCTTGTAACGGGTCTTCTTCTTGTGGTCGGGTCTTCTTCTTGTAACGGGTCTTCTTCTTGTGGCCGGGTCTTCTTCTTGTTGTGGGGTCTTCTTCTTGTGGTCGGGTCTTCTGCTTGTGGTCGGGTCTTCTTCTTGTGTCGGATCTTCTTCTTGTGGTCGGGTCTTCTACTTTTATCGGGTCTTCTTCTTGTGGTTGGGTCTTCTTCTTGTGGTCGGATCTCCTTCTTGTGGTCGGGTCTTCTTCTTGTGGTCGGGTCTTCTTCTTGTATCGGGTCTTCTTCTTGTGGTCGGGTCTTCTACTTGTGGTCGTGTCTTCTTCTTATGGTAGGTTCTACTTCTTGTGGTCAGGTCTTCTACTTGGGGTCGGGTCTTCTTCTTGTGGTCGGGTCTTCTTGTATCGGGTCTTCTTCTTGTTTCGGGTCTTCTTCTTGTATCGGGTATTCTTCTTTATCGGGTCTTCTTGTGGTCGGGTCTTCTTCTTGTGGTCGGGTCTTCTTCTTGTGGTCGGGTCTTCTACTAGTGGACGGGTCTTCTTCTTTTAAAGGGTCTTCTTCTGGTATCGGGTTTTCTTCTTGTTTCGGGTCTTCTTCTTGTTTCGGGTCTTCTTCTTGTATCCTGTCTTCTTCTTGTGGTCTGGTCTTCTTCTTGTATTGGGTCTTCTTCTTGTATCGGGTCTTCTTCTTGTGGTCGGGTCTTCTTCTTGTGGTCGGGTCTTCTTGTTTCGGGTCTTCTTCTTGTATCGGGTCTTCTTCTTGTATTGGGTCTTCTTCTTTTATCGGGTCTTCTTCTTGTTTCGGGTCTTCTTCTTGTATCGGGTCTTCTTCTTGTGGTCGGGTCTTCTTCTTGTATTGGGTCTTCTTTTTGTATTGGGTCTTCTTCTTGTATTGGGTCTTCTTCTTGTATCGGGTCTTCTTCTTGTGGTCGGGTCTTCTTCTTGTGGTCGGGTCTTCTTCTTGTGGTCGGGTCTTCTTGTTTCGGGTCTTCTTCTTGTGGTCGGGTCTTCTTCTTGTATTGGGTCTTCTTCTTGTATCGGGTCTTCTTCTTGTATCGGGTCTTCTTCTTGTGGTCGGGTCTCCTTCTTGTGGTCGGATCTCCTTCTTGTGGTCGGGTCTTCTTGTATCGGGTCTTCTTCTTGTATCGGGTCTTCTTGTGGTCGGGTCTTCTTCTTGTGGTGGGGTCTTCTTCTTTCGGTCGGGTCTTCTTCTTGTGGTCGGGTCTTCTTCTTCTATCGGGTCTTCTTCTTGTGGCTGGGTCTTCTTCTTGTATCGGGTATTCTTCTTGTAACGGGTCTTCTTCTTGTGGTCGGGTCTTCTTCTTGTAACGGGTCTTCTTCTTGTGGCCGGGTCTTCTTCTTGTTGTGGGGTCTTCTTCTTGTGGTCGGGTCTTCTGCTTGTGGTCGGGTCTTCTTCTTGTATCGGATCTTCTTCTTGTGGTCGGGTCTTCTTCTTGTATCGGGTCTCCTTCTTGTGGTTGGGTCTTCTTCTTGTGGTCGGATCTCCTTCTTGTGGTCGGGTCTTCTTCTTCTGGTCGGGTCTTCTTCTTGTATCGGGTCTTCTTCTTGTGGTCGGGTCTTCTTCTTGCATCGGGTCTTCTTCTCTTGGTCGGGTCTTCTTCTTATATAGGGTCTTCTTCTTGTGGTCGGGTCTTCTTCTTGTGGTCGGGTCTTCTTCTTGTAGTCGGGTCTTCTACTAGTGGACGGGTCTTCTTCTTTTAAAGGGTCTTCTTCTTGTATCGGGTTTTCTTCTTGTTTCGGGTCTTCTTCTTGTTTCGGGTCTTCTTCTTGTATCGGGTCTTCTTCTTGTGGTCGGGTCTTCTTCTTGTATTGGGTCTTCTTCTTGTATCGGGTCTTCTTCTTGTGGTCGGGTCTTCTTGTTTCGGGTCTTCTTCTTGTATCGGGTCTTCTTTTTGTATCGGGTCTTCTTCTTGTATTGGGTCTTCTTCTTGTATCGGGTCTTCTTCTTGTTTCGGGTCTTCTTCTTGTATCGGGTCTTCTTCTTGTGGTCGGGTCTTCTTCTTGTAATGGGTCTTCTTCTTGTATCGGGTCTTCTTCTTGTGGTCGGGTCTTCTTCTTGTGGTCGGGTCTTCTTCTTGTAGTCGGGTCTTCTTGTTTCGGGTCTTCTTCTTGTGGTCGGGTCTTCTTCTTGTATTGGGTCTTCTTGTATCGGGTCTTCTTCTTGTGGTCGGGTCTTCTTCTTGTGGTCGGGTCTTCTTGTATCGGGTCTTCTTGTGGTCTGGTCTTCTTCTTGTGGTGGGGTCTTCTTCTTTCGGTCTGGTCTTCTTCTTGTGGTCGGGTCTTCTTCTTCTATCGGGTCTTCTTCTTGTGGCTGGGTCTTCTTCTTGTATCGGGTATTCTTCTTGTAACGGGTCTTCTTGTGGTCGGGTCTTCTTCTTGTAACGGGTCTTCTTCTTGTGGTCGGGTCTTCTTCTTGTATCGGGTCTTCTTCTTGTGGTCGGGTCTTCTTCTTGTTGTGGGGTCTTCTTCTTGTGGTCGGGTCTTCTGATTGTGGTCGGGTCTTCTTCTTGTATCGGATCTCCTTCTTGTGGTCGGGTCTTCTTCTTGTATCGGGTCTTCTTCTTGTATCGGGTCTTCTTCTTGTGGTCGGGTCTTCTTCTTGTTGTGGGGTCTTCTTCTTGTGGTCGGGTCTTCTGTTTGTGGTCGGGTCTTCTTCTTGTATTGGATCTTCTTCTTGTGGTCGGGTCTTCTTCTTGTATCGGGTCTTCTTCTTGTATCGGGTCTTCTTCTTGTGGTTGGGTCTTCTTCTTGTATCGGGTTTTCTTCGTGTGGTCGGGTCTTCTTCTTGTGTTCGGGTATTCTTCTTGTTGTGGTGTCTTCTTCTTGCGGTCGGGTCTTCTGCTTGTTGTCGGGTCTTCTTCTTGTATCGGGTCTTCTTCTTGTGGTCGGGTCTTCTACTTGTGGTCGTGTCTTCTTCTTGTGGTCGGTTCTACTTCTTGTGGTCAGGTCTTCTACTTGGGGTCGGGTCTTCTTCTTGTGGTCGGGTCTTCCTCTTGTATCGGGTCTTCTTCTTGTTTCGGGTCTTCTTCTTGTATCGGGTATTCTTCTTTATTGGGTCTTCTTGTGGTCGGGTCTTCTTCTTGTGGTCGGGTCTTCTTCTTGTGGTCGGGTCTTCTACTAGTGGACGGGTCTTCTTCTTTTTAAGGGTCTTCTTCTTGTATCGGGTTTTCTTCTTGTTTCGGGTCTTCTTCTTGTTTCGGGTCTTCTTCTTGTATCGGGTCTTCTTCTTGTGGTCGGGTCTTCTTCTTGTATTGGGTCTTCTTCTTGTATCGGGTCTTCTTCTTGTGGTCGGGTCTTCTTCTTGTGGTCGGGTCTTCTTGTTTCGGGTCTTCTTCTTGTATCGGGTCTTCTTCTTGTATTGGGTCTTCTTGTATCGGGTCTTCTTCTTGTTTCGGGTCTTCTTCTTGTATCGGGTCTTCTTCTTGTGGTCGGGTCTTCTTCTTGTATTGGGTCTTCTTCTTGTATCGGGTCTTCTTCTTGTGGTCGGGTCTTCTTCTTGTGGTCGGGTCTTCTTCTTGTGGTCGGGTCTTCTTGTTTCGGGTCTTCTTCTTGTGGTCGGGTCTTCTTCTTGTATTGGGTCTTCTTCTTGTATCGGGTCTTCTTCTTGTGGTCGGGTCTTCTTCTTGTGGTCGGGTCTCCTTCTTGTGGTCGGGTCTTCTTGTATCGGGTCTTCTTCTTGTATCGGGTCTTCTTGTGGTCGGGTCTTCTTCTTGTGGTGGGGTCTTCTTCTTTCGGTCGGGTCTTCTTCTTGTGGTCGGGTCTTCTTCTTCTATCGGGTCTTCTTCTTGTGGCTGGGTCTTCTTCTTGTATCGGGTATTCTTCTTGTATCGGGTCTTCTTCTTGTGGTCGGGTCTTCTTCTTGTGGTCGGGTCTTCTTCTTGTGGTCGGGTCTTCTTGTTTCGGGTCTTCTTCTTGTGGTCGGGTCTTCTTCTTGTATTGGGTCTTCTTCTTGTATCGGGTCTTCTTCTTGTATCGGGTCTTCTTCTTGTGGTCGGGTCTCCTTCTTGTGGTCGGATCTCCTTCTTGTGGTCGGGTCTTCTTGTATCGGGTCTTCTTCTTGTATCGGGTCTTCTTGTGGTCGGGTCTTCTTCTTGTGGTGGGGTCTTCTTCTTTCGGTCGGGTCTTCTTCTTGTGGTCGGGTCTTCTTCTTCTATCGGGTCTTCTTCTTGTGGCTGGGTCTTCTTCTTGTATCGGGTATTCTTCTTGTAACGGGTCTTCTTCTTGTGGTCGGGTCTTCTTCTTGTAACGGGTCTTCTTCTTGTGGCCGGGTCTTCTTCTTGTTGTGGGGTCTTCTTCTTGTGGTCGGGTCTTCTGCTTGTGGTCGGGTCTTCTTCTTGTATCGGATCTTCTTCTTGTGGTCGGGTCTTCTTCTTGTATCGGGTCTCCTTCTTGTGGTTGGGTCTTCTTCTTGTGGTCGGATCTCCTTCTTGTGGTCGGGTCTTCTTCTTCTGGTCGGGTCTTCTTCTTGTATCGGGTCTTCTTCTTGTGGTCGGGTCTTCTTCTTGCATCGGGTCTTCTTCTCTTGGTCGGGTCTTCTTCTTATATAGGGTCTTCTTCTTGTGGTCGGGTCTTCTTCTTGTGGTCGGGTCTTCTTCTTGTAGTCGGGTCTTCTACTAGTGGACGGGTCTTCTTCTTTTAAAGGGTCTTCTTCTTGTATCGGGTTTTCTTCTTGTTTCGGGTCTTCTTCTTGTTTCGGGTCTTCTTCTTGTATCGGGTCTTCTTCTTGTGGTCGGGTCTTCTTCTTGTATTGGGTCTTCTTCTTGTATCGGGTCTTCTTCTTGTGGTCGGGTCTTCTTGTTTCGGGTCTTCTTCTTGTATCGGGTCTTCTTTTTGTATCGGGTCTTCTTCTTGTATTGGGTCTTCTTCTTGTATCGGGTCTTCTTCTTGTTTCGGGTCTTCTTCTTGTATCGGGTCTTCTTCTTGTGGTCGGGTCTTCTTCTTGTAATGGGTCTTCTTCTTGTATCGGGTCTTCTTCTTGTGGTCGGGTCTTCTTCTTGTGGTCGGGTCTTCTTCTTGTAGTCGGGTCTTCTTGTTTCGGGTCTTCTTCTTGTGGTCGGGTCTTCTTCTTGTATTGGGTCTTCTTGTATCGGGTCTTCTTCTTGTGGTCGGGTCTTCTTCTTGTGGTCGGGTCTTCTTGTATCGGGTCTTCTTGTGGTCTGGTCTTCTTCTTGTGGTGGGGTCTTCTTCTTTCGGTCTGGTCTTCTTCTTGTGGTCGGGTCTTCTTCTTCTATCGGGTCTTCTTCTTGTGGCTGGGTCTTCTTCTTGTATCGGGTATTCTTCTTGTAACGGGTCTTCTTGTGGTCGGGTCTTCTTCTTGTAACGGGTCTTCTTCTTGTGGTCGGGTCTTCTTCTTGTATCGGGTCTTCTTCTTGTGGTCGGGTCTTCTTCTTGTTGTGGGGTCTTCTTCTTGTGGTCGGGTCTTCTGATTGTGGTCGGGTCTTCTTCTTGTATCGGATCTCCTTCTTGTGGTCGGGTCTTCTTCTTGTATCGGGTCTTCTTCTTGTATCGGGTCTTCTTCTTGTGGTCGGGTCTTCTTCTTGTTGTGGGGTCTTCTTCTTGTGGTCGGGTCTTCTGTTTGTGGTCGGGTCTTCTTCTTGTATTGGATCTTCTTCTTGTGGTCGGGTCTTCTTCTTGTATCGGGTCTTCTTCTTGTATCGGGTCTTCTTCTTGTGGTTGGGTCTTCTTCTTGTATCGGGTTTTCTTCGTGTGGTCGGGTCTTCTTCTTGTGTTCGGGTATTCTTCTTGTTGTGGTGTCTTCTTCTTGCGGTCGGGTCTTCTGCTTGTTGTCGGGTCTTCTTCTTGTATCGGGTCTTCTTCTTGTGGTCGGGTCTTCTACTTGTGGTCGTGTCTTCTTCTTGTGGTCGGTTCTACTTCTTGTGGTCAGGTCTTCTACTTGGGGTCGGGTCTTCTTCTTGTGGTCGGGTCTTCCTCTTGTATCGGGTCTTCTTCTTGTTTCGGGTCTTCTTCTTGTATCGGGTATTCTTCTTTATTGGGTCTTCTTGTGGTCGGGTCTTCTTCTTGTGGTCGGGTCTTCTTCTTGTGGTCGGGTCTTCTACTAGTGGACGGGTCTTCTTCTTTTTAAGGGTCTTCTTCTTGTATCGGGTTTTCTTCTTGTTTCGGGTCTTCTTCTTGTTTCGGGTCTTCTTCTTGTATCGGGTCTTCTTCTTGTGGTCGGGTCTTCTTCTTGTATTGGGTCTTCTTCTTGTATCGGGTCTTCTTCTTGTGGTCGGGTCTTCTTCTTGTGGTCGGGTCTTCTTGTTTCGGGTCTTCTTCTTGTATCGGGTCTTCTTCTTGTATTGGGTCTTCTTGTATCGGGTCTTCTTCTTGTTTCGGGTCTTCTTCTTGTATCGGGTCTTCTTCTTGTGGTCGGGTCTTCTTCTTGTATTGGGTCTTCTTCTTGTATCGGGTCTTCTTCTTGTGGTCGGGTCTTCTTCTTGTGGTCGGGTCTTCTTCTTGTGGTCGGGTCTTCTTGTTTCGGGTCTTCTTCTTGTGGTCGGGTCTTCTTCTTGTATTGGGTCTTCTTCTTGTATCGGGTCTTCTTCTTGTGGTCGGGTCTTCTTCTTGTGGTCGGGTCTCCTTCTTGTGGTCGGGTCTTCTTGTATCGGGTCTTCTTCTTGTATCGGGTCTTCTTGTGGTCGGGTCTTCTTCTTGTGGTGGGGTCTTCTTCTTTCGGTCGGGTCTTCTTCTTGTGGTCGGGTCTTCTTCTTCTATCGGGTCTTCTTCTTGTGGCTGGGTCTTCTTCTTGTATCGGGTATTCTTCTTGTAACGGGTCTTCTTCTTGTGGTCGGGTCTTCTTCTTGTAACGGGTCTTCTTCTTGTGGCCGGGTCTTCTTCTTGTAACGGGTCTTCTTCTTGTGGTCGGGTCTTCTGCTTGTGGTCGGGTCTTCTTCTTGTGTCGGATCTTCTTCTTGTGGTCGGGTCTTCTACTTGTATCGGGTCTTCTTCTTGTGGTTGGGTCTTCTTCATGTGGTCGGATCTCCTTCTTGTGGTCGGGTCTTCTTCTTGTGGTCGGGTCTTCTTCTTGTATCGGGTCTTCTTCTTGTGGTCGGGTCTTCTTCTTGCATCGGGTCTTCTTCTCTTGGTCGGGTCTTCTTCTTATATAGGGTCTTCTTCTTGTGGTCGTGTCTTCTTCTTGTGGTCGGGTCTTCTTCTTGTGGTCGGGTCTTCTACTAGTGGACGGGTCTTCTTCTTTTAAAGGGTCTTCTTCTTGTATCGTGTTTTCTTCTTGTTTTGGGTCTTCTTCTTGTTTCGGGTCTTCTTCTTGTATCGGGTCTTCTTCTTGTGGTCGGGTCTTCTTCTTGTATTGGGTCTTCTTCTTGTATCGGGTCTTCTTCTTGTGGTCGGGTCTTCTTCTTGTGGTCGGGTCTTCTTGTTTCGGGTCTTCTTCTTGTATCGGGTCTTCTTCTTGTATTGGGTCTTCTTCTTGTATCGGGTCTTCTTCTTGTTTCGGGTCTTCTTCTTGTATCGGGTCTTCTTCTTGTGGTCGGGTCTTCTTCTTGTATTGGGTCTTCTTCTTGTATCGGGTCTTCTTCTTGTGGTCGGGTCTTCTTCTTGTGGTCGGGTCTTCTTCTTGTGGTCGGGTCTTCTTGTTTCGGGTCTTCTTCTTGTGGTCGGGTCTTCTTCTTGTGGTCGGGTCTTCTTGTTTCGGGTCTTCTTCTTCTATCGGGTCTTCTTCTTGTGGCTGGGTCTTCTTCTTGTATCGGGTATTCTTCTTGTAACGGGTCTTCTTCTTGTGGTCGGGTCTTCTTGTAACGGGTCTTCTTCTTGTGGTCGGATCTTCTTCTTGTTGTGGGGTCTTCTTCTTGTGGTCGGGTCTTCTGATTGTGGTCGGGTCTTCTTCTTGTATCGGATCTCCTTCTTGTGGTCGGGTCTTCTTCTTGTATCGGGTCTTCTTCTTGTATCGGGTCTTCTTTTTGTGGTCGGGTCTTCTTCTTGTTGTGGGGTCTTCTTCTTGTGGTCGGGTCTTCTGTTTGTGGTCGGGTCTTCTTCTTTTATTGGATCTTCTTCTTGTGGTCGGGTCTTCTTCTTGTATCGGGTCTTCTTCTTGTATCGGGTCTTCTTCTTGTGGTGGGGTCTTCTTCTTGTGGTGGGGTCTTCTTCTTGTGGTCGGGTCTTCTTCTTGTGGTCGGGTCTTCTTCCTGTATCGGGTCTTCTTCTTGTGGTTGGGTCTTCTTCTTGTATCGGGTCTTCTTCTTGTATCGGGTCTTCTTCTTGTGGTCGGGTCTTCTTCTTGTGGTCGTGTCTTCTTCTTGTGGTCGGTTCTACTTCTTGTGGTCGGGTCTTCTACTTGTGGTCGGGTCTTCTTCTTGTGGTCGGGTCTTCTTCTTGTATCGGGTCTTCTTCTTGTTTCGGGTCTTCTTCTTGTTTCGTGTCTTCTTCTTGTGGTCGGGTCTTCTACTAGTGGACGGGTCTTCTTCTTTTAAAGGGTCTTCTTCTTGTATCGGGTCTTCTTCTTGTTTCGGGTCTTCTTGTTTCGGGTCTTCTTCTTGTTTCGGGTCTTCTTCTTGTGGTCGGGTCTTCTTCTTGTGGTTGGGTCTTCTTCTAGTGGTCGGGTCTTCTTCTTGTTTCGGGTCTTCTTCTTGTATCGGTTCTTCTTCTTGTGGTCGGGTCTTCTTCTAGTGGTCGGGTCTTCTTCTTGTATCGGGTCTTCTTCTTGTATCGGGTCTTCTTCTTGTGGTCGGGTTTTCTTCTTGTATCGGGTCTTGTTCTTGTATCGGGTCTTCTTCTTGTATCGGGTCTTCTTGTGGTCGGGTCTTCTTCTTGTGGTGGGGTCTTCTTCTTGTGGTCGGGTCTTCTTCTTGTATTGGGACTTCTTCTTGTGGTTGGGTCTTCTTCTTGTATCGGGTATTCTTCTTGTGGTCGGGTCTTCTTCTTGTGGTCGGGTCTTCTACTTGTGGACGGGTCTTCTTCTTGTATCGGGTCTTCATCTTGTATCGGATCTTCTTCCTGTTTCGGGTCTTCTTCTTGTTTCGGGTCTTTTTCTTGCATCGGGTCTTCTTCTTGTGGTCGGGTCTTCTTCTTGTTGTGGTGTCTTCTTCTTGCGGTCGGGTCTTCTGCTTGTGGTTGGGTCTTCTTCTTGTTTTGGGTCTTCCTCTTGTATCGGTTCTTCTTCTTGTGGTCGGGTCTTCTTCTTGTATCGGGTCTTCTTCTTGTATCGGGTCTTCTTCCTGTGGTCGGGTCTTCTTCTTGTGGTGGGGTCTTCTTCTTGCGGTCGGGTCTTCTTCTCGTGGTCGGGTCTTCTTCCTGTATCGGGTCTTCTTCTTGTGGTTGGGTCTTCTTCTTGTATCGGGTCTTCTTCTTGTATCGGGTCTTCTTCTTGTGGTCGGGTCTTCTTCTTGTTGTGGTGTCTTCTTCTTGCGGTCGGGTCTTCTGCTTGTGGTCGGGTCTTCTTCTTGTATCGGGTCTTCTTCTTGTGGTCGTGTCTTCTTCTTGTGGTCGGTTCTACTTCTTGGGGTCGGGTCTTCTACTTGTGGTCGGGTCTTCTTCTTGTGGTCGGGTCTTCTTCTTGTATCGGGTCTTCTTCTTGTTTCGGGTCTTCTTCTTGTATCGGGCCTTCTTCTTGTGTTCGGGTCTTCTTCTTGTGGTCGGGTCTTCTACTAGTGGACGGGTCTTCTTCTTTTAAAGGGTCTTCTTCTTGTATCGAGTCTTCTTCTTGTTTCGGGTCTTCTTCTTGTTCGGGTCTTCTTCTTGTATCGGGTCTGATTCTTGTATCGGGTCTTCTTCTTGTGGTCGGGACTTCTTCTTGTGGTCGGGTCTTCTTCTTCTATCGGGTCTTCTTCTTGTGGCTGGGTCTTCTTCTTGTATCGGGTATTCTTCTTGTATCGGGTCTTCTTCTTGTGGTCGGGTCTTCTTCTTGTTGTGGGGTCTTCTTCTTGTGGTCGGGTCTTCTGTTTGTGGTCGGGTCTTCTTCTTGTATCGGGTCTTCTTCTTGTATCGGGTCTTCTTCTTGTGGTCGGGTCTTCTTCTTGTGGTCGGGTCTCCTTGGGTTCGGGTCTTCTTCTTGTGGTCGGGTCTTCTTCTTGTATCAGGTCTTCTTCTTGTGGTCGGGTCTTCTTCTTGCATCGGGTCTTCTTCTCTTGGTCGGGTCTTCTTCTTGTATAGGGTCTTCTTCTTGTATCGGGTCTTCTTCTTGTGGTCGGGTTTTCTTCTTGTGGTCGGTTCTTCTAGTATCGGGTCTTCTTCTTGTGGTCGGGTCTTCTTCTTGTGGTCGGGTCTTCTTCTTGTATCGGGTCTTCTTCTTGTATCGGGTCTTCTTGTGGTCGGGTCTTCTTCTTGTAGTCGGGTCTTCTTCTTGTATCGGGTCTTCTTCATGTGGTCGGGTCTTCTTCTTGTGGTCGGGTCTTCTTCTTGTTTTGGGTCTTCTTCTTGTATCGGGTCTTCTTCTTGTGGTCGGGTCTTCTTCTAGTGGTCGGGTCTTCTTCTTGCATCGGGTCTTCTTCTTGTGGTCGCGTCTTATTCTTGTGGTGGGGTCTTCTTCTTGTGGTCGGGTCTTCTTCTTGTGGTTGGGTCTTCTTCTTGTATCGGGTTTTCTTCGTGTGGTCGGGTCTTCTTCTTGTGGTCGGGTCTTCTTCTTGTTGTGGGGTCTTCTTCTTGTGGTCGGGTCTTCTGTTTGTGGTCGGGTCCTCTTCTTGTATCGGGTCTTCTTCTTGTATCGGGTCTTCTTCTTGTGGTCGGGTCTTCTTCTTGTGGTCGGGTCTCCTTGGGTTCGGGTCTTCTTCTTGTGGTCCGGTCTTCTTCTTGTATCAGGTCTTCTTCTTGTGGTCGGGTCTTCTTCTTGCATCGGGTCTTCTTCTCTTGGTCGGGTCTTCTTCTTGTATAGGGTCTTCTTCTTGTATCGGGTCTTCTTCTTGTGGTCGGGTTTTCTTCTTGTGGTCGGTTCTTCTAGTATCGGGTCTTCTTCTTGTGGTCGGGTCTTCTTCTTGTGGTCGGGTCTTCTTCTTGTATCGGGTCTTCTTCTTGTATCGGGTCTTCTTGTGGTCGGGTCTTCTTCTTGTAGTCGGGTCTTCTTCTTGTATTGGGTCTTCTTCATGTGGTCGGGTCTTCTTCTTGTGGTCGAGTCTTCTTCTTGTTTTGGGTCTTTTTCTTGTATCGGGTCTTCTTCTTGTGGTCGGGTCTTCTTCTAGTGGTCGGGTCTTCTTCTTGCATCGGGTCTTCTTCTTGTGGTCGCGTCTTATTCTTGTGGTCGGGTCTTCTTCTTGTGGTCGGGTCTTCTTCTTGTGGTTGGGTCTTATTCTTGTATAGGGTCTTCTTCTTGTATTGGGTCTTCTTCTTGGGGTCGGGTCTTCTTCTTGTATCGGGTCTTCTTGTATCGGTTCTTCTTCTTGTTGTCGGGTCTTCTTCTTGTGGTCGGGTTTTCTTCTTGTGGTTGGTTCTTCTTCTTGTATCAGGTCTTCTTCTTGTGGTCGGGTCTTCTTCTTGTATCGGGTCTTCTTCTTGTGGTCGGGTCTTCTTCTTGTGATCGGGTCTTCTTCTTGTATCGGGTCTTCTTCATGTGGTCGGGTCTTCTTCTTGTGGTCGGGTCTTCTTCTTGTTTCGGGTCTTCTTCTTGTATCGGGTCTTGTTCTGGTGGTCGGGTCTTCTTCTAGTGGTCAGGTCTTCTTCTTGTATCGGGTCTTCTTCTTGTGGTTGGGTCTTCTTCTTGTGGTGGGGTCTTCTTCTTGTGGTCGGGTCTTCTTCTTGTATCTGGTCTTCTTCTTGTATCGGGTCTTCTTCTTGTATCGGTTCTTCTTCTTGTGGTCGGTCTTCTTCTTGTGGTCGGGATTTCTTCTTGTATCGTGTCTTCTTCTTGTGGTTGGGTCTTCTTCTAGTGGTCGGGTCTTCTTCTTGTTTCGGGTCTTCTGCTTGTATCGGGTCTTCTTGTGGTCGGGTCTTCTTCTAGTGGTCGGGTCTTCTTCTTGTTTTGGGTCTTCTTCTTGTATCGGGTCTTCTTCTTGTGATCGGGACTTCTTCTTGTATCGGGTCTACTTCTTGTATCGGGTCTTATTCTTGTGGTCGGGTCTTCTTCTTGTGGTGGGGTCTTCTTCTTGTGGTCGCGTCTTCTTCTTGTAGTCGGGTCTTCTTCTTGTATCGGGACTTCTTCTTGTGGTTGGTCTTCTTCTTGTATCGGGTCTTCTTCTTATGGTCGGGTCTTCTACTAGTGGACGGGTCTTCTTCTTGTATAGGGTCTTCTTCTTGTATCGGATCTTCTTCCTGTTTCGGGTCTTCTTCTTGTTTCGGGTCTTCTTCTTGCATCGGGTCTTCTTCTTGTGGTCGGGTCTTCTTCTTGTATCGGGTCTTCTTCTTGTTTCGGGTCTTCTTCTTGTGGTCGCGTCTTCTTCTTGTAGTCGGGTCTTCTTCTTGTATCGGGACTTCTTCTTGTGGTTGGTCTTCTTCTTGTATCGGGTCTTCTTCTTGTGGTCGGGTCTTCTACTAGTGGACGGGTCTTCTTCTTGTATAGGGTCTTCTTCTTGTATCGGATCTTCTTCCTGTTTCGGGTCTTATTCTTGTTTCGGGTCTTCTTGCATCGGGTCTTCTTCTTGTGGTTGGGTCTTCTTCTTGTATCGGGTCTTCTTCTTGTATCGGGTCTTCTTCTTGTGGTCGGGTCTTCTTCTTGTGGTGGGGTCTTCTTCTTGTGGTCGGGTCTTCTTCTTGTGGTCGGGTCTTCTTCCTGTATCGGGTCTTCTTCTTGTGGTTGGGTCTTCTTCTTGTATCGGGTCTTCTTCTTGTATCGGGTCTTCTTCTTGTGGTCGGGTCTTCTTCTTGTTGTGGTGTCTTCTTCTTGCGGTCGGGTCTTCTGCTTGTGGTTGGGTCTTCTTCTTGTATCGGGTCTTCTTGTTTCGGGTCTTCTTCTTGTATCGGGTCTTGTTCTTGTGGTCGGGTCTTCTTCTTGTGGTTGGGTCTTCTTCTTGTTTCGGGTCTTCTTCTTGTTTCGTGTCTTCTTCTTGTGGTCGAGTCTTCTACTAGTGGACGGGTCTTCTTCTTTTAAAGGGTCTTCTTCTTGTATCGGGTCTTCTTCTTGTTTCGGGTCTTCTTGTTTCGGGTCTTCTTCTTGTATCGGGTCTTGTTCTTGTGGTCGGGTCTTCTTCTTGTGGTTGGGTCTTCTTCTAGTGGTCGGGTCTTCTTCTTGTTTCGGGTCGTCTTCTTGTATCGGGTCTTCTTCTTGTGGTCGGGTCTTCTTCTAGTGGTCGGGTCTTCTTCTTGTATCGGGTCTTCTTCTTGTATCGGGTCTTCTTCTTGTGGTCGGGTTTTCTTCTTGTATCGGGTCTTGTTCTTGTATCGGGTCTTCTTCTTGTATCGGGTCTTCTTGTGGTCGGGTCTTCTTCTTGTGGTGGGGTCTTCTTCTTGTGGTCGGGTCTTCTTCTTGTATCGGGACTCCTTTTTGTGGTTGGGTCTTCTTCTTGTATCGGGTATTCTTCTTGTGGTCGGGTCTTCTTCTTGTGGTCGGGTCTTCTACTAGTGGACGGGTCTTCTTCTTGTATCGGGTCTTCTTCTTGTATCGGATCTTCTTCCTGTTTCGGGTCTTCTTCTTGTTTCGGGTCTTTTTCTTGCATCGGGTCTTCTTCTTGTGGTCGGGTCTTCTTCTTGTTGTGGTGCCTTATTCTTGCGGTCGGGTCTTCTGCTTGTGGTTGGGTCTTCTTCTTGTTTCGGGTCTTCCTCTTGTATCGGTTCTTCTTCATGTGGTCGGGTCTTCTTCTTGTATGGGGTCTTCTTCTTGTATCAGGTCTTCTTCCTGTGGTCGGGTCTTCTTCTTGTGGTGGGGTCTTCTTCTTGTGGTCGGGTCTTCTTCTCGTGGTCGGGTCTTCTTCCTGTATCGGGTCTTCTTCTTGTGGTTGCGTCTTCTTCTTGTATCGGGTCTTCTTCTTGTATCGGGTCTTCTTCTTGTGGTCGGGTCTTCTGCTTGTGGTTGGGTCTTCTTCTTGTTTCGGGTCTTCCTCTTGTATCGGTTCTTCTTCATGTGGTCGGGTCTTCTTCTTGTATCGGGTCTTCTTCTTGTATCGGGTCTTCTTCCTGTGGTCGGGTCTTCTTCTTGTGGTGGGGTCTTCTTCTTGTGGTCGGGTCTTCTTCTCGTGGTGGGGTCTTCTTCCTGTATCGGGTCTTCTTCTTGTATCGGGTCTTCTTCTTGTATCGGGTCTTCTTCTTGTGGTCGGGTCTTATTCTTGTTGTGGTGTCTTCTTCTTGCGGTCGGGTCTTCTGCTTGTGGTCCGGTCTTCTTCTTGTATCGGGTCTTCTTCTTGTGGTCGGGTCTTCTTCTTGTGGTCGTGTCTTCTTCTTGTGGTCGGTTCTACCTCTTGGGGTCGGGTCTTCTACTTGTGGTCGGGTCTTCTTCTTGTGGTCGGGTCTTCTTCTTGTATCGGGTCTTCTTCTTGTTTCGGGTCTTCTTCTTGTATCGGGTCTTCTTCTTGTGGTCGGGTCTTCTTCTTGTGGTCGGGTCTTCTACTAGTGGACGGGTCTTCTTCTTTTAAAGGGTCTTCTTCTTGTATCGAGTCTTCTTGTTTCGGGTCTTCTTCTTGTTTCGGGTCTTCTTCTTGTATCGGGTCTGATTCTTGTGGTCGGGTCTTCTTGTATCGGGTCTTCTTCTTGTATCGCGTCTTCTTCTTGTGGTCGGGACATCTTCTTGTGGTGGGGTCTTCTTCTTTCGGTCGGGTTTTCTTCTTGTGGTCGGGTCTTCTTCTTCTATCGGGTCTTCTTCTTGTGGCTGGGTCTTCTTCTTGTATCGGGTATTCTTCTTGTATCGGGTCTTCTTCTTGTGGTCGGGTCTTCTTCTTGTTGTGGGGTCTTCTTCTTGTGGTCGGGTCTTCTGTTTGTAGTCGGGTCTTCTTCTTGTATTGGATCTTCTTCATGTGGTCGGGTCTTCTTCTTGTATCGGGTCTTCTTCTTGTATCGGGTCTTCTTCTTGTGGTCGGGTCTTCTTCTTGTGGTCGGGTCTCCTTGTGTTCGGGTCTTCTTCTTGTGGTCGGGTCTTCTTCTTGTATCGGGTCTTCTTCTTGTGGTCGGGTCTTCTTCTTGCATCGGGTCTTCTTCTCTTGGTCGGGTCTTCTTCTCGTATAGGGTCTTCTTCTTGTATCGGGTCTTCTTCTTGTGGTCGGGTCTTCTTCTTGTATCGGATCTTCTTCTTGTGGTCGGGTCTTCTTCTTGTTTCGGGTCTTCTTCTTGTATCGGGTCTTCTTCTTGTGGTCGGGTCTTCTTCTAGTGGTCGGGTCTTCTTCTTGCATCGGGTCTTCTTCTTGTGGTCGCGTCTTCTTCTTGTGGTGGGGTCTTCTTCTTGTGGTCGGGTCTTCTTCTTGTGGTTGGGTCTTCTTCTTGTATTGGGTTTTCTTCGTGTGGTCGGGTCTTCTTGTGGTCGGGTATTCTTCTTGTTGTGGTGTCTTCTTCTTGCGGTCGGGTCTTCTGCTTGTTGTCGGGTCTTCTTCTTGTATCGGGTCTTCTTCTTGTGGTCGGGTCTTCTACTTGTGGTCGTGTCTTCTTCTTGTGGTCGGTTCTACTTCTTGTGGTTAGGTCTTCTACTTGGGGTCGGGTCTTCTTCTTGTGGTCGGGTCTTCTTCTTGTATCGGGTCTTCTTCTTGTTTCGGGTCTTCTTCTTGTATCGGGTATTCTTCTTTATCGGGTCTTCTTGTGGTCGGGTCTTCTTCTTGTGGTCGGGTCTTCTACTAGTGGACGGGTCTTCTTCTTTTAAAGGGTCTTCTTCTTGTATCGGGTTTTCTTCTTGTTTCGGGTCTTCTTCTTGTTTCGGGTCTTCTTCTTGTATCGGGTCTTCTTCTTGTGGTCGGGTCTTCCTCTTGTATTGGGTCTTCTTCTTGTATCGGGTCTTCTTCTTGTGGTCGGGTCTTCTTCTTGTGGTCGGGTCTTTTTGTTTCGGGTCTTCTTCTTGTATCGGGTCTTCTTCTTGTATTGGGTCTTCTTCTTGTATCGGGTCTTCTTCTTGTTTCGGGTCTTCTTCTTGTATCGGGTCTTCTTGTGGTCGGGTCTTCTTC
The DNA here is from genome assembly GCF_046119375.1 of Phyllobates terribilis. Lineage (NCBI taxonomy): Eukaryota > Metazoa > Chordata > Amphibia > Anura > Dendrobatidae > Phyllobates > Phyllobates terribilis. The sequence goes on along the minus strand of NW_027362761.1, from coordinate 481,101,286 downwards.
TTGTATTGGGTCTTCTTCTTCTATCGGGTCTTCTTGTGGTCGGGTCTTCTTCTTGTGGTCGGGTCTTCTTGTTTCGGGTCTTCTTCTTGTGGTCGGGTCTTCTTCTTGTATTGGGTCTTCTTCTTGTATCGGGTCTTCTTCTTCTGGTCGGGTCTTCTTCTTGTGGTCGGGTCTTCTTGTATCGGGTCTTCTTGTGGTCGGGTCTTCTTCTTGTGGTGGGGTCTTCTTCTTTCGGTCGGGTCTTCTTCTTGTGGTCGGGTCTTCTTCTTCTATCGGGTCTTCTTCTTGTGGCTGGGTCTTCTTCTTGTATCGGGTATTCTTCTTGTAACGGGTCTTCTTCTTGTGGTCGGGTCTTCTTCTTGTAACGGGTCTTCTTCTTGTGGTGGGGTCTTCTTCTTTCGGTCGGGTCTTCTTCTTGTGGTCGGGTCTTCTTCTTCTATCGGGTCTTCTTCTTGTGGCTGGGTCTTCTTCTTGTATCGGGTATTCTTCTTGTAACGGGTCTTCTTCTTGTGGTCGGGTCTTCTTCTTGTAACGGGTCTTCTTCTTGTGGTCGGGTCTTCTTCTTGTTGTGGGGTCTTCTACTTGTGGTCGGGTCTTCTGCTTGTGGTCGGGTCTTCTTCTTGTATCGGATCTTCTTCTTGTGGTCGGGTCTTCTTCTTGTATCGGGTCTTCTTCTTGTGGTTGGGTCTTCTTCTTGTGGTCGGCTCTCCTTCTTGTGGTCGGGTCTTCTTCTTGTGGTCGGGTCTTCTTCTTGTATCGGGTCTTCTTCTTGTGGTCGGTTCTTCTTCTTGCATCGGGTCTTCTTCTCTTGGTCGGGTCTTCTTCTTATATAGGGTCTTCTTCTTGTGGTCGGGTCTTCTTCTTGTGGTCGGGTATTCTTCTTGTATCGGGTCTTCTTCTTGTATCGGGTCTTCTTCTTGTGGTCGGGTCTTCTTCTTGTGGTCGAAATTTCTTCTTGTGGTCGGTTCTTCTTCTAGTATCGGGTCTTCTTCTTGTGGTCGGCTCTTCTTGTGGTCGGGTCTTCTTCTTGTATCGGGTCTTCTTGTATCGGGTCTTCTTCTTGTGGTCGGGTCTTCTTATTGTGGTCGGGTCTTCTTCTTGTATCGGGTCTTCTTCTTGTGGTCGGGTCTTCTTCTTGTGGTGGGGTCTTCTTCTTGTGGTCGGGTCTTGTGGTCGCGTCTTCTTCTTGTAACGGGTCTTCTTCTTGTGGTTGGGTCTTCTTCTTGTATCGGGTTTTCTTCGTGTGGTCGGGTCTTCTTCTTGTGTTCGGGTATTCTTCTTGTTGTGGTGTCTTCTTCTTGCGGTCAGGTCTTCTGCTTGTGGTCGGGTCTTCTTCTTGTATCGGGTCTTCTTCTTGTGGTCGGGTCTTCTACTTGTGGTCGTGTCTTCTTCTTGTGGTCGGTTCTACTTCTTGTGGTCAGGTCTTCTACTTGGGGTCGGGTCTTCTTCTTGTGGTCGGGTCTTCTTCTTGTATCGGGTCTTCTTCTTGTTTCGGGTCTTCTTCTTGTATCGAGTCTTCCTCTTGTATCGGGTCTTCTTCTTTATCGGGTCTTCTTCTTGTGGTCGGTTCTTCTTCTTGTGGTCGGATCTTCTTCTTGTGGTCGGATGTTCTTCTTGTGGTCGGGTCTTCTACTAGTGGTCGGGTCTTCTTCTTGTATCGGGTCTTCTTCTTGTTTCTGGTCTTCTTCTTGCATCAGGTCTTCTTCTTGTGGTCGAGTCTTCTTTTAGTGGTCGGGTCTTCTTCTTGTTTCGGGTCTTCTTCTTGTATCGGGTCTTCTTCTTTTGGTCAGGTCTTCTTCTAGTGGTCGGGTCTTCTTCTTGTATCGGGTCTTCTTCTTGTATCGGTTCTTCTTCTTGTGGTCATGTCTTCTTCTTGTATCGGGTCTTCTTCATGTTTCTGGTCTTCTTGTTGTGTCGGGTCTTCTTCTTGTGGTCGGGTCTTCTTCTTGTATCGGGTCTTCTTCTTGTGGTCGGGTCTTCTTATTGTGGTCGGGTCTTCATCTTCTATCGGGTCTTCTTCTTGTGGTTGGGTTTTCTACTTGTATCGGGTATTCTTCTTGTATCGGGTCTTCTTCTTTTGGTCGGGTCTTCTTCTTGTTGTGGGGTCTTCTTCTTGTGGTCGGGTCTTCTGCTTGTGGTCGGGTCTTCTTCTTGTATCGGATCTTCTTCTTGTGGTTGGGTCTTCTTCTTGTATCGGGTCTTCTTCTTGTGGTCGGGTCTCCTTCTTGTGGTCGGGTCTTCTTCTTGTGGTCGGGTCTACTTCTTGTTTCGGGTCTTCTTTTGGTCGGGTCTTCTTGTATAGGGTCTTCTTCTTGTATCGGGTCTTCTTCTTGTGGTCGGTTCTTCTTCTTGTATCGGGTCTTCTTCTTGTATTGGGTCTTCTTCTTGTGGTCGGGTCTTCTTCTTGTATCGGGTCTTCTTCTTGTGGTCGGTTCTTCTTCTTGTGGTCGGGTTTTCTTCTTGTGGTCGGGTCTTCTTCTTGTATCGGGTCTTCTTCTTGTATCGGGTCTTCTTCTTGTGGTCGGGTCTTCTTCTTGTGGTCGGGTCTTCTTCTTGTATCGGGTCTTCTTCATGTGGTTGGGTCTTCTTCTTGTGGTCAGGTCTTCTTCTTGTTTCGGGTCTTCTTCTTGTATCGGGTCTTCTTCTTGTGGTCGGGTCTTCTTCTAGTGGTCGGGTCTTCTTCTTGTATCGGGTCTTTTTCTTGAGGTCGGGTCTTCTTCTTGTGGTGGGGTCTTCTTCTTGTGGTCGGGTCTTCTTCTTGTATCGGGTCTTCTTCTTGTATTGGTTCTTCCTCTTGTGGTCGGGTCTTCTTCTTGTGGTCGGGTCTTCTTCTTGTGGTCGGGTCTTCTTCTTGCATCAGGTCTTCTTCTTGTGGTCGGGTCTTCTTTTAGTGGTCGGGTCTTCTTCTTGTTTCGGGTCTTCTTCTTGTATCGGGTCTTCTTCTTTTGGTCGGGTCTTCTTCTAGTGGTCGGGTCTTCTTCTTGTATCGGGTCTTCTTCTTGTATCGGTTCTTCTTCTTGTGGTCATGTCTTCTTCTTGTATCGGGTCTTCTTCATGTGGTCGGGTCTTCTTCTTGTGGTGGGGTCTCCTTCTTGTGGTCGGGTCTTCTTCTTGTGGTCGGGTCTTCTTCTTGTATCGGGTCTTCTTCTTGTGGTCGCGTCTTCTTCTTGTATCGGGTCTTCTTCTTTTGGTCGGGTCTTCTTCTTGTATAGGGTCTTCTTCTTGTATCGGGTCTTCTTCTTGTGGTCGGGTCTTATTCTTGTATCGGGTCTTCTTCTTGTATCGGGTCTTCTTCTTGTGGTCGTGTCTTCTTCTTGTGGTCGGTTCTTCTTCTTGTATCGGGTCTTCTTCTTGTATTGGGTCTTCTTCTTGTGGTCGGGTCTTCTTCTTGTATCGGGTCTTCTTCTTGTATCGGGTCTTCTTCTTGTGGTCGGGTCTTCTTCTTGTGGTCGGGTCATCTTCTTGTATCGGGTCTTCTTCATGTGGTTGGGTCTTCTTCTTGTGGTCGGGTCTTCTTCTTGTTTCGGGTCTTCTTCTTGTATCAGGTCTCCTTCTTGTGGTCGGGTCTTCTTCTTGTGGTCGGGTCTTCTTCTTGTTTCGGGTCTTCTTTTGGTCGGGTCTTCTTGTATAGGGTCTTCTTCTTGTATCGGGTCTTCTTCTTGTGGTCGGTTCTTCTTCTTGTATCGGGTCTTCTTCTTGTATTGGGTCTTCTTCTTGTGGTCGGGTCTTCTTCTTGTATCGGGTCTTCTTCTTGTGGTCGGTTCTTCTTCTTGTGGTCGGGTTTTCTTCTTGTGGTCGGGTCTTCTTCTTGTATCGGGTCTTCTTCTTGTATCGGGTCTTCTTCTTGTGGTCGGGTCTTCTTCTTGTGGTCGGGTCTTCTTCTTGTATCGGGTCTTCTTCATGTGGTTGGGTCTTCTTCTTGTGGTCAGGTCTTCTTCTTGTTTCGGGTCTTCTTCTTGTATCGGGTCTTCTTCTTGTGGTCGGGTCTTCTTCTAGTGGTCGGGTCTTCTTCTTGTATCGGGTCTTTTTCTTGAGGTCGGGTCTTCTTCTTGTGGTGGGGTCTTCTTCTTGTGGTCGGGTCTTCTTCTTGTATCGGGTCTTCTTCTTGTATTGGTTCTTCCTCTTGTGGTCGGGTCTTCTTCTTGTGGTCGGGTCTTCTTCTTGTGGTCGGGTCTTCTTCTTGCATCAGGTCTTCTTCTTGTGGTCGGGTCTTCTTTTAGTGGTCGGGTCTTCTTCTTGTTTCGGGTCTTCTTCTTGTATCGGGTCTTCTTCTTTTGGTCGGGTCTTCTTCTAGTGGTCGGGTCTTCTTCTTGTATCGGGTCTTCTTCTTGTATCGGTTCTTCTTCTTGTGGTCATGTCTTCTTCTTGTATCGGGTCTTCTTCATGTGGTCGGGTCTTCTTCTTGTGGTGGGGTCTCCTTCTTGTGGTCGGGTCTTCTTCTTGTGGTCGGGTCTTCTTCTTGTATCGGGTCTTCTTCTTGTGGTCGCGTCTTCTTCTTGTATCGGGTCTTCTTCTTTTGGTCGGGTCTTCTTCTTGTATAGGGTCTTCTTCTTGTATCGGGTCTTCTTCTTGTGGTCGGGTCTTATTCTTGTATCGGGTCTTCTTCTTGTATCGGGTCTTCTTCTTGTGGTCGTGTCTTCTTCTTGTGGTCGGTTCTTCTTCTTGTATCGGGTCTTCTTCTTGTATTGGGTCTTCTTCTTGTGGTCGGGTCTTCTTCTTGTATCGGGTCTTCTTCTTGTATCGGGTCTTCTTCTTGTGGTCGGGTCTTCTTCTTGTGGTCGGGTCATCTTCTTGTATCGGGTCTTCTTCATGTGGTTGGGTCTTCTTCTTGTGGTCGGGTCTTCTTCTTGTTTCGGGTCTTCTTCTTGTATCAGGTCTTCTTCTTGTGGTCGGGTCTTCTTCTAGTGGTCGGGTCTTCTTCTAGTATCGGGTCTTCTTCTTGTGGTTGAGTCTTCTTCTTGTGGTGGGGTCTTCTTCTTGTGGTCGGGTCTTCTTCTTGTGGTCGCGTCTTCTTCTTGTATCGGGTCTTCTTCTTGTGGTTGGGTCTTCTTGTATCGGGTTTTCTTCTTGTGGTCGGGTCTACTTCTTGTGGTCGGGTCTTCTATTAGTGGACGGGTCTTCTTCTTGTATCGGGTCTTCTTCTTGTATCGGTTCTTCTTGTTTCGGGTCTTCTTCTTGTGGTCGGGTCTTCTTCTTGTATCGGGTCTTCTTCTTGTGGTCGCGTCTTCTTCTTGTATCGGGTCTTCTTCTTTTGGTCGGGTCTTCTTCTTGTATAGGGTCTTCTTCTTGTATTGGGTCTTCTTCTTGTGGTCGAGTCTTATTCTTGTATCGGGTCTTCTTCTTGTATCGGGTCTTCTTCTTGTGGTCGTGTCTTCTTCTTGTGGTCGGGTTTTCTTCTTGTGGTCGGTTCTTCTTCTTGTATCGGGTCTTCTTCTTGTATTGGGTCTTCTTCTTGTGGTCGGGTCTTCTTCTTGTATCGGGTCTTCTTCTTGTGGTCGGTTCTTCTTCTTGTGGTCGGGTTTTCTTCTTGTGGTCGGGTCTTCTTCTTGTATCGGGTCTTCTTCTTGTATCGGGTCTTCTTCTTGTGGTCGGGTCTTCTTCTTGTGGTCGGGTCTTCTTCTTGTATCGGGTCTTCTTCATGTGGTTGGGTCTTCTTCTTGTGGTCAGGTCTTCTTCTTGTTTCGGGTCTTCTTCTTGTATCGGGTCTTCTTCTTGTGGTCGGGTCTTCTTCTAGTGGTCGGGTCTTCTTCTTGTATCGGGTCTTTTTCTTGAGGTCGGGTCTTCTTCTTGTGGTGGGGTCTTCTTCTTGTGGTGGGGTCTTCTTCTTGTGGTCGGGTCTTCTTCTTGTATCGGGTCTTCTTCTTGTATTGGTTCTTCCTCTTGTTGTCGGGTCTTCTTCTTGTGGTCGGGTCTTCTTCTTGTGGTCGGGTCTTCTTCTTGTATCAGGTCTTCTTCTTGTGGTCGGGTCTTCTTTTAGTGGTCGGGTCTTCTTCTTGTTTCGGGTCTTCTTCTTGTATCGGGTCTTCTTCTTTTGGTCGGGTCTTCTTCTAGTGGTCGGGTCTTCTTCTTGTATCGGGTCTTCTTCTTGTATCGGTTCTTCTTCTTGTGGTCATGTCTTCTTCTTGTATCGGGTCTTCTTCATGTGGTCGGGTCTTCTTCTTGTGGTGGGGTCTCCTTCTTGTGGTCGGGTCTTCTTCTTGTGGTCGGGTCTTCTTCTTGTATCGGGTCTTCTTCTTGTGGTCGCGTCTTCTTCTTGTATCGGGTCTTCTTCTTTTGGTCGGGTCTTCTTCTTGTATAGGGTCTTCTTCTTGTATCGGGTCTTCTTCTTGTGGTCGGGTCTTATTCTTGTATCGGGTCTTCTTCTTGTATCGGGTCTTCTTCTTGTGGTCGGGTCTTCTTCTTGTAGTCGGGTTTTCTTCTTGTGGTCGGTTCTTCTTCTTGTATCGGGTCTTCTTCTTGCGGTCGGGTCTTCTTCTTGTGGTCCGGTCTTCTTCTTATGGTTGGGTCTTCTTCTTGTATCGGGTCTTCTTCTTGTATCGGGTCTTCTTCTTGTGGTCGGGTCTTCTTTTTGTATCGGGTCTTCTTCATGTGGTCGGGTCTTCTTCTTGTGGTCGGGTCTTCTTCTTGTTTCGGGTCTTCTTCTTGTATCGGGTCTTCTTCTTGTGGTCGGGTCTTCTTCTAGTGGTCGGGTCTTCTTCTAGTATCGGGTCTTCTTCTTGTGGTTGAGTCTTCTTCTTGTGGTGGGGTCTTCTTCTTGTGGTCGGGTCTTCTTCTTGTGGTCGCGTCTTCTTCTTGTATCGGGTCTTCTTCTTGTGGTTGGGTCTTCTTGTATCGGGTTTTCTTCTTGTGGTCGGGTCTACTTCTTGTGTTCGGGTCTTCTATTAGTGGACGGGTCTTCTTCTTGTATCGGGTCTTCTTCTTGTATCGGTTCTTCTTGTTTCGGGTCTTCTTCTTGTTTCGGGTCTTCTTCTTGTATCGGGTCGTCTTCTTGTGGTCGGGTCTTCTTCTTGTATCTGGTCTTCTTCTTGTATCGGGTCTTCTTCTTGTGGTCGGGTCTTCTTCTTGTGGTCGGGTCTTCTTCCTGTATCGGGTCTTCTTCTTGTGGTTGGGTCTTCTTCTTGTATCGGGTCTTCTTCTTGTGGTCGGGTCTTCTTCTTGTGGTCGGGTCTTCTTCTTGTATCGGGTCTTCTTCTTGTATCGGGTCTTCTTCTTGTGGTCGGGTCTTCTTCTTTTGGTCGGGTCTTCTTCTTGTATCGGGTCTTCTTCTTGTATCGGGTCTACTTCTTGTGGTCGGGTCTTCTTGTATCGGGTCTTCTTGTGGTCAGGTCTTCTTCTTGTGGCCGGGTCTTCTTCTTGTGGTCGGTTCTTCTTCTTGTATCGGGTCTTCTTCTTGTGGTCGGGACTTCTTCTTGTGGTCGGATCTTCTTCTTGTGGTCGGGTCTTCTTCTTGTGGTCGGGTCTTTTTCTTGTATCGGGTCTTCTTCTTGTATCGGGTCTTCTTCTTGTGGTCGGGTCTTCTTCTTGTGGTCGGGTCTTCTTCTTGTGGTCGGGTGTTCTACTAGTGGACGGGTCTTCTTCTTTTAAAGGGTCTTCTTCTTGTATCGGGTTTTCTTCTTGTTTCGGGTCTTCTTCTTGTTTCGGGTCTTCTTCTTGTATCGGGTCTTCTTCTTGTATTGGGTCTTCTTCTTGTATCGGGTCTTCTTCTTGTTTCGGGTCTTCTTCTTGTATCGGGTCTTCTTCTTGTGGTCGGGTCTTCTTCTTGTATTGGGTCTTCTTCTTGTATCGGGTCTTCTTCTTGTGGTCGGGTCTTCTTCTTGTGGTCGGGTCTTCTTCTTGTGGTCGGGTCTTCTTGTTTCGGGTCTTCTTCTTGTGGTCGGGTCTTCTTCTTGTATTGGGTCTTCTTCTTGTATCGGGTCTTCTTCTTGTGGTCGGGTCTTCTTCTTGTGGTCGGGTCTTCTTGTATCGGGTCTTCTTCTTGTATCGGGTCTTCTTGTGGTCGTTTCTTCTTCTTGTGGTGGGGTCTTCTTCTTTCGGTCGGGTCTTCTTCTTGTGGTCGGGTCTCCTTCTTCTATCGGGTCTTCTTCTTGTGGCTGGGTCTTCTTCTTGTATCGGGTATTCTTCTTGTAACGGGTCTTCTTCTTGTGGTCGGGTCTTCTTCTTGTAACGGGTCTTCTTCTTGTGGTCGGGTCTTCTTCTTGTTGTGGGGTCTTCTTCTTGTGGTCGGGTCTTCTGCTTGTGGTCGGGTCTTCCTCTTGTATCGGATCTTCTTCTTGTGGTCGGGTCTTCTTCTTGTATCGGGTCTTCTTCTTGTGGTTGGGTCTTCTTCTTGTGGTCGGATCTCCTTCTTGTGGTCGGGTCTTCTTCTTGTGGTCGGGGCTTCTTCTTGTATCGGGTCTTCTTCTTGTGGTCGGTTCTTCTTCTTGTGGTCGGGTTTTCTTCTTGTGGTCGGGTCTTCTTCTTGTATCGGGTCTTCTTCTTGTATCGGGTCTTCTTCTTGTGGTCGGGTCTTCTTCTTGTGGTCGGGTCTTCTTCTTGTATCGGGTCTTCTTCATGTGGTTGGGTCTTCTTCTTGTGGTCAGGTCTTCTTCTTGTTTCGGGTCTTCTTCTTGTATCGGGTCTTCTTCTTGTGGTCGGGTCTTCTTCTAGTGGTCGGGTCTTCTTCTTGTATCGGGTCTTTTTCTTGAGGTCGGGTCTTCTTCTTGTGGTGGGGTCTTCTTCTTGTGGTCGGGTCTTCTTCTTGTATCGGGTCTTCTTCTTGTATTGGTTTTTCCTCTTGTGGTCGGGTCTTCTTCTTGTGGTCGGGTCTTCTTCTTGTGGTCGGGTCTTCTTCTTGCATCAGGTCTTCTTCTTGTGGTCGGGTCTTCTTTTAGTGGTCGGGTCTTCTTCTTGTTTCGGGTCTTCTTCTTGTATCGGGTCTTCTTCTTTTGGTCGGGTCTTCTTCTAGTGGTCGGGTCTTCTTCTTGTATCGGGTCTTCTTCTTGTATCGGTTCTTCTTCTTGTGGTCATGTCTTCTTCTTGTATCGGGTCTTCTTCATGTGGTCGGGTCTTCTTCTTGTGGTGGTGTCTCCTTCTTGTGGTCGGGTCTTCTTCTTGTGGTCGGGTCTTCTTCTTGTATCGGGTCTTCTTCTTGTGGTCGCGTCTTCTTCTTGTATCGGGTCTTCTTCTTTTGGTCGGGTCTTCTTCTTGTATAGGGTCTTCTTCTTGTATCGGGTCTTCTTCTTGTGGTCGGGTCTTATTCTTGTATCGGGTCTTCTTCTTGTATCGGGTCTTCTTCTTGTGGTCGTGTTTTCTTCTTGTGGTCGGTTCTTCTTCTTGTATCGGGTCTTCTTCTTGTATTGGGTCTTCTTCTTGTGGTCGGGTCTTCTTCTTGTATCGGGTCTTCTTCTTGTATCGGGTCTTCTTCTTGTGGTCGGGTCTTCTTCTTGTGGTCGGGTCATCTTCTTGTATCGGGTCTTCTTCATGTGGTTGGGTCTTCTTCTTGTGGTCGAGTCTTCTTCTTGTTTCGGGTCTTCTTCTTGTATCAGGTCTTCTTCTTGTGGTCGGGTCTTCTTCTAGTGGTCGGGTCTTCTTCTAGTATCGGGTCTTCTTCTTGTGGTTGAGTCTTCTTCTTGTGGTGGGGTCTTCTTCTTGTGGTCGGGTCTTCTTCTTGTGGTCGCGTTTTCTTCTTGTATCGGGTCTTCTTCTTGTGGTTGGGTCTTCTTGTATCGGGTTTTCTTCTTGTGGTCGGGTCTACTTCTTGTGGTCGGGTCTTCTATTAGTGGACGGGTCTTCTTCTTGTATCGGGTCTTCTTGTTTCGGGTCTTCTTCTTGTGGTCGGGTCTTCTTCTTGTATCGGGTCTTCTTCTTGTGGTCGCGTCTTCTTCTTGTATCGGGTCTTCTTCTTTTGGTCGGGTCTTCTTCTTGTATAGGGTCTTCTTCTTGTATTGGGTCTTCTTCTTGTGGTCGGGTCTTATTCTTGTATCGGGTCTTCTTCTTGTATCGGGTCTTCTTCTTGTGGTCGTGTCTTCTTCTTGTGGTCGGGTTTTCTTCTTGTGGTCGGTTCTTCTTCTTGTATCGGGTCTTCTTCTTGTATTGGGTCTTCTTCTTGTGGTCGGGTCTTCTTCTTGTATCGGGTCTTCTTCTTGTGGTCGGTTCTTCTTCTTGTGGTCGGGTTTTCTTCTTGTGGTCGGGTCTTCTTCTTGTATCGGGTCTTCTTCTTGTATCGGGTCTTCTTCTTGTGGTCGGGTCTTCTTCTTGTGGTCGGGTCTTCTTCTTGTATCGGGTCTTCTTCATGTGGTTGGGTCTTCTTCTTGTGGTCAGGTCTTCTTCTTGTTTCGGGTCTTCTTCTTGTATCGGGTCTTCTTCTTGTGGTCGGGTCTTCTTCTAGTGGTCGGGTCTTCTTCTTGTATCGGGTCTTTTTCTTGAGGTCGGGTCTTCTTCTTGTGGTGGGGTCTTCTTCTTGTGGTCGCGTCTTCTTCTTGTATCGGGTCTTCTTGTATTGGTTCTTCCTCTTGTTGTCGGGTCTTCTTCTTGTGGTCGGGTCTTCTTGTGGTCGGGTCTTCTTCTTGTATCAGGTCTTCTTCTTGTGGTCGGGTCTTCTTTTAGTGGTCGGGTCTTCTTCTTGTTTCGGGTCTTCTTCTTGTATCGGGTCTTCTTCTTTTGGTCGGGTCTTCTTCTAGTGGTCGGGTCTTCTTCTTGTATCGGGTCTTCTTCTTGTATCGGTTCTTCTTCTTGTGGTCATGTCTTCTTCTTGTATCGGGTCTTCTTCATGTGGTCGGGTCTTCTTCTTGTGGTGGGGTCTCCTTCTTGTGGTCGGGTCTTCTTCTTGTGGTCGGGTTTTCTTCTTGTATCGGGTCTTCTTCTTGTGGTCGCGTCTTCTTCTTGTATCGGGTCTTCTTCTTTTGGTCGGGTCTTCTTCTTGTATAGGGTCTTCTTCTTGTATCGGGTCTTCTTCTTGTGGTCGGGTCTTATTCTTGTATCGGGTCTTCTTCTTGTATCGGGTCTTCTTCTTGTGGTCAGGTCTTCTTCTTGCAGTCGGGTTTTCTTCTTGTGGTCGGTTCTTCTTCTTGTATCGGGTCTTCTTCTTGCGGTCGGGTCTTCTTCTTGTGGTCCGGTCTTCTTCTTATGGTTGGGTCTTCTTCTTGTATCGGGTCTTCTTCTTGTATCGGGTCTTCTTCTTGTGGTCGGGTCTTCTTTTTGTATCGGGTCTTCTTCATGTGGTCGGGTCTTCTTCTTGTGGTCGGGTCTTCTTCTTGTTTCGGGTCTTCTTCTTGTATCGGGTCTTCTTCTTGTGGTCGGGTCTTCTTCTAGTGGTCGGGTCTTCTTCTAGTATCGGGTCTTCTTCTTGTGGTTGAGTCTTCTTCTTGTGGTGGGGTCTTCTTCTTGTGGTCGGGTCTTCTTCTTGTGGTCGCGTCTTCTTCTTGTATCAGGTCTTCTTCTTGTGGTTGGGTCTTCTTGTATCGGGTTTTCTTCTTGTGGTCGGGTCTACTTCTTGTGTTCGGGTCTTCTATTAGTGGACGGGCCTTCTTCTTGTATCGGGTCTTCTTCTTGTATCGGTTCTTCTTGTTTCGGGTCTTCTTCTTGTTTCGGGTCTTCTTCTTGTATCGGGTCGTCTTCTTGTGGTCGGGTCTTCTTCTTGTATCTGGTCTTCTTCTTGTATCGGGTCTTCTTCTTGTGGTCGGGTCTTCTTCTTGTGGTCGGGTCTTCTTCCTGTATCGGGTCTTCTTCTTGTGGTTGGGTCTTCTTCTTGTATCGGGTCTTCTTCTTGTGGTCGGGTCTTCTTCTTGTGGTCGGGTCTTCTTCTTGTATCGGGTCTTCTTCTTGTATCGGGTCTTCTTCTTGTGGTCGGGTCTTCTTCTTTTGGTCGGGTCTTCTTCTTGTATCGGGTCTTCTTCTTGTATCGGGTCTACTTCTTGTGGTCGGGTCTTCTTGTATCGGGTCTTCTTGTGGTCAGGTGTTCTTCTTGTGGCCGGGTCTTCTTCTTGTGGTCGGTTCTTCTTCTTGTATCGGGTCTTCTTCTTGTGGTCGGGACTTCTTCTTGTGGTCGGATCTTCTTCTTGTGGTCGGGTCTTTTTCTTGTTGTCGGGTCTTTTTCTTGTATCGGGTCTTCTTCTTGTATCGGGTCTTCTTCTTGTGGTCGGGTCTTCTTCTTGTGGTCGGGTCTTCTTCTTGTGGTCGGGTGTTCTACTAGTGGACGGGTCTTCTTCTTTTAAAGGGTCTTCTTCTTGTATCGGGTTTTCTTCTTGTTTCGGGTCTTCTTCTTGTTTCGGGTCTTCTTCTTGTATCGGGTCTTCTTCTTGTATTGGGTCTTCTTCTTGTATCGGGTCTTCTTCTTGTTTCGGGTCTTCTTCTTGTATCGGGTCTTCTTCTTGTGGTCGGGTCTTCTTCTTGTATTGGGTCTTCTTCTTGTATCGGGTCTTCTTCTTGTGGTCGGGTCTTCTTCTTGTGGTCGGGTCTTCTTCTTGTGGTCGGGTCTTCTTGTTTCGGGTCTTCTTCTTGTGGTCGGGTCTTCTTCTTGTATTGGGTCTTCTTCTTGTGGTCGGGTCTTCTTCTTGTATCGGGTCTTCTTCTTGTATCGGGTCTTCTTCTTGTGGTCGGGTCTTCTTCTTGTGGTCGGGTCATCTTCTTGTATCGGGTCTTCTTCATGTGGTTGGGTCTTCTTCTTGTGGTCGAGTCTTCTTCTTGTTTCGGGTCTTCTTCTTGTATCAGGTCTTCTTCTTGTGGTCGGGTCTTCTTCTAGTGGTCGGGTCTTCTTCTAGTATCGGGTCTTCTTCTTGTGGTTGAGTCTTCTTCTTGTGGTGGGGTCTTCTTCTTGTGGTCGGGTCTTCTTCTTGTGGTCGCGTTTTCTTCTTGTATCGGGTCTTCTTCTTGTGGTTGGGTCTTCTTGTATCGGGTTTTCTTCTTGTGGTCGGGTCTACTTCTTGTGGTCGGGTCTTCTATTAGTGGACGGGTCTTCTTCTTGTATCGGGTCTTCTTCTTGTATCGGTTCTTCTTGTTTCGGGTCTTCTTCTTGTGGTCGGGTCTTCTTCTTGTATCGGGTCTTCTTCTTGTGGTCGCGTCTTTTCTTGTATCGGGTCTTCTTCTTTTGGTCGGGTCTTCTTCTTGTATAGGGTCTTCTTCTTGTATTGGGTCTTCTTCTTGTGGTCGGGTCTTATTCTTGTATCGGGTCTTCTTCTTGTATCGGGTCTTCTTCTTGTGGTCGTGTCTTCTTCTTGTGGTCGGGTTTTCTTCTTGTGGTCGGTTCTTCTTCTTGTATCGGGTCTTCTTCTTGTATTGGGTCTTCTTCTTGTGGTCGAGTCTTCTTCTTGTTTCGGGTCTTCTTCTTGTATCAGGTCTTCTTCTTGTGGTCGGGTCTTCTTCTAGTGGTCGGGTCTTCTTCTAGTATCGGGTCTTCTTCTTGTGGTTGAGTCTTCTTCTTGTGGTGGGGTCTTCTTCTTGTGGTCGGGTCTTCTTCTTGTGGTCGCGTCTTCTTCTTGTATCAGGTCTTCTTCTTGTGGTTGGGTCTTCTTGTATCGGGTTTTCTTCTTGTGGTCGGGTCTACTTCTTGTGTTCGGGTCTTCTATTAGTGGACGGGCCTTCTTCTTGTATCGGGTCTTCTTCTTGTATCGGTTCTTCTTGTTTCGGGTCTTCTTCTTGTTTCGGGTCTTCTTCTTGTATCGGGTCGTCTTCTTGTGGTCGGGTCTTCTTCTTGTATCTGGTCTTCTTCTTGTATCGGGTCTTCTTCTTGTGGTCGGGTCTTCTTCTTGTGGTCGGGTCTTCTTCCTGTATCGGGTCTTCTTCTTGTGGTTGGGTCTTCTTCTTGTATCGGGTCTTCTTCTTGTGGTCGGGTCTTCTTCTTGTGGTCGGGTCTTCTTCTTGTATCGGGTCTTCTTCTTGTATCGGGTCTTCTTCTTGTGGTCGGGTCTTCTTCTTTTGGTCGGGTCTTCTTCTTGTATCGGGTCTTCTTCTTGTATCGGGTCTACTTCTTGTGGTCGGGTCTTCTTGTATCGGGTCTTCTTGTGGTCAGGTGTTCTTCTTGTGGCCGGGTCTTCTTCTTGTGGTCGGTTCTTCTTCTTGTATCGGGTCTTCTTCTTGTGGTCGGGACTTCTTCTTGTGGTCGGATCTTCTTCTTGTGGTCGGGTCTTTTTCTTGTTGTCGGGTCTTTTTCTTGTATCGGGTCTTCTTCTTGTATCGGGTCTTCTTCTTGTGGTCGGGTCTTCTTCTTGTGGTCGGGTCTTCTTCTTGTGGTCGGGTGTTCTACTAGTGGACGGGTCTTCTTCTTTTAAAGGGTCTTCTTCTTGTATCGGGTTTTCTTCTTGTTTCGGGTCTTCTTCTTGTTTCGGGTCTTCTTCTTGTATCGGGTCTTCTTCTTGTATTGGGTCTTCTTCTTGTATCGGGTCTTCTTCTTGTTTCGGGTCTTCTTCTTGTATCGGGTCTTCTTCTTGTGGTCGGGTCTTCTTCTTGTATTGGGTCTTCTTCTTGTATCGGGTCTTCTTCTTGTGGTCGGGTCTTCTTCTTGTGGTCGGGTCTTCTTCTTGTGGTCGGGTCTTCTTGTTTCGGGTCTTCTTCTTGTGGTCGGGTCTTCTTCTTGTATTGGGTCTTCTTCTTGTGGTCGGGTCTTCTTCTTGTATCGGGTCTTCTTCTTGTATCGGGTCTTCTTCTTGTGGTCGGGTCTTCTTCTTGTGGTCGGGTCATCTTCTTGTATCGGGTCTTCTTCATGTGGTTGGGTCTTCTTCTTGTGGTCGAGTCTTCTTCTTGTTTCGGGTCTTCTTCTTGTATCAGGTCTTCTTCTTGTGGTCGGGTCTTCTTCTAGTGGTCGGGTCTTCTTCTAGTATCGGGTCTTCTTCTTGTGGTTGAGTCTTCTTCTTGTGGTGGGGTCTTCTTCTTGTGGTCGGGTCTTCTTCTTGTGGTCGCGTTTTCTTCTTGTATCGGGTCTTCTTCTTGTGGTTGGGTCTTCTTGTATCGGGTTTTCTTCTTGTGGTCGGGTCTACTTCTTGTGGTCGGGTCTTCTATTAGTGGACGGGTCTTCTTCTTGTATCGGGTCTTCTTCTTGTATCGGTTCTTCTTGTTTCGGGTCTTCTTCTTGTGGTCGGGTCTTCTTCTTGTATCGGGTCTTCTTCTTGTGGTCGCGTCTTTTCTTGTATCGGGTCTTCTTCTTTTGGTCGGGTCTTCTTCTTGTATAGGGTCTTCTTCTTGTATTGGGTCTTCTTCTTGTGGTCGGGTCTTATTCTTGTATCGGGTCTTCTTCTTGTATCGGGTCTTCTTCTTGTGGTCGTGTCTTCTTCTTGTGGTCGGGTTTTCTTCTTGTGGTCGGTTCTTCTTCTTGTATCGGGTCTTCTTCTTGTATTGGGTCTTCTTCTTGTGGTCGGGTCTTCTTCTTGTATCGGGTCTTCTTCTTGTGGTCGGTTCTTCTTCTTGTGGTCGGGTTTTCTTCTTGTGGTCGGGTCTTCTTCTTGTATCGGGTCTTCTTCTTGTATCGGGTCTTCTTCTTGTGGTCGGGTCTTCTTCTTGTGGTCGGGTCTTCTTCTTGTATCGGGTCTTCTTCATGTAGTTGGGTCTTCTTCTTGTGGTCAGGTCTTCTTCTTGTTTCGGGTCTTCTTCTTGTATCGGGTCTTCTTCTTGTGGTCGGGTCTTCTTCTACTGGTCGGGTCTTCTTCTTGTATCGGGTCTTTTTCTTGAGGTCGGGTCTTCTTCTTGTGGTGGGGTCTTCTTCTTATGGTCGGGTCTTCTTCTTGTATCGGGTCTTCTTGTATTGGTTCTTCCTCTTGTTGTCGGGTCTTCTTCTTGTGGTCGGGTCTTCTTCTTGTGGTCGGGTCTTCTTCTTGTATCAGGTCTTCTTCTTGTGGTCGGGTCTTCTTTTAGTGGTCGGGTCTTCTTCTTGTTTCGGGTCTTCTTCTTGTATCGGGTCTTCTTCTTTTGGTCGGGTCTTCTTCTAGTGGTCGGGTCTTCTTCTTGTATCGGGTCTTCTTCTTGTATCGGTTCTTCTTCTTGTGGTCATGTCTTCTTCTTGTATCGGGTCTTCTTCATGTGGTCGGGTCTTCTTCTTGTGGTGGGGTCTCCTTCTTGTGGTCGGGTCTTCTTCTTGTGGTCGGGTCTTCTTCTTGTATCGGGTCTTCTTCTTGTGGTCGCGTCTTCTTCTTGTATCGGGTCTTCTTCTTTTGGTCGGGTCTTCTTCTTGTATAGGGTCTTCTTCTTGTATCGGGTCTTCTTCTTGTGGTCGGGTCTTATTCTTGTATCGGGTCTTCTTCTTGTATCGGGTCTTCTTCTTGTGGTCGGGACTTCTTCTTGTGGTCGGATCTTCTTCTTGTGGTCGGGTCTTCTTCTTGTTGTCGGGTCTTTTTCTTGTATCGGGTCTTCTTCTTGTATCGGGTCTTCTTCTTGTGGTCGGGTCTTCTTCTTGTGGTCGGGTCTTCTTCTTGTGGTCGGGTGTTCTACTAGTGGACGGGTCTTCTTCTTTTAAAGGGTCTTCTTCTTGTATCGGGTTTTCTTCTTGTTTCGGGTCTTCTTCTTGTTTCGGGTCTTCTTCTTGTATCGGGTCTTCTTCTTGTATTGGTCTTCTTCTTGTATCGGGTCTTCTTCTTGTTTCGGGTCTTCTTCTTGTATCGGGTCTTCTTCTTGTGGTCGGGTCTTCTTCTTGTATTGGGTCTTCTTCTTGTATCGGGTCTTCTTCTTGTGGTCGGGTCTTCTTCTTGTGGTCGGGTCTTCTTCTTGTGGTCGGGTCTTCTTGTTTCGGGTCTTCTTCTTGTGGTCGGGTCTTCTTCTTGTATTGGGTCTTCTTCTTGTGGTCGGGTCTTCTTCTTGTATCGGGTCTTCTTCTTGTATCGGGTCTTCTTCTTGTGGTCGGGTCTTCTTCTTGTGGTCGGGTCATCTTCTTGTATCGGGTCTTCTTCATGTGGTTGGGTCTTCTTCTTGTGGTCGAGTCTTCTTCTTGTTTCGGGTCTTCTTCTTGTATCAGGTCTTCTTCTTGTGGTCGGGTCTTCTTCTAGTGGTCGGGTCTTCTTCTAGTATCGGGTCTTCTTCTTGTGGTTGAGTCTTCTTCTTGTGGTGGGGTCTTCTTCTTGTGGTCGGGTCTTCTTCTTGTGGTCGCGTTTTCTTCTTGTATCGGGTCTTCTTCTTGTGGTTGGGTCTTCTTGTATCGGGTTTTCTTCTTGTGGTCGGGTCTACTTCTTGTGGTCGGGTCTTCTATTAGTGGACGGGTCTTCTTCTTGTATCGGGTCTTCTTCTTGTATCGGTTCTTCTTGTTTCGGGTCTTCTTCTTGTGGTCGGGTCTTCTTCTTGTATCGGGTCTTCTTCTTGTGGTCGCGTCTTCTTCTTGTATCGGGTCTTCTTCTTTTGGTCGGGTCTTCTTCTTGTATAGGGTCTTCTTCTTGTATTGGGTCTTCTTCTTGTGGTCGGGTCTTCTTCTTGTGGTCGGGTCTTCTTCTTGTGGTCGGGTGTTCTACTAGTGGACGGGTCTTCTTCTTTTAAAGGGTCTTCTTCTTGTATCGGGTTTTCTTCTTGTTTCGGGTCTTCTTCTTGTTTCGGGTCTTCTTCTTGTATCGGGTCTTCTTCTTGTATTGGGTCTTCTTCTTGTATCGGGTCTTCTTCTTGTTTCGGGTCTTCTTCTTGTATCGGGTCTTCTTCTTGTGGTCGGGTCTTCTTCTTGTATTGGGTCTTCTTCTTGTATCGGGTCTTCTTCTTGTGGTCGGGTCTTCTTCTTGTGGTCGGGTCTTCTTCTTGTGGTCGGGTCTTCTTGTTTCGGGTCTTCTTCTTGTGGTCGGGTCTTCTTCTTGTATTGGGTCTTCTTCTTGTGGTCGGGTCTTCTTCTTGTATCGGGTCTTCTTCTTGTATCGGGTCTTCTTCTTGTGGTCGGGTCTTCTTCTTGTGGTCGGGTCATCTTCTTGTATCGGGTCTTCTTCATGTGGTTGGGTCTTCTTCTTGTGGTCGAGTCTTCTTCTTGTTTCGGGTCTTCTTCTTGTATCAGGTCTTCTTCTTGTGGTCGGGTCTTCTTCTAGTGGTCGGGTCTTCTTCTAGTATCGGGTCTTCTTCTTGTGGTTGAGTCTTCTTCTTGTGGTGGGGTCTTCTTCTTGTGGTCGGGTCTTCTTCTTGTGGTCGCGTTTTCTTCTTGTATCGGGTCTTCTTCTTGTGGTTGGGTCTTCTTGTATCGGGTTTTCTTCTTGTGGTCGGGTCTACTTCTTGTGGTCGGGTCTTCTATTAGTGGACGGGTCTTCTTCTTGTATCGGGTCTTCTTCTTGTATCGGTTCTTCTTGTTTCGGGTCTTCTTCTTGTGGTCGGGTCTTCTTCTTGTATCGGGTCTTCTTCTTGTGGTCGCGTCTTTTCTTGTATCGGGTCTTCTTCTTTTGGTCGGGTCTTCTTCTTGTATAGGGTCTTCTTCTTGTATTGGGTCTTCTTCTTGTGGTCGGGTCTTATTCTTGTATCGGGTCTTCTTCTTGTATCGGGTCTTCTTCTTGTGGTCGTGTCTTCTTCTTGTGGTCGGGTTTTCTTCTTGTGGTCGGTTCTTCTTCTTGTATCGGGTCTTCTTCTTGTATTGGGTCTTCTTCTTGTGGTCGGGTCTTCTTCTTGTATCGGGTCTTCTTCTTGTGGTCGGTTCTTCTTCTTGTGGTCGGGTTTTCTTCTTGTGGTCGGGTCTTCTTCTTGTATCGGGTCTTCTTCTTGTATCGGGTCTTCTTCTTGTGGTCGGGTCTTCTTCTTGTGGTCGGGTCTTCTTCTTGTATCGGGTCTTCTTCATGTAGTTGGGTCTTCTTCTTGTGGTCAGGTCTTCTTCTTGTTTCGGGTCTTCTTCTTGTATCGGGTCTTCTTCTTGTGGTCGGGTCTTCTTCTACTGGTCGGGTCTTCTTCTTGTATCGGGTCTTTTTCTTGAGGTCGGGTCTTCTTCTTGTGGTGGGGTCTTCTTCTTATGGTCGGGTCTTCTTCTTGTATCGGGTCTTCTTGTATTGGTTCTTCCTCTTGTTGTCGGGTCTTCTTCTTGTGGTCGGGTCTTCTTCTTGTGGTCGGGTCTTCTTCTTGTATCAGGTCTTCTTCTTGTGGTCGGGTCTTCTTTTAGTGGTCGGGTCTTCTTCTTGTTTCGGGTCTTCTTCTTGTATCGGGTCTTCTTCTTTTGGTCGGGTCTTCTTCTAGTGGTCGGGTCTTCTTCTTGTATCGGGTCTTCTTCTTGTATCGGTTCTTCTTCTTGTGGTCATGTCTTCTTCTTGTATCGGGTCTTCTTCATGTGGTCGGGTCTTCTTCTTGTGGTGGGGTCTCCTTCTTGTGGTCGGGTCTTCTTCTTGTGGTCGGGTCTTCTTCTTGTATCGGGTCTTCTTCTTGTGGTCGCGTCTTCTTCTTGTATCGGGTCTTCTTCTTTTGGTCGGGTCTTCTTCTTGTATAGGGTCTTCTTCTTGTATCGGGTCTTCTTCTTGTGGTCGGGTCTTATTCTTGTATCGGGTCTTCTTCTTGTATCGGGTCTTCTTCTTGTGGTCGGGACTTCTTCTTGTGGTCGGATCTTCTTCTTGTGGTCGGGTCTTCTTCTTGTTGTCGGGTCTTTTTCTTGTATCGGGTCTTCTTCTTGTATCGGGTCTTCTTCTTGTGGTCGGGTCTTCTTCTTGTGGTCGGGTCTTCTTCTTGTGGTCGGGTGTTCTACTAGTGGACGGGTCTTCTTCTTTTAAAGGGTCTTCTTCTTGTATCGGGTTTTCTTCTTGTTTCGGGTCTTCTTCTTGTTTCGGGTCTTCTTCTTGTATCGGGTCTTCTTCTTGTATTGGTCTTCTTCTTGTATCGGGTCTTCTTCTTGTTTCGGGTCTTCTTCTTGTATCGGGTCTTCTTCTTGTGGTCGGGTCTTCTTCTTGTATTGGGTCTTCTTCTTGTATCGGGTCTTCTTCTTGTGGTCGGGTCTTCTTCTTGTGGTCGGGTCTTCTTCTTGTGGTCGGGTCTTCTTGTTTCGGGTCTTCTTCTTGTGGTCGGGTCTTCTTCTTGTATTGGGTCTTCTTCTTGTGGTCGGGTCTTCTTCTTGTATCGGGTCTTCTTCTTGTATCGGGTCTTCTTCTTGTGGTCGGGTCTTCTTCTTGTGGTCGGGTCATCTTCTTGTATCGGGTCTTCTTCATGTGGTTGGGTCTTCTTCTTGTGGTCGAGTCTTCTTCTTGTTTCGGGTCTTCTTCTTGTATCAGGTCTTCTTCTTGTGGTCGGGTCTTCTTCTAGTGGTCGGGTCTTCTTCTAGTATCGGGTCTTCTTCTTGTGGTTGAGTCTTCTTCTTGTGGTGGGGTCTTCTTCTTGTGGTCGGGTCTTCTTCTTGTGGTCGCGTTTTCTTCTTGTATCGGGTCTTCTTCTTGTGGTTGGGTCTTCTTGTATCGGGTTTTCTTCTTGTGGTCGGGTCTACTTCTTGTGGTCGGGTCTTCTATTAGTGGACGGGTCTTCTTCTTGTATCGGGTCTTCTTCTTGTATCGGTTCTTCTTGTTTCGGGTCTTCTTCTTGTGGTCGGGTCTTCTTCTTGTATCGGGTCTTCTTCTTGTGGTCGCGTCTTCTTCTTGTATCGGGTCTTCTTCTTTTGGTCGGGTCTTCTTCTTGTATAGGGTCTTCTTCTTGTATTGGGTCTTCTTCTTGTGGTCGGGTCTTATTCTTGTATCGGGTCTTCTTCTTGTATCGGGTCTTCTTCTTGTGGTCGTGTCTTCTTCTTGTGGTCGGGTTTTCTTCTTGTGGTCGGTTCTTCTTCTTGTATCGGGTCTTCTTCTTGTATTGGGTCTTCTTCTTGTGGTCGGGTCTTCTTCTTGTATCGGGTCTTCTTCTTGTGGTCGGTTCTTCTTCTTGTGGTCGGGTTTTCTTCTTGTGGTCGGGTCTTCTTCTTGTATCGGGTCTTCTTCTTGTATCGGGTCTTCTTCTTGTGGTCGGGTCTTCTTCTTGTGGTCGGGTCTTCTTCTTGTATCGGGTCTTCTTCATGTGGTTGGGTCTTCTTCTTGTGGTCAGGTCTTCTTCTTGTTTCGGGTCTTCTTCTTGTATCGGGTCTTCTTCTTGTGGTCGGGTCTTCTTCTAGTGGTCGGGTCTTCTTCTTGTATCGGGTCTTTTTCTTGAGGTCGGGTCTTCTTCTTGTGGTGGGGTCTTCTTCTTGTGGTCGGGTCTTCTTCTTGTATCGGGTCTTCTTGTATTGGTTCTTCCTCTTGCTGTCGGGTCTTCTTCTTGTGGTCGGGTCTTCTTCTTGTGGTCGGGTCTTCTTCTTGTATCAGGTCTTCTTCTTGTGGTCGGGTCTTCTTTTAGTGGTCGGGTCTTCTTCTTGTTTCGGGTCTTCTTCTTGTATCGGGTCTTCTTCTTTTGGTCGGGTCTTCTTCTAGTGGTCGGGTCTTCTTCTTGTATCGGGTCTTCTTCTTGTATCGGTTCTTCTTCTTGTGGTCATGTCTTCTTCTTGTATCGGGTCTTCTTCATGTGGTCGGGTCTTCTTCTTGTGGTGGGGTCTCCTTCTTGTGGTCGGGTCTTCTTCTTGTGGTCGGGTCTTCTTCTTGTATCGGGTCTTCTTCTTGTGGTCGCGTCTTCTTCTTGTATCGGGTCTTCTTCTTTTGGTCGGGTCTTCTTCTTGTATAGGGTCTTCTTCTTGTATCGGGTCTTCTTCTTGTGGTCGGGTCTTATTCTTGTATCGGGTCTTCTTCTTGTATCGGGTCTTCTTCTTGTGGTCAGGTCTTCTTCTTGTAGTCGGGTTTTCTTCTTGTGGTCGGTTCTTCTTCTTGTATCGGGTCTTCTTCTTGCGGTCGGGTCTTCTTCTTGTGGTCCGGTCTTCTTCTTATGGTTGGGTCTTCTTCTTGTATCGGGTCTTCTTCTTGTATCGGGTCTTCTTCTTGTGGTCGGGTCTTCTTTTTGTATCGGGTCTTCTTCATGTGGTCGGGTCTTCTTCTTGTGGTCGGGTCTTCTTCTTGTTTCGGGTCTTCTTCTTGTATCGGGTCTTCTTCTTGTGGTCGGGTCTTCTTCTAGTGGTCGGGTCTTCTTCTAGTATCGGGTCTTCTTCTTGTGGTTGAGTCTTCTTCTTGTGGTGGGGTCTTCTTCTTGTGGTCGGGTCTTCTTCTTGTGGTCGCGTCTTCTTCTTGTATCAGGTCTTCTTCTTGTGGTTGGGTCTTCTTGTATCGGGTTTTCTTCTTGTGGTCGGGTCTACTTCTTGTGTTCGGGTCTTCTATTAGTGGACGGGTCTTCTTCTTGTATCGGGTCTTCTTCTTGTATCGGTTCTTCTTGTTTCGGGTCTTCTTCTTGTTTCGGGTCTTCTTCTTGTATCGGGTCGTCTTCTTGTGGTCGGGTCTTCTTCTTGTATCTGGTCTTCTTCTTGTATCGGGTCTTCTTCTTGTGGTCGGGTCTTCTTCTTGTGGTCGGGTCTTCTTCCTGTATCGGGTCTTCTTCTTGTGGTTGGGTCTTCTTCTTGTATCGGGTCTTCTTCTTGTGGTCGGGTCTTCTTCTTGTGGTCGGGTCTTCTTCTTGTATCGGGTCTTCTTCTTGTATCGGGTCTTCTTCTTGTGGTCGGGTCTTCTTCTTTTGGTCGGGTCTTCTTCTTGTATCGGGTCTTCTTCTTGTATCGGGTCTACTTCTTGTGGTCGGGTCTTCTTGTATCGGGTCTTCTTGTGGTCAGGTCTTCTTCTTGTGGCCGGGTCTTCTTCTTGTGGTCGGTTCTTCTTCTTGTATCGGGTCTTCTTCTTGTGGTCGGGACTTCTTCTTGTGGTCGGATCTTCTTCTTGTGGTCGGGTCTTCTTCTTGTTGTCGGGTCTTTTTCTTGTATCGGGTCTTCTTCTTGTATCGGGTCTTCTTCTTGTGGTCGGGTCTTCTTCTTGTGGTCGGGTCTTCTTCTTGTGGTCGGGTGTTCTACTAGTGGACGGGTCTTCTTCTTTTAAAGGGTCTTCTTCTTGTATCGGGTTTTCTTCTTGTTTCGGGTCTTCTTCTTGTTTCGGGTCTTCTTCTTGTATCGGGTCTTCTTCTTGTATTGGGTCTTCTTCTTGTATCGGGTCTTCTTCTTGTTTCGGGTCTTCTTCTTGTATCGGGTCTTCTTCTTGTGGTCGGGTCTTCTTCTTGTATTGGGTCTTCTTCTTGTATCGGGTCTTCTTCTTGTGGTCGGGTCTTCTTCTTGTGGTCGGGTCTTCTTCTTGTGGTCGGGTCTTCTTGTTTCGGGTCTTCTTCTTGTGGTCGGGTCTTCTTCTTGTATTGGGTCTTCTTCTTGTATCGGGTCTTCTTCTTGTGGTCGGGTCTTCTTCTTGTGGTCGGGTCTTCTTGTATCGGGTCTTCTTCTTGTATCGGGTCTTCTTGTGGTCGTTTCTTCTTCTTGTGGTGGGGTCTTCTTCTTTCGGTCGGGTCTTCTTCTTGTGGTCGGGTCTCCTTCTTCTATCGGGTCTTCTTCTTGTGGCTGGGTCTTCTTCTTGTATCGGGTATTCTTCTTGTAACGGGTCTTCTTCTTGTGGTCGGGTCTTCTTCTTGTAACGGGTCTTCTTCTTGTGGTCGGGTCTTCTTCTTGTTGTGGGGTCTTCTTCTTGTGGTCGGGTCTTCTGCTTGTGGTCGGGTCTTCCTCTTGTATCGGATCTTCTTCTTGTGGTCGGGTCTTCTTCTTGTATCGGGTCTTCTTCTTGTGGTTGGGTCTTCTTCTTGTGGTCGGATCTCCTTCTTGTGGTCGGGTCTTCTTCTTGTGGTCAGGTCTTCTTCTTGTATCGGGTCTTCTTCTTGTGGTCGGGTCTTCTTCTTGCATTGGGTCTTCTTCTCTTGGTCGGGTCTTCTTCTTATATAGGGTCTTCTTCTTGTGGTCGGGTCTTCTTCTTGTGGTCGGGTCTTCTTCTTGTATCGGGTCTTCTTCTTGTATCGGGTCTTCTTCTTGTGGTCGGGTCTTCTTCTTGTGGTCGAGATTTCTTCTTGTGGTCGGTTCTTCTTCTAGTATCGGGTCTTCTTCTTGTGGTCGGGTCTTCTTGTGGTCGGGTCTTCTTCTTGTATCGGGTCTTCTTCTTGTATCGGGTCTTCTTCTTGTGGTCGGGTCTTCTTTTTGTGGTCGGGTCTTCTTCTTGTATCGGGTCTTCTTCTTGTGGTCGGGTCTTCTTCTTGTGGTGGGGTCTTCTTCTTGTGGTCGGGTCTTGTGGTCGCGTCTTCTTCCTGTATCGGGTCTTCTTCTTGTGGTTGGGTCTTCTTCTTGTATCGGGTTTTCTTCGTGTGGTCGGGTCTTCTTCTTGTGTTCGGGTATTCTTCTTGTTGTGGTGTCTTCTTCTTGCGGTCAGGTCTTCTGCTTGTGGTCGGGTCTTCTTCTTGTATCGGGTCTTTTTCTTGAGGTCGGGTCTTCTTCTTGTGGTGGGGTCTTCTTCTTGTGGTCGGGTCTTCTTCATGTATCGGGTCTTCTTCTTGTATCGGTTCTTCCTCTTGTGGTCGGGTCTTCTTCTTGTGGTCGGGTCTTCTTCTTGTGGTCGGGTCTTCTTCTTGTATCAGGTCTTCTTCTTGTGGTCGGGTCTTTTTTTAGTGGTCGGGTCTTCTTCTTGTTTCGGGTCTTCTTCTTGTATCGGGTCTTCTTCTTTTGGTCGGGTCTTCTTCTAGTGGTCGGGTCTTCTTCTTGTTTCGGTTCTTCTTCTTGTGGTCATGTCTTCTTCTTGTATCGGGTCTTCTTCATGTGGTCGGGTCTTCTTCTTGTGATGGGGTCTCCTTCTTGTGGTCGGGTCTTCTTCTTGTGGTCGGTTCTTCTTCTTGTATCGGGTCTTCTTCTTGTGGTCGCGTCTTCTTCTTGTATCGGGTCTTCTTCTTTTGGTCGGGTCTTCTTCTTGTATAGGGTCTTCTTCTTGTATCGGGTCTTCTTCTTGTGGTCGGGTCTTATTCTTGTATCGGGTCTTCTTCTTGTATCGGGTCTTCTTCTTGTGGTCGGGTCTTCTTCTTGTGGTCGGGTTTTCTTCTTGTGGTCGGTTCTTCTTCTTGTATCGGGTCTTCTTCTTGCGGTCGGGTCTTCTTCTTGTGGTCCGATCTTCTTCTTATGGTTGGGTCTTCTTCTTGTATCGGGTCTTCTTCTTGTATCGGGTCTTCTTCTTGTGGTCGGGTCTTCTTTTTGTATCGGGTCTTCTTCATGTGGTTCGGGTCTTCTTCTTGTGGTCGGGTCTTCTTCTTGGTTCGGGTCTTCTTCTTGTATCGGGTCTTCTTCTTGTGGTCGGGTCTTCTTCTAGTGGTCGGGTCTTCTTCTAGTATCGGGTCTTCTTCTTGTGGTTGAGTCTTCTTCTTGTGGTGGGGTCTTCTTCTTGTGGTCGGGTCTTCTTCTTGTGGTCGCGTCTTCTTCTTGTATCGGGTCTTCTTCTGGTGGTTGGGTCTTCTTGTATCGGGTTTTCTTCTTGTGGTCGGGTCTACTTCTTGTGGTCGGGTCTTCTATTAGTGGACGGGTCTTCTTCTTGTATCGGGTCTTCTTCTTGTATCGGTTCTTCTTGTTTCGGGTCTTCTTCTTGTTTCGGGTCTTCTTCTTGTATCGGGTCGTCTTCTTGTGGTCGGGTCTTCTTCTTGTATCTGGTCTTCTTCTTGTATCGGGTCTTCTTCTTGTGGTCGGGTCTTCTTCTAGTGGTCGGGTCTTCTTCTAGTATCGGGTCTTCTTCTTGTGGTTGAGTCTTCTTCTTGTGGTGGGGTCTTCTTCTTGTGGTCGGGTCTTCTTCTTGTGGTCGCGTCTTCTTCTTGTATCGGGTCTTCTTCTTGTGGTTGGGTCTTCTTGTATCGGGTTTTCTTCTTGTGGTCGGGTCTACTTCTTGTGGTCGGGTCTTCTATTAGTGGACGGGTCTTCTTCTTGTATCGGGTCTTCTTCTTGTATCGGTTCTTCTTGTTTCGGGTCTTCTTGTTTCGGGTCTTCTTCTTGTATCGGGTCGTCTTCTTGTGGTCGGGTCTTCTTCTTGTATCTGGTCTTCTTCTTGTATCGGGTCTTCTTCTTGTGGTCGGGTCTTCTTCTTGTGGTCGGGTCTTCTTCCTGTATCGGGTCTTCTTCTTGTGGTTGGGTCTTCTTCTTGAATCGGGTCTTCTTCTTGTGGTCGGGTCTTCTTCTTGTGGTCGGGTCTTCTTCTTGTATCGGGTCTTCTTCTTGTATCGGGTCTTCTTCTTGTGGTCGGGTCTTCTTCTTTTGGTCGGGTCTTCTTCTTGTATCGGGTCTTCTTCTTGTATCGGGTCTACTTCTTGTGGTCGGGTCTTCTTGTATCGGGTCTTCTTGTGGTCAGGTCTTCTTCTTGTGGCCGGGTCTTCTTCTTGTGGTCGGTTCTTCTTCTTGTATCGGGTCTTCTTCTTGTGGTCGGGACTTCTTCTTGTGGTCGGATCTTCTTCTTGTGGTCGGGTCTTCTTCTTGTGGTCGGGTCTTTTTCTTGTATCGGGTCTTCTTCTTGTATCGGGTCTTCTTCTTGTGGTCGGGTCTTCTTCTTGTGGTCGGGTCTTCTTCTTGTGGTCGGGTCTTCTACTAGTGGACGGGTCTTCTTCTTTTAAAGGGTCTTCTTCTTGTATCGGGTTTTCTTCTTGTTTCGGGTCTTCTTCTTGTTTCGGGTCTTCTTCTTGTATCGGGTCTTCTTCTTGTATTGGGTCTTCTTCTTGTATCGGGTCTTCTTCTTGTTTCGGGTCTTCTTCTTGTATCGGGTCTTCTTGTGGTCGGGTCTTCTTCTTGTATTGGGTCTTCTTCTTGTATCGGGTCTTCTTCTTGTGGTCGGGTCTTCTTCTTGTGGTCGGGTCTTCTTGTGGTCGCGTCTTCTTGTTTCGGGTCTTCTTCTTGTGGTCGGGTCTTCTTCTTGTATTGGGTCTTCTTCTTGTATCGGGTCTTCTTCTTGTGGTCGGGTCTTCTTCTTGTGGTCGGGTCTTCTTCTTGTGGTCGGGTCTTCTTGTATCGGGTCTTCTTCTTGTATCGGGTCTTCTTGTGGTCGGGTCTTCTTCTTGTGGTGGGGTCTTCTTCTTTAGGTCGGGTCTTCTTCTTGTGGTCGGGTGTTCTTCTTCTATCGGGTCTTCTTCTTGTGGCTGGGTCTTCTTCTTGTATCGGGTATTCTTCTTGTAACGGGTCTTCTTCTTGTGGTCGGGTCCTCTTCTTGTAACGGGTCTTCTTCTTGTGGTCGGGTCTTCTTCTTGTTGTGGGGTCTTCTTCTTGTGGTCGAGTCTTCTGCTTGTGGTCGGGTCTTCTTCTTGTATCGGATCTTCTTCTTGTGGTCGGGTCTTCTTCTTGTATCGGGTCTTCTTCTTGTGGTCGGGTCTTCTTCTTGTATCGGGTCTTCTTCTTGTGGTCGGGTCTTCTTGCATCGGGTCTTCTTCTCTTGGTCGGGTCTTCTTCTTATATAGGGTCTTCTTCTTGTGGTCGGGTCTTCTTCTTGTGGTCGGGTCTTCTTCTTGTATCGGGTCTTCTTCTTGTATCGGGTCTTCTTCTTGTGGTCGGGTCTTCTTCTTGTGGTCGAGATTTCTTCTTGTGGTCGGTTCTTCTTCTAGTATCGGGTCTTCTTCTTGTGGTCGGGTCTTCTTGTGGCTGGGTCTTCTTCTTGTATCGGGTATTCTTCTTGTAACGGGTCTTCTTCTTGTGGTCGGGTCTTCTTCTTGTAGCGCGTCTTCTTCTTGTGGTCGGGTCTTCTTGTTGTTGTGGGGTCTTCTTCCTGTGGTCGGGTCTTCTGCTTGTGGTCGGGTCTTCTTCTTGTATCGGATCTTCTTCTTGTGGTCGGGTCTTCTTCTTGTATCGGGTCTTCTTCTTGTGGTTGGGTCTTCTTCTTGTGGTCGGATCTCCTTCTTGTGGTCGGGTCTTCTTCTTGTGGTCGGGTCTTCTTCTTGTATCGGGTCTTCTTCTTGTGGTCGGGTCTTCTTCTTGCATCGGGTCTTCTTCTCTTGGTCGGGTCTTCTTCTTATATAGGGTCTTCTTCTTGTGGTCGGGTCTTCTTCTTGTGGTCGGGTCTTCTTCTTGTATCGGGTCTTCTTCTTGTAACGGGTCTTCTTCTTGTGGTCGGGTCTTCTTCTTGTGGTCGAGATTTCTTCTTGTGGTCGGTTCTTCTTCTAGTATCGGGTCTTCTTCTTGTGGTCGGGTCTTCTTGTGGTCGGGTCTTCTTCTTGTATCGGGTCTTCTTCTTGTATCGGGTCTTCTTCTTGTGGTCGGGTCTTCTTCTTGTGGTCGGGTCTTCTTCTTGTATCGGGTCTTCTTCTTGTGGTCGGGTCTTCTTCTTGTGGTGGGGTCTTATTCTTGTGGTCGGGTCTTGTGGTCGCGTCTTCTTCTTGTATCGGGTCTTCTTCTTGTGGTTGGGTCTTCTTCTTGTATCGGGTTTTCTTCGTGTGGTCGGGTCTTCTTCTTGTGTTCGGGTATTCTTCTTGTTGTGGTGTCTTCTTCTTGCGGTCAGGTCTTCTTCTTGTGGTCGGGTCTTCTTCTTGTATCGGGTCTTTTTCTTGAGGTCGGGTCTTCTTCTTGTGGTGGGGTCTTCTTCTTGTGGTCAGGTCTTCTTCATGTATCGGGTCTTCTTCTTGTATCGGTTCTTCCTCTTGTGGTCGGGTCTTCTTCTTGTGGTCGGGTCTTCTTCTTGTGGTCGGGTCTTCTTCTTGTATCAGGTCTTCTTCTTGTGGTCGGGTCTTCTTTTAGTGGTCGGGTCTTCTTCTTGTTTCGGGTCTTCTTCTTGTATCGGGTCTTCTTCTTTTGGTCGGGTCTTCTTCTAGTGGTCGGGTCTTCTTCTTGTATCGGGTCTTCTTCTTGTATCGGTTCTTCTTCTTGTGGTCATGTCTTCTTCTTGTATCCGGTCTTCTTCATGTGGTCGGGTCTTCTTCTTGTGATGGGGTCTCCTTCTTGTGGTCGGGTCTTCTTCTTGTGGTCGGGTCTTCTTCTTGCATCGGGTCTTCTTCTTGTGGTCGCGTCTTCTTCTTGTATCGGGTCTTCTTCTTTTGGTCGGGTCTTCTTCTTGTATAGGGTCTTCTTCTTGTATCGGGTCTTCTTCTTGTGGTCGGGTCTTATTCTTGTATCGGGTCTTCTTCTTGTATCGGGTCTTCTTCTTGTGGTCGGGTCTTCTTCTTGTGGTCGGGTTTTCTTCTTGTGGTCGGTTCTTCTTCTTGTATCGGGTCTTCTTCTTGCGGTTGGGTCTTCTTCTTGTGGTCCGATCTTCTTCTTATGGTTGGGTCTTCTTCTTGTATCGGGTCTTTTCTTGTATCGGGTCTTCTTCTTGTGGTCGGGTCTTCTTTTTGTATCGGGTCTTCTTCATGTGGTCGGGTCTTCTTCTTGTGGTCGGGTCTTCTTCTTGTTTCGGGTCTTCTTCTTGTATCGGGTCTTCTTCTTGTGGTCGGGTCTTCTTCTAGTGGTCGGGTCTTCTTCTAGTATCGGGTCTTCTTCTTGTGGTTGAGTCTTCTTCTTGTGGTGAGGTCTTCTTCTTGTGGTCGGGTCTTCTTCTTGTGGTCGCGTCTTCTTCTTGTATCGGGTCTTCTTCTTGTGGTTGGGTCTTCTTGTATTGGGTTTTCTTCTTGTGGTCGGGTCTACTTCTTGTGGTCGGGTCTTCTATTAGTGGACGGGTCTTCTTCTTGTATCGGGTCTTCTTCTTGTATCGGTTCTTCTTGTTTCGGGTCTTCTTCTTGTTTCGGGTCTTCTTCTTGTATCGGGTCGTCTTCTTGTGGTCGGGTCTTCTTCTTGTATCTGGTCTTCTTCTTGTATCGGGTCATCTTCTTGTGGTCGGGTCTTCTTCTTGTGGTCGGGTCTTCTTCCTGTATCGGGTCTTCTTCTTGTGGTTGGGTCTTCTTCTTGAATCGGGTCTTCTTCTTGTGGTCGGGTCTTCTTCTTGTGGTCGGGTCTTCTTCTTGTATCGGGTCTTCTTCTTGTATCGGGTCTTCTTCTTGTGGTCGGGTCTTCTTCTTTTGGTCGGGTCTTCTTCTTGTATCGGGTCTTCTTCTTGTATCGGGTCTACTTCTTGTGGTCGGGTCTTCTTGTATCGGGTCTTCTTGTGGTCAGGTCTTCTTCTTGTGGCCGGGTCTTCTTCTTGTGGTCGGTTCTTCTTCTTGTATCGGGTCTTCTTCTTGTGGTCGGTACTTCTTCTTGTGGTCGGATCTTCTTCTTGTGGTCGGGTCTTCTTCTTGTGGTCGGGTCTTTTTCTTGTATCGGGTCTTCTTCTTGTATCGGGTCTTCTTCTTGTGGTCGGGTCTTCTTCTTGTGGTCGGGTCTTCTTCTTGTGGTCGGGTCTTCTACTAGTGGACGGGTCTTCTTCTTTTAAAGGGTCTTCTTCTTGTATCGGGTTTTCTTCTTGTTTCGGGTCTTCTTATTGTTTCGGGTCTTCTTCTTGTATCGGGTCTTCTTCTTGTATTGGCTCTTCTTCTTGTATCGGGTCTTCTTCTTGTTTCGGGTCTTCTTCTTGTATCGGGTCTTCTTCTTGTGGTCGGGTCTTCTTCTTGCATCGGGTCTTCTTCTTGTGGTCGGGTCTTCTTCTTGTGGTCGGGTCTTCTTGTTTCGGGTCTTCTTCTTGTGGTCGGGTCTTCTTCTTGTGGTCGGGTCTTCTTCTTGTATTGGGTCTTCTTCTTGTATCGGGTCTTCTTCTTGTGGTCGGGTATTCTTCTTGTGGTCGGGTCTTCTTCTTGTGGTCGGGTCTTCTTGTATCGGGTATTCTTCTTGTATCGGGTCTTCTTGTGGTCGGGTCTTCTTCTTGTGGTGGGGTCTTCTTCTTTCGGTCGGGTCTTCTTCTTGTGGTCGGGTCTTCTTCTTCTATCGGGTCTTCTTCTTGTGGCTGGGTCTTCTTCTTGTATCGGGTATTCTTCTTGTAACGGGTCTTCTTCTTGAGGTCGGGTCTTCTTCTTGTAACGGGTCTTCTTCTTGTGGTCGGGTCTTCTTCTTGTTGTGGGGTCTTCTTCTTGTGGTCGGGTCTTCTGCTTGTGGTCGGGTCTTCTTCTTGTATCGGATCTTCTTCTTGTGGTCGGGTCTTCTTCTTGTATCGGGTCTTCTTCTTGTGGTTGGGTCTTCTTCTTGTGGTCGGATCTCCTTCTTGTGGTCGGGTCTTCTTGTGGTCGGGTGTTCTTCTTGTATCGGGTCTTCTTCTTGTGGTCGGGTCTTCTTCTTGCATCGGGTCTTCTTCTCTTGGTCGGGTCTTCTTCTTATATAGGGTCTTCTTCTTGTGGTCGGGTCTTCTTCTTGTGGTCGGGTCTTCTTCTTGTATCGGGTCTTCTTCTTGTATCGGGTCTTCTTCTTGTGGTCGGGTCTTCTTCTTGTGGTCGAGATTTCTTCTTGTGGTCGGTTCTTCTTCTAGTATCGGGTCTTCTTCTTGTGGTCGGGTGTTCTTGTGGCTGGGTCTTCTTCTTGTATCGGGTATTCTTCTTGTAACGGGTCTTCTTCTTGTGGTCGGGTCTTCTTCTTGTAACGGGTCTTCTTCTTGTGGTCGGGTCTTCTTCTTGTGGGGTCTTCTTCTTGTGGTCGGGTCTTCTGCTTGTGGTCGGGTCTTCTTCTTGTATCGGATCTTCTTCTTGTGGTCGGGTCTTCTTCTTGTATCGGGTCTTCTTCTTGTGGTTGGGTCTTCTTCTTGTGGTCGGATCTCCTTCTTGTGGTCGGGTCTTCTTCTTGTGGTCGGGTCTTCTTCTTGTATCGGGTCTTCTTCTTGTGGTCGGGTCTTCTTCTTGCATCGGGTCTTCTTCTCTTGGTCGGGTCTTCTTCTTATATAGGGTCTTCTTCTTGTGGTCGGGTCTTCTTCTTGTGGTCGGGTCTTCTTCTTGTATCGGGTCTTCTTCTTGTATCGGGTCTTCTTCTTGTGGTCGGGTCTTCTTCTTTTGGTCGGGTCTTCTTCTTGTATTGGGTCTTCTTCTTGTATCGGGTGTACTTCTTGTGGTCGCGTCTTCTTGTATCGGGTCTTCTTGTGGTCAGGTCTTCTTCTTGTGGCCGGGTCTTCTTCTTGTGGTCGGTTCTTCTTCTTGTATCGGGTCTTCTTCTTGTGGTCGGGACTTCTTCTTGTGGTCGGATCTTCTTCTTGTGGTCGGGTCTTCTTCTTGTGGTCGGGTCTTTTTCTTGTATCGGGTCTTCTTCTTGTATCGGGTCTTCTTCTTGTGGTCGGGTCTTCTTCTTGTGGTCGGGTCTTCTACTAGTGGACGGGTCTTCTTCTTTTAAAGGGTTTTCTTCTTGTTTCGGGTCTTCTTCTTGTTTCGGGTCTTCTTCTTGTATCGGGTCTTCTTCTTGTATTGGGTCTTCTTCTTGTATCGGGTCTTCTTCTTGTTTCGGGTCTTCTTCTTGTATCGGGTCTTCTTCTTGTGGTCGGGTCTTCTTCTTGCATCGGGTCTTCTTCTTGTGGTCGGGTCTTCTTCTTGTGGTCGGGTCTTCTTGTTTCGGGTCTTCTTCTTGTGGTCGGGTCTTCTTCTTGTATTGGGTCTTCTTGTATCGGGTCTTCTTCTTGTGGTCGGGTCTTCTTCTTGTGGTCGGGTCTTCTTCTTGTGGTCGGGTCTTCTTGTATCGGGTCTTCTTCTTGTATCGGGTCTTCTTGTGGTCGGGTCTTCTTCTTGTGGTGGGGTCTTCTTCTTTCGGTCGGGTCTTCTTCTTGTGGTCGGGTCTTCTTCTTCTATCAGGTCTTCTTCTTGTGGCTGGGTCTTCTTCTTGTATCGGGTATTCTTCTTGTAACGGGTCTTCTTCTTGTGGTCGGGTCTTCTTCTTGTAACGGGTCTTCTTCTTGTGGTCGGGTCTTCTTCTTGTTGTGGGGTCTTCTTCTTGTGGTCGGGTCTTCTGCTTGTGGTCGGGTCTTCTTCTTGTATCGGATCTTCTTCTTGTGGTTGGGTCTTCTTCTTGTATCGGGTCTTCTTCTTGTGGTTGGGTCTTCTTCTTGTGGTCGGATCTCCTTCTTGTGGTCGGGTCTTCTTCTTGTGGTCGGGTCTTCTTCTTGTATCGGGTCTTCTTCTTGTGGTCGGGTCTTCTTCTTGCATCGGGTCTTCTTCTCTTGGTCGGGTCTTCTTCTTATATAGGGTCTTCTTCTTGTGGTCGGGTCTTCTTCTTGTGGTCGGGTCTTCTTCTTGTATCGGGTCTTCTTCTTGTATCGGGTCTTCTTCTTGTGGTCGGGTCTTCTTCTTGTGGTCGAGATTTCTTCTTGTGGTCGGTTCTTCTTCTAGTATCGTGTCTTCTTCTTGTGGTCGGGTCTTCTTGTGGTCGGGTCTTCTTCTTGTATCGGGTCTTCTTCTTGTATCGGGTCTTCTTCTTGTGGTCGGGTCTTCTTCTTGTGGTCGGGTCTTCTTCTTGTGGTCGGGTCTTCTTGTATCGGGTCTTCTTCTTGTATCGGGTCTTCTTGTGGTCGGGTCTTCTTCTTGTGGTGGGGTCTTCTTCTTTCGGTCGGGTCTTCTTCTTGTGGTCGGGTCTTCTTCTTCTATCAGGTCTTCTTCTTGTGGCTGGGTCTTCTTCTTGTATCGGGTATTCTTCTTGTAACGGGTCTTCTTCTTATGGTCGGGTCTTCTTCTTGTAACGGGTCTTCTTCTTGTGGTCGGGTCTTCTTCTTGTTGTGGGGTCTTCTTCTTGTGGTCGGGTCTTCTGCTTGTGGTCGGGTCTTCTTCTTGTATCGGATCTTCTTCTTGTGGTTGGGTCTTCTTCTTGTATCGGGTCTTCTTCTTGTGGTTGGGTCTTCTTCTTGTGGTCGGATCTCCTTCTTGTGGTCGGGTCTTCTTCTTGTGGTCGGGTCTTCTTCTTGTATCGGGTCTTCTTCTTGTGGTCGGGTCTTCTTCTTGCATCGGGTCTTCTTCTCTTGGTCGGGTCTTCTTCTTATATAGGGTCTTCTTCTTGTGGTCGGGTCTTCTTCTTGTGGTCGGGTCTTCTTCTTGTATCGGGTCTTCTTCTTGTATCGGGTCTTCTTCTTGTGGTCGGGTCTTCTTCTTGTGGTCGAGATTTCTTCTTGTGGTCGGTTCTTCTTCTAGTATCGTGTCTTCTTCTTGTGGTCGGGTCTTCTTGTGGTCGGGTCTTCTTCTTGTATCGGGTCTTCTTCTTGTATCGGGTCTTCTTCTTGTGGTCGGGTCTTCTTCTTGTGGTCGGGTCTTCTTCTTGTATCGGGTCTTCATCTTGTGGTCGGGTCTTCTTCTTGTGGTGGGGTCTTCTTCTTGTTGTCGGGTCTTGTGGTCGCGTCTTCTTCTTGTATCGGGTCTTCTTCTTGTGGTTGGGTCTTCTTCTTGTATCGGGTTTTCTTCGTGTGGTCGGGTCTTCTTCTTGTGTTCGGGTATTCTTCTTGTTGTGGTGTCTTCTTCTTGCGGTCAGGTCTTCTGCTTGTGGTCGGGTCTTCTTCTTGTATCGGGTCTTCTTCTTGTGGTCGGGTCTTCTACTTGTGGTCGTGTCTTCTTCTTGTGGTCGGTTCTACTTCTTGTGGTCAGGTCTTCTACTTGGGGTCGGGCCTTCTTCTTGTGGTCGGGTCTTCTTCTTGTATCGGGTCTTCTTCTTGTTTCGGGTCTTCTTCTTGTATCGAGTCTTCCTCTTGTATAGGGTCTTCTTCTTTATCGGGTCTTCTTCTTGTGGTCGGGTCTTCTTATTGTGGTCGGGTCTTCATCTTCTATCGGGTCTTCTTCTTGTGGTTGGGTTTTCTACTTGTATCGGGTATTCTTCTTGTATCGGGTCTTCTTCTTTTGGTCGGGTCTTCTTCTTCTTGTGGGGTCTTCTTCTTGTGGTCGGGTCTTCTGCTTGTGGTCGGGTCTTCTTCTTGTATCGGATCTTCTTCTTGTGGTCGGGTCTTCTTCTTGTATCGGGTCTTCTTCTTGTGGTCGGGTCTCCTTCTTGTGGTCGGGTCTTCGTCTTGTGGTCGGGTCTTCTTCTTGTATCGGGTCTTCTTGTGGTCGAGTCTTCTTCTTGTATCGGGTCTTCTTCTTTTGGTCGGGTCTTCTTCTTGTATAGGGTCTTCTTCTTGTATCGGGTCTTCTTCTTGCGGTCGGTTCTTCTTCTTGTATCGGGTCTTCTTCTTGTATTGGGTCTTCTTCTTGTGGTCGGGTCTTCTTCTTGTATCGGGTCTTCTTCTTGTGGTCGGTTCTTCTTCTTGTGGTCGGGTTTTCTTCTTGTGGTCGGGTCTTCTTCTTGTATCGGGTCTTCTTCTTGTAACGGGTCTTCTTCTTGTGGTCGGGTCTTCTTCTTGTTGTGGGGTCTTCTTCTTGTGGTCGGGTCTTCTGCTTGTGGTCGGGTCTTCTTCTTGTATCGGATCTTCTTCTTGTGGTTGGGTCTTCTTCTTGTATCGGGTCTTCTTCTTGTGGTTGGGTCTTCTTCTTGTGGTCGGATCTCCTTCTTGTGGTCGGGTCTTCTTCTTGTGGTCGGGTCTTCTTCTTGTATCGGGTCTTCTTCTTGTGGTCGGGTCTTCTTCTTGCATCGGGTCTTCTTCTCTTGGTCGGGTCTTCTTCTTATATAGGGTCTTCTTCTTGTGGTCGGGTCTTCTTCTTGTGGTCGGGTCTTCTTCTTGTATCGGGTCTTCTTCTTGTATCGGGTCTTCTTCTTGTGGTCGGGTCTTCTTCTTGTGGTCGAGATTTCTTCTTGTGGTCGGTTCTTCTTCTAGTATCGTGTCTTCTTCTTGTGGTCGGGTCTTCTTGTGGTCGGGTCTTCTTCTTGTATCGGGTCTTCTTCTTGTATCGGGTCTTCTTCTTGTGGTCGGGTCTTCTTCTTGTGGTCGGGTCTTCTTCTTGTATCGGGTCTTCATCTTGTGGTCGGGTCTTCTTCTTGTGGTGGGGTCTTCTTCTTGTTGTCGGGTCTTGTGGTCGCGTCTTCTTCTTGTATCGGGTCTTCTTCTTGTGGTTGGGTCTTCTTCTTGTATCGGGTTTTCTTCGTGTGGTCGGGTCTTCTTCTTGTGTTCGGGTATTCTTCTTGTTGTGGTGTCTTCTTCTTGCGGTCAGGTCTTCTGCTTGTGGTCGGGTCTTCTTCTTGTATCGGGTCTACTTCTTGTGGTCGGGTCTTCTACTTGTGGTCGTGTCTTCTTCTTGTGGTCGGTTCTACTTCTTGTGGTCAGGTCTTCTACTTGGGGTCGGGCCTTCTTCTTGTGGTCGGGTCTTCTTCTTGTATCGGGTCTTCTTCTTGTTTCGGGTCTTCTTCTTGTATCGAGTCTTCCTCTTGTATAGGGTCTTCTTCTTTATCGGGTCTTCTTCTTGTGGTCGGGTCTTCTTCTTGTGGTCGGGTCTTCTTCTTGTATCGGGTCTTCTTCTTGTTTCGGGTCTTCTTCTTGTATGGGGTCTTCTTCTTGTGGTCGGGTCTTCTTCTTGTATCGGGTCTTCTTCTTGTGGTCGGGTCTTCTTCTTGTGGTCGGGTCTTCTTATTGTGGTCGGGTCTTCATCTTCTATCGGGTCTTCTTCTTGTGGTTGGGTTTTCTACTTGTATCGGGTATTCTTCTTGTATCGGGTCTTCTTCTTTTGGTCGGGTCTTCTTCTTCTTGTGGGGTCTTCTTCTTGTGGTCGGGTCTTCTGCTTGTGGTCGGGTCTTCTTCTTGTATCGGATCTTCTTCTTGTGGTCGGGTCTTCTTCTTGTATCGGGTCTTCTTCTTGTGGTCGGGTCTCCTTCTTGTGGTCGGGTCTTCGTCTTGTGGTCGGGTCTTCTTCTTGTATCGGGTCTTCTTGTGGTCGAGTCTTCTTCTTGTATCGGGTCTTCTTCTTTTGGTCGGGTCTTCTTCTTGTATAGGGTCTTCTTCTTGTATCGGGTCTTCTTCTTGCGGTCGGTTCTTCTTCTTGTATCGGGTCTTCTTCTTGTATTGGGTCTTCTTCTTGTGGTCGGGTCTTCTTCTTGTATCGGGTCTTCTTCTTGTGGTCGGTTCTTCTTCTTGTGGTCGGGTTTTCTTCTTGTGGTCGGGTCTTCTTCTTGTATCGGGTCTTCTTCTTGTATCGGGTCTTCTTCTTGTGGTCGGGTCTTCTTCTTGTGGTCGGGTCTTCTTCTTGTATCGGGTCTTCTTCATGTGGTTGGGTCTTCTTCTTGTGGTCAGGTCTTCTTCTTGTTTCGGGTCTTCTTCTTGTATCGGGTCTTCTACTTGTGGTCCGGTCTTCTTCTAGTGGTCGGGTCTTCTTCTTGTATCGGGTCTTTTTCTTGAGGTCGGGTCTTCTTCTTGTGGTGGGGTCTTCTTCTTGTGGTCGGGTCTTCTTCTTGTATCGGGTCTTCTTCTTGTATCGGTTCTTCCTCTTGTGGTCGGGTCTTCTTCTTGTGGTCGGGTCTTCTTCTTGTGGTCGGGTCTTCTTCTTGTATCAGGTCTTCTTCTTGTGGTCGGGTCTTCTTCTTGTGGTCGGGTCTTCTTCTTGTGGTCGGGTCTTCTTGTATCGGGTCTTCTTCTTGTATCGGGTCTTCTTGTGGTCGGGTCTACTTCTTGTGGTGGGGTCTTCTTCTTTCGGTCGGGTCTTCTTCTTGTGGTCGGGTCTTCTTCTTCTATCGGGTCTTCTTCTTGTGGCTGGGTCTTCTTCTTGTATCGGGTATTCTTCTTGTAACGGGTCTTCTTCTTGTGGTCGGGTCTTCTTCTTGTAACGGGTCTTCTTCTTGTGGTCGGGTCTTCTTCTTGTTGTGGGGTCTTCTTCTTGTGGTCGGGTCTTCTGCTTGTGGTCGAGTCTTCTTCTTGTATCGGATCTTCTTCTTGTGGTCGGGTCTTCTTCTTGTATCGGGTCTTCTTCTTGTGGTTGGGTCTTCTTCTTGTGGTCGGATCTCCTTCTTGTGGTCGGGTCTTCTTCTTGTGGTCGCGTCTTCTTCTTGTATCGGGTCTTCTTCTTGTGGTCGGGTCTTCTTCTTGCATCGGGTCTTCTTCTCTTGGTCGGGTCTTCTTCTTATATAGGGTCTTCTTCTTGTGGTCGGGTCTTCTTCTTGTGGTCGGGTCTTCTTCTTGTATCGGGTCTTCTTCTTGTATCGGGTCTTCTTCTTGTGGTCGGGTCTTCTTCTTGTGGTCGAGATTTCTTCTTGTCGTCGGTTCTTCTTCTAGTATCGGGTCTTCTTCTTGTGGTCGGGTCTTCTTTTGGTCGGGTCTTCTTCTTGTATCGGGTCTTCTTCTTGTATCGGGTCTTCTTCTTGTGGTCGGGTCTTCTTCTTGTGGTCGGGTCTTCTTCTTGTATCGGGTCTTTTTCTTGTGGTCGGGTCTTCTTCTTGTGGTGGGGTCTTCTTCTTGTGGTCGGGTCTTGTGGTCGCGTCTTCTTCTTGTATCGGGTCTTCTTCTTGTGGTTGGGTCTTCTTCTTGTATCGGGTTTTCTTCGTGTGGTCGGGTCTTCTTCTTGTGTTCGGGTATTCTTCTTGTTGTGGTGTCTTCTTCTTGCGGTCAGGTCTTCTGCTTGTGGTCGGGTCTTCTTCTTGTATCGGGTCTTCTTCTTGTGGTTGGGTCTTCTACTTGTGGTCGTGTCTTCTTCTTGTGGTCGGTTCTACTTCTTGTGGTCAGGTCTTCTACTTGGGGTCGGGTCTTCTTCTTGTGGTTGGGTCTTCTTCTTGTATCGGGTCTTCTTCTTGTTTCGGGTCTTCTTCTTGTATCGAGTCTTCCTCTTTTATCGGGTCTTCTTCTTTATCGGGTCTTCTTCTTGTGGTCGGGTCTTCTTCTTGTGGTCGGGTCTTCTTCTTGTGGTCGGGTCTTCTTCTTCTATCGGGTCTTCTTCTTGTGGCTGGGTCATCTTCTTGTATCGGGTATTCTTCTTGTAATGGGTCTTCTTCTTGTGGTCGGGTCTTCTTCTTGTAACGGGTCTTCTTCTTGTTGTGGGGTCTTCTTCTTGTTGTGGGGTCTTCTTCTTGTGGTCGGGTCTTCTGCTTGTGGTCGAGTCTTCTTCTTGTATCGGATCTTCTTCTTGTGGTCGGGTCTTCTTCTTGTATCGGGTCTTCTTCTTGTGGTTGGGTCTTCTTCTTGTGGTCGGATCTCCTTCTTGTGGTCGGGTCTTCTTCTTGTGGTCGGGTCTTCTTCTTGTATCGGGTCTTCTTCTTGTGGTCGGGTCTTCTTCTTGCATCGGGTCTTCTTCTCTTGGTCGGGTCTTCTTCTTATATAGGGTCTTCTTCTTGTGGTCCGGTCTTCTTCTTGTATCGGGTCTTCTTCTTGTATCGGGTCTTCTTCTTGTGGTCGGGTCTTCTTCTTGTGGTCGAGATTTCTTCTTGTCATCGGTTCTTCTTCTAGTATCGGGTCTTCTTCTTGTGGTCGGGTCTTCTTGTGGTCGGGTCTTCTTCTTGTATCGGGTCTTCTTCTTGTATCGGGTCTTCTTCTTGTGGTCGGGTCTTCTTCTTGTGGTCGGGTCTTCTTCTTGTATCGGGTCTTCTTCTTGTGGTCGGGTCTTCTTCTTGTGGTGGGGTCTTCTTCTTGTGGTCGGGTCTTGTGGTCGCGTCTTCTTCTTGTATTGGGTCTTCTTCTTGTGGTTGGGTCTTCTTCTTGTATCGGGTTTTCTTCGTGTGGTCGGGTCTTCTTCTTGTGTTCGGGTATTCTTCTTGTTGTGGTGTCTTCTTCTTGCGGTCAGGTCTTCTGCTTGTGGTCGGGTCTTCTTCTTGTATCGGGTCTTCTTCTTGTGGTCGGGTCTTCTACTTGTGGTCGTGTCTTCTTCTTGTGGTCGGTTCTACTTCTTGTGGTCAGGTCTTCTACTTGGGGTCGGGTCTTCTTCTTGTGGTCGGGTCTTCTTCTTGTATCGGGTCTTCTTCTTGTTTCGGGTCTTCTTCTTGTATCGAGTCTTCCTCTTGTATCGGGTCTTCTTCTTTATCGGGTCTTCTTCTTGTGGTCGGGTCTTCTTGTGGTCGGGTCTTCTTCTTGTGGTCGGGTCTTCTACTAGTGGTCGGGTCTTCTTCTTGTATCGGGTCTTCTTCTTGTTTCGGGTCTTCTTCTTGTGGTCGGGTATTCTTCTTGTATCGGGTCTTCTTCTTGTGGTCGGGTCTTCTTCTTGTGGTCGGGTCTTCTTATTGTGGTCGGGTCTTCATCTTCTATCGGGTCTTCTTCTTGTGGTTGGGTTTTCTACTTGTATCGGGTATTCTTCTTGTATCGGGTCTTCTTCTTTTGGTTGGGTCTTCTTGTTGTGGGGTCTTCTTGTGGTCGAGTCTTCTGCTTGTGGTCGGGTCTTCTTCTTGTATCGGATCTTCTTCTTGTGGTCGGGTCTTCTTCTTGTATCGGGTCTTCTTCTTGTGGTCGGGTCTCCTTCTTGTGGTCGGGTCTTCTTCTTGTGGTCGGGTCTTCTTCTTGTATCGGGTCTTCTTGAGGTCGAGTCTTCTTCTTGTATCGGGTCTTCTTCTTTTGGTCGGGTCTTCTTCTTGTATAGGGTCTTCTTCTTGTATCGGGTCTTCTTCTTGTGGTCGGTTCTTCTTCTTGTATCGGGTCTTCTTCTTGTATTGGGTCTTCTTCTTGTGGTCGGGTCTTCTTCTTGTATCGGGTCTTCTTCTTGTGGTCGGTTCTTCTTCTTGTGGTCGGGTTTTCTTCTTGTGGTCGGGTCTTCTTCTTGTATCGGGTCTTCTTCTTGTATCGGGTCTTCTTCTTGTGGTCGGGTCTTCTTCTTGTGGTCGGGTCTTCTTCTTGTATCGGGTCTTCTTCATGTGGTTGGGTCTTCTTCTTGGGGTGAGGTCTTCTTCTTGTTTCGGGTCTTCTTCTTGTATCGGGTCTTCTTCTTGTGGTCGGGTCTTCTTCTAGTGGTCGGGTCTTCTTCTTGTATCGGGTCTTTTTCTTGAGGTCGGGTCTTCTTCTTGTGGTGGGGTCTTCTTCTTGTGGTCGGGTCTTCTTCTTGTATCGGGTCTTCTTCTTGTATCGGTTCTTCCTCTTGTGGTCGGGTCTTCTTCTTGTGGTCGGGTCTTCTACTTGTGGTCGGGTCTTCTTCTTGTATCAGGTCTTCTTCTTGTGGTCGGGTCTTCTTTTAGTGGTCGGGTCTTCTTCTTGTTTCGGGTCTTCTTCTTGTATCGGGTCTTCTTCTTTTGGTCGGGTATTCTTCTAGTGGTCGGGTCTTCTTCTTGTATCGGGTCTTCTTCTTGTATCGGTTCTTCTTGTGGTCATGTCTTCTTCTTGTATCGGGTCTTCTTCATGTGGTCGGGTCTTCTTCTTGTGGTGGGGTCTCCTTCTTGTGGTCGGGTCTTCTTCTTGTGGTCGGGTCTTCTTCTTGTATCGGGTCTTCTTCTTGTGGTTGCGTCTTCTTCTTGTATCGGGTCTTCTTCTTTTGGTCGGGTCTTCTTCTTGTATATGGTCTTCTTCTTGTATCGGGTCTTCTTCTTGTGGTCGGGTCTTATTCTTGTATCGGGTCTTCTTCTTGTATCGGGTCTTCTTCTTGTGGTCGGGTCTTCTTCTTGTGGTCGGGTTTTCTTCTTGTGGTCGGATCTTCTTCTTGTATCGGGTCTTCTTCTTGCGGTCGGGTCTTCTTCTTGTGGTCCGGTCTTCTTCTTATGGTTGGGTCTTCTTCTTGTATCGGTTCTTCTTCTTGTATCGGGTCTTCTTCTTGTGGTCGGGTCTTCTTTTTGTATCGGGTCTTCTTCATGTGGTCGGGTCTTCTTCTTGTGGTCGGGTCTTCTTCTTGTTTCGGGTCTTCTTCTTCTATCGGGTCTTCTTCTTGTGGTCGGGTCTTCTTCTAGTGGTCGGGTCTTCTTCTAGTATCGGGTCTTCTTCTTGTGGTTGAGTCTTCTTCTTGTGGTGGGGTCTTCTTCTTGTGGTCGGGTCTTCTTCTTGTGGTCGCGTCTTCTTCTTGTATCGGGTCTTCTTCTTGTGGTTGGGTCTTCTTGTATCGGGTTTTCTTCTTGTGGTCGGGTCTACTTCTTGTGGTCGGGTCTTCTATTAGTGGACGGGTCTTCTTCTTGTATCGGGTCTTCTTGTATCGGTTCTTCTTGTTTCGGGTCTTCTTCTTGTTTCGGGTCTTCTTCTTGTATCGGGTCGTCTTCTTGTGGTCGGGTCTTCTTCTTGTATCTGGTCTTCTTCTTGTATCGGGTCTTCTTCTTGTGGTCGGGTCTTCTTCTTGTGGTCGGGTCTTCTTCCTGTATCGGGTCTTCTTCTTGTGGTTGGGTCTTCTTCTTGTATCGGGTCTTCTTCTTGTGGTCGGGTCTTCTTCTTGTGGTCGGGTCTTCTTCTTGTATCGGGTCTTCTTCTTGTATCGGGTCTTCTTCTTGTGGTCGGGTCTTCTTCTTTTGGTCGGGTCTTCTTCTTGTATCGGGTCTTCTTCTTGTATCCGGTCTACTTCTTGTGGTCGGGTCTTCTTGTATCGGGTCTTCTTGTGGTCAGGTCTTCTTCTTGTGGCCGGGTCTTCTTCTTGTGGCCGGGTCTTCTTCTTGTGGTCGGTTCTTCTTCTTGTATCGGGTCTTCTTCTTGTGGTCGGGACTTCTTCTTGTGGTCGGATCTTCTTCTTGTGGTCGGGTCTTCTTCTTGTGGTCGGGTCTTTTTCTTGTATCGGGTCTTCTTCTTGTATCGGGTCTTCTTCTTGTGGTCGGGTCTT
Organism: Phyllobates terribilis; assembly: GCF_046119375.1. Taxonomy (NCBI): domain Eukaryota; kingdom Metazoa; phylum Chordata; class Amphibia; order Anura; family Dendrobatidae; genus Phyllobates; species Phyllobates terribilis. Next base: position 481,059,166 of record NW_027362761.1, on the reverse strand, counting down.
CTTCTTGTATCGGGTGTTCTTCTTGTATCGGGTCTTCTTCTTGTGGTCGGGTCTTCTTCTTGTGGTCGGGTCTTCTTCTTGTATCGGGTCTTCTTCTTGTATCTCTTCTTCTTGTGGTCGGGTCTTCTTCCTGTGGTCGGGACTTCTTCTAGTGGTCAGGTATTCTTCTTGTATCGGGTCTTCTTCTTGTATCGGGTCTTCTTCTTGTTATGGGTCTTCTTCTTGTTTCGGGTCTTCCTCTTGTATCGGGTCTTCTTCTTGTGGTCGGGTCTTCTTCTTGTATCGGGTCTTCTTCTTGTATCGGGTCTTCTTCTTGTGGTCGGGTCTTCTTCTTGTGGTCGGGTCTTCTTCTTGTATCGGGTCTTCTTCTTGTGGTCGGGTCTTCTTCTTGTGGTCGGGTCTTCTTCTTGTAGTCGGGTCTTCTTCTTGTATCGGGTCTTCTTCTTGTGGTCGGGTCTTCTTCTTGTATCGGGTCTTCTTCTTTTGGTCGGATCTTCTTCTTGTATAGAGTCTTCTTCTTGTATCGGGTCTTCTTCTTGTGGTCGGGTCTTCTTGTATCGGGTCTTCTTCTTGTATCGGGTCTTCTTCTTCTGGTCGGATCTTCTTGTGGTCGGGTTTTCTTCTTGTGGTCGGTTCTTCTTCTAGTATCGGGTCTTCTTCTTGTGGTCGGGTCTTCTTCTTGTGGTCCGGTCTTCTTCTTGTGGTCGGGTCTTCTTTTTGTATCGGGTCTTTTTCTTGAATCGGGTCTTCTTCTTGTGGTCGGGTCTTCTTCTTGTATCGGGTCTTCTTCTTGAATCGGGTCTTCTTCTTGTGGTCGGGTCTTCTTCTTGTATCGGGTCTTCTTCTTTTGGTCGGATCTTCTTCTTGTATAGAGTCTTCTTCTTGTATCGGGTCTTCTTCTTGTGGTCGGGTCTTCTTCTTGTATCGGGTCTTCTTCTTGTATCAGGTCTTCTTCTTCTGGTCGGATCTTCTTCTTGTGGTCGGGTTTTCTTCTTGTGGTCGGTTCTTTTTCTAGTATCGGGTCTTCTTCTTGTGGTCGTGTCTTCTTCTTGTGGTCCGGTCTTCTTCTTGTGGTCGGGTCTTCTTTTTGTATCGGGTCTTCTTCTTGAATCGGGTCTTCTTCTTGTGGTCGGGTCTTCTTCTTGTGGTCGGGTCTTCTTCTTGTGGTCGGGTCTTCTTCTTGTATCGGGTCTTCTTCTTGTATCGGGTCTTCTTCTTGTGGTCGGGTCTTCTTCTTTTGGTCGGGTCTTCTTCTTGTATCGGGTCTTCTTCTTGTATCCGGTCTACTTCTTGTGGTCAGGTCTTCTTGTATCGGGTCTTCTTGTGGTCAGGTCTTCTTCTTGTGGCCGGGTCTTCTTCTTGTGGCCGGGTCTTCTTCTTGTGGTCGGTTCTTCTTCTTGTATCGGGTCTTCTTCTTGTGGTCGGGACTTCTTCTTGTGGTCGGATCTTCTTCTTGTGGTCGGGTCTTCTTCTTGTGGTCGGGTCTTTTTCTTGTATCGGGTCTTCTTCTTGTATCGGGTCTTCTTCTTGTGGTCGGGTCTTCTTCTTGTATCGGGTGTTCTTCTTGTATCGGGTCTTCTTCTTGTGGTCGGGTCTTCTTCTTGTGGTCGGGTCTTCTTCTTGTATCGGGTCTTCTTCTTGTATCTCTTCTTCTTGTGGTCGGGTCTTCTTCCTGTGGTCGGGACTTCTTCTAGTGGTCAGGTATTCTTCTTGTATCGGGTCTTCTTCTTGTATCGGGTCTTCTTCTTGTTACGGGTCTTCTTCTTGTATCGGGTCTTCTTCTTGTTACGGGTCTTCTTCTTGTGGTCGGGTCTTCTTCCTGTGGTCGGGTCTTCTACTAGTGGACGGGTCTTCTTCTTGTATCGGGTCTTCTTCTTGTATCGGGTCTTCTTCTTGGTTTGGGTCTTCTTCTTGTTTTGGGTCTTCTTCTTGTATCGGGTCTTCTTCTTGTGGTCGGTTCTTCTTCTTGTATCTGGTCTTCTTCTTGTATCGGGTATTCTTGTGGTGGGGTCTTCTTCTTGTATCGGGTCTTCTTGTGGTCGGGTCTTCTTCTTGTATCGGGTCTTATTCTTGTGGTCGGGTCTTCTTCTTGTTGTGGGGTCTTCTTCTTGTGGTCGGGTCTTCTGCTTGTGGTCGGGTCTTCTTCTTGTATCGGGTCTTCTTCTTGTGGTCGGGTCTTCTTCTTTATCGGGTCTTCTTCTTGTATTGGGTCTTCTTCTTGTGGTCGGGTCTTCTTGTGGTCTGGTCTTCTTCTTGTATCGGGTCTTCTTCTTGTGGTTGGGTCTTGTTCTTGTATCGGGTCTTCTTCTTTTGGTTGGGTCTTCTTCTTGTATCGGGTCTTCTTCTTGTATCGGGACTTCTTGTGTTTGGGTCTTCTTCTTGTATCGGGTCTTCTTCTTGTATCGGGTCTTCTTCTTGTATCGGGACTTCTTGTGTTTGGGTCTTCTTCTTGTATCGGGTCTTCTTCTTGTATCGGGTCTTCTTCTTGTGGTCAGGTCTTCTTCTTGTGGTCGGGTCTTCTTCTTGTGGTCGGTTCTTCTTCTTGTATCGGGTCTTCTTCTTGTGGTCGGGACTTCTTCTTGTGGTCGGGTCTTCTTCTTGTGGTCGGGTCTTCTTCTTGAGGTTGGGTCTTCTTCTTGTATCGGGTCTTCTTGTATCGGGTCTTCTTCTTGTGGTCGGGTCTTCTCCTTGTATCGGGTCTTCTTCTTGTGTTCGGGTCTTCTTCTTGTGGTCGGGTCTTCTTCTTGTATCGGGTCTTCTTCTTGTATCGGTTCTTCTTGTGGTCGGGTCTTCTTCCTGTGGTCGGGACTACTTCCAGTGGTCAGGTATTCTTCTTGTATCGGGTCTTCTTCTTGTTTTGGGTCTTCTTCTTGTTTCGGGTCTTCTTCTTGTTTCGGGTCTTCCTCTTGTATAGGGTCTTCTTCTTGTGGTCGGGTCTTCTTCTTGTATCGGGTCTTCTTCTTGTATCGGGTCGTCTTCTTGTGGTCGGGTCTTCTTCTTGTATCTGGTCTTCTTCTTGTATCGGGTCTTCTTCTTGTGGTCGGGTCTTCTTCTTGTGGTCGGGTCTTCTTCCTGTATCGGTTCTTCTTCTTGTGGTTGGGTCTTCTTCTTGTATCGGGTCTTCTTCTTGTGGTCGGGTCTTCTTCTTGTGGTCGGGTCTTCTTCTTGTATCGGGTCTTCTTCTTGTGGTCGGGACTTCTTCTTATGGTCGGATCTTCTTCTTGTGGTCGGGTCTTCTTCTTGTGGTCGGGTCTTTTTCTTGTATCGGGTCTTCTTGTATCGGGTCTTCTTCTTGTGGTCGGGTCTTCTTCTTGTATCGGGTGTTCTTCTTGTATCGGGTCTTCTTCTTGTGGTCGGGTCTTCTTCTTGTGGTCGGGTCTTCTTCTTGTATCGGGTCTTCTTCTTGTATCTCTTCTTCTTGTATCGGGTCTTCTTCTTGTGGTCGGGTCTTCTTCTAGTGGTCAGGTATTCTTCTTGTATCGGGTCTTCTTCTTGTATCGGGTCTTCTTCTTGTATCGGGTCTTCTTCTTGTTACGGGTCTTCTTCTTGTTTCGGGTCTTCCTCTTGTATCGGGTCTTCTTCTTGTGGTCGGGTCTTCTTCTTGTATCGGGTCTTCTTCTTGTATCGGGTCTTCTTCTTGTGGTCGGGTTTTCTTCTTGTGGTCGGGTCTTCTTCTTGTATCGGGTCTTCTTGTGGTCGGGTCTTCTTCTTGTGGTCGGGTCTTCTTCTTGTAGTCGGGTCTTCTTCTTGTATCGGGTCTTCTTCTTGTGGTCGGGTTTTCTTATTGTATCGGGTCTTCTTCTTTTGGTCGGATCTTCTTCTTGTATTGAGTCTTCTTCTTGTATCGGGTCTTCTTCTTGTGGTCAGGTCTTCTTCTTGTATCGGGTCTTCTTCTTGTATCGGGTCTTCTTCTTGTGGTCGGGTCTTCTTCTTTTGGTCGGGTCTTCTTCTTGTATCGGGTCTTCTTCTTGTATCCGGTCTACTTCTTGTGGTCGGGTCTTCTTGTATCGGGTCTTCTTGTGGTCAGGTCTTCTTCTTGTGGCCGGGTCTTCTTCTTGTGGCCGGGTCTTCTTCTTGTGGTCGGTTCTTCTTCTTGTATCGGGTCTTCTTCTTGTGGTCGGGACTTCTTCTTGTGGTCGGATCTTCTTCTTGTGGTCGGGTCTTCTTCTTGTGGTCGGGTCTTTTTCTTGTATCGGGTCTTCTTCTTGTATCGGGTCTTCTTCTTGTGGTCGGGTCTTCTTCTTGTATCGGGTGTTCTTCTTGTATCGGGTCTTCTTCTTGTGGTCGGGTCTTCTTCTTGTGGTCGGGTCTTCTTCTTGTATCGGGTCTTCTTCTTGTATCTCTTCTTCTTGTGGTCGGGTCTTCTTCCTGTGGTCGGGACTTCTTCTAGTGGTCAGGTATTCTTCTTGTATCGGGTCTTCTTCTTGTATCGGGTCTTCTTCTTGTTACGGGTCTTCTTCTTGTTTCGGGTCTTCCTCTTGTATCGGGTCTTCTTCTTGTGGTCGGGTCTTCTTCTTGTATCGGGTCTTCTTCTTGTATCGGGTCTTCTTCTTGTGGTCGGGTCTTCTTCTTGTGGTCGGGTCTTCTTCTTGTATCGGGTCTTCTTCTTGTGGTCGTCTCTTCTTCTTGTGGTCGGGTCTTCTTCTTGTAGTCGGGTCTTCTTCTTGTATCGGGTCTTCTTCTTGTGGTCGGGTCTTCTTCTTGTATCGGGTCTTCTTCTTTTAGTCGGATCTTCTTCTTGTATAGAGTCTTCTTCTTGTATCGGGTCTTCTTCTTGTGGTCGGGTCTTCTTCTTGTATCGGGTCTTCTTCTTCTGGTCGGATCTTCTTGTGGTCGGGTTTTCTTCTTGTGGTCGGTTCTTCTTCTAGTATCGGGTCTTCTTCTTGTGGTCGGGTCTTCTTCTTGTGGTCGGGTCTTCTTTTTGTATCGGGTCTTCTTCTTGAATCGGGTCTTCTTCTTGTGGTCGGGTCTTCTTCTTGTATCGTGTCTTCTTCTTGAATCGGGTCTTCTTCTTGTGGTCGGGTCTTCTTCTTGTGGTCGGGTCTTCTTCCTGTATCGGTTCTTCTTCTTGTGGTTGGGTCTTCTTCTTGTATCGGGTCTTCTTCTTGTGGTCGGGTCTTCTTCTTGTGGTCGGGTCTTCTTCTTGTATCGGGTCTTCTTCTTGTGGTCGGGACTTCTTCTTATGGTCGGATCTTCTTCTTGTGGTCGGGTCTTCTTCTTGTGGTCGGGTCTTTTTCTTGTATCGGGTCTTCTTGTATCGGGTCTTCTTCTTGTGGTCGGGTCTTCTTCTTGTATCGGGTGTTCTTCTTGTATCGGGTCTTCTTCTTGTGGTCGGGTCTTCTTCTTGTGGTCGGGTCTTCTTCTTGTATCGGGTCTTCTTCTTGTATCTCTTCTTCTTGTATCGGGTCTTCTTCTTGTGGTCGGGTCTTCTTCTAGTGGTCAGGTATTCTTCTTGTATCGGGTCTTCTTCTTGTATCGGGTCTTCTTCTTGTATCGGGTCTTCTTCTTGTTACGGGTCTTCTTCTTGTTTCGGGTCTTCCTCTTGTATCGGGTCTTCTTCTTGTGGTCGGGTCTTCTTCTTGTATCGGGTCTTCTTCTTGTATCGGGTCTTCTTCTTGTGGTCGGGTTTTCTTCTTGTGGTCGGGTCTTCTTCTTGTATCGGGTCTTCTTGTGGTCGGGTCTTCTTCTTGTGGTCGGGTCTTCTTCTTGTAGTCGGGTCTTCTTCTTGTATCGGGTCTTCTTCTTGTGGTCGGGTTTTCTTATTGTATCGGGTCTTCTTCTTTTGGTCGGATCTTCTTCTTGTATTGAGTCTTCTTCTTGTATCGGGTCTTCTTCTTGTGGTCAGGTCTTCTTCTTGTATCGGGTCTTCTTCTTGTATCGGGTCTTCTTCTTGTGGTCGGGTCTTCTTCTTTTGGTCGGGTCTTCTTCTTGTATCGGGTCTTCTTCTTGTATCCGGTCTACTTCTTGTGGTCGGGTCTTCTTGTATCGGGTCTTCTTGTGGTCAGGTCTTCTTCTTGTGGCCGGGTCTTCTTCTTGTGGCCGGGTCTTCTTCTTGTGGTCGGTTCTTCTTCTTGTATCGGGTCTTCTTCTTGTGGTCGGGACTTCTTCTTGTGGTCGGATCTTCTTCTTGTGGTCGGGTCTTCTTCTTGTGGTCGGGTCTTTTTCTTGTATCGGGTCTTCTTCTTGTATCGGGTCTTCTTCTTGTGGTCGGGTCTTCTTCTTGTATCGGGTGTTCTTCTTGTATCGGGTCTTCTTCTTGTGGTCGGGTCTTCTTCTTGTGGTCGGGTCTTCTTCTTGTATCGGGTCTTCTTCTTGTATCTCTTCTTCTTGTGGTCGGGTCTTCTTCCTGTGGTCGGGACTTCTTCTAGTGGTCAGGTATTCTTCTTGTATCGGGTCTTCTTCTTGTATCGGGTCTTCTTCTTGTTACGGGTCTTCTTCTTGTTTCGGGTCTTCCTCTTGTATCGGGTCTTCTTCTTGTGGTCGGGTCTTCTTCTTGTATCGGGTCTTCTTCTTGTATCGGGTCTTCTTCTTGTGGTCGGGTCTTCTTCTTGTGGTCGGGTCTTCTTCTTGTATCGGGTCTTCTTCTTGTGGTCGTCTCTTCTTCTTGTGGTCGGGTCTTCTTCTTGTAGTCGGGTCTTCTTCTTGTATCGGGTCTTCTTCTTGTGGTCGGGTCTTCTTCTTGTATCGGGTCTTCTTCTTTTGGTCGGATCTTCTTCTTGTATAGAGTCTTCTTCTTGTATCGGGTCTTCTTCTTGTGGTCGGGTCTTCTTCTTGTATCGGGTCTTCTTCTTCTGGTCGGATCTTCTTGTGGTCGGGTTTTCTTCTTGTGGTCGGTTCTTCTTCTAGTATCGGGTCTTCTTCTTGTGGTCGGGTCTTCTTCTTGTGGTCGGGTCTTCTTTTTGTATCGGGTCTTCTTCTTGAATCGGGTCTTCTTCTTGTGGTCGGGTCTTCTTCTTGTATCGGGTCTTCTTCTTGAATCGGGTCTTCTTCTTGTGGTCGGGTCTTCTTCTTGTATCGGGTCTTCTTCTTTTGGTCGGATCTTCTTCTTGTATAGAGTCTTCTTCTTGTATCGGGTCTTCTTCTTGTGGTCGGGTCTTCTTCTTGTATCGGGTCTTCTTCTTGTATCAGGTCTTCTTCTTCTGGTCGGATCTTCTTCTTGTGGTCGGGTTTTCTTCTTGTGGTCGGTTCTTTTTCTAGTATCGGGTCTTCTTCTTGTGGTCGGGTCTTCTTCTTGTGGTCCGGTCTTCTTCTTGTGGTCGGGTCTTCTTTTTGTATCGGGTCTTCTTCTTGAATCGGGTCTTCTTCTTGTGGTCGGGTCTTCTTCTTGTATCGGGTCTTCTTCACGTGGTCGGGTCTTCTTCTTGTGGTCGGGTCATCTTCTTGTTTCGGGTCTTCTTCTTGTATCGGGTCTTCTTCTTGTGGTCGGGTCTTCTTCTAGTGGTCGGGTCTTCTTCTTGTATAGGGTCTTCTTCTTGTGGTCGGGTCTTCTTCTTGTGGTGGGGTTTTCTTCTTGTGGACGGGTCTTCTTCTTGTGGTCGCGTCTTCTCTTGTATCGGGTCTCCTTCTTGTGGTTGGGTCTTCTACTTGTATCGGGTTTTCTTCTTGTGGTCGGGTCTTCTTCTTGTGGTCGGGTCTTCTACTAGTGGACGGGTCTTCTTCTTGTATCGGGTCTTCTTCTTGTATCGGGTCTTCTTCTTGGTTTGGGTCTTCTTCTTGTTTTGGGTCTTCTTCTTGTATCGGGTCTTCTTCTTGTGGTCGGTTCTTCTTCTTGTATCTGGTCTTCTTCTTGTATCGGGTATTCTTGTGGTGGGGTCTTCTTCTTGTATCGGGTCTTCTTGTGGTCGGGTCTTCTTCTTGTATCGGGTCTTATTCTTGTGGTCGGGTCTTCTTCTTGTTGTGGGGTCTTCTTCTTGTGGTCGGGTCTTCTGCTTGTGGTCGGGTCTTCTTCTTGTATCGGGTCTTCTTCTTGTGGTCGGGTCTTCTTCTTTATCGGGTCTTCTTCTTGTATTGGGTCTTCTTCTTGTGGTCGGGTCTACTTGTGGTCTGGTCTTCTTCTTGTATCGGGTCTTCTTCTTGTGGTTGGGTCTTGTTCTTGTATCTGGTCTTCTTCTTTTGGTCGGGTCTTCTTCTTGTATCGGGTCTTCTTCTTGTATCGGGACTTCTTGTGTTTGGGTCTTCTTCTTGTATCGGGTCTTCTTCTTGTATCGGGTCTTCTTCTTGTATCGGGACTTCTTGTGTTTGGGTCTTCTTCTTGTATCGGGTCTTCTTCTTGTATCGGGTCTTCTTCTTGTGGTCAGGTCTTCTTCTTGTGGTCGGGTCTTCTTCTTGTGGTCGGTTCTTCTTCTTGTATCGGGTCTTCTTCTTGTGGTCGGGACTTCTTCTTGTGGTCGGGTCTTCTTCTTGTGGTCGGGTCTTCTTCTTGAGGTTGGGTCTTCTTCTTGTATCGGGTCTTCTTCTTGTATCGGGTCTTCTTCTTGTGGTCGGGTCTTCTCCTTGTATCGGGTCTTCTTCTTGTGGTCGGGTCTTCTTCTTGTGGTCGGGTCTTCTTCTTGTATCGGGTCTTCTTCTTGTATCGGTTCTTCTTGTGGTCGGGTCTTCTTCCTGTGGTCGGGACTTCTTCCAGTGGTCAGGTATTCTTCTTGTATCGGGTCTTCTTCTTGTTTTGGGTCTTCTTCTTGTTTCGGGTCTTCTTCTTGTTTCGGGTCTTCCTCTTGTATAGGGTCTTCTTCTTGTGGTCGGGTCTTCTTCTTGTATCGGGTCTTCTTCTTGTATCGGGTCGTCTTCTTGTGGTCGGGTCTTCTTCTTGTATCTGGTCTTCTTCTTGTATCGGGTCTTCTTCTTGTGGTCGGGTCTTCTTCTTGTGGTCGGGTCTTCTTCCTGTATCGGTTCTTCTTCTTGTGGTTGGGTCTTCTTCTTGTATCGGGTCTTCTTCTTGTGGTCGGGTCTTCTTCTTGTGGTCGGGTCTTCTTCTTGTATTGGGTCTTCTTCTTGTGGTCGGGACTTCTTCTTGTGGTCGGATCTTCTTCTTGTGGTCGGGTCTTCTTCTTGTGGTCGGGTCTTTTTCTTGTATCGGGTCTTCTTGTATCGGGTCTTCTTCTTGTGGTCGGGTCTTCTTCTTGTATCGGGTGTTCTTCTTGTATCGGGTCTTCTTCTTGTGGTCGGGTCTTCTTCTTGTGGTCGGGTCTTCTTCTTGTATCGGGTCTTCTTCTTGTATCTCTTCTTCTTGTATCGGGTCTTCTTCTTGTGGTCGGGTCTTCTTCTAGTGGTCAGGTATTCTTCTTGTATCGGGTCTTCTTCTTGTATCGGGTCTTCTTCTTGTATCGGGTCTTCTTCTTGTTACGGGTCTTCTTCTTGTTTCGGGTCTTCCTCTTGTATCGGGTCTTCTTCTTGTGGTCGGGTCTTCTTCTTGTATCGGGTCTTCTTGTATCGGGTCTTCTTCTTGTGGTCGGGTCTTCTTCTTGTGGTCGGGTCTTCTTCTTGTATCGGGTCTTCATGTGGTCGGGTCTTCTTCTTGTGGTCGGGTCTTCTTCTTGTAGTCGGGTCTTCTTCTTGTATCGGGTCTTCTTCTTGTATCGGGTCTTCTTCTTGTGGTCGGGACTTCTTCTTGTGGTCGGATCTTCTTCTTGTGGTCGGGTCTTCTTCTTGTGGTCGGGTCTTTTTCTTGTATCGGGTCTTCTTGTATCGGGTCTTCTTCTTGTGGTCGGGTCTTCTTCTTGTATCGGGTGTTCTTCTTGTATCGGGTCTTCTTCTTGTGGTCGGGTCTTCTTCTTGTGGTCGGGTCTTCTTCTTGTATCGGGTCTTCTTCTTGTATCTCTTCTTCTTGTATCGGGTCTTCTTCTTGTGGTCGGGTCTTCTTCTAGTGGTCAGGTATTCTTCTTGTATCGGGTCTTCTTCTTGTATCGGGTCTTCTTCTTGTATCGGGTCTTCTTCTTGTTACGGGTCTTCTTCTTGTTTCGGGTCTTCCTCTTGTATCGGGTCTTCTTCTTGTGGTCGGGTCTTCTTCTTGTATCGGGTCTTCTTCTTGTATCAGGTCTTCTTCTTGTGGTCGGGTCTTCTTCTTGTGGTCGGGTCTTCTTCTTGTATCGGTTCTTCTTCTTGTGGTCGGGTCTTCTTCTTGTGGTCGGGTCTTCTTCTTGTAGTCGGGTCTTCTTCTTGTATCGGGTCTTCTTCTTGTGGTCGGGTTTTCTTATTGTATCGGGTCTTCTTCTTTTGGTCGGATCTTCTTCTTGTATTGAGTCTTCTTCTTGTATCGGGTCTTCTTCTTGTGGTCAGGTCTTCTTCTTGTATCGGGTCTTCTTCTTGTATCGGGTCTTCTTCTTGTGGTCGGGTCTTCTTCTTGTGGTCGGGTCTTCTTCTTGTACCGGGTCTTCTTCTTGTGGTCGGGTCTTCTTCTTGTGGTCGGGTCTTGTGGTCGCGTCTTCTTCTTGTATCGGGTCTTCTTCTTGTGGTTGGGTCTTCTTCTTGTATCGGGTTTTCTTCGTGTGGTCGGGTCTTCTTCTTGTGTTCGGGTATTCTTCTTGTTGTGGTGTCTTCTTCTTGCGGTCAGGTCTTATGCTTGTGGTCAGGTCTTCTTCTTGTATCGGGTCTTCTTCTTGTGGTCGGGTCTTCTACTTGTGGTCGTGTCTTCTTCTTGTGGTCGGTTCTACTTCTTGTGGTCAGGTCTTCTACTTGGGGTCGGGTCTTCTTCTTGTGGTCGGGTCTTCTTCTTGTATCGGGTCTTCTTCTTGTTTCGGGTCTTCTTCTTGTATCGAGTCTTCCTCTTGTATCGGGTCTTCTTCTTTATCGGGTCTTCTTCTTGTGGTCGGGTCTTCTTCTTGTATCGGGTCTTCTTCTTGTGGTCGGGTCTTCTTCTTGTGGTCGGGTCTTCTTATTTTGTTCGGGTCTTCATCTTCTATCGGGTCTTCTTCTTGTGGTTGGGTTTTCAACTTGTATCGGGTATTCTTCTTGTATCGGGTCTTCTTCTTTTGGTCGGGTCTTCTTCTTGTTGTGGGGTCTTCTTCTTGTGGTCGGGTCTTCTGCTTGTGGTCGGGTCTTCTTCTTGTATCAGATCTTCTTCTTGTGGTCGGGTCTTCTTCTTGTATCGGGTCTTCTTCTTGTGGTCGGGTCTCCTTCTTGTGGTCGGGTCTTCTTCTTGTGGTCGGGTCTTCTTCTTGTATCGGGTCTTCTTGTGGTCGAGTCTTCTTCTTGTATCGGGTCTTCTTCTTTTGGTCGGGTCTTCTTCTTGTATAGGGTCTTCTTCTTGAATCGGGTCTTCTTCTTGTGGTCGGTTCTTCTTCTTGTATCGGGTCTTCTTCTTGTATTGGGTCTTCTTCTTGTGGTCGGGTTTTCTTCTTGTGGTCGGGTCTTCTTCTTGTATCGGGTCTTCTTCTTGTATCGGGTCTTCTTCTTGTGGTCGGGTCTTCTTCTTGTGGTCGGGTCTTCTTGTATCGGGTCTTCTTCATGTGGTTGGGTCTTCTTCTTGTGGTCAGGTCTTCTTCTTGTTTCGGGTCTTCTTCTTGTATCGGGTCTTCTTCTTGTGGTCGGGTCTTCTTGTAGTGGTCGGGTCTTCTTCTTGTATCGGGTCTTTTTCTTGAGGTCGGGTCTTCTTCTTGTGGTGGGGTCTTCTTCTTGTGGTCGGGTCTTCTTCTTGTATCGGGTCTTCTTCTTGTATCGGTTCTTCCTCTTGTGGTCGGGTCTTCTTCTTGTGGTCGGGTCTTCTTCTTGTGGTCGGGTCTTCTTCTTGTATCAGGTCTTCTTCTTGTGGTCGGATCTTCTTTTAGTGGTCGGGTCTTCTTCTTGTTTCGGGTCTTCTTCTTGTATCGGGTCTTCTTCTTTTGGTCGGGTCTTCTTCTAGTGGTCGGGTCTTCTTCTTGTATCGGGTCTTCTTCTTGTATCGGTTCTTCTTCTTGTGGTCATGTCTTCTTGTATCGGGTCTTCTTCATGTGGTCGGGTCTTCTTCTTGTGGTGGGGTCTCCTTCTTGTGGTCGGGTCTTCTTCTTGTGGTCGGGTCTTCTTCTTGTATCGGGTCTTCTTCTTGTGGTCGCGTCTTCTTCTTGTATCGGGTCTTCTTCTTTTGGTCGGGTCTTCTCCTTGTATAGGGTCTTCTTCTTGTATCGGGTCTTCTTCTTGTGGTCGGGTCTTCTTCTTGTGGTCGGGTCTTATTCTTGTATCGGGTCTTCTTCTTGTATCGGGTCTTCTTCTTGTGGTCGGGTCTTCATCTTGTGGTCGGGTTTTCTTCTTGTGGTCGGTTCTTCTTCTTGTATCGGGTCTTCTTCTTGCGGTTGGGTCTTCTTCTTGTGGTGCGGTCTTCTTCTTATGGTTGGGTCTTCTTCTTGCATCGGGTCTTCTTCTTGTATCGGGTCTTCTTCTTGTGGTCGGGTCTTCTTTTTGTATCGGGTCTTCTTCATGTGGTCGGGTCTTCTTCTTGTGGTCGGGTCTTCTTCTTGTTTCGGGTCTTCTTCTTGTATCGGGTCTTCTTCTTGTGGTCGGGTCTTCTTCTAGTGGTCGGGTCTTCTTCTAGTGGTCAGGTCTTCTTCTAGTATCGGGTCTTCTTCTTGTGGTTGAGTCTTCTTCTTGTGGTGGGGTCTTCTTCTTGTGGTCGGGTCTTCTTCTTGTGGTCGCGTCTTTTTCTTGTATCGGGTCTTCTTCTTGTGGTTGGGTCTTCTTGTATCGGGTTTTCTTCCTGTGGTCGGGTCTACTTCTTGTGGTCGGCTCTTCTATTAGTGGACGGGTCTTCTTCTTGTATCGGGTCTTCTTCTTGTATCGGTTCTTCTTGTTTCGGGTCTTCTTCTTGTTTCGGGTCTTCTTCTTGTATCGGGTCGTCTTCTTGTGGTCGGGTCTTCTTCTTGTATCTGGTCTTCTTCTTGTATCGGGTCTTCTTCTTGTGGTAGGGTCTTCTTCTTGTGGTCGGGTCTTCTTCCTGTATCGGGTCTTCTTCTTGTGGTTGGGTCTTCTTCTTGTATCGGGTCTTCTTCTTGTGGTCGGGTCTTCTTCTTGTGGTCGGGTCTTCTTCTTGTATTGGGTCTTCTTCTTGTATCGGGTCTTCTTCTTGTGGTCGGGTCTTCTTCTTTTGGTCGGGTCTTCTTCTTGTATCGGGTCTTCTTCTTGTATCGGGTCTACTTCTTGTGGTCGGGTCTTCTTGTATCGGGTCTTCTTGTGGTCAGGTCTTCTTCTTGTGGCCGGGTCTTCTTCTTGTGGTCGGTTCTTCTTCTTGTATCGGTTCTTCTTCTTGTGGTCGGGACTTCTTCTTGTGGTCGGATCTTCTTCTTGTGGTCGGGTCTTCTTGTGGTCGGGTCTTTTTCTTGTATGGGGTCTTCTTCTTGTATCGGGTCTTCTTCTTGTGGTCGGGTCTTCTTCTTGTATCGGGTGTTCTTCTTGTATCGGGTCTTCTTCTTGTGGTCGGGTCTTCTTCTTGTGGTCGGGTCTTCTCCTTGTATCGGGTCTTCTTCTTGTATCTCTTCTTCTTGTGGTCGGGTCTTCTTCCTGTGGTCGGGACTTCTTCTAGTGGTCAGGTATTCTTCTTGTATCGGGTCTTCTTCTTGTATCGGGTCTTCTTCTTGTTACGGGTCTTCTTCTTGTTTCGGGTCTTCCTCTTGTATCGGGTCTTCTTCTTGTGGTCGGGTCTTCTTCTTGTATCGGGTCTTCTTCTTGTGGTCGGGTCTTCTTCTTGTGTTCGGGTCTTCTTGTATCGGGTCTTCTTCTTGTGGTCGGGTCTTCTTTTAGTGGTCGGGTCTTCTTCTTGTATCGGGTCTTCTTCTTTTGGTCGGGTCTTCTTCTAGTGGTCGGGTCTTCTTCTTGTATCGGGTATTCTTCTTGTGGTCGGGTCTTCTTCTTGTGGTCGGGTCTTCTTCTTGTAGTCGGGTCTTCTTCTTGTATCGGGTTTTCTTCTTTTGGTCGGGTCTTCTTCTTGTATCGGGTTTTCTTCGTGTGGTCGGGTCTTCTTCTTGTGTTCGGGTATTCTTCTTGTTGTGGTGTCTTCTTCTTGCGGTCAGGTCTTCTGCTTGTGGTCGGGTCTTCTTCTTGTATCGGGTCTTCTTCTTGTGGTCGGGTCTTCTACTTGTGGTCGTGTCTTCTTCTTGTGGTCGGTTCTACTTCTTGTGGTCAGGTCTTCTACTTGGGGTCGGGTCTTCTTCTTGTGGTCGGGTCTTCTTCTTGTATCGGGTCTTCTTCTTGTTTCTGGTCTTCTTCTTGTATCGAGTCTTCCTCTTGTATCGGGTCTTCTTCTTTATCGGGTCTTCTTCTTGTGGTCGGGTCTTCTTGTGGTCGGGTCTTCTACTAGTGGTCGGGTCTTCTTCTTGTATCGGGTCTTCTTCTTGTTTCGGGTCTTCTTCTTGTATCGGGTCTTCTTCTTGTGGTCGGGTCTTCTTCTTGTATCGGGTCTTCTTCTTGTGGTCAGGTCTTCTTCTTGTGGTCGGGTCTTCTTATTTTGGTCGGGTCTTCATCTTCTATCGGGTCTTCTTCTTGTGGTTGGGTTTTCTACTTGTATCGGGTATTCTTCTTGTATCGGGTCTTCTTCTTTTGGTCGGGTCTTCTTCTTGTTGTGGGGTCTTCTTCTTGTGGTCGGGTCTTCTGCTTGTGGTCGGGTCTTCTTCTTGTATCGGATCTTCTTCTTGTGGTCGGGTCTTCTTCTTGTATCGGGTCTTCTTCTTGTGGTCGGGTCTCCTTCTTGTGGTCGGGTCTTCTTCTTGTGGTCGGGTCTTCTTCTTGTATCGGGTCTTCTTGTGGTCGAGTCTTCTTCTTGTGTCGGGTCTTCTTCTTTTGGTCGGGTCTTCTTCTTGTATAGGGTCTTCTTCTTGTATCGGGTCTTCTTCTTGTGGTCGGTTCTTCTTCTTGTATCGGGTCTTCTTCTTGTATTGGGTCTTCTTCTTGTGGTCGGGTCGTCTTCTTGTATCGGGTCTTCTTCTTGTGGTCGGTTCTTCTTCTTGTGGTCGGGTTTTCTTCTTGTGGTCGGGTCTTCTTCTTGTATCGGGTCTTCTTCTTGTATCGGGTCTTCTTCTTGTGGTCGGGTCTTCTTCTTGTGGTCGGGTCTTCTTCTTGTATCGGGTCTTCTTCATGTGGTTGGGTCTTCTTCTTGCGGTCAGGTCTTCTTCTTGTTTCGGGTCTTCTTCTTGTATCGGGTCTTCTTCTTGTGGTCGGGTCTTCTTCTAGTGGTCGGGTCTTCTTCTTGTATCGGGTCTTTTTCTTGAGGTCGGGTCTTCTTCTTGTGGTGGGGTCTTCTTCTTGTGGTCGGGTCTTCTTCTTGTATCGGGTCTTCTTCTTGTATCGGTTCTTCATCTTGTGGTCGGGTCTTCTTCTTGTGGTCGGGTCTTCTTCTTGTGGTCGGGTCTTCTTCTTGTATCAGGTCTTCTTCTTGTGGTCGGGTCTTCTTTTAGTGGTCGGGTCTTCTTCTTGTTTCGGGTCTTCTTCTTCTATCGGGTCTTCTTCTTTTGGTCGGGTCTTCTTCTAGTGGTCGGGTCTTCTTCTTGTATCGGGTCTTCTTCTTGTATCGTTTCTTCTTCTTGTGGTCATGTCTTCTTCTTGTATCGGGTCTTCTTCATGTGGTCGGGTCTTCTTCTTGTGGTGGGGTCTCCTTCTTGTGGTCGGGTCTTCTTCTTGTGGTCGGGTCTTCTTCTTGTATGTGGTCTTCTTCTTGTGGTCGCGTCTTCTTCTTGTATCGGGTCTTCTTCTTTTGGTCGGGTCTTCTTCTTGTATAGGGTCTTCTTCTTGTATCGGGTCTTCTTCTTGTGGTCGGGTCTTATTCTTGTATCGGGTCTTCTTCTTGTATCGGGTCTTCTTCTTGTGGTCAGGTCTTCTTCTTGTGGTCGGGTTTTCTTCTTGTGGTCGGTTCTTCTTCTTGTATCGGGTCTTCTTCTTGCGGTCGGGTCTTCTTCTTGTGGTCCGGCCTTCTTCTTATGGTTGGGTCTTCTTCTTGTATCGGGTCTTCTTCTTGTATCGGGTCTTCTTCTTGTGGTCGGGTCTTCTTTTTGTATCGGGTCTTCTTCATGTGGTCGGGTCTTCTTCTTGTGGTCGGGTCTTCTTCTTGTTTCGGGTCTTCTTCTTGTATCGGGTCTTCTTCTTGTGGTCGGGTCTTCTTCTAGTGGTCGGGTCTTCTTCTAGTGGTCGGGTCTTCTTCTAGTATCGGGTCTTCTTCTTGTGGTTGAGTCTTCTTCTTGTGGTGGGGTCTTCTTCTTGTGGTCGGGTCTTCTTCTTGTGGTCGCGTCTTTTTCTTGTATCGGGTCTTCTTCTTGTGGTTGGGTCTTCTTGTATCGGGTTTTCTTCTTGTGGTCGGGTCTACTTCTTGTGGTCGGGTCTTCTATTAGTGGACGGGTCTTCTTCTTGTATCGGGTCTTCTTCTTGTATCGGTTCTTCTTGTTTCGGGTCTTCTTCTTGTTTCGGGTCTTCTTCTTGTATCGGGTCGTCTTCTTGTGGTCGGGTCTTCTTCTTGTATCTGGTCTTCTTCTTGTATCGGGTCTTCTTCTTGTGGTCGGGTCTTCTTCTTGTGGTCGGGTCTTCTTCCTGTATCGGGTCTTCTTCTTGTGGTTGGGTCTTCTTCTTGTATCGGGTCTTCTTCTTGTGGTCGGGTCTTCTTCTTGTGGTCGGGTCTTCTTCTTGTATCGGGTCTTCTTCTTGTATCGGGTCTTCTTCTTGTGGTCGGGTCTTCTTCTTTTGGTCGGGTCTTCTTCTTGTATCGGGTCTTCTTCTTGTATCGGGTCTACTTCTTGTGGTCGGGTCTTCTTGTATCGGGTCTTCTTGTGGTCAGGTCTTCTTCTTGTGGCCGGGTCTTCTTCTTGTGGTCGGTTCTTCTTCTTGTATCGGGTCTTCTTCTTGTGGTCGAAACTTCTTCTTGTGGTCGGATCTTCTTCTTGTGGTCGGGTCTTCTTCTTGTGGTCGGGTCTTTTTCTTGTATCGGGTCTTCTTCTTGTATCGGGTCTTCTTCTTGTGGTCGGGTCTTCTTCTTGTGGTCGGGTCTTCTTCTTGTATCGGGTCTTCTTCATGTGGTTGGGTCTTCTTCTTGTGGTCAGGTCTTCTTCTTGTTTCGGGTCTTCTTCTTGTATCGGGTCTTCTTCTTGTGGTCGGGTCTTCTTCTTGCATCGGGTCTTCTTCTCTTGGTCGGGTCTTCTTCTTATATAGGGTCTTCTTCTTGTGGTCGGGTCTTCTTCTTGTGGTCGGGTCTTCTTCTTGTATCGGGTCTTCTTCTTGTATCGGGTCTTCTTCTTGTGGTCGGGTCTTCTTCTTGTGGTCGAGATTTCTTCTTGTGGTCGGTTCTTCTTCTAGTATCGGGTCTTCTTCTTGTGGTCGGGTGTTCTTGTGGCTGGGTCTTCTTCTTGTATCGGGTATTCTTCTTGTAACGGGTCTTCTTCTTGTGGTCGGGTCTTCTTCTTGTAACGGGTCTTCTTCTTGTGGTCGGGTCTTCTTCTTGTTGTGGGGTCTTCTTCTTGTGGTCGGGTCTTCTGCTTGTGGTCGGGTCTTCTTCTTGTATCGGATCTTCTTCTTGTGGTCGGGTCTTCTTCTTGTATCGGGTCTTCTTCTTGTGGTTGGGTCTTCTTCTTGTGGTCGGATCTCCTTCTTGTGGTCGGGTCTTCTTCTTGTGGTCGGGTCTTCTTCTTGTATCGGGTCTTCTTCTTGTGGTCGGGTCTTCTTCTTGCATCGGGTCTTCTTCTCTTGGTCGGGTCTTCTTCTTATATAGGGTCTTCTTCTTGTGGTCGGGTCTTCTTCTTGTGGTCGGGTCTTCTTCTTGTATCGGGTCTTCTTCTTGTATCGGGTCTTCTTCTTGTGGTCGGGTCTTCTTCTTTTGGTCGGGTCTTCTTCTTGTATTGGGTCTTCTTCTTGTATCGGGTGTACTTCTTGTGGTCGCGTCTTCTTGTATCGGGTCTTCTTGTGGTCAGGTCTTCTTCTTGTGGCCGGGTCTTCTTCTTGTGGTCGGGACTTCTTCTTGTGGTCGGATCTTCTTCTTGTGGTCGGGTCTTCTTCTTGTGGTCGGGTCTTTTTCTTGTATCGGGTCTTCTTCTTGTATCGGGTCTTCTTCTTGTGGTCGGGTCTTCTTCTTGTGGTCGGGTCTTCTACTAGTGGACGGGTCTTCTTCTTTTAAAGGGTTTTCTTCTTGTTTTGGGTCTTCTTCTTGTTTCGGGTCTTCTTCTTGTATCGGGTCTTCTTCTTGTATTGGGTCTTCTTCTTGTATCGGGTCTTCTTCTTGTTTCGGGTCTTCTTCTTGTATCGGGTCTTCTTCTTGTGGTCGGGTCTTCTTCTTGCATCGGGTCTTCTTCTTGTGGTCGGGTCTTCTTCTTGTGGTCGGGTCTTCTTGTTTCGGGTCTTCTTCTTGTGGTCGGGTCTTCTTCTTGTATTGGGTCTTCTTGTATCGGGTCTTCTTCTTGTGGTCGGGTCTTCTTCTTGTGGTCGGGTCTTCTTCTTGTGGTCGGGTCTTCTTGTATCGGGTCTTCTTCTTGTATCGGGTCTTCTTGTGGTCGGGTCTTCTTCTTGTGGTGGGGTCTTCTTCTTTCGGTCGGGTCTTCTTCTTGTGGTCGGGTCTTCTTCTTCTATCAGGTCTTCTTCTTGTGGCTGGGTCTTCTTCTTGTATCGGGTATTCTTCTTGTAACGGGTCTTCTTCTTGTGGTCGGGTCTTCTTCTTGTAACGGGTCTTCTTCTTGTGGTCGGGTCTTCTTCTTGTTGTGGGGTCTTCTTCTTGTGGTCGGGTCTTCTGCTTGTGGTCGGGTCTTCTTCTTGTATCGGATCTTCTTCTTGTGGTTGGGTCTTCTTCTTGTATCGGGTCTTCTTCTTGTGGTTGGGTCTTCTTCTTGTGGTCGGATCTCCTTCTTGTGGTCGGGTCTTCTTCTTGTGGTCGGGTCTTCTTCTTGTATCGGGTCTTCTTCTTGTGGTCGGGTCTTCTTCTTGCATCGGGTCTTCTTCTCTTGGTCGGGTCTTCTTCTTATATAGGGTCTTCTTCTTGTGGTCGGGTCTTCTTCTTGTGGTCGGGTCTTCTTCTTGTATCGGGTCTTCTTCTTGTATCGGGTCTTCTTCTTGTGGTCGGGTCTTCTTCTTGTGGTCGAGATTTCTTCTTGTGGTCGGTTCTTCTTCTAGTATCGTGTCTTCTTCTTGTGGTCGGGTCTTCTTGTGGTCGGGTCTTCTTCTTGTATCGGGTCTTCTTCTTGTATCGGGTCTTCTTCTTGTGGTCGGGTCTTCTTCTTGTGGTCGGGTCTTCTTCTTGTATCGGGTCTTCATCTTGTGGTCGGGTCTTCTTCTTGTGGTGGGGTCTTCTTCTTGTTGTCGGGTCTTGTGGTCGCGTCTTCTTCTTGTATCGGGTCTTCTTCTTGTGGTTGGGTCTTCTTCTTGTATCGGGTTTTCTTCGTGTGGTCGGGTCTTCTTCTTGTGTTCGGGTATTCTTCTTGTTGTGGTGTCTTCTTCTTGCGGTCAGGTCTTCTGCTTGTGGTCGGGTCTTCTTCTTGTATCGGGTCTTCTTCTTGTGGTCGGGTCTTCTACTTGTGGTCGTGTCTTCTTCTTGTGGTCGGTTCTACTTCTTGTGGTCAGGTCTTCTACTTGGGGTCGGGCCTTCTTCTTGTGGTCGGGTCTTCTTCTTGTATCGGGTCTTCTTCTTGTTTCGGGTCTTCTTCTTGTATCGAGTCTTCCTCTTGTATAGGGTCTTCTTCTTTATCGGGTCTTCTTCTTGTGGTCGGGTCTTCTTCTTGTGGTCGGGTCTTCTTCTTGTATCGGGTCTTCTTCTTGTTTCGGGTCTTCTTCTTGTATGGGGTCTTCTTCTTGTGGTCGGGTCTTCTTCTTGTATCGGGTCTTCTTCTTGTGGTCGGGTCTTCTTCTTGTGGTCGGGTCTTCTTATTGTGGTCGGGTCTTCATCTTCTATCGGGTCTTCTTCTTGTGGTTGGGTTTTCTACTTGTATCGGGTATTCTTCTTGTATCGGGTCTTCTTCTTTTGGTCGGGTCTTCTTCTTCTTGTGGGGTCTTCTTCTTGTGGTCGGGTCTTCTGCTTGTGGTCGGGTCTTCTTCTTGTATCGGATCTTCTTCTTGTGGTCGGGTCTTCTTCTTGTATCGGGTCTTCTTCTTGTGGTCGGGTCTCCTTCTTGTGGTCGGGTCTTCGTCTTGTGGTCGGGTCTTCTTCTTGTATCGGGTCTTCTTGTGGTCGAGTCTTCTTCTTGTATCGGGTCTTCTTCTTTTGGTCGGGTCTTCTTCTTGTATAGGGTCTTCTTCTTGTATCGGGTCTTCTTCTTGCGGTCGGTTCTTCTTCTTGTATCGGGTCTTCTTCTTGTATTGGGTCTTCTTCTTGTGGTCGGGTCTTCTTCTTGTATCGGGTCTTCTTCTTGTGGTCGGTTCTTCTTCTTGTGGTCGGGTTTTCTTCTTGTGGTCGGGTCTTCTTCTTGTATCGGGTCTTCTTCTTGTAACGGGTCTTCTTCTTGTGGTCGGGTCTTCTTCTTGTTGTGGGGTCTTCTTCTTGTGGTCGGGTCTTCTGCTTGTGGTCGGGTCTTCTTCTTGTATCGGATCTTCTTCTTGTGGTTGGGTCTTCTTCTTGTATCGGGTCTTCTTCTTGTGGTTGGGTCTTCTTCTTGTGGTCGGATCTCCTTCTTGTGGTCGGGTCTTCTTCTTGTGGTCGGGTCTTCTTCTTGTATCGGGTCTTCTTCTTGTGGTCGGGTCTTCTTCTTGCATCGGGTCTTCTTCTCTTGGTCGGGTCTTCTTCTTATATAGGGTCTTCTTCTTGTGGTCGGGTCTTCTTCTTGTGGTCGGGTCTTCTTCTTGTATCGGGTCTTCTTCTTGTATCGGGTCTTCTTCTTGTGGTCGGGTCTTCTTCTTGTGGTCGAGATTTCTTCTTGTGGTCGGTTCTTCTTCTAGTATCGTGTCTTCTTCTTGTGGTCGGGTCTTCTTGTGGTCGGGTCTTCTTCTTGTATCGGGTCTTCTTCTTGTATCGGGTCTTCTTCTTGCGGTCGGGTCTTCTTCTTGTGGTCGGGTCTTCTTCTTGTATCGGGTCTTCATCTTGTGGTCGGGTCTTCTTCTTGTGGTGGGGTCTTCTTCTTGTTGTCGGGTCTTGTGGTCGCGTCTTCTTCTTGTATCGGGTCTTGTTCTTGTGGTTGGGTCTTCTTCTTGTATCGGGTTTTCTTCGTGTGGTCGGGTCTTCTTCTTGTGTTCGGGTATTCTTCTTGTTGTGGTGTCTTCTTCTTGCGGTCAGGTCTTCTGCTTGTGGTCGGGTCTTCTTCTTGTATCGGGTCTTCTTCTTGTGGTCGGGTCTTCTACTTGTGGTCGTGTCTTCTTCTTGTGGTCGGTTCTACTTCTTGTTGTCAGGTCTTCTACTTGGGGTCGGGCCTTCTTCTTGTGGTCGGGTCTTCTTCTTGTATCGGGTCTTCTTCTTGTTTCGGGTCTTCTTCTTGTATCGAGTCTTCCTCTTGTATAGGGTCTTCTTCTTTATCGGGTCTTCTTCTTGTGGTCGGGTCTTCTTCTTGTGGTCGGGTCTTCTTCTTGTATCGGGTCTTCTTCTTGTTTCGGGTCTTCTTCTTGTATGGGGTCTTCTTCTTGTGGTCGGGTCTTCTTCTTGTATCGGGTCTTCTTCTTGTGGTCGGGTCTTCTTCTTGTGGTCGGGTCTTCTTATTGTGGTCGGGTCTTCATCTTCTATCGGGTCTTCTTCTTGTGGTTGGGTTTTCTACTTGTATCGGGTATTCTTCTTGTATCGGGTCTTCTTCTTTTGGTCGGGTCTTCTTCTTCTTGTGGGGTCTTCTTCTTGTGGTCGGGTCTTCTGCTTGTGGTCGGGTCTTCTTCTTGTATCGGATCTTCTTCTTGTGGTCGGGTCTTCTTCTTGTATCGGGTCTTCTTCTTGTGGTCGGGTCTCCTTCTTGTGGTCGGGTCTTCGTCTTGTGGTCGGGTCTTCTTCTTGTATCGGGTCTTCTTGTGGTCGAGTCTTCTTCTTGTATCGGGTCTTCTTCTTTTGGTCGGGTCTTCTTCTTGTATAGGGTCTTCTTCTTGTATCGGGTCTTCTTCTTGCGGTCGGTTCTTCTTCTTGTATCGGGTCTTCTTCTTGTATTGGGTCTTCTTCTTGTGGTCGGGTCTTCTTCTTGTATCGGGTCTTCTTCTTGTGGTCGGTTCTTCTTCTTGTGGTCGGGTTTTCTTCTTGTGGTCGGGTCTTCTTCTTGTATCGGGTCTTCTTCTTGTATCGGGTCTTCTTCTTGTGGTCGGGTCTTCTTCTTGTGGTCGGGTCTTCTTCTTGTATCGGGTCTTCTTCATGTGGTTGGGTCTTCTTCTTGTGGTCAGGTCTTCTTCTTGTTTCGGGTCTTCTTCTTGTATCGGGTCTTCTACTTGTGGTCCGGTCTTCTTCTAGTGGTCGGGTCTTCTTCTTGTATTGGGTCTTTTTCTTGAGGTCGGGTCTTCTTCTTGTGGTGGGGTCTTCTTCTTGTGGTCGGGTCTTCTTCTTGTATCGGGTCTTCTTCTTGTATCGGTTCTTCCTCTTGTGGTCGGGTCTTCTTCTTGTGGTCGGGTCTTCTTCTTGTGGTCGGGTCTTCTTCTTGTATCAGGTCTTCTTCTTGTGGTCGGGTCTTCTTCTTGTGGTCGGGTCTTCTTCTTGTGGTCGGGTCTTCTTGTATCGGGTCTTCTTCTTGTATCGGGTCTTCTTGTGGTCGGGTCTACTTCTTGTGGTGGGGTCTTCTTCTTTCGGTCGGGTCTTCTTCTTGTGGTCGGGTCTTCTTCTTCTATCGGGTCTTCTTCTTGTGGTTGGGTCTTCTTCTTGTATCGGGTATTCTTCTTGTAACGGGTCTTCTTCTTGTGGTCGGGTCTTCTTCTTGTAACGGGTCTTCTTCTTGTGGTCGGGTCTTCTTCTTGTTGTGGGGTCTTCTTCTTGTGGTCGGGTCTTCTGCTTGTGGTCGAGTCTTCTTCTTGTATCGGATCTTCTTCTTGTGGTCGGGTCTTCTTCTTGTATCGGGTCTTCTTCTTGTGGTTGGGTCTTCTTCTTGTGGTCGGATCTCCTTCTTGTGGTCGGGTCTTCTTCTTGTGGTCGCGTCTTCTTCTTGTATCGGGTCTTCTTCTTGTGGTCGGGTCTTCTTCTTGCATCGGGTCTTCTTCTCTTGGTCGGGTCTTCTTCTTATATAGGGTCTTCTTCTTGTGGTCGGGTCTTCTTCTTGTGGTCGGGTCTTCTTCTTGTATCGGGTCTTCTTCTTGTATAGGGTCTTCTTCTTGTGGTCGGGTCTTCTTCTTGTGGTCGAGATTTCTTCTTGTCGTCGGTTCTTCTTCTAGTATCGGGTCTTCTTCTTGTGGTCGGGTCTTCTTGTGGTCGGGTCTTCTTCTTGTATCGGGTCTTCTTCTTGTATCGGGTCTTCTTCTTGTGGTCGGGTCTTCTTCTTGTGGTCGGGTCTTCTTCTTGTATCGGGTCTTTTTCTTGTGGTCGGGTCTTCTTCTTGTGGTGGGGTCTTCTTCTTGTGGTCGGGTCTTGTGGTCGCGTCTTCTTCTTGTATCGGGTCTTCTTCTTGTGGTTGGGTCTTCTTCTTGTATCGGGTTTTCTTCGTGTGGTCGGGTCTTCTTCTTGTGTTCGGGTATTCTTCTTGTTGTGGTGTCTTCTTCTTGCGGTCAGGTCTTCTGCTTGTGGTCGGGTCTTCTTCTTGTATCGGGTCTTCTTCTTGTGGTTGGGTCTTCTACTTGTGGTCGTGTCTTCTTCTTGTGGTCGGTTCTACTTCTTGTGGTCAGGTCTTCTACTTGGGGTCGGGTCTTCTTCTTGTGGTTGGGTCTTCTTCTTGTATCGGGTCTTCTTCTTGTTTCGGGTCTTCTTCTTGTATCGAGTCTTCCTCTTTTATCGGGTCTTCTTCTTTATCGGGTCTTCTTCTTGTGGTCGGGTCTTCTTCTTGTGGTCGGGTCTTCTTCTTGTGGTCGGGTCTTCTTCTTCTATCGGGTCTTCTTCTTGTGGCTGGGTCATCTTCTTGTATCGGGTATTCTTCTTGTAACGGGTCTTCTTCTTGTGGTCGGGTCTTCTTCTTGTAACGGGTCTTCTTCTTGTTGTGGGGTCTTCTTCTTGTTGTGGGGTCTTCTTCTTGTGGTCGGGTCTTCTGCTTGTGGTCGAGTCTTCTTCTTGTATCGGATCTTCTTCTTGTGGTCGGGTCTTCTTCTTGTATCGGGTCTTCTTCTTGTGGTTGGGTCTTCTTCTTGTGGTCGGATCTCCTTCCTGTGGTCGGGTCTTCTTCTTGTGGTCGGGTCTTCTTCTTGTATCGGGTCTTCTTCTTGTGGTCGGGTCTTCTTCTTGCATCGGGTCTTCTTCTCTTGGTCGGGTCTTCTTCTTATATAGGGTCTTCTTCTTGTGGTCGGGTCTTCTTCTTGTGGTCGGGTCTTCTTCTTGTATCGGGTCTTCTTCTTGTATCGGGTCTTCTTCTTGTGGTCGGGTCTTCTTCTTGTGGTCGAGATTTCTTCTTGTCATCGGTTCTTCTTCTAGTATCGGGTCTTCTTCTTGTGGTCGGGTCTTCTTGTGGTCGGGTCTTCTTCTTGTATCGGGTCTTCTTCTTGTATCGGGTCTTCTTCTTGTGGTCGGGTCTTCTTCTTGTGGTCGGGTCTTCTTCTTGTATCGGGTCTTCTTCTTGTGGTCGGGTCTTCTTCTTGTGGTGGGGTCTTCTTCTTGTGGTCGGGTCTTGTGGTCGCGTCTTCTTCTTGTATCGGGTCTTCTTCTTGTGGTTGGGTCTTCTTCTTGTATCGGGTTTTCTTCGTGTGGTCGGGTCTTCTTCTTGTGTTCGGGTATTCTTCTTGTTGTGGTGTCTTCTTCTTGCGGTCAGGTCTTCTGCTTGTGGTCGGGTCTTCTTCTTGTATCGGGTCTTCTTCTTGTGGTCGGGTCTTCTACTTGTGGTCGTGTCTTCTTCTTGTGGTCGGTTCTACTTCTTGTGGTCAGGTCTTCTACTTGGGGTCGGGTCTTCTTCTTGTGGTCGGGTCTTCTTCTTGTACCGGGTCTTCTTCTTGTTTCGGGTCTTCTTCTTGTATCGAGTCTTCCTCTTGTATCGGGTCTTCTTCTTTATCGGGTCTTCTTCTTGTGGTCGGGTCTTCTTGTGGTCGGGTCTTCTTCTTGTGGTCGGGTCTTCTACTAGTGGTCGGGTCTTCTTCTTGTATCGGGTCTTCTTCTTGTTTCGGGTCTTCTTCTTGTGGTCGGGTATTCTTCTTGTATCGGGTCTTCTTCTTGTGGTCGGGTCTTCTTCTTGTGGTCGGGTCTTCTTATTGTGGTCGGGTCTTCATCTTCTATCGGGTCTTCTTCTTGTGGTTGGGTTTTCTACTTGTATCGGGTATTCTTCTTGTATCGGGTCTTCTTCTTTTGGTTGGGTCTTCTTGTTGTGGGGTCTTCTTGTGGTCGAGTCTTCTGCTTGTGGTCGGGTCTTCTTCTTGTATCGGATCTTCTTCTTGTGGTCGGGTCTTCTTCTTGTATCGGGTCTTCTTCTTGTGGTCGGGTCTCCTTCTTGTGGTCGGGTCTTCTTCTTGTGGTCGGGTCTTCTTCTTGTATCGGGTCTTCTTGAGGTCGAGTCTTCTTCTTGTATCGGGTCTTCTTCTTTTGGTCGGGTCTTCTTCTTGTATAGGGTCTTCTTCTTGTATCGGGTCTTCTTCTTGTGGTCGGTTCTTCTTCTTGTATCGGGTCTTCTTCTTGTATTGGGTCTTCTTCTTGTGGTCGGGTCTTCTTCTTGTATCGGGTCTTCTTCTTGTGGTCGGTTCTTCTTCTTGTGGTCGGGTTTTCTTCTTGTGGTCGGGTCTTCTTCTTGTATCGGGTCTTCTTCTTGTATCGGGTCTTCTTCTTGTGGTCGGGTCTTCTTCTTGTGGTCGGGTCTTCTTCTTGTATCGGGTCTTCTTCATGTGGTTGGGTCTTCTTCTTGGGGTGAGGTCTTCTTCTTGTTTCGGGTCTTCTTCTTGTATCGGGTCTTCTTCTTGTGGTCGGGTCTTCTTCTAGTGGTCGGGTCTTCTTCTTGTATCGGGTCTTTTTCTTGAGGTCGGGTCTTCTTCTTGTGGTGGGGTCTTCTTCTTGTGGTCGGGTCTTCTTCTTGTATCGGGTCTTCTTCTTGTATCGGTTCTTCCTCTTGTGGTCGGGTCTTCTTCTTGTGGTCGGGTCTTCTACTTGTGGTCGGGTCTTCTTCTTGTATCAGGTCTTCTTCTTGTGGTCGGGTCTTCTTTTAGTGGTCGGGTCTTCTTCTTGTTTCGGGTCTTCTTCTTGTATCGGGTCTTCTTCTTTTGGTCGGGTATTCTTCTAGTGGTCGGGTCTTCTTCTTGTATCGGGTCTTCTTCTTGTATCGGTTCTTCTTGTGGTCATGTCTTCTTCTTGTATCGGGTCTTCTTCATGTGGTCGGGTCTTCTTCTTGTGGTGGGGTCTCCTTCTTGTGGTCGGGTCTTCTTCTTGTGGTCGGGTCTTCTTCTTGTATCGGGTCTTCTTCTTGTGGTTGCGTCTTCTTCTTGTATCGGGTCTTCTTCTTTTGGTCGGGTCTTCTTCTTGTATAGGGTCTTCTTCTTGTATCGGGTCTTCTTCTTGTGGTCGGGTCTTATTCTTGTATCGGGTCTTCTTCTTGTATCGGGTCTTCTTCTTGTGGTCGGGTCTTCTTCTTGTGGTCGGGTTTTCTTCTTGTGGTCGGATCTTCTTCTTGTATCGGGTCTTCTTCTTGCGGTCGGGTCTTCTTCTTGTGGTCCGGTCTTCTTCTTATGGTTGGGTCTTCTTCTTGTATCGGTTCTTCTTCTTGTATCGGGTCTTCTTCTTGTGGTCGGGTCTTCTTTTTGTATCGGGTCTTCTTCATGTGGTCGGGTCTTCTTCTTGTGGTCGGGTCTTCTTCTTGTTTCGGGTCTTCTTCTTCTATCGGGTCTTCTTCTTGTGGTCGGGTCTTCTTCTAGTGGTCGGGTCTTCTTCTAGTATCGGGTCTTCTTCTTGTGGTTGAGTCTTCTTCTTGTGGTGGGGTCTTCTTCTTGTGGTCGGGTCTTCTTCTTGTGGTCGCGTCTTCTTCTTGTATCGGGTCTTCTTCTTGTGGTTGGGTCTTCTTGTATCGGGTTTTCTTCTTGTGGTCGGGTCTACTTCTTGTGGTCGGGTCTTCTATTAGTGGACGGGTCTTCTTCTTGTATCGGGTCTTCTTGTATCGGTTCTTCTTGTTTCGGGTCTTCTTCTTGTTTCGGGTCTTCTTCTTGTATCGGGTCGTCTTCTTGTGGTCGGGTCTTCTTCTTGTATCTGGTCTTCTTCTTGTATCGGGTCTTCTTCTTGTGGTCGGGTCTTCTTCTTGTGGTCGGGTCTTCTTCCTGTATCGGGTCTTCTTCTTGTGGTTGGGTCTTCTTCTTGTATCGGGTCTTCTTCTTGTGGTCGGGTCTTCTTCTTGTGGTCGGGTCTTCTTCTTGTATCGGGTCTTCTTCTTGTATCGGGTCTTCTTCTTGTGGTCGGGTCTTCTTCTTTTGGTCGGGTCTTCTTCTTGTATCGGGTCTTCTTCTTGTATCCGGTCTACTTCTTGTGGTCGGGTCTTCTTGTATCGGGTCTTCTTGTGGTCAGGTCTTCTTCTTGTGGCCGGGTCTTCTTCTTGTGGCCGGGTCTTCTTCTTGTGGTCGGTTCTTCTTCTTGTATCGGGTCTTCTTCTTGTGGTCGGGACTTCTTCTTGTGGTCGGATCTTCTTCTTGTGGTCGGGTCTTCTTCTTGTGGTCGGGTCTTTTTCTTGTATCGGGTCTTCTTCTTGTATCGGGTCTTCTTCTTGTGGTCGGGTCTTCTTCTTGTATCGGGTGTTCTTCTTGTATCGGGTCGTCTTCTTGTGGTCGGGTCTTCTTCTTGTGGTCGGGTCTTCTTCTTGTATCGGGTCTTCTTCTTGTATCTCTTCTTCTTGTGGTCGGGTCTTCTTCCTGTGGTCGGGACTTCTTCTAGTGGTCAGGTATTCTTCTTGTATCGGGTCTTCTTCTTGTATCGGGTCTTCTTCTTGTTATGGGTCTTCTTCTTGTTTCGGGTCTTCCTCTTGTATCGGGTCTTCTTCTTGTGATCGGGTCTTCTTCTTGTATCGGGTCTTCTTCTTGTATCGGGTCTTCTTCTTGTGGTCGGGTCTTCTTCTTGTGGTCGGGTCTTCTTCTTGTATCGGGTCTTCTTCTTGTGGTCGGGTCTTCTTCTTGTGGTCGGGTCTTCTTCTTGTAGTCGGGTCTTCTTCTTGTATCGGGTCTTCTTCTTGTGGTCGGGTCTTCTTCTTGTATCGGGTCTTCTTCTTTTGGTCGGATCTTCTTCTTGTATAGAGTCTTCTTCTTGTATCGGGTCTTCTTCTTGTGGTCGGGTCTTCTTGTATCGGGTCTTCTTCTTGTATCGGGTCTTCTTCTTCTGGTCGGATCTTCTTGTGGTCGGGTTTTCTTCTTGTGGTCGGTTCTTCTTCTAGTATCGGGTCTTCTTCTTGTGGTCGGGTCTTCTTCTTGTGGTCCGGTCTTCTTCTTGTGGTCGGGTCTTCTTTTTGTATCGGGTCTTCTTCTTGAATCGGGTCTTCTTCTTGTGGTCGGGTCTTCTTCTTGTATCGGGTCTTCTTCTTGAATCGGGTCTTCTTCTTGTGGTCGGGTCTTCTTCTTGTATCGGGTCTTCTTCTTTTGGTCGGATCTTCTTCTTGTATAGAGTCTTCTTCTTGTATCGGGTCTTCTTCTTGTGGTCGGGTCTTCTTCTTGTATCGGGTCTTCTTCTTGTATCAGGTCTTCTTCTTCTGGTCGGATCTTCTTCTTGTGGTCGGGTTTTCTTCTTGTGGTCGGTTCTTTTTCTAGCATCGGGTCTTCTTCTTGTGGTCGGGTCTTCTTCTTGTGGTCCGGTCTTCTTCTTGTGGTCGGGTCTTCTTTTTGTATCGGGTCTTCTTCTTGAATCGGGTCTTCTTCTTGTGGTCGGGTCTTCTTCTTGTGGTCGGGTCTTCTTCTTGTGGTCGGGTCTTCTTCTTGTATCGGGTCTTCTTCTTGTATCGGGTCTTCTTCTTGTGGTCGGGTCTTCTTCTTTTGGTCGGGTCTTCTTCTTGTATCGGGTCTTCTTCTTGTATCCGGTCTACTTCTTGTGGTCAGGTCTTCTTGTATCGGGTCTTCTTGTGGTCAGGTCTTCTTCTTGTGGCCGGGTCTTCTTCTTGTGGCCGGGTCTTCTTCTTGTGGTCGGTTCTTCTTCTTGTATCGGGTCTTCTTCTTGTGGTCGGGACTTCTTCTTGTGGTCGGATCTTCTTCTTGTGGTCGGGTCTTCTTCTTGTGGTCGGGTCTTTTTCTTGTATCGGGTCTTCTTCTTGTATCGGGTCTTCTTCTTGTGGTCGGGTCTTCTTCTTGTATCGGGTGTTCTTCTTGTATCGGGTCTTCTTCTTGTGGTCGGGTCTTCTTCTTGTGGTCGGGTCTTCTTCTTGTATCGGGTCTTCTTCTTGTATCTCTTCTTCTTGTGGTCGGGTCTTCTTCCTGTGGTCGGGACTTCTTCTAGTGGTCAGGTATTCTTCTTGTATCGGGTCTTCTTCTTGTATCGGGTCTTCTTCTTGTTACGGGTCTTCTTCTTGTATCGGGTCTTCTTCTTGTTACGGGTCTTCTTCTTGTGGTCGGGTCTTCTTCCTGTGGTCGGGTCTTCTACTAGTGGACGGGTCTTCTTCTTGTATCGGGTCTTCTTCTTGTATCGGGTCTTCTTCTTGGTTTGGGTCTTCTTCTTGTTTTGGGTCTTCTTCTTGTATCGGGTCTTCTTCTTGTGGTCGGTTCTTCTTCTTGTATCTGGTCTTCTTCTTGTATCGGGTATTCTTGTGGTGGGGTCTTCTTCTTGTATCGGGTCTTCTTGTGGTCGGGTCTTCTTCTTGTATCGGGTCTTATTCTTGTGGTCGGGTCTTCTTCTTGTTGTGGGGTCTTCTTCTTGTGGTCGGGTCTTCTGCTTGTGGTCGGGTCTTCTTCTTGTATCGGGTCTTCTTCTTGTGGTCGGGTCTTCTTCTTTATCGGGTCTTCTTCTTGTATTGGGTCTTCTTCTTGTGGTCGGGTCTTCTTGTGGTCTGGTCTTCTTCTTGTATCGGGTCTTCTTCTTGTGGTTGGGTCTTGTTCTTGTATCGGGTCTTCTTCTTTTGGTCGGGTCTTCTTCTTGTATCGGGTCTTCTTCTTGTATCGGGACTTCTTGTGTTTGGGTCTTCTTCTTGTATCGGGTCTTCTTCTTGTATCGGGTCTTCTTCTTGTATCGGGACTTCTTGTGTTTGGGTCTTCTTCTTGTATCGGGTCTTCTTCTTGTATCGGGTCTTCTTCTTGTGGTCAGGTCTTCTTCTTGTGGTCGGGTCTTCTTCTTGTGGTCGGTTCTTCTTCTTGTATCGGGTCTTCTTCTTGTGGTCGGGACTTCTTCTTGTGGTCGGGTCTTCTTCTTGTGGTCGGGTCTTCTTCTTGAGGTTGGGTCTTCTTCTTGTATCGGGTCTTCTTGTATCGGGTCTTCTTCTTGTGGTCGGGTCTTCTCCTTGTATCGGGTCTTCTTCTTGTGGTCGGGTCTTCTTCTTGTGGTCGGGTCTTCTTCTTGTATCGGGTCTTCTTCTTGTATCGGTTCTTCTTGTGGTCGGGTCTTCTTCCTGTGGTCGGGACTACTTCCAGTGGTCAGGTATTCTTCTTGTATCGGGTCTTCTTCTTGTTTTGGGTCTTCTTCTTGTTTCGGGTCTTCTTCTTGTTTCGGGTCTTCCTCTTGTATAGGGTCTTCTTCTTGTGGTCGGGTCTTCTTCTTGTATCGGGTCTTCTTCTTGTATCGGGTCGTCTTCTTGTGGTCGGGTCTTCTTCTTGTATCTGGTCTTCTTCTTGTATCGGGTCTTCTTCTTGTGGTCGGGTCTTCTTCTTGTGGTCGGGTCTTCTTCCTGTATCGGTTCTTCTTCTTGTGGTTGGGTCTTCTTCTTGTATCGGGTCTTCTTCTTGTGGTCGGGTCTTCTTCTTGTGGTCGGGTCTTCTTCTTGTATCGGGTCTTCTTCTTGTGGTCGGGACTTCTTCTTATGGTCGGATCTTCTTCTTGTGGTCGGGTCTTCTTCTTGTGGTCGGGTCTTTTTCTTGTATCGGGTCTTCTTGTATCGGGTCTTCTTCTTGTGGTCGGGTCTTCTTCTTGTATCGGGTGTTCTTCTTGTATCGGGTCTTCTTCTTGTGGTCGGGTCTTCTTCTTGTGGTCGGGTCTTCTTCTTGTATCGGGTCTTCTTCTTGTATCTCTTCTTCTTGTATCGGGTCTTCTTCTTGTGGTCGGGTCTTCTTCTAGTGGTCAGGTATTCTTCTTGTATCGGGTCTTCTTCTTGTATCGGGTCTTCTTCTTGTATCGGGTCTTCTTCTTGTTACGGGTCTTCTTCTTGTTTCGGGTCTTCCTCTTGTATCGGGTCTTCTTCTTGTGGTCGGGTCTTCTTCTTGTATCGGGTCTTCTTCTTGTATCGGGTCTTCTTCTTGTGGTCGGGTTTTCTTCTTGTGGTCGGGTCTTCTTCTTGTATCGGGTCTTCTTGTGGTCGGGTCTTCTTCTTGTGGTCGGGTCTTCTTCTTGTAGTCGGGTCTTCTTCTTGTATCGGGTCTTCTTCTTGTGGTCGGGTTTTCTTATTGTATCGGGTCTTCTTCTTTTGGTCGGATCTTCTTCTTGTATTGAGTCTTCTTCTTGTATCGGGTCTTCTTCTTGTGGTCAGGTCTTCTTCTTGTATCGGGTCTTCTTCTTGTATCGGGTCTTCTTCTTGTGGTCGGGTCTTCTTCTTTTGGTCGGGTCTTCTTCTTGTATCGGGTCTTCTTCTTGTATCCGGTCTACTTCTTGTGGTCGGGTCTTCTTGTATCGGGTCTTCTTGTGGTCAGGTCTTCTTCTTGTGGCCGGGTCTTCTTCTTGTGGCCGGGTCTTCTTCTTGTGGTCGGTTCTTCTTCTTGTATCGGGTCTTCTTCTTGTGGTCGGGACTTCTTCTTGTGGTCGGATCTTCTTCTTGTGGTCGGGTCTTCTTCTTGTGGTCGGGTCTTTTTCTTGTATCGGGTCTTCTTCTTGTATCGGGTCTTCTTCTTGTGGTCGGGTCTTCTTCTTGTATCGGGTGTTCTTCTTGTATCGGGTCTTCTTCTTGTGGTCGGGTCTTCTTCTTGTGGTCGGGTCTTCTTCTTGTATCGGGTCTTCTTCTTGTATCTCTTCTTCTTGTGGTCGGGTCTTCTTCCTGTGGTCGGGACTTCTTCTAGTGGTCAGGTATTCTTCTTGTATCGGGTCTTCTTCTTGTATCGGGTCTTCTTCTTGTTACGGGTCTTCTTCTTGTTTCGGGTCTTCCTCTTGTATCGGGTCTTCTTCTTGTGGTCGGGTCTTCTTCTTGTATCGGGTCTTCTTCTTGTATCGGGTCTTCTTCTTGTGGTCGGGTCTTCTTCTTGTGGTCGGGTCTTCTTCTTGTATCGGGTCTTCTTCTTGTGGTCGGGTCTTCTTCTTGTGGTCGGGTCTTCTTCTTGTAGTCGGGTCTTCTTCTTGTATCGGGTCTTCTTCTTGTGGTCGGGTCTTCTTCTTGTATCGGGTCTTCTTCTTTTGGTCGGATCTTCTTCTTGTATAGAGTCTTCTTCTTGTATCGGGTCTTCTTCTTGTGGTCGGGTCTTCTTCTTGTATCGGGTCTTCTTCTTCTGGTCGGATCTTCTTGTGGTCGGGTTTTCTTCTTGTGGTCGGTTCTTCTTCTAGTATCGGGTCTTCTTCTTGTGGTCGGGTCTTCTTCTTGTGGTCCGGTCTTCTTCTTGTGGTCGGGTCTTCTTTTTGTATCGGGTCTTCTTCTTGAATCGGGTCTTCTTCTTGTGGTCGGGTCTTCTTCTTGTATCGGGTCTTCTTCTTGAATCGGGTCTTCTTCTTGTGGTCGGGTCTCCTTCTTGTATCGGGTCTTCTTCTTTTGGTCGGATCTTCTTCTTGTATAGAGTCTTCTTCTTGTATCGGGTCTTCTTCTTGTGGTCGGGTCTTCTTCTTGTATCGGGTCTTCTTCTTGTATCAGGTCTTCTTCTTCTGGTCGGATCTTCTTCTTGTGGTCGGGTTTTCTTCTTGTGGTCGGTTCTTTTTCTAGTATCGGGTCTTCTTCTTGTGGTCGGGTCTTCTTCTTGTGGTCCGGTCTTCTTCTTGTGGTCGGGTCTTCTTTTTGTATCGGGTCTTCTTCTTGAATCGGGTCTTCTTCTTGTGGTCGGGTCTTCTTCTTGTATCGGGTCTTCTTCACGTGGTCGGGTCTTCTTCTTGTGGTCGGGTCATCTTCTTGTTTCGGGTCTTCTTCTTGTATCGGGTCTTCTTCTTGTGGTCGGGTCTTCTTCTAGTGGTCGGGTCTTCTTCTTGTATAGGGTCTTCTTCTTGTGGTCGAGTCTTCTTCTTGTGGTGGGGTTTTCTTCTTGTGGACGGGTCTTCTTCTTGTGGTCGCGTCTTCTCTTGTATCGGGTCTCCTTCTTGTGGTTGGGTCTTCTACTTGTATCGGGTTTTCTTCTTGTGGTCGGGTCTTCTTCTTGTGGTCGGGTCTTCTACTAGTGGACGGGTCTTCTTCTTGTATCGGGTCTTCTTCTTGTATCGGGTCTTCTTCTTGGTTTGGGTCTTCTTCTTGTTTTGGGTCTTCTTCTTGTATCGGGTCTTCTTCTTGTGGTCGGTTCTTCTTCTTGTATCTGGTCTTCTTCTTGTATCGGGTATTCTTGTGGTGGGGTCTTCTTCTTGTATCGGGTCTTCTTGTGGTCGGGTCTTCTTCTTGTTGTGGGGTCTTCTTCTTGTGGTCGGGTCTTCTGCTTGTGGTCGGGTCTTCTTCTTGTATCGGGTCTTCTTCTTGTGGTCGGGTCTTCTTCTTTATCGGGTCTTCTTCTTGTATTGGGTCTTCTTCTTGTGGTCGGGTCTACTTGTGGTCTGGTCTTCTTCTTGTATCGGGTCTTCTTCTTGTGGTTGGGTCTTGTTCTTGTATCTGGTCTTCTTCTTTTGGTCGGGTCTTCTTCTTGTATCGGGTCTTCTTCTTGTATCGGGACTTCTTGTGTTTGGGTCTTCTTCTTGTATCGGGTCTTCTTCTTGTATCGGGTCTTCTTCTTGTGGTCAGGTCTTCTTCTTGTGGTCGGGTCTTCTTCTTGTGGTCGGTTCTTCTTCTTGTATCGGGTCTTCTTCTTGTGGTCGGGACTTCTTCTTGTGGTCGGGTCTTCTTCTTGTGGTCGGGTCTTCTTCTTGAGGTTGGGTCTTCTTCTTGTATCGGGTCTTCTTCTTGTATCGGGTCTTCTTCTTGTGGTCGGGTCTTCTCCTTGTATCGGGTCTTCTTCTTGTGGTCGGGTCTTCTTCTTGTGGTCGGGTCTTCTTCTTGTATCGGGTCTTCTTCTTGTATCGGTTCTTCTTGTGGTCGGGTCTTCTTCCTGTGGTCGGGACTTCTTCCAGTGGTCAGGTATTCTTCTTGTATCGGGTCTTCTTCTTGTTTTGGGTCTTCTTCTTGTTTTGGGTCTTCTTCTTGTTTCGGGTCTTCCTCTTGTATAGGGTCTTCTTCTTGTGGTCGGGTCTTCTTCTTGTATCGGGTCTTCTTCTTGTATCGGGTCGTCTTCTTGTGGTCGGGTCTTCTTCTTGTATCTGGTCTTCTTCTTGTATCGGGTCTTCTTCTTGTGGTCGGGTCTTCTTCTTGTGGTCGGGTCTTCTTCCTGTATCGGTTCTTCTTCTTGTGGTTGGGTCTTCTTCTTGTATCGGGTCTTCTTCTTGTGGTCGGGTCTTCTTCTTGTGGTCGGGTCTTCTTCTTGTATCGGGTCTTCTTCTTGTGGTCGGGACTTCTTCTTGTGGTCGGATCTTCTTCTTGTGGTCGGGTCTTCTTCTTGTGGTCGGGTCTTTTTCTTGTATCGGGTCTTCTTGTATCGGGTCTTCTTCTTGTGGTCGGGTCTTCTTCTTGTATCGGGTGTTCTTCTTGTATCGGGTCTTCTTCTTGTGGTCGGGTCTTCTTCTTGTGGTCGGGTCTTCTTCTTGTATCGGGTCTTCTTCTTGTATCTCTTCTTCTTGTATCGGGTCTTCTTCTTGTGGTCGGGTCTTCTTCTAGTGGTCAGGTATTCTTCTTGTATCGGGTCTTCTTCTTGTATCGGGTCTTCTTCTTGTATCGGGTCTTCTTCTTGTTACGGGTCTTCTTCTTGTTTCGGGTCTTCCTCTTGTATCGGGTCTTCTTCTTGTGGTCGGGTCTTCTTCTTGTATCGGGTCTTCTTGTATCGGGTCTTCTTCTTGTGGTCGGGTCTTCTTCTTGTGGTCGGGTCTTCTTCTTGTATCGGGTCTTCATGTGGTCGGGTCTTCTTCTTGTGGTCGGGTCTTCTTCTTGTAGTCGGGTCTTCTTCTTGTATCGGGTCTTCTTCTTGTATCGGGTCTTCTTCTTGTGGTCGGGACTTCTTCTTGTGGTCGGATCTTCTTCTTGTGGTCGGGTCTTCTTCTTGTGGTCGGGTCTTTTTCTTGTATCGGGTCTTCTTGTATCGGGTCTTCTTCTTGTGGTCGGGTCTTCTTCTTGTATCGGGTGTTCTTCTTGTATCGGGTCTTCTTCTTGTGGTCGGGTCTTCTTCTTGTGGTCGGGTCTTCTTCTTGTATCGGGTCTTCTTCTTGTATCTCTTCTTCTTGTATCGGGTCTTCTTCTTGTGGTCGGGTCTTCTTCTAGTGGTCAGGTATTCTTCTTGTATCGGGTCTTCTTCTTGTATCGGGTCTTCTTCTTGTATCGGGTCTTCTTCTTGTTACGGGTCTTCTTCTTGTTTCGGGTCTTCCTCTTGTATCGGGTCT
This sequence comes from Phyllobates terribilis, assembly GCF_046119375.1. Taxonomy (NCBI): domain Eukaryota; kingdom Metazoa; phylum Chordata; class Amphibia; order Anura; family Dendrobatidae; genus Phyllobates; species Phyllobates terribilis. The sequence goes on along the minus strand of NW_027362761.1, from coordinate 481,023,639 downwards.
TCTTCTTGTGGTCGGGTCTTCTTCTTGTATCGGGTCTTCTTCTTGTATCAGGTCTTCTTCTTGTGGTCGGGTCTTCTTCTTGTGGTCGGGTCTTCTTCTTGTATCGGGTCTTCTTGTGGTCGGGTCTTCTTCTTGTGGTCGGGTCTTCTTCTTGTAGTCGGGTCTTCTTCTTGTATCGGGTCTTCTTCTTGTGGTCGGGTTTTCTTATTGTATCGGGTCTTCTTCTTTTGGTCGGATCTTCTTCTTGTATTGAGTCTTCTTCTTGTATCGGGTCTTCTTCTTGTGGTCAGGTCTTCTTCTTGTATCGGGTCTTCTTCTTGTATCGGGTCTTCTTCTTGTGGTCGGGTCTTCTTCTTGTGGTCGGGTCTTCTTCTTGTACCGGGTCTTCTTCTTGTGGTCGGGTCTTCTTCTTGTGGTCGGGTCTTGTGGTCGCGTCTTCTTCTTGTATCGGGTCTTCTTCTTGTGGTTGGGTCTTCTTCTTGTATCGGGTTTTCTTCGTGTGGTCGGGTCTTCTTCTTGTGTTCGGGTATTCTTCTTGTTGTGGTGTCTTCTTCTTGCGGTCAGGTCTTATGCTTGTGGTCAGGTCTTCTTCTTGTATCGGGTCTTCTTCTTGTGGTCGGGTCTTCTACTTGTGGTCGTGTCTTCTTCTTGTGGTCGGTTCTACTTCTTGTGGTCAGGTCTTCTACTTGGGGTCGGGTCTTCTTCTTGTGGTCGGGTCTTCTTCTTGTATCGGGTCTTCTTCTTGTTTCGGGTCTTCTTCTTGTATCGAGTCTTCCTCTTGTATCGGGTCTTCTTCTTTATCGGGTCTTCTTCTTGTGGTCGGGTCTTCTTCTTGTATCGGGTCTTCTTCTTGTGGTCGGGTCTTCTTCTTGTGGTCGGGTCTTCTTATTTTGTTCGGGTCTTCATCTTCTATCGGGTCTTCTTCTTGTGGTTGGGTTTTCAACTTGTATCGGGTATTCTTCTTGTATCGGGTCTTCTTCTTTTGGTCGGGTCTTCTTCTTGTTGTGGGGTCTTCTTCTTGTGGTCGGGTCTTCTGCTTGTGGTCGGGTCTTCTTCTTGTATCAGATCTTCTTCTTGTGGTCGGGTCTTCTTCTTGTATCGGGTCTTCTTCTTGTGGTCGGGTCTCCTTCTTGTGGTCGGGTCTTCTTCTTGTGGTCGGGTCTTCTTCTTGTATCGGGTCTTCTTGTGGTCGAGTCTTCTTCTTGTATCGGGTCTTCTTCTTTTGGTCGGGTCTTCTTCTTGTATAGGGTCTTCTTCTTGAATCGGGTCTTCTTCTTGTGGTCGGTTCTCCTTCTTGTATCGGGTCTTCTTCTTGTATTGGGTCTTCTTCTTGTGGTCGGGTTTTCTTCTTGTGGCCGGGTCTTCTTCTTGTGGTCGGTTCTTCTTCTTGTATCGGGTCTTCTTCTTGTGGTCGAAACTTCTTCTTGTGGTCGGATCTTCTTCTTGTGGTCGGGTCTTCTTCTTGTGGTCGGGTCTTTTTCTTGTATCGGGTCTTCTTCTTGTATCGGGTCTTCTTCTTGTGGTCGGGTCTTCTTCTTGTGGTCGGGTCTTCTTCTTGTATCGGGTCTTCTTCATGTGGTTGGGTCTTCTTCTTGTGGTCAGGTCTTCTTCTTGTTTCGGGTCTTCTTCTTGTATCGGGTCTTCTTCTTGTGGTCGGGTCTTCTTGTAGTGGTCGGGTCTTCTTCTTGTATCGGGTCTTTTTCTTGAGGTCGGGTCTTCTTCTTGTGGTGGGGTCTTCTTCTTGTGGTCGGGTCTTCTTCTTGTATCGGGTCTTCTTCTTGTATCGGTTCTTCCTCTTGTGGTCGGGTCTTCTTCTTGTGGTCGGGTCTTCTTCTTGTGGTCGGGTCTTCTTCTTGTATCAGGTCTTCTTCTTGTGGTCGGATCTTCTTTTAGTGGTCGGGTCTTCTTCTTGTTTCGGGTCTTCTTCTTGTATCGGGTCTTCTTCTTTTGGTCGGGTCTTCTTCTAGTGGTCGGGTCTTCTTCTTGTATCGGGTCTTCTTCTTGTATCGGTTCTTCTTCTTGTGGTCATGTCTTCTTGTATCGGGTCTTCTTCATGTGGTCGGGTCTTCTTCTTGTGGTGGGGTCTCCTTCTTGTGGTCGGGTCTTCTTCTTGTGGTCGGGTCTTCTTCTTGTATCGGGTCTTCTTCTTGTGGTCGCGTCTTCTTCTTGTATCGGGTCTTCTTCTTTTGGTCGGGTCTTCTCCTTGTATAGGGTCTTCTTCTTGTATCGGGTCTTCTTCTTGTGGTCGGGTCTTCTTCTTGTGGTCGGGTCTTATTCTTGTATCGGGTCTTCTTCTTGTATCGGGTCTTCTTCTTGTGGTCGGGTCTTCATCTTGTGGTCGGGTTTTCTTCTTGTGGTCGGTTCTTCTTCTTGTATCGGGTCTTCTTCTTGCGGTTGGGTCTTCTTCTTGTGGTGCGGTCTTCTTCTTATGGTTGGGTCTTCTTCTTGCATCGGGTCTTCTTCTTGTATCGGGTCTTCTTCTTGTGGTCGGGTCTTCTTTTTGTATCGGGTCTTCTTCATGTGGTCGGGTCTTCTTCTTGTGGTCGGGTCTTCTTCTTGTTTCGGGTCTTCTTCTTGTATCGGGTCTTCTTCTTGTGGTCGGGTCTTCTTCTAGTGGTCGGGTCTTCTTCTAGTGGTCAGGTCTTCTTCTAGTATCGGGTCTTCTTCTTGTGGTTGAGTCTTCTTCTTGTGGTGGGGTCTTCTTCTTGTGGTCGGGTCTTCTTCTTGTGGTCGCGTCTTTTTCTTGTATCGGGTCTTCTTCTTGTGGTTGGGTCTTCTTGTATCGGGTTTTCTTCCTGTGGTCGGGTCTACTTCTTGTGGTCGGGTCTTCTATTAGTGGACGGGTCTTCTTCTTGTTTCGGGTCTTCTTCTTGTATCGGGTCGTCTTCTTGTGGTCGGGTCTTCTTCTTGTATCTGGTCTTCTTCTTGTATCGGGTCTTCTTCTTGTGGTCGGGTCTTCTTCTTGTGGTCGGGTCTTCTTCCTGTATCGGGTCTTCTTCTTGTGGTTGGGTCTTCTTCTTGTATCGGGTCTTCTTCTTGTGGTCGGGTCTTCTTCTTGTGGTCGGGTCTTCTTCTTGTATTGGGTCTTCTTCTTGTATCGGGTCTTCTTCTTGTGGTCGGGTCTTCTTCTTTTGGTCGGGTCTTCTTCTTGTATCGGGTCTTCTTCTTGTATCGGGTCTACTTCTTGTGGTCGGGTCTTCTTGTATCGGGTCTTCTTGTGGTCAGGTCTTCTTCTTGTGGCCGGGTCTTCTTCTTGTGGTCGGTTCTTCTTCTTGTATCGGTTCTTCTTCTTGTGGTCGGGACTTCTTCTTGTGGTCGGATCTTCTTCTTGTGGTCGGGTCTTCTTCTTGTGGTCGGGTCTTTTTCTTGTATGGGGTCTTCTTCTTGTATCGGGTCTTCTTCTTGTGGTCGGGTCTTCTTCTTGTATCGGGTGTTCTTCTTTTATCGGGTCTTCTTCTTGTGGTCGGGTCTTCTTCTTGTGGTCGGGTCTTCTCCTTGTATCGGGTCTTCTTCTTGTATCTCTTCTTCTTGTGGTCGGGTCTTCTTCCTGTGGTCGGGACTTCTTCTAGTGGTCAGGTATTCTTCTTGTATCGGGTCTTCTTCTTGTATCGGGTCTTCTTCTTGTATCGGGTCTTCTTCTTGTTACGGGTCTTCTTCTTGTTTCGGGTCTTCCTCTTGTATCGGGTCTTCTTCTTGTGGTCGGGTCTTCTTCTTGTATCGGGTCTTCTTCTTGTGGTCGGGTCTTCTTCTTGTGGTCGGGTCTTCTTCTTGTATCGGATCTTCTTCTTGTGGTCGGGTCTTCTTTTAGTGGTCGGGTCTTCTTCTTGTTTCGGGTCTTCTTCTTGTATCGGGTCTTCTTCTTTTGGTCGGGTCTTCTTCTAGTGGTCGGGTCTTCTTCTTGTATCGGGTATTCTTCTTGTGGTCGGGTCTTCTTCTTGTGGTCGGGTCTTCTTCTTGTAGTCGGGTCTTCTTCTTGTATCGGGTTTTCTTCTTTTGGTCGGGTCTTCTTCTTGTATTGGGTTTTCTTCGTGTGGTCGGGTCTTCTTCTTGTGTTCGGGTATTCTTCTTGTTGTGGTGTCTTCTTCTTGCGGTCAGGTCTTCTGCTTGTGGTCGGGTCTTCTTCTTGTATCGGGTCTTCTTCTTGTGGTCGGGTCTTCTACTTGTGGTCGTGTCTTCTTCTTGTGGTCGGTTCTACTTCTTGTGGTCAGGTCTTCTACTTGGGGTCGGGTCTTCTTCTTGTGGTCGCGTCTTCTTCTTGTATCGGGTCTTCTTCTTGTTTCTGGTCTTCTTCTTGTATCGAGTCTTCCTCTTGTATCGGGTCTTCTTCTTTATCGGGTCTTCTTCTTGTGGTCGGGTCTTCTTCTTGTGGTCGGGTCTTCTACTAGTGGTCGGGTCTTCTTCTTGTATCGGGTCTTCTTCTTGTTTCGGGTCTTCTTCTTGTATCGGGTCTTCTTCTTGTGGTCGGGTCTTCTTCTTGTATCGGGTCTTCTTCTTGTGGTCGGGTCTTCTTCTTGTGGTCGGGTCTTCTTATTTTGGTCGGGTCTTCATCTTCTATCGGGTCTTCTTCTTGTGGTTGGGTTTTCTACTTGTATCGGGTATTCTTCTTGTATCGGGTCTTCTTCTTTTGGTCGGGTCTTCTTCTTGTTGTGGGGTCTTCTTCTTGTGGTCGGGTCTTCTGCTTGTGGTCGGGTCTTCTTCTTGTATCGGATCTTCTTCTTGTGGTCGGGTCTTCTTCTTGTATCGGGTCTTCTTCTTGTGGTCGGGTCTCCTTCTTGTGGTCGGGTCTTCTTCTTGTGGTCGGGTCTTCTTCTTGTATCGGGTCTTCTTGTGGTCGAGTCTTCTTCTTGTGTCGGGTCTTCTTCTTTTGGTCGGGTCTTCTTCTTGTATAGGGTCTTCTTCTTGTATCGGGTCTTCTTCTTGTGGTCGGTTCTTCTTCTTGTATCGGGTCTTCTTCTTGTATTGGGTCTTCTTCTTGTGGTCGGGTCGTCTTCTTGTATCGGGTCTTCTTCTTGTGGTCGGTTCTTCTTCTTGTGGTCGGGTTTTCTTCTTGTGGTCGGGTCTTCTTCTTGTATCGGGTCTTCTTCTTGTATCGGGTCTTCTTCTTGTGGTCGGGTCTTCTTCTTGTATCGGGTCTTCTTCATGTGGTTGGGTCTTCTTCTTGCGGTCAGGTCTTCTTCTTGTTTCGGGTCTTCTTGTATCGGGTCTTCTTCTTGTGGTCGGGTCTTCTTCTAGTGGTCGGGTCTTCTTCTTGTATCGGGTCTTTTTCTTGAGGTCGGGTCTTCTTCTTGTGGTGGGGTCTTCTTCTTGTGGTCGGGTCTTCTTCTTGTATCGGGTCTTCTTCTTGTATCGGTTCTTCATCTTGTGGTCGGGTCTTCTTCTTGAGGTCGGGTCTTCTTCTTGTGGTCGGGTCTTCTTCTTGTATCAGGTCTTCTTCTTGTGGTCGGGTCTTCTTTTAGTGGTCGGGTCTTCTTCTTGTTTCGGGTCTTCTTCTTGTATCGGGTCTTCTTCTTTTGGTCGGGTCCTCTTCTAGTGGTCGGGTCTTCTTCTTGTATCGGGTCTTCTTCTTGTATCGGTTCTTCTTCTTGTGGTCATGTCTTCTTCTTGTATCGGGTCTTCTTCATGTGGTCGGGTCTTCTTCTTGTGGTGGGGTCTCCTTCTTGTGGTCGGGTCTTCTTCTTGTGGTCGGGTCTTCTTCTTGTATGTGGTCTTCTTCTTGTGGTCGCGTCTTCTTCTTGTATCGGGTCTTCTTCTTTTGGTCGGGTCTTCTTCTTGTATAGGGTCTTCTTCTTGTATCGGGTCTTCTTCTTGTGGTCGGGTCTTATTATTGTATCGGGTCTTCTTCTTGTATCGGGTCTTCTTCTTGTGGTCAGGTCTTCCTCTTGTGGTCGGGTTTTCTTCTTGTGGTCGGTTCTTCTTCTTGTATCGGGTCTTCTTCTTGCGGTCGGGTCTTCTTCTTGTGGTCCGGTCTTCTTCTTATGGTTGGGTCTTCTTCTTGTATCGGGTCTTCTTCTTGTATCGGGTCTTCTTCTTGTGGTCGGGTCTTATTTTTGTATCGGGTCTTCTTCATGTGGTCGGGTCTTCTTCTTGTGGTCGGGTCTTCTTCTTGTTTCGGGTCTTCTTCTTGTATCGGGTCTTCTTCTTGTGGTCGGGTCTTCTTCTAGTGGTCGGGTCTTCTTCTAGTGGTCGGGTCTTCTTATAGTATCGGGTCTTCTTCTTGTGGTTGAGTCTTCTTCTTGTGGTGGGGTCTTCTTCTTGTGGTCGGGTCTTCTTCTTGTGGTCGCGTCTTTTTCTTGTATCGGGTCTTCTTCTTGTGGTTGGGTCTTCTTGTATCGGGTTTTCTTCTTGTGGTCGGGTCTACTTCTTGTGGTCGGGTCTTCTATTAGTGGACGGGTCTTCTTCTTGTATCGGGTCTTCTTCTTGTATCGTTTCTTCTTGTTTCGGGTCTTCTTCTTGTTTCGGGTCTTCTTCTTGTATCGGGTCGTCTTCTTGTGGTCGGGTCTTCTTCTTGTATCTGGTCTTCTTCTTGTATCGGGTCTTCTTCTTGTGGTCGGGTCTTCTTCTTGTGGTCGGGTCTTCTTCCTGTATCGGGTCTTCTTCTTGTGGTTGGGTCTTCTTCTTGTATCGGGTCTTCTTCTTGTGGTCGGGTCTTCTTCTTGTGGTCGGGTCTTCTTCTTGTATCGGGTCTTCTTCTTGTATCGGGTCTTCTTCTTGTGGTCGGGTCTTCTTCTTTTGGTCGGGTCTTCTTCTTGTATCGGGTCTTCTTCTTGTATCGGGTCTACTTCTTGTGGTCGGGTCTTCTTGTATCGGGTCTTCTTGTGGTCAGGTCTTCTTCTTGTGGCCGGGTCTTCTTCTTGTGGTCGGTTCTTCTTCTTGTATCGGGTCTTCTTCTTGTGGTCGAAACTTCTTCTTGTGGTCGGATCTTCTTCTTGTGGTCGGGTCTTCTTCTTGTGGTCGGGTCTTTTTCTTGTATCGGGTCTTCTTCTTGTATCGGGTCTTCTTCTTGTGGTCGGGTCTTCTTGTATCGGGTGTTCTTCTTGTATCGGGTCTTCTTCTTGTGGTCGGGTCTTCTTCTTGTGGTTGGGTCTTCTTCTTGTATCGGGTCTACTTCTTGTATCTCTTCTTCTTGTGGTCGGGTCTTCTTCCTGTGGTCGGGACTTCTTCTAGTGGTCAGGTATTCTTCTTGTATCGGGTCTTCTTCTTGTATCGGGTCTTCTTCTTGTATCGGGTCTTCTTCTTGTTACGGGTCTTCTTCTTGTTTCGGGTCTTCCTCTTGTATCGGGTCTTCTTCTTGTGGTCGGGTCTTCTTCTTGTATCGGGTCTTCTTCTTGTATCGGGTCTTCTTCTTGTGGTCGGGTCTTCTTCTTGTGGTCGGGTCTTCTTCTTGTATCGGGTCTTCTTCTTGTGGTCGGGTCTTCTTCTTGTAGTCGGGTCTTCTTCTTGTATCGGGTTTTCTTCTTGTGGTCGGGTCTTCTTCTTGTGGTCGGGTCTTCTACTAGTGGACGGGTCTTCTTCTTGTATCGGGTCTTCTTCTTGTATCGGGTCTTCTTCTTGGTTTGGGTCTTCTTCTTGTTTCGGGTCTTCTTCTTGTATCGGGTCTTCTTCTTGTGGTCGGGTCTTCTTCTTGTATCTGGTCTTCTTCTTGTATCGGGTATTCTTGTGGTGGGGTCTTCTTCTTGTATCGGGTCTTCTTGTGGTCGGGTCTTCCTCTTGTATCGGGTCTTCTTCTTGTGGTCGGGTCTACTGCTTGTGGTCGGGTCTTCTTCTTGTATCGGGTCTTCTTCTTGTGGTCGGGTCTTCTTCTTTATCGGGTCTTCTTCTTGTATTGGGTCTTCTTCTTGTGGTCGGGTCTTCTTGTGGTCGGGTCTTCTTCTTGTATCGGGTCTTCTTCTTGTGGTTGGGTCTTGTTCTTGTATCGGGTCTTCTTCTTTTGGTCGGGTCTTCTTCTTGTATCGGGTCTTCTTCTTGTATCGGGACTTCTTGTGTTTGGGTCTTCTTCTTGTATCGGGTCATCTTCTTGTATCGGGTCTTCTTCTTGTGGTCAGGTCTTCTTCTTGTGGTCGGGTCTTCTTCTTGTGGTCGGTTCTTCTTCTTGTATCGGGTCTTCTTCTTGTGGTCGGGACTTCTTCTTGTGGTCGGGTCTTCTTCTTGTGGTCGGGTCTTCTTCTTGAGGTTGGGTCTTCTTCTTGTATCGGGTCTTCTTCTTGTATCGGGTCTTCTTCTTGTGGTCGGGTCTTCCCTTGTATCGGGTCTTCTTCTTGTGGTCGGGTCTTCTTCTTGTGGTCGGGTCTTCTTCTTGTATCGGGTCTTCTTCTTGTATCGGTTCTTCTTGTGGTCGGGTCTTCTTCCTGTGGTCGGGACTTCTTCCAGTGGTCAGGTATTCTTCTTGTATCGGGTCTTCTTCTTGTTTTGGGTCTTCTTCTTGTTTCGGGTCTTCTTCTTGTTTCGGGTCTTCCTCTTGTATCGGGTCTTCTTCTTGTGGTCGGGTCTTCTTCTTGTATCGGGTCTTCTTCTTGTATCGGGTCGTCTTCTTGTGGTCGGGTCTTCTTCTTGTATCTGGTCTTCTTCTTGTATCGGGTCTTCTTCTTGTGGTCGGGTCTTCTTCTTGTGGTCGGGTCTTCTTCCTGTATCGGTTCTTCTTCTTGTGGTTGGGTCTTCTTCTTGTATCGGGTCTTCTTCTTGTGGTCGGGTCTTCTTCTTGTGGTTGGGTCTTCTTCTTGTATCGGGTCTTCTTCTTGTGGTCGGGACTTCTTCTTGTGGTCGGATCTTCTTCTTGTGGTCGGGTCTTCTTCTTGTGGTCGGGTCTTTTTCTTGTATCGGGTCTTCTTCTTGTATCGGGTCTTCTTCCTGTGGTCGGGTCTTCTTCTTGTATCGGGTGTTCTTCTTGTATCGGGTCTTCTTCTTGTGGTCGGGTCTTCTTCTTGTGGTCGGGTCTTCTTCTTGTATCGGGTCTTCTTCTTGTATCTCTTCTTCTTGTGGTCGGGTCTTCTTCCTGAGGTCGGGACTTCTTCTAGTGGTCAGGTATTCTTCTTGTATCGGGTCTTCTTCTTGTATCGGGTCTTCTTCTTGTATCGGGTCTTCTTCTTGTTACGGGTCTTCTTCTTGTTTCGGGTCTTCCTCTTGTATCGGGTCTTCTTCTTGTGGTCGGGTCTTCTTCTTGTATCGGGTCTTCTTCTTGTATCGGGTCTTCTTCTTGTGGTCGGGTCTTCTTCTTGTGGTCGGGTCTTCTTCTTGTATCGGGTCTTCTTCTTGTGGTCCGGTCTTCTTCTTGTGGTCGGGTCTTCTTCATGTAGTCGGGTCTTCTTCTTGTATCGGGTCTTCTTCTTGTGGTCGGGTTTTCTTCTTGTATCGGGTCTTCTTCTTTTGGTCGGATCTTCTTCTTGTATTGAGTCTTCTTCTTGTATAGGGTCTTCTTCTTGTGGTCGGGTCTTCTTCTTGTGGTCGAGATTTCTTCTTGTGGTCGGTTCTTCTTCTAGTATCGGGTCTTCTTCTTGTGGTCGGGTCTTCTTGTGGTCGGGTCTTCTTCTTGTATCGGGTCTTCTTCTTGTATCGGGTCTTCTTCTTGTGGTCGGGTCTTCTTCTTGTATCGGGTCTTCTTCTTGTGGTCGGGTCTTCTTCTTGTGGTGGGGTCTTCTTCTTGTGGTCGGGTCTTGTGGTCGCGTCTTCTTCTTGTATCGGGTCTTCTTCTTGTGGTTGGGTCTTCTTCTTGTATCGGGTCTTCTTCTTGTATCGGGTCTACTTCTTGTGGTCGGGTCTTCTTGTATCGGGTCTTCTTGTGGTCAGGTCTTCTTCTTGTGGCCGGGTCTTCTTCTTGTGGTCGGTTCTTCTTTTTGTATCGGGTCTTCTTCTTGTGGTCGGGACTTCTTCTTGTGGTCGGATCTTCTTCTTGTGGTCGGGTCTTCTTCTTGTGGTCGGGTCTTTTTCTTGTATCGGGTCTTCTTCTTGTATCGGGTCTTCTTCTTGTGGTCGGGTCTTCTTCTTGTATTGGGTGTTCTTCTTGTATCGGGTCTTCTTCTTGTGGTCGGGTCTTCTTCTTGTGGTTGGGTCTTCTTGTATCGGGTCTTCTTCTTGTATCTCTTCTTCTTGTGGTCGGGTCTTCTTCCTGTGGTCGGGACTTCTTCTAGTGGTCAGGTATTCTTCTTGTATCGGGTCTTCTTCTTGTATCGGGTCTTCTTCTTGTATCGGGTCTTCTTCTTGTTACGGGTCTTCTTCTTGTTTCGGGTCTTCCTCTTGTATCGGGTCTTCTTCTTGTGGTCGGGTCTTCTTCTTTTATCGGGTCTTCTTCTTGTATCGGGTCTTCTTCTTGTGGTCGGGTCTTCTTCTTGTGGTCGGGTCTTCTTCTTGTATCGGGTCTTCTTCTTGTGGTCGGGTCTTCTTCTTGTGGTCGGGTCTTCTTCTTGTAGTCGGGTCTTCTTCTTGTATCGGGTTTTCTTCTTGTGGTCGGGTCTTCTTCTTGTGGTCGGTCTTCTACTAGTGGACGGGTCTTCTTCTTGTATCGGGTCTTCTTCTTGTATCGGGTCTTCTTCTTGGTTTGGGTCTTCTGCTTGTTTCGGGTCTTCTTCTTGTATCGGGTCTTCTTCTTGTGGTCGGGTCTTCTTCTTGTATCTGGTCTTCTTCTTGTATCGGGTATTCTTGTGGTGGGGTCTTCTTCTTGTATCGGGTCTTCTTGTGGTCGGGTCTTCTTCTTGTATCGGGTCTTCTTCTTGTGGTCAGGTCTTCTTCTTATTGTGGGGTCTTCTTCTTGTGGTCGGGTCTTCTGCTTGTGGTCGGGTCTTCTTCTTGTATCGGGTCTTCTTCTTGTGGTCGGGTCTTCTTCTTTATCGGGTCTTCTTCTTGTATCGGGTCTTCTTCTTGTGGTTGGGTCTTGTTCTTGTATCGGGTCTTCTTCTTTTGGTCGGGTCTTCTTCTTGTATCGGGTCTTCTTCTTGTATCGGGACTTCTTGTGTTTGGGTCTTCTTCTTGTATCGGGTCATCTTCTTGTATCGGGTCTTCTTCTTGTGGTCAGGTCTTCTTCTTGTGGTCGGGTCTTCTTCTTGTGGTCGGTTCTTCTTCTTGTATCGGGTCTTCTTCTTGTGGTCGGGATTTCTTCTTGTGGTCGGGTCTTCTTCTTGTGGTCGGGTCTTCTTCTTGAGGTTGGGTCTTCTTCTTGTATCGGGTCTTCTTCTTGTATCGGGTCTTCTTCTTGTGGTCGGGTCTTCCCTTGTATCGGGTCTTCTTCTTGTGGTCGGGTCTTCTTCTTGTGGTCGGGTCTTCTTCTTGTATCGGGTCTTCTTCTTGTATCGGTTCTTCTTGTGGTCGGGTCTTCTTCCTGTGGTCGGGACTTCTTCCAGTGGTCAGGTATTCTTCTTGTATCGGGTCTTCTTCTTGTTTTGGGTCTTCTTCTTGTTTCGGGTCTTCTTCTTGTTTCGGGTCTTCCTCTTGTATCGGGTCTTCTTCTTGTGGTCGGGTCTTCTTCTTGTATCGGGTCTTCTTCTTGTATCGGGTCGTCTTCTTGTGGTCGAGTCTTCTTCTTGTATCTGGTCTTCTTCTTGTATCGGGTCTTCTTCTTGTGGTCGGGTCTTCTTCTTGTGGTCGGGTCTTCTTCCTGTATCGGTTCTTCTTCTTGTGGTTGGGTCTTCTTCTTGTATCGGGTCTTCTTCTTGTGGTCGGGTCTTCTTCTTGTGGTTGGGTCTTCTTCTTGTATCGGGTCTTCTTCTTGTGGTCGGGACTTCTTCTTGTGGTCGGATCTTCTTCTTGTGGTCGGGTCTTCTTCTTGTGGTCGGGTCTTTTTCTTGTATCGGGTCTTCTTCTTGTATCGGGTCTTCTTCCTGTGGTCGGGTCTTCTTCTTGTATCGGGTGTTCTTCTTGTATCGGGTCTTCTTCTTGTGGTCGGGTCTTCTTCTTGTGGTCGGGTCTTCTTCTTGTATCGGGTCTTCTTCTTGTATCTCTTCTTCTTGTGGTCGGGTCTTCTTCCTGTGGTCGGGACTTCTTCTAGTGGTCAGGTATTCTTCTTGTATCGGGTCTTCTTCTTGTATCGGGTCTTCTTCTTGTATCGGGTCTTCTTCTTGTTACGGGTCTTCTTCTTGTTTCGGGTCTTCCTCTTGTATCGGGTCTTCTTCTTGTGGTCGGGTCTTCTTCTTGTATCGGGTCTTCTTCTTGTGGTCGGGTCTTCTTCTTGTGGTCGGGTCTTCTTCTTGTATCGGGTCTTCTTCTTGTGGTCGGGTCTTCTTCTTGTGGTCGGGTCTTCTTCTTGTAGTAGGGTCTTCTTCTTGTATCGGGTCTTCTTCTTGTGGTCGGGTTTTCTTCTTGTATCGGGTCTTCTTCTTTTGGTCGGATCTTCTTCTTGTATTGAGTCTTCTTCTTGTATCGGGTCTTCTTCTTGTGGTCGGGTCTTCTTCTTGTGGTCGAGATTTCTTCTTGTGGTCGGTTCTTCTTCTAGTATCGGGTCTTCTTCTTGTGGTCGGGTCTTCTTGTGGTCGGGTCTTCTTCTTGTATCGGGTCTTCTTCTTGTATCGGGTCTTCTTCTTGTGGTCGGGTCTTCTTCTTGTATCGGGTCTTCTTCTTGTGGTCGGGTCTTCTTCTTGTGGTCGGGTCTTCTTCTTGTGGTCGGGTCTTGTGGTCGCGTCTTCTTCTTGTATCGGGTCTTCTTCTTGTGGTTGGGTCTTCTTCTTGTATCGGGTCTACTTCTTGTGGTCGGGTCTTCTTGTATCGGGTCTTCTTGTGGTCAGGTCTTCTTCTTGTGGCCGGGTCTTCTTCTTGTGGTCGGTTCTTCTTCTTGTATCGGGTCTTCTTCTTGTGGTCGGGACTTCTTCTTGTGGTCGGATCTTCTTCTTGTGGTCGGGTCTTCTTCTTGTGGTCGGGTCTTTTTCTTGTATCGGGTCTTCTTCTTGTATCGGGTCTTCTTCTTGTGGTCGGGTCTTCTTCTTGTATCGGGTGTTCTTCTTGTATCGGGTCTTCTTCTTGTGGTCGGGTCTTCTTCTTTTGGTCGGGTCTTCTTCTTGTATCGGGTCTTCTTCTTGTATCTCTTCTTCTTGTGGTCGGGTCTTCTTCCTGTGGTCGGGACTTCTTCTAGTGGTCAGGTATTCTTCTTGTATCGGGTCTTCTTCTTGTATCGGGTCTTCTTCTTGTATCGGGTCTTCTTCTTGTTACGGGTCTTCTTCTTGTTTCGGGTCTTCCTCTTGTATCGGGTCTTCTTCTTGTGGTCGGGTCTTCTTCTTGTATCGGGTCTTCTTCTTGTATCGGGTCTTCTTCTTGTGGTCGGGTCTTCTTCTTGTGGTCGGGTCTTCTTCTTGTATCGGGTCTTCTTCTTGTGGTCGGGTCTTCTTCTTGTGGTCGGGTCTTCTTCTTGTAGTCGGGTCTTCTTCTTGTATCGGGTTTTCTTCTTGTGGTCGGGTCTTCTTCTTGTGGTCGGTCTTCTACTAGTGGACGGGTCTTCTTCTTGTATCGGGTCTTCTTCTTGTATCGGGTCTTCTTCTTGGTTTGGGTCTTCTGCTTGTTTCGGGTCTTCTTCTTGTATCGGGTCTTCTTCTTGTGGTCGGGTCTTCTTCTTGTATCTGGTCTTCTTCTTGTATCGGGTATTCTTGTGGTGGGGTCTTCTTCTTGTATCGGGTCTTCTTGTGGTCGGGTCTTCTTCTTGTATCGGGTCTTCTTCTTGTGGTCAGGTCTTCTTCTTATTGTGGGGTCTTCTTCTTGTGGTCGGGTCTTCTGCTTGTGGTCGGGTCTTCTTCTTGTATCGGGTCTTCTTCTTGTGGTCGGGTCTTCTTCTTTATCGGGTCTTCTTCTTGTATCGGGTCTTCTTCTTGTGGTTGGGTCTTGTTCTTGTATCGGGTCTTCTTCTTGTGGTCGGGTCTTCTTCTTGTATCGGGTCTTCTTCTTGTGGTCGGGTCTTCTTCTTGTGGTCGGGTCTTCTTCTTGTAGTCGGGTCTTCTTCTTGTATCGGGTTTTCTTCTTGTGGTCGGGTCTTCTTCTTGTGGTCGGTCTTCTACTAGTGGACGGGTCTTCTTCTTGTATCGGGTCTTCTTCTTGTATCGGGTCTTCTTCTTGGTTTGGGTCTTCTTCTTGTTTCGGGTCTTCTTCTTGTATCGGGTCTTCTTCTTGTGGTCGGGTCTTCTTCTTGTATCTGGTCTTCTTCTTGTATCGGGTATTCTTGTGGTGGGGTCTTCTTCTTGTATCGGGTCTTCTTGTGGTCGGGTCTTCTTCTTGTATCGGGTCTTCTTCTTGTGGTCGGGTCTTCTTCTTATTGTGGGGTCTTCTTCTTGTGGTCGGGTCTTCTGCTTGTGGTCGGGTCTTCTTCTTGTATCGGGTCTTCTTCTTGTGGTCGGGTCTTCTTCTTTATCGGGTCTTCTTCTTGTATTGGGTCTTCTTCTTGTGGTCGGGTCTTCTTGTGGTCGGGTCTTCTTCTTGTATCGGGTCTTCTTCTTGTGGTTGGGTCTTGTTCTTGTATCGGGTCTTCTTCTTTTGGTCGGGTCTTCTTCTTGTATCAGGTCTTCTTCTTGTGTCGGGACTTCTTGTGTTTGGGTCTTCTTCTTGTATCGGGTCTTCTTCTTGTATCGGGTCTTCTTCTTGTGGTCAGGTCTTCTTCTTGTGGTCGGGTCTTCTTCTTGTGGTCGGTTCTTCTTCTTGTATCGGGTCTTCTTCTTGTGGTCGGGACTTCTTCTTGTGGTCGGGTCTTCTTCTTGTGGTCGGGTCTTCTTCTTGAGGTTGGGTCTTCCTCTTGTATCGGGTCTTCTTCTTGTGGTCGGGTCTTCTCCGTGTATCGGGTCTTCTTCTTGTGGTCGGGTCTTCTTCTTGTGGTCGGGTCTTCTTCTTGTATCGGTTCTTCTTGTGGTCGGGTCTTCTTCCTGTGGTCGGGACTTCTTCCAGTGGTCAGGTATTCTTCTTGTATCGGGTCTTCTTCTTGTTTTGGGTCTTCTTCTTGTTTCGGGTCTTCTTCTTGTTTCGGGTCTTCCTCTTGTATCGGGTCTTCTTCTTGTGGTCGGGTCTTCTTCTTGTATCGGGTCTTCTTCTTGTATCGGGTCGTCTTCTTGTGGTCGGGTCTTCTTCTTGTATCTGGTCTTCTTCTTGTATCGGGTCTTCTTCTTGTGGTCAGGTCTTCTTCTTGTGGTCGGGTCTTCTTCCTGTATCGGTTCTTCTTCTTGTGTTGGGTCTTCTTCTTGTATCGGGTCTTCTTCTTGTGGTCGGGTCTTCTTCTTGTGGTTGGGTCTTCTTCTTGTATCGGGTCTTCTTCTTGTGGTCGGGACTTCTTCTTGTGGTCGGATCTTCTTCTTGTGGTCGGGTCTTCTTCTTGTGGTCGGGTCTTTTTCTTGTATCGGGTCTTCTTCTTGTATCGGGTCTTCTTCTTGTGGTCGGGTCTTCTTCTTGTATCGGGTGTTCTTCTTGTATCGGGTCTTCTTCTTGTGGTCGGGTCTTCTTCTTGTGGTCGGGTCTTCTTCTTGTATCGGGTCTTCTTCTTGTATCTCTTCTTCTTGTGGTCGGGTCTTCTTCCTGTGGTCGGGACTTCTTCTAGTGGTCAGGTATTCTTCTTGTATCGGGTCTTCTTCTTGTATCGGGTCTTCTTCTTGTATCGGGTCTTCTTCTTGTTACGGGTCTTCTTCTTGTTTCGGGTCTTCCTCTTGTATCGGGTCTTCTTCTTGTGGTCGGGTCTTCTTCTTGTATTGGGTCTTCTTCTTGTATCGGGTCTTCTTCTTGTGGTCGGGTCTTCTTCTTGTGGTCGGGTCTTCTTGTATCGGGTCTTCTTCTTGTGGTCGGGTCTTCTTCTTGTGGTCGGGTCTTCTTCTTGTTGTCGGGTCTTCTTCTTGTATCGGGTCTTCTTCTTGTGGTCGGGTTTTCTTCTTGAATCGGGTCTTCTTCTTTTGGTCGGATCTTCTTCTTGTATTGAGTCTTCTTCTTGTATCGGGTCTTCTTTTTGTGATCGTGTCTTCTTCTTGTGGTCGAGATTTCTTCTTGTGGTCGGTTCTTCTTCTAGTATCGGGTCTTCTTCTTGTGGTCGGGTCTTCTTGTGGTCGGGTCTTCTTCTTGTATCGGGTCTTCTTCTTGTATCGGGTCTTCTTCTTGTGGTCGGGTCTTCTTCTTGTGGTCGGGTCTTCTTCTTGTATCGGGTCTTCTTCTTGTGGTCGGGTCTTCTTCTTGTGGTGGGGTCTTCTTCTTGTGGTCGGGTCTTGTGGTCGCGTCTTCTCTTGTATCGGGTCTTCTTCTTGTGGTTGGGTCTTCTTCTTGTATCGGGTTTTCTTCGTGTGGTCGGGTCTTCTTCTTGTGTTCGGGTATTCTTCTTGTTGTGGTGTCTTCTTCTTGCGGTCAGGTCTTCTGCTTGTGGACGGGTCTTCTTCTTGTATCGGGTCTTCTTCTTGTGGTCGGGTCTTCTACTTGTGGTCGTTTCTTCTTCTTGTGGTCGGTTCTACTTCTTGTGGTCAGGTCTTCTACTTGGGGTCGGGTCTTCTTCTTGTGGTCGGTTCTTCTTCTTGTATCGGGTCTTCTTCTTGTTTCGGGTCTTCTTCTTGTATCGAGTCTTCCTCTTGTATCGGGTCTTCTACTTTATCGGGTCTTCTTCTTGTGGTCGGGTCTTCTACTAGTGGTCGGGTCTTCTTCTTGTATCGGGTCTTCTTCTTGTTTCGGGTCTTCTTCTTGTATCGGGTCTTCTTCTTGTGGTCGGGTCTTCTTCTTGTATCGGGTCTTCTTCTTGTGGTCGGGTCTTCTTCTTGTGGTCGGGTCTTCTTATTTTGGTCGGGTCTTCATCTTCTATCGGGTCTTCTTCTTGTGGTTGGGTTTTGTACTTGTACCGGGTATTCTTCTTGTATCGGGTCTTCTTCTTTTGGTCGGGTCTTCTTCTTGTTGTGGGGTCTTCTTCTTGTGGTCGGGCTTCTGCTTGTGGTCGGGTCTTCTTCTTGTATCGGATCTTCTTCTTGTGGTCGGGTCTTCTTCTTGTATCGGGTCTTCTTCTTGTGGTCGGGTCTCCTTCTTGTGGTCGGGTCTTCTTCTTGTGGTCGGGTCTTCTTCTTGTATCGGGTCTTCTTGTGGTCGAGTCTTCGTCTTGTATTGGGTCTTCTTCTTTTGGTCGGGTCTTCTTCTTGTATAGGGTCTTCTTCTTGTATCGGGTCTTCTTCTTGTGGTCGGTTCTTCTTCTTGTATCGGGTCTTCTTCTTGTATTGGGTCTTCTTCTTGTGGTCGGGTCTTCTTCTTGTATCGGGTCTTCTTCTTGTGGTCGGTTCTTCTTCTTGTGGTCGGGTTTTCCTCTTGTGATCGGGTCTTCTTCTTGTATCGGGTCTTCTTCTTGTATCGGGTCTTCTTCTTGTGGTCGGGTCTTCTTCTTGTGGTCGGGTCTTCTTCTTGTATCGGGTCTTCTTCTTGTGGTCGGTTCTTCTTCTTGTGGTCGGGTTTTCTTCTTGTGATCGGGTCTTCTTCTTGTTACGGGTCTTCTTCTTGTTTCGGGTCTTCCTCTTGTATCGGGTCTTCTTCTTGTGGTCGGGTCTTCTTCTTGTATTGGGTCTTCTTCTTGTATCGGGTCTTCTTCTTGTGGTCGGGTCTTCTTCTTGTGGTCGGGTCTTCTTGTATCGGGTCTTCTTCTTGTGGTCGGGTCTTCTTCTTGTGGTCGGGTCTTCTTCTTGTTGTCGGGTCTTCTTCTTGTATCGGGTCTTCTTCTTGTGGTCGGGTTTTCTTCTTGAATCGGGTCTTCTTCTTTTGGTCGGATCTTCTTCTTGTATTGAGTCTTCTTCTTGTATCGGGTCTTCTTTTTGTGATCGTGTCTTCTTCTTGTGGTCGAGATTTCTTCTTGTGGTCGGTTCTTCTTCTAGTATCGGGTCTTCTTCTTGTGGTCGGGTCTTCTTGTGGTCGGGTCTTCTTCTTGTATCGGGTCTTCTTCTTGTATCGGGTCTTCTTCTTGTGGTCGGGTCTTCTTCTTGTGGTCGGGTCTTCTTCTTGTATCGGGTCTTCTTCTTGTGGTCGGGTCTTCTTCTTGTGGTGGGGTCTTCTTCTTGTGGTCGGGTCTTGTGGTCGCGTCTTCTTCTTGTATCGGGTCTTCTTCTTGTGGTTGGGTCTTCTTCTTGTATCGGGTTTTCTTCGTGTGGTCGGGTCTTCTTCTTGTGTTCGGGTATTCTTCTTGTTGTGGTGTCTTCTTCTTGCGGTCAGGTCTTCTGCTTGTGGACGGGTCTTCTTCTTGTATCGGGTCTTCTTCTTGTGGTCGGGTCTTCTACTTGTGGTCGTTTCTTCTTCTTGTGGTCGGTTCTACTTCTTGTGGTCAGGTCTTCTACTTGGGGTCGGGTCTTCTTCTTGTGGTCGGTTCTTCTTCTTGTATCGGGTCTTCTTCTTGTTTCGGGTCTTCTTCTTGTATCGAGTCTTCCTCTTGTATCGGGTCTTCTACTTTATCGGGTCTTCTTCTTGTGGTCGGGTCTTCTACTAGTGGTCGGGTCTTCTTCTTGTATCGGGTCTTCTTCTTGTTTCGGGTCTTCTTCTTGTATCGGGTCTTCTTCTTGTGGTCGGGTCTTCTTCTTGTATCGGGTCTTCTTCTTGTGGTCGGGTCTTCTTCTTGTGGTCGGGTCTTCTTATTTTGGTCGGGTCTTCATCTTCTATCGGGTCTTCTTCTTGTGGTTGGGTTTTGTACTTGTACCGGGTATTCTTCTTGTATCGGGTCTTCTTCTTTTGGTCGGGTCTTCTTCTTGTTGTGGGGTCTTCTTCTTGTGGTCGGGCTTCTGCTTGTGGTCGGGTCTTCTTCTTGTATCGGATCTTCTTCTTGTGGTCGGGTCTTCTTCTTGTATCGGGTCTTCTTCTTGTGGTCGGGTCTCCTTCTTGTGGTCGGGTCTTCTTCTTGTGGTCGGGTCTTCTTCTTGTATCGGGTCTTCTTGTGGTCGAGTCTTCGTCTTGTATTGGGTCTTCTTCTTTTGGTCGGGTCTTCTTCTTGTATAGGGTCTTCTTCTTGTATCGGGTCTTCTTCTTGTGGTCGGTTCTTCTTCTTGTATCGGGTCTTCTTCTTGTATTGGGTCTTCTTCTTGTGGTCGGGTCTTCTTCTTGTATCGGGTCTTCTTCTTGTGGTCGGTTCTTCTTCTTGTGGTCGGGTTTTCCTCTTGTGATCGGGTCTTCTTCTTGTATCGGGTCTTCTTCTTGTATCGGGTCTTCTTCTTGTGGTCGGGTCTTCTTCTTGTGGTCGGGTCTTCTTCTTGTATCGGGTCTTCTTCTTGTGGTCGGTTCTTCTTCTTGTGGTCGGGTTTTCTTCTTGTGATCGGGTCTTCTTCTTGTATCGGGTCTTCTTCTTGTATCGGGTCTTCTTCTTGTGGTTGGGTCTTCTTCTTGTATCGGGTCTACTTCTTGTGGTCGGGTCTTCTTGTATCGGGTCTTCTTGTGGTCAGGTCTTCTTCTTGTGGCCGGGTCTTCTTCTTGTGGTCGGTTCTTCTTCTTGTATCGGGTCTTCTTCTTGTGGTCGGGTCTTCTTCTTGTGGTCGGGTCTTCTTCTTGTATCGGGTCTTCTTCTTGTATCTCTTCTTCTTGTGGTCGGGTCTTCTTCCTGTGGTCGGGACTTCTTCTAGTGGTCAGGTATTCTTCTTGTATCGGGTCTTCTTCTTGTATCGGGTCTTCTTCTTGTATCGGGTCTTCTTCTTGTTACGGGTCTTCTTCTTGTTTTGGGTCTTCCTCTTGTATCGGGTCTTCTTCTTGTGGTCGGGTCTTCTTCTTGTATCGGGTCTTCTTCTTGTATCGGGTCTTCTTCTTGTGGTCGGGTCTTCTTCTTGTGGTCGGGTCTTCTTCTTGTATCGGGTCTTCTTCTTGTGGTCGGGTCTTATTCTTGTGGTCGGGTCTTCTTCTTGTAGTCGGGTCTTCTTCTTGTATCGGGTTTTCTTCTTGTGGTCGGGTCTTCTTCTTGTGGTCGGTCTTCTACTAGTGGACGGGTCTTCTTCTTGTATCGGGTCTTCTTGGTTTGGGTCTTCTTCTTGTTTCGGGTCTTCTTCTTGTATCGGGTCTTCTTCTTGTGGTCGGGTCTTCTTCTTGTATCTGGTCTTCTTCTTGTATCGGGTATTCTTGTGGTGGGGACTTCTTCTTGTATCGGGTCTTCTTGTGGTCGGGTCTTCTTCTTGTATCGGGTCTTCTTCTTTTGGTCGAATCTTCTTCTTGTATTGAGTCTTCTTCTTGTATCGGGTCTTCTTCTTGTGGTCGGGTCTTCTTCTTGTGGTCGAGATTTCTTCTTGTGGTCGGTTCTTCTTCTAGTATCGGGTCTTCTTCTTGTGGTCGGGTCTTCTTGTGGTCGGGTCTTCTTCTTGTATCGGGTCTTCTTCTTGTATCGGGTCTTCTTCTTGTGGTCGGGTCTTCTTCTTGTATCGGGTCTTCTTCTTGTGGTCGGGTCTTCTTCTTGTGGTCGGGTCTTCTTCTTGTGGTCGGGTCTTGTGGTCGCGTCTTCTTCTTGTATCGGGTCTTCTTCTTGTGGTTGGGTCTTCTTCTTGTAACGGGTCTACTTCTTGTGGTCGGGTCTTCTTGTATCGGGTCTTCTTGTGGTCAGGTCTTCTTCTTGTGGCCGGGTCTTCTTCTTGTGGTCGGTTCTTCTTCTTGTATCGGGTCTTCTTCTTGTGGTCGGGACTTCTTCTTGTGGTCGGATCTTCTTCTTGTGGTCGGGTCTTCTTCTTGTGGTCGGGTCTTTTTCTTGTATCGGGTCTTCTTCTTGTATCGGGTCTTCTTCTTGTGGTCGGGTCTTCTTCTTGTATCGGGTGTTCTTCTTGTATCGGGTCTTCTTCTTGTGGTCGGGTCTTCTTCTTGTGGTCGGGTCTTCTTCTTGTATCGGGTCTTCTTCTTGTATCTCTTCTTCTTGTGGTCGGGTCTTCTTCTTGTGGTCGGGTCTTTTTCTTGTATCGGGTCTTCTTCTTGTATCGGGTCTTCTTCTTGTGGTCGGGTCTTCTTCTTGTATCGGGTGTTCTTCTTGTATCGGGTCTTCTTCTTGTGGTCGGGTCTTCTTTTTGTGGTCGGGTCTTCTTCTTGTATCGGGTCTTCTTCTTGTATCTCTTCTTCTTGTGGTCGGGTCTTCTTCCTGTGGTCGGGACTTCTTCTAGTGGTCAGGTATTCTTCTTGTATCGGGTCTTCTTCTTGTATCGGGTCTTCTTCTTGTATCGGGTCTTCTTCTTGTTACGGGTCTTCTTCTTGTTTCGGGTCTTCCTCTTGTATCGGGTCTTCTTCTTGTGGTCGGGTCTTCTTCTTGTATCGGGTCTTCTTCTTGTATCGGGTCTACTTCTTGTGGTCGGGTCTTCTTCTTGTGGTCGGGTCTTCTTCTTGTATCGGGTCTTCTTCTTGTGGTCGGGTCTTCTTCTTGTGGTCGGGTCTTCTTCTTGTAGTCGGGTCTTCTTCTTGTATCGGGTTTTCTTCTTGTGGTCGGGTCTTCTTCTTGTGGTCGGTCTTCTACTAGTGGACGGGTCTTCTTCTTGTATCGGGTCTTCTTCTTGTATCGGGTATTCTTCTTGGTTTGGGTCTTCTTCTTGTTTCGGGTCTTCTTCTTGTATCGGGTCTTCTTCTTGTGGTCGGGTCTTCTTCTTGTATCTGGTCTTCTTCTTGTATCGGGTATTCTTGTGGTGGGGTCTTCTTCTTGTATCGGGTCTTCTTGTGGTCGGGTCTTCTTCTTGTATCGGGTCTTCTTCTTGTGGTCGGGTCTTCTTCTTATTGTGGGGTCTTCTTCTTGTGGTCGGGTCTTCTGCTTGTGGTCGGGTCTTCTTCTTGTATCGGGTCTTCTTCTTGTGGTCGGGTCTTCTTCTTTATCGGGTCTTCTTCTTGTATTGGGTCTTCTTCTTGTGGTCGGGTCTTCTTGTGGTCGGGTCTTCTTCTTGTATCGGGTCTTCTTCTTGTGGTTGGGTCTTGTTCTTGTATCGGGTCTTCTTCTTTTGGTCGGGTCTTCTTCTTGTATCGGGTCTTCTTCTTGTGTCGGGACTTCTTGTGTTTGGGTCTTCTTCTTGTATCGGGTCTTCTTCTTGTATCAGGTCTTCTTCTTGTGGTCAGGTCTTCTTCTTGTGGTCGGGTCTTCTTCTTGTGGTCGGTTCTTCTTCTTGTATCGGGTCTTCTTCTTGTGGTCGGGACTTCTTCTTGTGGTCGGGTCTTCTTCTTGTGGTCGGGTCTTCTTCTTGAGGTTGGGTCTTCCTCTTGTATCGGGTCTTCTTCTTGTGGTCGGGTCTTCTCCTTGTATCGGGTCTTCTTCTTGTGGTCGGGTCTTCTTCTTGTGGTCGGGTCTTCTTCTTGTATCGGTTCTTCTTGTGGTCGGGTCTTCTTCCTGTGGTCGGGACTTCTTCCAGTGGTCAGGTATTCTTCTTGTATCGGGTCTTCTTCTTGTTTTGGGTCTTCTTCTTGTTTCGGGTCTTCTTCTTGTTTCGGGTCTTCCTCTTGTATCGGGTCTTCTTCTTGTGGTCGGGTCTTCTTCTTGTATCGGGTCTTCTTCTTGTATCGGGTCGTCTTCTTGTGGTCGGGTCTTCTTCTTGTATCTGGTCTTCTTCTTGTATCGGGTCTTCTTCTTGTGGTCAGGTCTTCTTCTTGTGGTCGGGTCTTCTTCCTGTATCGGTTCTTCTTCTTGTGGTTGGGTCTTCTTCTTGTATCGGGTCTTCTTCTTGTGGTCGGGTCTTCTTCTTGTGGTTGGGTCTTCTTCTTGTATCGGGTCTTCTTCTTGTGGTCGGGACTTCTTCTTGTGGTCGGATCTTCTTCTTGTGGTCGGGTCTTCTTCTTGTGGTCGGGTCTTTTTCTTGTATCGGGTCTTCTTCTTGTATCGGGTCTTCTTCTTGTGGTCGGGTCTTCTTCTTGTATCGGGTCTTCTTCTTGTATCTCTTCTTCTTGTGGTCGGGTCTTCTTCCTGTGGTCGGGACTTCTTCTAGTGGTCAGGTATTCTTCTTGTATCGGGTCTTCTTCTTGTATCGGGTCTTCTTCTTGTATCGGGTCTTCTTCTTGTTACGGGTCTTCTTCTTGTTTCGGGTCTTCCTCTTGTATCGGGTCTTCTTCTTGTGGTCGGGTCTTCTTCTTGTATTGGGTCTTCTTCTTGTATCGGGTCTTCTTCTTGTGGTCGGGTCTTCTTCTTGTGGTCGGGTCTTCTTGTATCGGGTCTTCTTCTTGTGGTCGGGTCTTCTTCTTGTGGTCGGGTCTTCTTCTTGTAGTCGGGTCTTCTTCTTGTATCGGGTCTTCTTCTTGTGGTCGGGTTTTCTTCTTGAATCGGGTCTTCTTCTTTTGGTCGGATCTTCTTCTTGTATTGAGTCTTCTTCTTGTATCGGGTCTTCTTCTTGTGGTCGTGTCTTCTTCTTGTGGTCGAGATTTCTTCTTGTGGTCGGTTCTTCTTCTAGTATCGGGTCTTCTTCTTGTGGTCGGGTCTTCTTGTGGTCGGGTCTTCTTCTTGTATCGGGTCTTCTTCTTGTATCGGGTCTTCTTCTTGTGGTCGGGTCTTCTTCTTGTGGTCGGGTCTTCTTCTTGTATCGGGTCTTCTTCTTGTGGTCGGGTCTTCTTCTTGTGGTGGGGTCTTCTTCTTGTGGTCGGGTCTTGTGGTCGCGTCTTCTTCTTGTATCGGGTCTTCTTCTTGTGGTTGGGTCTTCTTCTTGTATCGGGTTTTCTTCGTGTGGTCGGGTCTTCTTCTTGTGTTCGGGTATTCTTCTTGTTGTGGTGTCTTCTTCTTGCGGTCAGGTCTTCTGCTTGTGGACGGGTCTTCTTCTTGTATCGGGTCTTCTTCTTGTGGTCGGGTCTTCTACTTGTGGTCGTTTCTTCTTCTTGTGGTCGGTTCTACTTCTTGTGGTCAGGTCTTCTACTTGGGGTCGGGTCTTCTTCTTGTGGTCGGTTCTTCTTCTTGTATCGGGTCTTCTTCTTGTTTCGGGTCTTCTTCTTGTATCGAGTCTTCCTCTTGTATCGGGTCTTCTTCTTTATCGGGTCTTCTTCTTGTGGTCGGGTCTTCTACTAGTGGTCGGGTCTTCTTCTTGTATCGGGTCTTCTTCTTGTTTCGGGTCTTCTTCTTGTATCGGGTCTTCTTCTTGTGGTCGGGTCTTCTTCTTGTATCGGGTCTTCTTCTTGTGGTCGGGTCTTCTTCTTGTGGTCGGGTCTTCTTATTTTGGTCGGGTCTTCATCTTCTATCGGGTCTTCTTCTTGTGGTTGGGTTTTGTACTTGTATCGGGTATTCTTCTTGTATCGGGTCTTCTTCTTTTGGTCGGGTCTTCTTCTTGTTGTGGGGTCTTCTTCTTGTGGTCGGGTCTTCTGCTTGTGGTCGGGTCTTCTTCTTGTATCGGATCTTCTTCTTGTGGTCGGGTCTTCTTCTTGTATCGGGTCTTCTTCTTGTGGTCGGGTCTCCTTCTTGTGGTCGGGTCTTCTTCTTGTGGTCGGGTCTTCTTCTTGTATCGGGTCTTCTTGTGGTCGAGTCTTCTTCTTGTATTGGGTCTTCTTCTTTTGGTCGGGTCTTCTTCTTGTATAGGGTCTTCTTCTTGTATCGGGTCTTCTTCTTGTGGTCGGTTCTTCTTCTTGTATCGGGTCTTCTTCTTGTATTGGGTCTTCTTCTTGTGGTCGGGTCTTCTTCTTGTATCGGGTCTTCTTCTTGTGGTCGGTTCTTCTTCTTGTGGTCCGGTTTTCTTCTTGTGATCGGGTCTTCTTCTTGTATCGGGTCTTCTTCTTGTATCGGGTCTTCTTCTTGTGGTCGGGTCTTCTTCTTGTGGTCGGGTCTTCTTCTTGTATCGGGTCTTCTTCTTGTGGTCGGTTCTTCTTCTTGTGGTCGGGTTTTCTTCTTGTGATCGGGTCTTCTTCTTGTATCGGGTCTTCTTCTTGTATCGGGTCTTCTTCTTGTGGTTGGGTCTTCTTCTTGTATCGGGTCTACTTCTTGTGGTCGGGTCTTCTTGTATCGGGTCTTCTTGTGGTCAGGTCTTCTTCTTGTGGCCGGGTCTTCTTCTTGTGGTCGGTTCTTCTTCTTGTATCGGGTCTTCTTCTTGTGGTCGGGTCTTCTTCCTGTGGTCGGGTCTTCTTCTTGTATCGGGTCTTCTTCTTGTATCTCTTCTTCTTGTGGTCGGGTCTTCTTCCTGTGGTCGGGACTTCTTCTAGTGGTCAGGTATTCTTCTTGTATCGGGTCTTCTTCTTGTATCGGGTCTTCTTCTTGTATCGGGTCTTCTTCTTGTTACGGGTCTTCTTGTTTCGGGTCTTCCTCTTGTATCGGGTCTTCTTCTTGTGGTCGGGTCTTCTTCTTGTATCGGGTCTTCTTCTTGTATCGGGTCTTCTTCTTGTGGTCGGGTCTTCTTCTTGTGGTCGGGTCTTCTTCTTGTATCGGGTCTTCTTCTTGTGGTCGGGTCTTCTTCTTGTGGTCGGGTCTTCTTCTTGTGGTCGGGTCTTCTTCTTGTATCGGGTTTTCTTCTTGTGGTCGGGTCTTCTTCTTGTGGTCGGTCTTCTACTAGTGGACGGGTCTTCTTCTTGTATCGGGTCTTCTTCTTGTATCGGGTCTTCTTGGTTTGGGTCTTCTTCTTGTTTCGGGTCTTCTTCTTGTATCGGGTCTTCTTCTTGTGGTCGGGTCTTCTTCTTGTATCTGGTCTTCTTCTTGTATCGGGTATTCTTGTGGTGGGGTCTTCTTCTTGTATCGGGTCTTCTTGTGGTCGGGTCTTCTTCTTGTATCGGGTCTTCTTCTTGTGGTCGGGTCTTCTTCTTATTGTGGGGTCTTCTTCTTGTGGTCGGGTCTTCTGCTTGTGGTCGGGTCTTCTTCTTGTATCGGGTCTTCTTCTTGTGGTCGGGTCTTCTTCTTTATCGGGTCTTCTTCTTGTATTGGGTCTTCTTCTTGTGGTCGGGTCTTCTTGTGGTCGGGTCTTCTTCTTGTATCGGGTCTTCTTCTTGTGGTTGGGTCTTGTTCTTGTATCGGGTCTTCTTCTTTTGGTCGGGTCTTCTTCTTGTATCGGGTCTTCTTCTTGTGTCGGGACTTCTTGTGTTTGGGTCTTCTTCTTGTATCGGGTCTTCTTCTTGTATCGGGTCTTCTTCTTGTGGTCAGGTCTTCTTCTTGTGGTCGGGTCTTCTTCTTGTGGTCGGTTCTTCTTCTTGTATCGGGTCTTCTTCTTGTGGTCGGGACTTCTTCTTGTGGTCGGGTCTTCTTCTTGTGGTCGGGTCTTCTTCTTGAGGTTGGGTCTTCCTCTTGTATCGGGTCTTCTTCTTGTGGTCGGGTCTTCTCCTTGTATCGGGTCTTCTTCTTGTGGTCGGGTCTTCTTCTTGTGGTCGGGACTTCTTCTTGTATCGGGTCTTCTTCTTGTATCGGTTCTTCTTGTGGTCGGGTCTTCTTCCTGTGGTCGGGACTTCTTCCAGTGGTCAGGTATTATTCTTGTATCGGGTCTTCTTCTTGTTTTGGGTCTTCTTCTTGTTTTGGGTCTTCTTCTTGTTTCGGGTCTTCCTCTTGTATCAGGTCTTCTTCTTGTGGTCGGGTCTTCTTCTTGTATCGGGTCTTCTTCTTGTATCGGGTCGTCTTCTTTTGGTCGGGTCTTCTTCTTGTATCTGGTCTTCTTCTTGTATCGGGTCTTCTTCTTGTGGTCAGGTCTTCTTCTTGTGGTCGGGTCTTCTTCCTGTATCGGTTCTTGTTCTTGTGGTTGGGTCTTCTTCTTGTATCGGGTCTTCTTCTTGTGGTCGGGTCTTCTTCTTGTGGTTGGGTCTTCTTCTTGTATCGGGTCTTCTTCTTGTGGTCGGGACTTCTTCTTGTGGTCGGATCTTCTTCTTGTGGTCGGGTCTTCTTCTTGTGGTCGGGTCTTTTTCTTGTATCGGGTCTTCTTCTTGTATCGGGTCTTCTTCTTGTGGTCGGGTCTTCTTCTTGTATCGGGTGTTCTTCTTGTATCGGGTCTTCTTCTTGTGGTCGGGTCTTCTTCTTGTGGTCGGGTCTTCTTCTTGTATCTCTTCTTCTTGTGGTCGGGTCTTCTTCCTGTGGTCGGGAATTCTTCTAGTGGTCAGGTATTCTTCTTGTATCGGGTCTTCTTCTTATATCGGGTCTTCTTCTTGTATCGGGTCTTCTTCTTGTTACGGGTCTTCTTCTTGTTTCGGGTCTTCCTCTTGTATCGGGTCTTCTTCTTGTGGTCGGGTCTTCTTCTTGTATCGGGTCTTCTTCTTGTATCGGGTCTTCTTCTTGTATCGGGTCTTCTTCTTGTGGTCGGGTCTTCTTCTTGTGGTCGGGTCTTCTTGTATCGGGTCTTCTTCTTGTGGTCGGGTCTTCTTCTTGTGGTCGGGTCTTCTTCTTGTAGTCGGGTCTTCTTCTTGTATCGGGTCTTCTTCTTGTGGTCGGGTTTTCTTCTTGTATCGGGTCATCTTCTTTTGGTCGGGTCTTCTTCTTGTATCTGGTCTTCTTCTTGTATCGGGTCTTCTTCTTGTGGTCAGGTCTTCTTCTTGTGGTCGGGTCTTTTTCCTGTATCGGTTCTTCTTCTTGTGGTTGGGTCTTCTTCTTGTATCAGGTCTTCTTCTTGTGGTCGGGTCTTCTTCTTGTGGTCGGGTCTTCTTCTTGTATCGGGTCTTCTTCTTGTGGTCGGGACTTCTTCTTGTGGTCGGATCTTCTTCTTGTGGTCGGGTCTTCTTCTTGTGGTCGGGTCTTTTTCTTGTATCGGGTCTTCTTCTTGTATCGGGTCTTCTTCTTGTGGTCGGGTCTTCTTCTTGTATCGGGTGTTCTTCTTGTATCGGGTCTTCTTCTTGTGGTCGGGTCTTCTTCTTGTGGTCGGGTCTTCTTCTTGTATCTCTTCTTCTTGTGGTCGGGTCTTCTTCCTGTGGTCGGGACTTCTTCTAGTGGTCAGGTATTCTTCTTGTATCGGGTCTTCTTCTTATATCGGGTCTTCTTCTTGTATCGGGTCTTCTTCTTGTTACGGGTCTTCTTCTTGTTTCGGGTCTTCCTCTTGTATCGGGTCTTCTTCTTGTGGTCGGGTCTTCTTCTTGTATCGGGTCTTCTTCTTGTATAGGGTCTTCTTCTTGTGGTCGGGTCTTCTTCTTGTGGTCGGGTCTTCTTGTATCGGGTCTTCTTCTTGTGGTCGGGTCTTCTTCTTGTGGTCGGGTCTTCTTCTTGTAGTCGGGTCTTCTTCTTGTATCGGGTCTTCTTCTTGTGGTCGGGTTTTCTTCTTGTATCGGGTCTTCTTCTTTTGGTCGGATCTTCTTCTTGTATTGAGTCTTCTTCTTGTATCGGGTCTTCTTCTTGTGGTCGGGTCTTCTTCTTGTGGTCGAGATTTCTTCTTGTGGTCGGTTCTTCTTCTAGTATCGGGTCTTCTTCTTGTGGTCGGGTCTTCTTGTGGTCGGGTCTTCTTCTTGTATCGGGTCTTCTTCTTGTATCGGGTCTTCTTCTTGTGGTCGGGTCTTCTTCTTGTGGTCGGGTCTTCTTCTTGTATCGGGTCTTCTTCTTGTGGTCGGGTCTTCTTCTTGTGGTGGGGTCTTCTTCTTGTGGTCGGGTCTTGTGGTCGCGTCTTCTTCTTGTATCGGGTCTTCTTCTTGTGGTTGGGTCTTCTTCTTGTATCGGGTTTTCTTCGTGTTGTCGGGTCTTCTTCTTGTGTTCGGGTATTCTTCTTGTTGTGGTGTCTTCTTCTTGCGGTCAGGTCTTCTGCTTGTGGACGGGTCTTCTTCTTGTATCGGGTCTTCTTCTTGTGGTCGGGTCTTCTACTTGTGGTCGTTTCTTCTTCTTGTGGTCGGTTCTACTTCTTGTGGTCAGGTCTTCTACTTGGGGTCGGGTCTTCTTCTTGTGGTCGGGTCTTCTTCTTGTATCGGGTCTTCTTCTTGTTTCGGGTCTTCTTCTTGTATCGAGTCTTCCTCTTGTATCGGGTCTTCTTCTTTATCGGGTCTTCTTCTTGTGGTCGGGTCTTCTTCTTGTGGTCGGGTCTTCTACTAGTGGTCGGGTCTTCTTCTTGTATCGGGTCTTCTTCTTGTTTCGGGTCTTCTTCTTGTATCGGGTCTTCTTCTTGTGGTCGGGTCTTCTTCTTGTATCGGGTCTTCTTCTTGTGGTCGGGTCTTCTTCTTGTGGTCGGGTCTTCTTATTTTGGTCGGGTCTTCATCTTCTATCGGGTCTTCTTCTTGTGGTTGGGTTTTGTACTTGTATCGGGTATTCTTCTTGTATCGGGTCTTCTTCTTTTGGTCGGGTCTTCTTCTTGTTGTGGGGTCTTCTTCTTGTGGTCGGGTCTTCTGCTTGTGGTCGGGTCTTCTTCTTGTATCGGATCTTCTTCTTGTGGTCGGGTCTTCTTCTTGTATCGGGTCTTCTTCTTGTGGTCGGGTCTCCTTCTTGTGGTCGGGTCTCCTTCTTGTGGTCGGGTCTTCTTCTTGTATCGGGTCTTGTTGTGGTCGAGTCTTCTTCTTGTATTGGGTCTTCTTCTTTTGGTCGGGTCTTCTTCTTGTATAGGGTCTTCTTCTTGTATCGGGTCTTCTTCTTGTGGTCGGTTCTTCTTCTTGTATCGGGTCTTCTTCTTGTATTGGGTCTTCTTCTTGTGGTCGGGTCTTCTTCTTGTATCGGGTCTTCTTCTTGTGGTCGGTTCTTCTTCTTGTGGTCAGGTTTTCTTCTTGTGATCGGGTCTTCTTCTTGTATCGGGTCTTCTTCTTGTATCGGGTCTTCTTCTTGTGGTCGGGTCTTCTTCTTGTGGTCGGGTCTTCTTCTTGTATCGGGTCTTCTTCATGTGGTTGGGTCTTCTTCTTGTGGTCAGGTCTTCTTCTTGTTTCGGGTCTTCTTCTTGTATCGGGTCTTCTTCTTGTGGTCGGGTCTTCTTCTAGTGGTCGGGTCTTCTTCTTGTATCGGGTCTTTTTCTTGAGGTCGGGTCTTCTTCTTGTGGTGGGGTCTTCTTCTTGTGGTCGGGTCTTCTTCTTGTATCGGGTCTTCTTCTTGTATCGGTTCTTCCTCTTGTGGTCGGGAATTCTTCTTGTGGTCGGGTCTTCTTCTTGTGGTCGGGTCTTCTTCTTGTATCAGGTCTTCTTCTTGTGGTCGGGTCTTCTTTTAGTGGTCGGGTCTTCTTCTTGTTTCGGGTCTTCTTCTTGTATCGGGTCTTCTTCTTTTGGTCGGGTCTTCTTCTAGTGGTCGGGTCTTCTTCTTGTATCGGGTCTTCTTCTTGTATCGGTTCTTCTTCTTGTGGTCATGTCTTCTTCTTGTATCGGGTCTTCTTCATGTGGTCGGGTCTTCTTCTTGTGGTGGGGTCTCCTTCTTGTGGTCGGGTCTTCTTCTTGTGGTCGGGTCTTCTTCTTGTATCGGGTCTTCTTCTTGTGGTCGCGTCTTCTTCTTGTATCGGGTCTTCTTCTTTTGGTCGGGTCTTCTTCTTGTATAGGGTCTTCTTCTTGTATCGGGTCTTCTTCTTGTGGTCGGGTCTTATTCTTGTATCGGGTCTTCTTCTTGTATCGGGTCTTCTTCTTGTGGTCGGGTCTTCTTCTTGTGGTCGGGTTTTCTTCTTGTGGTCGGTTCTTCTTCTTGTATCGGGTCTTCTTCTTGCGGTCGGGTCTTCTTCTTGTGGTCCGGTCTTCTTCTTATGGTTGGGTCTTCTTCTTGTATCGGGTCTTCTTCTTGTATCGGGTGTTCTTCTTGTGGTCGGGTCTTCTTTTTGTATCGGGTCTTCTTCATGTGGTCGGGTCTTCTTCTTGTGGTCGGGTCTTCTTCTTGTTTCGGGTCTTCTTCTTGTATCGGGTCTTCTTCTTGTGGTCGGGTCTTCTTCTAGTGGTCGGGTCTTCTTCTAGTGGTCGGGTCTTCTTCTAGTATCGGGTCTTCTTCTTGTGGTTGAGTCTTCTTCTTGTGGTGGGGTCTTCTTCTTGTGGTCGGGTCTTCTTCTTGTGGTCGCATCTTTTTCTTGTATCGGGTCTTCTTCTTGTGGTTGGTTCTTCTTGTATCGGGTTTTCTTCTTGTGGTCGGGTCTTCTTTTAGTGGTCGGGTCTTCTTCTTGTTTCGGGTCTTCTTCTTGTATCGGGTCTTCTTCTTTTGGTCGGGTCTTCTTCTATTGGTCGGGTCTTCTTCTTGTATCGGGTCTTCTTCTTGTATCGGTTCTTCTTCTTGTGGTCATGTCTTCTTCTTGTATCGGGTCTTCTTCATGTGGTCGGGTCTTCTTCTTGTATCGGGTCTTCTTCTTGTGGTCGCGTCTTCTTCTTGTATCGGGTCTTCTTCTTTTGGTCGGGTCTTCTTCTTGTATAGGGTCTTCTTCTTGTATCGGGTCTTCTTCTTGTGGTCGGGTCTTATTCTTGTATCGGGTCTTCTTCTTGTATCGGGTCTTCTTCTTGTGGTCGGGTCTTCTTCTTGTGGTCGGGTTTTCTTCTTGTGGTCGGTTCTTCTTCTTGTATCGGTTCTTCTTCTTGCGGTCGGGTCTTCTTCTTGTGGTCCGGTCTTCTTCTTATGGTTGGGTCTTCTTCTTGTATCGGGTCTTCTTCTTGTATCGGGTGTTCTTCTTGTGGTCGGGTCTTCTTTTTGTATCGGGTCTTCTTCATGTGGTCGGGTCTTCTTCTTGTGGTCGGGTCTTCTTCTTGTTTCGGGTCTTCTTCTTGTATCGGGTCTTCTTCTTGTGGTCGGGTCTTCTTCTAGTGGTCGGGTCTTCTTCTAGTGGTCGGGTCTTCTTCTAGTATCGGGTCTTCTTCTTGTGGTTGAGTCTTCTTCTTGTGGTGGGGTCTTCTTCTTGTGGTCGGGTCTTCTTCTTGTGGTCGCGTCTTTTTCTTGTATCGGGTCTTCTTCTTGTGGTTGGGTCTTCTTGTATCGGGTTTTCTTCTTGTGGTCGGGTCTACTTCTTGTGGTCGGGTCTTCTATTAGTGGACGGGTCTTCTTCTTGTATTGGGTCTTCTTCTTGTATCGGTTCTTCTTGTTTCGGGTCTTCTTCTTGTTTCGGGTCTTCTTCTTGTATCGGGTCGTCTTCTTGTGGTCGGGTCTTCTTCTTGTATCTGGTCTTCTTCTTGTATCGGGTCTTCTTCTTGTGGTCGGGTCTTCTTCTTGTGGTCGGGTCTTCTTCCTGTATCGGGTCTTCTTCTTGTGGTTGGGTCTTCTTCTTGTATCGGGTCTTCTTCTTGTGGTCGGGTCTTCTTCTTGTGGTCGGGTCTTCTTCTTGTATAGGGTCTTCTTTTTGTATCGGTTCTTCTTGTGGTCGGGTCTTCTTCCTGTGGTCGGGACTTCTTCCAGTGGTCAGGTATTCTTCTTGTATCGGGTCTTCTTCTTGTTTCGGGTCTTCTTCTTGTTTCGGGTCTTCCTCTTGTATCGGGTCTTCTTCTTGTGGTCGGGTCTTCTTCTTGTATCGGGTCTTCTTCTTGTATCGGGTCGTCTTCTTGTGGTCGGGTCTTCTTCTTGTATCTGGTCTTCTTCTTGTATCGGGTGTTCTTCTTGTGGTCGGGTCTTCTTCTTGTGGTCGGGTCTTCTTCCTGTATCGGTTCTTCTTCTTGTGGTTGGGTCTTCTTCTTGTATCGGGTCTTCTTCTTGTGGTCGGGTCTTCTTCTTGTGGTTGGGTCTTCTTCTTGTATCGGGTCTTCTTCTTGTGGTCGGGACTTCTTCTTGTGGTCGGATCTTCTTCTTGTGGTCGGGTCTTCTTCTTGTGGTCGGGTCTTTTTCTTGTATCGGGTCTTCTTCTTGTATCGGGTCTCCTTCTTGTGGTCGGGTCTTCTTCTTGTATCGGGTGTTCTTCTTGTATCGGGTCTTCTTCTTGTGGTCGGGTCTTCTTCTTGTGGTCGGGTCTTCTTCTTGTATCGGGTCTTCTTCTTGTATCTCTTCTTCTTGTGGTCGGGTCTTCTTCCTGTGGTCGGGACTTCTTCTAGTGGTCAGGTATTCTTCTTGTATCGGGTCTTCTTCTTGTATCGGGTCTTCTTCTTGTTACGGGTCTTCTTCTTGTTTCGGGTCTTCCTCTTGTATCAGGTCTTCTTCTTGTGGTCGGGTCTTCTTCTTGTATCGGGTCTTCTTCTTGTATCGGGTCTTCTTCTTGTGGTCGGGTCTTCTTCTTGTGGTCGGGTCTTCTTCTTGTATCGGGTCTTCTTCTTGTGGTCGGGTCTTCTTCTTGTGGTCGGGTCTTCTTCTTGTAGTCGGGTCTTCTTCTTGTATCGGGTCTTCTTCTTGTGGTCGGGTTTTCTTCTTGTATCGGGTCTTCTTCTTTTGGTCGGATCTTCTTCTTGTATTGAGTCTTCTTCTTGTATCGGGTCTTCTTCTTGTGGTCGGGTCTTCTTCTTGTGGTCGAGATTTCTTCTTGTGGTCGGTTCTTCTTCTAGTATCGGGTCTTCTTCTTGTGGTCGGGTCTTCTTGTGGTCGGGTCTTCTTCTTGTATCGGGTCTTCTTCTTGTATCGGGTCTTCTTCTTGTGGTCGGGTCTTCTTCTTGTGGTCGGGTCTTCTTCTTGTATCGGGTCTTCTTCTTGTGGTCGGGTCTTCTTCTTGTGGTGGGGTCTTTTTCTTGTGGTCGGGTCTTGTGGTCGCGTCTTCTTCTTGTATCGGGTCTTCTTCTTGTGGTTGGGTCTTCTTCTTGTATCGGGTTTTCTTCGTGTGGTCGGGTCTTCTTCTTGTGTTCGGGTATTCTTCTTGTTGTGGTGTCTTCTTCTTGCGGTCAGGTCTTCTGCTTGTGGTCGGGTCTTCTTCTTGTATCGGGTCTTCTTCTTGTGGTCGGGTCTTCTACTTGTGGTCGGGTCCTCTTCTTGTGGTCGGTTCTACTTCTTGTGGTCAGGTCTTCTACTTGGGGTCGGGTCTTCTTCTTGTGGTCGGGTCTTCTTCTTGTATCGGGTCTTCTTCTTGTTTCGGGTGTTCTTCTTGTATCGAGTCTTCCTCTTGTATCGGGTCTTCTTCTTTATCGGTTCTTCTTCTTGTGGTCGGGTCTTCTTCTTGTGGTTCGGTCTTCTTCTTGTGGTCGGGTCTTCTACTAGTGGTCGGGTCTTCTTCTTGTATCGGGTCTTCTTCTTGTTTCGGGTCTTCTTCTTGTATCAGGTCTTCTTCTTGTGGTCGGGTCTTCTTCTTGTATCGGGTCTTCTTCTTGTGGTCGGGTCTTCTTCTTGTGGTCGGGTCTTCTTATTTTGGTCGGGTCTTCATCTTCTATCGGGTCTTCTTCTTGTGGTTGGGTTTTCTACTTGTATCGGGTATTCTTCTTGTATCGGGTCTTCTTCTTTTGGTCGGGTCTTCTTCTTGTTGTGGGGTCTTCTTCTTGTGGTCGGGTCTTCTGCTTGTGGTCGGTTCTTCTTCTTGTATCGGATCTTCTTCTTGTGGTCGGGTCTTCTTCTTGTATCGGGTCTTCTTCTTGTGGTCGCGTCTTCTTCTTGTATCGGGTCTTCTTCTTTTGGTCGGGTCTTCTTCTTGTATAAGGTCTTTTTCTTGTATCGGGTCTTCTTCTTGTGGTCGGGTCTTATTCTTGTATCGGGTCTTCTTCTTGTATCGGGTCTTCTTCTTGTGGTCGGGTCTTCTTCTTGTGGTCGGGTTTTCTTCTTGTGGTCGGTTCTTCTTCTTGTATCGGGTCTTCTTCTTGCGGTCGGGTCTTCTTCTTGTGGTCCGGTCTTCTTCTTATGGTTGGGTCTTCTTCTTGTATCGGGTCTTCTTCTTGTATCGGGTGTTCTTCTTGTGGTCGGGTCTTCTTTTTGTATCGGGTCTTCTTCATGTGGTCGGGTCTTCTTCTTGTGGTCGGGTCTTCTTCTTTTTTCGGGTCTTCTTCTTGTATCGGGTCTTCTTCTTGTGGTCGGGTCTTCTTCTAGTGGTGGGGTCTTCTTCTAGTGGTCGGGTCTTCTTCTAGTATCGGGTCTTCTTCTTGTGGTTGAGTCTTCTTCTTGTGGTGGGGTCTTCTTCTTGTGGTCGGGTCTTCTTGTGGTCGCGTCTTTTTCTTGTATCGGGTCTTCTTCTTGTGGTTGGGTCTTCTTGTATCGGGTTTTCTTCTTGTGGTCGGGTCTTCTTTTAGTGGTCGGGTCTTATTCTTGTTTCGGGTCTTCTTCTTGTATCGGGTCTTCTTCTTTTGGTCGGGTCTTCTTCTAGTGGTCGGGTCTTCTTCTTGTATCGGGTCTTCTTCTTGTATCGGTTCTTCTTCTTGTGGTCATGTCTTCTTCTTGTATCGGGTCTTCTTCATGTGGTCGGGTCTTCTTCTTGTGGTGGGGTCTCCTTCTTGTGGTCGGGTCTTCTTCTTGTGGTCGGGTCTTCTTCTTGTATCGGGTCTTCTTCTTGTGGTCGCGTCTTCTTCTTGTATCGGGTCTTCTTCTTTTGGTCGGGTCTTCTTCTTGTATAGGGTCTTCTTCTTGTATCGGGTCTTCTTCTTGTGGTCGGGTCTTATTCTTGTATCGGGTCTTCTTCTTGTGGTTGGGTCTTCTTGTATCGGGTTTTCTTCTTGTGGTCGGGTCTACTTCTTGTGGTCGGGTCTTCTTCTTGTGGTGGGGTCTTCTTCTTGTGGTCGGGTCTTCTTCTTGTGGTCGCGTCTTTTTCTTGTATCGGGTCTTCTTCTTGTGGTTGGGTCTTCTTGTATCGGGTTTTCTTCTTGTGGTCGGGTCTACTTCTTGTGGTCGGGTCTTCTATTAGTGGACGGGTCTTCTTCTTGTATTGGGTCTTCTTCTTGTATCGGTTCTTCTTGTTTCGGGTCTTCTTCTTGTTTCGGGTCTTCTTCTTGTATCGGGTCGTCTTCTTGTGGTCGGGTCTTCTTCTTGTATCTGGTCTTCTTCTTGTATCGGGTCTTCTTCTTGTGGTCGGGTCTTCTTCTTGTGGTCGGGTCTTCTTCCTGTATCGGGTCTTCTTCTTGTGGTTGGGTCTTCTTCTTGTATCGGGTCTTCTTCTTGTGGTCGGGTCTTCTTCTTGTGGTCGGGTCTTCTTCTTGTATTGGGTCTTCTTCTTGTATCGGTTCTTCTTGTGGTCGGGTCTTCTTCCTGTGGTCGGGACTTCTTCCAGTGGTCAGGTATTCTTCTTGTATCGGGTCTTCTTCTTGTTTTGGGTCTTCTTCTTGTTTCGGGTCTTCTTCTTGTTTCGGCTCTTCCTCTTGTATCGGGTCTTCTTCTTGTGGTCGGGTCTTCTTCTTGTATCGGGTCTTCTTCTTGTATCGGGTCGTCTTCTTGTGGTAGGGTCTACTTCTTTTATCTGGTCTTCTTCTTGTATCGGGTCTTCTTCTTGTGGTCGGGTCTTCTTCTTGTGGTCGGGTCTTCTTCCTGTATCGGTTCTTCTTCTTGTGGTTGGGTCTTCTTCTTGTATCGGGTCTTCTTCTTGTGGTCGGGTCTTCTTCTTGTGGTTGGGTCTTCTTCTTGTATCGGGTCTTCTTCTTGTGGTCGGGACTTCTTCTTGTGGTCGGATCTTCTTCTGGTGGTCGGGTCTTCTTCTTGTGGTCGGGTCTTTCTCTTGTATCGGGTCTTCTTCTTGTATCGGGTCTTCTTCTTGTGGTCGGGTCTTCTTCTTGTATCGGGTGTTCTTCTTGTATCGGGTCTTCTTCTTGTGGTCGGGTCTTCTTCTTGTGGTCGGGTCTTCTTCTTGTATCGGGTCTTCTTCTTGTATCTCTTCTTCTTGTGGTCGGGTCTTCTTCCTGTGGTCGGGACTTCTTCTAGTGGTCAGGTATTCTTCTTGTATCGGGTCTTCTTCTTGTATCAGGTCTTCTTCTTGTATCGGGTCTTCTTCTTGTTACGGGTCTTCTTCTTGTTTCGGGTCTTCCTCTTGTATCGGGTCTTCTTCTTGTGGTCGGGCCTTCTTCTTTTATCGGGTCTTCTTCTTGTATCGGGTCTTCTTCTTGTCGTCGGGTCTTCTTCTTGTGGTCGGGTCTTCTTCTTGTATCGGGTCTTCTTCTTGTGGTCGGGTCTTCTTCTTGTGGTCGGGTCTTCTTCTTGTAGTCGGGTCTTCTTCTTGTGGTCGGGTTTTCTTCTTGTATCGGGTCTTCTTCTTTTGGTCGGATCTTCTTGTTGTATTGAGTCTTCTTCTTGTATCGGGTCTTCTTCTTGTGGTCGGGTCTTCTTCTTGTGGTCGAGATTTCTTCTTGTGGTCGGTTCTTCTTCTAGTATCGGGTCTTCTTCTTGTGGTCGGGTCTTCTTGTTGTCGGGTCTTCTTCTTGTATCGGGTCTTCTTCTTGTATCGGGTCTTCTTCTTGTGGTCGGGTCTTCTTCTTGTGGTCGGGTCTTCTTCTTGTATCGGGTCTTCTTCTTGTGGTCGCGTCTTCTTCTTGTGGTGGGGTCTTCTTCTTGTGGTCAGGTCTTGTGGTCGCGTCTTCTTCTTGTATCGGGTCTTCTTCTTGTGGTTGGGTCTTCTTCTTGTATCGGGTTTTCTTCGTGTGGTCGGGTCTTCTTCTTGTGTTCGGGTATTCTTCTTGTTGTGGTGTCTTCTTCTTGCGGTCAGGTCTTCTGCTTGTGGTCGGGTCTTCTTCTTGTATCGGGTCTTCTTCTTGTGGTCAGGTCTTCTACTTGTGGTCGTGTCTTCTTCTTGTGGTCGGTTCTACTTCTTGTGGTCAGGTCTTCTACTTGGGGTCGGGTCTTCTTCTTGTGGTCGGGTCTTCTTCTTGTATCGGGTCTTCTTCTTGTTTCGGGTCTTCTTCTTGTATCGAGTCTTCCTCTTGTATCGGGTCTTCTTCTTTATCGGGTCTTCTTCTTGTGGTCGGGTCTTCTTCTTGTGGTTCGGTCTTCTTCTTGTGGTCGGGTCTTCTACTAGTGGTCGGGTCTTCTTCTTGTATCGGGTCTTCTTCTTGTTTCGGGTCTTCTTCTTGTATCGGGTCTTCTTCTTGTGGTCGGGTCTTCTTGTATCGGGTCTTCTTCTTGTGGTCGGGTCTTCTTCTTGTGGTCGGGTCTTCTTATTTTGGTCGGGTCTTCATCTTCTATCGGGTCTTCTTCTTGTGGTTGGGTTTTCTACTTGTATCGGGTATTCTTCTTGTATCGGGTCTTCTTCTTTTGGTCGGGTCTTCTTCTTGTTGTGGGGTCTTCTTCTTGTGGTCGGGTCTTCTGCTTGTGGTCGGGTCTTCTTCTTGTATCGGATCTTCTTCTTGTGGTCGGGTCTTCTTCTTGTATCGGGTCTTCTTCTTGTGGTCGGGTCTCCTTCTTGTGGTCGGGTCGTCTTCTTGTGGTCGGGTCTTCTTCTTGTATCGGGTCTTCTTGTGGTCGAGTCTTCTTCTTGTATCGGGTCTTCTTCTTTTGGTCGGGTCTTCTTCTTGTATAGGGTCTTCTTCTTGTATCGGGTCTTCTTCTTGTGGTCGGTTCTTCTTCTTGTATCGGGTCTTCTTCTTGTATTGGGTCTTCTTCTTGTGGTCGGGTCTTCTTCTTGTATCGGGTCTTCTTCTTGTGGTCGGTTCTTCTTCTTGTGGTCGGGTTTTCTTCTTGTGGTCGGGTCTTCTTCTTGTATCGGGTCTTCTTCTTGTATTGGGTCTTCTTCTTGTGGTCGGGTCTTCTTCTTGTATCGGGTCTTCTTCATGTGGTTGGGTCTTCTTCTTGTGGTCAGGTCTTCTTCTTTTTTCGGGTCTTCTTCTTGTATCGGGTCTTCTTCTTGTGGTCGGGTCTTCTTCTAGTGGTCGGGTCTTCTTCTTGTATCGGGTCTTTTTCTTGAGGTCGGGTCTTCTTCTTGTGGTGGGGTCTTCTTCTTGTGGTCGGGTCTTCTTCTTGTATCGGGTCTTCTTCTTGTGGTTGGGTCTTCTTCTTGTATCGGTTCTTCCTCTTGTAGTCGGGTCTTCTTCTTGTGGTCGGGTCTTTTTCATGTGGTCGGGTCTTCTTCTTGTATAAGGTCTTCTTCTTGTGGTCGGGTCTTCTTTTAGTGGTCGGGTCTTCTTCTTGTTTCGGGTCTTCTTCTTGTATCGGGTCTTCTTCTTTTGGTCGGGTCTTCTTCTAGTGGTCGTGTCTTCTTCT
Source organism: Phyllobates terribilis (assembly GCF_046119375.1). Taxonomy (NCBI): domain Eukaryota; kingdom Metazoa; phylum Chordata; class Amphibia; order Anura; family Dendrobatidae; genus Phyllobates; species Phyllobates terribilis. The sequence goes on along the minus strand of NW_027362761.1, from coordinate 480,985,049 downwards.
TGTATCGGGTCTTCTTCTTGTATCGGTTCTTCTTCTTGTGGTCATGTCTTCTTCTTGTATCGGGTCTTCTTCATGTGGTCGGGTCTTCTTCTTGTGGTGGAGTCTCCTTCTTGTGGTCGGGTCTTCTTCTTGTGGTCAGGTCTTCTTCTTGTATCGGGTCTTCTTCTTGTGGTCGTGTCTTCTTCTTGTATCGGGTCTTCTTCTTTTGGTCGGGTCTTCTTCTTGTATAGGGTCTTCTTCTTGTATCGGGTCTTCTTCTTGTGGTCGGGTCTTATTCTTGTATCGGGTCTTCTTCTTGTGGTCGGGTCTTCTTCTTGTGGTCGGATTTTCTTCTTGTGGTCGGTTCTTCTTCTTGTATCGGGTCTTCTTCTTGCGGTCGGGTCTTCTTCTTGTGGTCCGGTCTTCTTCTTATGGTTGGGTCTTCTTCTTGTATCGGGTCTTCTTCTTGTATCGGGTCTTCTTCTTGTGGTCGGGTCTTCTTTTTGTATCGGGTCTTCTTCATGTGGTCGGGTCTTCTTCTTGTGGTCGGGTCTTCTTCTTGTTTTGGGTCTTCTTCTTGTATCGGGTCTTCTTCTTGTGGTCGGGTCTTCTTCTAGTGGTCGGGTCTTCTTCTAGTGGTCGGGTCTTCTTCTAGTATCGGGTCTTCTTCTTGTGGTTGAGTCTTCTTCTTGTGGTGGGGTCTTCTTCTTGTGGTCGGGTCTTCTTCTTGTGGTCGCGTCTTTTTCTTGTATCGGGTCTTCTTCTTGTGGTTGGGTCTTCTTGTATCGGGTTTTCTTCTTGTGGTCGGGTCTACTTCTTGTGGTCGGGTCTTCTATTAGTGGACGGGTCTTCTTCTTGTATTGGGTCTTCTTCTTGTATCGGTTCTTCTTGTTTCGGGTCTTCTTCTTGTTTCGGGTCTTCTTCTTGTATCGGGTCGTCTTCTTGTGGTCGGGTCTTCTTCTTGTTTCGGGTCTTCTTCTTGTATCGAGTCTTCCTCTTGTATCGGGTCTTCTTCTTTATCGGGTCTTCTTCTTGTGGTCGGGTCTTCTTCTTGTGGTTCGGTCTTCTTCTTGTGGTCGGGTCTTCTACTAGTGGTCGGGTCTTCTTCTTGTATCGGGGCTTCTTCTTGTTTCGGGTCTTCTTCTTGTATCGGGTCTTCTTCTTGTGGTCGGGTCTTCTTGTATCGGGTCTTCTTCTTGTGGTCGGGTCTTCTTCTTGTGGTCGGGTCTTCTTATTTTGGTCGGGTCTTCATCTTCTATCGGGTCTTCTTCTTGTGGTTGGGTTTTCTACTTGTATCGGGTATTCTTCTTGTATCGGGTCTTCTTCTTTTGGTCGGGTCTTCTTCTTGTTGTGGGGTCTTCTTCTTGTGGTCGGGTCTTCTGCTTGTGGTCGGGTCTTCTTCTTGTATCGGATCTTCTTCTTGTGGTCGGGTCTTCTTCTTGTATCGGGTCTTCTTCTTGTGGTCGGGTCTCCTTCTTGTGGTCGGGTCGTCTTCTTGTGGTCGGGTCTTCTTCTTGTATCGGGTCTTCTTGTGGTCGAGTCTTCTTCTTGTATCGGGTCTTCTTCTTTTGGTCGGGTCTTCTTCTTGTATAGGGTCTTCTTCTTGTATCGGGTCTTCTTCTTGTGGTCGGTTCTTCTTCTTGTATCGGGTCTTCTTCTTGTATTGGGTCTTCTTCTTGTGGTCGGGTCTTCTTCTTGTATCGGGTCTTCTTCTTGTGGTCGGTTCTTCTTCTTGTGGTCGGGTTTTCTTCTTGTGGTCGGGTCTTCTTCTTGTATCGGGTCTTCTTCTTGTATCGGGTCTTCTTCTTGTGGTCGGGTCTTCTTCTTGTATCGGGTCTTCTTCATGTGGTTGGGTCTTCTTCTTGTGGTCAGGTCTTCTTCTTTTTTCGGGTCTTCTTCTTGTATCGGGTCTTCTTCTTGTGGTCGGGTCTTCTTCTAGTGGTCGGGTCTTCTTCTTGTATCGGGTCTTTTTCTTGAGGTCGGGTCTTCTTCTTGTGGTGGGGTCTTCTTCTTGTGGTCGGGTCTTCTTCTTGTATCGGGTCTTCTTCTTGTGGTTGGGTCTTCTTCTTGTATCGGTTCTTCCTCTTGTAGTCGGGTCTTCTTCTTGTGGTCGGGTCTTCTTCATGTGGTCGGGTCTTCTTCTTGTATAAGGTCTTCTTCTTGTGGTCGGGTCTTCTTTTAGTGGTCGGGTCTTCTTCTTGTTTCGGGTCTTCTTCTTGTATCGGGTCTTCTTCTTTTGGTCGGGTCTTCTTCTAGTGGTCGTGTCTTCTTCTTGTATCGGGTCTTCTTCTTGTATCGGTTCTTCTTCTTGTGGTCATGTCTTCTTCTTGTATCGGGTCTTCTTCATGTGGTCGGGTCTTCTTCTTGTGGTGGAGTCTCCTTCTTGTGGTCGGGTCTTCTTCTTGTGGTCGGGTCTTCTTCTTGTATCGGGTCTTCTTCTTGTGGTCGTGTCTTCTTCTTGTATCGGGTCTTCTTCTTTTGGTCGGGTCTTCTTCTTGTATAGGGTCTTCTTCTTGTATCGGGTCTTCTTCTTGTGGTCGGGTCTTATTCTTGTATCGGGTCTTCTTCTTGTATCGGGTCTTCTTCTTGTGGTCGGGTCTTCTTCTTGTGGTCGGATTTTCTTCTTGTGGTCGGTTCTTCTTCTTGTATCGGGTCTTCTTCTTGCGGTCGGGTCTTCTTCTTGTGGTCCGGTCTTCTTCTTATGGTTGGGTCTTCTTCTTGTATCGGGTCTTCTTCTTGTATCGGGTCTTCTTCTTGTGGTCGGGTCTTCTTTTTGTATCGGGTCTTCTTCATGTGGTCGGGTCTTCTTCTTGTGGTCGGGTCTTCTTCTTGTTTTGGGTCTTCTTCTTGTATCGGGTCTTCTTCTTGTGGTCGGGTCTTCTTCTAGTGGTCGGGTCTTCTTCTAGTGGTCGGGTCTTCTTCTAGTATCGGGTCTTCTTCTTGTGGTTGAGTCTTCTTCTTGTGGTGGGGTCTTCTTCTTGTGGTCGGGTCTTCTTCTTGTGGTCGCGTCTTTTTCTTGTATCGGGTCTTCTTCTTGTGGTTGGGTCTTCTTGTATTGGGTTTTCTTCTTGTGGTCGGGTCTACTTCTTGTGGTCGGGTCTTCTATTAGTGGACGGGTCTTCTTCTTGTATTGGGTCTTCTTCTTGTATCGGTTCTTCTTGTTTCGGGTCTTCTTCTTGTTTCGGGTCTTCTTCTTGTATCGGGTCGTCTTCTTGTGGTCGGGTCTTCTTCTTGTTTCGGGTCTTCTTCTTGTATCGAGTCTTCCTCTTGTATCGGGTCTTCTTCTTTATCGGGTCTTCTTCTTGTGGTCGGGTCTTCTTCTTGTGGTTCGGTCTTCTTCTTGTGGTCGGGTCTTCTACTAGTGGTCGGGTCTTCTTCTTGTATCGGGTCTTCTTCTTGTTTCGGGTCTTCTTCTTGTATCGGGTCTTCTTCTTGTGGTCGGGTCTTCTTGTATCGGGTCTTCTTCTTGTGGTCGGGTCTTCTTCTTGTGGTCGGGTCTTCTTATTTTGGTCGGGTCTTCATCTTCTATCGGGTCTTCTTCTTGTGGTTGGGTTTTCTACTTGTATCGGGTATTCTTCTTGTATCGGGTCTTCTTCTTTTGGTCGGGTCTTCTTCTTGTTGTGGGGTCTTCTTCTTGTGGTCGGGTCTTCTGCTTGTGGTCGGGTCTTCTTCTTGTATCGGATCTTCTTCTTGTGGTCGGGTCTTCTTCTTGTATCGGGTCTTCTTCTTGTGGTCGGGTCTCCTTCTTGTGGTCGGGTCGTCTTCTTGTGGTCGGGTCTTCTTCTTGTATCGGGTCTTCTTGTGGTCGAGTCTTCTTCTTGTATCGGGTCTTCTTCTTTTGGTCGGGTCTTCTTCTTGTATAGGGTCTTCTTCTTGTATCGGGTCTTCTTCTTGTGGTCGGTTCTTCTTCTTGTATCGGGTCTTCTTCTTGTATTGGGTCTTCTTCTTGTGGTCGGGTCTTCTTCTTGTATCGGGTCTTCTTCTTGTATCGGGTCTTCTTCTTGTGGTCGGGTCTTCTTCTTGTGGTCGGGTCTTCTTCTTGTATCGGGTCTTCTTCTTGTATCTCTTCTTCTTGTGGTCGGGTCTTCTTCCTGTGGTCGGGACTTCTTCTAGTGGTCAGGTATTCTTCTTGTATCGGGTCTTCTTCTTGTATCGGGTCTTCTTCTTGTATCGGGTCTTCTTCTTGTTACGGGTCTTCTTCTTGTTTCGGGTCTTCCTCTTGTATCGGGTCTTCTTCTTGTGGTCGGGTCTTCTTCTTGTATCGGGTCTTCTTCTTGTATCGGGTCTTCTTCTTGTGGTCGGGTCTTCTTCTTGTGGTCGGGTCTTCTTCTTGTATCGGGTCTTCTTCTTGTGGTCGGGTCTTCTTCTTGTGGTCGGGTCTTCTTCTTGTAGTCGGGTCTTCTTCTTGTATCGGGTCTTCTTCTTGTGGTCGGGTCTTCTTCTTGTATCGGGTCTTCTTCTTTTGGTCGGATCTTCTTCTTGTATAGAGTCTTCTTCTTGTATCGGGTCTTCTTCTTGTGGTCGGGTCTTCTTCTTGTATCGGGTCTTCTTCTTGTATCGGGTCTTCTTCTTCTGGTCGGATCTTCTTCTTGTGGTCGGGTTTTCTTCTTGTGGTCGGTTCTTCTTCTAGTATCGGGTCTTCTTCTTGTGGTCGGTTCTTCTTTGTTATGCACACGCCCGGGCTAAGCGGCGTGTGCGTGTGATTGGTAGTGATTCCACTGGACCGTGCCGGAGAGTGAATGCCTGGAGGGGCGTGACTAAGTATTCACCCGATCCGACCAGGGTCGCACGACGGCATACGACGCCAGTGCACCAAGGAGGAACCGAGCAGAGGGACCAGGTGCTACTCCAGGACAGACCCCGGACACGGCTGTTGACCCACACAGGGGAATACAGGAACAGGCTGGTAGGCTGGCACACAGACTGGAGGGTATAGGCAGACACGACTGGTATGCAGGCAGGCGGGTATGCAGGCAGGGGGGTAAAGGCAAGCACAGCTAGAGTGCAGACAGGGAGGCACTAGCAGGTAGGAACACAGGCGGGATAGGACCCAGTACACACCGGGACTCAGGAACAATACAGGCAGAGGGTTACAGGCAAGCACAGCTAGAGTGCAGACAAGGCTGAGCAGGGAGGACAGGGCTCTGTTCACACGGAACAGACAGGAAGGGAAAGACAGAGCCAGATACTCATACAGTACTTGCAGAGACAACAAGCAGGAGTTAGGTACGAGTTCAGACTCTGCAGAAAAAGGAAGGGAACGGACATAGAGGCAAAACAGGTAAAGGACAGGAGAGAGTTCAGACTGGAACTGAGTGTACGGAGGAGACCGACACTGCAGAGGGATACAGGAGCGGGTCTGGGAATACGGCCCCCAGAGAGGCGGAACGAACAGGCAAGGAGCGTGTTCAGACAGGACAGACCAGACGCAGGAGCGGGTCTAGGAAATCGGCCACTAGAAGGCGGAACGAACAGACCAGGAGCGTGTTCAGACAGGACAGACAAGAGAACACAGAAAGGACTCAGTTCAGACATGGGAGCTGATACCGCAAAGCAGGAGACATACAGGACTAAGTTCAGACACGGGAACTGATACAAAAAGCAGGAGACAAGAGACGGGACCTGGCACCTTCAGAGTGCAAGCACACACTGAAGGAAACACTATGCTCAGGCAGGGATAGAAGGGAGCTGCTGAGCTATATACCAAGTGACAGACAGCAATAGGCTGAGGACGCACAAGGGGTGTGACCCACAGCAGGTACAAAAGGCAGGAAGTGATCGGGCGCCGCCCTTAAGCAGCAGAAACAGACACAAACAGACAGCATGGAGGGAAGCCAGAGAGACATTCTGGACAGGAGATCAAGTGCGCCCTCTTGCACAGTGGGAGATGGACCACCATGCAAGGACGCCGCCAGGTATGTTACAGTACCTCCCCCCTTACGCCCCCTCTTCTTCAGGCCTGCCAGAATCTTCCGCAGGGAATTCGAGGGCCAGTCGTTCACTGGGTTGGAGGGGGACAGAGACTTAAGGGTAATCTCTGCTTCGAGGTACATCTTGTCAAGCTCACAGGAAGAAATAGACGGGTTATCACGTACATAATGAGGAAAAGTCACTGTCTCTTTGTTATCTGGTGGTATCCCGGAGGATTCAGGAAACAACTGGAGGTCCTCCGCCGGGTCAGAAGAGTGCAGAGGCTCAGAGAAAACAACTGCTTCAGAGTACACTAGGTCGGACTCACTGGAGGAAGCAGGCGAGGTATCGGGTACCGAGTATAGGAAAGTCTCTGTCCATTCACCACCAGGTGGCACCCCGAAGGGTTCTGGAGACAGCTGGCGGTCCTCCGCCTGGTCAGAGGGGTGTAGAGACTCACGGGTAACCTCTGCTTCAGAGTACACTAGGTCGGACTCACTGGAGGAAGCAGGCGAGGTATCGGGTACCGAGTATAGGAAAGTCTCTGTCCATTCACCACCAGGTGGCACCCCGAAGGGTTCTGGAGACAGCTGGAGGTCCTCCGCCTGGTCGGAGGGGTGTAGAGACTCAGGAGTAACCCCTGCTTCAGAGTACACTAAGTTGGACTCACTGGACGAAGCGAGCGAGGTATCAGGTACAGAGTATAGGAGAGTCTCTGTCCTTTCGCTACCAGGTAGCACCCCGAAGGGTTCAGGAGACAACTGGAGATCCTCCGCCTGGTCGGAGGGGTGTAGAGACTCGGAGGTAACTACCACTTTGGGGTACCCATTGTCAGGCTCACAGGACGAAGCGGACAAAGTATTGAGTACCGGGTGTAGAGAAGTCTCTCTCCATTTGTCATCGAGTGGTATCCCGGAGGGTTCAGGAGGCAACAGGGGATCCTCCGCCAGGTAGTAGAGGTGCACAGACTCTGAGGTAACCACAGCTTTGGAGCATCCTTGGACATGCACACCGGTTAAAGAGAAAGAAGCATCTGATGCCGGGTGCAGGAAGTTCTCCTGTGTGGAGTCTGGATGGGCAGAAGTCTCTTCGGCCAGGAGAACTGGTGCACTACCCACGCACATTACCCATTGGGGTTTCTCCGGGATACAGGGAGATGAAGCTTCAGTAGGGACTTCAAGGTTGGGGTCAGGAGGTCTCAGGGAGGACAGACCCTGGCGTGACGGCTTGCCTCTAAGTCTAGCACGTCTGGACTGCCTCTTGAGGTTGAGAGAAGTATTCCGGAAAGCGTAGTCACCCTGTGAGGATTCTGGGTGGGCAGTAGTCTCATTGGGCTGGAGGACTATTGCGCTACCCACACACATTACCCGTCGGGGCTGCTCCGGGATATTGGGAAGTGAAGCTTCAGCAGGGGCTTCAGAGTTAGGGTCCTCGAAGACCATACGAAAGGCCACCAGGAAGGCCTGCAGGTCAAGGATGACAGGATCCCATGATTCCCATAGGGGGGTGACCCATTTCAAGGCATCACCCGCTAGGTAGTCAATCATAAAGGCCACTTTAGCCCAATCGGAAGGAAAATAGAGAGGGTAGGCCTTAAAGTGTAGCATGCATTGCTCCACAAATGCACGACACTGTCTTGGATCCCCATAGTAACGTGGCGGATCCGCAGGAACGAGGGCTGATAGATCCATCTGGACGGGTGCGTAACTCGCCTGGAACTCAGCTAAAGGGGGAAAAAAATTTATTTATTTTATTTTAATGCATGTATTCGCTGGAAAAACTTCTCAAAGAGCGAAGGCCGTGGGGCTCAACGGGAACCATGTCCTGAGCATGCTGTTATGCACACGCCCGGGCTAAGCGGCGTGTGCGAGTGATTGGTAGTGATTCCACTGGACCGTGCCGGAGAGTGAATGCCTGGAGGGGCGTGACTAAGTATTCACCCGATCCGACCAGGGTCGCACGACGGCATACGACGCCAGTGCACCAAGGAGGAACCGAGCAGAGGGACCAGGTGCTACTCCAGGACAGACCCCGGACACGGCTGTTGACCCACACAGGGGAATACAGGAACAGGCTGGTAGGCTGGCACACAGACTGGAGGGTATAGGCAGGCACGACTGGTATGCAGGCAGGCGGGTATGCAGGCAGGGGGGTAAAGGCAAGCACAGCTAGAGTGCAGACAGGGAGGCACTAGCAGGTAGGAACACAGGCGGGATAGGACCCAGTACACACCGGGACTCAGGAACAATACAGGCAGAGGGTTACAGGCAAGCACAGCTAGAGTGCAGACAAGGCTGAGCAGGGAGGACAGGGCTCTGTTCACACGGAACAGACAGGAAGGGAAAGACAGAGCCAGATACTCATACAGTACTTGCAGAGACAACAAGCAGGAGTTAGGTACGAGTTCAGACTCTGCAGAAAAAGGAAGGGAACGGACATAGAGGCAAAACAGGTAAAGGACAGGAGAGAGTTCAGACTGGAACTGAGTGTACGGAGGAGACCGACACTGCAGAGGGATACAGGAGCGGGTCTGGGAATACGGCCCCCAGAGAGGCGGAACGAACAGGCAAGGAGCGTGTTCAGACAGGACAGACCAGACGCAGGAGCGGGTCTAGGAAATCGGCCACTAGAAGGCGGAACGAACAGACCAGGAGCGTGTTCAGACAGGACAGACAAGAGAACACAGAAAGGACTCAGTTCAGACACGGGAGCTGATACCGCAAAGCAGGAGACATACAGGACTAAGTTCAGACACGGGAACTGATACAAAAAGCAGGAGACAAGAGACGGGACCTGGCACCTTCAGAGTGCAAGCACACACTGAAGGAAACACTATGCTCAGGCAGGGATAGAAGGGAGCTGCTGAGCTATATACCAAGTGACAGACAGCAATAGGCTGAGGACGCACAAGGGGTGTGACCCACAGCAGGTACAAAAGGCAGGAAGTGATCGGGCGCCGCCCTTAAGCAGCAGAAACAGACACAAACAGACAGCATGGAGGGAAGCCAGAGAGACATTCTGGACAGGAGATCAAGTGCGCCCTCTTGCACAGTGGGAGATGGACCACCATGCAAGGACGCCGCCAGGTATGTTACATTCTTCTTGTGGTCCGGTCTTCTTCTTGTGGTCGGGTCTTCTTTTTGTATCGGGTCTTCTTCTTGAATCGGGTCTTCTTCTTGTGGTCGGGTCTTCTTCTTGTATCGGGTCTTCTTCACGTGGTCGGGTCTACTTCTTGTGGTCGGGTCTTCTTCTTGTTTCGGGTCTTCTTCTTGTATCGGGTCTTCTTCTTGTGGTCGGGTCTTCTTCTAGTGGTCGGGTCTTCTTCTTGTATAGGGTCTTCTTCTTGTGGTCGGGTCTTCTTCTTGTGGTGGGGTTTTCTTCTTGTGGTCGGGTCTTCTTCTTGTGGTCGCTTCTTCTCTTGTATCGGGTCTCCTTCTTGTGGTTGGGTCTTCTACTTGTATCGGGTTTTCTTCTTGTGGTCGGGTCTTCTTCTTGTGGTCGGGTCTTCTACTAGTGGACGGGTCTTCTTCTTGTATCGGGTCTTCTTCTTGTATCGGGTCTTCTTCTTGGTTTGGGTCTTCTTCTTGTTTCGGGTCTTCTTCTTGTATCGGGTCTTCTTCTTGTGGTCGGGTCTTCTTCTTGTATCTGGTCTTCTTCTTGTATCGGGTCTTCTTGTGGTCGGGTCTTCTTCTTGTATCGGGTCTTCTTCTTGTGGTCGGGTCTTCTTCTTGTTGTGGGGTCTTCTTCTTGTGGTCGGGTCTTCTGCTTGTGGTCGGGTCTTCTTCTTGTATCGGGTCTTCTTCTTGTGGTCGGGTCTTGTTCTTTATCGGGTCTTCTTCTTGTATTGGGTCTTCTTCTTGTGGTCGGGTCTTCTTGTGGTCGGGTCTTCTTCTTGTATCGGGTCTTCTTCTTGTGGCTGGGTCTTGTTCTTGTATCGGGTCTTCATCTTTTGGTCGGGTCTTCTTCTTGTATCGGGTCTTCTTCTTGTATCGGGACTTCTTGTGTTTGGGTCTTCTTCTTGTATCGGGTCTTCTTCTTGTATCGGGTCTTCTTCTTGTGGTCAGGTCTTCTTCTTGTGGTCGGGTCTTCTTCTTGTGGTCGGTTCTTCTTCTTGTATCGGGTCTTCTTCTTGTGGTCGGGACTTCTTCTTGTGGTCGGGTCTTCTTCTTGTGGTCGGGTCTTCTTCTTGAGGTTGGGTCTTCTTCTTGTATCGGGTCTTCTTCTTGTATCGGGTCTTCTTCTTGTTGTCGGGTCTTCTCCTTGTATCGGGTCTTCTTCTTGTGGTCGGGTCTTCTTCTTGTATCGGGTCTTCTTCTTGTATCGGTTCTTCTTGTGGTCGGGTCTTCTTCCTGTGGTCGGGACTTCTTCCAGTGGTCAGGTATTCTTCTTGTATCGGGTCTTCTTCTTGTTTTGGGTCTTCTTCTTGTTTCGGGTCTTCTTCTTGTTTCGGGTCTTCCTCTTGTATCGGGTCTTCTTCTTGTGGTCGGGTCTTCTTCTTGTATCGGGTCTTCTTCTTGTATCGGGTCTTCTTCTTATGGTCGGGTCTTCTTTTGGTCGGGTCTTCTTCTTGTGTTCGGGTCTTCTTCTTGTATCGGGTCTTCTTCTTGTATCGGGTCGTCTTCTTGTGGTCGGGTCTTCTTCTTGTATCTGGTCTTCTTCTTGTATTGGGTCTTCTTCTTGTGGTCGGGTCTTCTTCTTGTGGTCGGGTATTCTTCCTGTATCGGTTCTTCTTCTTGTGGTTGGGTCTTCTTCTTGTATCGGGTCTTCTTCTTGTGGTCGCGTCTTCTTCTTGTGGTCGGGTCTTCTTCTTGTATCGGGTCTTCTTCTTGTGGTCGGGACTTCTTCTTGTGGTCGGATCTTCTTCTTGTGGTCGGGTCTTCTTCTTGTGGTCGGGTCTTTTTCTTGTATCGGGTCTTCTTCTTGTATCGGGTCTTCTTCTTGTGGTCGGGTCTTCTTCTTGTATCGGGTGTTCTTCTTGTATCGGGTCTTCTTCTTGTGGTCGGGTCTTCTTCTTGTGGTCGGGTCTTCTTCCTGTATCGGGTCTTCTTCTTGTATCTCTTCTTCTTGTGGTCGGGTCTTCTTCCTGTGGTCGGGACTTCTTCTAGTGGTCAGGTATTCTTCTTGTATCGGGTCTTCTTCTTGTATCGGGTCTTCTTCTTGTATCGGGTCTTCTTCTTGTTACGGGTCTTCTTCTTGTTTCGGGTCTTCCTCTTGTATCGGGTCTTCTTCTTGTATCGGGTCTTCTTCTTGTGGTCGGGTCTTCTTTTGGTCGGGTCTTCTTCTTGTGTTCGGGTCTTCTTCTTGTATCGGGTCTTCTTCTTGTATCGGGTCGTCTTCTTGTGGTCGGGTCTTCTTCTTGTATCTGGTCTTCTTCTTGTATCGGGTCTTCTTCTTGTGGTCGGGTCTTCTTCTTGTGGTCGGGTCTTCTTCCTGTATCGGTTCTTCTTCTTGTGGTTGGGTCTTCTTCTTGTATCGGGTCTTCCTCTTGTGGTCGGGTCTTCTTCTTGTGGTCGGGTCTTCTTCTTGTATCGGGTCTTCTTCTTGTGGTCGGGACTTCTTCTTGTGGTCAGATCTTCTTCTTGTGGTCGGGTCTTCTTCTTGTATCGGGTCTTCTTCTTGTGGTCGGGTCTTCTTCTTGTGGTCGGGTCTTCTTCTTGTATCGGGTCTTCTTCTTGTATCTCTTCTTCTTGTGGTCGGGTCTTCTTCCTGTGGTCGGGACTTCTTCTAGTGGTCAGGTATTCTTCTTGTATCGGTCTTCTTCTTGTATCGGGTCTTCTTCTTGTATCGGGTCTTCTTCTTGTTACGGGTCTTCTTCTTGTTTCGGGTCTTCCTCTTGTATCGGGTCTTCTTCCTGTATCGCTTCTTCTTCTTGTGGTTGGGTCTTCTTCTTGTATCGGGTCTTCTTCTTGTGGTCGGGTCTTCTTCTTGTATCGGGTCTTCTTCTTGTATCGGGTCTTCTTCTTGTGGTCGGGTCTTCTTCTTGTGGTCGGGTCTTCTTCTTGTATCGGGTCTTCTTCTTGTGGTCGGGTCTTCTTCTTGTGGTCGGGTCTTCTTCTTATAGTCGGGTCTTCTTCTTGTATCGGGTCTTCTTCTTGTGGTCGGGTTTTCTTCTTGTATCGGGTCTTCTTCTTTTGGTCGGATCTTCTTCTTGTATAGAGTCTTCTTCTTGTATCGGGTCTTCTTCTTGTGGTCGGGTCTTCTTCTTGTATCGGGTCTTCTTCTTGTATCGGGTCTTCTTCTTCTGGTCGGATCTTCTTCTTGTGGTCGGGTTTTCTTCTTGTGGTCGGTTCTTCTTCTAGTATCGGGCCTTCTTCTTGTGGTCGGGTCTTCTTCTTGTGGTCCGGTCTTCTTCTTGTGGTCGGGTCTTCTTTTTGTATCGGGTCTTCTTCTTGAATCGGTTCTTCTTCTTGTGGTCGGGTCCTCTTCTTGTATCGGGTCTTCTTCACGTGGTCGGGTCTTCTTCTTGTGGTCGGGTCTTCTGCTTGTTTCGGGTCTTCTTCTTGTATCGGGTCTTCTTCTTGTGGTCGGGTCTTCTTCTAGTGGTCGGGTCTTCTTCTTGTATAGGGTCTTCTTCTTGTGGTTGGGTCTTCTTCTTGTGGTGGGGTTTTCTTCTTGTGGTCGGGTCTTCTTCTTGTGGTCGCGTATTCTCTTGTATCGGGTCTCCTTCTTGTGGTTGGGTCTTCTACTTGTATCGGGTTTTCTTCTTGTGGTCGGGTCTTCTTCTTGTGGTCGGGTCTTCTACTAGTGGACGGGTCTTCTTCTTGTATCGGGTCTTCTTCTTGTATCGGGTCTTCGTCTTGGTTTGGGTCTTCTTCTTGTTTCGGGTTTTCTTCTTGTATCGGGTCTTCTTCTTGTGGTCGGGTCTTCTTCTTGTATCTGGTCTTCTTCTTGTATCGGGTATTCTTGTGGTGGGGTCTTCTTCTTGTATCGGGTCTTCTGGTGGTCAGGTCTTCTTCTTGTATCGGGTCTTCTTCTTGTGGTCGGGTCTTCTTCTTGTTGTGGGGTGTTCTTCTTGTGGTCGGGTCTTCTGCTTGTGGTCGGGTCTTCTTCTTGTATCGGGTCTTCTTCTTGTGGTCGGGTCTTATTCTTTATCGGGTCTTCTTCTTGTATTGGGTCTTCTTTTTGTGGTCGGGTCTTCTTGTGGTCGAGTCTTCTTCTTGTATCGGGTCTTCTTCTTCTGGTTGGGTCTTGTTCTTGTATCGGGTCTTCTTCTTGTATCGGGTCTTCTTCTTGTATCGGGTCTTCTTCTTGTGGTCGGGTCTTCTTTTGGTCGGGTCTTCTTCTTGTGTTCGGGTCTTCTTCTTGTATTGGGTCTTCTTCTTGTATCGGGTCTTCTTCTTGTTTCGGGTCTTCTTGTTTTGGGTCTTCCTCTTGTATCGGGTCTTCTTCTTGTGGTCGGGTCTTCTTCTTGTATCGGGTCTTCTTCTTGTATCGGGTCTTCTTCTTGTGGTCGGGTCTTCTTTTGGTCGGGTCTTCTTCTTGTGTTCGGGTCTTCTTCTTGTATTGGGTCTTCTTCTTGTATCGGGTCGTCTTCTTGTGGTTGGGTCTTCTTCTTGTATCTGGTCTTCTTCTTGTATCGGGTCTTCTTCTTGTGGTCGGGTCTTCTTCTTGTGGTCGGGTTTTCTTCCTGTATCGGTTCTTCTTCTTGTGGTTGGGTCTTCTTCTTGTATCGGGTCTTCTTCTTGTGGTCGGGTCTTCTTCTTGTGGTCGGGTCTTCTTCTTGTATCGGGTCTTCTTCTTGTGGTCGGGTCTTCTTCTTGTATCGGGTCTTCTTCTTTTGGTCGGGTCTTCTTGTATCGGGTCTTCTTCTTGTATCGGGTCAACTTCTTGTGGTCGGGTCTTCTTGTATAGGGTCTTCTTGTGGTCAGGTCTTCTTCTTGTGGCCGGGTCTTCTTCTTGTGGTCGGTTCTTCTTCTTGTATCGGGTCTTCTTCTTGTGGTCGGGACTTCTTCTTGTGGTCGGATCTTCTTCTTGTGGTCGGGTCTTCTTCTTGTGGTCGGGTCTTGTTCTTGTATCGGGTCTTCTTGTGGTCGGGTCTTCTTCTTGTGGTCGGGTCTTCTTCTTTTTGTCGGTTCTTCTTCTTGTATCGGGTCTTCTTCTTGTGGTCGGGTCTTCTTCTTTTGGTCGGTTCTTCTTCTTGTATCGGGTCTTCTTCTTGTGGTCGGGACTTCTTTTTGTGGTCGGGTCTTCTTCTTGTCGTCGGGTCTTCTTCTTGAGGTCGGGTCTTCTTCTTGTATCGGGTCTTCTTCTTGTATCGGGTCTTCTTCTTGTGGTTGGGTCTTCTTCTTGTATCGGGTCTTCTTCTTGTGGTCGGGTCTTCTTCTTGTGGTCGGGTCTTCTACTAGTGGTTGGGTCTTCTTCTTGTATCGGGTCTTCTTCTTGTATCGGGTCTTCTTCTTGTATCGGGTCTTCTTGTTTCGGGTCTTCTTGTTTCGGGTCTTCTTCTTGTATGGGGTCTTCTTCTTGTGGTCGGGTCTTCTTTTATAGGGTCTTCTTCTCGTATCGGGTCTTCTTCTTGTGGTCGGGTCTTCTTCTTGTGGTGGGGTCTTCTTCTTGTGGTCGGGTCTTCTTCTTGTGGTCGGATCTTCTTCCTGTATCGGGTCTTCTTCTTGTGGTTGGGTCTTCTTCTTGTATCGGATCTTCTTCTTGTATTGGGTCTTCTTCTTGTGGTCGGGTCTTCTTCTTGTTGTGGGGTCTTCTTCTTTTGGTCGGGTCTTCTGCTTGTGGTCGGGTCTTCTTCTTGTATCGGGTCTTCTTCTTGTGGTCGGGTCTTCTTCTTGTGGTCGGGTCTTCTTCTTGTATCGGGTATTCTTCTTCTTTCGGGTCTTCTTCTTGTATCGGGTCTTCTTCTTGTGGTCGGGTCTTCTTCTTGTATCGGGTCTTCTTCTTTTGGTCGGGTCTTCTTCTTGTATCGGGTCTTCTTCTTGTATCGGGTCTTCTTCTTGTGGTCGGGTCTGCCTCTTGTATCGGGTCTTCTTCTTGTATCGGGTCTTCTTCTTGCGGTCGGGTCTTCTTCTTGTGGTCGAGTTTTCTTCTTGTGGTCGGTTCTTCTTCTTGTATCGGGTCTTGTTCTGGTGGTCGGGTCTTCTTCATGTGGTCGGGTCTTCTTCTTGTGGTCCGGTCTTCTTCTTGTGGTCGGGTCTTCTTCTTGTATCGGGTCTTCTTCTTGTGGTCGGGTCTTCTTCTTGTGGTCGGGTCTTCTTGTGGTCTGGTCTTCTTCTTGTATCGGGTCTTCTTCTTGTGGTCGGGTCTTCTTCTAGTGGTCGGGTCTTCTTCTTGTTTCGGGTCTTCTTCTTGTTTCGGGTCTTCCTCTTGTGGTCGGGTCTTCTTCTAGTGGTCGGGTCTTCTTCTTGTATCGGGTCTTCTTCTTGTATCTGGTCTTCTTCTTGTGGTCGGGTCTTCTTCTTGTATCGGGTCTTCTTTTTCTTTCGGGTCTTCTTCTTGTTTCGGGTCTTCCTCTTGTGGTCGGGTCTTCTTCTAGTGGTCGGGTCTTCATTTGTATCGCTTCTTCTTCTTGTATCGGGTCTTCTTCTTGTGGTCGGGTCTTCTTCTTGTATCGGGTCTTCTTCTTGTATTGGGTCTTCTTCTTGTATCGGGTCTTCTTCTTGCGGTCGGGTCTTCTTCATGCGGTCGGGTCTTCTTCTTGTTTCGGGTCTTCTTCTTGTTTCGGGTCTTCGTCTTGTGGTCGGGTCTTCTTCTAGTGGTCGGGTCTTCTTCTATTATCGGGTCTTCTTCTTGTATCGGGTCTTCTTCTTGTGATCGGGTCTTCTTCTTGTATGGGGTCTTCTTCTTGTATCGGGTCTTCTTCTTGTATCGGGTCTTCTTCTTGTGGTCGGGTCTTCTTCTTGTATCGGGTCTTCTTCTTGTGGTCGGGTCTTCTTCTTGTGGTCGGGTCTTCTTCTTGTATCGGGTCTTCTTCTTGTATCAGGTCTTCTTCTTGTGGTCGGGTCTTCTTCCTGTGGTCGGGACTTCTTCCAGTGGTCAGGTATTCTTCTTGTATCGGGTCTTCTTCTTGTTTTGGGTCTTCTTCTTGTTTCGGGTCTTCTTCTTGTTTCGGGTCTTCCTCTTGTATCGGGTCTTCTTCTTGTGGTCGGGTCTTCTTCTTGTATCGGGTCTTCTTCTTGTATCGGGTCTTCTTCTTGTGGTCGGGTCTTCTTCTTTTGGTCGGGTCTTCTTCTTGTGTTCGGGTCTTCTTCTTGTATCGGGTCTTCTTCTTGTGGTCGAGTCTTCTTCTTGTGGTCGGGTCTTCTCATTGTGGTCGGGTCTTCTTCTTGTGGTCGGGTCTTCTTCTTGTATCGGGTCTTCTTCTTGTGGTCGGGTCTTCTTCTTGTATCGGGTCTTCTTCCTTTGGTCGGGTCTTCTTCTTGTGGTCGGGTCTTCTTCTTGTAGTCGGGTCTTCTTCTTGTATCGGGTCTTCTTCTTGTGGTAGATCTTCTCCTTGTATCGGGTCTTCTTCTTTTGGTCGGGTCTTCTTCTTGTATCGGGTCTTCTTCTTGTATCGGGTCTTCTTCTTGTGGTTGGGTCTTCTTCTTGTATCGGGTCTTCTTCTTGTGGTCGGGTCTTCTTCTTGTGGTCGGGTCTTCTACTAGTGGTTGGGTCTTCTTCTTGTATCGGGTCTTCTTCTTGTATCGGGTCTTCTTCTTGTATCGGGTCTTCTTGTTTCGGGTCTTCTTGTTTCGGGTCTTCTTCTTGTATGGGGTCTTCTTCTTGTGGTCTGGTCTTCTTTTATAGGGTCTTCTTCTCGTATCGGGTCTTCTTCTTGTGGTCGGGTCTTCTTCTTGTGGTGGGGTCTTCTTCTTGTGGTCGGGTCTTCTTCTTGTGGTCGGATCTTCTTCCTGTAACGGGTCTTCTTCTTGTGGTTGGGGCTTCTTCTTGTATCGGATCTTCTTCTTGTATTGGGTCTTCTTCTTGTGGTCGGGTCTTCTTCTTGTTGTGGGGTCTTCTTCTTGTGGTCGGGTCTTCTGCTTGTGGTCGGGTCTTCTTCTTGTATCGGGTCTTCTTCTTGTGGTCGGGTCTTCTTCTTGTGGTCGGGTCTTCTTCTTGTATCGGGTATTCTTCTTCTTTCGGGTCTTCTTCTTGTATCGGGTCTTCTTCTTGTGGTCGGGTCTTCTTCTTGTATCGGGTCTTCTTCTTTTGGTCGGGTCTTCTTCTTGTATCGGGTCTTCTTCTTGTATCGGGTCTTCTTCTTGTGGTCGGGTCTGCTTCTTGTATCGGGTCTTCTTCTTGTATCGGGTCTTCTTCTTGCGGTCGGGTCTTCTTCTTGTGGTCGAGTTTTCTTCTTGTGGTCGGTTCTTCTTCTTGTATCGGGTCTTGTTCTGGTGGTCGGGTCTTCTTCATGTGGTCGGGTCTTCTTCTTGTGGTCCGGTCTTCTTCTTGTGGTCGGGTCTTCTTCTTGTATCGGGTCTTCTTCTTGTGGTCGGGTCTTCTTCTTGTGGTCGGGTCTTCTTGTGGTCTGGTCTTCTTCTTGTATCGGGTCTTCTTCTTGTGGTCGGGTCTTCTTCTAGTGGTCGGGTCTTCTTCTTGTTTCGGGTCTTCTTCTTGTTTCGGGTCTTCCTCTTGTGGTCGGGTCTTCTTCTAGTGGTCGGGTCTTCTTCTTGTATCGGGTCTTCTTCTTGTATCTGGTCTTCTTCTTGTGGTCGGGTCTTCTTCTTGTATCGGGTCTTCTTTTTCTTTCGGGTCTTCTTCTTGTTTCGGGTCTTCCTCTTGTGGTCGGGTCTTCTTCTAGTGGTCGGGTCTTCATTTGTATCGCTTCTTCTTCTTGTATCGGGTCTTCTTCTTGTGGTCGGGTCTTCTTCTTGTATCGGGTCTTCTTCTTGTATTGGGTCTTCTTCTTGTATCGGGTCTTCTTCTTGCGGTCGGGTCTTCTTCATGTGGTCGGGTCTTCTTCTTGTTTCGGGTCTTCTTCTTGTTTCGGGTCTTCGTCTTGTGGTCGGGTCTTCTTCTAGTGGTCGGGTCTTCTTCTATTATCGGGTCTTCTTCTTGTATCGGGTCTTCTTCTTGTGATCGGGTCTTCTTCTTGTATGGGGTCTTCTTCTTGTATCGGGTCTTCTTCTTGTGGTCGGGTCTTCTTCTTGTGGTGGGGTCTTCTTGTGGTCGGGTCTTCTTCTTTTGGTCGGGTCTTCTTCTTGTATCGGGTCTTCTTCTTGTGGTTGGGTCTTCTTCTTGTATCGGGTCTTCTTCTTGTGGTCGGGTCTTCTTCTTGTGGTCGGGTCTTCTACTAGTGGACGGGTCTTCTTCTTTTATCGGGTCTTGTTCTTGTATCGGATCTTCTTCTTGTTTCGGTTCCTCTTGTTTCGGGTCTTCTTCTTGTATCGGGTCTTCTTCTTGTGGTCAGGTCTTCTTCTTGTTTCGGGTCTTCTCGTATCGGGTCTTCTACTTATGGTCGGGTCTTCTTCTTGTGGTGGGGTCTTCTTCTTGTGGTCGGGTCTTCTTCTTGTGGTCGGGTCTTCTTCCTGTATCAGGTCTTCTTCTTGTGGTTGGGTCTTATTCTTGTATCGGGTCTTCTTCTTGTGGTCGGGTCTCCTTCTTGTTGTGGTATCTTCTTCTTGCGGTCGGGTCTTCTGCTTGTGGTCGGGTCTTCTTGTTGTATCGGGTCTTCTTCTTGTGGACGGGTCTTCTTGTGGTCGTGTCTTCTTCTTGTGGTCGGTTCTACTTCTTGTGGTCCGGTCTTCTACTTGTGGTCTGGTCTTCTTCTTGTGGTCGGGTCTTCTTCTTGTATCGGGTCTTCTTCTTGTTTCGGGTCTTCTTCTTGTATCGGGTCTTCTTCTTGTTTCGGGTCTTCTTCTTGTTTCGGGTCTTCTTCTTGTATCGGGTCTTTTTCTTGTGGTCGGGTCTTCTTCTTGTATCGGGTCTTCTTCTTGTATCGGGTATTCTTTTTGTGGTCGGGTCTTCTTCTTGTGGTGGGGTCTTCTTCTTGTGGTGGGGTCTTCTTCTTGTGGTCGGGTTTTCTTCTTCTATCGGGTCTTCTTCTTGTGGTTGGGTCTTCTTCTTGTATCGGGTATTCTTCTTGTATCGGGTCTTCTTCTTGTGGTCAGGTCTTCTTCTTGTTGTGGGGTCTTCTTCTTGTGGTCGGGTCTTCTGCTTGTGGTCGGGTCTTTTTCTTGTATCGGATCTTCTTCTTGTGGTCGGGTCTTCTTATTGTATCGGGTCTTCTTCCTGTGGTCGGGTCTTCTTCTTGTGGTCGGGTCTTCTACTAGTGGACGGGTCTTGTTCTTTTATCGGGTCTTGTTCTTGTATCGGATCTTCTTCTTGTTTTGGTTCTTCTTGTTTCGGGTCTTCTTCTTGTATCGGGTCTTCTACTTATGGTCGGGTCTTCTTCTTGTGGTGGGGTCTTCTTCTTGTGGTCGGGTCTTCTTCTTGTGGTCGGGTCTTCTTCCTGTATCGGATCTTATTCTTGTGGTTGGGTCTTATTCTTGTATCGGGTCTTCTTCTTGTGGTCGGGTCTCCTTCTTGTTGTGGTATCTTCTTCTTGCGGTCGGGTCTTCTGCTTGTGGTCGGGTCTTCTTGTTGTATCGGGTCTTCTTCTTGTGGACGGGTCTTCTTGTGGTCGTGTCTTCTTCTTGTGGTCGGTTCTACTTCTTGTGGTCCGGTCTTCTACTTGTGGTCGGGTCTTCTTCTTCTGGTCGGGTCTTCTTCTTGTATCGGGTCTTCTTCTTGTTTCGGGTCTTCTTCTTGTATCGGGTCTTCTTCTTGTATCGGGTCTTCTTCTTGTATCGGGTCTTCTTCTTGTGGTCGGGTCTTCTTCTTGTGGTGGGGTCTTCTTTTTGTGGTCGAGTCTTCTTCTTGTGGTCGGGTCTTCTACTAGTGGACGAGTCTTCATCTTTTATCGGATCTTCTTCTTGTATCGGGTCTTCTTCTAGTTTCGGGTCTTCTTCTAGTTTCGGGTCTTCTTCTTGTATCGGGTCTTTTTCTTGTGGTCGGGTCTTCTTCTTGTATCGGGTCTTCTTCTTGTATCGGGTCTTCTTTTTGTGGTCAGGTCTTCTTCTTGTGATGGGGTCTTCTTCTTGTGGTGGGGTCTTCTTCTTGTGGTCGGGTCTTCTTCTTCTATCGGGTCTTCTTCTTGTGGTTGGGTCTTCTTCTTGTATCGGGTATTCTTGTATCGGGTCTTCTTCTTGTGGTCAGGTCTTCTTCTTGTTGTGGGGTCTTCTTCTTGTGGTCGGGTCTTCTGCTTGTGGTCGGGTCTTCCTCTTGTATCGGATCTTCTTCTTGTGGTCGGGTCTTCTTCTTGTATCGGGTCTTCTTCCTGTGGTCGGGTCTTCTTCTTGTGGTCAGGTCTTCTTCTTGTGGTTGGGTCTTCTTCTTGTGGTCGGGTCTTCTTCTTGTATCGGGTCTTCTTCTTGTGGTCGGGTCTTCTTCTTGTATCGGGTCTTCTTCATTTGGTCGGGTCTTCTTCTTGTATAGGGTCTTCTTCTTGTATCGGGTCTTCTTCTTGTGGTCGGGTCTTCTTGTATCGGGTCTTCTTCTTGTATCGGGTCTTCTTCTTGTGGTCGGGTCTTCTTCTTGTGGTCGGGTTTTCTTCTTGTGGTCAGTTCTTCTTCCTGTATCGGGTCTTCTTCTTGTGGTCAGGTCTTCTTCTTGTATCGGGTCTTCTTCTTGTGGTCGGGTCTTCTTCTTGTATCGGGTCTTCTTCATTTGGTCGGGTCTTCTTCTTGTATAGGGTCTTCTTCTTGTATCGAGTCTTCTTCTTGTGGTCGAGTCTTCTTCTTGTATCGGGTCTTCTTCTTGTGGTCGGGTTTTCTTCTTGTGGTCGGTTCTTCTTCCTGTATCGGGTCTTCTTCTTGTGGTCGCGTCTTCTTCTTGTGGTCGGGTCTTCTGCTTGTGGTCGGGTCTTCTTCTTGTATCGGGTCTTCTTCTTGTATCGGGTCTTTTTCTTGTGGTCGGGTCTTCTTCTTGTGGTCGGGTCTTCTTCTTGTGGTCAGGTCTTCTTCTTGTGGTCGGGTCTTCTACTAGTGGACGCGTCTTCTTCTTTTATCGGATCTTCTTCTTGTATCGGGTCTTCTTCTTGTTTCGGGTCTTCTTCTTGTTTCGGGTCTTCTTCTTGTACCGGGTCTTCTTCTTGTGGTCGGGTCTTCTTCTTGTACCGGGTCTTCTTCTTGTGGTCGGGTCTTCTTCTTGTATCGGGTCTTCTTCTTGTGGTCGGGTCTTCTTCTTGTGGTGGGGTCTTCTTCTTGTGGTCGGGTCTTCTTCTTGTGGTCGCGTCTTCTTCTTGTATCGGGTCTTCTTCTTGTGGTTGGGTCTTCTTCTTGTATCGGGTTTTCCATTTGTGGTCGGGTCTTCTTCTTGTGGTCGGGTCTTCTACTAGTGGACGGGTCTTATTCTTGTATCAGGTCTTCTTCTTGTATCGGGTCTTCTTCTTGTTTCGGGCCTTCTTCTTGTGGTCGGGTCTTCTTCTTGTATCTGGTCTTCTTCTTGTATCGGGTCTTCTACTTGTGGTCGGGTCTTCTTCTTTTGGTGGGGTCTTCTTCTTGTGGTCGGGTCTTCTTCTTGTGGTCGGGTCTTCTTCCTGTATCGGGTCTTCTTCTTGTGGTTGGGTCTTCTTCTTGTATAGGGTCTTCTTCTTGTATCGTGTCTTCTTGTGGTCGGTTCTTCTTCTTGTTGTGGTATCTTCTTCTTGCGGTCGGGTCTTCTGCTTGTGGTCGGGTCTTCTTCTTGTATCGGGTCTTCTTCTTGTGGTCGGGTCTTCTTCTTGTGGTCGTGTCTTCTTCTTGTGGTCGGTTCTACTTCTTGTGGTCGGGTCTTCTACTTGTGGTCGGGTCTTCTTCTTGTGGTCGGGTCTTCTTCTTGTGGTCGGGTCTTCTTCTTGTTTGGGGTCTTCTTCTTGTATCGGGTCTTCTTCTTGTATCGGGTCTTCTTCTTGTGGTCGGGTCTTCTTCTTGTGGTCGGGTCTTCTTCTTGTGGTCGGGTCTTCTACTAGTGGACGGGTCTTCTTCTTTTATCGGATCTTCTTCTTGTATCGGTTCTTCTTCTTGTTTCGGGTCTTCTTCTTGTTTCGGGTCCTCTTCTTGTACCGGGTCTTCTTCTTGTGGTCGGGTCTTCTTCTTGTATCGGGTCTTCTTCTTGTGGTCGGGTCTTCTTCTTGTGGTGGGGTCTTCTTCTTGTGGTCGGGTCTTCTTCTTGTGGTCGGGTCTTCTTCTTCTATCGGGTCTTCTTCTTGTGGTTGGGTCTTCTTCTTGTATCGGTTATTCTTCTTGTATCGGGTCTTCTTCTTGTGGTCGGGTCTTCTTGTTGCTGTGGGGTCTTCTTCTTGTGGTCGGGTCTTCTGCTTGTGGTCGGGTCTTCTTCTTGTATCGGATCTTCTTCTTGTGGTCTGGTCTTCTTCTTGTATCGGGTCTTCATCTTGTGGTCGGGTCTTCTTCTTGTGGTCAGGTCTTCTTCTTGTGGTCGGGTCTTCTTCTTGTGGTCGGGTCTTCTTCTTGTATCGGGTCTTCTTCTTGTGGTCGGGTCTTCTTCTTGTATCGGGTCTTCTTCTTTTGGTCGGGTCTTCTTCTTGTATAGGGTCTTCTTCTTGTATCGGGTCTTCTTCTTGTGGTCGGGTCTTCTTCTTGTATCGGGTCTTCTTCTTGTATCGGGTCTTCTTCTTGTGGTCGGGTCTTCTTCTTGTGGTCGGGTTTTCTTCTTGTGGTTGGTTCTTCTTCTTGTATCGGGTCTTCTTCTTGTGGTCGGGTCTTCTTCTTGTGGTCCAGTCTTCTTCTTGTGGTCGGGTCTATTTCTTGTATCGGGTCTTCTTCTTGTGGTCGGGTTTTCTTCTTGTGGTCGGGTCTTCTTCTTGTATCGGGTCTTCTTCATGTGGTCGGGTCTTCTTCTTGTAGTCGGGTCTTCTTCTTGTTTCGGGTCTTCTTCTTGTATCGGGTCTTCTTCTTGTGGTCGGGTCTTCTTCTAGTGGTCGGGTCTTCTTCTTATATCGGGTCTTCTTTTTGTGGTCGGGTCTTCTTCTTGTGGTGCGGTCTTCTTCTTGTGGTCGGGTCTTCTTCTTGTGGTCGCGTCTTCTTCTTGTATCGGGTCTTCTTCTTGTGGTTGGGTCTTCTTCTTGTATCGGGTTTTCTTCTTGTGGTTGGGTCTTCTTGTGGTCGGGTCTTCTACTAGTGGACGGGTCTTCTTCTTATATCGGGTCTTCTTCTTGTTTTGGGTCTTCTTCTTGTTTCGGGTCTTCTTCTTGTATCGGGCCTTCTTCTTGTGGTCAGGTCTTCTTCTTGTATCTGGTCTTCTTCTTGTATCGGGTCTTCTACTTGTGGTCGGGTCTTCTTCTTGTGGTGGGGTCTTCTTCTTGTGGTCGGGTCTTCTTCTTGTGGTCGTGTCTTCTTCCTGTATCGGGTCTTCTTCTTGTGGTTGGGTCTTCTTCTTGTATCGGGTCTTCTTCTTGTATCGGGTCTTCTTCTTGTGGTCGGGTCTTCTTCTTTTTGTGGGGTCTTTTTCTTGTATCGGTTCTTCTGGTTGTGGTCGGATCTTCTTCTTGTATCGGGTCTTCTTCTTGTGGTCGGGTCTTCTTTTTGTATCGGGTCTTCTTCTTGTATCGGGTCTTCTTCTTGTATCGGGTCTTCTTCTTGTGGTCGGGTCTTATTTTTGTATGGGGTCTTCTTCTTGTATCGGGTCTTCTTCTTGTGGTCAGGTCTTCTTCTTGTGGTCGGGTCTTCTTGTATCGGGTCATCTTCTTGTGGTCGGGTCTTCTTCTTGTATCGGGTCTTCTTCTTTTGATCGGGTCTTCTTCTTGTATCGGGTCTTCTTCTTGTGGTCGGGTCTTCTTCTTGTATCGGGTCTTCTTCTTGTATCGGGTCTTCTTCTTGTGGTCAGGTCTTCTTCTTGTGGTCGGGTCTTCTTCTTGTGGTCGGTTCTTCTTCTTGTATCGGTTCTTCTTCTTGTGGTCGTGTCTTCTTCTTGTGGTCGGTTCTACTTCTTGTGGTTGGGTCTTCTACTTGTGGTCGGGTCTTCTTCTTGTGGTCGGGTCTTCTTCTTGTTTGGGATCTTCTTCTTGTATCGGGTCTTCTTCTTGTGGTCGGGTCTTCTTCTTGTGGTCCGGTCTTCTTCTTGTGGTCGGGTCTTCTTCTTGTGGTCGGGTCTTCTACTTGTGGTCGGGTCTTGTTCTTGTATCGGGTCTTCTTCTTGTATCGGGTCTTTTTCTTGTGGTCGGGTCTTCTTCTTGTGGTCGGGTCTTATTCTTGTGGTCAGGTCTTCTTCTTGTGGTCGGGTCTTCTACTAGTGGACGCGTCTTCTTCTTTTATCGGATCTTCTTCTTGTATCGGGTCTTCTTCTTGTTTCGGGTCTTCTTCTTGTTTCGGGTCTTCTTCTTGTACCGGGTCTTCTTCTTGTGGTCGGGTCTTCTTCTTGTATCGGGTCTTCTTCTTGTGGTCGGGTCTTCTTCTTGTGGTGGGGTCTTCTTCTTGTGGTCGGGTCTTCTTCTTGTGGTCGCGTCTTCTTCTTGTATCGGGTCTTCTTCTTGTGGTTGGGTCTTCTTCTTGTATCGGGTTTTCCATTTGTGGTCGGGTCTTCTTCTTGTGGTCGGGTCTTCTACTAGTGGACGGGTCTTATTCTTGTATCAGGTCTTCTTCTTGTATCGGGTCTTCTTCTTGTTTCGGGCCTTCTTCTTGTGGTCGGGTCTTCTTCTTGTATCTGGTCTTCTTCTTGTATCGGGTCTTCTACTTGTGGTCGGGTCTTCTTCTTTTGGTGGGGTCTTCTTCTTGTGGTCGGGTCTTCTTCTTGTGGTCGGGTCTTCTTCCTGTATCGGGTCTTCTTCTTGTGGTTGGGTCTTCTTCTTGTATAGGGTCTTCTTCTTGTATCGTGTCTTCTTGTGGTCGGTTCTTCTTCTTGTTGTGGTATCTTCTTCTTGCGGTCGGGTCTTCTGCTTGTGGTCGGGTCTTCTTCTTGTATCGGGTCTTCTTCTTGTGGTCGGGTCTTCTTCTTGTGGTCGTGTCTTCTTCTTGTGGTCGGTTCTACTTCTTGTGGTCGGGTCTTCTACTTGTGGTCGGGTCTTCTTCTTGTGGTCGGGTCTTCTTCTTGTGGTCGGGTCTTCTTCTTGTTTGGGGTCTTCTTCTTGTATCGGGTCTTCTTCTTGTATCGGGTCTTCTTCTTGTGGTCGGGTCTTCTTCTTGTGGTCGGGTCTTCTTCTTGTGGTCGGGTCTTCTACTAGTGGACGGGTCTTCTTCTTTTATCGGATCTTCTTCTTGTATCGGTTCTTCTTCTTGTTTCGGGTCTTCTTCTTGTTTCGGGTCCTCTTCTTGTACCGGGTCTTCTTCTTGTGGTCGGGTCTTCTTCTTGTATCGGGTCTTCTTCTTGTGGTCGGGTCTTCTTCTTGTGGTGGGGTCTTCTTCTTGTGGTCGGGTCTTCTTCTTGTGGTCGGGTCTTCTTCTTCTATCGGGTCTTCTTCTTGTGGTTGGGTCTTCTTCTTGTATCGGTTATTCTTCTTGTATCGGGTCTTCTTCTTGTGGTCGGGTCTTCTTGTTGCTGTGGGGTCTTCTTCTTGTGGTCGGGTCTTCTGCTTGTGGTCGGGTCTTCTTCTTGTATCGGATCTTCTTCTTGTGGTCTGGTCTTCTTTTTGTATCGGGTCTTCATCTTGTGGTCGGGTCTTCTTCTTGTGGTCAGGTCTTCTTCTTGTGGTCGGGTCTTCTTCTTGTGGTCGGGTCTTCTTCTTGTATCGGGTCTTCTTCTTGTGGTCGGGTCTTCTTCTTGTATCGGGTCTTCTTCTTTTGGTCGGGTCTTCTTCTTGTATAGGGTCTTCTTCTTGTATCGGGTCTTCTTCTTGTGGTCGGGTCTTCTTCTTGTATCGGGTCTTCTTCTTGTATCGGGTCTTCTTCTTGTGGTCGGGTCTTCTTCTTGTGGTCGGGTTTTCTTCTTGTGGTTGGTTCTTCTTCTTGTATCGGGTCTTCTTCTTGTGGTCGGGTCTTCTTCTTGTGGTCCAGTCTTCTTCTTGTGGTCGGGTCTATTTCTTGTATCGGGTCTTCTTCTTGTGGTCGGGTTTTCTTCTTGTGGTCGGGTCTTCTTCTTGTATCGGGTCTTCTTCATGTGGTCGGGTCTTCTTCTTGTAGTCGGGTCTTCTTCTTGTTTCGGGTCTTCTTCTTGTATCGGGTCTTCTTCTTGTGGTCGGGTCTTCTTCTAGTGGTCGGGTCTTCTTCTTATATCGGGTCTTCTTTTTGTGGTCGGGTCTTCTTCTTGTGGTGCGGTCTTCTTCTTGTGGTCGGGTCTTCTTCTTGTGGTCGCGTCTTCTTCTTGTATCGGGTCTTCTTCTTGTGGTTGGGTCTTCTTCTTGTATCGGGTTTTCTTCTTGTGGTTGGGTCTTCTTGTGGTCGGGTCTTCTACTAGTGGACGGGTCTTCTTCTTGTATCGGGTCTTCTTCTTGTTTTGGGTCTTCTTCTTGTTTCGGGTCTTCTTCTTGTATCGGGCCTTCTTCTTGTGGTCAGGTCTTCTTCTTGTATCTGGTCTTCTTCTTGTATCGGGTCTTCTACTTGTGGTCGGGTCTTCTTCTTGTGGTGGGGTCTTCTTCTTGTGGTCGGGTCTTCTTCTTGTGGTCGTGTCTTCTTCCTGTATCGGGTCTTCTTCTTGTGGTTGGGTCTTCTTCTTGTATCGGGTCTTCTTCTTGTATCGGGTCTTCTTCTTGTGGTCGGGTCTTCTTCTTTTTGTGGGGTCTTTTTCTTGTATCGGTTCTTCTGGTTGTGGTCGGATCTTCTTCTTGTATCGGGTCTTCTTCTTGTGGTCGGGTCTTCTTTTTGTATCGGGTCTTCTTCTTGTATCGGGTCTTCTTCTTGTATCGGGTCTTCTTCTTGTGGTCGGGTCTTATTTTTGTATCGGGTCTTCTTCTTGTATCGGGTCTTCTTCTTGTGGTCAGGTCTTCTTCTTGTGGTCGGGTCTTCTTGTATCGGGTCATCTTCTTGTGGTCGGGTCTTCTTCTTGTATCGGGTCTTCTTCTTTTGATCGGGTCTTCTTCTTGTATCGGGTCTTCTTCTTGTGGTCGGGTCTTCTTCTTGTATCGGGTCTTCTTCTTGTATCGGGTCTTCTTCTTGTGGTCAGGTCTTCTTCTTGTGGTCGGGTCTTCTTCTTGTGGTCGGTTCTTCTTCTTGTATCGGTTCTTCTTCTTGTGGTCGTGTCTTCTTCTTGTGGTCGGTTCTACTTCTTGTGGTTGGGTCTTCTACTTGTGGTCGGGTCTTCTTCTTGTGGTCGGGTCTTCTTCTTGTTTGGGATCTTCTTCTTGTATCGGGTCTTCTTCTTGTGGTCGGGTCTTCTTCTTGTGGTCCGGTCTTCTTCTTGTGGTCGGGTCTTCTTCTTGTGGTGGGGTCTTCTTCTTGTGGTCGGGTTTCTTCTTGTGATCGGGTCTTCTTCTTCTATCGGTTCTTCTTCTTGTGGTTGGGTCTTCTTCTTGTATCGGGTATTCTTCTTGTATCGGGTCTTCTTCTTGTGGTCGTGTCTTCTTCTTGTTGTGGGGTCTTCTTCTTGTGGTCGAGTCTTCTGCTTGTGGTCGGGTCTTCTTCTTGTATCGGATCTTCTTCTTGTGGTCTGGTCTTCTTCTTGTATCGGGTCTTCTTCTTGTGGTCGGGTCTTCTTCTTGTGATCAGGTCTTCTTCTTGTGGTTGGGTCTTCTTCTTGTGGTCGTGTCTTCTTCTTGTATCGGGTCTTCTTCTTGTGGTCGGGTCTTCTTCTTGTATCGGGTCTTCTTCTTTTGGTAGGGTCTTCTTCTTGTATAGGGTCTTCTTCTTGTATCGGGTCTTCTTCTTGTGGTCGGGTCTTCTTCATGTATCGGGTCTTCTTCTTGTATCGGGTCTTCTTCTTGTGGTCGGGTCTTCTTCTTGTGGTCGGGTTTTCTTCTTGTGGTTGGTTCTTCTTCTTGTATCGGGTCTTCTTCTTGTGGTCGGGTCTTCTTCTTGTGGTCCAGTCTTCTTCTTGTGGTCGGGTCTTCTTCTTGTATCGGGTCTTCTTCTTGTGGTCGGATTTTCTTCTTGTGGTCGGGTCTTCTTCTTGTATCGGGTCTTCTTCATGTGGTCGGGTCTTCTTCTTGTACTCGGGTCTTCTTGTTTCGGGTCTTCTTCTTGTATCGGGTCTTCTTCTTGTGGTCGGGTCTTCTTCTAGTGGTCGGGTCTTCTTCTTATATCGGGTCTTCTTTTTGTGGTCGGATCTTCTTCTTGTGGTGCGGTCTTCTTCTTGTGGTCGGGTCTTCTTCTTGTGGTCGCGTCTTCTTCTTGTATCGGGTATTCTACTTGTGGTTGGGTCTTGTTCTTGTATCGGGTTTTCTTCGTGTGGTTGGGTCTTCTTGTGGTCGGGTCTTCTACTAGTGAACGGGTCTTCTTCTTGTGGTCCGGTCTTCTTCTTGTGGTCGGGTCTTCTTCTTGTATCGGGTCTTCTTCTTGTATCGGGTCTTCTTCTTGTGGTCGGGTCTTCTTCTTGTATCGGGTCTTCTTCTTGTATCGGGTCTTCTTCTTGTTTCGGGTCTTCTTCTTGTATCGGGTCTTCTACTTATGGTCGGGTCTTCTTCTTGTAGTGGGGTCTTCTTCTTGTGGTCGGGTCTTCTTCTTTTATTGGTTCTTCTTCTTGTGGTCGGGTCTTCTTCCTGTATCGGGTCTTCTTCTTTTGGTTGGGTCTTATTCTTGCATCGGGTCTTCTTCTTGTGGTCGGGTCTCCTTCTTGTTGTGGTATCTTCTTCTTGCGGTCGGGTCTTCTGCTTGTGGTCGGGTCTTCTTCTTGTATCGGGTCTTCTTCTTGTGGTCGGGTCTTCTTCTTGTGGTCGTGTCTTCTTCTTGTGGTCGGTTCTACTTCTTGTGGTCCGGTCTTCTACTTGTGGTCGGGTCTTCTTCTTGTGGTCGGGTCTTCTTCTTGTATCGGGTCTTCTTCTTGTTTCGAGTCTTCTTCTTTTATCGGGTCTTCTTCTTGTGGTCGGGTCTTCTTCTAGTGGTCGGGTCTTCTTTTTGTGGTCGGGTCTTCTTCTTGTGGTCGGGTCTTCCACTAGTGGACGAGTCTTCTTCTTTTATCGGATCTTCTTCTTGTATCGGGTATTCTTCTTGTTTCGGGTCTTCTTGTTTGGGGTCTTCTTCTTGTATCGGGTCTTTTTCTAGTGGTCGGGTCTTCTTCTTGTATCGGGTCTTCTTCTTGTATCGGGTCTTCCTCTTGTGGTCGGGTCTTCTTCTTGTGGTGGGGTCTTCTTCTTGTGGTGGGGTCTTCTTCTTGTGGTCGGGTCTTCTTCTTCTATCGGGTCTTCTTCTTGTGGTTGGGTCTTCTTCTTGTATCGGGTATTCTTCTTGTATCAGGTCTTCTTCTTGTTGTCAGGTCTTCTTCTTGTTGTGGGTTCTTCTTCTTGTGGTCGGGTCTTCTGCTTGTGGTCGGGTCTTCTTCTTGTATCGGATCTACTTCTTGTGGTCGGGTCTTCTTCCTGTGGTCGGGTCTTCTTCTTGTGGTCAGGTCTTCTTCTTGTGGTCGGGTCTTCTTCTTGTGGTCGGGTCTTCTTCTTGTATCGGGTCTTCTTCTTGTGGTCGGGTCTTTTCTTGTATCGGGTCTTCTTCATTTGGTCGGGTCTTCTTCTTGTATAGGGTCTTCTTCTTGTATCGGGTCTTCTTCTTGTGGTCGGGTCTTCTTCTTGTATCGGGTCTTCTTCTTGTATCGGGTCTTCTTCTTGTGGTCGGCTCTTCTTCTTGTGGTCGGGTTTTCTTCTTGTGGTCGGTTCTTCTTCCTGTATCGGGTCTTCTTCTTGTGGTGGGGTCTTCTTCTTGTGGTCGGGTCTTCTGCTCGTGGTCGGGTCTTCTTCTTGTATCGGATCTTCTTCTTGTGGTCGGATCTTCTTCTTGTATCGGGTCTTCTTCCTGTGGTCGGGTCTTCTTCTTGTGGTCAGGTCTTCTTCTTGTGGTCGGGTCTTCTTCTTGTGGTCGGGTCTTCTTCTTGTGGTCGGGTCTTCTTCTTGTATCGGGTCTTCTTCTTGTATCGGGTCTTCTTCTTGTATAGGGTCTTCTTCTTGTATCGGGTCTTCTTCTTGTGGTCGGGTCTTCTTTTTGTATCGGGTCTTCTTCTTGTATCGGGTCTTCTTCTTGTGGTCGGGTCTTCTTCTTGTGGTCGGGTTTTCTTCTTGTGGTCAGTTCTTCTTCCTGTATCGGGTCTTCTTCTTGTGGTCGCGTCTTCTTCTTGTGGTCCGGTCTTCTTCTTGTGGTCGGGTCTTCTTCTTGTATCGGGTCTTCTTCTTGTGGTCGGCTCTTCTTCTAGTGGTCGGGTCTTCTTCTTGTATCGGGTCTTCTTCTTGTGGTCGGGTCTTCTTCTTGTGGTCGCGTTTTCTTCTTGTATCGGGTCTTCTTCTTGTGGTTGGGTCTTCTTCTTGTATCGGGTTTTCTTCTTGTGGTCGAGTCTTCTGCTTGTATCGGGTCTTTTTCTAGTGGTCGGGTCTTCTTCTTTTATCGGGTCTTCTTCTTGTATCGGGTCTTCCTCTTGTGGTCGGGTCTTCTTCTTGTGGTGGGGTCTTCTTCTTGTGGTGGGGTCTTCTTCTTGTATCAGGTCTTCTTCTTGTATCGGGTCTTCTTCTTGTTTCGGGCCTTCTTCTTGTGGTTGGGTCTTCTTCTTGTTTCTGGTCTTCTTCTTGTATCGGGTCTTCTACTTGTGGTCGGGTCTTCTTCTTGTGGTGGGGTCTTCTTCTTGTCGTCGGGTCTTCTTCTTGTGGTCGGGTCTTCTTCCTGTATCGGGTCTTCTTCTTGTGGTTGGATCTTCTTCTTGTATCGGGTCTTCTTCTTGTATCGGGTCTTCTTCTTGTGGTCGGGTCTTCTTCCTGTATCGGGTCTTCTTCTTGTGGTCGGGTCTTCTTCTTGTATCGGGTCTTCTTCTTGTGGTCGGGTCTTCTTCTTGTGGTCGTGTCTTCTTCTTGTAGTCGGTTCTACTTCTTGTGGTCGGGTCTTTTACTTGTGGTCGGGTATTCTTCTTGTATCGGGTCTTCTTCTTGTTTGGGGTCTTCATCTTGTATCGGGTCTTCTTCTTGTATCGGGTCTTCTTCTTGTGGTCGGGTCTTCTTCTTGTGGTCGGGTCTTCTACTAGTGGACGGGTCTTCTTCTTTTATCGGATCTTCTTCTTGTATCGGGTCTTCTTCTTGTTTCGGGTCTTCTTGTTTCGGGTCTTCTTCTTGTACCGGGTCTTCTTCTTGTGGTCGGGTCTTCTTCTTGTATCGGGTCTTCTTCTTGTGGTCGGGTCTTCTTCTTGTGGTGGGGTCTTCTTCTTGTGGTCGGGTCTTCTTCTTGTGGTCGGGTCTTCTTCTTCTATCGGTTCTTCTTCTTGTGGTTGGGTCTTCTTCTTGTATCGGGTATTCTTCTTGTATCGGGTCTTCTTCTTGTGGTCGGGTCTTCTTCTTGTTGTGGGGTCTTCTTCTTGTGGTCGAGTCTTCTGCTTGTGGTCGGGTCTTCTTCTTGTATCGGATCTTCTTCTTGTGGTCTGGTCTTCTTCTTGTATCGGGTCTTCTTCTTGTGGTCGGGTCTTCTTCTTGTGATCAGTTCTTCTTCTTGTGGTTGGGTCTTCTTCTTGTGGTCGGGTCTTCTTCTTGTATCGGGTCTTCTTCTTGTGGTCGGGTCTTCTTCTTGTATCGGGTCTTCTTCTTTTGGTTGGGTCTTCTTCTTGTATAGGGTCTTCTTCTTGTATCGGGTCTTCTTCTTGTGGTCGGGTCTTCTTCTTGTAGTGGGGTCTTCTTCTTGTGGTCGGGTCTTCTTCTTCTATCGGTTCTTCTTCTTGTGGTCGGGTCTTCTTCCTGTATCGGGTCTTCTTCTTTTGGTTGGGTCTTATTCTTGTATCGGGTCTTCTTCTTGTGGTCGGGTCTCCTTCTTGTTGTGGTATCTTCTTCTTGCGGTCGGGTCTTCTGCTTGTGGTCGGTTCTTCTTCTTGTATCGGGTCTTCTTCTTGTGGTCGGGTCTTCTTCTTGTGGTCGTGTCTTCTTCTTGTGGTCGGTTCTACTTCTTGTGGTCCGGTCTTCTACTTGTGGTCGGGTCTTCTTCTTGTGGTCGGGTCTTCTTCTTGTATCGGGTCTTCTTCTTGTTTCGAGTCTTCTTCTTTTATCGGGTCTTCTTCTTGTGGTCGGGTCTTCTTCTTGTGGTCGGGTCTTCTTTTTGTGGTCGGGTCTTCTTCTTGTGGTCGGGTCTTCTACTAGTGGACGAGTCTTCTTCTTTTATCGGATCTTCTTCTTGTATCGGGTATTCTTCTTGTTTCGGGTCTTCTTCTTGTTTTGGGTCTTCTGCTTGTATCGGGTCTTTTTCTAGTGGTCGGGTCTTCTTCTTTTATCGGGTCTTCTTCTTGTATCGGGTCTTCCTCTTGTGGTCGGGTCTTCTTCTTGTGGTGGGGTCTTCTTCTTGTGGTGGGGTCTTCTTCTTGTGGTCGGGTCTTCTTCTTCTATCGGGTCTTCTTCTTGTGGTTGGGTCTTCTTCTTGTATCGGGTATTCTTCTTGTATCAGGTCTTCTTCTTGTTGTCAGGTCTTCTTCTTGTTGTGGGGTCTTCTTCTTGTGGTCGGGTCTTCTGCTTGTGGTCGGGTCTTCTTCTTGTATCGGATCTACTTCTTGTGGTCGGGTCTTCTTCTTGTATCGGGTCTTCTTCCTGTGGTCGGGTCTTCTTCTTGTGGTCATGTCTTTTTCTTGTGGTCGGGTCTTCTTCTTGTGGTCGGGTCTTCTTCTTGTATCGGGTCTTCTTCTTGTGGTCGGGTCTTCTTCTTGTATCGGGTCTTCTTCATTTGGTCGGGTCTTCTTCTTGTATAGGGTCTTCTTCTTGTATCGGGTCTTCTTCTTGTGGTCGGGTCTTCTTCTTGTATCGGGTCTTCTTCTTGTATCGGGTCTTCTTCTTGTGGTCGGCTCTTCTTCTTGTGGTCGGGTTTTCTTCTTGTGGTCGGTTCTTCTTCCTGTATCGGGTCTTCTTCTTGTGGTCGGGTCTTCTTCTTGTGGTCGGGTCTTCTGCTTGTGGTCGGGTCTTCTTGTATCGGATCTTCTTCTTGTGGTCGGATCTTCTTCTTGTATCGGGTCTTCTTCCTGTGGTCGGGTCTTCTTCTTGTGGTCAGGTCTTCTTCTTGTGGTCGGGTCTTCTTCTTGTGGTCGGGTCTTCTTCTTGTGGTCGGGTCTTCTTCTTGTATCGGGTCTTCTTCTTGTATAGGGTCTTCTTCTTGTATCGGGTCTTCTTCTTGTGGTCGGGTCTTCTTCTTGTATCGGGTCTTCTTCTTGTATCGGGTCTTCTTCTTGTGGTCGGGTCATCTTCTTGTGGTCGGGTTTTCTTCTTGTGGTCGGTTCTTCTTCCTGTATCGGGTCTTCTTCTTGTGGTCGGGTCTTCTTCTTGTGGTCCGGTCTTCTTCTTGTGGTCGGGTCTTCTTCTTGTATCGGGTCTTCTTCTTGTGGTCGGCTCTTCTTCTAGTGGTCGGGTCTTCTTCTTGTATCGGGTCTTCTTCTTGTGGTCGGGTCTTCTTCTTGTGGTCGGGTCTTCTACTTGTGGTCGCGTCTTCTTCTTGTATCGGGTCTTCTTCTTGTGGTTGGGTCTTCTTCTTGTATCGGGTTTTCTTCTTGTGGTCGGGTCTTCTTCTTGTGGTCGGGTCTTCTACTAGTGGACGGGTCTTCTTCTTGTATCAGGTCTTCTTCTTGTATCGGGTCTTCTTGTTTCGGGCCTTCTTCTTGTGGTCGGGTCTTCTTCTTGTTTCTGGTCTTCTTTTTGTATCGGGTCTTCTACTTGTGGTCGGGTCTTCTTCTTGTGGTGGGGTCTTCTTCTTATCGTCGGGTCTTCTTCTTGTGGTCATGTCTTCTTCCTGTATCGGGTCTTCTTCTTGTGGTTGGGTCTTCTTCTTGTATCGGGTCTTCTTCTTATATCGGGTCTTCTTCTTGTGGTCAGGTCTTCTTCTTGTTGTGGGGTCTTCTTCTTGTGGTCGGGTCTTCTGCTTGTCGTCGGGTCTTCTTCTTGTATCGGATCTACTTCTTGTGGTCGGGTCTTCTTCTTGTATCGGGTCTTCTTCCTGTGGTCGGGTCTTCTTCTTGTGGTCAGGTCTTCTTCTTGTGGTCGCGTCTTCTTCTTGTGGCCGGGTCTTCTTCTTGTATCGGGTCTTCTTCTTGTGGTCGGGTCTTCTTCTTGTATCGGGTCTTCTTCATTTGGTCGGGTCTTTTTCTTGTATAGGGTCTTCTTCTTGTATCGGGTCTTCTTCTTGTGGTCGGGACTTCTTCTTGTATCGGGTCTTCTTCTTGTATCGGGTCTTCTTCTTGTGGTCGGGTCTTCTTCTTGTGGTCGGGTTTTCTTCTTGTGGTCGGTTCTTCTTCCTGTATCGGGTCTTCTTCTTGTGGTCGGGTCTTCTTCTTGTGGTCGGGTCTTCTGCTTGTGGTCGGGTCTTCTTCTTGTATCGGATCTTCTTCTTGTGGTCGGATCTTCTTCTTGTATCGCGTCTTCTTCCTGTGGTCGGGTCTTCTTCTTGTGGTCAGGTCTTCTTCTTGTGGTCGGGTCTTCTTCTTGTGGTCGGGTCTTCTTCTTGAGGTCGGGTATTCTTCTTGTGGTCGGGTCTTCTTCTTGTATCGGGTCTTCTTCTTGTATCGGGTCTTCTTCTTGTATAGGGTCTTCTTCTTGTATCGGGTCTTCTTCTTGTGGTCGGGTCTTCTTCTTGTATCGGGTCTTCTTCTTGTATCGGGTCTTCTTCTTGTGTTCGGGTCATCTTCTTGTGGTCGGGTTTTCTTCTTGTGGTCGGTTCTTCTTCCAGTATCGGGTCTTCTTCTTGTGGTCGGATCTTCTTCTTGTGGTCCGGTCTTCTTCTTGTGGTCGGGTCTTCTTCTTGTATCGGGTCTTCTTCTTGTGGTCGGCTCTTCTTCTAGTGGTCGGTCTTCTTCTTGTATCGGGTCTTCTTCTTGTGGTCGAGTCTTCTTCTTGTATCGGGTCTTCTTCTTGTGGTTGGGTCTTCTTCTTGTATCGGGTTTTCTTCTTGTGGTCGGGTTTTCTTCTTGTGGTCGGGTCTTCTACAAGTGGACGGGTCTTCTTCTTGTATCAGGTCTTCTTCTTGTATCGGGTCTTCTTCTTGTTTCGGGCCTTCTTCTTGTGGTCGGGTCTTCTTCTTGTTTCTGGTCTTCTTCTTGTATCGGGTCTTCTACTTGTGGTCGGGTCTTCTTCTTGTGGTGGGGTCTTCTTCTTGTCGTCGGGTCTTCTTCTTGTGGTCGGGTCTTCTTCCTGTATCGGGTCTTCTTCTTGTGGTTGGGTCTTCTTCTTGTATCGGGTCTTCTTCTTGTATCGGGTCTTCTTCTTGTGGTCGGGTCTTCTTCTTGTTGTGGTATCTTCTTCTTGCGTTCGGGTCTTCTGCTTGTGATCGGGTCTTCTTCTTGAATCGGGTCTTCTTCTTGTGGTCGGGTCTTCTTCTTGTGGTCGTGTCTTCTTCTTGTAGTCGGTTCTACTTCTTGTGGTCGGGTCTTTTACTTGTGGTCGGGTATTCTTCTTGTATCGGGTCTTCTTCTTGTTTGGGGTCTTCATCTTGTATCGGGTCTTCTTCTTGTATCGGGTCTTCTTCTTGTGGTCGGGTCTTCTTCTTGTGGTCGGGTCTTCTACTAGTGGACGGGTCTTCTTCTTTTATCGGATCTTCTTCTTGTATCGGGTCTTCTTCTTGTTTCGGGTCTTCTTGTTTCGGGTCTTCTTCTTGTACCGGGTCTTCTTCTTGTGGTCGGGTCTTCTTCTTGTATCGGGTCTTCTTCTTGTGGTCGGGTCTTCTTCTTGTGGTGGGGTCTTCTTCTTGTGGTCGGGTCTTCTTCTTGTGGTCGGGTCTTCTTCTTCTATCGGTTCTTCTTCTTGTGGTTGGGTCTTCTTCTTGTATCGGGTCTTCTTCTTGTGGTCGGGTCTTCTTCTTGTTGTGGGGTCTTCTTCTTGTGGTCGAGTCTTCTGCTTGTGGTTGGGTCTTCTTCTTGTATCGGATCTTCTTCTTGTGGTCTGGTCTTCTTCTTGTATCGGGTCTTCTTCTTGTGGTCGGGTCTTCTTCTTGTGATCAGGTCTTCTTCTTGTGGTTGGGTCTTCTTCTTGTGGTCGGGTCTTCTTCTTGTATCGGGTCTTCTTCTTTTGGTTGGGTCTTCTTCTTGAATAGGGTCTTCTTCTTGTATCGGGTCTTCTTCTTGTGGTCGGGTCTTCTTCTTGTATTGGGGTCTTCTTCTTGTTTTGGGTCTTCTTCTTCTATCGGTTCTTCTTCTTGTGGTCGGGTCTTCTTCCTGTATCGGGTCTTCTTCTTTTGGTTGGGTCTTATTCTTGTATCGGGTCTTCTTCTTGTGGTCGGGTCTCCTTCTTGTTGTGGTATCTTCTTCTTGCGGTCGGGTCTTCTGCTTGTGGTCGGTTCTTCTTCTTGTATCGGGTCTTCTTCTTGTGGTCGGGTCTTCTTCTTGTGGTCGTGTCTTCTTCTTGTGGTCGGTTCTACTTCTTGTGGTCCGGTCTTCTACTTGTGGTCGGGTCTTCTTCTTGTGGTCGGGTCTTCTTCTTGTATCGGGTCTTCTTCTTGTTTCGAGTCTTCTTCTTTTATCGGGTCTTCTTCTTGTGGTCGGGTCTTCTTCTTGTGGTCGGGTCTTCTTTTTGTGGTCGGGTCTTCTTCTTGTGGTCGGGTCTTCTACTAGTGGACGAGTCTTCTTCTTTTATCGGATCTTCTTCTTGTATCGGGTATTCTTCTTGTTTCGGGTCTTCTTCTTGTTTTGGGTCTTCTGCTTGTATCGGGTCTTTTTCTAGTGGTCGGGTCTTCTTCTTTTATCGGGTCTTCTTCTTGTATCGGGTCTTCCTCTTGTGGTCGGGTCTTCTTCTTGTGGTGGGGTTTTCTTCTTGTGGTGGGGTCTTCTTCTTGTGGTCGGGTCTTCTTCTTCTATCGGGTCTTCTTCTTGTGGTTGGGTCTTCTTCTTGTATCGGGTATTCTTCTTGTATCAGGTCTTCTTCTTGTTGTCAGGTCTTCTTCTTGTTGTGGGGTCTTCTTCTTGTGGTCGGGTCTTCTGCTTGTGGTCGGGTCTTCTTCTTGTATCGGATCTACTTCTTGTGGTCGGGTCT
This sequence comes from Phyllobates terribilis, assembly GCF_046119375.1. NCBI lineage: Eukaryota > Metazoa > Chordata > Amphibia > Anura > Dendrobatidae > Phyllobates > Phyllobates terribilis. The sequence goes on along the minus strand of NW_027362761.1, from coordinate 480,948,232 downwards.
TCTTCTTGTATCGGGTCTTCTTCCTGTGGTCGGGTCTTCTTCTTGTGGTCAGGTCTTTTTCTTGTGGTCGGGTCTTCTTCTTGTGGTCGGGTCTTCTTCTTGTATCGGGTCTTCTTCTTGTGGTCGGGTCTTCTTCTTGTATCGGGTCTTCTTCATTTGGTCGGATCTTCTTCTTGTATAGGGTCTTCTTCTTGTATCGGGTCTTCTTCTTGTGGTCGGGTCTTCTTCTTGTATCGGGTCTTCTTCTTGTATCGGGTCTTCTTCTTGTGGTCGGCTCTTCTTCTTGTGGTCGGGTTTTCTTCTTGTGGTCGGTTCTTCTTCCTGTATCGGGTCTTCTTCTTGTGGTCGGGTCTTCTTCTTGTGGTCGGGTCTTCTGCTTGTGGTCGGGTCTTCTTCTTGTATCGGATCTTCTTCTTGTGGTCGGATCTTCTTCTTGTATCGGGTCTTCTTCCTGTGGTCGGGTCTTCTTCTTGTGGTCAGGTCTTCTTCTTGTGGTCGGGTCTTCTTCTTGTGGTCGGGTCTTCTTCTTGTGGTCGGGTCTTCTTCTTGTATCGGGTCTTCTTCTTGTATCGGGTCTTCTTCTTGTATAGGGTCTTCTTCTTGTACCGGGTCTTCTTCTTGTGGTCGGGTCTTCTTCTTGTATCGGGTCTTCTTCTTGTGGTCGGGTCATCTACTTGTGGTCGGGTTTTCTTCTTGTGGTCGGTTCTTCTTCTTGTATCGGGTCTTCTTCTTGTATCGGGTCTTCTTCTTGTATAGGGTCTTCTTCTTGTATCGGGTCTTCTTCTTGTGGTCGGGTCTTCTTCTTGTATCGGGTCTTCTTCTTGTATCGGGTCTTCTTCTTGTGGTCGGGTCATCTACTTGTGGTCGGGTTTTCTTCTTGTGGTCGGTTCTTCTTCCTGTATCGGGTCTTCTTCTTGTCGTCGGGTCTTCTTCTTGTGGTCCGGTCTTCTTCTTGTGGTCGGGTCTTCTTCTTGTATCGGGTCTTCTTCTTGTGGTCGGCTCTTCTTCTAGTGGTCGGGTCTTCTTCTTGTATCGGGTCTTCTTCTTGTGGTCGGGTCTTCTTCTTGTGGTCGGGTCTTCTACTTGTGGTCGCGTCTTCTTCTTGTATCGGGTCTTCTTCTTGTGGTTGGGTCTTCTTCTTGTATCGGGTTTTCTTCTTGTGGTCGGGTCTTCTTGTGGTCGGGTCTTCCACTAGTGGACGGGTCTTCTTCTTGTATCAGGTCTTCTTCTTGTATCGGATCTTCTTCTTGTTTCGGGCCTTCTTCTTGTGGTCGGGTCTTCTTCTTGTTTCTGGTCTTCTTCTTGTATCGGGTCTTCTACTTGTGGTCGGGTCTTCTTCTTGTGGTGGGGTCTTCTTCTTATCGTCGGGTCTTCTTCTTGTGGTCGGGTCTTCTTCCTGTATCGGGTCTTCTTCTTGTGGTTGGGTCTTCTTCTTGTATCGGGTCTTCTTCTTATATCGGGTCTTCTTCTTGTGGTCAGGTCTTCTTCTTGTTGTGGGGTCTTCTTCTTGTGGTCGGGTCTTCTGCTTGTGGTCGGGTCTTCTTCTTGTATCGGATCTACTTCTTGTGGTCGGGTCTTCTTCTTGTATCGGGTCTTCTTCCTGTGGTCGGGTCTTCTTCTTGTGGTCAGGTCTTCTTCTTGTGGTCGCGTCTTCTTCTTGTGGCCGGGTCTTCTTCTTGTATCGGGTCTTCTTCTTGTGGTCGGGTCTTCTTCTTGTATCGGGTCTTCTTCATTTGGTCGGGTCTTTTTCTTGTATAGGGTCTTCTTCTTGTATCGGGTCTTCTTCTTGTGGTCGGGACTTCTTCTTGTATCGGGTCTTCTTCTTGTATCGGGTCTTCTTCTTGTGGTCGGGTCTTCTTCTTGTGGTCGGGTTTTCTTCTTGTGGTCGGTTCTTCTTCCTGTATCGGGTCTTCTTCTTGTGTTCGGGTCTTCTTCTTGTGGTCGGGTCTTCTGCTTGTGGTCGGGTCTTCTTCTTGTATTGGATCTTCTTCTTGTGGTCGGATCTTCTTCTTGTATCGCGTCTTCTTCCTGTGGTCGGGTCTTCTTCTTGTGGTCAGGTCTTCTTCTTGTGGTCGGGTCTTCTTCTTGTGGTCGGGTCTTCTTCTTGAGGTCGGGTATTCTTCTTGTGGTCGGGTCTTCTTCTTGTATCGGGTCTTCTTCTTGTATCGGGTCTTCTTCTTGTATAGGGTCTTCTTCTTGTATCGGGTCTTCTTCTTGTGGTCGGGTCTTCTTCTTGTATCGGGTCTTTTTCTTGTATCGGGTCTTCTTCTTGTGTTCGGGTCATCTTCTTGTGGTCGGGTTTTCTTCTTGTGGTCGGTTCTTCTTCCTGTATCGGGTCTTCTTCTTGTGGTCGGATCTTCTTCTTGTGGTCCGGTCTTCTTCTTGTGGTCGGGTCTTCTTCTTGTATCGGGTCTTCTTCTTGTGGTCGGCTCTTCTTCTAGTGGTCGGTCTTCTTCTTGTATCGGGTCTTCTTCTTGTGGTCGGGTCTTCTTCTTGTATCGGGTCTTCTTCTTGTGGTTGGGTCTTCTTCTTGTATCGGGTTTTCTTCTTGTGGTCGGGTTTTCTTCTTGTGGTCGGGTCTTCTACTAGTGGACGGGTCTTCTTCTTGTTTCGGGCCTTCTTCTTGTGGTCGGGTCTTCTTCTTGTTTCTGGTCTTCTTCTTGTATCGGGTCTTCTACTTGTGGTCGGGTCTTCTTCTTGTGGTGGGGTCTTCTTCTTGTCGTCGGGTCTTCTTCTTGTGGTCGGGTCTTCTTCCTGTATCGGGTCTTCTTCTTGTGGTTGGGTCTTCTTCTTGTATCGGGTCTTCTTCTTGTATCGGGTCTTCTTCTTGTGGTCGGGTCTTCTTCTTGTTGTGGTATCTTCTTCTTGCGTTCGGGTCTTCTGCTTGTGGTCGGGTCTTCTTTTTGTATCGGGTCTTCTTCTTGTGGTCGGGTCTTCTTCTTGTGGTCGTGTCTTCTTCTTGTGGTCGGTTCTACTTCTTGTGGTCGGGTCTTCTACTTGTGGTCGGGTCTTCTTCTTGTATCGGGTCTTCTTCTTGTTTGAGGTCTTCTTCTTGTTTCGGGTCTTCTTCTTGTACCGGGTCTTCTTCCTGTGGTCGGGTCTTCTTCTTGTGGTCGGGTCTTCTTCTTGTGGTCGGGTCTTCTTCTTCTATCGGGTCTTCTTCTTGTGGTTGGGTCTTCTTCTTGTAACGGGTATTCTTCTTGTATCGGGACTTCTTCTTGTGGTCGGGTCTTCTTCTTGTTGTGGCGTCTTCTTCTTGTGGTCGGGTCTTCTGCTTGTGATCGGGTCTTCTTCTTGTATCGGATCTTCTTCTTGTGGTCTGGTCTTCTTCTTGTATCGGGTCTTCTTCTTGTGGTCGGGTCTTCTTGTGGTCAGGTCTTCTTCTTGTTGTCGGGTCTTCTTCTTGTGGTCGGGTCTTCTTCTTGTATCGGGTCTTCTTCTTGTGGTCGGGTCTTCTTCTTGTATCGGGTCTTCTTCTTTTGGTCGGGTCTTCTTCTTGTATAGGGTCTTCTTCTTGTATCGGGTCTTCTTCTTGTGGTCGGGTCTTCTTCTTGTATCGGGTCTTCTTCTTGTATCGGGTCTTCTTCTTGTGGTCGGGTCTTCTTCTTGTGGTCCAGTCTTCTTCTTGTGGTTGGGTCTTCTTCTTGTATCGGGTCTTCTTCTTGTGGTCGGGTTTTCTTCTTGTGGTCGGGTCTTCTTCTTGTATCGGGTCTTCTTCATGTGGTCGGGTCTTCTTCTTGTACTCGGGTCTTCTTCTTGTTTCGGGTCTTCTTCTTGTATCGGGTCTTCTTCTTGTGTTCGGGTCTTCTTCTAGTGGTAGGGTCTTCTTATATCGGGTCTTCTTTTTGTGGTCGGATCTTCTTCTTGTGGTGCGGTCTTCTTCTTGTGGTCGGGTCTACTTCTTGTGGTCGCGTCTTCTTCTTGTATCAGGTCTTCTACATGTGGTTGGGTCTTCTTCTTGTATCGGGTTTTCTTCGTGTGGTTGGGTCTTCTTGTGGTCGGGTCTTCTACTAGTGGACTGGTCTTCTTCTTGTATCGGGTCTTCTTCTTGTTTTGGGTCTTCTTCTTGTTTCGGGTCTTCTTCTTGTATCGGGCCTTCTTCTTGTGGTCGGGTCTTCTTCTTGTATCTGGTCTTCTTCTTGTATCGGGTCTTCTACTTGTGGTCGGGTCTTCTTCTTGTGGTGGGGTCTTCTTCTTGTGGTCGGGTCTTCTTCTTGTGGTCGGGTCTTCTTCCTGTATCGGGTCTTCTTCTTGTGGTTGGGTCTTCTTCTTGTATCGGGTCTTCTTCTTGTATCGGGTCTTCTTCTTGTATCGGGTCTTCTTCTTGTGGTCGGGTCTTCTTTTTGTATCAGGTCTTCTTCTTGCATCGGATCTTCTTCTTGTATCGGGTCTTCTTCTTGTGGTCGGGTCTTCTTCTTGTGATCGGGTCTTCTTCTTGTGGTCGGGTCTTCTTCTTGTGGTCGGGTCTTCTTCTTGTGGTCGGGTCTCCTTCTTTTGGTCGGGTCTTCTTATATCGGGTCTTCTTCTTGTGGTCGGGTCTTCTTCTTGTATCGGGTCTTCTTCTTTTGGTCGGTTCTTCTTCTTGTATAGGGTCTTCTTCTTGTATCGGGTATTTTTTTTGTGGTCGGGTCTTCTTCTTGTATCGGGTCTTCTTCTTGTATCGGGTCTTCTTCTTGTGGTCGGGTCTTCTTCTTGTGGTCGGGTTTTCTTCTTGTGGTGGGTTCTTCTTCTTGTATCGGGTATTCTTCTTGTGGTCGGGTCTTCTTCTTGTGGTCGGGTCTTCTTCTTGTGGTCGGGTCTTCTTCTTGTATCGGGTCTTCTTCTTGTATCGGGTCTTCTTCTTGTCGTCGGGTCTTCTTCATGTGGTCGGGTCTTCTTCTTGTATCCGGTCTTCTTCATGTGGTTGGGTCTTCTTCTTGTACTCGGGTCTTCTTCTTGTTTCGGGTCTTCTTCTTGTATCGGGTCTTCTTCTTGTGGTCGGGTCTTCTTCTAGTGGTCGGGTCTTCTTCTTATATCGGGTCTTCTTTTTGTGGTCGGATCTTCTTCTTGTGGTGCGGTCTTCTTCTTGTTGTCGGGTCTTCTTCTTGTGGTCGCGTCTTCTTCTTGTATCGGGTCTTCTACTTGTGGTTGGGTCTTGTTCTTGTATCGGGTTTTCTTCGTGTGGTTGGGTCTTCTTGTGGTCGGGTCTTCTACTAGTGGACGGGTCTTCTTCTTGTGGTCCGGTCTTCTTCTTGTGCTCGGGTCTTTTTCTTGTATCGGGTCTTCTTCTTGTATCGGGTCTTCTTCTTGTGGTCGGGTCTTCTTCTTGTATCGGGTCTTCTTCTTGTATCGGGTCTTCTTCTTGTTTCGGGTCTTCTTCTTGTATCGGGTCTTCTACTTATGGTCGGGTCTTCTTCTTGTAGTGGGGTCTTCTTCTTGTGGTCGGGTCTTCTTCTTCTATCGGTTCTTCTTCTTGTGGTCGGGTCTTCTTCCTGTATCGGGTCTTCTTCTTTTGGTTGGGTCTTATTCTTGTATCGGGTCTTCTTCTTGTGGTCGGGTCTCCTTCTTGTTGTGGTATCTTCTTCTTGCGGTCGGGTCTTCTGCTTGTGGTCGGGTCTTCTTCTTGTATCGGGTCTTCTTCTTGTGGTCGGGTCTTCTTCTTGTGGTCGTGTCTTCTTCTTGTGGTCGGTTCTACTTCTTGTGGTCCGGTCTTCTACTTGTGGTCGGGTCTTCTTCTTGTGGTCGGGTCTTCTTCTTGTATCGGGTCTTCTTCTTGTTTCGAGTCTTCTTCTTTTATCGGGTCTTCTTCTTGTGGTCGGGTCTTCTTCTTGTGGTCGGGTCTTCTTTTTGTGGTCGGGTCTTCTTCTTGTGGTCGGGTCTTCTACTAGTGGACGAGTCTTCTTCTTTTATCGGATCTTCTTCTTGTATCGGGTATTCTTCTTGTTTCGGGTCTTCTTCTTGTTTTGGGTCTTCTTCTTGTATCGGGTCTTTTTCTAGTGGTCGGGTCTTCTTCTTTTATCGGGTCTTCTTCTTGTATCGGGTCTTCCTCTTGTGGTCGGGTCTTCTTCTTGTGGTGGGGTCTTCTTCTTGTGGTGGGGTCTTCTTCTTGTGGTCGGGTCTTCTTCTTCTATCGGGTCTTCTTCTTGTGGTTGGGTCTTCTTCTTGTATCGGGTATTCTTCTTGTATCAGGTCTTCTTCTTGTTGTCAGGTCTTCTTCTTGTTGTGGGGTCTTCTTCTTGTGGTCGGGTCTTCTGCTTGTGGTCGGGTCTTCTTCTTGTATCGGATCTACTTCTTGTGGTCGGGTCTTCTTCTTGTATCGGGTCTTCTTCCTGTGGTCGGGTCTTCTTCTTGTGGTCAGGTCTTTTTCTTGTGGTCGGGTCTTCTTCTTGTGGTCGGGTCTTCTTCTTGTATCGGGTCTTCTTCTTGTGGTCGGGTCTTCTTCTTGTATCGGGTCTTCTTCATTTGGTCGGGTCTTCTTCTTGTATAGGGTCTTCTTCTTGTATCGGGTCTTCTTCTTGTGGTCGGGTCTTCTTCTTGTATCGGGTCTTCTTCTTGTATCGGGTCTTCTTCTTGTGGTCGGCTCTTCTTCTTGTGGTCGGGTTTTCTTCTTGTGGTCGGTTCTTCTTCCTGTATCGGGTCTTCTTCTTGTGGTCGGGTCTTCTTCTTGTGGTCGGGTCTTCTGCTTGTGGTCGGGTCTTCTTCTTGTATCGGATCTTCTTCTTGTGGTCGGATCTTCTTCTTGTATCGGGTCTTCTTCCTGTGGTCGGGTCTTCTTCTTGTGGTCAGGTCTTCTTCTTGTGGTCGGGTCTTCTTCTTGTGGTCGGGTCTTCTTCTTGTGGTCGGGTCTTCTTCTTGTATCGGGTCTTCTTCTTGTATCGGGTCTTCTTCTTGTATAGGGTCTTCTTCTTGTATCGGGTCTTCTTCTTGTGGTCGGGTCTTCTTCTTGTATCGGGTCTTCTTCTATCGGGTCTTCTTCTTGTGGTCGGGTCATCTTCTTGTGGTCGGGTTTTCTTCTTGTGGTCGGTTCTTCTTCCTGTATCGGGTCTTCTTCTTGTGGTCGGGTCTTCTTCTTGTGGTCCGGTCTTCTTCTTGTGGTCGGGTCTTCTTCTTGTATCGGGTCTTCTTCTTGTGGTCGGCTCTTCTTCTAGTGGTCGGGTCTTCTTCTTTTATCGGGTCTTCTTCTTGTATCGGGTCTTCTTCTTGTTTCGGGTCTTCTTGTTTCGGTTCTTCTTCTTGTATCAGGTCTTCTTCTTGTGGTCGGGTCTTCTTCTTGTATCGGGTCTTCTTCTTGTATCGGGTCTTCTTCTTGTGGTCTGGACTTCTTCTTGTGGTGGTGTCTTCTTCTTGTGGTGGTGTCTTCTTCTTGTGGTCGGGTCTTCTTCCTGTATCGGGTCTTCTTCTTGTGGTTGGGTCTTCTTCTTTTATCCGGTCTTCTTCTTGTATTGGGTCTTCTTCTCCTGGTCAGGTCTTCTTCTTGTTGTGGTGTCTTATTCTTGTGGTCGGGTCTTCGGCTTGTGGTCGGGTCTTCTTCTTGTATCGGGTCTTCTTCTTGTGGTCAGGTCTTCTTCTTGTGGTCGGGTCTTCTTCTTATGGTCGGTTCTACTTCTTGTGGTCGGGTCTTCTACTTGTGGTCGGGTCTTCTTCTTGTGGTCGGGTCTTTTTCTTGTATCGGGTCTTCTTCTTGTTTCGGGTTTTCTTCTTTTATCGGGTCTTCTTCTTGTATCGGGTCTTCTTCTTGTGGTCGGGTCTTCTTCTTGTGGTCGGGTCTTCTACTAGTGGAAGGGTCTTCTTCTTTTATCGGGTCTTCTTCTTCTATCGGGTCTTCTTCTTGTGGTCGGGTCTTCTTCTTGTATCGGGTCTTCTTCTTGTATCGGGTCTTCTTCTTGTGGTCGGGTTTTCTTCTTGCATCGGTTCTTCTTCTTGTGGTCGGGTCTTCTTCTTGTATCGGGTCTTCTTCTTTTGGTCGAGTCTTCTTCTTGTATCGGGTCTTCTTCTTGTATCGGGTCTTCTTCTTTTGGTCGGGTCTTCTTCTTGTATCGGGTCTTCTTCTTATGGTCGGGTCTTCTTCCTGTATCGGGTCTTCTTCTTTTGGTCGGGTCTTCTTCTTCTATTGGGTCTTCTTCTTGTATCGGGTCTTCTTCTTGTGGTCAGGTCTTCTTCTTGTTGTGGTGTCTTCTTCTTGTGGTCGGGTCTTCGGCTTGTGGTCGGGTCTTCTTCTTGTATCGGGTCTTCTACTTGTGGTCGGGTCTTCTTCTTGTGGTCGGGTCTTCTTCTTGTATCGGGTCTTCTTCTTGTTTCGGGTTTTCTTCTTGTATCGGGTCTTCTTCTTGTATCGGGTCTTCTTCTTGTGGTCGGGTCTTCTTCTTGTGGTCGGGTCTTCTACTAGTGGACGGGTCTTCTTCTTTTATCGGGTCTTCTTCTTGTATCGAGTCTTCTTGTTTAGGTCTTCTTCTTGTTTCGGGTCTTCTTCTTGTATCGGGTCTTCTTCTTGTGGTCGGGTCTTCTTCTTGTGGTCGGGTCTTCTTGTTGTATCGGGTCTTCTTCTTTTGGTCGGGTCTTCTTCTTGTGGTCGGGTCTTCTTCTTGTATCGGGTCTTCTTCTTGTGGTCGGGTCTTCTTCTTGTATCGGGTCTTCTTCTTTTGGTCGGGTCTTCTTCTTGTATCGGGTCTTCTTCTTGTATCGGGTCTTCTTCTTGTGGTCGGGTCTTCTTCTTGTATCGGGTCTTCTTCTTGTATCGGGTCTTCTTCTTGTACCGGGTCTTCTCATTGTGGTCGGGTCTTCTTCTTGTATCGGGTCTTCTTCTTGTGGTCGGGTCTTCTTCTTGTGGTCGGGTGTTTTTCTTGTATCGCGTCTTCTTCTTGTTTCGGGTTTTCTTCTTGTTTCGGGTTTTCTTCTTGTATCGGGTCTTCTTCTTGTATCGGGTCTTCTTCTTGTGGTCGGGTCTTCTTCTTGTGGTCAGGTCTTCTACTAGTGGAAGGGTCTTCTTCTTTTATCGGGTCTTCTTCTTGTATCGGGTCTTCTTCTTGTTTCGGGTCTTCTTCTTGTATCGGATCTTCTTCTTGTGGTCGGGTCTTCTTGTACCAGGTCTTCTTCTTGTATCGGGCCTTCTTCTTGTGGTCGGGTTTTCTTCTTGCATCGGTTCTTCTTCTTGTGTTCGGGTCTTCTTCTTGTATTGGGTCTTCTTCTTTTGGTCGAGTCTTCTTCTTGTATCGGGTCTTCTTCTTGTATCGGGTCTTCTTCTTGTGGTCGGGTCTTCTTCTTGTATCGGGTCTTCTTCTTATGGTCGGGTCTTCTTCCTGTATCGGGTCTCCTTCTTTTGGTCGGGTCTTCTTCTTGCATTGGGTCTTCTTCTTGTATCGGGTCTTCTTCTTGTGGTCAGGTCTTCTTCTTGTTGTGGTGTCTTCTTCTTGTGGTCGGGTCTTTGTCTTGTGGTCGGGTCTTCTTCTTGTATCGGGTCTTCTAGTTGTGGTCGGGTCTTGATCTTGTGGTCGGGTCTTCTTCTGGTATCGGGTCTTCTTATTGTTTCGGGTTTTCTTCTTGTATCGGGTCTTCTTCTTGTATCGGGTCTTCTTCTTGTGGTCGGGTCTTCTTCTTGTGGTCGGGTCTTCTACTAGTGGACGGGTCTTCTTCTTTTATCGGGTCTTCTTCTTGTATCGGGTCTTCTTCTTGTTTGGGTCTTCTTCTTGTTTCGGGTCTTCTTCTTGTATCGGGTCTTCTTCTTGCGGTCGGGTCTTCTTCTTGTATCGGGTCTTCTTCTTTTGGTCGGGTCTTCTTCTTGTGGTCGGGTCTTCTTCTTGTATCGGGTCTTCTTCTTGTGGTCGGGTCTTCTTCTTGTATCGGGTCTTTTTCTTTTGGTCGGGTCTTCTTCTTGTATCGGGTCTTCTTCTTGTATCGGGTCTTCTTGTGGTCGGGTCTTCTTCTTGTATCGGGTCTTCTTCTTGTATCGGGTCTTCTTCTTGTATCGGGTCTTCTTCTTGTGGTCGGTCTTCTTCTTGAATCGGGTCTTCTTCTTGTGGTCGGGTCTTCTTCTTGTGGTCGGGTCTTCTTCTTGTATCGGGTCTTCTTCTTGTGGTCGGGTCTTCTTCTAGTGGTCGGGTCTTCTTCTTGTGGTCGGGACTTCTTCTAGTGGTCAGGTATTCTTCTTGTATCGGGTCTTCTTCTTGTATCGGGTCTTCTTGTTTCGGTCTTCTTCTTGTTTCGGGTCTTCCTCTTGTATTGGGTCTTCTTGTGGTCGGGTCTTCTTCTTGTATCTGGTCTTCTTCTTGTATCGGGTCTTCTTCTTGTGGTCGGGTCTTCTTCTAGTGGTCGGGTCTTCTTCTTGTATCGGGTCTTCTTCTTGTATCGGGTCTTCTTCTTGTGGTCGGTTCTTCTTCTTGTATCGGGTCTTCTTCTAGTGGTCGGATCTTCTTCATTTGGTCGGGTCTTCTTCTTGTGGTCCGGTCTTCTACTTGTGGTCGGGTCTTCTACCTGTATCGGGTCTTCTTCTTGTATCGGTTCTTCTTCTTGTGGTCGGGTCTTCTTCTTGTGGTCGGGTCTTCTTCTTGTATCGGGTCTTCTTCTTGTGGTCGGGTCTTCTTCTAGTGGTCGGGTCTTCTTCTTGTTTCAGGTCTTCTTCTTGTTTCGGGTCTTCTTCTTGTGGTCGGGTCTTCTTCTAGTGGTCGGGTCTTCTTCTTGTATCGGGTCTTCTTCTTGTATCGGGTCTTCTTCTTGTGGTCGGGTCTTCTTCTTGTATCGGGTCTTCTTCTTATATCGGGTCTTCTTCTTGTGGTCGGGTCTTCTTCTTGTGGTGGGGTCTTCTTCTTGTGGTCGGGTCTTCTTCTTGTATCGGGTCTTCTTCTTGTGGTCGGGTCTTCTTCTTGTATCGGGTCTTCTTCTTGTGGTCGGGTCTTCTTCTTGTGGTCGGGTGTTCTTCTTGTATCGGGTCTTCTTCTTGTGGTTGGGTCTTCTTCTTGTATCGGGTCTTCTTCTTGTGGTCGGGTATTCTTCTTGTGGTCGGGTCTTCTTCTTGTATCGGGTCTTCTTCTTGTATCTGTTCTTCTTGTGGTCAGGTCTTCTTCTTGTGGTCGGGACTTCTTCTTGTATCGAGTCTTCTTCTTTTTTCGGGTTTTCTTCTTGTATCGGGTCTTCTTCTTGTATCGGGTCTTCTTCTTGTGGTCGCGTCTTCTTCTTGTGGTCGGGTCTTCTACTAGTGGACGGGTCTTCTTCTTTTATCGGGTCTTCTTCTTATATCGGGTCTTCTTCTTGTTTCGGGTCTTCTTCTTGTGGTCGGGTCTTCTTCTTGTGGTCGGGTGTTCTTCTTTTATCGTGTCTTCTTCTTGTGGTTGGGTCTTCTTCTTGTATCGGGTCTTCTTCTTGTGGTCGGGTATTCTTCTTGTGGTCGGGTCTTCTTCTTGTATCGGGTCTTCTTCTTGTATCTGTTCTTCTTGTGGTCGGGTCTTCTTCTTGTGGTCGGGACTTCTTCTAGTGGTCAGGTATTCTTCTTATATCGGGTCTTTTTCTTGTATCGGGTCTTCCTCTTGTTTCGGGTCTTCTTCTTGTTTCGGGTCTTCCTCTTGTATAGGGTCTTCTTCTTGTGGTCGGGTCTTCTTCTTGTATCGGGTCTTCTTCTTGTATCGGGTCTTCTTCTTGTGGTCGGGTCTTCTTCTTGTGGTGGGGTCTTCTTCTTGTGGTCGGGTCTTCTTCTTGTATCGGGTCTTCTTCTTGTGGTTGGGTCTTCTTGTATCGGGTCTTCTTCTTGTGGTCGGGACTTCTTCTTGTGGTCGGGTCTTCTACTAGTGGACGGGTCTTCTTCTTTTATCGGGTCTTCTTCTTGTATCGGGTCTTCTTCTTGTTTCGGGTCTTCTTCTTGTTTCGGTTCTTCTTCTTGTATCGGGTCTTCTTCTTGTGGTCGGGTCTTCTTCTTGTATCGGGTCTTCTTCTTGTATCGGGTCTTCTTCTTGTGGTCTGGACTTCTTGTGGTGGTGTCTTCTTCTTGTGGTCGGTTCTTCTTCTTGTGGTCGGGTCTTCCTCCTGTATCAGGTCTTCTTCTTGTGGTTGGGTCTTCTTCTTTTATCCGGTCTTCTTCTTGTATTGGGTCTTCTTCTTCTGGTCAGGTCTTCTTCTTGTTGTCGTGTCTTCTTCTTGTGGTCGGGTCTTCGGCTTGTGGTCGGGTCTTGTTCTTGTATCGGGTCTTCTTCTTGTGGTCGGGTCTTCTTCTTGTGGTCGGGTCTTCTTCTTATGGTCGGTTCTACTTCTTGTGGTCGGGTCTTCTTCTTGTGGTCGGGTCTTCTTCTTGTATCGAGTCTTCTTCTTTTTTCGGGTTTTCTTCTTGTATCGGGTCTTCTTCTTGTATCGGGTCTTCTTCTTGTGGTCGGGTCTTCTTCCTGTGGTCGGGTCTTCTACTAGTGGACGGGTCTTCTTCTTTTATCGGGTCTTCTTCTTGTATTGGGTCTTCTTCTTGTTTCGGGTCTTCTACTTGTTTCGGGTCTTCTTGTATCGGGTCTTCTTCTTGTGGTCGGGTCTTCTTCTTGTATCGGGTCTTCTTCTTGCATCGGTTCTTCTTCTTGTGGTCGGGTCTTCTTCTTGTATCGGGTCTTCTTCTTGTGATCGGGTCTTCTTCTTGTATCGGGTCTTCTTCTTGTGGTCGGGTCTTCTTCTTGTATCGGGTCTTCTTCTTGTATCGGGTCTTCTTCTTGTGGTCGGGTCGTCTTCTAGTGGTCGGGTCTTCTTCTTGTTTCGGGTCTTCTTCTTCTTTCGGGTCCTCTTCTTGTGATCGGGTCTTCTTCTGGTGGTCGGGTCTTCTTCTTGCATCGGGTCTTCTTCTTGTATCGGGTCTTCTTCTTGTGGTCGGGTCTTCTTCTTGTATCGGGTCTTCTTATATCGGGTCTTCTTCTTGTGGTCGGGTCTTCTTCTTGTGGTTCGGTCTTCTTCTTGTGGTCGGGTCTTCTTCTTGTTGTCGGGTCTTCTTCTTGTATCGGGTCTTCTTCTTTTGGTCGGGTCTTCTTCTTGTATCGGGTCTTCTTCTTGTATCGGGTCTTCTTCTTGTGGTCGGGTCTTCTTCTTGTACCGGGTCTTCTTGTATCGGGTATTCTTCTTGTATTCAGGTCTTCTTCTTGTGGTCGGGTCTTCTTCTTGTGGTCGGTTCTTCTTCTTGTATCGGGTCTTCTTCTTGTGGTCGGGTCTTCTTCTTGTATCGGGTCTTCTTCTTGTATCGGGTCTTCTTCTTGTGGTCGGGTCTTCTTCTTATATCGGGTCTTCTTCTTGTATCGGGTCTTCTTCTTCTATCGGGTCTTCTTCTTCTATGGGGTCTTCTTCTAGTGGTCGGGTCTTCTTCATTTGGTCGGGTCTTCTTCTTGTGGTCCGGTCTTCTACTTGTGGTCGGGTCTTCTTCCTGTATCAGGTCTTCTTCTTGTATCGGTTCTTCTTCTTGTGGTCGGGTCTTCTTCTTGTGGTCGGGTCTTCTTCTTGTATCGGGTCTTCTTCTTGTGGTCGGGTCTTCTTCTAGTGGTCGGGTCTTATTCTTGTTTCAGGTCTTCTTCTTGTTTCGGGTCTTCTTCTTGTGGTCGGGTCTTCTTCTAGTCGTCGGGTCTTCTTCTTGTATCGGGTCTTCTTCTTGTATCGGGTCTTCTTCTTGTGGTCGGTTCTTCTTCTTGTATCGGGTCTTCTTCTAGTGGTCGGGTCTTCTTCATTTGGTCGGGTCTTCTTCTTGTGGTCCGGTCTTCTACTTGTGGTCGGGTCTTCTTCCTGTATCGGGTCTTCTTCTTGTATCGGTTCTTCTTCTTGTGGTCGGGTCTTCTTCTTGTGGTCGGGTCTTCTTCTTGTATCGGGTCTTCTTCTTGTGGTCGGGTCTTCTTCTAGTGGTCGGGTCTTCTTCTTGTTTCAGGTCTTCTTCTTGTTTCGGGTCTTCTTCTTGTGGTCGGGTCTTCTTCTAGTGGTCAGGTCTTCTTCTTGTATCGGGTCTTCTTCTTGTATCGGGTCTTCTTCTTGTGGTCGGGTCTTCTTCTTGTATCGGGTCTTCTTCTTGTATCGGGTCTTCTTCTTGTGGTCGGGTCTTCTTCTTGTGGTGGGGTCTTCTTCTTGTGGTCGGGTCTTCTTCTTGTATCGGGTCTTCTTCTTGTGGTCGGGTCTTCTTCTTGTATCGGGTCTTCTTCTTGTATCGGGTCTTCTTCTTGTGGTTGGGTCTTCTTCTTGTGGTTGGGTGTTCTTCTTGTATCGGGTCTTCTTCTTGTGGTTGGGTCTTCTTCTTGTATCGGGTCTTCTTCTTGTGGTGGTGTCTTCTTGTGGTCGGGTCTTCTTCTTGTGGTCGGGTCTTCTGCTTGTATCGGGTCTTCTTCTTGTGGTTGGGTCTTCTTCTTTTATCCGGTCTTCTTCTTGTATTGGGTCTTCTTCTTCTGGTCAGGTCTTCTTCTTGTTGTGGTGTCTTCTTCTTGTGGTCGGGTCTTCGGCTTGTGGTCAGGTCTTCTTCTTGTATCGGGTCTTCTTCTTGTGGTCAGGTCTTCTTCTTGTGGTCGGGTCTTCTTCTTATGGTCGGTTCTACTTCTTGTGGTCTGGTCTTCTACTTGTGGTCGGGTCTTCTTCTTGTGGTCGGGTCTTTTTCTTGTATCGGGTCTTCTTCTTGTTTCGGGTTTTCTTCTTGTATCGTGTCTTCTTCTTGTATCGGGTCTTCTTCTTGTGGTCGGGTCTTCTTCTTGTGGTCGGGTCTTCTACTAGTGGAAGGGTCTTCTTCTTTTATCGGGTCTTCTTCTTGTATCGGGTCTTCTTCTTGTTTCGGGTCTTCTTCTATCGGGTCTTCTTCTTGTGGTCGGGTCTTCTTCTTGTATCGGGTCTTCTTCTTGTATAGGGTCTTCTTCTTGTGGTCGGGTTCTCTTCTTGCATCGGTTCTTCTTCTTGTGGTCGGGTCTTCTTCTTGTATCGGGTCTTCTTCTTTTGGTCGAGTCTTCTTCTTGTATCGGGTCTTCTTCTTGTATCGGGTCTTCTTCTTGTGGTCGGGTCTTTTTCTTGTATCGGGTCTTCTTCTTGTTTCTGGTTTTCTTCTTGTTTCGGGTTTTCTTCTTGTATCGGGTCTTCTTCTTGTATCGGGTCTTCTTCTTGTGGTCGGGTCTTCTTCTTGTGGTCAGGTCTTCTACTAGTGGAAGGGTCTTATTCTTTTATCGGGTCTTCTTCTTGTATCGGGTCTTCTTCTTGTTTCGGGTCTTCTTCTTGTATCGCGTCTTCTTCTTGTATCGGGTCTTCTTCTTGTTTCGGGTCTTCTTCTTGTATCGGGTCTTCTTCTTGTGGTCGGGTCTTCTTCTTGTATCGGGTCTTCTTCTTGTATCGGGCCTTCTTCTTGTGGTCGGGTTTTCTTCTTGCATCTGTTCTTCTTCTTGTGGTCGGGTCTTCTTCTTGTATCGGGTCTTCTTCTTTTGGTCGAGTCTTCTTGTATCGGGTCTTCTTCTTGTATCGGGTCTTCTTCTTGTGGTCGGGTCTTCTTCTTGTATCGGGTTTTCTTCTTTTGGTGGGGACTTCTTCTTGTGGTCGGGTCTTCTTCTTGTATCGGGTCTTCTTCTTGTGGTCGGGTCTTCTTCTTGTATCGGGTCTTCTTTTGGTCGGGTCTTCTTCTTGTATCGGGTCTTCTTCTTGTATCGGGTCTTCTTCTTGTGGTCGGGTCTTCTTCTTGTATCGGTTCTTCTTCTTGTATCGGGTCTTCTTCTTGTGGTCGGGTCTTCTTCCTGTATCGGGTCTTCTTCTTGTGGTCGGGTTTTCTTCTTGTGGTCGGGTCTTTTTCTTGTATCGGGTCTTCTTCTTGTTTCTGGTTTTCTTCTTGTTTCGGGTTTTCTTCTTGTATCGGGTCTTCTTCTTGTATCGGGTCTTCTTCTTGTGGTCGGGTCTTCTTCTTGTGGTCAGGTCTTCTACTAGTGGAAGGGTCTTATTCTTGTATCGGGTCTTCTTCTTGTATCGGGTCTTCTTCTTGTTTCGGGTCTTCTTCTTGTATCGCGTCTTCTTCTTGTATCGGGTCTTCTTCTTGTTTCGGGTCTTCTTCTTGTATCGGGTCTTCTTCTTGTGGTCGGGTCTTCTTCTTGTATCGGGTCTTCTTCTTGTATCGGGCCTTCTTCTTGTGGTCGGGTTTTCTTCTTGCATCGGTTCTTCTTCTTGTGGTCGGGTCTTCTTCTTGTATCGGGTCTTCTTCTTTTGGTCGAGTCTTCTTCTTGTATCGGGTCTTCTTCTTGTATCGGGTCTTCTTCTTGTGGTCGGGTCTTCTTCTTGTATCGGGTCTTCTTCTTATGGTCGGGTCTTCTTCCTGTATCGCGTCTTCTTCTTTTGGTCGGGTCTTCTTCTTGTATTGGGTCTTCTTCTTGTATCGGGTCTTCTTCTTGTGGTCAGGTCTTCTTCTTGTTGTGGTGTCTTCTTCTTGTGGTCGGGTCTTCGTCTTGTGGTCGGGTCTTCTTCTTGTATCGGGTCTTCTACTTGTGGTCGGGTCTTCTTCTTGTGGTCGGGTCTTCTTCTTATATCGGGTCTTCTTATTGTTTCGGGTTTTCTTCTTGTATCGGGTCTTCTTCTTGTATCGGGTCTTCTTCTTGTGGTCGGGTCTTCTTCTTGTGGTCGGGTCTTCTACTAGTGGACGGGTCTTCTTCTTTTATCGGGTCTTCTTCTTGTATCGGGTCTTGTTGTTTGGGTCTTCTTCTTGTTTCGGGTCTTCTTCTTGTATCGGGTCTTCTTCTTGTGGTCGGGTCTTCTTCTTGTGGTCGGGTCTTCTTCTTGCATCGGTTCTTCTTCTTGCGGTCGGGTCTTCTTCTTGTATCGGGTCTTCTTCTTTTGGTTGGGTCTTCTTCTTTTGGTCAGGTCTTCTTCTTGTATCGGGTCTTCTTCTTGTGGTCGGGTCTTCTTCTTGTATCGGGTCTTCTTCTTGTATCGGGTCTTCTTCTTGTATCGGGTCTTCTTCTTGTATCGGGTCTTCTTCTTGTGGTCGGGTCTTCTTCTTGTATCGGGTCTTCTTCTTGTGGTCGGGTCTTCTTCTTGTGGTCGGGTCTTCTTCTTGTATCGGGTCTTCTTCTTGTGGTCGGGTCTTCTTCTAGTGGTCGGGTCTTCTTCTTGTGGTTGGGACTTCTTCTAGTGGTCAGGTATTCTTCTTGTATCGGGTCTTCTTCTTGTATCGGGTCTTCTTGTTTCGGGTCTTCTTCTTGTTTCGGGTCTTCCTCTTGTATTGGGTCTTCTTGTGGTCAGGTCTTCTTCTTGTATCTGGTCTTCTTCTTGTATCGGGTCTTCTTCTTGTGGTCGGGTCTTCTTCTTGTGGTCAGGTCTTCTTCTTGTATCGGGTCTTCTTCTTGTGGTCGAGTCTTCTTCTTGTGGTCGGGTCTTCTCATTGTGGTCGGGTCTTCTTCTTGTGGTCGGGTCTTCTTCTTGTATCGGGTCTTCTTCTTGTGGTCGGGTCTTCTTCTTGTATCGGGTCTTCTTCTTGTATCGGGTCTTCTTCTTGTATCGGGTCTTCTTCTTGTGGTCGGGTCTTCTTCTTGTATCGGGTCTTCTTCTTGTGGTCGGGTCTTCTTCTTGTGGTCGGGTCTTCTTCTTGTATCGGGTCTTCTTCTTGTGGTCGGGTCTTCTTCTAGTGGTCGGGTCTTCTTCTTGTGGTTGGGACTTCTTCTAGTGGTCAGGTATTCTTCTTGTATCGGGTCTTCTTCTTGTATCGGGTCTTCTTCTTGTATCGGGTCTTCTTCTTGTTTCGGGTCTTCCTCTTGTATTGGGTCTTCTTGTGGTCAGGTCTTCTTCTTGTATCTGGTCTTCTTCTTGTATCGGGTCTTCTTCTTGTGGTCGGGTCTTCTTCTTGTGGTCAGGTCTTCTTCTTGTATCGGGTCTTCTTCTTGTGGTCGAGTCTTCTTCTTGTGGTCGGGTCTTCTCATTGTGGTCGGGTCTTCTTCTTGTGGTCGGGTCTTCTTCTTGTATCGGGTCTTCTTCTTGTGGTCGGGTCTTCTTCTTGTATCGGGTCTTCTTCTTGTGGTCGGGTCTTCTTCTTGTGGTCGGGTCTTGTTCTTGTGGTGGGGTCTTCTTCTTGTATCGGGTCTTCTTCTTGTGGTCGGGTCTTCTCCTTGTATCGGGTCTTCTTCTTTTGGTCGGGTCTTCTTCTTGTATCGAGTCTTCTTCTTGTATCGGGTCTTCTTCTTGTTTCGGGTCTTCTTCTTGTTTCGGGTCTTCTTCTTGTGGTCGGGTCTTCTTCTTGTGGTCGGGTCTTCTTCTTGTATAGGGTCTTCTTCTTGTATCGGGTCTTCTTCCTGTGGTCGGGTCTTCTTCTTGTGGTGGGGTCTTCTTCTTGTGGTCGGGTCTTCTTCTTGTGGTCGGGTCTTCTTCTTGTATCGGGTCTTCTTCTTGTGGTCGGGTCTTCTTCTTGTATCGATTCTTCTTCTTGTATTGGGTCTTCTTCTTGTGGTCGGGTCTTCTTCTTGTGGTCGGGTCTTCTTCTTGTATCGGGTCTTCTTCTTGTATCGGGTCTTCTTCTTGTGGTCGGGTCTTCTTCTTGTATCGGGTCTTCTTGTATCGGGTATTCTTCTTGTGGTCAGGTCTTCTTCTTGTGGTCGGGTCTTCTTCTTGTGGTCGGTTCTTCTTCTTGTATCGGGTCTTCTTCTTGTGGTCGGGTCTTCTTCTTGTATCGGGTCTTCTTCTTGTATCGGGTCTTCTTCTTGTGGTCGGGTCTTCTTCTTGTATCGGGTCTTCTTCTTGTATCGGGTCTTCTTCTTGTATCGGGTCTTCTTCTTGTATCGGGTCTTCTTCTTGCGGTCGGGTCTTCTTCTTGTGGTCGGTTCTTCTTCTTGTATCGGGTCTTCTTCTTGTGGTCGGTTCTTCTTCATTTGGTCGGGTCTTCTTCTTGTGGTCCGGTCTTCTACTTGTGGTCGGGTCTTCTTCCTGTATCGGGTCTTCTTCTTGTATCGGTTCTTCTTCTTGTGGTCGGGTCTTCTTCTTGTGGTCGGTTCTTCTTCTTGTATCGGGTCTTCTTCTTGTGGTCGGGTCTTCTTCTAGTGGTCGGGTCTTCTTCTTGTTTCGGGTCTTCTTCTTGTTTCGGGTCTTCTTCTTGTGGTCGGGTCTTCTTCTAGTGGTCGGGTCTTCTTCTTGTATCGGGTCTTCTTCTTGTATCGGGTCTTCTTGTGGTCGGGTCTTCTTCTTGTATCGGGTCTTCTTCTTGTATCGGGTCTTCTTCTTGTGGTCGGGTCTTCTTCTTGTGGTGGGGTCTTCTTCTTGTGGTCGGGTCTTCTTCTTGTATCGGGTCTTCTTCTTGTGGTCGGGTCTTCTTCTTGTATCGGGTCTTCTTCTTGTGGTCGGGTCTTCTTCTTGTGGTCGGGTCTTCTTCTTGTATCGGGTCTTCTTCTTGTGGTCGGGTCTTCTTCTTGTATCGGGTATTCTTCTTGTGGTCAGGTCTTCTTCTTGTGGTCTGGTCTTCTTCTTGTGGTCGGGACTTCTTCTTGTGGTCGGGTCTTCTTCTTGTGGTCGGGTCTTCTTCTTGTTGTCGGGTCTTCTTCTTGTATCAGGTCTTCTTCTTTTGGTCGGATCTTCTTCTTGTATCGGGTCTTCTTCTTGTATCGGGTCTTCTTCTTGTGGTCGGGTCTTCTTCTTGTATCGGGTCTTCTTGTATCGGGTATTCTTCTTGTGGTCAGGTCTTCTTCTTGTGGTCGGGTCTTCTTCTTGTGGTCGGTTCTTCTTCTTGTATCGGGTCTTCTTTTTGTGGTCGGGTCTTCTTCTTGTATCGGGTCTTCTTCTTGTATCGGGTCTTCTTCTTGTATTGGGTCTTCTTCTTGCGGTCGGGTCTTCTTCTTGTGGTCGGTTCTTCTTCTTGTATCGGGTCTTCTTCTAGTGGTCGGTTCTTCTTCATTTGGTCGGGTCTTCTTCTTGTTTCGGGTTTTCTTCTTGTATCGGGTCTTCTTCTTGTATCGGGTCTTCTTCTTGTGGTCAGGTCTTCTTCTTGTATCGGGTCTTCTTCTTGTATAGGGTCTTCTTCTTGTGGTCGGGTTCTCTTCTTGCATCGGTTCTTCTTCTTGTGGTCGGGTCTTCTTCTTGTATCGGGTCTTCTTCTTTTGGTCGAGTCTTCTTCTTGTATCGGGTCTTCTTCTTGTATCGGGTCTTCTTCTTGTGGTCGGGTCTTCTTCTTGTGGTCGGTTCTTCTTCTTGTATCGGGTCTTCTTCTTGTGGTCGGGTCTTCTTCTAGTGGTCGGGTCTTCTTCTTGTTTCGGGTCTTCTTCTTGTTTCGGGTCTTCTTCTTGTGGTCGGGTCTTCTTCTAGTGGTCGGGTCTTCTTCTTTTATCGGGTCTTCTTCTTGTATCGGGTCTTCTTGTGGTCGGGTCTTCTTCTTGTATCGGGTCTTCTTCTTGTATCGGGTCTTCTTCTTGTGGTCGGGTCTTCTTCTTGTGGTGGGGTCTTCTTCTTGTGGTCGGGTCTTCTTCTTGTATCGGGTCTTCTTCTTGTGGTCGGGTCTTCTTCTTGTATCGGGTCTTCTTCTTGTGGTCGGGTCTTCTTCTTGTGGTCGGGTCTTCTTCTTGTATCGGGTCTTCTTCTTGTGGTCGGGTCTTCTTCTTGTATCGGGTATTCTTCTTGTGGTCAGGTCTTCTTCTTGTGGTCGGGTCTTCTTCTTGTGGTCGGGACTTCTTCTTGTGGTCGGGTCTTCTTCTTGTGGTCGGGTCTTCTTCTTGTTGTCGGGTCTTCTTCTTGTATCAGGTCTTCTTCTTTTGGTCGGATCTTCTTCTTGTATCGGGTCTTCTTCTTGTATCGGGTCTTCTTCATGTGGTCGGGTCTTCTTCTTGTATCGGGTCTTCTTGTATCGGGTATTCTTCTTGTGGTCAGGTCTTCTTCTTGTGGTCGGGTCTTCTTCTTGTGGTCGGTTCTTCTTCTTGTATCGGGTCTTCTTTTTGTGGTCGGGTCTTCTTCTTGTATCGGGTCTTCTTCTTGTATCGGGTCTTCTTCTTGTGGTCGGGTCTTCTTCTTGTATCGGGTCTTCTTCTTGTATCGGGTCTTCTTCTTGTATCGGGTCTTCTTCTTGCGGTCGGGTCTTCTTCTTGTGGTCGGTTCTTCTTCTTGTATCGGGTCTTCTTCTAGTGGTCGGTTCTTCTTCATTTGGTCGGGTCTTCTTCTTGTTTCGGGTTTTCTTCTTGTATCGGGTCTTCTTCTCGTATCGGGTCTTCTTCTTGTGGTCGGGTCTTCTTCTTGTGGTCGGGTCTTCTACTAGTGGAAGGGTCTTCTTCTTTTATCGGGTCTTCTTCTTGTATCGGGTCTTCTTCTTGTTTCGGGTCTTCTTCTTCTATCGGGTCTTCTTCTTGTGGTCGGGTCTTCTTCTTGTATCGGGTCTTCTTCTTGTATAGGGTCTTCTTCTTGTGGTCGGGTTCTCTTCTTGCATCGGTTCTTCTTCTTGTGGTCGGGTCTTCTTCTTGTATCGGGTCTTCTTCTTTTGGTCGAGTCTTCTTCTTGTATCGGGTCTTCTTCTTGTATCGGGTCTTCTTCTTGTGGTCGGGTCTTTTTCTTGTATCGGGTCTTCTTCTTGTTTCTGGTTTTCTTCTTGTTTCGGGTTTTCTTCTTGTATCGGGTCTTCTTCTTGTATCGGGTCTTCTTCTTGTGGTCGGGTCTTCTTCTTGTGGTCAGGTCTTCTACTAGTGGAAGGGTCTTATTCTTTTATCGGGTCTTCTTCTTGTATCGGGTCTTCTTCTTGTTTCGGGTCTTCTTCTTGTATCGCGTCTTCTTCTTGTATCGGGTCTTCTTCTTGTTTCGGGTCTTCTTCTTGTATCGGGTCTTCTTCTTGTGGTCGGGTCTTCTTCTTGTATCGGGTCTTCTTCTTGTATCGGGCCTTCTTCTTGTGGTCGGGTTTTCTTCTTGCATCGGTTCTTCTTGTGGTCGGGTCTTCTTCTTGTATCGGGTCTTCTTCTTTTGGTCGAGTCTTCTTCTTGTATCGGGTCTTCTTCTTGTATCGGGTCTTCTTCTTGTGGTCGGGTCTTCTTCTTGTATCGGGTCTTCTTCTTTTGGTGGGGTCTTCTTCTTGTGGTCGGGTCTTCTTCTTGTATCGGGTCTTCTTCTTGTGGTCGGGTCTTCTTCTTGTATCGGGTCTTCTTCTTTTGGTCGGGTCTTCTTCTTGTATCGGGTCTTCTTCTTGTATCGGGTCTTCTTCTTGTGGTCGGGTCTTCTTCTTGTATCGGTTCTTCTTCTTGTATCGGGTCTTCTTCTTGTGGTCGGGTCTTCTTCTTGTATCGGGTCTTCTTCTTGTGGTCGGGTCTTCTTCTTGTGGTCGGGTCTTTTTCTTGTATCGGGTCTTCTTCTTGTTTCTGGTTTTCTTCTTGTTTCGGGTTTTCTTCTTGTATCGGGTCTTCTTCTTGTATCGGGTCTTCTTCTTGTGGTCGGTCTTCTTCTTGTGGTCAGGTCTTCTACTAGTGGAAGGGTCTTATTCTTTTATCGGGTCTTCTTCTTGTATCGGGTCTTCTTCTTGTTTCGGGTCTTCTTCTTGTATCGCGTCTTCTTCTTGTATCGGGTCTTCTTCTTGTTTCGGGTCTTCTTCTTGTATCGGGTCTTCTTCTTGTGGTCGGGTCTTCTTCTTGTATCGGGTCTTCTTCTTGTATCGGGCCTTCTTCTTGTGGTCGGGTTTTCTTCTTGCATCGGTTCTTCTTCTTGTGGTCGGGTCTTCTTCTTGTATCGGGTCTTCTTCTTTTGGTCGAGTCTTCTTCTTGTATCGGGTCTTCTTCTTGTATCGGGTCTTCTTCTTGTGGTCGGGTCTTCTTCTTGTATCGGGTCTTCTTCTTATGGTCGGGTCTTCTTACTGTATCGGGTCTTCTTCTTTTGGTCGGGTCTTCTTCTTGTATTGGGTCTTCCTCTTGTATCGGGTCTTCTTCTTGTGGTCAGGTCTTCTTCTTGTTGTGGTGTCTTCTTCTTGTGGTCGGGTCTTCGTCTTGTGGTCGGGTCTTCTTCTTGTATCGGGTCTTCTACTTGTGGTCGGGTCTTCTTCTTGTGGTCGGGTCTTATTCTTGTATGGGGTCTTCTTATTGTTTCGGGTTTTCTTCTTGTATCGGGTCTTCTTCTTGTATCGGGTCTTCTTCTTGTGGTCGGGTCTTCTTCTTGTGGTCGGGTCTTCTACTAGTGGACGGGTCTTCTTCTTTTATCGGGTCTTCTTCTTGTATCGGGTCTTGTTGTTTGGGTCTTCTTCTTGTTTCGGGTCTTCTTCTTGTATCGGGTCTTCTTCTTGTGGTCGGGTCTTCTTCTTGTGGTCGGGTCTTCTTCTTGCATCGGTTCTTCTTCTTGCGGTCGGGTCTTCTTCTTGTATCGGGTCTTCTTCTTTTGGTCGGGTCTTCTTCTTGTGGTCGGGTCTTCTTCTTGTATCGGGTCTTCTTCTTGTGGTCGGGTCTTCTTCTTGTGGTCGGGTCTTCTTCTTGTATCGGGTCTTCTTCTTGTGGTCGGGTCTTCTTCTAGTGGTCGGGTCTTCTTCTTGTGGTTGGGACTTCTTCTAGTGGTCAGGTATTCTTCTTGTATCGGGTCTTCTTCTTGTATCGGGTCTTCTTGTTTCGGGTCTTCTTCTTGTTTCGGGTCTTCCTCTTGTATTGGGTCTTCTTGTGGTCAGGTCTTCTTCTTGTATCTGGTCTTCTTCTTGTATCGGGTCTTCTTCCTGTGGTCGGGTCTTCTTCTTGTGGTCAGGTCTTCTTCTTGTATCGGGTCTTCTTCTTGTGGTCGAGTCTTCTTCTTGTGGTCGGGTCTTCTCATTGTGGTCGGGTCTTCTTCTTGTGGTCGGGTCTTCTTCTTGTATCGGGTCTTCTTCTTGTGGTCGGGTCTTCTTCTTGTATCGGGTCTTCTTCTTGTGGTCGGGTCTTCTTCTTGTGGTCGGGTCTTGTTCTTGTGGTGGGGTCTTCTTCTTGTATCGGGTCTTCTTCTTGTGGTCGGGTCTTCTCCTTGTATCGGGTCTTCTTCTTTTGGTTGGGTCTTCTTCTTGTATCGAGTCTTCTTCTTGTATCGGGTCTTCTTCTTGTTTCGGGTCTTCTTCTTGTTTCGGGTCTTCTTCTTGTGGTCGGGACTTCTTCTTGTGGTCGGGTCTTCTTCTTGTATAGGGTCTTCTTCTTGTATCGGGTCTTCTTCCTGTGGTCGGGTCTTCTTCTTGTGGTGGGGTCTTCTTCTTGAGGTCGGGTCTTCTTCTTGTGGTCGGGTCTTCTTCCTGTTTCGGGTCTTCTTCTTGTGGTTGGGACTTCTTCTTGTATCGGTTCTTCTTGTATTGGGTCTTCTTCTTGTGGTCGGGTCTTCTTCTTGTGGTCGGGTCTTCTTCTTGTATCGGGTCTTCTTCTTGTATCGGGTCTTCTTCTTGTGGTCGGGTCTTCTTCTTGTATCGGGTCTTCTTCTTGTTGTCGGGTCTTCTTCTTGTGGTCGGGTCTTCTTCTTGTATCGGGTCTTCTTCTTGTGGTCGGGTCTTCTCCTTGTATCGGGTCTTCTTCTTTTGGTCGGGTCTTCTTCTTGTATCGGTTCTTCTTCTTGTGGTCGGGTCTTCTTTTTGTGGTCGGGTCTTCTTCTTGTGGTCGGTTCTTCTTCTTGTATCGGGTCTCCTTCTTGTGGTCGGGTCTTCTTCTAGTGGTCGGGTCTTCTTCTTGTTTCGGGTCTTCTTCTTGTTTCGGGTCCTCTTCTTGTGATCGGGTCTTCTTCTAGTGGTCGGGTCTTCTTCTTGTATCGGGTCTTCTTCTTGTGGTCGGGTCTTCTTCTTGTATCGGGTCTTCTTCTTATATCGGGTCTTCTTCTTGTGGTCGGGTCTTCTTCTTGTGGTTCGGTCTTCTTCTTGTGGTCGGGTCTTCTTCTTGTTGTCGGGTCTTCTTCTTGTATCAGGTCTTCTTCTTTTGGTCGGATCTTCTTCTTGTATCGGGTCTTCTTCTTGTATCGGGTCTTCTTCTTGTGGTCGGGTCTTCTTCTTGTATCGGGTCTTCTTGTATCGGGTATTCTTCTTGTGGTCAGGTCTTCTTCTTGTGGTCGGGTCTTCTTCTTGTGGTCGGTTCTTCTTCTTGTATCGGGTCTTCTTCTTGTGGTCGGGTCTTCTTCTTGTATCGGGTCTTCTTCTTGTATCGGGTCTTCTTCTTGTGGTCGGGTCTTCTTCTTGTATCGGGTCTTCTTCTTGTATCGGGTCTTCTTCTTGTATCGGGTCTTCTTCTTGCGGTCGGGTCTTCTTCTTGTGGTCGGTTCTTCTTCTTGTATCGGGTCTTCTTCTAGTGGTCGGTTCTTCTTCATTTGGTCGGGTCTTCTTCTTGTGGTCCGGTCTTCTACTTGTGGTCGGGTCTTCTTCTTGTATCGGGTCTTCTTCTAGTGGTCGGGTCTTCTTCTTGTTTCGGGTCTTCTTCTTGTTTCGGGTCTTCTTCTTGTGGTCGGGTCTTCTTCTAGTGGTCGGGTCTTCTTCTTGTATCGGGTCTTCTTCTTGTATCGGGTCTTCTTGTGGTCGGGTCTTCTTCTTGTATCGGGTCTTCTTCTTGTATCGGGTCTTCTTCTTGTGGTCGGGTCTTCTTCTTGTGGTGGGGTCTTCTTCTTGTGGTCGGGTCTTCTTCTTGTATCGGGTCTTCTTCTTGTGGTCGGGTCTTCTTCTTGTATCGGGTATTCTTCTTGTGGTCAGGTCTTCTTCTTGTGGTCGGGTCTTCTTCTTGTGGTCGGGACTTTTTCTTGTGGTCGGGTCTTCTTCTTGTGGTCGGGTCTTCTTCTTGTGGTCGGGTCTTCTTCTTGTTGTCGGGTCTTCTTCTTGTATCAGGTCTTCTTCTTTTGGTCGGATCTTCTTCTTGTATCGGGTCTTCTTCTTGTATCGGGTCTTCTTCTTGTGGTCGGGTCTTCTTCTTGTATCGGGTCTTCTTGTATCGGGTATTCTTCTTGTGGTCAGGTCTTCTTCTTGTGGTCGGGTCTTCTTCTTGTGGTCGGTTCTTCTTCTTGTATCGGGTCTTCTTTTTGTGGTCGGGTCTTCTTCTTGTATCGGGTCTTCTTCTTGTATCGGGTCTTCTTCTTGTATCGGGTCTTCTTCTTGTATCGGGTCTTCTTCTTGCGGTCGGGTCTTCTTCTTTTGGTCGGTTCTTCTTCTTGTATCGGGTCTTCTTCTAGTGGTCGGTTCTTCTTCATTTGGTCGGGTCTTCTTCTTGTGGTCCGGTCTTCTACTTGTGGTCGGGTCTTCTTCCTGTATCGGGTCTTTTTCTTGTATCGGTTCTTCTTCTTGTGGTCGGGTCTTCTTCTTGTGGTCGGTTCTTCTTCTTGTATCGGGTCTTCTTCTTGTGGTCGGGTCTTCTTCTAGTGGTCGGGTCTTCTTCTTGTTTCGGGTCTTCTTCTTGTTTCGGGTCTTCTTCTTGTGGTCGGGTCTTCTTCTAGTGGTCGGGTCTTCTTCTTGTATCGGGTCTTCTTCTTGTATCGGGTCTTCTTGTGGTCGGGTCTTCTTCTTGTATCGGGTCTTCTTCTTGTATCGGGTCTTCTTCTTGTGGTCGGGTCTTCTTCTTGTGGTGGGGTCTTCTTCTTGTGGTCGGGTCTTCTACTTGTATCGGGTCTTCTTCTTGTGGTCGGGTCTTCTTCTTGTATCGGGTCTTCTTCTTGTGGTCGGGTCTTCTTCTTGTGGTCGGGTCTTCTTCTTGTATCGGGTCTTCTTCTTGTGGTCGGGTCTTCTTCTTGTATCGGGTATTCTTCTTGTGGTCAGGTCTTCTTCTTGTGGTCGGGTCTTCTTCTTGTGGTTGGGACTTCTTCTTGTGGTCGGGTCTTCTTCTTGTGGTCGGGTCTTCTTCTTGTATCGGGTCTTCTTCTTTTGGTCGAGTCTTCTTCTTGTATTGGGTTTTCTTCTTGTATCGGGTCTTCTTCTTGTGGTCAGGTCTTCTTCTTGTTCTGGTGTCTTCTTCTTGTGGTCGGGTCTTCGGCTTGTGGTCGGGTCTTCTTCTTGTATGAGGTCTTCTACTTGTGGTCGGGTCTTCTTCTTGTGGTCGGGTCTTCTTCTTTTATCGGGTCTTCTTCTTGTTTCGGGTTTTCTTCTTGTATCGGGTCTTCTTCTTGTATCGGGTCTTCTTCTTGTGGTCGGGTCTTCTTCTTGTGGTCGGGTCTTCTACTAGTGGACGGGTCTTCTTCTTTTATCTGGTCTTCTTCTTGTATCGGGTCTTCTTGTTTGGGTCTTCTTCTTGTTTCGGGTCTTCTTCTTGTATCGGGTGTTCTTCTTGTGGTCGGGTCTTCTTCTTGTGGTCGGGTCTTCTTCTTGTGGTCGGGTCTTCTTCTTGTATCGGGTCTTCTTCTTTTGGTCGGGTCTTCTTCTTGTGGTCGGGTCTTCTTCTTGTATCGGGTCTTCTTCTTGTGGTCGGGTCTTCTTCTTGTATCGGGTCTTCTTCTTTTGGTCGGGTCTTCTTCTTGTATCGGGTCTTCTTCTTGTATCGGGTCTTCTTCTTGTGGTCGGGTCTTCTTCTTGTATCGAGTCTTCTTCTTGTATGGGGTCTTCTTCTTGTACCGGGTCTTCTTCTTGTGGTCGGGTCTTCTTCTTGTATCGGGTCTTCTTCTTGTGGTCGGGTCTTCTTCTTGTGGTCGGGTCTTTTTCTTGTATCGGGTCTTCTTCTTGTTTCGGGTTTTCTTCTTGTTTCGGGTTTTCATCTTGTATCGGGTCATCTTCTTGTATCGGGTCTTCTTTTTGTGGTCGGGTCTTCTTCTTGTGGTCAGGTCTTCTACTAGTGGAAGGGTCTTCTTCTTTTATCGGGTCTTCTTCTTGTATCGGGTCTTCTTCTTGTTTCGGGTCTTCTTCTTGTATCGGGTCTTCTTCTTGTGGTCGGGTCTTCTTCTTGTATCGGGTCTTCTTCTTGTATCGGGCCTTCTTCTTGTGGTCGGGTTTTCTTCTTGCATCGGTTCTTCTTCTTGTGGTCGGGTCTTCTTGTATCGGGTCTTCTTCTTTTGGTCGAGTCTTCTTCTTGTATCGGGTCTTCTTCTTGTATCGGGTCTTCTTCTTGTGGTCGGGTCTTCTTCTTGTGGTCGGGACTTCTTCTTGTGGTCGGGTCTTCTTCTTGTGGTCGGGTCTTCTTCTTGTTGTCGGGTCTTCTTCTTGTATCAGGTCTTCTTCTTTTGGTCGGATCTTCTTCTTGTATCGGGTCTTCTTCTTGTATCGGGTCTTCGTCTTCTGGTCGGGTCTTCTTCTTCTATCGGGTCTTCTACTTGTGGTCGGGTCTTCTTCTTGTGGTCGGGTCTTCTTCTTGTATCGGGTCTTCTTATTGTTTCGGGTTTTCTTCTTGTATCGGGTCTTCTTCTTGTATCGGGTCTTCTTCTTGTGGTCGGGTCTTCTTCTTGTGGTCGGGTCTTCTTCTAGTGGTCGGGTCTTCTTCTTGTATCGGGTCTTCTTCTTGTATCGGGTCTTCTTGTGGTCGGGTCTTCTTCTTGTATCGGGTCTTCTTCTTGTATCGGGTCTTCTTCTTGTGGTCGGGTCTTCTTCTTGTGGTGGGGTCTTCTTCTTGTGGTCGGGTCTTCTTCTTGTATCGGGTCTTCTTCTTGTGGTCGGGTCTTCTTCTTGTATCGGGTATTCTTCTTGTGGTCAGGTCTTCTTCTTGTGGTCGGGTCTTCTTCTTGTGGTCGGGACTTCTTCTTGTGGTCGGGTCTTCTTCTTGTGGTCGGGTCTTCTTCTTGTTGTCGGGTCTTCTTCTTGTATCAGGTCTTCTTCTTTTGGTCGGATCTTCTTCTTGTATCGGGTCTTCTTCTTGTATCGGGTCTTCTTCTTGTTGTCGGGTCTTCTTCTTGTATCGGGTCTTCTTGTATCGGGTATTCTTCTTGTGGTCAGGTCTTCTTCTTGTGGTCGGGTCTTCTTCTTGTGGTCGGTTCTTCTTCTTGTATCGGGTCTTCTTTTTGTGGTCGGGTCTTCTTCTTGTACCGGGTCTTCTTCTTGTATCGGGTCTTCTTCTTGTATCGGGTCTTCTTCTTGTATCGGGTCTTCTTCTTGTATCGGGTCTTCTTCTTGCGGTCGGGTCTTCTTCTTTTGGTCGGTTCTTCTTCTTGTATCGGGTCTTCTTCTAGTGGTCGGTTCTTCTTCATTTGGTCGGGTCTTCTTCTTGTGGTCCGGTCTTCTACTTGTGGTCGGGTCTTCTTCCTGTATCGGGTCTTTTTCTTGTATCGGTTCTTCTTCTTGTGGTCGGGTCTTCTTCTTGTGGTCGGTTCTTCTTCTTGTATCGGGTCTTCTTCTTGTGGTCGGGTCTTCTTCTAGTGGTCGGGTCTTCTTCTTGTTTCGGGTCTTCTTCTTGTGGTCGGGTCTTCTTCTAGTGGTCGGGTCTTCTTCTTGTATCGGGTCTTCTTCTTGTATCGGGTCTTCTTGTGGTCGGGTCTTCTTCTTGTATCGGGTCTTCTTCTTGTATCGGGTCTTCTTCTTGTGGTCGGGTCTTCTTCTTGTGGTGGGGTCTTCTTCTTGTGGTCGGGTCTTCTACTTGTATCGGGTCTTCTTCTTGTGGTCGGGTCTTCTTCTTGTATCGGGTCTTCTTCTTGTGGTCGGGTCTTCTTCTTGTGGTCGGGTCTTCTTCTTGTATCGGGTATTCTTCTTGTGGTCAGGTCTTCTTCTTGTGGTCGGGTCTTCTTCTTGTGGTCGGGACTTCTTCTTGTGGTCGGGTCTTCTTCTTGTATCGGGTCTTCTTCTTTTGGTCGAGTCTTCTTCTTGTATTGGGTCTTCTTCTTGTATCGGGTCTTCTTCTTGTGGTCAGGTCTTCTTCTTGTTCTGGTGTCTTCTTCTTGTGGTCGGGTCTTCGGCTTGTGGTCGGGTCTTCTTCTTGTATGAGGTCTTCTACTTGTGGTCGGGTCTTCTTCTTGTGGTCGGGTCTTCTTCTTTTATCGGGTCTTCTTCTTGTTTCGGGTTTTCTTCTTGTATCGGGTCTTCTTCTTGTATCGGGTCTTCTTCTTGTGGTCGGGTCTTCTTCTTGTGGTCGGGTCTTCTACTAGTGGATGGGTCTTCTTCTTTTATCTGGTCTTCTTCTTGTATCGGGTCTTCTTGTTTGGGTCTTCTTCTTGTTTCGGGTCTTCTTCTTGTATCGGGTCTTCTTCTTGTGGTCGGGTCTTCTTCTTGTGGTCGGGTCTTCTTCTTGTGGTCGGGTCTTCTTCTTGTATCGGGTCTTCTTCTTTTGGTCGGGTCTTCTTCTTGTGGTCGGGTCTTCTTCTTGTATCGGGTCTTCTTCTTGTGGTCGGGTCTTCTTCTTGTATCGGGTCTTCTTCTTTTGGTCGGGTCTTCTTCTTGTATCGGGTCTTCTTCTTGTATCGGGTCTTCTTCTTGTGGTCGGGTCTTCTTCTTGTATCGGGTCTTCTTCTTGTATGGGGTCTTCTTCTTGTACCGGGTCTTCTTCTTGTGGTCGGGTCTTCTTCTTGTATCGGGTCTTCTTCTTGTGGTCGGGTCTTCTTCTTGTGGTCGGGTCTTTTTCTTGTATCGGGTCTTCTTCTTGTTTCGGGTTTTCTTCTTGTTTCGGGTTTTCATCTTGTATCGGGTCATCTTCTTGTATCGGGTCTTCTTTTTGTGGTCGGGTCTTCTTCTTGTGGTCAGGTCTTCTACTAGTGGAAGGGTCTTCTTCTTTTATCGGGTCTTCTTCTTGTATCGGGTCTTCTTCTTGTTTCGGGTCTTCTTCTTGTATCGGGTCTTCTTCTTGTGTTCGGGTCTTCTTCTTGTATCGGGTCTTCTTCTTGTATCGGGCCTTCTTCTTGTGGTCGGGTTTTCTTCTTGCATCGGTTCTTCTTCTTGTGGTCGGGTCTTCTTGTATCGGGTCTTCTTCTTTTGGTCGAGTCTTCTTCTTGTATCGGGTCTTCTTCTTGTATCGGGTCTTCTTCTTGTGGTCGGGTCTTCTTCTTGTATCGGGTCTTCTTCTTATGGTCGGGTCTTCTTCCTGTATCGGGTCTTCTTCTTTTGGTCGGGTCTTCTTCTTGTATTGGGTCTTCTTCTTGTATCGGGTCTTCTTCTTGTGGTCAGGTCTTCTTCTTGTTGTGGTGTCTTCTTCTTGTGGTCGGGTCTTCGTCTTCTGGTCGGGTCTTCTTCTTCTATCGGGTCTTCTACTTGTGGTCGGGTCTTCTTCTTGTGGTCGGGTCTTCTTCTTGTATCGGGTCTTCTTATTGTTTCGGGTTTTCTTCTTGTATCGGGTCTTCTTCTTGTATCGGGTCTTCTTCTTGTGGTCGGGTCTTCTTCTTGTGGTCGGGTCTTCTACTAGTGGACGGGTCTTCTTCTTTTATCGGGTCTTCTTCTTGTATCGGGTCTTCTTGTTTGGGTCTTCTTCTTGTTTCGGGTCTTCTTCTTGTATCGGGTCTTCTTCTTGTGGTCGGGTCTTGTTCTTGTGGTCGGGTCTTCTTCTTGCATCGGTTCTTCTTCTTGCGGTCGGGTCTTCTTCTTGTATCGGGTCTTCTTCTTTTGGTCGGGTCTTCTTCTTGTGGTCGGGTCTTCTTCTTGTATCGGGTCTTCTTCTTGTGGTAGGGTCTTCTTCTTGTATCGGGTCTTCTTCTTTTGGTCGGGTCTTCTTCTTGTATCGGGTCTTCTTCTTGTATCGGGTCTTCTTCTTGTGGTCGGGTCTTCTTCTTGTATCGGGTCTTCTTCTTGTATCGGGTCTTCTTCTTGTATCGGGTCTTCTTCTTGTGGTCGGGTCTTCTTCTTGTATCGGGTCTTCTTCTTGTGGTCGGGTCTTCTTCTTGTGGTCGGGTCTTCTCCTTGTATCGGGTCTTCTTCTTGTGGTCGGGTCTTCTTCTAGTGGTCGAGTCTTCTTCTTGTGGTCGGGACTTCTTCTAGTGGTCAGGTATTCTTCTTGTATCGGGTCTTCTTCTTGTATCGGGTCTTCTTGTTTCGGGTCTTCTTCTTGTTTCGGGTCTTCCTCTTGTATTGGGTCTTCTTGTGGTCGGGTCTTCTTCTTTTATCTGGTCTTCTTCTTGTATCGGGTCTTCTTCTTGTGGTCGGGTCTTCTTCTTGTGGTCAGGTCTTCTTCTTGTATCGGGTCTTCTTCTTGTGGTCGAGTCTTCTTCTTGTGGTCGGGTCTTCTCATTGTGGTCGGGTCTTCTTCTTGTGGTCGGGTCTTCTTGTATCGGGTCTTCTTCTTGTGGTCGGGTCTTCTTCTTGTATCGGGTCTTCTTCTTGTGGTCGGGTCTTCTTCTTGTGGTCGGGTCTTCTTCTTGTGGTGGGGTCTTCTTCTTGTATCGGGTCTTCTTCTTGTGGTCGGGTCTTCTCCTTGTATCGGGTCTTCTTCTTTTGGTCGGGTCTTCTTCTTGTATCGAGTCTTCTTCTTGTATCGGGTCATCTTCTTGTTTCGGGTCTTCTTCTTGTTTCGGGTCTTCTTCTTGTGGTCGGGTCTTCTTCTTGTGGTCGGGTCTTCTTCTTGTATAGGGTCTTCTTCTTGTATCGGGTCTTCTTCTTGTGGTCAGGTCTTCTTCTTGTGGTGGGGTCTTCTTCTTGTGGTCGGGTCTTCTTCTTGTGGTCGGGTCTTCTTCCTGTTTCGGGTCTTCTTCTTGTGGTTGGGACTTCTTCTTGTATCGGTTCTTCTTCTTGTATTGGGTCTTCTTCTTGTGGTCGGGTCTTCTTCTTGTATCGGGTCTTCTTCTTGTATCGGGTCTTCTTCTTGTGGTCGGGTCTTCTTCTTGTATCGGGTCTTCTTCTTGTTGTCGGGTCTTCTTCTTGTGGTCGGGTCTTCTTCTTGTATCGGGTCTTCTTCTTGTGGACGGGTCTTCTCCTTGTATCGGGTCTTCTTCTTTTGGTCGGGTCTTCTTCTTGTATCGTTTCTTCTTCTTGTGGTCGGGTCTTCTTCTTGTGGTCGGTTCTTCTTCTTGTATCGGGTCTCCTTCTTGTGGTCGGGTCTTCTTCTAGTGGTCGGGTCTTCTTCTTGTTTCGGGTCTTCTTCTTGTTTCGGGTCCTCTTCTTGTGATCGGGTCTTCTTCTAGTGGTCGGGTCTTCTTCTTGTATCGGGTCTTCTTCTTGTATCGGGTCTTCTTCTTGTGGTCGGGTCTTCTTCTTGTATCGGGTCTTCTTCTTATATCGGGTCTTCTTGTGGTCGAGTCTTCTTCTTGTGGTTCGGTCTTCTTCTTGTGGTCGGGTCTTCTTCTTGTTGTCGGGTCTTCTTCTTGTATCAGGTCTTCTTCTTTTGGTCGGATCTTCTTCTTGTATCGGGTCTTCTTCTTGTATCGGGTCTTCTTCTTGTGGTCGGGTCTTCTTCTTGTATCGGGTCTTCTTGTATCGGGTATTCTTCTTGTGGTCAGTTCTTCTTCTTGTGGTCGGGTCTTCTTCTTGTGGTCGGTTCTTCTTCTTGTATCGGGTCTTCTTCTTGTGGTCGGGTCTTCTTCTTGTATCGGGTCTTCTTCTTGTGGTCGGGTCTTCTTCTTGTATCGGGTCTTCTTCTTGTATCGGGTCTTCTTCTTGCGGTCGGGTCTTCTTCTTGTGGTCGGTTCTTCTTCTTGTATCGGGTCTTCTTCTAGTGGTCGGGTCTTCTTCATTTGGTCGGGTCTTCTTCTTGTGGTCCGGTCTTCTACTTGTGGTCGGGTCTCATTCCTGTATTGGGTCTTCTTCTTGTATCGGTTCTTCTTGTGGTCGGGTCTTCTTCTTGTGGTCGGTTCTTCTTCTTGTATCGGGTCTTCTTCTTGTGGTCGGGTCTTCTTCTAGTGGTCGGGTCTTCTTCTTGTTTCGGGTCTTCTTCTTGTTTCGGGTCTTCTTCTTGTGGTCGGGTCTTCTTCTAGTGGTCGGGTCTTCTTCTTGTATCGGGTCTTCTTCTTGTATCGGGTCTTCTTCTTGTGGTCGGGTCTTCTTCTTGTATCGGGTCTTCTTCTTGTATCGGGTCTTCTTCTTGTGGTCGGGTCTTCTTCTTGTGGTGGAGTCTTCTTCTTGTGGTGGGGTCTTCTTCTTGTATCGGGTCTTCTTCTTGTGGTCGGGTCTTCTTCTTGTATCGGGTCTTCTTCTTGTGGTCGGGTCTTCTTCTTGTGGTCGGGTCTTCTTCTTGTATCGGGTCTTCTTCTTGTGGTCGGGTCTTCTTCTTGTATCGGGTATTCTTCTTGTGGTCAGGTCTTCTTCTTGTGGTCGGGCCTTCTTCTTGTGGTCGGGACTTCTTCTTGTGGTCGGGTCTTCTTCTTGTGGTCGGGTCTTCTTCTAGTGGTCGGGTCTTCTTCTTGTTTCAGGTCTTCTTCTTGTTTCGGGTCTTCTTCTTGTGGTCGGGTCTTCTTCTAGTGGTCGGGTCTTCTTCTTGTATCGGGTCTTCTTCTTGTATCGGGTCTTCTTCTTGTGGTCGGTTCTTCTTCTTGTATCGGGTCTTCTTCTAGTGGTCGGGTCTTCTTCATTTGGTCGGGTCTTCTTCTTGTGGTCCGGTCTTCTACTTGTGGTCGGGTCTTCTTCCCGTATCGGGTCTTCTTCTTGTATCGGTTCTTCTTCTTGTGGTCGGGTCTTCTTCTTGTGGTCGGGTCTTCTTCTTGTATCGGGTCTTCTTCTTGTGGTCGGGTCTTCTTCTAGTGGTCGGGTCTTCTTCTTGTTTCAGGTCTTCTTCTTGTTTCAGGTCTTCTTCTTGTGGTCGGGTCTTCTTCTAGTGGTCGGGTCTTCTTCTTGTATCGGGTCTTCTTCTTGTATCGGGTCTTCTTCTTGTGGTCGGGTCATCTTCTTGTATCGGGTCTTCTTCTTGTATCGGGTCTTCTTCTTGTGGTCGGGTCTTCTTCTTGTGGTCGGGTCTTCTTGTGGTCGCGTCTTCTTCTTGTATCGGGTCTTCTTCTTGTGGTTGGGTCTTCTTCTTGTATCGGGTTTTCTTCTTGTGGTCGGGTCTTCTTCTTGTGGTCGGGTCTTCTACTAGTGGACGGGTCTTCTTCTTGTATCAGGTCTTCTTCTTGTATCGGGTCTTCTTCTTGTTTCGGGCCTTCTTCTTGTGGTCGGGTCTTCTTCTTGTTTCTGGTCTTCTTCTTGTATCGGGTCTTCTACTTGTGGTCGGGTCTTCTTCTTGTGGTGGGGTCTTCTTCTTATCGTCGGGTCTTCTTCTTGTGGTCGGGTCTTCTTCCTGTATCGGGTCTTCTTCTTGTGGTTGGGTCTTCTTCTTGTATCGGGTCTTCTTCTTATATCGGGTCTTCTTCTTGTGGTCAGGTCTTCTTCTTGTTGTGGGGTCTTCT
The DNA here is from genome assembly GCF_046119375.1 of Phyllobates terribilis. Lineage (NCBI taxonomy): Eukaryota > Metazoa > Chordata > Amphibia > Anura > Dendrobatidae > Phyllobates > Phyllobates terribilis. The sequence continues at coordinate 480,913,276 of NW_027362761.1, read as the reverse complement.
TCTTGTGGTCGGGTCTTCTGCTTGTGGTCGGGTCTTCTTCTTGTATCGGATCTACTTCTTGTGGTCGGGTCTTCTTCTTGTATCGGGTCTTCTTCTTGTGGTCGGGTCTTCTTCTTGTGGTCAGGTCTTCTTCTTGTGGTCGCGTCTTCTTCTTGTGGCCGGGTCTTCTTCTTGTATCGGGTCTTCTTCTTGTGGTCGGGTCTTCTTCTTGTATCGGGTCTTCTTCATTTGGTCGGGTCTTTTTCTTGTATAGGGTCTTCTTCTTGTATCGGGTCTTCTTCTTGTGGTCGGGACTTCTTCTTGTATCGGGTCTTCTTCTTGTATCGGGTCTTCTTCTTGTGGTCGGGTCTTCTTCTTGTGGTCGGGTTTTCTTCTTGTGGTCGGTTCTTCTTCCTGTATCGGGTCTACTTCTTGTGGTCGGGTCTTCTTCTTGTGGTCGGGTCTTCTGCTTGTGGTCGGGTCTTCTTCTTGTATCGGATCTTCTTCTTGTGGTCGGATCTTCTTCTTGTATCGCGTCTTCTTCCTGTGGTCGGGTCTTCTTCTGGTGGTCAGGTCTTCTTCTTGTGGTCGGGTCTTCTTCTTGTGGTCGGGTCTTCTTCTTGAGGTCGGGTATTCTTCTTGTGGTCGGGTCTTCTTCTTGTATCGGGTCTTCTTCTTGTATCGGGTCTTCTTCTTGTATAGGGTCTTCTTCTTGTATCGGGTCTTCTTCTTGTGGTCGGGTCTTCTTCTTGTATCGGGTCTTCTTCTTGTATCGGGTCTTCTTCTTGTGGTCGGGTCATCTTCTTGTGGTCGGGTTTTCTTCTTGTGGTCGGTTCTTCTTCCTGTATCGGGTCTTCTTCTTGTGGTCGGATCTTCTTCTTGTGGTCCGGTCTTCTTCTTGTGGTCGGGTCTTCTTCTTGTATCGGGTCTTCTTCTTGTGGTCGGCTCTTCTTCTAGTGGTCGGTCTTCTTCTTGTATCGGGTCTTCTTCTTGTGGTCGGGTCTTCTTCTTGTATCGGGTCTTCTTCTTGTGGTTGGGTCTTCTTCTTGTATCGGGTTTTCTTCTTGTGGTCGGGTTTTCTTCTTGTGGTCGGGTCTTCTACTAGTGGACGGGTCTTCTTCTTGTATCAGGTCTTCTTCTTGTATCGGGTCTTCTTCTTGTTTCGGGCCTTCTTCTTGTGGTCGGGTCTTCTTCTTGTATCGGGTCTTCTTCTTGTGGTGGGGTCTTCTTCTTGTCGTCGGGTCTTCTTCTTGTGGTCGGGTCTTCTTCCTGTATCGGGTCTTCTTCTTGTGGTTGGGTCTTCTTCTTGTATCGGGTCTTCTTCTTGTATCGGGTCTTCTTCTTGTGGTCGGGTCTTCTTCTTGTTGTGGTATCTTCTTCTTGCGTTCGGGTCTTCTGCTTGTGGTCGGGTCTTCTTTTTGTATCGGGTCTTCTTCTTGTGGTCGGGTCTACTTCTTGTGGTCGTGTCTTCTTCTTGTGGTCGGTTCTTCTTCTTGTGGTCGGGTCTTCTACTTGTGGTCGGGTCTTCTTCTTGTATCGGGTCTTCTTCTTGTTTGGGGTCTTCTTCTTGTTTCGGGTCTTCTTCTTGTACCGGGTCTTCTTCCTGTGGTCGGGTCTTCTTCTTGTATCGGGTATTCTTCTTGTGGTCGGGTCTTCTTCTTGTGGTGGGGTCTTCTTCTTGTGGTCGGGTCTTCTTCTTGTGGTCGGGTCTTCTTCTTCTATCGGGTCTTCTTCTTGTGGTTGGGTCTTCTTCTTGTAACGGGTATTCTTCTTGTATCGGGTCTTCTTCTTGTGGTCGGGTCTTCTTCTTGTTGTGGGGTCTTCTTCTTGTGTTCGGGTCTTCTGCTTGTGGTCGGGTCTTCTTCTTGTATCGGATCTTCTTCTTGTGGTCTGGTCTTCTTCTTGTATCGGGTCTTCTTCTTGTGGTCGGGTCTTCTTGTGGTCAGGTCTTCTTCTTGTTGTCGGGTCTTCTTCTTGTGGTCGGGTCTTCTTCTTGTATCGGGTCTTCTTCTTGTGGTCGGGTCTTCTTCTTGTATCGGGTCTTGTTCTTTTGGTCGGGTCTTCTTCTTGTATAGGGTCTTCTTCTTGTATCGGGTCTTCTTCTTGTGGTCGGGTTTTCTTCTTGTGGTCGGGTCTTCTGCTTGTATCGGGTCTTCTTCATGTGGTCGGGTCTTCTTCTTGTACTCGGGTCTTCTACTTGTTTCGGGTCTTCTTCTTGTATCGGGTCTTCTTCTTGTATCGGGTCTTCTTCTTTTGGTCGGGTCTTCTTCTTGTATAGGGTCTTCTTCTTGTATCGGGTCTTCTTCTTGTGGTCGGGTCTTCTTCTTGTATCGGGTCTTCTTCTTGTATCGGGTCTTCTTCTTGTGGTCGGGTCTTCTTCTTTTGGTCCAGTCTTCTTCTTGTGGTTGGGTCTTCTTCTTGTATCGGGTCTTCTTCTTGTGGTCGGGTTTTCTTCTTGTGGTCGGGTCTTCTGCTTGTATCGGGTCTTCTTCATGTGGTCGGGTCTTCTTCTTGTACTCGGGTCTTCTTCTTGTTTCGGGTCTTCTTCTTGTATCGGGTCTTCTTCTTGTGGTCGGGTCTTCTTCTAGTGGTCGGGTCTTCTTCTTATATCGGGTCTTCTTTTTGTGGTCGGATCTTCTTCTTGTGGTGCGGTCTTATTCTTGTGGTCGGGTCTACTTCTTGTGGTCGCGTCTTCTTCTTGTATCAGGTCTTCTACATGTGGTTGGGTCTTCTTCTTGTATCGGGTTTTCTTCGTGTGGTTGGGTCTTCTTGTGGTCGGGTCTTCTACTAGTGGACGGGTCTTCTTGTATCGGGTCTTCTTCTTGTTTTGGGTCTTCTTCTTGTTTCGGGTCTTCTTCTTGTATCGGGCCTTCTTCTTGTGGTCGGGTCTTCTTCTTGTATCTGGTCTTCTTCTTGTATCGGGTCTTCTACTTGTGGTCGGGTCTTCTTCTTGTGGTGGGGTCTTCTTCTTGTGGTCGGGTCTTCTTCTTGTGGTCGGGTCTTCTTCCTGTATCGGGTCTTCTTCTTGTGGTTGGGTCTTCTTCTTGTATCGGGTCTTCTTCTTGTATCGGGTCTTCTTCTTGTATCGGGTCTTCTTCTTGTGGTCGGGTCTTCTTTTTGTATCAGGTCTTCTTCTTGCATCGGATCTTCTTCTTGTATCGGGTCTTCTTCTTGTGGTCAGGTCTTCTTCTTGTATCGGGTCTTCTTCTTGTATCGGGTCTTCTTCTTGTATCGGGTCTTCTTCTTGTGGTCGGGTCTTCTTCTTGTATCGGGTCTTCTTCATGTATCGCGTCTTCTTCTTGTGGTCGGGTCATCTTCTTGTGGTCGGGTTTTCTTCTTGTGGTCGGTTCTTCTTCCTGTATCGGGTCTTCTTCTTGTGGTCGGATCTTCTTCTTGTGGTCCGGTCTTCTTCTTGTGGTCGGGTCTTCTTCTTGTATCGGGTCTTCTTCTTGTGGTCGGCTCTTCTTCTAGTGGTCGGTCTTCTTCTTGTATCGGGTCTTCTTCTTGTGGTCGGGTCTTCTTCTTGTATCGGGTCTTCTTCTTGTGGTTGGGTCTTCTTCTTGTACCGGGTTTTCTTCTTGTGGTCGGGTTTTCTTCTTGTGGTCGGGTCTTCTACTAGTGGACGGGTCTTCTTCTTGTATCAGGTCTTATTCTTGTATAGGGTCTTCTTCTTGTTTCGGGCCTTCTTCTTGTGGTCGGGTCTTCTTCTTGTTTATGGTCTTCTTCTTGTATCGGGTCTTCTACTTGTGGTCGGGTCTTCTTCTTGTGGTGGGGTCTTCTTCTTGTCGTCGGGTCTTCTCCTTGTGGTCGGGTCTTCTTCCTGTATCGGGTCTTCTTCTTGTGGTTGGGTCTTCTTCTTGTATCGGGTCTTCTTCTTGTATCGGGTCTTCTTCTTGTGGTCGGGTCTTCTTGTTGTGGTATCTTCTTCTTGCGTTCGGGTCTTCTGCTTGTGGTCGGGTCTTCTTTTTGTATCGGGTCTTCTTCTTGTGGTCGGGTCTTCTTCTTGTGGTCGTGTCTTCTTCTTGTGGTCGGTTCTACTTCTTGTGGTCGGGTCTTCTACTTGTGGTCGGGTCTTCTTCTTGTATCGGGTCTTCTTCTTGTTTGGGGTCTTCTTCTTGTTTCGGGTCTTCTTCTTGTACCGGGTCTTCTTCCTGTGGTCGGGTCTTCTTCTTGTATCGGGTCTTCTTCTTGTGGTCGGGTCTTCTTCTTGTGGTGGGGTCTTCTTCTTGTGGTCGGGTCTTCTTCTTCTATCGGGTCTTCTTCTTGTGGTTGGGTCTTCTTCTTGTAACGGGTATTCTTCTTGTATCGGGTCTTCTTCTTGTGGTCGGGTCTTCTTCTTGTTGTGGGGTCTTCTTCTTGTGGTCGGGTCTTCTGCTTGTGGTCGGGTCTTCTTCTTGTAGCGGATCTTCTTCTCGTGGTCTGGTCTTCTTCTTGTATCGGGTCTTCTTCTTGTGGTCGGGTCTTCTTGTGGTCAGGTCTTCTTCTTGTTGTCGGGTCTTCTTCTTGTGGTCGGGTCTTCTTCTTGTATCGGGTCTTCTTCTTGTGGTCGGGTCTTCTTCTTGTATCGGGTCTTCTTCTTTTGGTCGGGTCTTCTTCTTGTATAGGGTCTTCTTCTTGTATCGGGTCTTCTTCTTGTGGTCGGGTCTTCTTCTTGTATCGGGTCTTCTTCTTGTATCGGGTCTTCTTCTTGTGGTCGGGTCTTCTTCTTGTGGTCCAGTCTTCTTCTTGCGGTTGGGTCTTCTTCTTGTATCGGGTCTTCTTCTTGTGGTCGGGTTTTCTTCTTGTGGTCGGGTCTTCTTCTTGTATCGGGTCTTCTTCATGTGGTCGGGTCTTCTTCTTGTACTCGGGTCTTCTTCTTGTTTCGGGTCTTCTTCTTGTATCGGGTCTTCTTCTTGTGGTCGGGTCTTCTTCTAGTGGTTGGGTCTTCTTCTTATATCGGGTCTTCTTTTTGTGGTCGGATCTTCTTCTTGTGGTGCGGTCTTCTTCTTGTGGTCGGGTCTACTTCTTGTGGTCGCGTCTTCTTCTTGTATCAGGTCTTCTACATGTGGTTGGGTCTTCTTCTTGTATCGGGTTTTCTTCGTGTGGTTGGGTCTTCTTGTGGTCGGGTCTTCTACTAGTGGACGGGTCTTCTTCTTGTATCTGGTCTTCTTTTTGTTTTGGGTCTTCTTCTTGTTTCGGGTCTTCTTCTTGTATCGGGCCTTCTTCTTGTGGTCGGGTCTTCTTCATGTATCTGGTCTTCTTCTTGTATCGGGTCTTCTACTTGTGGTCGGGTCTTCTTCTTGTGGTGGGGTCTTCTTCTTGTGGTCGGGTCTTCTTCTTGTGGTCGGGTCTTCTTCCTGTATCGGGTCTTCTTCTTGTGGTTGGGTCTTCTTCTTGTATCGGGTCTTCTTCTTGTATCGGGTCTTCTTCTTGTATCGGGTCTTCTTCTTGTGGTCGGGTCTTCTTTTTGTATCAGGTCTTCTTCTTGCATCGGATCTTCTTCTTGTATCGGGTCTTCTTCTTGTGGTCGGGTCTTCTTCTTGTGATCGGGTCTTCTTCTTGTGGTCGGGTCTTCTTCTTGTGGTCGGGTCTTCTTCTTGTGGTCGGGTCTCCTTCTTTTGGTCGGGTCTTCTTATATCGGGTCTTCTTCTTGTGGTCGGGTCTTCTTCTTGTATCGGGTCTTCTTCTTTTGGTCGGTTCTTCTTCTTGTATAGGGTCTTCTTCTTGTATCGGGTCTTCTTCTTGTGGTCGGGTCTTCTTCTTGTATCGGGTCTTCTTCTTGTATCGGTTCTTCTTCTTGTGGTCGGGTCTTCTTCTTGTGGTGGGTTTTCTTCTTGTGGTGGGTTCTTCTTCTTGTATCGGGTATTCTTCTTGTGGTCGGGTCTTCTTCTTGTGGTCGGGTCTTCTTCTTGTGGTCGGGTCTTCTTCTTGTATCGGGTCTTCTTCTTGTATCGGGTCTTCTTCTTGTCGTCGGGTCTTCTTCTTGTGGTCGGGTCTTCTTCTTGTATCGGGTCTTCTTCATGTGGTCGGGTCTTTTTCTTGTGGTCAGGTCTTCTTCTTGCTTCGGGTCTTCTTCTTGTATCGGGTCTTCTTCTTGTGGTCGGGTCTTCTTCCTGTATCGGGTCTTCTTCTTGTGGTTGGGTCTTCTTCTTGTATCGGGTCTTCTTCTTGTATCGGGTCTTCTTCTTGTATCGGGTCTTCTTCTTGTGGTCGGGTCTTCTATTAGTGAACGGGTCTTCTTCTTGTATCGGGTCTTCTTCTTGTATCGGGTCTTCTTATTGTTTCGGGTCTTCCTCTTGTATGGGGTCTTCTTCTTGTGGTCGGGTCTTCTTCTTGTATCTGGTCTTCTTCTTGTGGTCGGGTCTTTTTCTTGTGGTCGGGTCTTCTTCTTGTGGTCGGGTCTTCTTCTTGTATCGGGTCTTTTTGTGGTCGGGTCTTCTTGTATCGGGTCTTCTTCTTGTATCGGGTCTTCTTCTTGTATCGGGTCTTCTTCTTGTGGTTGGGTCTTCTTCTTGTATCGGGTCTTCTTCTTGTATCGGGTATTCTTCTTGTGGTCAGGTCTTCTTCTTGTGGTCGGGTCTTCTTCTTGTGGTCGGTTCTTCTTCTTGTGTCTAGTCTTATTCTTGTGGTCGGAACTTCTTCTTGTGGTCGTGTCTTCTTCTTGTGGTCGGGTCTTCTTCTTGTATCAGGTCTTCTTCTTGTATCGAGTCTTCTTCTTGTGGTCGGGTCTTCTTCTTGTATCGGGTCTTCTTCTTGTGTTCTTGTCTTCTTCTTGTATCGGATCTTCTTCTTTTGGTCGGGTCTTCTTCTTTTATCGGGTCTTCTTCTTGGATCGGGTCTTCTTCTTGTGGTCGGTTCTTCTTCTTGTATCGGGTCTTCTTCTTGTATCGGGTCTTCTTCTTGTGGTCGGGTCTTCTTCTTGTATCGGGTCTTCTTCTTGTATTGGGTATTCTTCTTGTGGTCAGGTCTTCTTCTTGTGGTCGGGTCTTCTTCTTGTATCGGGTCTTCTTCTTGTATCGGGTCTTCTTCTTGTGGTCGGGTCTTCTTCTTGTATCGGGTCTTCTTCTTGTGGTCGGGTCTTCTTCTTGTATCTGTTCTTGTGGTCGGGTCTTCTTCTTGTGGTCTGGACTTCTTCTACTGGTCAGGTATTCATATATTGCGTCTTCTTGTATCGGGTCTTCTTCTTGTTTCGGGTCTTCTTCTTGTTTCGGGTCTTCCTCTTGTATAGGGTCTTCTTCTTGTGGTCGGGTGTTCTTCTTGTATCGGGTCTTCTTCTTGTATCGGGTCTTCTTCTTGTGGTCGGGTCCTCTTCTTGTGGTGGAGTCTTCTTCTTGTGATCGGGTCTTCTTCTTGTGGCCGGGTCTTCTTCTTGTATCGGGTCTTCTTCTTGTGGTTGGGTCTTCTTCTTGTATCGGGTCTTCTTCTTGTTGTCGGGACTTCTTCTTGTGGTCGGGTCTTCTACTAGTGGACGGGTCTTCTTCTTTTATCGGGTCTTCTTCTTGTATCGGGTCTTCTTGTTTCGAGTCTTTTTCTTGTTTCGGTTCTTCTTCTTGTATCGGGTCTTCTTCTTGTGGTCGGGTCTTCTTCTTGTATTGTGTCCTCTTCTTGTATCGGGTCTTCTTCTTGTGGTCGGGACTTCTTCTTGTGGTGTTGTCTTCTTCTTGTGGTCGGGTCTTCTTCTTGTGGTCGGGTCTTCTTCCTGTATCGGGTCTTCTTCTTGTGGTTGGGTCTTCTTCTTGTATAGGGTCTTCTTCTTGTGGTTGGGTCTTCTTTTTTTTGTGGTGTCTTCTTCTTGTGGTCGGGTCTTCTGCTTGTGGTCGGGTCTTCTTCTTGTATCGGTTCTTCTTCTTGTGGTCGGGTCTTCTTCTTGTGGTCGGGTCTTCTTCTTATGGTCGGTTCTACTTCTTGTGGTCGGGTCTTCTACTTTGGTCGGGTCTTCTTCTTGTGGTCGGGTCTGCTTCTTGTATCGAGTCTTCTTCTTGTTTCGGTTTTTCTTCTTTTATCGGGTCTTCTTCTTGTATCGGGTCTTCTTCTTGTGGTCGGGTCTTCTTCTTGTGGTCGGGTCTTCTACTAGTGGACGGGTCTTCTTCTTTTATCGGGTCTTCTTCTTCTATCGGGTCTTCTTCTTGTTTCGGGTCTTCCTCTTGTTTCGGGTCTTCTTGTATCGGGTCTTCTTCTTGTGGTCGGGTCTTCTTCTTGTATCGGGTCTTCTTCTTGTATCGGGTCTTCTTCTTGTGGTCGGGTCTTCTTCTTGTGGTCGGGTCTTCTTCTTGCATCGGTTCTTCTTCTTGTGGTCGGGTCTTCTTCTTTTATCGGGTCTTCTTCTTTTGGTCGGGTCTTCTTCATGTATCGGGTCTTCTTCTCTTATCGGGTCTTCTTCTTGCGGTCGGGTCTTCTTCTTGTGGTCGGGTTTTCTTCTTGTGGTCGGTTCTTCTTCTTGTATCGGGTCTTCTTCTGGTGGTCGGGTCTTCTTCATGTGGTCAGGTCTTCTTCTTGTGGTCCGGTCTTCTTCTAGTGGTCGGGTTTTCTTCCTGTATCGTGTCTTCTTCTTGTATCCGTTCTTCTTCTTGTGGTCGGGTCTTCTTCTTGTGGTCGGGTCTTCTTCTTGTGGTCGGGTCTTCTTCTTGTATCGGGTCTTCTTCTTGTGGTCGGGTCTTCTTCTAGTGGTCGGGTCTTCTTCTTGTTTCGGGTCTTCTTCTTGTTTCGGGTCCTCTTCTTGTGGTCGGGTCTTCTTCTAGTGGTCGGGTCTTCTTCTTGTATCGGGTGTTCTTCTTGTGTTCGGGTCTTCTTCTTGTATCGGGTCTTCTTCTTTTGGTTGGGTCTTCTTTTATCGGGTCTTCTTCTTGTATCGGGTCTTCTTCTTGTGGTCGGGTCTTCTTATTGTATCGGGTCTTCTTCTTGTATTGGGTATTCTTCTTGTGGTCAGGTCTTCTTCTTGTGGTCGGGTCTTCTTCTTGTGGTCGGTTCTTCTTCTTGTATCGGGTCTTCTTCTTGTGGTCGGGACTTCTTCTTGTGGTCGGGTCTTCTTCTTGTATCGGGTCTTCTTCTTGTATCGGGTCTTCTTCTTGTGGTCGGGTCTTCTTGTATCGGGTCTTCTTCTTGTGGTCGGGTCTTCTTCTTGAGGTCGGGTCTTCTTCTTGTATCGGGTCTTCTTCTTGTATCTGTTCTTCTTGTGGTCGGGTCTTCTTCTTGTGGTCGGGACTTCTTCTAGTGGTCAGGTATTCTTCTTATATCGGGTCTTCTTCTTGTATCGGGTCTTCTTCTTGTTTCGGGTCTTCTTCTTGTTTCGGGTCTTCCTCTTGTATAGGGTCTTCTTCTTGTGGTCGGGTGTTCTTCTTGTATCGGGTCTTCTTCTTGTATCGGGTCTTCTTCTTGTGGTCGGGTCCTCTTCTTGTGGTGGAGTCTTCTTCTTGTGGTCGGGTCTTCTTCTTGTATCGGGTCTTCTTCATGTGGTTGGGTCTTCTTCTTGTATCGGGTCTTCTTCTTGTGGTCGGGACTTCTTCTTGTGGTTTTGTCTTCTTCTTGTGGTCGGGTCTTCTTCTTGTGGCCGGGTCTTCTTCCTGTATCGGGTCTTCTTCTTGTGGTTGGGTCTTCTTCTTGTGGTCGGGTCTTCTTCCTGCATCGGGTCTTCTTCTTGTGGTCGGGTCTTCTGCTTGTGGTCGGGTCTTCTTCTTCTATCGGTTCTTCTTCTTATGGTCGGTTCTACTTCTTGTGGTCGGGTCTTCTACTTGTGGTCGGGTCTTCTTGTATCGAGTCTTCTTCTTGTTTCGGGTTTTCTTCTTGTATCGGGTCTTCTTCTTGTATCGGGTCTTCTTCTTGTGGTCGTGTCTTCTTCTTGTGGTCGGGTCTTCTACTAGTGGACGGGTCTTCTTCTTTTATCGGGTCTTCTTCTTGTGGTCGTGTCTTCTTCTTGTGGTCAGGTCTTCTTCTTGTGGTCGGGTCTTCTTCTTGTGGTCGGGTCTTCTTCTAGTGGTCGGGTCTTCTTCATTTGGTCGGGTCTTCTTCTTGTGGTCCGGTCTTCTTCTTGTGGTCGGGTCTTCTTCCTGTATCGGGTCTTCTTCTTGTATCGGTTCTTCTTCTTGTGGTCGGGTCTTCTTCTTGTGGTCGGCTCTTCTTCTTGTATCGGGTCTTCTTCTTGTGGTCGGGTCTTCTTCTAGTGGTCGGGTCTTCTTCTTGTTTCGGGTCTTCTTCTTGTTTCGGGTCTTCTTCTTGTGGTCGGGTCTTCTTCTAGTGGTCGGGTCTTCTTCTTGTATCGGGTCTTCTTCTTGTATGGGGTCTTCTTCTTGTGGTCGGGTCTTCTTCTTGTGGTGGGGTCTTCTTCTTGTGGTGGGGTCTTCTTCTTGTATCGGGTCTTCTTCTTGTGGTCGGGTCTTCTTCTTGTATCGGGTCTTCTTCTTGTATCGGGTCTTCTTCTTGTGGTCGGGTCTTCTTCTTGTGGTCGGGTCTTCTTCTTGTATCGGGTCTTCTTCTTGTGGTCGGGTCTTCTTCTTGTATCGGGTATTCTTCTTGTGGTCAGGTCTTCTTCTTGTGGTCGGGTCTTCTTCTTGTGGTCGGGACTTCTTCTTGTGGTCGGGTCTTCTTCTTGTGGTCGGGTCTTCTTCTTGTATCAGGTCTTCTTCTTTTATCGGGTCTCCTTCTTGTGGTTGGGTCTTCTTCTTGTATCGGGTCTTCTTCTTGTGGTCGGGTATTCTTCTTGTGGTCGGGTCTTCTTCTTGTATCGGGTCTTCTTCTTGTATCTGTTCTTCTTGTGGTCGGGTCTTCTTCTTGTGGTCGGGACTTCTTCTAGTGGTCAGGTATTCTTCTTATATCGGGTCTTCTTCTTGTATCGGGTCTTCTTCTTGTATCGGGTCTTCTTCTTGTTTCGGGTCTTCTTCTTGTTTTGGGTCTTCCTCTTGTATAGGGTCTTCTTCTTGTGTTCGGGTGTTCTTTTTGTATCGGGTCTTCTTCTTGTATCGGGTCTTCTTCTTGTGGTCGGGTCTTCTTCTTGTGGTGGGGTCTTCTTCTTGTGGTCTGGTCTTCTTCTTGTATCGGGTCTTCTTCTTGTGGTTGGGTCTTCTTGTATCGGGTCTTCTACTTGTGGTCGGGACTTCTTCTTGTGGTCGGGTCTTCTACTAGTGGACGGGTCTTCTTCTTTTATTGGGTCTTCTTCTTGTATCGGGTCTTCTTCTTGTTTCGGGTCTTCTTGTTTCGGTTCTTCTTCTTGTATCGGGTCTTCTTCTTGTGGTCGGGTCTTCTTCTTGTGGTGGGGTCTTCTTCTTGTGGTCGGGTCTTCTTCTTGTATCGGGTCTTCTTCTTGTGGTTGGGTCTTCTTGTATCGGGTCTTCTACTTGTGGTCGGGACTTCTTATTGTGGTCGGGTCTTCTACTAGTGGACGGGTCTTCTTCTTTTATTGGGTCTTCTTCTTGTATCGGGTCTTCTTCTTGTTTCGGGTCTTCTTGTTTCGGTTCTTCTTCTTGTATCGGGTCTTCTTCTTGTGGTCGGGTCTTCTTCTTGTATCGGGTCTTCTTCTTGTATCGGGTCTTCTTCTTGTGGTCGGGACTTCTTCTTGTGGTGGTGTCTTCTTCTTGTGGTCGGGTCTTCTTCCTGTATCGGGTCTTTCTGTGGTTGGGTCTTCTTCTTTTATCCGGTCTTCTTCTTGTATTGGGTCTTCTTCTTATGGTCAGGTCTTCTTCTTGTTGTGGTGTCTTCTTCTTGTGGTCGGGTCTTCGGCTTGTGGTCGGGTCTTCTTCTTGTATCGGCACTTCTTCTTGTGGTCGGGTCTTCTTCTTGTGGTCGGGTCTCCTTCTTATGGTCGGTTCAACTTCTTGTGGTCGGATCTTCTAGTTGTGGTCGGGTATTCTTCTTGTGGTCGGGTCTTTTTCTTGTATCGGGTATTCTTCTTGTCTCGGGTTTTCTTCTTGTATCCGGTCTTCTTCTTGTATCGGGTCTTCTTCTTGTGGTCGGGTCTTCTTCTTGTGGTCGGGTCTTCTACTAGTGGAAGTGTCTTCTTCTTTTATCGGGTCTTCTTCTTGTATCGGGTCTTCTTCTTGTTTCGGGTCTTCTTCTTGTATCGGGTCTTCTTCTTGTGGTCGGGTCTTCTTCTTGTATCGGGTCTTCTTCTTGTATCGGGTCTTCTTCTTGTGGTCAGGTTTTCTTCTTGCATCGGTTCTTCTTCTTGTGGTCGGGTCTTCTTCTTGTGGTCGGGTCTTCTTCTTTTGGTCGGTTCTTCTTCTTGTATCGGGTCTTCTTCTTGTATCGGGTCTTCTTCTTGTGGTCGGGTCTTCTTCCTGTATCGGGTCTTCTTCTTTTGGTCGGGTCTTCTTCTTGTATTTGGTCTTCTTCTTGTATCGGGACTTCTTCTTGTGGTCAGGTCTTTTTCTTGTTGTGGTGTCGTCTACTTGTGGTCGGGTCTTCGGCTTGTGGTCGAGTCTTCTTCTTGTATCGGGTCTTCTACTTGTGGTCGGGTCTTCTTCTTGTGGTCGGGTCTTCTTCTTGTATCGGGTCTTCTTCTTGTTTCGGGTTTTCTACTTGTATCGGGTCTTCTTCTTGTATCGGGTCTTCTTCTTGTGGTCGGGTCTTCTTCTTGTGGTCGGGTCTTCTACTCGTGGACGGTTCTTCTTCTTTTATCGGGTCTTCTTCTTGTATCGGGTCTTCTTGTTTGGGTCTTCTTCTTGTTTCGGGTCTTCTTCTTGTATCGGGTCTTCTTCTTGTGGTCGGGTCTTCTTCTTGTGGTCGGGTCTTCTTCTTGTGGTCGGGTCTTCTTCTTGTGGTCGGGTCTTCTTCTTGCATCGGTTCTTCTTCTTGCGGTCGGGTCTTCTTCTTGTATCGGGTCTTCTTCTTTTGGTCGGGTCTTCTTCTTGTGGTCGGTTATTCTTCTTATGGTCGGTTCTACTTCTTGTGGTCGGGTCTTCAACTTGTGGTCGGGTCTTCTTCTTGTGGTCGGGTCTTCTTCTTGTATCGAGTCTTCTTCTTGTTTCGGGTTTTCTTCTTGTATCGGGTCTTCTTCTTGTATCGGGTCTTCTTCTTGTGGTCGGGTCTTCTTCTTGTGGTTGGGTCTTCTACTAGTGGACGGGTCTTCTTCTTTTATCGGGTCTTCTTCTTGTATTGGATCTTCTTCTTGTTTCGGGTCTTCTACTTGTTTCGGGTCTTCTTCTTGTATCCGGTCTTCTTCTTGTGGTCGGGTCTTCTTCTTGTATCGGGTCTTCTTCTTGTGGTCGGGTCTTCTTCTTGTGGTCGGGTCTTCTTCTTGCATCGGTTCTTCTTGTGGTCGGGTCTTCTTCTTGTATCGCGTCTTCTTCTTTTGGTCGGGTCTTCTTCTTGTATCGGGTCTTCTTCTCTTATCGGGTCTTCTTCTTGTGGTCGGGTCTTCTTCTTGTATCGGGTCTTCTTCTTGCGGTCGGGTCTTCTTCTTGTGGTCGGGTTTTCTTCTTGTGGTCGGTTCTTCTTCTTGTATCGGGTCTTCTTCTGGTGGTCGGGTCTTCTTCATGTGGTCGGGTCTTCTTGTGGTCCGGTCTTCTTCTTGTGGTCGGGTCTTCTTTCTGTATCGGGTCTTCTTCTTGTATCGGTTCTTCTTCTTGTGGTCGGGTCTTCTTCTTGAGGTCGGGTCTTCTTCTTGTGGTCGGGTCTTCTTCCTGTATCGGGTCTTCTTCTTGTGGTTGGGTCTTCTTCTTGTATAGGGTCTTCTTCTTGTGGTTGGGTCTTTTTTTTTTTGTGGTGTCTTCTTCTTGTGGTCGGGTCTTCTGCTTGTGGTCGGGTCTTCTTCTTTTATCGGTTCTTCTTCTTATGGTCGGTTCTACTTCTTGTGGTCGGGTCTTCTACTTGTGGTCGGGTCTTCTTCTTGTGGTCGGGTCTTCTTCTTGTATCGAGTCTTCTTCTTGTTTCGGGTTTTCTTCTTGTATCGGGTCTTCTTCTTGTATCGGGTCTTCTTGTTGTATCGGGTCTTCTTCTTGCGGTCGGGTCTTCTGCTTGTGGTCGGTTCTTCTTCTTGTATCGGGTCTTCTTCTAGTGGTCGGGTCTTCTTCATTTGGTCGGGTCTTCTTCTTGTGGTCCGGTCTTCTACTTGTGGTCGGGTCTTCTTCCTGTATCGGGTCTTCTTCTTGTATCGCTTCTTCTTCTTGTGGTCGGGTCTTCTTCTTGTGGTCGGTTCTTCTTCTTGTATCGGGTCTTCTTCTTGTGGTCGGGTCTTCTTCTAGTGGTCGGGTCTTGTTCTTGTTTCGGGTCTTCTTCTTGTTTCGGGTCTTCTTCTTGTGGTCGGGTCTTCTTCTAGTGGTCGGGTCTTCTTCTTGTATCGGGTCTTCTTCTTGTATCGGGTCTTCTTCTTGTGGTCGGGTCTTCTTCTTGTATCGGGTCTTCTTCTTGTATCGGGTCTTCTTCTTGTGGTCGGGTCTTGTTGTGGTGGGGTCTTCTTCTTGTGGTGGGGTCTTCTTCTTGTGGTCGGGTCTTCTTCTTGTATCGGGTCTTCTTCTTGTGGTCGGGTCTTCTTCTTGTATCGGGTCTTCTTCTTGTGGTCGGGTCTTCTTCTTGTGGTCGGGTCTTCTTCTCGTATCGGGTCTTCTTCTTGTGGTCGGGTCTTCTTCTTGTATCGGGTATTCTTCTTGTGGTCAGATCTTCTTCTTGTGGTCGCGTCTTCTTCTTGTGGTCGGGACTTCTTCTTGTGGTCGGGTCTTCTTCTTGTGGTCGGATCTTCTTCTTGTATCGGGTCTTTTTCTTTTATCGTGTCTTCTTCATGTGGTTGGGTCTTCTTCTTGTATCGGGTCTTCTTCTTGTGGTCGGGTATTCTTCTTGTGGTCGGGTCTTCTTCTTGTATCGGGTCTTCTTCTTGTATCTGTTCTTCTTGTGGTCGGGTCTTCTTCTTGTGGTCGGGACTTCTTCTAGTGGTCAGGTATTCTTCTTATATCGGGTCTTCTTCTTGTATCGGGTCTTCTTCTTGTTTCGGGTCTTCTTCTTGTTTCGGGTCTTCCTCTTGTATAGGGTCTTCTTCTTATGTTCGGGTGTTCTTTTTGTATCGGGTCTTCTTCTTGTATCGGGTCTTCTTCTTGTGGTCGGGTCTTCTTCTTGTGGTGGGGTTTTCTTCTTGTGGTCGGGTCTTCTTCTTGTATCGGGTCTTCTTCTTGTGGTTGGGTCTTCTTGTATCGGGTCTTCTTCTTGTGGTCGGGACTTCTTCTTGTGGTCGGGTCTACTACTAGTGGACGGGTCTTCTTCTTTTATCGGGTCTTCTTCTTGTATCGGGTCTTTTTCTTGTTTCGGGTCTTCTTCTTGTTTCGGTTCTTCTTCTTGTATCGGGTCTTCTTCTTGTGGTCGGGTCTTCTTCTTGTATCGGGTCTTCTTCTTGTATCGGGTCTTCTTCTTGTGGTCTGGACTTCTTCTTGTGGTGGTGTCTTCTTCTTGTGGTCGGTTCTTCTTCTTGTGGTCGGGTCTTCTTCCTGTATCAGGTCTTCTTCTTGTGGTTGGGTCTTCTTCTTTTATCCGGTCTCCTTCTTGTATTGGGTCTTCTTCTTCTGGTCAGGTCTTCTTCTTGTTGTCGTGTCTTCTTCTTGTGGTCGGGTCTTCGGCTTGTGGTCGGGTCTTCTTCTTGTATCGGGTCTTCTTCTTGTGGTCGGGTCTTCTTCTTGTGGTCGGGTCTTCTTCTTGTGGTCGGGTCTTCTTCTTGTATCGAGTCTTCTCTTGTTTCGGGTTTTCTTCTTGTATCGGGTCTTCTTCTTGTGGTCGGGTCTTCTTCTTGTGGTCGGGTCTTCTACTAGTGGACGGGTCTTCTTCTTTTATCGGGTCTTCTTCTTGTATTGGGTCTTCTTCTTGTTTCGGGTCTTCTACTTGTTTCGGGTCTTCTTCTTGTATCGGGTCTTCTTCTTGTGGTCGGGCCTTCTTCTTGTATCGGGTCTTCTTCTTGTATCGGGTCTTCTTCTTGTGGTCGGGTCTTCTTCTTATATCGGGTCTTCTTCTTTTATCGGGTCTTCTTCTTCTATCGGGTCTTCTTCTAGTGGTCGGGTCTTCTTCATTTGGTCGGGTCTTCTTCTTGTGGTCCGGTCTTCTACTTGTTGTCGGGTCTTCTTCCTGTATCGGGTCTTCTTCTTGTATCGGTTCTTCTTCTTGTGGTCGGGTCTTCTTCTTGTGGTCGGGTCTTCTTCTTGTATCGGGTCTTCTTCTTGTGGTCGGGTCTTCTTCTAGTGGTCGGGTCTTCTTCTTGTTTCAGGTCTTCTTCTTGTTTCGGGTCTTCTTCTTGTGGTCGGGTCTTCTTCTAGTGGTCGGGTCTTCTTCTTGTATCGGGTCTTCTTGTATCAGGTCTTCTTCTTGTGGTCGGTTCTTCTTCTTGTATCGGGTCTTCTTCTAGTGGTCGGGTCTTCTTCATTTGGTCGGGTCTTCTTCTTGTGGTCCGGTCTTCTACTTGTGGTCGGGTCTTCTTCCTGTATCGGGTCTTCTTCTTGTATCGGTTCTTCTTCTTGTGGTCGGGTCTTCTTCTTGTGGTCGGGTCTTCTTCTTGTATCGGGTCTTCTTCTTGTGGTCGGGTCTTCTTCTAGTGGTCGGGTCTTCTTCTTGTTTCAGGTCTTCTTCTTGTTTCGGGTCTTCTTCTTGTGGTCGGGTCTTCTTCTAGTGGTCGGGTCTTCTTCTTGTATCGGGTCTTCTTCTTGTATCGGGTCTTCTTCTTGTGGTCGGGTCTTCTTCTTGTATCGGGTCTTCTTCTTGTATCGTGTCTTCTTCTTGTGGTCGGGTCTTCTTCTTGTGGTGGGGTCTTCTTCTTGTGGTCGGTTCTTCTTCTTGTATCGGGTCTTCTTCTTGTGGTCGGGTCTTCTTCTTGTATCGGGTCTTCTTCTTGTGGTTGGGTCTTCTTCTTGTGGTCGGGTGTTCTTGTTGTGGTTGGGTCTTCTTCTTGTAGCGGGTCTTCTTCTTGTATCGGGTCTTCTTCTTGTGGTCGGGTATTCTTCTTGTGGTCTGGTCTTCTTCTTGTATCGGGTCTTCTTCTTGTATCTGTTCTTCTTGTGGTCGGGTCTTCTTCTTGTGGTCGGGACTTCTTCTAGTGGTCAGGTATTCTTCTTATATCGGGTCTTCTTCTTGTATCGGGTCTTCTTCTTGTTTCGGGTCTTCTTCTTGTGGTCGGGTCTTTCTCTTGTGGTCGGGTGTTCTTCTTTTATCGTGTCTTCTTCTTGTGGTTGGGTCTTCTTCTTGTATCGGGTCTTCTTCTTGTGGTCGGGTATTCTTCTTGTGGTCGGGTCTTCTTCTTGTATCAGGTCTTCTTCTTGTATCTGTTCTTCTTGTTGTCGGGTCTTCTTCTTGTGGTCGGGACTTCTTCTAGTGGTCAGGTATTCTTCTTATATCGGGTCTTCTTCTTGTATCGGGTCTTCTTCTTGTTTCGGGTCTTCTTCTTGTTTCGGGTCTTCCTCTTGTATAGGGTCTTCTTCTTGTGTTCGGGTGTTCTTTTTGTATCGGGTCTTCTTCTTGTATCGGGTCTTCTTCTTGTGGTCGGGTCTTCTTCTTGTGGTGGGGTCTTCTTCTTGTGGTCGGGTCTTCTACTTGTATCGGGTCTTCTTCTTGTGGTTGGGTCTTCTTGTATCGGGTCTTCTTCTTGTGGTCGGGACTTCTTCTTGTGGTCGGGTCTTCTACTAGTGGACGGGTCTTCTTCTTTTATCGGGTCTTCTTCTTGTATCGGGTCTTCTTCTTGTTTCGGGTCTTCTTGTTTCGGTTCTTCTTCTTGTGTCAGGTCTTCTTCTTGTGGTCGGGTCTTCTTCTTGTATCTGGTCTTCTTCTTGTATCGGGTCTTCTTCTTGTGGTCTGGACTTCTTCTTGTGGTGGTGTCTTCTTCTTGTGGTGGTGTCTTCTTCTTGTGGTCGGGTCTTCTTCCTGTATCGGGTCTTCTTCTTGTGGTTGGGTCTTCTTCTTTTATCCGGTCTTCTTCTTGTATTGGGTCTTCTTCTCCTGGTCAGGTCTTCTTCTTGTTGTGGTGTCTTCTTCTTGTGGTCGGGTCTTCGGCTTGTGGTCGGGTCTTCTTCTTGTATCGGGTCTTCTTCTTGTGGTCAGGTCTTCTTCTTGTGGTCGGGTCTTCTTCTTATGGTCGGTTCTACTTCTTGTGGTCGGGTCTTCTACTTGTGGTCGGGTCTTCTTCTTGTGGTCGGGTCTTTTTCTTGTATCGGGTCTTCTTCTTGTTTCGGGTTTTCTTCTTGTATCGGGTCTTCTTCTTGTATCGGGTCTTCTTCTTGTGGTCGGGTCTTCTTCTTGTGGTCGGGTCTTCTACTAGTGGAAGGGTCTTCTTCTTTTATCGGGTCTTCTTCTTGTATCGGGTCTTCTTCTTGTTTCGGGTCTTCTTCTTCTATCGGGTCTTCTTCTTGTGGTCGGGTCTTCTTCTTGTATCGGGTCTTCTTCTTGTATCGGGTCTTCTTCTTGTGGTCGGGTTTTCTTCTTGCATCGGTTCTTCTTCTTGTGGTCGGGTCTTCTTCTTGTATCGGGTCTTCTTCTTTTGGTCGAGTCTTCTTCTTGTATCGGGTCTTCTTCTTGTATCGGGTCTTCTTCTTGTGGTCGGGTCTTCTTCTTGTATCGGGTCTTCTTCTTATAGTCGGGTTTTCTTTCTGTATCGGGTCTTCTTCTTTTGGTCGGGTCTTCTTCTTCTATTGGGTCTTCTTCTTGTATCGGGTCTTCTTCTTGTGGTCAGTTCTTCTTGTTGTGGTGTCTTCTTCTTGTGGTCGGGTCTTCGGCTTTTGGTCGGGTCTTCTTCTTGTATCGGGTCTTCTACTTGTGGTCGGGTCTTCTTCTTGTGGTCGGGTCTTCTTCTTGTATCGGGTCTTCTTCTTGTTTCGGGTTTTCTTCTTGTATCGGGTCTTCTTCTTGTATCGGGTCTTCTTCTTGTGGTCGGGTCTTCTTCTTGTGGTCGGGTCTTCTACTAGTGGAACGGTCTTCTTCTTTTATCGGGTCTTCTTCTTGTATCGGGTCTTCTTCTTGTTTCGGGTCTTCTTCTTGTATCGGGTCTTCTTCTTGTGGTCAGGTTTTCTTCTTGCATCGGTTCTTCTTCTTGTGGTCGGGTCTTCTTCTTGTGGTCGGGTCTTCTTCTTTTGGTCGGTTCTTCTTCTTGTATCGGGTCTTCTTCTTGTATCGGGTCTTCTTCTTGTGGTCGGGTCTTCTTCCTGTATCGGGTCTTCTTCTTTTGGTCGGGTCTTCTTCTTGTATTTGGTCTTCTTCTTGTATCGGGACTTCTTCTTGTGGTCAGGTCTTCTTCTTGTTGTGGTGTCGTCTACTTGTGGTCGGGTCTTCGGCTTGTGGTCGAGTCTTCTTCTTGTATCGGGTCTTCTACTTGTGGTCGGGTCTTCTTCTTGTGGTCGGGTCTTCTTCTTGTATCGGGTCTTCTTCTTGTTTCGGGTTTTCTACTTGTATCGGGTCTTCTTCTTGTATCGGGTCTTCTTCTTGTGGTCGGGTCTTCTTCTTGTGGTCGGGTCTTCTACTCGTGGACGGGTCTTCTTCTTTTATCGGGTCTTCTTGTATTGGGTCTTCTTGTTTGGGTCTTCTTCTTGTTTCGGGTCTTCTTCTTGTATCGGGTCTTCTTCTTGTGGTCGGGTCTTCTTCTTGTGGTCGGGTCTTCTTCTTGTGGTCGGGTCTTCTTCTTGCATCGGTTCTTCTTCTTGCGGTCGGGTCTTCTTCTTGTATCGGGTCTTCTTCTTTTGGTCGGGTCTTCTTCTTGTGGTCGGTTCTTCTTCTTATGGTCGGTTCTACTTCTTGTGGTCGGGTCTTCAACTTGTGGTCGGGTCTTCTTCTTGTGGTCGGGTCTTCTTCTTGTATCGAGTCTTCTTCTTGTTTCGGGTTTTCTTCTTGTATCGGGTCTTCTTCTTGTATCGGGTCTTCTTCTTGTGGTCGGGTCTTCTTCTTGTGGTCGAGTCTTCTACTAGTGGACGGGTCTTCTTCTTTTATCGGGTCTTCTTCTTGTATTGGGTCTTCTTCTTGTTTCGGGTCTTCTACTTGTTTCGGGTCTTCTTCTTGTATCCGGTCTTCTTCTTGTGGTCGGGTCTTCTTCTTGTATCGGGTCTTCTTCTTGTGGTCGGGTCTTCTTCTTGTGGTCGGGTCTTCTTCTTGTGGTCGGGTCTTCTTCTTGCATCGGTTCTTCTTGTGGTCGGGTCTTCTTCTTGTATCGCGTCTTCTTCTTTTGGTCGGGTCTTCTTCTTGTATCGGGTCTTCTTCTCTTATCGGGTCTTCTTCTTGTGGTCGGGTCTTCTTCTTGTATCGGGTCTTCTTCTTGTGGTCGGGTCTTCTTCCTGTATCGGGTCTTCTTCTTGTATCGGGTCTTCTTCTTGCGGTCGGGTCTTCTTCTTGTGGTCGGGTTTTCTTCTTGTGGTCGGTTCTTCTTGTATCGGGTCTTCTTCTGGTGGTCGGGTCTTCTTCATGTGGTCGGGTCTTCTTCTTGTGGTCCGGTCTTCTTCTTGTGGTCCGGTCTTCTTTCTGTATCGGGTCTTCTTCTTGTATCGGTTCTTCTTCTTGTGGTCGGGTCTTCTTCTTGTGGTCGGGTCTTCTTCTTGTGGTCGGGTCTTCTTCCTGTATCGGGTCTTCTTCTTGTGGTTGGGTCTTCTTCTTGTATAGGGTCTTCTTCTTGTGGTTGGGTCTTCTTTTTTTTGTGGTGTCTTCTTCTTGTGGTCGGGTCTTCTGCTTGTGGTCGGGTCTTCTTCTTGTATCGGTTCTTCTTCTTATGGTCGGTTCTACTTCTTGTGGTCGGGTCTTCTACTTGTGGTCGGGTCTTCTTCTTGTGGTCGGGTCTTCTTCTTGTATCGAGTCTTCTTCTTGTTTCGGGTTTTCTTCTTGTATCGGGTCTTCTTGTATCGGGTCTTCTTCTTGTATCGGGTCTTTTTCTTGCGGTCGGGTCTTCTGCTTGTGGTCGGTTCTTCTTCTTGTATCGGGTCTTCTTCTAGTGGTCGGGTCTTCTTCATTTGGTCGGGTCTTCTTCTTGTGGTCCGGTCTTCTACTTGTGGTCGGGTCTTCTTCCTGTATCGGGTCTTCTTCTTGTATCGCTTCTTCTTCTTGTGGTCGGGTCTTCTTCTTGTGGTCGGGATTTCTTCTAGTGGTCAGGTATTCTTCTTATATCGGGTCTTCTTCTTGTATCGGGTCTTCTTCTTGATTCGGGTCTTCTTCTTGTGGTCAGGTCTTCTTCT
Organism: Phyllobates terribilis; assembly: GCF_046119375.1. Lineage (NCBI taxonomy): Eukaryota > Metazoa > Chordata > Amphibia > Anura > Dendrobatidae > Phyllobates > Phyllobates terribilis. The sequence continues at coordinate 480,892,226 of NW_027362761.1, read as the reverse complement.
AGTGGTCGGGTCTTCTTCTTGTTTCGGGTCTTCTTCTTGTTTCGGGTCTTCTTCTTGTGGTCGGGTCTTCTTCTAGCGGTCGGGTCTTCTTCTTGTATCGGGTCTTCTTCTTGTATCGGGTCTTCTTCTTGTGGTCGGGTCTTCTTCTTGTATCGGGTCTTCTTCTTGTATCGGGTCTTCTTCTTGTGGTCGGGTCTTCTTGTGGTGGGGTCTTCTTCTTGTGGTGGGGTCTTCTTCTTGTGGTCGGGTCTTCTTCTTGTATCGGGTCTTCTTCTTGTGGTCGGGTCTTCTTCTTGTATCGGGTCTTCTTCTTCTGGTCGGGTCTTCTTCTTGTGGTCGGGTCTTCTACTTGTATCGGGTCTTCTTCTTGTGGTCGGGTCTTCTTCTTGTATCGGGTATTCTTCTTGTGGTCAGGTCTTCTTCTTGTGGTCGGGTCTTCTTCTTGTGGTCGGGACTTCTTCTTGTGGTCGGGTCTTCTTCTTGTGGTCGGATCTTCTTCTTGTATCGGGTCTTTTTCTTTTATCGTGTCTTCTTCTTGTGGTTGGGTCTTCTTCTTGTATCGGGTCTTCTTCTTGTGGTCGGGTATTCTTCTTGTGGTCGGGTCTTCTTCTTGTATCGGGTCTTCTTCTTGTATCTGTTCTTCTTGTGGTCGGGTCTTCTTCTTGTGGTCGGGACTTCTTCTAGTGGTCAGGTATTCTTCTTATATCGGGTCTTCTTCTTGTATCGGGTCTTCTTCTTGTTTCGGGTCTTCTTCTTGTTTCGGGTCTTCCTCTTGTATAGGGTCTTCTTCTTATGTTCGGGTGTTCTTTTTGTATCGGGTCTTCTTCTTGTATCGGGTCTTCTTCTTGTGGTCGGGTCTTCTTCTTGTGGTGGGGTTTTCTTCTTGTGGTCGGGTCTTCTTCTTGTATCGGGTCTTCTTCTTGTGGTTGGGTCTTCTTGTATCGGGTCTTCTTCTTGTGGTCGGGACTTCTTCTTGTGGTCGGGTCTTCTACTAGTGGACGGGTCTTCTTCTTTTATCGGGTCTTCTTCATGTATCGGGTCTTCTTCTTGTTTCGGGTCTTCTTCTTGTTTCGGTTCTTCTTCTTGTATCGGGTCTTCTTCTTGTGGTCGGGTCTTCTTCTTGTATCGGGTCTTCTTCTTGTATCGGGTCTTCTTCTTGTGGTCTGGACTTCTTCTTGTGGTGGTGTCTTCTTCTTGTGGTCGGTTCTTCTTCTTGTGGTCGGGTCTTCTTCCTGTATCAGGTCTTCTTCTTGTGGTTGGGTCTTCTTCTTTTATCCGGTCTCCTTCTTGTATTGGGTCTTCTTCTTCTGGTCAGGTCTTCTTCTTGTTGTCGTGTCTTCTTCTTGTGGTCGGGTCTTTGGCTTGTGGTCGGGTCTTCTTCTTGTATCGGGTCTTCTTCTTGTGGTCGGGTCTTCTTCTTGTGGTCGGGTCTTCTTCTTGTGGTCGGGTCTTCTTCTTGTATCGAGTCTTCTTCTTGTTTCGGGTTTTCTTCTTGTATCGGGTCTTCTTCTTGTATCGGGTCTTCTTCTTGTGGTCGGGTCTTCTTCTTGTGGTCGGGTCTTCTACCAGTGGACGGATCTTCTTCTTTTATCGGGTCTTCTTCTTGTATTGGGTCTTCTTCTTGTTTCGGGTCTTCTACTTGTTTCGGGTCTTCTTCTTGTATCGGGTCTTCTTCTTGTGGTCGGGTCTTCTTCTTGTATCGGGTCTTCTTCTTGTATCGGGTCTTCTTCTTGTGGTCGGGTCTTCTTCTTATATCGGGTCTTCTTCTTGTATCGGGTCTTCTTCTATCGGGTCTTCTTCTTCTATCGGGTCTTCTTCTAGTGGTCGGGTCTTCTTCATTTGGTCGGGTCTTCTTCTTGTGGTCCGGTCTTCTACTTGTGGTCGGGTCTTCTTCCTGCATCGGGTCTTCTTCTTGTATCGGTTCTTCTTCTTGTGGTCGTTTCTTCTTCTTGTGGTCGGGTCTTCTTCTTGTATCGGGTCTTCTTCTTGTGGTCGGGTCTTCTTCTAGTGGTCGGGTCTTCTTCTTGTTTCAGGTCTTCTTCTTGTTTCGGGTCTTCTTCTTGTGGTCGGGTCTTCTTCTAGTGGTCGGGTCTTCTTCTTGTATCGGGTCTTCTTGTATCGGGTCTTCTTCTTGTGGTCGGTTCTTCTTCTTGTATCGGGTCTTCTTCTAGTGGTCGGGTCTTCTTCATTTGGTCGGGTCTTCTTCTTGTGGTCCGGTCTTCTACTTGTGGTCGGGTCTTCTTCCTGTATCGGGTCTTCTTCTTGTATCGGTTCTTCTTCTTGTGGTCGGGTCTTCTTCTTGTGGTCGGGTCTTCTTCTTGTATCGGGTCTTCTTCTTGTGGTCGGGTCTTCTTCTAGTGGTCGGGTCTTCTTCTTGTTTCAGGTCTTCTTCTTGTTTCGGGTCTTCTTCTTGTGGTCGGGTCTTCTTCTAGTGGTCGGGTCTTCTTCTTGTATCGGGTCTTCTTCTTGTATCGGGTCTTCTTCTTGTGGTCGGGTCTTCTTCTTGTTTCGGGTCTTCTTCTTGTATCGTGTCTTCTTCTTGTGGTCGGGTCTTCTTCTTGTGGTGGGGTCTTCTTCTTGTGGTCGGGTCTTCTTCTTGTATCGGGTCTTCTTCTTGTGGTCGGGTCTTCTTCTTGTATCGGGTCTTCTTCTTGTATCGGGTCTTCTTCTTGTGGTCGGGTCTTCTTCTTGTGGTCGGGTGTTCTTGTTGTGGTTGGGTCTTCTTCTTGTATCGGGTCTTCTTCTTATATCGGGTCTTCTTCTTGTGGTCGGGTATTCTTCTTGTGGTCGGGTCTTCTTCTTGTATCGGGTCTTCTTCTTGTATCTGTTCTTCTTGTGGTCGGGTCTTCTTCTTGTGGTCGGGATTTCTTCTAGTGGTCAGGTATTCTTCTTATATCGGGTCTTCTTCTTGTATCGGGTCTTCTTCTTGATTCGGGTCTTCTTCTTGTGGTCAGGTCTTCTTCTAGTGGTCGGGTCTTCTTCTTGTTTCGGGTCTTCTTCTTGTTTCGGGTCTTCTTCTTGTGGTCGGGTCTTCTTCTAGCGGTCGGGTCTTCTTCTTGTATCGGGTCTTCTTCTTGTATCGGGTCTTCTTCTTGTGGTCGGGTCTTCTTCTTGTATCGGGTCTTCTTCTTGTATCGGGTCTTCTTCTTGTGGTCGGGTCTTCTTGTGGTGGGGTCTTCTTCTTGTGGTGGGGTCTTCTTCTTGTGGTCGGGTCTTCTTCTTGTATCGGGTCTTCTTCTTGTGGTCGGGTCTTCTTCTTGTATCGGGTCTTCTTCTTCTGGTCGGGTCTTCTTCTTGTGGTCGGGTCTTCTACTTGTATCGGGTCTTCTTCTTGTGGTCGGGTCTTCTTCTTGTATCGGGTATTCTTCTTGTGGTCAGGTCTTCTTCTTGTGGTCGGGTCTTCTTCTTGTGGTCGGGACTTCTTCTTGTGGTCGGGTCTTCTTCTTGTGGTCGGATCTTCTTCTTGTATCGGGTCTTTTTCTTTTATCGTGTCTTCTTCTTGTGGTTGGGTCTTCTTCTTGTATCGGGTCTTCTTCTTGTGGTCGGGTATTCTTCTTGTGGTCGGGTCTTCTTCTTGTATCGGGTCTTCTTCTTGTATCTGTTCTTCTTGTGGTCGGGTCTTCTTCTTGTGGTCGGGACTTCTTCTAGTGGTCAGGTATTCTTCTTATATCGGGTCTTCTTCTTGTATCGGGTCTTCTTCTTGTTTCGGGTCTTCTTCTTGTTTCGGGTCTTCCTCTTGTATAGGGTCTTCTTCTTATGTTCGGGTGTTCTTTTTGTATCGGGTCTTCTTCTTGTATCGGGTCTTCTTCTTGTGGTCGGGTCTTCTTCTTGTGGTGGGGTTTTCTTCTTGTGGTCGGGTCTTCTTCTTGTATCGGGTCTTCTTCTTGTGGTTGGGTCTTCTTGTATCGGGTCTTCTTCTTGTGGTCGGGACTTCTTCTTGTGGTCGGGTCTTCTACTAGTGGACGGGTCTTCTTCTTTTATCGGGTCTTCTTCATGTATCGGGTCTTCTTCTTGTTTCGGGTCTTCTTCTTGTTTCGGTTCTTCTTCTTGTATCGGGTCTTCTTCTTGTGGTCGGGTCTTCTTCTTGTATCGGGTCTTCTTCTTGTATCGGGTCTTCTTCTTGTGGTCTGGACTTCTTCTTGTGGTGGTGTCTTCTTCTTGTGGTCGGTTCTTCTTCTTGTGGTCGGGTCTTCTTCCTGTATCAGGTCTTCTTCTTGTGGTTGGGTCTTCTTCTTTTATCCGGTCTCCTTCTTGTATTGGGTCTTCTTCTTCTGGTCAGGTCTTCTTCTTGTTGTCGTGTCTTCTTCTTGTGGTCGGGTCTTTGGCTTGTGGTCGGGTCTTCTTCTTGTATCGGGTCTTCTTCTTGTGGTCGGGTCTTCTTCTTGTGGTCGGGTCTTCTTCTTGTGGTCGGGTCTTCTTCTTGTATCGAGTCTTCTTCTTGTTTCGGGTTTTCTTCTTGTATCGGGTCTTCTTCTTGTATCGGGTCTTCTTCTTGTGGTCGGGTCTTCTTCTTGTGGTCGGGTCTTCTACCAGTGGACGGATCTTCTTCTTTTATCGGGTCTTCTTCTTGTATTGGGTCTTCTTCTTGTTTCGGGTCTTCTACTTGTTTCGGGTCTTCTTCTTGTATCGGGTCTTCTTCTTGTGGTCGGGTCTTCTTCTTGTATCGGGTCTTCTTCTTGTATCGGGTCTTCTTCTTGTGGTCGGGTCTTCTTCTTATATCGGGTCTTCTTCTTGTATCGGGTCTTCTTCTATCGGGTCTTCTTCTTCTATCGGGTCTTCTTCTAGTGGTCGGGTCTTCTTCATTTGGTCGGGTCTTCTTCTTGTGGTCCGGTCTTCTACTTGTGGTCGGGTCTTCTTCCTGCATCGGGTCTTCTTCTTGTATCGGTTCTTCTTCTTGTGGTCGTTTCTTCTTCTTGTGGTCGGGTCTTCTTCTTGTATCGGGTCTTCTTCTTGTGGTCGGGTCTTCTTCTAGTGGTCGGGTCTTCTTCTTGTTTCAGGTCTTCTTCTTGTTTCGGGTCTTCTTCTTGTGGTCGGGTCTTCTTCTAGTGGTCGGGTCTTCTTCTTGTATCGGGTCTTCTTGTATCGGGTCTTCTTCTTGTGGTCGGTTCTTCTTCTTGTATCGGGTCTTCTTCTAGTGGTCGGGTCTTCTTCATTTGGTCGGGTCTTCTTCTTGTGGTCCGGTCTTCTACTTGTGGTCGGGTCTTCTTCCTGTATCGGGTCTTCTTCTTGTATCGGTTCTTCTTCTTGTGGTCGGGTCTTCTTCTTGTGGTCGGGTCTTCTTCTTGTATCGGGTCTTCTTCTTGTGGTCGGGTCTTCTTCTAGTGGTCGGGTCTTCTTCTTGTTTCAGGTCTTCTTCTTGTTTCGGGTCTTCTTCTTGTGGTCGGGTCTTCTTCTAGTGGTCGGGTCTTCTTCTTGTATCGGGTCTTCTTCTTGTATCGGGTCTTCTTCTTGTGGTCGGGTCTTCTTCCTGTTTCGGGTCTTCTTCTTGTATCGTGTCTTCTTCTTGTGGTCGGGTCTTCTTCTTGTGGTGGGGTCTTCTTCTTGTGGTCGGGTCTTCTTCTTGTATCGGGTCTTCTTCTTGTGGTCGGGTCTTCTTCTTGTATCGGGTCTTCTTCTTGTATCGGGTCTTCTTCTTGTGGTCGGGTCTTCTTCTTGTGGTCGGGTGTTCTTGTTGTGGTTGGGTCTTCTTCTTGTATCGGGTCTTCTTCTTATATCGGGTCTTCTTCTTGTGGTCGGGTATTCTTCTTGTGGTCGGGTCTTCTTCTTGTATCGGGTCTTCTTCTTGTATCTGTTCTTCTTGTGGTCGGGTCTTCTTCTTGTGGTCGGGATTTCTTCTAGTGGTCAGGTATTCTTCTTATATCGGGTCTTCTTCTTGTATCGGGTCTTCTTCTTGATTCGGGTCTTCTTCTTGTGGTCAGGTCTTCTTCTAGTGGTCGGGTCTTCTTCTTGTTTCGGGTCTTCTTCTTGTTTCGGGTCTTCTTCTTGTGGTCGGGTCTTCTTCTAGCGGTCGGGTCTTCTTCTTGTATCGGGTCTTCTTCTTGTATCGGGTCTTCTTCTTGTGGTCGGGTCTTCTTCTTGTATCGGGTCTTCTTCTTGTATCGGGTCTTCTTCTTGTGGTCGGGTCTTCTTGTGGTGGGGTCTTCTTCTTGTGGTGGGGTCTTCTTCTTGTGGTCGGGTCTTCTTCTTGTATCGGGTCTTCTTCTTGTGGTCGGGTCTTCTTCTTGTATCGGGTCTTCTTCTTCTGGTCGGGTCTTCTTCTTGTGGTCGGGTCTTCTACTTGTATCGGGTCTTCTTCTTGTGGTCGGGTCTTCTTCTTGTATCGGGTATTCTTCTTGTGGTCAGGTCTTCTTCTTGTGGTCGGGTCTTCTTCTTGTGGTCGGGACTTCTTCTTGTGGTCGGGTCTTCTTCTTGTGGTCGGATCTTCTTCTTGTATCGGGTCTTTTTCTTTTATCGTGTCTTCTTCTTGTGGTTGGGTCTTCTTCTTGTATCGGGTCTTCTTCTTGTGGTCGGGTATTCTTCTTGTGGTCGGGTCTTCTTCTTGTATCGGGTCTTCTTCTTGTATCTGTTCTTCTTGTGGTCGGGTCTTCTTCTTGTGGTCGGGACTTCTTCTAGTGGTCAGGTATTCTTCTTATATCGGGTCTTCTTCTTGTATCGGGTCTTCTACTTGTTTCGGGTCTTCTTCTTGTTTCGGGTCTTCCTCTTGTATAGGGTCTTCTTCTTATGTTCGGGTGTTCTTTTTGTATCGGGTCTTCTTCTTGTATCGGGTCTTCTTCTTGTGGTCGGGTCTTCTTCTTGTGGTGGGGTTTTCTTCTTGTGGTCGGGTCTTCTTCTTGTATCGGGTCTTCTTCTTGTGGTTGGGTCTTCTTGTATCGGGTCTTCTTCTTGTGGTCGGGACTTCTTCTTGTGGTCGGGTCTTCTACTAGTGGACGGGTCTTCTTCTTTTATAGGGTCTTCTTCATGTATCGGGTCTTCTTCTTGTTTCGGGTCTTCTTCTTGTTTCGGTTCTTCTTCTTGTATCGGGTCTTCTTCTTGTGGTCGGGTCTTCTTCTTGTATCGGGTCTTCTTCTTGTATCGGGTCTTCTTCTTGTGGTCTGGACTTCTTCTTGTGGTGGTGTCTTCTTCTTGTGGTCGGTTCTTCTTCTTGTGGTCGGGTCTTCTTCCTGTATCAGGTCTTCTTCTTGTGGTTGGGTCTTCTTCTTTTATCCGGTCTCCTTCTTGTATTGGGTCTTCTTCTTCTGGTCAGGTCTTCTTCTTGTTGTCGTGTCTTCTTCTTGTGGTCGGGTCTTCGGCTTGTGGTCGGGTCTTCTTCTTGTATCGGGTCTTCTTCTTGTGGTCGGGTCTTCTTCTTGTGGTCGGGTCTTCTTCTTGTGGTCGGGTCTTCTTCTTGTATCGAGTCTTCTTCTTGTTTCGGGTTTTCTTCTTGTATCGGGTCTTCTTCTTGTATCGGGTCTTCTTCTTGTGGTCGGGTCTTCTTCTTGTGGTCGGGTCTTCTACTAGTGGACGGATCTTCTTTTATCGGGTCTTCTTCTTGTATTGGGTCTTCTTCTTGTTTCGGGTCTTCTACTTGTTTCGGGTCTTCTTCTTGTATCGGGTCTTCTTCTTGTGGTCGGGTCTTCTTCTTGTATTGGGTCTTCTTCTTGTATCGGGTCTTCTTCTTGTGGTCGGGTCTTCTTCTTATATCGGGTCTTCTTCTTGTATCGGGTCTTCTTCTTCTATCGGGTCTTCTTCTTCTATCGGGTCTTCTTCTAGTGGTCGGGTCTTCTTCATTTGGTCGGGTCTTCTTCTTGTGGTCCGGTCTTCTACTTGTGGTCGGGTCTTCTTCCTGCATCGGGTCTTCTTCTTGTATCGGTTCTTCTTCTTGTGGTCGGGTCTTCTTCTTGTGGTCGGGTCTTCTTCTTGTATCGGGTCTTCTTCTTGTGGTCGGGTCTTCTTCTAGTGGTCGGGTCTTCTTCTTGTTTCAGGTCTTCTTCTTGTTTCGGGTCTTCTTCTTGTGGTCGGGTCTTCTTCTAGTGGTCGGGTCTTCTTCTTGTATCGGGTCTTCTTGTATCGGGTCTTCTTCTTGTGGTCGGTTCTTCTTCTTGTATCGGGTCTTCTTCTAGTGGTCGGGTCTTCTTCATTTGGTCGGGTCTTCTTCTTGTGGTCCGGTCTTCTACTTGTGGTCGGGTCTTCTTCCTGTATCGGGTCTTCTTCTTGTATCGGTTCTTCTTCTTGTGGTCGGGTCTTCTTCTTGTGGTCGGGTCTTCTTCTTGTATCGCGTCTTCTTCTTGTGGTCGGGTCTTCTTCTAGTGGTCGGGTCTTCTTCTTGTTTCAGGTCTTCTTCTTGTTTCGGGTCTTCTTCTTGTGGTCGGGTCTTCTTCTAGTGGTCGGGTCTTCTTCTTGTATCGGGTCTTCTTCTTGTATCGGGTCTTCTTCTTGTGGTCGGGTCTTCTTCTTGTTTCGGGTCTTCTTCTTGTATCGTGTCTTCTTCTTGTGGTCGGGTCTTCTTCTTGTGGTGGGGTCTTCTTCTTGTGGTCGGGTCTTCTTCTTGTATCGGGTCTTCTTCTTGTGGTCGGGTCTTCTTCTTGTATCGGGTCTTCTTCTTGTATCGGGTCTTCTTCTTGTGGTCGGGTCTTCTTCTTGTGGTCGGGTGTTCTTGTTGTGGTTGGGTCTTCTTCTTGTATCGGGTCTTCTTCTTATATCGGGTCTTCTTCTTGTGGTCGGGTATTCTTCTTGTGGTCGGGTCTTCTTCTTGTATCGGGTCTTCTTCTTGTATCTGTTCTTCTTGTGGTCGGGTCTTCTTCTTGTGGTCGGGACTTCTTCTAGTGGTCAGGTATTCTTCTTATATCGGGTCTTCTTCTTGTATCGGGTCTTCTTCTTGTTTCGGGTCTTCTTCTTGTGGTCGGGTCTTCTTCTTGTGGTCGGGTGTTCTTCTTTTATCGTGTCTTCTTCTTGTGGTTGGGTCTTCTTCTTGTATCGGGTCTTCTTCTTGTGGTCGGGTATTCTTCTTGTGGTCGGGTCTTCTTCTTGTATCGGGTCTTCTTCTTGTATCTGTTCTTCTTGTGGTCGGGTCTTCTTCTTGTGGTCGGGACTTCTTCTAGTGGTCAGGTATTCTTCTTATATCGGGTCTTCTTCTTGTATCGGGTCTTCTTCTTGTTTCGGGTCTTCTTCTTGTTTCGGGTCTTCCTCTTGTATAGGGTCTTCTTCTTGTGTTCGGGTGTTCTTTTTGTATCGGGTCTTCTTCTTGTATCGGGTCTTCTTCTTGTGGTCGGGTCTTCTTCTTGTGGTGGGGTCTTCTTCTTGTGGTCGGGTCTTCTTCTTGTATCGGGTCTTCTTCTTGTGGTTGGGTCTTCTTGTATCGGGTCTTCTTCTTGTGGTCGGGACTTCTTCTTGTGGTCGGGTCTTCTACTAGTGGACGGGTCTTCTTCTTTTATCGGGTCTTCTTCTTGTATCGGGTCTTCTTCTTGTTTCGGGTCTTCTTGTTTCGGTTCTTCTTCTTGTATCAGGTCTTCTTCTTGTGGTCGGGTCTTCTTCTTGTATCGGGTCTTCTTCTTGTATCGGGTCTTCTTCTTGTGGTCTGGACTTCTTCTTGTGGTGGTGTCTTCTTCTTGTGGTGGTGTCTTCTTCTTGTGGTCGGGTCTTCTTCCTGTATCGGGTCTTCTTCTTGTTGTTGGGTCTTCTTCTTTTATCCGGTCTTCTTCTTGTATTGGGTCTTCTTCTCCTGGTCAGGTCTTCTTCTTGTTGTGGTGTCTTCTTCTTGTGGTCGGGTCTTCGGCTTGTGGTCGGGTCTTCTTCTTGTATCGGGTCTTCTTCTTGTGGTCAGGTCTTCTTCTTGTGGTCGGGTCTTCTTCTCATGGTCGGTTCTACTTCTTGTGGTCGGGTCTTCTACTTGTGGTCGGGTCTTCTTCTTGTGGTCGGGTCTTTTTCTTGTATCGGGTCTTCTTCTTGTTTCGGGTTTTCTTCTTGTATCGGGTCTTCTTCTTGTATCGGGTCTTCTTCTTGTGGTCGGGTCTTCTTCTTGTGGTCGGGTCTTCTACTAGTGGAAGGGTCTTCTTCTTTTATCGGGTCTTCTTCTTGTATCGGGTCTTCTTCTTGTTTCGGGTCTTCTTCTTCTATCGGGTCTTCTTCTTGTGGTCGGGTCTTCTTCTTGTATCGGGTCTTCTTCTTGTATCGGGTCTTCTTCTTGTGGTCGGGTTTTCTTCTTGCATCGGTTCTTCTTCTTGTGGTCGGGTCTTCTTCTTGTATCGGGTCTTCTTCTTTTGGTCGAGTCTTCTTCTTGTATCGGGTCTTCTTCTTGTATCGGGTCTTCTTCTTGTGGTCGGGTCTTCTTCTTGTATCGGGTCTTCTTCTTATGGTCGGGTCTTCTTCCTGTATCGGGTCTTCTTCTTTTGTTCGGGTCTTCTTCTTCTATTGGGTCTTCTTCTTGTATCGGGTCTTCTTCTTGTGGTCAGGTCTTCTTCTTGTTGTGGTGTCTTCTTCTTGTGGTCGGGTCTTCGGCTTGTGGTCGGGTCTTCTTCTTGTATCGGGTCTTCTACTTGTGGTCGGGTCTTCTTCTTGTGGTCGGGTCTTCTTCTTGTATCGGGTCTTCTTCTTGTTTCGGGTTTTCTTCTTGTATCGGGTCTTCTTCTTGTATCGGGTCTTCTTCTTGTGGTCGGGTCTTCTTCTTGTGGTCGGGTCTTCTACTAGTGGACGGGTCTTCTTCTTTTATCGGGTCTTCTTCTTGTATCGGGTCTTCTTGTTTGGGTCTTCTTCTTGTTTCGGGTCTTCTTCTTGTATCGGGTCTTCTTCTTGTGGTCGGGTCTTCTTCTTGTGGTCGGGTCTTCTTCTTGTATCGGGTCTTCTTCTTTTGGTCGGGTCTTCTTCTTGTGGTCGGGTCTTCTTCTTGTATCGGGTCTTCTTCTTGTGGTCGGGTCTTCTTCTTGTATCTGGTCTTCTTCTTTTGGTCGGGTCTTCTTCTTGTATCGGGTCTTCTTCTTGTATCGGGTCTTCTTCTTGTGGTCGGGTCTTCTTCTTGTATCGGGTCTTCTTCTTGTATCGGGTCTTCTTCTTGTACCGGGTCTTCTCATTGTGGTCGGGTCTTCTTCTTGTATCGGGTCTTCTTCTTGTGGTCGGGTCTTCTTCTTGTGGTCGGGTGTTTTTCTTGTATCGCGTCTTCTTCTTGTTTCGGGTTTTCTTCTTGTTTCGGGTTTTCTTCTTGTATCGGGTCTTCTTCTTGTATCGGGTCTTCTTCTTGTGGTCGGGTCTTCTTCTTGTGGTCAGGTCTTCTACTAGTGGAAGGGTCTTCTTCTTTTATCGGGTCTTCTTCTTGTATCGGGTCTTCTTCTTGTTTCGGGTCTTCTTCTTGTATCGGGTCTTCTTCTTGTATCGGGTCTTCTTCTTGTATCGGGTCTTCTTCTTGTGGTCTGGACTTCTTCTTGTGGTGGTGTCTTCTTCTTGTGGTGGTGTCTTCTTCTTGTGGTCGGGTCTTCTTCCTGTATCGGGTCTTCTTCTTGTGGTTGGGTCTTCTTCTTTTATCCGGTCTTCTTCTTGTATTGGGTCTTCTTCTCCTGGTCAGGTCTTCTTCTTGTTGTGGTGTCTTCTTCTTGTAGTCGGGTCTTCGGCTTGTGGTCGGGTCTTCTTCTTGTATCGGGTCTTCTTCTTGTGGTCAGGTCTTCTTCTTGTGGTCGGGTCTTCTTCTTATGGTCGGTTCTACTTCTTTTGGTCGGGTCTTCTACTTGTGGTCGGGTCTTCTTCTTGTGGTCGGGTCTTTTTCTTGTATCGGGTCTTCTTCTTGTTTCGGGTTTTCTGCTTGTATCGGGTCTTCTTCTTGTATCGGGTCTTCTTCTTGTGGTCGGGTCTTCTTCTTGTGGTCGGGTCTTCTACTAGTGGAAGGGTCTTCTTCTTTTATCGGGTCTTCTTCTTGTATCGGGTCTTCTTCTTGTTTCGGGTCTTCTTCTTCTATCGGGTCTTCTTATTGTGGTCGGGTCTTCTTCTTGTATCGGGTCTTCTTCTTGTATCGGGTCTTCTTCTTGTATCGGGTCTTCTTCTTGTGGTCGGGTTTTCTTCTTGCATCGGTTCTTCTTCTTGTGGTCGGGTCTTCTTCTTGTATCGGGTCTTCTTCTTTTGGTCGAGTCTTCTTCTTGTATCGGGTCTTCTTCTTGTATCGGGTCTTCTTCTTGTGGTCGGGTCTTCTTCTTGTATGGGGTCTTCTTCTTATGGTCGGGTCTTCTTCCTGTATCGGGTCTTCTTCTTTTGGTCGGGTCTTCTTCTTCTATTGGGTCTTCTTCTTGTATCGGGTCTTCTTCTTGTGGTCAGGTCTTCTTCTTGTTGTGGTGTCTTCTTCTTGTGGTCGGGTCTTCGGCTTGTGGTCGGGTCTTCTTCTTGTATCGGGTCTTCTACTTGTGGTCGGGTCTTCTTCTTGTGGTCGGGTCTTCTTCTTGTATCGGGTCTTCTTCTTGTTTCGGGTTTTCTTCTTGTATCAGGTCTTCTTCTTGTATCGGGTCTTCTTGTGGTCGGGTCTTCTTCTTGTGGTCGGGTCTTCTACTAGTGGACGGGTCTTCTTCTTTTATCGGGTCTTCTTCTTGTATCGGGTCTTCTTGTTTGGGTCTTCTTCTTGTTTCGGGTCTTCTTCTTGTATCGGGTCTTCTTCTTGTGGTCGGGTCTTCTTCTTGTGGTCGGATCTTCTTCTTGTATCGGGTCTTCTTCTTTTGGTCGGGTCTTCTTCTTGTGGTCGGGTCTTCTTCTTGTGGTCGGGTCTTCTACTAGTGGAAGGGTCTTCTTCTTTTATCGGGTCTTCTTCTTGTATCGGGTCTTCTTCTTGTTTCGGGTCTTCTTCTTCTATCGGGTCTTCTTATTGTGGTCGGGTCTTCTTCTTGTATCGGGTCTTCTTCTTGTATCGGGTCTTCTTCTTGTGGTCGGGTTTTCTTCTTGCATCGGTTCTTCTTCTTGTGGTCGGGTCTTCTTCTTGTATCGGGTCTTCTTCTTTTGGTCGAGTCTTCTTCTTGTATCGGGTCTTCTTCTTGTATCGGGTCTTCTTCTTGTGGTCGGGTCTTCTTCTTGTATCGGGTCTTCTTCTTATGGTCGGGTCTTCTTCCTGTATCGGGTCTTCTTCTTTTGGTCGGGTCTTCTTCTTCTATTGGGTCTTCTTCTTGTATCGGGTCTTCTTCTTGTGGTCAGGTCTTCTTCTTGTTGTGGTGTCTTCTTCTTGTGGTCGGGTCTTCGGCTTGTGGTCGGGTCTTCTTCTTGTATCGGGTCTTCTACTTGTGGTCGGGTCTTCTTCTTGTGGTCGGGTCTTCTTCTTGTATCGGGTCTTCTTCTTGTTTAGGGTTTTCTTCTTGTATCAGGTCTTCTTCTTGTATCGGGTCTTCTTCTTGTGGTCGGGTCTTCTTCTTGTGGTCGGGTCTTCTACTAGTGGACGGGTCTTCTTCTTTTATCGGGTCTTCTTCTTGTATCGGGTCTTCTTGTTTGGGTCTTCTTCTTGTTTCGGGTCTTCTTCTTGTATCGGGTCTTCTTCTTGTGGTCGGGTCTTCTTCTTGTGGTCGGATCTTCTTCTTGTATCGGGTCTTCTTCTTTTGGTCGGGTCTTCTTCTTGTGGTCGGGTCTTCTTCTTGTATCGGGTCTTCTTCTTGTGGTCGGGTCTTCTTCTTGTATCGGGTCTTCTTCTTTTGGTCGGGTCTTCTTCTTGTATCGGGTCTTCTTCTTGTATCGGGTCTTCTTCTTGTGGTCGGGTCTTCTTCTTGTATCGGGTCTTCTTCTTGTATCGGGTCTTCTTCTTGTACCGGGTCTTCTCATTGTGGTCGGGTCTTCTTCTTGTATTGGGTCTTCTTCTTGTGGTCGGGTCTTCTTCTTGTGGTCGGGTGTTTTTCTTGTATCGCGTCTTCTTCTTGTTTCGGGTTTTCTTCTTGTTTCGGGTTTTCTTCTTGTATGGGGTCTTCCTCTTGTATCGGGTCTTCTTCTTGTGGTCGGGTCTTCTTCTTTTGGTCAGGTCTTCTACTAGTGGAAGGGTCTTCTTCTTTTATCGGGTCTTCTTCTTGTATCGGGTCTTCTTCTTGTTTCGGGTCTTCTTCTTGTATCGGGTCTTCTTCTTGTGGTCGGGTCTTCTTGTACCGGGTCTTCTTCTTGTATCGGGCCTTCTTCTTGTGGTCGGGTTTTCTTCTTGCATCGGTTCTTCTTCTTGTGGTCGGGTCTTCTTCTTGTATCGGGTCTTCTTCTTTTGGTCGAGTCTTCTTCTTGTATCGGGTCTTCTTCTTGTATCGGGTCTTCTTCTTGTGGTCGGGTCTTCTTCTTGTATCGGGTCTTCTTCTTATGGTCGGGTCTTCTTCCTGTATCGGGTCTCCTTCTTTTGGTCGGGTCTTCTTCTTGTATTGGGTCTTCTTCTTGTATCGGGTCTTCTTCTTGTGGTCAGGTCTTCTTCTTGTTGTGGTGTCTTCTTCTTGTGGTCGGGTCTTTGTCTTGTGGTCGGGTCTTCTTCTTGTATCGGGTCTTCTAGTTGTGGTCGGGTCTTGATCTTGTGGTCGGGTCTTCTTCTTGTATCGGGTCTTCTTATTGTTTCGGGTTTTCTTCTTGTATCGGGTCTTCTTTTTGTATCGGGTCTTCTTCTTGTGGTCGGGTCTTCTTCTTGTGGTCGGGTCTTCTACTAGTGGACGGGTCTTCTTCTTTTATCGGGTCTTCTTCTTGTATCGGGTCTTCTTGTTTGGGTCTTCTTCTTGTTTCGGGTCTTCTTCTTGTATCGGGTCTTCTTCTTGCGGTCGGGTCTTCTTGTATCGGGTCTTCTTCTTTTGGTCGGGTCTTCTTCTTGTGGTCGGGTCTTCTTCTTGTATCGGCGCTTCTTCTTGTGGTCGGGTCTTCTTCTTGTATCGGGTCTTTTTCTTTTGGTCGGGTCTTCTTCTTGTATCGGGTCTTCTTCTTGTATCGGGTCTTCTTGTGGTCGGGTCTTCTTCTTGTATCGGGTCTTCTTCTTGTATCTGGTCTTCTTCTTGTATCGGGTCTTCTTCTTGTGGTCGGTCTTCTTCTTGAATCGGGTCTTCTTCTTGTGGTCGGGTCTTCTTCTTGTGGTCGGGTCTTCTTCTTGTATCGGGTCTTCTTCTTGTGGTCGGGTCTTCTTCTAGTGGTCGGGTCTTCTTCTTGTGGTCGGGACTTCTTCTAGTGGTCAGGTATTCTTCTTGTATCGGGTCTTCTTCTTGTATCGGGTCTTCTTGTTTCGGGTCTTCCTCTTGTATTGGGTCTTCTTGTGGTCGGGTCTTCTTCTTGTATCTGGTCTTCTTCTTGTATCGGGTCTTCTTCTTGTATCGGGTCTTCTTCTTGTGGTCGGTTCTTCTTCTTGTATCGGGTCTTCTTCTAGTGGTCGGGTCTTCTTCATTTGGTCGGGTCTTCTTCTTGTGGTCCGGTCTTCTACTTGTGGTCGGGTCTTCTACCTGTATCGGGTCTTCTTCTTGTATCGGTTCTTCTTCTTGTGGTCGGGTCTTCTTCTTGTGGTCGGGTCTTCTTCTTGTATCGGGTCTTCTTCTTGTGGTCGGGTCTTCTTCTAGTGGTCGGGTCTTCTTCTTGTTTCAGGTCTTCTTCTTGTTTCGGGTCTTCTTCTTGTGGTCGGGTCTTCTTCTAGTGGTCGGGTCTTCTTCTTGTATCGGGTCTTCTTCTTGTATCGGGTCTTCTTCTTGTGGTCGGGTCTTCTTCTTGTATCGGGTCTTCTTCTTGTATCGGGTCTTCTTCTTGTGGTCGGGTCTTCTTCTTGTGGTGGGGTCTTCTTCTTGTGGTCGGGTCTTCTTCTTGTATCGGGTCTTCTTCTTGTATCGGGTCTTCTTCTTGTGGTCGGGTCTTCTTCTTGTGGTCGGGTGTTCTTCTTGTATCGGGTCTTCTTCTTGTGGTTGGGTCTTCTTCTTGTATCGGGTCTTCTTCTTGTGGTCGGGTATTCTTCTTGTGGTCGGGTCTTCTTCTTGTATCGGGTCTTCTTCTTGTATCTGTTCTTCTTGTGGTCGGGTCTTCATCTTGTGGTCGGGACTTCTTCTAGTGGTCAGGTATTCTTCTTATATCGGGTCTTCTTCTTATATCGGGTCTTCTTCTTGTTTCGGGTCTTCTTCTTGTGGTCGGGTCTTCTTCTTGTGGTCGGGTGTTCTTCTTTTATCGTGTCTTCTTCTTGTGGTTGGGTCTTCTTCTTGTATCGGGTCTTCTTCTTGTGGTCGGGTATTCTTCTTGTGGTCGAGTCTTCTTCTTGTATCGGGTCTTCTTCTTGTATCTGTTCTTCTTGTGGTCGGGTCTTCTTCTTGTGGTCGGGACTTCTTCTAGTGGTCAGGTATTCTTCTTATATCGGGTCTTCTTCTTGTATCGGGTCTTCCTCTTGTTTCGGGTCTTCTTCTTGTTTCGGGTCTTCCTCTTGTATAGGGTCTTCTTCTTGTGGTCGGGTCTTCTTCTTGTATCGGGTCTTCTTCTTGTATCGGGTCTTCTTCTTGTGGTCGGGTCTTCTTCTTGTGGTGGGGTCTTCTTCTTGTGGTCGGGTCTTCTTCTTGTATCGGGTCTTCTTCTTGTGGTTGGGTCTTCTTGTATCAGGTCTTCTTCTTGTGGTCGGGACTTCTTCTTGTGGTCGGGTCTTCTACTAGTGGACGGGTCTTCTTCTTTTATCGGGTCTTCTTCTTGTATCGGGTCTTCTTCTTGTTTCGGGTCTTCTTCTTGTTTCGGTTCTTCTTCTTGTATCGGGTCTTCTTCTTGTGGTCGGGTCTTCTTCTTGTATCGGGTCTTCTTCTTGTATCGGGTCTTCTTCTTGTGGTCTGGACTTCTTCTTGTGGTGGTGTCTTCTTCTTGTGGTCGGTTCTTCCTCCTGTATCAGGTCTTCTTCTTGTGGTTGGGTCTTCTTCTTTTATCCGGTCTTCTTCTTTTATTGGGTCTTCTTCTTCTGGTCAGGTCTTCTTCTTGTTGTCGTGTCTTCTTCTTGTGGTCGGGTCTTCGGCTTGTGGTCGGGTCTTCTTCTTGTATCGGGTCTTCTTCTTGTGGTCGGGTCTTCTTCTTGTGGTCGGGTCTTCTTCTTATGGTCGGTTCTACTTCTTGTGGTCGGGTCTTCTTCTTGTGGTCGGGTCTTCTTCTTGTATCGAGTCTTCTTCTTTTTTCGGGTTTTCTTCTTGTATCGGGTCTTCTTCTTGTATCGGGTCTTCTTCTTGTGGTCGGGTCTTCTTCTTGTGGTCGGGTCTTCTACTAGTGGACGGGTCTTCTTCTTTTATAGGGTCTTCTTCTTGTATTGGGTCTTCTTCTTGTTTCGGGTCTTCTACTTGTTTCGGGTCTTCTTGTATCGGGTCTTCTTCTTGTGGTCGGGTCTTCTTCTTGTATCGGGTCTTTTTCTTGTATCGGGTCTTCTTCTTGCATCGGTTCTTCTTCTTGTGGTCGGGTCTTCTTCTTGTATCGGGTCTTCTTCTTGTGATCGGGTCTTCTTCTTGTATCGGGTCTTCTTCTTGTGGTCGGGTCTTCTTCTTGTATCGGGTCTTCTTCTTGTATCGGGTCTTCTTCTTGTGGTCGGGTCGTCTTCTAGTGGTCGGGTCTTCTTCTTGTTTCGGGTCTTCTTCTTCTTTCGGGTCCTCTTCTTGTGATCGGGTCTTCTTCTGGTGGTCGGGTCTTCTTCTTGTATCGGGTCTTCTTCTTGTATCGGGTCTTCTTCTTGTGGTCGGGTCTTCTTCTTGTATCGGGTCTTCTTCTTATATCGGGTCTTCTTCTTGTGGTCGGGTCTTCTTCTTGTGGTTCGGTCTTCTTCTTGTGGTCGGGTCTTCTTCTTGTTGTCGGGTCTTCTTCTTGTATCGGGTTTTCTTCTTTTGGTCGGGTCTTCTTCTTGTATCGGGTCTTCTTCTTGTATCGGGTCTTCTTCTTGTGGTCGGGTCTTCTTCTTGTACCGGGTCTTCTTGTATCGGGTATTCTTCTTGTATTCAGGTCTTCTTCTTGTGGTCGGGTCTTCTTCTTATGGTCGGTTCTACTTCTTGTGGTCGGGTCTTCTTCTTGTGGTCGGGTCTTCTTCTTGTATCGAGTCTTCTTCTTTTTTCGGGTTTTCTTCTTGTATCGGGTCTTCTTCTTGTATCGGGTCTTCTTCTTGTGGTCGGGTCTTCTTCTTGTGGTCGGGTCTTCTACTAGTGGACGGGTCTTCTTCTTTTATAGGGTCTTCTTCTTGTATTGGGTCTTCTTCTTGTTTCGGGTCTTCTACTTGTTTCGGGTCTTCTTGTATCGGGTCTTCTTCTTGTGGTCGGGTCTTCTTCTTGTATCGGGTCGTTTTCTTGTATCGGGTCTTCTTCTTGCATCGGTTCTTCTTCTTGTGGTCGGGTCTTCTTCTTGTATCGGGTCTTCTTCTTGTGATCGGGTCTTCTTCTTGTATCGGGTCTTCTTCTTGTGGTCGGGTCTTCTTCTTGTATCGGGTCTTCTTCTTGTATCGGGTCTTCTTCTTGTGGTCGGGTCGTCTTCTAGTGGTCGGGTCTTCTTCTTGTTTCGGGTCTTCTTCTTCTTTCGGGTCCTCTTCTTGTGATCGGGTCTTCTTCTGGTGGTCGGGTCTTCTTCTTGTATCGGGTCTTCTTCTTGTATCGGGTCTTCTTCTTGTGGTCGGGTCTTCTTCTTGTATCGGGTCTTCTTCTTATATCGGGTCTTCTTCTTGTGGTCGGGTCTTCTTCTTGTGGTTCGGTCTTCTTCTTGTGGTCGGGTCTTCTTCTTGTTGTCGGGTCTTCTTGTATCGGGTTTTCTTCTTTTGGTCGGGTCTTCTTCTTGTATCGGGTCTTCTTCTTGTATCGGGTCTTCTTCTTGTGGTCGGGTCTTCTTCTTGTACCGGGTCTTCTTGTATCGGGTATTCTTCTTGTATTCAGGTCTTCTTCTTGTGGTCGGGTCTTCTTCTTGTGGTCGGTTCTTCTTCTTGTATCGGGTCTTCTTCTTGTGGTCGGGTCTTCTTCTTGTATCGGGTCTTCTTCTTGTATCGGGTCTTCTTCTTGTGGTCGGGTCTTCTTCTTATATCGGGTCTTCTTCTTGTATCGGGTCTTCTTCTTCTATCGGGTCTTCTTCTTCTATGGGGTCTTCTTCTAGTGGTCGGGTCTTCTTCATTTGGTCGGGTCTTCTTCTTGTGGTCCGGTCTTCTACTTGTTGTCGGGTCTTCTTCCTGTATCGGGTCTTCTTCTTGTGGTCGGGTCTTCTTCTAGTGGTCGGGTCTTCTTCTTGTTTCAGGTCTTCTTCTTGTTTCGGGTCTTCTTTTTGTGGTCGGGTCTTCTTCTAGTGGTCGGGTCTTCTTCTTGTATCGGGTCTTCTTCTTGTATCGGGTCTTCTTCTTGTGGTCGGTTCTTCTTCTTGTATCGGGTCTTCTTCTAGTGGTCGGGTTTTCTTCATTTGGTCGGGTCTTCTTCTTGTGGTCCGGTCTTCTACTTGTGGTCGGGTCTTCTTCCTGTATCGGGTCTTCTTCTTGTATCGGTTCTTCTTCTTGTGGTCGGGTCTTCTTCTTGTGGTCGGGTCTTCTTCTTGTATCGGGTCTTCTTCTTGTGGTCGGGTCTTCTTCTAGTGGTCGGGTCTTCTTCTTGTTTCAGGTCTTCTTCTTGTTTCGGGTCTTCTTCTTGTGGTCGGGTCTTCTTCTAGTGGTCAGGTCTTCTTCTTGTATCGGGTCTTCTTCTTGTATCGGGTCTTCTTCTTGTGGTCGGATCTTCTTCTTGTATCGGGTCTTCTTCTTGTATCGGGTCTTCTTCTTGTGGTCGGGTCTTCTTCTTGTGGTGGGGTCTTCTTCTTGTGGTCGGGTCTTCTTCTTGTATCGGGTCTTCTTCTTGTGGTCGGGTCTTCTTCTTGTATCGGGTCTTCTTCTTGTATCGGGTCTTCTTCTTGTGGTTGGGTCTTCTTCTTGTGGTCGGGTGTTCTTCTTGTATAGGGTCTTCTTCTTGTGGTTGGGTCTTCTTCTTGTATCGGGTCTTCTTCTTGTGGTGGTGTCTTCTTGTGGTCGGGTCTTCTTCTTGTGGTCGGGTCTTCTTCTTGTATCGGGTCTTCTTCTTGTGGTTGGGTCTTCTTCTTTTATCCGGTCTTCTTCTTGTATTGGGTCTTCTTCTTCTGGTCAGGTCTTCTTCTTGTTGTGGTGTCTTCTTCTTGTGGTCGGGTCTTGGGCTTGTGGTCAGGTCTTCTTCTTGTATCGGGTCTTCTTCTTGTGGTCAGGTCTTCTTCTTGTGGTCGGGTCTTCTTCTTATGGTCGGTTCTACTTCTTGTGGTCTGGTCTTCTACTTGTGGTCGGGTCTTCTTCTTGTGGTCGGGTCTTTTTCTTGTATCGGGTCTTCTTCTTGTTTCGGGTTTTCTTCTTGTATCGGGTCTTCTTCTTGTATCGGGTCTTCTTCTTGTATCGGGTCTTCTTCTTCTATCGGGTCTTCTTCTTGTTTCGGGTCTTCTTCTTCTATCGGGTCTTCTTCTTGTGGTCGGGTCTTCTTCTTGTATCGGGTCTTCTTCTTGTATAGGGTCTTCTTCTTGTGGTCGGGTTCTCCTCTTGCATCGGTTCTTCTTCTTGTGGTCGGGTCTTCTTCTTGTATCGGGTCTTCTTCTTTTGGTCGAGTCTTCTTCTTGTATCGGGTCTTCTTCTTGTATCGGGTCTTCTTCTTGTGGTCGGGTCTTCTTCTTGTATCGGGTCTTCTTCTTATGGTCGGGTCTTCTTCCTGTATCGGGTCTTCTTCTTTTGGTCGGGTCTTCTTCTTGTTTTGGGTCTTCTTCTTGTATCGGGTCTTCTTCTTGTGGTCAGGTCTTCTTCTTGTTCTGGTGTCTTCTTCTTGTGATCGGGTCTTCGGCTTGTGGTCGGGTCTTCTTCTTGTATCGGGTCTTCTACTTGTGGTCGGGTCTTCTTCTTGTGGTCGGGTCTTCTTCTTGTATCGGGTCTTCTTCTTGTTTCGGGTTTTCTTCTTGTATCGGGTCTTCTTCTTGTATCGGGTCTTCTTCTTGTGGTCGGGTCTTCTTCTTGTGGTCGGGTCTTCTACTAGTGGACGGGTCTTCTTCTTTTATCTGGTCTTCTTCTTGTATCGGGTCTTCTTGTTTGGGTCTTCTTCTTGTTTCGGGTCTTCTTCTTGTATCGGGTCTTCTTCTTGTGGTCGGGTCTTCTTCTTGTGGTCGGGTCTTCTTCTTGTGGTCGGGTCTTCTTCTTGTATCGGGTCTTCTTCTTTTGGTGGGGTCTTCTTCTTGTGGTCGGGTCTTCTTCTTGTATCGGGTCTTCTTCTTGTGGTCGGGTCTTCTTCTTGTATCGGGTCTTCTTCTTTTGGTCGGGTCTTCTTCTTGTATCGGGTCTTCTTCTTGTATCGGGTCTTCTTCTTGTGGTCGGGTCTTCTTCTTGTATCGGGTCTTCTTCTTGTACCGGGTCTTCTTCTTGTGGTCGGGTCTTCTTCTTGTATCGGGTCTTCTTCTTGTGGTCGGGTCTTCTTCTTGTTGTCGGGTCTTTTTCTTGTATCGGGTCTTCTTCTTGTTTCGGGTTTTCTTCTTGTTTCGGGTTTTCTTCTTGTATCGGGTCTTCTTCTTGTATCGGGTCTTCTTCTTGTGGTCGGGTCTTCTTCTTGTGGTCAGGTCTTCTACTAGTGGAAGGGTCTTATTCTTTTATCGGGTCTTCTTCTTGTATCGGGTCTTCTTCTTGTTTCGGGTCTTCTTCTTGTATCGCGTCTTCTTCTTGTATCGGGTCTTCTTCTTGTTTCGGGTCTTCTTCTTGTATCGGGTCTTCTTCTTGTGGTCGGTCTTCTTCTTGTATCGGGTCTTCTTCTTGTATCGGGCCTTCTTCTTGTGGTCGGGTTTTCTTCTTGCATCGGTTCTTCTTCTTGTGGTCGGGTCTTCTTCTTGTATCGGGTCTTCTTCTTTTGGTCGAGTCTTCTTCTTGTATCGGGTCTTCTTCTTGTATCGGGTCTTCTTCTTGTGGTCGGGTCTTCTTCTTGTATCGGGTCTTCTTCTTATGGTCGGGTCTTCTTCCTGTATCGGGTCTTCTTCTTTTGGTCGGGTCTTCTTCTTGTATTCGGTCTTCTTCTTGTATCGGGTCTTCTTCTTGTGGTCAGGTCTTCTTCTTGTTGTGGTGTCTTCTTCTTGTGGTCGGGTCTTCGTCTTGTGGTCGGGTCTTCTTCTTGTATCGGGTCTTCTACTTGTGGTCGGGTATTCTTCTTGTGGTCGGGTCTTCTTCTTGTATCGGGTATTCTTATTGTTTCGGGTTTTCTTCTTGTATCGGGTCTTCTTCTTGTATCGGGTCTTCTTCTTGTGGTTGGGTCTTCTTCTTGTGGTCGGGTCTTCTACTAGTGGACGGGTCTTCTTCTTTTATCGGGTCTTCTTTTTGTATCGGGTCTTGTTGTTTGGGTCTTCTTCTTGTTTCGGGTCTTCTTCTTGTATCGGGTCTTCTTCTTGTGGTCGGGTCTTCTTCTTGTGGTCGGGTCTTCTTCTTGTATCGGGTCTTCTTCTTGTGGTCGGGTCTTCTTCTAGTGGTCGGGTCTTCATCTTGTGGTTGGGACTTCTTCTAGTGGTCAGGTATTCTTCTTGTATCGGGTCTTCTTCTTGTATCGGGTCTTCTTGTTTCGGGTCTTCTTCTTGTTTCGGGTCTTCCTCTTGTATTGGGTCTTCTTGTGGTCGGGTCTTCTTCTTGTATCTGGTCTTCTTCTTGTATCGGGTCTTCTTCCTGTGGTCGGGTCTTCTTCTTGTGGTCAGGTCTTCTTCTTGTATCGGGTCTTCTTCTTGTGGTCGAGTCTTCTTCTTGTGGTCGGGTCTTCTCATTGTGGTCGGGTCTTCTTCTTGTGGTCGGGTCTTCTTCTTGTATCGGGTCTTCTTCTTGTGGTCGGGTCTTCTTCTTGTATCGGGTCTTCTTCTTGTGGTCGGGTCTTCTTCTTGTGGTCGGGTCTTCTTCTTGTGGTGGGGTCTTCTTCTTGTATCGGGTCTTCTTCTTGTGGTCGGGTCTTCTCCTTGTATCGGGTCTTCTTCTTTTGGTCGGGTCTTCTTCTTGTATCGAGTCTTCTTCTTGTATCGGGTCTTCTTCTTGTTTCGGGTCTTCTTCTTGTTTCGGGTCTTCTTCTTGTGGTCGGGTCTTCTTCTTGTGGTCGGGTCTTCTTCTTGTATAGGGTCTTCTTCTTGTATCGGGTCTTCTTCCTGTGGTCGGGTCTTCTTCTTGTGGTGGGGTCTTCTTCTTGTGGTCGGTCTTCTTCTTGTGGTCGGGTCTTCTTCCTGTTTCGGGTCTTCTTCTTGTGGTTGGGACTTCTTCTTGTATCAGTTCTTCTTCTTGTATTGGGTCTTCTTCTTGTGGTCGGGTCTTCTTCTTGTATCGGGTCTTCTTCTTGTATCGGGTCTTCTTCTTGTGGTCGGGTCTTCTTCTTGTATCGGGTCTTCTTCTTGTTGTCGGGTCTTCTTCTTGTGGTCGGGTCTTCTTCTTGTATCGGGTCTTCTTCTTGTGGTCGGGTCTTCTCCTTGTATCGGGTCTTCTTCTTTTGGTCGGGTCTTCTTCTTGTATCGGTTCTTCTTCTTGTGGTCGGGTCTTCTTTTTGTGGTCGGGTCTTCTTCTTGTGGTCGGTTCTTCTTCTTGTATCGGGTCTCCTTCTTGTGGTCGGGTCTTCTTCTAGTGGTCGGTGTTATGTTCTGCTACCAAAGCTAAGGAAAGAGAGGAGATCTGTCCCTACTATAAGACTCAGCTGAATCCCTACGATGTAACAGGGAACCTGATCCTGCGATCAGACCTGCTAAAGTCCTAATCTAGTCTGTACGGAGACCTATAGATTAGGGGAGGGAATCCCTACAAGTACTAAGGACTGGGAGGAATATGGGACACCTCCTAACAGAAATAGTAGCAGACAGACGAACAAACAAAATAGATAGAACCTAGAGGTCCGTAGACCAAGCAAACTAACAGAGTTAGATACAGAGCACAGGCTAGCTAGAAAGTAGATATACAATGAAGTCCAGCAAAGCCAGAAGGGCGGAGCAGGATTAAATAGGCCAACAAGGTCATGTGACCAGCAAAGGAAAAAAAACCTAACAGCAAGGTTCTAACAGTACCCCCCCTTCTAAGAGGATCCTCCGGATCCCCTAGGACCAGGCTTATCAGGAAATCTCCTGTGAAACGCTCTGATAAGTCTGGACGCGGAAACATCATCTGACCTCACCCAAGAGTTATCCTCGGGTCCGAAACCTTTCCAGGCCACAAGATACTGCAAACTACCTCTATACCGTCTAGAGTCAAGGATGCGAGAAATTTCATATTCCCCGTCCTCCACCACCGGAGGAACAGAGGCAGAGGCGTCACCATCCGACACAACAGCTTTTTTTAACAGAGAGACATGAAAGACCGGATTAATTCTCCAGGAGGTAGGAACCTCCAACCTAACAGCAGATTGGTTGACAACCTGAAGCACCTTAAAGGGCCCTACAAACTTGGGACCCAATTTCTTAGAAGGAATCCTCAACCGCAGATTCCTAGAGGACAACCAAACCATGTCACCAACAGCGAACAAAACCTCCTGTCGTTTCCTATCAAAGTAGTCTTTAGATTTTCTGTTGGCCTCCTGAAGATTACCACGCACATCCGTCCAAACTCTTTCCAAATCACCGGAAAAATTCTCCTCCTCAGGCACGGCAGATCCCAACTTGGAGAACGACCCAAACGACGGATGTCTCCCAGAACAACAAAAAAAAGGCGAACAACCAGCAGAAGAAGATGTATGATTGTTCAGAGCAAATTCGGCAAGTGGCAGAAACTCAGACCACCCCTCTTGATTGTCTGCCACAAAACAACGCAAGAACTGCTCAACATCCTGGTTTTTCCTTTCTGTCTGGCCATTAGATTCAGGATGATATCCGGACGAAAACGACAAATGAATTCCCAACCTGTCACAAAAGGCACGCCAAAAACGAGCCACGAACTGAGGACCCCTATCAGAAACAATGTCAGTAGGAACGCCATGAAGTCTGACAATTTCCTTGACAAAGGCCTTAGCGAGAGTTTTAGCGCAGGGCAGTTTGACGAAGGGAACCAAGTGACACATCTTGCTAAAATGGTCCACGACCACCCAGATGACAGTAAAACCCTCAGAGGGGGGAAGGTCAGTTATAAAGTCCATAGCCAAATGTGTCCAAGGAGCACTGGGGACCTCCAAAGGACAAAGCAACCCCGCAGCAGGAGTATGTGAGGACTTAGATCTAGCACATATAGTACATTGGCGCACCCACTTAATGACTTCCTTCTGCCATCCAGGCCACCAAAAACTGCGATCCACCAGTCTCTTGGTCTCAGAGATTCCGGGATGACCTGCCAACCGAGATTCGTGACACTCAACAAACAAATCTCTCCTAAAGGTCCCAGGCACAAACAACCTCCCATGAGGAGTGTTAGATGGGGCATTCTCCTGAGCTTTAAGAATCTCATCTTCCAAAACGGAGTCTAAAGCAGCTATCACAACACCTTCTTGTAAAATGTTTTCCTCTTTCTCAGCACCGACTATGGGAGAAAAACTGCGAGACAAGGCATCCGCCTTAACATTCTTAGTACCAGGGATGTAAGTAACGGAGAAATTAAACCGCGAGAAAAACAGTGCCCACCTAGCCTGACGGGCATTCAGGCGCTTGGCAGCGTCAAGATATATCAGATTTTTATGATCCGTAAGAACCTGAACGGGAAATTCCGCACCTTCCAAGAAGTGGCGCCAGTGTTCAAATGCGAGTTTAATAGCCAATAATTCCCGATTACCAATATCGTAATTCAATTCAGTCTCCGAAAATTTTTTTTGAAAAAAATGCACAGGGATGTAATCCATCCCCGTTATCCTGAGACAATACTGCGCCAACCCCCACAGAGGAAGCATCAACCTCAACCAAAAACGGCCTAGTAACATCAGGCTGCATAAGGATGGGAGCAGAGGTGAACCTCTCCTTGAGATACACAAAAGCTTCAATGGCCTCAGAAGACCACTGAACAGCATCAGCACCTTTCCTGGTGAGATCAGTCAGAGGTTTGACAATACTAGAAAAATTTTTTATGAATTTTCTATAGTAATTGGCGAAACCCAAAAACCTCTGTATTGATTTCAAACCAATAGGCCTAGGCCATTCCTGCACAGCCTGAACCTTAACCGGATCCATCTCAAAACCTTTGCTGGAGATAATGTAGCCCAAAAAACTAATTCTCTGTACAGCGAACTCACATTTCTCCAGCTTAGCAAAAAGCGAATTGTCCATTAATAACTGTAATACCTCACGCACGCTCCGCCAATGAGACTCCAGATCTGGCGAATAAATCAAAATGTCATCCAAATACACAACCACATTTTTGCCGATCAAAGGTCTAAGGATGTCATTAATCAGATTCTGAAAAAATGCAGGAGCATTAGTAAGACCAAAAGGCATAACCAGATTCTCAAAATGACCCACAGGAGTGTTAAAAGCAGTCTTCCATTCATCACCCTCCTTCATGCGCAACAGATTGTATGCCCCCTTAAGGTCAATTTTAGAGAACCACTTGGCCCCCAATAACTGGTTAAACAGATCAGGAATCAATGGCAGTGGGTAAGGATTGCGTACCGTAATTTTGTTAATCTCACGAAAATCCAGACAAGGACGTAAACCGCCGACCTTTTTTTTTACAAAAAAAAATCCAACCGCCACAGGAGACTTAGAGGGCCTAATGTGACCGGCGGCCAAACTTGTCTGTATGTATTCCTCCAAAGCCTTCCTCTCAGGAATAGTAAGGTTAAATAAACGACTTTTAGGAAGAGTCGCTCCAGGGACAAATTCAATAGAACAATCATAGTCTCTATGGGGAGGCAAAACCTGCGATTCTTTCTCAGAAAAAACTCTCCAAAAATCCTGAATAGGAACAGGCAATTCTCCCCTATCCAAAGCTGCAATACGCCCGTTACAACACTTGTCATAACATTTATGGCTCCAGGATTTAATTTCACTGGTAGACCAATCCAATACAGGATTGTGCAATTTTAACCAGGGCAAACCCAATATTACTGGAGAAGGCAAGTTATTCAACACTACCAAATCCAATTTCTCATGGTGAACACCATTAATAGTGAGAGGAAATTCACTGACCTTGAGAGTAATATTCTTCAAAGGGGAGCCATCCACAGAAACCACAGCAATGGGGGATGATAAAGGTTCAGGTTTTAAATTGAGTTTTTCCACGAATCCCCCATCAATAACATTCAGTGTAGACCCGCAATCAACAAACACCCGAAATTCCATTAATTTTTCCTGAGCAATCGTGGAAGCAGCTAAAAATATACCCTTGGAATTTAAACAGGCAATACGGGCGTGACTGACCATTTTTTTTTCTTTCTTCATACGAAGCTCACAGCCTTTAATCAAATGACCAGATTTCCCGCAATAGAAACACAAGCCTTCTGAAAAACGACGGTGTTTTTCTTGAGAGCGAGGTGCCACCGATCCAATCTCCATCGGTTCACCACTGTTAGTACACACATTATCATAACCAGAAACTGACATAGCAGAGGATTTGCTCTCATTAACCCTAGCACGCAGTCTTCTGTCCACCCGTATAGCTAATTGCATAGCCTGTTGCAAATCCTCAGGTGTAGGATAAGCAATTAGCAGGTCTTTAACCTTTTCACTGAGCCCAGCAAGAAATAGACTTTTCAGAGCAGAATCGTTCCACCCTGTTTGAGTGGACCAACGACGAAAATGTGTACAATATTTTTCCATATTACCTGATCCTTGTTTTAAACGTCTCAACTCAGTCTCAGCTGATGCCACACGGTCAGGATCATCATATAATAGTCCTAAAGCAGAAAAAAAACTATCCACTGATCTGAAGCATGTATCACTAGGTTGCAAAGAAAAGGCCCACTCCTGAGGCTCTTTGCGCAAAAGTGACATTATGAACCCTACGCGCTGGGATTCATCCCCAGAGGACTTGGGTCTCAAACGAAAATACAATAAGCAAGCATTTTTAAATGAAAAAAATTCTCGATGTTCACCAAAAAATAAATCCGGCAAACATACCTTAGGCTCCAAGAAATATGCTCCAGGACAGTTACTCACGTGCTGACGGAGCTCGGCCACTTCCAGAGAGAGTCCCTGCAGGTGTTTAGCCAAATCCTGAACCGACACCATGATGGAACAAAAAAAAATCTTTCCTTAGAGAATTTACAGGCTGGACTTACTGTTATGTTCTGCTACCAAAGCTAAGGAAAGAGAGGAGATCTGTCCCTACTATAAGACTCAGCTGAATCCCTACGATGTAACAGGGAACCTGATCCTGCGATCAGACCTGCTAAAGTCCTAATCTAGTCTGTACGGAGACCTATAGATTAGGGGAGGGAATCCCTACAAGTACTAAGGACTGGGAGGAATATGGGACACCTCCTAACAGAAATAGTAGCAGACAGACGAACAAACAAAATAGATAGAACCTAGAGGTCCGTAGACCAAGCAAACTAACAGAGTTAGATACAGAGCACAGGCTAGCTAGAAAGTAGATATACAATGAAGTCCAGCAAAGCCAGAAGGGCGGAGCAGGATTAAATAGGCCAACAAGGTCATGTGACCAGCAAAGGAAAAAAAACCTAACAGCAAGGTTCTAACAGTCGGGTCTTCTTCTTGTTTTGGGTCTTCTTCTTGTTTCGGGTCCTCTTCTTGTGATCGGGTCTTCTTCTAGTGGTCGGGTCTTCTTCTTGTATCGGGTCTTCTTCTTGTATCGGGTCTTCTTCTTGTGGTCGGGTCTTCTTCTTGTATCGGGTCTTCTTCTTATATCGGGTCTTCTTCTTGTGGTCGGGTCTTCTTCTTGTGGTTCGGTCTTCTTCTTGTGGTCGGGTCTTCTTCTTGTTGTCGGGTCTTCTTCTTGTATCAGGTCTTCTTCTTTTGGTCGGATCTTCTTCTTGTATCGGGTCTTCTTCTTGTATCGGGTCTTCTTCTTGTGGTCGGGTCTTCTTCTTGTATCGGGTCTTCTTGTATCGGGTATTCTTCTTGTGGTCAGGTCTTCTTCTTGTGGTCGGGTCTTCTTGTGGTCGGTTCTTCTTCTTGTATCGGGTCTTCTTCTTGTGGTCGGGTCTTCTTCTTGTATCGGGTCTTCTTCTTGTATCGGGTCTTCTTCTTGTGGTCGGGTCTTCTTCTTGTATCGGGTCTTCTTCTTGTATCGGGTCTTCTTCTTTTATCGGGTCTTCTTCTTGTATCGGGTCTTCTTCTTGCGGTCGGGTCTTCTTCTTGTGGTCGGTTCTTCTTCTTGTATCGGGTCTTCTTCTAGTGGTCGGTTCTTCTTCATTTGGTCGGGTCTTCTTCTTGTGGTCCGGTCTTCTACTTGTGGTCGGGTCTTCTTCCTGTATCGGGTCTTCTTCTTGTATCGGTTCTTCTTCTTGTGGTCGGGTCTTCTTCTTGTGGTCGGTTCTTCTTCTTGTATCGGGTCTTCTTCTTGTGGTCGGGTCTTCTTCTAGTGGTCGGGTCTTCTTCTTGTTTCGGTCTTCTTCTTGTTTCGGGTCTTCTTCTTGTGGTCGGGTCTTCTTCTAGTGGTCGGGTCTTCTTCTTGTATCGGGTCTTCTTCTTGTATCGGGTCTTCTTGTGGTCGGGTCTTCTTCTTGTATCGGGTCTTCTTCTTGTATCGGGTCTTCTTGTAGTCGGGTCTTCTTCTTGTGGTGGGGTCTTCTTCTTGTGGTCGGGTCTTCTTCTTGTATCGGGTCTTCTTCTTGTGGTCTGGTCTTCTTCTTGTGGTCGGGTCTTCTTCTTGTATCGGGTCTTCTTCTTGTGGTCGGGTCTTCTTCTTGTATTGGGTCTTCTTCTTGTATCGGGTCTTCTTCTTGTGGTCAGGTCTTCTTCTTGTTCTGGTGTCTTCTTCTTTTGGTCGGGTCTTCGGCTTGTGGTCGGGTCTTCTTCTTGTATCAGGTCTTCTACTTGTGGTCGGGTCTTGTTCTTGTGGTCGGGTCTTCTTCTTTTATCGGGTCTTCTTCTTGTATCGGGTCTTCTTCTTGTGGTCGGGTCTTCTTCTTGTATCGGGTCTTCTTCTTGTATCGGGTCTTCTTATTGTTTCGGGTTTTCTTCTTGTATCGGGTCTTCTTCTTGTATCGGGTCTTCTTCTTGTGGTTGGGTCTTCTTCTTGTGGTCGGGTCTTCTACTAGTGGACGGGTCTTCTTCTTTTATCGGGTCTTCTTCTTGTATCGGGTCTTGTTGTTTGGGTCTTCTTCTTGTTTCGGGTCTTCTTCTTGTATCGGGTCTTCTTCTTGTGGTCGGGTCTTCTTCTTGTGGTCGGGTCTTCTTCTTGTATCGGGTCTTCTTCTTGTGGTCGGGTCTTCTTCTAGTGGTCGGGTCTTCATCTTGTGGTTGGGACTTCTTCTAGTGGTCAGGTATTCTTCTTGTATCGGGTCTTCTTCTTGTATCGGGTCTTCTTGTTTCGGGTCTTCTTCTTGTTTCGGGTCTTCCTCTTGTATTGGGTCTTCTTGTGGTCGGGTCTTCTTCTTGTATCTGGTCTTCTTCTTGTATCGGGTCTTCTTCTTGTGGTCGGGTCTTCTTCTTGTGGTCAGGTCTTCTTCTTGTATCGGGTCTTCTTCTTGTGGTCGAGTCTTCTTCTTGTGGTCGGGTCTTCTCATTGTGGTCGGGTCTTCTTCTTGTGGTCGGGTCTTCTTCTTGTATCGGGTCTTCTTCTTGTGGTCGGGTCTTCTTCTTGTATCGGGTCTTCTTCTTGTGGTCGGGTCTTCTTCTTGTGGTCGGGTCTTCTTCTTGTGGTGGGGTCTTCTTCTTGTATCGGGTCTTCTTCTTGTGGTCGGGTCTTCTCCTTGTATCGGGTCTTCTTCTTTTGGTCGGGTCTTCTTCTTGTATCGAGTCTTCTTCTTGTATCGGGTCTTCTTCTTGTTCCGGGTCTTCTTCTTGTTTCGGGTCTTCTTCTTGTGGTCGGGTCTTCTTCTTGTGGCCGGGTCTTCTTCTTGTATAGGGTCTTCTTCTTGTATCGGGTCTTCTTCTTGTGGTCGGGTCTTCTTCCTGTTTCGGGTCTTCTTCTTGTGGTTGGGACTTCTTCTTGTATCGGTTCTTCTTCTTGTATTGGGTCTTCTTCTTGTGGTCGGGTCTTCTTCTTGTGGTCGGGTCTTCTTCTTGTATCGGGTCTTCTTCTTGTATCGGGTCTTTTTCTTGTGGTCGGGTCTTCTTCTTGTATCGGGTCTTCTTCTTGTTGTCGGGTCTTCTTCTTGTGGTCGGGTCTTCTTCTTGTATCGGGTCTTCTTCTTGTGGTCGGGTCTTCTCCTTGTATCGGGTCTTCTTCTTTTGGTCGGGTCTTCTTCTTGTATCGGTTCTTCTTCTTGTGGTCGGGTCTTCTTTTTGTGGTCGGGTCTTCTTCTTGTGGTCGGTTCTTCTTCTTGTATCGGGTCTCCTTCTTGTGGTCGGGTCTTCTTCTAGTGGTTGGGTCTTCTTCTTGTTTCGGGTCTTCTTCTTGTTTCGGGTCCTCTTCTTGTGATCGGGTCTTCTTCTAGTGGTCGGGTCTTCTTCTTGTATCGGGTCTTCTTCTTGTATCGGGTCTTCTTCTTGTGGTCGGGTCTTCTTCTTGTATCGGGTCTTCTTCTTATATCGGGTCTTCTTCTTGTGGTCGGGTCTTCTTCTTGTGGTTCGGTCTTCTTCTTGTGGTCGGGTCTTCTTCTTGTTGTCGGGTCTTCTTCTTGTATCAGGTCTTCTTCTTTTGGTCGGATCTTCTTCTTGCATCGGGTCTTCTTCTTGTATCGGGTCTTCTTCTTGTGTTCGGGTCTTCTTCTTGTATCGGGTCTTCTTGTATCGGGTATTCTTCTTGTGGTCAGGTCTTCTTCTTGTGGTCGGGTCTTCTTCTTGTGGTCAGTTCTTCTTCTTGTATCGGGTCTTCTTCTTGTGGTCGGGTCTTCTTCTTGTATCGGGTCTTCTTCTTGTATCGGGTCTTCTTCTTGTGGTCGGGTCTTCTTCTTGTATCGGGTCTTCTTCTTGTATCGGGTCTTCTTCTTGTATCGGGTCTTCTTCTTGCGGTCGGGTCTTCTTCTTGTGGTCGGTTCTTCTTCTTGTATCTGGTCTTCTTCTAGTGGTCGGTTCTTCTTCATTTGGTCGGGTCTTCTTCTTGTGGTCCGGTCTTCTACTTGTGGTCGGGTCTTCTTCCTGTATCGGGTGTTCTTCTTGTATCGGTTCTTCTTCTTGTGGTCGGGTCTTCTTCTTGTGGTCGGTTCTTCTTCTTGTATCGGGTCTTCTTCTTGTGGTCGGGTCTTCTTCTAGTGGTCGGGTCTTCTTCTTGTTTCGGGTCTTCTTCTTGTGGTCGGGTCTTCTTCTAGTGGTCAGGTCTTCTTCTTGTATCGGGTCTTCTTCTTGTATCGGGTCTTCTTGTGGTCGGGTCTTCTTCTTGTATCGGGTCTTCTTCTTGTATCGGGTCTTCTTGTAGTCGGGTCTTCTTCTTGTGGTGGGGTCTTCTTCTTGTGGTCGGGTCTTCTTCTTGTATCGGGTCTTCTTCTTGTGGTCGGGTCTTCTTCTTGTATCGGGTCTTCTTCTTGTGGTCTGGTCTTCTTCTTGTGGTCGGGTCTTCTTCTTGTATCGGGTCTTCTTCTTGTGGTCGGGTCTTCTTCTTGTATCGGGTATTCTTCTTGTGGTCAGGTCTTCTTCTTGTGGTCGGGTCTTCTTCTTGTGGTCGGGACTTCTTCTTGTGGTCGGGTCTTCTTCTTGTGGTCGGGTCTTCTTCTTGTATCGGGTCTTCTTCTTTTGGTCAAGTCTTCTTCTTGTATCGGGTCTTCTTCTTGTATCGGGTCTTCTTCTTGTGGTCGGGTCTTCTTCTTGTATCGGGTCTTCTTCTTATGGTCGGGTCTTCTTCTTGTATCGGGTCTTCTTCTTTTGGTCGGGTCTTCTTCTTGTATTGGGTCTTCTTCTTGTATCGGGTCTTCTTCTTGTGGTCAGGTCTTCTTCTTGTTCTGGTGTCTTCTTCTTGTGGTCGGGTCTTCGGCTTGTGGTCGGGTCTTCTTCTTGTATCAGGTCTTCTACTTGTGGTCGGGTCTTGTTCTTGTGGTCGGGTCTTCTTCTTTTATCGGGTCTGCTTCTTGTTTCGGGTTTTCTTCTTGTATCGGGTCTTCTTCTTGTATCCTGTCTTCTTCTTGTGGTCGGGTCTTCTTCTTGTGGTTGGGTCTTCTACTAGTGGACGGGTCTTCTTCTTTTATCTGGTCTTCTTCTTGTATCGGGTCTTCTTGTTTGGGTCTTCTTCTTGTTTCGGGTCTTCTTCTTGTATCGGGTCTTCTTCTTGTGGTCGGGTCTTCTTCTTGTGGTCGGGTCTTCTTCTTGTGGTCGGGTCTTCTTCTTGTATCGGGTCTTCTTCTTTTGGTCGGGTCTTCTTCTTGTGGTCGGGTCTTCTTCTTGTATCGGGTCTTCTTCTTGTGGTCGGGTCTTCTTCTTGTATCGGGTCTTCTTCTTTTGGTCGGGTCTTCTTCTTGTATCGGGTCTTCTTCTTGTATCGGGTCTTCTTCTTGTGGTCGGGTCTTCTTCTTGTATCGGGTCTTCTTCTTGTATCGGGTCTTCTTATTGTTTCGGGTTTTCTTCTTGTATCGGGTCTTCTTCTTGTATCGGGTCTTCTTCTTGTGGTTGGGTCTTCTTCTTGTGGTCGGGTCTTCTACTAGTGGACGGGTCTTCTTCTTTTATCGGGTCTTCTTCTTGTATCGGGTCTTGTTGTTTGGGTCTTCTTCTTGTTTCGGGTCTTCTTCTTGTATCGGGTCTTCTTCTTGTGGTCGGGTCTTCTTCTTGTGGTCGGGTCTTCTTCTTGTATCGGGTCTTCTTCTTGTGGTCGGGTCTTCTTCTAGTGGTCGGGTCTTCATCTTGTGGTTGGGACTTCTTCTAGTGGTCAGGTATTCTTCTTGTATCGGGTCTTCTTCTTGTATCGGGTCTTCTTGTTTCGGGTCTTCTTCTTGTTTCGGGTCTTCTTCTTGTTTCGGGTCTTCCTCTTGTATTGGGTCTTCTTGTGGTCGGGTCTTCTTCTTGTATCTGGTCTTCTTCTTGTATCGGGTCTTCTTCTTGTGGTCGGGTCTTCTTCTTGTGGTCAGGTCTTCTTCTTGTATCGGGTCTTCTTCTTGTGGTCGAGTCTTCTTCTTGTGGTCGGGTCTTCTCATTGTGGTCGGGTCTTCTTCTTGTGGTCGGGTCTTCTACTTGTATCGGGTCTTCTTCTTGTGGTCGGGTCTTCTTCTTGTATCGGGTCTTCTTCTTGTGGTCGGGTCTTCTTCTTGTGGTCGGGTCTTCTTCTTGTGGTGGGGTCTTCTTCTTGTATCGGGTCTTCTTCTTGTGGTCGGGTCTTCTCCTTGTATCGGGTCTTCTCCTTGTATCGGGTCTTCTTCTTTTGGTCGGGTCTTCTTCTTGTATCGAGTCTTCTTCTTGTATCGGGTCTTCTTCTTGTTTCGGGTCTTCTTCTTGTTTCGGGTCTTCTTCTTGTGGTCGGGTCTTCTTCTTGTGGTCGGGTCTTCTTCTTGTATAGGGTCTTCTTCTTGTATCGGGTCTTCTTCCTGTGGTCGGGTCTTCTTCTTGTGGTGGGGTCTTCTTCTTGTGGTCGGGTCTTCTTCTTGTGGTCGGGTCTTCTTCCTGTTTCGGGTCTTCTTCTTGTGGTTGGGACTTCTTCTTGTATCGGTTCTTCTTCTTGTATTGGGTCTTCTTCTTGTGGTCGGGTCTTCTTCTTGTGGTCGGGTGTTCTTCTTGTATCGGGTCTTCTTCTTGTATCGGGTCTTTTTCTTGTGGTCGGGTCTTCTTCTTGTATCGGGTCTTCTTCTTGTTGTCGGGTCTTCTTCTTGTGGTCGGGTCTTCTTCTTGTATCGGGTCTTCTTCTTGTGGTCGGGTCTTCTCCTTGTATCGGGTCTTCTTCTTTTGGTCGGGTCTTCTTCTTGTATCGGTTCTTCTTCTTGTGGTCGGGTCTTCTTTTTGTGGTCGGGTCTTCTTCTTGTGGTCGGTTCTTCTTCTTGTATCGGGTCTCCTTCTTGTGGTCGGGTCTTCTTCTAGTGGTCGTGTCTTCTTCTTGTTTCGGGTCTTCTTCTTGTTTCGGGTCCTCTTCTTGTGATCGGGTCTTCTTCTAGTGGTCGGGTCTTCTTCTTGTATCGGGTCTTCTTCTTGTATCGGGTCTTCTTCTTGTGGTCGGGTCTTCTTCTTGTATCGGGTCTTCTTCTTATATCGGGTCTTCTTCTTGTGGTCGGGTCTTCTTCTTGTGGTTCGGTCTTCTTCTTGTGGTCGGGTCTTCTTCTTGTTGTCGGATCTTCTTCTTGTATCAGGTCTTCTTCTTTTGGTCGGATCTTCTTCTTGTATCGGGTCTTCTTCTTGTATCGGGTCTTCTTCTTGTGGTCGGGTCTTCTTCTTGTATCGGGTCTTCTTGTATCGGGTATTCTTCTTATGGTCAGGTCTTCTTCTTGTGGTCGGGTCTTCTTCTTGTGGTCGGTTCTTCTTCTTGTATTGGGTCTTCTTCTTGTGGTCGGGTCTTCTTCTTGTATCGGGTCTTCTTCTTGTATCGGGTCTTCTTTTTGTGGTCGGGTCTTCTTCTTGTATCGGGTCTTCTTCTTGTATCGGGTCTTCTTCTTGTATCGGGTCTTCTTCTTGCGGTCGGGTCTTCTTCTTGTGGTCGGTTCTTCTTCTTGTATCGGGTCTTCTTCTAGTGGTCGGTTCTTCTTCATTTGGTCGGGTCTTCTTCTTGTGGTCCGGTCTTCTACTTGTGGTCGGGTCTTCTTCCTGTATCGGGTCTTCTTCTTGTATCGGTTCTTCTTCTTGTGGTCGGGTCTTCTTCTTGTGGTCGGTTCTTCTTCTTGTATCGGGTCTTCTTCTTGTGGTCGGGTCTTCTTCTAGTGGTCGGGTCTTCTTCTTGTTTCGGGTCTTCTTCTTGTTTCGGGTCTTCTTCTTGTTTCGGGTCTTCTTCTTGTGGTCGGGTCTTCTTCTAGTGGTCGGGTCTTCTTCTTGTATCGGGTCTTCTTCTTGTATCGGGTCTTCTTGTGGTCGGGTCTTCTTCTTGTATCGGGTCTTCTTCTTGTATCGGGTCTTCTTGTAGTCGGGTCTTCTTCTTGTGGTGTGGTCTTCTTCTTGTGGTCGGGTCTTCTTCTTGTATCGGGTCTTCTTCTTGTGGTCGGGTCTTCTTCTTGTATCGGGTCTTCTTCTTGTGGTCTGGTCTTCTTCTTGTGGTCGGGTCTTCTTCTTGTATCGGGTCTTCTTCTTGTGGTCGGGTCTTCTTCTTGTATCGGGTATTCTTCTTGTGGTCAGGTCTTCTTCTTGTGGTCGGGTCTTCTTCTTGTGGTCGGGACTTCTTCTTGTGGTCGGGTCTTCTTCTTGTGGTCGGGTCTTCTTCTTGTATCGGGTCTTCTTCTTTTGGTCGAGTCTTCTTCTTGTATCGGGTCTTCTTCTTGTATCGGGTCTTCTTCTTGTGGTCGGGTCTTCTTCTTGTATCGGGTCTTCTTCTTATGGTCGGGTCTTCTTCTTGTATCGGGTCTTCTTCTTTTGGTCGGGTCTTCTTCTTGTATTGGGTCTTCTTCTTGTATCGGGTCTTCTTCTTGTGGTCAGGTCTTCTTCTTGTTCTGGTGTCTTCTTCTTGTGGTCGGGTCTTCGGCTTGTGGTCGGGTCTTCTTCTTGTATCAGGTCTTCTACTTGTGGTCGGGTCTTGTTCTTGTGGTCGGGTCTTCTTCTTTTATCGGGTCTTCTTCTTGTTTCGGGTTTTCTTCTTGTATCGGGTCTTCTTCTTGTATCCTGTCTTCTTCTTGTGGTCGGGTCTTCTTCTTGTGGT
Source organism: Phyllobates terribilis (assembly GCF_046119375.1). Lineage (NCBI taxonomy): Eukaryota > Metazoa > Chordata > Amphibia > Anura > Dendrobatidae > Phyllobates > Phyllobates terribilis. The sequence continues at coordinate 480,855,646 of NW_027362761.1, read as the reverse complement.
TGGGTCTTCTACTGGTGGACGGGTCTTCTTCTTTTATCTGGTCTTCTTCTTGTATCGGGTCTTCTTGTTTGGGTCTTCTTCTTGTTTCGGGTCTTCTTCTTGTATCGGGTCTTCTTCTTGTGGTCGGGTCTTCTTCTTGTGGTCGGGTCTTCTTCTTGTGGTCGGGTCTTCTTCTTGTATCGGGTCTTCTTCTTTTGGTCGGGTCTTCTTCTTGTGGTCGGGTCTTCTTCTTGTATCGGGTCTTCTTCTTGTGGTCGGGTCTTCTTCTTGTATCGGGTCTTCTTCTTTTGGTCGGGTCTTCTTCTTGTATCGGGTCTTCTTCTTGTATCGGGTCTTCTTCTTGTGGTCGGGTCTTCTTCTTGTATCGGGTCTTCTTCTTGTATCGGGTCTTCTTATTGTTTCGGGTTTTCTTCTTGTATCGGGTCTTCTTCTTGTATCGGGTCTTCTTCTTGTGGTTGGGTCTTCTTCTTGTGGTCGGGTCTTCTACTAGTGGACGGGTCTTCTTCTTTTATCGGGTCTTCTTCTTGTATCGGGTCTTGTTGTTTGGGTCTTCTTCTTGTTTCGGGTCTTCTTCTTGTATCGGGTCTTCTTCTTGTGGTCGGGTCTTCTTCTTGTATCGGGTCTTCTTCTTGTGGTCGGGTCTTCTTCTAGTGGTCGGGTCTTCATCTTGTGGTTGGGACTTCTTCTAGTGGTCAGGTATTCTTCTTGTATCGGGTCTTCTTCTTGTATCGGGTCTTCTTGTTTCGGGTCTTCTTCTTGTTTCGGGTCTTCTTCTTGTTTCGGGTCTTCCTCTTGTATTGGGTCTTCTTGTGGTCGGGTCTTCTTCTTGTATCTGGTCTTCTTCTTGTATCGGGTCTTCTTCTTGTGGTCGGGTCTTCTTCTTGTGGTCAGGTCTTCTTCTTGTATCGGGTCTTCTTCTTGTGGTCGAGTCTTCTTCTTGTGGTCGGGTCTTCTCATTGTGGTCGGGTCTTCTTCTTGTGGTCAGGTCTTCTACTTGTATCGGGTCTTCTTCTTGTGGTCGGGTCTTCTTCTTGTATCGGGTCTTCTTCTTGTGGTCGGGTCTTCTTCTTGTGGTCGGGTCTTCTTCTTGTGGTGGGGTCTTCTTCTTGTATCGGGTCTTCTTCTTGTGGTCGGGTCTTCTCCTTGTATCGGGTCTTCTCCTTGTATCGGGTCTTCTTCTTTTGGTCGGGTCTTCTTCTTGTATCGAGTCTTCTTCTTGTATCGGGTCTTCTTCTTGTTTCGGGTCTTCTTCTTGTTTCGGGTCTTCTTCTTGTGGTCGGGTCTTCTTCTTGTGGTCGGGTCTTCTTCTTGTATAGGGTCTTCTTCTTGTATCGGGTCTTCTTCCTGTGGTCGGGTCTTCTTCTTGTGGTGGGGTCTTCTTCTTGTGGTCGGGTCTTCTTCTTGTGGTCGGGTCTTCTTCCTGTTTCGGGTCTTCTTCTTGTGGTTGGGACTTCTTCTTGTATCGGTTCTTCTTCTTGTATTGGGTCTTCTTCTTGTGGTCGGGTCTTCTTCTTGTGGTCGGGTGTTCTTCTTGTATCGGGTCTTCTTCTTGTATCGGGTCTTTTTCTTGTGGTCGGGTCTTCTTCTTGTATCGGGTCTTCTTCTTGTTGTCGGGTCTTCTTCTTGTGGTCGGGTCTTCTTCTTGTATCGGGTCTTCTTCTTGTGGTCGGGTCTTCTCCTTGTATCGGGTCTTCTTCTTTTGGTCGGGTCTTCTTCTTGTATCGGTTCTTCTTTTGTGGTCGGGTCTTCTTTTTGTGGTCGGGTCTTCTTCTTGTGGTCGGTTCTTCTTCTTGTATCGGGTCTCCTTCTTGTGGTCGGGTCTTCTTCTAGTGGTCGTGTCTTCTTCTTGTTTCGGGTCTTCTTCTTGTTTCGGGTCCTCTTCTTGTGATCGGGTCTTCTTCTAGTGGTCGGGTCTTCTTCTTGTATCGGGTCTTCTTCTTGTATCGGGTCTTCTTCTTGTGGTCGGGTCTTCTTCTTGTATCGGGTCTTCTTCTTATATCGGGTCTTCTTCTTGTGGTCGGGTCTTCTTCTTGTGGTTCGGTCTTCTTCTTGTGGTCGGGTCTTCTTCTTGTTGTCGGATCTTCTTCTTGTATCAGGTCTTCTTCTTTTGGTCGGATCTTCTTCTTGTATCGGGTCTTCTTCTTGTATCGGGTCTTCTTCTTGTGGTCGGGTCTTCTTCTTGTATCGGGTCTTCTTGTATCGGGTATTCTTCTTATGGTCAGGTCTTCTTCTTGTGGTCGGGTCTTCTTCTTGTGGTCGGTTCTTCTTCTTGTATTGGGTCTTCTTCTTGTGGTCGGGTCTTCTTCTTGTATCGGGTCTTCTTCTTGTATCGGGTCTTCTTTTTGTGGTCGGGTCTTCTTCTTGTATCGGGTCTTCTTCTTGTATCGGGTCTTCTTCTTGTATCGGGTCTTCTTCTTGCGGTCGGGTCTTCTTCTTGTGGTCGGTTCTTCTTCTTGTATCGGGTCTTCTTCTAGTGGTCGGTTCTTCTTCATTTGGTCGGGTCTTCTTCTTGTGGTCCGGTCTTCTACTTGTGGTCGGGTCTTCTTCCTGTATCGGGTCTTCTTCTTGTATCGGTTCTTCTTCTTGTGGTCGGGTCTTCTTCTTGTGGTCGGTTCTTCTTCTTGTATCGGGTCTTCTTCTTGTGGTCGGGTCTTCTTCTAGTGGTCGGGTCTTCTTCTTGTTTCGGGTCTTCTTCTTGTTTCGGGTCTTCTTCTTGTTTCGGGTCTTCTTCTTGTGGTCGGGTCTTCTTCTAGTGGTCGGGTCTTCTTCTTGTATCGGGTCTTCTTCTTGTATCGGGTCTTCTTGTGGTCGGGTCTTCTTCTTGTATCGGGTCTTCTTCTTGTATCGGGTCTTCTTGTAGTCGGGTCTTCTTCTTGTGGTGTGGTCTTCTTCTTGTGGTCGGGTCTTCTTCTTGTATCGGGTCTTCTTCTTGTGGTCGGGTCTTCTTCTTGTATCGGGTCTTCTTCTTGTGGTCTGGTCTTCTTCTTGTGGTCGGGTCTTCTTCTTGTATCGGGTCTTCTTCTTGTGGTCGGGTCTTCTTCTTGTATCGGGTATTCTTCTTGTGGTCAGGTCTTCTTCTTGTGGTCGGGTCTTCTTCTTGTGGTCGGGACTTCTTCTTGTGGTCGGGTCTTCTTCTTGTGGTCAGGTCTTCTTCTTGTATCGGGTCTTCTTCTTTTGGTCGAGTCTTCTTCTTGTATCGGGTCTTCTTCTTGTATCGGGTCTTCTTCTTGTGGTCGGGTCTTCTTCTTGTATCGGGTCTTCTTCTTATGGTCGGGTCTTCTTCTTGTATCGGGTCTTCTTCTTTTGGTCGGGTCTTCTTCTTGTATTGGGTCTTCTTCTTGTATCGGGTCTTCTTCTTGTGGTCAGGTCTTCTTCTTGTTCTGGTGTCTTCTTCTTGTGGTCGGGTCTTCGGCTTGTGGTCGGGTCTTCTTCTTGTATCAGGTCTTCTACTTGTGGTCGGGTCTTGTTCTTGTGGTCGGGTCTTCTTCTTTTATCGGGTCTTCTTCTTGTTTCGGGTTTTCTTCTTGTATCGGGTCTTCTTCTTGTATCCTGTCTTCTTCTTGTGGTCGGGTCTTCTTCTTGTGGTTGGGTCTTCTACTGGTGGACGGGTCTTCTTCTTTTATCTGGTCTTCTTCTTGTATCGGGTCTTCTTGTTTGGGTCTTCTTCTTGTTTCGGGTCTTCTTCTTGTATCGGGTCTTCTTCTTGTGGTCGGGTCTTCTTCTTGTGGTCGGGTCTTCTTCTTGTGGTCGGGTCTTCTTCTTGTATCGGGTCTTCTTCTTTTGGTCGGGTCTTCTTCTTGTGGTCGGGTCTTCTTCTTGTATCGGGTCTTCTTCTTGTGGTCGGGTCTTCTTCTTGTATCGGGTCTTCTTCTTTTGGTCGGGTCTTCTTCTTGTATCGGGTCTTCTTCTTGTATCGGGTCTTCTTCTTGTGGTCGGGTCTTCTTCTTGTATCGGGTCTTCTTCTTGTATCGGGTCTTCTTATTGTTTCGGGTTTTCTTCTTGTATCGGGTCTTCTTCTTGTATCGGGTCTTCTTCTTGTGGTTGGGTCTTCTTCTTGTGGTCGGGTCTTCTACTAGTGGACGGGTCTTCTTCTTTTATCGGGTCTTCTTCTTGTATCGGGTCTTGTTGTTTGGGTCTTCTTCTTGTTTCGGGTCTTCTTCTTGTATCGGGTCTTCTTCTTGTGGTCGGGTCTTCTTCTTGTGGTCGGGTCTTCTTCTTGTATCGGGTCTTCTTCTTGTGGTCGGGTCTTCTTCTAGTGGTCGGGTCTTCATCTTGTGGTTGGGACTTCTTCTAGTGGTCAGGTATTCTTCTTGTATCGGGTCTTCTTCTTGTATCGGGTCTTCTTGTTTCGGGTCTTCTTCTTGTTTCGGGTCTTCTTCTTGTTTCGGGTCTTCCTCTTGTATTGGGTCTTCTTGTGGTCGGGTCTTCTTCTTGTATCTGGTCTTCTTCTTGTATCGGGTCTTCTTCTTGTGGTCGGGTCTTCTTCTTGTGGTCAGGTCTTCTTCTTGTATCGGGTCTTCTTCTTGTGGTCGAGTCTTCTTCTTGTGGTCGGGTCTTCTCATTGTGGTCGGGTCTTCTTCTTGTGGTCAGGTCTTCTACTTGTATCGGGTCTTCTTCTTGTGGTCGGGTCTTCTTCTTGTATCGGGTCTTCTTCTTGTGGTCGGGTCTTCTTCTTGTGGTCGGGTCTTCTTCTTGTGGTGGGGTCTTCTTCTTGTATCGGGTCTTCTTCTTGTGGTCGGGTCTTCTCCTTGTATCGGGTCTTCTCCTTGTATCGGGTCTTCTTCTTTTGGTCGGGTCTTCTTCTTGTATCGAGTCTTCTTCTTGTATCGGGTCTTCTTCTTGTTTCGGGTCTTCTTCTTGTTTCGGGTCTTCTTCTTGTGGTCGGGTCTTCTTCTTGTGGTCGGGTCTTCTTCTTGTATAGGGTCTTCTTCTTGTATCGGGTCTTCTTCCTGTGGTCGGGTCTTCTTCTTGTGGTGGGGTCTTCTTCTTGTGGTCGGGTCTTCTTCTTGTGGTCGGGTCTTCTTCCTGTTTCGGGTCTTCTTCTTGTGGTTGGGACTTCTTCTTGTATCGGTTCTTCTTCTTGTATTGGGTCTTCTTCTTGTGGTCGGGTCTTCTTCTTGTGGTCGGGTGTTCTTCTTGTATCGGGTCTTCTTCTTGTATCGGGTCTTTTTCTTGTGGTCGGGTCTTCTTCTTGTATCGGGTCTTCTTCTTGTTGTCGGGTCTTCTTCTTGTGGTCGGGTCTTCTTCTTGTATCGGGTCTTCTTCTTGTGGTCGGGTCTTCTCCTTGTATCGGGTCTTCTTCTTTTGGTCGGGTCTTCTTCTTGTATCGGTTCTTCTTCTTGTGGTCGGGTCTTCTTTTTGTGGTCGGGTCTTCTTCTTGTGGTCGGTTCTTCTTCTTGTATCGGGTCTCCTTCTTGTGGTCGGGTCTTCTTCTAGTGGTCGTGTCTTCTTCTTGTTTCGGGTCTTCTTCTTGTTTCGGGTCCTCTTCTTGTGATCGGGTCTTCTTCTAGTGGTCGGGTCTTCTTCTTGTATCGGGTCTTCTTCTTGTATCGGGTCTTCTTCTTGTGGTCGGGTCTTCTTCTTGTATCGGGTCTTCTTCTTATATCGGGTCTTCTTCTTGTGGTCGGGTCTTCTTCTTGTGGTTCGGTCTTCTTCTTGTGGTCGGGTCTTCTTCTTGTTGTCGGATCTTCTTCTTGTATCAGGTCTTCTTCTTTTGGTCGGATCTTCTTCTTGTATCGGGTCTTCTTCTTGTATCGGGTCTTCTTCTTGTGGTCGGGTCTTCTTCTTGTATCGGGTCTTCTTGTATCGGGTATTCTTCTTATGGTCAGGTCTTCTTCTTGTGGTCGGGTCTTCTTCTTGTGGTCGGTTCTTCTTCTTGTATTGGGTCTTCTTCTTGTGGTCGGGTCTTCTTCTTGTATCGGGTCTTCTTCTTGTATCGGGTCTTCTTTTTGTGGTCGGGTCTTCTTCTTGTATCGGGTCTTCTTCTTGTATCGGGTCTTCTTCTTGTATCGGGTCTTCTTCTTGCGGTCGGGTCTTCTTCTTGTGGTCGGTTCTTCTTCTTGTATCGGGTCTTCTTCTAGTGGTCGGTTCTTCTTCATTTGGTCGGGTCTTCTTCTTGTGGTCCGGTCTTCTACTTGTGGTCGGGTCTTCTTCCTGTATCGGGTCTTCTTCTTGTATCGGTTCTTCTTCTTGTGGTCGGGTCTTCTTCTTGTGGTCGGTTCTTCTTCTTGTATCGGGTCTTCTTCTTGTGGTCGGGTCTTCTTCTAGTGGTCGGGTCTTCTTCTTGTTTCGGGTCTTCTTCTTGTTTCGGGTCTTCTTCTTGTTTCGGGTCTTCTTCTTGTGGTCGGGTCTTCTTCTAGTGGTCGGGTCTTCTTCTTGTATCGGGTCTTCTTCTTGTATCGGGTCTTCTTGTGGTCGGGTCTTCTTCTTGTATCGGGTCTTCTTCTTGTATCGGGTCTTCTTGTAGTCGGGTCTTCTTCTTGTGGTGTGGTCTTCTTCTTGTGGTCGGGTCTTCTTCTTGTATCGGGTCTTCTTCTTGTGGTCGGGTCTTCTTCTTGTATCGGGTCTTCTTCTTGTGGTCTGGTCTTCTTCTTGTGGTCGGGTCTTCTTCTTGTATCGGGTCTTCTTCTTGTGGTCGGGTCTTCTTCTTGTATCGGGTATTCTTCTTGTGGTCAGGTCTTCTTCTTGTGGTCGGGTCTTCTTCTTGTGGTCGGGACTTCTTCTTGTGGTCGGGTCTTCTTCTTGTGGTCGGGTCTTCTTCTTGTATCGGGTCTTCTTCTTTTGGTCGAGTCTTCTTCTTGTATCGGGTCTTCTTCTTGTATCGGGTCTTCTTCTTGTGGTCGGGTCTTCTTCTTGTATCGGGTCTTCTTCTTATGGTCGGGTCTTCTTCTTGTATCGGGTCTTCTTCTTTTGGTCGGGTCTTCTTCTTGTATTGGGTCTTCTTCTTGTATCGGGTCTTCTTCTTGTGGTCAGGTCTTCTTCTTGTTCTGGTGTCTTCTTCTTGTGGTCGGGTCTTCGGCTTGTGGTCGGGTCTTCTTCTTGTATCAGGTCTTCTACTTGTGGTCGGGTCTTGTTCTTGTGGTCGGGTCTTCTTCTTTTATCGGGTCTTCTTCTTGTTTCGGGTTTTCTTCTTGTATCGGGTCTTCTTCTTGTATCCTGTCTTCTTCTTGTGGTCGGGTCTTCTTCTTGTGGTTGGGTCTTCTACTGGTGGACGGGTCTTCTTCTTTTATCTGGTCTTCTTCTTGTATCGGGTCTCCTTGTTTGGGTCTTCTTCTTGTTTCGGGTCTTCTTCTTGTATCGGGTCTTCTTCTTGTGGTCGGGTCTTCTTCTTGTGGTCGGGTCTTCTTCTTGTGGTCGGGTCTTCTTCTTGTATCGGGTCTTCTTCTTTTGGTCGGGTCTTCTTCTTGTGGTCGGGTCTTCTTCTTGTATCGGGTCTTCTTCTTGTGGTCGGGTCTTCTTCTTGTATCGGGTCTTCTTCTTTTGGTCGGGTCTTCTTCTTGTATCGGGTCTTCTTCTTGTATCGGGTCTTCTTCTTGTGGTCGGGTCTTCTTCTTGTATCGGGTCTTCTTCTTGTATCGGGTCTTCTTATTGTTTCGGGTTTTCTTCTTGTATCGGGTCTTCTTCTTGTATCGGGTCTTCTTCTTGTGGTTGGGTCTTCTTCTTGTGGTCGGGTCTTCTACTAGTGGACGGGTCTTCTTCTTTTATCGGGTCTTCTTCTTGTATCGGGTCTTGTTGTTTGGGTCTTCTTCTTGTTTCGGGTCTTCTTCTTGTATCGGGTCTTCTTCTTGTGGTCGGGTCTTCTTCTTGTGGTCGGGTCTTCTTCTTGTATCGGGTCTTCTTCTTGTGGTCGGGTCTTCTTCTAGTGGTCGGGTCTTCATCTTGTGGTTGGGACTTCTTCTAGTGGTCAGGTATTCTTCTTGTATCGGGTCTTCTTCTTGTATCGGGTCTTCTTGTTTCGGGTCTTCTTCTTGTTTCGGGTCTTCTTCTTGTTTCGGGTCTTCCTCTTGTATTGGGTCTTCTTGTGGTCGGGTCTTCTTCTTGTATCTGGTCTTCTTCTTGTATCGGGTCTTCTTCTTGTGGTCGGGTCTTCTTCTTGTGGTCAGGTCTTCTTCTTGTATCGGGTCTTCTTCTTGTGGTCGAGTCTTCTTCTTGTGGTCGGGTCTTCTCATTGTGGTCGGGTCTTCTTCTTGTGGTCAGGTCTTCTACTTGTATCGGGTCTTCTTCTTGTGGTCGGGTCTTCTTCTTGTATCGGGTCTTCTTCTTGTGGTCGGGTCTTCTTCTTGTGGTCGGGTCTTCTTCTTGTGGTGGGGTCTTCTTCTTGTATCGGGTCTTCTTCTTGTGGTCGGGTCTTCTCCTTGTATCGGGTCTTCTCCTTGTATCGGGTCTTCTTCTTTTGGTCGGGTCTTCTTCTTGTATCGAGTCTTCTTCTTGTATCGGGTCTTCTTCTTGTTTCGGGTCTTCTTCTTGTTTCGGGTCTTCTTCTTGTGGTCGGGTCTTCTTCTTGTGGTCGGGTCTTCTTCTTGTATAGGGTCTTCTTCTTGTATCGGGTCTTCTTCCTGTGGTCGGGTCTTCTTCTTGTGGTGGGGTCTTCTTCTTGTGGTCGGGTCTTCTTCTTGTGGTCGGGTCTTCTTCCTGTTTCGGGTCTTCTTCTTGTGGTTGGGACTTCTTCTTGTATCGGTTCTTCTTCTTGTATTGGGTCTTCTTCTTGTGGTCGGGTCTTCTTCTTGTGGTCGGGTGTTCTTCTTGTATCGGGTCTTCTTCTTGTATCGGGTCTTTTTCTTGTGGTCGGGTCTTCTTCTTGTATCGGGTCTTCTTCTTGTTGTCGGGTCTTCTTCTTGTGGTCGGGTCTTCTTCTTGTATCGGGTCTTCTTCTTGTGGTCGGGTCTTCTCCTTGTATCGGGTCTTCTTCTTTTGGTCGGGTCTTCTTCTTGTATCGGTTCTTCTTCTTGTGGTCGGGTCTTCTTTTTGTGGTCGGGTCTTCTTCTTGTGGTCGGTTCTTCTTCTTGTATCGGGTCTCCTTCTTGTGGTCGGGTCTTCTTCTAGTGGTCGTGTCTTCTTCTTGTTTCGGGTCTTCTTCTTGTTTCGGGTCCTCTTCTTGTGATCGGGTCTTCTTCTAGTGGTCGGGTCTTCTTCTTGTATCGGGTCTTCTTCTTGTATCGGGTCTTCTTCTTGTGGTCGGGTCTTCTTCTTGTATCGGGTCTTCTTCTTATATCGGGTCTTCTTCTTGTGGTCGGGTCTTCTTCTTGTGGTTCGGTCTTCTTCTTGTGGTCGGGTCTTCTTCTTGTTGTCGGATCTTCTTCTTGTATCAGGTCTTCTTCTTTTGGTCGGATCTTCTTCTTGTATCGGGTCTTCTTCTTGTATCGGTTCTTCTTCTTGTGGTCGGGTCTTCTTCTTGTATCGGGTCTTCTTGTATCGGGTATTCTTCTTATGGTCAGGTCTTCTTCTTGTGGTCGGGTCTTCTTCTTGTGGTCGGTTCTTCTTCTTGTATTGGGTCTTCTTCTTGTGGTCGGGTCTTCTCCTTGTATCGGGTCTTCTTCTTGTATCGGGTCTTCTTTTTGTGGTCGGGTCTTCTTCTTGTATCGGGTCTTCTTCTTGTATCGGGTCTTCTTCTTGTATGGGGTCTTCTTCTTGCGGTCGGGTCTTCTTCTTGTGGTCGGTTCTTCTTCTTGTATCGGGTCTTCTTCTAGTGGTCGGTTCTTCTTCATTTGGTCGGGTCTTCTTCTTGTGGTCCGGTCTTCTACTTGTGGTCGGGTCTTCTTCCTGTATCGGGTCTTCTTCTTGTATCGGTTCTTCTTCTTGTGGTCGGGTCTTCTTCTTGTGGTCGGTTCTTCTTCTTGTATCGGGTCTTCTTCTTGTGGTCGGGTCTTCTTCTAGTGGTCGGGTCTTCTTCTTGTTTCGGGTCTTCTTCTTGTTTCGGGTCTTCTTCTTGTTTCGGGTCTTCTTCTTGTGGTCGGGTCTTCTTCTAGTGGTCGGGTCTTCTTCTTGTATCGGGTCTTCTTCTTGTATCGGGTCTTCTTGTGGTCGGGTCTTCTTCTTGTATCGGGTCTTCTTCTTGTATTGGGTCTTCTTGTAGTCGGGTCTTCTTCTTGTGGTGTGGTCTTCTTCTTGTGGTCGGGTCTTCTTCTTGTATCGGGTCTTCTTCTTGTGGTCGGGTCTTCTTCTTGTATCGGGTCTTCTTCTTGTGGTCTGGTCTTCTTCTTGTGGTCGGGTCTTCTTCTTGTATCGGGTCTTCTTCTTGTGGTCGGGTCTTCTTCTTGTATCGGGTATTCTTCTTGTGGTCAGGTCTTCTTCTTGTGGTCGGGTCTTCTTCTTGTGGTCGGGACTTCTTCTTGTGGTCGGGTCTTCTTCTTGTGGTCGGGTCTTCTTCTTGTATCGGGTCTTCTTCTTTTGGTCGAGTCTTCTTCTTGTATCGGGTCTTCTTCTTGTATCGGGTCTTCTTCTTGTGGTCGGGTCTTCTTCTTGTATCGGGTCTTCTTCTTATGGTCGGGTCTTCTTCTTGTATCGGGTCTTCTTCTTTTGGTCGGGTCTTCTTCTTGTATTGGGTCTTCTTCTTGTATCGGGTCTTCTTCTTGTGGTCAGGTCTTCTTCTTGTTCTGGTGTCTTCTTCTTGTGGTCGGGTCTTCGGCTTGTGGTCGGGTCTTCTTCTTGTATCAGGTCTTCTACTTGTGGTCGGGTCTTGTTCTTGTGGTCGGGTCTTCTTCTTTTATCGGGTCTTCTTCTTGTTTCGGGTTTTCTTCTTGTATCGGGTCTTCTTCTTGTATCCTGTCTTCTTCTTGTGGTCGGGTCTTCTTCTTGTGGTCGGGTCTTCTACTAGTGGACGGGTCTTCTTCTTTTATCTGGTCTTCTTCTTGTATCGGGTCTTCTTGTTTGGGTCTTCTTCTTGTTTCGGGTCTTCTTCTTGTATCGGATCTTCTTCTTGTGGTCGGGTCTTCTTCTTGTGGTCGGGTCTTCTTCTTGTATCGGGTCTTCTTCTTTTGGTCGGGTCTTCTTCTTGTGGTCGGGTCTTCTTCTTGTATCGGGTCTTCTTCTTGTGGTCGGGTCTTCTTCTTGTATCGGGTCTTCTTCTTTTGGTCGGGTCTTCTTCTTGTATCGGGTCTTCTTCTTGTATCGGGTCTTCTTCTTGTGGTCAGGTCTTCTTCTTGTATCGGGTCTTCTTCTTGTATGGGGTCTTCTTCTTGTACCGGTTCTTCTTCTTGTGGTCGGGTCTTCTTCTTGTATCGGGTCTTCTTCTTGTGGTCTGGTCTTCTTCTTGTGGTCGGGTCTTTTTCTTGTATCAGGTCTTCTTCTTGTTTCGGGTTTTCTTCTTGTTTCGGGTTTTCTTCTTGTATCGGGTCATCTTCTTGTATCGGGTCTTCTTCTTGTGGTCGGGTCTTCTTCTTGTGGTCAGGTCTTCTACTAGTGGAAGGGTCTTCTTCTTTTATCGGGTCTTCTTCTTGTATCGGGTCTTCTTCTTGTTTCGGGTCTTCTTCTTGTATCGGGTCTTCTTCTTGTGGTCGGGTCTTCTTCTTGTATCGGGTCTTCTTCTTGTGGTCGGGTCTTCTTCTTGTGGTCGGGTCTTCTTCTTGTGGTGGGGTCTTCTTCTTGTATCGGGTCTTCTTCTTGTGGTCGGGTCTTCTCCTTGTATCGGGTCTTCTTCTTTTGGTCGGGTCTTCTTCTTGTATCGAGTCTTCTTCTTGTATCGGGTCTTCTTCTTGTTTCGGGTCTTCTTCTTGTTTCGGGTCTTCTTCTTGTGGTCGGGTCTTCTTCTTGTGGTCGGGTCTTCTTCTTGTATAGGGTCTTCTTCTTGTATCGGGTCTTCTTCCTGTGGTCGGGTCTTCTTCTTGTGGTGGGGTCTTCTTCTTGTGGTCGGGTCTTCTTCTTGTGGTCGGGTCTTCTTCCTGTTTCGGGTCTTCTTCTTGTGGTTGGGACTTCTTCTTGTATCGGTTCTTCTTCTTGTATTGGGTCTTCTTGTGGTCGGGTCTTCTTCTTGTGGTCGGGTCTTCTTCTTGTATCGGGTCTTCTTCTTGTATCGGGTCTTCTTCTTGTGGTCGGGTCTTCTTCTTGTATCGGGTCTTCTTCTTGTTGTCGGGTCTTCTTCTTGTGGTCGGGTCTTCTTCTTGTATCGGGTCTTCTTCTTGTGGTCGGGTCTTCTCCTTGTATCGGGTCTTCTTCTTTTGGTCGGGTCTTCTTCTTGTATCGGTTCTTCTTCTTGTGGTCGGGTCTTCTTTTTGTGGTCGGGTCTTCTTCTTGTGGTCGGTTCTTCTTCTTGTATCGGGTCTCCTTCTTGTGGTCGGGTCTTCTTCTAGTGGTCGGGTCTTCTTCTTGTTTCGGGTCTTCTTCTTGTTTCGGGTCCTCTTCTTGTGATCGGGTCTTCTTCTAGTGGTCGGGTCTTCTTCTTGTATCGGGTCTTCTTCTTGTGGTCGGGTCTTCTTCTTGTGGTCGGGTCTTCTTCTTGTATCGGGTCTTCTTCTTATATCGGGTCTTCTTCTTGTGGTCGGGTCTTCTTCTTGTGGTTCGGTCTTCTTCTTGTGGTCGGGTCTTCTTCTTGTTGTCGGGTCTTCTTCTTGTATCAGGTCTTCTTCTTTTGGTCGGATCTTCTTCTTGTATCGGGTCTTCTTCTTGTATCGGGTCTTCTTCTTGTGGTCGGGTCTTCTTCTTGTATCGGGTCTTCTTGTATCGGGTATTCTTCTTGTGGTCAGGTCTTCTTCTTGTGGTCGGGTCTTCTTCTTGTGGTCGGTTCTTCTTCTTGTATCGGGTCTTCTTCTTGTGGTCGGGTCTTCTTCTTGTATCGGGTCTTCTTCTTGTATCGGGTCTTCTTCTTGTGGTCGGGTCTTCTTCTTGTATCGGGTCTTCTTCTTGTATCGGGTCTTCTTCTTGTATCGGGTCTTCTTCTTGCGGTCGGGTCTTCTTCTTGTGGTCGGTTCTTCTTCTTGTATCGGGTCTTCTTCTAGTGGTCGGTTCTTCTTCATTTGGTCGGGTCTTCTTCTTGTGGTCCGGTCTTCTACTTGTGGTCGGGTCTTCTTCCTGTATCGGGTCTTCTTCTTGTATCGGTTCTTCTTCTTGTGGTCGGGTCTTCTTCTTGTGGTCGGTTCTTCTTCTTGTATCGGGTCTTCTTCTTGTGGTCGGGTCTTCTTCTAGTGGTCGGGTCTTCTTCTTGTTTCGGGTCTTCTTCTTGTTTCGGGTCTTCTTCTTGTGGTCGGGTCTTCTTCTAGTGGTCGGGTCTTCTTCTTGTATCGGGTCTTCTTCTTGTATCGGGTCTTCTTGTGGTCGGGTCTTCTTCTTGTATCGGGTCTTCTTCTTGTATCGGGTCTTCTTGTAGTCGGGTCTTCTTCTTGTGGTGGGGTCTTCTTCTTGTGGTCGGGTCTTCTTCTTGTATCGGGTCTTCTTCTTGTGGTCGGGTCTTCTTCTTGTATCGGGTCTTCTTCTTGTGGTCTGGTCTTCTTCTTGTGGTCGGGTCTTCTTCTTGTATCGGGTCTTCTTCTTGTGGTCGGGTCTTCTTCTTGTATCGGGTATTCTTCTTGTGGTCAGGTCATCTTCTTGTGGTCGGGTCTTCTTCTTGTGGTCGGGACTTCTTCTTGTGGTCGGGTCTTCTTCTTGTGGTCGGGTCTTCTTCTTGTATCGGGTCTTCTTCTTTTGGTCGAGTCTTCTTCTTGTATCGGGTCTTCTTCTTGTATCGGGTCTTCTTCTTGTGGTCGGGTCTTCTTCTTGTATCGGGTCTTCTTCTTATGGTCGGGTCTTCTTCTTGTATCGGGTCTTCTTCTTTTGGTCGGGTCTTCTTCTTGTATTGGGTCTTCTTCTTGTATCGGGTCTTCTTCTTGTGGTCAGGTCTTCTTCTTGTTCTGGTGTCTTCTTCTTGTGGTCGGGTCTTCGGCTTGTGGTCCGGTCTTCTTCTTGTATCAGGTCTTCTACTTGTGGTCGGGTCTTGTTCTTGTGGTCGGGTCTTCTTCTTTTATCGGGTCTTCTTCTTGTTTCGGGTTTTCTTCTTGTATCGGGTCTTCTTGTATCCTGTCTTCTTCTTGTGGTCGGGTCTTCTTCTTGTGGTCGGGTCTTCTACTAGTGGACGGGTCTTCTTCTTTTATCTGGTCTTCTTCTTGTATCGGGTCTTCTTGTTTGGGTCTTCTTCTTGTTTCGGGTCTTCTTCTTGTATCGGGTCTTCTTCTTGTGGTCGGTTCTTCTTCTTGTGGTCGGGTCTTCTTCTTGTGGTCGGGTCTTCTTCTTGTATCGGGTCTTCTTCTTTTGGTCGGGTCTTCTTCTTGTGGTCGGGTCTTCTTCTTGTATCGGGTCTTCTTCTTGTGGTCGGGTCTTCTTCTTGTATCGGGTCTTCTTCTTTTGGTCGGGTCTTCTTCTTGTATCGGGTCTTCTTCTTGTATCGGGTCTTCTTCTTGTGGTCGGGTCTTCTTCTTGTATCGGGTCTTCTTCTTGTATGGGGTCTTCTTCTTGTACCGGGTCTTCTTCTTGTGGTCGGGTCTTCTTCTTGTATCGGGTCTTCTTCTTGTGGTCTGGTCTTCTTCTTGTGGTCGGGTCTTTTTCTTGTATCGGGTCTTCTTCTTGTTTCGGGTTTTCTTCTTGTTTTGGGTTTTCTTCTTGTATCGGGTCATCTTCTTGTATCGGGTCTTCTTCTTGTGGTCGGGTCTTCTTCTTGTGGTCAGGTCTTCTACTAGTGGAAGGGTCTTCTTCTTTTATCGGGTCTTCTTGTATCGGGTCTTCTTCTTGTTTCGGGTCTTCTTCTTGTATCGGGTCTTCTTCTTGTGGTCGGGTCTTCTTCTTGTATCGGGTCTTCTTCTTGTATCGGGCCTTCTTCTTGTGGTCGGGTTTTCTTCTTGCATCGGTTCTTCTTCTTGTGGTCGGGTCTTCTTCTTGTATCGGGTCTTCTTCTTTTGGTCGAGTCTTCTTCTTGTATCGTGTCTTCTTCTTGTATCGGGTCTTCTTCTTGTGGTCGGGTCTTCTTCTTGTATCGGGTCTTCTTCTTATGGTCGGGTCTTCTTCCTGTATCGGGTCTTCTTCTTTTGGTCGGGTCTTCTTCTTGTATTCGGTCTTCTTCTTGTATCGGGTCTTCTTCTTGTGGTCAGGTCTTCTTCTTGTTGTGGTGTCTTCTTCTTGTGGTCGGGTCTTCGTCTTGTGGTCGGGTCTTCTTCTTGTATCGGGTCTTCTACTTGTGGTCGGGTCTTCTTCTTGTGGTCGGGTCTTCTTCTTGTATCGGGTCTTCTTATTGTTTCGGGTTTTCTTCTTGTATCGGGTCTTCTTCTTGTATCGGGTCTTCTTCTTGTGGTCGGGTCTTCTTCTTGTGGTCGGGTCTTCTACTAGTTGACGGGTCTTCTTCTTTTATCGGGTCTTCTTCTTGTATCGGGTCTTCTTGTTTGGGTCTTCTTGTTTCGGGTCTTCTTCTTGTATCGGGTCTTCTTCTTGTGGTCGGGTCTTCTTCTTGTGGTCGGGTCTTCTTCTTGCGTCGGTTCTTCTTCTTGCGGTCGGGTCTTCTTCTTGTATCGGGTCTTCTTCTTTTGGTCGGGTCTTCTTCTTGTGGTCGGGTCTTCTTCTTGTATCGGGTCTTCTTCTTGTGGTCGGGTCTTCTTCTTGTATTGGGTCTTCTTCTTTTGGTCGGGTCTTCTTCTTGTATCGGGTCTTCTTCTTGTATCGGGTCTTCTTCTTGTGGTCGGGTCTTCTTCTTGTATCGGGTCTTCTTCTTGTATCGGGTCTTCTTCTTGTATCGGATCTTCTTCTTGTGGTCGGGTCTTCTTCTTGTATCGGGTCTTCTTCTTGTGTTCGGGTCTTCTTCTTGTGGTCGGGTCTTCTTCTTGTATCGGGTCTTCTTCTTGTGGTCGGGTCTTCTTCTAGTGGTCGAGTCTTCTTCTTGTGGTCGGGACTTCTTCTAGTGGTCAGGTATTCTTCTTGTATCGGGTCTTCTTCTTGTATCGGGTCTTCTTGTTTCGGGTCTTCTTCTTGTTTCGGGTCTTCCTCTTGTATTGGGTCTTCTTGTGGTCGGGTCTTCTTCTTGTTTCTGGTCTTCTTCTTGCATCGGGTCTTCTTCTTGTGGTCGGGTCTTCTTCTTGTGGTCAGGTCTTCTTCTTGTATCGGGTCTTCTTCTTGTGGTCGAGTCTTCTTCTTGTGGTCGGGTCTTCTCATTGTGGTCGGGTCTTCTTCTTGTGGTCGGGTCTTCTTCTTGTATCGGGTCTTCTTCTTGTGGTCGGGTCTTCTTCTTGTATCGGGTCTTCTTCTTGTGGTCGGGTCTTCTTCTTGTGGTCGGGTCTTCTTCTTGTGGTGGGGTCTTCTTCTTGTATCGGGTCTTCTTCTTGTGGTTGGGTCTTCTCCTTGTATCGGGTCTTCTTCTTTTGGTCGGGTCTTCTTCTTGTATCGAGTCTTCTTCTTGTATCGGGTCTTCTTCTTGTTTCGGGTCTTCTTCTTGTTTCGGGTCTTCTTCTTGTGGTCGGGTCTTCTTCTTGTGGTCGGGTCTTCTTCTTGTATAGGGTCTTCTTCTTGTATCGGGTCTTCTTCTTGTGGTCAGGTCTTCTTCTTGTGGTGGGGTCTTCTTCTTGTGGTCGGGTCTTCTTCTTGTGGTCGGGTCTTCTTCCTGTTTCGGGTCTTCTTCTTGTGGTTGGGACTTCTTCTTGTATCGGTTCTTCTTCTTGTATTGGGTCTTCTTCTTGTGGTCGGGTCTTCTTCTTGTATCGGGTCTTCTTCTTGTATCGGGTCTTCTTCTTGTGGTCGGGTCTTCTTCTTGTATCGGGTCTTCTTCTTGTTGTCAGGTCTTCTTCTTGTGGTCGGGTCTTCTTCTTGTATCGGGTCTTCTTCTTGTGGTTGGGTCTTCTCCTTGTATAGGGTCTTCTTCTTTTGGTCGGGTCTTCTTCTTGTATCGGTTCTTCTTCTTGTGGTCGGGTCTTCTTCTTGTGGTCGGGTCTTCTTCTTGTGGTCGGTTCTTCTTCTTGTATCGGGTCTCCTTCTTGTGGTCGGGTCTTCTTCTAGTGGTCGGGTCTTCTTCTTGTTTCGGGTCTTCTTCTTGTTTCGGGTCCTCTTCTTGTGATCGGGTCTTCTTCTAGTGGTCGGGTCTTCTTCTTGTATCGGGTCTTCTTCTTGTATCGGGTCTTCTTCTTGTGGTCTGGTCTTCTTCTTGTATCGGGTCTTCTTCTTATATCGGGTCTTCTTCTTGTGGTCGAGTCTTCTTCTTGTGGTTCGGTCTTCTTCTTGTGGTCGGGTCTTCTTGTTGTCGGGTCTTCTTCTTGTATCAGGTCTTCTTCTTTTGGTCGGATCTTCTTCTTGTATCGGGTCTTCTTCTTGTATCGGGTCTTCTTCTTGTGGTCGGGTCTTCTTCTTGTATCGGGTCTTCTTGTATCGGGTATGCTTCTTGTGGTCAGGTCTTCTTCTTGTGGTCGGGTCTTCTTCTTGTGGTCGGTTCTTCTTCTTGTATCGGGTCTTCTTCTTGTGGTCGGGTCTTCTTCTTGTATCGGGTCTTCTTCTTGTGGTCGGGTCTTCTTCTTGTATCGGGTCTTCTTCTTGTATCGGGTCTTCTTCTTGTATCGGGTCTTCTTCTTGCGGTCTGGTCTTCTTCTTGTGGTCGGTTCTTCTTCTTGTTTCGGGTCTTCTTCTAGTGGTCGGGTCTTCTTCATTTGGTCGGGTCTTCTTCTTGTGGTCCGGTCTTCTACTTGTGGTCGGGTCTTCTTCCTGTATCGGGTCTTCTTCTTGTATCGGTTCTTCTTCTTGTGGTCGGGTCTTCTTCTTGTGGTCGGTTCTTCTTCTTGTATCGGGTCTTCTTCTTGTGGTCGGGTCTTCTTCTAGTGGTCGGGTCTTCTTCTTGTTTCGGGTCTTCTTCTTGTTTCGGGTCTTCTTCTTGTGGTCGGGTCTTCTTCTAGTGGTCGGGTCTTCTTCTTGTATCGGGTCTTCTTCTTGTATCGGGTCTTCTTCTTGTGGTCGGGTCTTCTTCTTGTATCGGGTCTTCTTCTTGTATCGGGTCTTCTTCTTGTGGTCGGGTCTTCTTCTTGTGGTGGGGTCTTCTTCTTGTGGTGGCGTCTTCTTCTTGTATCGGGTCTTCTTCTTGTGGTCGGGTCTTCTTCTTGTATCGGGTCTTCTTCTTGTGGTCGGGTCTTCTTCTTGTGGTCGGGTCTTCTTCTTGTATCGGGTCTTCTTCTTGTGGTCGGGTCTTCTTCTTGTATCGGGTATTCTTCTTGTGGTCAGGTCTTCTTCTTGTGGTCGGGTCTTCTTCTTGTGGTCGGGACTTCTTCTTGTGGTCGGGTCTTCTTCTTGTGGTCGGGTCTTCTTCTAGTGGTCGGGTCTTCTTCTTGTTTCAGGTCTTCTTCTTGTTTCGGGTCTTCTTCTTGTGGTCGGGTCTTCTTCTAGTGGTCGGGTCTTCTTCTTTTATCGGGTCTTCTTCTTGTATCGGGTCTTCTTCTTGTGGTCGGTTCTTCTTCTTGTATCGGGTCTTCTTCTAGTGGTCGGGTCTTCTTCATTTGGTCGGGTCTTCTTCTTGTGGTCCGGTCTTCTACTTGTGGTCGGGTCTTCTTCCTATATCGGGTCTTCTTCTTGTATCGGTTCTTCTTCTTGTGGTCGGGTCTTCTTCCTGTGGTCGGGTCTTCTTCTTGTATCGGGTCTTCTTCTTGTGGTCGGGTCTTCTTCTAGTGGTCGGGTCTTCTTGTTTCAGGTCTTCTTCTTGTTTCAGTTCTTCTTCTTGTGGTCGGGTCTTCTTCTAGTGGTCGGGTCTTCTTCTTGTATCGGGTCTTCTTCTTGTATCGGGTCTTCTTCTTGTGGTCGGGTCTTCTTCTTGTATCGGGTCTTCTTCTTGTATCGGGTCTTCTTCTTGTGGTCGGGTCTTCTTCTTGTGGTGGGGTCTTCTTCTTGTGGTCGGGTCTTCTTCTTGTATCGGGTCTTCTTCTTGTGGTCGGGTCTTCTTCTTGTATCGGGTCTTCTTCTTGTATCGGGTCTTCTTCTTGTGGTCGGGTCTTCTTCTTGTGGTCGGGTGTTCTTCTTGTATCGGGTCTTCTTCTTGTGGTCGGGTCTTCTTCTTGTATCGGGTCTTCTTCTTGTATCGGGTCTTCTTCTTGTATCGGGTCTTCTTCTTGTGGTCGGGTCTTCTTCTTGTATCGGGTCTTCTTCTTGTGGTCGGGTCTTCTTCTTGTGGTCGGATCTTCTTCTTGTATCGGGTCTTCTTCTTGTGGTCGGGTCTTCTTCTAGTGGTCGAGTCTTCTTCTTGTGGTCGGGACTTCTTCTAGTGGTCAGGTATTCTTCTTCTATCGGGTCTTCTTCTTGTATCGGGTCTTCTTGTTTCGGGTCTTCTTCTTGTTTCGGGTCTTCCTCTTGTATTGGGTCTTCTTGTGGTCGGGTCTTCTTCTTGTATCTGGTCTTCTTCTTGTATCGGGTCTTCTTCTTGTGGTCGGGTCTTCTTCTTGTGGTCAGGTCTTCTTCTTGTATCGGGTCTTCTTCTTGTGGTCGAGTCTTCTTCTTGTGGTCGGGTCTTCTCATTGTGGTCAGGTCTTCTTCTTGTGGTCGGGTCTTCTTCTTGTATCGGGTCTTCTTCTTGTGGTCGGGTCTTCTTCTTGTATCGGGTCTTCTTCTTGTGGTCGGGTCTTCTTCTTGTGGTCGGGTCTTCTTCTTGTGGTGGGGTCTTCTTCTTGTATCGGGTCTTCTTCTTGTGGTCGGGTCTTCTCCTTGTATCGGGTCTTCTTCTTTTGGTCGGGTCTTCTTCTTGTATCGAGTCTTCTTCTTGTATCGGGTCTTCTTCTTGTTTCGGGTCTTCTTGTTTCGGGTCTTCTTCTTGTGGTCGGGTCTTCTTCTTGTGGTCGGGTCTTCTTCTTGTGGTCGGGTCTTATTCTTGTATCGGGTCTTCTTCTTGTGGTCAGGTCTTCTTCTTGTGGTGGGGTCTTCTTCTTGTGGTCGGGTCTTCTTCTTGTGGTCGGGTCTTCTTCCTGTTTCGGGTCTTCTTCTTGTGGTTGGGACTTCTTCTTGTATCGGTTCTTCTTCTTGTATTTTGTCTTCTTGTGGTCGGGTCTTCTTCTTGTATCGGGTCTTCTTCTTGTATCGGGTCTTCTTCTTGTGGTCGGGTCTTCTTCTTGTATCGGGTCTTCTTCTTGTTGTCGGGTCTTCTTCTTGTGGTCGGGTCTTCTTCTTGTATCGGGTCTTCTTCTTGTGGTCGGGTCTTCTCCTTGTATCGGGTCTTCTTCTTTTGGTCGGGTCTTCTTCTTGTATCGGTTCTTCTTCTTGTGGTCGGGTCTTCCTCTTGTGGTCGGGTCTTCTTCTTGTGGTCGGTTCTTCTTCTTGTATCGGGTCTCCTTCTTGTGGTCGGGTCTTCTTCTAGTGGTCGGGTCTTCTTGTTTCGGGTCTTCTTCTTGTTTCGGGTCCTCTTCTTGTGATCGGGTCTTCTTCTAGTGGTCGGGTCTTCTTCTTGTATCGGGTCTTCTTCTTGTATCGGGTCTTCTTCTTGTGGTCGGGTCTTCTTCTTGTATCGGGTCTTCTTCTTATATCGGGTCTTCTTCATGTGGTCGAGTCTTCTTCTTGTGGTTCGGTCTTCTTCTTGTGGTCGGGTCTTCTTCTTGTTGTCGGGTCTTCTTCTTGTATCAGGTCTTCTTCTTTTGGTCGGATCTTCTTCTTGTATCGGGTCTTCTTCTTGTATCGGGTCTTCTTCTTGTGGTCGGGTCTTCTTCTTGTATCGGGTCTTCTTGTATCGGGTATTCTTCTTGTGGTCAGGTCTTCTTCTTGTGGTCGGGTCTTCTTATTGTGGTCGGTTCTTCTTCTTGTATCGGGTCTTCTTCTTGTGGTCGGGTCTTCTTCTTGTATCGGGTCTTCTTCTTGTGGTCGGGTCTTCTTCTTGTATCGGGTCTTCTTCTTGTATCGGGTCTTCTTCTTGTATCGGGTCTTCTTCTTGCGGTCTGGTCTTCTTCTTGTGGTCGGTTCTTCTTCTTGTATCGGGTCTTCTTCTAGTGGTCGGGTCTTCTTCATTTGGTCGGGTCTTCTTCTTGTGGTCCGGTCTTCTACTTGTGGTCGGGTCTTCTTCCTGTATCGGGTCTTCTTCTTGTATCGGTTCTTCTTCTTGTGGTCGGGTCTTCTTCTTGTGGTCGGTTCTTCTTCTTGTATCGGTTCTTCTTCTTGTGGTCGGGTCTTCTTCTAGTCGTTGGGTCTTCTTCTTTTTTCGGGTCTTCTTCTTGTTTCGGGTCTTCTTCTTGTGGTCGGGTCTTCTTCTAGTGGTCGGGTCTTCTTCTTGTATCGGGTCTTCTTCTTGTATCGGGTCTTCTTCTTGTGGTCGGGTCTTCTTCTTGTATCGGGTCTTCTTCTTGTATCGGGTCTTCTTCTTTTGGTCGGGTCTTCTTCTTGTGGTGGGGTCTTCTTCTTGTGGTGGGGTCTTCTTCTTGTATCGGGTCTTCTTCTTGTGGTCGGGTCTTCTTCTTGTATCGGGTCTTCTTCTTGTGGTCGGGTCTTCTTCTTGTGGTCGGGTCTTCTTCTTGTATCGGGTCTTCTTCTTGTGGTCGGGTCTTCTTCTTGTATCGGGTATTCTTCTTGTGGTCAGGTCTTCTTCTTGTGGTCGGGTCTTCTTCTTGTGGTCGGGACTTCTTCTTGTGGTCGGGTCTTCTTCTTGTGGTCGGGTCTTCTTCTAGTGGTCGGGTCTTCTTCTTGTTTCAGGTCTTCTTCTTGTTTCGGGTCTTCTTCTTGTGGTCGGGTGTTCTTCTAGTGGTCGGGTCTTCTTCTTTTATCGGGTCTTCTTCTTGTATCGGGTCTTCTTGTGGTCGGTTCTTCTTCTTGTATTTTGTCTTCTTCTAGTGGTCGGGTCTTCTTCATTTGGTCGGGTCTTCTTCTTGTGGTCGGGTCTTCTTCCTATATCGGGTCTTCTTCTTGTATCGGTTCTTCTTCCTGTGGTCGGGTCTTCTTCTTGTGGTCGGGTCTTCTTCTTGTATCGGGTCTTCTTCTTGTGGTCGGGTCTTCTTCTAGTGGTCGGGTCTTCTTCTTGTTTGAGGTCTTCTTCTTGTTTCAGGTCTTCTTCTTGTGGTCGGGTCTTCTTCTTGTTTCAGGTCTTCTTCTTGTTTCAGGTCTTCTTCTTGTATCGGGTCTTCTTCTTGTATCGGGTCTTCTTCTTGTGGTCGGGTCTTCTTCTTGTATCGGGTCTTCTTCTTGTATCGGGTCTTCTTCTTGTGGTCGGGTCTTCTTCTTGTGGTGGGGTCTTCTTCTTGTGGTCGGGTCTTCTTCTTGTATCGGGTCTTCTTCTTGTGGTCGGGTCTTCTTCTTGTATCGGGTCTTCTTCTTGTATCGGGTCTTCTTCTTGTGGTCGGGTCTTCTTCTTGTGGTCGGGTGTTCTTCTTGTATCGGGTCTTCTTCTTGTGGTTGGGTCTTCTTCTTGTATCGGGTCTTCTTCTTGTGGTCGGGTATTCTTCTTGTGGTCGGGTCTTCTTCTTGTATCGGGTCTTCTTCTTGTATCTGTTCTTCTTGTGGTCGGGTCTTCTTCTTGTGGTCGGGACTTGCTCTAGTGGTCAGGTATTCTTCTTATATCGGGTCTTCTTCTTGTATCGGGTCTTCTTGTTTCGGGTCTTCTTCTTGTGGTCGGGTCTTCTTGTGGTCGGGTTTTCTTCTTTTATCGTGTCTTCTTCTTGTGGTTGGGTTTTCTTCTTGTATCGGGTCTTCTTCTTGTGGTCGGGTATTCTTCTTGTGGTCGTGTCTTTTTCTTGTATCGGGTCTTCTTCTTGTATCTGTTCTTCTTGTATCGGGTCTTCTTCTTGTTTCGGGTCTTCTTCTTGTTTCGGGTCTTCCTCTTGTATAGGGTCTTCTTCTTGTGTTCGGGTGTTCTTTTTGTATCGGGTCTTCTTCTTGTATCGGGTCTTCTTCTTGTGGTCGGGTCTTCTTCTTGTGGTGGGGTCTTCTTCTTGTGGTCGGGTCTTCTTCTTGTATCGGGTCTTCTTCTTGTGGTTGGGTCTTCTTGTATCGGGTCTTCTTCTTGTTTTCGGGACTTCTTCTTGTGGTCGGGTCTTCTACTAGTGGACGGGTCTTCTTCTTTTATCGGGTCTTCTTCTTGTATCGGGTCTTCTTCTTGTTTCAGGTCTTCTTGTTTCGGTTCTTCTTCTTGTATCGGGTCTTCTTCTTATGGTCGGGTCTTCTTCTTGTATCGGGTCTTCTTCTTGTATCGGGTCTTCTTCTTGTGGTCGGGACTTCTTCTTGTGGTGGTGTCTTCTTCTTGTGGTCAGGTCTTCTTCTTGCGGTCGGGTCTTCTTCCTGTATCGGGTCTTCTTCTTGTGGTTGGGTCTTCTTCTTTTATCCTTTCTTCTTCTTGTATTGGGTCTTCTTCTTCTGGTCAGGTCTTCTTCTTGTTGTGGTGTCTTCTTCTTGTGGTCGGGTCTTCGGCTTGTGGTCGGGTCTTCTTCTTGTATCGGGTCTTCTTCTTCTGGTCAGGTCTTCTTCTTGTGGTCGGGTCTTCTTCTTATGGTCGGTTCTACTTCTAGTGGTCGGGTCTTCTACTTGTGGTCGGGTCTTCTTCTTGTGGTCGGGTCTTTTTCTTGTATCGGGTCTTCTTCTTGTTTCGGGTTTTCTTCTTGTATCGGGTCTTCTTCTTGTATCGTGTCTTCTTCTTGTGGTCGGGTCTTCTTCTTGTGGTCGGGTCTTCTACTAGTGGAAGGGTCTTCTTCTTTTATCGGGTCTTCTTCTTGTATCGGGTCTTCTTCTTGTTTCGGGTCTTCTTCTTCTATCGGGTCTTCTTCTTGTGGTCGGGTCTTCTTCTTGTATCGGGTCTTCTTCTTGTATCGGGTCTTCTTCTTGTGGTCGGGTTTTCTTCTTGCATCGGTTCTTCTTCTTGTGGTCGGGTCTTCTTCTTGTATCGGGTCTTCTTCTTTTGGTCGAGTCTTCTTCTTGTATTGGGTCTTCTTCTTGTATCGGGTCTTCTTCTTGTGGTCGGTTCTTCTTCTTGTATCGGGTCTTCTTCTTGTGGTTGGGTCTTCTTCTTGTATCGGGTCTTCTTCTTGTATCGGGTCTTCTTCTTGTGGTCGGGTCTTCTTCTTATATCGGGTCTTCTTCTTGTATCGGGTCTTCTTCTTCTATCGGGTCTTCTTCTTCTATCGGGTCTTCTTCTAGTGGACGGGTCTTCTTCATTTGGTCGGGTCTTCTTCTTGTCGTCCGGTCTTCTACTTGTGGTCGGGTCTTCTTCTTGTATCGGTTCTTCTTCTTGTGGTCGGGTCTTCTTCTTGTGGTCGGGTCTTCTTCTTGTATCGGGTCTTCTTCTTGTGGTCGGGTCTTCTTCTAGTGGTCGGGTCTTCTTCTTGTTTCAGGTCTTCTTCTTGTTTCGGGTCTTCTTCTTGTGGTCGGGTCTTCTTCTAGTGATCGGGTCTTCTTCTTGTATCGGGTCTTCTTCTTATATCGGGTCTTCTTCTTGTGGTCGGTTCTTCTTCTTGTATCGGGTCTTCTTCTAGTGGTCGGGTCTTCTTCATTTGGTCGGGTCTTCTTCTTGTGGTCCGGTCTTCTACTTGTGGTCGGGTCTTCTTCCTGTATCGGTTCTTCTTCTTGTATCGGTTCTTCTTCTTGTGGTCGGGTCTTCTTCTTGTGGTCGGGTCTTCTTCTTGTATCGGGTCTTCTTCTTGTGGTCGGGACTTCTTCTAGTGGTCGGGTCTTCTTCTTGTATCGGGTCTTCTTGTATCGGGTCTTCTTCTTGTGGTCGGGTCTTCTTCTTGTATCGGGTCTTCTTCTTGTATCGGGTCTTCTTCTTGTGGTCGGGTCTTCTTCTTGTGGTGGGGTCTTCTTCTTGTGGTCGGGTCTTCTTCTTGTATCGGGTCTTCTTCTTGTGGTCGGGTCTTCTTCTTGTATCGGGTCTTCTTCTTGTATCGGGTCTTCTTCTTGTGGTCGGGTCTTCTTCTTGTGGTCGGGTGTTCTTCTTGTATCGGGCCTTCTTCTTGTGGTTGGGTCTTCTTCTTGTATCGGGTCTTCTTCTTGTGGTCGGGTATTCTTCTTGTGGTCGGGTCTTCTTCTTGTATCGGGTCTTCTTCTTGTATCTGTTCTTCTTGTGGTCGGGTCTTCTTCTTGTGGTCGGGACTTCTTCTAGTGGTCAGGTATTCTTCTTATATCGGGTCTTCTTCTTGTATCGGGTCTTCTTCTTGTTTCGGGTCTTCTTCTTGTGGTCGGGTCTTCTTCTTGTGGTCGGGTGTTCTTTTTTTATCGTGTCTTCTTCTTGTGGTTGGGTTTTCTTCTTGTATCGGGTCTTCTTCTTGTGGTCGGGTATTCTTCTTGTGGTCGGGTCTTCTTCTTGTGGTCGGGACTTCTTCTAGTGGTCAGGTATTCTTCTTATATCGGGTCTTCTTCTTGTATCAGGTCTTCTTCTTGTTTCGGGTCTTCTTCTTGTTTCGGGTCTTCCTCTTGTATAGGGTCTTCTTCTTGTGTTCGGGTGTTCTTTTTGTATCGGGTCTTCTTCTTGTATCGGGTCTTCTTCTTGTGGTCGGGTCTTCTTCTTGTGGTGGGGTCTTCTTCTTGTGGTCGGGTCTTCTTCTTGTATCGGGTCTTCTTCTTGTGGTTGGGTCTTCTTGTATCGGGTCTTCTTGTGGTCGGGACTTCTTCTTGTGGTGGTGTCTTCTTCTTGTGGTCGGGTCTTCTTCTTGTGGTCGGGTCTTCTTCCTGTATCGGGTCTTCTTCTTGTGGTTGGGTCTTCTTCTTTTATCCGGTCTTCTTCTTGTATTGGGTCTTCTTCTTCTGGTCAGGTCTTCTTCTTGTTGTGGTGTCTTCTTCTTGTGGTCGGGTCTTCGGCTTGTGGTCGGGTCTTCTTCTTGTATCGGGTCTTCTTCTTATGGTCAGGTCTTCTTCTTGTGGTCGGGTCTTCTTCTTATGGTCGGTTCTACTTCTTGTGGTCGGGTCTTCTACTTGTGGTCGGGTCTTCTTCTTGTATCGGGTCTTCTTCTTGTATCGGGTCTTTTTCTTGTGGTCGGGTTTTCTTCTTGCATCGGTTCTTCTTCTTGTGGTCGGGTCTTCTTCTTGTATCGGGTCTTCTTCTTTTGGTCGAGTCTTCTTCTTGTATCGGGTCTTCTTGTATCGGGTCTTCTTCTTGTGGTCAGGGCTTCTTCTTGTTGTGGTGTCTTCTTCTTGTGGTCGGGTCTTCGGCTTGTGGTCGGGTCTTCTTCTTGTATCGGGTCTTCTACTTGTGGTCGGGTCTTCTTCTTGTGGTCGGGTCTTCTTCTTGTATCGGGTCTTCTTCTTGTTTCGGGTTTTCTTGTATCGGGTCTTCTTCTTGTATCGGGTCTTCTTCTTGTGGTCGGGTCTTCTTCTTGTGGTCGGGTCTTCTACTAGTGGACGGGTCTTCTTCTTTTATTGGGTCTTCTTCTTGCATCGGGTCTTCTTGTTTGGGTCTTCTTCTTGTTTCGGGTCTTCTTCTTGTATCGGGTCTTCTTCTTGTGGTCGGGTCTTCTTCTTGTGGTCGGGTCTTCTTCTTGTGGTCGGGTCTTCTTCTTGTATTGGGTCTTCTTCTTCTGGTCAGGTCTTCTTCTTGTTGTGGTGTCTTCTTCTTGTGGTCGGGTCTTCGGCTTGTGGTCGGGTCTTCTTCTTGTATCAGGTCTTCTTCTTATGGTCAGGTCTTCTTCTTGTGGTCGGGTCTTCTTCTTGTGGTCGGTTCTACTTCTTGTGGTCGGGTCTTCTACTTGTGGTCGGGTCTTCTTCTTGTATCGGGTCTTCTTCTTGTATCGGGTCTTTTTCTTGTGGTCGGGTTTTCTTCTTGCATCGGTTCTTCTTCTTGTGGTCGGGTCTTCTTCTTGTATCGGGTCTTCTTCTTTTGGTCGAGTCTTCTTCTTGTATCGGGTCTTCTTGTATCGGGTCTTCTTCTTGTGGTCAGGGCTTCTTCTTGTTGTGGTGTCTTCTTCTTGTGGTCGGGTCTTCGGCTTGTGGTCGGGTCTTCTTCTTGTATCGGGTCTTCTACTTGTGGTCGGGTCTTCTTCTTGTGGTCGGGTCTTCTTCTTGTATCGGGTCTTCTTCTTGTTTCGGGTTTTCTTGTATCGGGTCTTCTTCTTGTATCGGGTCTTCTTCTTGTGGTCGGGTCTTCTTCTTGTGGTCGGGTCTTCTACTAGTGGACGGGTCTTCTTCTTTTATTGGGTCTTCTTCTTGCATCGGGTCTTCTTGTTTGGGTCTTCTTCTTGTTTCGGGTCTTCTTCTTGTATCGGGTCTTCTTCTTGTGGTCGGGTCTTCTTCTTGTGGTCGGGTCTTCTTCTTGTATCGGGTCTTCTTCTTTTGGTCGGGTCTTCTTCTTGTGGTCGGGTCTTCTTCTTGTATCGGGTCTTCTTCTTGTGGTCGGGTCTTCTTCTTGTATCGGGTCTTCTTCTTTTGGTCGGGTCTTCTTCTTGTATCGGGTCTTCTTCTTGTATCGGGTCTTCTTCTTGTGGTCGGGTCTTCTTCTTGTATCGGGTCTTCTTCTTGTATCGGGTCTTCTTCTTCTACCGGGTCTTCTTCTTGTGGTCGGGTCTTCTTCTTGTATCGGGTCTTCTTCTTGTGGTCGGGTCTTCTTCTTGTGGTTCGGTCTTTTTCTTGTATCGGGTCTTCTTCTTGTTTTGGGTTTTCTTCTTGTTTCGGGTTTTCTTCTTGTATCGGGTCTTCTTCTTGTATCGGGTATTCTTCTTGTGGTCGGGTCTTCTTCTTGTGGTCAGGTCTTCTACTAGTGGAAGGGTCTTCTTCTTTTATCGGGTCTTCTTCTTGTATCGGGTCTTCTTCTTGTTTCGGGTCTTCTTCTTGTATCGGGTCTTCTTCTTGTGGTCGGGTCTTCTTCTTGTATCGGGTCTTCTTCTTGTATCGGGTCTTCTTCTTGTGGTCGGGTTTTCTTCTTGCATCGGTTCTTCTTCTTGTGGTCGGGTCTTCTTCTTGTATCGGGTCTTCTTCTTTTGGTCGAGTCTTCTTCTTGTATTGGGTCTTCTTCTTGTATCGGGTCTTCTTCTTGTGGTCGGTTCTTCTTCTTGTATCGGGTCTTCTTCTTGTGGTTGGGTCTTCTTCTTGTATCGGGTCTTCTTCTTGTATCGGGTCTTCTTCTTGTGGTCGGGTCTTCTTCTTATATCGGGTCTTCTTCTTGTATCGGGTCTTCTTCTTCTATCGGGTCTTCTTCTTCTATCGGGTCTTCTTCTAGTGGTCGGGTCTTCTTCATTTGGTCGGGTCTTCTTCTTGTCGTCCGGTCTTCTACTTGTGGTCGGGTCTTCTTCTTGTATCGGTTCTTCTTCTTGTGGTCGGGTCTTCTTCTTGTGGTCGGGTCTTCTTCTTGTATCGGGTCTTCTTCTTGTGGTCGGGTCTTCTTCTAGTGGTCGGGTCTTCTTCTTGTTTCAGGTCTTCTTCTTGTTTCGGGTCTTCTTCTTGTGGTCGGGTCTTCTTCTAGTGATCGAGTCTTCTTCTTGTATCGGGTCTTCTTCTTATATCGGGTCTTCTTCTTGTGGTCGGTTCTTCTTCTTGTATCGGTTCTTCTTCTAGTGGTCGGGTCTTCTTCATTTGGTCGGGTCTTCTTCTTGTGGTCCGGTCTTCTACTTGTGGTCGGGTCTTCTTCCTGTATCGGGTCTTCTTCTTGTATCGGTTCTTCTTCTTGTGGTCGGGTCTTCTTCTTGTGGTCGGGTCTTCTTCTTGTATCGGGTCTTCTTCTTGTGGTCGGGACTTCTTCTAGTGGTCGGGTCTTCTTCTTGTATCGGGTCTTCTTGTATCGGGTCTTCTTCTTGTGGTCGGGTCTTCTTCTTGTATCGGGTCTTCTTCTTGTATCGGGTCTTCTTCTTGTGGTCGGGTCTTCTTCTTGTGGTGGGGTCTTCTTCTTGTGGTCGGGTCTTCTTCTTGTATCGGGTCTTCTTCTTGTGGTCGGGTCTTCTTCTTGTATCGGGTCTTCTTCTTGTATCGGGTCTTCTTCTTGTGGTCGGGTCTTCTTCTTGTGGTCGGGTGTTCTTCTTGTATCGGGCCTTCTTCTTGTGGTTGGGTCTTCTTCTTGTATCGGGTCTTCTTCTTGTGGTCGGGTATTCTTCTTGTGGTCGGGTCTTCTTCTTGTATCGGGTCTTCTTCTTGTATCTGCTCTTCTTGTGGTCGGGTCTTCTTCTTGTGGTCGGGACTTCTTCTAGTGGTCAGGTATTCTTCTTATATCGGGTCTTCTTCTTGTATCGGGTCTTCTTCTTGTTTCCGGTCTTCTTCTTGTGGTCGGGTCTTCTTCTTGTGGTCGGGTGTTCTTTTTTTATCGTGTCTTCTTCTTGTGGTTGGGTTTTCTTCTTGTATCGGGTCTTCTTCTTGTGGTCGGGTATTCTTCTTGTGGTCGGGTCTTCTTCTTGTGGTCGGGACTTCTTCTAGTGGTCAGGTATTCTTCTTATATCGGGTCTTCTTCTTGTATCGGGTCTTCTTCTTGTTTCGGGTCTTCTTCTTGTTTCGGGTCTTCCTCTTGTATAGGGTCTTCTTCTTGTGTTCGGGTGTTCTTTTTGTATCGGGTCTTCTTCTTGTATCGGGTCTTCTTCTTGTGGTCGGGTCTTCTTCTTGTGGTGGGGTCTTCTTCTTGTGGTCGGGTCTTCTTCTTGTATCGGGTCTTCTTCTTGTGGTTGGGTCTTCTTGTATCGGGTCTTCTTCTTGTGGTCGGGACTTCTTCTTGTGGTGGTGTCTTCTTCTTGTGGTCGGGTCTTCTTCTTGTGGTCGGGTCTTCTTCCTGTATCGGGTCTTCTTCTTGTGGTTGGGTCTTCTTCTTTTATCCGGTCTTCTTCTTGTATTGGGTCTTCTTCTTCTGGTCAGGTCTTCTTCTTGTTGTGGTGTCTTCTTCTTGTGGTCGGGTCTTCGGCTTGTGGTCGGGTCTTCTTCTTGTATCGGGTCTTCTTCTTATGGTCAGGTCTTCTTCTTGTGGTCGGGTCTTCTTCTTATGGTCGGTTCTACTTCTTGTGGTCGGGTCTTCTACTTGTGGTCGGGTCTTCTTCTTGTATCGGGTCTTCTTCTTGTATCGGGTCTTTTTCTTGTGGTCGGGTTTTCTTCTTGCATCGGTTCTTCTTCTTGTGGTCGGGTCTTCTTCTTGTATCGGGTCTTCTTCTTTTGGTCGAGTCTTCTTCTTGTATTGGGTCTTCTTCTTGTATCGGTTCTTCTTCTTGTGGTCGGGTCTTCTTCTTGTATCGGGTCTTCTTCTTGTGGTCGGTTCTTCTTCTTGTATCGGGTCTTCTTCTTGTGGTTGGGTCTTCTTCTTCTATCGGGTCTTCTTCTAGTGGTCGGGTCTTCTTCATTTGGTCGGGTCTTCTTCTTGTCGTCCGGTCTTCTACTTGTGGTCGGGTCTTCTTCTTGTATCGGTTCTTCTTCTTGTGGTCGGGTCTTCTTCTTGTGGTCGGGTCTTCTTCTTGTATCGGGTCTTCTTCTTGTGGTCGGGTCTTCTTCTAGTGGTCGGGTCTTCTTCTTGTTTCAGGTCTTCTTCTTGTTTCGGGTCTTCTTCTTGTGGTCGGGTCTTCTTCTAGTGATCGGGTCTTCTTCTTGTATCGGGTCTTCTTCTTATATCGGGTCTTCTTCTTGTGGTCGGTTCTTCTTCTTGTATCGGGTCTTCTTCTAGTGGTCGGGTCTTCTTCATTTGGTCGGGTCTTCTTCTTGTGGTCGGGTCTTCTTCCTGTATCGGGTCTTCTTCTTGTATCGGTTCTTCTTCTTGTGGTCGGGTCTTCTTCTTGTGGTCGGGTCTTCTTCTTGTATCGGGTCTTCTTCTTGTGGTCGGGACTTCTTCTAGTGGTCGGGTCTTCTTCTTGTATCGGGTCTTCTTGTATCGGGTCTTCTTCTTGTGGTCGGGTCTTCTTCTTGTATCGGGTCTTCTTCTTGTATCGGGTCTTCTTCTTGTGGTCGGGTCTTCTTCTTGTGGTGGGGTCTTCTTCTTGTGGTCGGGTCTTCTTCTTGTATCGGGTCTTCTTCTTGTGGTCGGGTCTTCTTCTTGTATCGGGTCTTCTTCTTGTATCGGGTCTTCTTCTTGTGGTCGGGTCTTCTTCTTGTGGTCGGGTGTTCTTCTTGTATCGGGCCTTCTTCTTGTGGTTGGGTCTTCTTCTTGTATCGGGTCTTCTTCTTGTGGTCGGGTCTTCTTCTTGTATCGGGTCTTCTTCTTGTATCTGTTCTTCTTGTGGTCGGGTCTTCTTCTTGTGGTCGGGACTTCTTCTAGTGGTCAGGTATTCTTCTTATATCGGGTCTTCTTCTTGTATCGGGTCTTCTTCTTGTTTCGGGTCTTCTTCTTGTGGTCGGGTCTTCTTCTTGTGGTCGGGTGTTCTTCTTTTATCGTGTCTTCTTCTTGTGGTTGGGTTTTCTTCTTGTATCGGGTCTTCTTCTTGTGGTCGGGTATTCTTCTTGTGGTCGGGTCTTCTTCTTGTGGTCGGGACTTCTTCTAGTGGTCAGGTATTCTTCTTATATCGGGTCTTCTTCTTGTATCGGGTCTTCTTCTTGTTTCGGGTCTTCTTCTTGTTTCGGGTCTTCCTCTTGTATAGGGTCTTCTTCTTGTGTTCGGGTGTTCTTTTTGTATCGGGTCTTCTTCTTGTATCGGGTCTTCTTCTTGTGGTCGGGTCTTCTTCTTGTGGTGGGGTCTTCTTCTTGTGGTCGGGTCTTCTTCTTGTATCGGGTCTTCTTCTTGTGGTTGGGTCTTCTTGTATCGGGTCTTCTTCTTGTGGTCGGGACTTCTTCTTGTGGTGGTGTCTTCTTCTTGTGGTCGGGTCTTCTTCTTGTGGTCGGGTCTTCTTCCTGTATCGGGTCTTCTTCTTGTGGTTGGGTCTTCTTCTTTTATCCGGTCTTCTTCTTGTATTGGGTCTTCTTCTTCTGGTCAGGTCTTCTTCTTGTTGTGGTGTCTTCTTCTTGTGGTCGGGTCTTCGGCTTGTGGTCGGGTCTTCTTCTTGTATCGGGTCTTCTTCTTATGGTCAGGTCTTCTTCTTGTGGTCGGGTCTTCTTCTTATGGTCGGTTCTACTTCTTGTGGTCGGGTCTTCTACTTGTGGTCGGGTCTTCTTCTTGTATCGGGTCTTCTTCTTGTATCGGGTCTTTTTCTTGTGGTCGGGTTTTCTTCTTGCATCGGTTCTTCTTCTTGTGGTCGGGTCTTCTTCTTGTATCGGGTCTTCTTCTTTTGGTCGAGTCTTATTCTTTTATCGGGTCTTCTTGTATCGGGTCTTCTTCTTGTGGTCAGGGCTTCTTCTTGTTGTGGTGTCTTCTTCTTGTGGTCGGGTCTTCGGCTTGTGGTCGGGTCTTCTTCTTGTATCGGGTCTTCTACTTGTGGTCGGGTCTTCTTCTTGTGGTCGGGTCTTCTTCTTGTATCGGGTCTTCTTCTTGTTTCGGGTTTTCTTGTATCGGGTCTTCTTCTTGTATCGGGTCTTCTTCTTGTGGTCGGGTCTTCTTCTTGTGGTCGGGTCTTCTACTAGTGGACGGGTCTTCTTCTTTTATCGGGTCTTCTTCTTGTATCGGGTCTTCTTGTTTGGGTCTTCTTCTTGTTTCGGGTCTTCTTCTTGTATCGGGTCTTCTTCTTGTGGTCGGGTCTTCTTCTTGTGGTCGGGTCTTCTTCTTGTGGTCGGGTCTTCTTCTTGTATCGGGTCTTCTTCTTTTGGTCGGGTCTTCTTCTTGTGGTCGGGTCTTCTTCTTGTATCGGGTCTTCTTCTTGTGGTCGGGTCTTCTTCTTGTATCGGGTCTTCTTCTTTTGGTCGGGTCTTCTTCTTGTATCGGGTCTTCTTCTTGTATCGGGTCTTCTTCTTGTGGTCGGGTCTTCTTCTTGTATCGGGTCTTCTTCTTGTATCGGGTCTTCTTCCTGTACCGGGTCTTCTTCTTGTGGTCGGGTCTTCTTCTTGTATCGGGTCTTCTTCTTGTGGTCGGGTCTTCTTCTTATGGTCGGGTCTTTTTCTTGTATCGGGTCTTCTTCTTGTTTTGGGTTTTCTTCTTGTTTCGGGTTTTCTTCTTGTATCGGGTCTTCTTCTTGTATCGGGTATTCTTCTTGTGGTCGGGTCTTCTTCTTGTGGTCAGGTCTTCTACTAGTGGAAGGGTCTTCTTCTTTTATCGGGTCTTCTTCTTGTATCGGGTCTTCTTCTTGTTTCGGGTCTTCTTCTTGTATCGGGTCTTCTTCTTGTGGTCGGGTCTTCTTCTTGTATCGGGTCTTCTTCTTGTATCGGGCCTTCTTCTTGTGGTCGGGTTTTCTTCTTGCATCGGTTCTTCTTCTTGTGGTCAGGTCTTCTTCTTGTATCGGGTCTTCTTCTTTTGGTCGAGTCTTCTTCTTGTATCGGGTCTTCTTCTTGTATCGGGTCTTCTTCTTGTGGTCGGGTCTTCTTCTTGTATCGGGTCTTCTTCTTATGGTCGGGTCTTCTTCCTGTATCGGGTCTTCTTCTTTTGGTCGGGTCTTCTTCTTGTGGTCGGGTCTTCTTCTTGTGGTCGGGACTTCTTCTTGTGGTCGGGTCTTCTTCTTGTGGTCGGGTCTTCTTCTAGTGGTCGGGTCTTCTTCTTGTTTCAGGTCTTCTTCTTGTTTCGGGTCTTCTTCTTGTGGTCGGGTCTTCTTCTAGTGGTCGGGTCTTCTTCTTTTATCGGGTCTTCTTCTTGTATCGGGTCTTCTTCTTGTGGTCGGTTCTTCTTCTTGTATCGGGTCTTCTTCTAGTGGGCGGGTCTTCTTCATTTGGTCGGGTCTTCTTCTTGTGGTCCGGTCTTCTACTTGTGGTCGGGTCTTCTTCCTATATCGGGTCTTCTTCTTGTATCGGTTCTTCTTCCTGTGGTCGGGTCTTCTTCTTGTGGTCGGGTCTTCTTCTTGTATCGGGTCTTCTTCTTGTGGTCGGGTCTTCTTCT
The DNA here is from genome assembly GCF_046119375.1 of Phyllobates terribilis. Taxonomy (NCBI): domain Eukaryota; kingdom Metazoa; phylum Chordata; class Amphibia; order Anura; family Dendrobatidae; genus Phyllobates; species Phyllobates terribilis. The sequence continues at coordinate 480,822,009 of NW_027362761.1, read as the reverse complement.
AGTGGTCGGGTCTTCTTCTTGTTTCAGGTCTTCTTCTTGTTTCAGGTCTTCTTCTTGTGGTCGGGTCTTCTTCTTGTTTCAGGTCTTCTTCTTGTTTCAGGTCTTCTTCTTGTATCGGGTCTTCTTCTTGTATCGGGTCTTCTTCTTGTGGTCGGGTCTTCTTCTTATATCGGGTCTTCTTCTTGTATCGGGTCTTCTTCTTGTGGTCGGGTCTTCTTCTTGTGGTGTGGTCTTCTTCTTGTGGTCGGGTCTTCTTCTTGTATCGGGTCTTCTTCTTGTGGTCGGGTCTTCTTCTTGTATCGGGTCTTCTTCTTGTATCGGGTCTTCTTCTTGTGGTCGGGTCTTCTTCTTGTGGTCGGGTGTTCTTCTTGTATCGGGTCTTCTTCTTGTGGTTGGGTCTTCTTCTTGTATCGGGTCTTCTTCTTGTGGTCGGGTATTCTTCTTGTGGTCGGGTCTTCTTCTTGTATCGGGTCTTCTTCTTGTATCTGTTCTTCTTGTGGTCGGGTCTTCTTCTTGTGGTCGGGACTTCCTCTAGTGGTCAGGTATTCTTCTTATATCGGGTCTTCTTCTTGTATCGGGTCTTCTTGTTTCGGGTCTTCTTCTTGTGGTCGGGTCTTCTTCTTGTGGTCGGGTGTTCTTCTTTTATCGTGTCTTCTTCTTGTGGTTGGGTTTTCTTCTTGTATCGGGTCTTCTTCTTGTGGTCGGGTATTCTTCTTGTGGTCGTGTCTTTTTCTTGTTTCGGGTCTTCTTCTTGTATCTGTTCTTCTTGTATCGGGTCTTCTTCTTGTTTCGGGTCTTCTTCTTGTTTCGGGTCTTCCTCTTGTATAGGGTCTTCTTCTTGTGTTCGGGTGTTCTTTTTGTATCGGGTCTTCTTCTTGTATCGGGTCTTCTTCTTGTGGTCGGGTCTTCTTCTTGTGGTGGGGTCTTCTTCTTGTGGTCGGGTCTTCTTCTTGTATCGGGTCTTCTTCTTGTGGTTGGGTCTTCTTGTATCGGGTCTTCTTCTTGTTTTCGGGACTTCTTCTTGTGGTCGGGTCTTCTACTAGTGGACGGGTCTTCTTCTTTTATCGGGTCTTCTTCTTGTATCGGGTCTTCTTCTTGTTTCAGGTCTTCTTGTTTCGGTTCTTCTTCTTGTATCGGGTCTTCTTCTTGTGGTCGGGTCTTCTTCTTGTATCGGGTCTTCTTCTTGTATCGGGTCTTCTTCTTGTGGTCGGGACTTCTTCTTGTGGTGGTGTCTTCTTCTTGTGGTCAGGTCTTCTTCTTGTGGTCGGGTCTTCTTCCTGTATCGGGTCTTCTTCTTGTGGTTGGGTCTTCTTCTTTTATCCGGTCTTCTTCTTGTATTGGGTCTTCTTCTTCTGGTCAGGTCTTCTTCTTGTTGTGGTGTCTTCTTCTTGTGGTCGGGTCTTCGGCTTGTGGTCGGGTCTTCTTCTTGTATCGGGTCTTCTTCTTGTGGTCAGGTCTTCTTCTTGTGGTCGGGTCTTCTTCTTATGGTCGGTTCTACTTCTTGTGGTCGGGTCTTCTACTTGTGGTCGGGTCTTCTTCTTGTGGTCGGGTCTTTTTCTTGTATCGGGTCTTCTTCTTGTATCGTGTCTTCTTCTTGTGGTCGGGTCTTCTTCTTGTGGTCGGGTCTTCTACTAGTGGAAGGGTCTTCTTCTTTTATCGGGTCTTCTTCTTGTATCGGGTCTTCTTCTTGTTTCGGGTCTTCTTCTTCTATCGGGTCTTCTTCTTGTGGTCGGGTCTTCTTCTTGTATCGGGTCTTCTTCTTGTATCGGGTCTTCTTCTTGTGGTCGGGTTTTCTTCTTGCATCGGTTCTTCTTCTTGTGGTCGGGTCTTCTTGTATCGGGTCTTCTTCTTTTGGTCGAGTCTTCTTCTTGTATTGGGTCTTCTTCTTGTATCGGGTCTTCTTCTTGTGGTCGGTTCTTCTTCTTGTATCGGGTCTTCTTCTTGTGGTTGGGTCTTCTTCTTGTATCGGGTCTTCTTCTTGCATCGGGTCTTCTTCTTGTGGTCGGGTCTTCTTCTTATATCGGGTCTTCTTCTTGTATCGGGTCTTCTTCTTCTATCGGGTCTTCTTCTTCTATCGGGTCTTCTTCTAGTGGTCGGGTCTTCTTCATTTGGTCGGGTCTTCTTCTTGTCGTCCGGTCTTCTACTTGTGGTCGGGTCTTCTTCTTGTATCGGTTCTTCTTCTTGTGGTCGGGTCTTCTTCTTGTGGTCGGGTCTTCTTCTTGTATCGGGTCTTCTTCTTGTGGTTGGGTCTTCTTCTAGTGGTCGGGTCTTCTTCTTGTTTCAGGTCTTCTTCTTGTTTCGGGTCTTCTTCTTGTGGTCGGGTCTTCTTCTAGTGATCGGGTCTTCTTCTTGTATCGGGTCTTCTTCTTATATCGGGTCTTCTTCTTGTGGTCGGTTTTTCTTCTTGTATCGGGTCTTCTTCTAGTGGTTGGGTCTTCTTCATTTGGTCGGGTCTTCTTCTTGTGGTCGGGTCTTCTTCCTGTATCGGGTCTTCTTCTTGTATCGGTTCTTCTTCTTGTGGTCGGGTCTTCTTCTTGTGGTCGGGTCTTCTTCTTGTATCGGGTCTTCTTCTTGTGGTCGGGACTTCTTCTAGTGGTCGGGTCTTCTTCTTGTATCGGGTCTTCTTGTATCGGGTCTTCTTCTTGTGGTCGGGTCTTCTTCTTGTATCGGGTCTTCTTCTTGTATCGGGTCTTCTTCTTGTGGTCGGGTCTTCTTCTTGTGGTGGGGTCTTCTTCTTGTGGTCGGGTCTTCTTCTTGTATCGGGTCTTCTTCTTGTGGTCGGGTCTTCTTCTTGTATCGGGTCTTCTTCTTGTATCGGGTCTTCTTCTTGTGGTCGGGTCTTCTTCTTGTGGTCGGGTGTTCTTCTTGTATCGGGCCTTCTTCTTGTGGTTGGGTCTTCTTCTTGTATCGGGTCTTCTTCTTGTGGTCGGGTCTTCTTCTTGTGGTCGGGTCTTCTTCTTGTATCGGGTCTTCTTCTTGTATCTGTTCTTCTTGTGGTCGGGTCTTCTTCTTGTGGTCGGGACTTCTTCTAGTGGTCAGGTATTCTTCTTATATCGGGTCTTCTTCTTGTATCGGGTCTTCTTCTTGTTTCGGGTCTTCTTCTTGTGGTCGGGTCTTCTTCTTGTGGTCGGGTGTTCTTCTTTTATCGTGTCTTCTTCTTGTGGTTGGGTTTTCTTCTTGTATCGGGTCTTCTTCTTGTGGTCGGGTATTCTTCTTGTGGTCGGGTCTTCTTCTTGTGGTCGGGACTTCTTCTAGTGGTCAGGTATTCTTCTTATATCGGGTCTTCTTCTTGTATCGGGTCTTCTTCTTGTTTCGGGTCTTCTTCTTGTTTCGGGTCTTCCTCTTGTATAGGGTCTTCTTCTTGTGTTCGGGTGTTCTTTTTGTATCGGGTCTTCTTCTTGTATCGGGTCTTCTTCTTGTGGTCGGGTCTTCTTCTTGTGGTGGGGTCTTCTTCTTGTGGTCGGGTCTTCTTCTTGTATCGGGTCTTCTTCTTGTGGTTGGGTCTTCTTGTATCGGGTCTTCTTCTTGTGGTCGGGACTTCTTCTTGTGGTGGTGTCTTCTTCTTGTGGTCGGGTCTTCTTCTTGTGGTCGGGTCTTCTTCCTGTATCGGGTCTTCTTCTTGTGGTTGGGTCTTCTTCTTTTATCCGGTCTTCTTCTTGTATTGGGTCTTCTTCTTCTGGTCAGGTCTTCTTCTTGTTGTGGTGTCTTCTTCTTATGGTCGGTTCTACTTCTTGTGGTCGGGTCTTCTACTTGTGGTCGGGTCTTCTTCTTGTATCGGGTCTTCTTCTTGTATCGGGTCTTTTTCTTGTGGTCGGGTCTTCGGCTTGTGGTCGGGTCTTCTTCTTGTATCGGGTCTTCTTCTTATGGTCAGGTCTTCTTCTTGTGGTCGGGTCTTCTTCTTATGGTCGGTTCTACTTCTTGTGGTCGGGTCTTCTACTTGTGGTCGGGTCTTCTTCTTGTATCGGGTCTTCTTCTTGTATCGGGTCTTTTTCTTGTGGTCGGGTTTTCTTCTTGCATCGGTTCTTCTTCTTGTGGTCGGGTCTTCTTCTTGTATCGGGTCTTCTTCTTTTGGTCGAGTCTTCTTCTTGTATCGGGTCTTCTTGTATCGGGTCTTCTTCTTGTGGTCAGGGCTTCTTCTTGTTGTGGTGTCTTCTTCTTGTGGTCGGGTCTTCGGCTTGTGGTCGGGTCTTCTTCTTGTATCGGGTCTTCTACTTGTGGTCAGGTCTTCTTGTGGTCGGGTCTTCTTCTTGTATCGGGTCTTCTTCTTGTTTCGGGTTTTCTTGTTACGGGTCTTCTTCTTGTATCGGGTCTTCTTCTTGTGGTCGGGTCTTCTTCTTGTGGTCGGGTCTTCTACTAGTGGACGGGTCTTCTTCTTTTATCGGGTCTTCTTCTTGTATCGGGTCTTCTTGTTTGGGTCTTCTTCTTGTTTCGGGTCTTCTTCTTGTATCGGGTCTTCTTCTTGTGGTCGGGTCTTCTTCTTGTGGTCGGGTCTTCTTCTTGTGGTCAGGTCTTCTTCTTGTATCGGGTCTTCTTCTTTTGGTCGGGTCTTCTTCTTGTGGTCGGGTCTTCTTCTTGTATCGGGTCTTCTTCTTGTGGTCGGGTCTTCTTCTTGTATCGGGTCTTCTTCTTTTGGTCGGGTCTTCTTCTTGTATCGGGTCTTCTTCTTGTATCGGGTCTTCTTCTTGTGGTCGGGTCTTCTTCTTGTATCGGGTCTTCTTCTTGTATCGGGTCTTCTTCTTGTACCGGGTCTTCTTCTTGTGGTCGGGTCTTCTTCTTGTATCGGGTCTTCTTCTTGTGGTCGGGTCTTCTTCTTGTGGTCGGGTCTTTTTCTTGTATCGGGTCTTCTTCTTGTTTTGGGTTTTCTTCTTGTTTCGGGTTTTCTTCTTGTATCGGGTCTTCTTCTTGTATCGGGTATTCTTCTTGTGGTCGGGTCTTCTTCTTGTGGTCAGGTCTTCTACTAGTGGAAGGGTCTTCTTCTTTTATCGGGTCTTCTTCTTGTATCGGGTCTTCTTCTTGTTTCGGGTCTTCTTCTTGTATCGGGTCTTCTTCTTGTGGTCGGGTCTTCTTCTTGTATCGGGTCTTCTTCTTGTGGTCGGGTCTTCTTCTTGTGGTCGGGTCTTCTTCTTGTATCGGGTCTTCTTCTTGTGGTCGGGACTTCTTCTAGTGGTCGGGTCTTCTTCTTGTATCGGGTCTTCTTGTATCGGGTCTTCTTCTTGTGGTCGGGTCTTCTTCTTGTATCGGGTCTTCTTCTTGTATCGGGTCTTCTTCTTGTGGTCGGGTCTTCTTCTTGTGGTGGGGTCTTCTTCTTGTGGTCGGGTCTTCTTCTTGTATCGGGTCTTCTTCTTGTGGTCGGGTCTTCTTCTTGTATCGGGTCTTCTTCTTGTGGTCGGGTCTTCTTCTTGTGGTCGGGTGTTCTTCTTGTATCGGGCCTTCTTCTTGTGGTTGGGTCTTCTTCTTGTATCGGGTCTTCTTCTTGTGGTCGGGTCTTCTTCTTGTGGTCGGGTCTTCTTCTTGTATCGGGTCTTCTTCTTGTATCTGTTCTTCTTGTGGTCGGGTCTTCTTCTTGTGGTCGGGACTTCTTCTAGTGGTCAGGTATTCTTCTTATATCGGGTCTTCTTCTTGTATCGGGTCTTCTTCTTGTTTCGGGTCTTCTTCTTGTGGTCGGGTCTTCTTCTTGTGGTCGGGTGTTCTTCTTTTATCGTGTCTTCTTCTTGTGGTTGGGTTTTCTTCTTGTATCGGGTCTTCTTCTTGTGGTCGGGTATTCTTCTTGTGGTCGGGTCTTCTTCTTGTGGTCGGGACTTCTTCTAGTGGTCAGGTATTCTTCTTATATCGGGTCTTCTTCTTGTTTCGGGTCTTCTTCTTGTTTCGGGTCTTCCTCTTGTATAGGGTCTTCTTCTTGTGTTCGGGTGTTCTTTTTGTATCGGGTCTTCTTCTTGTATCGGGTCTTCTTCTTGTGGTCGGGTCTTCTTCTTGTGGTGGGGTCTTCTTCTTGTGGTCGGGTCTTCTTCTTGTATCGGGTCTTCTTCTTGTGGTTGGGTCTTCTTGTATCGGGTCTTCTTCTTGTGGTCGGGACTTCTTCTTGTGGTGGTGTCTTCTTCTTGTGGTCGGGTCTTCTTCTTGTGGTCGGGTCTTCTTCCTGTATCGGGTCTTCTTCTTGTGGTTGGGTCTTCTTCTTTTATCCGGTCTTCTTCTTGTATTGGGTCTTCTTCTTCTGGTCAGGTCTTCTTCTTGTTGTGGTGTCTTCTTCTTATGGTCGGTTCTACTTCTTGTGGTCGGGTCTTCTACTTGTGGTCGGGTCTTCTTCTTGTATCGGGTCTTCTTCTTGTATCGGGTCTTTTTCTTGTGGTCGGGTCTTCGGCTTGTGGTCGGGTCTTCTTCTTGTATCGGGTCTTCTTCTTATGGTCAGGTCTTCTTCTTGTGGTCGGGTCTTCTTCTTATGGTCGGTTCTACTTCTTGTGGTCGGGTCTTGTACTTGTGGTCGGGTCTTCTTCTTGTATCGGGTCTTCTTCTTGTATCGGGTCTTTTTCTTGTGGTCGGGTTTTCTTCTTGCATCGGTTCTTCTTCTTGTGGTCGGGTCTTCTTCTTGTATCGGGTCTTCTTCTTTTGGTCGAGTCTTCTTCTTGTATCGGGTCTTCTTGTATCGGGTCTTCTTCTTGTGGTCAGGGCTTCTTCTTGTTGTGGTGTCTTCTTCTTGTGGTCGGGTCTTCGGCTTGTGGTCGGGTCTTCTTCTTGTATCGGGTCTTCTACTTGTGGTCGGGTCTTCTTGTGGTCGGGTCTTCTTCTTGTATCGGGTCTTCTTCTTGTTTCGGGTTTTCTTGTTACGGGTCTTCTTCTTGTATCGGGTCTTCTTCTTGTGGTCGGGTCTTCTTCTTGTGGTCGGGTCTTCTACTAGTGGACGGGTCTTCTTCTTTTATCGGGTCTTCTTCTTGTATCGGGTCTTCTTGTTTGGGTCTTCTTCTTGTTTCGGGTCTTCTTCTTGTATCGGGTCTTCTTCTTGTGGTCGGGTCTTCTTCTTGTGGTCGGGTCTTCTTTTTGTGGTCAGGTCTTCTTCTTGTATCGGGTCTTCTTCTTTTGGTCGGGTCTTCTTCTTGTGGTCGGGTCTTCTTCTTGTATCGGGTCTTCTTCTTGTGGTCGGGTCTTCTTCTTGTATCGGGTCTTCTTCTTTTGGTCGGGTCTTCTTCTTGTATCGGGTCTTCTTCTTGTATCGGGTCTTCTTCTTGTGGTCGGGTCTTCTTCTTGTATCGGGTCTTCTTCTTGTATCGGGTCTTCTTCTTGTACCGGGTCTTCTTCTTGTGGTCGGGTCTTCTTCTTGTATCGGGTCTTCTTCTTGTGGTCGGGTCTTCTTCTTGTGGTCGGGTCTTTTTCTTGTATCGGGTCTTCTTCTTGTTTTGGGTTTTCTTCTTGTTTCGGGTTTTCTTCTTGTATCGGGTCTTCTTCTTGTATCGGGTATTCTTCTTGTGGTCGGGTCTTCTTCTTGTGGTCAGGTCTTCTACTAGTGGAAGGGTCTTCTTCTTTTATCGGGTCTTCTTCTTGTATCGGGTCTTCTTCTTGTTTCGGGTCTTCTTCTTGTATCGGGTCTTCTTCTTGTGGTCGGGTCTTCTTCTTGTATCGGGTCTTCTTCTTGTATCGGGCCTTCTTCTTGTGGTCGGGTTTTCTTCTTGCATCGGTTCTTCTTCTTGTGGTCAGGTCTTCTTCTTGTATCGGGTCTTCTTCTTTTGGTCGAGTCTTGTTCTTGTATCGGGTCTTCTTCTTGTATCGGGTCTTCTTCTTGTGGTCGGGTCTTCTTCTTGTATCGGGTCTTCTTCTTATGGTCGGGTCTTCTTCCTGTATCGGGTCTTCTTCTTTTGGTCGGGTCTTCTTCTTGTATTGGATCTTCTTCTTGTATCGGGTCTTCTTCTTGTGGTCAGGTATTCTTAATGTTGTGGTGTCTTCTTCTTGTGGTCGGGTCTTCGTCTTGTGGTCGGGTCTTCTTCTTGTATCGGGTCTTGTACTTGTGGTCGGGTCTTCTTCTTGTGGTCGGGTCTTCCTCTTGTATCGGGTCTTCTTATTTTTTCGGGTTTTCTTCTTGTATCGGGTCTTCTTCTTGTATCGGGTCTTCTTCTTGTGGTCGGGTCTTCTTCTTGTGGTCGGGTCTTCTACTAGTGGACGGGTTTTCTTCTTTTATCGGGTCTTCTTGTATCGGGTCTTCTTGTTTGGGTGTTCTTCTTGTTTCGGGTCTTCTTCTTGTATCGGGTCTTCTTCTTGTGGTCGGGTCTTCTTCTTGTGGTCGGGTCTTCTTCTTGTGGTCGGGTCTTCTTCTTGCATCGGTTCTTCTTCTTGCGGTCGGGTCTTCTTCTTGTATCGGGTCTTCTTCTTTTGGTCGGGTCTTCTTCTTGTGGTCGGGTCTTCTTCTTGTATCGGGTCTTCTTCTTGTGGTCGGGTCTTCTTCTTGTATCGGGTCTTCTTCTTGTATCGGGTCTTCTTCTTTTGGTCGGGTCTTCTTCTTGTATCGGATCTTCTTCTTGTATCGGGTCTTCTTCTTGTGGTCGGGTCTTCTTCTTGTATTGGGTCTTCTTCTTGTATCGGGTCTTCTTCTTGTATCGGGTCTTCTTCTTGTGGTCGGGTCTTCTTCTTGTATCGGGTCTTCTTCTTGTGGTCGGGTATTCTTCTTGTGGTCAGGTCTTCTTCTTGTATCGGGTCTTCTTCTTGTATCTGTTCTTCTTGTGGTCGGGTCTTCTTCTTGTGGTCGGGACTTCTTCTAGTGGTCAGGTATTCTTCTTGTATCGGGTCTTCTTCTTGTATCGGGTCTTCTTGTTTCGCGTCTTCTTCTTGTTTCGGGTCTTCCTCTTGTATTGGGTCTTCTTGTGGTCGGGTCTTCTTCTTGTATCTGGTCTTCTACTTGTATCGGGTCTTCTTCTTGTGGTCGGGTCTTCTTCTTGTGGTCAGGTCTTCTTCTTGTATCGGGTCTTCTTCTTGTGGTCGAGTCTTCTTCTTGTGGTCGGGTCTTCTCATTGTGGTCGGGGCTTCTTCTTGTGGTCGGGTCTTCTTCTTGTATCGGGTCTTCTTCTTGTGGTCGGGTCTTCTTCTTGTATCGGGTCTTCTTCTTGTGGTCGGGTCTTCTTCTTGTGGTCGGGTCTTCTTCTTGTGGTGGGGTCTTCTTCTTGTATCGGGACTTCTTCTTGTGGTCGGGTCTTCTCTTTGTATCGGGTCTTCTTCTTTTGGTCGGGTCTTCTTCTTGTATCGAGTCTTCTTCTTGTATCGGGTCTTCTTCTTGTTTCGGGTCTTCTTCTTGTTTCGGGTCTTCTTCTTGTGGTCGGGTCTTCTTCTTGTGGTCGGGTCTTCTTCTTGTATAGGGTCTTCTTCTTGTATCGGGTCTTCTTCTTGTGGTCGGGTCTTCTTCTTGTGGTGGGGTCTTCTTCTTGTGGTCGGGTCTTCTTCTTGTGGTCGGGTCTTCATCCTGTTTCGGGTCTTCTTCTTGCGGTTGGGACTTCTTCTTGTATCGGTTCTTCTTCTTGTATTGGGTCTTCTTCTTGTGGTCGGGTCTTCTTTTTGTATCGGGTCTTCTTCTTGTATCGGGTCTTCTTCTTGTGGTCGGGTCTTCTTCTTGTATCGGGTCTTCTTCTTGTTGTCGGGTCTTCTTCTTGTGGTCGGGTCTTCTTCTTGTATCGGGTCTTCTTCTTGTGGTCGGGTCTTCTTCTTGTGTCGGGTCTTCTTCTTGTATCGGGTCTTCTTCTTGCATCGGTTCTTCTTCTTGTGGTCGGGTCTTCTTCTTGTATCGGGTCTTCTTCTTGTGATCGGGTCTTCTTCTTGTATCGGGTCTTCTTCTTGTGGTCGGGTCTTCTTCTTGTATCGGGTCTTCTTTTTGTATCGGGTCTTCTTCTTGTGGTCGGGTCTTCTTCTAGTGGTCGGGTCTTCTTCTTGTTTCGGGTCTTCTTCTTGTATCGGGTCTTCTTCTTGTGGTCGGGTCTTCTTCTTGTATCGGGTCTTCTTCTTGTATCGGGCCTTCTTCTTGTGGTCGGGTTTTCTTCTTGCATCGCTTCTTCTTCTTGTGGTCAGGTCTTCTTCTTGTATCGGGTCTTCTTCTTTTGGTCGAGTCTTGTTCTTGTATCGGGTCTTCTTCTTGTATCGGGTCTTCTTCTTGTGGTCGGGTCTTCTTCTTGTATCGGGTCTTCTTCTTATGGTCGGGTCTTCTTCCTGTATGGGGTCTTCTTCTTTTGGTCGGGTCTTCTTCTTGTATTGGGTCTTCTTCTTGTATCGGGTCTTCTTCTTGTGGTCAGGTATTCTTAATGTTGTGGTGTCTTCTTCTTGTGGTCGGGTCTTCGTCTTGTGGTCGGGTCTTCTTCTTGTATCGGGTCTTCTACTTGTGGTCGGGTCTTCTTCTTGTGGTCGGGTCTTCTTCTTGTATCGGGTCTTCTTATTTTTTCGGGTTTTCTTCTTGTATCGGGTCTTCTTCTTGTATCGGGTCTTCTTCTTGTGGTCGGGTCTTCTTCTTGTGGTCGGGTCTTCTACTAGTGGACGGGTTTTCTTCTTTTATCGGGTCTTCTTCTTGTATCGGGTCTTCTTGTTTGGGTGTTCTTCTTGTTTCGGGTCTTCTTCTTGTATCGGGTCTTCTTCTTGTGGTCGGGTCTTCTTCTTGTGGTCGGGTCTTCTTCTTGTGGTCGGGTCTTCTTCTTGCATCGGTTCTTCTTCTTGCGGTCGGGTCTTCTTCTTGTATCGGATCTTCTTCTTTTGGTCGGGTCTTCTTCTTGTGGTCGGGTCTTCTTCTTGTATCGGGTCTTCTTCTTGTGGTCGGGTCTTCTTCTTGTATCGGGTCTTCTTCTTGTATCGGGTCTTCTTCTTTTGGTCGGGTCTTCTTCTTGTATCGGGTCTTCTTCTTGTATCGGGTCTTCTTCTTGTGGTCGGGTCTTCTTCTTGTATCGGGTCTTCTTCTTGTATTGGGTCTTCTTCTTGTATCGGGTCTTCTTCTTGTGGTCGGGTCTTCTTCTTGTATCGGGTCTTCTTCTTGTGGTCGGGTATTCTTCTTGTGGTCGGGTCTTCTTCTTGTATCGGGTCTTCTTCTTGTATCTGTTCTTCTTGTGGTCGGGTCTTCTTCTTGTGGTCGGGACTTCTTCTAGTGGTCAGGTATTCTTCTTGTATCGGGTCTTCTTCTTGTATCGGGTCTTCTTGTTTCGCGTCTTCTTCTTGTTTCGGGTCTTCCTCTTGTATTGGGTCTTCTTGTGGTCGGGTCTTCTTCTTGTATCTGGTCTTCTACTTGTATCGGGTCTTCTTCTTGTGGTCGGGTCTTCTTCTTGTGGTCAGGTCTTCTTCTTGTATCGGGTCTTCTTCTTGTGGTCGAGTCTTCTTCTTGTGGTCGGGTCTTCTCATTGTGGTCGGGTCTTCTTCTTGTGGTCGGGTCTTCTTCTTGTATCGGGTCTTCTTCTTGTGGTCGGGTCTTCTTCTTGTATCGGGTCTTCTTCTTGTGGTCGGGTCTTCTTCTTGTGGTCGGGTCTTCTTCTTGTGGTGGGGTCTTCTTCTTGTATCGGGACTTCTTCTTGTGGTCGGGTCTTCTCCTTATATCGGGTCTTCTTCTTTTGGTCGGGTCTTCTTCTTGTATCGAGTCTTCTTCTTGTATCGGGTCTTCTTCTTGTTTCGGGTCTTCTTCTTGTTTCGGGTCTTCTTCTTGTGGTCGGGTCTTCTTCTTGTATAGGGTCTTCTTCTTGTATAGGGTCTTCTTCTTGTATCGGGTCTTCTTCTTGTGGTCGGATCTTCTTCTTGTGGTGGGGTCTTCTTCTTGTGGTCGGGTCTTCTTCTTGTGGTCGGGTCTTCATCCTGTTTCGGGTCTTCTTCTTGCGGTTGGGACTTCTTCTTGTATCGGTTCTTCGTCTTGTATGGGGTCTTCTTCTTGTGGTCGGGTCTTCTTTTTGTATCGGGTCTTCTTCTTGTATCGGGTCTTCTTCTTGTGGTCGGGTCTTCTTCTTGTATCGGGTCTTCTTCTTGTTGTCGGGTCTTCTTCTTGTGGTCGGGTCTTCTTCTTGTATCGGGTCTTCTTGTTGTGGTCGGGTCTTCTTCTTGTATCGGGTCTTCTTCTTGTATCGGGTCTTCTTCTTGCATCGGTTCTTCTTCTTGTGGTCGGGTCTTCTTCTTGTATCGGGTCTTCTTCTTGTGATCGGGTCTTCTTCTTGTATCGGGTCTTCTTCTTGTGGTCGGGTCTTCTTCTTGTATCGGGTCTTCTTTTTGTATCGGGTCTTCTTCTTGTGGTCGGGTCTTCTTCTAGTGGTCGGGTCTTCTTCTTGTTTCGGGTCTTCTTCTTGTTTCGGGTCCTCTTCTTGTGATCGGGTCTTCTTCTGGTGGTCGGGTCTTCTTCTTGTATCGGGTCTTCTTCTTGTATCATAGTTACATAGTTACATAGTTACATAGTTAGTAAAGCCGAACAAAGACTTGCGTCCATCAAGTTCGACCTGTTAGTTCTGTAATTGCTAAAGTTGATCCAGAGGAGGGCAAAAACCCCAAATGATTTGGCCAATCTTCACCTGAGGAAAAATTCCCTCCCGACTCTGAAACCAGCAGTCAGAATAAATCCCTGTATCAACCTACTATTTATTTTATTTTTAAGTATACGCTGAAATCTGCCTGGTATCTAGAAATGCATCCAGTCCCCGCTTGAACTGGTGTAGTGAATCCGACATTACCGTCTCCTCACTCAGTGAATTCCATATTCTCACTGCTCTTACCGTAAAGAACCCCTTCCTATGCTGGTGCTGAAACCTTTTCTCTTCCAGTCTTAGTGAGTGCCCTCTTGTCACCGTAATATCCCTCCTTTTGAACAAATCCCGGGCAAGGTCTCTATACTGTCCCCTAACATATTTGTACACATTTATTATGTCCCCCCTCAACCTTCTCTTTTCCAGGCTGAATAGTCCTAGTTTTGCCAACCTCTCTGGGTATTGCAGTCCCTCCATTCCCCTTATTAATTTTGTTGCCCTCCTTTGTACCTTTTCAAGCTCGTTTATATCCTTTCTATATATTGGGGCCAATAACTGAGCACAGTATTCCAAGTGTGGTCTGACCAGTGCTTTGTACAGTGGAAGAACAATGTTCTCATCCTTTGCAGCTATACCTCTTCTGATACATCCCATTACCCTGTTTGCCCTTACAGCAGCCGCCTGACTTTGGGCACTCCAATTTAGTTTGCTATCAATCAAGATGCCCAAGTCCTTCTCCATCTCTGAATTCCCCAATGATTTCCCATTCAGTGAGTACTGGTGACTTCCATTTTTCCTTCCCATATGTATGACCTTACATTTCTCCTCGTTAAACCTCATTTGCCATTTAATGCTCCACCTACCCAGCTTATCCAAATCCCTCTGTAGGTCTGCACTGTCCTCTTTTGTATTAATTGTTTTACATAACTTTGTGTCATCTGCAAATATTGATATTTTACTATTTATCCCGTTGACTATGTCGTTAATAAAGATATTAAATAACATTGGGCCTAGTACAGACCCCTGTGGTACCCCACTAGTGACGCTTACCCAATCTGAGAATATTCCATTTATAACCACCCTCTGCCTTCTATCCTTTAGCCAGTTAGCTACCCACTTGCAGACATTTTCCCCCAGCCCCATCATTCTCATTTTGTATACCAACCTATTATGTGGCACGCTATCGAACGCTTTTGAGAAGTCGAGATACACGACATCCACTGGTTCCCCCTGATCTACTCGAGAGCTAACCTCCTCGTAGAAGTCAATCAGGTTAGTTTGGCAGGAGCGATTCCTCATAAATCCATGTTGGTTCGGGGTTAATAGATTATTAGCATCAAGATGCTCCATGATTGCCTCATTAATAAAGCCTTCAAAAATTTTGCCCACAACGGACGTCAGACTCACCGGCCGATAGTTTCCGGCGTCACTTTTCGCTCCCTTTTTGAATATTGGCACTACATTCGCCTGTCGCCAATCAAGTGGTACAGACCCAGTCTCAACAGAGTCCTTAAATATAAGATATAAGGGTCTGTCTATCACATTACTTAGTTCCCTTAGTACCCGTGGGTGTATGCCATCAGGTCCTGGTGATTTGTTTATTTTAATGTTACTGAGGCGTTTCTGTACCCCAGCTTGGGTTAGATTTGTCATACTTAGTGGAGGATTAAGTTTGTCACTTCTCATTTCGCCTGTTAGTTCTTTTTCCTTTGTGAAAGTTGACGAAAAAAAATGTATTTAATAGATTAGCTTTATCCTCATCTTTCTCTATGATTTTGCCTTCCTCACTTTTTATCGGTCCAATATTATTCGATTTAATCCTTTTACTATTTATATACGTAAAGAACAGTTTGGGATTGGATCTACTTTCCCTAGCAATACGTCTCTCTGTTTCCTCCTTTGCTATTTTTATTTGTTTTTTGCAGGTTCTCGTTTTTTCCTTGTAACACATTAGTGCCTCCTTGCTGTTTTCCTGTTTTAATCTCTTGAATTCCTCTTTTTTGCTATTTAACGCCCCTTTTACGTTCTTGTTCAACCATATTGGTTTCCTCTTATTTCGGGCCCTTTTATTCCCATACGGTATATACCTCTCGCACTGAGTATTCAGAATTCTTTTGAAGGTTTCCCATTTACTATTCGTATTTCCTTGATTAAGAACTTTGTCCCAGTCTATAAGTTGAAGGTTTTCTATCAGCTGATCAAACTTCGCCCTCCTAAAGTTTAATGTTTTAGTTGTTCCCTTATTGATAACCCTACTGAAGGGCATTTTGAAATTGATAATATTATGATCACTATTACCTAGGTGCCCCCCTATCTGTACCTCAGTTATTCTATCAGGCCTATTAGTCAATATTAAGTCCAACACGGCCTTCCCTCTCGTTGGTTCCTGCACTAGTTGGGAGAGATAATTATCCTTGATATTTGTCAAGAACCTTTTTCCTTTCTGCGATCTACAGGTTTCTGTTTCCCAGTCAATATCCGGGTAGTTGAAGTCCCCCATTACAATCACCTCATTATGTTTTGCTACTTTGTCTATTTGTCCTAATAGCAGTTTCTCATTCTCCTCTGTTATATTGGGTGGCTTATAGCAGACCCCCAGTAATATTTTATTATTATTTTTTGCCCCCTCTATCTCTACCCACATGGACTCGACCCCCTCTTCTCCCTCTCCTATATCTTCCCTTAGTCTGGGCTTTAGACGTGACTTTACATATAAGCAGACTCCTCCGCCCTTCCCCTGTTTCCGGTCCCTTCTAAATAAACTATAAGCTAATAAATTTACCGCCCAGTCGTAGCTATCGTCTAGCCAAGTCTCTGTTATACCTACGATGTCATAACTCTCCTCCGATATAAGTGCCTGCAGCTCATCCGCTTTATTGGTCAGGCTTCTTGCGTTGGTCAGCATGCAAGATAAAACTTTGGGGTTATTTAGCATCCTATTCTTCTCTAACGATCTAACTGTACTATCCCCAACCCCCTCTCCACCCTCATTATATTCATTTCTCCCCTTCCCCCTTGCTTGCCTCACATCCCACCTATTTCCTTGGTTCCCCCCCCCGTCTCTAGTTTAAAAACTCCTCCAACCTATTAGCCATCTTCTTCCCCAGCACCGCTGCACCCTCCCCATTGAGGTGCAGCCCGTCCCTACGGTAGAGCCTGTAGCCGACAGCGAAGTCGGCCCAGTTCTCCATGAACCCAAACCCTTCTGCCTTGCACCAACTCTTTAGCCACTTATTCACCTCCCTAACCTCCCGTTGGCGCTCCTGTGTGGCTCGCGGGATTGGTAGTATTTCTGAGAAAACTACCTTGGAGGTCCTTGCCCTAAGCTTCCTACCTAGATCCCTGAAATCATTTTTAAGGACCCTCCATCTACCACTCACTTTGTCATTGGTGCCAATGTGGACCATGACCGCTGGGTCTTCGCCAGCCCCACCCAGTAACCTGTCAACCCGATCCGCGATGTGCCGGACTCGAGCGCCAGGGAGGCAGCACACCGTTCGGCGATCCCGGTCTTTGTGACAGATTGCCCTGTCTGTCCCCCTAATAATAGAGTCACCCACTACCAGGACCTGTCTAGCCTGCCCTACACTTCCCCCCTCCCCCTCATTACTGGAGCATACACTCCCCCGGCGGTCAGAGGATCTGTCGTGCTCCAATAATGCCGGTTCTGAACCAGCCTTCCTATACTTCTTCCCTCTATCCCTTCTAACTGTTATCCAGCTCCCTGCCTGTTCAGCCTGCGCTTCCCCACTAAGCTCCACCCCCAGTGTTGACCCATTGAGTGTCTGCTCGGTGAGCAGCAAACTCCGTTCCATGTTGTCGATGCTCCTCAGTAACGCTATCTGAGCACTTAGATCCAGGATTTGGGCTTCCAAGTGCACGATATGCTCACATCTCTCGCAGCAGTATGGATCCCTAAGCGGTAGCTCAGGGAATGCATACATTGCGCAAGATGTACACTGCACGGCTCCGGCCAACATGGACGTCATTCTAAATATGGGGATACAGTCAGTATATATGTACAAGTACAAAACACAATTATTTATATATAGGTGTATGGACGGGGATCAATTAGGGATGTGCAAGTGTATCGATTAGATATCGGCGCGGGATCAGTTAAGTATGGACGGGGGATCAATTAAGTATCAATTAAGTATGGACGGGGATCAGCTGAGTGGGTCAGGTGGATTAATTAAGTATGGACGGTGTGTCAATTAACTATGGACTGGGATCAATAAGTATGAACTGGGGAAATAATTAATTGTGGACTAGGGAATCAATCAATTAATTATGGACAGGGGGTTTAATTAAATAGGATGGGGGGTAAAGCAAATAAATAGGTATGGACGGTGGGTCAATTAACTAAGGACTGGGGATCAATAAGTATCAATAATATCAATAAATATGGACTGGGGAAATAATTAATTGTGGTCTGGGGAATCAATCAATTAATTATGGACAGGGGTTAATTAAATATGGTGGGGGATAAGGCAAAATAGATAGGGACTGGGGATGAGTAAAAGTGGACAAGGGGAATCTATTAAATAGGACAAGGGGGATCACTCAATTATGGGCTGGGGGGGTCAATTATTTAAATGTGGTCAGGGGGATCACTTTAATATGGACGGGGGGTGGTCGGGGATCAATTAAATGAGGACGGGGGGTAAATTTAATGTGGTCAGAGGGATCAGTTAAATATGGACGGGGGTGTTCAGGGAAATCAATTTAAATATGGACGGGGGTGATCAATTAAATATGGACGGGGGGGTAATCAATTAAATATGGACTAGGGAATACAATACAATTACAATACAGATACAAATACAATACAGTACAGTACACACTTGGGTTCAGTAGGGCCGCTTATCGCGGCCTCCTGCCCCTCACTCACCTCCTCTAGGGACGCTGCACGCTATCACAGCGCGCTTGTCCCTCCGGTCGCCTCTTACCGGTCCTCCTGATCACCTCCTGGTCACCACCACCTGGCACCCTCCGCTGGCCGGCACTGCACGCTGCCACAGCGCTCTCTTGCGCTCGTCCCTCCGGTCGCCTCCTACTGGTCCTCCCGGTCCGCTCAGTCACCTCCGCCTGGCTCTCCTCCCTTCCCAGGAGCTCTCTCCACACACAGCACAACTCTTGCAGCACACGGCAGGCTCCGCCTCCACCACTTCCTGTCAGGCCTCCTCCCACTATCGGGTCTTCTTCTTGTGGTCGGGTCTTCTTCTTGTATCGGGTCTTCTTCTTATATCGGGTCTTCTTCTTGTGGTCGGGTCTTCTTCATGTGGTTCGGTCTTCTTCTTGTGGTCGGGTCTTCTTCTTGTTGTCGGGTCTTCTTCTTGTATCGGGTCTTCTTCTTTTGGTCGGGTCTTCTTCTTGTATCGGGTCTTCTTCTTGTATCGGGTCTTCTTCTTGTGGTCGGGTCTTCTTCTTGTACCGGGTCTTCTTGTATCGGGTATTCTTCT
Organism: Phyllobates terribilis; assembly: GCF_046119375.1. Classification (NCBI taxonomy): domain Eukaryota; kingdom Metazoa; phylum Chordata; class Amphibia; order Anura; family Dendrobatidae; genus Phyllobates; species Phyllobates terribilis. The sequence goes on along the minus strand of NW_027362761.1, from coordinate 480,804,107 downwards.
TGTGGTCAGGTCTTCTTCTTGTGGTTGGGTCTTCTTCTTGTGGTCAGTTCTTCTTCTTGTATCGGGTCTTCTTCTTGTGATCGGGTCTTCTTCTTGTATCGGGTCTTCTTCTTGTCTCGGGTCTTCTTCTTGTGGTCGGGTCTTCTTCTTATATCGGGTCTTCTTCTTGTATCGGGTCTTCTTCTTCTATCGGGTCTTCTTCTAGTGGTCGGGTCTTCTTCATTTGGTCGGGTCTTCTTCTTGTGGTCCGGTCTTCTACTTGTGGTCGGGTCTTCTTCTGTATCGGGTCTTCTTCTTGTATCGGTTCTTCTTCTTGTGGTCGGGTCTTCTTCCTGTGGTCGGGTCTTCTTCTTGTATCGGGTCTTCTTCTTGTGGTCGGGTCTTCTTCTAGTGGTCGGGTCTTCTTCTTGTTTCAGGTCTTCTTCTTGTTTCGGGTCTTCTTCTTGTGGTCGGGTCTTCTTCTAGTGGTCGGGTCTTCTTCTTGTATCGGGTCTTCTTCTTGTATCGGGTCTTCTTCTTGTGGTCGGTTCTTCTTCTTGTATCGGGTCTTCTTCTAGTGGTCGGGTCTTCTTCATTTGGTCGGGTCTTCTTCTTGTGATCCGGTCTTCTACTTGTGGTCGGGTCTTCTTCCTGTATCGGGTCTTCTTCTTGTATCGGTTCTTCTTCTTGTTGTCGGGTCTTCTTCTTGTGGTCGGGTCTTCTTCTTGTGGTCGGGTCTTCTTCTTGTATCGGGTCTTCTTCTTGTGGTCGGGTCTTCTTCTAGTGGTCGGGTCTTCTTCTTGTTTCAGGTCTTCTTCTTGTTTCGGGTCTTCGTCCTGTGGTCGGGTCGTCTTCTAGTGGTCGGGTCTTCTTCTTGTATCGGGTCTTCTTCTTGTATCGGGTCTTCTTCTTGTGGTCGGGTCTTCTTCTTGTATTGGGTCTTCTTCTTGTATCGGGTCTTCTTCTTGTGGTCGGGTCTTCTTCTTGTGGTGGGGTCTTCTTCTTGTGGTCGGGTCTTCTTCTTGTATCGGGTCTTATTCTTGTGGTCGGGTCTTCTTCTTGTATCGGGTCTTCTTCTTGTATCGGGTCTTCTTCTTGTGGTCGGGTGTTCTTCTTGTATCGGGTCTTCTACTTGTGGTTGGGTCTTCTTCTTGTATCGGGTCTTCTTCTTGTGGTCGGGTATTCTTCTTGTGGTCGGGTCTTCTTCTTGTATCGGGTCTTCTTCTTGTATCTGTTCTTCTTGTGGTCGGGTCTTCTTCTTGTGGTCGGGACTTCTTCTAGTGGTCAGGTATTCTTCTTATATCGGGTCTTCTTCTTGTATTGGGTCTTCTTCTTGTTTCGGGTCTTCTTCTTGTGGTCGGGTATTCTTCTTGTGGTCGGGTGTTCTTCTTTTATCGTGTCTTCTTCTTGTGGTTGGGTCTTCTTCTTGTATCGGGTCTTCTTCTTGTGGTCGGGTATTCTTCTTGTGGTCGGGTCTTCTTCTTGTATCGGGTCTTCTTCTTGTATCTGTTCTTCTTGTGGTCGGGTCTTCTTCTTGTGGTTGGGACTTCTTCTAGTGGTCAGGTATTCTTCTTATATCGGGTCTTCTTCTTGTATCAGGTCTTCTTCTTGTTTCGGGTCTTCTTCTTGTTTAGGGTCTTCCTCTTGTATAGGGTCTTCTTCTTGTGTTCGGGTGTTCTTTTTGTATCGGGTCTTCTTCTTGTATCGGGTCTTCTTCTTGTGGTCGGGTCTTCTTCTTGTGGTGGGGTCTTCTTCTTGTGGTCGGGTCCTCTTCTTGTATCGGGTCTTCTTCTTGTGGTTGGGTCTTCTTGTATCGGGTCTTCTTCTTGTGGTCGGGACTTCTTCTTGTGGTCGGGTCTTCTACTAGTGGACGGGTCTTCTTCTTTTATCGGGTCTTCTTCTTGTATCGGGTCTTCTTCTTGTTTCGGGTCTTCTTGTTTCGGTTCTTCTTCTTGTATCGGGTCTTCTTCTTGTGGTCGGGTCTTCTTCTTGTATCGGGTCTTCTTCTTGTATCAGGTCTTCTTCTTGTGGTCGGGACTTCTTCTTGTGGTGGTGTCTTCTTCTTGTGGTCGGGTCTTCTTCTTGTGGTCGGGTCTTCTTCTTTTATCGGGTCTTCTTCTTGTATTGGGTCTTCTTCTTCTGGTCAGGTCTTCTTCTTGTTGTGGTGTCTTCTTCTTGTGGTCGGGTCTTCGGCTTGTGGTCGGGTCTTCTTCTTGTATCGGGTATTCTTCTTGTGGTCAGGTCTTCTTCTTGTGGTCGGGTCTTCTTCTTATGGTCGGTTCTACTTCTTGTGGTCGGGTCTTCTACTTGTGGTCGGGTCTTCTTCTTGTGGTCGGGTCTTTTTCTTGTATCGGGTCTTCTTCTTGTTTCGGGTTTTCTTCTTGTATCGGGTCTTCTTCTTGTATCGGGTCTTCTTCTTGTGGTCGGGTCTTCTTCTTGTGGTCGGGTCTTCTACTAGTGGAAGGGTCTTCTTCTTTTATCGGGTCTTCTTCTTGTATCGGGTCTTCTTCTTGTTTCGGGTCTTCTTCTTCTATCGGGTCTTCTTCTTGTGGTCTGGTCTTCTTCTTGTATCGGGTCTTCTTCTTGTATCGGGTCTTCTTCTTGTGGTCGGGATTTCTTCTTGCATCGGTTCTTCTTCTTGTGGTCGGGTCTTCTTCTTGTATCGGGTCTTCTTCTTTTGGTCGAGTCTTCTTCTTGTATCGGGTCTTCTTCTTGTATCGGGTCTTCTTCTTGTGGTCGGGTCTTCTTCTTGTATCGGGTCTTCTTCTTATGGTCGGGTCTTCTTCCTGTATCGGGTCTTCTTCTTTTGGTCGGGTCTTCTTCTTGTATTGGGTCTTCTTCTTGTATCGGGCCTTCTTCTTGTGGTCAGGTCTTCTTCTTGTTGTGGTGTCTTCTTCTTGTGGTCGGGTCTTCTTCTTGTGGTCGGGTCTTCTACTAGTGGAAGGGTCTTCTTCTTTTATCGGGTCTTCTTCTTGTATCGGGTCTTCTTCTTGTTTCGGGTCTTCTTCTTCTATCGGGTCTTCTTCTTGTGGTCGGGTCTTCTTCTTGTATCGGGTCTTCTTCTTGTATCGGGTCTTCTTCTTGTGGTCGGGTTTTCTTCTTGCATCGGTTCTTCTTCTTGTGGTCGGGTCTTCTTCTTGTATCGGGTCTTCTTCTTTTGGTCGAGTCTTCTTCTTGTATCGGGTCTTCTTCTTGTATCGGGTCTACTTCTTGTGGTCGGGTCTTCTTCTTGTATCGGGTCTTCTTCTTATGGTCGGGTCTTCTTCCTGTATCGGGTCTTCTTCTTTTGGTCGGGTCTTCTTCTTGTATTGGGTCTTCTTCTTGTATCGGGTCTTCTTCTTGTGGTCAGGTCTTCTTCTTGTTGTGGTGTCTTCTTCTTGTGGTCGGGTCTTCGGCTTGTGGTCGGGTCTTCTTCTTGTATCGGGTCTTCTACTTGTGGTCGGGTCTTCTTCTTGTGGTCGGGTCTTCTTCTTGTATCGGGTCTTCTTCTTGTTTCGGGTTTTCTTCTTGTATCGGGTCTTCTTCTTGTATCGGGTCTTCTTCTTGTGGTCGGGTCTTCTTCTTGTGGTCGGGTCTTCTACTAGTGGACGGGTCTTCTTCTTTTATCGGGTCTTCTTCTTGTATCGGGTCTTCTTGTTTGGGTCTTCTTCTTGTTTCGGGTCTTCTTCTTGTATCGGGTCTTCTTCTTGTGGTCGGGTCTTCTTCTTGTGGTCGGGTCTTCTTTTTATGGTCGGGTCTTCTTCTTGTATCGGGTCTTCTACTTGTGGTCGGGTCTTCTTCTTGTGGTCGGGTCTTCTTCTTGTATCGGGTCTTCTTCTTGTTTCGGGTTTTCTTCTTGTATCGGGTCTTCTTCTTGTATCGGGTCTTCTTATTTTGGTCGGGTCTTCTTCTTGTGGTCGGGTCTTCTTCTTGTATCGGGTCTTCTTCTTGTGGTCGGGTCTTCTTCTTGTATCGGGTCTTCTTCTTTTGGTCGGGTCTTCTTCTTGTATCGGGTCTTCTTCTTGTATCGGGTCTTCTTCTTGTGGTCGGGTCTTCTTCTTGTATAGGTTCTTCTTCTTGTATCGGGTCTTCTTCTTGTACCGGGTCTTCTTCTTGTGGTCGGGTCTTCTTTTTGTATCGGGTCTTCTTCTTGTGGTCGGGTCTTCTTTTTGTGGTCGGGTCTTTTTCTTGTATCGGGTCTTCTTCTTGTTTCGGGTTTTCTTCTTGTTTCGGGTTTTCTTCTTGTATCGGGTCTTCTTCTTGTATCGGGTCTTCTTCTTGTGGTCGGGTCTTCTTCTTGTGGTCAGGTCTTCTACTAGTGGAAGGGTCTTCTTCTTTTATCGGGTCTTCTTCTTGTATCGGGTATTCTTCTTGTTTCGGGTCTTCTTCTTGTATCGGGTCTTCTTCTTGTGGTCGGGTCTTCTTCTTGTATCGGGTCTTCTTCTTGTATCGGGCCTTCTTCTTGTGGTCGGGTTTTCTTCTTGCATCGGTTCTTCTTCTTGTGGTCGGGTCTTCTTCTTGTATCGGTTCTTCTTCTTTTGGTCGAGTCTTCTTCTTGTATCGGGTCTTCTTCTTGTATCGGGTCTTCTTCTTGTGGTCGGGTCTTCTTCTTGTATCGGGTCTTCTTCTTATGGTCGGGTCTTCTTCCTGTATCGGGTCTTCTTCTTTTGGTCGGGTCTTCTTCTTGTATTGGGTCTTCTTCTTGTATCGGGTCTTCTTCTTGTGGTCAGGTCTTCTTCTTGTTGTCGTGTCTTCTTCTTGTGGTCGGGTCTTCGTCTTGTGGTCGGGTCTTCTTCTTGTATCGGGTCTTCTTATTGTTTCGGGTTTTCTTCTTGTATCGGGTCTTCTTCTTGTATCGGGTCTTCTTCTTGTGGTCGGGTCTTCTTCTTGTGGTCGGGTCTTCTACTAGTGGACGGGTCTTCTTCTTTTATCGGGTCTTCTTCTTGTATCGGGTCTTCTTGTTTGGGTCTTCCTCTTGTTTCGGGTCTTCTTCTTGTATCGGGTCTTCTTCTTGTGGTCGGGTCTTCTTCTTGTGGTCGGGTCATCTTCTTGTGGTCGGGTCTTCTTCTTGCATCGGTTCTTCTTCTTGCGGTCGGGTCTTCTTCTTGTATCGGGTCTTCTTCTTTTGGTCGGGTCTTCTTCTTGTGGTCGGGTCTTCTTCTTGTATCGGGTCTTCTTCTTGTGGTCGGGTCTTCTTCTGTATCGGGTCTTCTTCTTTTGGTCGGGTCTTCTTCTTGTATCGGGTCTTCTTCTTGTATCGGGTCTTCTTCTTGTGTTCGGGTCTTCTTCTTGTATCGGGTCTTCTTCTTGTATCGGGTCTTCATCTTGTGGTCGGGTCTTCTTCTTGTGGTCGGGTCTTCTTCTTGTATCGGGTCTTCTTCTTGTATCTGTTCTTCTTGTGGTCGGGTCTTCTTCTTGTGGTCGGGACTTCTTCTAGTGGTCAGGTATTCTTCTTGTATCGGGTCTTCTTCTTGTATCGGGTCTTCTTGTTTCGGGTCTTCTTCTTGTTTCGGGTCTTTCTCTTGTATTGGGTCTTCTTGTGGTCGGGTCTTCTTCTTGTATGTGGTCTTCTTCTTGTATCGGGTCTTCTTGTGGTCGGGTCTTCTTCTTGTGGTCAGGTCTTCTTCTTGTATTGGGTCTTCTTCTTGTGGTCGAGTCTTCTTCTTGTGGTCGGGTCTTCTCATTGTGGTCGGGTCTTCTTCTTGTGGTCGGGTCTTCTTCTTGTATCGGGTCTTCTTCTTGTGGTCGGGTCTTCTTCTTGTATCGGGTCTTCTTCTTGTGGTCGGGTCTTCTTCTTGTGGTCGGGTCTTCTTCTTGTGGTGGGGTCTTCTTCTTGTATCTAGTCTTCTTCTGGTGGTCGGGTCTTCTCCTTGTATCGGGTCTTCTTCTTTTGGTCGGGTCTTCTTCTTGTATCGAGTCTTCTTCTTGTATCAGGTCTTCTTCTTGTTTCGGGTCTTCTTCTTGTTTCGGGTCTTCCTCTTGTATAGGGTCTTCTTCTTGTGTTCGGGTGTTCTTTTTGTATCGGGTCTTCTTCTTGTATCGGGTCTTCTTCTTGTGGTCGGGTCTTCTTCTTGTGGTGGGGTCTTCTTCTTGTGGTCGGGTCTTCTTCTTGTATCGGGTCTTCTTCTTGTGGTTGGGTCTTCTTGTATCGGGTCTTCTTCTTGTGGTCGGGACTTCTTCTTGTGGTCGGGTCTTCTACTAGTGGACGGGTCTTCTTCTTTTATCGGGTCTTCTTCTTGTATCGGGTCTTCTTCTTGTTTCGGGTCTTCTTGTTTCGGTTCTTATTCTTGTATCGGGTCTTCTTCTTGTGGTCGGGTCTTCTTCTTGCATCGGGTCTTCTTCTTGTATCGGGTCTTCTTCTTGTGGTCGGGACTTCTTCTTGTGGTGGTGTCTTCTTCTTGTGGTCGGGTCTTCTTCTTGTGGTCGGGTCTTCTTCCTGTATCGGGTCTTCTTCTTGTGGTTGGGTCTTCTTCTTTTATCCGGTCTTCTTCTTGTATTGGGTCTTCTTCTTCTGGTCAGGTCTTCTTCTTGTTGTGGTGTCTTCTTCTTGTGGTCGGGTCTTCGGCTTGTGGTCGGGTTTCTTCTTGTATCGGGTCTTCTTCTTGTGTTCAGGTCTTCTTCTTGTGGTCGGGTCTTCTTCTTAAGGTCGGTTCTACTTCCTGTGGTCGGGTCTTCTACTTGTGGTCGGGTCTTCTTCTTGTGGTCGGGTCTTTATCTTGTATCGGGTCTTCTTCTTGTTTCGGGTTTTCTTCTTGTATCGGGTCTTCTTCTTGTATTGGGTCTTCTTCTTGTGGTCGGGTCTTCTTCTTGTGGTCGGGTCTTCTACTAGTGGAAGGGTCTTCTTCTTTTATCGGGTCTTCTTGTATCGGGTCTTCTTCTTGTTTCGGGTCTTCTTCTTCTATCGGGTCTTCTTCTTGTGGTCGGGTCTTCTTCTTGTATCGGGTCTTCTTCTTGTATCGGGTCTTCTTCTTGTGGTCGGGTTTTCTTCTTGCATCGGTTCTTCTTCTTGTGGTCGGGTCTTCTTCTTGTATCGGGTCTTCTTCTTTTGGTCGAGTCTTTTTCTTGTATCGGGTCTTCTTCTTGTATCGGGTCTTCTTCTTGTGGTCGGGTCTTCTTCTTGTATCGGGTCTTCTTCTTATGGTCGGGTCTTCTTCCTGTATCGGGTCTTCTTCTTTTAGTCGGGTCTTCTTCTTGTATTGGGTCTTCTTCTTGTATCGGGTCTTCTTCTTGAGGTCAGGTCTTCTTCTTGTTGTGGTGTCTTCTTCTTGTGGTCGGGTCTTCGGCTTGTGGTCGGGTCTTCTTCTTGTATCGGGTCTTCTACTTGTGGTCGGTTCTTCTTCTTGTGGTCGGGTCTTCTTCTTGTATCAGGTCTTCTTCTTGTTTCGGATTTTCTTCTTGTATCGGGTCTTCTTCTTGTATCGGGTCTTCTTCTTGTGGTCGGGTCTTCTTCTTGTGGTCGGGTCTTCTACTAGTGGACGGGTCTTCTTCTTTTATCGGGTCTTCTTCTTGTATCGGGTCTTCTTCTTGTGGTCGGGTCTTCTTCTTGTGGTCGGGTCTTCTTCTTGAGGTCGCGTCTTCTTCTTGTATCGGGTCTTCTTCTTTTGGTCGGGTCTTCTTCTTGTGGTCGGGTCTTCTTCTTGTATCGGGTCTTCTTCTTGTGGTCGGGTCTTCTTCTTGTATCGGGTCTTCTTTTGGTCGGGTCTTCTTCTTGTATCGGGTCTTCTTCTTGTGGTCGGGTCTTCTCCTTGTATCGGGTCTTCTTCTTGTATCGGGTCTTCTTCTTGTACCGGGTCTTCTTCTTGTGGTCGGGTCTTCTTCTTGTATTGGGTCTTCTTCTTGTGGTCGGGTCTTCTTCTTTTCTTCGGGTCTTTTTCTTGTATCGGGTCTTCTTCTTGTTTCGGGTTTTCTTCTTGTTTCGGGTTTTCTTCTTGTATCGGGTCTTCTTCTTGTATCGGGTCTTCTTCTTGTGGTCGGGTCTTCTTCTTGTGGTCGGGTCTTCTTCTTGTGGTCAGGTCTTCTACTAGTGGAAGGGTCTTCTTCTTTTATCGGGTCTTCTTCTTGTATCGGGTCTTCTTCTTGTATCGGGTCTTCTTCTTGTTTCGGGTCTTCTTCTTGTATCGGGTCTTCTTCTTGTGGTCGGGTCTTCTTCTTGTATCGGGTCTTCTTCTTGTATCGGGCCTTCTTCTTGTGGTCGGGTTTTCTTCTTGCATCGGTTCTTCTTCTTGTGGTCGGGTCTTCTTCTTGTATCGGGTCTTCTTCTTTTGGTCGAGTCTTCTTCTTGTATCGGGTCTTCTTCTTGTATCGGGTCTTCTTCTTGTGGTCGGGTCTTCTTCTTGTATCGGGTCTTCTTCTTATGGTCGGGTCTTCTTACTGTATCGGGTCTTCTTCTTTTGGTCGGGTCTTCTTCTTGTATTGGGTCTTCTTCTTGTATCGGGTCTTCTTCTTGTGGTCAGGTCTTCTTCTTGTTGTGGTGTCTTCTTCTTGTGGTCGGGTCTTCGTCTTGTGGTCGGGTCTTCTTCTTGTATCGGGTCTTCTACTTGTGGTCGGGTCTTCTTCTTTTATCGGGTCTTCTTCTTGTATCGGGTCTTCTTCTTGTGGTCGGGTCTTCTTCTTGTGGTCGGGTCTTCTTCTTGAGGTCGGGTCTTCTTCTTGTATCGGGTCTTCTTCTTTTGGTCGGGTCTTCTTCTTGTGGTCGGGTCTTCTTCTTGTATCGGGTCTTCTTCTTGTGGTCGGGTCTTCTTCTTGTATCGGGTCTTCTTCTTTTGGTCGGGTCTTCTTCTTGTATCGGGTCTTCTTCTTGTGGTCGGGTCTTCTTCTTGTATCGGGTCTTCTTCTTGTATCGGGTCTTCTTCTTGTACCGGGTCTTCTTCTTGTGGTCGGGTCTTCTTCTTGTATCGGGTCTTCTTCTTGTGGTCGGGTCTTCTTCTTTTGGTCGGGTCTTTTTCTTGTATCGGGTCTTCTTCTTGTTTCGGGTTTTCTTCTTGTTTCGGGTTTTCTTCTTGTATCGGGTCTTCTTCTTGTATCGGGTCTTCTTCTTGTGGTCGGGTCTTCTTCTTGTGGTCGGGTCTTCTTCTTGTGGTCAGGTCTTCTACTAGTGGAAGGGTCTTCTTCTTTTATCGGGTCTTCTTCTTGTATCGGGTCTTCTTCTTGTTTCGGGTCTTCTTGTATCGGGTCTTCTTCTTGTGGTCGGGTCTTCTTCTTGTATCGGGTCTTCTTCTTGTATCGGGCCTTCTTCTTGTGGTCGGGTTTTCTTCTTGCATCGGTTCTTCTTCTTGTGGTCGGGTCTTCTTCTTGTATCGGGTCTTCTTCTTTTGGTCGAGTCTTCTTCTTGTATCGGGTCTTCTTCTTGTATCGGGTCTTCTTCTTGTGGTCGGGTCTTCTTCTTGTATCGGGTCTTCTTCTTATGGTCGGGTCTTCTTACTGTATCGGGTCTTCTTCTTTTGGTCGGGTCTTCTTCTTGTATTGGGTCTTCTTCTTGTATCGGGTCTTCTTCTTGTGGTCAGGTCTTCTTCTTGTTGTGGTGTCTTCTTCTTGTGGTCGGGTCTTCGTCTTGTGGTCGGGTCTTCTTCTTGTATCGGGTCTTCTACTTGTGGTCGGGTCTTCTTCTTGTGGTCGGGTCTTCTTCTTGTATCGGGTCTTCTTATTGTTTCGGGTTTTCTTCTTGTATCGGGTCTTCTTCTTGTGGTCGGGTCTTCTTCTTGTGGTCGGGTCTTCTACTAGTGGACGGGTCTTCTTCTTTTATCGGGTCTTCTTCTTGTATCGGGTCTTCTTGTTTGGGTCTTCTTCTTGTTTCGGGTCTTCTTCTTGTATCGGGTCTTCTTCTTGTGGTCGGGTCTTCTTCTTGTGGTCGGGTCTTCTTCTTGCATCGGTTCTTCTTCTTGCGGTCGGGTCTTCTTCTTGTATCGGGTCTTCTTCTTTTGGTCGGGTCTTCTTCTTGTGGTCGGGTCTTCTTCTTGTATCGGGTCTTCTTCTTGTGGTCGGGTCTTCTTCTTGTATCGGGTCTTCTTCTTTTGGTCGGGTCTTCTTCTTGTATCGGGTCTTCTTCTTGTATCGGGTCTTCTTCTTGTGGTCGGGTCTTCTTCTTGTATCGGGTCTTCTTCTTGTATCGGGTCTTCTTCTTGTGGTCGGGTGTTCTTCTTGTATCGGGTCTTCTTCTTGTGGTCGGGTCTTCTTCTTGTATCGGGTCTTCTTCTTGTATCTGTTCTTCTTGTGGTCGGGTCTTCTTCTTGTGGTCGGGACTTCTTATAGTGGTCAGGTATTCTTCTTGTATCGGGTCTTCTTCTTGTATCGGGTCTTCTTGTTTCGGGTCTTCTTCTTGTTTCGGGTCTTCCTCTTGTATTGGGTCTTCTTGTGGTCGGGTCTTCTTCTTGTATCTGGTCTTCTTCTTGTATCGGGTCTTCTTCTTGTTGTCGGGTCTTCTTCTTGTGGTCAGGTCTTCTTCTTGTATCGGGTCTTCTTCTTGTATCGGGTCTTCTTCTTGTGGTCGGGTCTTCTTCTTGTATCGGGTCTTCTTCTTATGGTCGGGTCTTCTTACTGTATCGGGTCTTCTTCTTTTGGTCGGGTCTTCTTCTTGTATTGGGTCTTCTTGTATCGGGTTTTCTTCTTGTGGTCAGGTCTTCTTCTTGTTGTGGTGTCTTCTTCTTGTGGTCGGGTCTTCGTCTTGTGGTCGGGTCTTCTTCTTGTATCGGGTCTTCTACTTGTGGTCGGGTCTTCTTCTTTTATCGGGTCTTCTTCTTGTATCGGGTCTTCTTCTTGTGGTCGGGTCTTCTTCTTGTGGTCGGGTCTTCTTCTTGAGGTCGGGTCTTCTTCTTGTATCGGGTCTTCTTCTTTTGGTCGGGTCTTCTTCTTGTGGTCGGGTCTTCTTCTTGTATCGGGTCTTCTTCTTGTGGTCGGGTCTTCTTCTTGTATCGGGTCTTCTTCTTTTGGTCGGGTCTTCTTCTTGTATCGGGTCTTCTTCTTGTGGTCGAGTCTTCTTCTTGTATCGGGTCTTCTTCTTGTATCGGGTCTTCTTCTTGTACCGGGTCTTCTTCTTGTGGTCGGGTCTTCTTCTTGTATCGGGTCTTCTTCTTGTGGTCGGGTCTTCTTCTTTTGGTCGGGTCTTTTTCTTGTATCGGGTCTTCTTCTTGTTTCGAGTTTTCTTCTTGTTTCGGGTTTTCTTCTTGTATCGGGTCTTCTTCTTGTATCGGGTCTTCTTCTTTTGGTCGGGTCTTCTTCTTGTGGTCGGGTCTTCTTCTTGTGGTCAGGTCTTCTACTAGTGGAAGGGTCTTCTTCTTTTATCGGGTCTTCTTCTTGTATCGGGTCTTCTTCTTGTTTCGGGTCTTCTTCTTGTATCGGGTCTTCTTCTTGTGGTCGGGTCTTCTTCTTGTATCGGGTCTTCTTCTTTTGGTCGAGTCTTCTTCTTGTATCGGGTCTTCTTCTTGTATCGGGTCTTCTTCTTGTGGTCGGGTCTTCTTCTTGTATCGGGTCTTCTTCTTATGGTCGGGTCTTCTTACTGTATCGGGTCTTCTTCTTTTGGTCGGGTCTTCTTCTTGTATTGGGTCTTCTTCTTGTATCGGGTCTTCTTCTTGTGGTCAGGTCTTCTTCTTGTTGTGGTGTCTTCTTCTTGTGGTCGGGTCTTCGTCTTGTGGTCGGGTCTTCTTCTTGTATCGGGTCTTCTACTTGTGGTCGGGTCTTCTTCTTGTGGTCGGGTCTTCTTCTTGTATCGGGTCTTCTTATTGTTTCGGGTTTTCTTCTTGTATCGGGTCTTCTTCTTGTATCGGGTCTTCTTCTTGTGGTCGGGTCTTCTTCTTGTGGTCGGGTCTTCTACTAGTGGACGGGTCTTCTTCTTTTATCGGGTCTTCTTCTTGTATCGGGTCTTCTTGTTTGGGTCTTCTTCTTGTTTCGGGTCTTCTTCTTGTATCGGTTCTTCTTCTTGTGGTCGGGTCTTCTTCTTGTGGTCGGGTCTTCTTCTTGTGGTCGGGTCTTCTTCTTGCATCGGTTCTTCTTCTTGCGGTCGGGTCTTCTTCTTGTATCGGGTCTTCTTCTTTTGGTCGGGTCTTCTTCTTGTGGTCGGGTCTTCTTCTTGTATCGGGTCTTCTTCTTGTGGTCGGGTCTTCTTCTTGTATCGGGTCTTCTTCTTTTGGTCGGGTCTTCTTCTTGTATCGGGTCTTCTTCTTGTATCGGGTCTTCTTCTTGTGGTCGGGTCTTCTTGTATCGGGTCTTCTTCTTGTATCGGGTATTCTTCTTGTGGTCGGGTGTTCTTCTTGTATCGGGTCTTCTTCTTGTGGTCGGGTCTTCTTCTTGTATCGGGTCTTCTTCTTGTATCTGTTCTTCTTTTGGTCGGGTCTTCTTCTTGTGGTCGGGACTTCTTCTAGTGGTCAGGTATTCTTCTTGTATCGGGTCTTCTTCTTGTATCGGGTCTTCTTGTTTCGGGTCTTCTTCTTGTTTCGGGTCTTCCTCTTGTATTGGGTCTTCTTGTGGTCGGGTCTTCTTCTTGTATCTGGTCTTCTTCTTGTATCGGGTCTTCTTCTTGTGGTCGGGTCTTCTTCTTGTGGTCAGGTCTTCTTCTTGTATCGGGTCTTCTTCTTGTGGTCGAGTCTTCTTCTTGTGGTCGGGTCTTCTCATTGTGGTCGAATCTTCTTCATGTGGGCGGGTCTTCTTCTTGTATCGGGTCTTCTTCTTGTGGTCGGGTCTTCTTCTTGTATCGGGTCTTCTTCTTGTGGTCGGGTCTTCTTCTTGTGGTCGGGTCTTCTTCTTGTGGTGGGGTCTTCTTCTTGTATCGTGTCTTCTTCTTGTGGTCGGGTCTTCTCCTTGTATCGGGTCTTCTTCTTTTGGTCGGGTCTTCTTCTTGTATCGAGTCTTCTTCTTGTATCGGGTCTTCTTCTTGTTTCGGGTCTTCTTCTTGTTTCGGGTCTTCTTCTTGTGGTCGGGTCTTCTTCTTGTGGTCGGGTCTTCTTCTTGTATAGGGTCTTCTTCTTGTATCGGGTCTTCTTCTTGTGGTCGGGTCTTCTTCTTGTGGTGGGGTCTTCTTCTTGTGGTCGGGTCTTCTTCTTGTGGTCGGGTATTCTTCTTGTGGTCGGGTCTTCTTCCTGTTTCGGGTCTTCTTCTTGTGGTTGGGACTTCTTCTTGTATTTGTTCTTCTTCTTGTATTGGGTCTTCTTCTTGTGGTCGGATCTTCTTCTTGTGGTCGGGTCTTCTTCTTGTATCGGGTCTTCTTCTTGTATCGGGTCTTCTTCTTGTGGTCGGGTCTTCTTCTTGTATCGGGTCTTCTTCTTGTTGTCGGGTCTTCTTCTTGTGGTCGGGTCTTCTTCTTGTATCGGGTCTTCTTCTTGTGGTCGGGTCTTCTCCTTGTGTCGGGTCTTCTTCTTTTGGTCGGGTCTTCTTCTTGTATCGGGTTTCTTCTTGTATCGGGTCTTCTTCTTGTGGTTGGGTCTTCTTCTTGTATCGGGTCTTCTTCTTGTGGTCGGGTCTTCTTCTTGTGGTCGGGTCTTCTTCTTGTGGTGGGGTCTTCTTCTTGTGGTCGGGTCTTCTTCTTGTATCGGGTCTTCTTCTTGTGGTTGGGTCTTCTTGTATCGGGTCTTCTTCTTGTGGTCGGGACTTCTTCTTGTGGTCGGGTCTTCTACTAGTGGACGGGTCTTCTTCTTTTATCGGGTCTTCTTCTTGTATCGGGTCTTCTTCTTGTTTCGGGTCTTCTTGTTTCGGTTCTTATTCTTGTATCGGGTCTTCTTCTTGTGGTCGGGTCTTCTTCTTATATCGGGTCTTCTTCTTGTATCGGGTCTTCTTCTTGTGGTCGGGACTTCTTCTTGTGGTGGTGTCTTCTTCTTGTGGTCGGGTCTTCTTCTTGTGGTCGGGTCTTCTTCCTGTATCGGGTCTTCTTCTTGTGGTTGGGTCTTCTTCTTTTATCCGGTCTTCTTCTTGTATTGGGTCTTCTTCTTCTGGTCAGGTCTTCTTCTTGTTGTGGTGTCTTCTTCTTGTGGTCGGGTCTTCGGCTTGTGGTCGGGTCTTCTTCTTGTATCGGGTCTTCTTCTTGTGGTCAGGTCTTCTTCTTGTGGTCGGGTCTTCTTCTTATGGTCGGTTCTACTTCCTGTGGTCGGGTCTTCTACTTGTGGTCGGGTCTTCTTCTTGTGGTCGGGTCTTTATCTTGTATCGGGTCTTCTTCTTGTTTCGGGTTTTCTTCTTGTATCGGGTCTTCTTCTTGTATTGGGTCTTCTTCTTGTGGTCGGGTCTTCTTCTTGTGGTCGGGTCTTCTACTAGTGGAAGGGTCTTCTTCTTTTATCAGGTCTTCTTGTATCGGGTCTTCTTCTTGTTTCGGGTCTTCTTCTATCGGGTCTTCTTCTTGTGGTCGGGTCTTCTTCTTGTATCGGGTCTTCTTCTTGTATCGGGTCTTCTTCTTGTGGTCGGGTTTTCTTCTTGCATCGGTTCTTCTTCTTGTGGTCGGGTCTTCTATTTGTATCGGGTCTTCTTCTTTTGGTCGAGTCTTCTTCTTGTATCGGGTCTTCTTCTTGTATCGGGTCTTCTTCTTGTGGTCGGGTCTTCTTCTTGTATCGGGTCTTCTTCTTATGGTCGGGTCTTCTTCCTGTATCGGGTCTTCTTCTTTTAGTCGGGTCTTCTTCTTGTATTGGGTCTTCTTCTTGTATCGGGTCTTCTTCTTGAGGTCAGGTCTTCTTCTTGTTGTGGTGTCTTCTTCTTGTGGTCGGGTCTTCGGCTTGTGGTCGGGTCTTCTTCTTGAATCGGGTCTTCTACTTGTGGTCGGTTCTTCTTCTTGTGGTCGGGTATTCTTCTTGTATCAGGTCTTCTTCTTGTTTCGGATTTTCTTCTTGTATCGGGTCTTCTTCTTGTATCGGGTCTTCTTCTTGTGGTCGGGTCTTCTTCTTGTGGTCGGGTCTTCTACTAGTGAACGGGTCTTCTTCTTTTATCGGGTCTTCTTCTTGTATCGGGTCTTCTTCTTGTGGTCGGGTCTTCTTCTTGTGGTCGGGTCTTCTTCTTGAGGTCGGGTCTTCTTCTTGTATCGGGTCTTCTTCTTTTGGTCGGGTCTTCTTCTTGTGGTCGGGTCTTCTTCTTGTATCGGGTCTTCTTCTTGTGGTCGGGTCTTCTTCTTGTATCGGGTCTTCTTTTGGTCGGGTCTTCTTCTTGTATCGGGTCTTCTTCTTGTGGTCGGGTCTTCTTCTTGTATCGGGTCTTCTTCTTGTATCGGGTCTTCTTCTTGTACCGGGTCTTCTTCTTGTGGTCGGGTCTTCTTCTTGTATCGGGTCTTCTTCTTGTGGTCGGGTCTTCTTCTTTTGGTCGGGTCTTTTTCTTGTATCGGGTCTTCTTCTTGTTTCGGGTTTTCTTCTTGTTTCGGGTTTTCTTCTTGTATCGGGTCTTCTTCTTGTATCGGGTCTTCTTCTTGTGGTCGGGTCTTCTTCTTGTGGTCGGGTCTTCTTCTTGTGGTCAGGTCTTCTACTAGTGGAAGGGTCTTCTTCTTTTATCGGGTCTTCTTCTTGTATCGGGTCTTCTTCTTGTTTCGGGTCTTCTTCTTGTATCGGGTCTTCTTCTTGTGGTCGGGTCTTCTTCTTGTATCGGGTCTTCTTCTTGTATCGGGCCTTCTTCTTGTGGTCGGGTTTTCTTCTTGCATCGGTTCTTCTTCTTGTGGTCGGGTCTTCTTCTTGTATCGGGTCTTCTTCTTTTGGTCGAGTCTTCTTCTTGTATCGGGTCTTCTTCTTGTATCGGGTCTTCTTCTTGTGGTCGGGTCTTCTTCTTGTATCGGGTCTTCTTCTTATGGTCGGGTCTTCTTACTGTATCGGGTCTTCTTCTTTTGGTCGGGTCTTCTTCTTGTATTGGGTCTTCTTCTTGTATCGGGTCTTCTTCTTGTGGTCAGGTCTTCTTCTTGTTGTGGTGTCTTCTTGTGGTCGGGTCTTCGTCTTGTGGTCGGGTCTTCTTCTTGTATCGGGTCTTCTACTTGTGGTCGGGTCTTCTTCTTTTATCGGGTCTTCTTCTTGTATCGGGTCTTCTTCTTGTGGTCGGGTCTTCTTCTTGTGGTCGGGTCTTCTTCTTGAGGTCGGGTCTTCTTCTTGTATCGGGTCTTCTTCTTTTGGTCGGGTCTTCTTCTTGTGGTCGGGTCTTCTTCTTGTATCGGGTCTTCTTCTTGTGGTCGGGTCTTCTTCTTGTATCGGGTCTTCTTCTTTTGGTCGGGTCTTCTTCTTGTATCGGGTCTTCTTCTTGTGGTCGGGTCTTCTTCTTGTATCGGGTCTTCTTCTTGTATCGGGTCTTCTTCTTGTACCGGGTCTTCTTCTTGTGGTCGGGTCTTCTTCTTGTATCGGGTCTTCTTCTTGTGGTCGGGTCTTATTCTTTTGGTCGGGTCTTTTTCTTGTATCGGGTCTTCTTCTTGTTTCGGGTTTTCTTCTTGTTTCGGGTTTTCTTCTTGTATCGGGTCTTCTTCTTGTATCGGGTCTTCTTCTTGTGGTCGGGTCTTCTTCTTGTGGTCGGGTCTTCTTCTTGTGGTCAGGTCTTCTACTAGTGGAAGGGTCTTCTTCTTTTATCGGGTCTTCTTCTTGTATCGGGTCTTCTTCTTGTTTCGGGTCTTCTTCTTGTATCGGGTCTTCTTCTTGTGGTCGGGTCTTCTTCTTGTATCGGGTCTTCTTCTTGTATCGGGCCTTCTTCTTGTGGTCGGGTTTTCTTCTTGCATCGGTTCTTCTTCTTGTGGTCGGGTCTTCTTCTTGTATCGGGTCTTCTTCTTTTGGTCGAGTCTTCTTCTTGTATCGGGTCTTCTTCTTGTATCGGGTCTTCTTCTTGTGGTCGGGTCTTCTTCTTGTATCGGGTCTTCTTCTTATGGTCGGGTCTTCTTACTGTATCGGGTCTTCTTCTTTTGGTCGGGTCTTCTTCTTGTATTGGGTCTTCTTCTTGTATCGGGTCTTCTTCTTGTGGTCAGGTCTTCTTCTTGTTGTGGTGTCTTCTTCTTGTGGTCGGGTCTTCGTCTTGTGGTCGGGTCTTCTTCTTGTATCGGGTCTTCTACTTGTGGTCGGGTCTTCTTCTTGTGGTCGGGTCTTCTTCTTGTATCGGGTCTTCTTATTGTTTCGGGTTTTCTTCTTGTATCGGGTCTTCTTCTTGTATCGGGTCTTCTTGTTTGGGTCTTCTTCTTGTATCGGGTCTTCTTCTTGTATCGGGTCTTCTTCTTGTGGTCGGGTCTTCTTCTTGTGGTCGGGTCTTCTACTAGTGGACGGGTCTTCTTCTTTTATCGGGTCTTCTTCTTGTATCGGGTCTTCTTGTTTGGGTCTTCTTCTTGTTTCGGGTCTTCTTCTTGTATCGGGTCTTCTTCTTGTGGTCGGGTCTTCTTCTTGTGGTCGGGTCTTCTTCTTGCATCGGTTCTTCTTCTTGCGGTCGGGTCTTCTTCTTGTATCGGGTCTTCTTCTTTTGGTCGGGTCTTCTTCTTCTGGTCGGGTCTTCTTCTTGTATCGGGTCTTCTTCTTGTGGTCGGGTCTTCTTCTTGTATCGGGTCTTCTTCTTTTGGTCGGGTCTTCTTCTTGTATCGGGTCTTCTTCTTGTATCGGGTCTTCTTCTTGTGGTCGGGTCTTCTTCTTGTATCGGGTCTTCTTCTTTTGGTCGGGTCTTCTTCTTGTATCGGGTCTTCTTCTTGTATCGGGTCTTCTTCTTGTGGTCGGGTCTTCTTCTTGTATCGGGTCTTCTTCTTTTATCGGGTCTTCTTCTTTTGGTCGGGTCTTCTTCTTGTATCGGGTCTTCTTCTTGTATCGGGTCTTCTTCTTGTGGTCGGGTCTTCTTCTTGTATCGGGTCTTCTTCTTGTATCGGGTCTTCTTCTTGTGGTCGGGTGTTCTTCTTGTATCGGGTCTTCTTCTTGTGGTCGGGTCTTCTTCTTGTATCGGGTCTTCTTCTTGTATCTGTTCTTCTTGTGGTCGGGTCTTCTTCTTGTGGTCGGGACTTCTTCTAGTGGTCAGGTATTCTTCTTGTATCGGGTCTTCTTCTTGTATCGGGTCTTCTTGTTTCGGGTCTTCTTCTTGTTTCGGGTCTTCCTCTTGTATTGGGTCTTCTTGTGGTCGGGTCTTCTTCTTGTATCTGGTCTTCTTCTTGTATCGGGTCTTCTTCTTGTTGTCGGGTCTTCTTCTTGTGGTCAGGTCTTCTTCTTGTATCGGGTCTTCTTCTTGTATCGGGTCTTCTTCTTGTGGTCGGGTCTTCTTCTTGTATCGGGTCTTCTTCTTATGGTCGGGTCTTCTTACTGTATCGGGTCTTCTTCTTTTGGTCGGGTCTTCTTCTTGTATTGGGTCTTCTTCTTGTATCGGGTCTTCTTCTTGTGGTCAGGTCTTCTTCTTGTTGTGGTGTCTTCTTCTTGTGGTCGGGTCTTCGTCTTGTGGTCGGGTCTTCTTCTTGTATCGGGTCTTCTACTTGTGGTCGGGTCTTCTTCTTTTATCGGGTCTTCTTCTTGTATCGGGTCTTCTTCTTGTGGTCGGGTCTTCTTCTTGTGGTCGGGTCTTCTTCTTGAGGTCGGGTCTTCTTCTTGTATCGGGTCTTCTTCTTTTGGTCGGGTCTTCTTCTTGTGGTCGGGTCTTCTTCTTGTATCGGGTCTTCTTCTTGTGGTCGGGTCTTCTTCTTGTATCGGGTCTTCTTCTTTTGGTCGGGTCTTCTTCTTGTATCGGGTCTTCTTCTTGTGGTCGGGTCTTCTTCTTGTATCGGGTCTTCTTCTTGTATCGGGTCTTCTTCTTGTACCGAGTCTTCTTCTTGTGGTCGGGTCTTCTTCTTGTATCGGGTCTTCTTCTTGTGGTCGGGTCTTCTTCTTTTGGTCGGGTGTTTTTCTTGTATCGGGTCTTCTTCTTGTTTCGGGTTTTCTTCTTGTTTCGGGTTTTCTTCTTGTATCGGGTCTTCTTCTTGTATCGGGTCTTCTTCTTGTGGTCGGGTCTTCTTCTTGTGGTCAGGTCTTCTACTAGTGGAAGGGTCTTCTTCTTTTATCGGGTCTTCTTCTTGTATCGGGTCTTCTTCTTGTTTCGGGTCTTCTTCTTGTATCGGGTCTTCTTCTTGTGGTCGGGTCTTCTTCTTGTATCGGGTCTTCTTCTTGTATCGGGTCTTCTTCTTGTGGTCGGGTCTTCTTCTTGTGGTCGGGTCTTCTTCTTGTGGTCAGGTCTTCTACTAGTGGAAGGGTCTTCTTCTTTTATCGGGTCTTCTTCTTGTATCGGGTCTTCTTCTTGTTTCGGGTCTTCTTCTTGTATCGGGTCTTCTTCTTGTGGTCGGGTCTTCTTCTTGTATCGGGTCTTCTTCTTGTATCGGGCCTTCTTCTTGTGGTCGGGTTTTCTTCTTGTATCGGTTCTTCTTCTTGTGGTCGGGTCTTCTTCTTGTATCGGGTCTTCTTCTTTTGGTCGAGTCTTCTTCTTGTATCGGGTCTTCTTCTTGTATCGGGTCTTCTTCTTGTGGTCGGGTCTTCTTCTTGTATCGGGTCTTCTTCTTATGGTCGGGTCTTCTTACTGTATCGGGTCTTCTTCTTTTGGTCGGGTCTTCTTCTTGTATTGGGTCTTCTTCTTGTATCGGGTCTTCTTCTTGTGGTCAGGTCTTCTTCTTGTTGTGGTGTCTTCTTCTTGTGGTCGGGTCTTCGTCTTGTGGTCGGGTCTTCTTCTTGTATCGGGTCTTCTACTTGTGGTCGGGTCTTCTTCTTGTGGTCGGGTCTTCTTCTTGTATCGGGTCTTCTTATTGTTTCGGGTTTTCTTCTTGTATCGGGTCTTCTTCTTGTATCGGGTCTTCTTCTTGTGGTCGGGTCTTCTTCTTGTGGTCGGGTCTTCTACTAGTGGACGGGTCTTCTTCTTTTATCGGGTCTTCTTCTTGTATCGGGTCTTCTTGTTTGGGTCTTCTTCTTGTTTCGGGTCTTCTTCTTGTATCGGGTCTTCTTCTTGTGGTCGGGTCTTCTTCTTGTGGTCGGGTCTTCTTCTTGTGGTCGGGTCTTCTTCTTGCATCGGTTCTTCTTCTTGCGGTCGGGTCTTCTTCTTGTATCGGGTCTTCTTCTTTTGGTCGGGTCTTCTTCTTGTGGTCGGGTCTTCTTCTTGTATCGGGTCTTCTTCTTGTGGTCGGGTCTTCTTCTTGTATCGGGTCTTCTTCTTTTGGTCGGGTCTTCTTCTTGTATCGGGTCTTCTTCTTGTATCGGGTCTTCTTCTTGTGGTCGGGTCTTCTTCTTGTATCGGGTCTTCTTCTTTTGGTCGGGTCTTCTTCTTGTATCGGGTCTTCTTCTTGTATCGGGTCTTCTTCTTGTGGTCGGGTCTTCTTCTTGTATCGGGTCTTCTTCTTTTATCGGGTCTTCTTCTTTTGGTCGGGTCTTCTTCTTGTATCGGGTCTTCTTCTTGTATCGGGTCTTCTTCTTGTGGTCGGGTCTTCTTCTTGTATCGGGTCTTCTTCTTGTATCGGGTCTTCTTCTTGTGGTCGGGTGTTCTTCTTGTATCGGGTCTTCTTCTTGTGGTCGGGTCTTCTTCTTGTATCGGGTCTTCTTCTTGTATCTGTTCTTCTTGTGGTCGGGTCTTCTTCTTGTGGTCGGGACTTCTTCTAGTGGTCAGGTATTCTTCTTGTATCGGGTCTTCTTCTTGTATCGGGTCTTCTTGTTTCGGGTCTTCTTCTTGTTTCGGGTCTTCCTCTTGTATTGGGTCTTCTTGTGGTCGGGTCTTCTTCTTGTATCTGGTCTTCTTCTTGTATCGGGTCTTCTTCTTGTTGTCGGGTCTTCTTCTTGTGGTCAGGTCTTCTTCTTGTATCGGGTCTTCTTCTTGTATCGGGTCTTCTTCTTGTGGTCGGGTCTTCTTCTTGTATCGGGTCTTCTTCTTATGGTCGGGTCTTCTTACTGTATCGGGTCTTCTTCTTTTGGTCGGGTCTTCTTCTTGTATTGGGTCTTCTTCTTGTATCGGGTCTTCTTCTTGTGGTCAGGTCTTCTTCTTGTTGTGGTGTCTTCTTCTTGTGGTCGGGTCTTCGTCTTGTGGTCGGGTCTTCTTCTTGTATCGGGTCTTCTACTTGTGGTCGGGTCTTCTTCTTTTATCGGGTCTTCTTCTTGTATCGGGTCTTCTTCTTGTGGTCGGGTCTTCTTCTTGTGGTCGGGTCTTCTTCTTGAGGTCGGGTCTTCTTCTTGTATCGGGTCTTCTTCTTTTGGTCGGGTCTTCTTCTTGTGGTCGGGTCTTCTTCTTGTATCGGGTCTTCTTCTTGTGGTCGGGTCTTCTTCTTGTATCGGGTCTTCTTCTTTTGGTCGGGTCTTCTTCTTGTATCGGGTCTTCTTCTTGTGGTCGGGCCTTCTTCTTGTATCGGGTCTTCTTCTTGTATCGGGTCTTCTTCTTGTACCGGGTCTTCTTCTTGTGGTCGGGTCTTCTTCTTGTATCGGGTCTTCTTCTTGTGGTCGGGTCTTCTTCTTTTGGTCGGGTCTTTTTCTTGTATCGGGTCTTCTTCTTGTTTCGGGTTTTCTTCTTGTTTCGGGTTTTCTTCTTGTATCGGGTCTTCTTCTTGTATCGGGTCTTCTTCTTGTGGTCGGGTCTTCTTCTTGTGGTCGGGTCTTCTTCTTGTGGTCAGGTCTTCTACTAGTGGAAGGGTCTTCTTCTTTTATCGGGTCTTCTTCTTGTATCGGGTCTTCTTCTTGTTTCGGGTCTTCTTCTTGTATCGGGTCTTCTTCTTGTGGTCGGGTCTTCTTCTTGTATCGGGTCTTCTTCTTGTATCGGGCCTTCTTCTTGTGGTCGGGTTTTCTTCTTGCATCGGTTCTTCTTCTTGTGGTCGGGTCTGCTTCTTGTATCGGGTCTTCTTCTTTTGGTCGAGTCTTCTTCTTGTATCGGGTCTTCTTCTTGTATCGGGTCTTCTTCTTGTGGTCGGGTCTTCTTCTTGTATCGGGTCTTCTTCTTATGGTCGGGTCTTCTTACTGTATCGGGTCTTCTTCTTTTGGTCGGGTCTTCTTCTTGTATTGGGTCTTCTTCTTGTATCGGGTCTTCTTCTTGTGGTCAGGTCTTCTTCTTGTTGTGGTGTCTTCTTCTTGTGGTCGGGTCTTCGTCTTGTGGTCGGGTCTTCTTCTTGTATCGGGTCTTCTACTTGTGGTCGGGTCTTCTTCTTGTGGTCGGGTCTTCTTCTTGTATCGGGTCTTCTTATTGTTTCGGGTTTTCTTCTTGTATCGGGTCTTCTTCTTGTATCGGGTCTTCTTCTTGTGGTCGGGTCTTCTTCTTGTGGTCGGGTCTTCTACTAGTGGACGGGTCTTCTTCTTTTATCGGGTCTTCTTCTTGTATCGGGTCTTCTTGTTTGGGTCTTCTTCTTGTTTCGGGTCTTCTTCTTGTATCGGGTCTTCTTCTTGTGGTCGGGTCTTCTTCTTGTGGTCGGGTCTTCTTCTTGTGGTCGGGTCTTCTTCTTGCATCGGTTCTTCTTCTTGCGGTCGGGTCTTCTTCTTGTATCGGGTCTTCTTCTTTTGGTCGGGTCTTCTTCTTGTGGTCGGGTCTTCTTCTTGTATCGGGTCTTCTTCTTGTGGTCGGGTCTTCTTTTTGTATCGGGTCTTCTTCTTTTGGTCGGGTCTTCTTCTTGTATCGGGTCTTCTTCTTGTATGGGGTCTTCTTCTTGTGGTCGGGTCTTCTTCTTGTATCGGGTCTTCTTCTTGTATCGGGTCTTCTTCTTGTGGTCGGGTGTTCTTCTTGTATCGGGTCTTCTTCTTGTGGTCGGGTCTTCTTCTTGTATCGGGTCTTCTTCTTGTATCTGTTCTTCTTGTGGTCGGGTCTTCTTCTTGTAGTCGGGACTTCTTCTAGTGGTCAGGTATTCTTCTTGTATCGGGTCTTCTTCTTGTATCGGGTCTTCTTGTTTCGGGTCTTCTTCTTGTTTCGGGTCTTCCTCTTGTATTGGGTCTTCTTGTGGTCGGGTCTTCTTCTTGTATCTGGTCTTCTTCTTGTATCGGGTCTTCTTCTTGTGGTCGGGTCTTCTTCTTGTGGTCAGGTCTTCTTCTTGTATCGGGTCTTCTTCTTGTGGTCGAGTCTTCTTCTTGTGGTCGGGTCTTCTCATTGTGGTCGGGTCTTCTTCTTGTGGTCGGGTCTTCTTCTTGTATCGGGTCTTCTTCTTGTGGTCGGGTCTTCTTCTTGTATCGGGTCTTCTTCTTGTGGTCGGGTCTTCTTCTTGTGGTCGGGTCTTCTTCTTGTGGTGGGGTCTTCTTCTTGTATCGGGTCTTCTTCTTGTGGTCGGATCTTCTCCTTGTATCGGGTCTTCTTCTTTTGGTCGGGTCTTCTTCTTGTATCGAGTCTTCTTCTTGTATCGGGTCTTCTTCTTGTTTCGGGTCTTCTTCTTGTTTCGGGTCTTCTTCTTGTGGTCGGGTCTTCTTCTTGTGGTCGGGTCTTCTTCTTGTATAGGGTCTTCTTCTTGTATCGGGTCTTCTTCTTGTGGTCGGGTCTTCTTCTTGTGGTGGGGTCTTCTTCTTGTGGTCGGGTCTTCTTCTTGTGGTCGGGTATTCTTCTTGTGGTCGGGTCTTCTTCCTGTTTCGGGTCTTCTTCTTGTGGTTGGGACTTCTTCTTGTATCGGTTCTTCTTCTTGTATTGGGTCTTCTTCTTGTGGTCGGGTCTTCTTCTTGTGGTCGGGTCTTCTTCTTGTATCGGGTCTTCTTCTTGTATCGGGTCTTCTTCTTGTGGTCGGGTCTTCTTCTTGTATCGGGTCTTCTTCTTGTTGTCGGGTCTTCTTCTTGTGGTCGGGTCTTCTTCTTGTATCGGGTCTTCTTCTTGTGGTCGGGTCTCCTCCTTGTGTCGGGTCTTCTTCTTTTGGTCGGGTCTTCTTCTTGTATCGGGTTTCTTCTTGTATCGGGTCTTCTTCTTGTGGTTGGGTCTTCTTCTTGTATCGGGTCTTCTTCTTGTGGTCGGGTCTTCTTCTTGTGGTCGGGTCTTCTACTAGTGGACGGGTCTTCTTCTTGTATCGGGTCTTCTTCTTGTTTCGGGTCTTCTTCTTGTTTCGGGTCTTCTTCTTGTATCGGGTCTTCTTCTTGTGGTCAGGTCTTCTTCTTGTATAGGGTCTTCTTCTTCTATCGGGTCTTCTTCTTGTGGTCGGGTCTTCTTCTTGTGGTGGGGTCTTCTTCTTGTGGTCGGGTCTTCTTCTTGTGGTCGGATCTTCTTCCTGTATTGGGTCTTCTTTTTGTGGTTCGGACTTCTTCTTGTATCGGGTCTTCTTCTTGTATTGGGTCTTCTTCTTGTGGTCGGGTCTTCTTCTTGTGGTCGGGTCTTCTTCTTGTATCGGGTCTTCTTCTTGTATCGGGTCTTCTTCTTGTGGTCGGGTCTTCTTCTTGTATCGGGTCTTCTTCTTGTGGTCGGGTCTTCTTCTTGTGGTCGGGTCTTCTTCTTGTATCGGGTCTTCTTCTTGTATCGGGTCTTCTTCTTGTGGTCGGGTCTTCTTCTTGTATCGGGTCTTCTTCTTGTTGTCGGGTCTTCTTCTTGTGGTCGGGTCTTCTTCTTGTATCGGGTCTTCTTCTTGTGGTCGGGTCTTCTCCTTGTGTCGGGTCTTCTTCTTTTGGTCGGGTCTTCTTCTTGTATCGGGTTTCTTCTTGTATCGGGTCTTCTTCTTGTGGTTGGGTCTTCTTCTTGTATCGGGTCTTCTTCTTGTGGTCGGGTCTTCTTCTTGTGGTCCGGTCTTCTTCTTGTATCGGGTCTTCTTCTTGTGGTCGGGTCTTCTTCTTGTATCGGGTCTTCTTCTTGTGGTCGGGTCTTCTTCTTGTGGTCGGGTCTTCTTCTTGTGGTGGGGACTTCTTCTTGTATCGGGTCTTCTTCTTGTGGTCGGGTCTTCTTCTTGTGGTCGGGTCTTCTTCTTTTGGTCGGGTCTTCTTCTTGTATCGAGTCTTCTTCTTGTATCGGGTCTTCTTCTTGTTTCGGGTCTTCTTCTTGTTTCGGGTCTTCTTCTTGTGGTCGGGTCTTCTTCTTGTATCGGGTCTTCTTATTGTTTCGGGTTTTCTTCTTGTATCGGGTCTTCTTCTTGTATCGGGTCTTCTTCTTGTGGTCGGGTCTTCTTCTTGTGGTCGGGTCTTCTACTAGTGGACGGGTCTTCTTCTTTTATCGGGTCTTCTTCTTGTATCGGGTCTTCTTGTTTGGGTCTTCTTCTTGTTTCGGGTCTTCTTCTTGTATCGGGTCTTCTTCTTGTGGTCGGGTCTTCTTCTTGTGGTCGGGTCTTCTTTTTGTGGTCGGGTCTTCTTCTTGCATCGGTTCTTCTTCTTGCGGTCGGGTCTTCTTCTTGTATCGGGTCTTCTTCTTTTGGTCGGGTCTTCTTCTTGTGGTCGGGTCTTCTTCTTGTATCGGGTCTTCTTCTTGTGGTCGGGTCTTCTTCTTGTATCGGGTCTTCTTCTTTTGGTCGGGTCTTCTTCTTGTATCGGGTCTTCTTCTTGTATCGGGTCTTCTTCTTGTGGTCGGGTCTTCTTCTTGTATCGGGTCTTCTTCTTGTATCGGGTCTTCTTCTTGTGGTCGGGTGTTCTTCTTGTATCGGGTCTTCTTCTTGTGGTCGGGTCTTCTTCTTGTATCGGGTCTTCTTCTTGT
Organism: Phyllobates terribilis; assembly: GCF_046119375.1. NCBI lineage: Eukaryota > Metazoa > Chordata > Amphibia > Anura > Dendrobatidae > Phyllobates > Phyllobates terribilis. The sequence continues at coordinate 480,778,712 of NW_027362761.1, read as the reverse complement.
ATCTGTTCTTCTTGTGGTCGGGTCTTCTTCTTGTGGTCGTTACTTCTTCTACTGGTCAGGTATTCTTCTTGTATCGGGTCTTCTTCTTGTATCGGGTCTTCTTGTTTCGGGTCTTCTTCTTGTTTCGGGTCTTCCTCTTGTATTGGGTCTTCTTGTGGTCGGGTCTTCTTCTTGTATCTGGTCTTCTTCTTGTATCGGGTCTTCTTCTTGTGGTCGGGTCTTCTTCTTGTGGTCAGGTCTTCTTCTTGTATCGGGTCTTCTTCTTGTGGTCGAGTCTTCTTCTTGTGGTCGGGTCTTCTCATTGTGGTCGGGTCTTCTTCTTGTGGTCGGGTCTTCTTCTTGTATCGGGTCTTCTTCTTGTGGTCGGGTCTTCTTCTTGTATCGGGTCTTCTTCTTGTGGTCGGGTCTTCTTCTTGTGGTCGGGTCTTCTTCTTGTGGTGGGGTCTTCTTCTTGTATCGGGTCTTCTTCTTGTGGTCGGGTCTTCTCCTTGTATCGGGTCTTCTTCTTTTGGTCGGGTCTTCTTCTTGTATCGAGTCTTCTTCTTGTATCGGGTCTTCTTCTTGTTTCGGGTCTTCTTCTTGTTTCGGGTCTTCTTCTTGTGGTCGGGTCTTCTTCTTGTGGTCGGGTCTTCTTCTTGTATAGGGTCTTCTTCTTGTATCGGGTCTTCTTCTTGTGGTCGGGTCTTCTTCTTGTGGTGGGGTCTTCTTCTTGTGGTCGGGTCTTCTTCTTGTGGTCGGGTATTCTTCTTGTGGTCGGGTCTTCTTCCTGTTTCGGGTCTTCTTCTTGTGGTTGGGACTTCTTCTTGTATCGGTTCTTCTTCTTGTATTGGGTCTTCTTCTTGTGGTCGGGTCTTCTTCTTGTGGTCGGGTCTTCTTCTTGTATCGGGTCTTCTTCTTGTATCGGGTCTTCTTCTTGTGGTCGGGTCTTCTTCTTGTATCGGGTCTTCTTCTTGTTGTCGGGTCTTCTTCTTGTGGTCGGGTCTTCTTCTTGTATCGGGTCTTCTTCTTGTGGTCGGGTCTTCTTCTTGTGGTCCAGTCTTCTTCTTGTGGTCGGGTCTTCTTCTTGTACCGGGTCTTCTTCTTGTATCGGGTCTTCTTCTTATGGTCGGATCTTCTTCTTGTGGTCGGATCTTCTTCTTGTATCCGGTCTTCTTCTTGTGGTCGGGTCTTCTTCTAGTGGTCGGGTCTTCTTCTTATATCGGATCTTCTTCTTGTGGTCGGGTCTTCTTCTTGTGGTGGGGTCTTCATCTTGTGGTCGGATCTTCTTCTTGTATCGGGTTTTCTTCTTGTATCGGGTCTTCTTCTTGTGGTCGGGTCTTCTACTAGTGGACGGGTCTTCTTTTATCGGCTCTTCTTCTTGTTTCGGGTCTTCTTCTTGTTTCGGGTCTTCTTCTTGTTTCGGGTCTACTTCTTGTATCGGGTCTTCTTATTGTGGTGGGGTCTTCTTCTTGTTGTCGGGTCTTCTTCTTGCGGTGGGTTCTTCTTCCTGTATCGGGTCTTCTTCTTGTGGTTGGGTCTTCTTCTTGTGGTTGGGTCTTCTTCTTGTATCGGGTCTTCTTCTTGTGGTCGGGTCTTCTTCTTGTGGTGGGGTCTTCTTCTTGTGGTCGGGTCTTCTTCTTGTGGTCGGGTCTTCTTCTTCTATCGGTTCTTCTTCCTGTATCGGGTCTTCTTCTTGTGGTTGGGTCTTCTTCTTGTGGTTGGGTCTTCTTCTTGTATCGGGTCTTCTTCTTGTGGTCGGGTCTTCTTCTTGTGGTGGGGTCTTCTTCTTGTATCGGGTCTTCTTCTTGTGGTCGGGTCTTCTTCTTGTATCGGGTCTTCTTCTTGTGGTCGGGTCTTCTTCTTGTGGTCGGGTCTTCTTCTTGTATCGGTTCTTCTTCTTGTATCGGGTCTTCTTCTTGTGGTCGGGTCTTCTTCTTGTATCGGGTCTTCTTCTTGTTGTCGGGTCTTCTTCTTGTGGTCGGGTCTTCTTCTTGTATCGGGTCTTCTTCTTGTGGTCGGGTCTTCTCCTTGTGTCGGGTCTTCTTCTTTTGGTCGGGTCTTCTTCTTGTATCGGGTTTCTTCTTGTATCGGGTCTTCTTCTTGTGGTTGGGTCTTCTTCTTGTATCGGGTCTTCTTCTTGTGGTCGGGTCTTCTTCTTGTGGTCGGGTCTTCTTCTTGTATCGGGTCTTCTTCTTGTGGTCGGGTCTTCTTCTTGTATCGGGTCTTCTTCTTGTGGTCGGGTCTTCTTCTTGTGGTCGGGTCTTCTTCTTGTGGTAGGGACTTCTTCTTGTATCGGGTCTTCTTCTTGTGGTCGGGTCTTCTTCTTGTGGTCGGGTCTTCTTCTTTTGGTCGGGTCTTCTTCTTGTATCGAGTCTTCTTCTTGTATCGGGTCTTCTTCTTGTTTCGGGTCTTCTTCTTGTTTCGGGTCTTCTTCTTGTGGTCGGGTCTTCTTCTTGTGGTCGGGTCTTCTTCTTGTATAGGGTCTTCTTCTTGTATCGGGTCTTCTTCTTGTGGTCGGGTCTTCTTCTTGTGGTGGGGTCTTCTTCTTGTGGTCGGGTCTTCTTCTTGTGGTCGGGTATTCTTCTTGTGGTCGGGTCTTCTTCCTGTTCCGGGTCTTCTTCTTGTGGTTGGGACTTCTTCTTGTATCGGTTCTTCTTCTTGTATTGGGTCTTCTTCTTGTGGTCGGGTCTTCTTCTTGTGGTCGGGTCTTCTTCTTGTATCGGGTCTTCTTCTTGTATCGGGTCTTCTTCTTGTGGTCGGGTCTTCTTCTTGTATCGGGTCTTCTTCTTGTTGTCGGGTCTTCTTCTTGTGGTCGGGTCTTCTTCTTGTATCGGGTCTTCTTCTTGTGGTCGGGTCTTCTCCTTGTGTCGGGTCCTCTTCTTTTGCTCGGGTCTTCTTCTTGTATCGGGTTTCTTCTTGTATCGGGTCTTCTTCTTGTGGTTGGGTCTTCTTCTTGTATCGGGTCTTCTTCTTGTGGTCGGGTCTTCTTCTTGTGGTCGGGTCTTCTACTAGTGGACGGGTCTTCTTCTTGTATCGGGTCTTCTTCTTGTTTCGGGTCTTCTTCTTGTTTCGGGTCTTCTTCTTGTATCGGGTCTTCTTCTTGTGGTCAGGTCTTCTTCTTGTATAGGGTCTTCTTCTTCTATCGGGTCTTCTTCTTGTGGTCGGGTCTTCTTCTTGTGGTGGGGTCTTCTTCTTGTGGTCGGGTCTTCTTCTTGTGGTCGGATCTTCTTCCTGTATTGGGTCTTCTTTTTGTGGTTCGGACTTCTTCTTGTATCGGGTCTTCTTCTTGTATTGGGTCTTCTTCTTGTGGTCGGGTCTTCTTCTTGTATCGGGTCTTCTTCTTGTATCGGGTCTTCTTCTTGTGGTCGGGTCTTCTTCTTGTATCGGGTCTTCTTCTTGTGGTCGGGTCTTCTTCTTGTGGTCGGGTCTTCTTCTTGTGGTCGCATCTTCTTCTTGTATCGGGTCTTCTTCTTGTGGTTGGGTCTTCTTCTTGTATCGGGTTTTCATCTTGTGGTCGGGTCTTCTTCTTCTGGTCGGGTCTTCTACTAGTGGATGGGTCTTCTTCTTTTATCGGGTCTTCTTCTTGTGGTTGGGTCTTCTTCTTGTATGGGTTCATCGTCTTGTGGTCGGGTCTTCTTCTTGTGGTCGGGTCTTCTACTAATGGATGGGTCTTCTTCTTGTATCGGGTCTTCTTCTTGTATCGGGTCTTCTTCTTGTTTCGGGTCTTCTTCTTGTATCGGGTCTTCTTCTTGTGGTCGGGTCTTCTTCTTGTATCGGGTCTTCTTCTTGCATCGGGTCTTCTTCTTGTGGTCGGGTCTTCTTCTTGTGGTCGGGTCTTCTACTTGTATCGGGTCTTCTTCTTGTGGTCGGGTCTTCTTTTTGTATCGGGTCTTCTTCTTTTGGTCGGGTCTTCTTCTTGTATAGGGTCTTCTTCTTGTATCGGGTCTTCTTCTTGTGTTCGGGTCTTCTTCTTGTATCGGGTCTTCTTCTTGTATCGGATCTTCTTCTTGTGGTCGGGTCTTCTTCTTGTGGTCGGGTTTTCTTCTAGTGGTCGGTTCTTCTTCTTGTATCGGGTCTTCTTCTTGTGGTCGGGTCTTCTTCTTGTGGTCCAGTCTTCTTCTTGTGGTCGGGTCTTCTTCTTGTACCGGGTCTTCTTCTTGTATCGGGTCTTCTTCTTATGGTCGGATCTTCTTCTTGTGGTCGGATCTTCTTCTTGTATCCGGTCTTCTTCTTGTGGTCGGGTCTTCTTCTAGTGGTCGGGTCTTCTTCTTATATCGGATCTTCTTCTTGTGGTCGGGTCTTCTTCTTGTGGTGGGGTCTTCATCTTGTGGTCGGATCTTCTTCTTGTATCGGGTTTTCTTCTTGTATCGGGTCTTCTTCTTGTGGTCGGGTCTTCTACTAGTGGACGGGTCTTCTTTTATCGGCTCTTCTTCTTGTTTCGGGTCTTCTTCTTGTTTCGGGTCTTCTTCTTGTTTCGGGTCTACTTCTTGTATCGGGTCTTCTTATTGTGGTGGGGTCTTCTTCTTGTTGTCGGGTCTTCTTCTTGCGGTGGGTTCTTCTTCCTGTATCGGGTCTTCTTCTTGTGGTTGGGTCTTCTTCTTGTGGTTGGGTCTTCTTCTTGTATCGGGTCTTCTTCTTGTGGTCGGGTCTTCTTCTTGTGGTGGGGTCTTCTTCTTGTGGTCGGGTCTTCTTCTTGTGGTCGGGTCTTCTTCTTCTATCGGGTCTTCTACTTGTTTCGGGTCTTCTTCTTGTATCGGGTCTTCTTCTTGTGGTCGGGTCTTCTTCTTGTATCGGGTCTTCTTCTATGGGGTCTTCTTCTTGTGGTCGGGTCTTCTTCTTGTGGTGGGGTCTCCTTCTTGTGGTCGGGTCTTCTTCTTGTGGTCGGGTCTTCTTCTTCTATCAGGTCTTCTACTTGTGGTTGGGTCTTCTTCTTGTATCAGGAATTCTTCTTGTATCGGGTCTTCTTCTTGTGGTCGGGTCTTCTTCTTGTTGTGGGGTCTTCTTCTTGTGGTCGGGTCTTCTGCTTGTGGTCGGGTCTTCTTATATCGGATCTTCTTCTTGTGGTCGGGTCTTCTTCTTGTATCGGGTCTTCTTCTTGTGGTTGGGTTTTCTTCTTGTGGTCGGGTCTTCTACTTGTATCGGGTCTTCTTCTTGTGGTTGGGTCTTCTTTTTGTATCGGGTCTTCTTCTTTTGGTCGGGTCTTCTTCTTGTATAGGGTCTTCTTCTTGTATCGGGGCTTATTCTTGTGTTCGGGTCTTTTTCTTGTATCGGGTCTTCTTCTTGTATCGGGTCTTCTTCTTGTGGTCGGGTCTTCTTCTTGTGGTCGGGTCTTCTTCTTGTGGTCCGGTCTTCTTCTTGTGGTCGGGTCTTCTTCTTGTACCGGGTCTTCTTCTTGTACAGGGTCTTCTTCTTGTGGTCGAATCTTCTTCTTGTGGTCGTGTCTTCTTCTTGTATCGGGTCTTCTTCTTGTGGTCAGGTCTTCTTCTTCTGGTAGGGTCTTCTTCTTCTTTCGGGTCTTCTTCTTGTATCGGGTCTTCTTCTTGTGGTTGGGTCTTCTTCTAGTGGTCGGGCCTTCTTCTTATATCGGATCTTCTTCTTGTGGTCGGGTCTTCTTCTTATGGTGGGGTCTTCATCTTGTGGTCGGCTCTTATTCTTGTGGTCGCGTCTTCTTCTTGTATTGGGTCTTCTTGTGGTTGGGCCTTCTACTAGTGGATGGGTCTTCTTCTTGTTTCGGGTCTTCTTCTTGTATCGGGTCTTCTTCTTGTATCGGGTCTTCTTCTTATATCGGGTTTTCTTCTTGCATCGGGTCTTCTTCTTGTGGTTGGGTCTTCTACTAGTGGATGGGTCTTCTTCTTGTTTTGGGTCTTCTTCTTGTATCGGGTCTTCTTCTTGTATCGGGTCTTCTTCTTGTGGTCGGGTCTTCTTCTTGTATCTGGTCTTCTTCTTGTATCGGGTCTTCTTCTTGTGGTCGGGTCTTCTTCTTGTGGTGGGGTCTTCTTCTTGTGGTCGGGTCTTCTTCTTGTAGTCGGGTCTTCTTCCTGTATCGGTTCTTCTTCTTGTGGTCGGTTCTTCTTCTTGTATCGGGTCTTCCTCTGGTGGTCGGGCCTTCTTCTTGTGGTCGGGTCTTCTTCTTGTATCGGGTCTTCTTCTTGTGGTCGGGTCTTCTTCTTGTGGTCGGGTCTTCTTCTTGTATCGGGTCTTCTTCTTGTATCTGTTCTTCTTGTGGTCGGGTCTTCTTCTTGTGGTCGGGACTTCTTCTAGTGGTCAGGTATTCTTCTTGTATCGGGTCTTCTTCTTGTATCGGGTCTTCTTCTTGTTTCGGGTCTTCTTCTTGTTTCGGGTCTTCCTCTTGTATTGGGTCTTCTTGTATCGGGTCTTCTTCTTGTGGTCGGGTCTTCTTCTTGTGGTCGGGTCTTCTTCTTGTGGTCGGGTCTTCTTCTTGTATCGGGTCTTCTTCTTGTGGTCGAGTTTTCTTCTTGTGGTCGGGTCTTCTCATTGTGGTCGGGTCTTCTTCTTGTGGTCGGGTCTTCTTCTTGTATCAGGTCTTCTTCTTGTGGTCGGGTCTTCTTCTTGTATCGGGTCTTCTTCTTGTGGTCGGGTCTTCTTCTTGTGGTCGGGTCTTCTTCTTGTGGTGGGGTCTTCTTCTTGCATCGGGTCTTCTTCTTGTGGTCAGGTCTTCTCCTTGTATCGGGTCTTCTTCTTTTGTTCGGGTCTTCTTCTTGTATCGGGTCTTCTTCTTGTATCGGGTCTTCTTCTTGTTTCGGGTCTTCTTCTTGTTTCGGGTCTTCTTCTTGTGGTCGGGTCTTCTTCTTGTGGTCGGGTCTTCTTCTTGTATAGGGTCTTCTTCTTGTATCGGGTCTTCTTCTTGTGGTCGCGTCTTCTTCTTGTGGTGGGGTCTTCTTCTTGTGGTCGGGTCTTCTTCTTGTGGTCGGGTCTTCTTCTTGTGGTCGGGTCTTCTTCCTGTATCGGGTCTTCTTCTTGTGGTTGGGACTTCTTCTTGTATCGGGTCTTCTTCTTGTATTGGGTCTTCTTCTTGTGGTCGGGTCTTCTTCTTGTGGTCGGGTCTTCTTCTTGTATCGGGTCTTCTTCTTGTATCGGGTCTTCTTCTTGTGGTCGGGTCTTCTTGTATCGGGTATTCTTCTTGTTGTCGGGTCTTCTTCTTGTGGTCGGGTCTTCTTCTTGTATCGGGTCTTCTTCTTGTGGTCGGGTCTTCTCCTTGTATCGGGTCTTCTTCTTTTGGTCGGGTCTTCTTCTTGTATCGGGTCTTCTTCTTGTATCGGGTCTTCTTCTTGTGGTTGGGTCTTCTTCTTGTATCGGGTCTTCTTCTTGTGGTCGGGTCTTCTTATTGTGGTCGGGTCTTCTACTAGTGGACGGGTCTTCTTCTTGTATCGGGTCTTCTTGTTTCGGGTCTTCTTCTTGTTTCGGGTCTTCTTCTTGTATCGGGTCTTCTTCTTGTGGTCGGGTCTTCTTCTTGTATAGGGTCTTCTTCTTGTATCGGGTCTTCTTCTTGTGGTCGGGTCTTCCTCTTGTATCGGATCTTCTTCTTGTATCTGTTCTTCTTGTGGTCGGGTCTTCTTCTTGTGGTCGGGACTTCTTCTAGTGGTCAGGTATTCTTCTTATATCGGGTCTTCTTCTTGTATCGGGTCTTCTTGTTTCGGGTCTTCTTCTTGTTTCGGGTCTTACTCTTGTATAGGGTCTTCTTCTTGTGTTCGGGTGTTCTTTTTGTATCGGGTCTTCTTCTTGTATCGGGTCTTCTTCTTGTGGTCGGGTCTTCTTCTTGTGGTCGGGTCTTCTTCTTGTGGTCGGGTCTTCTTCTTGTATCGGGTCTTCTTCTTGTGGTTGGGTCTTCTTGTATCGGGTCTTCTTCTTGTGGTCGGGACTTCTTGTGGTCGGGTCTTCTACTAGTGGACGGGTCTTCTTCTTTTATCGGGTCTTCTTCTTGTATCGGGTCTTCTTCTTGTTTCGTGTCTTTATGTTTCGGTTCTTCTTCTTGTATCGGGTCTTCTTCTTGTGGTCGGGTCTTCTTCTTGTATCGGGTCTTCTTCTTGTATCGGGTCTTCTTCTTGTGGTCGGGACTTCTTCTTGTGGTGGTGTCTTCTTCTTGTGGTCGGGTCTTCTTCTTGTGGTCGGGTCTTCTTCCTGTATCGGGTCTTCTTCTTGTGGTTGGGTCTTCTTCTTTTATCCGGTCTTCTTCTTGTATTGGGTCTTCTTCTTCTGGTCAGGTCTTCTTCTTATTGTGGTGTCTTCTTCTTGTGGTCGGGTCTTCGGCTTGTGGTCGGGTCTTCTTCTTGCATCGGGTCTTCTTCTTGTGGTCGGGTCTTCTTCTTATGGTCGGTTCTACTTCTTGTGGTCGGGTCTTCTACTTGTGGTCGGGTCTTCTTCTTGTGGTCGGGTCTTTTTCTTGTATCGGGTCTTCTACTTGTTTGGGTCTTCTTCTTGTTTCGGGTCTTCTTCTTGTATCGGGTCTTCTTCTTGTGGTCGGGTCTTCTTCTTGTATCGGGTTTTCTTCTTGTGGTCGGGTCTTCTTCTTGTGGTCGGATCTTCTACTAGTGGAAGGGTCTTCTTCTTTTATCGGGTCTTCTTCTTGTATCGGGTCTTCTTCTTGTTTCGGGTCTTCTTCTTGTATTGGGTCTTCTTCTTGTGGTCGGGTCTTCTTCTTGTATTGGGTCTTCTTCTTGTATCGGGTCTTCTTCTTGTATCGGGTCTTCTTCTTGTGGTCGGGTTTTCTTCTTGCATCGGTTCTTCTTCTTGTGGTCGGGTCTTCTTCTTGTATCGGGTCTTCTTCTTTTGGTCGAGTCTTCGTCTTGTATCAGGTCTTCTTCTTGTATCGGGTCTTCTTCTTGTGGTCGGGTCTTCTTCTTGTATCGGGTCTTCTTCTTATGGTCGGGTCTTCTTCCTGTATCCGGTCTTCTTCTTTTGGTCGGTTCTTCTTCTTGTATTGGGTCTTCTTCTTGTATCGGGTCTTCTTCTTGTGGTCAGGTCTTCTTCTTGTTGTGGTGTCTTCTTCTTGTGGTCGGGTCTTCGGCTTGTGGTCGGGTCTTCTTCTTGTATCGGGTCTTCTACTTGTGGTCGGGTCTTCTTCTTGTGGTCGGGTCTTCTTCTTATATCGGGTCTTCTTCTTGTTTCGGGTTTTCTTCTTGTATCGGGTCTTCTTCTTGTATCGGGTCTTCTTCTTGTGGTCGGGTCTTCTTCTTGTGGTCGGGTCTTCTACTAGTGGACGGGTCTTCTTCTTTTATCCGGTCTTCTTCTTGTATCGGGTCTTCTTGTTTGGGTCTTCTTCTTGTTTCGGGTCTTCTTCTTGTATCGGGTCTTCTTCTTGTGGTCGGGTCTTCTTCTTGTGGTCGGGTCTTCTTCTTGTGGTCGGGTCTTCTTCTTGCATCGGTTGTTCTTCTTGCGGTCGGGTCTTCTTCTTGTATCGGGTCTTCTTCTTTTGGTCGGGTCTTCTTCTTGTGGTCGGGTCTTCTTGTATCGGGTCTTCTTCTTGTGGTCGGGTCTTCTTCTTGTATCGGGTCTTCTTCTTTTGGTCGGGTCTTCTTCTTGTATCGGGTCTTCTTCTTGTATCGGGTCTTCTTCTTGTGGTCGGGTCTTCTTCTTGTATCGGGTCTTCTTCTTGTATCGGGTCTTCTTCTTGTACCGGGTCTTCTTCTTGTGGTCGGGTCTTCTTCTTGTATCGGGTCTTCTTCTTGTGGTCGGGTCTTCTTCTTGTGGTCGGGTGTTTTTCTTGTATCGGGTCTTCTTCTTGTTTCGGGTTTTCTTCTTGTTTCGGGTTTTCTTCTTGTATCGGGTCTTCTTCTTGTATCGGGTCTTCTTCTTGTGGTCGGGTCTTCTACTAGTGGAAGGGTCTTCTTCTTTTATCGAGTCTTCTTCTGGTATCGGGTCTTCTTCTTGTTTCGGGTCTTCTTCTTGTATCGGGTCTTCTTCTTGTGGTCGGGTTTTCTTCTTGTATCGGGTCTTCTTCTTGTATCGGGTCTTCTTCTTGTGGTCAGCTTTTCTTCTTGCATCGGTTCTTCTTCTTGTGGTCGGGTCTTCTTCTTGTATTGGGTCTTCTTCTTTTGGTCGAGTCTTCTTCTTATATCGGGTCTTCTTCTTGTATCGGGTCTTCTTCTTGTGGTCGGGTCTTCTTCTTGTATCGGGTCTTCTTCTTGTGGTCGTGTCTTCCTCTTGTGGTCGGGTCATCTTCTTATATCGGGTCTTCTTCCTGTGGTCGGGTCTTCTTCTTGTGGTCGGGTTTTCTTCTTGTTTCAGGTCTTCTTCTTGTATCGGGTCTTCTTCTTGTGGTCGGGTCTTCTTGTATCGGGTCTTCTTCTTTTATCGGGTCTTCTTCTTGTGGTTGGGTCTTCTTCTTGTATCGGGTCTTCTTCTTGTGGTGGGGTCTTCTTCTTGTATCAGGTCTTCTTCTTGTGGTGGGGTCTTCTTCTTGTGGTGGGGTCTTCTTCTTGTGGTGGGGTCTTCTTCTTGTGGTCGGATCTTCTTCTTGTGGTCGGATCTTCTTCTTGTATCGGGTCTTCTTCTTGTGGTCGGGTCTTCTTCTTGTATCGGGTCTTCTTCTTTTGGTCGGGTCTTCTTCTTGTATTGGGTCTTCTTCTTTTATCGGGTCTTCTTCTTGTGGTCGGGTCTTCTTCTTGTATCGGGTCTTCTTCGTGTATCGGTTCTTCTTCTTGTGGTCAGGTTTTCTTCTTGAGGTCGGTTCTTGTTCTTGTATCGGGTCTTCTTCTTGTGGTTGGGTCTTCTTCTTGTGGTCCGTTCTTCTTCTTGTGGTCCGGTCTTCTTGTCGTCGGGTCTTCTTCTTGTATCGGATCTTCTTCTTGTATCGGGTCTTCTTCCTGTGGTCGGGTCTTCTTCTTGTGGTTGGGTCTTCTTCTTGTTTCAGGTCTTCTTCTTGTATTGGGTCTTCTTCTTGTGGTTGGGTTATCTTCTAGTGGTCGGGTCTTCTTGTATCGGGTCTTCTTCTTGTGGTGGGGTCTTCTTCTTGTGGTGGGGTCTTCTTCTTGTGGTCGGGTCTTCTTGTGGTCGCGTCTTCTTCTTGTATCGGGTCTTCTTCTTGTGGTTGGGTCTTCTTCTTTGATCGGGTTTTCTTCTTGTGGTCGGGTCTTCTTGTGGTCGGGTCTTCTACTAGTGGACGGGTCTTCTTCTTGTATCGGGTCTTCTTCTTGTGGTTGGGTCTTCTTCTTGTGGTCGGGTCTTCTTCTAGTGGACGGGTCTTCTTCTATTATCGGGACTTCTTCTTGTATCAGGTCTTCTTCTTGTTTCGGGTCTTCTTCTTGTTTCGTGTCTTCTTCTTGTATCGGGTCTTCTTCTTGTGGTCGGGTCTTCTTCTTGTATCGGGTCTTCTTCTTGTATCGGGTCTTCTTCTTGTAGTCGGGTCTTCTTCTTGTGGTGGAGTCTTCTTCTTGTGGTCGGGTCTTCTGCTTGTGGTCGGGTCTTCTTCTTGCATCGGGTCTTCTTCTTGTGGTCGGGTCTTCTTCTTGTTGTGGGGTCTTCTTCTTGTGGTCGGGTCTTCTGCTTGTGGTCGGGTCTTCTTCTTGTATCGGATCTTCTTCTTGTGGTCGGGTGTTCTTCTTGTATCGGGTCTTCTTCTTGTATCGGGTCTTCTTCTTGTGGTCGGGTCTTCTTGTGGTCGGGTTTTCTTCTTGTGGTCGGTTCTTCTTCTTGTATCGGGTCTTCTTCTTGTGGTTGGGTCTTCTTCTTGTGGTCCTGTCTTCTTCTTGTGGTCCGGTCTTCTTCTTGTCGTCGGGTCTTCTTCTTGTATCGGATCTTCTTTTTGTATCGGGTCTTCTTCTTGTGGTCGTGTCTTCCTCTTGTGGTCGGGTCTTCTTCTTGTATCGGGTCTTCTTCCTGTGGTCGGGTCTTCTTCTTGTGGTCCGGTCTTCTTCTTGTTTCAGGTCTTCTTCTTGTATCGGGTCTTCTTCTTGTGGTCGGGTCTTCTTGTATCGGGTCTTCTTCTTGTATTGGGTCTTCTTCTTGTGGTTGGGTCTTCTTCTTGTATCGGGTCTTCTTCTTGTGGTCGGGTCTTCTTCTTGTGGTCGGGTCTTCTTCTTGTATCGGGTCTTCTTCTTGTTTCTGTTCTTCTTGTGGTCGGGTCTTCTTCTTGTGGTCGCGACCTCTTCTAGTGGTCAGGTATCCTTCTTGTATGGGTCTTCTTCTTGTATCGGGTCTTCTTCTTGTTTCGGGTCTTCCTCTTGTATCGGGTCTTCTTCTTGTGGTCGGGTCTTCTTCTTGTATCGGGTCTTCTTCTTGTATCGGGTCTTCTTCTTGTGGTCGGCTCTTCTTCTTGTGGTCGGGTCTTCTTCTTGTGGTCGGGTCTTCTTCTTGTATCGGGTCTTCTTCTTGTGGTCGAGTCTTCTTCTTGTGGTCGGGTCTTCTCATTGTGGTCGGGTCTTCTTCTTGTGGTCGGGTCTTCTTTTAGTGGTCGGGTCTTCTTCTTGTATCGGGTCTTCTTCTTGTTTCGGGTCTTCTTCTTGTATCGGGTCTTCTTCTTGCATCGGGTGGTCTTCTTGTGGTTGGGTCTTCTTCTTGTGGTCTGTTCTACTTCTTGTGGTCGGGTCTTCTTCTTGTGGTCGGGTCTTGTTCTTGTGATCGGGTCTTCTTCTAGTATCGGGTCTTCTTCTTGTATCGGGTCTTCTTCTTGTGGTCCGGTCTTCTTCTTGTGGTCGGGTCTTCTTCTTGTGGTTGGGTCTTCTACTAGTGGTCGGGTCTTCTTCTTGTATCACGTCTTCTTCTTGTTTCGGGTCTTCTTCTTGTTTCGGGTCTTCTTCTTGAATCGGGTCTTCTTCTTGTGGTTGGATCTTCTTCTTGTATCGGGTCTTCTTCTGGTATCGGGTCTTCTTGTGGTCGGGTCTTCTTCTTGTGGTGGGGTCTCCTTCTTGTGGTCGGGTCTTTTTCTTGTGGTCGGGTCTTCTTCTTGTATCGGGTCTTCTTCTTGTGGTTGGGTCTTCTTCTACTATCCGGTCTTCTTCTTGTGGTCGGGTCTTCTTCTTGTGGTCGGGTTTTCTTCTTGTCGTCGGTTCTTCTTCTTGTATTGGGTCTCCTTTTTGTGGTTGGGTCTTCTTCTTGTGGTCCGGTCTTCTTCTTGTGGTCCGGTCTTCTTCTTGTCGTCGGGTCTTCTTCTTGTATCGGATCTTCTACTTGTATCGGGTCTTCTTCTTGTAGTCGGGTCTTCTTCTTGTGGTCGGGTCTTCTTCTTGTATCGGGTCTTCTTCCTGTGGTCCGGTCTTCTTCTTGTATCGGGTCTTCTTCTTGTGGTCGGGTTATCTTCTAGTGGTCGGGTCTTCTTCTTCTATCGGGTCTTCTACTTGTGGTCGGGTCTTCTTCTTGTGGTGGGGTCTTCTTCTTGTGGTTGGGTCTTCTTCTTGTGGTCTCGTCTTCTTCTTGTATCGGGTCTTCTTCTTGTGGTTGGGTCTTCTTCTCGTATCGGGTTTTCATTTTGTGGTCGGGTCTTCTTCTTGTGGTCGGGTCTTCTACTAGTGGACGGGTCTTCTTCTTGTATAGGGTCTTCTTCTTGTGGTTGGGTCTTCTTCTTCTATTGGGTCTTCTTCTTGCGGTCGGGTCTACTACTAGTGGATTGGTCTTCTTTTTGTATCGGGTCTTCTTCTTGTATCGGGTCTTCTTCTTGTTTCGGGTCTTCTTCTTGTTTCGGGTCTTCTTCTTGTGGTGGGGTCTTCTTCTTGTGGTCGGGTCTTCTTCTTGTATCGGGTCTTCTTCTTGTGGTTGGGTCTTCTTGTATCGGGCCTTCTTCTTGTGGTCGGGTCTTCTTCTTGTGGTGGGGTCTTCTTCTTGTGGTCGGGTCTTCTTCTTGTATCGGGTCTTCTTCTTGTGGTTGGGTCTTCTTGTATCGGGTCTTCTTCTTGTGGTCGGGATTTCTTCTTGTGGTCGGGTCTTCTACTAGTGGACGGGTCTTCTTCTTTTATCGGGTCTTCTTCCTGTATCGGGTCTTCTTGTTTCGGGTCTTCTTGTTTCGGTTCTTATTCTTGTATCGGGTCTTCTTCTTGTGGCCGGGTCTTCTTCTTGTATCGGGTCTTCTTCTTGTATCGGGTCTTCTTCTTGTGGTCGGGACTTCTTCTTGTGGTGGTGTCTTCTTCTTGTGGTCGGGTCTTCTTCTTGTGGTCGGGTCTTCTTCCTGTATCGGGTCTTCTTCTTGTGGTTGGGTCTTCTTCTTTTATCCGGTCTTCTTCTTGTATTGGGTCTTCTTCTTCTGGTCAGGTCTTCTTCTTGTTGTGGTGTCTTCTTCTTGTGGTCGGGTCTTCGGCTTGTGGTCGGGTCTACTTCTTGTATCGGGTCTTCTTCTTGTGGTCAGGTCTTCTTCTTGTGGTCGGGTCTTCTTCTTATGGTCGGTTCTACTTCCTGTGGTCGGGTCTTCTTCTTGTGGTCGGGTCTTCTACTAGTGGACGGGTCTTCTTCTTGTATAGGGTCTTCTTCTTGTGGTTGGGTCTTCTTCTTCTATTGGGTCTTCTTCTTGCGGTCGGGTCTACTACTAGTGGATTGGTCTTCTTTTTGTATCGGGTCTTCTTCTTGTATCGGGTCTTCTTCTTGTTTCGGGTCTTCTTCTTGTTTCGGGTCTTCTTCTTGTGGTGGGGTCTTCTTCTTGTGGTCGGGTCTTCTTCTTGTATCGGGTCTTCTTCTTGTGGTTGGGTCTTCTTGTATCGGGCCTTCTTCTTGTGGTCGGGTCTTCTTCTTGTGGTGGGGTCTTCTTCTTGTGGTCGGGTCTTCTTCTTGTATCGGGTCTTCTTCTTGTGGTTGGGTCTTCTTGTATCGGGTCTTCTTCTTGTGGTCGGGATTTCTTCTTGTGGTCGGGTCTTCTACTAGTGGACGGGTCTTCTTCTTTTATCGGGTCTTCTTCCTGTATCGGGTCTTCTTGTTTCGGGTCTTCTTGTTTCGGTTCTTATTCTTGTATCGGGTCTTCTTCTTGTGGCCGGGTCTTCTTCTTGTATCGGGTCTTCTTCTTGTATCGGGTCTTCTTCTTGTGGTCGGGACTTCTTCTTGTGGTGGTGTCTTCTTCTTGTGGTCGGGTCTTCTTCTTGTGGTCGGGTCTTCTTCCTGTATCGGGTCTTCTTCTTGTGGTTGGGTCTTCTTCTTTTATCCGGTCTTCTTCTTGTATTGGGTCTTCTTCTTCTGGTCAGGTCTTCTTCTTGTTGTGGTGTCTTCTTCTTGTGGTCGGGTCTTCGGCTTGTGGTCGGGTCTACTTCTTGTATCGGGTCTTCTTCTTGTGGTCAGGTCTTCTTCTTGTGGTCGGGTCTTCTTCTTATGGTCGGTTCTACTTCCTGTGGTCGGGTCTTCTACTTGTGGTCGGGTCTTCTTCTTGTGGTCGGGTCTTTATCTTGTATCGGGTCATCTTCTTGTTTCGGGTTTTCTTCTTGTATCGGGTCTTCTTCTTGTATCGGGTCTTCTTCTTGTGGTCGGGTCTTCTTCTTGTGGTCGGGTCTTCTACTAGTGGAAGGGTCTTCTTCTTTTATCGGGTCTTCTTCTTGTATCGGGTCTTCTTCTTGTTTCGGGTCTTCTTCTTCTATCGGGTCTTCTTCTTGTGGTCGGGTCTTCTTCTTGTATCGGGTCTTCTTCTTGTATCGGGTCTTCTTCTTGTGGTCGGGTTTTCTTCTTGCATCGGTTCTTCTTCTTGTGGTCGGGTCTTCTTCTTGTATCGGCTCTTCTTCTTTTGGTCGAGTCTTCTTCTTGTATCGGGTCTTCTTCTTGTATCGGGTCTTCTTCTTGTGGTCGGGTCTTCTTGTATCGGGTCTTCTTCTTATGGTCGGGTCTTCTTCCTGTATCGGGTCTTCTTCTTTTAGTCGGGTCTTCTTCTTGTATTGGGTCTTCTTCTTGTATCGGGTCTTCTTCTTGAGGTCAGGTCTTCTTCTTGTTGTGGTGTCTTCTTCTTGTGGTCGGGTTTTCGGCTTGTGGTCGGGTCTTCTTCTTGTATCGGGTCTTCTACTTGTGGTCGGGTCTTCTTCTTGTGGTCGGGTCTTCTTCTTGTATCGGGTCTTCTTCTTGTTTCGGGTTTTCTTCTTGTATCGGGTATTCTTCTTGTATCGGGTCTTCTTCTTGTGGTCGGGTCTTCTTCTTGTGGTCGGGTCTTCTACTAGTGGACGGGTCTTCTTCTTTTATCGGGTCTTCTTCTTGTATCGGGTCTTCTTGTTTGGGTCTTCTTATTATTTCGGGTCTTCTTCTTGTATCGGGTCTTCTTCTTGTGGTCGGGTCTTCTTCTTGTGGTCGGGTCTTCTTCTTGAGGTCGGGTCTTCTTCTTGTATCGGGTCTTCTTCTTTTGGTCGGGGCTTCTTCTTGTGGTCGGGTCTTCTTCTTGTATCGGGTCTTCTTCTTGTGGTCGGGTCTTCTTCTTGTATCGGGTCTTCTTCTTGTACCGGGTCTTCTTCTTGTGGTCGGGTCTTCTTCTTGTATCGGGTCTTCTTCTTGTGGTCGGGTCTTCTTCTTTTGGTCGGGTCTTTTTCTTGTATCGGGTCTTCTTCTTGTTTCGGGTTTTCTTCTTGTTTCGGGTTTTCTTCTTGTATCGGGTCTTCTTCTTGTATCGGGTCTTCTTCTTGTGGTCGGGTCTTCTTCTTGTGGTCGGGTCTTCTTCTTGTGGTCAGGTCTTCTACTAGTGGAAGGGTCTTCTTCTTTTATCGGGTCTTCTTCTTGTATCGGGTCTTCTTCTTGTTTCGGGTCTTCTTCTTGTATCGGGTCTTCTTCTTGTAGTCGGGTCTTCTTCTTGTATCGGGTCTTCTTCTTGTATCGGGCCTTCTTCTTGTGGTCGGGTTTTCTTCTTGCATCGGTTCTTCTTCTTGTGGTCGGGTCTTCTTCTTGTATCGGGTCTTCTTCTTTTGGTCGAGTCTTCTTCTTGTATCGGGTTTTCTTCTTGCATCGGTTCTTCTTCTTGTGGTCGGGTCTTCTTCTTGTATCGGGTCTTCTTCTTGTGGTCGGGTCTTCTTCTTGTATCAGGTCTTCTTCTTATGGTCGGGTCTTCTTCCTGTATCGGGTCTTCTTCTTTTGGTCGGGTCTTCTTCTTGTATTGGGCCTTCTTCTTGTATCGGGTCTTCTTCTTGTGGTCAGGTCTTCTTCTTGTTGTGGTGTCTTCTTCTTGTGGTCGGGTCTTCGTCTTGTGGTCGGGTCTTCTTCTTGTATCGGGTCTTCTACTTGTGGTCGGGTCTTCTTCTTGTGGTCGGGTCTTCTTCTTGTATCGGGTCTTCTTATTGTTTCGGGTTTTCTTCTTGTATCGGGTCTTCTTCTTGTATCGGGTCTTCTTCTTGTGGTCGGGTCTTCTTCTTGTGGTCGGGTCTTCTACTAGTGGACGGGTCTTCTTCTTTTATCGGGTCTTCTTCTTGTATCGGGTCTTCTTGTTTGGGTCTTCTTCTTGTTTCGGGTCTTCTTCTTGTATCTGGTCTTCTTCTTTTGGTCGGGTCTTCTTCTTGTGGTCGGGTCTTCTTCTTGTGGTCGGGTCTTCTTCTTGCATCGGTTCTTCTTCTTGCGGTCGGGTCTTCTTCTTGTATCGGGTCTTCTTCTTTTGGTCGGGTCTTCTTCTTGTGGTCGGGTCTTCTTCTTGTATCGGGTCTTCTTCTTGTGGTCGGGTCTTCTTCTTGTATCGGGTCTTCTTCTTTTGGTCGAGTCTTCTTCTTGTATCGGGTCTTCTTCTTGTATCGGGTCTTCTTCTTTTGGTCGGGTCTTCTTCTTGTATCGGGTCTTCTTCTTGTATCGGGTCTTCTTCTTGTGGTCGGGTGTTCTTCTTGTATCGGGTCTTCTTCTTGTGGTCGGGTCTTCTTCTTGTATCGGGTCTTCTTCTTGTATCTGTTCTTCTTGTGGTCGGGTCTTCTTCTTGTGGTCGGGACTTCTTCTAGTGGTCAGGTATTCTTCTTGTATCGGGTCTTCTTCTTGTATCGGGTCTTCTTGTTTCGGGTCTTCTTCTTGTTTCGGGTCTTCCTCTTGTATTGGGTCTTCTTGTGGTCGGGTCTTCTTCTTGTATCTGGTCTTCTTCTTGTATCTGGTCTTCTTCTTGTGGTCGGGTCTTCTTCTTGTGGTCAGGTCTTCTTCTTGTATCGGGTCTTCTTCTTGTGGTCGAGTCTTCTTCTTGTGGTCGGGTCTTCTCATTGTGGTCGGGTCTTCTTCTTGTGGTCGGGTCTTCTTCTTGTATCGGGTCTTCTTCTTGTGGTCGGGTCTTCTTCTTGTATCGGGTCTTCTTCTTGTGGTCGGGTCTTCTTCTTGTGGTCGGGTCTTCTTCTTGTGGTGGGGTCTTCTTCTTGTATCGGGTCTTCTTCTTGTGGTCGGGTCTTCTCCTTGTATCGGGTCTTCTTCTTTTGGTCGGGTCTTCTTCTTGTATCGAGTCTTCTTCTTGTATCGGGTCTTCTTCTTGTTTCGGGTCTTCTTCTTGTTTCGGGTCTTCTTCTTGTGGTCGGGTCTTCTTCTTGTGGTCGGGTCTTCTTCTTGTATAGGGTCTTCTTCTTGTATCGGGTCTTCTTCTTGTGGTCGGGTCTTCTTCTTGTGGTGGGGTCTTCTTCTTGTGGTCGGGTCTTCTTCTTGTGGTCGGGTATTCTTCTTGTGGTCGGGTCTTCTTCCTGTTTCGGGTCTTCTTCTTGTGGTTGGGACTTCTTCTTGTATCGGTTCTTCTTCTTGTATTGGGTCTTCTTCTTGTGCTTGGGTCTTCTTCTTGTGGTCGGGTCTCCTTCTTGTATCGGGTCTTCTTCTTGTATCGGGTCTTCTTCTTGTGGTCGGGTCTTCTTCTTGTATCGGGTCTTCTTCTTGTTGTCGGGTCTTCTTCTTGTGGTCGGGTCTTCTTGTATCGGGTCTTCTTCTTGTGGTCGGGTCTTCTCCTTGTGTCGGGTCTTCTTCTTTTGGTCGGGTCTTCTTCTTGTATCGGGTTTCTTCTTGTATCGGGTCTTCTTCTTGTGGTTGGGTCTTCTTCTTATAGCGGGTCTTCTTCTTGTGGTCGGGTCTTCTTCTTGTGGTCGGGTCTTCTACTAGTGGACGGGTCTTCTTCTTGTATCGGGTCTTCTTCTTGTTTCGGGTCTTCTTCTTGTTTCGGGTCTTCTTCTTGTATCGGGTCTTCTTCTTGTGGTCAGGTCTTCTTCTTGTATAGGGTCTTCTTCTTCTATCGGGTCTTCTTCTTGTGGTCGTGTCTTCTTCTTGTGGTGGGGTCTTCTTCTTGTGGTCGGGTCTTCTTCTTGTGGTCGGATCTTCTTCCTGTATTGGGTCTTCTTTTTGTGGTTTGGACTTCTTCTTGTATCGGGTCTTCTTCTTGTATTGGGTCTTCTTCTTGTGGTCGGGTCTTCTTCTTGTGGTCGGGTCTTTTTCTTGTATCGGGTCTTCTTCTTGTATCGGGTCTTCTTCTTGTGGTCGGGTCTTCTTCTTGTATCGGGTCTTCTTCTTGTGGTCGGGTCTTCTTCTTGTGGTCGGGTCTTCTTCTTGTATCGGGTCTTCTTCTTGTATCGGGTCTTCTTCTTGTGGTCGGGTCTTCTTCTTGCATCGGGTCTTCTTCTTGTTGTCGGGTCTTCTTCTTATGGTCGGGTCTTCTTCTTGTATCGGGTCTTCTTCTTGTGGTCGGGTCTTCTCCTTGTGTCGGGTCTTCTTCTTTTGGTCGGGTCTTCTTCTTGTATCGGGTTTCTTCTTGTATCGGGTCTTCTTCTTGTGGTTGGGTCTTCTTCTTGTATCGGGTCTTCTTCTTGTGGTCGGGTCTTCTTCTTGTGGTCGGGTCTTCTTCTTGTATCGGGTCTTCTTCTTGTGGTCGGGTCTTCTTCTTGTATCGGGTCTTCTTCTTGTGGTCGGGTCTTCTTCTTGTGGTCGGGTCTTCTTCTTGTGGTGGGGTCTTCTTCTTGTATCGGGTCTTCTTCTTGTGGTCGGGTCTTCTCCTTGTATCGGTCTTCTTCTTTTGGTCGGGTCTTCTTCTTGTATCGAATCTTCTTCTTGTATCGGGTCTTCTTCTTGTTTCGGGTCTTCTTGTTTCGGGTCTTCTTCTTGTGGTCGGGTCTTCTTCTTGTATAGGGTCTTCTTCTTGTATCGGGTCTTCTTCTTGTGGTCGGGTCTTCTTCTTGTGGTGGGGTCTTCTTCTTGTGGTCGGGTCTTCTTCTTGTGGTCGGGTATTCTTCTTGTGGTCGGGTCTTCTTCCTGTTTCGGGTCTTCTTCTTGTGGTTGGGACTTCTTCTTGTGGTCGGGTCTTCTTCTTGTATCGGGTCTTCTTCTTGTATTGGGTCTTCTTCTTGTGGTCGGGTCTTCTTCTTGTGGTCGGGTCTTCTTCTTGTATCGGGTCTTCTTCTTGTATCGGGTCTTCTTCTTGTGGTCGGGTCTTCTTCTTGTATCGGGTCTTCTTCTTGTGGTCGGGTCTTCTCCTTGTGTCGGGTCTTCTTCTTTTGGTCGGGTCTTCTTCTTGTATCGGGTTTCTTCTTGTATCGGGTCTTCTTCTTGTGGTTGGGTCTTCTTCTTCTATCGGGTCTTCTTCTTGTGGTCGGGTCTTCTTCTTGTGGTCGGGTCTTCTTCTTGTATCGGGTCTTCTTCTTGTGGTCGGGTCTTCTTCTTGTATCGGGTCTTCTTCTTGTGGTCGGGTCTTCTTCTTGTGGTCGGGTCTTCTTCTTGTGGTGGGGTCTTCTTCTTGTATCGGGTCTTCTTCTTGTGGTCGGGTCTTCTCCTTGTATCGGGTCTTCTTCTTTTGGTCGGGTCTTCTTCTTGTATCGAGTCTTCTTCTTGTATCGGGTCTTCTTCTTGTTTCGGGTCTTCTTGTTTCGGGTCTTCTTCTTGTGGTCGGGTCTTCTTCTTGTGGTCGGGTCTTCTTCTTGTATAGGGTCTTCTTCTTGTATCGGGTCTTCTTCTTGTGGTCGGGACTTCTTCTTGTGGTGGGGTCTTCTTCTTGTGGTCGGGTCTTCTTCTTGTGGTCGGGTATTCTTCTTGTGGTCGGGTCTTCTTCCTGTTTCGGGTCTTCTTCTTGTGGTTGGGACTTCTTCTTGTGGTCGGGTCTTCTTCTTGTATCGGGTCTTCTTCTTGTATTGGGTCTTCTTCTTGTGGTCGGGTCTTCTTCTTGTGGTCGGGTCTTCTTGTATCGGGTCTTCTTCTTGTATCGGGTCTTCTTCTTGTGGTCGGGTCTTCTTCTTGTATCGGGTCTTCTTCTTGTTGTCGGGTCTTCTTCTTGTGGTCGGATCTTCTTCTTGTATCGGGTCTTCTTCTTGTGGTCGGGTCTTCTCCTTGTGTCGGGTCTTCTTCTTTTGGTCGGGTCTTCTTCTTGTATCGGGTTTCTTCTTGTATCGGGTCTTCTTCTTGTGGTTGGGTCTTCTTCTTGTATCGGGTCTTCTTCTTGTGGTCGGGTCTTCTTCTTGTGGTCGGGTCTTCTACTAGTTTACGGGTCTTCTTCTTGTATCGGGTCTTCTTCTTGTTTCGGGTCTTCTTCTTGTTTCGGGTCTTCTTCTTGTATCGGGTCTTCTTCTTGTGGTCAGGTCTTCTTCTTGTATAGGGTCTTCTTCTTCTATCGGGTCTTCTTCTTGTGGTCGGGTCTTCTTCTTGTGGTGGGGTCTTCTTCTTGTGGTCGGGTCTTCTTCTTGTGGTCGGATCTTCTTCCTGTATTGGGTCTTCTTTTTGTGGTTCGGACTTCTTCTTGTATCGGGTCTTCTTCTTGTATTGGGTCTTCTTCTTGTGGTCGGGTCTTCTTCTTGTATCGGGTCTTCTTCTTGTATCGGGTCTTCTTCTTGTGGTCGGGTCTTCTTCTTGTATCGGGTCTTCTTCTTGTGGTCGGGTCTTCTTCTTGTGGTCGGGTCTTCTTCTTGTGGTGGGGTCTTCTTCTTGTGGTCGGGTCTTCTACTAATGGATGGGTCTTCTTCTTGTATCGGGTTTTCATCTTGTGGTCGGGTCTTCTTCTTCTGGTCGGGTCTTCTACTAGTGGATGGGTCTTCTTCTTTTATCGGGTCTTCTTCTTGTGGTTGGGTCTTCTTCTTGTATGGGTTCTTCATCTTGTGGTCGGGTCTTCTTCTTGTGGTCGGGTCTTCTACTAATGGATGGGTCTTCTTCTTGTATCGGGTCTTCTTCTTGTATCGGGTCTTCTTCTTGTTTCGGGTCTTCTTCTTGTATCGGGTCTTCTTCTTGTGGTTGGGTCTTCTTCTTGTATCGGGTCTTCTTCTTGTATCGGGTCTTATTCTTGTGGTCGGGTCTTCTTCTTGTGGTCGGGTCTTCTACTTGTATCGGGTCTTCTTCTTGTGGTCGGGTCTTCTTTTTGTATCGGGTCTTCTTCTTTTGGTCGGGTCTTCTTCTTGTATAGGGTCTTCTTCTTGTATCGGGTCTTCTTCTTGTGTTCGGGTCTTCTTCTTGTATCGGGTCTTCTTCTTGTATCGGGTCTTCTTCTTGTGGTCGGGTCTTCTTCTTGTGGTCGGGTTTTCTTCTAGTGGTCGGTTCTTCTTCTTGTATCGGGTCTTCTTCTTGTGGTCGGGTCTTCTTCTTGTGGTCCAGTCTTCTTCTTGTGATCGGGTCTTCTTCTTGTACCGGGTCTTCTTCTTGTATCGGGTCTTCTTCTTATGGTCGGATCTTCTTCTTGTGGTCGGATCTTCTTCTTGTATCGGGTCTTCTTCTTGTGGTCGGGTCTTCTTCTAGTGGTCGGGTCTTCTTCTTATATCGGATCTTCTTCTTGTGGTCGGGTCTTCTTCTTGTGGTGGGGTCTTCATCTTATGGTCGGATCTTCTTCTTGTATCGGGTTTTCTTCTTGTATCGGGTCTTCTTCTTGTGGTCGGGTCTTCTACTAGTGGACGGGTCTTCTTTTATCGGCTCTTCTTCTTGTTTCGGGTCTTCTTCTTGTTTCGGGTCTTCTTCTTGTATAGGGTCTTCTTCTTGTATCGGGACTTCTTCTTTTGGTCTGGTCTTCTTCTTGTGGTGGGGTCTTCTTCTTGTTGTCGGGTCTTCTTCTTGCGGTGGGTTCTTCTTCCTGTATCGGGTCTTCTTCTTGTGGTTGGGTCTTCTTCTTGTGGTTGGGTCTTCTTCTTGTATCGGGTCTTCTTCTTGTGGTCGGGTCTTCTTCTTGTGGTGGGGTCTTCTTCTTGTGGTCGGGTCTTCTTCTTGTGGTCGGGTCTTCTTCTTCTATCGGGTCTTCTACTTGTTTCGGGTCTTCTTCTTGTATCGGGTCTTCTTCTTGTGGTCGGGTCTTCTTCTTGTATCGGGTCTTCTTGTATGGGGTCATCTTCTTGTGGTCGGGTCTTCTTCTTGTGATGGGGTCTTCTTCTTGTGGTCGGGTCTTCTTCTTGTGGTCGGGTCTTCTACTTCTATCGGGTCTTCTACTTGTGGTTGGGTCTTCTTCTTGTATCAGGAATTCTTCTTGTATCGGGTCTTCTTCTTGTGGTCGGGTCTTCTTCTTGTTGTGGGGTCTTCTTCTTGTGGTCGGGTCTTCTGCTTGTGGTCGGGTCTTCTTATATCGGATCTTCTTGTGGTCGGGTCTTCTTCTTGTATCGGGTCTTCTTCTTGTGGTCGGGTCTTCTTCTTGTGGTCGGGTTTTCTTCTTGTGGTCGGGTCTTCTACTTGTATCGTGTCTTCTTCTTGTGGTTGGGTCTTCTTTTTGTATCGGGTCTTCTTCTTTTGGTCGGGTCTTCTTCTTGTATAGGGTCTTCTTCTTGTATCGGGGCTTATTCTTGTGTTCGGATCTTTTTCTTGTATCGGGTCTTCTTCTTGTATCGGGTCTTCTTCTTGTGGTCGGGTCTTCTTCTTGTGGTCGGGTCTTCTTCTTGTGGTCCGGTCTTCTTCTTGTGGTCGGGTCTTCTTCTTGTACCGGGTCTTCTTCTTGTACCGGGTCTTCTTCTTGTGGTCGGATCTTCTTCTTGTGGTCGGGTCTTCTTCTTGTATCGGGTCTTCTTCTTGTGGTCAGGTCTTCTTCTTCTGGTAGGGTCTTCTTCTTCTTTCGGGTCTTCTTCTTGTATCGGGTCTTCTTCTTGTGGTCGGGTCTTCTTCTAGTGGTCGGGCCTTCTTCTTATATCGGATCTTCTTCTTGTGGTCGGGTCTTCTTCTTATGGTGGGGTCTTCATCTTGTGGTCGGCTCTTATTCTTGTGGTCGCGTCTTCTTCTTGTATTGGGTCTTCTTCTTGTGGTTGGGCCTTCTACTAGTGGATGGGTCTTCTTCTTGTTTCGGGTCTTCTTCTTGTATCGGGTCTTCTTCTTGTATCGGGTCTTCTTCTTATATCTGGTTTTCTTCTTGCATCGGGTCTTCTTCTTGTGGTCGGGTCTTCTACTAGTGGATGGGTCTTCTTCTTGTTTCGGGTCTTCTTCTTGTATCGGGTCTTCTTCTTGTATCGGGTCTTCTTCTTGTGGTCGGGTCTTCTTCTTGTATCTGGTCTTCTTCTTGTATCGGGTCTTCTTCTTGTGGTCGGGTCTTCTTCTTGTGGTGGGGTCTTCTTCTTGTGGTCGGGTCTTCTTCTTGTGGTCGGGTCTTCTTCCTGTATCGGTTCTTCTTCTTGTGGTCGGTTCTTCTTCTTGTATTGGGTCTTCCTCTGGTGGTCGGGCCTTCTTCTTGTGGTCGGGTCTTCTTCTTGTATCGGGTCTTCTTCTTGTGGTCGGGTCTTCTTCTTGTGGTCGGGTCTTCTTCTTGTATCGGGTCTTCTTCTTGTATCTGTTCTTCTTGTGGTCGGGTCTTCTTCTTGTGGTCGGGACTTCTTCTAGTGGTCAGGTATTCTTCTTGTATCGGGTCTTCTTCTTGTATCGGGTCTTCTTCTTGTTTCGGGTCTTCTTCTTGTTTCGGGTCTTCCTCTTGTATTGGGTCTTCTTGTATCGGGTCTTCTTCTTGTGGTCGGGTCTTCTTCTTGTGGTCGGGTCTTCTTCTTGTGGTCGGGTCTTCTTCTTGTATCGGGTCTTCTTCTTGTGGTCGAGTTTTCTTCTTGTGGTCGGGTCTTCTCATTGTGGTCGGGTCTTCTTCTTGTGGTCGGGTCTTCTTCTTGTATCAGGTCTTCTTCTTGTGGTCGGGTCTTCTTCTTGCATCGGGTCTTCTTCTTGTGGTCAGGTCTTCTCCTTGTATCGGGTCTTCTCTTTTGTTCGGGTCTTCTTCTTGTATCGGGTCTTCTTCTTGTATCGGGTCTTCTTCTTGTTTCGGGTCTTCTTCTTGTGGTCGGGTCTTCTTCTTGTATAGGGTCTTCTTCTTGTATAGGGTCTTCTTCTTGTATCGGGTCTTCTTCTTGTGGTCGGGTCTTCTTCTTGTGGTGGGGTCTTCTTCTTGTGGTCGGGTCTTCTTCTTGTGGTCGGGTCTTCTTCTTGTGGTCGGGTCTTCTTCCTGTATCGGGTATTCTTCTTGTGGTTGGGACTTCTTCTTGTATCGGGTCTTCTTCTTGTATCGGGTCTTCTTCTTTTGGTCGGGTCTTCTCCTTGTATCGGGTCTTCTTCTTTTGGTCGGGTCTTCTTCTTGTATCGGGTCTTCTTCTTGTATCGGGTCTTCTTCTTGTGGTTGGGTCTTCTTCTTGTATCGGGTCTTCTTCTTGTGGTCGGGTCTTCTTCTTGTGGTCGGGTCTTCTACTAGTGGACGGGTCTTCTTCTTGTATCGGGTCTTCTTGTTTCGGGTCTTCTTCTTGTTTCGGGTCTTCTTCTTGTATCGGGTCTTCTTCTTGTGGTCGGGTCTTCTTCTTGTATAGGGTCTTCTTCTTGTATCGGGTCTTCTTCTTGTGGTCGGGTCTTCTTCTTGTATCGGGTCTTCTTCTTGTATCTATTCTTCTTGTGGTCGGGTCTTCTTCTTGTGGTCGGGACTTCTTCTAGTGGTCAGGTATTCTTCTTATATCGGGTCTTCTTCTTGTATCGGGTCTTCTTGTTTCGGGGCTTCTTCTTGTTTCGGGTCTTACTCTTGTATAGGGTCTTCTTCTTGTGTTCGGGTGTTCTTTTTGTTTCGGGTCTTCTTCTTGTATCGGGTCTTCTTCTTGTGGTCGGGTCTTCTTCTTGTGGTCAGGTCTTCTTCTTGTGGTCGGGTCTTCTTCTTGTATCGGGTCTTCTTCTTGTGGTTGGGTCTTCTTGTATCGGGTTTTCTTCCTTTGGTCGGGACTTCTTGTGGTCGGGTCTTCTACTAGTGGACGGGTCTTCTTCTTTTATCGGGACTTCTTCTTGTATCGGGTCTTCTTCTTGTTTCGGGTCTTTATGTTTCGGTTCTTCTTCTTGTATCGGGTCTTCTTCTTGTGGTCGGGTCTTCTTCTTGTATCGGGTCTTCTTCTTGTATCGGGTCTTCTTCTTGTGATCGGGACTTCTTCTTGTGGTGGTGTCTTCTTCTTGTGGTCGGGTCTTCTTCTTGTGGTCGGGTCTTCTTCCTGTATCGGGTCTTCTTCTTGTGGTTGGGTCTTCTTCTTTTATCCGGTCTTCTTCTTGTATTGGGTCTTCTTCTTCTGGTCAGGTCTTCTTCTTATTGTGGTGTCTTCTTCTTGTGGTCGGGTCTTCGGCTTGTGGTCGGGTCTTCTTCTTGCATCGGGTCTTCTTCTTGCATCGGGTCTTCTTCTTGTGGTCGGGTCTTCTACTTGTGGTCGGGTCTTCTTCTTGTGGTCGGGTCTTTTTCTTGTATCGGGTCTTCTACTTGTTTGGGTCTTCTTCTTGTTTCGGGTCTTCTTCTTGTATCGGGTCTTCTTCTTGTGGTCGGGTCTTCTTCTTGTATCGGGTTTTCTTCTTGTGGTCGGGTCTTCTTCTTGTGGTCGGATCTTCTACTAGTGGAAGGGTCTTCTTCTTTTATCGGGTCTTCTTCTTGTATCGGGTCTTCTTCTTGTTTCGGGTCTTCTTCTTGTATCGGGTCTTCTTCTTGTGGTCGGGTCTTCTTCTTGTATCGGGTCTTCTTCTTGTATCGGGTCTTCTTCTTGTATCGGGTCTTCTTCTTGTGGTCGGGTTTTCTTCTTGCATCGGTTCTTCTTCTTGTGGTCGGGTCTTCTTCTTGTATCGGGTCTTCTTCTTTTGGTCGAGTCTTCTTGTATCAGGTCTTCTTCTTGTATCGGGTCTTCTTCTTGTGGTCGGGTCTTCTTCTTGTATCGGGTCTTCTTCTTATGGTCGGGTCTTCTTCCTGTATCGGGTCTTCTTCTTTTGGTCGGGTCTTCTTCTTGTATTGGGTCTTCTTCTTGTATCGGGTCTTCTTCTTGTGGTCAGGTCTTCTTCTTGTTGTGGTGTCTTCTTCTTGTGGTCGGGTCTTCGGCTTGTGGTCGGGTCTTCTTCTTGTATCGGGTCTTCTACTTGTGGTCGGGTCTTCTTCTTGTGGTCGGGTCTTCTTCTTATATCGGGTCTTCTTCTTGTTTCGGGTTTTCTTCTTGTATCGGGTCTTCTTCTTGTATCGGGTCTTCTTCTTGTGGTCGGGTCTTCTTCTTGTGGTTGGGTCTTCTACTAGTGGACGGGTCTTCTTCTTTTATCGGGTCTTCTTCTTGTATCGGGTCCTCTTGTTTGGGTCTTCTTCTTGTTTCGGGTCTTCTTCTTGTATCGGGTCTTCTTCTTGTGGTCGGGTCTTCTTCTTGTGGTCGGGTCTTCTTCTTGTGGTCGGGTCTTCTTCTTGCATCGGTTCTTCTTCTTGCGGTCGGGTCTTCTTCTTGTATCGGGTCTTCTTCTTTTGGTCGGGTCTTCTTCTTGTGGTCGGGTCTTCTTCTTGTATCGGGTCTTCTTCTTGTGGTCGGGTCTTCTTCTTGTGGTCGGATCTTCTTCCTGTATTGGGTCTTCTTTTTGTGGTTCGGACTTCTTCTTGTATCGGGTCTTCTTCTTGTATCGGGTCTTCTTCTTGTTTCGGGTCTTCTTCTTGTTTCGGGTCTTCCTCTTGTATTGGGTCTTCTTGTATCGGGTCTTCTTCTTGTGGTCGGGTCTTCTTCTTGTGGTCGGGACTTCTTCTTGTATCGGGTCTTCTTCTTGTGGTCGAGTTTTCTTCTTGTGGTCGGGTCTTCTCATTGTGGTCGGGTCTTCTTCTTGTGGTCGGGTCTTCTTCTTGTATCAGGTCTTCTTCTTGTGGTCGGGTCTTCTTCTTGTATCGGGTCTTCTTCTTGTGGTCGGGTCTTCTTCTTGTGGTCGGGTCTTCTTCTTGTGGTGGGGTCTTCTTCTTGCATCGGGTCTTCTTCTTGTGGTCAGGTCTTCTCCTTGTATCGGGTCTTCTTCTTTTGGTCGGGTCTTCTTCTTGTATCGGGTCTTCTTCTTGTATCGGGTCTTCTTCTTGTTTCGGGTCTTCTTCTTGTTTCGGGTCTTCTTCTTGTGGTCGGGTCTTCTTCTTGTGGTCGGGTCTTCTTCTTGTATAGGGTCTTCTTCTTGTATCGGGTCTTCTTCTTGTGGTCGGGTCTTCTTCTTGTGGTGGGGTCTTCTTCTTGTGGTCGGGTCTTCTTCTTGTGGTCGGGTCTTCTTCTTGTGGTCGGGTCTTCTTCCTGTATCGGGTCTTCTTCTTGTGGTTGGGACTTCTTCTTGAATCGGGTCTTCTTCTTGTATTGGGTCTTCTTCTTGTGGTTGGGTCTTCTTCTTGTGGTCGGGTCTTCTTCTTGTATCGGGTCTTCTTCTTGTATCGGGTCTTCTTCTTGTGGTCGGGTCTTCTTGTATCGGGTATTCTTCTTGTTGTCGGGTCTTCTTCTTGTGGTCGGGTCTTCTTCTTGTATCGGGTCTTCTTCTTGTGGTCGGGTCTTCTCCTTGTATCGGGTCTTCTTCTTGTGGTCGGGTCTTCTCCTTGTATCGGGTCTTCTTCTTGTGGTTGGGTCTTCTTCTTGTATCGGGTCTTCTTCTTGTGGTCGGGTCTTCTTCTTGTGGTCGGGTCTTCTACTAGTGGACGGGTCTTCTTCTTGTATCGGGTCTTCTTGTTTCGGGTCTTCTTCTTGTTTCGGGTCTTCTTCTTGTATCGGGTCTTCTTCTTGTGGTCGGGTCTTCTTCTTGTATCGGGTCTTCTTCTTGTATCGGGTCTTCTTCTTGTGGTTGGGTCTTCTTCTTGTATCGGGTCTTCTTCTTGTGGTCGGGTCTTCTTCTTGTGGTCGGGTCTTCTACTAGTGGACGGGTCTTCTTCTTGTATCGGGTCTTCTTGTTTCGGGTCTTCTTCTTGTTTCGGGTCTTCTTCTTGTATCGGGTCTTCTTCTTGTGGTCGGGTCTTCTTCTTGTATAGGGTCTTCTTCTTGTATCGGGTCTTCTTCTTGTGGTCGGGTCTTCTTCTTGTATCGGGTCTTCTTCTTGTATCTGTTCTTCTTGTGGTCGGGTCTTCTTCTTGTGGTCGGGACTTCTTCTAGTGGTCAGGTATTCTTCTTATATCGGGTCTTCTTCTTGTATCGGGTCTTCTTGTTTCGGGGCTTCTTCTTGTTTCGGGTCTTACTCTTGTATAGGGTCTTCTTCTTGTGTTCGGGTGTTCTTTTTGTATCGGGTCTTCTTCTTGTATCGGGTCTTCTTCTTGTGGTCGGGTCTTCTTCTTGTGGTCGGATCTTCTTCTTGTGGTCGGGTCTTCTTCTTGTATCGGGTCTTCTTCTTGTGGTTGGGTCTTCTTGTATCGGGTCTTCTTCTTGTGGTCGGGACTTCTTGTGGTCGGGTCTTCTACTAGTGGACGGGTCTTCTTCTTTTATCGGGTCTTCTTCTTGTATCGGGTCTTCTTCTTGTTTCGGGTCTTTATGTTTCGGTTCTTCTTCTTGTATCGGGTCTTCTTCTTGTGGTCGGGTCTTCTTCTTGTATCGGGTCTTCTTCTTGTATCGGGTCTTCTTCTTGTGATCGGGACTTCTTCTTGTGGTGGTGTCTTCTTCTTGTGGTCGGGTCTTCTTCTTGTGGTCGGGTCTTCTTCCTGTATCGGGTCTTCTTCTTGTGGTTGGGTCTTCTTCTTTTATCCAGTCTTCTTCTTGTATTGGGTCTTCTTCTTCTGGTCAGGTCTTCTTCTTATTGTGGTGTCTTCTTCTTGTGGTCGGGTCTTCGGCTTGTGGTCGGGTCTTCTTCTTGCATCGGGTCTTCTTCTTGCATCGGGTCTTCTTCTTGTGGTCGGGTCTTCTACTTGTGGTCGGGTCTTCTTCTTGTGGTCGGGTCTTTTTCTTGTATCGGGTCTTCTACTTGTTTGGGTCTTCTTCTTGTTTCGGGTCTTCTTCTTGTATCGGGTCTTCTTCTTGTGGTCGGGTCTTCTTCTTGTATCGGGTTTTCTTCTTGTGGTCGGGTCTTCTTCTTGTGGTCGGATCTTCTACTAGTGGAAGGGTCTTCTTCTTTTATCGGGTCTTCTTCTTGTATCGGGTCTTCTTCTTGTTTCGGGTCTTCTTCTTGTATCGGGTCTTCTTCTTGTGGTCGGGTCTTCTTCTTGTATCGGGTCTTCTTCTTGTATCGGGTCTTCTTCTTGTATCAGGTCTTCTTCTTGTGGTCGGGTTTTCTTCTTGCATCGGTTCTTCTTCTTGTGGTCGGGTCTTCTTCTTGTATCGGGTCTTCTTCTTTTGGTCGAGTCTTCTTGTATCAGGTCTTCTTCTTGTATCGGGTCTTCTTCTTGTGGTCGGGTCTTCTTCTTGTATCGGGTCTTCTTCTTATGGTCGGGTCTTCTTCCTGTATCGGGTCTTCTTCTTTTGGTCGGGTCTTCTTCTTGTATTGGGTCTTCTTCTTGTATCGGGTCTTCTTCTTGTGGTCAGGTCTTCTTCTTGTTGTGGTGTCTTCTTCTTGTGGTCGGGTCTTCGGCTTGTGGTCGGGTCTTCTTCTTGTATCGGGTCTTCTACTTGTGGTCGGGTCTTCTTCTTGTGGTCGGGTCTTCTTCTTATATCGGGTCTTCTTCTTGTTTCGGGTTTTCTTCTTGTATCGGGTCTTCTTCTTGTATCGGGTCTTCTTCTTGTGGTCGGGTCTTCTTCTTGTGGTCGGGTCTTCTTCTTGTGGTCGGGTCTTCTTATTGCATCGGTTCTTCTTCTTGCGGTCGGGTCTTCTTCTTGTATCGGGTCTTCTTCTTTTGGTCGGGTCTTCTTCTTGTGGTCGGGTCTTCTTCTTGTATCGGGTCTTCTTCTTGTGGTCGGGTGTTCTTCTTGTATCGGGTCTTCTTCTTTTGGTCGGGTCTTCTTCTTGTATCGGGTCTTCTTCTTGTATCGGGTCTTCTTCTTGTGGTCGGGTCTTCTTCTTGTATCGGGTCTTCTTCTTGTATCGGGTCTTCTTCTTGTACCGGGTCTTCTTCTTGTGGTCGGGTCTTCTTCTTGTATCGGGTCTTCTTCTTGTGGTCGGGTCTTCTTCTTGTGGTCGGGTGTTTTTCTTGTATCGGGTCTTCTTCTTGTTTCGGGTTTTCTTCTTGTTTCGGGTTTTCTTCTTGTATCGGGTCTTCTTCTTGTATCGGGTCTTCTTCTTGTGGTCGGGTCTTCTACTAGTGGAAGGGTCTTCTTCTTTTATCGGGTCTTCTTCTTGTATCGGGTCTTCTTCTTGTTTCGGGTCTTCTTCTTGTATCGGGTCTTCTTCTTGTGGTCGGGTTTTCTTCTTGTATCGGGTCTTCTTCTTGTATCGGGTCTTCTTCTTGTGGTCAGCTTTTCTTCTTGCATCGGTTCTTCTTCTTGTGGTCGGGTCTTCTTCTTGTATCGGGTCTTCTTCTTTTGGTCGAGTCTTCTTCTTGTATCGGGTCTTCTTCTTGTATCGGGTCTTCTTCCTGTGGTCGGGTCTTCTTCTTGTATCGGGTCTTCTTCTTGTGGTCGTGTATTCCTCTTGTGGTCGGGTCTTCTTCTTATATCGGGTCTTCTTCCTGTGGTCGGGTCTTCTTCTTGTGGTCGGGTCTTCTTCTTGTTTCAGGTCTTCTTCTTGTATCGGGTCTTCTTCTTGTGGTCGGGTCTTCTTGTATCGGGTCTTCTTCTTGTATCGGGTCTTCTTCTTGTGGTTGGGTCTTCTTCTTGTATCGGGTCTTCTTCTTGTGGTGGGGTCTTCTTCTTGTATCAGGTCTTCTTCTTTGGTGGGGTCTTCTTCTTGTGGAGGGGTCTTCTTCTTGTGGTGGGGTCTTCTTCTTGTGGTCGGATCTTCTTCTTGTGGTCGGATCTTCTTCTTGTATCGGGTCTTCTTCTTATGGTCGGGTCTTCTTCTTGTATCGGGTCTTCTTCTTTTGGTCGGGTCTTCTTCTTGTATTGGGTCTTCTTCTTGTATCGGGTCTTCTTCTTGTGGTCGGGTCTTCTTCTTGTATCGGGTCTTCTTCGTGTATCGGGTCTTCTTCTTGTGGTCAGGTTTTCTTCTTGTGGTCGGTTCTTGTTCTTGTATCGGGTCTTCTTCTTGTGGTTGGGTCTTCTTCTTGTGGTCCGTTCTTCTTCTTGTGGTCCGGTCTTCTTGTCGTCGGGTCTTCTTCTTGTATCGGATCTTCTTCTTGTATCGGGTCTTCTTCCTGTGGTCGGGTCTTCTTCTTGTGGTCGGGTCTTCTTCTTGTTTCAGGTCTTCTTCTTGTATCGGGTCTTCTTCTTGTGGTTGGGTTATCTTCTAGTGGTCGGGTCTTCTTGTATCGGGTCTTCTTCTTGTGGTCGGGTCTTCTTCTTATGGTGGGGTCTACTTCTTGTGGTCGGGTCTTCTTGTGGTCGCGTCTTCTTCTTGTATCGGGTCTTCTTCTTGTGGTTGGGTCTTCTTCTTTGATCGGGTTTTCTTCTTGTGGTCGGGTCTTCTTGTGGTCGGGTATTCTACTAGTGGACGGGTCTTCTTCTTGTATCGGGTCTTCTTCTTGTGGTTGGGTCTTCTTCTTGTGGTCGGGTCTTCTTCTAGTGGACGGGTCTTCTTCTATTATCGGGACTTCTTCTTGTATCAGGTCTTCTTCTTGTTTCGGGTCTTCTTCTTGTTTCGTGTCTTCTTCTTGTATCGGGTCTTCTTCTTGTGGTCGGGTCTTCTTCTTGTATCGGGTCTTCTTCTTGTATCGGGTCTTCTTCTTGTGGTCGGGTCTTCTTCTTGTGGTGGAGTCTTCTTCTTGTGGTCGGGTCTTCTGCTTGTGGTCGGGTCTTCTTCTTGTATCGGGTCTTCTTCTTGTGGTCGGGTCTTCTTCTTTTATCGGGTCTTCTTCTTGTATCGGATCTTCTTCTTGTGGTCGGGTCTTCTTCTTGTGGTGGAGTCTTCTTCTTGTGGTCGGGTCTTCTTCTAGTGGTCGGGTCTTCTTCTTGTATCGGGTCTTCTTCTTGTGGTCGGGTCTTCTTCTTGTTGTGGGGTCTTCTTCTTGTGGTCGGGTCTTCTGCTTGTGGTCGGGTCTTCTTCTTGTATCGGATCTTCTTCTTGTGGTTGGGTCTTCTTCTTGTATCGGGTCTTCTTCTTGTATCGGGTCTTCTTCTTGTGGTCGGGTCTTCTTGTGGTCGGGTTTTCTTCTTGTGGTCGGTTCTTCTTCTTGTATCGGGTCTTCTTCTTGTGGTTGGGTCTTCTTCTTGTGGTCCGGTCTTCTTCTTGTGGTCCGGTCTTCTTCTTGTCGTCGGGTCTTCTTCTTGTATCGGATCTTCTTCTTGTATCGGGTCTTCTTCTTGTGGTCGTGTCTTCCTCTTGTGGTCGGGTCTTCTTCTAGTATAGGGTCTTCTTCCTGTGGTCGGGTCTTCTTCTTGTGGTCGGGTCTTCTTCTTGTTTCAGGTCTTCTTCTTGTATCGGGTCTTCTTCTTGTGGTCGGGTCTTCTTGTATCGGGTCTTCTTCTTGTATTGGGTCTTATTCTTGTGGTTGGGTCTTCTTCTTGTATCGGGTCTTCTTCTTGTGGTCGGGTCTTCTTCTTGTGGTCGGGTCTTCTTCTTGTATCGGGTCTACTTCTTGTTTCTGTTCTTCTTGTGGTCGGGTCTTCTTCCTGTGGTCGCGACCTCTTCTTGTGGTCAGGTATCCTTCTTGTATCGGGTCTTCTTCTTGTATCGGGTCTTCTTCTTGTTTCGGGTCTTCCTCTTGTATCGGGTCTTCTTCTTGTGGTCGGGTCTTCTTCTTGTATCGGGTCTTCTTCTTGTATCGGGTCTTCTTCTTGTGGTCGGCTCTTCTTCTTGTGGTCGGGTCTTCTTCTTGTGGTCGGGTCTTCTTCTTGTATCGGGTCTTCTTCTTGTGGTCGAGTCTTCTTCTTGTGGTCGGGTCTTCTCATTGTGGTCGGGTCTTCTTCTTGTGGTCGGCTCTTCTTTTAGTGGTCGGGTCTTCTTCTTGTATCGGGTCTTCTTCTAGTTTCGGGTCTTCTTCTTGTATCGGGTCTTCTTCTTGCATCGGGTGGTCTTCTTGTGGTTGGGTCTTCTTCTTGTGGTCTGTTCTACTTCTTGTGGTCGGGTCTTCTTCTTGTGGTCGGGTCTTGTTCTTGTGGTCGGGTCTTCTTCTAGTATCGGGTCTTCTTCTTGTATCGGGTCTTCTTCTTGTGGTCCGGTCTTCTTCTTGTGGTCGGGTCTTCTTCTTGTGGTTGGGTCTTCTACTAGTGGTCGGGTCTTCTTCTTGTATCACGTCTTCTTCTTGTTTCGGGTCTTCTTCTTGTTTCGGGTCTTCTTCTTGAATCGGGTCTTCTTCTTGTGGTCGGATCTTCTTCTTGTATCGGGTCTTCTTCTGGTATCGGGTCTTCTTGTGGTCGGGTCTTCTTCTTGTGGTGGGGTCTCCTTCTTGTGGTCGGGTCTTTTTCTTGTGGTCGGGTCTTCTTCTTGTATCGGGTCTTCTTCTTGTGGTTGGGTCTTCTTCTACTATCGGGTCTTCTTCTTGTGGTCGGGTCTTCTTCTTGTGGTCGGGTTTTCTTCTTGTCGTCGGTTCTTCTTCTTGTATTGGGTCTCCTTTTTGTGGTTGGGTCTTCTTCTTGTGCTCCGGTCTTCTTCTTGTGGTCCGGTCTTCTTCTTGTCGTCGGGTCTTCTTCTTGTATCGGATCTTCTACTTGTATCGGGTCTTCTTCTTGTAGTCGGGTCTTCTTCTTGTGGTCGGGTCTTCTTCTTGTATCGGGTCTTCTTCCTGTGGTCCGGTCTTCTTCTTGTATCGGGTCTTCTTCTTGTGGTCGGGTTATCTTCTAGTGGTCGGGTCTTCTTCTTCTATCGGGTCTTCTACTTGTGGTCGGGTCTTCTTCTTGTGGTGGAGTCTTCTTCTTGTGGTTGGGTCTTCTTCTTGTGGTCTCGTCTTCTTCTTGTATCGGGTCTTCTTCTTGTGGTTGGGTCTTCTTCTCGTATCGGGTTTTCTTCTTGTGGTCGGGTCTTCTTGTGGTCGGGTCTTCTACTAGTGGACGGGTCTTCTTCTTGTATCGGGTCTTCTTCTTGTGGTTGGGTCTTCTTCTTCTATCGAGTCTTCTTCTTGCGGTCGGGTCTACTACTAGTGGATTGGTCTTCTTTTTGAATCGGGTCTTCTTCTTGTATCGGGTCTTCTTCTTGTTTCGGGTCTTCTTCTTGTTTCGGGTCTTCTTCTTGTCTCGGGTCTTCTTGTTGTGGTCGGGTTTTCTTGTATCGAGTCTTCTTCTTGTATCGGGTCTTCTTCTTGTGGTCGGGTCTTCTTCTTGTGGTGGGGTCTTCTTCTTGTGGTCGGGTCTTCTTCTTGTGGTCGGGTCTTCTTCCTGTATCGGGTCTTCTTCTTGTGGTTGGGTCTTCTTCTTGTATCGGGTCTTCTTCTTGAATCGGGTCTTCTACTTGTGGTCGGGTCTTCTTGTTGTTGTGGTGTCTTCTTCTTGTGGTCTGGTCTTCTGCTTGTGGTCGGGTTATCTTCTTGTATCGGATCTTCTTCTTGTGGTCGGGTCTTCTTCTTGTGGTCGGGTCTTCTCCTTGTGGTCAGGTCTTCTTCTTGTGGTCGGGTCTTCTACTAGTGGACACGTCTTCTTCTTTTATCGGGTCTTCTTCTTGTATCGGGTCTTCTTCTTGTTTCGGGTCTTCTTCTTGTATCAGGTCTTCTTCTTGTGATCGGGTCTTCTTCTTGTATCGGGTCTTCTTCTTGTGGTCGGGTCTTCTTCTTGTGGTCGGGTCTTCTTCTTGTGGTAGGGTTTTCTTCTTGTATTGGGTCTTCTTCTTGTATCGGGTCTTCTTCTTGTGGTCGGGTCTTCTTCTTGTGGTCGGGTCTTCTTGTTTCGGGTCTTCTTCTTGTATCGGGTCTTCTTCTTGTGGTCGGGTCTTCTTCTAGTGGTCGGGTATTCTTTTTGTATCGGGTCTTCTTCTTGTGGTCGGGTCTTCTTGTATCGGGTCTTCTTCTTCTGGTCGGGTCTTCTTCTTGTGGTGGGGTCTTCTTCTTGTGGTCAGGTCTTCTTCTTGTGGTCGGGTCTTCTTCTTGTATCGGGTCTTCTTCTTGTGGTTGGGTGTTCTTCTTGTATCGGGTCTTCTTCTTGTGGTCGGGTCTTCTTCTTGTGGTCGGGTCTTCTACTAGTGGACGGGTCTTCTTCTTTTATCGGGTCTTCTTCTTGTTTCGGTTCTTCTTCTTGTTTCGGGTCTTCTTCTTGTATCGGGTCTTCTTCTTGTGGTCGGGTCTTCTTCTTGTGGTCGGGTCTTCTTCTTGTATAGGGTCTTCTTCTTGTATCGGGTCTTCTTCTTGTGGTCGGGTCTTCTTCTTGTGGACGGGTCTTCTACTAGTGGACGGGTCTTCTTCTTTTATCGGGTCTTCTTCTTGTTTCGGGTCTTCTTCTTGTTTCGGGTCTTCTTCTTGTATCAGGCCTTCTTCTTGTGGTGGGGTCTTCTTCTTGTGCTCGGGTCTTCTTCTTGTGGTGGGGTCTTCTTCTTGCGGTCGGGTCTACTTCTTGCTGTCGGGTCTTCTTCCTGTATCGGGTCTTCTTCTTGTGGTTGGGTCTTCTTCTTGTGGTCGGGTCTTCTTCTTGTGGTCGGGTCTTCTTGTTGTGGTGTCTTCTTATTGTGGTCGGGTCTTCTGCTTGTGGTCGGGTCATCTTCTTGTATCAGGTCTTCTTCTTATGGTCGGGTCTTCTTCTTGTGGTCGGGTCTTCTTCCTATGGTCGGTTCTACTTCTTGTGGTCGGGTCTTCTACTTGTGGTCGGGTCTTCTCCTTGTGGTTGGGTCTTCTTCTTGTATTGGGTCTTCTTCTTATTTCGGGTTTTCTTCTTGTATCGGGTCTTCTTCTTGTATCGGGTCTTCTTCTTGTGGTCGGGTCTTCTTCTTGTGGTCGGGTCTTCTTCTAGTGGACGGGTCTTCTTCTATTATCGGGTCTTCTTCTTGTATCAGGTCTTCTTCTTGTTTCGGGTCTTCTTCTTGTCTCGTGTCTTCTACCTGTATCGGGTCTTCTTCTTGTGGTCGGGTCTTCTTCTTGTATCGGGTCTTCTTCTTGTGGTCGGGTCTTCTTCTTGTGTAGGAGTCTTCTTCTTGTTGGTCGGGTCTTCTGCTTGTGATCGGGTCTTCTTCTTGTATCGGGTCTTCTTCTTGTGGTCGGGTCTTCTTGTATCGGGTCTTCTTCTTGTATCGGGTCTTCTTCTTGTGGTCGGGTTTTCTTCTTGTGGTGGAGTCTTCTTCTTGTGGTCGGGTCTTCTTCTTGTGGTCGGGTCTTCTTCTTGTTGTGGGGTCTTCTTCTTGTGGTTGGGTCTTCTGCTTGTATTGGGTCTTCTTCTTGTTTCTGTTCTTCTTGTGGTCGGGTCTTCTTCTTGTGGTCGCGACCTCTTCTAGTGGTCAGGTATTCTTCTTGTATCGGGTCTTCTTCTTGTATCGGGTCTTCTTCTTGTTTCGGGTCTTCCTCTTGTATCGGGTCTTCTTCTTGTGGTCGGGTCTTCTTCTTGTATCGGGTCTCCTTCTTGTATCGGGTCTTCTTCTTGTGGTCGGCTCTTCTTCTTGTGGTCGGGTCTTCTTCTTGTGGTCGGGTCTTCTTCTTGTATCGGGTCTTCTTCTTGTGGTCGAGTCTTCTTCTTGTGGTCGGGTCTTCTCATTGTGGTCGGGTCTTCTTGTGGTCGGGTCTTCTTTTAGTGATCGGGTCTTCTTCTTGTGGTCGGGTCTTGTTCTTGTGGTCGGGTCTTCTTCTAGTATCGGGTCTTCTTCTTGTTTCGGGTCTTCTTCTTGTATCGGGTCTTTTTCTTGTATCGGGTCTTCTTCTTCTGGTCCGGTCTTCTTCTTTTGGTCGTGTCTTCTTCTTGTGGTCGGGTCTTCTACTAGTGGTCGGGTCTTCTTCTTGTATCAAGTCTTCTTCTTGTTTCGGGTCTTCTTGTTTCGGGTCTTCTTCTTGAATCGGGTCTTCTTCTTGTGGTCGGGTATTCTTCTTGTATCGGGTCTTCTTCTGATATCGGGTCTTCTTCTTGTGGTCTGGTCTTCTTCTTGTGGTGGGGTCTTCTTCTTGTGGTCGGGTCTTTTTCTTGTGGTCGGGTCTTCTTCTTGTATCGGGTCTTCTTCTTGTGGTTGGGTCTTCTTCTACTATCGGGTCTTCTTCTTGTGGTGGGGTCTTCTTCTTGTGGTCGGGTCTTCTGCTTGTGGTCGGGTCTTCTTCTTGTATCGGGTCTTCTTCTTGTGGTTGAGTCTTCTTCTTGTATCGGGTCTTCTTCTTGTATCGGGTCTTCTTCTTGTGGTCGGGTCTTCTTGTGGTCGGGTCTTCTTCTTGTGGTGGGGTCTTCTTCTTGTATCGGGTCTTCTTCTTGTGGTCGGGTCTTCTTCTTTATCGGGTCTTCTTCTTTTGGTCGGTTCTTCTTCTTGTATTGGGTCTTCTTCTTGTATCGGGTCTTCTTCTTGTGGTCGGGTCTTCTTCTTGTGGTAGGGTCTTCTTCTTGTGGTCGGTTCTTCTTCTTGTGGTCGGGTCTTCTTCTTGTGCTTGGGTCTTCTTCTTGTAGCGGGTCTTCTTCTTGTGGTCGAGTCCTCTTCTTGTGTTCGGGTCTTCTCATTGTGGTCGGGTCTTCTTCTTGTGGTCGGGTCTTCTTATTGTATCGGGTCTTCTTCTTGTGGTCGGGTCTTCTTGTATCAGGTCTTCTTCTTGTGGTGGGGTCTTCTTCTTGTGGTGGGGTCTTCTTCTTGTGGTCGGATCTTTTTCTTGTATCGGGTCTTCTTCTTGTGGTTGGGTCTTCTCCTTGTATCGGGTCTTCTTCTTTTGGTCGGGTCTTCTTCTTGTATTGGGTCTTCTTCTTGTATCGGGTCTTCTTCTTGTGGTCGGGTATTCTTCTTGTATTGGGTCTTCTTCGTGTATCGGGTCTTCTTCTTGTGGTCAGGTTTTCTTCTTGTGGTCTGTTCTTCTTGTATCGGGTCTTCTTCTTGTTTCGGGTCTTCCTCTTGTATCAGTCTTCTTCTTGTGGTTGGGTCTTCTTCTTGTATCGGGTCTTCTTCTTATATCGGGTCTTCTTCTTGAGGTCGGGTCTTCTTCTTGTGGTGGGGTCTTCGTCTTGTATCGGGTCTTTTTCTAGTGGTCGAGTCTTCTTCTTGTGTTCGGGTCTTCTCATTGTGGTCGGGTCTTCTTCTTGTGGTCGGGTCTTCTTATTGTATCGGGTCTTCTTCTTGTGGTCGGGTCTTCTTGTATCAGGTCTTCTTCTTGTGGTGGGGTCTTCTTCTTGTGGTGGGGTCTTCTTCTTGTGGTCGGATCTTCTTCTTGTATCGGGTCTTCTTCTTGTGGTTGGGTCTTCTCCTTGTATCGGGTCTTCTTCTTTTGGTCGGGTCTTCTTCTTGTATTGGGTCTTCTTCTTGTATCGGGTCTTCTTCTTGTGGTCGGGTATTCTTCTTGTATTGGGTCTTCTTCGTGTATCGGGTCTTCTTCTTGTGGTCAGGTTTTCTTCTTGTGGTCTGTTCTTCTTGTATCGGGTCTTCTTCTTGTGGTTGGGTCTTCTTCTTGTGGTCCGTTCTTCTTCTTGTGGTCCGGTCTTCTTGTCGTCGGGTCTTCTTCTTGTATCGGATCTTCTTCTTGTATCGGGTCTTCTTCTTGTGGTCGGGTCTTCTTCTTGTGGTCGGGTCTTCTTCTTGTATCGGGTCTTCTTCCTGTGGTCGGGTCTTCTTCTTGTGGTCGGGTCTTCTTCTTGTTTCAGGTCTTCTTCTTGTATCGGGTCTTCTTCTTGTGGTCGGGTTATCTTCTAGTGGTCGGGTCTTCTTCTTGTATCGGGTCTTCTTCTTGTGGTCGGGTCTTCTTCTTGTGGTGGGGTCTTCTTCTTGTGGTTGGGTCTTCTTGTGGTCGTGTCTTCTTCTTGTATCGGGTCTTCTTTTTGTGGTTGGGTCTTCTTCTTTGATGGGGTTTTCTTCTTGTGGTCGAGTCTTCTTCTTGTGGTCGGGTCTTCTACTAGTGGACGGGTCTTCTTCTTGTATCGGGTCTTCTTCTTGTATCGGGTCTTCTTCTTGTGGTTGGGTCTTCTTCTTGTGGTTGGGTCTTCTTCTAGTGGACGGGTCTTCTTCTATTATTGGGTCTTCTTCTTGTATCAGGTCTTCTTCTTGTTTCGGGTCTTCCTCTTGTTTCGTGTCTTCTTCTTGTATCGCGTCTTCTTCTTGTGGTCGGGTCTTCTTCTTGTATGGGGTCTTCTTCTTGTATCGGGTCTTCTTCTTGTGGTCGGGTCTTCTTCTTGTGGTGGAGTCTTCTTCTTGTGGTCGGGTCTTCTGCTTGTGGTCGGGTCTTCTTGTATCGGGTCTTCTTCTTGTGGTCGGGTCTTCTTCTTGTATCGGGTCTTCTTCTTGTATCGGGTCTTCTTCTTGTGGTCGGGTCTTCTTCTTGTGGTGGAGTCTTCTTCTTGTGGTCGGGTCTTCTTCTATTGGTCGGGTCTTCTTCTTGTATCGGGTCTTCTTCTTGTGTTCGGGTCTTCTTCTTGTTGTGGGGTATTCTTCTTGTAGTCTTGTCTTCTGCTTGTGGTCGGGTGTTCTTCTTGTATCGGATCTTCTTCTTGTGGTCGGGTCTTCTTGTATCGGGTCTTCTTCTTGTATCGGGTCTTCTTCTTGTGGTCGGGTCTTCTTCTTGTGGTCGGGTTTTCTTCTTGTGGTCGGTTCTTCTTCTTGTGGTCCGGTCTTCTTCTTGTCGTCGGGTCTTCTTCTTGTATCTGATCTTCTTCTTGTATCGGGTCTTCTTCTTGTGGTCGTGTCTTCCTCTTGTGGTCGGGTCTTCTTCTTGTATCGGGTCTTCTTCCTGTGGTCGGGTCTTCTTCTTGTGGTCGGGTCTTCTTCTTGTTTCAGGTCTTCTTCTTGTATCGGGTCTTCTTCTTGTGGTCGGGTCTTCTTGTATCGGGTCTTCTTCTTGTATCGGGTCTTCTTCTTGTGGTTGGGTCTTCTTCTTGTATCGGGTCTTCTTCTTGTGGTCGGGTCTTCTTCTTGTATCAGGTCTTCTTCTTGTGGTGGGGTCTTCTTCTTGTGGTGGGGTCTTCTTCTTGTGGTGGGGTCTTCTTCTTGTGGTCGGATCCTCTTCTTGTATCGGGTCTTCTTGTGGTCGGGTCTTCTCCTTGTATTGGGTCTTCTTCTTTTGGTCGGGTCTTCTTCATTTATTGGGTCTTCTTCTTGTATCGGGTCTTCTTCTTGTGGTCGGGTCTTCTTCTTGTATCGGGTCTTCTTCGTGTATCGGGTCTTCTTCTTGTGGTCAGGTTTTCTTCTTGTGGTCGGTTCTTCTTCTTGTATCGGGTCTTCTTCTTGTGGTTGGGTCTTCTTCTTGTGGTCCGTTCTTCTTCTTGTGGTCCGGTCTTCTTGTAGTCGGGTCTTCTTCTTGTATCGGATCTTCTTCTTGTATCGGGTCTTCTTCTTGTGGTCGGGTCTTCTTCTTGTATCGGGTCTTCTTCCTGTTGTCGGGTCTTCTTCTTGTGGTCGGGTCTTCTTCTTGTTTCAGGTCTTCTTCTTGTATCGGGTCTTCTTCTTGTGGTTGGGTTATCTTCTAGTGGTCGGGTCTTCTTGTATCGGGTCTTCTTCTTGTGGTCGGGTCTTCTTCTTGTGGTGGGGTCTTCTTCTTGTGGTCGGGTCTTCTTGTGGTCGCGTCTTCTTCTTGTATCGGGTCTTCTTCTTGTGGTTGGGTCTTCTTCTTTGATCGGGTTTTCTTCTTGTGGTCGGGTCTTCTTGTGGTCGGGTCTTCTACTAGTGGACGGGTCTTCTTCTTGTATCGGGTCTTCTTCTTGTGGTTGGGTCTTCTTCTTGTGGTCGGGTCTTCTTCTAGTGGACGGGTCTTCTTCTATTATCGGGTCTTCTTCTTGTATCAGGTCTTCTTGTTTCGGGTCTTCTTCTTGTTTCGTGTCTTCTTCTTGTATCGGGTCTTCTTCTTGTGGTCGGGTCTTCTTCTTGTATCGGGTCTTCTTCTTGTATCGGGTCTTCTTCTTGTGGTCGGGTCTTCTTCTTGTGGTGGAGTCTTCTTCTTGTGGTCGGGTCTTCTGCTTGTGGTCGGGTCTTCTTCTTGTATCGGGTCTTCTTCTTGTGGTCGGGTCTTCTTCTTGTATTGGGTCTTCTTCTTGTTTCGGATCTTCTTCTTGTGGTCGGGTCTTCTTCTTGTGGTGGAGTCTTCTTCTTGTTGTCGGGTCTTCTTCTAGTGGTCGGGTCTTCTTCTTGTATCGGGTCTTCTTCTTGTGGTCGGGTCTTCTTCTTGTTGTGGGGTCTTCTTCTTGTGGTCTGGTCTTCTGCTTGTGGTCGGGTCTTCTTCTTGTATCGGATCTTCTTCTTGTGGTCGGGTCTTCTTCTTGTTTCGGGTCTTCTTCTTGAATCGGGTCTTCTTCTTGTGGTCGGGTATTCTTCTTGTATCGGGTCTTCTTCTGGTATCGGGTCTTCTTCTTGTGGTCTGGTCTTCTTCTTGTGGTGGGGTCTCCTTCTTGTGGTCGGGTCTTTTTCTTGTGGTCGGGTCTTCTTCTTGTATCGGGTCTTCTTCTTGTGGTTGGGTCTTCTTCTACTATCGGGTCTTCTTCTTGTGGTCGGGTCTTCTTCTTGTGGTGGGGTCTTCTTCTTGTGGTCGGGTCTTCTGCTTGTGGTCGGGTCTTCTTCTTGTATCGGGTCTTCTTCTTGTGGTCGGGTCTTCTTCTTGTATCGGGTCTTCTTCTTGTGGTCGGGTCTTCTTGTGGTCGGGTCTTCTTCTTGTGGTGGGGTCTTCTTCTTGTATCGGGTCTTCTTCTTGTGGTCGGGTCTTCTTCTTTATCGGGTCTTCTTCTTTTGGTCGGTCTTCTTCTTGTATCGGGTCTTCTTCTTGTATCGGGTCTTCTTCTTGTGGTCGGGTCTTCTTCTTGTGGTAGGGTCTTCTTCTTGTGGTCGGTTCTTCTTCTTGTGGTCGGGTCTTCTTCTTGTCGTCGGGTCTTCTTCTTGTATCTGATCTTCTTCTTGTATTGGGTCTTCTTCTTGTGGTCGTGTCTTCCTCTTGTGGTCGGGTCTTCTTCTTGTATCAGGTCTTCTTCCTGTGGTCGGGTCTTCTTCTTGTGGTCGGGTCTTCTTCTTGTTTCAGGTCTTCTTCTTGTATCGGGTCTTCTTCTTGTGGTCGGGTCTTCTTGTATCGGGTCTTCTTCTTGTATC
Organism: Phyllobates terribilis; assembly: GCF_046119375.1. Lineage (NCBI taxonomy): Eukaryota > Metazoa > Chordata > Amphibia > Anura > Dendrobatidae > Phyllobates > Phyllobates terribilis. The sequence goes on along the minus strand of NW_027362761.1, from coordinate 480,735,686 downwards.
GGGTCTTCTTCTTGTGGTTGGGTCTTCTTCTTGTATCGGGTCTTCTTCTTGTGGTCGGGTCTTCTTCTTGTATCAGGTCTTCTTCTTGTGGTGGGGTCTTCTTCTTGTGGTGGGGTCTTCTTCTTGTGGTGGGGTCTTCTTCTTGTGGTCGGATCTTCTTCTTGTATCGGGTCTTCTTCTTGTGGTCGGGTCTTCTCCTTGTATTGGGTCTTCTTCTTTTGGTCGGGTCTTCTTCATTTATTGGGTCTTCTTCTTGTATCGGGTCTTCTTCTTGTGGTCGGGTCTTCTTCTTGTATCGGGTCTTCTTCATGTATCGGGTCTTCTTCTTGTGGTCAGGTTTTCTTCTTGTGGTCGGTTCTTCTTCTTGTATCGGGTCTTCTTCTTGTGGTTGGGTCTTCTTCTTGTGGTCCGTTCTTCTTCTTGTGGTCCGGTCTTCTTGTCGTCGGGTCTTCTTCTTGTATCAGATCTTCTTCTTGTATCGGGTCTTCTTCTTGTGGTCGGGTCTTCTTCTTGTATCGGGTCTTCTTCCTGTGGTCGGGTCTTCTTCTTGTGGTCGGGTCTTCTTCTTGTTTCAGGTCTTCTTCTTGTATCGGGTCTTCTTCTTGTGGTTGGGTTATCTTCTAGTGGTCGGGTCTTCTTGTATCGGGTCTTCTTCTTGTGGTCGGGTCTTCTTCTTGTGGTGGGGTCTTCTTCTTGTGGTCGGGTCTTCTTGTGGTCGCGTCTTCTTCTTGTATCGGGTCTTCTTCTTGTGGTTGGGTCTTCTTCTTTGATCGGGTTTTCTTCTTGTGGTCGGGTCTTCTTGTGGTCGGGTCTTCTACTAGTGGACGGGTCTTCTTCTTGTATCGGGTCTTCTTCTTGTGGTTGGGTCTTCTTCTTGTGGTCGGGTCTTCTTCTAGTGGACGGGTCTTCTTCTATTATCGGGTCTTCTTCTTGTATCAGGTCTTCTTGTTTCGGGTCTTCTTCTTGTTTCGTGTCTTCTTCTTGTATCGGGTCTTCTTCTTGTGGTCGGGTCTTCTTCTTGTATCGGGTCTTCTTCTTGTATCGGGTCTTCTTCTTGTGGTCGGGTCTTCTTCTTGTGGTGGAGTCTTCTTCTTGTGGTCGGGTCTTCTGCTTGTGGTCGGGTCTTCTTCTTGTATCGGGTCTTCTTCTTGTGGTCGGGTCTTCTTCTTGTATTGGGTCTTCTTCTTGTATCGGATCTTCTTCTTGTGGTCGGGTCTTCTTCTTGTGGTGGAGTCTTCTTCTTGTGGTCGGGTCTTCCTCTAGTGGTCGGGTCTTCTTCTTGTATCGGGTCTTCTTCTTGTGGTCGGGTCTTCTTCTTGTTGTGGGGTCTTCTTCTTGTGGTCGGGTCTTCTGCTTGTGGTCGGGTCTTCTTCTTGTATCGGATCTTCTTCTTGTGGTCGGGTCTTCTTCTTGTTTCGGGTCTTCTTCTTGAATCGGGTCTTCTTCTTGTGGTCGGGTATTCTTCTTGTATCGGGTCTTCTTCTGGTATCGGGTCTTCTTCTTGTGGTCTGGTCTTCTTCTTGTGGTGGGGTCTCCTTCTTGTGGTCGGGTCTTTTTCTTGTGGTCGGGTCTTTTTCTTGTATCGGGTCTTCTTCTTGTGGTTGGGTCTTCTTCTACTATCGGGTCTTCTTCTTGTGGTCGGGTCTTCTTCTTGTGGTGGGGTCTTCTTCTTGTGGTCGGGTCTTCTGCTTGTGGTCGGGTCTTCTTCTTTTATCGGGTCTTCTTCTTGTATCGGATCTTCTTCTTGTGGTCGGGTCTTCTTCTTGTGGTGGAGTCTTCTTCTTGTGGTCGGGTCTTCTTCTAGTGGTCGGGTCTTCTTCTTGTATCGGGTCTTCTTCTTGTGGTCGGGTCTTCTGCTTGTGGTCGGGTCTTCTTCTTGTATCGGATCTTCTTCTTGTGGTTGGGTCTTCTTCTTGTATCGGGTCTTCTTCTTGTATCGGGTCTTCTTCTTGTGGTCGGGTCTTCTTGTGGTCGGGTTTTCTTCTTGTGGTCGGTTCTTCTTCTTGTATCGGGTCTTCTTCTTGTGGTTGGGTCTTCTTCTTGTGGTCCGGTCTTCTTCTTGTGGTCCGGTCTTCTTCTTGTCGTCGGGTCTTCTTCTTGTATCGGATCTTCTTCTTGTATCGGGTCTTCTTCTTGTGGTCGTGTCTTCCTCTTGTGGTCGGGTCTTCTTCTAGTATAGGGTCTTCTTCCTGTGGTCGGGTCTTCTTCTTGTGGTCGGGTCTTCTTCTTGTTTCAGGTCTTCTTCTTGTATCGGGTCTTCTTCTTGTGGTCGGGTCTTCTTGTATCGGGTCTTCTTCTTGTATTGGGTCTTATTCTTGTGGTTGGGTCTTCTTCTTGTATCGGGTCTTCTTCTTGTGGTCGGGTCTTCTTCTTGTGGTCGGGTCTTCTTCTTGTATCGGGTCTACTTCTTGTTTCTGTTCTTCTTGTGGTCGGGTCTTCTTCCTGTGGTCGCGACCTCTTCTAGTGGTCAGGTATCCTTCTTGTATCGGGTCTTCTTCTTGTATCGGGTCTTCTTCTTGTTTCGGGTCTTCCTCTTGTATCGGGTCTTCTTCTTGTGGTCGGGTCTTCTTCTTGTATCGGGTCTTCTTCTTGTATCGGGTCTTCTTCTTGTGGTCGGCTCTTCTTCTTGTGGTCGGGTCTTCTTCTTGTGGTCGGGTCTTCTTCTTGTATCGGGTCTTCTTCTTGTGGTCGAGTCTTCTTCTTGTGGTCGGGTCTTCTCATTGTGGTCGGGTCTTCTTCTTGTGGTCGGCTCTTCTTTTAGTGGTCGGGTCTTCTTCTTGTATCGGGTCTTCTTCTAGTTTCGGGTCTTCTTCTTGTATCGGGTCTTCTTCTTGCATCGGGTGGTCTTCTTGTGGTTGGGTCTTCTTCTTGTGGTCTGTTCTACTTCTTGTGGTCGGGTCTTCTTCTTGTGGTCGGGTCTTGTTCTTGTGGTCGGGTCTTCTTCTAGTATCGGGTCTTCTTCTTGTATCGGGTCTTCTTCTTGTGGTCCGGTCTTCTTCTTGTGGTCGGGTCTTCTTCTTGTGGTTGGGTCTTCTACTAGTGGTCGGGTCTTCTTCTTGTATCACGTCTTCTTCTTGTTTCGGGTCTTCTTCTTGTTTCGGGTCTTCTTCTTGAATCGGGTCTTCTTCTTGTGGTCGGATCTTCTTCTTGTATCGGGTCTTCTTCTGGTATCGGGTCTTCTTGTGGTCGGGTCTTCTTCTTGTGGTGGGGTCTCCTTCTTGTGGTCGGGTCTTTTTCTTGTGGTCGGGTCTTCTTCTTGTATCGGGTCTTCTTCTTGTGGTTGGGTCTTCTTCTACTATCGGGTCTTCTTCTTGTGGTCGGGTCTTCTTCTTGTGGTCGGGTTTTCTTCTTGTCGTCGGTTCTTCTTCTTGTATTGGGTCTCCTTTTTGTGGTTGGGTCTTCTTCTTGTGCTCCGGTCTTCTTCTTGTGGTCCGGTCTTCTTCTTGTCGTCGGGTCTTCTTCTTGTATCGGATCTTCTACTTGTATCGGGTCTTCTTCTTGTAGTCGGGTCTTCTTCTTGTGGTCGGGTCTTCTTCTTGTATCGGGTCTTCTTCCTGTGGTCCGGTCTTCTTCTTGTATCGGGTCTTCTTCTTGTGGTCGGGTTATCTTCTAGTGGTCGGGTCTTCTTCTTCTATCGGGTCTTCTACTTGTGGTCGGGTCTTCTTCTTGTGGTGGAGTCTTCTTCTTGTGGTTGGGTCTTCTTCTTGTGGTCTCGTCTTCTTCTTGTATCGGGTCTTCTTCTTGTGGTTGGGTCTTCTTCTCGTATCGGGTTTTCTTCTTGTGGTCGGGTCTTCTTGTGGTCGGGTCTTCTACTAGTGGACGGGTCTTCTTCTTGTATCGGGTCTTCTTCTTGTGGTTGGGTCTTCTTCTTCTATCGAGTCTTCTTCTTGCGGTCGGGTCTACTACTAGTGGATTGGTCTTCTTTTTGAATCGGGTCTTCTTCTTGTATCGGGTCTTCTTCTTGTTTCGGGTCTTCTTCTTGTTTCGGGTCTTCTTCTTGTATCGGGTCTTCTTGTTGTGGTCGGGTTTTCTTGTATCGGGTCTTCTTCTTGTATCGGGTCTTCTTCTTGTGGTCGGGTCTTCTTCTTGTGGTGGGGTCTTCTTCTTGTGGTCGGGTCTTCTTCTTGTGGTCGGGTCTTCTTCCTGTATCGGGTCTTCTTCTTGTGGTTGGGTCTTCTTCTTGTATCGGGTCTTCTTCTTGAATCGGGTCTTCTACTTGTGGTCGGGTCTTCTTGTTGTTGTGGTGTCTTCTTCTTGTGGTCTGGTCTTCTGCTTGTGGTCGGGTTATCTTCTTGTATCGGATCTTCTTCTTGTGGTCGGGTCTTCTTCTTGTGGTCGGGTCTTCTCCTTGTGGTCAGGTCTTCTTCTTGTGGTCGGGTCTTCTACTAGTGGACACGTCTTCTTCTTTTATCGGGTCTTCTTCTTGTATCGGGTCTTCTTCTTGTTTCGGGTCTTCTTCTTGTGGTCGGGTCTTCTTCTTGTGGTAGGGTTTTCTTCTTGTATTGGGTCTTCTTCTTGTATCGGGTCTTCTTCTTGTGGTCGGGTCTTCTTCTTGTGGTCGGGTCTTCTTGTTTCGGGTCTTCTTCTTGTATCGGGTCTTCTTCTTGTGGTCGGGTCTTCTTCTAGTGGTCGGGTATTCTTTTTGTATCGGGTCTTCTTCTTGTGGTCGGGTCTTCTTGTATCGGGTCTTCTTCTTCTGGTCGGGTCTTCTTCTTGTGGTGGGGTCTTCTTCTTGTGGTCAGGTCTTCTTCTTGTGGTCGGGTCTTCTTCTTGTATCGGGTCTTCTTCTTGTGGTTGGGTGTTCTTCTTGTATCGGGTCTTCTTCTTGTGGTCGGGTCTTCTTCTTGTGGTCGGGTCTTCTACTAGTGGACGGGTCTTCTTCTTTTATCGGGTCTTCTTCTTGTTTCGGTTCTTCTTCTTGTTTCGGGTCTTCTTCTTGTATCGGGTCTTCTTCTTGTGGTCGGGTCTTCTTCTTGTGGTCGGGTCTTCTTCTTGTATAGGGTCTTCTTCTTGTATCGGGTCTTCTTCTTGTGGTCGGGTCTTCTTCTTGTGGACGGGTCTTCTACTAGTGGACGGGTCTTCTTCTTTTATCGGGTCTTCTTCTTGTTTCGGGTCTTCTTCTTGTTTCGGGTCTTCTTCTTGTATCAGGCCTTCTTCTTGTGGTGGGGTCTTCTTCTTGTGCTCGGGTCTTCTTCTTGTGGTGGGGTCTTCTTCTTGCGGTCGGGTCTTCTTCTTGCTGTCGGGTCTTCTTCCTGTATCGGGTCTTCTTCTTGTGGTTGGGTCTTCTTCTTGTGGTCGGGTCTTCTTCTTGTGGTCGGGTCTTCTTGTTGTGGTGTCTTCTTCTTGTGGTCGGGTCTTCTGCTTGTGGTCGGGTCATCTTCTTGTATCAGGTCTTCTTCTTATGGTCGGGTCTTCTTCTTGTGGTCGGGTCTTCTTCCTATGGTCGGTTCTACTTCTTGTGGTCGGGTCTTCTACTTGTGGTCGGGTCTTCTCCTTGTGGTTGGGTCTTCTTCTTGTATTGGGTCTTCTTCTTATTTCGGGTTTTCTTCTTGTATCGGGTCTTCTTCTTGTATCGGGTCTTCTTCTTGTGGTCGGGTCTTCTTCTTGTGGTCGGGTCTTCTTCTAGTGGACGGGTCTTCTTCTATTATCGGGTCTTCTTCTTGTATCAGGTCTTCTTCTTGTTTCGGGTCTTCTTCTTGTCTCGTGTCTTCTACCTGTATCGGGTCTTCTTCTTGTGGTCGGGTCTTCTTCTTGTATCGGGTCTTCTTCTTGTGGTCGGGTCTTCTTCTTGTGTAGGAGTCTTCTTCTTGTTGGTCGGGTCTTCTGCTTGTGATCGGGTCTTCTTCTTGTATCGGGTCTTCTTCTTGTGGTCGGGTCTTCTTGTATCGGGTCTTCTTCTTGTATCGGGTCTTCTTCTTGTGGTCGGGTTTTCTTCTTGTGGTGGAGTCTTCTTCTTGTGGTCGGGTCTTCTTCTTGTGGTCGGGTCTTCTTCTTGTTGTGGGGTCTTCTTCTTGTGGTTGGGTCTTCTGCTTGTATTGGGTCTTCTTCTTGTTTCTGTTCTTCTTGTGGTCGGGTCTTCTTCTTGTGGTCGCGACCTCTTCTAGTGGTCAGGTATTCTTCTTGTATCGGGTCTTCTTCTTGTATCGGGTCTTCTTCTTGTTTCGGGTCTTCCTCTTGTATCGGGTCTTCTTCTTGTGGTCGGGTCTTCTTCTTGTATCGGGTCTTCTTCTTGTATCGGGTCTTCTTCTTGTGGTCGGCTCTTCTTCTTGTGGTCGGGTCTTCTTCTTGTGGTCGGGTCTTCTTCTTGTATCGGGTCTTCTTCTTGTGGTCGAGTCTTCTTCTTGTGGTCGGGTCTTCTCATTGTGGTCGGGTCTTCTTGTGGTCGGGTCTTCTTTTAGTGATCGGGTCTTCTTCTTGTGGTCGGGTCTTGTTCTTGTGGTCGGGTCTTCTTCTAGTATCGGGTCTTCTTCTTGTTTCGGGTCTTCTTCTTGTATCGGGTCTTTTTCTTGTATCGGGTCTTCTTCTTCTGGTCCGGTCTTCTTCTTTTGGTCGTGTCTTCTTCTTGTGGTCGGGTCTTCTACTAGTGGTCGGGTCTTCTTCTTGTATCAAGTCTTCTTCTTGTTTCGGGTCTTCTTGTTTCGGGTCTTCTTCTTGAATCGGGTCTTCTTCTTGTGGTCGGGTATTCTTCTTGTATCGGGTCTTCTTCTGATATCGGGTCTTCTTCTTGTGGTCTGGTCTTCTTCTTGTGGTGGGGTCTTCTTCTTGTGGTCGGGTCTTTTTCTTGTGGTCGGGTCTTCTTCTTGTATCGGGTCTTCTTCTTGTGGTTGGGTCTTCTTCTACTATCGGGTCTTCTTCTTGTGGTGGGGTCTTCTTCTTGTGGTCGGGTCTTCTGCTTGTGGTCGGGTCTTCTTCTTGTATCGGGTCTTCTTCTTGTGGTTGAGTCTTCTTCTTGTATCGGGTCTTCTTCTTGTATCGGGTCTTCTTCTTGTGGTCGGGTCTTCTTGTGGTCGGGTCTTCTTCTTGTGGTGGGGTCTTCTTCTTGTATCGGGTCTTCTTCTTGTGGTCGGGTCTTCTTCTTTATCGGGTCTTCTTCTTTTGGTCGGTTCTTCTTCTTGTATTGGGTCTTCTTCTTGTATCGGGTCTTCTTCTTGTGGTCGGGTCTTCTTCTTGTGGTAGGGTCTTCTTCTTGTGGTCGGTTCTTCTTCTTGTGGTCGGGTCTTCTTCTTGTGCTTGGGTCTTCTTCTTGTAGCGGGTCTTCTTCTTGTGGTCGAGTCTTCTTCTTGTGTTCGGGTCTTCTCATTGTGGTCGGGTCTTCTTATTGTGGTCGGGTCTTCTTATTGTATCGGGTCTTCTTCTTGTGGTCGGGTCTTCTTGTATCAGGTCTTCTTCTTGTGGTGGGGTCTTCTTCTTGTGGTGGGGTCTTCTTCTTGTGGTCGGATCTTTTTCTTGTATCGGGTCTTCTTCTTGTGGTTGGGTCTTCTCCTTGTATCGGGTCTTCTTCTTTTGGTCGGGTCTTCTTCTTGTATTGGGTCTTCTTCTTGTATCGGGTCTTCTTCTTGTGGTCGGGTATTCTTCTTGTATTGGGTCTTCTTCGTGTATCGGGTCTTCTTCTTGTGGTCAGGTTTTCTTCTTGTGGTCTGTTCTTCTTGTATCGGGTCTTCTTCTTGTTTCGGGTCTTCCTCTTGTATCAGTCTTCTTCTTGTGGTTGGGTCTTCTTCTTGTATCGGGTCTTCTTCTTATATCGGGTCTTCTTCTTGAGGTCGGGTCTTCTTCTTGTGGTGGGGTCTTCGTCTTGTATCGGGTCTTTTTCTAGTGGTCGAGTCTTCTTCTTGTGTTCGGGTCTTCTCATTGTGGTCGGGTCTTCTTCTTGTGGTCGGGTCTTCTTATTGTATCGGGTCTTCTTCTTGTGGTCGGGTCTTCTTGTATCAGGTCTTCTTCTTGTGGTGGGGTCTTCTTCTTGTGGTGGGGTCTTCTTCTTGTGGTCGGATCTTCTTCTTGTATCGGGTCTTCTTCTTGTGGTTGGGTCTTCTCCTTGTATCGGGTCTTCTTCTTTTGGTCGGGTCTTCTTCTTGTATTGGGTCTTCTTCTTGTATCGGGTCTTCTTCTTGTGGTCGGGTATTCTTCTTGTATTGGGTCTTCTTCGTGTATCGGGTCTTCTTCTTGTGGTCAGGTTTTCTTCTTGTGGTCTGTTCTTCTTGTATCGGGTCTTCTTCTTGTGGTTGGGTCTTCTTCTTGTGGTCCGTTCTTCTTCTTGTGGTCCGGTCTTCTTGTCGTCGGGTCTTCTTCTTGTATCGGATCTTCTTCTTGTATCGGGTCTTCTTCTTGTGGTCGGGTCTTCTTCTTGTGGTCGGGTCTTCTTCTTGTATCGGGTCTTCTTCCTGTGGTCGGGTCTTCTTCTTGTGGTCGGGTCTTCTTCTTGTTTCAGGTCTTCTTCTTGTATCGGGTCTTCTTCTTGTGGTCGGGTTATCTTCTAGTGGTCGGGTCTTCTTCTTGTATCGGGTCTTCTTCTTGTGGTCGGGTCTTCTTCTTGTGGTGGGGTCTTCTTCTTGTGGTTGGGTCTTCTTGTGGTCGTGTCTTCTTCTTGTATCGGGTCTTCTTTTTGTGGTTGGGTCTTCTTCTTTGATGGGGTTTTCTTCTTGTGGTCGAGTCTTCTTCTTGTGGTCGGGTCTTCTACTAGTGGAGGGGTCTTCTTCTTGTATCGGGTCTTCTTCTTGTATCGGGTCTTCTTCTTGTGGTTGGGTCTTCTTCTTGTGGTTGGGTCTTCTTCTAGTGGACGGGTCTTCTTCTATTATTGGGTCTTCTTCTTGTATCAGGTCTTCTTCTTGTTTCGGGTCTTCCTCTTGTTTCGTGTCTTCTTCTTGTATCGCGTCTTCTTCTTGTGGTCGGGTCTTCTTCTTGTATGGGGTCTTCTTCTTGTATCGGGTCTTCTTCTTGTGGTCGGGTCTTCTTCTTGTGGTGGAGTCTTCTTCTTGTGGTCGGGTCTTCTGCTTGTGGTCGGGTCTTCTTGTATCGGGTCTTCTTCTTGTGGTCGGGTCTTCTTCTTGTATCGGGTCTTCTTCTTGTATCGGGTCTTCTTCTTGTGGTCGGGTCTTCTTCTTGTGGTGGAGTCTTCTTCTTGTGGTCGGGTCTTCTTCTATTGGTCGGGTCTTCTTCTTGTATCGGGTCTTCTTCTTGTGTTCGGGTCTTCTTCTTGTTGTGGGGTATTCTTCTTGTAGTCTTGTCTTCTGCTTGTGGTCGGGTGTTCTTCTTGTATCGGATCTTCTTCTTGTGGTCGGGTCTTCTTCTTGTATCGGGTCTTCTTCTTGTATCGGGTCTTCTTCTTGTGGTCGGGTCTTCTTCTTGTGGTCGGGTTTTCTTCTTGTGGTCGGTTCTTCTTCTTGTGGTCCGGTCTTCTTCTTGTCGTCGGGTCTTCTTCTTGTATCTGATCTTCTTCTTGTATCGGGTCTTCTTCTTGTGGTCGTGTCTTCCTCTTGTGGTCGGGTCTTCTTCTTGTATCGGGTCTTCTTCCTGTGGTCGGGTCTTCTTCTTGTGGTCGGGTCTTCTTCTTGTTTCAGGTCTTCTTCTTGTATCGGGTCTTCTTCTTGTGGTCGGGTCTTCTTGTATCGGGTCTTCTTCTTGTATCGGGTCTTCTTCTTGTGGTTGGGTCTTCTTCTTGTATCGGGTCTTCTTCTTGTGGTCGGGTCTTCTTCTTGTATCAGGTCTTCTTCTTGTGGTGGGGTCTTCTTCTTGTGGTGGGGTCTTCTTCTTGTGGTGGGGTCTTCTTCTTGTGGTCGGATCCTCTTCTTGTATCGGGTCTTCTTGTGGTCGGGTCTTCTCCTTGTATTGGGTCTTCTTCTTTTGGTCGGGTCTTCTTCATTTATTGGGTCTTCTTCTTGTATCGGGTCTTCTTCTTGTGGTCGGGTCTTCTTCTTGTATCGGGTCTTCTTCGTGTATCGGGTCTTCTTCTTGTGGTCAGGTTTTCTTCTTGTGGTCGGTTCTTCTTCTTGTATCGGGTCTTCTTCTTGTGGTTGGGTCTTCTTCTTGTGGTCCGTTCTTCTTCTTGTGGTCCGGTCTTCTTGTAGTCGGGTCTTCTTCTTGTATCGGATCTTCTTCTTGTATCGGGTCTTCTTCTTGTGGTCGGGTCTTCTTCTTGTATGGGGTCTTCTTCCTGTTGTCGGGTCTTCTTCTTGTGGTCGGGTCTTCTTCTTGTTTCAGGTCTTCTTCTTGTATCGGGTCTTCTTCTTGTGGTTGGGTTATCTTCTAGTGGTCGGGTCTTCTTGTATCGGGTCTTCTTCTTGTGGTCGGGTCTTCTTCTTGTGGTGGGGTCTTCTTCTTGTGGTCGGGTCTTCTTGTGGTCGCGTCTTCTTCTTGTATCGGGTCTCCTTCTTGTGGTTGGGTCTTCTTCTTTGATCGGGTTTTCTTCTTGTGGTCGGGTCTTCTTGTGGTCGGGTCTTCTACTAGTGGACGGGTCTTCTTCTTGTATCGGGTCTTCTTCTTGTGGTTGGGTCTTCTTCTTGTGGTCGGGTCTTCTTCTAGTGGACGGGTCTTCTTCTATTATCGGGTCTTCTTCTTGTATCAGGTCTTCTTGTTTCGGGTCTTCTTCTTGTTTCGTGTCTTCTTCTTGTATCGGGTCTTCTTCTTGTGGTCGGGTCTTCTTCTTGTATCGGGTCTTCTTCTTGTATCGGGTCTTCTTCTTGTGGTCGGGTCTTCTTCTTGTGGTGGAGTCTTCTTCTTGTGGTCGGGTCTTCTGCTTGTGGTCGGGTTTTCTTCTTGTATCGGGTCTTCTTCTTGTGGTCGGGTCTTCTTCTTGTATTGGGTCTTCTTCTTGTTTCGGATCTTCTTCTTGTGGTCGGGTCTTCTTCTTGTGGTGGAGTCTTCTTCTTGTTGTCGGGTCTTCTTCTAGTGGTCGGGTCTTCTTCTTGTATCGGGTCTTCTTCTTGTGGTCGGGTCTTCTTCTTGTTGTGGGGTCTTCTTCTTGTGGTCGGGTCTTCTGCTTGTGGTCGGGTCTTCTTCTTGTATCGGATCTTCTTCTTGTGGTCGGGTCTTCTTCTTGTTTCGGGTCTTCTTCTTGAATCGGGTCTTCTTCTTGTGGTCGGGTATTCTTCTTGTATCGGGTCTTCTTCTGGTATCGGGTCTTCTTCTTGTGGTCTGGTCTTCTTCTTGTGGTGGGGTCTCCTTCTTGTGGTCGGGTCTTTTTCTTGTGGTCGGGTCTTCTTCTTGTATCGGGTCTTCTTCTTGTGGTTGGGTCTTCTTCTACTATCGGGTCTTCTTCTTGTGGTCGGGTCTTCTTCTTGTGGTGGGGTCTTCTTCTTGTGGTCGGGTCTTCTGCTTGTGGTCGGGTCTTCTTCTTGTATCGGGTCTTCTTCTTGTGGTCGGGTCTTCTTCTTGTATCGGGTCTTCTTCTTGTGGTCGGGTCTTCTTGTGGTCGGGTCTTCTTCTTGTGGTGGGGTCTTCTTCTTGTATCGGGTCTTCTTCTTGTGGTCGGGTCTTCTTCTTTATCGGGTCTTCTTCTTTTGGTCGGTCTTCTTCTTGTATCGGGTCTTCTTCTTGTATCGGGTCTTCTTCTTGTGGTCGGGTCTTCTTCTTGTGGTAGGGTCTTCTTCTTGTGGTCGGTTCTTCTTCTTGTGGTCGGGTCTTCTTCTTGTCGTCGGGTCTTCTTCTTGTATCTGATCTTCTTCTTGTATTGGGTCTTCTTCTTGTGGTCGTGTCTTCCTCTTGTGGTCGGGTCTTCTTCTTGTATCAGGTCTTCTTCCTGTGGTCGGGTCTTCTTCTTGTGGTCGGGTCTTCTTCTTGTTTCAGGTCTTCTTCTTGTATCGGGTCTTCTTCTTGTGGTCGGGTCTTCTTGTATCGGGTCTTCTTCTTGTATCGGGTCTTCTTCTTGTGGTTGGGTCTTCTTCTTGTATCGGGTCTTCTTCTTGTGGTCGGGTCTTCTTCTTGTATCAGGTCTTCTTCTTGTGGTGGGGTCTTCTTCTTGTGGTGGGGTCTTCTTCTTGTGGTGGGGTCTTCTTCTTGTGGTCGGATCTTCTTCTTGTATCGGGTCTTCTTCTTGTGGTCGGGTCTTCTCCTTGTATTGGGTCTTCTTCTTTTGGTCGGGTCTTCTTCATTTATTGGGTCTTCTTCTTGTATCGGGTCTTCTTCTTGTGGTCGGGTCTTCTTCTTGTATCGGGTCTTCTTCATGTATCGGGTCTTCTTCTTGTGGTCAGGTTTTCTTCTTGTGGTCGGTTTTTCTTCTTGTATCGGGTCTTCTTCTTGTGGTTGGGTCTTCTTCTTGTGGTCCGTTCTTCTTCTTGTGGTCCGGTCTTCTTGTCGTCGGGTCTTCTTCTTGTATCAGATCTTCTTCTTGTATCGGGTCTTCTTCTTGTGGTCGGGTCTTCTTCTTGTATCGGGTCTTCTTCCTGTGGTCGGGTCTTCTTCTTGTGGTCGGGTCTTCTTCTTGTTTCAGGTCTTCTTCTTGTATCGGGTCTTCTTCTTGTGGTTGGGTTATCTTCTAGTGGTCGGGTCTTCTTGTATCGGGTCTTCTTCTTGTGGTCGGGTCTTCTTCTTGTGGTGGGGTCTTCTTCTTGTGGTCGGGTCTTCTTGTGGTCGCGTCTTCTTCTTGTATCGGGTCTTCTTATTGTGGTTGGGTCTTCTTCTTTGATCGGGTTTTCTTCTTGTGGTCGGGTCTTCTTGTGGTCGGGTCTTCTACTAGTGGACGGGTCTTCTTCTTGTATCGGGTCTTCTTCTTGTGGTTGGGTCTTCTTCTTGTGGTCGGGTCTTCTTCTAGTGGACGGGTCTTCTTCTATTATCGGGTCTTCTTCTTGTATCAGGTCTTCTTGTTTCGGGTCTTCTTCTTGTTTCGTGTCTTCTTCTTGTATCGGGTCTTCTTCTTGTGGTCGGGTCTTCTTCTTGTATCGGGTCTTCTTCTTGTATCGGGTCTTCTTCTTGTGTTCGGGTCTTCTTCTTGTGGTGGAGTCTTCTTCTTGTGGTCGGGTCTTCTGCTTGTGGTCGGGTCTTCTTCTTGTATCGGGTCTTCTTCTTGTGGTCGGGTCTTCTTCTTGTATTGGGTCTTCTTCTTGTATCGGATCTTCTTCTTGTGGTCGGGTCTTCTTCTTGTGGTGGAGTCTTCTTCTTGTGGTCGGGTCTTCCTCTAGTGGTCGGGTCTTCTTCTTGTATCGGGTCTTCTTCTTGTGGTCGGGTCTTCTTCTTGTTGTGGGGTCTTCTTCTTGTGGTCGGGTCTTCTGCTTGTGGTCGGGTCTTCTTCTTGTATCGGATCTTCTTCTTGTGGTCGGGTCTCCTTCTTGTTTCGGGTCTTCTTCTTGAATCGGGTCTTCTTCTTGTGGTCGGGTATTCTTCTTGTATCGGGTCTTCTTCTGGTATCGGGTCTTCTTCTTGTGGTCTGGTCTTCTTCTTGTGGTGGGGTCTCCTTCTTGTGGTCGGGTCTTTTTCTTGTGGTCGGGTCTTTTTCTTGTATCGGGTCTTCTTCTTGTGGTTGGGTCTTCTTCTACTATCGGGTCTTCTTCTTGTGGTCGGGTCTTCTTCTTGTGGTGGGGTCTTCTTCTTGTGGTCGGGTCTTCTGCTTGTGGTCGGGTCTTCTTCTTGTATCGGGTCTTCTTCTTGTGGTCGGGTCTTCTTCTTGTATCGGGTCTTCTTCTTGTGGTCGGGTCTTCTTGTGGTCGGGTCTTCTTCTTGTGGTGGGGTCTTCTTCTTGTATCGGGTCTTCTTCTTGTGGTCGGGTCTTCTTCTTTATCGGGTCTTCTTCTTTTGGTCGGGTCTTCTTCTTGTATCGGGTCTTCTTCTTGTATCGGGTCTTCTTCTTGTGGTCGGATCTTCTTCTTGTGGTAGGGTCTTCTTCTTGTGGTCGGTTCTTCTTCTTGTGGTCGGGTCTTCTTCTTGTCGTCGGGTCTTCTTCTTGTATCGGATCTTCTTCTTGTATCGGGTCTTCTTCTTGTGGTCGGGTCTTCTTCTTGTATCGGGTCTTCTTCCTGTGGTCGGGTCTTCTTCTTGTGGTCGGGTCTTCTTCTTGTTTCAGGTCTTCTTCTTGTATCGGGTCTTCTTCTTGTGGTTGGGTTATCTTCTAGTGGTCGGGTCTTCTTGTATCGGGTCTTCTTCTTGTGGTCGGGTCTTCTTCTTGTGGTGGGGTCTTCTTCTTGTGGTCGGGTCTTCTTGTGGTCGCGTCTTCTTCTTGTATCGGGTCTTCTTCTTGTGGTTGGGTCTTCTTCTTTGATCGGGTTTTCTTCTTGTGGTCGGGTCTTCTTGTGGTCGGGTCTTCTACTAGTGGACGGGTCTTCTTCTTGTATCGGGTCTTCTTCTTGTGGTTGGGTCTTCTTCTTGTGGTCGGGTCTTCTTCTAGTGGACGGGTCTTCTTCTATTATCGGGTCTTCTTCTTGTATCAGGTCTTCTTGTTTCGGGTCTTCTTCTTGTTTCGTGTCTTCTTCTTGTATCAGGTCTTCTTCTTGTGGTCGGGTCTTCTTCTTGTATCGGGTCTTCTTCTTGTATCGGGTCTTCTTCTTGTGGTCGGGTCTTCTTCTTGTGGTGGAGTCTTCTTCTTGTGGTCGGGTCTTCTGCTTGTGGTCGGGTCTTCTTCTTGTATCGGGTCTTCTTCTTGTGGTCGGGTCTTCTTCTTGTATTGGGTCTTCTTCTTGTATCGGATCTTCTTCTTGTGGTCGGGTCTTCTTCTTGTGGTGGAGTCTTCTTCTTGTGGTCGGGTCTTCTTCTAGTGGTCGGGTCTTCTTCTTGTATCGGGTCTTCTTCTTGTGGTCGGGTCTTCTTCTTGTTGTGGGGTCTTCTTGTGGTCGGGTCTTCTGCTTGTGGTCGGGTCTTCTTCTTGTTTCGGATCTTCTTCTTGTGGTCGGGTCTTCTTCTTGTTTCGGGTCTTCTTCTTGAATCGGGTCTTCTTCTTGTGGTCGGGTATTCTTCTTGTATCGGGTCTTCTTCTGGTATCGGGTCTTCTTCTTGTGGTCTGGTCTTCTTCTTGTGGTGGGGTCTCCTTCTTGTGGTCGGGTCTTTTTCTTGTGGTCGGGTCTTCTTCTTGTATCGGGTCTTCTTCTTGTGGTTGGGTCTTCTTCTACTATCGGGTCTTCTTCTTGTGGTCGGGTCTTCTTCTTGTGGTGGGGTCTTCTTCTTGTGGTCGGGTCTTCTGCTTGTGGTCGGGTCTTCTTCTTGTATCGGGTCTTCTTCTTGTGGTCGGGTCTTCTTCTTGTATCGGGTCTTCTTCTTGTGGTCGGGTCTTCTTGTGGTCGGGTCTTCTTCTTGTGGTGGGGTCTTCTTCTTGTATCGGGTCTTCTTCTTGTATTCGGGTCTTCTTCTTTATCGGGTCTTCTTCTTTTGGTCGGGTCTTCTTCTTGTATCGGGTCTTCTTCTTATATCGGGTCTTCTTCTTGTGGTCGGGTCTTCTTCTTGTGGTAGGGTCTTCTTCTTGTGGTCGGTTCTTCTTCTTGTGGTCGGGTCTTCTTCTTGTGGTTGGGTCTTCTTCTTGTAGCGGGTCTTCTTCTTGTATCGGGTCTTCTTCTTGTTTCGGGTCTTCTTCTTGTTTCGGGTCTTCCTCTTGTATCGGGTCTTCTTCTTGTAACGGGTCTTCTTCTTGTGGTCGGGTCTTCTTCTTGTATCGGGTCTTCTTCTTATATCGGGTCTTCTTCTTGTGGTCGGGTCTTCTTCTTGTGGTCGGGTCTTCTTCTTGTATCGGGTCTTCTTCTTGTGGTCGAGTCTTCTTCTTGTGTTCGGGTCTTCTCATTGTGGTCGGGTCTTCTTCTTGTTTTCGGGTCTTCTTCTTGTATCAGGTCTTCTTCTTGTGGTGGGGTCTTCTTCTTGTGGTGGGGTCTTCTTCTTGTGGTCGGATCTTCTTCTTGTATCGGGTCTTCTTCTTGTGGTCGGGTCTTCTTGTTGTGGTGTCTTCTTCTTGTGGTCGGGTCTTCTGCTTGTGGTCGGGTCATCTTCTTGTATCAGGTCTTCTTCTTATGGTCGGGTCTTCTTCTTGTGGTCGGGTCTTCTTCCTATGGTCGGTTCTACTTCTTGTGGTCGGGTCTTCTACTTGTGGTCGGGTCTTCTCCTTGTGGTCGGGTCTTCTTCTTGTATTGGGTCTTCTTCTTATTTCGGGTTTTCTTCTTGTATCGGGTCTTCTTCTTGTATCTGGTCTTCTTCTTGTGGTCGGGTCTTCTTCTTGTGGTCGGGTCTTCTTCTAGTGGACGGGTCTTCTTCTATTATCGGGTCTTCTTCTTGTATCAGGTCTTCTTCTTGTTTCGGGTCTTCTTCTTGTCTCGTGTCTTCTTCCTGTATCGGGTCTTCTTCTTGTGGTCGGGTCTTCTTCTTGTATCGGGTCTTCTTCTTGTATCGGGTCTTCTTCTTGTGGTCGGGTCTTCTTCTTGTGGAGGAGTCTTCTTCTTGTTGGTCGGGTCTTCTGCTTGTGATCGGGTCTTCTTCTTGTATCGGGTCTTCTTCTTGTGGTCGGGTCTTCTTGTATCGGGTCTTCTTCTTGTATCGGGTCTTCTTCTTGTGGTCGGGTCTTCTTCTTGTGGTCGGGTCTTCTTCTTGTTGTGGGGTCTTCTTCTTGTGGTTGGGTCTTCTGCTTGTATCGGGTCTTCTTCTTGTTTCTGTTCTTCTTGTGGTCGGGTCTTCTTCTTGTGGTCGCGACCTCTTCTAGTGGTCAGGTATTCTTCTTGTATCGGGTCTTCTTCTTGTATCGGGTCTTCTTCTTGTTTCGGGTCTTCCTCTTGTATCGGGTCTTCTTCTTGTGGTCGGGTCTTCTTCTTGTATCGGGTCTCCTTCTTGTATCGGGTCTTCTTCTTGTGGTCGGCTCTTCTTCTTGTGGTCGGGTCTTCTTCTTGTGGTCGGGTCTTCTTCTTGTATCGGGTCTTCTTCTTGTGGTCGAGTCTTCTTCTTGTGGTCGGGTCTTCTCATTGTGGTCGGGTCTTCTTGTGGTCGGGTCTTCTTTTAGTGATCGGGTCTTCTTCTTGTGGTCGGGTCTTGTTCTTGTGGTCGGGTCTTCTTCTAGTATCGGGTCTTCTTCTTGTTTCGGGTCTTCTTCTTGTATCGGGTCTTTTTCTTGTATCGGGTCTTCTTCTTCTGGTCCGGTCTTCTTCTTTTGGTCGTGTCTTCTTCTTGTGGTCGGGTCTTCTACTAGTGGTCGGGTCTTCTTCTTGTATCAAGTCTTCTTCTTGTTTCGGGTCTTCTTGTTTCGGGTCTTCTTCTTGAATCGGGTCTTCTTCTTGTGGTCGAGTATTCTTCTTGTATCGGGTCTTCTTCTGGTATCGGGTCTTCTTCTTGTGGTCTGGTCTTCTTCTTGTGGTGGGGTCTTCTTTTTGTGGTCGGGTCTTTTTCTTGTGGTCGGGTCTTCTTCTTGTATCGGGTCTTCTTCTTGTGGTTGGGTCTTCTTCTACTATCGGGTCTTCTTCTTGTGGTGGGGTCTTCTTCTTGTGGTCGGGTCTTCTGCTTGTGGTCGGGTCTTCTTCTTGTATCGGGTCTTCTTCTTGTGGTTGGGTCTTCTTCTTGTATCGGGTCTTCTTCTTGTATCGGGTCTTCTTCTTGTGGTCGGGTCTTCTTGTGGTCGGGTCTTCTTCTTGTGGTGGGGTCTTCTTGTATCGGGTCTTCTTCTTGTGGTCGGGTCTTCTTCTTTATCGGGTCTTCTTCTTTTGGTCGGTTCTTCTTCTTGTATTGGGTCTTCTTCTTGTATCGGGTCTTCTTCTTGTGGTCGGGTCTTCTTCTTGTGGTAGGGTCTTCTTCTTGTGGTCGGTTCTTCTTCTTGTGGTCGGGTCTTCTTCTTGTGCTTGGGTCTTCTTCTTGTAGCGGGTCTTCTTCTTGTGGTCGAGTCTTCTTCTTGTGTTCGGGTCTTCTCATTGTGGTCGGGTCTTCTTCTTGTGGTCGGGTCTTCTTATTGTATCGGGTCTTCTTCTTGTGGTCGGGTCTTCTTGTATCAGGTCTTCTTCTTGTGGTGGGGTCTTCTTCTTGTGGTGGGGTCTTCTTCTTGTGGTCGGATCTTCTTCTTGTATGGGGTCTTCTTCTTGTGGTTGGGTCTTCTCCTTGTATCGGGTCTTCTTCTTTTGGTCGGGTCTTCTTCTTGTATTGGGTCTTCTTCTTGTATCGGGTCTTCTTCTTGTGGTCGGGTATTCTTCTTGTATTGGGTCTTCTTCGTGTATCGGGTCTTCTTCTTGTGGTCAGGTTTTCTTCTTGTGGTCTGTTCTTCTTGTATCGGGTCTTCTTCTTGTTTCGGGTCTTCCTCTTGTATCAGTCTTCTTCTTGTGGTTGGGTCTTCTTCTTGTATCGGGTCTTCTTCTTATATCGGGTCTTCTTCTTGAGGTCGGGTCTTCTTCTTGTGGTGGGGTCTTCGTCTTGTATCGGGTCTTTTTCTTGTGGTCGAGTCTTCTTCTTGTGTTCGGGTCTTCTCATTGTGGTCGGGTCTTCTTCTTGTGGTCGGGTCTTCTTATTGTATCGGGTCTTCTTCTTGTGGTCGGGTCTTCTTGTATCAGGTCTTCTTCTTGTGGTGGGGTCTTCTTCTTGTGGTGGGGTCTTCTTCTTGTGGTCGGATCTTCTTCTTGTATGGGGTCTTCTTCTTGTGGTTGGGTCTTCTCCTTGTATCGGGTCTTCTTCTTTTGGTCGGGTCTTCTTCTTGTATTGGGTCTTCTTCTTGTATCGGGTCTTCTTCTTGTGGTCGGGTATTCTTCTTGTATTGGGTCTTCTTCGTGTATCGGGTCTTCTTCTTGTGGTCAGGTTTTCTTCTTGTGGTCTGTTCTTCTTGTATCGGGTCTTCTTCTTGTGGTTGGGTCTTCTTCTTGTGGTCCGTTCTTCTTCTTGTGGTCCGGTCTTCTTGTCGTCGGGTCTTCTTCTTGTATCGGATCTTCTTCTTGTATCGGGTCTTCTTCTTGTGGTCGGGTCTTCTTCTTGTGGTCGGGTCTTCTTCTTGTATCGGGTCTTCTTCCTGTGGTCGGGTCTTCTTCTTGTGGTCGGGTCTTCTTCTTGTTTCAGGTCTTCTTCTTGTATCGGGTCTTCTTCTTGTGGTCGGGTTATCTTCTAGTGGTCGGGTCTTCTTCTTGTATCGGTTCTTCTTCTTGTGGTCGGGTCTTCTTCTTGTGGTGGGGTCTTCTTCTTGTGGTTGGGTCTTCTTGTGGTCGCGTCTTCTTCTTGTATCGGGTCTTCTTCTTGTGGTTGGGTCTTCTTCTTTGATGGGGTTTTCTTCTTGTGGTCGGGTCTTCTTCTTGTGGTCGGGTCTTCTACTAGTGGACGGGTCTTCTTCTTGTATCGGGTCTTCTTCTTGTATCGGGTCTTCTTCTTGTGGTTGGGTCTTCTTCTTGTGGTTGGGTCTTCTTCTAGTGGACGGGTCTTCTTCTATTATTGGGTCTTCTTCTTGTATCAGGTCTTCTTCTTGTTTCGGGTCTTCCTCTTGTTTTGTGTCTTCTTCTTGTATCGGGTCTTCTTCTTGTGGTCGGGTCTTCTTCTTGTATGGGGTCTTCTTCTTGTATCGGGTCTTCTTCTTGTGGTCGGGTCTTCTTCTTGTGGTGGAGTCTTCTTCTTGTGGTCGGGTCTTCTGCTTGTGGTCGGGTCTTCTTGTATCGGGTCTTCTTCTTGTGGTCGGGTCTTCTTCTTGTATCGGGTCTTCTTCTTGTATCGGGTCTTCTTCTTGTGGTCGGGTCTTCTTCTTGTGGTGGAGTCTTCTTCTTGTGGTCGGGTCTTCTTCTATTGGTCGGGTCTTCTTCTTGTATCGGGTCTTCTTCTTGTGTTCGGGTCTTCTTGTTGTGGGGTATTCTTCTTGTAGTCTTGTCTTCTGCTTGTGGTCGGGTCTTCTTCTTGTATCGGATCTTCTTCTTGTGGTCGGGTCTTCTTCTTGTATCGGGCCTTCTTCTTGTATCGGGTCTTCTTCTTGTGGTCGGGTCTTCTTCTTGTGGTCGGGTTTTCTTCTTGTGGTCGGTTCTTCTTCTTGTGGTCCGGTCTTCTTCTTGTCGTCGGGTCTTCTTCTTGTATCTGATCTTCTTCTTGTATCGGGTCTTCTTCTTGTGGTCGTGTCTTCCTCTTGTGGTCGGGTCTTCTTCTTGTATCGGGTCTTCTTCCTGTGGTCGGGTCTTCTTCTTGTGGTCGGGTCTTCTTCTTGTTTCAGGTCTTCTTCTTGTATCGGGTCTTCTTCTTGTGGTCGGGTCTTCTTGTATCGGGTCTTCTTCTTGTATCGGGTCTTCTTCTTGTGGTTGGGTCTTCTTCTTGTATCGGGTCTTCTTCTTGTGGTCGGCTCTTCTTCTTGTGGTCGGGTCTTCTTCTTGTGGTCGGGTCTTCTTCTTGTATCGGGTCTTCTTCTTGTGGTCGAGTCTTCTTCTTGTGGTCGGGTCTTCTCATTGTGGTCGGGTCTTCTTGTGGTCGGGTCTTCTTTTAGTGATCGGGTCTTCTTCTTGTGGTCGGGTCTTGTTCTTGTGGTCGGGTCTTCTTCTAGTATCGGGTCTTCTTCTTGTTTCGGGTCTTCTTCTTGTATCGGGTCTTTTTCTTGTATCGGGTCTTCTTCTTCTGGTCCGGTCTTCTTCTTTTGGTCGTGTCTTCTTCTTGTGGTCGGGTCTTCTACTAGTGGTCGGGTCTTCTTCTTGTATCAAGTCTTCTTCTTGTTTCGGGTCTTCTTGTTTCGGGTCTTCTTCTTGAATCGGGTCTTCTTCTTGTGGTCGAGTATTCTTCTTGTATCGGGTCTTCTTCTGGTATCGGGTCTTCTTCTTGTGGTCTGGTCTTCTTCTTGTGGTGGGGTCTTCTTTTTGTGGTCGGGTCTTTTTCTTGTGGTCGGGTCTTCTTCTTGTATCGGGTCTTCTTCTTGTGGTTGGGTCTTCTTCTACTATCGGGTCTTCTTCTTGTGGTGGGGTCTTCTTCTTGTGGTCGGGTCTTCTGCTTGTGGTCGGGTCTTCTTCTTGTATCGGGTCTTCTTCTTGTGGTTGGGTCTTCTTCTTGTATCGGGTCTTCTTCTTGTATCGGGTCTTCTTCTTGTGGTCGGGTCTTCTTGTGGTCGGGTCTTCTTCTTGTGGTGGGGTCTTCTTGTATCGGGTCTTCTTCTTGTGGTCGGGTCTTCTTCTTTATCGGGTCTTCTTCTTTTGGTCGGTTCTTCTTCTTGTATTGGGTCTTCTTCTTGTATCGGGTCTTCTTCTTGTGGTCGGGTCTTCTTCTTGTGGTAGGGTCTTCTTCTTGTGGTCGGTTCTTCTTCTTGTGGTCGGGTCTTCTTCTTGTGCTTGGGTCTTCTTCTTGTAGCGGGTCTTCTTCTTGTGGTCGAGTCTTCTTCTTGTGTTCGGGTCTTCTCATTGTGGTCGGGTCTTCTTCTTGTGGTCGGGTCTTCTTATTGTATCGGGTCTTCTTCTTGTGGTCGGGTCTTCTTGTATCAGGTCTTCTTCTTGTGGTGGGGTCTTCTTCTTGTGGTGGGGTCTTCTTCTTGTGGTCGGATCTTCTTCTTGTATGGGGTCTTCTTCTTGTGGTTGGGTCTTCTCCTTGTATCGGGTCTTCTTCTTTTGGTCGGGTCTTCTTCTTGTATTGGGTCTTCTTCTTGTATCGGGTCTTCTTCTTGTGGTCGGGTATTCTTCTTGTATTGGGTCTTCTTCGTGTATCGGGTCTTCTTCTTGTGGTCAGGTTTTCTTCTTGTGGTCTGTTCTTCTTGTATCGGGTCTTCTTCTTGTTTCGGGTCTTCCTCTTGTATCAGTCTTCTTCTTGTGGTTGGGTCTTCTTCTTGTATCGGGTCTTCTTCTTATATCGGGTCTTCTTCTTGAGGTCGGGTCTTCTTCTTGTGGTGGGGTCTTCGTCTTGTATCGGGTCTTTTTCTTGTGGTCGAGTCTTCTTCTTGTGTTCGGGTCTTCTCATTGTGGTCGGGTCTACTTCTTGTGGTCGGGTCTTCTTGTATCAGGTCTTCTTCTTCTGGTGGGGTCTTCTTCTTGTGGTGGGGTCTTCTTCTTGTGGTCGGATCTTCTTCTTGTATCGGGTCTTCTTCTTGTGGTTGGGTCTTCTCCTTGTATCGTGTCTTCTTCTTTTGGTCGGGTCTTCTTCTTGTATTGGGTCTTCTTCTTGTATCGGGTCTTCTTCTTGTGGTCGGGTATTCTTCTTGTATTGGGTCTTCTTCGTGTATCGGGTCTTCTTCTTGTGGTCAGGTTTTCTTCTTGTGGTCTGTTCTTCTTGTATCGGGTCTTCTTCTTGTGGTTGGGTCTTCTTCTTGTGGTCCGTTCTTCTTCTTGTGGTCCGGTCTTCTTGTCGTCGGGTCTTCTTCTTGTATCGGATCTTCTTCTTGTATCGGGTCTTCTTCTTGTGGTCGGGTCTTCTTCTTGTGGTCGGGTCTTCTTCTTGTATCGGGTCTTCTTCCTGTGGTCGGGTCTTCTTCTTGTGGTCGGGTCTTCTTCTTGTTTCAGGTCTTCTTCTTGTATCGGGTCTTCTTCTTGTGGTCGGGTTATCTTCTAGTGGTCGGGTCTTCTTCTTGTGGTCGGGTCTTCTTCTTGTGGTGGGGTCTTCTTCTTGTGGTTGGGTCTTCTTGTGGTCGCGTCTTCTTCTTGTATCGGGTCTTCTTCTTGTGGTTGGGTCTTCTTCTTTGATGGGGTTTTCTTCTTGTGGTCGGGTCTTCTTCTTGTGGTCGGGTCTTCTACTAGTGGACGGGTCTTCTTCTTGTATCGGGTCTTCTTCTTGTATCGGGTCTTCTTCTTGTGGTTGGGTCTTCTTCTTGTGGTTGGGTCTTCTTCTAGTGGACGGGTCTTCTTCTATTATTGGGTCTTCTTCTTGTATCAGGTCTTCTTCTTGTTTCGGGTCTTCCTCTTGTTTTGTGTCTTCTTCTTGTATCGGGTCTTCTTCTTGTGGTCGGGTCTTCTTCTTGTATGGGGTCTTCTTCTTGTATCGGGTCTTCTTCTTGTGGTCGGGTCTTCTTCTTGTGGTGGAGTCTTCTTCTTGTGGTCGGGTCTTCTGCTTGTGGTCGGGTCTTCTTGTATCGGGTCTTCTTCTTGTGGTCGGGTCTTCTTCTTGTATCGGGTCTTCTTCTTGTATCGGGTCTTCTTCTTGTGGTCGGGTCTTCTTCTTGTGGTGGAGTCTTCTTCTTGTGGTCGGGTCTTCTTCTATTGGTCGGGTCTTCTTCTTGTATCGGGTCTTCTTCTTGTGTTCGGGTCTTCTTCTTGTTGTGGGGTATTCTTCTTGTAGTCTTGTCTTCTGCTTGTGGTCGGGTCTTCTTTTTGTATCGGATCTTCTTCTTGTGGTCGGGTCTTCTTCTTGTATCGGGCCTTCTTCTTGTATCGGGTCTTCTTCTTGTGGTCGGGTCTTCTTCTTGTGGTCGGGTTTTCTTCTTGTGGTCGGTTCTTCTTCTTGTGGTCCGGTCTTCTTCTTGTCGTCGGGTCTTCTTCTTGTATCTGATCTTCTTCTTGTATCGGGTCTTCTTCTTGTGGTCGTGTCTTCCTCTTGTGGTCGGGTCTTCTTCTTGTATCGGGTCTTCTTCCTGTGGTCGGGTCTTCTTCTTGTGGTCGGGTCTTCTTCTTGTTTCAGGTCTTCTTCTTGTATCGGGTCTTCTTCTTGTGGTCGGGTCTTCTTGTATCGGGTCTTCTTCTTGTATCGGGTCTTCTTCTTGTGGTTGGGTCTTCTTCTTGTATCGGGTCTTCTTCTTGTGGTCGGGTCTTCTTCTTGTATCAGGTCTTCTTCTTGTGGTGGGGTCTTCTTCTTGTGGTGGGGTCTTCTTCTTGTGGTGGGGTCTTCTTCTTGTGGTCGGATCTTCTTCTTGTATCGGGTCTTCTTGTGGTCGCGTCTTCTCCTTGTATTGGGTCTTCTTCTTTTGGTCGGGTCTTCTTCATTTATTGGGTCTTCTTCTTGTATCGGGTCTTCTTCTTGTGGTCGGGTCTTCTTCTTGTATCGGGTCTTCTTCGTGTATCGGGTCTTCTTCTTGTCGTCAGGTTTTCTTCTTGTGGTCGGTTCTTCTTCTTGTATCGGGTCTTCTTCTTGTGGTTGGGTCTTCTTCTTGTGGTCCGTTCTTCTTCTTGTGGTCCGGTCTTCTTGTCGTCGGGTCTTCTTCTTGTATCGGATCTTCTTCTTGTATCGGGTCTTCTTCTTGTGGTCGGGTCTTCTTCTTGTATCGGGTCTTCTTCCTGTGGTCGGGTCTTCTTCTTGTGGTCGGGTCTTCTTCTTGTTTCAGGTCTTCTTCTTGTATCGGGTCTTCTTCTTGTGGTTGGGTTATCTTCTAGTGGTCGGGTCTTCTTGTATCGGGTCTTCTTCTTGTGGTCGGGTCTTCTTCTTGTGGTGGGGTCTTCTTCTTGTGGTCGGGTCTTCTTGTGGTCGCGTCTTCTTCTTGTATCGGGTCTTCTTCTTGTGGTTGGGTCTTCTTCTTTGATCGGGTTTTCTTTTTGTTGTCGGGTCTTCTTGTGGTCGGGTCTTCTACTAGTGGACGGGTCTTCTTCTTGTATCGGGTCTTCTTCTTGTGGTTGGGTCTTCTTCTTGTGGTCGGGTCTTCTTCTAGTGGACGGGTCTTCTTCTATTATCGGGTCTTCTTCTTGTATCAGGTCTTCTTGTTTCGGGTCTTCTTCTTGTTTCGTGTCTTCTTCTTGTATCGGGTCTTCTTCTTGTGGTCGGGTCTTCTTCTTGTATCGGGTCTTCTTCTTGTATCGGGTCTTCTTCTTGTGGTCGGGTCTTCTTCTTGTGGTGGAGTCTTCTTCTTGTGGTCGGGTCTTCTGCTTGTGGTCGGGTCTTCTTCTTGTATCGGGTCTTCTTCTTGTGGTCGGGTCTTCTTCTTGTATTGGGTCTTCTTCTTGTATCGGATCTTCTTCTTGTGGTCTGGTCTTCTTCTTGTGGTGGAGTCTTCTTCTTGTTGTCGGGTCTTCTTCTAGTGGTCGGGTCTTCTTCTTGTATCGCGTCTTCTTCTTGTGGTCGGGTCTTCTTCTTGTTGTGGGGTCTTCTTCTTGTGGTCGGGTCTTCTGCTTGTGGTCGGGTCTTCTTCTTGTATCGGATCATCTTCTTGTGGTCGGGTCTTCTGCTTGTTTCGGGTCTTCTTCTTGAATCGGGTCTTCTTCTTGTGGTCGGGTATTCTTCTTGTATCGGGTCTTCTTCTGGTATCGGGTCTTCTTCTTGTGGTCTGGTCTTCTTCTTGTGGTGGGGTCTCCTTCTTGTGGTCGGGTCTTTTTCTTGTGGTCGGGTCTTCTTCTTGTATCGGGTCTTCTTCTTGTGGTTGGGTCTTCTTCTACTATCGGGTCATCTTCTTGTGGTCGGGTCTTCTTCTTGTGGTGGGGTCTTCTTCTTGTGGTCCGGTCTTCTGCTTGTGGTCGGGTCTTCTTCTTGTATCGGGTCTTCTTCTTGTGGTCGGGTCTTCTTCTTTTATCGGGTCTTCTTCTTGTGGTCGGGTCTTCTTGTGGTCGGGTCTTCTTCTTGTGGTGGGGTCTTCTTCTTGTATCGGGTCTTCTTCTTGTGGTCGGGTCTTCTTCTTTATCGGGTCTTCTTCTTTTGGTCGGGTCTTCTTCTTGTATCGGGTCTTCTTCTTGTATCGGGTCTTCTTCTTGTGGTCGGGTCTTCTTCTTGTGGTAGGGTCTTCTTCTTGTGGTCGGTTCTTCTTCTTGTGGTCGGGTCTTCTTCTTGTCGTCGGGTCTTCTTCTTGTATCTGATCTTCTTCTTGTATCGGGTCTTCTTCTTGTGGTCGTGTCTTCCTCTTGTGGTCGGGTCTTCTTCTTGTATCGGGTCTTCTTCCTGTGGTCGGGTCTTCTTCTTGTGGTCGGGTCTTCTTCTTGTTTCAGGTCTTCTTCTTGTATCGGGTCTTCTTCTTGTGGTCGGGTCTTCTTGTATCGGGTCTTCTTCTTGTATCGGGTCTTCTTCTTGTGGTTGGGTCTTCTTCTTGTATCGGGTCTTCTTCTTGTGGTCGGGTCTTCTTCTTGTATCAGGTCTTCTTCTTGTGGTGGGGTCTTCTTCTTGTGGTGGGGTCTTCTTCTTGTGGTGGGGTCTTCTTCTTGTGGTCGGATCTTCTTCTTGTATCGGGTCTTCTTCTTGTGGTCGGGTCTTCTCCTTGTATTGGGTCTTCTTCTTTTGGTCGGGTCTTCTTCATTTATTGGGACTTCTACTTGTATCGGGTCTTCTTCTTGTGGTCGGGTCTTCTTCTTGTATCGGGTCTTCGTGTATCGGGTCTTCTTCTTGTGGTCAGGTTTTCTTCTTGTGGTCGGTTCTTCTTCTTGTATCGGGTCTTCTTCTTGTGGTCCGTTCTTCTTCTTGTGGTCCGGTCTTCTTGTCGTCGGGTCTTATTCTTGTATCGGATCTTCTTCTTGTATCGGGTCTTCTTCTTGTGGTCGGGTCTTCTTCTTGTATCGGGTCTTCTTCCTGTGGTCGGGTCTTCTTCTTGTGGTCGGGTCTTCTTCTTGTTTCAGGTCTTCTTCTTGTATCGGGTCTTCTTCTTGTGGTTGGGTTATCTTCTAGTGGTCGGGTCTTCTTGTATCGGGTCTTCTTCTTGTGGTCGGGTCTTCTTCTTGTGGTGGGGTCTTCTTCTTGTGGTCGGGTCTTCTTGTGGTCGCGTCTTCTTCTTGTATCGGGTCTTCTTCTTGTGGTTGGGTCTTCTTCTTTGATCGGGTTTTCTTCTTGTGGTCGGGTCTTCTTGTGGTCGGGTCTTCTACTAGTGGACGGGTCTTCTTCTTGTATCGGGTCTTCTTCTTGTGGTTGGGTCTTCTTCTTGTGGTCGGGTCTTCTTCTAGTGGACGGGTCTTCTTCTATTATCGGGTCTTCTTCTTGTATCAGGTCTTCTTGTTTCGTGTCTTCTTCTTGTATCGGGTCTTCTTCTTGTGGTCGGGTCTTCTTCTTGTATCGGGTCTTCTTCTTGTATCGGGTCTTCTTCTTGTGGTCGGGTCTTCTTCTTGTGGTGGAGTCTTCTTCTTGTGGTCGGGTCTTCTGCTTGTGGTCGGGTCTTCTTCTTGTATCGGGTCTTCTTCTTGTGGTCGGGTCTTCTTCTTGTATTGGGTCTTCTTCTTGTATCGGATCTTCTTCTTGTGGTCGGGTCTTCTTCTTGTGGTGGAGTCTTCTTCTTGTGGTCGGGTCTTCTTCTAGTGGTCGGGTCTTCTTCTTGTATCGGGTCTTCTTCTTGTGGTCGGGTCTTCTTCTTGTTGTGGGGTCTTCTTCTTGTGGTCGGGTCTTCTGCTTGTGGTCGGGTCTTCTTCTTGTATCGGATCTACTTCTTGTGGTCGGGTCTTCTTCTTGTTTCGGGTCTTCTTCTTGAATCGGGTCTTCTTCTTGTGGTCGGGTATTCTTCTTGTATCGGGTCTTCTTCTGGTATCGGGTCTTCTTCTTGTGGTCGGGTCTTATTCTTGTGGTGGGGTCTCCTTCTTGTGGTCGGGTCTTTTTCTTGTGGTTGGGTCTTCTTCTTGTATCGGGTCTTCTTCTTGTATCGGGTCTTCTTCTTGTGGTTGGGTCTTCTTCTACTATCGGGTCTTCTTCTTGTGGTCGGGTCTTCTTCTTGTGGTGGGGTCTTCTTCTTGTGGTCGGGTCTTCTTCTTGTGGTTGGGTCTTCTTCTTGTATCGGGTCTTCTTCTTGTGGTCGGGTCTTCTTCTTGTATCGGGTCTTCTTCTTGTGGTCGGGTCTTCTTCTTGTGGTGGGGTCTTCTTCTTGTGGTGGGGTCTTCTTCTTGTATCGGGTCTTCTTCTTGTGGTCGGGTCTTCTTCTTTATCGGGTCTTCTTCTTTTGGTCGGGTCTTCTTCTTGTATCGGGTCTTCTTCTTGTATCGGGTCTTCTTCTTGTGGTCGGGTCTTCTTCTTGTGGTAGGGTCTTCTTCTTGTGGTCGGTTCTTCTTCTTGTGGTCGGGTCTTCTTCTTGTCGTCGGGTCTTCTTCTTGTATCGGATCTTCTTCTTGTATCGGGTCTTCTTCTTGTGGTCGGGTCTTCTTCTTGTATCGGGTCTTCTTCCTGTGGTCGGGTCTTCTTCTTGTGGTCGGGTCTTCTTCTTGTTTCAGGTCTTCTTCTTGTATCGGGTCTTCTTCTTGTGGTTGGGTTATCTTCTAGTGGTCGGGTCTTCTTGTATCGGGTCTTCTTCTTGTGGTCGGGTCTTCTTCTTGTGGTGGGGTCTTCTTCTTGTGGTCGGGTCTTCTTGTGGTCGCGTCTTCTTCTTGTATCGGGTCTTCTTCTTGTGGTTGGGTCTTCTTCTTTGATCGGGTTTTCTTCTTGTGGTCGGGTCTTCTTGTGGTCGGGTCTTCTACTAGTTGACGGGTCTTCTTCTTGTATCGGGTCTTCTTCTTGAGGTTGGGTCTTCTTCTTGTGGTCCGTTCTTCTTCTTGTGGTCCGGTCTTCTTGTCGTCGGGTCTTCTTCTTGTATCGGATCTTCTTCTTGTATCGGGTCTTCTTCTTGTGGTCGGGTCTTCTTCTTGTATCGGGTCTTCTTCCTGTGGTCGGGTCTTCTTCTTGTGGTCGGGTCTTCTTCTTGTTTCAGGTCTTCTTCTTGTATCGGGTCTTCTTCTTGTGGTTGGGTTATCTTCTAGTGGTCGGGTCTTCTTGTATCGGGTCTTCTTCTTGTGGTCGGGTCTTCTTCTTGTGGTGGGGTCTTCTTCTTGTGGTCGGGTCTTCTTGTGGTCGCGTCTTCTTCTTGTATCAGGTCTTCTTCTTGTGGTTAGGTCTTCTTCTTTGATCGGGTTTTCTTCTTGTGGTCGGGTCTTCTTGTGGTCGGGTCTTCTACTAGTGGACGGGTCTTCTTCTTGTATCGGGTCTTCTTCTTGTGGTTGGGTCTTCTTCTTGTGGTCGGGTCTTCTTCTAGTGGACGGGTCTTCTTCTATTATCGGGTCTTCTTCTTGTATCAGGTCTTCTTGTTTCGGGTCTTCTTCTTGTTTCGTGTCTTCTTCTTGTATCGGGTCTTCTTCTTGTGGTCGGGTCTTCTTCTTGTATCGGGTCTTCTTCTTGTATCGGGTCTTCTTCTTGTGGTCGGGTCTTCTTCTTGTGGTGGAGTCTTCTTCTTGTGGTCGGGTCTTCTGCTTGTGGTCGGGTCTTCTTCTTGTATCGGGTCTTCTTCTTGTGGTCGGGTCTCCTTCTTGTATTGGGTCTTCTTCTTGTATCGGATCTTCTTCTTGTGGTCGGGTCTTCTTCTTGTGGTGGAGTCTTCTTCTTGTGGTCGGGTCTTCTTCTAGTGGTCGGGTCTTCTTCTTGTATCGGGTCTTCTTCTTGTGGTCGGGTCTTCTTCTTGTTGTGGGGTCTTCTTCTTGTGGTCGGGTCTTCTGCTTGTGGTCGGGTCTTCTTCTTGTATCGGATCTACTTCTTGTGGTCGGGTCTTCTTCTTGTTTCGGGTCTTCTTCTTGAATCGGGTCTTCTTCTTGTGGTCGGGTATTCTTCTTGTATCGGGTCTTCTTCTGGTATCGGGTCTTCTTCTTGTGGTCTGGTCTTATTCTTGTGGTGGGGTCTCCTTCTTGTGGTCGGGTCTTTTTCTTGTGGTCGGGTCTTCTTCTTGTATCGGGTCTTCTTCTTGTGGTTGGGTCTTCTTCTACTATCGGGTCTTCTTGTGGTCGGGTCTTCTTCTTGTGGTGGGGTCTTCTTCTTGTGGTCGGGTCTTCTGCTTGTGGTTGGGTCTTCTTCTTGGATCGGGTCTTCTTCTTGTGGTCGGGTCTTCTTCTTGTATCGGGTCTTCTTCTTGTGGTCGGGTCTTCTTCTTGTGGTGGGGTCTTCTTCTTGTGGTGGGGTCTTCTTCTTGTATCGGGTCTTCTTCTTGTGGTCGGGTCTTCTTCTTTATCGGGTCTTCTTCTTTTGGTCGGGTCTTCTTCTTGTATCGGGTCTTCTTCTTGTATCGGGTCTTCTTCTTGTGGTCGGGTCTTCTTCTTGTGGTAGGGTCTTCTTCTTGTGGTCGGTTCTTCTTCTTGTGGTCGGGTCTTCTTCTTGTCGTCGGGTCCTCTTCTTGTATCGGATCTTCTTCTTGTATCGGGTCTTCTTCTTGTGGTCGGGTCTTCTTCTTGTATCGGGTCTTCTTCCTGTGGTCGGGTCTTCTTCTTGTGGTCGGGTCTTCTTCTTGTTTCAGGTCTTCTTCTTGTATCGGGTCTTCTTCTTGTGGTTGGGTTATCTTCTAGTGGTCGGGTCTTCTTGTATCGGGTCTTCTTCTTGTGGTCGGGTCTTCTTCTTGTGGTGGGGTCTTCTTCTTGTGGTCGGGTCTTCTTGTGGTCGCGTCTTCTTCTTGTATCGGGTCTTCTTCTTGTGGTTGGGTCTTCTTCTTTGATCGGGTTTTCTTCTTGTGGTCGGGTCTTCTTGTGGTCGGGTCTTCTACTAGTTGACGGGTCTTCTTCTTGTATCGGGTCTTCTTCTTGAGGTTGGGTCTTCTTCTTGTGGTCCGTTCTTCTTCTTGTGGTCCGGTCTTCTTGTCGTCGGGTCTTCTTCTTGTATCGGATCTTCTTCTTGTATCGGGTCTTCTTCTTGTGGTCGGGTCTTCTTCTTGTATCGGGTCTTCTTCCTGTGGTCGGGTCTTCTTCTTGTGGTCGGGTCTTCTTCTTGTTTCAGGTCTTCTTCTTGTATCGGGTCTTCTTCTTGTGGTTGGGTTATCTTCTAGTGGTCGGGTCTTCTTGTATCGGGTCTTCTTCTTGTGGTCGGGTCTTCTTCTTGTGGTGGGGTCTTCTTCTTGTGGTCGGGTCTTCTTGTGGTCGCGTCTTCTTCTTGTATCGGGTCTTCTTCTTGTGGTTGGGTCTTCTTCTTTGATCGGGTTTTCTTCTTGTGGTCGGGTCTTCTTGTGGTCGGGTCTTCTACTAGTGGACGGGTCTTCTTCTTGTATCGGGTCTTCTTCTTGTGGTTGGGTCTTCTTCTTGTGGTCGGGTCTTCTTCTAGTGGACGGGTCTTCTTCTATTATCGGGTCTTCTTCTTGTATCAGGTCTTCTTGTTTCGGGTCTTCTTCTTGTTTCGTGTCTTCTTCTTGTATCGGGTCTTCTTCTTGTGGTCGGGTCTTCTTCTTGTATCGGGTCTTCTTCTTGTATCGGGTCTTCTTCTTGTGGTCGGGTCTTCTTCTTGTGGTGGAGTCTTCTTCTTGTGGTCGGGTCTTCTGCTTGTGGTCGGGTCTTCTTCTTGTATCGGGTCTTCTTCTTGTGGTCGGGTCTTCTTCTTGTATTGGGTCTTCTTCTTGTATCGGATCTTCTTCTTGTGGTCGGGTCTTCTTCTTGTGGTGGAGTCTTCTTCTTGTGGTCGGGTCTTCTGCTTGTGGTCGGGTCTTCTTCTTGTATCGGGTCTTCTTCTTGTGGTCGGGTCTTCTTCTTGTATTGGGTCTTCTTCTTGTATCGGATCTTCTTCTTGTGGTCGGGTCTTCTTCTTGTGGTGGAGTCTTCTTCTTGTGGTCGGGTCTTCTTCTAGTGGTCGGGTCTTCTTCTTGTATCGGGTCTTCTTCTTGTGGTCGGGTCTTCTTCTTGTTGTGGGGTCTTCTTCTTGTGGTCGGGTCTTCTTCTTGTTTCGGGTCTTCTTCTTGAATCGGGTCTTCTTCTTGTGGTCGGGTATTCTTCTTGTATCGGGTCTTCTTCTGGTATCGGGTCTTCTTCTTGTGGTCTGGTCTTATTCTTGTGGTGGGGTCTCCTTCTTGTGGTCGGGTCTTTTTCTTGTGGTCGGGTCTTCTTCTTGTATCGGGTCTTCTTCTTGTGGTTGGGTCTTCTTCTACTATCGGGTCTTCTTCTTGTGGTCGGGTCTTCTTCTTGTGGTGGGGTCTTCTTCTTGTGGTCGGGTCTTCTGCTTGTGGTTGGGTCTTCTTCTTGGATCGGGTCTTCTTCTTGTGG
Organism: Phyllobates terribilis; assembly: GCF_046119375.1. Classification (NCBI taxonomy): domain Eukaryota; kingdom Metazoa; phylum Chordata; class Amphibia; order Anura; family Dendrobatidae; genus Phyllobates; species Phyllobates terribilis. Next base: position 480,704,106 of record NW_027362761.1, on the reverse strand, counting down.
TCGGGTCTTCTTCTTGTATCGGGTCTTCTTCTTGTGGTCGGGTCTTCTTCTTGTGGTGGGGTCTTCTTCTTGTGGTGGGGTCTTCTTCTTGTATCGGGTCTTCTTCTTGTGGTCGGGTCTTCTTCTTTATCGGGTCTTCTTCTTTTGGTCGGGTCTTCTTCTTGTATCGGGTCTTCTTCTTGTATCGGGTCTTCTTCTTGTGGTCGGGTCTTCTTCTTGTGGTAGGGTCTTCTTCTTGTGGTCGGTTCTTCTTCTTGTGGTCGGGTCTTCTTCTTGTCGTCGGGTCTTCTTCTTGTATCGGATCTTCTTCTTGTATCGGGTCTTCTTCTTGTGGTCGGGTCTTCTTCTTGTATCGGGTCTTCTTCCTGTGGTCGGGTCTTCTTCTTGTGGTCGGGTCTTCTTCTTGTTTCAGGTCTTCTTCTTGTATCGGGTCTTCTTCTTGTGGTTGGGTTATCTTCTAGTGGTCGGGTCTTCTTGTATCGGGTCTTCTTCTTGTGGTCGGGTCTTCTTCTTGTGGTGGGGTCTTCTTCTTGTGGTCGGGTCTTCTTGTGGTCGCGTCTTCTTCTTGTATCGGGTCTTCTTCTTGTGGTCGGGTCTTCTTCTTGTTGTGGGGTCTTCTTCTTGTGGTCGGGTCTTCTGCTTGTGGTCGGGTCTTCTTCTTGTATCGGATCTTCTTCTTGTGGTCGGGTCTTCTTCTTGTTTCGGGTCTTCTTCTTGAATCGGGTCTTCTTCTTGTGGTCGGGTATTCTTCTTGTATCGGGTCTTCTTCTGGTATCGGGTCTTCTTCTTGTGGTCTGGTCTTCTTCTTGTGGTGGGGTCTCCTTCTCGTGGTCGGGTCTTTTTCTTGTGGTCGGGTCTTCTTCTTATATCGGGTCTTCTTCTTGTGGTTGGGTCTTCTTCTACTATCGGGTCTTCTTGTGGTCGGGTCTTCTTCTTGTGGTGGGGTCTTCTTCTTGTGGTCGGGTCTTCTGCTTGTGGTTGGGTCTTCTTCTTGGATCGGGTCTTCTTCTTGTGGTCGGGTCTTCTTCTTGTATCGGGTCTTCTTCTTGTGGTCGGGTCTTCTTCTTGTGGTGGGGTCTTCTTCTTGTGGTGGGGTCTTCTTCTTGTATCGGGTCTTCTTCTTGTGGTCGGGTCTTCTTCTTTATCGGGTCTTCTTCTTTTGGTCGGGTCTTCTTCTTGTATCGGGTCTTCTTCTTGTATCGGGTCTTCTTCTTGTGGTCGGGTCTTCTTCTTGTGGTAGGGTCTTCTTCTTGTGGTCGGTTCTTCTTCTTGTGGTCGGGTCTTCTTCTTGTCGTCGGGTCCTCTTCTTGTATCGGATCTTCTTCTTGTATCGGGTCTTCTTCTTGTGGTCGGGTCTTCTTCTTGTATCGGGTCTTCTTCCTGTGGTCGGGTCTTCTTCTTGTGGTCGGGTCTTCTTCTTGTTTCAGGTCTTCTTCTTGTATCGGGTCTTCTTCTTGTGGTTGGGTTATCTTCTAGTGGTCGGGTCTTCTTGTATCGGGTCTTCTTCTTGTGGTCGGGTCTTCTTCTTGTGGTGGGGTCTTCTTCTTGTGGTCGGGTCTTCTTGTGGTCGCGTCTTCTTCTTGTATCGGGTCTTCTTCTTGTGGTTGGGTCTTCTTCTTTGATCGGGTTTTCTTCTTGTGGTCGGGTCTTCTTGTGGTCGGGTCTTCTACTAGTTGACGGGTCTTCTTCTTGTATCGGGTCTTCTTCTTGAGGTTGGGTCTTCTTCTTGTGGTCCGTTCTTCTTCTTGTGGTCCGGTCTTCTTGTCGTCGGGTCTTCTTCTTGTATCGGATCTTCTTCTTGTATCGGGTCTTCTTCTTGTGGTCGGGTCTTCTTCTTGTATCGGGTCTTCTTCCTGTGGTCGGGTCTTCTTCTTGTGGTCGGGTCTTCTTCTTGTTTCAGGTCTTCTTCTTGTATCGGGTCTTCTTCTTGTGGTTGGGTTATCTTCTAGTGGTCGGGTCTTCTTGTATCGGGTCTTCTTCTTGTGGTCGGGTCTTCTTCTTGTGGTGGGGTCTTCTTCTTGTGGTCGGGTCTTCTTGTGGTCGCGTCTTCTTCTTGTATCGGGTCTTCTTCTTGTGGTTGGGTCTTCTTCTTTGATCGGGTTTTCTTCTTGTGGTCGGGTCTTCTTGTGGTCGGGTCTTCTACTAGTGGACGGGTCTTCTTCTTGTATCGGGTCTTCTTCTTGTGGTTGGGTCTTCTTCTTGTGGTCGGGTCTTCTTCTAGTGGACGGGTCTTCTTCTATTATCGGGTCTTCTTCTTGTATCAGGTCTTCTTGTTTCGGGTCTTCTTCTTGTTTCGTGTCTTCTTCTTGTATCGGGTCTTCTTCTTGTGGTCGGGTCTTCTTCTTGTATCGGGTCTTCTTCTTGTATCGGGTCTTCTTCTTGTGGTCGGGTCTTCTTCTTGTGGTGGAGTCTTCTTCTTGTGGTCGGGTCTTCTGCTTGTGGTCGGGTCTTCTTCTTGTATCGGGTCTTCTTCTTGTGGTCGGGTCTTCTTCTTGTATTGGGTCTTCTTCTTGTATCGGATCTTCTTCTTGTGGTCGGGTCTTCTTCTTGTGGTGGAGTCTTCTTCTTGTGGTCGGGTCTTCTGCTTGTGGTCGGGTCTTCTTCTTGTATCGGGTCTTCTTCTTGTGGTCGGGTCTTCTTCTTGTATTGGGTCTTCTTCTTGTATCGGATCTTCTTCTTGTGGTCGGGTCTTCTTCTTGTGGTGGAGTCTTCTTCTTGTGGTCGGGTCTTCTTCTAGTGGTCGGGTCTTCTTCTTGTATCGGGTCTTCTTCTTGTGGTCGGGTCTTCTTCTTGTTGTGGGGTCTTCTTCTTGTGGTCGGGTCTTCTTCTTGTTTCGGGTCTTCTTCTTGAATCGGGTCTTCTTCTTGTGGTCGGGTATTCTTCTTGTATCGGGTCTTCTTCTGGTATCGGGTCTTCTTCTTGTGGTCTGGTCTTATTCTTGTGGTGGGGTCTCCTTCTTGTGGTCGGGTCTTTTTCTTGTGGTCGGGTCTTCTTCTTGTATCGGGTCTTCTTCTTGTGGTTGGGTCTTCTTCTACTATCGGGTCTTCTTCTTGTGGTCGGGTCTTCTTCTTGTGGTGGGGTCTTCTTCTTGTGGTCGGGTCTTCTGCTTGTGGTTGGGTCTTCTTCTTGGATCGGGTCTTCTTCTTGTGGTCGGGTCTTCTTCTTGTATCGGGTCTTCTTCTTGTGGTCGGGTCTTCTTCTTGTGGTGGGGTCTTCTTCTTGTGGTGGGGTCTTCTTCTTGTATCGGGTCTTCTTCTTGTGGTCGGGTCTTCTTCTTTATCGGGTCTTCTTCTTTTGGTCGGGTCTTCTTCTTGTATCGGGTCTTCTTCTTGTATCGGGTCTTCTTCTTGTGGTCGGGTCTTCTTCTTGTGGTAGGGTCTTCTTCTTGTGGTCGGTTCTTCTTCTTGTGGTCGGGTCTTCTTCTTGTCGTCGGGTCTTCTTCTTGTATCGGATCTTCTTCTTGTATCGGGTCTTCTTCTTGTGGTCGGGTCTTCTTCTTGTATCGGGTCTTCTTCCTGTGGTCGGGTCTTCTTCTTGTGGTCGGGTCTTCTTCTTGTTTCAGGTCTTCTTCTTGTATCGGGTCTTCTTCTTGTGGTTGGGTTATCTTCTAGTGGTCGGGTCTTCTTGTATCGGGTCTTCTTCTTGTGGTCGGGTCTTCTTCTTGTGGTGGGGTCTTCTTCTTGTGGTCGGGTCTTCTTGTGGTCGCGTCTTCTTCTTGTATCGGGTCTTCTTCTTGTGGTCGGGTCTTCTTCTTGTTGTGGGGTCTTCTTCTTGTGGTCGGGTCTTCTGCTTGTGGTCGGGTCTTCTTCTTGTATCGGATCTTCTTCTTGTGGTCGGGTCTTCTTCTTGTTTCGGGTCTTCTTCTTGAATCGGGTCTTCTTCTTGTGGTCGGGTATTCTTCTTGTATCGGGTCTTCTTCTGGTATCGGGTCTTCTTCTTGTGGTCTGGTCTTCTTCTTGTGGTGGGGTCTCCTTCTCGTGGTCGGGTCTTTTTCTTGTGGTCGGGTCTTCTTCTTATATCGGGTCTTCTTCTTGTGGTTGGGTCTTCTTCTACTATCGGGTCTTCTTCTTGTGGTCGGGTCTTCTTCTTGTGGTGGGGTCTTCTTCTTGTGGTCGGGTCTTCTGCTTGTGGTCGGGTCTTCTTCTTGTATCGGGTCTTCTTCTTGTGGTCGGGTCTTCTTCTTGTATCGGGTCTTCTTCTTGTGGTCGGGTCTTCTTGTGGTCGGGTCTTCTTCTTGTGGTGGGGTCTTCTTCTTGTATCGGGTCTTCTTCTTGTGGTCGGGTCTTCTTCTTTATCGGGTCTTCTTCTTTTGGTCGGGTCTTCTTCTTGTATCGGGTCTTCTTCTTGTATCGGGTCTTCTTCTTGTGGTCGGGTCTTCTTCTTGTGGTAGGGTCTTCTTCTTGTGGTCGGTTCTTCTTCTTGTGGTCGGGTCTTCTTCTTGTGGTTGGGTCTTCTTCTTGTTTCGGGTCTTCTTCTTGTTTCGGGTCTTCCTCTAGTATCGGGTCTTCTTCTTGTAACGGGTCTTCTTCTTGTGGTCGGGTCTTCTTCTTGTATCGGGTCTTCTTCTTATATCGGGTCTTCTTCTTGTGGTCGGGTCTTCTTCTTGTGGTCGGGTCTTCTTCTTGTATCGGGTCTTCTTCTTGTGGTCGAGTCTTCTTCTTGTGTTCGGGTCTTCTCATTGTGGTCGGGTCTTCTTCTTATTTTCGGGTCTTCTTCTTGTATCGGGTCTTCTTCTTGTGGTCGGGTCTTCTTCTTGTATCAGGTCTTCTTCTTGTGGTGGGGTCTTCTTCTTGTGGTGGGGTCTTCTTCTTGTGGTCGGATCTTCTTCTTGTATCGGGTCTTCTTCTTGTGGTCGGGTCTTCTCCTTGTATCGGGTCTTCTTCTTTTGGTCGGGTCTTCTTCTTGTATTGGGTCTTCTTCTTGTATCGGGTCTTCTTCTTGTGGTCGGGTCTTCTTCTTGTATTGGGTCTTCTTCGTGTATCGGGTCTTCTTCTTGTGGTCAGGTTTTCTTCTTGTGGTCTGTTCTTCTTCTTGTATCGGGTCTTCTTCTTGTGGTTGGGTCTTCTTCTGGTGGTCCGTTCTTCTTCTTGTGGTCCGGTCTTCTTGTCGTCGGGTCTTCTTCTTGTATCGGATCTTCTTCTTGTATCGGGTCTTCTTCTTGTGGTCGGGTCTTCTTCTTGTGGTCGGGTCTTCTTCTTGTATCGGGTCTTCTTCCTGTGGTCGGGTCTTCTTCTTGTGGTCGGGTCTTCTTCTTGTTTCAGGTCTTCTTCTTGTATCGGGTCTTCTTCTTGTGGTCGGGTTATCTTCTAGTGGTCGGGTCTTCTTCTTGTATCGGGTCTTCTTCTTGTGGTCAGGTCTTCTTCTTGTGGTGGGGTCTTCTTCTTGTGGTCGGGTCTTCTTGTGGTCGCGTCTTCTTCTTGTATCGGGTCTTCTTCTTGTGGTTGGGTCTTCTTCTTTGATCGGGTTTTCTTCTTGTGGTTGGGTCTTCTTCTTGTGGTCGGGTCTTCTTCTTGTATCGGGTCTTCTTCTTGTGGTCGGGTCTTCTTCTTGTGGTGGAGCCTTCTTCTTGTGGTCGGGTCTTCTGCTTGTGGTCGGGTCTTCTTCTTGTATTGGGTCTTCTTCATGTGGTCGGGTCTTCTTCTTGTATCGGGTCTTCTTCTTGTCGTCGGGTCTTCTTCTAGTGGACGGGTCTTCTTCTATTATCGGGTCTTCTTCTTGTATCAGGTCTTGTTCTTGTTTCGGGTCTTCTTCTTGTTTCGTGTCTTCTTCTTGTATCGGGTCTTCTTCTTGTGGTCGGGTCTTCTTCTTGTATCGGGTCTTCTTCTTGTATCGGGTCTTCTTCTTGTGGTCGGGTCTTCTTCTTGTGGTGGAGTCTTCTTCTTGTGGTCGGGTCTTCTGCTTCTGGTCGGGTCTTCTTCTTGTATTGGGTCTTCTTCTTGTGGTCGGGTCTGCTTCTTGTATCGGGTCTTCTTCTTGTATCGGGTCTTCTTCTTGTGGTCGGGTCTTCTTCTTGTGGTGGAGTCTTCTTCTTGTGGTCGGGTCTTCTTCTAGTGGTCGGGTCTTCTTCTTTGATCGGGTCTTCTTCTTGTGGTCGGGTCTTCTTCTTGTTGTGGGGTCTTCTTCTTGTGGTCGGGTCTTCTTCTTGTATCGGATCTTCTTCTTGTGGTCGGGTCTTCTTCTTGTATCGGGTCTTCTTCTTGTATTGGGTCTTCTTCTTGTATCGGGTCTTCTTCTTGTGGTCGGGTCTTCTTCATGTGGTCGGGTTTTCTTCTTGTGGTCGGTTCTTCTTCTTGTATCGGGTCTTCTTCTTGTGGTTGGGTCTTCTTCTTGTGGTCCGGTCTTCTTCTTGTGGTCCGGTCTTCTTCTTGTCGTCGGGTCTTCTTCTTGTATCGGATCTTCTTCTTGTATCGGGTCTTCTTCTTGTGGTCGTGTCTTCCTCTTGTGGTCGGGTCTTCTTCTTGTATCGGGTCTTCTTCCTGTGGTCGGGTCTTCTTCTTGTGGTCGGGTCTTCTTCTTGTTTCAGGTCTTCTTCTTGTATCGGGTCTTCTTCTTGTGGTCGGGTCTTCTTGTATCGGGTCTTCTTCTTGTATCGGGTCTTCTTCTTGTGGTTGGGTCTTCTTCTTGTATCGAGTCTTCTTCTTGTGGTCGGGTCTTCTTCTTGTATCAGGTCTTCTTCTTGTGGTGGGGTCTTCTTCTTGTGGTGGGGTCTTCTTCTTGTGGTGGGGTCTTCTTCTTGTGGTCGGATCTTCTTCTTGTATCGGGTCTTCTTCTTGTGGTCGGGTCTTCTTCTTGTGGTAGGGTCTTCTTCTTGTGGTCGGTTCTTCTTCTTGTGGTCGGGTCTTCTTCTTGTGGTTGGGTCTTCTTCTTGTAGCGGGTCTTCTTCTTGTATCGGGTCTTCTTCTTGTTTCGGGTCTTCTTCTTGTTTCGGGTCTTCCTCTTGTATCGGGTCTTCTTCTTGTGGTCGGGTCTTCATCTTGTATCGGGTCTTCTTCTTGTATCGGGTCTTCTTCTTGTTTCGGGTCTTCCTCTTGTATCAGTCTTCTTCTTGTGGTCGAGTCTTCTTCTTGTATCGGGTCTTCTTCTTATATCGGGTCTTCTTCTTGAGGTCGGGTCTTCTTCTTGTGGTCGGGTCTTCGTCTTGTATCGGGTCTTCTTCTTGTGGTCGAGTCTTCTTCTTGTGTTCGGGTCTTCTCATTGTGGTCGGGTCTTCTTCTTGTGGTCGGGTCTTCTTATTGTATCGGGTCTTCTTCTTGTGGTCGGGTCTTCTTCTTGTATCAGGTCTTCTTCTTGTGGTGGGGTCTTCTTCTTGTGGTGGGGTCTTCTTCTTGTGGTCGGATCTTCTTCTTGTATCGGGTCTTCTTCTTGTGGTTGGGTCTTCTCCTTGTATCGGGTCTTCTTCTTTTGGTCGGGTCTTCTTCTTGTATTGGGTCTTCTTCTTGTATCGGGTCTTCTTCTTGTGGTCGGGTCTTCTTCTTGTGGTCGGGTCTTCTTCTTGTATTGGGTCTTCTTCGTGTATCGGGTCTTCTTCTTGTGGTCAGGTTTTCTTCTTGTGGTCTGTTCTTCTTGTATTGGGTCTTCTTCTTGTGGTTGGGTCTTCTTCTTGTGGTCCGTTCTTCTTCTTGTGGTCCGGTCTTCTTGTGGTCGGGTCTTCTTCTTGTATCGGATCTTCTTCTTGTATCGGGTCTTCTTCTTGTGGTCGGGTCTTCTTCTTGTGGTCGGGTCTTCTTCTTGTTTCAGGTCTTCTTCTTGTATCGGGTCTTCTTCTTGTGGTCGGGTTATCTTCTAGTGGTCGGGTCTTCTTCTTGTATCGGGTCTTCTTCTTGTGGTCTGGTCTTCTTCTTGTGGTGGGGTCTTCTTCTTGTGGTCGGGTCTTCTTGTGGTCGCGTCTTCTTCTTGTATCGGGTCTTCTTCTTGTGGTTGGGTCTTCTTCTTTGATGGGGTTTTCTTCTTGTGGTCGGGTCTTCTTCTTGTGGTCGGGTCTTCTACTAGTGGACGGGTCTTCTTCTTGTATCGGGTCTTCTTCTTGTATCGGGTCTTCTTCTTGTGGTTGGGTCTTCTTCTTGTGGTTGGGTCTTCTTCTAGTGGACGGGTCTTCTTCTATTATTGGGTCTTCTTCTTGTATCAGGTCTTCTTCTTGTTTCGGGTCTTCCTCTTGTTTCGTGTCTTTTTCTTGTATCCGGTCTTCTTCTTGTGGTCGGGTCTTCTTCTTGTATGGGGTCTTCTTCTTGTATCGGGTCTTCTTCTTGTGGTCGGGTCTTCTTCTTGTGGTGGAGTCTTCTTCCTGTGGTCGGGTCTTCTGCTTGTGGTCGGGTCTTCTTGTATCGGGTCTTCTTCTTGTGGTCGGGTCTTCTTCTTGTATCGGTTCTTCTTCTTGTATCGGGTCTTCTTTTTGTGGTCGGGTCTTCTTCTTGTGGTGGAGTCTTCTTCTTGTGGTCGGGTCTTCTTCTAGTGGTCGGGTCTTCTTCTTGTATCGGGTCTTCTTCTTGTGGTCGGGTCTTCTCCTTGTATCGGGTCTTCTTCTTGTTTTCGGGTCTTCTTCTTGTATCGGGTCTTCTTCTTGTGGTCGGGTCTTCTTCTTGTATCAGGTCTTCTTCTTGTGGTGGGGTCTTCTTCTTGTGGTGGGGTCTTCTTCTTGTGGTCGGATCTTCTTCTTGTATCGGGTCTTCTTCTTGTGGTCGGGTCTTCTCCTTGTATCGGGTCTTCTTCTTTTGGTCGGGTCTTCTTCTTGTATTGGGTCTTCTTCTTGTATCGGGTCTTCTTCTTGTGGTCGGGTCTTCTTCTTGTATTGGGTCTTCTTCGTGTATCGGGTCTTCTTCTTGTGGTCAGGTTTTCTTCTTGTGGTCTGTTCTTCTTCTTGTATCGGGTCTTCTTCTTGTGGTTGGGTCTTCTTCTGGTGGTCCGTTCTTCTTCTTGTGGTCCGGTCTTCTTGTCGTCGGGTCTTCTTCTTGTATCGGATCTTCTTCTTGTATCGGGTCTTCTTCTTGTGGTCGGGTCTTCTTCTTGTGGTCGGGTCTTCTTCTTGTATCGGGTCTTCTTCCTGTGGTCGGGTCTTCTTCTTGTGGTCGGGTCTTCTTCTTGTTTCAGGTCTTCTTCTTGTATCGGGTCTTCTTCTTGTGGTCGGGTTATCTTCTAGTGGTCGGGTCTTCTTCTTGTATCGGGTCTTCTTCTTGTGGTCAGGTCTTCTTCTTGTGGTGGGGTCTTCTTCTTGTGGTCGGGTCTTCTTGTGGTCGCGTCTTCTTCTTGTATCGGGTCTTCTTCTTGTGGTTGGGTCTTCTTCTTTGATCGGGTTTTCTTCTTGTGGTTGGGTTTTCTTTTTGTGGTCGGGTCTCCTTCTTGTATCGGGTCTTCTTCTTGTGGTCGGGTCTTCTTCTTGTGGTGGAGCCTTCTTCTTGTGGTCGGGTCTTCTGCTTGTGGTCGGGTCTTCTTCTTGTATTGGGTCTTCTTCATGTGGTCGGGTCTTCTTCTTGTATCGGGTCTTCTTCTTGTGGTCGGGTCTTCTTCTAGTGGACGGGTCTTCTTCTATTATCGGGTCTTCTTCTTGTATCAGGTCTTGTTCTTGTTTCGGGTCTTCTTCTTGTTTCGTGTCTTCTTCTTGTATCGGGTCTTCTTCTTGTGGTCGGGTCTTCTTCTTGTATCGGGTCTTCTTCTTGTATCGGGTCTTCTTCTTGTGGTCGGGTCTTCTTCTTGTGGTGGAGTCTTCTTCTTGTGGTCGGGTCTTCTGCTTGTGGTCGGGTCTTCTTCTTGTATTGGGTCTTCTTCTTGTGGTCGGGTCTTCTTCTTGTATCGGGTCTTCTACTTGTATCGGGTCTTCTTCTTGTGGTCGGGTCTTCTTCTTGTGGTGGAGTCTTCTTCTTGTGGTCGGGTCTTCTTCTAGTGGTCGGGTCTTCTTCTTTGATCGGGTCTTCTTCTTGTGGTCCGGTCTTCTTCTTGTGGTCCGGTCTTCTTCTTGTCGTCGGGTCTTCTTCTTGTATCGGATCTTCTTCTTGTATCGGGTCTTCTTCTTGTGGTCGTGTCTTCCTCTTGTGGTCGGGTCTTCTTCTTGTATCGGGTCTTCTTCCTGTGGTCGGGTCTTCTTCTTGTGGTCGGGTCTTCTTCTTCTTTCAGGTCTTCTTCTTGTATCGGGTCTTCTTCTTGTGGTCGGGTCTTCTTGTATCGGGTCTTCTTCTTGTATCGGGTCTTCTTCTTGTGGTTGGGTCTTCTTCTTGTATCGGGTCTTCTTCTTGTGGTCGGGTCTTCTTCTTGTATCAGGTCTTCTTCTTGTGGTGGGGTATTCTTCTTGTGGTGGGGTCTTCTTCTTGTGGTGGGGTCTTCTTCTTGTGGTCGGATCTTCTTCTTGTATCGGGTCTTCTTCTTGTGGTCGGGTCTTCTTCTTGTGGTAGGGTCTTCTTCTTGTGGTCGGTTCTTCATCTTGTGGTCGGGTCTTCTTCTTGTGGTCGGGTCTTCTTCTTGTATCAGGTCTTCTTCTTGTGGTGGGGTCTTCTTCTTGTGGTGGGGTCTTCTTCTTGTGGTCGGATCTTCTTCTTGTATCGGGTCTTCTTCTTGTGGTTGGGTCTTCTCCTTGTATCGGGTCTTCTTCTTTTGGTCGGGTCTTCTTCTTGTATTGGGTCTTCTTCTTGTATCGGGTCTTCTTCTTGTGGTCGGGTCTTCTTCTTGTGGTCGGGTCTTCTTCTTGTATTGGGTCTTCTTCGTGTATCGGGTCTTCTTCTTGTGGTCAGGTTTTCTTCTTGTGGTCTGTTCTTCTTGTATTGGGTCTTCTTCTTGTGGTTGGGTCTTCTTCTTGTGGTCCGTTCTTCTTCTTGTGGTCCGGTCTTCTTGTGGTCGGGTCTTCTTCTTGTATCGGATCTTCTTCTTGTATCGGGTCTTCTTCTTGTGGTCGGGTCTTCTTCTTGTGGTCGGGTCTTCTTCTTGTATCGGGTCTTCTTCCTGTGGTCGGGTCTTCTTCTTGTGGTCGGGTCTTCTTCTTGTTTCAGGTCTTCTTCTTGTATCGGGTCTTCTTCTTGTGGTCGGGTTATCTTCTAGTGGTCGGGTCTTCTTCTTGTATCGGGTCTTCTTCTTGTGGTCTGGTCTTCTTCTTGTGGTGGGGTCTTCTTCTTGTGGTCGGGTCTTCTTGTGGTCGCGTCTTCTTCTTGTATCGGGTCTTCTTCTTGTGGTTGGGTCTTCTTCTTTGATGGGGTTTTCTTCTTGTGGTCGGGTCTTCTTCTTGTGGTCGGGTCTTCTACTAGTGGACGGGTCTTCTTCTTGTATCGGGTCTTCTTCTTGTATCGGGTCTTCTTCTTGTGGTTGGGTCTTCTTCTTGTGGTTGGGTCTTCTTCTAGTGGACGGGTCTTCTTCTATTATTGGGTCTTCTTCTTGTATCAGGTCTTCTTCTTGTTTCGGGTCTTCCTCTTGTTTCGTGTCTTTTTCTTGTATCCGGTCTTCTTCTTGTGGTCGGGTCTTCTTCTTGTATGGGGTCTTCTTCTTGTATCGGGTCTTCTTCTTGTGGTCGGGTCTTCTTCTTGTGGTGGAGTCTTCTTCCTGTGGTCGGGTCTTCTGCTTGTGGTCGGGTCTTCTTGTATCGGGTCTTCTTCTTGTGGTCGGGTCTTCTTCTTGTATCGGTTCTTCTTCTTGTATCGGGTCTTCTTTTTGTGGTCGGGTCTTCTTCTTGTGGTGGAGTCTTCTTCTTGTGGTCGGGTCTTCTTCTAGTGGTCGGGTCTTCTTCTTGTATCGGGTCTTCTTCTTGTGGTCGGGTCTTCTCCTTGTATCGGGTCTTCTTCTTGTTTTCGGGTCTTCTTCTTGTATCGGGTCTTCTTCTTGTGGTCGGGTCTTCTTCTTGTATCAGGTCTTCTTCTTGTGGTGGGGTCTTCTTCTTGTGGTGGGGTCTTCTTCTTGTGGTCGGATCTTCTTCTTGTATCGGGTCTTCTTCTTGTGGTCGGGTCTTCTCCTTGTATCGGGTCTTCTTCTTTTGGTCGGGTCTTCTTCTTGTATTGGGTCTTCTTCTTGTATCGGGTCTTCTTCTTGTGGTCGGGTCTTCTTCTTGTATTGGGTCTTCTTCGTGTATCGGGTCTTCTTCTTGTGGTCAGGTTTTCTTCTTGTGGTCTGTTCTTCTTCTTGTATCGGGTCTTCTTCTTGTGGTTGGGTCTTCTTCTGGTGGTCCGTTCTTCTTCTTGTGGTCCGGTCTTCTTGTCGTCGGGTCTTCTTCTTGTATCGGATCTTCTTCTTGTATCGGGTCTTCTTCTTGTGGTCGGGTCTTCTTCTTGTGGTCGGGTCTTCTTCTTGTATCGGGTCTTCTTCCTGTGGTCGGGTCTTCTTCTTGTGGTCGGGTCTTCTTCTTGTTTCAGGTCTTCTTCTTGTATCGGGTCTTCTTCTTGTGGTCGGGTTATCTTCTAGTGGTCGGGTCTTCTTCTTGTATCGGGTCTTCTTCTTGTGGTCAGGTCTTCTTCTTGTGGTGGGGTCTTCTTCTTGTGGTCGGGTCTTCTTGTGGTCGCGTCTTCTTCTTGTATCGGGTCTTCTTCTTGTGGTTGGGTCTTCTTCTTTGATCGGGTTTTCTTCTTGTGGTTGGGTCTTCTTCTTGTGGTCGGGTCTCCTTCTTGTATCGGGTCTTCTTCTTGTGGTCGGGTCTTCTTCTTGTGGTGGAGCCTTCTTCTTGTGGTCGGGTCTTCTGCTTGTGGTCGGGTCTTCTTTTTGTATTGGGTCTTCTTCATGTGGTCGGGTCTTCTTCTTGTATCGGGTCTTCTTCTTGTGGTCGGGTCTTCTTCTAGTGGACGGGTCTTCTTCTATTATCGGGTCTTCTTCTTGTATCAGGTCTTGTTCTTGTTTCGGGTCTTCTTCTTGTTTCGTGTCTTCTTCTTGTATCGGGTCTTCTTCTTGTGGTCGGGTCTTCTTCTTGTATCGGGTCTTCTTCTTGTATCGGGTCTTCTTCTTGTGGTCGGGTCTTCTTCTTGTGGTGGAGTCTTCTTCTTGTGGTCGGGTCTTCTGCTTGTGGTCGGGTCTTCTTCTTGTGGTGGAGTCTTCTTCTTGTGGTCGGGTCTTCTTCTAGTGGTCGGGTCTTCTTCTTTGATCGGGTCTTCTTCTTGTGGTCCGGTCTTCTTCTTGTGGTCCGGTCTTCTTCTTGTCGTCGGGTCTTCTTCTTGTATCGGATCTTCTTCTTGTATCGGGTCTTCTTCTTGTGGTCGTGTCTTCCTCTTGTGGTCGGGTCTTCTTCTTGTATCGGGTCTTCTTCCTGTGGTCGGGTCTTCTTCTTGTGGTCGGGTCTTCTTCTTCTTTCAGGTCTTCTTCTTGTATCGGGTCTTCTTCTTGTGGTCGGGTCTTCTTGTATCGGGTCTTCTTCTTGTATCGGGTCTTCTTCTTGTGGTTGGGTCTTCTTCTTGTATCGGGTCTTCTTCTTGTGGTCGGGTCTTCTTCTTGTATCAGGTCTTCTTCTTGTGGTGGGGTATTCTTCTTGTGGTGGGGTCTTCTTCTTGTGGTGGGGTCTTCTTCTTGTGGTCGGATCTTCTTCTTGTATCGGGTCTTCTTCTTGTGGTCGGGTCTTCTTCTTGTGGTAGGGTCTTCTTCTTGTGGTCGGTTCTTCATCTTGTGGTCGGGTCTTCTTCTTGTGGTCGGGTCTTCTTCTTGTATCAGGTCTTCTTCTTGTGGTGGGGTCTTCTTCTTGTGGTGGGGTCTTCTTCTTGTGGTCGGATCTTCTTCTTGTATCGGGTCTTCTTCTTGTGGTTGGGTCTTCTCCTTGTATCGGGTCTTCTTCTTTTGGTCGGGTCTTCTTCTTGTATTGGGTCTTCTTCTTGTATCGGGTCTTCTTCTTGTGGTCGGGTCTTCTTCTTGTGGTCGGGTCTTCTTCTTGTATTGGGTCTTCTTCGTGTATCGGGTCTTCTTCTTGTGGTCAGGTTTTCTTCTTGTGGTCTGTTCTTCTTGTATTGGGTCTTCTTCTTGTGGTTGGGTCTTCTTCTTGTGGTCCGTTCTTCTTCTTGTGGTCCGGTCTTCTTGTGGTCGGGTCTTCTTCTTGTATCGGATCTTCTTCTTGTATCGGGTCTTCTTCTTGTGGTCGGGTCTTCTTCTTGTGGTCGGGTCTTCTTCTTGTATCGGGTCTTCTTCCTGTGGTCGGGTCTTCTTCTTGTGGTCGGGTCTTCTTCTTGTTTCAGGTCTTCTTCTTGTATCGGGTCTTCTTCTTGTGGTCGGGTTATCTTCTAGTGGTCGGGTCTTCTTCTTGTATCGGGTCTTCTTCTTGTGGTCTGGTCTTCTTCTTGTGGTGGGGTCTTCTTCTTGTGGTCGGGTCTTCTTGTGGTCGCGTCTTCTTCTTGTATCGGGTCTTCTTCTTGTGGTTGGGTCTTTTTCTTTGATGGGGTTTTCTTCTTGTGGTCGGGTCTTCTTCTTGTGGTCGGGTCTTCTACTAGTGGACGGGTCTTCTTCTTGTATCGGGTCTTCTTCTTGTATCGGGTCTTCTTCTTGTGGTTGGGTCTTCTTCTAGTGGACGGGTCTTCTTCTATTATTGGGTCTTCTTCTTGTATCAGGTCTTCTTCTTGTTTCGGGTCTTCCTCTTGTTTCGTGTCTTCTTCTTGTATCCGGTCTTCTTCTTGTGGTCGGGTCTTCTTCTTGTATGGGGTCTTCTTCTTGTATCGGGTCTTCTTCTTGTGGTCGGGTCTTCTTCTTGTGGTGGAGTCTTCTTCCTGTGGTCGGGTCTTCTGCTTGTGGTCGGGTCTTCTTGTATCGGGTCTTCTTCTTGTGGTCGGGTCTTCTTCTTGTATCGGTTCTTCTTCTTGTATCGGGTCTTCTTTTTGTGGTCGGGTCTTCTTCTTGTGGTGGAGTCTTCTTCTTGTGGTCGGGTCTTCTTCTAGTGGTCGGGTCTTCTTCTTGTATCGGGTCTTCTTCTTGTGGTCGGGTCTTCTCCTTGTATCGGGTCTTCTTCTTGTTTTCGGGTCTTCTTCTTGTATCGGGTCTTCTTCTTGTGGTCGGGTCTTCTTCTTGTATCAGGTCTTCTTCTTGTGGTGGGGTCTTCTTCTTGTGGTGGGGTCTTCTTCTTGTGGTCGGATCTTCTTCTTGTATCGGGTCTTCTTCTTGTGGTCGGGTCTTCTCCTTGTATCGGGTCTTCTTCTTTTGGTCGGGTCTTCTTCTTGTATTGGGTCTTCTTCTTCTATCGGGTCTTCTTCTTGTGGTCGGGTCTTCTTCTTGTATTGGGTCTTCTTCGTGTATCGGGTCTTCTTCTTGTGGTCAGGTTTTCTTCTTGTGGTCTGTTCTTCTTCTTGTATCGGGTCTTCTTCTTGTGGTTGGGTCTTCTTCTGGTGGTCCGTTCTTCTTCTTGTGGTCCGGTCTTCTTGTCGTCGGGTCTTCTTCTTGTATCGGATCTTCTTCTTGTATCGGGTCTTCTTCTTGTGGTCGGGTCTTCTTCTTGTGGTCGGGTCTTCTTCTTGTATCGGGTCTTCTTCCTGTGGTCGGGTCTTCTTCTTGTGGTCGGGTCTTCTTCTTGTTTCAGGTCTTCTTCTTGTATCGGGTCTTCTTCTTGTGGTCGGGTTATCTTCTAGTGGTCGGGTCTTCTTCTTGTATCGGGTCTTCTTCTTGTGGTCAGGTCTTCTTCTTGTGGTGGGGTCTTCTTCTTGTGGTCGGGTCTTCTTGTGGTCGCGTCTTCTTCTTGTATCGGGTCTTCTTCTTGTGGTTGGGTCTTCTTCTTTGATCGGGTTTTCTTCTTGTGGTTGGGTCTTCTTCTTGTGGTCGGGTCTTCTTCTTGTATCGGGTCTTCTTCTTGTGGTCGGGTCTTCTTCTTGTGGTGGAGCCTTCTTCTTGTGGTCGGGTCTTCTGCTTGTGGTCGGGTCTTCTTCTTGTATTGGGTCTTCTTCATGTGGTCGGGTCTTCTTCTTGTATCGGGTCTTCTTCTTGTGGTCGGGTCTTCTTCTAGTGGACGGGTCTTCTTCTATTATCGGGTCTTCTTCTTGTATCAGGTCTTGTTCTTGTTTCGGGTCTTCTTCTTGTTTCGTGTCTTCTTCTTGTATCGGGTCTTCTTCTTGTGGTCGGGTCTTCTTCTTGTATCGGGTCTTCTTCTTGTATCGGGTCTTCTTCTTGTGGTCGGGTCTTCTTCTTGTGGTGGAGTCTTCTTCTTGTGGTCGGGTCTTCTGCTTGTGGTCGGGTCTTCTTCTTGTATTGGGTCTTCTTCTTGTGGTCGGGTCTTCATCTTGTATCGGGTCTTCTTCTTGTATCGGGTCTTCTTCTTGTGGTCGGGTCTTCTTCTTGTGGTGGAGTCTTCTTCTTGTGGTCGGGTCTTCTTCTAGTGGTCGGGTCTTCTTCTTGTGGTCCGGTCTTCTTCTTGTGGTCCGGTCTTCTTCTTGTCGTCGGGTCTTCTTCTTGTATCGGATCTTCTTCTTGTATCGGGTCTTCTTCTTGTGGTCGTGTCTTCCTCTTGTGGTCGGGTCTTCTTCTTGTATCGGGTCTTCTTCCTGTGGTCGGGTCTTCTTCTTGTGGTCGGGTCTTCTTCTTGTTTCAGGTCTTCTTCTTGTATCGGGTCTTCTTCTTGTGGTCGGGTCTTCTTGTATCGGGTCTTCTTCTTGTATCGGGTCTTCTTCTTGTGGTTGGGTCTTCTTCTTGTATCGGGTCTTCTTCTTGTGGTCGGGTCTTCTTCTTGTATCAGGTCTTCTTCTTGTGGTGGGGTATTCTTCTTGTGGTGGGGTCTTCTTCTTGTGGTGGGGTCTTCTTCTTGTGGTCGGATCTTCTTCTTGTATCGGGTCTTCTTCTTGTGGTCGGGTCTTCTTCTTGTGGTAGGGTCTTCTTCTTGTGGTCGGTTCTTCTTCTTGTGGTCGGGTCTTCTTGTGGTTGGGTCTTCTTCTTGTAGCGGGTCTTCTTCTTGTATCGGGTCTTCTTCTTGTTTCGGGTCTTCTTCTTGTTTCGGGTCTTCCTCTTGTATCGGGTCTTCTTCTTGTGGTCAGGTCTTCTTCTTGTATCGGGTCTTCTTCTTGTATCGGGTCTTCTTCTTGTTTCGGGTCTTCCTCTTGTATCAGTCTTCTTCTTGTGGTCGGGTCTTCTTCTTGTATCGGGTCTTCTTCTTATATCGGGTCTTCTTCTTGAGGTCGGGTCTTCTTCTTTTGGTCGGGTCTTCGTCTTGTATCGGGTCTTCTTCTTGTGGTCGAGTCTTCTTCTTGTGTTCGGGTCTTCTCATTGTGGTCGGGTCTTCTTCTTGTGGTCGGGTCTTCTTATTGTATCGGGTCTTCTTCTTGTGGTCGGGTCTTCTTCTTGTATCAGGTCTTCTTCTTGTGGTGGGGTCTTCTTCTTGTGGTGGGGTCTTCTTCTTGTGGTCGGATCTTCTTCTTGTATCGGGTCTTCTTCTTGTGGTTGGGTCTTCTCCTTGTATCGGGTCTTCTTCTTTTGGTCGGGTCTTCTTCTTGTATTGGGTCTTCTTCTTGTATCGGGTCTTCTTCTTGTGGTCGGGTCTTCTTCTTGTGGTCGGGTCTTCTTCTTGTATTGGGTCTTCTTCGTGTATCGGGTCTTCTTCTTGTGGTCAGGTTTTCTTCTTGTGGTCTGTTCTTCTTGTATTGGGTCTTCTTCTTGTGGTTGGGTCTTCTTCTTGTGGTCCGTTCTTCTTCTTGTGGTGCGGTCTTCTTGTGGTCGGGTCTTCTTCTTGTATCGGATCTTCTTCTTGTATCGGGTCTTCTTCTTGTGGTCGGGTCTTCTTCTTGTGGTCGGGTCTTCTTCTTGTATCGGGTCTTCTTCCTTTGGTCGGGTCTTCTTCTTGTGGTCGGGTCTTCTTCTTGTTTCAGGTCTTCTTCTTGTATCGGGTCTTCTTCTTGTGGTCGGGTTATCTTCTAGTGGTCGGGTCTTCTTCTTGTATCGGGTCTTCTTCTTGTGGTCTGGTCTTCTTCTTGTGGTGGGGTCTTCTTCTTGTGGTCGGGTCTTCTTGTGGTCGCGTCTTCTTCTTGTATCGGGTCTTCTTCTTGTGGTTGGGTCTTCTTCTTTGATGGGGTTTTCTTCTTGTGGTCGGGTCTTCTTCTTGTGGTCGGGTCTTCTACTAGTGGACGGGTCTTCTTCTATTATTGGGTCTTCTTCTTGTATCAGGTCTTCTTCTTGTTTCGGGTCTTCGTCTTGTTTCGTGTCTTCTTCTTGTATCCGGTCTTCTTCTTGTGGTCGGGTCTTCTTCTTGTATGGGGTCTTCTTCTTGTATCGGGTCTTCTTCTTGTGGTCGGGTCTTCTTCTTGTGGTGGAGTCTTCTTCCTGTGGTCGGGTCTTCTGCTTGTGGTCGGGTCTTCTTGTATCGGGTCTTCTTCTTGTGGTCGGGTCTTCTTCTTGTATCGGTTCTTCTTCTTGTATCGGGTCTTCTTTTTGTGGTCGGGTCTTCTTCTTGTGGTGGAGTCTTCTTCTTGTGGTCGGGTCTTCTTCTAGTGGTCGGGTCTTCTTCTTGTATCGGGTCTTCTTCTTGTGGTCGGGTCTTCTCCTTGTATCGGGTCTTCTTCTTGTTTTCGGGTCTTCTTCTTGTATCGGGTCTTCTTCTTGTGGTCGGGTCTTCTTCTTGTATCAGGTCTTCTTCTTGTGGTGGGGTCTTCTTCTTGTGGTGGGGTCTTCTTCTTGTGGTCGGATCTTCTTCTTGTATCGGGTCTTCTTCTTGTGGTCGGGTCTTCTCCTTCTATCGGGTCTTCTTCTTTTGGTCGGGTCTTCTTCTTGTATTGGGTCTTCTTCTTGTATCGGGTCTTCTTCTTGTGGTCGGGTCTTCTTCTTGTATTGGGTCTTCTTCGTGTATCGGGTCTTCTTCTTGTGGTCAGGTTTTCTTCTTGTGGTCTGTTCTTCTTCTTGTATCGGGTCTTCTTCTTGTGGTTGGGTCTTCTTCTGGTGGTCCGTTCTTCTTCTTGTGGTCCGGTCTTCTTGTCGTCGGGTCTTCTTCTTGTATCGGATCTTCTTCTTGTATCGGGTCTTCTTCTTGTGGTCGGGTCTTCTTCTTGTGGTCGGGTCTTCTTCTTGTATCGGGTCTTCTTCCTGTGGTCGGGTCTTCTTCTTGTGGTCGGGTCTTCTTCTTGTTTCAGGTCTTCTTCTTGTATCGGGTCTTCTTCTTGTGGTCGGGTTATCTTCTAGTGGTCGGGTCTTCTTCTTGTATCGGGTCTTCTTCTTGTGGTCAGGTCTTCTTCTTGTGGTGGGGTCTTCTTCTTGTGGTCGGGTCTTCTTGTGGTCGCGTCTTCTTCTTGTATCGGGTCTTCTTCTTGTGGTTGGGTCTTCTTCTTTGATCGGGTTTTCTTCTTGTGGTTGGGTCTTCTTCTTGTGGTCGGGTCTTCTTCTTGTATCGGGTCTTCTTCTTGTGGTCGGGTCTTCTTCTTGTGGTGGAGCCTTCTTCTTGTGGTCGGGTCTTCTGCTTGTGGTCGGGTCTTCTTCTTGTATTGGGTCTTCTTCATGTGGTCGGGTCTTCTTCTTGTATCGGGTCTTCTTCTTGTGGTCGGGTCTTCTTCTAGTGGACGGGTCTTCTTCTATTATCGGGTCTTCTTCTTGTATCAGGTCTTGTTCTTGTTTCGGGTCTTCTTCTTGTTTCGTGTCTTCTTCTTGTATCGGGTCTTCTTCTTGTGGTCGGGTCTTCTTCTTGTATCGGGTCTTCTTCTTGTATCGGGTCTTCTTCTTGTGGTCGGGTCTTCTTCTTGTGGTGGAGTCTTCTTCTTGTGGTCGGGTCTTCTGCTTGTGGTCGGGTCTTCTTCTTGTATTGGGTCTTCTTCTTGTGGTCGGGTCTTCATCTTGTATCGGGTCTTCTTCTTGTATCGGGTCTGCTTCTTGTGGTCGGGTCTTCTTCTTGTGGTGGAGTCTTCTTCTTGTGGTCGGGTCTTCTTCTAGTGGTCGGGTCTTCTTCTTGTGGTCCGGTCTTCTTCTTGTGGTCCGGTCTTCTTCTTGTCGTCGGGTCTTCTTCTTGTATCGGATCTTCTTCTTGTATCGGGTCTTCTTCTTGTGGTCGTGTCTTCCTCTTGTGGTCGGGTCTTCTTCTTGTATCGGGTCTTCTTCCTGTGGTCGGGTCTTCTTCTTGTGGTCGGGTCTTCTTCTTGTTTCAGGTCTTCTTCTTGTATCGGGTCTTCTTCTTGTGGTCGGGTCTTCTTGTATCGGGTCTTCTTCTTGTAACGGGTCTTCTTCTTGTGGTTGGGTCTTCTTCTTGTATCGGGTCTTCTTCTTGTGGTCGGGTCTTCTTCTTGTATCAGGTCTTCTTCTTGTGGTGGGGTATTCTTCTTGTGGTGGGGTCTTCTTCTTGTGGTGGGGTCTTCTTCTTGTGGTCGGATCTTCTTCTTGTATCGGGTCTTCTTCTTGTGGTCGGGTCTTCTTCTTGTGGTAGGGTCTTCTTCTTGTGGTCGGTTCTTCTTCTTGTGGTCGGGTCTTCTTGTGGTTGGGTCTTCTTCTTGTAGCGGGTCTTCTTCTTGTATCGGGTCTTCTTCTTGTTTCGGGTCTTCTTCTTGTTTCGGGTCTTCCTCTTGTATCGGGTCTTCTTCTTGTGGTCAGGTCTTCTTCTTGTATCGGGTCTTCTTCTTGTATCGGGTCTTCTTCTTGTTTCGGGTCTTCCTCTTGTATCAGTCTTCTTCTTGTGGTCGGGTCTTCTTCTTGTATCGGGTCTTCTTCTTATATCGGGTCTTCTTCTTGAGGTCGGGTCTTCTTCTTGTGGTCGGTTCTTCGTCTTGTATCGGGTCTTCTTCTTGTGGTCGAGTCTTCTTCTTGTGTTCGGGTCTTCTCATTGTGGTCGGGTCTTCTTCTTGTGGTCGGGTCTTCTTATTGTATCGGGTCTTCTTCTTGTGGTCGGGTCTTCTTCTTGTATCAGGTCTTCTTCTTGTGGTGGGGTCTTCTTCTTGTGGTGGGGTCTTCTTCTTGTGGTCGGATCTTCTTCTTGTATCGGGTCTTCTTCTTGTGGTTGGGTCTTCTCCTTGTATCGGGTCTTCTTCTTTTGGTCGGGTCTTCTTCTTGTATTGGGTCTTCTTCTTGTATCGGGTCTTCTTCTTGTGGTCGGGTCTTCTTCTTGTGGTCGGGTCTTCTTCTTGTATTGGGTCTTCTTCGTGTATCGGGTCTTCTTCTTGTGGTCAGGTTTTCTTCTTGTGGTCTGTTCTTCTTGTATTGGGTCTTCTTCTTGTGGTTGGGTCTTCTTCTTGTGGTCCGTTCTTCTTCTTGTGGTGCGGTCTTCTTGTGGTCGGGTCTTCTTCTTGTATCGGATCTTCTTCTTGTATCGGGTCTTCTTCTTGTGGTCGGGTCTTCTTCTTGTGGTCGGGTCTTCTTCTTGTATCGGGTCTTCTTCCTTTGGTCGGGTCTTCTTCTTGTGGTCGGGTCTTCTTCTTGTTTCAGGTCTTCTTCTTGTATCGGGTCTTCTTCTTGTGGTCGGGTTATCTTCTAGTGGTCGGGTCTTCTTCTTGTATCGGGTCTTCTTCTTGTGGTCTGGTCTTCTTCTTGTGGTGGGGTCTTCTTCTTGTGGTCGGGTCTTCTTGTGGTCGCGTCTTCTTCTTGTATCGGGTCTTCTTCTTGTGGTTGGGTCTTCTTCTTTGATGGGGTTTTCTTCTTGTGGTCGGGTCTTCTTCTTGTGGTCGGGTCTTCTACTAGTGGACGGGTCTTCTTCTATTATTGGGTCTTCTTCTTGTATCAGGTCTTCTTCTTGTTTCGGGTCTTCCTCTTGTTTCGTGTCTTCATCTTGTATCCGGTCTTCTTCTTGTGGTCGGGTCTTCTTCTTGTATGGGGTCTTCTTCTTGTATCGGGTCTTCTTCTTGTGGTCGGGTCTTCTTCTTGTGGTGGAGTCTTCTTCCTGTGGTCGGGTCTTCTGCTTGTGGTCGGGTCTTCTTGTATCGGGTCTTCTTCTTGTGGTCGGGTCTTCTTCTTGTATCGGTTCTTCTTCTTGTATCGGGTCTTCTTTTTGTGGTCGGGTCTTCTTCTTGTGGTGGAGTCTTTTTCTTGTGGTCGGGTCTTCTTCTAGTGGTCGGGTCTTCTTCTTGTATCGGGTCTTCTTCTTGTGGTCGGGTCTTCTCCTTGTATCGGGTCTTCTTCTTGTTTTCGGGTCTTCTTCTTGTATCGGGTCTTCTTCTTGTGGTCGGGTCTTCTTCTTGTATCAGGTCTTCTTCTTGTGGTGGGGTCTTCTTCTTGTGGTGGGGTCTTCTTCTTGTGGTCGGATCTTCTTCTTGTATCGGGTCTTCTTCTTGTGGTCGGGTCTTCTCCTTCTATCGGGTCTTCTTCTTGTGGTCGGGTCTTCTTCTTGTATTGGGTCTTCTTCGTGTATCGGGTCTTCTTCTTGTGGTCAGGTTTTCTTCTTGTGGTCTGTTCTTCTTCTTGTATCGGGTCTTCTTCTTGTGGTTGGGTCTTCTTCTTGTGGTCCGTTCTTCTTCTTGTGGTCCGGTCTTCTTGTCGTCGGGTCTTCTTCTTGTATCGGATCTTCTTCTTGTATCGGGTCTTCTTCTTGTGGTCGGGTCTTCTTCTTGTGGTCGGGTCTTCTTCTTGTATCGGGTCTTCTTCCTGTGGTCGGGTCTTCTTCTTGTGGTCGGGTCTTCTTCTTGTTTCAGGTCTTCTTCTTGTATCGGGTCTTCTTCTTGTGGTCGGGTTATCTTCTAGTGGTCGGGTCTTCTTCTTGTATCGGGTCTTCTTCTTGTGGTCAGGTCTTCTTCTTGTGGTGGGGTCTTCTTCTTGTGGTCGGGTCTTCTTGTGGTCGCGTCTTCTTCTTGTATCGGGTCTTCTTCTTGTGGTTGGGTCTTCTTCTTTGATCGGGTTTTCTTCTTGTGGTTGGGTCTTCTTCTTGTGGTCGGGTCTTCTTCTTGTATCGGGTCTTCTTCTTGTGGTCGGGTCTTCTTCTTGTGGTGGAGCCTTCTTCTTGTGGTCGGGTCTTCTGCTTGTGGTCGGGTCTTCTTCTTGTATTGGGTCTTCTTCATGTGGTCGGGTCTTCTTCTTGTATCGGGTCTTCTTCTTGTGGTCGGGTCTTCTTCTAGTGGACGGGTCTTCTTCTATTATCGGGTCTTCTTCTTGTATCAGGTCTTGTTCTTGTTTCGGGTCTTCTTCTTGTTTCGTGTCTTCTTCTTGTATCGGGTCTTCTTCTTGTGGTCGGGTCTTCTTCTTGTATCGGGTCTTCTTCTTGTATCCGGTCTTCTTCTTGTGGTCGGGTCTTCTTCTTGTGGTGGAGTCTTCTTCTTGTGGTCGGGTCTTCTGCTTGTGGTCGGGTCTTCTTCTTGTATTGGGTCTTCTTCTTGTGGTCGGGTCTTCTTCTTGTATCGGGTCTTCTTCTTGTATCGGGTCTTCTTCTTGTGGTCGGGTCTTCTTCTTGTGGTGGAGTCTTCTTCTTGTGGTCGGGTCTTCTTCTTGTTGTGGGGTCTTCTTCTTGTGGTCGGGTCTTCTTCTTGTATCGGATCTTCTTCTTGTGGTCGGGTCTTCTTCTTGTATCGGGTCTTCTTCTTGTATTGGGTCTTCTTCTTGTATCGGGTCTTCTTCTTGTGGTCGGGTCTTCTTCTTGTGGTCGGGTTTTCTTCTTGTGGTCGGTTCTTCTTCTTGTTGTGGGGTCTTCTTCTTGTGGTCGGGTCTTCTTCTTGTATCGGATCTTCTTTTTGTGGTCGGGTCTTCTTCTTGTATCGGGTCTTCTTCTTGTATTGGGTCTTCTTCTTGTATCGGGTCTTCTTCTTGTGGTCGGGTCTTCTTCTTGTGGTCGGGTTTTCTTCTTGTGGTCGGTTCTTCTTCTTGTATCGGGTCTTCTTCTTGTGGTTGGGTCTTCTTCTTGTGGTCCGGTCTTCTTCTTGTGGTCCGGTCTTCTTCTTGTCGTCGGGTCTTCTTCTTGTATCGGATCTTCTTCTTGTATCGGGTCTTCTTCTTGTGGTCGTGTCTTCCTCTTGTGGTCGGGTCTTCTTCTTGTATCGGGTCTTCTTCCTGTGGTCGGGTCTTCTTCTTGTGGTCGGGTCTTCTTCTTGTTTCAGGTCTTCTTCTTGTATCGGGTCTTCTTCTTGTGGTCGGGTCTTCTTGTATCGGGTCTTCTTCTTGTATCGGGTCTTCTTCTTGTGGTTGGGTCTTCTTCTTGTATCGGGTCTTCTTCTTGTGGTCGGGTCTTCTTCTTGTATCAGGTCTTCTTCTTGTGGTGGGGTCTTCTTCTTGTGGTGGGGTCTTCTTCTTGTGGTGGGGTCTTCTTCTTGTGGTCGGATCTTCTTCTTGTATCGGGTTTTCTTCTTGTGGTCGGGTCTTCTTCTTGTGGTAGGGTCTTCTTCTTGTGGTCGGTTCTTCTTCTTGTGGTCGGGTCTTCTTCTTGTGGTTGGGTCTTCTTCTTGTAGCGGGTCTTCTTCTTGTATCGGGTCTTCTTCTTGTTTCGGGTCTTCTTCTTGTTTCGGGTCTTCCTCTTGTATCGGCTCTTCTTCTTGTGGTCGGGTCTTCTTCTTGTATCGGGTCTTCTTCTTGTATCGGGTCTTCTTCTTGTTTCGGGTCTTCCTCTTGTATCAGTCTTCTTCTTGTGGTCGGGTCTTCTTCTTGTATCGGGTCTTCTTCTTATATCGGGTCTTCTTCTTGAGGTCGGGTCTTCTTCTTGTGGTCGGGTCTTCGTCTTGTATCGGGTCTTCTTCTTGTGGTCGAGTCTTCTTCTTGTGTTCGGGTCTTCTCATTGTGGTCGGGTCTTCTTCTTGTGGTCGGGTCTTCTTATTGTATCGGGTCTTCTTCTTGTGGTCGGGTCTTCTTCTTGTGGTAGGGTCTTCTTCTTGTGGTCGGTTCTTCTTCTTGTGGTCGGGTCTTCTTCTTGTGGTCGGGTCTTCTTCTTGTATCAGGTCTTCTTCTTGTGGTGGGGTCTTCTTCTTGTGGTGGGGTCTTCTTCTTGTGGTCGGATCTTCTTCTTGTATCGGGTTTTCTTCTTGTGGTTGGGTCTTCTCCTTGTATCGGGTCTTCTTCTTTTGGTCGGGTCTTCTTCTTGTATTGGGTCTTCTTCTTGTATCGGGTCTTCTTCTTGTGGTCGGGTCTTCTTCTTGTGGTCGGGTCTTCTTCTTGTATTGGGTCTTCTTCGTGTATCGGGTCTTCTTCTTGTGGTCAGGTTTTCTTCTTGTGGTCTGTTCTTCTTGTATTGGGTCTTCTTCTTGTGGTTGGGTCTTCTTCTTGTGGTCGGTTCTTCTTCTTGTGGTCCGGTCTTCTTGTGGTCGGGTCTTCTTCTTGTATCGGATCTTCTTCTTGTATCGGGTCTTCTTCTTGTGGTCGGGTCTTCTTCTTGTGGTCGGTTCTTCTTCTTGTATCGGGTCTTCTTCCTGTGGTCGGGTCTTCTTCTTGTGGTCGGGTCTTCTTCTTGTTTCAGCTCTTCTTCTTGTATCGGGTCTTCTTCTTGTGGTCGGGTTATCTTCTAGTGGTCGGGTCTTCTTCTTGTATCGGGTCTTCTTCTTGTGGTCTGGTCTTCTTCTTGTGGTGGGGTCTTCTTCTTGTGGTCGGGTCTTCTTGTGGTCGCGTCTTCTTCTTGTATCGGGTCTTCTTCTTGTGGTTGGGTCTTCTTCTTTGATGGGGTTTTCTTCTTGTGGTCGGGTCTTCTTCTTGTGGTCGGGTCTTCTACTAGTGGACGGGTCTTCTTCTTGTATCGGGTCTTCTTCTTGTATCGGGTCTTCTTCTTGTGGTTGGGTCTTCTTCTTGTGGTTGGGTCTTCTTCTAGTGGACGGGTCTTCTTCTATTATTGGGTCTTCTTCTTGTATCAGGTCTTCTTCTTGTTTCGGGTCTTCCTCTTGTTTCGTGTCTTCTTCTTGTATCCGGTCTTCTTCTTGTGGTCGGGTCTTCTTCTTGTATGGGGTCTTCTTCTTGTATCGGGTCTTCTTCTTGTGGTCGGGTCTTCTTCTTGTGGTGGAGTCTTCTTCCTGTGGTCGGGTCTTCTGCTTGTGGTCGGGTCTTCTTGTATCGGGTCTTCTTCTTGTGGTCGGGTCTTCTTCTTGTATCGGTTCTTCTTCTTGTATCGGGTCTTCTTTTTGTGGTCGGGTCTTCTTCTTGTGGTGGAGTCTTCTTCTTGTGGTCGGGTCTTCTTCTAGTGGTCGGGTCTTCTTCTTGTATCGGGTCTTCTTCTTGTGGTCGGGTCTTCTTCTTGTTGTGGGGTCTTCTTCTTGTAGTCTTGTCTTCTGCTTGTGGTCGGGTCTTCTTCTTGTATCGGATCTTCTTCTTGTGGTCGGGTCTTCTTCTTGTATCGGGCCTTCTTCTTGTATCGGGTCTTCTTCTTGTGGTCGGGTCTTCTTCTTGTGGTCGGGTTTTCTTCTTGTCGTCGGTTCTTCTTCTTGTGGTCCGGTCTTCTTCTTGTCGTCGGGTCTTCTTCTTGTATCTGATCTTCTTCTTGTATCGGGTCTTCTTCTTGTGGTCGGGTCTTCTTGTATCGGGTCTTCTTCTTGTATCGGGTCTTCTTCTTGTGGTTGGGTCTTCTTCTAGTATCGGGTCTTCTTCTTGTGGTCGGGTCTTCTTCTTGTATCAGGTCTTCTTCTTGTGGTGGGGTCTTCTTCTTGTGGTGGGGTCTTCTTCTTGTGGTCGGATCTTCTTCTTGTATCGGGTCTTCTTCTTGTGGTCGGATCTTCTCCTTGTATTGGGTCTTCCTCTTTTGGTCGGGTCTTCTTCATTTATTGGGTCTTCTTCTTGTATCGGGTCTTCTTCTTGTGGTCGGGTCTTCTTCTTGTATCGGATCTTCTTCTTGTATCGGGTCTTCTTCTTGTGGTCGGGTCTTCTTCTTGTATCGGGTCTTCTTCCTGTGGTCGGGTCTTCTTCTTGTGGTCGGGTCTTCTTCTTGTTTCAGGTCTTCTTCTTGTATCGGGTCTTCTTCTTGTGGTTGGGTTATCTTCTAGTGGTCGGGTCTTCTTGTATCGGGTCTTCTTCTTGTGGTCGGGTCTTCTTCTTGTGGTGGGGTCTTCTTCTTGTGGTCGGGTCTTCTTGTGGTCGCGTCTTCTTCTTGTATCGGGTCTTCTTCTTGTGGTTGGGTCTTCTTCTTTGATCGGATTTTCTTATTGTGGTCGGGTCTTCTTGTGGTCGGGTCTTCTACTAGTGGACGGGTCTTCTTCTTGTATCGGGTCTTCTTCTTGTGGTTGGGTCTTCTTCTTGTGGTCGGGTCTTCTTCTAGTGGACGGGTTTTCTTCTATTATCGGGTCTTCTTCTTGTATCAGGTCTTCTTGTTTCGGGTCTTCTTCTTGTTTCGTGTCTTCTTCTTGTATCGGGTCTTCTTCTTGTGGTCGGGTCTTCTTCTTGTATCGGGTCTTCTTCTTGTATCGGGTCTTCTTCTTGTGGTCGGGTCTTCTTCTTGTGGTGGAGTCTTCTTCTTGTGGTCGGGTCTTCTGCTTGTTGTCGGGTCTTCTTCTTGTATCGGGTCTTCTTCTTGTGGTCGGGTCTTCTTTTTGTATTGGGTCTTCTTCTTGTATCGGATCTTCTTCTTGTGGTCGGGTATTCTTCTTGTGGTGGAGTCTTCTTCTTGTGGTCGGGTCTTCTTCTAGTGGTCGGGTCTTCTTCTTGTATCGGGTCTTCTTCTTGTGGTCGGGTCTTCTTCTTGTTGTGGGGTCTTCTTGTGGTCGGGTCTTCTGCTTGTGGTCGGGTCTTCTTCTTGTATCGGATCTTCTTCTTGTGGTCGGGTCTTCTTCTTGAATCGGGTCTTCTTCTTGTGGTCGGGTATTCTTCTTGTATCGGGTCTTCTTCTGGTATCGGGTCTTCTTCTTGTGGTCTGGTCTTCTTCTTGTGGTGGGGTCTCCTTCTTGTGGTCGGGTCTTTTTCTTGTGGTCGGGTCTTCTTCTTGTATCGGGTCTTCTTCTTGTGGTTGGGTCTTCTTCTACTATCGGGTCTTCTTCTTGTGGTCGGGTCTTCTTCTTGTGGTGGGGTCTTCTTCTTGTGGTCGGGTCTTCTGCTTGTGGTCGGGACTTCTTCTTGTATCGGGTCTTCTTCTTGTGGTCGGGTCTTCTTCTTGTATCGGGTCTTCTTCTTGTGGTCGGGTCTTCTTGTGGTCGGGTCTTCTTCTTGTGGTGGGGTCTTCTTCTTGTATCGGGTCTTCTTCTTGTGGTCGGGTCTTCCTCTTTATCGGGTCTTCTTCTTTTGGTCGGGTCTTCTTCTTGTATCGGGTCTTCTTCTTGTATCGGGTCTTCTTCTTGTGGTCGGGTCTTCTTCTTGTGGTAGGGTCTTCTTCTTGTGGTCGGTTCTTCTTCTTGTGGTCGGGTCTTCTTCTTGTGGATGGGTCTTCTTCTTGTAGCGGGTCTTCTTCTTGTATCGGGTCTTCTTCTTGTTTCGGGTCTTCTTCTTGTTTCGGGTCTTCCTCTTGTATCGGGTCTTCTTCTTGTATCGGGTCTTCTTCTTGTGGTCGGGTCTTCTTCTTGTATTGGGTCTTCTTCTTATATCGGGTCTTCTTCTTGAGGTCGGGTCTTCTTCTTGTGGTCGGGTCTTCTTCTTGTATCGGGTCTTCTTCTTGTGGTCGAATCTTCTTCTTGTGTTC
The DNA here is from genome assembly GCF_046119375.1 of Phyllobates terribilis. NCBI lineage: Eukaryota > Metazoa > Chordata > Amphibia > Anura > Dendrobatidae > Phyllobates > Phyllobates terribilis. The sequence continues at coordinate 480,675,809 of NW_027362761.1, read as the reverse complement.
GGGTCTTCTCATTGTGGTCGGGTCTTCTTCTTGTTTTCGGGTCTTTTTCTTGTATCGGGTCTTCTTCTTGTGGTCGGGTCTTCTTCTTGTATGAGGTCTTCTTCTTGTGGTGGGGTCTTCTTCTTGTGGTGGGGTCTTCTTCTTGTGGTCGGATCTTCTTCTTGTATCGGGTCTTCTTCTTGTGGTCGGGTCTTCTCCTTGTATCGGGTCTTCTTCTTTTGGTCGGGTCTTCTTCTTGTATCGGGTCTTCTTCTTGTGGTCAGGTTTTCTTCTTGTGGTCTGTTCTTCTTCTTGTATTGGGTCTTCTTCTTGTGGTTGGGTCTTCTTCTGGTGGTCCGTTCTTCTTCTTGTGGTCCGGTCTTCTTGTCGTCGGGTCTTCTTCTTGTATCGGATCTTCTTCTTGTATCGGGTCTTCTTCTTGTGGTCGGGTCTTCTTCTTGTGGTCGGGTCTTCTTCTTTTATCGGGTCTTCTTCCTGTGGTCGGGTCTTCTTCTTGTGGTCGGGTCTTCTTCTTGTTTCAGGTCTTCTTCTTGTATCGGGTCTTCTTCTTGTGGTCGGGTTATCTTCTAGTGGTCGGGTCTTCTTCTTGTATCGGGTCTTCTTCTTGTGGTCGGGTCTTCTTCTTGTGTTGGGGTCTTCTTCTTGTGGTCGGGTCTTCTTGTGGTCGCGTCTTCTTCTTGTATCGGGTCTTCTTCTTGTGGTTGGGTCTTCTTCTTTGATCGGGTTTTCTTCTTGTGGTTGGGTCTTCTTCTTGTGGTCGGGTCTTCTTCTAGTGGACGGGTCTTCTTCTATTATCGGGTCTTCTTCTTGTATCAGGTCTTGTTCTTGTTTTCGGGTCTTCTTCTTGTGGTCGGGTCTTCTTCTTGTGGTAGGGTCTTCTTCTTGTGGTCGGTTCTTCTTCTTGTGGTCGGGTCTTCTTCTTGTGGTTGGGTCTTCTTCTTGTAGCGGGTCTTCTTCTTGTATCGGGTCTTCTTCTTGTGGTCGGGTCTTCTTCTTGTGGTGGAGTCTTCTTCTTGTGGTCGGGTCTTCTGCTTGTGGTCGGGTCTTCTTCTTGTATTGGGTCTTCTTCTTGTGGTCGGGTCTTCTTCTTGTATCGGGTCTTCTTCTTGTATCGGGTCTTCTTCTTGTGGTCGGGTCTTCTTCTTGTGGTGGAGTCTTCTTCTTGTGGTCGGGTCTTCTTCTAGTGGTCGGGTCTTCTTCTTTTATCGGGTCTTCTTCTTGTGGTCGGGTCTTCTTCTTGTTGTGGGGTCTTCTTCTTGTGGTCGGGTCTTCTTCTTGTATCGGATCTTCTTCTTGTGGTCGGGTCTTCTTCTTGTATCGGGTCTTCTTCTTCTATCGGGTCTTCTTCTTGTATCGGGTCTTCTTCTTGTGGTCGGGTCTTCTTCTTGTGGTCGGGTTTTCTTCTTGTGGTCGGTTCTTCTTCTTGTATCGGGTCTTCTTCTTGTGGTTGGGTCTTCTTCTTGTGGTCCGGTCTTCTTCTTGTGGTCCGGTCTTCTTCTTGTCGTCGGGTCTTCTTCTTGTATCGGATCTTCTTCTTGTATCGGGTCTTCTTCTTGTCGTCGTGTCTTCCTCTTGTGGTCGGGTCTTCTTCTTGTATCGGGTCTTCTTCCTGTGGTCGGGTCTTCTTCTTGTGGTCGGGTCTTCTTCTTGTTTCAGGTCTTCTTCTTGTATCGGGTCTTCTTCTTGTGGTCGGGTCTTCTTATATCGGGTCTTCTTCTTGTATCGGGTCTTCTTCTTGTGGTTGGGTCTTCTTCTTGTATCGGGTCTTCTTCTTGTGGTCGGGTCTTCTTCTTGTATCAGGTCTTCTTCTTGTGGTGGGGTCTTCTTCTTGTGGTGGGGTCTTCTTCTTGTGGTGGGGTCTTCTTCTTGTGGTCGGATCTTCTTCTTGTATCGGGTCTTCTTCTTGTGGTCGGGTCTTCTCCTTGTATCGGGTCTTCTTCTTTTGGTCGGGTCTTCTTTTTGTATTGGGTCTTCTTCTTGTATCGGGTCTTCTTCTTGTGGTCGGGTCTTCTTCTTGTATCGGGTCTTCTTCGTGTATCGGGTCTTCTTCTTGTGGTCAGGTTTTCTTCTTGTGGTCGGTTCTTCTTCTTGTATCGGGTCTTTTTCTTGTGGTTGGGTCTTCTTCTTGTGGTCCGTTCTTCTTCTTGTGGTCCGGTCTTCTTGTCGTCGGGTCTTCTTCTTGTATCGGATCTTCTTCTTGTATCGGGTCTTCTTCTTGTGGTCGGGTCTTCTTCTTGTGGTCGGGTCTTCTTCTTGTATCGGGTCTTCTTCCTGTGGTCGGGTCTTCTTCTGGTGGTCGGGTCTTCTTCTTGTTTCAGGTCTTCTTCTTGTATCGGGTCTTCTTCTTGTGGTTGGGTTATCTTCTAGTGGTCGGGTCTTCTTGTATCGGGTCTTCTCCTTGAGGTCGGGTCTTCTTCTTGTGGTGGGGTCTTCTTCTTGTGGTCGGGTCTTCTTGTGGTCGCGTCTTCTTCTTGTATCGGGTCTTCTTCTTGTGGTTGGGTCTTCTTCTTTGATCGGGTTTTCTTCTTGTGGTCGGGTGTTCTTGTGGTCGGGTCTTCTACTAGTGGACGGGTCTTCTTCTTGTATCGGGTCTTCTTCTTGTGGTTGGGTCTTCTTCTTGTGGTCGGATCTTCTTCTAGTGGACGGGTCTTCTTCTATTATCGGGTCTTGTTCTTGTATCAGGTCTTCTTGTTTCGGGTCTTCTTCTTGTTTCGTGTCTTCTTCTTGTATCGGGTCTTCTTCTTGTGGTCGGGTCTTCTTCTTGTATCGGGTCTTCTTCTTGTATCGGGTCTTCTTCTTGTGGTCGGGTCTTCTTCTTGTGGTGGAGTCTTCTTCTTGTGGTCGGGTCTTCTGCTTGTGGTCGGGTCTTCTTCTTGTATCGGGTCTTCTTCTTGTGGTCGGGTCTTCTTCTTGTATCGGGTCTTCTTCTTGTATCGGATCTTCTTCTTGTGGTCGGGTCTTCTTCTTGTGGTGGAGTCTTCTTCTTGTGGTCGGGTCTTCTTCTAGTGGTCGGGTCTTCTTCTTGTATCGGGTCTTCTTCTTGTGGTCGGGTCTTCTTTTGTTGTGGGGTCTTTTTCTTGTGGTCGGGTCTTCTGCTTGTGGTCGGGTCTTCTTCTTGTATCGGATCTTCTTCTTGTGGTCGGGTCTTCTTGTATCGGGTCTTCTTCTTGTGGTCGGGTCTTCTTCTTGTATCGGGTCTTCTTCTTGTATCGGATCTTCTTCTTGTGGTCGGGTCTTCTTCTTGTGGTGGAGTCTTCTTCTTGTGGTCGGGTCTTCTTCTAGTGGTCGGGTGTTCTTCTTGTATCGGGTCTTCTTCTTGTGGTTGGGTCTTCTTCTGGTGGTCCGTTCTTCTTCTTGTGGTCCGGTCTTCTTGTCGTCGGGTCTTCTTCTTGTATCGGATCTTCTTCTTGTATCGGGTCTTCTTCTTGTGGTCGGGTCTTCTTCTTGTAGTCGGGTTTTCTTCTTGTATCGGGTCTTCTTCCTGTGGTCGGGTCTTCTTCTTGTGGTCGGGTCTTCTTCTTGTTTCAGGTCTTCTTCTTGTATCGGGTCTTCTTCTTGTGGTCGGGTTATCTTCTAGTGGTCGGGTCTTCTTCTTGTATCGGGTCTTCTTCTTGTGGTCGGGTCTTCTTCTTGTGTTGGGGTCTTCTTCTTGTGGTCGGGTCTTCTTGTGGTCGCGTCTTCTTCTTGTATCGGGTCTTCTTCTTGTGGTTGGGTCTTCTTCTTTGATCGGGTTTTCTTCTTGTGGTTGGGTCTTCTTCTTGTGGTCGGGTCTTCTTCTAGTGGACGGGTCTTCTTCTATTATCGGGTCTTCTTCTTGTATCAGGTCTTGTTCTTGTTTCGGGTCTTCTTCTTGTTTCGTGTCTTCTTCTTGTATCGGGTCTTCTTCTTGTGGTCGGGTCTTCTTCTTGTATCGGGTCTTCTTCTTGTGGTCGGGTCTTCTTCTTGTGGTGGAGTCTTCTTCTTGTGGTCGGGTCTTCTGCTTGTGGTCGGGTCTTCTTCTTGTATTGGGTCTTCTTCTTGTGGTCGGGTCTTCTTCTTGTATCGGGTCTTCTTCTTGTATCGGGTCTTCTTCTTGTGGTCGGGTCTTCTTCTTGTGGTGGAGTCTTCTTCTTGTGGTCGGGTCTTCTTCTAGTGGTCGGGTCTTCTTCTTTTATCGGGTCTTCTTCTTGAGGTCGGGTCTTCTTCTTGTGGTCGGGTCTTCTTCTTGTATCGGGTCTTCTTCTTGTGGTCGAATCTTCTTCTTGTGTTCGGGTCTTCTCACTGTGGTCGGGTCTTCTTCTTGTTTTCGGGTCTTCTTCTTGTATCGGGTCTTCTTCTTGTGGTCGGGTCTTCTTCTTGTATCAGGTCTTCTTCTTGTGGTGGGGTCTTCTTCTTGTGGTGGGGTCTTCTTCTTGTGGTCGGATCTTCTTCTTGTATCGGGTCTTCTTCTTGTGGTCGGGTCTTCTCCTTGTATCGGGTCTTCTTCTTTTGGTCGGGTCTTCTTCTTGTATTGGGTCTTCTTCTTGTATCGGGTCTTCTTCTTGTGGTCGGGTCTTCTTCTTGTATTGGGTCTTCTTCGTGTATCGGGTCTTCTTCTTGTGGTCAGGTTTTCTTCTTGTGGTCTGTTCTTCTTCTTGTATCGGGTCTTCTTCTTGTGGTTGGGTCTTCTTCTGGTGGTCCGTTCTTCTTCTTGTGGTCCGGTCTTCTTGTCGTCGGGTCTTCTTCTTGTATCGGATCTTCTTCTTGTATCGGGTCTTCTTCTTGTGGTCGGGTCTTCTTCTTGTGGTCGGGTCTTCTTCTTGTATCGGGTCTTCTTCCTGTGGTCGGGTCTTCTTCTTGTGGTCGGGTCTTCTTCTTGTTTCAGGTCTTCTTCTTGTATCGGGTCTTCTTCCTGTGGTCGGGTCTTCTTCTTGTCGTCGGGTCTTCTTCTTGTTTCAGGTCTTCTTCTTGTATCGGGTCTTCTTCTTGTGGTCGGGTTATCTTCTAGTGGTCGGGTCTTCTTCTTGTATCGGGTCTTCTTCTTGTGGTCGGGTCTTCTTCTTGTATCGGGTCTTCTTCCTGTGGTCGGGTCTTCTTCTTGTGGTCGGGTCTTCTTCTTGTTTCAGGTCTTCTTCTTGTATCGGGTCTTCTTCTTGTGGTTGGGTTATCTTCTAGTGGTCGGGTCTTCTTGTATCGGGTCTTCTTCTTGAGGTCGGGTCTTCTTCTTGTGGTGGGGTCTTCTTCTTGTGGTCGGGTCTTCTTGTGGTCGCGTCTTCTTCTTGTATCGGGTCTTCTTCTTGTGGTTGGGTATTCTTCTTTGATCGGGTTTTCTTCTTGTGGTCGGGTGTTCTTGTGGTCGGGTCTTCTACTATTGGACGGGTCTTCTTCTTGTATCGGGTCTTCTTCTTGTGGTTGGGTCTTCTTCTTGTGGTCGGGTCTTCTTCTAGTGGACGGGTCGTCTTCTATTATCGGGTCTTCTTCTTGTATCAGGTCTTCTTGTTTCGGGTCTTCTTCTTGTTTCGTGTCTTCTTCTTGTATCGGGTCTTCTTCTTGTGGTCGGGTCTTCTTCTTGTATCGGGTCTTCTTCTTGTATCGGGTCTTCTTCTTGTGGTCGGGTCTTCTTCTTGTGGTGGAGTCTTCTTATTGTGGTCGGGTCTTCTGCTTGTGGTCGGGTCTTCTTCTTGTATCGGGTCTTCTTCTTGTGGTCAGGTCTTCTTCTTGTATCGGGTCTTCTTCTTGTATCGGATCTTCTTCTTGTGGTCGGGTCTTCTTCTTGTGGTGGAGTCTTCTTCTTGTGGTCGGGTCTTCTTCTAGTGGTCGGGTCTTCTTCTTGTATCGGGTCTTCTTCTTGTGGTCGGGTCTTCTTTTGTTGTGGGGTCTTTTTCTTGTGGTCGGGTCTTCTGCTTGTGGTCGGGTCTTCTTCTTGTATCGGATCTTCTTCTTGTGGTCGGGTCTTCTTGTATCGGGTCTTCTTCTTGTGGTCGGGTCTTCTTCTTGTATCGGGTCTTCTTCTTGTATCGGATCTTCTTCTTGTGGTCGGGTCTTCTTCTTGTGGTGGAGTCTTCTTCTTGTGGTCGGGTCTTCTTTTGTTGTGGGGTCTTTTTCTTGTGGTCGGGTCTTCTGCTTGTGGTCGGGTCTTCTTTTGTTGTGGGGTCTTCTTCTTGTGGTCGGGTCTTCTGCTTGTGGTCGGGTCTTCTTCTTGTATCGGATCTTCTTCTTGTGGTCGGGTCTTCTTCTTGTATCGGGTCTTCTTCGTGTATCGGGTCTTCTTCTTGTGGTCAGGTTTTCTTCTTGTGGTCGGTTCTTCTTCTTGTATCGGGTCTTCTTCTTGTTTCAGGTCTTCTTCTTGTATCGGGTCTTCTTCTTGTGGTTGGGTTATCTTCTAGTGGTCGGGTCTTCTTGTATCGGGTCTTCTTCTTGAGGTCGGGTCTTCTTCTTGTGGTGGGGTCTTCTTCTTGTGGTCGGGTCTTCTTGTGGTCGCGTCTTCTTCTTGTATCGGGTCTTCTTCTTGTGGTTGGGTCTTCTTCTTTGATCGGGTTTTCTTCTTGTGGTCGGGTGTTCTTGTGGTCGGGTCTTCTACTATTGGACGGGTCTTCTTCTTGTATCGGGTCTTCTTCTTGTGGTTGGGTCTTCTTCTTGTGGTCGGGTCTTCTTCTAGTGGACGGGTCGTCTTCTATTATCGGGTCTTCTTCTTGTATCAGGTCTTCTTGTTTCGGGTCTTCTTCTTATTTCGTGTCTTCTTCTTGTATCGGGTCTTCTTCTTGTGGTCGGGTCTTCTTCTTGTATCGGGTCTTCTTCTTGTATCGGGTCTTCTTCTTGTGGTCGGGTCTTCTTCTTGTGGTGGAGTCTTCTTATTGTGGTCGGGTCTTCTGCTTGTGGTCGGGTCTTCTTCTTGTATCGGGTCTTCTTCTTGTGGTCGGGTCTTCTTCTTGTATCGGGTCTTCTTCTTGTATCGGATCTTCTTCTTGTGGTCGGGTCTTCTTCTTGTGGTGGAGTCTTCTTCTTGTGGTCGGGTCTTCTTCTAGTGGTCGGGTCTTCTTCTTGTATCGGGTCTTCTTCTTGTGGTCGGGTCTTCTTTTGTTGTGGGGTCTTTTTCTTGTGGTCGGGTCTTCTGCTTGTGGTCGGGTCTTCTTCTTGTATCGGATCTTCTTCTTGTGGTCGGGTCTTCTTGTATCGGGTCTTCTTCTTGTGGTCGGGTCTTCTTCTTGTATCGGGTCTTCTTCTTGTATCGGATCTTCTTCTTGTGGTCGGGTCTTCTTCTTGTGGTGGAGTCTTCTTCTTGTGGTCGGGTCTTCTTCTAGTGGTCGGGTGTTCTTCTTGTATCGGGTCTTCTTCTTGTGGTCGGGTCTTCTTTTGTTGTGGGGTCTTCTTCTTGTGGTCGGGTCTTCTGCTTGTGGTCGGGTCTTCTTCTTGTATCGGATCTTCTTCTTGTGGTCGGGTCTTCTTCTTGTATCGGGTCTTCTTCGTGTATCGGGTCTTCTTCTTGTGGTCAGGTTTTCTTCTTGTGGTCGGTTCTTCTTCTTGTATCGGGTCTTCTTCTTGTGGTTGGGTCTTCTTCTTGTGGTCCGTTCTTCTTCTTGTGGTCCGGTCTTCTTGTCGTCGGGTCTTCTTCTTGTATCGGATCTTCTTCTTGTATCGGGTCTTCTTCTTGTGGTCGGGTCTTCTTCTTGTGGTCGGGTCTTCTTCTTGTATCGGGTCTTCTTCCTGTGGTCGGGTCTTCTTCTTGTGGTCGGGTCTTCTTCTTGTTTCAGGTCTTCTTCTTGTATCGGGTCTTCTTCTTGTGGTTGGGTTATCTTCTAGTGGTCGGGTCTTCTTGTATCGGGTCTTCTTCTTGTGGTCGGGTCTTCTTCTTGTGGTGGGGTCTTCTTCTTGTGGTCGGGTCTTCTTGTGGTCGCGTCTTCTTCTTGTATCGGGTCTTCTTCTTGTGGTTGGGTCTTCTTCTTTGATCGGGTTTTCTTCTTGTGGTCGGGTCTTCTTGTGGTCGGGTCTTCTACTAGTGGACGGGTCTTCTTCTTGTATCGGGTCTTCTTCTTGTGGTTGGGTCTTCTTCTTGTGGTCGGGTCTTCTTCTAGTGGACGGGTCTTCTTCTATTATCGGGTCTTCTTCTTGTATCAGGTCTTCTTGTTTCGGGTCTTCTTCTTGTTTCGTGTCTTCTTCTTGTATCGGGTCTTCTTCTTGTGGTCGGGTCTTCTTCTTGTATCGGGTCTTCTTCTTGTATCGGGTCTTCTTCTTGTGGTCGGGTCTTCTTCTTGTGGTGGAGTCTTCTTCTTGTTGGTGGGTCTTCTGCTTGTGATCGGGTCTTCTTCTTGTATCGGGTCTTCTTCTTGTGGTCGGGTCTTTTTCTTGTATCGGGTCTTCTTCTTGTATCGGATCTTCTTCTTGTGGTCGGGTCTTCTTCTTGTGGTGGAGTCTTCTTCTTGTGGTCGGGTCTTCTTCTAGTGGTCGGGTCTTCTTCTTGTATCGGGTCTTCTTCTTGTGGTCGGGTCTTCTTCTTGTTGTGGGGTCTTCTTCTTGTGGTCGGGTCTTCTGCTTGTGGTCGGGTCTTCTTCTTGTATCGGATCTTCTACTTGTGGTCGGGTCTTCTTCTTGTATCGGGTCTTCTTCTTGTATCGGGTCTTCTTCTTGTGGTCGGGTCTTCTTCTTGTTGTCGGGTTTTCTTCTTGTGGTCAGTTCTTCTTCTTGTATCGGGTCTTCTTCTTGTGGTTGGGTCTTCTTCTTGTGGTCCAGTCTTCTTCTTGTGGTCTGGTCTTCTTCTTGTCGTCGGGTCTTCTTCTTGTATCGGATCTTCTTCTTGTATCGGGTCTTCTTCTTGTGGTCGTGTCTTCCTCTTGTGGTCGGGTCTTCTTCTTGTATTGGGTCTTCTTCCTGTGGTCGGGTCTTCTTCTTGTGGTCGGGTCTTCTTCTTGTTTCAGGTCTTCTTCTTGTATCGGGTCTTCTTCTTGTGGTCGGGTCTTCTTGTATCGGGTCTTCTTCTTGTATCGGGTCTTCTTCTTGTGGTTGGGTCTTCTTCTTGTATCGGGTCTTCTTCTTGTTGTCGGGTCTTCTTCTTGTGGTCGGGTCTTCTTGTATCGGGTCTTCTTCTTGTGGTCGGGTCTTCTTCTTGTTTCTGTTCTTCTTGTGGTCGGGTCTTCTTCTCGTGGTCGCGACCTCTTCTAGTGGTCAGGTATTCTTCTTGTATCGGGTCTTCTTCTTGTATCGGGTCTTCTTGTTTCGGGTCTTCCTCTTGTTTCGGGTCTTCTTCTTGTGGTCGGGTCTTCTTCTTGTATCGGGTCTTCTTCTTGTATCGGGTCTTCTTCTTGTGGTCGGCTCTTCTTCTTGTGGTCGGGTCTTCTTCTTGTGGTCGGGTCTTCTTCTTGTATCGGGTTTTCTTCTTGTGGTCGGCTCTTCTTCTTGTGGTCGGGTCTTCTCATTGTGGTCGGGTCTTCTCATTGTGGTCGGGTCTTCTTCTTGTGGTCGGGTCTTCTTTTAGTGGTCGGGTCTTCTTCTTGTATCGGGTCTTCTTCTTGTTTCGGGTCTTCTTGTATCGGGTCTTCTTCTTGCATCGGGTCGTCTTCTTGTGGTTGGGTCTTCTTCTTGTGTTCTGTTCTACTTCTTGTGGTCGGGTCTTCTTCTTGTGGTCGGGTCTTGTTCTTGTGGTCGGATCTTCTTCTTGTATCGGGTCTTCTTCTTGTGGTCCGGTCTTCTTCTTGTGGTTGGGTCTTCTTCTTGTGGTCGGGTCTTCTACTAGTGGTCGGGTCTTCTTCTTGTATCACGTCTTCTGCTTGTTTCGGGTCTTCTTCTTGTTTCGGGTCTTCTTCTTGAATCGGGTCTTCTTCTTGTGGTCAGGTCTTCTTCTTGTATCGGGTCTTCCTCTGGTATCGGGTCTTCTTGTGGTCGGGTCTTCTTCTTGTGGTGGGGTCTCCTTCTTGTGGTCGGGTCTTTTTCTTGTGGTCGGGTCTTCTTCTTGTATCGGGTCTTCTTCTTGTGGTTGGGTCTTCTTCTACTATCGGGTCTTCTTCTTGTGGTCGGGTCTTCTTCTTGTGGTGGGGTCTTCTTCTTGTGGTCGGGTCTTCTGCTTGTGGTCGGGTCTTCTTCTTGTATCGGGTCTTCTTCTTGTGGTCGGGTCTTCTTCTTGTATCGGGTCTTCTTCTTGTATCGGGTCTTCTTCTTGTGGTCGGGTCTTCTTGTGGTCGGGTCTTCTTCTTGTGGTGGGGTCTTCTTCTTGTATCGGGTCTTCTTCTTTATCGGGTCTTCTTCTTTTGGTCGGGTCTTCTTCTTGTATCGGGTCTTCTTCTTGTATCGGGTCTTCTTCTTGTGGTCGGGTCTTCTTCTTGTGGTCGGGTCTTCTTCTTGTGGTCGGTTCTTCTTCTTGTGGTCGGGTCTTCTTCTTGTGGTTGGGTCTTCTTCTTGTAGCGGGTCTTCTTCTTGTATCGGATCTTCATCTTGTTTCGGGTCTTCTTCTTGTTTTGGGTCTTCCTCTTGTATCGGGTCTTCTTCTTGTGGTCGGTTCTTCTTCTTGTATCGGGTCTTCTTCTTGTATCGGGTCTTCTTCTTCTTTCGGGTCTTCCTCTTGTATCGGTCTTCTTCTTGTGGTCGGGTCTTCTTGTATCGGGTCTTCTTCTTGTATCGGGTCTTCTTCTTCAGGTCGGGTCTTCTTCTTGTGGTCGGGTCTTCTTCTTGTATCGGGTCTTCTTCTTGTGGTCGAGTCTTCTTCTTGTGTTCGAGTCTTCTCATTGTGGTCGGGTCTTCTTCTTGTGGTCGGGTCTTCTTCTTGTATCGGGTCTTCTTCTTGTGGTCGGGGCTTCTTCTTGTATCAGGTCTTCTTCTTGTGGTGGGGTCTTCTTCTTGTGGTGGGGTCTTCTTCTTGTGGTCGGATCTTCTTCTTGTATCGGGTCTTCTTCTTGTGGTCGGGTCTTCTCCTTGTATCGGGTCTTCTTCTTTTGGTCGGGTCTTCTTCTTCTATTGGGTCTTCTTCTTGTATCGGGTCTTCTTCTTGTGGTCGGTTCTTCTTCTTGTATCGGGTCTTCTTCGTGTATCGGGTCTTCTTCTTGTGGTCAGGTTTTCTTCTTGTGGTCGGTTCTTCTTCTTGTATCGGGTCTTCTTCTTGTGGTTGGTTCTTCTTCTTGTGGTCCGTTCTTCTTCTTGTGGTCCGGTCTTCTTGTCGTCGGGTCTTCTTCTTGTATCGGATCTTCTTCTTGTATCGGGTCTTCTTCTTGTGGTCGGGTCTTCTTCTTGTGGACGGGTCTTCTTCTTGTATCGGGTCTTCTTCCTGTGGTGGGGTCTTCTTCTTATGGTCGGGTTTTCTTCTTGTTTCAGGTCTTCTTCTTGTATCGGGTCTTCTTCTTGTGGTCGGGTTATCTTCTAGTGGTCGGGTCTTCTTCTTGTATCGGGTGTTCTTCTTGTGGTCGGGTCTTCTTGTTGTTGTGGTGTCTTCTTCTTGTGGTCTGGTCTTCTGCTTGTGGTCGGGTCATCTTCTTGTATCTCGTCTTCTTCTTGTGGTCGGATCTTCTTCTTGTGGTCGGGTCTTCTCCTTGTGGTCAGGTCTTCTTCTTGTGGTCGGGTCTTCTACTAGTGGACGGGTCTTCTTCTTGTTTCGGGTCTTCTTCTTGTATCGGGTCTTCTTCTTGTGGTCGGGTCTTCTTCTTGTATCGGGTCTTCTTGTATCGGGTCTTCTTCTTGCGGTCGGATCTTCTTCTTGTGGTGGGGTCTTCTTCTTGTGGTCAGGTCTTCTTCTTTCGTCGAGTCTTCTTCTTCTATCGGGTCTTCTTCTTGTGGTGGGGTCTTCTTCTTGTTGTGAGGTCTTATTCTAGTGGTCGGGTCTTCTGCTTGTGGTCGGGTCTTCTTCTTGTATCGGATCTTCTTATTGTGGTCGGGTCTTCTTCTTGTATCAGGTCTTCTTCTTGTGGTCGGGTCTTCTTCTTGTGGTCGGGTCTTCTTGTATCGGGTCTTCTTCTTGTTGTCGGGTCTTCTTCTTATGGTCGGGTCTTCTTCTTGTGGTCGGGTCTTCTTCTTGTGGTCGGGTCTTCTTCTTGTGGTCTGGTTTTCTTCTTGTGGTCGGGTCTTCTTCTTGTGGTCCGGTCTTCTTCTTGTGGTCGGGTCTTCTTCTTGTATCGGGTCTTCTTCTTGTATCGGGTCTTCTTCTTGTGGTCGGGTCTTCTTCTTGTGGTCGGGTCTTCTTCTTGTATCGGGTCTTCTTGTGGTCAGGTCTTCTTGTGGTCGGTTCTTCTTCTTGTTTCGGGTCTTCTTCTTGTATCGGGTCTTCTTCTTGTGGTCGGGTCTTGTTCTAGTGGTCGGGTCTTCTTGTATCGGATCTTCTTCTTGTGGTCGGGTCTTCTTCTTGTGGTGGGGTCTTCTTCTTGTGGTCGGGTCTTCTTGTGGTTGCGTCTTCTTCTTGTATCGGGTCTTCTTCTTGTGGTCGGGTCTTCTTCTTGTGGTCGGGTCTTCTACTAGTGGACGGGTCTTCTTCTTGTATCGAGTCTTCTTGTTTCGGGTCTTCTTCTTGTGGTCGGGTCTTCATCTTGTGGTTCGGTCTGCTTCTTATAACGGGTTTTCTTCTTGTATCGGGTATTCTTCTTGTGGTTGGGTCTTCTTCTAGTATCGGGTCTTCTTCTTGTGGTCGGGTCTTCTTCTTGTAGTGGGGTCTTCTTCTTGTGGTCGGGTCTTCTTCTTGTGGTCGGGTCTTCTTCCTGTATCGGGTCTTCTTCTTGTGGTTGGGTCTTCTTCTTGTATCGGGTCTTCTTCTTGTATCGGGTCTTCTTCTTGTGGTCGGGTCTTCTTCTTGTTGTGGGGTCTTCTTCTTGTGGTCGGGTCTTCTGCTTGTGGTCGGGTCTTCTTCTTGTATCGGGTCTTCTTCTTGTGGTCGGGTCTTCTTCTAGTTTCGGGTCATCTTCTTGTGGTCGGGTCTTCTTCTTGTATCGGGTCTTCTTCTTGTGGTCCGGTCTTCTTGTATCGGGTTTTCTTCTTTTGGTCGGGACTTCTTCTTGTATCGGGTCTTCTTCTTGTGGTCGGGTCTTCTACTTGTGGTCGGGTCTTCTTCTTGTATCGGGTCTTCTTCTTGTATCGGGTGTTCTTCTTGTGGTCAAGTCTTCTTCTTATGGTCGGGTCTTCTTCTTGTGGTCGTTTCTTCTTCTTGTATCGGGTCTTCTTCTTGTGGTCGGGACTTCTTCTTGTGGTCGGGTCTTCTTCTTGTGGTCGGGTCTTCTTCTTGTATCGGGTTTTCTTCTTGTATCGGGTCTTCTTCTTGTATCGGGTCTTCTTCTTTTGGTCGGGTCTACTTCTTGTATCGGGTCTTCTTCTTGTGGTCGTTTCTTCTTCTTGTATCGGGTCTTCTTCTTGTGGTCGGTTCTTCTTCTTGTGGTCGGGTCTTCTTCTTGTGGTTGGGTCTTCTTCTTGTATCGGGTCTTCTTCTTGTGGTCGGGTCTTCTTCTTGTATCAGGTCTTCTTCTTGTGGTGGGGTCTTCTTCTTGTGGTGGGGTCTTCTTCTTGTGGTGGGGTCTTCTTCTTGTGGTCGGATCTTCTTCTTGTATCGGGTCTTCTTCTTGTGGTCGGGTCTTCTCCTTGTATCGGGTCTTCTTCTTTTGGTCGGGTCTTCTTTTTGTATTGGGTCTTCTTCTTGTATCGGGTCTTCTTCTTGTGGTCGGGTCTTCTTCTTGTATCGGGTCTTCTTCGTGTATCGGGTCTTCTTCTTGTGGTCAGGTTTTCTTCTTGTGGTCGGTTCTTCTTCTTGTATCGGGTCTTTTTCTTGTGGTTGGGTCTTCTTCTTGTGGTCCGTTCTTCTTCTTGTGGTCCGGTCTTCTTGTCGTCGGGTCTTCTTCTTGTATCGGATCTTCTTCTTGTATCGGGTCTTCTTCTTGTGGTCGGGTCTTCTTCTTGTGGTCGGGTCTTCTTCTTGTATCGGGTCTTCTTCCTGTGGTCGGGTCTTCTTCTGGTGGTCGGGTCTTCTTCTTGTTTCAGGTCTTCTTCTTGTATCGGGTCTTCTTCTTGTGGTTGGGTTATCTTCTAGTGGTCGGGTCTTCTTGTATCGGGTCTTCTCCTTGAGGTCGGGTCTTCTTCTTGTGGTGGGGTCTTCTTCTTGTGGTCGGGTCTTCTTATGGTCGCGTCTTCTTCTTGTATCGGGTCTTCTTCTTGTGGTTGGGTCTTCTTCTTTGATCGGGTTTTCTTCTTGTGGTCGGGTGTTCTTGTGGTCGGGTCTTCTACTAGTGGACGGGTCTTCTTCTTGTATCGGGTCTTCTTCTTGTGGTTGGGTCTTCTTCTTGTGGTCGGATCTTCTTCTAGTGGACGGGTCTTCTTCTATTATCGGGTCTTCTTCTTGTATCAGGTCTTCTTGTTTCGGGTCTTCTTCTTGTTTCGTGTCTTCTTCTTGTATCGGGTCTTCTTCTTGTGGTCGGGTCTTCTTCTTGTATCGGGTCTTCTTCTTGTATCGGGTCTTCTTCTTGTGGTCGGGTCTTCTTCTTGTGGTGGAGTCTTCTTCTTGTGGTCGGGTCTTCTGCTTGTGGTCGGGTCTTCTTCTTGTATCGGGTCTTCTTCTTGTGGTCGGGTCTTCTTCTTGTATCGGGTCTTCTTCTTGTATCGGATCTTCTTCTTGTGGTCGGGTCTTCTTCTTGTGGTGGAGTCTTCTTCTTGTGGTCGGGTCTTCTTCTAGTGGTCGGGTCTTCTTCTTGTATCGGGTCTTCTTCTTGTGGTCGGGTCTTCTTTTGTTGTGGGGTCTTTTTCTTGTGGTCGGGTCTTCTGCTTGTGGTCGGGTCTTCTTCTTGTATCGGATCTTCTTCTTGTGGTCGGGTCTTCTTGTATCGGGTCTTCTTCTTGTGGTCGGGTCTTCTTCTTGTATCGGGTCTTCTTCTTGTATCGGATCTTCTTCTTGTGGTCGGGTCTTCTTCTTGTGGTGGAGTCTTCTTCTTGTGGTCGGGTCTTCTTCTAGTGGTCGGGTGTTCTTCTTGTATCGGGTCTTCTTCTTGTGGTTGGGTCTTCTTCTGGTGGTCCGTTCTTCTTCTTGTGGTCCGGTCTTCTTGTCGTCGGGTCTTCTTCTTGTATCGGATCTTCTTCTTGTATCGGGTCTTCTTCTTGTGGTCGGGTCTTCTTCTTGTAGTCGGGTTTTCTTCTTGTATCGGGTCTTCTTCCTGTGGTCGGGTCTTCTTCTTGTGGTCGGGTCTTCTTCTTGTTTCAGGTCTTCTTCTTGTATCGGGTCTTCTTCTTGTGGTCGGGTTATCTTCTAGTGGTCGGGTCTTCTTCTTGTATCGGGTCTTCTTCTTGTGGTCGGGTCTTCTTCTTGTGGTCGGGTCTTCTTGTGGTCGCGTCTTCTTCTTGTATCGGGTCTTCTTCTTGTGGTTGGGTCTTCTTCTTTGATCGGGTTTTCTTCTTGTGGTTGGGTCTTCTTCTTGTGGTCGGGTCTTCTTCTAGTGGACGGGTCTTCTTCTATTATCGGGTCTTCTTCTTGTATCAGGTCTTGTTCTTGTTTCGGGTCTTCTTCTTGTTTCGTGTCTTCTTCTTGTATCGGGTCTTCTTCTTGTGGTCGGGTCTTCTTCTTGTATCGGGTCTTCTTCTTGTGGTCGGGTCTTCTTCTTGTGGTGGAGTCTTCTTCTTGTGGTCGGGTCTTCTGCTTGTGGTCGGGTCTTCTTCTTGTATTGGGTCTTCTTCTTGTGGTCGGGTCTTCTTCTTGTATCGGGTCTTCTTCTTGTATCGGGTCTTCTTCTTGTGGTCGGGTCTTCTTCTTGTGGTGGAGTCTTCTTCTTGTGGTCGGGTCTTCTTCTAGTGGTCGGGTCTTCTTCTTTTATCGGGTCTTCTTCTTGAGGTCGGGTCTTCTTCTTGTGGTCGGGTCTTCTTCTTGTATCGGGTCTTCTTCTTGTGGTCGAATCTTCTTCTTGTGTTCGGGTCTTCTCACTGTGGTCGGGTCTTCTTCTTGTTTTCGGGTCTTCTTCTTGTATCGGGTCTTCTTCTTGTGGTCGGGTCTTCTTCTTGTATCAGGTCTTCTTCTTGTGGTGGGGTCTTCTTCTTGTGGTGGGGTCTTCTTCTTGTGGTCGGATCTTCTTCTTGTATCGGGTCTTCTTCTTGTGGTCGGGTCTTCTCCTTGTATCGGGTCTTCTTCTTTTGGTCGGGTCTTCTTCTTGTATTGGGTCTTCTTCTTGTATCGGGTCTTCTTCTTGTGGTCGGGTCTTCTTCTTGTATTGGGTCTTCTTCGTGTATCGGGTCTTCTTCTTGTGGTCAGGTTTTCTTCTTGTGGTCTGTTCTTCTTCTTGTATCGGGTCTTCTTCTTGTGGTTGGGTCTTCTTCTGGTGGTCCGTTCTTCTTCTTGTGGTCCGGTCTTCTTGTCGTCGGGTCTTCTTCTTGTATCGGATCTTCTTCTTGTATCGGGTCTTCTTCTTGTGGTCGGGTCTTCTTCTTGTGGTCGGGTCTTCTTCTTGTATCGGGTCTTCTTCCTGTGGTCGGGTCTTCTTCTTGTGGTCGGGTCTTCTTCTTGTTTCAGGTCTTCTTCTTGTATCGGGTCTTCTTCCTGTGGTCGGGTCTTCTTCTTGTGGTCGGGTCTTCTTCTTGTTTCAGGTCTTCTTCTTGTATCGGGTCTTCTTCTTGTGGTCGGGTTATCTTCTAGTGGTCGGGTCTTCTTCTTGTATCGGGTCTTCTTCTTGTGGTCGGGTCTTCTTCTTGTATCGGGTCTTCTTCCTGTGGTCGGGTCTTCTTCTTGTGGTCGGGTCTTCTTCTTGTTTCAGGTCTTCTTCTTTTATCGGGTCTTCTTCTTGTGGTTGGGTTATCTTCTAGTGGTCGGGTCTTCTTGTATCGGGTCTTCTTCTTGAGGTCGGGTCTTCTTCTTGTGGTGGGGTCTTCTTCTTGTGGTCGGGTCTTCTTGTGGTCGCGTCTTCTTCTTGTATCGGGTCTTCTTCTTGTGGTTGGGTCTTCTTCTTTGATCGGGTTTTCTTCTTGTGGTCGGGTGTTCTTGTGGTCGGGTCTTCTACTATTGGACGGGTCTTCTTCTTGTATCGGGTCTTCTTCTTGTGGTTGGGTCTTCTTCTTGTGGTCGGGTCTTCTTCTAGTGGACGGGTCGTCTTCTATTATCGGGTCTTCTTCTTGTATCAGGTCTTCTTGTTTCGGGTCTTCTTCTTGTTTCGTGTCTTCTTCTTGTATCGGGTCTTCTTCTTGTGGTCGGGTCTTCTTCTTGTATCGGGTCTTCTTCTTGTATCGGGTCTTCTTCTTGTGGTCGGGTCTTCTTCTTGTGGTGGAGTCTTCTTATTGTGGTCGGGTCTTCTGCTTGTGGTCGGGTCTTCTTCTTGTATCGGGTCTTCTTCTTGTGGTCGGGTCTTCTTCTTGTATCGGGTCTTCTTCTTGTATCGGATCTTCTTCTTGTGGTCGGGTCTTCTTCTTGTGGTGGAGTCTTCTTCTTGTGGTCGGGTCTTCTTCTAGTGGTCGGGTCTTCTTCTTGTATCGGGTCTTCTTCTTGTGGTCGGGTCTTCTTTTGTTGTGGGGTCTTTTTCTTGTGGTCGGGTCTTCTGCTTGTGGTCGGGTCTTCTTCTTGTATCGGATCTTCTTCTTGTGGTCGGGTCTTCTTGTATCGGGTCTTCTTCTTGTGGTCGGGTCTTCTTCTTGTATCGGGTCTTCTTCTTGTATCGGATCTTCTTCTTGTGGTCGGGTCTTCTTCTTGTGGTGGAGTCTTCTTCTTGTGGTCGGGTCTTCTTTTGTTGTGGGGTCTTTTTCTTGTGGTCGGGTCTTCTGCTTGTGGTCGGGTCTTCTTTTGTTGTGGGGTCTTCTTCTTGTGGTCGGGTCTTCTGCTTGTGGTCGGGTCTTCTTCTTGTATCGGATCTTCTTCTTGTGGTCGGGTCTTCTTCTTGTATCGGGTCTTCTTCGTGTATCGGGTCTTCTTCTTGTGGTCAGGTTTTCTTCTTGTGGTCGGTTCTTCTTCTTGTATCGGGTCTTCTTCTTGTTTCAGGTCTTCTTCTTGTATCGGGTCTTCTTCTTGTGGTTGGGTTATCTTCTAGTGGTCGGGTCTTCTTGTATCGGGTCTTCTTCTTGAGGTCGGGTCTTCTTCTTGTGGTGGGGTCTTCTTCTTGTGGTCGGGTCTTCTTGTGGTCGCGTCTTCTTCTTGTATCGGGTCTTCTTCTTGTGGTTGGGTCTTCTTCTTTGATCGGGTTTTCTTCTTGTGGTCGGGTGTTCTTGTGGTCGGGTCTTCTACTATTGGACGGGTCTTCTTCTTGTATCGGGTCTTCTTCTTGTGGTTGGGTCTTCTTCTTGTGGTCGGGTCTTCTTCTAGTGGACGGGTCGTCTTCTATTATCGGGTCTTCTTCTTGTATCAGGTCTTCTTGTTTCGGGTCTTCTTCTTGTTTCGTGTCTTCTTCTTGTATCGGGTCTTCTTCTTGTGGTCGGGTCTTCTTCTTGTATCGGGTCTTCTTCTTGTATCGGGTCTTCTTCTTGTGGTCGGGTCTTCTTCTTGTGGTGGAGTCTTCTTATTGTGGTCGGGTCTTCTGCTTGTGGTCGGGTCTTCTTCTTGTATCGGGTCTTCTTCTTGTGGTCGGGTCTTCTTCTTGTATCGGGTCTTCTTCTTGTATCGGATCTTCTTCTTGTGGTCGGGTCTTCTTCTTGTGGTGGAGTCTTCTTCTTGTGGTCGGGTCTTCTTCTAGTGGTCGGGTCTTCTTCTTGTATCGGGTCTTCTTCTTGTGGTCGGGTCTTCTTTTGTTGTGGGGTCTTTTTCTTGTGGTCGGGTCTTCTGCTTGTGGTCGGGTCTTCTTCTTGTATCGGATCTTCTTCTTGTGGTCGGGTCTTCTTGTATCGGGTCTTCTTCTTGTGGTCGGGTCTTCTTCTTGTATCGGGTCTTCTTCTTGTATCGGATCTTCTTCTTGTGGTCGGGTCTTCTTCTTGTGGTGGAGTCTTCTTCTTGTGGTCGGGTCTTCTTCTAGTGGTCGGGTGTTCTTCTTGTATCGGGTCTTCTTCTTGTGGTCGGGTCTTCTTTTGTTGTGGGGTCTTCTTCTTGTGGTCGGGTCTTCTGCTTGTGGTCGGGTCTTCTTCTTGTATCGGATCTTCTTCTTGTGGTCGGGTCTTCTTCTTGTATCGGGTCTTCTTCGTGTATCGGGTCTTCTTCTTGTGGTCAGGTTTTCTTCTTGTGGTCGGTTCTTCTTCTTGTATCGGGTCTTCTTCTTGTGGTTGGGTCTTCTTCTTGTGGTCCGTTCTTCTTCTTGTGGTCCGGTCTTCTTGTCGTCGGGTCTTCTTCTTGTATCGGATCTTCTTCTTGTATCGGGTCTTCTTCTTGTGGTCGGGTCTTCTTCTTGTGGTCGGGTCTTCTTCTTGTATCGGGTCTTCTTCCTGTGGTCGGGTCTTCTTCTTGTGGTCGGGTCTTCTTCTTGTTTCAGGTCTTCTTCTTGTATCGGGTCTTCTTCTTGTGGTTGGGTTATCTTCTAGTGGTCGGGTCTTCTTGTATCGGGTCTTCTTCTTGTGGTCGGGTCTTCTTCTTGTGGTGGGGTCTTCTTCTTGTGGTCGGGTCTTCTTGTGGTCGCGTCTTCTTCTTGTATCGGGTCTTCTTCTTGTGGTTGGGTCTTCTTCTTTGATCGGGTTTTCTTCTTGTGGTCGGGTCTTCTTGTGGTCGGGTCTTCTACTAGTGGACGGGTCTTCTTCTTGTATCGGGTCTTCTTCTTGTGGTTGGGTCTTCTTCTTGTGGTCGGGTCTTCTTCTAGTGGACGGGTCTTCTTCTATTATCGGGTCTTCTTCTTGTATCAGGTCTTCTTGTTTCGGGTCTTCTTCTTGTTTCGTGTCTTCTTCTTGTATCGGGTCTTCTTCTTGTGGTCGGGTCTTCTTCTTGTATCGGGTCTTCTTCTTGTATCGGGTCTTCTTCTTGTGGTCGGGTCTTCTTCTTGTGGTGGAGTCTTCTTCTTGTTGGTGGGTCTTCTGCTTGTGATCGGGTCTTCTTCTTGTATCGGGTCTTCTTCTTGTGGTCGGGTCTTTTTCTTGTATCGGGTCTTCTTCTTGTATCGGATCTTCTTCTTGTGGTCGGGTCTTCTTCTTGTGGTGGAGTCTTCTTCTTGTGGTCGGGTCTTCTTCTAGTGGTCGGGTCTTCTTCTTGTATCGGGTCTTCTTCTTGTGGTCGGGTCTTCTTCTTGTTGTGGGGTCTTCTTCTTGTGGTCGGGTCTTCTGCTTGTGGTCGGGTCTTCTTCTTGTATCGGATCTTCTACTTGTGGTCGGGTCTTCTTCTTGTATCGGGTCTTCTTCTTGTATCGGGTCTTCTTCTTGTGGTCGGGTCTTCTTCTTGTTGTCGGGTTTTCTTCTTGTGGTCAGTTCTTCTTCTTGTATCGGGTCTTCTTCTTGTGGTTGGGTCTTCTTCTTGTGGTCCAGTCTTCTTCTTGTGGTCTGGTCTTCTTGTCGTCGGGTCTTCTTCTTGTATCGGATCTTCTTCTTGTATCGGGTCTTCTTCTTGTGGTCGTGTCTTCCTCTTGTGGTCGGGTCTTCTTCTTGTATTGGGTCTTCTTCCTGTGGTCGGGTCTTCTTCTTGTGGTCGGGTCTTCTTCTTGTTTCAGGTCTTCTTCTTGTATCGGGTCTTCTTCTTGTGGTCGGGTCTTCTTGTATCGGGTCTTCTTCTTGTATCGGGTCTTCTTCTTGTGGTTGGGTCTTCTTCTTGTATCGGGTCTTCTTCTTGTTGTCGGGTCTTCTTCTTGTGGTCGGGTCTTCTTGTATCGGGTCTTCTTCTTGTGGTCGGGTCTTCTTCTTGTTTCTGTTCTTCTTGTGGTCGGGTCTTCTTCTCGTGGTCGCGACCTCTTCTAGTGGTCAGGTATTCTTCTTGTATCGGGTCTTCTTCTTGTATCGGGTCTTCTTGTTTCGGGTCTTCCTCTTGTTTCGGGTCTTCTTCTTGTGGTCGGGTCTTCTTCTTGTATCGGGTCTTCTTCTTGTATCGGGTCTTCTTCTTGTGGTCGGCTCTTCTTCTTGTGGTCGGGTCTTCTTCTTGTGGTCGGGTCTTCTTCTTGTATCGGGTTTTCTTCTTGTGGTCGGCTCTTCTTCTTGTGGTCGGGTCTTCTCATTGTGGTCGGGTCTTCTCATTGTGGTCGGGTCTTCTTCTTGTGGTCGGGTCTTCTTTTAGTGGTCGGGTCTTCTTCTTGTATCGGGTCTTCTTCTTGTTTCGGGTCTTCTTGTATCGGGTCTTCTTCTTGCATCGGGTCGTCTTCTTGTGGTTGGGTCTTCTTCTTGTGTTCTGTTCTACTTCTTGTGGTCGGGTCTTCTTCTTGTGGTCGGGTCTTGTTCTTGTGGTCGGATCTTCTTCTTGTATCGGGTCTTCTTCTTGTGGTCCGGTCTTCTTCTTGTGGTTGGGTCTTCTTCTTGTGGTCGGGTCTTCTACTAGTGGTCGGGTCTTCTTCTTGTATCACGTCTTCTGCTTGTTTCGGGTCTTCTTCTTGTTTCGGGTCTTCTTCTTGAATCGGGTCTTCTTCTTGTGGTCAGGTCTTCTTCTTGTATCGGGTCTTCCTCTGGTATCGGGTCTTCTTGTGGTCGGGTCTTCTTCTTGTGGTGGGGTCTCCTTCTTGTGGTCGGGTCTTTTTCTTGTGGTCGGGTCTTCTTCTTGTATCGGGTCTTCTTCTTGTGGTTGGGTCTTCTTCTACTATCGGGTCTTCTTCTTGTGGTCGGGTCTTCTTCTTGTGGTGGGGTCTTCTTCTTGTGGTCGGGTCTTCTGCTTGTGGTCGGGTCTTCTTCTTGTATCGGGTCTTCTTCTTGTGGTCGGGTCTTCTTCTTGTATCGGGTCTTCTTCTTGTATCGGGTCTTCTTCTTGTGGTCGGGTCTTCTTGTGGTCGGGTCTTCTTCTTGTGGTGGGGTCTTCTTCTTGTATCGGGTCTTCTTCTTTATCGGGTCTTCTTCTTTTGGTCGGGTCTTCTTCTTGTATCGGGTCTTCTTCTTGTATCGGGTCTTCTTCTTGTGGTCGGGTCTTCTTCTTGTGGTCGGGTCTTCTTCTTGTGGTCGGTTCTTCTTCTTGTGGTCGGGTCTTCTTCTTGTGGTTGGGTCTTCTTCTTGTAGCGGGTCTTCTTCTTGTATCGGATCTTCATCTTGTTTCGGGTCTTCTTCTTGTTTTGGGTCTTCCTCTTGTATCGGGTCTTCTTCTTGTGGTCGGTTCTTCTTCTTGTATCGGGTCTTCTTCTTGTATCGGGTCTTCTTCTTCTTTCGGGTCTTCCTCTTGTATCGGTCTTCTTCTTGTGGTCGGGTCTTCTTGTATCGGGTCTTCTTCTTGTATCGGGTCTTCTTCTTCAGGTCGGGTCTTCTTCTTGTGGTCGGGTCTTCTTCTTGTATCGGGTCTTCTTCTTGTGGTCGAGTCTTCTTCTTGTGTTCGAGTCTTCTCATTGTGGTCGGGTCTTCTTCTTGTGGTCGGGTCTTCTTCTTGTATCGGGTCTTCTTCTTGTGGTCGGGGCTTCTTCTTGTATCAGGTCTTCTTCTTGTGGTGGGGTCTTCTTCTTGTGGTGGGGTCTTCTTCTTGTGGTCGGATCTTCTTCTTGTATCGGGTCTTCTTCTTGTGGTCGGGTCTTCTCCTTGTATCGGGTCTTCTTCTTTTGGTCGGGTCTTCTTCTTCTATTGGGTCTTCTTCTTGTATCGGGTCTTCTTCTTGTGGTCGGGTCTTCTTCTTGTATCGGGTCTTCTTCGTGTATCGGGTCTTCTTCTTGTGGTCAGGTTTTCTTCTTGTGGTCGGTTCTTCTTCTTGTATCGGGTCTTCTTCTTGTGGTTGGTTCTTCTTCTTGTGGTCCGTTCTTCTTCTTGTGGTCCGGTCTTCTTGTCGTCGGGTCTTCTTCTTGTATCGGATCTTCTTCTTGTATCGGGTCTTCTTCTTGTGGTCGGGTCTTCTTCTTGTGGACGGGTCTTCTTCTTGTATCGGGTCTTCTTCCTGTGGTGGGGTCTTCTTCTTATGGTCGGGTTTTCTTCTTGTTTCAGGTCTTCTTCTTGTATCGGGTCTTCTTCTTGTGGTCGGGTTATCTTCTAGTGGTCGGGTCTTCTTCTTGTATCGGGTGTTCTTCTTGTGGTCGGGTCTTCTTGTTGTTGTGGTGTCTTCTTCTTGTGGTCTGGTCTTCTGCTTGTGGTCGGGTCATCTTCTTGTATCTCGTCTTCTTCTTGTGGTCGGATCTTCTTCTTGTGGTCGGGTCTTCTCCTTGTGGTCAGGTCTTCTTCTTGTGGTCGGGTCTTCTACTAGTGGACGGGTCTTCTTCTTGTTTCGGGTCTTCTTCTTGTATCGGGTCTTCTTCTTGTGGTCGGGTCTTCTTCTTGTATCGGGTCTTCTTGTATCGGGTCTTCTTCTTGCGGTCGGGTCTTCTTCTTGTGGTGGGGTCTTCTTCTTGTGGTCAGGTCTTCTTCTTTCGTCGAGTCTTCTTCTTCTATCGGGTCTTCTTCTTGTGGTGGGGTCTTCTTCTTGTTGTGAGGTCTTATTCTAGTGGTCGGGTCTTCTGCTTGTGGTCGGGTCTTCTTCTTGTATCGGATCTTCTTATTGTGGTCGGGTCTTCTTCTTGTATCAGGTCTTCTTCTTGTGGTCGGGTCTTCTTCTTGTGGTCGGGTCTTCTTGTATCGGGTCTTCTTCTTGTGGTCGGGTCTTCTTCTTATGGTCGGGTCTTCTTCTTGTGGTCGGGTCTTCTTCTTGTGGTCGGGTCTTCTTCTTGTGGTCTGGTTTTCTTCTTGTGGTCGGGTCTTCTTCTTGTGGTCCGGTCTTCTTCTTGTGGTCGGGTCTTCTTCTTGTATCGGGTCTTCTTCTTGTATCGGGTCTTCTTCTTGTGGTCGGGTCTTCTTCTTGTGGTCGGGTCTTCTTCTTGTATCGGGTCTTCTTCTTGTTTCGGGTCTTCTTCTTGTATCGGGTCTTCTTCTTGTGGTCGGGTCTTGTTCTAGTGGTCGGGTCTTCTTGTATCGGATCTTCTTCTTGTGGTCGGGTCTTCTTCTTGTGGTGGGGTCTTCTTCTTGTGGTCGGGTCTTCTTGTGGTTGCGTCTTCTTCTTGTATCGGGTCTTCTTCTTGTGGTCGGGTCTTCTTCTTGTGGTCGGGTCTTCTACTAGTGGACGGGTCTTCTTCTTGTATCGAGTCTTCTTGTTTCGGGTCTTCTTCTTGTGGTCGGGTCTTCATCTTGTGGTTCGGTCTGCTTCTTATAACGGGTTTTCTTCTTGTATCGGGTATTCTTCTTGTGGTTGGGTCTTCTTCTAGTATCGGGTCTTCTTCTTGTGGTCGGGTCTTCTTCTTGTAGTGGGGTCTTCTTCTTGTGGTCGGGTCTTCTTCTTGTGGTCGGGTCTTCTTCCTGTATCGGGTCTTCTTCTTGTGGTTGGGTCTTCTTCTTGTATCGGGTCTTCTTCTTGTATCGGGTCTTCTTCTTGTGGTCGGGTCTTCTTCTTGTTGTGGGGTCTTCTTCTTGTGGTCGGGTCTTCTGCTTGTGGTCGGGTCTTCTTCTTGTATCGGGTCTTCTTCTTGTGGTCGGGTCTTCTTCTAGTTTCGGGTCATCTTCTTGTGGTCGGGTCTTCTTCTTGTATCGGGTCTTCTTCTTGTGGTCCGGTCTTCTTGTATCGGGTTTTCTTCTTTTGGTCGGGACTTCTTCTTGTATCGGGTCTTCTTCTTGTGGTCGGGTCTTCTACTTGTGGTCGGGTCTTCTTCTTGTATCGGGTCTTCTTCTTGTATCGGGTGTTCTTCTTGTGGTCAAGTCTTCTTCTTATGGTCGGGTCTTCTTCTTGTGGTCGTTTCTTCTTCTTGTATCGGGTCTTCTTCTTGTGGTCGGGACTTCTTCTTGTGGTCGGGTCTTCTTCTTGTGGTCGGGTCTTCTTCTTGTATCGGGTTTTCTTCTTGTATCGGGTCTTCTTCTTGTATCGGGTCTTCTTCTTTTGGTCGGGTCTACTTCTTGTATCGGGTCTTCTTCTTGTGGTCGTTTCTTCTTCTTGTATCGGGTCTTCTTCTTGTGGTCGGTTCTTCTTCTTGTGGTCGGGTCTTCTTCTTGTGGTCGGGTCTTCTTCTTGTATCGGGTCTTCTTCTTGTATCTGTTCTTCTTGTGGTCGAGTCTTCTTCTTATGGTCGGGTCTTCTTCTTGTGGTCGGGTCTTCTTCTTGTATCGGGTCTTCTTCTTGTTTCTGTTCTTCTTGTGGTCGGGTCTTCTTCTTGTGGTCGCGACTTCTTCTAGTGGTCAGGTATTCTTCTTGTATTGGGTCTTCTTCTTGTATCGGGTCTTCTTCTTGTTTCGGGTCTTCCTCTTGTATCGGGTCTTCTTCTTTTGGTCGGGTCTTCTTCTTGTATCGGGTCTTCTTCTTGTGGTCGAGTCTTCTTCTTGTGGTCGGGTTTTCTCATTGTGGTCGGGTCTTCTTCTTGTGGTCGGGTCTTCCTCTTGTATCGGTCTTCTTCTTGTGGTCGGGTCTTCTTCTTGTATCGGGTCTTCTTCTTGTATCGGGTCTTCTTCTTGTGGTCGGGTCTTCTTCTTGTGGTTGTGTCTTCTTCTTGTATCGGGTTTTCTTCTTGTTTCGGGTCTTCTTCTTGTGGTCGGGTCTTCATCTTGTGGTTGGGTCTTCTTATATCGGGTTTTCTTCTTGTATCGGGTCTTCTTCTTGTATCGGGTCTTCTTCTTGTTTCGGGTTTTCTTCTTGGTTCTGGTCTTCCTCTTGTATCGGTCTTCTTCTTGTGGTCGGGTCTTCTTCTTGTATCGGGTCTTCTTCTTGTATCGGGTCTTCTTCTTGAGGTCGGGTCTTCTTCTTGTGGTCGGGTCTTCTTCTTGTATCTGGTCTTCTTCTTGTGGTCGAGTCTTCTTCTTGTGGTCGGGTCTTCTTCTTGTATCAGGCCTTCTTCTTGTGGTCGCGTCTTCTTCTTGTATCGGGTCTTCTTCTTTTGGTCGGGTCTTCTTGTATCGGGTCTTCTTCTTGTGGTAGGGTCTTCTTCTTGTGGTCGGGTCTTCTTCTTGTGGTCGGGTCTTCTTCTTGTATCGGGTCTTCTTCTTGTGGTCGGGTCTTCTTGTATCGGGTTTTCTTCTTTTGGTCGGGTCTTCTTCTTGTATCGGGTCTTCTTCTTGTGGTCGGGTCTTCTACTTGTGGTCGGGTCTTCTTCTTGTATCGGGTCTTCTTCTTGTATCGGGTCTTCTTCTTGTGGTCAAGTCTTCTTCTTGTGGTCGGGTCTTCTTCTTGTGGTCGTTTCTTCTTCTTGTATCGGGTCTTCTTCTTGTGGTCGGGACTTCTTCTTGTGGTCGGGTCTTCTTCTTGTGGTCGGGTCTTCTTCTTGTATCGGGTCTTCTTCTTGTATCGGGTCTTCTTCTTTTGGTCGGGTCTTCTTCTTGTATCGGGTCTTCTTCTTGTGGTCCGGTCTTCTTCTTGTATCGGGTCTTCTTATTGTATCTGTTCTTCTTGTGGTCGGGTCTTCTTCTTGTGGTCGGGACTTCTTCTAGTGGTCAGGTATTCTTCTTGTATCGGGTCTTCTTGTATCGGGTCTTCTTCTTGTTTCGGGGCTTCTTCTTGTTTCGGGTCTTCCTCTTGTATCGGTCTCCTTCTTGTGGTCGGGTCTTCTTCTTGTATCGGGTCTTCTTCTTGTATCGGGTCTTCTTCTTGTGGTCTTGTCTTCTTCTTGTGGTCGGGTCTTCTTCTTGTATCCGGTCTTCTTCTTGTGGTCGAGTCTTCTTCTTGTGGTCGGGTTTTCTCATTGTGGTCGGGTCTTCTTCTTGTGGTCGGGTCTTCTTCTTGTATCGGGTCTTCTTCTTGTGGTCGGGTCTTCTTCTTGTATCAGGTCTTCTTCTTGTGGTCGGGTCTTCTTCTTGTGGTGGTGTCTTCTTCTTGTGGTCGGATCTTCTTCTTTTGTCGGGTCTTCTCCTTGTATCGGGTCTTCTTCTTTTGGTCGGGTCTTCTTCTTGTATTGGGTCTTCTTCTTGTATCGGGTCTTCTTCTTGTGGTTGGGTCTTCTTCTTGTATTGGGTCTTCTTCGTGTATCGGGTCTTCTTCTTGTGGTCAGGTCTTCTTCTTGTGGTCGGTTCTTCTTCTTGTATCTGGTCTTCTTCTTGTGGTCGGGACTTCTTCTTGTGGTCGGGTCTTCTTCTTGTGGTCGGGTCTTCTTGTATCGGGTCTTCTTCTTGTATTGGGTCTTCTTCTTGTGGTTGGGTCTTCTTCTTGTATCGGGTCTTCTTCTTGTGGTCGGGTCTTCTTTTTGTGGTCGGGTCTTCTTCTTGTATCGGGTCTTCTTCTTGTTTCTGTTCTTCTTGTGGTCGGGTCTTCTTCTTGTGGTCGCGACTTCTTCTAGTGGTCAGGTATTCTTCTTGTATCGGGTCTTCTTCTTGTATCGGGTCTTCTTTTTGTTTCGGGTCTTCCTCTTGTATCGGGTCTTCTTCTTGTGGTCGGGTCTTCTTCTTGTATCGGGTCTTCTTCTTGTGGTCGAGTCTTCTTCTTGTGGTCGGGTTTTCTCATTGTGGTCGGGTCTTCTTCTTGTGGTCGGGTCTTCCTCTTGTATCGGTCTTCTTCTTGTGGTCAGGTCTTCTTCTTGTATCGGGTCTTCTTCTTGTATCGGGTCTTCTTCTTGTGGTCGGGTCTTCTTCTTGTGGTTGTGTCTTCTTCTTGTATCGGGTTTTCTTCTTGTTTCGGGTCTTCTTCTTGTGGTCGGGTCTTCATCTTGTGGTTGGGTCTTCTTATATCGGGTTTTCTTCTTGTATCGGGTCTTCTTCTTGTATCGGGTCTTCTTCTTGTGGTCGGGTCTTCTTCTTGTGGTGGAGTCTTCTTCTTGTGGTCGGGTCTTCTTCTAATGGTCGGGTCTTCTTCTTGTATCGGGTCTTCTTCTTGTGGTCGGGTCTTCTTTTGTTGTGGGGTCTTTTTCTTGTGGTCGGGTCTTCTGCTTGTGGTCGGGTCTTCTTCTTGTATCGGATCTTCTTCTTGTGGTCGGGTCTTCTTGTATCGGGTCTTCTTCTTGTGGTCGGGTCTTCTTCTTGTATCGGGTCTTCTTCTTGTATCGGATCTTCTTCTTGTGGTCGGGTCTTCTTCTTGTGGTGGAGTCTTCTTCTTGTGGTCGGGTCTTCTTCTAGTGGTCGGGTGTTCTTCTTGTATCGGGTCTTCTTCTTGTGGTTGGGTCTTCTTCTGGTGGTCCGTTCTTCTTCTTGTGGTCCGGTCTTCTTGTCGTCGGGTCTTCTTCTTGTATCGGATCTTCTTCTTGTATCGGGTCTTCTTCTTGTGGTCGGGTCTTCTTCTTGTATCGGGTCTTCTTCCTGTGGTCGGGTCTTCTTCTTGTGGTCGGGTCTTCTTCTTGTTTCAGGTCTTCTTCTTGTATCGGGTCTTCTTCTTGTGGTCGGGTTATCTTCTAGTGGTCGGGTCTTCTTCTTGTATCGGGTCTTCTTCTTGTGGTCGGGTCTTCTTCTTGTGTTGGGGTCTTCTTCTTCTGGTCGGGTCTTCTTGTGGTCGCGTCTTCTTCTTGTATCGGGTCTTCTTCTTGTGGTTGGGTCTTCTTCTTTGATCGGGTTTTCTTCTTGTGGTTGGGTCTTCTTCTTGTGGTCGGGTCTTCTTCTAGTGGACGGGTCTTCTTCTATTATCGGGTCTTCTTCTTGTATCAGGTCTTGTTCTTGTTTCGGGTCTTCTTCTTGTTTCGTGTCTTCTTCTTGTATCGGGTCTTCTTCTTGTGGTCGGGTCTTCTTCTTGTATCGGGTCTTCTTCTTGTATCGGGTCTTCTTCTTGTGGTCGGGTCTTCTTCTTGTGGTGGAGTCTTCTTCTTGTGGTCGGGTCTTCTGCTTGTGGTCGGGTCTTCTTCTTGTATTGGGTCTTCTTCTTGTGGTCGGGTCTTCTTCTTGTATCGGGTCTTCTTCTTGTATCGGGTCTTCTTCTTGTGGTCGGGTCTTCTTCTTGTGGTGGAGTCTTCTTCTTGTGGTCGGGTCTTCTTCTAGTGGTCGGGTCTTCTTCTTTTATCGGGTCTTCTTCTTGAGGTCGGGTCTTCTTCTTGTGGTCGGGTCTTCTTCTTGTATCGGGTCTTCTTCTTGTGGTCGAATCTTCTTCTTGTGTTCGGGTCTTCTCATTGTGGTCGGGTCTTCTTCTTGTTTTCGGATCTTCTTCTTGTATCGGGTCTTCTTCTTGTGGTCGGGTCTTCTTCTTGTATCAGGTCTTCTTCTTGTGGTGGGGTCTTCTTCTTGTGGTGGGGTCTTCTTCTTGTGGTCGGATCTTCTTCTTGTATCGGGTCTTCTTCTTGTGGTCGGGTCTTCTCCTTGTATCGGGTCTTCTTCTTTTGGTCGGGTCTTCTTCTTGTATTGGGTCTTCTTCTTGTATCGGGTCTTCTTCTTGTGGTCGGGTCTTCTTCTTGTATTGGGTCTTCTTCGTGTATCGGGTCTTCTTCTTGTGGTCAGGTTTTCTTCTTGTGGTCTGTTCTTCTTCTTGTATTGGGTCTTCTTCTTGTGGTTGGGTCTTCTTCTGGTGGTCCGTTCTTCTTCTTGTGGTCCGGTCTTCTTGTCGTCGGGTCTTCTTCTTGTGTCGGATCTTCTTCTTGTATCGGGTCTTCTTCTTGTGGTCGGGTCTTCTTCTTGTGGTCGGGTCTTCTTCTTGTATCGGGTCTTCTTCCTGTGGTCGGGTCTTCTTCTTGTGGTCGGGTCTTCTTCTTGTTTCAGGTCTTCTTCTTGTATCGGGTCTTCTTCTTGTGGTCGGGTTATCTTCTAGTGGTCGGGTCTTCTTCTTGTATCGGGTCTTCTTCTTGTGGTCGGGTCTTCTTCTTGTGGTGGGGTCTTCTTCTTGTGGTCGGGTCTTCTTGTGGTCGCGTCTTCTTCTTGTATCGGGTCTTCTTCTTGTGGTTGGGTCTTCTTCTTTGATCGGGTTTTCTTCTTGTGGTTGGGTCTTCTTCTTGTGGTCGGGTCTTCTTCTACTGGACGGGTCTTCTTCTATTATCGGGTCTTCTTCTTGTATCAGGTCTTGTTCTTGTTTCGGGTCTTCTTCTTGTTTCGTGTCTTCTTCTTGTATCGGGTCTTCTTCTTGTGGTCGGGTCTTCTTCTTGTATCGGGTCTTCTTCTTGTATCGGGTCTTCTTCTTGTGGTCGGGTCTTCTTCTTGTGGTGGAGTCTTCTTTTTGTGGTCGGGTCTTCTGCTTGTGGTCGGGTCTTCTTCTTGTATTGGGTCTTCTTCTTGTGGTCGGGTCTTCTTCTTGTATCGGGTCTTCTTCTTGTATCGGGTCTTCTTCTTGTGGTCGGGTCTTCTTCTTGTGGTGGAGTCTTCTTCTTGTGGTCGGGGCTTCTTCTAGTGGTCGGGTCTTCTTCTTTTATCGGGTCTTCTTCTTGTGGTCGGGTCTTCTTCTTGTTGTGGTGTCTTCTTCTTGTGGTCGGGTCTTCTTCTTGTATCGGATCTTCTTCTTGTGGTCGGGTCTTCTTCTTGTATCGGGTCTTCTTCTTGTATCGGGTCTTCTTCTTGTATCGGGTCTTCTTCTTGTGGTCGGGTATTCTTCTTGAGGTCGGGTTTTCTTCTTGTGGTCGGTTCTTCTTCTTGTATCGGGTCTTCTTCTTGTGGTTGGGTCTTCTTCTTGTGGTCCGGTCTTCTTCTTGTGGTCCGGTCTTCTTCTTGTCGTCGGGTCTTCTTCTTGTATCGGATCTTCTTCTTGTATCAGGTCTTCTTCTTGTGGTCGTGTCTTCCTCTTGTGGTCGGGTCTTCTTCTTGTATCGGGTCTTCTTCCTGTGGTCGGGTCTTCTTCTTGTGGTCGGGTCTTGTTCTTGTTTCAGGTCTTCTTCTTGTATCGGGTCTTCTTCTTGT
This sequence comes from Phyllobates terribilis, assembly GCF_046119375.1. Taxonomy (NCBI): domain Eukaryota; kingdom Metazoa; phylum Chordata; class Amphibia; order Anura; family Dendrobatidae; genus Phyllobates; species Phyllobates terribilis. The sequence continues at coordinate 480,645,257 of NW_027362761.1, read as the reverse complement.
GGTCGGGTCTTCTTGTATCGGGTCTTCTTCTTGTATCGGGTCTTCTTCTTGTGGTTGGGTCTTCTTCTTGTATCGGGTCTTCTTCTTGTGGTCGGGTTTTCTTCTTGTGGTCGGTTCTTCTTCTTGTATCGGGTCTTCTTCTTGTGGTTGGGTCTTCTTCTTGTGGTCCGGTCTTCTTCTTTGTGGTCCGGTCTTCTTCTTGTCGTCGGGTCTTCTTCTTGTATCGGATCTTCTTCTTGTATCGGGTCTTCTTCTTGTGGTCGTGTCTTCCTCTTGTGGTCGGGTCTTCTTCTTGTATCGGGTCTTCTTCCTGTGGTCGGGTCTTCTTCTTGTGGTCGGGTCTTCTTCTTGTTTCAAGTCTTCTTCTTGTATCGGGTCTTCTTCTTGTGGTCGGGTCTTCTTGTATCGGGTCTTCTTCTTGTATCGGGTCTTCTTCTTGTGGTTGGGTCTTCTTCTTGTGGTCGGGTCTTCTTCTTGTATCGGGTCTTCTTCCTGTGGTCAGGTCTTCTTCTTGTGGTCGGGTCTTCTTCTTGTTTCAGGTCTTCTTCTTGTATCGGGTCTTCTTCTTGTGGTCGGGTCTTCTTGTATCGGGTCTTCTTCTTGTATCGGGTCTTCTTCTTGTGGTCGGGTCTTCTTCTTGTGGTCGGGTCTTCTTCTTGTATCAGGTCTTCTTCTTGTGGTGGGGTCTTCTTCTTGTGGTGGGGTCTTCTTCTTGTGGTGGGGTCTTCTTCTTGTGGTCGGATCTTCTTCTTGTATCGGGTCTTCTTCTTGTGGTCGGGTCTTCTCCTTGTATCGGGTCTTCTTCTTTTTGTCGGGTCTTCTTCTTGTATTGGGTCTTCTTCTTGTATCGGGTCTTCTTCTTGTGGTCGGGTCTTCTTCTTGTATCGGGTCTTCTTCGTGTATCGGGTCTTCTTCTTGTGGTCAGGTTTTCTTCTTGTGGTCGGTTCTTCTTCTTGTATCGGGTCTTTTTCTTGTGGTTGGGTCTTCTTCTTGTGGTCCGTTCTTCTTCTTGTGGTCCGTTCTTCTTGTCGTCGGGTCTTCTTCTTGTATCGGATCTTCTTCTTGTATCGGGTCTTCTTCTTGTGGTCCGGTCTTCTTCTTGTGGTCGGGTCTTCTTCTTGTATCGGGTCTTCTTCCTGTGGTCGGGTCTTCTTCTTGTGGTCGGGTCTTCTTCTTGTTTCAGGTCTTCTTCTTGTATCGGGTCTTCTTCTTGTGGTTGGGTTATCTTCTAGTGGTCGGGTCTTCTTGTATCGGGTCTTCTTCTTGAGGTCGGGTCTTCTTCTTGTGGTGGGGTCTTCTTCTTGTGGTCGGGTCTTCTTGTGGTCGCGTCTTCTTCTTGTATCGGGTCTTCTTCTTGTGGTTGGGTCTTCTTCTTTGATCGGGTTTTCTTCTTGTGGTCGGGTGTTCTTGTGGTCGGGTCTTCTACTAGTGGACGGGTCTTCTTCTTGTATCGGGTCTTCTTCTTGTGGTTGGGTCTTCTTCTTGTGGTCGGGTCTTCTTCTAGTGGACGGGTCTTCTTCTATTATCGGGTCTTCTTCTTGTATCAGGTCTTCTTGTTTCGGGTCTTCTTCTTGTTTCGTGTCTTCTTCTTGTATCGGGTCTTCTTCTTGTGGTCGGGTCTTCTTCTTGTATCGGGTCTTCTTCTTGTATCGGGTCTTCTTCTTGTGGTCGGGTCTTCTTCTTGTGGTGGAGTCTTCTTACTGTGGTCGGGTCTTCTGCTTGTGGTCGGGTCTTCTTCTTGTATCGGGTCTTCTTCTTGTGGTCGGGTCTTCTTCTTGTATCGGGTCTTCTTCTTGTATCGGATCTTCTTCTTGTGGTCGGGTCTTCTTCTTGTGGTGGAGTCTTCTTCTTGTGGTCGGGTCTTCTTCTAGTGGTCGGGTCTTCTTCTTGTATCGGGTCTTCTTCTTGTGGTCGGGTCTTCTTTTGTTGTGGGGTCTTCTTCTTGTGGTCGGGTCTTCTGCTTGTGGTCGGGTCTTCTTCTTGTATCGGATCTTCTTCTTGTGGTCGGGTCTTCTTGTATCGGGTCTTCTTCTTGTGGTCGGGTCTTCTTCTTGTATCGGGTCTTCTTCTTGTATCGGATCTTCTTCTTGTGGTCGGGTCTTCTTCTTGTGGTGGAGTCTTCTTCTTGTGGTCGGGTCTTCTTCTTGTGGTCGGGTCTTCTTCTAGTGGTCGGGTGTTCTTCTTGCATCGGGTCTTCTTCTTGTGGTCGGGTCTTCTTTTGTTGTGGGGTCTTCTTCTTGTGGTCGGGTCTTCTGCTTGTGGTCGGGTCTTCTTCTTGTATCGGATCTTCTTCTTGTGGTCGGGTCTTCTTCTTGTATCGGGTCTTCTTCGTGTATCGGGTCTTCTTCTTGTGGTCAGGTTTTCTTCTTGTGGTCGGGTCTTCTTCTTGTGGTCGGGTCTTCTTCTTGTATCGGGTCTTCTTCCTATGGTCGGGTCTTCTTCTTGTGGTCGGGTCTTCTTCTTGTTTCAGGTCTTCTTCTTGTATCGGGTCTTCTTCTTGTGGTCGGGTCTTCTTGTATCGGGTCTTCTTCTTGTATCGGGTCTTCTTCTTGTGGTCGGGTCTTCTTCTTGTGGTCGGGTCTTCTTCTTGTATCAGGTCTTCTTCTTGTGGTCGGGTCTTCTTTTGTTGTGGGGTCTTCTTCTTGTGGTCGGGTCTTCTGCTTGTGGTCGGGTCTTCTTCTTGTATCGGATCTTCTTCTTGTGGTCGGGTCTTCTTCTTGTATCGGGTCTTCTTCGTGTATCGGGTCTTCTTCTTGTATCGGGTCTTCTTCTTGTGGTTGGGTCTTCTTCTTGTGGTCGGGTCTTCTTCTTGTATCGGGTCTTCTTCCTGTGGTCGGGTCTTCTTCTTTTGGTAGGGTCTTCTTCTTGTTTCAGGTCTTCTTCTTGTATCGGGTCTTCTTCTTGTGGTCGGGTCTTCTTGTATCGGGTCTTCTTCTTGTATCGGGTCTTCTTCTTGTGGTCGGGTCTTCTTCTTGTGGTCGGGTCTTCTTCTTGTATCAGGTCTTCTTCTTGTGGTGGGGTCTTCTTCTTGTGGTGGGGTCTTCTTCTTGTGGTGGCGTCTTCTTCTTGTGGTCGGATCTTCTTCTTGTATCGGGTCTTCTTCTTGTGGTCGGGTCTTCTCCTTGTATCGGGTCTTCTTCTTTTGGTCGGGTCTTCTTCTTGTATTGGGTCTTCTTCTTGTATCGGGTCTTCTTCTTGTGGTCGGGTCTTCTTCTTGTATCGGGTCTTCTTCGTGTATCGGGTCTTCTTCTTGTGGTCAGGTTTTCTTCTTGTGGTCGGTTCTTCTTCTTGTATCGGGTCTTTTTCTTGTGGTTGGGTCTTCTTCTTGTGGTCCGTTCTTCTTCTTGTGGTCCGGTCTTCTTGTCGTTGGGTCTTCTTCTTGTATTGGATCTTCTTCTTGTATCGGGTCTTCTTCTTGTGGTCGGGTCTTCTTCTTGTGGTCGGGTCTTCTTCTTGTATCGGGTCTTCTTCCTGTGGTCGGGTCTTCTTCTTGTGGTCGGGTCTTCTTCTTGTTTCAGGTCTTCTTCTTGTATCGGGTCTTCTTCTTGTGGTTGGGTTATCTTCTAGTGGTCGGGTCTTCTTGTATCGGGTCTTCTTCTTGAGGTCGGGTCTTCTTCTTGTGGTGGGGTCTTCTTCTTGTGGTCGGGTCTTCTTGTGGTCGCGTCTTCTTCTTGTATCGGGTCTTCTTCTTGTGGTTGGGTCTTCTTCTATTATCGGGTCTTCTTCTTGTATCAGGTCTTCTTGTTTCGGGTCTTCTTCTTGTTTCGTGTCTTCTTCTTGTATCGGGTCTTCTTCTTGTGGTCGGGTCTTCTTCTTGTATCGGGTCTTCTTCTTGTATCGGGTCTTCTTCTTGTGGTCGGGTCTTCTTCTTGTGGTGGAGTCTTCTTACTGTGGTCGGGTCTTCTGCTTGTGGTCGGGTCTTCTTCTTGTATCGGGTCTTCTTGTGGTCGGGTCTTCTTCTTGTATCGGGTCTTCTTCTTGTATCGGATCTTCTTCTTGTGGTCGGGTCTTCTTCTTGTGGTGGAGTCTTCTTCTTGTGGTCGGGTCTTCTTCTAGTGGTCGGGTCTTCTTCTTGTATCGGGTCTTCTTCTTGTGGTCGGGTCTTCTTTTGTTGTGGGGTCTTTTTCTTGTGGTCGGGTCTTCTGCTTGTGGTCGGGTCTTCTTCTTGTATCGGATCTTCTTCTTGTGGTCGGGTCTTCTTGTATCGGGTCTTCTTCTTGTGGTCGGGTCTTCTTCTTGTATCGGGTCTTCTTCTTGTATCGGATTTTCTTCTTGTGGTCGGGTCTTCTTCTTGTGGTGGAGTCTTCTTCTTGTGGTCGGGTCTTCTTCTAGTGGTCGGGTGTTCTTCTTGTATCGGGTCTTCTTCTTGTGGTCGGGTCTTCTTTTGTTGTGGGGTCTTCTTCTTGTGGTCGGGTCTTCTGCTTGTGGTCGGGTCTTCTTCTTGTATCGGATCTTCTTCTTGTGGTCGGGTCTTCTTCTTGTATCGGGTCTTCTTCGTGTATCGGGTCTTCTTCTTGTGGTCAGGTTTTCTTCTTGTGGTCGGTTCTTCTTCTTGTATCGGGTCTTCTTCTTGTGGTTGGGTCTTCTTCTTGTGGTCCGTTCTTCTTCTTGTGGTCCAGTCTTCTTGTCGTCGGGTCTTCTTCTTGTATCGGATCTTCTTCTTGTATCGGGTCTTCTTCTTGTGGTCGGGTCTTCTTCTTGTGGTCGGGTCTTCTTCTTGTATCGGGTCTTCTTCCTGTGGTCGGGTCTTCTTCTTGTGGTCGGGTCTTCTTCTTGTTTCAGGTCTTCTTCTTGTATCGGGTCTTCTTCTTGTGGTTGGGTTATCTTCTAGTGGTCGGGTCTTCTTGTATCGGGTCTTCTTCTTGTGGTCGGGTCTTCTTCTTGTGGTGGGGTCTTCTTCTTGTGGTCGGGTCTTCTTGTGGTCGCGTCTTCTTCTTGTATCGGGTCTTCTTCTTGTGGTTGGGTCTTCTTCTTTGATCGGGTTTTCTTCTTGTGGTCGGGTCTTCTTGTGGTCGGGTCTTCTACTAGTGGACGGGTCTTCTTCTTGTATCGGGTCTTCTTCTTGTGGTTGGGTCTTCTTCTTGTGGTCGGGTCTTCTTCTAGTGGACGGGTCTTCTTCTATTATCGGGTCTTCTTCTTGTATCAGGTCTTCTTGTTTCGGGTCTTCTTCTTGTTTCGTGTCTTCTTCTTGTATCGGGTCTTCTTCTTGTGGTCGGGTCTTCTTCTTGTATCGGGTCTTCTTCTTGTATCGGGTCTTCTTCTTGTGGTCGGGTCTTCTTCTTGTGGTGGAGTCTTCTTCTTGTTGGCGGGTCTTCTGCTTGTGATCGGGTCTTCTTCTTGTATCGGGTCTTCTTCTTGTGGTCGGGTCTTCTTCTTGTATCGGGTCTTCTTCTTGTATCGGATCTTCTTCTTGTGGTCGGGTCTTCTTCTTGTGGTGGAGTCTTCTTCTTGTGGTCGGGTCTTCTTCTAGTGGTCGGGTCTTCTTCTTGTATCGGGTCTTCTTCTTGTGGTCGGGTCTTCTTCTTGTTGTGGGGTCTTCTTCTTGTGGTCGGGTCTTCTGCTTGTGGTCGGGTCTTCTTCTTGTATCGAATCTTCTTCTTGTGGTCGGGTCTTCTTCTTGTATCGGGTCTTCTTCTTGTATCGGGTCTTCTTCTTGTGGTCGGGTCTTCTTCTTGTTGTCGGGTTTTCTTCTTGTGGTCAGTTCTTCTTCTTGTATCGGGTCTTCTTCTTGTGGTTGGGTCTTCTTCTTGTGGTCCAGTCTTCTTCTTGTGGTCGGGTCTTCTTCTTGTTGTGGGGTCTTCTTCTTGTGGTCGGGTCTTCTGCTTGTGGTCGGGTCTTCTTCTTGTATCGGATCTTCTTCTTGTGGTCGGGTCTTCTTCTTGTATCGGGTCTTCTTCTTGTATCGGGTCTTCTTCTTGTGGTCGGGTCTTCTTCTTGTTGTCGGGTTTTCTTCTTGTGGTCAGTTCTTCTTCTTGTATCGGGTCTTCTTCTTGTCGTCGGGTCTTCTTCTTGTATCGGATCTTCTTCTTGTATCGGGTCTTCTTCTTGTGGTCGTGTCTTCCTCTTGTGGTCGGGTCTTCTTCTTGTATCGGGTCTTCTTCCTGTGGTCGGGTCTTCTTCTTGTGGTCGGGTCTTCTTCTTGTTTCAGGTCTTCTTCTTGTATCGGGTCTTCTTCTTGTGGTCGGGTCTTCTTGTATCGGGTCTTCTTCTTGTATCGGGTCTTCTTCTTGTGGTTGGGTCTTCTTCTTGTATCGGGTCTTCTTCTTGTGGTCGGGTCTTCTTCTTGTGGTCGGGTCTTCTTGTATCGGGTCTTCTTCTTGTGGTCGGGTCTTCTTCTTGTTTCTGTTCTTCTTGTGGTCGGGTCTTCTTCTCGTGGTCGCGACCTCTTCTAGTGGTCAGGTATTCTTCTTGTATCGGGTCTTCTTCTTGTATCGGGTCTTCTTGTTTCGGGTCTTCCTCTTGTTTCGGGTCTTCTTCTTGTGGTCGGGTCTTCTTCTTGTATCGGGTCTTCTTCTTGTATCGGGTCTTCTTCTTGTGGTCGGCTCTTCTTCTTGTGGTCGGGTCTTCTTCTTGTGGTCGGGTCTTCTTCTTGTATCGGGTTTTCTTCTTGTGGTCGGCTCTTCTTCTTGTGGTCGGGTCTTCTCATTGTGGTCGGGTCTTCTCATTGTGGTCGGGTCTTCTTCTTGTGGTCGGGTCTTCTTTTAGTGGTCGGGTCTTCTTCTTGTATCGGGTCTTCTTCTTGTTTCGGGTCTTCTTCTTGTATCGGGTCTTCTTCTTGCATCGGGTCGTCTTCTTGTGGTTGGGTCTTCTTCTTGTGTTCTGTTCTACTTCTTGTGGTCGGGTCTTCTTCTTGTGGTCGGGTCTTGTTCTTGTGGTCGGATCTTCTTCTTGTATCGGGTCTTCTTCTTGTGGTCCGGTCTTCTTCTTGTGGTTGGGTCTTCTTCTTGTGGTCGGGTCTTCTACTAGTGGTCGGGTCTTCTTCTTGTATCACGTCTTCTGCTTGTTTCGGGTCTTCTTCTTGTTTCGGGTCTTCTTCTTGAATCGGGTCTTCTTCTTGTGGTCAGGTCTTCTTCTTGTATCGGGTCTTCCTCTGGTATCGGGTCTTCTTGTGGTCGGGTCTTCTTCTTGTGGTGGGGTCTCCTTCTTGTGGTCGGGTCTTTTTCTTGTGGTCGGGTCTTCTTCTTGTATCGGGTCTTCTTCTTGTGGTTGGGTCTTCTTCTACTATCGGGTCTTCTTCTTGTGGTCGGGTCTTCTTCTTGTGGTGGGGTCTTCTTCTTGTGGTCGGGTCTTCTGCTTGTGGTCGGGTCTTCTTCTTGTATCGGGTCTTCTTCTTGTGGTCGGGTCTTCTTCTTGTATCGGGTCTTCTTCTTGTATCGGGTCTTCTTCTTGTGGTCGGGTCTTCTTGTGGTCGGGTCTTCTTCTTGTGGTGGGGTCTTCTTCTTGTATCGGGTCTTCTTCTTTATCGGGTCTTCTTCTTTTGGTCGGGTCTTCTTCTTGTATCGGGTCTTCTTCTTGTATCGGGTCTTCCTCTTGTGGTCGGGTCTTCTTCTTGTGGTCGGGTCTTCTTCTTGTGGTCGGTTCTTCTTCTTGTGGTCGGGTCTTCTTCTTGTGGTTGGGTCTTCTTCTTGTAGCGGGTCTTCTTCTTGTATCGGATCTTCATCTTGTTTCGGGTCTTCTTCTTGTTTTGGGTCTTCCTCTTGTATCGGGTCTTCTTGTGGTCGGGTCTTCTTCTTGTATCGGGTCTTCTTCTTGTATCGGGTCTTCTTCTTCTTTCGGGTCTTCCTCTTGTATCGGTCTTCTTCTTGTGGTCGGGTCTTCTTGTATCGGGTCTTCTTCTTGTATCGGGTCTTCTTCTTCAGGTCGGGTCTTCTTCTTGTGGTCGGGTCTTCTTCTTGTATCGGGTCTTCTTCTTGTGGTCGAGTCTTCTTCTTGTGTTCGAGTCTTCTCATTGTGGTCGGGTCTTCTTCTTGTGGTCGGGTCTTCTTCTTGTATCGGGTCTTCTTCTTGTGGTCGGGGCTTCTTCTTGTATCAGGTCTTCTTCTTGTGGTGGGGTCTTCTTCTTGTGGTGGGGTCTTCTTCTTGTGGTCGGATCTTCTTCTTGTATCGGGTCTTCTTCTTGTGGTCGGGTCTTCTCCTTGTATCGGGTCTTCTTCTTTTGGTCGGGTCTTCTTCTTCTATTGGGTCTTCTTCTTGTATCGGGTCTTCTTCTTGTGGTCGGGTCTTCTTCTTGTATCGGGTCTTCTTCGTGTATCGGGTCTTCTTCTTGTGGTCAGGTTTTCTTCTTGTGGTCGGTTCTTCTTCTTGTATCGGGTCTTCTTCTTGTGGTTGGTTCTTCTTCTTGTGGTCCGTTCTTCTTCTTGTGGTCCGGTCTTCTTGTCGTCGGGTCTTCTTCTTGTATCGGATCTTCTTCTTGTATCGGGTCTTCTTCTTGTGGTCGGGTCTTCTTCTTGTGGACGGGTCTTCTTCTTGTATCGGGTCTTCTTCCTGTGGTGGGGTCTTCTTCTTATGGTCGGGTTTTCTTCTTGTTTCAGGTCTTCTTCTTGTATCGGGTCTTCTTCTTGTGGTCGGGTTATCTTCTAGTGGTCGGGTCTTCTTCTTGTATCGGGTGTTCTTCTTGTGGTCGGGTCTTCTTGTTGTTGTGGTGTCTTCTTCTTGTGGTCTGGTCTTCTGCTTGTGGTCGGGTCATCTTCTTGTATCTCGTCTTCTTCTTGTGGTCGGATCTTCTTCTTGTGGTCGGGTCTTCTCCTTGTGGTCAGGTCTTCTTCTTGTGGTCAGGTCTTCTTCTTTCGTCGAGTCTTCTTCTTCTATCGGGTCTTCTTCTTGTGGTGGGGTCTTCTTCTTGTTGTGAGGTCTTATTCTTGTGGTCGGGTCTTCTGCTTGTGGTCGGGTCTTCTTCTTGTATCGGATCTTCTTATTGTGGTCGGGTCTTCTTCTTGTATCAGGTCTTCTTCTTGTGGTCAGGTCTTCTTCTTGTGGTCGGGTCTTCTTCTTGTGGTCGGGTCTTCTTGTATCGGGTCTTCTTCTTGTGGTCGGGTCTTCTTCTTCTGGTCGGGTCTTCTTCTTGTGGTCGGGTCTTCTTCTTGTGGTCGGGTCTTCTTCTTGTGGTCTGGTTTTCTTCTTGTGGTCGGGTCTTCTTCTTGTGGTCCGGTCTTCTTCTTGTGGTCGGGTCTTCTTCTTGTATCGGGTCTTCTTCTTGTATCGGGTCTTCTTCTTGTGGTCGGGTCTTCTTCTTGTGGTCGGGTCTTCTTCTTGTATCGGGTCTTCTTGTGGTCAGGTCTTCTTGTGGTAGGTTCTTCTTCTTGTTTCGGGTCTTCTTCTTGTATCGGGTCTTCTTCTTGTGGTCGGGTCTTGTTCTAGTGGTCGGGTCTTCTTGTATCGGATCTTCTTCTTGTGGTCGGGTCTTCTTCTTGTGGTGGGGTCTTCTTCTTGTGGTCGGGTCTTCTTGTGGTTGCGTCTTCTTCTTGTATCGGGTCTTCTTCTTGTGGTCGGGTCTTCTTCTTGTGGTCGGGTCTTCTACTAGTGGACGGGTCTTCTTCTTGTATCGAGTCTTCTTGTTTCGGGTCTTCTTCTTGTGGTCGGGTCTTCATCTTGTGGTTCGGTCTGCTTCTTATAACGGGTTTTCTTCTTGTATCGGGTATTCTTCTTGTGGTTGGGTCTTCTTCTAGTATCGGGTCTTCTTCTTGTGGTCGGGTCTTCTTCCTGTAGTGGGGTCTTCTTCTTGTGGTCGGGTCTTCTTCTTGTGGTCGGGTCTTCTTCCTGTTTCGGGTCTTCTTCTTGTGGTTGGGTCTTCTTCTTGCATCGGGTCTTCTTCTTGTATCGGGTCTTCTTCTTGTGGTCGGGTCTTCTTCTTGTTGTGGGGTCTTCTTCTTGTGGTCGGGTCTTCTGCTTGTGGTCGGGTCTTCTTCTTGTGGTCGGGTCTTCTTCTTGTATCGGGTCATCTTCTTGTGGTCGGGTCTTCTTCTTGTATCGGGTCTTCTTCTTGTGGTCCGTTCTTCTTGTATCGGGTTTTCTTCTTTTGGTCGGGACTTCTTCTTGTATCGGGTCTTCTTCTTGTGGTCGGGTCTTCTACTTGTGGTCGGGTCTTCTTCTTGTATCGGGTCTTCTTCTTGTATCGGGTGTTCTTCTTGTGGTCAAGTCTTCTTCTTATGGTCGGGTCTTCTTCTTGTGGTCGTTTCTTCTTCTTGTATCGGGTCTTCTTCTTGTGGTCGGGACTTCTTCTTGTGGTCGGGTCTTCTTCTTGTGGTCGGGTCTTCTTCTTGTATCGGGTTTTCTTCTTGTATCGGGTCTTCTTCTTGTATCGGGTCTTCTTCTTTTGGTCGGGTCTACTTCTTGTATCGGGTCTTCTTCTTGTGGTCGTTTCTTCTTCTTGTATCGGGTCTTCTTCTTGTGGTCGGTTCTTCTTCTTGTGGTCGGGTCTTCTTCTTGTGGTCGGGTCTTCTTCTTGTATCGGGTCTTCTTCTTGTATCTGTTCTTCTTGTGGTCGGGTCTTCTTCTTATGGTCGGGTCTTCTTCTTGTGGTCGGGTCTTCTTCTTGTATCGGGTCTTCTTCTTGTTTCTGTTCTTCTTGTGGTCGGGTCTTCTTCTTGTGGTCGCGACTTCTTCTAGTGGTCAGGTATTCTTCTTGTATTGGGTCTTCTTCTTGTATCGGGTCTTCTTCTTGTTTCGGGTCTTCCTCTTGTATCGGGTCTTCTTCTTGTGGTCGGGTCTTCTTCTTGTATCGGGTCTTCTTCTTGTGGTCGAGTCTTCTTCTTGTGGTCGGGTTTTCTCATTGTGGTCGGGTCTTCTTCTTGTGGTCGGGTCTTCCTCTTGTATCGGTCTTCTTCTTGTGGTCGGGTCTTCTTCTTGTATCGGGTCTTCTTCTTGTATCGGGTCTTCTTCTTGTGGTCGGGTCTTCTTCTTGTGGTTGTGTCTTCTTCTTGTATCGGGTTTTCTTCTTGTTTCGGGTCTTCTTCTTGTGGTCGGGTCTTCATCTTGTGGTTGGGTCTTCTTATATCGGGTTTTCTTCTTGCATCGGGTCTTCTTCTTGTATCGGGTCTTCTTGTTTCGGGTTTTCTTCTTGTTTCTGGTCTTCCTCTTGTATCGGTCTTCTTCTTGTGGTCGGGTCTTCTTCTTGTATCGGGTCTTCTTCTTGTATCGGGTCTTCTTCTTGAGGTCGGGTCTTCTTCTTGTGGTCGGGTCTTCTTCTTGTATCTGGTCTTCTTCTTGTGGTCGAGTCTTCTTCTTGTGGTCGGGTATTCTTCTTGTATCGGGTCTTCTTCTTGTGGTCGCGTCTTCTTCTTGTATCGGGTCTTCTTCTTGTGGTTGTGTCTTCTTCTTGTATCGGGTTTTCTTCTTGTTTCGGGTCTTCTTCTTGTGGTCGGGTCTTCATCTTGTGGTTGGGTCTTCTTATATCGGGTTTTCTTCTTGTATCGGGTATTCTTCTTGTGGTTGGGTCTTCTTCTAGTATCGGGTCTTCTTCTTTTGGTCGGGTCTTCCTCTTGTATCTGGACTTCTTCTTGTATCGGGTCTTCTTCTTGTGGTCGGGTCTTCTTCTTGTTGTGGGGTTTTCTTCTTGTGGTCGGGTCTTCTGCTTGTGGTCGGGTCTTCTTCTTGTATCGGGTCTTCTTCTTTTGGTCGGGTCTTCTTGTATCGGGTCTTCTTCTTGTGGTACGGTCTTCTTCTTGTGGTCAGGTCTTCTTCTTGTGGTCGGGTCTTCTTCTTGTATCGGGTCTTCTTCTTGTGGTCGGGTCTTCTTGTATCGGGTTTTCTTCTTTTGGTCGGGTCTTCTTCTTGTATCGGGTCTTCTTCTTGTGGTCGGGTCTTCTACTTGTGGTCGGGTCTTCTTCTTGTATCGGGTCTTCTTGTATCGGGTCTTCTTCTTGTGGTCAAGTCTTCTTCTTGTGGTCGGGTCTTCTTCTTGTGGTCGTTTCTTCTACTTGTATCGGGTCTTCTTCTTGTGGTCGGGACTTCTTCTTGTGGTCGGGTCTTCTTCTTGTGGTCGGGTCTTCTTCTTGTATCGGGTCTTCTTCTTGTATCGGGTCTTCTTCTTTTGGTCGGGTCTTCTTCTTGTATCGGGTCTTCTTCTTGTGGTCGGGTCTTCTTCTTGTATCGGGTCTTCTTATTGTATCTGTTCTTCTTGTGGTCGGGTCTTCTTCTTGTGGTCGGGACTTCTTCTAGTGGTCAGGTATTCTTCTTGTATCGGGTCTTCTTGTATCGGGTCTTCTTCTTGTTTCGGGGCTTCTTCTTGTTTCGGGTCTTCCTCTTGTATCGGTCTTCTTCTTGTGGTCGGGTCTTCTTCTTGTATCGGGTCTTCTTCTTGTATCGGGTCTTCTTCTTGTGGTCTTGTCTTCTTCTTGTGGTCGGGTCTTCTTCTTGTATCGGGTCTTCTTCTTGTGGTCGAGTCTTCTTCTTGTGGTCGGGTTTTCTCATTGTGGTCGGGTCTTCTTCTTGTGGTCGGGTCTTCTTCTTGTATCGGGTCTTCTTCTTGTGGTCGGGTCTTCTTCTTGTATCAGGTCTTCTTCTTGTGGTAGGGTCTTCTTCTTGTGGTGGTGTCTTCTTCTTGTGGTCGGATCTTCTTCTTTTGTCGGGTCTTCTCCTTGTATCGGGTCTTCTTCTTGTGGTTGGGTCTTCTTCTTGTATTGGGTCTTCTTCGTGTATCGGGTCTTCTTCTTGTGGTCAGGTCTTCTTCTTGTGGTCGGTTCTTCTTCTTGTATCTGGTCTTCTTCTTGTGGTCAGGACTTCTTCTTGTGGTCGGGTCTTCTTCTTGTGGTCGGGTCTTCTTGTATCGGGTCTTCTTCTTGTATCGGGTCTTCTTCTTGTGGTCGAGTCTTCTTCTTGTGGTCGGGTTTTCTCATTGTGGTCGGGTCTTCTTCTTGTGGTCGGGTCTTCTTCTTGTATCGGGTCTTCTTCTTGTGGTCGGGTCTTCTTCTTGTATCAGGTCTTCTTCTTGTGGTAGGGTCTTCTTCTTGTGGTGGTGTCTTCTTCTTGTGGTCGGATCTTCTTCTTTTGTCGGGTCTTCTCCTTGTATCGGGTCTTCTTCTTGTGGTTGGGTCTTCTTCTTGTATTGGGTCTTCTTCGTGTATCGGGTCTTCTTCTTGTGGTCAGGTCTTCTTCTTGTGGTCGGTTCTTCTTCTTGTATCTGGTCTTCTTCTTGTGGTCAGGACTTCTTCTTGTGGTCGGGTCTTCTTCTTGTGGTCGGGTCTTCTTGTATCGGGTCTTCTTCTTGTATTGGGTCTTCTTCTTGTGGTTCGGTCTTCTTCTTGTATCGGGTCTTCTTCTTGTGGTCGGGTCTTCTTTTTGTGGTCGGGTCTTCTTCTTGTATCGGGTCTTCTTCTTGTTTCTGTTCTTCTTGTGGTCGGGTCTTCTTCTTGTGGTCGCGACTTCTTCTAGTGGTCAGGTATTCTTCTTGTATCGGGTCTTCTTCTTGTATCGGGTCTTCTTCTTGTTTCGGGTCTTCCTCTTGTATCGGGTCTTCTTCTTGTGGTCGGGTCTTCTTCTTGTATCGGGTCTTCTTCTTGTGGTCGAGTCTTCTTCTTGTGGTCGGGTTTTCTCATTGTGGTCGGGTCTTCTTCTTGTGGTCGGGTCTTCCTCTTGTATCGGTCTTCTTCTTGTGGTCGGGTCTTCTTCTTGTATCGGGTCTTCTTCTTGTATCGGGTCTTCTTCTTGTGGTCGGGTCTTCTTGTGGTTGTGTCTTCTTCTTGTATCGGGTTTTCTTCTTGTTTCGGGTCTTCTTCTTGTGGTCGGGTCTTCATCTTGTGGTTGGGTCTTCTTATATCGGGTTTTCTTCTTGTATCGGGTCTTCTTCTTGTATCGGGTCTTCTTCTTGTTTCGGGTTTTCTTCTTGTTTCTGGTCTTCCTCTTGTATCGGTCTTCTTCTTGTGGTCGGGTCTTCTTCTTGTATCGGGTCTTCTTCTTGTATCGGGTCTTCTTCTTGAGGTCGGGTCTTCTTCTTGTGGTCGGGTCTTCTTCTTGTATCAGGTCTTCTTCTTGTGGTCTTGTCTTCTTCTTGTGGTCGGGTCTTCTTCTTGTATCGGGTTTTCTTCTTGTGGTCGAGTCTTCTTCTTGTGGTCGGGTTTTCTCATTGTGGTCGGGTCTTCTTCTTGTGGTCGGGTCTTCTTCTTGTATCGGGTCTTCTTCTTGTGGTCGGGTCTTCTTCTTGTATCAGGTCTTCTTCTTGTGGTCGGGTCTTCTTGTATCGGGTCTTCTTCTTGTATTGGGTCTTCTTCTTGTGGTTGGGTCTTCTTCTTGTATCGGGTCTTCTTCTTGTGGTCGGGTCTTCTTTTTGTGGTCGGGTCTTCTTCTTGTATCGGGTCTTCTTCTTGTTTCTGTTCTTCTTGTGGTCGGGTCTTCTTCTTGTGGTCGCGACTTCTTCTAGTGGTCAGGTATTCTTCTTGTATCGGGTCTTCTTCTTGTATCGGGTCTTCTTCTTGTTTCGGGTCTTCCTCTTGTATCGGGTCTTCTTCTTGTGGTCGGGTCTTCTTCTTGTATCGGGTCTTCTTCTTGTGGTCGGGTCTTCTTCTTGTGTCAGGTCTTCTTCTTGTGGTCTTGTCTTCTTCTTGTGGTCGGGTCTTCTTCTTGTATCGGGTCTTCTTCTTGTGGTCGAGTCTTCTTCTTGTGGTCGGGTTTTCTCATTGTGGTCGGGTCTTCTTCTTGTGGTCGGGTCTTCTTCTTGTATCAGGTCTTCTTCTTGTGGTCGGGTCTTCTTGTATCGGGTCTTCTTCTTGTATTGGGTCTTCTTCTTGTGGTTGGGTCTTCTTCTTGTATCGGGTCTTCTTCTTGTGGTCGGGTCTTCTTTTTGTGGTCGGGTCTTCTTCTTGTATCGGGTCTTCTTCTTGTTTCTGTTCTTCTTGTGGTCGGGTCTTCTTCTTGTGGTCGCGACTTCTTCTAGTGGTCAGGTATTCTTCTTGTATCGGGTCTTCTTCTTGTATCGGGTCTTCTTCTTGTTTCGGGTCTTCCTCTTGTATCGGGTCTTCTTCTTGTGGTCGGGTCTTCTTCTTGTATCGGGTCTTCTTCTTGTGGTCGAGTCTTCTTCTTGTGGTCGGGTTTTCTCATTGTGGTCGGGTCTTCTTCTTGTGGTCGGGTCTTCCTCTTGTATCGGTCTTCTTCTTGTGGTCGGGTCTTCTTCTTGTATCGGGTCTTCTTCTTGTATCGGGTCTTCTTCTTGTGGTCGGGTCTTCTTCTTGTGGTTGTGTCTTCTTCTTGTATCGGGTTTTCTTCTTGTTTCGGGTCTTCTTCTTGTGGTCGGGTCTTCATCTTGTGGTTGGGTCTTCTTATATCGGGTTTTCTTCTTGTATCGGGTCTTCTTCTTGTATCGGGTCTTCTTCTTGTTTCGGGTTTTCTTCTTGTTTCTGGTCTTCCTCTTGTATCGGTCTTCTTCTTGTGGTCGGGTCTTCTTCTTGTATCGGGTCTTCTTCTTGTATCGGGTCTTCTTCTTGAGGTCGGGTCTTCTTCTTGTGGTCGGGTCTTCTTCTTGTATCAGGTCTTCTTCTTGTGGTCTTGTCTTCTTCTTGTGGTCGGGTCTTCTTCTTGTATCGGGTCTTCTTCTTGTGGTCGAGTCTTCTTCTTGTGGTCGGGTTTTCTCATTGTGGTCGGGTCTTCTTCTTGTGGTCGGGTCTTCTTCTTGTATCGGGTCTTCTTCTTGTGGTCGGGTCTTCTTCTTGTATCAGGTCTTCTTCTTGTGGTCGGGTCTTCTTCTTGTGGTGGTGTCTTCTTCTTGTGGTCGGATCTTCTTCTTTTGTCGGGTCTTCTCCTTGTATCGTGTCTTCTTCTTTTGGTCGGGTCTTCTTCTTGTATTGGGTCTTCTTCTTGTATCGGGTCTTCTTCTTGTGGTCGGGTCTTCTTCTTGTATTGGGTCTTCTTCGTATATCGGGTCTTCTTCTTGTGGTCAGGTCTTCTTCTTGTGGTCGGTTCTTCTTCTTGTATCTGGTCTTCTTCTTGTGGTCGGGACTTCTACTTGTGGTCGGGTCTTCTTCTTGTGGTCGGGTCTTCTTGTATCGGGTCTTCTTCTTGTATTGGGTCTTCTTCTTGTGGTTGGGTCTTCTTCTTGTATCGGGTCTTCTTCTTGTGGTCGGGTCTTCTTCTTGTATCGGGTCTTCTTCTTGTTTCTGTTCTTCTTGTGGTCGGGTCTTCTTCTTGTGGTCGCGACTTCTTCTAGTGGTCAGGTATTCTTCTTGTATCGGGTCTTCTTCTTGTATCGGGTCTTCTTCTTGTTTCGGGTCTTCCTCTTGTATCGGGTCTTCTTCTTGTGGTCGGGTCTTCTTCTTGTATCGGGTCTTCTTCTTGTGGTCGAGTCTTCTTCTTGTGGTCGGGTTTTCTCATTGTGGTCGGGTCTTCTTCTTGTGGTCGGGTCTTCCTCTTGTATCGGTCTTCTTCTTGTGGTCGGGTCTTCTTCTTGTATCGGGTCTTCTTCTTGTATCGGGTCTTCTTCTTGTGGTCGGGTCTTCTTCTTGTGGTTGTGTCTTCTTCTTGTATCGGGTTTTCTTCTTGTTTCGGGTCTTCTTCTTGTGGTCGGGTCTTCATCTTGTGGTTGGGTCTTCTTATATCGGGTTTTCTTCTTGTATCGGGTCTTCTTCTTGTATCGGGTCTTCTTCTTGTTTCGGGTTTTCTTCTTGTTTCTGGTCTTCCTCTTGTATCGGTCTTCTTCTTGTGGTCGGGTCTTCTTCTTGTATCGGGTCTTCTTCTTGTATCGGGTCTTCTTCTTGAGGTCGGGTCTTCTTCTTGTGGTCGGGTCTTCTTCTTGTATCTGGTCTTCTTCTTGTGGTCGAGTCTTCTTCTTGTGGTCGGGTCTTCTTCTTGTATCGGGTCTTCTTCTTGTGGTCGTGTCTTCTTCTTGTATCAGGTCTTCTTCTTGTGGTTGTGTCTTCTTCTTGTATCGGGTTTTCTTCTTGTTTCGGGTCTTCTTCTTGTGGTCAGGTCTTCATCTTGTGGTTGGGTCTTCTTATATCGGGTTTTCTTCTTGTATCGGGTATTCTTCTTGTGGTTGGGTCTTCTTCTATTATCGGGTCTTCTTCTTGTGGTCAGGTCTTCCTCTTGTATCTGGACTTCTTCTTGTATCGGGTCTTCTTCTTGTGGTCGGGTCTTCTTCTTGTTGTGGGGTTTTCTTCTTGTGGTCGGGTCTTCTGCTTGTGGTCGGGTCTTCTTCTTGTATCGGGTCTTCTTCTTTTGGTCTGGTCTTCTTCTTGTATCGGGTCTTCTTCTTGTGGTAGGGTCTTCTTCTTGTGGTCGGGTCTTCTTCTTGTATCGGGTCTTCTTCTTGTGGTCGGGTCTTCTTGTATCGGGTTTTCTTCTTTTGGTCGGGTCTTCTTCTTGTATCGGGTCTTCTTCTTGTGGTCGGGTCTTCTACTTGTGGTCGGGTCTTCTTCTTGTATCGGGTCTTCTTCTTGTATCGGGTCTTCT
Source organism: Phyllobates terribilis (assembly GCF_046119375.1). Classification (NCBI taxonomy): domain Eukaryota; kingdom Metazoa; phylum Chordata; class Amphibia; order Anura; family Dendrobatidae; genus Phyllobates; species Phyllobates terribilis. Next base: position 480,627,884 of record NW_027362761.1, on the reverse strand, counting down.
TCTTGTGGTCAAGTCTTCTTCTTGTGGTCGGGTCTTCTTCTTGTGGTCGTTTCTTCTTCTTGTATCGGGTCTTCTTCTTGTGGTCGGGACTTCTTCTTGTGGTCGGGTCTTCTTCTTGTGGTCGGGTCTTCTTCTTGTATCGGGTCTTCTTCTTTTGGTCGGGTCTTCTTCTTGTATCGGGTCTTCTTCTTGTGGTCGGGTCTTCTTCTTTATCGGGTCTTCTTATTGTATCTGTTCTTCTTGTGGTCGGGTCTTCTTCTTGTGGTCGGGACTTCTTCTAGTGGTCAGGTATTCTTCTTGTATCGGGTCTTCTTGTATCGGGTCTTCTTCTTGTTTCGGGGCTTCTTCTTGTTTCGGGTCTTCCTCTTGTATCGGTCTTCTTCTTGTGGTCGGGTCTTCTTCTTGTATCGGGTCTTCTTCTTGTATCGGGTCTTCTTCTTGTGGTCTTGTCTTCTTCTTGTGGTCGGGTCTTCTTCTTGTATCGGGTCTTCTTCTTGTGGTCGAGTCTTCTTCTTGTGGTCGGGTTTTCTCATTGTGGTCGGGTCTTCTTCTTGTGGTCGGGTCTTCTTCTTGTATCGGGTCTTCTTCCTGTGGTCGGGTCTTCTTCTTGTATCAGGTCTTCTTCTTGTGGTCGGGTCTTCTTCTTGTGGTGGTGTCTTCTTCTTGTGGTCGGATCTTCTTCTTTTGTCGGGTCTTCTCCTTGTATCGGGTCTTCTTCTTTTGGTCGGGTCTTCTTCTTGTATTGGGTCTTCTTCTTGTATCGGGTCTTCTTCTTGTGGTCGGGTCTTCTTCTTGTATTGGGTCTTCTTCGTGTATCGGGTCTTCTTCTTGTGGTCAGGTCTTCTTCTTGTGGTCGGTTCTTCTTCTTGTATCTGGTCTTCTTCTTGTGGTCGGGACTTCTTCTTGTGGTCGGGTCTTCTTCTTGTGGTCGGGTCTTCTTGTATCGGGTCTTCTTCTTGTATTGGGTCTTCTTCTTGTGGTTGGGTCTTCTTGTATCGGGTCTTCTTCTTGTGGTCGGGTCTTCTTCTTGTGGTCGGGTCTTCTTCTTGTATCGGGTCTTCTTCTTGTTTCTGTTCTTCTTGTGGTCGGGTCTTCTTCTTGTGGTCGCGACTTCTTCTAGTGGTCAGGTATTCTTCTTGTATCGGGTCTTCTTCTTGTATCGGGTCTTCTTCTTGTTTCGGGTCTTCCTCTTGTATCGGGTCTTCTTCTTGTGGTCGGGTCTTCTTCTTGTATCGGGTCTTCTTCTTGTGGTCGAGTCTTCTTCTTGTGGTCGGGTTTTCTCATTGTGGTCGGGTCTTCTTCTTGTGGTCGGGTCTTCCTCTTGTATCGGTCTTCTTCTTGTGGTCGGGTCTTCTTCTTGTATCGGGTCTTCTTCTTGTATCGGGTCTTCTTCTTGTGGTCGGGTCTTCTTCTTGTGGTTGTGTCTTCTTCTTGTATCGGGTTTTCTTCTTGTTTCGGGTCTTCTTCTTGTGGTCGGGTCTTCATCTTGTGGTTGGGTCTTCTTATATCGGGTTTTCTTCTTGTATCGGGTCTTCTTCTTGTATCGGGTCTTCTTCTTGTTTCGGGTTTTCTTCTTGTATCGGGTCTTCTTGTATCGGGTCTTCTTCTTGAGGTCGGGTCTTCTTCTTGTGGTCGGGTCTTCTTCTTGTATCGGGTCTTCTTGTATCGGGTCTTCTTCTTGAGGTCGGGTCTTCTTCTTGTGGTCGGGTCTTCTTCTTGTATCTGGTCTTCTTCTTGTGGTCGAGTCTTCTTCTTGTGGTCGGGTCTTCTTCTTGTATCGGGTCTTCTTCTTGTGGTCGCGTCTTCTTCTTGTATCAGGTCTTCTTCTTGTGGTTGTGTCTTCTTCTTGTATCGGGTTTTCTTCTTGTTTCGGGTCTTCTTCTTGTGGTCGGGTCTTCATCTTGTGGTTGGGTCTTCTTATATCGGGTTTTCTTCTTGTATCGGGTATTCTTCTTGTGGTTGGGTCTTATTCTATTATCGGGTCTTCTTCTTGTGGTCAGGTCTTCCTCTTGTATCTGGACTTCTTCTTGTATCGGGTCTTCTTCTTGTGGTCGAGTCTTCTTCTTGTGGTCGGGTTTTCTCATTGTGGTCGGGTCTTCTTCTTGTGGTCGGGTCTTCTTCTTGTATCGGGTCTTCTTCTTGTGGTCGGGTCTTCTTCTTGTATCAGGTCTTCTTCTTGTGGTCGGGTCTTCTTCTTGTGGTGGTGTCTTCTTCTTGTGGTCGGATTTTCTTCTTTTGTCGGGTCTTCTCCTTGTATCGGGTCTTCTTCTTTTGGTCGGGTCTTCTTCTTGTATTGGGTCTTCTTCTTGTATCGGGTCTTCTTCTTGTGGTCGGGTCTTCTTCTTGTATTGGGTCTTCTTCGTGTATCGGGTCTTCTTCTTGTGGTCAGGTCTTCTTCTTGTGGTCGGTTCTTCTTCTTGTATCTGGTCTTCTTCTTGTGGTCGGGACTTCTTCTTGTGGTCTGGTCTTCTTCTTGTGGTCGGGTCTTCTTGTATCGGGTCTTCTTCTTGTATTGGGTCTTCTTCTTGTGGTTGGGTCTTCTTCTTGTATCGGGTCTTCTTCTTGTGGTCGGGTCTTCTTCTTGTGGTCGGGTCTTCTTCTTGTATCGGGTCTCCTTCTTGTTTCTGTTCTTCTTGTGGTCGGGTCTTCTTCTTGTGGTCGCGACTTCTTCTAGTGGTCAGGTATTCTTCTTGTATCGGGTCTTCTTCTTGTATCGGGTCTTCTTCTTGTTTCGGGTCTTCCTCTTGTATCTGGTCTTCTTCTTGTGGTCGGGACTTCTTCTTGTGGTCGGGTCTTCTTCTTGTGGTCGGGTCTTCTTGTATCGGGTCTTCTTCTTGTATTGGGTCTTCTTCTTGTGGTTGGGTCTTCTTCTTGTATCGGGTCTTCTTCTTGTGGTCGGGTCTTCTTCTTGTGGTCGGGTCTTCTTCTTGTATCGGGTCTTCTTCTTGTTTCTGTTCTTCTTGTGGTCGGGTCTTCTTCTTGTGGTCGCGACTTCTTCTAGTGGTCAGGTATTCTTCTTGTATCGGGTCTTCTTCTTGTATCGGGTCTTCTTCTTGTTTCGGGTCTTCCTCTTGTATCGGGTCTTCTTCTTGTGGTCGGGTCTTCTTCTTGTATCGGGTCTTCTTCTTGTGGTCGAGTCTTCTTCTTGTGGTCGGGTTTTCTCATTGTGGTCGGGTCTTCTTCTTGTGGTCGGGTCTTCCTCTTGTATCGGTCTTCTTCTTGTGGTCGGGTCTTCTTCTTGTATCGGGTCTTCTTCTTGTATCGGGTCTTCTTCTTGTGGTCGGGTCTTCTTCTTGTGGTTGTGTCTTCTTCTTGTATCGGGTTTTCTTCTTGTTTCGGGTCTTCTTCTTGTGGTCGGGTCTTCATCTTGTGGTTGGGTCTTCTTATATCGGGTTTTCTTCTTGTATCGGGTCTTCTTCTTGTATCGGGTCTTCTTCTTGTTTCGGGTTTTCTTCTTGTATCGGGTCTTCTTGTATCGGGTCTTCTTCTTGAGGTCGGGTCTTCTTCTTGTGGTCGGGTCTTCTTCTTGTATCGGGTCTTCTTGTATCGGGTCTTCTTCTTGAGGTCGGGTCTTCTTCTTGTGGTCGGGTCTTCTTCTTGTATCTGGTCTTCTTCTTGTGGTCGAGTCTTCTTCTTGTGGTCGGGTCTTCTTCTTGTATCGGGTCTTCTTCTTGTGGTCGCGTCTTCTTCTTGTATCAGGTCTTCTTCTTGTGGTTGTGTCTTCTTCTTGTATCGGGTTTTCTTCTTGTTTCGGGTCTTCTTCTTGTGGTCGGGTCTTCATCTTGTGGTTGGGTCTTCTTATATCGGGTTTTCTTCTTGTATCGGGTATTCTTCTTGTGGTTGGGTCTTATTCTATTATCGGGTCTTCTTCTTGTGGTCAGGTCTTCCTCTTGTATCTGGACTTCTTCTTGTATCGGGTCTTCTTCTTGTGGTCGAGTCTTCTTCTTGTGGTCGGGTTTTCTCATTGTGGTCGGGTCTTCTTCTTGTGGTCGGGTCTTCTTCTTGTATCGGGTCTTCTTCTTGTGGTCGGGTCTTCTTCTTGTATCAGGTCTTCTTCTTGTGGTCGGGTCTTCTTCTTGTGGTGGTGTCTTCTTCTTGTGGTCGGATCTTCTTCTTTTGTCGGGTCTTCTCCTTGTATCGGGTCTTCTTCTTTTGGTCGGGTCTTCTTCTTGTATTGGGTCTTCTTCTTGTATCGGGTCTTCTTCTTGTGGTCGGGTCTTCTTCTTGTATTGGGTCTTCTTCGTGTATCGGGTCTTCTTCTTGTGGTCAGGTCTTCTTCTTGTGGTCGGTTCTTCTTCTTGTATCTGGTCTTCTTCTTGTGGTCGGGACTTCTTCTTGTGGTCGGGTCTTCTTCTTGTGGTCGGGTCTTCTTGTATCGGGTCTTATTCTTGTATTGGGTCTTCTTCTTGTGGTTGGGTCTTCTTCTTGTATCGGGTCTTCTTCTTGTGGTCGGGTCTTCTTCTTGTGGTCGGGTCTTCTTCTTGTATCGGGTCTCCTTCTTGTTTCTGTTCTTCTTGTGGTCGGGTCTTCTTCTTGTGGTCGCGACTTCTTCTAGTGGTCAGGTATTCTTCTTGTATCGGGTCTTCTTCTTGTATCGGGTCTTCTTCTTGTTTCGGGTCTTCCTCTTGTATCGGGTCTTCTTCTTGTGGTCGGGTCTTCTTCTTGTATCGGGTCTTCTTCTTGTGGTCGAGTCTTCTTCTTGTGGTCGGGTTTTCTCATTGTGGTCGGGTCTTCTTCTTGTGGTCGGCTCTTCCTCTTGTATCGGTCTTCTTCTTGTGGTCGGGTCTTCTTCTTGTATCGGGTCTTCTTCTTGTATCGGGTCTTCTTCTTGTGGTCGGGTCTTCTTCTTGTGGTTGTGTCTTCTTCTTGTATCGGGTTTTCTTCTTGTTTCGGGTCTTCTTCTTCTGGTCGGGTCTTCATCTTGTGGTTGGGTCTTCTTATATCGGCTTTTCTTCTTGTATCGGGTCTTCTTCTTGTATCGGGTCTTCTTCTTGTTTCGGGTTTTCTTCTTGTTTCTGGTCTTCCTCTTGTATCGGTCTTCTTCTTGTGGTCGGGTCTTCTTCTTGTATCGGGTCTTCTTGTATCGGGTCTTCTTCTTGAGGTCGGGTCTTCTTCTTGTGGTCGGGTCTTCTTCTTGTATCTGGTCTTCTTCTTGTGGTCGAGTCTTCTTCTTGTGGTCGGGTCTTCTTCTTGTATCGGGTCTTCTTCTTGTGGTCGCGTCTTCTTCTTGTATCAGGTCTTCTTCTTGTGGTTGTGTCTTCTTCTTGTATCGGGTTTTCTTCTTGTTTCGGGTCTTCTTCTTGTGGTCGGGTCTTCATCTTGTGGTTGGGTCTTCTTATATCGGGTTTTCTTCTTGTATCGGGTATTCTTCTTGTGGTTGGGTCTTCTTCTATTATCGGGTCTTCTTCTTGTGGTCAGGTCTTCCTCTTGTATCTGGACTTCTTCTTGTATCGGGTCTTCTTCTTGTGGTCGAGTCTTCTTCTTGTGGTCGGGTTTTCTCATTGTGGTCGGGTCTTCTTCTTGTGGTCGGGTCTTCTTCTTGTATCGGGTCTTCTTCTTGTGGTCGGGTCTTCTTCTTGTATCAGGTCTTCTTCTTGAGGTCGGGTCTTCTTCTTGTGGTGGTGTCTTCTTCTTGTGGTCGGATCTTCTTCTTTTGTCGGGTCTTCTCCTTGTATCGGGTCTTCTTCTTTTGGTCGGGTCTTCTTCTTGTATTGGGTCTTCTTCTTGTATCGGGTCTTCTTCTTGTGGTCGGGTCTTCTTCTTGTATTGGGTCTTCTTCGTGTATCGGGTCTTCTTCTTGTGGTCGGGTCTTCATCTTGTGGTTGGGTCTTCTTATATCGGGTTTTCTTCTTGTATCGGGTATTCTTCTTGTGGTTGGGTCTTCTTCTATTATCGGGTCTTCTTCTTGTGGTCAGGTCTTCCTCTTGTATCTGGACTTCTTCTTGTATCGGGTCTTCTTCTTGTGGTCGGGTCTTCTTCTTGTTGTGGGGTTTTCTTCTTGTGGTCGGGTCTTCTGCTTGTGGTCGGGTCTTCTTCTTGTATCGGGTTTTCTTCTTTTGGTCTGGTCTTCTTCTTGTATCGGGTCTTCTTCTTGTGGTAGGGTCTTCTTCTTGTGGTCGGGTCTTCTTCTTGTGGTCGGGTCTTCTTCTTGTATCGGGTCTTCTTCTTGTGGTCGGGTCTTCTTGTATCGGGTTTTCTTCTTTTGGTCGGGTCTTCTTCTTGTATCGGGTCTTCTTCTTGTGGTCGGGTCTTCTACTTGTGGTCGGGTCTTCTTCTTGTATCGGGTCTTCTTCTTGTATCGGGTCTTCTTCTTGTGGTCAAGTCTTCTTCTTGTGGTCGGGTCTTCTTCTTGTGGTCGTTTCTTCTTCTTGTATCGGGTCTTCTTCTTGTGGTCGGGACTTCTTCTTGTGGTCGGGTCTTCTTCTTGTGGTCGGGTCTTCTTGTATCGGGTCTTCTTCTTTTGGTCGGGTCTTCTTCTTGTATCGGGTCTTCTTCTTGTGGTCGGGTCTTCTTCTTGTATCGGGTCTTCTTCTTGTGGTCTTGTCTTCTTCTTGTGGTCGGGTCTTCTTCTTGTATCGGGTCTTCTTCTTGTGGTCGAGTCTTCTTCTTGTGGTCGGGTTTTCTCATTGTGGTCGGGTCTTCTTCTTGTGGTCGGGTCTTCTTCTTGTATCGGGTCTTCTTGTGGTCGGGTCTTCTTCTTGTATCAGGTCTTCTTCTTGTGGTCGGGTCTTCTTCTTGTGGTGGTGTCTTCTTCTTGTGGTCGGATCTTCTTCTTTTATCGGGTCTTCTCCTTGTATCGTGTCTTCTTCTTTTGGTCGGGTCTTCTTCTTGTATTGGGTCTTCTTCTTGTATCGGGTCTTCTTCTTGTGGTCGGGTCTTCTTCTTGTATTGGGTCTTCTTCGTGTATCGGGTCTTCTTCTTGTGGTCAGGTCTTCTTCTTGTGGTCGGTTCTTCTTCTTGTATCTGGTCTTCTTCTTGTGGTCGGGACTTCTACTTGTGGTCGGGTCTTCTTCTTGTGGTCGGGTCTTCTTGTATCGGGTCTTCTTCTTGTATTGGGTCTTCTTCTTGTGGTTGGGTCTTCTTCTTGTATCGGGTCTTCTTCTTGTGGTCGGGTCTTCTTCTTGTATCGGGTCTTCTTCTTGTTTCTGTTCTTCTTGTGGTCGGGTCTTCTTCTTGTGGTCGCGACTTCTTCTAGTGGTCAGGTATTCTTCTTGTATCGGGTCTTCTTCTTGAATCGGGTCTTCTTCTTGTTTCGGGTCTTCCTCTTGTATCGGGTCTTCTTCTTGTGGTCGGGTCTTCTTCTTGTATCGGGTCTTCTTCTTGTGGTCGAGTCTTCTTCTTGTGGTCGGGTTTTCTCATTGTGGTCGGGTCTTCTTCTTGTGGTCGGGTCTTCCTCTTGTATCGGTCTTCTTCTTGTGGTCGGGTCTTCTTCTTGTATCGGGTCTTCTTCTTGTATCGGGTCTTCTTCTTGTGGTCGGGTCTTCTTCTTGTGGTTGTGTCTTCTTCTTGTATCGGGTTTTCTTCTTGTTTCGGGTCTTCTTCTTGTGGTCGGGTCTTCATCTTGTTGTTGGGTCTTCTTATATCGGGTTTTCTTCTTGTATCGGGTCTTCTTCTTGTATCGGGTCTTCTTCTTGTTTCGGGTTTTCTTCTTGTTTCTGGTCTTCCTCTTGTATCGGTCTTCTTGTGGTCGGGTCTTCTTCTTGTATCGGGTCTTCTTCTTGTATCGGGTCTTCTTCTTGAGGTCGGGTCTTCTTCTTGTGGTCGGGTCTTCTTCTTGTATCTGGTCTTCTTCTTGTGGTCGAGTCTTCTTCTTGTGGTCGGGTCTTCTTCTTGTATCGGGTCTTCTTCTTGTGGTCGCGTCTTCTTCTTGTATCAGGTCTTCTTCTTGTGGTTGTGTCTTCTTCTTGTATCGGGTTTTCTTCTTGTTTCGGGTCTTCTTCTTGTGGTCAGGTCTTCATCTTGTGGTTGGGTCTTCTTATATCGGGTTTTCTTCTTGTATCGGGTATTCTTCTTGTGGTTGGGTCTTCTTCTATTATCGGGTCTTCTTCTTGTGGTCAGGTCTTCCTCTTGTATCTGGACTTCTTCTTGTATCGGGTCTTCTTCTTGTGGTCGGGTCTTCTTCTTGTTGTGGGGTTTTCTTCTTGTGGTCGGGTCTTCTGCTTGTGGTCGGGTCTTCTTCTTGTATCGGGTCTTCTTCTTTTGGTCTGGTCTTCTTCTTGTATCGGGTCTTCTTCTTGTGGTAGGGTCTTCTTCTTGTGGTCGGGTCTTCTTCTTGTGGTCGGGTCTTCTTCTTGTATCGGGTCTTCTTCTTGTGGTCGGGTCTTCTTGTATCGGGTTTTCTTCTTTTGGTCGGGTCTTCTTCTTGTATCGGGTCTTCTTCTTGTGGTCGGGTCTTCTACTTGTGGTCGGGTCTTCTTCTTGTATCGGGTCTTCTTCTTGTATCGGGTCTTCTTCTTGTGGTCAAGTCTTCTTCTTGTGGTCGGGTCTTGTTCTTGTGGTCGTTTCTTCTTCTTGTATCGGGTCTTCTTCTTGTGGTCGGGACTTCTTCTTGTGGTCGGGTCTTCTTCTTGTGGTCGGGTCTTCTTCTTGTATCGGGTCTTCTTCTTTTGGTCGGGTCTTCTTCTTGTATCGGGTCTTCTTCTTGTGGTCGGGTCTTCTTCTTTATCGGGTCTTCTTATTGTATCTGTTCTTCTTGTGGTCGGGTCTTCTTCTTGTGGTCGGGACTTCTTCTAGTGGTCAGGTATTCTTCTTGTATCGGGTCTTCTTGTATCGGGTCTTCTTCTTGTTTCGGGGCTTCTTCTTGTTTCGGGTCTTCCTCTTGTATCGGTCTTCTTCTTGTGGTCGGGTCTTCTTCTTGTATCGGGTCTTCTTCTTGTATCGGGTCTTCTTCTTGTGGTCTTGTCTTCTTCTTGTGGTCGGGTCTTCTTCTTGTATCGGGTCTTCTTCTTGTGGTCGAGTCTTCTTCTTGTGGTCGGGTTTTCTCATTGTGGTCGGGTCTTCTTCTTGTGGTCGGGTCTTCTTCTTGTATCGGGTCTTCTTCTTGTGGTCGGGTCTTCTTCTTGTATCAGGTCTTCTTCTTGTGGTCGGGTCTTCTTCTTGTGGTGGTGTCTTCTTCTTGTGGTCGGATCTTCTTCTTTTGTCGGGTCTTCTCCTTGTATCGGGTCTTCTTCTTTTGGTCGGGTCTTCTTATATCGGGTTTTCTTCTTGTATCGGGTATTCTTCTTGTGGTTGGGTCTTCTTCTATTATCGGGTCTTCTTCTTGTGGTCAGGTCTTCCTCTTGTATCTGGACTTCTTCTTGTATCGGGTCTTCTTCTTGTGGTCGGGTCTTCTTCTTGTTGTGGGGTTTTCTTCTTGTGGTCGGGTCTTCTGCTTGTGGTCGGGTCTTCTTCTTGTATCGGGTTTTCTTCTTTTGGTCTGGTCTTCTTCTTGTATCGGGTCTTCTTCTTGTGGTAGGGTCTTCTTCTTGTGGTCGGGTCTTCTTCTTGTGGTCGGGTCTTCTTCTTGTATCGGGTCTTCTTCTTGTGGTCGGGTCTTCTTGTATCGGGTTTTCTTCTTTTGGTCGGGTCTTCTTCTTGTATCGGGTCTTCTTCTTGTGGTCGGGTCTTCTACTTGTGGTCGGGTCTTCTTCTTGTATCGGGTCTTCTTCTTGTATCGGGTCTTCTTCTTGTGGTCAAGTCTTCTTCTTGTGGTCGGGTCTTCTTCTTGTGGTCGTTTCTTCTTCTTGTATCGGGTCTTCTTCTTGTGGTCGGGACTTCTTCTTGTGGTCGGGTCTTCTTCTTGTGGTCGGGTCTTCTTGTATCGGGTCTTCTTCTTTTGGTCGGGTCTTCTTCTTGTATCGGGTCTTCTTCTTGTGGTCGGGTCTTCTTCTTGTATCGGGTCTTCTTCTTGTGGTCTTGTCTTCTTCTTGTGGTCGGGTTTTCTTCTTGTATCGGGTCTTCTTCTTGTGGTCGAGTCTTCTTCTTGTGGTCGGGTTTTCTCATTGTGGTCGGGTCTTCTTCTTGTGGTCGGGTCTTCTTCTTGTATCGGGTCTTCTTGTGGTCGGGTCTTCTTCTTGTATCAGGTCTTCTTCTTGTGGTCGGGTCTTCTTCTTGTGGTGGTGTCTTCTTCTTGTGGTCGGATCTTCTTCTTTTATCGGGTCTTCTCCTTGTATCGTGTCTTCTTCTTTTGGTCGGGTCTTCTTCTTGTATTGGGTCTTCTTCTTGTATCGGGTCTTCTTCTTGTGGTCGGGTCTTCTTCTTGTATTGGGTCTTCTTCGTGTATCGGGTCTTCTTCTTGTGGTCAGGTCTTCTTCTTGTGGTCGGTTCTTCTTCTTGTATCTGGTCTTCTTCTTGTGGTCGGGACTTCTACTTGTGGTCGGGTCTTCTTCTTGTGGTCGGGTCTTCTTGTATCGGGTCTTCTTCTTGTATTGGGTCTTCTTCTTGTGGTTGGGTCTTCTTCTTGTATCGGGTCTTCTTCTTGTGGTCGGGTCTTCTTCTTGTATCGGGTCTTCTTCTTGTTTCTGTTCTTCTTGTGGTCGGGTCTTCTTCTTGTGGTCGCGACTTCTTCTAGTGGTCAGGTATTCTTCTTGTATCGGGTCTTCTTCTTGAATCGGGTCTTCTTCTTGTTTCGGGTCTTCCTCTTGTATCGGGTCTTCTTCTTGTGGTCGGGTCTTCTTCTTGTATCGGGTCTTCTTCTTGTGGTCGAGTCTTCTTCTTGTGGTCGGGTTTTCTCATTGTGGTCGGGTCTTCTTCTTGTGGTCGGGTCTTCCTCTTGTATCGGTCTTCTTCTTGTGGTCGGGTCTTCTTCTTGTATCGGGTCTTCTTCTTGTATCGGGTCTTCTTCTTGTGGTCGGGTCTTCTTCTTGTGGTTGTGTCTTCTTCTTGTATCGGGTTTTCTTCTTGTTTCGGGTCTTCTTCTTGTGGTCGGGTCTTCATCTTGTTGTTGGGTCTTCTTATATCGGGTTTTCTTCTTGTATCGGGTCTTCTTCTTGTATCGGGTCTTCTTCTTGTTTCGGGTTTTCTTCTTGTTTCTGGTCTTCCTCTTGTATCGGTCTTCTTGTGGTCGGGTCTTCTTCTTGTATCGGGTCTTCTTCTTGTATCGGGTCTTCTTCTTGAGGTCGGGTCTTCTTCTTGTGGTCGGGTCTTCTTCTTGTATCTGGTCTTCTTCTTGTGGTCGAGTCTTCTTCTTGTGGTCGGGTCTTCTTCTTGTATCGGGTCTTCTTCTTGTGGTCGCGTCTTCTTCTTGTATCAGGTCTTCTTCTTGTGGTTGTGTCTTCTTCTTGTATCGGGTTTTCTTCTTGTTTCGGGTCTTCTTCTTGTGGTCAGGTCTTCATCTTGTGGTTGGGTCTTCTTATATCGGGTTTTCTTCTTGTATCGGGTATTCTTCTTGTGGTTGGGTCTTCTTCTATTATCGGGTCTTCTTCTTGTGGTCAGGTCTTCCTCTTGTATCTGGACTTCTTCTTGTATCGGGTCTTCTTCTTGTGGTCGGGTCTTCTTCTTGTTGTGGGGTTTTCTTCTTGTGGTCGGGTCTTCTGCTTGTGGTCGGGTCTTCTTCTTGTATCGGGTCTTCTTCTTTTGGTCTGGTCTTCTTCTTGTATCGGGTCTTCTTCTTGTGGTAGGGTCTTCTTCTTGTGGTCGGGTCTTCTTCTTGTGGTCGGGTCTTCTTCTTGTATCGGGTCTTCTTCTTGTGGTCGGGTCTTCTTGTATCGGGTTTTCTTCTTTTGGTCGGGTCTTCTTCTTGTATCGGGTCTTCTTCTTGTGGTCGGGTCTTCTACTTGTGGTCGGGTCTTCTTCTTGTATCGGGTCTTCTTCTTGTATCGGGTCTTCTTCTTGTGGTCAAGTCTTCTTCTTGTGGTCGGGTCTTGTTCTTGTGGTCGTTTCTTCTTCTTGTATCGGGTCTTCTTCTTGTGGTCGGGACTTCTTCTTGTGGTCGGGTCTTCTTCTTGTGGTCGGGTCTTCTTCTTGTATCGGGTCTTCTTCTTTTGGTCGGGTCTTCTTCTTGTATCGGGTCTTCTTCTTGTGGTCGGGTCTTCTTCTTTATCGGGTCTTCTTATTGTATCTGTTCTTCTTGTGGTCGGGTCTTCTTCTTGTGGTCGGGACTTCTTCTAGTGGTCAGGTATTCTTCTTGTATCGGGTCTTCTTGTATCGGGTCTTCTTCTTGTTTCGGGGCTTCTTCTTGTTTCGGGTCTTCCTCTTGTATCGGTCTTCTTCTTGTGGTCGGGTCTTCTTCTTGTATCGGGTCTTCTTCTTGTATCGGGTCTTCTTCTTGTGGTCTTGTCTTCTTCTTGTGGTCGGGTCTTCTTCTTGTATCGGGTCTTCTTCTTGTGGTCGAGTCTTCTTCTTGTGGTCGGGTTTTCTCATTGTGGTCGGGTCTTCTTCTTGTGGTCGGGTCTTCTTCTTGTATCGGGTCTTCTTCTTGTGGTCGGGTCTTCTTCTTGTATCAGGTCTTCTTCTTGTGGTCGGGTCTTCTTCTTGTGGTGGTGTCTTCTTCTTGTGGTCGGATCTTCTTCTTTTGTCGGGTCTTCTCCTTGTATCGGGTCTTCTTCTTTTGGTCGGGTCTTCTTCTTGTATTGGGTCTTCTTCTTGTATTGGGTCTTCTTCTTGTGGTCGGGTCTTCTTCTTGTATTGGGTCTTCTTCGTGTATCGGGTCTTCTTCTTGTGGTCAGGTCTTCTTCTTGTGGTCGGTTCTTCTTCTTGTATCTGGTCTTCTTCTTGTGGTCGGGACTTCTTCTTGTGGTTGGGTCTTCTTCTTGTGGTCGGGTCTTCTTGTATCCGGTCTTCTTCTTGTATTGGGTCTTCTTCTTGTGGTTGGGTCTTCTTCTTGTATCGGGTCTTCTTCTTGTGGTCGGGTCTTCTTCTTGTATCGGGTCTTCTTCTTGTGGTCGAGTCTTCTTCTTGTGGTCGGGTTTTCTCATTGTGGTCGGGTCTTCTTCTTTTGGTCGGGTCTTCCTCTTGTATCGGTCTTCTTCTTGTGGTCGGGTCTTCTTCTTGTATCGGGTCTTCTTCTTGTATCGGGTCTTCTTCTTGTGGTCGGGTCTTCTTCTTGTGGTTGTGTCTTCTTCTTGTATCGGGTTTTCTTCTTGTTTCGGGTCTTCTTCTTGTGGTCGGGTCTTCATCTTGTGGTTGGGTCTTCTTATATCGGGTTTTCTTCTTGTATCGGGTCTTCTTCTTGTATCGGGTCTTCTTCTTGTTTCGGGTTTTCTTCTTGTTTCTGGTCTTCCTCTTGTATCGGTCTTCTTCTTGTGGTCGGGTCTTCTTCTTGTATCGGGTCTTCTTCTTGTATCGGGTCTTCTTCTTGAGGTCGGGTCTTCTTCTTGTGGTCGGGTCTTCTTCTTGTATCTGGTCTTCTTCTTGTGGTCGAGTCTTCTTCTTGTGGTCGGGTCTTCTTCTTGTATCGGGTCTTCTTCTTGTGGTCGCGTCTTCTTCTTGTATCAGGTCTTCTTCTTGTGGTTGTGTCTTCTTCTTGTATCGGGTTTTCTTCTTGTTTCGGGTCTTCTTCTTGTGGTCAGGTCTTCATCTTGTGGTTGGGTCTTCTTATATCGGGTTTTCTTCTTGTATCGGGTATTCTTCTTGTGGTTGGGTCTTCTTCTATTATCGGGTCTTCTTCTTGTGGTCAGGTCTTCCTCTTGTATCTGGACTTCTTCTTGTATCGGGTCTTCTTCTTGTGGTCGGGTCTTCTTCTTGTTGTGGGGTTTTCTTCTTGTGGTCGGGTCTTCTGCTTGTGGTCGGGTCTTCTTCTTGTATCGGGTCTTCTTCTTTTGGTCTGGTCTTCTTCTTGTATCGGGTCTTCTTCTTGTGGTAGGGTCTTCTTCTTGTGGTCGGGTCTTCTTCTTGTGGTCGGGTCTTCTTCTTGTATCGGGTCTTCTTCTTGTGGTCGGGTCTTCTTGTATCGGGTTTTCTTCTTTTGGTCGGGTCTTCTTCTTGTATCGGGTCTTCTTCTTGTGGTCGGGTCTTCTACTTGTGGTCGGGTCTTCTTCTTGTATCGGGTCTTCTTCTTGTATCGGGTCTTCTTCTTGTGGTCAAGTCTTCTTCTTGTGGTCGGGTCTTCTTCTTGTGGTCGTTTCTTCTTCTTGTATCGGGTCTTCTTCTTGTGGTCGGGACTTCTTCTTGTGGTCGGGTCTTCTTCTTGTGGTCGGGTCTTCTTCTTGTATCGGGTCTTCTTCTTTTGGTCGGGTCTTCTTCTTGTATCGGGTCTTCTTCTTGTGGTCGGGTCTTCTTCTTTATCGGGTCTTCTTATTGTATCTGTTCTTCTTGTGGTCGGGTCTTCTTCTTGTGGTCGGGACTTCTTCTAGTGGTCAGGTATTCTTCTTGTATCGGGTCTTCTTGTATCGGGTCTTCTTCTTGTTTCGGGGCTTCTTCTTGTTTCGGGTCTTCCTCTTGTATCGGTCTTCTTCTTGTGGTCGGGTCTTCTTCTTGTATCGGGTCTTCTTCTTGTATCGGGTCTTCTTCTTGTGGTCTTGTCTTCTTCTTGTGGTCGGGTCTTCTTCTTGTATCGGGTCTTCTTCTTGTGGTCGAGTCTTCTTCTTGTGGTCGGGTTTTCTCATTGTGGTCGGGTCTTCTTCTTGTGGTCGGGTCTTCTTCTTGTATCGGGTCTTCTTCTTGTGGTCGGGTCTTCTTCTTGTATCAGGTCTTCTTCTTGTGGTCGGGTCTTCTTCTTGTGGTGGTGTCTTCTTCTTGTGGTCGGATCTTCTTCTTTTGTCGGGTCTTCTCCTTGTATCGGGTCTTCTTCTTTTGGTCGGGTCTTCTTCTTGTATTGGGTCTTCTTCTTGTATCGGGTCTTCTTCTTGTGGTCGGGTCTTCTTCTTGTATTGGGTCTTCTTCGTGTATCGGGTCTTCTTCTTGTGGTCAGGTCTTCTTCTTGTGGTCGGTTCTTCTTCTTGTATCTGGTCTTCTTCTTGTGGTCGGGACTTCTTCTTGTGGTCGGGTCTTCTTCTTGTGGTCGGGTCTTCTTGTATCGGGTCTTCTTCTTGTATTGGGTCTTCTTCTTGTGGTCGGGTCTTCTTCTTGTGGTCGGGTCTTCTTCTTGTATCGGGTCTTCTTCTTGTTTCTGTTCTTCTTGTGGTCGGGTCTTCTTCTTGTGGTCGCGACTTCTTCTAGTGGTCAGGTATTCTTCTTGTATCGGGTCTTCTTCTTGTATCGGGTCTTCTTCTTGTTTCGGGTCTTCCTCTTGTATCGGGTCTTCTTCTTGTGGTCGGGTCTTCTTCTTGTATCGGGTCTTCTTCTTGTGGTCGAGTCTTCTTCTTGTGGTCGGGTTTTCTCATTGTGGTCGGGTCTTCTTCTTGTGGTCGGGTCTTCCTCTTGTATCGGTCTTCTTCTTGTGGTCGGGTCTTCTTCTTGTATCGGGTCTTCTTCTTGTATCGGGTCTTCTTCTTGTGGTCGGGTCTTCTTCTTGTGGTTGTGTCTTCTTCTTGTATCGGGTTTTCTTCTTGTTTCGGGTCTTCTTCTTGTGGTCGGGTCTTCATCTTGTGGTAGGGTCTTCTTATATCGGGTTTTCTTCTTGTATCGGGTCTTCTTCTTGTATCGGGTCTTCTTCTTGTTTCGGGTTTTCTTCTTGTTTCTGGTCTTCCTCTTGTATCGGTCTTCTTCTTGTGGTCGGGTCTTCTTCTTGTATCGGGTCTTCTTGTATCGGGTCTTCTTCTTGAGGTCGGGTCTTCTTCTTGTGGTCGGGTCTTCTTCTTGTATCTGGTCTTCTTCTTGTGGTCGAGTCTTCTTCTTGTGGTCGGGTCTTCTTCTTGTATCGGGTCTTCTTCTTGTGGTCGCGTCTTCTTCTTGTATCAGGTCTTCTTCTTGTGGTTGTGTCTTCTTCTTGTATCGGGTTTTCTTCTTGTTTCGGGTCTTCTTCTTGTGGTCGGGTCTTCATCTTGTGGTTGGGTCTTCTTATATCGGGTTTTCTTCTTGTATCGGGTATTCTTCTTGTGGTTGGGTCTTCTTCTATTATCGGGTCTTCTTCTTGTGGTCAGGTCTTCCTCTTGTATCTGGACTTCTTCTTGTATCGGGTCTTCTTCTTGTGGTCGGGTCTTCTTCTTGTTGTGGGGTTTTCTTCTTGTGGTCGGGTCTTCTGCTTGTGGTCGGGTCTTCTTCTTGTATCGGGTTTTCTTCTTTTGGTCTGGTCTTCTTCTTGTATCGGGTCTTCTTCTTGTGGTAGGGTCTTCTTCTTGTGGTCGGGTCTTCTTCTTGTGGTCGGGTCTTCTTCTTGTATCGGGTCTTCTTCTTGTGGTCGGGTCTTCTTGTATCGGGTTTTCTTCTTTTGGTCGGGTCTTCTTCTTGTATCGGGTCTTCTTCTTGTGGTCGGGTCTTCTACTTGTGCTCGGGTCTTCTTCTTGTATCGGGTCTTCTTCTTGTATCGGGTCTTCTTCTTGTGGTCAAGTCTTCTTCTTGTGGTCGGGTCTTCTTCTTGTGGTCGTTTCTTCTTCTTGTATCGGGTCTTCTTCTTGTGGTCGGGACTTCTTCTTGTGGTCGGGTCTTCTTCTTGTGGTCGGGTCTTCTTGTATCGGGTCTTCTTCTTTTGGTCGGGTCTTCTTCTTGTATCGGGTCTTCTTCTTGTGGTCGGGTCTTCTTCTTGTATCGGGTCTTCTTATTGTATCTGTTCTTCTTGTGGTCGGGTCTTCTTCTTGTGGTCGGGACTTCTTCTAGTGGTCAGGTATTCTTCTTGTATCGGGTCTTCTTGTATCGGGTCTTCTTCTTGTTTCGGGGCTTCTTCTTGTTTCGGGTCTTCCTCTTGTATCGGTCTTCTTCTTGTGGTCGGGTCTTCTTCTTGTATCGGGTCTTCTTCTTGTATCGGGTCTTCTTCTTGTGGTCTTGTCTTCTTCTTGTGGTCGGGTCTTCTTCTTGTATCGGGTCTTCTTCTTGTGGTCGAGTCTTCTTCTTGTGGTCGGGTTTTCTCATTGTGGTCGGGGCTTCTTCTTGTGGTCGGGTCTTCTTCTTGTATCGGGTCTTCTTCTTGTGGTCGGGTCTTCTTCTTGTATCAGGTCTTCTTCTTGTGGTCGGGTCTTCTTCTTGTGGTGGTGTCTTCTTCTTGTGGTCGGATCTTCTTCTTTTGTCGGGTCTTCTCCTTGTATCGGGTCTTCTTCTTTTGGTCGGGTCTTCTTCTTGTATTGGGTCTTCTTCTTGTATCGGGTCTTCTTCTTGTGGTCGGGTCTTCTTCTTGTATTGGGTCTTCTTCGTGTATCGGGTCTTCTTCTTGTGGTCAGGTCTTCTTCTTGTGGTCGGTTCTTCTTCTTGTATCTGGTCTTCTTCTTGTGGTCGGGAATTCTTCTTGTGGTCGGGTCTTCTTCTTGTGGTCGGGTCTTCTTGTATCGGGTCTTCTTCTTGTATTGGGTCTTCTTCTTGTGGTTGGGTCTTCTTCTTGTATCGGGTCTTCTTCTTGTGGTCTGGTCTTCTTCTTGTATCGGGTCTTCTTCTTGTTTCTGTTCTTCTTGTGGTCGGGTCTTCTTCTTGTGGTCGCGACTTCTTCTAGTGGTCAGGTATTCTTCTTGTATCGGGTCTTCTTCTTGTATCGGGTCTTCTTCTTGTTTCGGGTCTTCCTCTTGTATCGGGTCTTCTTCTTGTGGTCGGGTCTTCTTCTTGTATCGGGTCTTCTTGTGGTCGAGTCTTCTTCTTGTGGTCGGGTTTTCTCATTGTGGTCGGGTCTTCTTCTTGTGGTCGGGTCTTCCTCTTGTATCGGTCTTCTTCTTGTGGTCGGGTCTTCTTCTTGTATCGGGTCTTCTTCTTGTATCGGGCCTTCTTCTTGTGGTCGGGTCTTCTTCTTGTGGTTGTGTCTTCTTCTTGTATCGGGTTTTCTTCTTGTTTCGGGTCTTCTTCTTGTGGTCGGGTCTTCATCTTGTGGTTGGGTCTTCTTATATCGGGTTTTCTTCTTGTATCGGGTCTTCTTCTTGTATCGGGTCTTCTTCTTGTTTCGGGTTTTCTTCTTGTTTCTGGTCTTCCTCTTGTATCGGTCTTCTTCTTGTGGTCGGGTCTTCTTCTTGTATCGGGTCTTCTTCTTGTATCGGGTCTTCTTCTTGAGGTCGGGTCTTCTTCTTGTGGTCGGGTCTTCTTCTTGTATCTGGTCTTCTTCTTGTGGTCGAGTCTTCTTCTTGTGGTCGGGTCTTCTTCTTGTATCGGGTCTTCTTCTTGTGGTCGCGTCTTCTTCTTGTATCAGGTCTTCTTCTTGTGGTTGTGTCTTCTTCTTGTATCGGGTTTTCTTCTTGTTTCGGGTCTTCTTCTTGTGGTCGGGTCTTCATCTTGTGGTTGGGTCTTCTTATATCGGGTTTTCTTCTTGTATCGGGTATTCTTCTTGTGGTTGGGTCTTCTTCTAGTATCGGGTCTTCTTCTTGTGGTCAGGTCTTCCTCTTGTATCTGGACTTCTTCTTGTATCGGGTTTTCTTCTTGTGGTCGGGTCTTCTTCTTGTTGTTGGGTTTTCTTCTTGTGGTCGGGTCTTCTGCTTGTGGTCGGGTCTTCTTCTTGTATCGGGTCTTCTTCTTTTGGTCTGGTCTTCTTCTTGTATCGGGTCTTCTTCTTGTGGTAGGGTCTTCTTCTTGTGGTCGGGTCTTCTTCTTGTGGTCGGGTCTTCTTCTTGTATCGGGTCTTCTTCTTGTGGTCGGGTCTTCTTGTATCGGGTTTTCTTCTTTTGGTCGGGTCTTCTTCTTGTATCGGGTCTTGTTCTTGTGGTCGGGTTTTCTACTTGTGGTCGGGTCTTCTTCTTGTATCGGGTCTTCTTCTTGTATCGGGTCTTCATCTTGTGGTCAAGTCTTCTTCTTGTGGTCGGGTCTTCTTCTTGTGGTCGTTTCTTCTTCTTGTATCGGGTCTTCTTCTTGTGGTCGGGACTTCTTCTTGTGGTCGGGTCTTCTTCTTGTGGTCGGGTCTTCTTCTTGTATCGGGTCTTCTTCTTTTGGTCGGGTCTTCTTCTTGTATCGGGTCTTCTTCTTGTGGTCGGGTCTTCTTCTTGTATCGGGTCTTCTTATTGTATCTGTTCTTCTTGTGGTCGGGTCTTCTTCTTGTGGTCGGGACTTCTTCTAGTGGTCAGGTATTCTTCTTGTATCGGGTCTTCTTGTATCGGGTCTTCTTCTTGTTTCGGGGCTTCTTCTTGTTTCGGGTCTTCCTCTTGTATCGGTCTTCTTCTTGTGGTCG
Organism: Phyllobates terribilis; assembly: GCF_046119375.1. Taxonomy (NCBI): domain Eukaryota; kingdom Metazoa; phylum Chordata; class Amphibia; order Anura; family Dendrobatidae; genus Phyllobates; species Phyllobates terribilis. The sequence continues at coordinate 480,608,800 of NW_027362761.1, read as the reverse complement.
GGTCTTCTTCTTGTATCGGGTCTTCTTCTTGTATCGGGTCTTCTTCTTGTGGTCTTGTCTTCTTCTTGTGGTCGGGTCTTCTTCTTGTATCGGGTCTTCTTCTTGTGGTCGAGTCTTCTTCTTGTGGTCGGGTTTTCTCATTGTGGTCGGGTCTTCTTCTTGTGGTCGGGTCTTCTTCTTGTATCGGGTCTTCTTCTTGTGGTCGGGTCTTCTTCTTGTATCAGGTCTTCTTCTTGTGGTCGGGTCTTCTTCTTGTGGTGGTGTCTTCTTCTTGTGGTCGGATCTTCTTCTTTTGTCGGGTCTTCTCCTTGTATCGGGTCTTCTTCTTTTGGTCGGGTCTTCTTCTTGTATTGGGTCTTCTTCTTGTATCGGGTCTTCTTCTTGTGGTCGGGTCTTCTTCTTGTATTGGGTCTTCTTCGTGTATCGGGTCTTCTTCTTGTGGTCAGGTCTTCTCCTTGTGGTCGGTTCTTCTTCTTGTATCTGGTCTTCTTCTTGTGGTCAGGACTTCTTCTTGTGGTCGGGTCTTCTTGTATCGGGTCTTCTTCTTGTATTGGGTCTTCTTCTTGTGGTTGGGTCTTCTTCTTGTATCGGGTCTTCTTCTTGTGGTCGGGTCTTCTTCTTGTGGTCGGGTCTTCTTCTTGTATCGGGTCTTCTTCTTGTTTCTGTTCTTCTTGTGGTCGGGTCTTCTTCTTGTGGTCGCGACTTCTTCTAGTGGTCAGGTATTCTTCTTGTATCGGGTCTTCTTCTTGTATCGGGTCTTCTTCTTGTGGTCGGGTCTTCTACTTGTGGTCGGGTCTTCTTCTTGTATCGGGTCTTCTTCTTGTATCGGGTCTTCTTCTTGTGGTCAAGTCTTCTTCTTGTGGTCGGGTCTTCTTCTTGTGGTCGTTTCTTCTTCTTTTATCGGGTCTTCTTCTTGTGGTCGGGACTTCTTCTTGTGGTCGGGTCTTCTTCTTGTGGTCGGGTCTTCTTCTTGTATCGGGTCTTCTTCTTGTATCGGGTCTTCTTCTTTTGGTCGGGTCTTCTTCTTGTATCGGGTCTTCTTCTTGTGGTCGGGTCTTCTTCTTGTAGCGTGTCTTCTTATTGTATCTGTTCTTCTTGTGGTCGGGTCTTCTTCTTGTGGTCGGGACTTCTTCTAGTGGTCAGGTATTCTTCTTGTATCGGGTCTTCTTGTATCGGGTCTTCTTCTTGTTTCGGGGCTTCTTCTTGTTTCGGGTCTTCCTCTTGTATCGGTCTTCTTCTTGTGGTCGGGTCTTCTTCTTGTATCGGGTCTTCTTCTTGTATCGGGTCTTCTTCTTGTGGTCTTGTCTTCTTCTTGTGGTCGGGTCTTCTTCTTGTATCGGGTCTTCTTCTTGTGGTCGAGTCTTCTTCTTGTGGTCGGGTTTTCTCATTGTGGTCGGGTCTTCTTCTTGTGGTCGGGTCTTCTTCTTGTATCGGGTCTTCTTCTTGTGGTCGGGTCTTCTTCTTGTATCAGGTCTTCTTCTTGTGGTCGGGTCTTCTTCTTGTGGTGGTGTCTTCTTCTTGTGGTCGGATCTTCTTCTTTTGTCGGGTCTTCTCCTTGTATCGGGTCTTCTTCTTTTGGTCGGGTCTTCTTCTTGTATTGGGTCTTCTTCTTGTATCGGGTCTTCTTCTTGTGGTCGGGTCTTCTTCTTGTATTGGGTCTTCTTCGTGTATCGGGTCTTCTTCTTGTGGTCAGGTCTTCTTCTTGTGGTCGGTTCTTCTTCTTGTATCTGGTCTTCTTCTTGTGGTCAGGACTTCTTCTTGTGGTCGGGTCTTCTTGTATCGGGTCTTCTTCTTGTATTGGGTCTTCTTCTTGTGGTTGGGTCTTCTTCTTGTATCGGGTCTTCTTCTTGTGGTCGGGTCTTCTTCTTGTGGTCGGGTCTTCTTCTTGTATCGGGTCTTCTTCTTGTTTCTGTTCTTCTTGTGGTCGGGTCTTCTTCTTGTGGTCGCGACTTCTTCTAGTGGTCAGGTATTCTTCTTGTATCGGGTCTTCTTCTTGTATCGGGTCTTCTTCTTGTGGTCGGGTCTTCTACTTGTGGTCGGGTCTTCTTCTTGTATCGGGTCTTCTTCTTGTATCGGGTCTTCTTCTTGTGGTCAAGTCTTCTTCTTGTGGTTGGGTCTTCTTCTTGTGGTCGTTTCTTCTTCTTTTATCGGGTCTTCTTCTTGTGGTCGGGACTTCTTCTTGTGGTCGGGTCTTCTTCTTGTGGTCGGGTCTTCTTCTTGTATCGGGTCTTCTTCTTGTATCGGGTCTTCTTCTTTTGGTCGGGTCTTCTTCTTGTATCGGGTCTTCTTCTTGTGGTCGGGTCTTCTTCTTGTATCGTGTCTTCTTATTGTATCTGTTCTTCTTGTGGTCGGGTCTTCTTCTTGTGGTCGGGACTTCTTCTAGTGGTCAGGTATTCTTCTTGTATCGGGTCTTCTTGTATCGGGTCTTCTTCTTGTTTCGGGGCTTCTTCTTGTTTCGGGTCTTCCTCTTGTATCGGTCTTCTTCTTGTGGTCGGGTCTTCTTCTTGTATCGGGTCTTCTTCTTGTATCGGGTCTTCTTCTTGTGGTCTTGTCTTCTTCTTGTGGTCGGGTCTTCTTCTTGTATCGGGTCTTCTTCTTGTGGTCGAGTCTTCTTCTTGTGGTCGGGTTTTCTCATTGTGGTCGGGTCTTCTTCTTGTGGTCGGGTCTTCTTCTTGTATCGGGTCTTCTTCTTGTGGTCGGGTCTTCTTCTTGTATCAGGTCTTCTTCTTGTGGTCGGGTCTTCTTCTTGTGGTGGTGTCTTCTTCTTGTGGTCGGATCTTCTTCTTTTGTCGGGTCTTCTCCTTGTATCGGGTCTTCTTCTTTTGGTCGGGTCTTCTTCTTGTTTTGGGTCTTCTTCTTGTATCGGGTCTTCTTCTTGTGGTCGGGTCTTCTTCTTGTATTGGGTCTTCTTCGTGTATCGGGTCTTCTTCTTGTGGTCAGGTCTTCTTCTTGTGGTCGGTTCTTCTTTTTGTATCTGGTCTTCTTCTTGTGGTCGGGACTTCTTCTTGTGGTCGGGTCTTCTTCTTGTGGTCGGGTCTTCTTGTATCGGGTCTTCTTCTTGTATTGGGTCTTCTTCTTGTGGTTGGGTCTTCTTCTTGTATCGGGTCTTCTTCTTGTGGTCGGGTCTTCTTGTATCGGGTCTTCTTCTTGTATTGGGTCTTCTTCTTGTGGTTGGGTCTTCTTCTTGTATCGGGTCTTCTTCTTGTGGTCGGGTCTTCTTCTTGTGGTCGGGACTTCTTCTTGTATCGGGTCTTCTTCTTGTTTCTGTTCTTCTTGTGGTCGGGTCTTCTTCTTGTGGTCGCGACTTCTTCTAGTTGTCAGGTATTCTTCTTGTATCGGGTCTTCTTCTTGTATCGGGTCTTCTTCTTGTTTCGGGTCTTCCTCTTGTATCGGGTCTTCTTCTTGTGGTCGGGTCTTCTTCTTGTATCGGGTCTTCTTGTATCGGATCTTCTTCTTGTGGTCGGCTCTTCTTCTTGTGGTCGGGTCTTCTTCTTGTGGTCGGGTCTTCTTCTTGTATCGGGTCTTCTTCTTGTGGTCGAGTCTTCTTCTTGTGGTCGGGTCTTCTTATTGTGGTCGGGTCTTCTTCTTGTGGTCAGGTCTTCTTTTAGTGGTCGGGTCTGCTTCTTGTATCGGGTCTTCTTCTTGCTTCGAGTCTTCTTCTTGTATCGGGTCTTCTTCTTGTATCGGGTCGTCTTCTTGTGGTCGGGTCTTCTTCTTGTGGTCTGTTCTACTTCTTGTGGTCGTGTCTTCTTCTTGTGGTCGGGTATTCTTCTAGTATCGGGTCTTCTTCTTGTTTCGGGTCTTCTACTTGTATCTGGTCTTCTTCTTGTATCGGGTCTTCTTCTTGTGGTCCGGTCTTCTTCTTGTGGTCGGGTCTTCTTCTTGTGGTCGGGTCTTCTACTAGTGGTCGGGTCTTCTTCTTGTATCACGTCTTCTTCTTGTTTCGGGTCTTCTTCTTGTTTCGGGTCTTCTTCTTCAATCGGGTCTTCTTCTTGTGGTCGGGTCTTCTTCTTGTATCGGGTCTTCTTCTGGTATCGGGTCTTCTTATTGTGGTCGGATCTTCTTCTTGTGGTGGGGTCTCCTTCTTGTGGTCGGGTCTTCTACTAGTGGTCGGGTCTTCTTCTTGTATCACGTCTTCTTCTTGTTTCGGGTCTTCATCTTGTTTCGGGTCTTCTTCTTGTATCGGGTTTTCTACTTTTGGTCGGGTCTTCTTCTTGTATCGGGTCTTCTTCTTGTGGTCGGGTCTTCTACTTGTGGTCGGGTCTTCTTCTTGTATCGGGTCTTCTTCTTGTATCGGGTCTTCTTCTTGTGGTCAAGTCTTCTTCTTGTGGTCGGGTCTTCTTCTTGTGGTCGTTTCTTCTTCTTGTATCGGGTCTTCTTCTTGTGGTCGGGACTTCTTCTTGTGGTCGGGTCTTCTTCTTGTGGTCGGGTCTTCTTCTTGTGGTCGGGTCATCTTCTTGTATCGGGTCTTCTTCTTGTATCGGGTCTTCTTCTTTTGGTCGGGTCTTCTTCTTGTATCGGGTCTTCTTCTTGTGGTCGGGTCTTCTTCTTGTATCGGGTCTTCTTCTTGTATCTGTTCTTCTTGTGGTCGGGTCTTCTTCTTGTGGTCGGGACTTCTTCTAGTGGTCAGGTATTCTTCTTGTATCGGGTCTTCTTGTATCGGGTCTTCTTCTTGTTTCGGGGCTTCTTGTTTCGGGTCTTCCTCTTGTATCGGGTCTTCTTCTTGTATCGGGTCTTCTTCTTGTGGTCGGGTCTTCTTCTTGTATCGGGTCTTCTTCTTGTGGTCGAGTCTTCTTCTTGTGGTCGGGTTTTCTCATTGTGGTCGGGTCTTCTTCTTGTGGCCGGGTCTTCTTCTTGTATCGGGTCTTCTTCTTGTGGTCGGGTCTTCTTCTTGTATCAGGTCTTCTTCTTGTGGCCGGGTTTTCTTCTTGTGGTGGTGTCTTCTTCTTGTTGTCGGATCTTCTTCTTTTGTCGGGTCTTCTCCTTGTATCGGGTCTTCTTCTTTTGGTCGGGTCTTCTTCATGTATTGGGTCTTCTTCTTGTATCGGGTCTTCTTCTTGTGGTCGGGTCTTCTTCTTGTATTGGGTCTTCTTCGTGTATCGGGTCTTCTTCTTGTGGTCAGGTCTTCTTCTTGTGGTCGGTTCTTCTTCTTGTATCTGGTCTTCTTCTTGTGGTCGGGACTTTTTCTTGTGGTCGGTTCTTCTTCTTGTGGTCGGGTCTTCTTGTATCGGGTCTTCTTCTTGTATCGGGTCTTCTTCTTGTGGTTGGGTCTTCTTCTTGTATCGGGTCTTCTACTTGTGGTCGGGTCTTCTTCTTGTGGTCGGGTCTTCTTCTTGTATCGGGTCTTCTTCTTGTTTCTGTTCTTCTTGTGGTCGGGTCTTCTTCTTGTGGTCGCGACTTCTTCTAGTGGTCAGGTATTCTTCTTGTATCGGGTCTTCTTCTTGTATTGGGTCTTCTTCTTGTTTCGGGTCTTCCTCTTGTATCGGGTCTTCTTCTTGTGGTCGGGTCTTCTTCTTGTATCGGGTCTTCTTGTATCGGGTCTTCTTCTTGTGTTCGGCACTTCTTCTTGTGGTCGGGTCTTCTTCTTGTGGTCGGGTCTTCTTCTTGTATCAGGTCTTCTTCTTGTGGTCGAGTCTTCTTCTTGTGGTCGGGTCTTCTCATTGTGGTCGGGTCTTCTTCTTGTGGTCAGGTCTTCTTTTAGTGGTCGGGTCTGCTTCTTGTATCGGGTCTTCTTCTTGCTTCGAGTCTTCTTCTTGTATCGGGTCTTCTTCTTGTATCGGGTCGTCTTCTTGTAGTCGGGTCTTCTTCTTGTGGTCTGTTCTACTTCTTGTGGTCGGGTCTTCTTCTTGTGGTCGGGTATTCTTCTAGTATCGGGTCTTCTTCTTGTTTCGGGTCTTCTTCTTGTATCTGGTCTTCTTCTTGTATCGGGTCTTCTTCTTGTGGTCCGGTCTTCTTCTTGTGGTCGGGTCTTCTTCTTGTGGTCGGGTCTTCTACCAGTGGTCGGGTCTTCTTCTTGTATCACGTCTTCTTCTTGTTTCGGGTCTTCTTCTTGTTTCGGGTCTTCTTCTTGAATCGGGTCTTCTTCTTGTGGTCGGGTCTTCTTCTTGTATCGGGTCTTCTTCTGGTATCGGGTCTTCTTATTGTGGTCGGATCTTCTTCTTGTGGTGGGGTCTCCTTCTTGTGGTAGGGTCTTTTTCTTGTGGTCGGGTCTTCTTCTTGTATCGGGTCTTCTTCTTGTGGTTGGGTCTTCTTCTAGTATCGGGACTTCTTCTCGTGGTCGGGTCTTCTTCTTGTGGTCGGGTCTTCTGCTTGTGGTCGGGTCTTCTTCTTGTATCGGGTCTTCTTCTTGTATCGGGTCTTCTTCTTGTAGTCGGGTCTTCTTGTGGTCGGGTCTTCTTCTTGTGGTGGGGTCTTCTTCTTTTATCGGGTCTTCTTCTTGTGGTCGGGTCTTCTTCTTGTATCTGGTCTTCTTCTTGTTGTCGGGACTTCTTCTTGTGGTCGGGTCTTCTTCTTGTGGTCGGGTCTTCTTCTTGTATCGGGTCTTCTTCTTGTGGTCGGTTCTTCTTCTTGTATCTGGTCTTCTTCTTGTGGTTGGGACTTCTTCTTGTGGTCGGGTCTTCTTCTTGTGGTCGGGTCTTCTTCTTGTATCGGGTCTTCTTCTTGTATCGGGTCTTCTTCTTGTGGTCGGGTCTTCTTCTTGTGATCGGGTCTTCTTCTTGTGATCGGGTCTTCTTCTTTTGGTTGGGTCTTCTTCTTGTAGCGGGTCTTCTTCTTGTATCGGGTCTTCTTGTTTCGGGTCTTCTTCTTGTTTCGGGTCTTCCTCTTGTATCGGGTCTTCTTCTTGTGGTCGGGTTTTCTTCTTGTATCGGGTCTTCTTCTTGTATCGGGTCTTCTTCTTGTTTCGGGTCTTCCTCTTGTATCGGTCTTCTTCTTGTGGTCGGGTCTTCTTCTTGTATCGGGTCTTCTTCTTGTATCGGGTCTTCTTCTTGAGATCGGGTCTTCTTCTTGTGGTCGGGTCTTCTTCTTGTATCGGGTCTTCTTCTTGTGGTCGAGTATTCTTCTTGTGTTCGGGTCTTCTCATTGTGGTCGGGTCTTCTTCTTGTGGTCGGGTCTTCTTCTTGTGGTCGGGTCTTCTTCTTGTATCAGGTCTTCTTCTTGTGGTCGGGTCTTCTTCTTGTGGTGGGGTCTTCTTCTTGTGGTCGGATCTTCTTCTTGTATCGAGTCTTCTTCTTGTGGTTGGGTCTTCTCCTTGTATCGGGTCTTCTTCTTTTGGTCGTTTCTTCTTCTTGTATTGGGTCTTCTTCTTGTATCGGGTCTTCTTCTTGTGGTCGGGTCTTCTTCTTGTATCGGGTCTTCTTCGTGTATCGGGTCTTCTTCTTGTGGTCAGGTCTTCTTCTTGTGGTCGGTTCTTCTTCTTGTATCTGGTCTTCTTCTTGTGGTCGGGTCTTCTTCTTGTGGTCGGGTCTTCTTCTTGTATTGGGTCTTCTTCTTGTGGTCGAGTCTTCTTCTTGTGGTCGGGTTTTCTCATTGTGGTCGGGTCTTCTTCTTGTGGTCGGGTCTTCTTCTTGTATCGGGTCTTCTTCTTGTGGTCGGGTCTTCTTCTTGTATCAGGTCTTCTTCTTGTGGTCGGGTCTTCTTCTTGTGGTGGTGTCTTCTTCTTGTGGTCGGATCTTCTTTTGTCGGGTCTTCTTCTTTTGGTCGGGTCTTCTTATTTTGGTCGGGTCTTCTTCTTGTATTGGGTCTTCTTCTTGTATCGGGTCTTCTTCTTGTGGTCGGGTCTTCTTCTTGTATCGGGTCTTCTTCGTGTATCGGGTCTTCTTCTTGTGGTCAGGTCTTCTTCTTGTGGTCGGTTCTTCTTCTTGTATCTGGTCTTCTTCTTGTGGTCGGGACTTCGTCTTGTGGTCGGGTCTTCTTCTTGTGGTCGGGTCTTCTTGTATCAGGTCTTCTTCTTGTATCGGGTCTTCTTCTTGTGGTTGGGTCTTCTTCTTGTATCGGGTCTTCTTCTTGTATCTGGTCTTCTTCTTGTGGTCGGGTCTTCTTCTTGTGGTCGGGTCTTCTTCTTGTGGTCGGGTCTTCTTCTTGTTTCGGGTCTTCTTCTTGTTTCTGTTCTTCTTGTGGCCGGGTCTTCTTCTTGTGGTCGGGTCTTCTTCTTGTGGTCGGGTCTTCTTCTTGTATCGGGTCTTCCTCTTGTATCGGGTCTTCTTCTTGTGGTCGGGTCTTCTTCTTGTATCGGGTCTTCTTGTATCGGGTCTTTTTCTTGTGGTCGGCTCTTCTTCTTGTGGTCGGGTCTTCTTCTTGTGGTCGGGTCTTCTTCTTGTATCGGGTCTTCTTCTTGTGGTCGAGTCTTCTTCTTGTGGTCGGGTCTTCTCATTGTGGTCGGGTCTTCTTCTTGTGGTCAGGTCTTCTTTTAGTGGTCGGGTCTTCTTCTTGTATTGGGTCTTCTTCTTGTTTCGGGTCTTCTTCTTGTATCTGGTCTTCTTCTTGTATCGGGTCGTCTTCTTATGGTCGGGTCTTCTTCTTGTGGTCTGTTCTACTTCTTGTGGTCGGGTCTTCTTCTTGTGGTCGGGTCTTCTTCTATTACCGGGTCTTCTTCTTGTTTCGGGTCTTTTCTTGTATCGGGTCTTCTTCTTGTATCGGGTCTTCTTATTGTGGTCCGGTCTTCTTCTTGTGGTCGGGTCTTCTTCTTGTGGTCGGGTCTTCCACTATTGGTCGGGTCTTCTTCTTGTATCACGTCTTCTTCTTGTTTCGGGTCTTATTCTTGTTTCGGGTCTTCTTCTTGAATCGGGTCTTCTTCTTGTGGTCGGGTCTTCTTCTTGTATCGGGTCTTCTTCTGGTATCGGGTCTTCTTATTGTGGTCGGATCTTCTTCTTGTGGTGGGGTCTCCTTCTTGTGGTCGGGTCTTTTTCTTGTGGTCGGGTCTTCTTCTTGTATCAGGTCTTCTTCTTGTGGTCGGGTCTTCTTCTAGTATCGGGTCTTCTTCTTGTGGTGGGGTCTTCTTCTTGTGGTCGGGTCTTCTGCTTGTGGTCGGCTCTTCTTCTTGTATCGGGTCTTCTTCTTGTATCGGGTCTTCTTCTTGTGGTCGGGTCTTCTTGTGGTCGGGTCTTCTTCTTGTGGTTGGGTCTTCTTCTTGTATCGGGTCTTCTTCTTGTGGTCGGGTCTTCTTCTTGTATCGGGTCTTCTTCTTGTATTGGGTCTTCTTCTTGTGGTCGGGTCTTCTTCTTGTGGTCGGGTCTTCTTCTTGTGGTCGCTTCTTCTTCTTGTGGTCGGGTCTTCTTCTTGTGGTTGGGTCTGCTTCTTTTAGTGGGTCTTCTTCTTGTATCGGGTCTTCTTCTTGTTTCGGGTCTTCCTCTTGTATCGGGTCTTCTTCTTGTGGTCGGGTCTTCTTCTTGTATCGGGTCTTCTTCTTGTATCGGGTCTTCTTGTTTCGGGTCTTCCTCTTGTATCGGTCTTCTTCTTGTGGTAGGGTCTTCTTCTTGTATCGGGTCTTATTCTTGTATCGGGTCTTCTTCTTGAGGTCGGGTCTTCTTCTTGTATCGGGTCTTCTTCTTGTGGTCGAGTCTTCTTCTTGTGTTCGGGTCTTCTCATTGTGGTCGGATCTTCTTCTTGTGGTCGGGTCTTCTTCTTGTATCGGGTCTTCTTCTTGTGGTCAGGTCTTCTTCTTGTATCAGGTCTTCTTCTTGTGGTCGGGTCTTCTTCTTGTGGTGGGGTCTTCTTCTTGTGGTCGGATCTTCTTCTTGTATCGGGTCTTCTTCTTGTGGTCGGGTCTTCTCCTTGTATCGGGTCTTCTTCTTTTGGTCGGGTCTTCTTCTTGTATTGGGTCTTCTTCTTGTATCGGGTCTTCTTCTTGTGGTCGGGTCTGCTTCTTGTATCGGGTCTTCTTCGTGTATCGGGTCTTCTTCTTGTGGTCAGGTCTTCTTCTTGTGGTCGGTTCTTCTTCTTGTATCTGGTCTTCTTCTTGTGGTCGGGACTTCATCTTGTGGTCGGGTCTTCTTCTTGTGGTCGGGTCTTCTTCTTGTATCGGGTCTTCTTCTTGTATCGGGTCTTCTTCTTGTGGATGGGTCTTCTTCTTGTATCGGGTCTTCTTCTTGTGGTCGGGTCTTCTTCTTGTATCGGGTCTTCTTCTTGTTTCTGTTCTTCTTGTGGTCGGGTCTTCTTCTTGTGGTCGCGACTTCTTCTAGTGGTCAGGTATTCTTCTTGTATCGGGTCTTCTTCTTGTATCTGGTCTTCTTCTTGTTTCGGGTCTTCCTCTTGTATCGGGTCTTCTTCTTGTGGTCGGGTCTTCTTCTTGTTTCGGGTCTTCTTCTTTTAACGGGTCTTCTTCTTGTGGTCGGCTCTTCTTCATGTGGTCGGGTCTTCTTCTTGTGGTCGGGTCTTCTTCTTTTATCGGGTCTTCTTCTTGTGGTCGAGTCTTCTTCTTGTGGTCGGGTCTTCTCATTGTGGTCGGGTCTTCTTCTTGTGGTCGGGTCTTCTTTTAGTGGTTGGGTCTTCTTCTTGTATCGGGTCTTCTTCTTGTTTCGGGTCTTCTTCCTGTATCGGTTCTTCTTCTTGTATCGGGTCATCTTCTTGTGGTCGGGTCTTCTTCTTGTGGTCTGTTCTACTTCTTGTGGTCGGGTCTTCTTCTTGTGGTCGGGTCTTCTTCTTGTGGTCGGGTCTTCTTCTAGTATCGGGTCTTCTTCTTGTTTCGGGTCTTCTTCTTGTATCGGGCCTTCTTCTTGTACCGGGTCTTCTTCTTGTGGTCCGGTCTTCTTCTTGTGGTCCGGTCTTCTTCTTGTGGTCGGGTCTTCTACTAGTGGTCGGGTTTTCTTCTTGTATCACGTCTTCTTCTTGTTTCGGGTCTTCTTCTTGTTTCGGGTCTTCTTCTTGAATCGGGTCTTCTTCTTGTGGTCGGCTCTTCTTCTTGTATCGGGTCTTCTTCTGGTATCGGGTCTTCTTCTTGTGGTCAGGTCTTCTTCTTGTGGTGGGGTCTCCTTCTTGTGGTCGGGTCTTTTTCTTGTGGTCGGGTCTTCTTCTTGTGGTCGGGTCTTCTTCTTGTTGTGTGGTCTTCTTCTTGTGGTCGGGTCTTCTGCTTGTGGTCGGGTCTTCTTGTATCGGGTCTTCTTCTTGTGGTCGGGTCTTCTTCTTGTGGTCGGGTCTTCTTGTGGTCGGGTCTTCTTCTTGTGGTTGGGTCTTCTTCTTGTATGGGGTCTTCTTCTTGTGGTCGGGTCTTCTTCTTGTATCGGGTCTTCTTCTTTTGGTCGGGTCTTCTTCTTGTATCGGGTCTTCTTCTTGTATCGGGTCTTCTTCTTGTGGTCGGGTCTTCTTCTTGTGGTCGGTTCTTCTTCTTGTGGCTGGGTCTTCTTCTTGTGGTTGGGTCTTCTTCTTGTAGCGGGTCTTCTTCTTGTATCGGGTCTTCTTCTTGTTTCGGGTCTTCTTTTTTTTTCGGGTCTTCCTCTTGTATCGGGTCTTCTTCTTGTGGTCGGGTCTTCTTCTTGTATAGGGTCTTTTTCTTGTATCGGGTCGTCTTCTTGTTTCGGGTCTTCCTCTTGTATCGGTCTTCTTCTTGTGGTGGGGTCTTCTTCATGTATCGGGTCTTCTTCTTGAGGTCGGGTCTTTTTCTTGTGGTTGGGTCTTCTTCTTGTATCGGGTCTTCTTCTTGTGGTCGAGTCTTCTTCTTGTGTTCGGGTCTTCTCATTGTGGTCGGGTCTTCTTCTTGTGGTCGGGTCTTCTTCTTGTATCGGGTCTTCTTCTTGTGGTCGGGTCTTCTTCTTGTATCAGGTCTTCTTCTTGTGGTCGGGTCTTCTTCTTGTGGTGGGGTCTTCTTCCTGTGGTCGGGTCTTCTGCTTGTGGTCTCCTCTTCTTCTTGTATCGGGTCTTCTTCTTCTATCGGGTCTTCTTCTTGTGGTCGGGTCTTCTTGTGGTCGGGTCTTCTTCTTGTGGTGGGGTCTTCTTCTTGTATCGGGTCTTTTTCTTGTGGTCGGGTCTTCTTCTTGTATCGGGTCTTCTTCTAATGACGGGTCTTCTTCTTGTAATGGGTCTTCTTCTTGCATTGGGTCTTCTTCTTGTGGTCGGGTCTTCTTGTATCGGGTCTTCTTCGTGTATCGGGTCTTCTTCTTGTGGTCAGGTCTACTTCTTGTGGTCGGCTCTTCTTCTTGTATCTGGTCTTCTTCTTGTGGTCGGGGCTTCTTCTTGTGGTCGGGACTTCTTCTTGTGGTCGGGTCTTCTTCTTGTATCGGGTCTTCCTCTTGTATCGGTTCTTCTTCTTGTGGTCGGGTCTTCTTCTTGTATCGGGTCTTCTTCTTGTATCGGGTCTTCTTCTTGTGGTCAGGTCTTCTTCTTGTGGTCGGCTCTTCTTCTTGTATCTGGTCTTCTTCTTGTGGTCGGGACTTCTTCTTGTGGTCGGGTCTTCTTCTTGTGGTCGGGTCTTCTTCTTGTATCGGGTCTTCTTCTTGTGGTCGGGGCTTCTTCTTGTATCAGGTCTTCTTCTTGTGGTCGGGTCTTCTTCTTGTGGTGGGGTCTTCTTCTTGTGGTCGGATCTTGTTCTTGTATCGGGTCTTCTTCTTTTGGTCGGGTCTTCTTCTTGTATTGGGTCTTCTTCTTGTATCGGGTCTTCTTCTTGCGGTCGGGTCTTCTTCTTGTATCGGGTCTTCTTCGTGTATCGGGTCTTCTTCTTGTGGTCAGGTCTTCTTCTTGTGGTCGGTTCTTCTTCTTGTATCTGGTCTTCTTCTTGTGGTCGGGACTTCTTCTTTTGGTCGGGTCTTCTTCTTGTGGTCGGGTTTTCTTCTTGTATCGGGTCTTCTTCTTGTATTGGGTCTTCTTCTTGTGGTTGGTCTTCTTCTTGTATCGGGTCTTCTTCTTGTGGTCGGGTCTTCTTCTTGTGGTCGGGTCTTCTTCTTGTATCGGGTCTTCTTCTTGTTTCTGTTCTTCTTGTGTTCGGGTCTTCTTCTTGTGGTAGCGACTTCTTCTAGTGGTCAGGTATTCTTCTTGTATCGGGTCTTCTTCTTGTATCGGGTCTTCTTGTTTCGGGTCTTCCTCTTGTATCGGGTCTTCTTGTGGTCGGGTCTTCTTCTTGTATCGGGTCTTCTTCTTGTATCGGGTCTTCTTCTTGTGGTCGAGTCTTCTTCTTGTGGTCGGGTCTTCTCATTGTGGTCGGGTCTTCTTCTTGTGGTCGGGTCTTCTTTTAGTGGTCGGGTCTTATTCTTGTATCGGGTCTTCTTCTTGTTTCGAGTCTTCTTCTTGTATCGGGTCTTCTTCTTGTATCGGGTCGTCTTCTTGTGGTCGGGTCTTCTTCTTGTGGTCTGTTCTACTTCTTGTGGTCGGGTCTTCTTCTTGTGGTCGGGTCTTCTTCTTGTGGTCGGGTCTTCTTCTAGTATCGGGTCTTCTTCTTGTTTCGGGTCTTCTTCTTGTATCGGGTCTTCTTCTTGTATCGGGTCTTCTTCTTGTGGTGCGATCTTCTTCTTGTGGTCGGGTCTTCTTCTTGTGGTCGGGTCTTCTACTAGTGGTCGGGTCTTCTTCTTGTATCACGTCTTCTTCTTGTTTCGGGTCTTCTTCTTGTTTCGGGTCTTCTTCTTGAATCGGGTCTTCTTCTTGTGGTCGGGTCTTCTTGTATCGGGTCTTCTTCGTGTATCGGGTCTTCTTCTTGTGGTCAGGTCTACTTCTTGTGGTCGGCTCTTCTTCTTGTATCTGGTCTTCTTCTTGTGGTCGGGGCTTCTTCTTGTGGTCGGGACTTCTTCTTGTGGTCGGGTCTTCTTCTTGTATCGGGTCTTCTTCTTGTATCGGTTCTTCTTCTTGTGGTCGGGTCTTCTTCTTGTATCGGGTCTTCTTCTTGTATCGGGTCTTCTTCTTGTGGTCGGGTCTTTTTCTTGTGGTTGGGTCTTCTTCTTGTATCGGGTCTTCTTCTTGTGGTCGAGTCTTCTTCTTGTGTTCGGGTCTTCTCATTGTGGTCGGGTCTTCTTCTTGTGGTCGGGTCTTCTTCTTGTATCGGGTCTTCTTCTTGTGGTCGGGTCTTCTTCTTGTATCAGGTCTTCTTCTTGTGGTCGGGTCTTCTTCTTGTGGTGGGGTCTTCTTCCTGTGGTCGGGTCTTCTGCTTGTGGTCTCCTCTTCTTCTTGTATCGGGTCTTCTTCTTCTATCGGGTCTTCTTCTTGTGGTCGGGTCTTCTTGTGGTCGGGTCTTCTTCTTGTGGTGGGGTCTTCTTCTTGTATCGGGTCTTTTTCTTGTGGTCGGGTCTTCTTCTTGTATCGGGTCTTCTTCTAATGACGGGTCTTCTTCTTGTATTGGGTCTTCTTCTTGCATCGGGTCTTCTTCTTGTGGTCGGGTCTTCTTCTATCGGGTCTTCTTCGTGTATCGGGTCTTCTTCTTGTGGTCAGGTCTACTTCTTGTGGTCGGCTCTTCTTCTTATATCTGGTCTTCTTCTTGTGGTCGGGGCTTCTTCTTGTGGTCGGGACTTCTTCTTGTGGTCGGGTCTTCTTCTTGTATCGGGTCTTCTTCTTGTATCGGTTCTTCTTCTTGTGGTCGGGTCTTCTTCTTGTATCGGGTCTTCTTCTTGTATCGGGTCTTCTTCTTGTGGTCAGGTCTTCTTCTTGTGGTCGGCACTTCTTCTTGTATCTGGTCTTCTTCTTGTGGTCGGGACTTCTTCTTGTGGTCGGGTCTTCTTCTTGTGGTCGGGTCTTCTTCTTGTATCGGGTCTTCTTCTTGTGGTCGGGGCTTCTTCTTGTATCAGGTCTTCTTCTTGTGGTCGGGTCTTCTTCTTGTGGTGGGGTCTTCTTCTTGTGGTCGGATCTTGTTCTTGTATCGGGTCTTCTTCTTTTGGTCGGGTCTTCTTCTTGTATTGGGTCTTCTTCTTGTATCGGGTCTTCTTCTTGCGGTCGGGTCTTCTTCTTGTATCGGGTCTTCTTCGTGTATCGGGTCTTCTTCTTGTGGTCAGGTCTTCTTCTTGTGGTCGATTCTTCTTCTTGTATCTGGTCTTCTTCTTGTGGTCGGGACTTCTTCTTTTGGTCGGGTCTTCTTCTTGTGGTCGGGTTTTCTTCTTGTATCGGGTCTTCTTCTTGTATTGGGTCTTCTTCTTGTGGTTGGTCTTCTGCTTGTATCGGGTCTTCTTCTTGTGGTCGGGTCTTCTTCTTGTGGTCGGGTCTTCTTCTTGTATCGGGTCTTCTTCTTGTTTCTGTTCTTCTTGTGTTCGGGTCTTCTTCTTGTGGTAGCGACTTCTTCTAGTGGTCAGGTATTCTTCTTGTATCGGGTCTTCTTCTTGTATCGGGTCTTCTTGTTTCGGGTCTTCCTCTTGAATCGGGTCTTCTTCTTGTGGTCGGGTCTTCTTCTTGTATCGGGTCTTCTTCTTGTATCGGGTCTTCTTCTTGTGGTCGGCTGTTCTTCTTGTGGTCGGGTCTTCTTCTTGTGGTCGGCTCTTCTTCTTGTATCGGGTCTTCTTCTTGTGGTCGAGTCTTCTTCTTGTGGTCGGGTCTTCTCATTGTGGTCGGGTCTTCTTCTTGTGGTCGGGTCTTCTTTTAGTGGTCGGGTCTTCTTTTTGTATCGGGTCTTCTTCTTGTTTCGAGTCTTCTTCTTGTATCGGGTCTTCTTGTATCGGGTCGTCTTCTTGTGGTCGGGTCTTCTTCTTGTGGTCTGTTCTACTTCTTGTGGTCGGGTCTTCTTCTTGTGGTCGGGTCTTCTTCTTGTGGTCGGGTCTTCTTCTAGTATCGGGTCTTCTTCTTGTTTCGGGTCTTCTTCTTGTATCGGGTCTTCTTCTTGTATCGGGTCTTCTTCTTGTGGTCCGATCTTCTTCTTGTGGTCGGGTCTTCTTCTTGTGGTCGGGTCTTCTACTAGTGGTCGGGTCTTCTTCTTGTATCACGTCTTCTTCTTGTTTCGGGTCTTCTTCTTGTTTCGGGTCTTCTTCTTGAATCGGGTCTTCTTCGTGTATCGGGTCTTCTTCTTGTGGTCAGGTCTACTTCTTGTGGTCGGCTCTTCTTCTTGTATCTGGTCTTCTTCTTGTGGTCGGGGCTTCTTCTTGTGGTCGGGACTTCTTCTTGTGGTCGGGTCTTCTTCTTGTATCGGGTCTTCCTCTTGTATCAGTTCTTCTTCTTGTGGTCGGGTCTTCTTCTTGTATCGGGTCTTCTTCTTGTATCGGGTCTTCTTCTTGTGGTCAGGTCTTCTTCTTGTGGTCGGCTCTTCTTCTTGTGTCTGGTCTTCTTCTTGTGGTCGGGACTTCTTCTTGTGGTCGGGTCTTCTTCTTGTGGTCGGGTCTTCTTCTTGTATCGGGTCTTCTTCTTGTGGTCGGGGCTTCTTCTTGTATCAGGTCTTCTTCTTGTGGTCGGGTCTTCTTCTTCTGGTGGGGTCTTCTTCTTGTGGTCGGATCTTGTTCTTGTATCGGGTCTTCTTCTTTTGGTCGGGTCTTCTTCTTGTATTGGGTCTTCTTCTTGTATCGGGTCTTCTTCTTGCGGTCGGGTCTTCTTCTTGTATCGGGTCTTCTTCGTGTATCGGGTCTTCTTCTTGTGGTCAGGTCTTCTTCTTGTGGTCGGTTCTTCTTCTTGTATCTGGTCTTCTTCTTGTGGTCGGGACTTCTTCTTTTGGTCGGGTCTTCTTCTTGTGGTCGGGTTTTCTTCTTGTATCGGGTCTTCTTCTTGTATTGGGTCTTCTTCTTGTGGTTGGTCTTCTTCTTGTATCGGGTCTTCTTCTTGTGGTCGGGTCTTCTTCTTGTGGTCGGGTCTTCTTCTTGTATCGGGTCTTCTTCTTGTTTCTGTTCTTCTTGTGTTCGGGTCTTCTTCTTGTGGTAGCGACTTCTTCTAGTGGTCAGGTATTCTTCTTGTATCGGGTCTTCTTCTTGTATCGGGTCTTCTTGTTTCGGGTCTTCCTCTTGTATCGGGTCTTCTTCTTGTGGTCGGGTCTTCTTCTTGTATCGGGTCTTCTTCTTGTATCTGGTCTTCTTCTTGTGGTCGGCTCTTCTTCTTGTGGTCGGGTCTTCTTCTTGTGGTCGGCTCTTCTTCTTGTATCGGGTCTTCTTCTTGTGGTCGAGTCTTCTTCTTGTGGTCCGGTCTTCTCATTGTGGTCGGGTCTTCTTCTTGTGGTCGGGTCTTCTTTTAATGGTCGGGTCTTCTTCTTGTATCGGGTCTTCTTCTTGTTTCGAGTCTTCTTCTTGTATCGGGTCTTCTTCTTGTATCGGGTCGTCTTCTTGTGGTCGGGTCTTCTTCTTGTGGTCTGTTCTACTTCTTGTGGTCGGGTCTTCTTCTTGTGGTCGGGTCTTCTTCTAGTATCGGGTCTTCTCCTTGTTTCGGGTCTTCTTCTTGTATCGGGTCTTCTTCTTGTATCGGGTCTTCTTCTTGTGGTGCGATCTTCTTCTTGTGGTCGGGTCTTCTTCTTGTGGTCGGGTCTTCTACTAGTGGTCGGGTCTTCTTCTTGTATCACGTCTTCTTCTTGTTTCGGGTCTTCTTCTTGTTTCGGGTCTTCTTCTTGAATCGGGTCTTCTTCTTGTGGTCGGGTCTTCTTGTATCGGGTCTTCTTCGTGTATCGGGTCTTCTTCTTGTGGTCAGGTCTACTTCTTGTGGTCGGCTCTTCTTCTTGTATCTGGTCTTCTTCTTGTGGTCGGGGCTTCTTCTTGTGGTCGGGACTTCTTCTTGTGGTCGGGTCTTCTTCTTGTATCGGGTCTTCTTCTTGTATCGGTTCTTCTTCTTGTGGTCGGGTCTTCTTCTTGTATCGGGTCTTCTTCTTGTGGTCGGGTCTTTTTCTTGTGGTTGGGTCTTCTTCTTGTATCGGGTCTTCTTCTTGTGGTCGAGTCTTCTTCTTGTGTTCGGGTCTTCTCATTGTGGTCGGGTCTTCTTCTTGTGGTCGGGTCTTCTTCTTGTATCGGGTCTTCTTCTTGTGGTCGGGTCTTCTTCTTGTATCAGGTCTTCTTCTTGTGGTCGGGTCTTCTTCTTGTGGTGGGGTCTTCTTCCTGTGGTCGGGTCTTCTGCTTGTGGTCTCCTCTTCTTCTTGTATCGGGTCTTCTTCTTCTATCGGGTCTTCTTCTTGTGGTCGGGTCTTCTTGTGGTCGGGTCTTCTTCTTGTGGTGGGGTCTTCTTCTTGTATCGGGTCTTTTTCTTGTGGTCGGGTCTTCTTCTTGTATCGGGTCTTCTACTAATGACGGGTCTTCTTCTTGTATTGGGTCTTCTTCTTGCATAGGGTCTTCTTCTTGTGGTCGGGTCTTCTTGTATCGGGTCTTCTTCGTGTATCGGGTCTTCTTCTTGTGGTCAGGTCTACTTCTTGTGGTCTGCTCTTCTTCTTGTATCTGGTCTTCTTCTTGTGGTCGGGGCTTCTTCTTGTGGTCGGGACTTCTTCTTGTGGTCGGGTCTTCTTCTTGTATCGGGTCTTCTTCTTGTATCGGTTCTTCTTCTTGTGGTCGGGTCTTCTTCTTGTATCGGGTCTTCTTCTTGTATCGGGTCTTCGTCTTGTGGTCAGGTCTTCTTCTTGTGGTCGGCTCTTCTTCTTGTATCTGGTCTTCTTCTTGTGGTCGGGACTTCTTCTTGTGGTCGGGTCTTCTTCTTGTGGTCGGGTCTTCTTCTTGTATCGGGTCTTCTTCTTGTGGTCGGGGCTTCTTCTTGTATCAGGTCTTCTTCTTGTGGTCGGGTCTTCTTCTTGTGGTGGGGTCTTCTTCTTGTGGTCGGATCTTGTTCTTGTATCGGGTCTTCTTCTTTTGGTCGGGTCTTCTTCTTGTATTGGGTCTTCTTCTTGTATCGGGTCTTCTTCTTGCGGTCGGGTCTTCTTCTTGTATCGGGTCTTCTTCGTGTATCGGGTCTTCTTCTTGTGGTCAGGTCTTCTTCTTGTGGTCGATTCTTCTTCTTGTATCTGGTCTTCTTCTTGTGGTCGGGACTTCTTCTTTTGGTCGGGTCTTCTTCTTGTGGTCGGGTTTTCTTCTTGTATCGGGTCTTCTTCTTGTATTGGGTCTTCTTCTTGTGGTTGGTCTTCTGCTTGTATCGGGTCTTCTTCTTGTGGTCGGGTCTTCTTCTTGTGGTCGGGTCTTCTTCTTGTATCGGGTCTTCTTCTTGCTTCTGTTCTTCTTGTGTTCGGGTCTTCTTCTTGTGGTAGCGACTTCTTCTAGTGGTCAGGTATTCTTCTTGTATCGGGTCTTCTTCTTGTATCGGGTCTTCTTGTTTCGGGTCTTCCTCTTGTATCGGGTCTTCTTCTTGTGGTCGGGTCTTCTTCTTGTATCGGGTCTTCTTCTTGTATCGGGTCTTCTTCTTGTGGTCCGATCTTCTTCTTGTGGTCGGGTCTTCTTCTTGTGGTCGGGTCTTCTACTAGTGGTCGGGTCTTCTTCTTGTATCACGTCTTCTTCTTGTTTCGGGTCTTCTTCTTGTTTCGGGTCTTCTTCTTGAATCGGGTCTTCTTCGTGTATCGGGTCTTCTTCTTGTGGTCAGGTCTACTTCTTGTGGTCGGCTCTTCTTCTTGTATCTGGTCTTCTTCTTGTGGTCGGGGCTTCTTCTTGTGGTCGGGACTTCTTCTTGTGGTCGGGTCTTCTTCTTGTATCGGGTCTTCCTCTTGTATCAGTTCTTCTTCTTGTGGTCGGGTCTTCTTCTTGTATCGGGTCTTCTTCTTGTATCGGGTCTTCTTCTTGTGGTCAGGTCTTCTTCTTGTGGTCGGCTCTTCTTCTTGTGTCTGGTCTTCTTCTTGTGGTCGGGACTTCTTCTTGTGGTCGGGTCTTCTTCTTGTGGTCGGGTCTTCTTCTTGTATCGGGTCTTCTTCTTGTGGTCGGGGCTTCTTCTTGTATCAGGTCTTCTTCTTGTGGTCGGGTCTTCTTCTTCTGGTGGGGTCTTCTTCTTGTGGTCGGATCTTGTTCTTGTATCGGGTCTTCTTCTTTTGGTCGGGTCTTCTTCTTGTATTGGGTCTTCTTCTTGTATCGGGTCTTCTTCTTGCGGTCGGGTCTTCTTCTTGTATCGGGTCTTTTCGTGTATCGGGTCTTCTTCTTGTGGTCAGGTCTTCTTCTTGTGGTCGGTTCTTCTTCTTGTATCTGGTCTTCTTCTTGTGGTCGGGACTTCTTCTTTTGGTCGGGTCTTCTTCTTGTGGTCGGGTTTTCTTCTTGTATCGGGTCTTCTTCTTGTATTGGGTCTTCTTCTTGTGGTTGGTCTTCTTCTTGTATCGGGTCTTCTTCTTGTGGTCGGGTCTTCTTCTTGTGGTCGGGTCTTCTTCTTGTATCGGGTCTTCTTCTTGTTTCTGTTCTTCTTGTGTTCGGGTCTTCTTCTTGTGGTAGCGACTTCTTCTAGTGGTCAGGTATTCTTCTTGTATCGGGTCTTCTTCTTGTATCGGGTCTTCTTGTTTCGGGTCTTCCTCTTGTATCGGGTCTTCTTCTTGTGGTCGGGTCTTCTTCTTGTATCGGGTCTTCTTCTTGTATCTGGTCTTCTTCTTGTGGTCGGCTCTTCTTCTTGTGGTCGGGTCTTCTTCTTGTGGTCGGCTCTTCTTCTTGTATCGGGTCTTCTTCTTGTGGTCGAGTCTTCTTCTTGTGGTCCGGTCTTCTCATTGTGGTCGGGTCTTCTTCTTGTGGTCGGGTCTTCTTTTAGTGGTCGAGTCTTCTTCTTGTATCGGGTCTTCTTCTTGTATCGGGTCGTCTTCTTGTGGTCGGGTCTTCTTCTTGTGGTCTGTTCTACTTCTTGTGGTCGGGTCTTCTTCTTGTGGTCGGGTCTTCTTCTTGTGGTCGGGTCTTCTTCTAGTATCGGGTCTTCTCCTTGTTTCGGGTCTTCTTCTTGTATCGGGTCTTCTTCTTGTATCGGGTCTTCTTCTTGTGGTGCGATCTTCTTCTTGTGGTCGGGTCTTCTTCTTGTGGTCGGGTCTTCTACTAGTGGTCGGGTCTTCTTCTTGTATCACGTCTTCTTCTTGTTTCGAGTCTTCTTCTTGTTTCGGGTCTTCTTCTTGAATCGGGTCTTCTTCTTGTGGTCGGGTCTTCTTGTATCGGGTCTTCTTCGTGTATCGGGTCTTCTTCTTGTGGTCAGGTCTACTTCTTGTGGTCGGCTCTTCTTCTTGTATCTGGTCTTCTTCTTGTGGTCGGGGCTTCTTCTTGTGGTCGGGACTTCTTCTTGTGGTCGGGTCTTCTTCTTGTATCGGGTCTTCTTCTTGTATCGGTTCTTCTTCTTGTGGTCGGGTCTTCTTCTTTTATCGGGTCTTCTTCTTGTGGTCGGGTCTTTTTCTTGTGGTTGGGTCTTCTTCTTGTATCGGGTCTTCTTCTTGTGGTCGAGTCTTCTTCTTGTGTTCGGGTCTTCTCATTGTGGTCGGGTCTTCTTCTTGTGGTCGGGTCTTCTTCTTGTATCGGGTCTTCTTCTTGTGGTCGGGTCTTCTTCTTGTATCAGGTCTTCTTCTTGTGGTCGGGTCTTCTTCTTGTGGTGGGGTCTTCTTCCTGTGGTCGGGTCTTCTGCTTGTGGTCTCCTCTTCTTCTTGTATCGGGTCTTCTTCTTCTATCGGGTCTTCTTCTTGTGGTCGGGTCTTCTTGTGGTCGGGTCTTCTTCTTGTGGTGGGGTCTTCTTCTTGTATCGGGTCTTTTTCTTGTGGTCGGGTCTTCTTCTTGTATCGGGTCTTCTTCTAATGACGGGTCTTCTTCTTGTATTGGGTCTTCTTCTTGCATAGGGTCTTCTTCTTGTGGTCGGGTCTTCTTGTATCGGGTCTTCTTCGTGTATCGGGTCTTCTTCTTGTGGTCAGGTCTACTTCTTGTGGTCGGCTCTTCTTCTTGTATCTGGTCTTCTTCTTGTGGTCGGGGCTTCTTGTGGTCGGGACTTCTTCTTGTGGTCGGGTCTTCTTCTTGTATCGGGTCTTCTTCTTGTATCGGTTCTTCTTCTTGTGGTCGGGTCTTCTTCTTGTATCGGGTCTTCTTCTTGTATCGGGTCTTTGTCTTGTGGTCAGGTCTTCTTCTTGTGGTCGGCTCTTCTTCTTGTATCTGGTCTTCTTCTTGTGGTCGGGACTTCTTCTTGTGGTCGGGTCTTCTTCTTGTGGTCGGGTCTTCTTCTTGTATCGGGTCTTCTTCTTGTGGTCGGGGCTTCTTCTTGTATCAGGTCTTCTTCTTGTGGTCGGGTCTTCTTCTTGTGGTGGGGTCTTCTTCTTGTGGTCGGATCTTGTTCTTGTATCGGGTCTTCTTCTTTTGGTCGGGTCTTCTTCTTGTATTGGGTCTTCTTCTTGTATCGGGTCTTCTTCTTGCGGTCGGGTCTTCTTCTTGTATCGGGTCTTCTTCGTGTATCGGGTCTTCTTCTTGTGGTCAGGTCTTCTTCTTGTGGTCGATTCTTCTTCTTGTATCTGGTCTTCTTCTTGTGGTCGGGACTTCTTCTTTTGGTCGGGTCTTCTTCTTGTGGTCGGGTTTTCTTCTTGTATCGGGTCTTCTTCTTGTATTGGGTCTTCTTCTTGTGGTTGGTCTTCTGCTTGTATCGGGTCTTCTTCTTGTGGTCGGGTCTTCTTCTTGTGGTCGGGTCTTCTTCTTGTATCGGGTCTTCTTCTTGCTTCTGTTCTTCTTGTGTTCGGGTCTTCTTCTTGTGGTAGCGACTTCTTCTAGTGGTCAGGTATTCTTCTTGTATCGGGTCTTCTTCTTGTATCGGGTCTTCTTGTTTCGGGTCTTCCTCTTGTATCGGGTCTTCTTCTTGTGGTCGGGTCTTCTTCTTGTATCGGGTCTTCTTCTTGTATCGGGTCTTCTTCTTGTGGTCGGCTCTTCTTCTTGTGGTCGGGTCTTCTTCTTGTGGTCGGCTCTTCTTCTTGTATCGGGTCTTCTTCTTGTGGTCGAGTCTTCTTCTTGTGGTCGGGTCTTCTCATTGTGGTCGGGTCTTCTTCTTGTGGTCGGGTCTTCTTTTAGTGGTCGGGTCTTCTTTTTGTATCGGGTCTTCTTCTTGTTTCGAGTCTTCTTCTTGTATCGGGTCTTCTTCTTGTATCGGGTCGTCTTCTTGTGGTCGGGTCTTCTTCTTGTGGTCTGTTCTACTTCTTGTGGTCGGGTCTTCTTCTTGTGGTCGGGTCTTCTTCTTGTGGTCGGGTCTTCTTCTAGTTTCGGGTCTTCTTCTTGTTTCGGGTCTTCTTCTTGTATCGGGTCTTCTTCTTGTATCGGGTCTTCTTCTTGTGGTCCGATCTTCTTCTTGTGGTCGGGTCTTCTTCTTGTGGTCGGGTCTTCTACTAGTGGTCGGGTCTTCTTCTTGTATCACGTCTTCTTCTTGTTTTGGGTCTTCTTCTTGTTTCGGGTCTTCTTCTTGAATCGGGTCTTCTTCTTGTGGTCGGGTCTTCTTGTATCGGGTCTTCTTCGTGTATCGGGTCTTCTTCTTGTGGTCAGGTCTACTTCTTGTGGTCGGCTCTTCTTCTTGTATCTGGTCTTCTTCTTGTGGTGGGGGCTTCTTCTTGTGGTCGGGACTTCTTCTTGTGGTCGGGTCTTCTTCTTGTATCGGGTCTTCTTCTTGTATCGGGTCTTCTTCTTGTGGTCAGGTCTTCTTCTTGTGGTCGGCTCTCCTTCTTGTATCTGGTCTTCTTCTTGTGGTCGGGACTTCTTCTTGTGGTCGGGTCTTCTTCTTGTGGTCGGGTCTTCTTCTTGTATAGGGTCTTCTTCTTGTGGTCGGGGCTTCTTCTTGTATCAGGTCTTCTTCTTGTGGTCGGGTCTTCTTCTTGTGGTGGGGTCTTCTTCTTCTGGTCGGATCTTGTTCTTGTATCGGGTCTTCTTCTTTTGGTCGGGTCTTCTTCTTGTATTGGGTCTTCTTCTTGTATCGGGTCTTCTTCTTGCGGTCGGGTCTTCTTCTTGTATCGGGTCTTCTTCGTGTATCGGGTCTTTTTCTTGTGGTCAGGTCTTCTTCTTGTGGTCGGTTCTTCTTCTTGTATCTGGTCTTCTTCTTGTGGTCGGGACTTCTTCTTTTGGTCGGGTCTTCTTCTTGTGGTCGGGTTTTCTTCTTGTATCGGGTCTTCTTCTTGTATTGGGTCTTCTTCTTGTGGTTGGTCTTCTTCTTGTATCGGGTCTTCTTCTTGTGGTCGGGTCTTCTTCTTGTGGTTGGGTCTTCTTCTTGTATCGGGTCTTCTTCTTGTGGTCGAGTCTTCTTCTTGTGTTCGGGTCTTCTCATTGTGGTCGGGTCTTCTTCTTGTGGTCGGGTCTTCTTCTTGTATCGGGTCTTCTTCTTGTGGTCAGGTCTTCTTCTTGTATCAGGACTTCTTCTTGTGGTCGGGTCTTCTTCTTGTGGTGGGGTCTTCTTCCTGTGGTCGGGTCTTCTGCTTGTGGTCTCCTCTTCTTCTTGTATCGGGTCTTCTTCTTCTATCGGGTCTTCTTCTTGTGGTCGGGTCTTCTTGTGGTCGGGTCTTCTTCTTGTGGTGGGGTCTTCTTCTTGTATCGGGTCTTTTTCTTGTGGTCGGGTCTTCTTCTTGTATCGGGTCTTCTTCTAATGACGGGTCTTCTTCTTGTATTGGGTCTTCTTCTTGCATCGGGTCTTCTTCTTGTGGTCGGGTCTTCTTGTATCGGGTCTTCTTCGTGTATCGGGTCTTCTTCTTGTGGTCAGGTCTACTTCTTGTGGTCGGCTCTTCTTCTTGTATCTGGTCTTCTTCTTGTGGTCGGGGCTTCTTCTTGTGGTCGGGACTTCTTCTTGTGGTCGGGTCTTCTTCTTGTATCGGGTCTTCTTCTTGTATCGGTTCTTCTTCTTGTGGTCGGGTCTTCTTCTTGTATCGGGTCTTCTTCTTGTATCGGGTCTTCTTCTTGTGGTCAGGTCTTCTTCTTGTGGTCGGCTCTTCTTCTTGTATCTGGTCTTCTTCTTGTGGTCGGGACTTCTTCTTGTGGTCGGGTCTTCTTCTTGTGGTCGGGTCTTCTTCTTGTATCGGGTCTTCTTCTTGTGGTCGGGGCTTCTTCTTGTATCAGGTCTTCTTCTTGTGGTCGGGTCTTCTTCTTGTGGTGGGGTCTTCTTCTTGTGGTCGGATCTTGTTCTTGTATCGGGTCTTCTTCTTTTGGTCGGGTCTTCTTCTTGTATTGGGTCTTCTTCTTGTATCGGGTCTTCTTCTTGCGGTCGGGTCTTCTTCTTGTATCGGGTCTTCTTCGTGTATCGGGTCTTCTTCTTGTGGTCAGGTCTTCTTCTTGTGGTCGATTCTTCTTCTTGTATCTGGTCTTCTTCTTGTGGTCGGGACTTCTTCTTTTGGTCGGGTCTTCTTCTTGTGGTCGGGTTTTCTTCTTGTATCGGGTCTTCTTCTTGTATTGGGTCTTCTTCTTGTGGTTGGTCTTCTGCTTGTATCGGGTCTTCTTCTTGTGGTCGGGTCTTCTTCTTGTGGTCGGGTCTTCTTCTTGTATCGGGTCTTCTTCTTGTTTCTGTTCTTCTTGTGTTCGGGTCTTCTTCTTGTGGTAGCGACTTCTTCTAGTGGTCAGGTATTCTTCTTGTATCGGGTCTTCTTCTTGTATCGGGTCTTCTTGTTTCGGGTCTTCCTCTTGTATCGGGTCTTCTTCTTGTGGTCGGGTCTTCTTCTTGTATCGGGTCTTCTTCTTGTATCGGGTCTTCTTCTTGTGGTCGGCTGTTCTTCTTGTGGTCGGGTCTTCTTCTTGTGGTCGGCTCTTCTTCTTGTATCGGGTCTTCTTCTTGTGGTCGAGTCTTCTTCTTGTGGTCGGGTCTTCTCATTGTGGTCGGGTCTTCTTCTTGTGGTCGGGTCTTCTTTTAGTGGTCGGGTCTTCTTCATGTATCGGGTCTTCTTCTTGTTTCGAGTCTTCTTCTTGTATCGGGTCTTCTTCTTGTATCGGGTCGTCTTCTTGTGGTCGGGTCTTCTTCTTGTGGTCTGTTCTACTTCTTGTGGTCGGGTCTTCTTCTTGTGGTCGGGTCTTCTTCTTGTGGTCGGGTCTTCTTCTAGTATCGGGTCTTCTTCTTGTTTCGGGTCTTCTTCTTGTATCGGGTCTTCTTCTTGTATCGGGTCTTCTTCTTGTGGTCCGATCTTCTTCTTGTGGTCGGGTCTTCTTCTTGTGGTCGGGTCTTCTACTAGTGGTCGGGTCTTCTTCTTGTATCACGTCTTCTTCTTGTTTCGGGTCTTCTTCTTGTTTCGGGTCTTCTTCTTGAATCGGGTCTTCTTCTTGTGGTAGGGTCTTCTTGTATCGGGTCTTCTTCGTGTATCGGGTCTTCTTCTTGTGGTCAGGTCTACTTCTTGTGGTCGGCTCTTCTTCTTGTATCTGGTTTTCTTCTTGTGGTGGGGGCTTCTTCTTGTGGTCGGGACTTCTTCTTGTGGTCGGGTCTTCTTCTTGTATCGGGTCTTCTTCTTGTATCGGTTCTTCTTCTTGTGGTCGGGTCTTCTTCTTGTATCGGGTCTTCTTCTTGTATCGGGTCTTCTTCTTGTGGTCGGGACTTCTTCTTGTGGTCGGGTCTTCTTCTTGTATCGGGTCTTCTTCTTGTTTCTCTTCTTCTTGTGTTCGGGTCTTCTTCTTGTGGTAGCGACTTCTTCTAGTGGTCAGGTATTATTCTTGTATCGGGTCTTCTTCTTGTATCGGGTCTTCTTGTTTCGGGTCTTCCTCTTGTATCGGGTCTTCTTCTTGTGGTCGGGTCTTCTTCTTGTATCGGGTCTTCTTCTTGTATCGGGTCTTCTTCTTGTGGTCGGCTCTTCTTCTTGTGGTCGGGTCTTCTTCTTGTGGTCGGCTCTTCTTCTTGTATCGGGTCTTCTTCTTGTGGTCGAGTCTTCTTCTTGTGGTCGGGTCTTCTCATTGTGGTCGGGTCTTCTTCTTGTGGTCGGGTCTTCTTTTAGTGGTCGGGTCTTCTTCTTGTATCGGGTCTTCTTCTTGTTTCGAGTCTTCTTCTTGTATCGGGTCTTCTTCTTGTATCGGGTCGTCTTCTTGTGGTCGGGTCTTCTTCTTGTGGTCTGTTCTACTTCTTGTGGTCGGGTCTTCTTCTTGTGGTCGGGTCTTCTTCTTGTATCGGGTCTTCTTCTTGTGGTCAGGTCTTCTTCTTGTATCAGGACTTCTTCTTGTGGTCGGGTCTTCTTCTTGTGGTGGGGTCTTCTTCCTGTGGTCGGGTCTTCTGCTTGTGGTCTCCTCTTCTTCTTGTATCGGGTCTTCTTCTTCTATCGGGTCTTCTTCTTGTGGTCGGGTCTTCTTGTGGTCGGGTCTTCTTCTTGTGGTGGGGTCTTCTTCTTGTATCGGGTCTTTTTCTTGTGGTCGGGTCTTCTTCTTGTATCGGGTCTTCTTCTAATGACGGGTCTTCTTGTATTGGGTCTTCTTCTTGCATCGGGTCTTCTTCTTGTGGTCGGGTCTTCTTGTATCGGGTCTTCTTCGTGTATCGGGTCTTCTTCTTGTGGTCAGGTCTACTTCTTGTGGTCGGCTCTTCTTCTTGTATCTGGTCTTCTTCTTGTGGTCGGGGCTTCTTCTTGTGGTCGGGACTTCTTCTTGTGGTCGGGTCTTCTTCTTGTATCGGGTCTTCTTCTTGTATCGGTTCTTCTTCTTGTGGTCGGGTCTTCTTCTTGTATCGGGTCTTCTTCTTGTATCGGGTCTTCTTCTTGTGGTCAGGTCTTCTTCTTGTGGTCGGCTCTTCTTCTTGTATCTGGTCTTCTTCTTGTGGTCGGGACTTCTTCTTGTGGTCGGGTCTTCTTCTTGTGGTCGGGTCTTCTTCTTGTATCGGGTCTTCTTCTTGTGGTCGGGGCTTCTTCTTGTATCAGGTCTTCTTCTTGTGGTCGGGTCTTCTTCTTGTGGTGGGGTCTTCTTCTTGTGGTCGGATCTTGTTCTTGTATCGGGTCTTCTTCTTTTGGTCGGGTCTTCTTCTTGTATTGGGTCTTCTTCTTGTATCGGGTCTTCTTCTTGCGGTCGGGTCTTCTTCTTGTATCGGGTCTTCTTCGTGTATCGGGTCTTCTTCTTGTGGTCAGGTCTTCTTCTTGTGGTCGATTCTTCTTCTTGTATCTGGTCTTCTTCTTGTGGTCGGGACTTCTTCTTTTGGTCGGGTCTTCTTCTTGTGGTCGGGTTTTCTTCTTGTATCGGGTCTTCTTCTTGTATTGGGTCTTCTTCTTGTGGTTGGTCTTCTGCTTGTATCGGGTCTTCTTCTTGTGGTCGGGTCTTCTTCTTGTGGTCGGGTCTTCTTCTTGTATCGGGTCTTCTTCTTGTTTCTGTTCTTCTTGTGTTCGGGTCTTCTTCTTGTGGTAGCGACTTCTTCTAGTGGTCAGGTATTCTTCTTGTATCGGGTCTTCTTCTTGTATCGGGTCTTCTTGTTTCGGGTCTTCCTCTTGTATCGGGTCTTCTTCTTGTGGTCGGGTCTTCTTCTTGTATCGGGTCTTCTTCTTCTATCGGGTCTTCTTCTTGTGGTCGGCTGTTCTTCTTGTGGTCGGGTCTTCTTCTTGTGGTCGGCTCTTCTTCTTGTATCGGGTCTTCTTCTTGTGGTCGAGTCTTCTTCTTGTGGTCGGGTCTTCTCATTGTGGTCGGGTCTTCTTCTTGTGGTCGGGTCTTCTTTTAGTGGTCGGGTCTTCTTCATGTATCGGGTCTTCTTCTTGTTTCGAGTCTTCTTCTTGTATCGGGTCTTCTTCTTGTATCGGGTCGTCTTCTTGTGGTCGGGTCTTCTTCTTGTGGTCTGTTCTACTTCTTGTGGTCGGGTCTTCTTCTTGTGGTCGGGTCTTCTTCTTGTGGTCGGGTCTTCTTCTAGTATCGGGTCTTCTTCTTGTTTCGGGTCTTCTTCTTGTATCGGGTCTTCTTCTTGTATCGGGTCTTCTTCTTGTGGTCCGATCTTCTTCTTGTGGTCGGGTCTTCTTCTTGTGGTCGGGTCTTCTACTAGTGGTCGGGTCTTCTTCTTGTATCACGTCTTCTTCTTGTTTCGGGTCTTCTTCTTGTTTCGGGTCTTCTTCTTGAATCGGGTCTTCTTCTTGTGGTAGGGTCTTCTTGTATCGGGTCTTCTTCGTGTATCGGGTCTTCTTCTTGTGGTCAGGTCTACTTCTTGTGGTCGGCTCTTCTTCTTGTATCTGGTTTTCTTCTTGTGGTGGGGGCTTCTTCTTGTGGTCGGGACTTCTTCTTGTGGTCGGGTCTTCTTCTTGTATCGGGTCTTCTTCTTGTATCGGTTCTTCTTCTTGTGGTCGGGTCTTCTTCTTGTATCGGGTCTTCTTCTTGTATCGGGTCTTCTTCTTGTGGTCGGGACTTCTTCTTGTGGTCGGGTCTTCTTCTTGTATCGGGTCTTCTTCTTGTTTCTCTTCTTCTTGTGTTCGGGTCTTCTTCTTGTGGTAGCGACTTCTTCTAGTGGTCAGGTATTATTCTTGTATCGGGTCTTCTTCTTGTATCGGGTCTTCTTGTTTCGGGTCTTCCTCTTGTATCGGGTCTTCTTCTTGTGGTCGGGTCTTCTTCTTGTATCGGGTCTTCTTCTTGTATCGGGTCTTCTTCTTGTGGTCGGCTCTTCTTCTTGTGGTCGGGTCTTCTTCTTGTGGTCGGCTCTTCTTCTTGTATCGGGTCTTCTTCTTGTGGTCGAGTCTTCTTCTTGTGGTCGGGTCTTCTCATTGTGGTCGGGTCTTCTTCTTGTGGTCGGGTCTTCTTTTAGTGGTCGGGTCTTCTTCTTGTATCGGGTCTTCTTCTTGTTTCGAGTCTTCTTCTTGTATCGGGTCTTCTTCTTGTATCGGGTCGTCTTCTTGTGGTCGGGTCTTCTTCTTGTGGTCTGTTCTACTTCTTGTGGTCGGGTCTTCTTCTTGTGGTCGGGTCTTCTTCTTGTGGTCGGGTCTTCTTCTAGTATCGGGTCTTCTTCTTGTTTCGGGTCTTCTTCTTGTATCGGGTCTTCTTCTTGTATCGGGTCTTCTTCTTGTGGTCCGATCTTCTTACTGTGGTCGGGTCTTCTTCTTGTGGTCGGGTCTTCTACTAGTGGTCGGGTCTTCTTCTTGTATCATGTCTCCTTCTTGTTTCGGGTCTTCTTCTTGTTTCGGGTCTTCTTCTTAAATCGGGTCTTCTTCTTGTGGTCGGTTCTTCTTCTTGTATCGGGTCTTCTTCTGGTATCGGGTCTTCTTCTTGTGGTCGGGTCTTCTTCTTGTGGTGGGGTCTCCTTCTTGTGGTCGGGTCTTTTTCTTGTGGTCA
Source organism: Phyllobates terribilis (assembly GCF_046119375.1). Classification (NCBI taxonomy): domain Eukaryota; kingdom Metazoa; phylum Chordata; class Amphibia; order Anura; family Dendrobatidae; genus Phyllobates; species Phyllobates terribilis. Next base: position 480,578,897 of record NW_027362761.1, on the reverse strand, counting down.
AGTCTTCTTCTTGTATCGGGTCTTCTTCTTGTGGTTGGGTCTTCTTCTAGTATCGGGTCATCTTCTTGTGGTCGGGTCTTCTTCTTGTTGTGGGGTCTTCTTCTTGTGATCCGGTCTTCTGCTTGTGGTCGGGTCTTCTTCTTGTATCGGGTCTTCTTCTTGTATCTGGTCTTCTTCTTGTGGTCGGGTCTTCTTGTGGTCGGATCTTCTTCTTGTGGTGGGGTCTTCTTCTTGTGGTCTTGTCTTCTTCTTGTGGTCTTGTCTACTTCTTGTATCGGGTCTTCTTCTTTTGGTCGGGTCTTCTTCTTGTACCGGGTCTTCTTCTTGTATCGGGTCTTCTTCTTGTGGTCGGGTCTTCCTCTTGTGGTCGGGTCTTCTTCTTGTGGTCGGTTCTTCTTCTTGTGGTCGGGTCTTCTTCTTGTGGTTGGGTCTTTTTCTTGTAGCGGGTCTTCTTCTTGTATCGGGTCTTCTTCTTGTTTCGGGTCTTCTTCTTGTTTCGGGTCTTCCTCTTGTATCGGGTCTTCTTCTTGTGGTCGGGTCTTCTTCTTGTATCGGGTCTTCTTCTTGTATCGGGTCTTCTTCTTGTTTCGGGTCTTCCTCTTGTATCGGTCTTCTTCTTGTGGTCGGGTCTTCTTCTTATATCGGGTCTTCTTCTTGTATCGGGTCTTCTTCTTGAGGTCGGGTCTTCTTCTTGTGGTCGGGTCTTCTTCTTGTATTGGGTCTTCTTCTTGTGTTCGAGTCTTCTTCTTGTGTTCGGGTCTTCTCATTGTGGTCGGGTCTTCTTCTTGTGGTCGGGTCTTCTTCTTGTATCGGGTCTTCTTCTTGTGGTCGGGTCTTCTTCTTGTATAAGGTCTTCTTCTTGTGGTCGGGTCTTCTTCTTGTGGTGGGTTCTTCTTCTTGTGGTCGGATCTTATTCTTGTATCGGGTCTTCTTCTTGTGGTCGGGTCTTCTCCTTGTATCTGGTCTTCTTCTTTTGGTCGGGTCTTCTTGTATTGGGTCTTCTTCTTGTATCGGGTCTTCTTCTTGTGGTCGGGTCTTCTTCTTGTATCGGGTCTTCTTCGTGTATCGGGTCTTCTTCTTGTGGTCAGGTCTTCTTCTTGTGGTCGGTTCTTCTTCTTGTATCTGGTTTTCTTCTTGTGGTCGGGACTTCTTCTTGTGGTCGGGTCTTCTTCTTGTGGTCGGGTCTTCTTCTTGTATTGGGTCTTCTTCTTGTATCGGGTCTTCTTCTTGTGGTTGGGTCTTCTTCTTGTATCGGGTCTGCTTCTTGTGGTCGGGTCTTCTTCTTGTGGTCACGACTTCTTCTAGTGGTCAGGTATTCTTCTTGTATCGGGTCTTCTTCTTGTATCGGGTCTTCTTGTTTCGGGTCTTCCTCTTGTATCGGGTATTCTTCTTGTGGTCGGGTCTTCTTCTTGTATCGGGTCTTCTTCTTGTGGTCGGGTCTTCTTCTTGTATCAGGTCTTCTTCTTGTGGTCGGGTCTTCTTCTTGTATCGGGTCTTCTTCTTGTGGTCGAGTCTTCTTCTTGTGGTCGGGTCTTCTCATTGTGGTCGGGTCTTCTTCTTGTGGTCGGGTCTTCTTTTAGTGGTCGAGTCTTCTTCTTGTATTGGGTCTTCTTCTTGTATCGGGTCGTCTTCTTGTGGTCAGGTCTTCTTCTTGTGGTCTGTTCTACTTCTTGTGGTCGGGTCTTCTTCTTGTGGTCGAGTCTTCTTCTAGTATCGGGTCTTCTTCTTGTTTCGGGTCTTCTTCTTGTATCGGGTCTTCTTCTTGTATCGGTTCTTCTTCTTGTGGTCCGGTCTTCTTCTTGTGGTCGGGTCTTCTTCTTGTGGTCGGGTCTTCTACTAGTGGTCGGGTCTTCTTCTTGTATCACGTCTTCTTCTTGTTTCGGGTCTTCTTCTTGTTTCGGGTCTTCTTCTTGTTTCGGGTCTTCTTCTTGAATTGGGTCTTCTTCTTGTGGTCGGTTCTTCTTCTTGTATCGGGTCTTCTTCTGGTATCGGGTCTTCTTCTTGTGGTCGGGTCTTCTTCTTGTGGTGGGGTCTCCTTCTTGTGGTCGGGTCTTTTTCTTGTGGTCGGGTCTTCTTGTATCGGGTCTTCTTCTTGTGGTTGGGTCTTCTTCTAGTATCGGGTCTTCTTTTTGTGGTCGGGTCTTCTGCTTGTGGTCGGGTCTTCTTCTTGTATCGGGTCTTCTTCTTGTATCGGGTCTTCTTCTTGTGGTCGGGTCTTCTTGTGGTCGGGTCTTCTTCTTGTGGCGGGGTCTTCTTCTTGTATCGGGTCTTCTTCTTGTGGTCTTGTCTTCTTCTTGTATCGGGTCTTCTTCTTTTGGTCGGGTCTTCTTCTTGTACCGGGTCTTCTTCTTGTATCGGGTCTTCTTCTTGTGGTCGGGTCTTCTTCTTGTGGTCGGGTCTTCTTCTTGTGGTCGGTTCTTCTTCTTGTGGTCGGGTCTTCTTCTTGTGGTTGGGTCTTCTTCTTGTAGCGGGTCTTCTTCTTGTATCGGGTCTTCTTCTTGTTTCGGGTCTTCTTCTTGTTTCTGGTCTTCCTCTTGTATCGGGTCTTCTTCTTGTGGTCGGGTCTTCTTCTTGTATCGGGTCTTCTTCTTGTATCGGGTCTTCTTCTTGTTTCGGGTCTTCCTCTTGTATCGGTCTTCTTCTTGTGGTCGGGTCTTCTTCTTATATCGGGTCTTCTTCTTGTATCGGGTCTTCTTCTTGAGGTCGGGTCTTCTTGTGGTCGGGTCTTCTTGTACGGGTCTTCTTCTCGTGTTCGAGTCTTCTTCTTGTGTTCGGGTCTTCTCATTGTGGTCGGGTCTTCTTCTTGTGGTCGGGTCTTCTTCTTGTATCGGGTCTTCTTCTTGTGGTCGGGTCTTCTTCTTGTATCAGGTCTTCTTCTTGTGGTCGGGTCTTCTTCTTGTGGTGGGGTCTTCTTCTTGTGGTCGGATCTTCTTCTTGTATTGGGTCTTCTTCTTGTGGTCGGGTCTTCTCCTTGTATCGGGTCTTCTTCTTTACGTCGGGTATTCTTGTATTGGGTCTTCTTCTTGTATCGGGTCTTCTTCTTGTGGTCGGGTCTTCTTCTTGTATCGGGTCTTCTTCGTGTATCGGGTCTTCTTCTTGTGGTCAGGTCTTCTTCTTGTGGTCGGTTCTTCTTCTTGTATCTGGTCTTCTTCTTGTGGTCGGTACTTCTTCTTGTGGTCGGGTCTTCTTCTTGTGGTCGGGTCTTCTTCTTGTATCGGGTCTTCTTCTGGTATCGGGTCTTCTTTTTGTGGTCGGGTCTTCTTCTTGTGGTGGGGTCTCCTTCTTGTGGTCGGGTCTTTTTCTTGTGGTCGGGTCTTCTTCTAGTATCGGGTCTTGTTCTGGTGGTCGGGTCTTCTTCTTGTGGTGGGGTCTTCTTCTTGTGGTCGGGTCTTCTGCTAGTGGTCGAGTCTTCTTCTTGTATCGGGTCTTCTTCTTGTGGTCGGGTCTTCTTCTTGTATCGAGTCTTCTTCTTGTATCGGGTCTTCTTCTTGTGGCCGGGTCATCTTGTGGTCGTGTCTTCTTCTTCTGGTGGGGTCTTCTTCTTGTATCGGGTCTTCTTCTTGTGGTCGGGTCTTCTTCTTGTATCGGGTCTTCTTCTTTTGGTCGGGTATTCTTCTTGTATTGGGTCTTCTTCTTGTATCGGGTCTTCTTCTTGTGGTCGGGTCTTCTTCTTGTATCGGGTCTTCTTCTTGTGGTTGGGTCTTCTTCTTGTAGCGGGTTTTCTTCTTGTATCGGGTCTTCTTCTTGTTTCGGGTCTTCTTCTTGTTTCGGGTCTTCATCTTGTATCGGGTCTTCTTCTTGTGGTCGGGTCTTCTTCTTGTATCGGGTCTTCTTCTTGTATCGGTTCTCCTTGTGGTCGGGGCTTCTTCTTGTGGTCGGGTCTTCTTCCTGTATCGGGTCTTCTTCTTGTTTCGGGTCTTCTTCTTGTTTCGGGTCTTCCTCTTGTATCGGGTCTTCTTCTTGTGGTCGGTTCTTCTTCTTGTATCGGGTCTTCTTCTTGTATCGGGTCTTCTTCTTGTGGTCGGGTCTTCTTCTTGTGGTCGGGTCTTCTTCTTGTGGTCGGGTCTTCTTGTATCGGGTCTTCTTCTTGTGGTCGGTTCTTCTTCTTGTATCGGGTCTTCTTCTTGTATCGGGTCTTCTTCTTGTGGTCGGGTCTTCTCATTGTGGTCGGTTCTTCTTCTTGTGGTCGGTTCTTCTTCTTGTGGTCGGGTCTTCTTCTTGTGGTCGGTTCTTCTTCTTGTAGCGGGTCTTCTTCTTGAATGGGGTCTTCTTCTTGTTTCGGGTTTTCTTCTTGTGGTCGGGTCTTCTCATTGTGGTCGGGTCTTCTTCTTGTGGTCGGGTCTTCTTTTTGTTTCGGGATTTCTTCTTTTATCGGGACTTCTTCTTGTGGTCGGGTCTTCTTTTAGTGGTCGGGTCTTCTTCTTGTATCGGGTCTTCTTGTTTCGGGTCTCCTTCTTGTATCGGATCTTCTTCTTGTATCGGTTCGTCTTCTTGTGGTCGGGTCTTCTTCTTGTGTTCGGTTCTACTTCTTGTGGTCGGGTCTTCTTCTTGTGGTCGGGTCTTCTTCTTGTGGTCGGGTCTTCTTCTAGTATCGGGTCTTCATTTGTTTCGGGTCTTCTTATTGTATCGGGTCTTCTTCTTGTATCGGGTCTTCTTCTTGTGGTCGGGTCTTCTTCTTGTGGTCGTGTCTTCTACTAGTGGTCGGGTCTTCTTCTTTTATCAGGTCTTCTTGTTTCGGGTCTTCTTCTTGTTTCGGGTCTTCTTCTTGTATTGGTTTTCTTCTTGTGGTCGGGTCTTCTTCTTGTATCGGGTGTTCTTGTATCGGGTCTTCTTCTTGTGGTGGGGTCTTCTTCTTGTGGTGGGGTCTCCTTCTTGTGGTCGGGTCTTTTTCTTGTGGTCGGGTCTTCTTCTTGTATCGGGTCTTCTTCTTGTGGTTGGGTCTTCTTCTTGTATCGGGTCTTCTTCTTGTGGTCGGGTCTTCTTCTTGTGGTGGGGTATTCTTGTGGTCGGGTCTTCTGCTTGTGGTCGGGTCTTCTTCTTGTATCGGGTCTTCTTCTTGTGGTCGGATCTTCTTCTTGTATCGGGTCTTCTTCATGTATCGGGTCTTCTTCTTGTGGTCGGGTCTTCTTGTGGTCGGGTCTTCTTCTTGTGGTCGGGTCTCCTTCTTTTATCGGGTCTTCTTCTTGTGGTCGGGTCTTCTTCTTGTATCGGGTCTTCTTCTTTTGGTCGGGTCTTCTTCTTGTATCGGGTCTTCTTCTTGTATCGGGTCTTCTTCTTGTGCTCGCGTCTTCTTCTTGTAGTCGGGTTTTCTTCTTGTGGTCGGTTCTTCTTCTTGTGGTCGGGTCTTCTTCTTGTGGTCGGGTCTTCTTCTTGTGGTCGGGTCTTCTTCTTGCAGCGGGTCTTCTTCTTGTATCGGGTCTTCTTCTTGTTTCTGGTCTTCTTCTTGTTTCGGGTCTTCCTCTTGTATCGGGTCTTCTTCTTGTGGTCGGGTCTTCTTCTTGTATAGAGTCTTCTTCTTGCATCGGGTCTTCTTCTTGTGGTCGGGTCTTCTTCTTGTGGTCGGGTCTTCTTCTTGTATTGGGTCTTCTTCTTGTGGTCGAGTCTTCTTCTTGTGGTCGGGTCTTCTCATTGTGGTCGGGTCTTCTTGTTGTGGTCGGGTCTTCTTCTTATATCGGGTATTCTTCTTGTGGTCGGGTCTTCTCCTTGTATCGGGTCTTCTTCTTGTGGTCGGTTCTTCTTCTTGTATCGGGTCTTCTTCTTGTATCGGGTCGTCTTCTTGTATCGGGTCTTCTTCTTGTGTTCGGGTCTTCTTCTTGTATCGGGTCTTCTTCTTGTGGTCGGGTCTTCTTCTTGTGGTCGGGTCTTCTTCTTGTGGTCGGTTCTTCTTCTTGTATCGGGTCTTCTTCTTGTGGTCGGGACTTCTTCTTGTGGTCGGGACTTCTTCTTGTGGTCGGGTCTTCTTCTTGTGGTTGGGTCTTCTTCTTGTATCGGGTCTTCTTCTAGTATCGGGTCTTCTTCCTGTTGTCGGGTCTTCTTCTTGTGTCGGGTCTTCTTCTTGTGGTCTGGTCTTCTTCCTGTGGTCGGGTCTTCTTCTTGTATCAAGTCTTCTTCTTGTATCTGTTCTTCTTGTGGTCGGGTCTTCTTCTTGTGGTCGGGACTTCTTCTAGTGGTCAGGTATTCTTCTTGTATCGAGTCTTCTTCTTGTATCGGGTCTTCTTCTTGTGGTGGGGTCTCCTTCTTGTGGTCGGGTCTTTTTCTTGTGGTCGGGTCTTCTTCTTGTATCGGGTCTTCTCCTTGTGGTTGGTCTTCATGTATCGGGTCTTCTTGTGGTCGGGTCTTCTTGTGGTCGGGCCTTCTTCTTGTGGTCGGGTCTTCTTGTGGTCGGGTCTTCTTCTTGTGGTCGGGTCTTCTTCTTGTATCGGGTCTTCTTCTTGTATCGGGTCTTCTTCTTGTGGTCGGGTCTTATTCTTGTATCGGGTCTTCTTCTTTTGGTCGGGTCTTCTTCTTGTAACGGGTCTTCTTCTTGTATCGGGTCTTCTTCTTGTGGTCGGGTCTTCTTCTTGTGGTCGGGTTTTCTTCTAGTGGTCGGTTCTTCTTCTTGTGGTTGGGTCTTCTTCTTGTGGTCGGGTCTTCTTCTTGCAGCGGGTCTTCTTCTTGTATCGGGTCTTCTTCTTGTTTCTGGTCTGCTTCTTGTTTCGGTTCTTCCTCTTGTATCGGGTCGTCTTCTTGTGGTGGGGTCTTCTTCTTGTATCGAGTCTTCTTCTTGTATCGGGTCTTCTTCTTGTGGTCGGGTCTTCTACTTGTGGTCGGGTCTTCTTCTTGTGGTCAGGTCTTCTTCTTGTGGTCGGGTGTTCTTCTTGTATTGGGTCTTCTTCTTGTGGTCGAGTCTTCTTATTGTGGTCGGGTCTTCTCATTGTGGTCGGGTCTTCTTCTTGTATCGGGTCTTCTTCTTGTGGTCGGGTCTTCTCCTTGTATCGGGTCTTCTTCTTTTGGTCGGGTCTTCTTCTTGTATCGGGTCTTCTTCTTGTATCGGGTCTTCTTCTTGTGGTCGGGTCTTCTTCTTGTATCGGGTCTTCTTCTTGTATCGGGTCTTCTTCTTGTGGTCGGGTCTTCTTCTTGTGGTCGGGTCTTCTTCTTGTGGTCGGTTCTTCTTCTTGTATCGGGTCTTCTTCTTGTGGTCGGGACTTCTTCTTGTGGTCGGGACTTCTTCTTGTGGTAGGGTCTTCTTCTTGTAATTGGTCTTCTTCTTGTATCGGGTCTTCTTCTTGTATGGGGTCTTCTTCTTATGGTCGGGTCTTCTTCTTGTATCGGGTCTTCTTCTTGTGGTCTGGTCTTCTTCCTTTGGTCGGTTCTTCTTCTTCTATCGGGTCTTCTTCTTGTATCTGTTCTTCTTGTGGTCGGGACTTCTTCTAGTGGTCAGGTGTTCTTCTTGCATCGGGTCTTCTTCTTGTATCGGGTCTTCTTCTTGTTTCGGGTCTTCCTCTTGTATCGGGTCTTCTTCTTGTGGTCGGGTCTTGTTCTTGTATCGGGTCTTCTTCTTGTATCGGGTCTTCTTCTTGTGGTCGGATCTTCTTCTTGTGGTCGGGTCTTCTTCTTGTGGTCGAGTTTTCTTCTTGTGGTCGGGTCTTCTCATTGTGGTCGGGTCTTCTCATTGTGGTCGGGTCTTCTACTTGTGGTCGGGTCTTCTTTTGGTTTCGGCATGTCTTCTTGTATCGGGTCTTCTTCTTATGGTCGGGTCTTCTTTTAGTGGTCGGGTCTTCTATTTGTATCGGGTCTTCTTCTTGTTTAGAGTTTTCTTCTTGTATTGGGTCTTCTTCTTGTATCGGGTCGTCTTCTTGTGGTCGGGTCTTCTTCTTTTGGTCCGTTCTACTTCTTGTGGTCAGGACTTCTTCTTGTGGTCGGGTCTTCTTCTTGTGGTCGGGTCTTCTTCTTGTGGTCGAGTTTTCTTCTTGTGGTCGGGTCTTCTCATTGTGGTCGGGTCTTCTACTTGTGGTCGGGTCTTCTTTTGGTTTCGGCATGTCTTCTTGTATCGGGTCTTCTTCTTATGGTCGGGTCTTCTTTTAGTGGTCGGGTCTTCTATTTGTATCGGGTCTTCTTCTTGTTTAGAGTCTTCTTCTTGTATGGGGTCTTCTTCTTGTATCGGGTCGTCTTCTTGTGGTCGGGTCTTCTTCTTTTGGTCCGTTCTACTTCTTGTGGTCAGGACTTCTTCTTGTGGTCGGGTCTTCTTCTTGTGGTCGGGTCTTCTTCTGGTATCGGGTCTTCTTCTTGTTTCGGGTCTTCTTCTTGTATCGGGTCTTCTTCTTGTATCGGGTCTTCTTCTTGTGGTCGAGTCTTCTTCTTGTGGTCGGGTCTTCTTCTTGTGGTCGGGTCTTCTTCTTGTGATCTTGTCTTCTACTAGTGGTCGGGTTTTCTTCTTGTATCAGGTCTTCTTCTTGTTTCGGATCTTCTTGTTTCGGGTCTTCTTCTTGTATCGGGTCTTCTTCTTGTGATCGGGTCTTCTTGTATCGGATCTTCTTCTTGTATCGGGTCTTCTTCTTGTGGTCGGGTCTTCTTCTTGTGGTGGGGTCTTCTTCTTTTGGTCGGGTCTTTTTCTTGTGGTCGGGTCTTCTTGTATCGGGTCTTCTTCTTGTGGTTGGGTCTTCTTCTTGTATCGGGTCTTCATCTTGTGGTCGGGTCTTCTTCTTGTGGTGGGGTCTTCTTCTTGTGGTCGGGTCTTCTGCTTGTGGTCGGGTCTTCTTCTTGTTTCGGGTCTTCTTCTTGTATCAGGTCTTCTTCTTGTGGTAGGGTCTTCTTCTTGTATCAGGTCTTCTTCTTGTGGTAGGGTCTTCTTCTTGTATCGGGTCTTCTTCTTTTGGTCGGGTCTTCTCCTTGTGGTCGGGTCTTCTTCTTGTGGTCGGGTCTTCTTCTTGTGGTCGGGTCTTCTTATATTGGGTTTTCTTCTTGTATCGGGTCTTCTTCATGTGGTCGGGTCTTCTTCTTGTGGTCGGGTCTTCTTCTTGTATCGGGTCTTCTTCTTTTATCGGGTCTTCTTCTTGTGGTCGGGTCTTCTTCTTGTGGTCGGGTCTTCTTCTTGTATCGGATCTTCCTCTTGTGGTCGGGTCTTCTTCTTGTGGTCGGGTCTTCCTCTTGTGGTCGGGTCTTCTTCTTGTGGTCGGGTCTTCTTCTTGTTTCGGGTCTTCTCCTTGTATCGGGTCTTCTTCTTGTGGTCGGGTCTTCTTCTAGTGGTCGGGTCTTCTTCTTGTATCGGGTCTTCTTGTTTCGGGTCTTCTTCTTTTATCGGGTCTTCTTCTAGTATCGGGTCTTCTTGTATCGGGTCTTCTTCTTGTGGTCGGGTCTTCTTCTTGTGGTCGGGTCTGCTTCTTGTATCGGGTCTTCTTCTTGTGGTCGGGTCTCCTACTTGTGGTTGGGTCTTCTTCTTGTATCGGGTCTTCTTCTAGTATCGGGTCTTCTTCTTGTATCGGGTCTTCTTCTTGTGGTCGGGTCTTCTTCTTGTGGTCGGGTCTTCTTCTTGTATCGGGTCTTCTCCTTGTGGTCGGGGCTTCTTCTTGTGGTCGGGTCTTCTTGTATCGGGTCTTCTTCTTGTATCTGGTCTTCTTGTGGTCGGGTCTTCTTCTTGTGGTCGGGTCTTCTTCTAGTGGTCGGGTCTTCTTCTTGTATCGGGTCTTCTTCTTGTTTCGGGTCTTCTTCTTGTATCGGGTCTTCTTCTTGTGGTCAGGTCTTCTTCTAGTGGTCGGGTCTTTTTCTTGTATCGGGTCTTCTTCTTGTATCGGGTCTTGTTCTTGTATCTGGTCTTCTTGTGGTCGGGTCTTCCTCTTGTGGTCGGGTCTTCTCCTTGTGGTCGGGTCTTCTTCTTGTGGTCGGGTCTTCTTCTTGTTTCAGGTCTTCTTCTTGTATAGGGTCTTCTTCTTGTGGTCGGGTCTTCTTCTAGTGGTCGGGTCTTCTTCTTGTATCGGGTCTTATTCTTGTTTTGGGTCTTCTTCTTGTATCGGGTCTTCTTCTAGTATCGGGTCTTCTTCTTGTATCTGGTCTTCTTCTTGTGGTCGGGTCTTCTTCTTGTATCGGGTCTTCTTCTTGTGGTCAGGTCTCCTTCTTGTGGTCGGGTCTTCTTCTTGTATCGGGTCTTCTTCTATTATCGGGTCTTCTTCTTGTATCGGGTCTTCTTCTTGTGGTCGGGTCTCCTTCTTGTGGTCGGGTCTTCTTCTTGTGGTCGGGTCTTCTTCTTGTATTGGGTCTTCTTCTTGTGGTCGGGTCTTCTTCTTGTTTTCGGGTCTTTTTCTTGTGGTCGGGTCTTCTTCTTGTATCGGGTCTTTTTCTTGTGGTCGGGTCTTCTTCTTGTGGTCGGGTCTTCTTCTTGTGGTCAGGTCTTCTTCTAGTGGTCGGGTCTTCTTCTTGTATTGGGTCTTATTCTTGTTTTGGGTCTTCTTCTTGTATCGGGTCTTCTTCTAGTATCGGGTCTTTTTCTTGTATCTGGTCTTCTTCTTGTGGTCGGATCTTCTTCTTGTATCGGGTCTTCTTCTTGTGGTCAGGTCTCCTTCTTGTGGTCGGGTCTTCTTCTTGTATCGGGTCTTCTTCTAGTATCGGGTCTTCTTCTTGTATCGGGTCTTCTTCTTGTGGTCGGGTCTCCTTCTTGTGGTCGGGTCTTCTTCTTGTGTTCGGGTCTTCTTCTTGTATCGGGTCTTCTTCTTGTGGTCGGGTCTTCTTCTTGTGGTCGGGTCTTCTTCTTGTATCGGGTCTTTTTCTTGTGGTCGGGTCTTCTTCTTCTGGTCGGGTCTTCTTCTTGTGGTCGGGTCTTCTTCTTGTATCCGGTCTTCTTCTTGTATCTGGACTTCTTGTAGTCGGGTCTTCTTCTTGTGGTCGGGTCTTCTTCTAGTGGTCGGGTCTTCTTCTTGTATCGGGTCTTCTTCTTGTATCGGGTCTTCTTCTTGTGGTCGGGTCTTCTTCTTGTATCGGGTCTTCTTCTTGTATCTGGACTTCTTGTAGTCGGGTCTTCTTCTTGTGGTCGGGTCTTCTTCTAGTGGTCGGGTCTTCTTCTTGTATCGGGTCTTCTTCTTGTATCGGGTCTTCTTCTTGTGGTCGGGTCTTCTCCTTGTGGTCTGGTCTTCTTCTTGTGGTCGGGTCTTCTTCTTGTGGTCGGTTCTTCATCTTGTGGTCGGTTCTTCTTCTTGTGGTCGGGTCTTCTTCTTGTGGTCGGGTCTTCTTATATCGGGTCTTCTTCTTGTATCGGGTCTTCTTCTTGTGGTCGGGTATTCTTGTATCGGGTCTTCTTCTTTTATCGGGTCTTCTTCTTGTGGTCGGGTCTTCTTGTGGTCGGGTCTTCTTCTTGTGGTCGGGTCTTCTTCTTGTATCGGGTCTTCCTCTTGTGGTCGGGTCTTCTTCTTGTGGTCGGGTCTTCCTCTTGTGGTCGGGTCTTCTTCTTGTGGTCGGGTCTTCTTCTTGTGGTCGAGTCTTCTTCTTGTTTCGGGTCTTCTTCTTGTATCGGGTCTTCTTCTTGTGGTCGGGTCTTCTTCTAGTGGTCGGGTCTTCTTCTTGTATCGGGTCTTCTTGTTTCGGGTCTTCTTCTTGTTTCGGGTCTTCTTCTAGTATCGGGACTTCTTGTATCGGGTCTTCTTCTTGTGGTCAGGTCTTCTTGTGGTCGGGTCTTCTTCTTGTATCGGGTCTCCTTCCTGTGGTCGGGTCTTCTTCTTGTATCGGGTCTTCTTCTAGTATCGGGTCTTCTTCTTGTATCGGGTCTTCTTCTTGTGGTCGGGTCTTCTTCTTGTATCGGGTCTTCTCCTTGTGGTCGGGCTTCTTCTTGTGGTCGGGTCTTCTTCTTGTATCGGGTCTTCTTCTTGTATCTGGTCTTCTTGTGGTCGGATCTTCTTCTTGTGGTCGGGTCTTCTTCTAGTGGTCGGTTCTTCTTCTTGTATCGGGTCTTCTTCTTGTTTCGGGTCTTCTTCTTGTATCGGGTCTTCTTCTTGTGGTCGAGTCTGATTCTAGTGGTCGGGTCTTCTTCTTGTATCAGGTCTTCTTCTTGTATCGGGTCTTCTTCTTGTATCTGGTCTTCTTGTGGTCAGGTTTCCTCTTGTGGTCGGGTCTTCTCCTTGTGGTCGGGTCTTCTTCTTGTGGTCGGGTCTTCTTCTTGTTTCGGGTCTTCTTCTTGTATTGGGTCTTCTTCTTGTGGTCGGGTCTTCTTCTAGTGGTCGGGTCTTCTTCTTGTATCGGGTCTTCTTCTTGTGGTCGGGTCTTCTTCTTGTATCGGGTCTTCTTCTTGTGGTCAGGTCCCCTTCTTGTGGTCGGGTCTTCTTCTTGTATCGGGTCTTCTTCTAGTATCGGGTCTTCTTCTTGTATCGGGTCTTCTTCTTGTGGTCGAGTCTTCTTCTTGTGGTCGGGTCTTCTTCTTGTGGTCGGGTCTTCTTCTTGTATCGGGTCTTCTTCTTGTGATCGGGTCTCCTTCTTGTGGTCGGGTCTTCTTCTTGTATCGGGTCTTCTTCTAGTATCGGGTCTTCTTCTTGTATCGGGTCTTCTTCTTGTGGTCGGGTCTTCTTCTTGTATCGGGTCTTCTTCTTGTGGTCGGGTCTTCTTCTTGTGGTCGGGTCTTCTTCTTGTGTTCGAGTCTTCTTCTTGTGGTCGGGTCTTCTTCTTGTGGTCGGGTCTTCTTCTTGTATCGGGTCTTCTTCTTGTGGTCAGGTCTCCTTCTTGTGGTCGGGTCTTCTTCTTGTATCGGGTCTTCTTCTAGTATCGGGTCTTCTTCTTGTATCGGGTCTTCTTCTTGTGGTCGGGTCTTCTTCTTGTGGTCGGGTCTTGTTCTTGTATCGGGTCTTCTTCTTGTGGTCGGGTCTTCTTCTTGTGGTCGGTTCTTCTTCTTGTTGTCGGGTCTTCTTCTTGTGGTCAGGTCTTCTTCTTGTATCGGGTCTTCTTCTTGTATCGGGTCTTCTTCTTGTATCTGGTCTTCTTGTAGTCGGGTCTTCTTCTTGTGGTCGGGTCTTCTTCTAGTGGTCGGGTCTTCTTCTTGTATCGGGCCTTCTTCTTGTATCGGGTCTTCTTCTTGTTTCGGGTCTTCTTCTTGTTTAGGGTATTCTTCTTGTATCGGGTCTTCTTCTTGTGGTCTGGTCTTCTTTTTGTATCGGGTCTTCTTCTTGTATCGGGTCTTCTTCTTGTGGTCAGGTCTTCTTCTTGTGGTGAGGTCTTCTTGCGGTCGGGTCTTCTCCTTGTATCGGGTCTTCTTCTTGTGGTCGGGTCTTCTTCTCATTGGTCGGGTCTTCTTCTTGTATCGGGTCTTCTTCTTGTATCGGGTCTTCTTCTGGTTTCGGGTCTTCTTCTTTTTTCGGGTCTTCTTCTTGTATCGGGTCTTCTTGTATCGGGTCTTCCTCTTGTGGTCGGGTCTTCTTCTTGTGGTCGGGTCTTCTTCTTGTATCGGGTCTTCTTCTTGTGGTCGGGTCTTCTTCTTGTATCGGGTCTTCTTCTTGTGGTCGGGTCTTCTTCTTGTATCGGGTCTTCTTCTTGTATCGGGTCTTCTTCTTGTTTCGGGTCTTCTTCTTCTATTGGGTCTTCTTCTTGTGGTCGGGTCTTCTTCTAGTGGTCGGGTCTTCTTCTTGTATCGGGTCTTCTTCTTGTGGTCGGGTCTTCTTCTTGTATCGGGTCTTCTTCTTGTGGTCAGGTCCCCTTCTTGTGGTCGGGTCTTCTTCTTGTATCGGGTCTTCTTCTAGTATCGGGTCTTCTTCTTGTATCGGGTCTTCTTCTTGTGGTCGAGTCTTCTTCTTGTGGTCGGGTCTTCTTCTTGTGGTCGGGTCTTCTTCTTGTATCGGGTCTTCTTCTTGTGGTCAGGTCTCCTTTTTGTGGTCGGGTCTTCTTCTTGTATCGGGTCTTCTTCTAGTATCGGGTCTTCTTCTTGTATCGGGTCTTCTTCTTGTGGTCGGGTCTTCTTCTTGTGGTCGGGTCTTCTTCTTGTATCGGGTCTTCTTCTTGTGGTCGGGTCTTCTTCTTGTGGTCGGGTCTTCTTCTTGTGTTCGAGTCTTCTTCTTGTGTTCGGGTCTTCTTCTTGTGGTCGGGTCTTCTTCTTGTATCGGGTCTTCTTCTTGTGGTCAGGTCTCCTTCTTGTGGTCGGGTCTTCTTCTTGTATCGGGTCTTCTTCTAGTATCGGGTCTTCTGCTTGTATCGGGTCTTCTTCTTGTGGTCGGGTCTTCTTCTTGTGGTCGGGTCTTGTTCTTGTATCGGGTCTTCTTGTGGTCGGGTCTTCTTCTTGTGGTCGGTTCTTCTTCTTGTTGTCGGGTCTTCTTGTGGTCAGGTCTTCTTCTTGTATCGGGTCTTCTTCTTGTATCTGGTCTTCTTGTAGTCGGGTCTTCTTCTTGTGGTCGGGTCTTCTTCTAGTGGTCGGGTCTTCTTCTTGTATCAGGCCTTCTTCTTGTATCGGGTCTTCTTCTTGTTTCGGGTCTTCTTCTTGTTTAGGGTATTGTTCTTGTATCGGGTCTTCTTCTTGTGGTCGGGTCTTCTTTTTGTATCGGGTCTTCTTCTTGTATCGGGTCTTCTTCTTGTGGTCAGGTCTTCTTCTTGTGGTGAGGTCTTCTTGCGGTCGGGTCTTCTTCTTGTATCGGGTCTTCTTCTTGTGGTCGGGTCTTCTTCTTGTGGTCGGGTCTTCTTCTAATGGTCGGGTCTTCTTCTTGTATCGGGTCTTCTTCTTGTATCGGGTCTTCTTCTGGTTTCGGGTCTTCTTCTTTTTTCGGGTCTTCTTCTTGTATCGGGTCTTCTTGTATCGGGTCTTCCTCTTGTGGTCGGGTCTTCTTCTTGTGGTCGGGTCTTCTTCTTGTATCGGGTCTTCTTCTTGTGGTCGGGTCTTCTTCTTGTATTGGGTCTTCTTCTTGTATCGGGTCTTCTTCTTGTATCGGGTCTTATTCTTGTATCGGGTCTTCTTCTTGTGGTCGGGTCTTCTTCTTGTATCGGGTCTTCTTCTTGTGGTCGGGTCTTCTTCTTGTGGTCGGGTCTTCTTCTTGTATCGGGTCTTCTTCTTTTGGTCGGGTCTTCTTCTTGTATCGGGTCTTCTTCTTGTATCGGGTCTTCTTCTTGTGGTCGGGTCTTCTCCTTGTGGTCTGGTCTTCTTCTTGTGGTCGGGTCTTCTTCTTGTGGTCGGTTCTTCATCTTGTGGTCGGTTCTTCTTCTTGTGGTCGGGTCTTCTTCTTGTGGTCGGGTCTTCTTATATCGGGTCTTCTTCTTGTATCGGGTCTTCTTCTTGTGGTCGGATCTTCTTGTATCGGGTCTTCTTCTTTTATCGGGTCTTCTTCTTGTGGTCGGGTCTTCTTGTGTTCGGGTTTTCTTCTTGTGGTCGGGTCTTCTTCTTGTACCGGTCTTCCTCTTGTGGTCGGGTCTTCTTCTTGTGGTCGGGTCTTCCTCTTGTGGTCGGGTCTTCTTCTTGTGGTCGGGTCTTCTTCTTGTATCGGGTCTTCTTCTTGTGGTCAGGTCCCCTTCTTGTGGTCGGGTCTTCTTCTTGTATCGGGTCTTCTTCTAGTATCGGGTCTTCTTCTTGTATCGGGTCTTCTTCTTGTGGTCGAGTCTTCTTCTTTTGGTCGGGTCTTCTTCTTGTGGTCGGGTCTTCTTCTTGTATCGGGTCTTCTTCTTGTGGTCAGGTCTCCTTCTTGTGGTCGGGTCTTCTTCTTGTGGTCAGGTCTTCTCCTTGTATCGGGTCTTCTTCTTGTGGTCGGGTCTTCTTCTTGTGGTCGGGTCTTCTTCTTGTGTTCGAGTCTTCTTCTTGTGGTCGGGTCTTCTTCTTGTGGTCGGGTCTTCTTCTTGTATCGGGTCTTCTTCTTGTGGTCAGGTCTCCTTCTTGTGGTCGGGTCTTCTTCTTGTATCGGGTCTTCTTCTAGTATCGGGTCTTCTTCTTGTATCGGGTCTTCTTCTTGTGGTCGGGTCTTCTTCTTGTGGTCGGGTCTTGTTCTTGTATCGGGTCTTCTTCTTGTGGTCGGGTCTTCTTCTTGTGGTCGGTTCTTCTTCTTGTTGTCGGGTCTTCTTCTTGTGGTCAGGTCTTCTTCTTGTATCGGGTCTTCTTCTTGTATCTGGTCTTCTTGTAGTCGGGTCTTCTTCTTGTGGTCGGGTCTTCTTCTAGTGGTCGGGTCTTCTTCTTGTATCGGGCCTTCTTCTTGTATCGGGTCTTCTTCTTGTTTCGGGTCTTCTTCTTGTTTAGGGTATTCTTCTTGTATCGGGTCTTCTTCTTGTGGTCTGGTCTTCTTTTTGTATCGGGTCTTCTTCTTGTATCGGGTCTTCTTCTTGTGGTCAGGTCTTCTTCTTGTGGTGAGGTCTTCTTGCGGTCGGGTCTTCTCCTTGTATCGGGTCTTCTTCTTGTGGTCGGGTCTTCTTCTTGTGGTCGGGTCTTCTTCTCATTGGTCGGGTCTTCTTCTTGTATCGGGTCTTCTTCTTGTATCGGGTCTTCTTCTGGTTTCGGGTCTTCTTCTTTTTTCGGGTCTTCTTCTTGTATCGGGTCTTCTTGTATCGGGTCTTCCGCTTGTGGTCGGGTCTTCTTCTTGTGGTCGGGTCTTCTTCTTGTATCGGGTCTTCTTCTTGTGGTCGGGTCTTCTTCTTGTATCGGGTCTTCTTCTTGTATCGGGTCTTCTTCTTGTATCTGGTGTTCTTTTGGTCAGGTCTTCCTCTTGTGGTCGGGTCTTCTCCTTGTGGTCGGGTCTTCTTCTTGTGGTCGGGTCTTCTTCTTGTTTCGGGTCTTCTTCTTCTATTGGGTCTTCTTCTTGTGGTCGGGTCTTCTTCTAGTGGTCGGGTCTTCTTCTTGTATCGGGTCTTCTTCTTGTGGTCGGGTCTTCTTCTTGTATCGGGTCTTCTTCTTGTGGTCAGGTCCCCTTCTTGTGGTCGGGTCTTCTTCTTGTATCGGGTCTTCTTCTAGTATCGGGTCTTCTTCTTGTATCGGGTCTTCTTCTTGTGGTCGAGTCTTCTTCTTGTGGTCGGGTCTTCTTCTTGTGGTCGGGTCTTCTTCTTGTATCGGGTCTTCTTCTTGTGGTCAGGTCTCCTTTTTGTGGTCGGGTCTTCTTCTTGTATCGGGTCTTCTTCTAGTATCGGGTCTTCTTCTTGTATCGGGTCTTCTTCTTGTGGTCGGGTCTTCTTCTTGTGGTCGGGTCTTCTTCTTGTATCGGGTCTTCTTCTTGTGGTCGGGTCTTCTTCTTGTGGTCGGGTCTTCTTCTTGTGGTCGAGTCTTCTTCTTGTGTTCGGGTCTTCTTCTTGTGGTCGGGTCTTCTTCTTGTATCGGGTCTTCTTCTTGTGGTCAGGTCTCCTTCTTGTCTTCGGGTCTTCTTCTTGTATCGGGTCTTCTTCTAGTATCGGGTCTTCTGCTTGTATCGGGTCTTCTTCTTGTGGTTGGGTCTTCTTCTTGTGGTCAGGTCTTGTTCTTGTATCGGGTCTTCTTGTGGTCGGGTCTTCTTCTTGTGGTCGGTTCTTCTTCTTGTTGTCGGGTCTTCTTGTGGTCAGGTCTTCTTCTTGTATCGGGTCTTCTTCTTGTATCTGGTCTTCTTGTAGTCGGGTCTTCTTCTTGTGGTCGGGTCTTCTTCTAGTGGTCGGGTCTTCTTCTTGTATCGGGCCTTCTTCTTGTATCGGGTCTTCTTCTTGTTTCGGGTCTTCTTCTTGTTTAGGGTATTCTTCTTGTATCGGATCTTCTTCTTGTGGTCGGGTCTTCTTTTTGTATCGGGTCTTCTTCTTGTATCGGGTCTTCTTCTTGTGGTCAGGTCTTCTTCTTGTGGTGAGGTCTTCTTGCGGTCGGGTCTTCTTCTTGTATCGGGTCTTCTTCTTGTGGTCGGGTCTTCTTCTTGTGGTCGGGTCTTCTTCTAATGGTCGGGTCTTCTTCTTGTATCGGGTCTTCTTCTTGTATCGGGTCTTCTTCTGGTTTCGGGTCTTCCTTTTTCGGGTCTTCTTCTTGTATCGGGTCTTCTTGTATCGGGTCTTCCTCTTGTGGTCGGGTCTTCTTCTTGTGGTCGGGTCTTCTTCTTGTATCGGGTCTTCTTCTTGTGGTCGGGTCTTCTTCTTGTATCGGGTCTTCTTCTTGTATCGGGTCTTCTTCTTGTATCGGGTCTTCTTCTTGTATCGGGTCTTCTTCTTGTGGTCGGGTCTTCTTCTTGTATCGGGTCTTCTTCTTGTGGTCGGGTCTTCTTCTTGTGGTCGGGTCTTCTTCTTGTATCGGGTCTTCTTCTTTTTGTCGGGTCTTCTTCTTGTATCGGGTCTTCTTCTTGTATCGGGTCTTCTTCTTGTGGTCGGGTCTTCTCCTTGTGGTCTGGTTTTCTTCTTGTGGTCGGGTCTTCTTCTTGTGGTCGGTTCTTCATCTTGTGGTCGGTTCTTCTTCTTGTGGTCGGGTCTTCTTCTTGTGGTCGGGTCTTCTTATATTGGGTCTTCTTCTTGTATCGGGTCTTCTTCTTGTGGTCGGATCTTCTTCTATCGGGTCTTCTTCTTTTATCGGGTCTTCTTCTTGTGGTCGGGTATTCTTGTGGTCGGGTTTTCTTCTTGTGGTCGGGTCTTCTTCTTGTACCGGTCTTCCTCTTGTGGTCGGGTCTTCTTCTTGTGGTCGGGTCTTCCTCTTGTGGTCGGGTCTTCTTCTTGTGGTCGGGTCTTCTTCTTGTATCGGGTCTTCTTCTTGTGGTCAGGTCCCCTTCTTGTGGTCGGGTCTTCTTCTTGTATCGGGTCTTCTTCTAGTATCGGGTCTTCTTCTTGTATCGGGTCTTCTTCTTGTGGTCGAGTCTTCTTCTTGTGGTCGGGTCTTCTTCTTGTGGTCGGGTCTTCTTCTTGTATCGGGTCTTCTTCTTGTGGTCGGGTCTTCTTCTTGTGGTCGGGTCTTCTTCTTGTGGTCGAGTCTTCTTCTTGTGGTCGGGTCTTCTTCTTGTGGTCGGGTCTTCTTGTATCGGGTCTTCCTCTTGTGGTCAGGTCTCCTTCTTGTGGTCGGGTCTGCTTCTTGTATCGGGTCTTCTTCTAGTATCGGGTCTTCTTCTTGTATCGGGTCTTCTTCTTGTGGTCGGGTCTTCTTCTTGTGGTCGGGTCTTGTTCTTGTATCGGGTCTTCTTCTTGTGGTCGGGTCTTCTTCTTGTGGTCGGTTCTTCTTCTTGTTGTCGGGTCTTCTTCTTGTGGTCAGGTCTTCTTCTTGTATCGGGTCTTCTTCTTGTATCTGGTCTTCTTGTAGTCGGGTCTTCTTCTTGTGGTCGGGTCTTCTTCTAGTGGTCGGGTCTTCTTCTTGTATCGGGCCTTCTTCTTGTATCGAGTCTTCTTCTTGTTTCGGGTCTTCTTCTTGTTTAGGGTATTCTTCTTGTATTGGGTCTTCTTCTTGTGGTCGGGTCTTCTTTTTGTATCGGGTCTTCTTCTTGTATCGGGTCTTCTTCTTGTGGTCAGGTCTTCTTCTTGTGGTGAGGTCTTCTTGCGGTCGGGTCTTCTTCTTGTATCGGGTCTTCTTCTTGTGGTCGGGTCTTCTTCTTGTGGTCGGGTCTTCTTCTCATTGGTCGGGTCTTCTTCTAGTATCGGGTCTTCTTCTTGTATCGGGTCTTCTTCTTGTGGTCGGGTCTTCTTCTTGTGGTCGGGTCTTGTTCTTGTATCGGGTCTTCTTCTTGTGGTCGGGTCTTCTTCTTGTGGTCGGTTCTTCTTCTTGTTGTCGGGTCTTCTTCTTGTGGTCAGGTCTTCTTCTTGTATCGGGTCTTCTTCTTGTGGTCGGGTCTTCTTCTTGTGGTCGGGTCTTCTTCTTGTGTTCGAGTCTTCTTCTTGTGGTCGGGTCTTCTTCTTGTGGTCGGGTCTTCTTCTTGTATCGGGTCTTCTTCTTGTGGTCAGGTCTCCTTCTTGTGGTCGGGTCTTCTTCTTGTATCGGGTCTTCTTCTAGTATCGGGTCTTCTTCTTGTATCGGGTCTTCTTCTTGTGGTCGGGTCTTCTTCTTGTGGTCGGGTCTTGTTCTTGTATCGGGTCTTCTTCTTGTGGTCGGGTCTTCTTCTTGTGGTCGGTTCTTCTTCTTGTTGTCGGGTCTTCTTCTTGTGGTCAGGTCTTCTTCTTGTATCGGGTCTTCTTCTTGTATCTGGTCTTCTTGTAGTCGGGTCTTCTTCTTGTGGTCGGGTCTTCTTCTAGTGGTCGGGTCTTCTTCTTGTATCGGGCCTTCTTCTTGTATCGGGTCTTCTTCTTGTTTCGGGTCTTCTTCTTGTTTAGGGTATTCTTCTTGTATCGGGTCTTCTTCTTGTGGTCTGGTCTTCTTTTTGTATCGGATCTTCTTCTTGTATCGGGTCTTCTTCTTGTGGTCAGGTCTTCTTCTTGTGGTGAGGTCTTCTTGCGGTCGGGTCTTCTCCTTGTATCGGGTCTTCTTCTTGTGGTCGGGTCTTCTTCTTGTGGTCGGGTCTTCTTCTCATTGGTCGGGTCTTCTTCTTGTATCGGGTCTTCTTCTTGTATCGGGTCTTCTTCTGTTTTCGGGTCTTCTTCTTTTTTCGGGTCTTCTTCTTGTATCGGGTCTTCTTGTATCGGGTCTTCCTCTTGTGGTCGGGTCTTCTTCTTGTGGTCGGGTCTTCTTCTTGTATCGGGTCTTCTTCTTGTGGTCGGGTCTTCTTCTTGTATCGGGTCTTCTTCTTGTATCGGGTCTTCTTCTTGTATCTGGTGTTCTTTTGGTCAGGTCTTCCTCTTGTGGTCGGGTCTTCTCCTTGTGGTCGGGTCTTCTTCTTGTGGTCGGGTCTTCTTCTTGTTTCGGGTCTTGTTCTTCTATTGGGTCTTCTTCTTGTGGTCGGGTCTTCTTCTAGTGGTCGGGTCTTCTTCTTGTATCGGGTCTTCTTCTTGTGGTCGGGTCTTCTTCTTGTATCGGGTCTTCTTCTTGTGGTCAGGTCCCCTTCTTGTGGTCGGGTCTTCTTCTTGTATCGGGTCTTCTTCTAGTATCGGGTCTTCTTCTTGTATCGGGTCTTCTTCTTGTGGTCGAGTCTTCTTCTTGTGGTCGGGTCTTCTTCTTGTGGTCGGGTCTTCTTCTTGTATCGGGTCTTCTTCTTGTGGTCAGGTCTCCTTTTTGTGGTCGGGTCTTCTTCTTGTATCGGGTCTTCTTCTAGTATCGGGTCTTCTTCTTGTATCGGGTCTTCTTCTTGTGGTCGGGTCTTCTTCTTGTGGTCGGGTCTTCTTCTTGTATCGGGTCTTCTTCTTGTGGTCGGGTCTTCTTCTTGTGGTCGGGTCTTCTTCTTGTGGTCGAGTCTTCTTCTTGTGTTCGGGTCTTCTTCTTGTGGTCGGGTCTTCTTCTTGTATCGGGTCTTCTTCTTGTGGTCAGGTCTCCTTCTTGTCTTCGGGTCTTCTTCTTGTATCGGGTCTTCTTCTAGTATCGGGTCTTCTGCTTGTATCGGGTCTTCTTCTTGTGGTTGGGTCTTCTTCTTGTGGTCAGGTCTTGTTCTTGTATCGGGTCTTCTTGTGGTCGGGTCTTCTTGTGGTCGGTTCTTCTTCTTGTTGTCGGGTCTTCTTGTGGTCAGGTCTTCTTCTTGTATCGGGTCTTCTTCTTGTATCTGGTCTTCTTTTAGTCGGGTCTTCTTCTTGTGGTCGGGTCTTCTTCTAGTGGTCGGGTCTTCTTCTTGTATCGGGCCTTCTTCTTGTATCGGGTCTTCTTCTTGTTTCGGGTCTTCTTCTTGTTTAGGGTATTCTTCTTGTATCGGGTCTTCTTCTTGTGGTCTGGTCTTCTTTTTGTATCGGGTCTTCTTCTTGTATCGGGTCTTCTTCTTGTGGTCAGGTCTTCTTCTTGTGGTGAGGTCTTCTTGCGGTCGGGTCTTCTCCTTGTATCGGGTCTTCTTCTTGTGGTCGGGTCTTCTTCTTGTGGTCGGGTCTTCTTCTCATTGGTCGGGTCTTCTTCTTGTATCGGGTCTTCTTCTTGTATCGGGTCTTCTTCTGGTTTCGGGTCTTCTTCTTTTTTCGGGTCTTCTTCTTGTATCGGGTCTTCTTGTATCGGGTCTTCCGCTTGTGGTCGGGTCTTCTTCTTGTGGTCGGGTCTTCTTCTTGTATCGGGTCTTCTTCTTGTGGTCGGGTCTTCTTCTTGTATCGGGTCTTCTTCTTGTATCGGGTCTTCTTCTTGTATCTGGTGTTCTTTTGGTCAGGTCTTCCTCTTGTGGTCGGGTCTTCTCCTTGTGGTCGGGTCTTCTTCTTGTGGTCGGGTCTTCTTCTTGTTTCGGGTCTTCTTCTTCTATTGGGTCTTCTTCTTGTGGTCGGGTCTTCTTCTAGTGGTCGGGTCTTCTTCTTGTATCGGGTCTTCTTCTTGTGGTCGGGTCTTCTTCTTGTATCGGGTCTTCTTCTTGTGGTCAGGTCCCCTTCTTGTGGTCGGGTCTTCTTCTTGTATCGGGTCTTCTTCTAGTATCGGGTCTTCTTCTTGTATCGGGTCTTCTTCTTGTGGTCGAGTCTTCTTCTTGTGGTCGGGTCTTCTTCTTGTGGTCGGGTCTTCTTCTTGTATCGGGTCTTCTTCTTGTGGTCAGGTCTCCTTTTTGTGGTCGGGTCTTCTTCTTGTATCGGGTCTTCTTCTAGTATCGGGTCTTCTTCTTGTATCGGGTCTTCTTCTTGTGGTCGGGTCTTCTTCTTGTGGTCGGGTCTTCTTCTTGTATCGGGTCTTCTTCTTGTGGTCGGGTCTTCTTCTTGTGGTCGGGTCTTCTTCTTGTGGTCGAGTCTTCTTCTTGTGTTCGGGTCTTCTTCTTGTGGTCGGGTCTTCTTCTTGTATCGGGTCTTCTTCTTGTGGTCAGGTCTCCTTCTTGTCTTCGGGTCTTCTTCTTGTATCGGGTCTTCTTCTAGTATCGGGTCTTCTGCTTGTATCGGGTCTTCTTCTTGTGGTTGGGTCTTCTTCTTGTGGTCAGGTCTTGTTCTTGTATCGGGTCTTCTTGTGGTCGGGTCTTCTTCTTGTGGTCGGTTCTTCTTCTTGTTGTCGGGTCTTCTTGTGGTCAGGTCTTCTTCTTGTATCGGGTCTTCTTCTTGTATCTGGTCTTCTTGTAGTCGGGTCTTCTTCTTGTGGTCGGGTCTTCTTCTAGTGGTCGGGTCTTCTTCTTGTATCGGGCCTTCTTCTTGTATCGGGTCTTCTTCTTGTTTCGGGTCTTCTTCTTGTTTAGGGTATTCTTCTTGTATCGGGTCTTCTTCTTGTGGTCGGGTCTTCTTTTTGTATCGGGTCTTCTTCTTGTATCGGGTCTTCTTCTTGTGGTCAGGTCTTCTTCTTGTGGTGAGGTCTTCTTGCGGTCGGGTGTTCTTCTTGTATCGGGTCTTCTTCTTGTGGTCGGGTCTTCTTCTTGTGGTCGGGTCTTCTTCTAATGGTCGGGTCTTCTTCTTGTATCGGGTCTTCTTCTTGTATCGGGTCTTCTTCTGGTTTCGGGTCTTCCTTTTTCGGGTCTTCTTCTTGTATCGGGTCTTCTTGTATCGGGTCTTCCTCTTGTGGTCGGGTCTTCTTCTTGTGGTCGGGTCTTCTTCTTGTATCGGGTCTTCTTCTTGTGGTCGGGTCTTCTTCTTGTATCGGGTCTTCTTCTTGTATCGGGTCTTCTTCTTGTATCGGGTCTTATTCTTGTATCGGGTCTTCTTCTTGTGGTCGGGTCTTCTTCTTGTATCGGGTCTTCTTCTTGTGGTCGGGTCTTCTTCTTGTGGTCGGGTCTTCTTCTTGTATCGGGTCTTCTTCTTTTGGTCGGGTCTTCTTCTTGTATCGGGTCTTCTTCTTGTATCGGGTCTTCTTCTTGTGGTCGGGTCTTCTCCTTGTGGTCTGGTTTTCTTCTTGTGGTCGGGTCTTCTTCTTGTGGTCGGTTCTTCATCTTGTGGTCGGTTCTTCTTCTTGTGGTCGGGTCTTCTTCTTGTGGTCGGGTCTTCTTATATCGGGTCTTCTTCTTGTATCGGGTCTTCTTCTTGTGGTCGGATCTTCTTCTATCGGGTCTTCTTCTTTTATCGGGTCTTCTTCTTGTGGTCGGGTATTCTTGTGGTCGGGTTTTCTTCTTGTGGTCGGGTCTTCTTCTTGTACCGGTCTTCCTCTTGTGGTCGGGTCTTCTTCTTGTGGTCGGGTCTTCCTCTTGTGGTCGGGTCTTCTTCTTGTGGTCGGGTCTTCTTCTTGTATCGGGTCTTCTTCTTGTGGTCAGGTCCCCTTCTTGTGGTCGGGTCTTCTTCTTGTATCGGGTCTTCTTCTAGTATCGGGTCTTCTTCTTGTATCGGGTCTTCTTCTTGTGGTCGAGTCTTCTTCTTGTGGTCGGGTCTTCTTCTTGTGGTCGGGTCTTCTTCTTGTATCGGGTCTTCTTCTTGTGGTCGGGTCTTCTTCTTGTGGTCGGGTCTTCTTCTTGTGGTCGAGTCTTCTTCTTGTGGTCGGGTCTTCTTCTTGTGGTCGGGTCTTCTTGTATCGGGTCTTCCTCTTGTGGTCAGGTCTCCTTCTTGTGGTCGGGTCTGCTTCTTGTATCGGGTCTTCTTCTAGTATCGGGTCTTCTTCTTGTATCGGGTCTTCTTCTTGTGGTCGGGTCTTCTTCTTGTGGTCGGGTCTTGTTCTTGTATCGGGTCTTCTTCTTGTGGTCGGGTCTTCTTCTTGTGGTCGGTTCTTCTTCTTGTTGTCGGGTCTTCTTCTTGTGGTCAGGTCTTCTTCTTGTATCGGGTCTTCTTCTTGTATCTGGTCTTCTTGTAGTCGGGTCTTCTTCTTGTGGTCGGGTCTTCTTCTAGTGGTCGGGTCTTCTTCTTGTATCGGGCCTTCTTCTTGTATCGAGTCTTCTTCTTGTTTCGGGTCTTCTTCTTGTTTAGGGTATTCTTCTTGTATTGGGTCTTCTTCTTGTGGTCGGGTCTTCTTTTTGTATCGGGTCTTCTTCTTGTATCGGGTCTTCTTCTTGTGGTCAGGTCTTCTTCTTGTGGTGAGGTCTTCTTGCCGTCGGGTCTTCTTCTTGTATCGGGTCTTCTTCTTGTGATCGGGTCTTCTTCTTGTGGTCGGGTCTTCTTCTCATTGGTCGGGTCTTCTTCTAGTATCGGGTCTTCTTCTTGTATCGGGTCTTCTTCTTGTGGTCGGGTCTTCTTCTTGTGGTCGGGTCTTGTTCTTGTATCGGGTCTTCTTCTTGTGGTCGGGTCTTCTTCTTGTGGTCGGTTCTTCTTCTTGTTGTCGGGTCTTCTTCTTGTGGTCAGGTCTTCTTCTTGTATCGGGTCTTCTTCTTGTGGTCGGGTCTTCTTCTTGTGGTCGGGTCTTCTTCTTGTGTTCGAGTCTTCTTCTTGTGGTCGGGTCTTCTTCTTGTGGTCGGGTCTTCTTCTTGTATCGGGTCTTCTTCTTGTGGTCAGGTCTCCTTCTTGTGGTCGGGTCTTCTTCTTGTATCGGGTCTTCTTCTAGTATCGGGTCTTCTTCTTGTATCGGGTCTTCTTCTTGTGGTCGGGTCTTCTTCTTGTGGTCGGGTCTTGTTCTTGTATCGGGTCTTCTTCTTGTGTTCGGGTCTTCTTCTTGTGGTCGGTTCTTCTTCTTGTTGTCGGGTCTTCTTCTTGTGGTCAGGTCTTCTTCTTGTATCGGGTCTTCTTCTTGTATCTGGTCTTCTTGTAGTCGGGTCTTCTTCTTGTGGTCGGGTCTTCTTCTAGTGGTCGGGTCTTCTTCTTGTATCGGGCCTTCTTCTTGTATCGGGTCTTCTTCTTGTTTCGGGTCTTCTTCTTGTTTAGGGTATTCTTCTTGTATCGGGTCTTCTTCTTGTGGTCTGGTCTTCTTTTTGTATCGGGTCTTCTTCTTGTGGTCAGGTCTTCTTCTTGTGGTGAGGTCTTCTTGCGGTCGGGTCTTCTCCTTGTATCGGGTCTTCTTCTTGTGGTCGGGTCTTCTTCTTGTGGTCGGGTCTTCTTCTCATTGGTCGGGTCTTCTTCTTGTATCGGGTCTTCTTCTTGTATCGGGTCTTCTTCTGTTTTCGGGTCTTCTTCTTTTTTCGGGTCTTCTTCTTGTATCGGGTCTTCTTGTATCGGGTCTTCCTCTTGTGGTCGGGTCTTCTTCTTGTGGTCGGGTCTTCTTCTTGTATCGGGTCTTCTTCTTGTGGTCGGGTCTTCTTCTTGTATCGGGTCTTCTTCTTGTATCGGGTCTTCTTCTTGTATCTGGTGTTCTTTTGGTCAGGTCTTCCTCTTGTGGTCGGGTCTTCTCCTTGTGGTCGGGTCTTCTTCTTGTGGTCGGGTCTTCTTCTTGTTTCGGGTCTTGTTCTTCTATTGGGTCTTCTTCTTGTGGTCGGGTCTTCTTCTAGTGGTCGGGTCTTCTTCTTGTATCGGGTCTTCTTCTTGTGGTCGGGTCTTCTTCTTGTATCGGGTCTTCTTCTTGTGGTCAGGTCCCCTTCTTGTGGTCGGGTCTTCTTCTTGTATCGGGTCTTCTTCTAGTATCGGGTCTTCTTCTTGTATCGGGTCTTCTTCTTGTGGTCGAGTCTTCTTCTTGTGGTCGGGTCTTCTTCTTGTGGTCGGGTCTTCTTCTTGTATCGGGTCTTCTTCTTGTGGTCAGGTCTCCTTTTTGTGGTCGGGTCTTCTTCTTGTATCGGGTCTTCTTCTAGTATCGGGTCTTCTTCTTGTATCGGGTCTTCTTCTTGTGGTCGGGTCTTCTTCTTGTGGTCGGGTCTTCTTCTTGTATCGGGTCTTCTTCTTGTGGTCGGGTCTTCTTCTTGTGGTCGGGTCTTCTTCTTGTGGTCGAGTCTTCTTCTTGTGTTCGGGTCTTCTTCTTGTGGTCGGGTCTTCTTCTTGTATCGGGTCTTCTTCTTGTGGTCAGGTCTCCTTCTTGTCTTCGGGTCTTCTTCTTGTATCGGGTCTTCTTCTAGTATCGGGTCTTCTGCTTGTATCGGGTCTTCTTCTTGTGGTTGGGTCTTCTTCTTGTGGTCAGGTCTTGTTCTTGTATCGGGTCTTCTTGTGGTCGGGTCTTCTTCTTGTGGTCGGTTCTTCTTCTTGTTGTCGGGTCTTCTTGTGGTCAGGTCTTCTTCTTGTATCGGGTCTTCTTCTTGTATCTGGTCTTCTTTTAGTCGGGTCTTCTTCTTGTGGTCGGGTCTTCTTCTAGTGGTCGGGTCTTCTTCTTGTATCGGGCCTTCTTCTTGTATCGGGTCTTCTTCTTGTTTCGGGTCTTCTTCTTGTTTAGGGTATTCTTCTTGTATCGGGTCTTCTTCTTGTGGTCGGGTCTTCTTTTTGTATCGGGTCTTCTTCTTGTATCGGGTCTTCTTCTTGTGGTCAGGTCTTCTTCTTGTGGTGAGGTCTTCTTGCGGTCGGGTCTTCTTCTTGTATCGGGTCTTCTTCTTGTGGTCGGGTCTTCTTCTTGTGGTCGGGTCTTCTTCTAATGGTCGGGTCTTCTTCTTGTATCGGGTCTTCTTCTTGTATCGGGTCTTCTTCTGGTTTCGGGTCTTCCTTTTTCGGGTCTTCTTCTTGTATCGGGTCTTCTTGTATCGGGTCTTCCTCTTGTGGTCGGGTCTTCTTCTTGTGGTCGGGTCTTCTTCTTGTATCGGGTCTTCTTCTTGTGGTCGGGTCTTCTTCTTGTATCGGGTCTTCTTCTTGTATCGGGTCTTCTTCTTGTATCGGGTCTTATTCTTGTATCGGGTCTTCTTCTTGTGGTCGGGTCTTCTTCTTGTATCGGGTCTTCTTCTTGTGGTCGGGTCTTCTTCTTGTGGTCGGGTCTTCTTCTTGTATCGGGTCTTCTTCTTTTGGTCGGGTCTTCTTCTTGTATCGGGTCTTCTTCTTGTATCGGGTCTTCTTCTTGTGGTCGGGTCTTCTCCTTGTGGTCTGGTCTTCTTCTTGTGGTCGGGTCTTCTTCTTGTGGTCGGTTCTTCATCTTGTGGTCGGTTCTTCTTCTTGTGGTCGGGTCTTCTTGTGGTCGGGTCTTCTTATATCGGGTCTTCTTCTTGTATCGGGTCTTCTTCTTGTGGTCGGATCTTCTTCTATCGGGTCTTCTTCTTTTATCGGGTCTTCTTCTTGTGGTCGGGTATTCTTGTGGTCGGGTTTTCTTCTTGTGGTCGGGTCTTCTTCTTGTACCGGTCTTCCTCTTGCGGTCGGGTCTTCTTCTTGTGGTCGGGTCTTCCTCTTGTGGTCGGGTCTTCTTCTTGTGGTCGGGTCTTCTTCTTGTATCGGGTCTTCTTCTTGTGGTCAGGTCCCCTTCTTGTGGTCGGGTCTTCTTCTTGTATCGGGTCTTCTTCTAGTATCGGGTCTTCTTCTTGTATCGGGTCTTCTTCTTGTGGTCGAGTCTTCTTCTTTTGGTCGGGTCTTCTTCTTGTGGTCGGGTCTTCTTGTATCGGGTCTTCCTCTTGTGGTCAGGTCTCCTTCTTGTGGTCGGGTCTGCTTCTTGTATCGGGTCTTCTTCTAGTATCGGGTCTTCTTCTTGTATCGGGTCTTCTTCTTGTGGTCGGGTCTTCTTCTTGTGGTCGGGTCTTGTTCTTGTATCGGGTCTTCTTCTTGTGGTCGGGTCTTCTTCTTGTGGTCGGTTCTTCTTCTTGTTGTCGGGTCTTCTTCTTGTGGTCAGGTCTTCTTCTTGTATCGGGTCTTCTTCTTGTATCTGGTCTTCTTGTAGTCGGGTCTTCTTCTTGTGGTCGGGTCTTCTTCTAGTGGTCGGGTCTTCTTCTTGTATCGGGCCTTCTTCTTGTATCGAGTCTTCTTCTTGTTTCGGGTCTTCTTCTTGTTTAGGGTATTCTTCTTGTATTGGGTCTTCTTCTTGTGGTCGGGTCTTCTTTTTGTATCGGGTCTTCTTCTTGTATCGGGTCTTCTTCTTGTGGTCAGGTCTTCTTCTTGTGGTGAGGTCTTCTTGCGGTCGGGTCTTCTTCTTGTATCGGGTCTTCTTCTTGTGGTCGGGTCTTCTTCTTGTGGTCGGGTCTTCTTCTCATTGGTCGGGTCTTCTTCTAGTATCGGGTCTTCTTCTTGTATCGGGTCTTCTTCTTGTGGTCGGGTCTTCTTCTTGTGGTCGGGTCTTGTTCTTGTATCGGGTCTTCTTCTTGTGGTCGGGTCTTCTTCTTGTGGTCGGTTCTTCTTCTTGTTGTCGGGTCTTCTTCTTGTGGTCAGGTCTTCTTCTTGTATCGGGTCTTCTTCTTGTGGTCGGGTCTTCTTCTTGTGGTCGGGTCTTCTTCTTGTGTTCGAGTCTTCTTCTTGTGGTCGGGTCTTCTTCTTGTGGTCGGGTCTTCTTCTTGTATCGGGTCTTCTTCTTGTGGTCAGGTCTCCTTCTTGTGGTCGGGTCTTCTTCTTGTATCGGGTCTTCTTCTAGTATCGGGTCTTCTTCTTGTATCGGGTCTTCTTCTTGTGGTCGGGTCTTCTTCTTGTGGTCGGGTCTTGTTCTTGTATCGGGTCTTCTTCTTGTGTTCGGGTCTTCTTCTTGTGGTCGGTTCTTCTTCTTGTTGTCGGGTCTTCTTCTTGTGGCCAGGTCTTCTTCTTGTATCGGGTCTTCTTCTTGTATCTGGTCTTCTTGTAGTCGGGTCTTCTTCTTGTGGTCGGGTCTTCTTCTAGTGGTCGGGTCTTCTTCTTGTATCGGGCCTTCTTCTTGTATCGGGTCTTCTTCTTGTTTCGGGTCTTCTTCTTGTTTAGGGTATTCTTCTTGTATCGGGTCTTCTTCTTGTGGTCTGGTCTTCTTTTTGTATCGGGTCTTCTTCTTGTATCGGGTCTTCTTCTTGTGGTCAGGTCTTCTTCTTGTGGTGAGGTCTTCTTGCGGTCGGGTCTTCTCCTTGTATCGGATCTTCTTCTTGTGGTCGGGTCTTCTTCTTGTGGTCGGGTCTTCTTCTCATTGGTCGGGTCTTCTTCTTGTATCGGGTCTTCTTCTTGTATCGGGTCTTCTTCTGTTTTCGGGACTTCTTCTTTTTTCGGGTCTTCTTCTTGTATCGGGTCTTCTTGTATCGGGTCTTCCTCTTGTGGTCGGGTCTTCTTCTTGTGGTCGGGTCTTCTTCTTGTATCGGGTCTTCTTCTTGTGGTCGGGTCTTCTTCTTGTATCGGGTCTTCTTCTTGTATCGGGTCTTCTTCTTGTATCTGGTGTTCTTTTGGTCAGGTCTTCCTCTTGTGGTCGGGTCTTCTCCTTGTGGTCGGGTCTTCTTCTTGTGGTCGGGTCTTCTTCTTGTTTCGGGTCTTGTTCTTCTATTGGGTCTTCTTCTTGTGGTCGGGTCTTCTTCTAGTGGTCGGGTCTTCTTCTTGTATCGGGTCTTCTTCTTGTGGTCGGGTCTTCTTCTTGTATCGGGTCTT
Organism: Phyllobates terribilis; assembly: GCF_046119375.1. NCBI lineage: Eukaryota > Metazoa > Chordata > Amphibia > Anura > Dendrobatidae > Phyllobates > Phyllobates terribilis. Next base: position 480,548,852 of record NW_027362761.1, on the reverse strand, counting down.
CTTCTTGTGGTCAGGTCCCCTTCTTGTGGTCGGGTCTTCTTCTTGTATCGGGTCTTCTTCTAGTATCGGGTCTTCTTCTTGTATCGGGTCTTCTTCTTGTGGTCGAGTCTTCTTCTTGTGGTCGGGTCTTCTTCTTGTGGTCGGGTCTTCTTCTTGTATCGGGTCTTCTTCTTGTGGTCATGTCTCCTTTTTGTGGTCGGGTCTTCTTCTTGTATCGGGTCTTCTTCTAGTATCGGGTCTTCTTCTTGTATCGGGTCTTCTTCTTGTGGTCGGGACTTCTTCTTGTGGTCGGGTCTTCTTCTTGTATCGGGTCTTCTTCTTGTGGTCGGGTCTTCTTCTTGTGGTCGGGTCTTCTTCTTGTGGTCGAGTCTTCTTCTTGTGTTCGGGTCTTCTTCTTGTGGTCGGGTCTTCTTCTTGTATCGGGTCTTCTTCTTGTGGTCAGGTCTCCTTCTTGTCTTCGGGTCTTCTTCTTGTATCGGGTCTTCTTCTAGTATCGGGTCTTCTGCTTGTATCGGGTCTTCTTCTTGTGGTTGGGTCTTCTTCTTGTGGTCAGGTCTTGTTCTTGTATCGGGTCTTCTTGTGGTCGGGTCTTCTTCTTGTGGTCGGTTCTTCTTCTTGTTGTCGGGTCTTCTTGTGGTCAGGTCTTCTTCTTGTATCGGGTCTTCTTCTTGTATCTGGTCTTCTTTTAGTCGGGTCTTCTTCTTGTGGTCGGGTCTTCTTCTAGTGGTCGGGTCTTCTTCTTGTATCGGGCCTTCTTCTTGTATCGGGTCTTCTTCTTGTTTCGGGTCTTCTTCTTGTTTAGGGTATTCTTCTTGTATCGGGTCTTCTTCTTGTGGTCGGGTCTTCTTTTTGTATCGGGTCTTCTTCTTGTATCGGGTCTTCTTCTTGTGGTCAGGTCTTCTTCTTGTGGTGAGGTCTTCTTGCGGTCGGGTCTTCTTCTTGTATCGGGTCTTCTTCTTGTGGTCGGGTCTTCTTCTTGTGGTCGGGTCTTCTTCTAATGGTCGGGTCTTCTTCTTGTATCGGGTCTTCTTCTTGTATCGGGTCTTCTTCTGGTTTCGGGTCTTCCTTTTTCGGGTCTTCTTCTTGTATCGGGTCTTCTTGTATCGGGTCTTCCTCTTGTGGTCGGGTCTTCTTCTTGTGGTCGGGTCTTCTTCTTGTATCGGGTCTTCTTCTTGTGGTCGGGTCTTCTTCTTGTATCGGGTCTTCTTCTTGTATCGGGTCTTCTTCTTGTATCGGGTCTTATTCTTGTATCGGGTCTTCTTCTTGTGGTCGGGTCTTCTTCTTGTATCGGGTCTTCTTCTTGTGGTCGGGTCTTCTTCTTGTGGTCGGGTCTTCTTCTTGTATCGGGTCTTCTTCTTTTGGTCGGGTCTTCTTCTTGTATCGGGTCTTCTTCTTGTATCGGGTCTTCTTCTTGTGGTCGGGTCTTCTCCTTGTGGTCTGGTCTTCTTCTTGTGGTCTGGTCTTCTTCTTGTGGTCGGTTCTTCATCTTGTGGTCGGTTCTTCTTCTTGTGGTCGGGTCTTCTTGTGGTCGGGTCTTCTTATATCGGGTCTTCTTCTTGTATCGGGTCTTCTTCTTGTGGTCGGATATTCTTCTATCGGGTCTTCTTCTTTTATCGGGTCTTCTTCTTGTGGTCGGGTATTCTTGTGGTCGGGTTTTCTTCTTGTGGTCGGGTCTTCTTCTTGTACCGGTCTTCCTCTTGCGGTCGGGTCTTCTTCTTGTGGTCGGGTCTTCCTCTTGTGGTCGGGTCTTCTTCTTGTGGTCGGGTCTTCTTCTTGTATCGGGTCTTCTTCTTGTGGTCAGGTCCCCTTCTTGTGGTCGGGTCTTCTTCTTGTATCGGGTCTTCTTCTAGTATCGGGTCTTCTTCTTGTATCGGGTCTTCTTCTTGTGGTCGAGTCTTCTTCTTTTGGTCGGGTCTTCTTCTTGTGGTCGGGTCTTCTTGTATCGGGTCTTCTTCTTGTGGTCAGGTCTCCTTCTTGCGGTCGGGTCTTCTTCTTGTATCGGGTCTTCTTCTAGTATCGGGTCTTCTTCTTGTATCGGGTCTTCTTCTTGTGGTCGGGTCTTCTTCTTGTGGTCGGGTCTTCTTCTTGTATCGGGTCTTCTTCTTGTGGTCGGGTCTTCTTCTTGTGGTCGGGTCTTCTTCTTGTGGTCGAGTCTTCTTCTTGTGGTCGGGTCTTCTTCTTGTGGTCGGGTCTTCTTGTATCGGGTCTTCCTCTTGTGGTCAGGTCTCCTTCTTGTGGTCGGGTCTGCTTCTTGTATCGGGTCTTCTTCTAGTATCGGGTCTTCTTCTTGTATCGGGTCTTCTTCTTGTGGTCGGGTCTTCTTCTTGTGGTCGGGTCTTGTTCTTGTATCGGGTCTTCTTCTTGTGGTCGGGTCTTCTTCTTGTGGTCGGTTCTTCTTCTTGTTGTCGGGTCTTCTTCTTGTGGTCAGGTCTTCTTCTTGTATCGGGTCTTCTTCTTGTATCTGGTCTTCTTGTAGTCGGGTCTTCTTCTTGTGGTCGGGTCTTCTTCTAGTGGTCGGGTCTTCTTGTATCGGGCCTTCTTCTTGTATCGAGTCTTCTTCTTGTTTCGGGTCTTCTTCTTGTTTAGGGTATTCTTCTTGTATTGGGTCTTCTTCTTGTGGTCGGGTCTTCTTTTTGTATCGGGTCTTCTTCTTGTATCGGGTCTTCTTCTTGTGGTCAGGTCTTCTTCTTGTGGTGAGGTCTTCTTGCGGTCGGGTCTTCTTCTTGTATCGGGTCTTCTTCTTGTGGTCGGGTCTTCTTCTTGTGGTCGGGTCTTCTTCTCATGGTCGGGTCTTCTTCTTGTATTGGGTCTTCTTCTTGTATCGGGTCTTCTTCTGGTTTCGGGTCTTCTTCTTTTTTCGGGTCTTCTTCTTGTATCGGGTCTTCTTGTATCGGGTCTTCCTCTTGTGGTCGGGTCTTCTTCTTGTGGTCGGGTCTTCTTCTTGCATCGGGTCTTCTTCTTGTGGTCGGGTCTTCTTCTTGTATCGGGTCTTCTTCTTGTATCGGGTCTTTTTCTTGTATCGGGTCTTCTTCTTGTGGTCGGGTCTTCTTCTTGTATCGGGTCTTCTTCTTGTGGTCGGGTCTTCTTCTTGTATCGGGTCTTCTTCTTTTGGTCGGGTCTTCTTCTTGTATCGGGTCTTCTTCTTGTATCGGGTCTTCTTCTTGTGGTCGGGTCTTCTCCTTGTGGTCTGGTCTTCTTCTTGTGGTCGGGTCTTCTTCTTGTGGTCGGTTCTTCATCTTGTGGTCGGTTCTTCTTCTTGTGGTCGGGTCTTCTTCTTGTGGTCGGGTCTTCTTATATCGGGTCTTCTTCTTGTATCGGGTCTTCTTCTTGTGGTCGGATCTTCTTGTATCGGGTCTTCTTCTTTTATCGGGTCTTCTTCTTGTGGTCGGGTCTTCTTGTGGTCGGGTTTTCTTCTTGTGGTCGGGTCTTCTTCTTGTACCGGTCTTCCTCTTGTGGTCGGGTCTTCTTCTTGTGGTCGGGTCTTCCTCTTGTGGTCGGGTCTTCTTGTGGTCGGGTCTTCTTCTTGTATCGGGTCTTCTTCTTGTGGTCAGTTCCCCTTCTTGTGGTCGGGTCTTCTTCTTGTATCGGGTCTTCTTCTAGTATCGGGTCTTGTTCTTGTATCGAGTCTTCTTCTTGTGGTCGAGTCTTCTTCTTTTGGTCGGGTCTTCTTCTTGTGGTCGGGTCTTCTTCTTGTATCGGGTCTTCTTCTTGTGGTCAGGTCTCCTTCTTGTGGTCGGGTCTTCTTCTTGTATCGGGTCTTCTTCTAGTATCGGGTCTTCTTCTTGTATCGGGTCTTCTTCTTGTGGTCGGGTCTTCTTCTTGTGGTCGGGTCTTCTTCTTGTATCGGGTCTTCTTCTTGTGGTCAGGTCTCCTTCTTGTGGTCGGGTCTTCTTCTTGTATCGGGTCTTCTTCTAGTATCGGGTCTTCTTCTTGTATCGGGTCTTCTTCTTGTGGTCGGGTCTTCTTCTTGTGGTCGGGTCTTGTTCTTGTATCGGGTCTTCTTCTTGTGGTCGGGTCTTCTTCTTGTGGTCGGTTCTTCTTCTTGTATCGGGTCTTCTTCTTGTATCTGGTGTTCTTTTGGTCAGGTCTTCCTCTTGTGGTCGGGTCTTCTCCTTGTGGTCGGGTCTTCTTCTTGTGGTCGGGTCTTCTTCTTGTTTCGGGTCTTGTTCTTCTATTGGGTCTTCTTCTTGTGGTCGGGTCTTCTTCTAGTGGTCGGGTCTTCTTCTTGTATCGGGTCTTCTTCTTGTGGTCGGGTCTTCTTCTTGTATCGGGTCTTCTTCTTGTGGTCAGGTCCCCTTCTTGTGGTCGGGTCTTCTTCTTGTATCGGGTCTTCTTCTAGTATCGGGTCTTCTTCTTGTATCGGGTCTTCTTCTTGTGGTCGAGTCTTCTTCTTGTGGTCGGGTCTTCTTCTTGTGGTCGGGTCTTCTTCTTGTATCGGGTCTTCTTCTTGTGGTCAGGTCTCCTTTTTGTGGTCGGGTCTTCTTCTTGTATCGGGTCTTCTTCTAGTATCGGGTCTTCTTCTTGTATCGGGTCTTCTTCTTGTGGTCGGGTCTTCTTCTTGTGGTCGGGTCTTCTTCTTGTATCGGGTCTTCTTCTTGTGGTCGGGTCTTCTTCTTGTGGTTGGGTCTTCTTCTTGTGGTCGAGTCTTCTTCTTGTGTTCGGGTCTTCTTCTTGTGGTCGGGTCTTCTTCTTGTATCGGGTCTTCTTCTTGTGGTCAGGTCTCCTTCTTGTCTTCGGGTCTTCTTCTTGTATCGGGTCTTCTTCTAGTATCGGGTCTTCTGCTTGTATCGGGTCTTCTTCTTGTGGTTGGGTCTTCTTCTTGTGGTCAGGTCTTGTTCTTGTATCGGGTCTTCTTGTGGTCGGGTCTTCTTCTTGTGGTCGGTTCTTCTTCTTGTTGTCGGGTCTTCTTGTGGTCAGGTCTTCTTCTTGTATCGGGTCTTCTTCTTGTATCTGGTCTTCTTTTAGTCGGGTCTTCTTCTTGTGGTCGGGTCTTCTTCTAGTGGTCGGGTCTTCTTCTTGTATCGGGCCTTCTTCTTGTATCGGGTCTTCTTCTTGTTTCGGGTCTTCTTCTTGTTTAGGGTATTCTTCTTGTATCGGGTCTTCTTCTTGTTTAGGGTATTCTTTTTGTATCGGGTCTTCTTCTTGTATCGGGTCTTCTTCTTGTGGTCAGGTCTTCTTCTTGTGGTGAGGTCTTCTTGCGGTCGGGTCTTCTTCTTGTATCGGGTCTTCTTCTTGTGGTCGGGTCTTCTTCTTGTGGTCGGGTCTTCTTCTAATGGTCGGGTCTTCTTCTTGTATCGGGTCTTCTTCTTGTATCGGGTCTTCTTCTGGTTTCGGGTCTTCCTTTTTCGGGTCTTCTTCTTGTATCGGGTCTTCTTGTATCGGGTCTTCCTCTTGTGGTCGGGTCTTCTTCTTGTGGTCGGGTCTTCTTCTTGTATCGGGTCTTCTTCTTGTGGTCGGGTCTTCTTCTTGTATCGGGTCTTCTTCTTGTATCGGGTCTTCTTCTTGTATCGGGTCTTATTCTTGTATCGGGTCTTCTTCTTGTGGTCGGGTCTTCTTCTTGTATCAGGTCTTCTTCTTGTGGTCGGGTCTTCTTCTTGTGGTCTGGTCTTCTTCTTGTATCGGGTCTTCTTCTTTTGGTCGGGTCTTCTTCTTGTATCGGGTCTTCTTCTTGTATCGGGTCTTCTTCTTGTGGTCGGGTCTTCTCCTTGTGGTCTGGTCTTCTTCTTGTGGTCGGGTCTTCTTCTTGTGGTCGGTTCTTCATCTTGTGGTCGGTTCTTCTTCTTGTGGTCGGGTCTTCTTGTGGTCGGGTCTTCTTATATCGGGTCTTCTTCTTGTATCGGGTCTTCTTCTTGTGGTCGGATCTTCTTCTATCGGGTCTTCTTCTTTTATCGGGTCTTCTTCTTGTGGTCGGGTATTCTTGTGGTCGGGTTTTCTTCTTGTGGTCGGGTCTTCTTCTTGTACCGGTCTTCCTCTTGCGGTCGGGTCTTCTTCTTGTGGTCGGGTCTTCCTCTTGTGGTCGGGTCTTCTTCTTGTGGTCGGGTCTTCTTCTTGTATCGGGTCTTCTTCTTGTGGTCAGGTCCCCTTCTTGTGGTCGGGTCTTCTTCTTGTATCGGGTCTTCTTCTAGTATCGGGTCTTCTTCTTGTATCGGGTCTTCTTCTTGTGGTCGAGTCTTCTTCTTTTGGTCGGGTCTTCTTCTTGTGGTCGGGTCTTCTTGTATCGGGTCTTCTTCTTGTGGTCAGGTCTCCTTCTTGTGGTCGGGTCTTCTTCTTGTATCGGGTCTTCTTCTAGTATCGGGTCTTCTTCTTGTATCGGGTCTTCTTCTTGTGGTCGGGTCTTCTTCTTGTGGTCGGGTCTTCTTCTTGTATCGGGTCTTCTTCTTGTGGTCGGGTCTTCTTCTTGTGGTCGGGTCTTCTTCTTGTGGTCGAGTCTTCTTCTTGTGGTCGGGTCTTCTTCTTGTGGTCGGGTCTTCTTGTATCGGGTCTTCCTCTTGTGGTCAGGTCTCCTTCTTGTGGTCGGGTCTGCTTCTTGTATCGGGTCTTCTTCTAGTATCGGGTCTTCTTCTTGTATCGGGTCTTCTTCTTGTGGTCGGGTCTTCTTCTTGTGGTCGGGTCTTGTTCTTGTATCGGGTCTTCTTCTTGTGGTCGGGTCTTCTTCTTGTGGTCGGTTCTTCTTCTTGTTGTCGGGTCTTCTTCTTGTGGTCAGGTCTTCTTCTTGTATCGGGTCTTCTTCTTGTATCTGGTCTTCTTGTAGTCGGGTCTTCTTCTTGTGGTCGGGTCTTCTTCTAGTGGTCGGGTCTTCTTCTTGTATCGGGCCTTCTTCTTGTATCGAGTCTTCTTCTTGTTTCGGGTCTTCTTCTTGTTTAGGGTATTCTTCTTGTATTGGGTCTTCTTCTTGTGGTCGGGTCTTCTTTTTGTATCGGGTCTTCTTCTTGTATCGGGTCTTCTTCTTGTGGTCAGGTCTTCTTCTTGTGGTGAGGTCTTCTTGCGGTCGGGTCTTCTTCTTGTATCGGGTCTTCTTCTTGTGGTCGGGTCTTCTTCTTGTGGTCGGGTCTTCTTCTCATGGTCGGGTCTTCTTCTTGTATTGGGTCTTCTTCTTGTATTGGGTCTTCTTCTGGTTTCGGGTCTTCTTCTTTTTTCGGGTCTTCTTCTTGTATCGGGTCTTCTTGTATCGGGTCTTCCTCTTGTGGTCGGGTCTTCTTCTTGTGGTCTGGTCTTCTTCTTGCATCGGGTCTTCTTCTTGTGGTCGGGTCTTCTTCTTGTATCGGGTCTTCTTCTTGTATCGGGTCTTATTCTTGTATCGGGTCTTCTTCTTGTGGTCGGGTCTTCTTCTTGTATCGGGTCTTCTTCTTGTGGTCGGGTCTTCTTCTTGTATCGGGTCTTCTTCTTTTGGTCGGGTCTTCTTCTTGTATCGGGTCTTCTTCTTGTATCGGGTCTTCTTCTTGTGGTCGGGTCTTCTCCTTGTGGTCTGGTCTTCTTCTTGTGGTCGGGTCTTCTTCTTGTGGTCGGTTCTTCATCTTGTGGTCGGTTCTTCTTCTTGTGGTCGGGTCTTCTTCTTGTGGTCGGGTCTTCTTATATCGGGTCTTCTTCTTGTATCGGGTCTTCTTCTTGTGGTCGGATCTTCTTGTATCGGGTCTTCTTCTTTTATCGGGTCTTCTTCTTGTGGTCGGGTCTTCTTGTGGTCGGGTTTTCTTCTTGTGGTCGGGTCTTCTTCTTGTACCGGTCTTCCTCTTGTGGTCGGGTCTTCTTCTTGTGGTCGGGTCTTCCTCTTGTGGTCGGGTCTTCTTGTGGTCGGGTCTTCTTCTTGTATCGGGTCTTCTTCTTGTGGTCAGTTCCCCTTCTTGTGGTCGGGTCTTCTTCTTGTATCGGGTCTTCTTCTAGTATCGGGTCTTCTTCTTGTATCGAGTCTTCTTCTTGTGGTCGAGTCTTCTTCTTTTGGTCGGGTCTTCTTCTTGTGGTCGGGTCTTCTTCTTGTATCGGGTCTTCTTCTTGTGGTCAGGTCTCCTTCTTGTGGTCGGGTCTTCTTCTTGTATCGGGTCTTCTTCTAGTATCGGGTCTTCTTCTTGTATCGGGTCTTCTTCTTGTGGTCGGGTCTTCTTCTTGTGGTCGGGTCTTCTTCTTGTATCGGGTCTTCTTCTTGTGGTCGGGTCTTCTTCTTGTGGTCGGGTCTTCTTCTTGTGGTCGAGTCTTCTTCTTGTGGTCGGGTCTTCTTCTTGTGGTCGGGTCTTCTTCTTGTATCGGGTCTTCTTCTTGTGGTCGGGTCTCCTTCTTGTGGTCGGGTCTTCTTCTTGTATCGGGTCTTCTTCTAGTATCGGGTCTTCTTCTTGTATCGGGTCTTCTTCTTGTGGTCGGGTCTTCTTCTTGTGGTCGGGTCTTGTTCTTGTATCGGGTCTTCTTCTTGTGGTCGGGTCTTCTTCTTGTGGTCGGTTCTTCTTCTTGTTGTCGGGTCTTCTTCTTGTGGTCAGGTCTTCTTCTTGTATCGGGTCTTCTTCTTGTATCTGGTCTTCTTCTAGTCGGGTCTTCTTCTTGTGGTCGGGTCTTCTTCTAGTGGTCGGGTCTTCTTCTTGTATCGGGCCTTCTTCTTGTATCGGGTCTTCTTCTTGTTTCGGGTCTTCTTCTTGTTTAGGGTATTCTTCTTGTATCGGGTCTTCTTCTTGCGGTCGGGTCTTCTTCTTGTATCGGGTCTTCTTCTTGTGGTCGGGTCTTCTTCTTGTGGTCGGGTCTTCTTCTAATGGTCGGGTCTTCCTCTTGTATCGGGTCTTCTTCTTGTATCGGGTCTTCTTCTGGTTTCGGGTTTTCTTCTTTTTTCGGGTCTTCTTCTTGTATCGGGTCTTCTTGTATCGGGTCTTCCTCTTGTGGTCGGGTCTTCTTCTTGTGGTCGGGTCTTCTTCTTGTATCGGGTCTTCTTCTTGTGGTCGGGTCTTCTTCTTGTATCGGGTCTTCTTCTTGTATCGGGTCTTCTTCTTGTATCAGGTCTTATTCTTGTATCGGGTCTTCTTCTTGTGGTCGGGTCTTCTTCTTGTATCGGGTCTTCTTCTTGTGGTCGGGTCTTCTTCTTGTGGTCGGGTCTTCTTCTTGTATCGGGTCTTCTTCTTTTGGTCGGGTCTTCTTCTTTTATCGGGTCTTCTTCTTATATCGGGTCTTCTTCTTGTGGTCGGGTCTTTTCCTTGTGGTCTCGTCTTCTTCTTGTGGTCGGGTCTTCTTCTTGTGGTCGGTTCTTCATCTTGTGGTCGGTTCTTCTTCTTGTGGTCGGGTCTTCTTCTTGTGGTCGGGTCTTCTTATATCGGGTCTTCTTCTTGTATCGGGTCTTCTTCTTGTGTTCGGATCTTCTTGTATCGGGTCTTCTTCTTTTATCGGGTCTTCTTCTTGTGGTCGGGTCTTCTTGTGGTCGGGTCTTCTTCTTGTGGTCGGGTCTTCTTCTTGTATCGGGTCTTCCTCTTGTGGTCGGGTCTTCTTCTTGTGGTCGGGTCTTCCTCTTGTGGTCGGGTCTTCTTCTTGTGGTCGGGTCTTCTTCTTGTGGTCGGGTCTTCTTCTTGTTTCGGGTCTTCTTCTTGTATCGGGTCTTCTTCTTGTGGTCGGATCTTCTTCTAGTGGTCGGGTCTTCTTCTTGTATCGGGTCTTCTTGTTTCGGGTCTTCTTGTATCGGGTCTTCTTCTAGTATCGGGACTTCTTGTATCGGGTCTTCTTCTTGTGGTCGGGTCTTCTTCTTGTGGTCGGGTCTTCTTCTTGTATCGGGTCTTCTTCTTGTGGTCGGGTCTCCTTCCTGTGGCCGGGTCTTCTTCTTGTATCGGGTCTTCTTCTAGTATCGGGTCTTCTTCTTGTATCGGGTCTTCTCCTTGTGGTCGGGCTTTTTCTTGTGGTCGGGTCTTCTTCTTGTATCGGGTCTTCTTCTTGTATCTGGTCTTCTTGTGGTCGGGTCTTCTTCTTGTGGTCGGGTCTTCTTCTAGTGGTCGGGTCTTCTTCTTGTATCGGGTCTTCTTCTTGTTTCGGGTCTTCTTCTTGTATCGGGTCTTCTTCTTGTGGTCGGGTCTTCTTCTAGTGGTCGGGTCTTCTTCTTGTATCGGGTCTTCTTCTTGTATCTGGTCTTCTTGTGGTCAGGTCTTCCTCTTGTGGTCGGGTCTTCTCCTTGTGGTCGGGTCTTCTTCTTGTGGTCGGGTCTTCTTCTTGTTTCGGGTCTTCTTCTTGTATTGGGTCTTCTTCTTGTGGTCGGGTCTTCTTCTAGTGGTCGGGTCTTCTTCTTGTATCGGGTCTTCTTCTTGTGGTCGGGTCTTCTTCTTGTATCGGGTCTTCTTCTTGTGGTCAGGTCCCCTTCTTGTGGTCGGGTCTTCTTCTTGTATCAGGTCTTCTTCTTGTATCGGGTCTTCTTCTTGTGGTCGAGTCTTCTTCTTGTGGTCGGGTCTTCTTCTTGTGGTCGGGTCTTCTTCTTGTATGGGGTCTTCTTCTTGTGGTCAGGTCTCCTTCTTGTGGTCGGGTCTTCTTCTTGTATCGGGTCTTCTTCTAGTATCGGGTCTTCTTCTTGTATCGGGTCTTCTTCTTGTGGTCGGGTCTTCTTCTTGTGGTCGGGTCTTCTTCTTGTGGTCGGGTCTTCTTCTTGTATCGGGTCTTCTTCTTGTGGTCGGGTCTTCTTCTTGTGGTCGGGTCTTCTTCTTGTGGTCGGGTCTTCTTCTTGTGGTCAGGTCTTCTTCTTGTATCGGGTCTTCTTCTTGTATCTGGTCTTCTTGTAGTCGGGTCTTCTTCTTGTGGTCGGGTCTTCTTCTACTGGTCGGGTCTTCTTCTTGTATCGGGCCTTCTTCTTGTATCGGGTCTTCTTCTTGTTTCGGGTCTTCTTCTTGTTTCGGGTATTCTTCTTGTATCGGGTCTTCTTCTTGTGGTAGGGTCTTCTTTTTGTATCGGGTCTTCTTCTTGTATCGGTTCTTCTTCTTGTGGTCAGGTCTTCTTCTTGTGGTGAGGTCTTCTTCTTGCGGTCGGGTCTTCTTCTTGTATCGGGTCTTCTTCTTGTGGTCGGGTCTACTTCTTGTGGTCGGTCTTCTTATAATGGTCGGGTCTTCTTCTTGTATCGGGTCTTCTTCTTGTATCGGGTCTTCTTCTGGTTTCGGGTCTTCTTCTTTTTTCGGGTCTTCTTCTTGTATCGGGTCTTCTTCTTTTATCGGGTCTTCCTCTTGTGGTCGGGTCTTCTTCTTGTGGTCGAGTCTTCTTCTTGTATCGGGTCTTCTTCTTGTGGTCGGGTCTTCTTCTTGTATCGGGTCTTCTTCTTGTATCGGGTCTTATTCTTGTATCGGGTCTTCTTCTTGTGTACCGGTCTTCTTCTTGTATCGGGTCTTCTTCTTGTGGTCGGGTCTTCTTCTTGTGGTTGGGTCTTCTTCTTGTGGTCGGGTCTTCTTCTTGTATCAGGTCTGCTTCTTGTATCGGGTCTTCTTCTTGTGGTCGGGTCTTCTTCTTGCGGCATTGTGTCTTCTTATATCAATTCTTCTTGTGGTCGGGTCTACTTCTAGTGGTCGGGTCTTCTTCTTGTGGTCGGGTCTTCTTATATCGGGTCTTCTTCTTGTATCGGGTCTTCTTCTTGTGGTCGGGTCTTCTTCTTGTGGTCGGGTCTTCTTCTTGTATCGGGTCTTCTTCTTTTATCGGGTCTTCTTCTTTTGGTCGGGTCTTCTTCTTGTGGTCGGGTCTTCTTCTTTTATCAGGTCTTCCTCTTGTGGTCGGGTCTTCTTCTTGTGGTCGGGTCTTCCTCTTGTGGTCGGGTCTTCTTCTTGTGGTCGGGTCTTCTGCTTGTTTCGGGTCTTCTTCTTGTATCGTGTCTTCTTCTTGTGGTCGGGTCTTCTTCTTGTGGTCGGGTCTTCTTCTTGTGGTCGGGTCTTCTTCTTGTATCGGGTCTTCTTGTTTCGGGTCTTCTTCTTGTATCGGGTCCTCTTCTAGTATCGGGTCTTCTTGTATCGGGTCTTCTTCTTGTGGTCAGGTCTTCTTCTTGTGGTCGGGTCTTCTTCTTGTATCGGGTCTTCTTCTTGTGGTCGGGTCTCCTTCCTGTGGTCGGGTCTTCTTCGTGTATCGGGTCTTCTTCTAGTATCGGGTCTTCTTCTTGTATCGGGTCTTCTTCTTGTGGTCGGGTCTTCTTCTTGTATCGGGTCTTCTACTTGTGGTCGGGCTTCTTCTTTTGGTCGGGTCTTCTTCTTGTATCGGGTCTTCTTCTTGTTTCGGGTCTTCTTCTTGTATCGGGTCTTCTTCTTGTGGTCGGGTCTTCTTCTAGTGGTCGGGCCTTCTTCTTGTTTCGGGTCTTCTTCTTGTATCGGGTCTTCTTCTTGTGGTCGGGTCTTCTTCTAGTGGTCGGGTCTTCTTCTTGTATCTGGTCTTCTTCTTGTATCGGGTCTTCTTCTTGTATCTGGTCTTCTTGTGGTCGGGTCTTCTCCTTGTGGTCGGGTCTTCTTCTTGTGGTCGGGTCTTCTTTTTGTTTTGGGTCTTCTTCTTGTTTTGGGTCTTCTTCTTGTATCGGGTCTTCTTCTTGTGGTCGGGTCTTCTTCTAGTGGTCGGGTCTTCTTCTTGTATCGGGTCTTCTTCTTGTGGTCGGGTCTTCTTCTTGTATCTGGTCTTCTTGTGGTATCTGGTCTTCTTGTGGTCGGGTCTTCTTCTTGTATCGGGTCTTCTCCTTGTGGTCGGGCTTCTTCTTGTGGTCGGGTCTTCTTCTTGTATCGGGTCTTCTTCTTGTATCTGGTCTTATTGTGGTCGGGTCTTCTTCTTGTGGTCGGGTCTTCTTCTTGTATCGGGTCTTCTTCTTGTTTCGGGTCTTCTTCTTGTATCGGGTCTTCTTCTTGTGGTCGGGTCTTCTTCTAGTGGTCGGGTCTTCTTCTTGTATCGGGTCTTCTTCTTGTATCGGGTCTTCTTCTTGTATCTGGTCTTCTTGTGGTCGGGTCTTCCTCTTGTGGTCGGGTCTTCTCCTTGTGGTCGGGTCTTCTTCTTGTGATCGGGTCTTCTTCTAGTGGTCGGGTCTTCTTCTTGTATCGGGTCTTCTTCTTGTGGTCGGGTCTTCTTCTTGTATCTGGTCTTCTTGTGGTATCTGGTCTTCTTGTGGTCGGGTCTTCCTCTTGTGGTCGGGTCTCCTTCCTGTGGTCGGGTCTTCTTCTTGCATCGGGTCTTCTTCTAGTATCGGGTCTTCTTCTTGTATCGGGTCTTCTTCTTGTGGTCAGGTCTCCTTCTTGTGGTCGGGTCTTCTTCTTGTATCGGGTCTTCTTCTAGTATCGGGTCTTCTTCTTGTATCGGGTCTTCTTCTTGTGGTCGGGTCTTCTTCTTGTGGTCGGGTCTTCTTCTTGTGGTCGGGTCTTCTTCTTGTATCAGGTCTTCTTCTTGTGGTCGGGTCTTCTTCTTGTGGTCGGGTCTTCTTCTTGTATCGGGTCTTCTTCTTGTGGTCAGGTCTTCTTCTTGTGTCGAGTCTTCTTCTTGTATCTGGTCTTCTTGTAGTCGGGTCTTCTTCTTGTGGTCGGGTCTTCTTCTAGTGGTCGGGTCTTCTTGTATCGGGCCTTCTTCTTGTATCGGGTCTTCTTCTTGTTTCGGGTCTTCTTTTTGTTTCGGGTATTCTTCTTGTATCGGGTCTTCTTCTTATGGTCGGGTCTTCTTTTTGTATCGGGTCTTCTTCTTGTATCGGATCTTCTTCTTTTGGTCAGGTCTTCTTCTTGTGGTGAGGTCTTCTTCTTGCGGTCGGGTCTTCTTCTTGTATCGGGTCTTCTTCTTGTGGTCGGGTCTTCTTCTAATGGTCGGGTCTTCTTCTTGTATCGGGTCTTCTTCTTGTATCGGGTCTTCTTCTGGTTTCGGGTCTTCTTCTTTTTTCGGGTCTTCTTCTTGTATCGGGTCTTCTTCTTGTATCGCGTCTTCCTCTTGTGGTCGGGTCTTCTTCTTGTGGTCGGGTCTTCTTCTTGTATCGGGTCTTCTTCTTGTGGTCGGGTCTTCTTCTTGTATCGGGTCTTCTTCTTGTATCGGGTCTTATTCTTGTATCGGGTCTTCTTCTTGTGGTCGGGTCTTCTTCTTGTATCGGGTCTTCTTCTTGAGTTCGGGTCTTCTTCTTGTGGTCGGGTCTTCTTCTTGTGGTCGGGTCTTCTTCTTGTATCAGGTCTTCTTCTTGTATCGGGTCTTCTTGTGGTCGGGTCTTCTTCTAGAGGTCGGGTCTTCTTCTTGTGGTCGGGTCTTCTTCTTGTGGTCGGCTCTTCTTCTTGTGGTCGGGTCTTCTTCTTGCGGCATTGTGTCTTCTTGTATCAATTCTTCTTGTGTTCGGGTCTGCTTCTAGTGGTCGGGTCTTCTTCTTGTGGTCGGGTCTTCTTATATTAGGTCTTCTTCTTGTATCGGGTCTTCTTCTTGTGGTCGTGTCTTCTTCTTGTGGTCGGGTCTTCTTCTTGTATCGGGTCTTCTTCTTGTATCAGGTCTTCCTCTTGTGGTCGGGTCTTCTTCTTGTGGTCGGGTCTTCTACTTGTTTCGGGTCTTCTTCTTGTATCGTGTCTTCTTCTTGTGGTCGGGTCTTCTTCTTGTGGTCGGGTCTTCTTCTTGTATCGGGTCTTCTTGTTTCGGGTCTTCTTCTTGTATCGGGTCCTCTTCTAGTATCGGGTCTTCTTGTATCGGGTCTTCTTCTTGTGGTCGGGTCTTCTTCTTGTGGTCGGGTCTTCTTCTTGTATCGGGTCTTCTTCTTGTGGTCGGGTCTCCTTCCTGTGGTCGGGTCTTCTTCTTGTATCGGGTCTTCTTCTTGTGGTCGGGTCTTCTTCTTGTATCGGATCTTCTTCTTGTGGTCGGGTCTTCTTCTTGTGGTCGGGTCTTCTTCTTGTATCAGGTCTTCTTCTTGTATCGGGTCTTCTTCTTGTGGTCGGGTCTTCTTCTAGAGGACGGGTCTTCTTCTTGTATCGGGTCTTCTTCTTGTGGTCGGCTCTTCTTCTTGTGGTCGGCTCTTCTTCTTGCGGCATTGTGTCTTCTTGTATCAATTCTTCTTGTGTTCGGGTCTGCTTCTCGTGGTCGGGTCTTCTTCTTGTGGTCGGGTCTTCTTATATTAGGTCTTCTTCTTGTATCGGGTCTTCTTCTTGTGGTCGTGTCTTCTTCTTGTGGTCGGGTCTTCTTCTTGTATCGGGTCTTCTTCTTGTATCAGGTCTTCCTCTTGTGGTCGGGTCTTCTTCTTGTGGTCGGGTCTTCTACTTGTTTCGGGTCTTCTTCTTGTATCGTGTCTTCTTCTTGTGGTCGGGTCTTCTTGTGGTCGGGTCTTCTTCTTGTATCGGGTCCTCTTCTAGTATCGGGTCTTCTTGTATCGGGTCTTCTTCTTGTGGTCGGGTCCTCTTCTTGTGGTCGGGTCTTCTTCTTGTATCGGGTCTTCTTCTTGTGGTCGGGTCTCCTTCCTGTGGTCGGGTCTTCTTCTTGTATCGGGTCTTCTTCTTGTGGTCGGGTCTTCTTCTTGTATCGGGTCTTCTTCTTGTGGTCGGGTCTTCTTCTTGTGGTCGGGTCTTCTTCTTGTATCGGGTCTTCTTCTTGTGTTCGGGTCTTCTTCTTGTGGTCGGGTCTTCTACTTGTATCGGGTCTTCTTCTTGTATCTGGTCTTATTGTGGTCGGGTCTTCTTCTTGTGGTCGGGTCTTCTTCTAGTGGTCGGGTCTTCTTCTTGTATCGGGTCTCTTTCTTGTATCAGGTCTTCTTCTTGTATCTGGTCTTCTTGTGGTCGGGTCTTCCTCTTGTGGTCGGGTCTTCTCCTTGTGGTCGGGTCTTCTTCTTGTGGTCGGGTCTTCTTCTTGTTTTGGGTCTTCTTCTTGTATCGGGTCTTCTTCTTGTGGTCGGGTCTTCTTCTAGTGGTTTGGTCTTCTTCTTGTATCGGGCCTTCTTCTTGTGGTCGGGTCTTCTTCTTGTATCGGGTCTTCTTCTTGTGGTCAGGTCTCCTTCTTGTGGTCGGGTCTTCTTCTTGTATCGGGTCTTCTTCTACTATCGGGTCTTCTTCTTGTATCTGGTCTTCTTCTTGTGGTCGGGTCTTCTTCTTGTGGTCGGCTCTTCTTCTTGTATCGGGTCTTCTTCTTGTGGTCAGGTCTCCTTCTTGTGGTCGGGTCTTCTTCTTGCATCAGGTTTTCTTCTAGTATCGGGTCTTCTTCTTGTATCGGGTCTTCTTCTTGTGGTCGGGTCTTCTTCTTGTGGTCGGGTCTTCTTCTTGTATCGGGTCTTCTTCTTGTGGTCGGGTCTTCTTCTTGTATCGGGTCTTCTTCTTGTATCTGGTCTTCTTGTAGTTGGGTATTCTTCTTGTGGTCGGGTCTTCTTCTAGTGGTCGGGTCTTCTTCTTGTATCGGGCCTTCTTCTTGTATCGGGGTCTTCTTCTTGTTTCGGTTCTTCTTCTTGTTTCGGGTATTCTTCTTGTATCGGGTCTTCTTTTTGTGGTCGGGTCTTCTTTTTGTATCGGGTCTTCTTCTTGTATCGGGTATTCTTCTTGTGGTCGGGTCTTCTTCTTGTGGTGAGGTCTTCTTCTTGCGGTCGGGTCTTCTTCTTGTATCGGGTCTTCTTCTTGTGGTCGGGTCTTCTTCTTGTGGTCGGGTCTTCTTGTATCGGGTCTTCTTCTTGTATCGGGTCTACTTCTGGTTTCGGGTCTTCTTCTTTTTTCGGGTCTTCTTCTTGTATCGGGTCTTCCTCTTGTGGTCGGGTCTTCTTCTTGTGGTCGGGTCTTCTTCTTGTATCTGGTCTTCTTCTTGTGGTCGGGTCTTCTTCTTGTATCGGGTCTTCCTCTTGTGGTCGGGTCTTCTTCTTGTGGTCGGGTCTTCTTCTTGTATCTGGTCTTCTTCTAGTGGTCGGGTCTTCTTCTTGTATCGGGTCTTCTTCTTGTTTCGGGTCTTCTTCTTGTATCGGGTCTTCTTCTTGTGGTCGGGTCTTCTTCTAGTGGTCGGGTCTTCTTCTTGTATCGGGTCTTCTTCTTGTATCTGGTCTTCTTGTGGTCAGGTCTTCCTCTTGTGGTCGGGTCTTCTCCTTGTGGTCGGGTCTTCTTCTTGTGGTCGGGTCTTCTTCTTGTTTCGGGTCTTCTTCTTGTATTGGGTCTTCTTCTTGTGGTCGGGTCTTCTTCTAGTGGTCGGGTCTTCTTCTTGTATCGGGTCTTCTTCTTGTGGTCGGGTCTTCTTCTTGTATCGGGTCTTCTTCTTGTGGTCAGGTCCCCTTCTTGTGGTCGGGTCTTCTTCTTGTATCAGGTCTTCTTCTTGTATCGGGTCTTCTTCTTGTGGTCGAGTCTTCTTCTTGTGGTCGGGTCTTCTTCTTGTGGTCGGGTCTTCTTCTTGTATGGGGTCTTCTTCTTGTGGTCAGGTCTCCTTCTTGTGGTCGGATCTTCTTCTTGTATCGGGTCTTCTTCTAGTATCGGGTCTTCTTCTTGTATCGGGTCTTCTTCTTGTGGTCGGGTCTTCTTCTTGTGGTCGGGTCTTCTTCTTGTGGTCGGGTCTTCTTCTTGTATCGGGTCTTCTTCTTGTGGTCGGGTCTTCTTCTTGTGGTCGGGTCTTCTTCTTGTGGTCGGGTCTTCTTCTTGTGGTCAGGTCTTCTTCTTGTATCGGGTCTTCTTCTTGTATCTGGTCTTCTTGTAGTCGGGTCTTCTTCTTGTGGTCGGGTCTTCTTCTACTGGTCGGGTCTTCTTCTTGTATCGGGCCTTCTTCTTGTATCGGGTCTTCTTCTTGTTTCGGGTCTTCTTCTTGTTTCGGGTATTCTTCTTGTATCGGGTCTTCTTCTTGTGGTAGGGTCTTCTTTTTGTATCGGGTCTTCTTCTTGTATCGGTTCTTCTTCTTGTGGTCAGGTCTTCTTCTTGTGGTGAGGTCTTCTTCTTGCGGTCGGGTCTTCTTCTTGTATCGGGTCTTCTTCTTGTGGTCGGGTCTACTTCTTGTGGTCGGTCTTCTTATAATGGTCGGGTCTTCTTCTTGTATCGGGTCTTCTTCTTGTATCGGGTCTTCTTCTGGTTTCGGGTCTTCTTCTTTTTTCGGGTCTTCTTCTTGTATCGGGTCTTCTTCTTTTATCGGGTCTTCCTCTTGTGGTCGGGTCTTCTTCTTGTGGTCGGGTCTTCTTCTTGTATCGGGTCTTCTTCTTGTGGTCGGGTCTTCTTCTTGTATCGGGTCTTCTTCTTGTATCGGGTCTTATTCTTGTATCGGGTCTTCTTCTTGTGTACCGGTCTTCTTCTTGTATCGGGTCTTCTTCTTGTGGTCGGGTCTTCTTCTTGTGGTTGGGTCTTCTTCTTGTGGTCGGGTCTTCTTCTTGTATCAGGTCTGCTTCTTGTATCGGGTCTTCTTCTTGTGGTCGGGTCTTCTTCTTGCGGCATTGTGCCTTCTTATATCAATTCTTCTTGTGGTCGGGTCTACTTCTAGTGGTCGGGTCTTCTTCTTGTGGTCGGGTCTTCTTATATCGGGTCTTCTTCTTGTATCGGGTCTTCTTCTTGTGGTCGGGTCTTCTTCTTGTGGTCGGGTCTTCTTCTTGTATCGGGTCTTCTTCTTTTATCGGGTCTTCTTCTTTTGGTCGGGTCTTCTTCTTGTGGTCGGGTCTTCTTCTTGTGGTCGGGTCTTCCTCTTGTGGTCGGGTCTTCTTCTTCTGGTCGGGTCTTCTGCTTGTTTCGGGTCTTCTTCTTGTATCGTGTCTTCTTCTTGTGGTCGGGTCTTCTTCTTGTGGTCGGGTCTTCTTCTTGTGGTCGGGTCTTCTTCTTGTATCGGGTCTTCTTGTTTCGGGTCTTCTTCTTGTATCGGGTCCTCTTCTAGTATCGGGTCTTCTTGTATCGGGTCTTCTTCTTGTGGTCAGGTCTTCTTCTTGTGGTCGGGTCTTCTTCTTGTATCGGGTCTTCTTCTTGTGGTCGGGTCTCCTTCCTGTGGTCGGGTCTTCTTCGTGTATCGGGTCTTCTTCTAGTATCGGGTCTTCTTCTTGTATCGGGTCTTCTTCTTGTGGTCGGGTCTTCTTCTAGTGGTCGGGTCTTCTTCTTGTATCTGGTCTTCTTCTTGTATCGGGTCTTCTTCTTGTATCTGGTCTTCTTGTGGTCGGGTCTTCTCCTTGTGGTCGGGTCTTCTTCTTGTGGTCGGGTCTTCTTTTTGTTTTGGGTCTTCTTCTTGTTTTGGGTCTTCTTCTTGTATCGGGTCTTCTTCTTGTGGTCGGGTCTTCTTCTAGTGGTCGGGTCTTCTTCTTGTATCGGGTCTTCTTCTTGTGGTCGGGTCTTCTTCTTGTATCTGGTCTTCTTGTGGTATCTGGTCTTCTTGTGGTCGGGTCTTCTTCTTGTATCGGGTCTTCTCCTTGTGGTCGGGCTTCTTCTTGTGGTCGGGTCTTCTTCTTGTATCGGGTCTTCTTCTTGTATCTGGTCTTATTGTGGTCGGGTCTTCTTCTTGTGGTCGGGTCTTCTTCTTGTATCGGGTCTTCTTCTTGTTTCGGGTCTTCTTCTTGTATCGGGTCTTCTTCTTGTGGTCGGGTCTTCTTCTAGTGGTCGGGTCTTCTTCTTGTATCGGGTCTTCTTCTTGTATCGGGTCTTCTTCTTGTATCTGGTCTTCTTGTGGTCGGGTCTTCCTCTTGTGGTCGGGTCTTCTCCTTGTGGTCGGGTCTTCTTCTTGTGATCGGGTCTTCTTCTAGTGGTCGGGTCTTCTTCTTGTATCGGGTCTTCTTCTTGTGGTCGGGTCTTCTTCTTGTATCTGGTCTTCTTGTGGTATCTGGTCTTCTTGTGGTCGGGTCTTCCTCTTGTGGTCGGGTCTCCTTCCTGTGGTCGGGTCTTCTTCTTGCATCGGGTCTTCTTCTAGTATCGGGTCTTCTTCTTGTATCGGGTCTTCTTCTTGTGGTCAGGTCTCCTTCTTGTGGTCGGGTCTTCTTCTTGTATCGGGTCTTCTTCTAGTATCGGGTCTTCTTCTTGTATCGGGTCTTCTTCTTGTGGTCGGGTCTTCTTCTTGTGGTCGGGTCTTCTTCTTGTGGTCGGGTCTTCTTCTTGTATCAGGTCTTCTTCTTGTGGTCGGGTCTTCTTCTTGTGGTCGGGTCTTCTTCTTGTATCGGGTCTTCTTCTTGTGGTCAGGTCTTCTTCTTGTGTCGGGTCTTCTTCTTGTATCTGGTCTTCTTGTAGTCGGGTCTTCTTCTTGTGGTCGGGTCTTCTTCTAGTGGTCGGGTCTTCTTGTATCGGGCCTTCTTCTTGTATCGGGTCTTCTTCTTGTTTCGGGTCTTCTTTTTGTTTCGGGTATTCTTCTTGTATCGGGTCTTCTTCTTATGGTCGGGTCTTCTTTTTGTATCGGGTCTTCTTCTTGTATCGGATCTTCTTCTTTTGGTCAGGTCTTCTTCTTGTGGTGAGGTCTTCTTCTTGCGGTCGGGTCTTCTTCTTGTATCGGGTCTTCTTCTTGTGGTCGGGTCTTCTTCTAATGGTCGGGTCTTCTTCTTGTATCGGGTCTTCTTCTTGTATCGGGTCTTCTTCTGGTTTCGGGTCTTCTTCTTTTTTCGGGTCTTCTTCTTGTATCGGGTCTTCTTCTTGTATCGCGTCTTCCTCTTGTGGTCGGGTCTTCTTCTTGTGGTCGGGTCTTCTTCTTGTATCGGGTCTTCTTCTTGTGGTCGGGTCTTCTTCTTGTATCGGGTCTTCTTCTTGTATCGGGTCTTATTCTTGTATCGGGTCTTCTTCTTGTGGTCGGGTCTTCTTCTTGTATCGGGTCTTCTTCTTGAGTTCGGGTCTTCTTCTTGTGGTCGGGTCTTCTTCTTGTGGTCGGGTCTTCTTCTTGTATCAGGTCTTCTTCTTGTATCGGGTCTTCTTGTGGTCGGGTCTTCTTCTAGAGGTCGGGTCTTCTTCTTGTGGTCGGGTCTTCTTCTTGTGGTCGGCTCTTCTTCTTGTGGTCGGGTCTTCTTCTTGCGGCATTGTGTCTTCTTGTATCAATTCTTCTTGTGTTCGGGTCTGCTTCTAGTGGTCGGGTCTTCTTCTTGTGGTCGGGTCTTCTTATATTAGGTCTTCTTCTTGTATCGGGTCTTCTTCTTGTGGTCGTGTCTTCTTCTTGTGGTCGGGTCTTCTTCTTGTATCGGGTCTTCTTCTTGTATCAGGTCTTCCTCTTGTGGTCGGGTCTTCTTCTTGTGGTCGGGTCTTCTACTTGTTTCGGGTCTTCTTCTTGTATCGTGTCTTCTTCTTGTGGTCGGGTCTTCTTCTTGTGGTCGGGTCTTCTTCTTGTATCGGGTCTTCTTGTTTCGGGTCTTCTTCTTGTATCGGGTCCTCTTCTAGTATCGGGTCTTCTTGTATCGGGTCTTCTTCTTGTGGTCGGGTCTTCTTCTTGTGGTCGGGTCTTCTTCTTGTATCGGGTCTTCTTCTTGTGGTCGGGTCTCCTTCCTGTGGTCGGGTCTTCTTCTTGTATCGGGTCTTCTTCTTGTGGTCGGGTCTTCTTCTTGTATCGGGTCTTCTTCTTGTGGTCGGGTCTTCTTCTTGTGGTCGGGTCTTCTTCTTGTATCAGGTCTTCTTCTTGTATCGGGTCTTCTTCTTGTGGTCGGGTCTTCTTCTAGAGGTCGGGTCTTCTTCTTGTATCGGGTCTTCTTCTTGTGGTCGGCTCTTCTTCTTGTGGTCGGCTCTTCTTCTTGCGGCATTGTGTCTTCTTGTATCAATTCTTCTTGTGTTCGGGTCTGCTTCTAGTGGTCGGGTCTTCTTCTTGTGGTCGGGTCTTCTTATATTAGGTCTTCTTCTTGTATCGGGTCTTCTTCTTGTGGTCGTGTCTTCTTCTTGTGGTCGGGTCTTCTTCTTGTATCGGGTCTTCTTCTTGTATCAGGTCTTCCTCTTGTGGTCGGGTCTTCTTCTTGTGGTCGGGTCTTCTACTTGTTTCGGGTCTTCTTCTTGTATCGTGTCTTCTTCTTGTGGTCGGGTCTTCTTGTGGTCGGGTCTTCTTCTTGTATCGGGTCCTCTTCTAGTATCGGGTCTTCTTGTATCGGGTCTTCTTCTTGTGGTCGGGTCCTCTTCTTGTGGTCGGGTCTTCTTCTTGTATCCGGTCTTCTTCTTGTGGTCGGGTCTCCTTCCTGTGGTCGGGTCTTCTTCTTGTATCGGGTCTTCTTCTTGTGGTCGGGTCTTCTTCTTGTATCGGGTCTTCTTCTTGTGGTCGGGTCTTCTTCTTGTGGTCGGGTCTTCTTCTTGTATCGGGTCTTCTTCTTGTGTTCGGGTCTTCTTCTTGTGGTCGGGTCTTCTACTTGTATCGGGTGTTCTCCTTGTGGTCGGGCTTCTTCTTGTGGTCGGGTCTTCTTCTTGTATCGGGTCTTCTTCTTGTATCTGGTCTTATTGTGGTCGGGTCTTCTTCTTGTGGTCGGGTCTTCTTCTAGTGGTCGGGTCTTCTTCTTGTATCGGGTCTTCTTCTTGTTTCGGGTCTTCTTCTTGTGTCGGGTCTTCTTCTTGTGGTCGGGTCTTCTTCTAGTGGTCGGGTCTTCTTCTTGTATCGGGTCTCTTTCTTGTATCAGGTCTTCTTCTTGTATCTGGTCTTCTTGTGGTCGGGTCTTCCTCTTGTGGTCGGGTCTTCTCCTTGTGGTCGGGTCTTCTTCTTGTGGTCGGGTCTTTTTCTTGTTTTGGGTCTTCTTCTTGTATCGGGTCTTCTTCTTGTGGTCGGGTCTTCTTCTAGTGGTTTGGTCTTCTTCTTGTATCGGGCCTTCTTCTTGTGGTCGGGTCTTCTTCTTGTATCGGGTCTTCTTCTTGTGGTCAGGTCTCCTTCTTGTGGTCGGGTCTTCTTCTTGTATCGGGTCTTCTTCTACTATCGGGTCTTCTTCTTGTATCTGGTCTTCTTCTTGTGGTCGGGTCTTCTTCTTGTGGTCGGCTCTTCTTCTTGTATCGGGTCTTCTTCTTGTGGTCAGGTCTCCTTCTTGTGGTCGGGTCTTCTTCTTGCATCAGGTTTTCTTCTAGTATCGGGTCTTCTTCTTGTATCGGGTCTTCTTCTTGTGGTCGGGTCTTCTTCTTGTGGTCGGGTCTTCTTCTTGTATCGGGTCTTCTTCTTGTGGTCGGGTCTTCTTCTTGTATCGGGTCTTCTTCTTGTATCTGGTCTTCTTGTAGTTGGGTATTCTTCTTGTGGTCGGGTCTTCTTCTAGTGGTCGGGTCTTCTTCTTGTATCGGGCCTTCTTCTTGTATCGGCGTCTTCTTCTTGTTTCGGTTCTTCTTCTTGTTTCGGGTATTCTTCTTGTATCGGGTCTTCTTTTTGTGGTCGGGTCTTCTTTTTGTATCGGGTCTTCTTCTTGTATCGGGTATTCTTCTTGTGGTCGGGTCTTCTTCTTGTGGTGAGGTCTTCTTCTTGCGGTCGGGTCTTCTTCTTGTATCGGGTCTTCTTCTTGTGGTCGGGTCTTCTTCTTGTGGTCGGGTCTTCTTGTATCGGGTCTTCTTCTTGTATCGGGTCTACTTCTGGTTTCGGGTCTTCTTCTTTTTTCGGGTCTTCTTCTTGTATCGGGTCTTCCTCTTGTGGTCGGGTCTTCTTCTTGTGGTCGGGTCTTCTTCTTGTATCTGGTCTTCTTCTTGTGGTCGGGTCTTCTTCTTGTATCGGGTTTTCTTCTTGTATCGGGTCTTCTTCTTGTGGTCGGGTCTTCTTGTGGTCGGGTCTTCTTCTTGTACCGGGTCTTCTTCTTGTGGTCGGGTCTTCTTCTTGAATCGGGTCTTCTTCTTGTATCTGGTCTTCTTGTAGTTGGGTCTTCTTCTTGTGGTCGGGTCTTCTTCTAGTGGTCGGGTCTTCTTCTTGTATCGGGCCTTCTTCTTGTATTGGGTCTTCTTCTTGTTTCGGTTCTTCTTCTTGTTTCGGGTATTCTTCTTGTATCGGGTCTTCTTTTTGTGGTCGGGTCTTCTTTTTGTATCGGGTCTTCTTCTTGTATCGGGTCTTCTTCTTGTGGTCGGGTCTTCTTCTTGTGGTGAGGTCTTCTTCTTCCGGTCCGGTCTTCTTCTTGTATTGGGTCTTCTTCTTGTGGTCGGGTCTTCTTCTTGTGGTCGGGTCTTCTTCTGATGGTCGGGTCTTCTTGTATCGGGTCTTCTTCTTGTATCGGGTCTTCCTCTTGTGGTCGGGTCTTCCTCTTGTGGTCGGGTCTTCTTCTTGTGGTCGGGTCTTCTTCTTGTATCGGGTCTTCTTCTTGTCGTCGGGTCTTCTTCTTGTATCGGGTTTTTTTCTTGTATCGGGTCTTCTTCTTGTATCGGGTCTTCTTCTTGTGGTCGGGTCTTCTTCTTATATCGGGTCCTCTTCTTGTGGTCGGGTCTTCTTCTTATGTTCGGGTCTTCGTCTTGTGGTCGGCTCTTCTTCTTGTATCGGGTCTTCTTCTTGTATCGGGTCTTCTTCTTGTTGTCGGGTCTTCTTCTAGAGGTCGGGTCTTCTTCTTGTATCGGGTCTTCTTCTTGTGGTCGGGTCTTCTTCTTGCGGCATCGTGTCTTCTTGTATCAATTCTTCTTGTGGTCGGGTCTACTTCCAGTGGTCGGGTCTTCTTCTTGTGGTCGGGTCTACTTCTAGTGGTCGGGTCTTCTTCTTGTATCGGGTCTTCTTCTTGTATCGAGTCTTCTTCTTGTGGTCGGGTCTTCTTCTTGTATCGGGTCTTCTTCTTGTATCGGGTCTTCTTCTTGTGGTCGGGTCTACTTCTAGTGGTCGGGTCTTCTTCTTGTTTCGGGTCTTCTTCTTTTATCGGGTCTTCTTCTTGTGGTTGGGTCTTCTTCTTGTATCGGGTCTTCTTCTTGTGGTCGGAACTTCTTCTTGTGGTCGGGTATTGTGGTTCTTGTATTGGGTCTTCTTCTTGTGGTCGGGTCTTCTTCTTGTGGTCGGGTCTTCTTCTTGTCGTCAGCTCTTTTTCTTGTGGTCGGGTCTTCTTCTTGTTTCGGGTCTTCTTCTTGTGGTCGGGTCATCTTCTAGTGGTCGGGTCTTCTTCTTGTATCAGGTTTTCTACTTGTATCGGGTCTTCTTCTTGTATCGGGTCTTCTTCTTGTATCGGGTCTTCTTCTTGTGGTCGGGTCTTCTTGTGGTCGGGTTTTCTTGTGGTCGGGTCTTCTTCTTGTGGTCGGGTCTTCCTCTTGTGGTCGGGTCTTCATCTTGTGGTCGGGTCTTCTATTTGTGGTCGGGTCTTCTTCTTGTGGTCGGGTCTTCTTCTTGTATCGGGTCTTCTTCTTGTATCGAGTCTTCTTCTTGTGGTCGGGTCTTCTTCTTGTATCGGGTCTTCTTCTTGTATCGGGTCTTCTTCTTGTGGTCGGGTCTTCTTCTTGTGGTCGGGTCTTCTTCTTGTATCGGGTCTTCCTCTTGTGGTCGGGTCTTCTTCTTGTATTGGGTATTCTTCTTGTATCAGGTGTTCTTGTGGTCAGGTCTTCATCTTGTATCGGGTCTTCTTCTTGTATCGGGTCTTCTTCTTGTGGTGGGGCCTTCTTCTTGCGACAATGGGTCTTCTTGTGGTTTGGTCTTCTTCTTGTGTTCGGTTCTTCTTCTTGTATCGAGTCTTCTTTTTGTATCGGGTCTTCTTCTTGTGGTCGGGTCTTCTTCTTGTGGTCGGGTTTTCTTCTTTCGGCATCGGGTCTTCTTGTATCGTGTCTTCTTCTTGTGGTCGGGTCTTCTTGTATCGGGTCTTCTTCTTGTGGTCAGGTTTTCTTCTTGTATCGGGTCTTCTTCTTGTAGTCAGGTTTTCTTCTTGTGGTCTGGTCTTCTTCTTGCGGCGTTGGGTCTTCTTGTATCGCGTTTTCTTCTTGTGGTCGGGTCATCTTCTTGCTGCATCGGGTCTACTTGTATCGGGTTTTTCTTCTTGTGGTCAGGTCTACTTCTTGTGGTCGGGTCTTCTTCTTGTGGTCGGGTTTTCTTCTTGTGGTCGGGTCTTCTTCTTGTGGTCGGGTCTTCTTCTTGTGGTCGCGTCTTCTTCTTGCGTCGTCGGGTCTTCATGTGATCGGGTCTTCTTCTTGCATCGTCGGGTCTTCTTATGGTCGGATCTTCTAGTAACGGGTCTTCTTCTTGTGTTTGGATCGACTTCTTGTGGTCGGGTCTTCTTGTTGTCGGGTCTTCTTCTTGCGGCGTTGGGTCTTCTTGTAACGATCCATCTTCTTGTGGTCGGGTCTTCTTCTTGTATCGGGTCTTCTTCTTGTGGTCGGGTCTTCTTCTTGTATCGGGTCTTCTTCTTGTATCGGGTCTTCTTCTTGTGGTCGGGTCTTCTTCTTGTATCGGGTCTTCTTCTTGTGGTCTGGTCTTCTTCTTGTGGTCGGGTCTTCTTCTTGTGGTCGGGTCTTCTTCTTGTATTGGGTCTTCTTCTTGTATAGGGTCTTCTTCTTGTGGTCGGGTCTTCTTCTAGAGGTCGGGTCTTCTTCTTGTATCGGGTCTTCTTCTTGTATCAGGTCTTCTTCTTCTGGTCGCGTCTTCTTCTAGAGGTCGGGTCTTCTTCTTGTATCGGGTCTTCTTCTTTTATCGGGTCTTCTTCTTGTATCTGGTCTTCTTGTGGTCGGGTCTTCCTCTTGTGGTCGGGTCTTCTCCTTATGGTCGGGTCTTCTTCTTGTGGTCGGGTCTTCTTCTTGTTTTGGGTCTTCTTCTTGTATCGGGTCTTCTTCTTGTGGTCGGGTCTTCTTCTAGTGGTCGGGTCTTCTTCTTGTATTGGGTCTTCTTCTTGTTGTCGGGTCTTCTTCTTGTATCGGGTCTTCTTCTTGTGGTCAGGTCTCCTTCTTGTGGTCGGGTCTTCTTCTTGTATCGGGTCTTCTTCTTGTATCGGGTCTTCTTCTTGTGGTCGGGTCTTCTTCTTGTGGTCGGGTCTTCTTCTTGTGGTCGGGTCTTCTTCTTGTATCGGGTCTTCTTCTTGTGGTCAGGTCTCCTTCTTGTGTTCGGGTCTTCTTCTTGTATCAGGTCTACTTCTAGTATCGGGTCTTCTTCTTATATCGGGTCTTCTTCTTGTGGTCGGGTCTTCTTCTTGTGGTCTGGTCTTCTTCTTGTATCGGGTCTTCTTCTTGTGGTCGGGTCTTCTTCTTGTATCGGGTCTTCTTGTATCTGGTCTTCTTGTAGTTGGGTCTTCTTCTTGTGGTCGGGTCTTCTTCTAGTGGTCGGTTCTTCTTCTTGTATCGGGCCTTCTTCTTGTATCTTGTCTTCTTCTTGTTTCGGGTCTTCTTCTTGTTTCGGGTATTCTTCTTGTATCGGGTCTTCTTTTTGTGGTCGGGTCTTCTTTTTGTATCGGGTCTTCTTCTTGTATCGGGTCTTCTTCTTGTGGTCGGGTCTTCTTCTTGTGGTGAGCTCTTCTTCTTGCGGTCGGGTCTTCTTCTTGTATCGGATCTTCTTCTTGTGGTCGGGTCTTCTTCTTGTGGTCGGGTCTTCTTCTTGTGGTCGGGTCTTCTTCTGATGGTCGGGTCTTCTTCTTGTATCGGGTCTTCTTCTTGTATCGGGTCTTCTTCTGGTTTCGGGTCTTCTTCTTTTTTCGGGTCTTCTTCTTGTATCGGGTCTTCTTGTGGTCGGGTCTTCCTCTTGTGGTCGGGTCTTCTTCTTGTGGTCTGGACTTCTTGTATCGGGTCTTCTTCTTGTGGTCGGGTCTTCTTCTTGTATCGGGTTTTCTTCTTGTATCGGGTCTTCTTCTTGTATCGGGTCTTCTTCTTGTGGTCGGGTCTTCTTCTTATATCGGGTCCTCTTCTTGTGGTCGGGTCTTCTTCTTATGGTCGGGTCTTCTTCTTGTGGTCGGCTCTTCTTCTTGTATCGGGTCTTCTTCTTGTATCGGGTCTTCTTGTTGTCGGGTCTTCTTCTAGAGGTCGCGTCTTCTTCTTGTATCGGGTCTTCTTCTTGTGGTCGGGTCTTCTTCTTGTGGTCGGGTCTTCTTGCGGCATCGTGTCTTCTTGTATCAATTCTTCTTGTGGTCAGGTCTACTTGTAGTGGTCGGGTCTTCTTCTTGTGGTCGGTCTACTTCTAGTGGTCGGGTCTTCCTCTTGTTTCGGGTCTTCTTCTTTTATCGGGTCTTCTTCTTGTGGTCGGGTCTTCTTCTTGTATCGGGTCTTCTTCTTGTGGTCGGGTCTTCTTCTTGTGGTCGGGTCTTCTTCTTGTATTGGGTTTTCTTCTTGTGGTCGGGTCTTCTTCTTGTGGTCGGGTCTTCTTCTTGTCGTCAGCTCTTCTTCTTCTGGTCGGGTCTTCTTCTTGTTTCGGGTCTTCTTCTTGTGGTCGGGTCTTCTTCTAGTGGTCGGGTCTTCTTCTTGTATCGGGTCTTCTACTTGTATCGGGTCTTCTTCTTGTATCGGGTCTTCTTGTGGTCGGGTCTTCTTGTGGTCGGGTTTTCTTGTGGTCGGGTCTTCTTCTTGTGGTCGGGTCTTCCTCTTGTGGTCGGGTCTTCATCTTGTGGTTGGGTCTTCTATTTGTGGTCGGGTCTTCTTCTTGTGGTCGGGTCTTCTTCTTGTATCGGGTCTTCTTCTTGTATCGAGTCTTCTTCTAGAGGTCGGGTCTTCTTCTTGTATCGGGTCTTCTTCTTGTATCGGGTCTTCTTCTTGTATCGGGTCTTCTTCTTGTGGTCGGGTCTTCTTCTAGAGGTCGGGTCTTCTTCTTGTATGGAGTCTTCTTCTTGTGGTCGGGTCTTCTTCTTGTATCGGGTCTTCTTCTTGTATCGGGTCTTCTTCTTGTATCGGGTCTTCTTCTTGTGGTCGGGTCTTCTTCTTGTGGTCGGGTCTTCTTCTTGTATCGGGTCTTCCTCTTGTGGTCGGGTGTTCTTCTTGTATCGGGTCTACTTCTTGTATCGGGTCTTCTTGTGGTCAGGTCTTCATCTTGTATCGGGTCTTCTTCTTGTATCGGGTCTTCTTCTTGTGGTGGGGCCTTCTTCTAGCGGCAATGGGTCTTCTTGTGGTTTGGTCTTCTTCTTGTATCGAGTCTTCTTTTTGTATCGTGTCTTCTTCTTGTGGTCGGGTCTTCTTGTATCGGGTCTTCTTCTTGTGGTCAGGTTTTCTTCTTGTATCGGGTCTTCTTCTTGTGGTCAGGTTTTGTTCTTGTGGTCTGGTCTTCTTCTTGCGGCGTTGGGTCTTCTTGTATCGCGTTTTCTTCTTGTGGTCGGGTCATCTTTTTGCTGCATCGGGTCTACTTGTATCGGGTTTTTCTTCTTGTGGTCAGGTCTACTTCTTGTGGTCGGGTCTTCTTCTTGTGGTCGGGTTTTCTTCTTGTGGTCGGGTCTTCTTCTTGTGGTTGGGTCTTCTTCTTGTGGTCGCGTCTTCTTCTTGCGTCGTCGGGTCTTCATGTGATTGGGTCTTCTTCTTGCATCGTCGGGTCTTCTTATGGTCGGATCTTCTAGTATCGGGTCTTCTTCTTGTGTTTGGGTCGACTTCTTGTGGTTGGGTCTTCTTGTTGTCGGGTCTTCTTCTTGTGGCGTTGGGTCTTCTTGTAACGATCCATCTTTTTGTGGTCGGTTCTTCTTCTTGTATCGGGTCTTCTTCTTGTGGTCGGGTCTTCTTCTTGTATCGGGTCTTCTTCTTGTATCGGGTCTTCTTCTTGTGGTCGGGTCTTCTTCTTGTATTGGGTCTTCTTCTTGTGGTCGGGTCTTCTTCTTGTGGTCGGGTCTTCTTCTTGTATCGGGTCTTCTTCTTGTATCGGGTCTTCTTCTTGTGGTCGGGTCTTCTTCTAGAGGTCGGGTCTTCTTCTTGTATCGGGTCTTTTACTTGTGGTCGGGTCTTCTTCTTGTGGTCGGGTCTTCTTCTTGTATCGGGTCTTCTTCTTGTATCGGGTCTTCTTCTTGTGGTCGGGTCTTCTTCTAGAGGTCGGGTCTTCTTCTTGTATCGGGTCTTCTTCTTGTGGTCGGGTCTTCTTCTTGTGGTCGGGTCTTCTTCTTGCGGCATCGTGTCTTCTTGTATCAATTCTTCTTGTGGTCGGGTCTACTTCTAGTGGTCGGGTCTTCTTCTTGTGGTCGGGTCTACTTCTAGTGGTCGGGTCTTCTTCTTGTTTCGGGTCTTCTTCTTTTATTGGGTCTTCTTCTTGTGGTCGGGTCTTCTTCTTGTATCGGGTCTTCTTCTTGTGGTCGGGTCTTCTTCTTGTGGTCGGGTCTTCTTCTTGTATTGGGTCTTCTTCTTGTGGTCGGGTCTTCTTCTTGTGGTCGGGTCTTCTTCTTGTCGTCAGCTCTTCTTCTTGTGGTCGGGTCTTCTTCTTGTTTCGGGTCTTCTTCTTGTGGTCGGGTCTTCTACTAGTGGTCGGGTCTTCTTCTTGTATCGGGTCTTCTTCTTGTATCGGGTCTTCTTTTTGTGGTCGGGTCTTCTTCTTGTGGTCGGGTCTTCTTCTTGTGGTCAGGTTTTCTTGTGGTTGGGTCTTCTTCTTGTGGTCGGGTCTTCCTCTTGTGGTCGGGTCTTCATCTTGTGGTCGGGTCTTCTATTTGTGGTTGCGTCTTCTTTTTGTGGTCGGGTCTTCTTCTTGTATCGGGTCTTCTTCTTTTATGGGGTCTTCTTCTTGTGGTCGGGTCTTCTTCTTGTATCGGGTCTTCTTCTTGTATCGGGTCTTCTTCTTGTGGTTGGGTCTTCTTCTAGAGGTCGGGTCTTCTTCTTGTATCGGGTCTTCTACTTGTGGTCGGGTCTTCTTCTTGTGGTCGGGTCTTCTTCTTGTATCGGGTCTTCTTCTTGTATCGGGTCTTCTTCTTGTGGTCGGGTCTTCTTCTAGAGGTCGGGTCTTCTTCTTGTATCGGGTCTTCTTGTGGTCGGGTCTTCTTCTTGTGGTCGGGTCTTCTTCTTGCGGCATCGTGTCTTCTTTTATCAATTCTTCTTGTGGTCTGGTCTACTTCTAGTGGTCGGGTCTTCTTCTTGTGGTCGGGTCTACTTCTAGTGGTCGGGTCTTCTTCTTGTTTCGGGTCTTCTTCTTTTATTGGGTCTTCTTCTTGTGGTCGGGTCTTCTTCTTGCATCGGGTCTTCTTCTTGTGGTCGGGTCTTCTTCTTGTGGTCGGGTCTTCTTCTTGTATTGGGTCTTCTTCTTGTGGTCGGGTCTTCTTCTTGTGGTCGGGTCTTCTTCTTGTGGTCGGGTCTTCTTCTTGTCGTCAGCTCTTCTTCTTGTGGTCGGGTCTTCTTCTTGTTTCGGGTCTTCTTCTTGTGGTCGGGTCTTCTTCTAGTGGTCGGGTCTTCTTCTTGTATCGGGTCTTCTACTTGTATCGGGTCTTCTTCTTGTATCGGGTCTTCTTCTTGTATCGAGTCTTCTTGTGGTCGGGTCTTCTTCTTGTGGTCGGGTTTTCTTGTGGTCGGGTCTTCTTCTTGTGGTCGGGTCTTCCTCTTGTGGTCGGGTCTTCATCTTGTGGTCGGTTCTTCTATTTGTGGTTGGGTCTTGTTTTTGTGGTCGGGTCTTCTTCTTGTATCGGGTCTTCTTCTTGTATCGGCTCTTCTTCTTGTGGTCGGGTCTTCTTCTTGTGGTCGGGTCTTCTTCTTGTATTGGGTCTTCTTCTTGTATTGGGTCTTCTTCTTGTGGTCGGGTCTTCTTCTTGTGGTCGGGTCTTCTTCTTGTCGTCAGCTCTTCTTCTTGTGGTCGGGTCTTCTTCTTCTTTCGGGTCTTCTTCTTGTGGTCGGGTCTTCTTCTAGTGGTCGGGTCTTCTTCTTGTATCGGGTCTTCTACTTGTATCGGGTCTTCTTCTTGTATCGGGTCTTCTTCTTGTATCGGGTCTTCTTCTTGTGGTCGAGTCTTCATCTTGTGGTCGGGTTTTCTTGTGGTCGGGTCTTTTTCTTGTGGTCGGGTCTTCCTCTTGTGGTCGGGTCTTCATCTTGTGGTCGGGTCTTCTATTTGTGGTCGGGTCTTCTATTTGTGGTCGGGTCTTCTATTTGTGGTCGGGTCTTCTTTTTGTGGTCGGCTCTTCTTCTTGTATCGGGTCTTCTTCTTGTATCGAGTCTTCTTCTTGTGGTCGGGTCTTCTTCTTGTATCGGGTCTTCTTCTTGTATCGGGTCTTCTTCTTGTGGTCGGGTCTTCTTCTTGTATCGGGTCTTCCTCTTGTGGTCGGGTCTTCTTCTTGTATCGGGTCTTCTTCTTGTATCGGGTCTTCTTGTGGTCAGGTCTTCATCTTTTATCGGGTCTTCTTCTTGTATCGGGTCTTCTTCTTGTGGTGGGGCCTTCTTCTTGCGGCAATGGGTCTTCTTGTGGTTGGGTCTTCTTCTTGTGTTCGGTTCTTCTTCTTGTATCGAGTCTTCTTTTTGTATCGGGTCTTCTTGTGGTCGGGTCTTCTTCTTGTGGTCGGGTTTTCTTCTTTCGGCATCGGGTCTTCTTGTATCGTGTCTTCTTCTTGTGGTCGGGTCTTCTTGTATCGGGTCTTCTTCTTGTGGTCAGGTTTTCTTCTTGTGGTCGGGTCTTCTTGCGGCGTTGGGTCTTCTTGTATCGCGTTTTCTTCTTGTGGTCGGATCGTCTTCTTGCTGCATCGGGTCTACTTGTATCGGGTTTTTCTTCTTGTGGTCAGGTCTACTACTTGTGGTCGGGTCTTCTTCTTGTGGTCGGGTTTTCTTCTTGTGGTCAGGTCTTCTTCTTGTGGTCGGGTCTTCTTGTGGTCGCGTCTTCTTCTTGCGTCGTCGGGTCTTCTTATGGTCGGATCTTCTAGTATCGGGTCTTCTTCTTGTGTTTGGGTCGACTTCTTGTGGTCGGGTCTTCTTGTTGTCGGGTCTTCTTCTTGCGGCGTTGGGTCTTCTTGTAACGATCCATCTTATTGTGGTCGAGTCTTCTTCCTGCGTCGTCGGGTCTTCTTGTGGTCGGGTCTTCTTCTTGTAGTCAGGTCTTCTTTCTGCATCGTCGGGTCTTCATGTGGTCGGGTTTTATTGTTGTGGTCAAGTCTTCTTCCTGCGTCATCGGGTCTTCTTGTGGTCGGGTCTTCTTCTTGCAGTCAGGTCTTCTTCTTGCATCGTCGGGTCTTCTTGTATTGGGTCTTCTTCTTGTATTGGGTCTTCTTCTTTTGGTTGGGTCTTCTTCCTGTGGTCGGGTCTTCTTCTTGTTGTCGGGTCTTCTTCTTGTTGCGTCGGGTCTTCTTGTAACGATCCATCTTCTTGCGGTCAGGTCTTCTTCTTATGGCGTCTGGTCTTCTGGTGTCTGGTCTTCTTCTTGTGGTCGGGTCTTCTTCTTGTGGTCGAGTCTCCTTCCTGCGTCGTCGGGTCTTCTTGTGGTCGGGTTTCTTCTTGTAGTCAGGTCTTCTTACTGTGTCGTCGGGTCTTCTTGTGGTCGGGTCTTCTTCTTGTGGTCGAGTCTTCTTCCTGCGTCGTCGGGTCTTCTTGTGGTCGGGTCTTCTTGTAGTCAGGTCTTCTTCTTGCATCGTCGGGTCTTCTTGTATCGGGTCTTCTTCTTGTGGTTGGGTCTTCTTCTTGAGGCGTCGGGTTTACTTGTATTGGGTCTTCTTGTGGTCGGGTCTTCTTCTTGTATCGGGTCTTCTTCTTGTATCGGGTCTTCTTCTTGTGGTCGGGTCTTCTTCTTGTGGTCGGGTCTTCTTCTTGTGGTCGGGTCTTCTTCTTGTATCTGGTCTTCTTCTTGTGGTCGGGTCTTCTTCTTGTGGTCGGGTCTTCTTTTTGTATCGGGTCTTCTTCTTGTTTCGGGTCTTCTTCTTGATTCGGGTCTTCTTCTAGTATCGGGTCTTCTTCTTGTATCGGATCTTCTTCTTGTGGTCGGGTCTTCTTCTTGTGGTCGGTTCTTCTTCTTGTATCAGGTCTTCTTCTTGTGGTCGGGTCTTCTTCTTGTGGTCGGGTCTTCTTCTTGTATCGGGTCTTCTTCTTTTCTTGTATCGGGTCTTCTTCTTGTATCGGGTCTTCTTCTTGTTGTCGGGTCTTCTTCTTGT
Source organism: Phyllobates terribilis (assembly GCF_046119375.1). Lineage (NCBI taxonomy): Eukaryota > Metazoa > Chordata > Amphibia > Anura > Dendrobatidae > Phyllobates > Phyllobates terribilis. Next base: position 480,515,260 of record NW_027362761.1, on the reverse strand, counting down.
ATCGTGTCTTCTTCTTGTGGTCGGGTCTTCTTCTTGTGGTCGGGTCTTCTTCTTGTGGTCAGAACTTCTTCTAGTATCGGGTCTTCTTCTTGTGATCGGGTCTTCTTCTTGTGGTCGGGTCTTCTCCTTGTATCGGTCTTCTTCTTTTGGTCGGGACTTCTTCTTGTATCGGGTCTTCTTCTTGTTTCGGGTCTTCTTCTTGTATCGGGTCTTCTTCTCGTATTGGGTCTTCTTCTTGTTTCGGGTCTTCTTCTTGTATCGGGTCTTCTTCTTGTATCGGGTCTTCTTCTTGTGGTCGGGTCTTCTTCTTGTGGTCGGGTATTCTTCTTGTGGTCGGGTCTTCTTCTTGTATCGGGTCTTCTTCTTGTATCGGGTCTTCTTCTTGTATCGGGTCTTCTTCTAGTGGTCGGTTCTTCTTCTTGTGGTGGGGTCTACTTCTTGTGCTCGGGTCTTCTTCCTGTGGTCGGGTCTTCTTCTTGTGTCGGGTCTTCTTCTTGTTGTTCGGTCTTCTTCTTGTATCGGGTCTTCCTCTTGTATCGGGTCTTCTTCTTGTGGTCGGGTCTTCTTCTTGTGGTGGGGTCTTCTTCTTGTGGTCGGGTCTTCTTCTTGTATCGGTTGTTCTTCTTCTGGTTGGGTCTTCTTCTTGTGGTTGGGTCTTCTCCTTGTATCGGGTCTTCTTCTTGTGGTCGGGTCTTCTTCTTGTATTGGGTCTTCTTCTTGTGGTCGGGTCTTCTTCTTGTGGTCGGGTCTTCTTCTTGTCGTCAGCTCTTCTTCTTGTGGTCGGGTCTTCTTCTTGTTTCGGGTCTTCTTCTTGTGGTCGGGTCTTCTTCTAGTGGTCGGGTCTTCTTCTAGTGGTCGGGTCTTCTTCTTGTATCGGGTCTTCTACTTGTATCGGGTCTTCTTCTTGTATCGGGTCTTCTTCTTGTATCGGGTCTTCTTCTTGTGGTCGGGTCTTCTTCTTGTGGTCGGGTCTTCTTCTTGTGGTCGGGTTTTCTTGTGGTCGGGTCTTCTTCTTGTGGTCGGGTCTTCCTCTTGTGGTCGGGTCTTCATCTTGTGGTCGGGTCTTCTATTTGTGGTTGGGTCTTCTTTTTGTGGTCGGGTCTTCTTCTTCTATCGGGTCTTCTTCTTTTATCGGGTCTTCTTCTTGTGGTCGGGTCTTCTTCTTGTATCGGGTCTTCTTCTTGTATCGGGTCTTCTTCTTGTGGTCGGGTCTTCTTCTAGAGGTCGGGTCTTCTTCTTGTATCGGGTCTTCTTCTTGTGGTCGGGTCTTCTTCTTGTGGTCGGGTCTTCTTCTTGTATCGGGTCTTCTTCTTGTATCGGGTCTTCTTCTTGTGGTCGGGTCTTCTTCTAGAGGTCGGGTCTTCTTGTGGTCGGGTCTTCTTCTTGTGGTCGGGTCTTCTTCTTGCGGCATCGTGTCTTCTTTTATCAATTCTTCTTGTGGTCTGGTCTACTTCTAGTGGTCGGGTCTTCTTCTTGTGGTCGGGTCTACTTCTAGTGGTCGGGTCTTCCTCTTGTTTCGGGTCTTCTTCTTAAATTGGGTCTTCTTCTTGTGGTCGGGTCTTCTTCTTGTATCGGGTCTTCTTCTTGTGGTCGGGACTTCTTCTTGTGGTCGGATCTTCTTCTTGTATTGGGTCTTCTTCTTGTGGTCGGGTCTTCTTCTTGTGGTCGGGTCTTCTTCTTGTCGTCAGCTCTTCTTCTTGTGGTCGGGTCTTCTTCTTGTTTCGGGTCTTCTTCTTGTGGTCGGGTCTTCTTCTAGTGGTCGGGTCTTCTTCTTGTATCGGGTCTTCTACTTCTATCGGGTCTTCTTCTTGTATCGGGTCTTCTTCTTGTATCGGGTCTTCTTCTTGTGGTCGGTTCTTCTTCTTGTGGTCGGGTTTTCTTGTGGTCGGGTCTTCTTCTTGTGGTCGGGTCTTCCTCTTGTGGTCGGGTCTTCATCTTGTGGTCGGGTCTTCTATTTGTGGTTGGGTCTTCTTTTTGTGGTCGGGTCTTCTTCTTGTTTCGGGTCTTCTTCTTGTATCGGGTCTTCTTCTTGTGGTCGGGTCTTCTTCTTGTGGTTGGGTCTTCTTCTTGTATTAGGTCTTCTTCTTGTATTGGGTCTTCTTCTTGTGGTCGAGTCTTCTTCTTGTGGTCGGGTCTTCTTCTTGTCATCAGCTCTTCTTCTTGTGGTCGGGTCTTCTTCTTGTTTCGGGTCTTCTTCTTGTGGTCGGGTCTTCTTCTAGTGGTCGGGTCTTCTTCTTGTATCGGGTCTTCTACTTGTATCGGGTCTTCTTCTTGTATCGGGTCTTCTTCTTGTATCGGGTCTTCTTCTTGTGGTCGGGTCTTCTTCTTGTGGTCGGGTTTTCTTGTGGTCGGGTCTTCTTCTTGTGGTCGGGTCTTCCTCTTGTGGTCGGGTCTTCATCTTGTGGTCGGGTCTTCTATTTGTGGTCGGGTCTTCTTTTTGTGGTCGGGTCTTCTTCTTGTATCGGGTCTTCTTCTTGTATCGAGTCTTCTTCTTGTGGTCCGGTCTTCTTCTTGTATCGGGTCTTCTTCTTGTATCGGGTCTTCTTCTTGTGGTCGGGTCTTCTTCTTGTATCGGGTCTTCCTCTTGTGGTCGGGTCTTCTTCTTGTATCGGGTCTTCTTCTTGTATCGGGTCTTCTTGTGGTCAGGTCTTCATCTTTTATCGGGTCTTCTTCTTGTATCGGGTCTTCTTCTTGTGGTGGGGCCTTCTTCTTGCGGCAATGGGTCTTCTTGTGGTTGGGTCTTCTTCTTGTGTTCGGTTCTTCTTCTTGTATCGAGTCTTCTTTTTGTATCGGGTCTTCTTGTGGTCGGGTCTTCTTCTTGTGGTCGGGTTTTCTTCTTTCGGCATCGGGTCTTCTTGTATCGTGTCTTCTTCTTGTGGTCGGGTCTTCTTGTATCGGGTCTTCTTCTTGTGGTCAGGTTTTCTTCTTGTGGTCGGGTCTTCTTACGGCGTTGGGTCTTCTTGTATCGTGTTTTCTTCTTGTGGTCGGATCGTCTTCTTGCTGCATCGGGTCTACTTGTATCGGGTTTTTCTTCTTGTGGTCAGGTATACTTCTTGTGGTCGGGTGTTCCTCTTGTGGTCGGGTTTTCTTCTTGTGGTCGGGTCTTCTTTTTGTGGTCGGGTCTTCTTCTTGTGGTCGCGTCTTCTTCTTGCGTCGTCGGGTCTTCTTATGGTCGGATCTTCTAGTATCGGGTCTTCTTCTTGTGTTTGGGTCGACTTCTTGTGGTCGGGTCTTCTTGTTGTCGGGTCTTCTTCTTGCGGCGTTGGGTCTTCTTGTAACGATCCATCTTATTGTGGTCGAGTCTTCTTCCTGCGTCGTCGGGTCTTCTTGTGGTCGGGTCTTCTTCTTGTAGTCAGGTCTTCTTTCTGCATCGTCGGGTCTTCATGTGGTCGGGTTTTATTGTTGTGGTCAAGTCTTCTTCCTGCGTCATCGGGCCTTCTTGTGGTCGGGTCTTCTTCTTGCAGTCAGGTCTTCTTCTTGCATCGTCGGGTCTTCTTGTATTGGGTCTTCTTCTTGTATTGGGTCTTCTTCTTTTGGTTGGGTCTTCTTCCTGTGGTCGGGTCTTCTTCTTGTTGTCGGGTCTTCTTCTTGTTGCGTCGGGTCTTCTTGTAACGATCCATCTTCTTGCGGTAAGGTCTTCTTCTTATGGCGTCTGGTCTTCTGGTATCTGGTCTTCTTCTTGTGGTCGGGTCTTCTTCTTGTGGTCGAGTCTCCTTCCTGCGTCGTCGGGTCTTCTTGTGGTCGGGTTTCTTCTTGTAGTCAGGTCTTCTTACTGTGTCGTCGGGTCTTCTTGTGGTCGGGTCTTCTTCTTGTGGTCGAGTCTTCTTCCTGCGTCGTCGGGTCTTCTTGTGGTCGGGTCTCCTTCTTGTAGTCAGGTCTTCTTCTTGCATCGTCGGGTCTTCTTGAATCGGGTCTTCTTCTTGTGGTTGGGTCTTCTTCTTGAGGCGTCGGGTTTACTTGTATTGGGTCTTCTTCTTGTGGTCGGGTCTTCTTCTTGTATCGGGTCTTCTTCTTGTATCGGGTCTTCTTCTTGTGGTCGGGTCTTCTTCTTGTGGTCGGGTCTTCTTCTTGTGGTCGGGTCTTCTTCTTGTATCGGGTATTCTTCTTGTGGTCGGGTCTTCTTCTTGTGGTCGGGTCTTCTTTTTGTATCGGGTCTTCTTGTTTCGGGTCTTCTTCTTGATTCGGGTCTTCTTCTAGTATCGGGTCTTCTTCTTGTATCGGATCTTCTTCTTGTGGTCGGGTCTTCTTCTTGTGGTCGGTTCTTCTTCTTGTATCGGGTCTTCTTCTTGTGGTCGGGTCTTCTTCTTGTGGTCGGGTCTTCTTCTTGTATCGGGTCTTCTTCTTTTCTTGTATCGGGTCTTCTTCTTGTATCGGGTCTTCTTCTTGTTGTCGGGTCTTCTTCTTGTATCGTGTCTTCTTCTTGTGGTCGGGTCTTCTTCTTGTGGTCGGGTCTTCTTCTTGTGGTCAGAACTTCTTCTAGTATCGGGTCTTCTTCTTGTGATCGGGTCTTCTTCTTGTGGTCGGGTCTTCTCCTTGTATCGGTCTTCTTCTTTTGGTCGGGACTTCTTCTTGTATCGGGTCTTCTTCTTGTTTCGGGTCTTCTTCTTGTATCGGGTCTTCTTCTCGTATTGGGTCTTCTTCTTGTTTCGGGTCTTCTTCTTGTATCGGGTCTCCTTCTTGTATCGGGTCTTCTTCTTGTGGTCGGGTCTTCTTCTTGTATCGGGTCTTCTTCTTGTGGTTGGGTCTTCTTCTTGTGGTCGGGTCTTCTTCTTGTATCGGGTCTTCTTCTATCGGGTCTTCTTCTTGTATCGGGTCTTCTTCTTGTGGTCGGGTCTTCTTCTTGTGGTCGGGTCTTCTTCTTGCGGTCGGGTCTTCTTCTTGTATTGGGTTTTCTTCTTGTGGTCAGATCTTCTTCTTGAGGTCGGGTCTTCTTCTTGTATCGTGTCTTCTTCTTGTATCAGATCTTCTTCTTGTGGTCGGTCTTCTTCTAGTGGTCCGGTCTTCTTCATCTATCGGGTCTTCTTCTTGTATCGGGTCTTCTTCTTGTGGTCGGGTCTTCTTCTTGTGGTCGGGTCGTCTTCTAGTGGTCCGGTCTTCTTCTTGAGGTCGGGTCTTCTTCTTGTATCGGGTCTTCTTCTTGTATCGGATCTTCTTCTTGTGGTCGGGTCTTCTTCTAGTGGTCGGGTCTTCTTCTTCTATCGGGTCTTCTTCTTGTATCGGGTCTTCTTCTTGTGGTCGGGTCTTCTTCTTGTGGTCGGGTCTTCTTCTAGTGGTCGGGTCTTCTTCTTGTATCGGGTCTTCTTCTTGTATCGGGTCTTCTTCTAGTGGTCGGTTCTTCTTCTTGTGGTGGGGTCTACTTCTTGTGCTCGGGTCTTCTTCCTGTGGTCGGGTCTTCTTCTTGTGTCGGGTCTTCTTCTTGTTGTTGGGTCTTCTTCTTGTATCGGGTCTTCTTCTTGTATCGGGTCTTCTTCTTGTGGTCAGGTCTTCTTGTGGTCGGGTCTTCTCCTTTTATCGGGTCTTCCTCTTGTGGTCGGGTGTTCTTCTTGTATCGGGTCTTCTTCTTGTATCGGGTCTTCTTGTGGTCAGGTCTTCATCTTGTATCGGGTCTTCTTCTTGTATCGGGTCTTCTTCTTGTGGTGGGGCCTTCTTCTTGCGGCAATGGGTCTTCTTGTGGTTTGGTCTTCTTCTTGTATCGAGTCTTCTTTTTGTATCGTGTCTTCTTCTTGTGGTCGGGTCTTCTTGTATCGGGTCTTCTTCTTGTGGTCAGGTTTTCTTCTTGTATCGGGTCTTCTTCTTGTGGTCAGGTTTTCTTCTTGTGGTCTGGTCTTCTTCTTGCGGCGTTGGGTCTTCTTGTATCGCGTTTTCTTCTTGTGGTCGGGTCATCTTTTTGCTGCATCGGGTCTACTTGTATCGGGTTTTTCTTCTTGTGGTCAGGTCTACTTCTTGTGGTCGGGTCTTCTTCTTGTGGTCGGGTTTTCTTCTTGTGGTCGGGTCTTCTTCTTGTGGTTGGGTCTTCTTCTTGTGGTCGCGTCTTCTTCTTGCGTCGTCGGGTCTTCATGTGATTGGGTCTTCTTCTTGCATCGTCGGGTCTTCTTATGGTCGGATCTTCTAGTATCGGGTCTTCTTCTTGTGTTTGGGTCGACTTCTTGTGGTTGGGTCTTCTTGTTGTCGGGTCTTCTTCTTGTGGCGTTGGGTCTTCTTGTAACGATCCATCTTTTTGTGGTCGGGTCTTCTTCTTGTATCGGGTCTTCTTCTTGTGGTCGGGTCTTCTTCTTGTATTGGGTCTTCTTCTTGTATCGGGTCTTCTTCTTGTGGTCGGGTCTTCTTCTTGTATCGGGTCTTCTTCTTGTGGTCGGGTCTTCTTCTTGTGGTCGGGTCTTCTTCTTGTATCGGGTCTTCTTCTTGTATCGGGTCTTCTTGTGGTCGGGTCTTCTTCTAGAGGTCGGGTCTTCTTCTTGTATCGGGTCTTCTACTTGTGGTCGGGTCTTCTTCTTGTGGTCGGGTCTTCTTCTTGTATCGGGTCTTCTTCTTGTATCGGGTTTTCTTCTTGTGGTCGGGTCTTCTTCTAGAGGTCGGGTCTTCTTCTTGTATCGGGTCTTCTTCTTGTGGTCGGGTCTTCTTCTTGTGGTCGGGTCTTCTTCTTGCGGCATCGTGTCTTCTTGTATCAATTCATCTTGTGGTCGGGTCTACTTCTAGTGGTCGGGTCTTCTTCTTGTGGTCGGGTCTACTTCTAGTGGTCGGGTCTTCTTCTTGTTTCGGGTCTTCTTCTTTTATTGGGTCTTCTTCTTGTGGTCGGGTCTTCTTCTTGTATCGGGTCTTCTTCTTGTGGTCGGGTCTTCTTCTTGTGGTCGGGTCTTCTTCTTGTATTGGGTCTTCTTCTTGTGGTCGGGTCTTCTTCTTGTGGTCGGGTCTTCTTCTTGTCGTCAGCTCTTCTTCTTGTGGTCGGGTCTTCTTCTTGTTTCGGGTCTTCTTCTTGTGGTCGGGTCTTCTTCTAGTGGTCGGGTCTTCTTCTTGTATTGGGTCTTCTTCTTGTATCGGGTCTTCTTTTTGTGGTCGGGTCTTCTTCTTGTGGTCGGGTCTTCTTCTTGTGGTCAGGTTTTCTTGTGGTCGGGTCTTCTTCTTGTGGTCGGGTCTTCCTCTTGTGGTCGGGTCTTCATCTTGTGGTCGGGTCTTCTATTTGTGGTTGGGTCTTCTTTTTGTGGTCGGGTCTTCTTCTTGTATCGGGTCTTCTTCTTTTATGGGGTCTTCTTCTTGTGGTCGGGTCTTCTTCTTGTATCGGGTCTTCTTCTTGTATCGGGTCTTCTTCTTGTGGTCGGGTCTTCTTCTAGAGGTCGGGTCTTCTTCTTGTATCGGGTCTTCTTCTTGTGGTCGGGTCTTCTTCTTGTGGTCAGGTCTTCTTCTTGTATCGGGTCTTCTTCTTGTATCGGGTCTTCTTCTTGTGGTCGGGTCTTCTTCTAGAGGTCGGGTCTTCTTCTTGTATCGGGTCTTCTTCTTGTGGTCGGGTCTTCTTCTTGTGGTCGGGTCTTCTTCTTGCGGCATCGTGTCTTCTTTTATCAATTCTTCTTGTTGTCTGGTCTACTTCTAGTGGTCGGGTCTTCTTCTTGTGGTCGGGTCTACTTCTAGTGGTCGGGTCTTCTTCTTGTTTCGGGTCTTCTTCTTTTATTGGGTCTTCTTCTTGTGGTCGGGTCTTCTTCTTGTATCGGGTCTTCTTCTTGTGGTCGGGTCTTCTTCTTGTGGTCGGGTCTTCTTCTTGTATTGGGTCTTCTTCTTGTGGTCGGGTCTTCTTCTTGTGGTCGGGTCTTCTTCTTGTGGTCGGGTCTTCTTCTTGTATTGGGTCTTCTTCTTGTGGTCGGGTCTTCTTCTTGTGGTCGGGTCTTCTTCTTGTCGTCAGCTCTTCTTCTTGTGGTCGGGTCTTCTTCTTGTTTCGGGTCTTCTTCTTGTGGTCGGGTCTTCTTCTAGTGGTCGGGTCTTCTTCTAGTGGTCGGGTCTTCTTCTTGTATCGGGTCTTCTACTTGTATCGGGTCTTCTTCTTGTATCGGGTCTTCTTCTTGTATCGGGTCTTCTTCTTGTGGTCGGGTCTTCTTCTTGTGGTCGGGTCTTCTTCTTAGGTCGGGTTTTCTTGTGGTCGGGTCTTCTTCTTGTGGTCGGGTCTTCCTCTTGTGGTCGGGTCTTCATCTTGTGGTCGGGTCTTCTATTTGTGGCTGGGTCTTCTTTTTGTGGTCGGGTCTTCTTCTTCTATCGGGTCTTCTTCTTTTATCGGGTCTTCTTCTTGTGGTCGGGTCTTCTTCTTGTATCGGGTCTTCTTCTTGTATCGGGTCTTCTTCTTGTGGTCGGGTCTTCTTCTAGAGGTCGGGTCTTCTTCTTGTATCGGGTCTTCTTCTTGTGGTCGGGTCTTCTTCTTGTGGTCGGGTCTTCTTCTTGTATCGGGTCTTCTTCTTGTATCGGGTCTTCTTCTTGTGGTCGGGTCTTCTTCTAGAGGTCGGGTCTTCTTGTGGTCGGGTCTTCTTCTTGTGGTCGGGTCTTCTTCTTGCGGCATCGTGTCTTCTTTTATCAATTCTTCTTGTGGTCTGGTCTACTTCTAGTGGTCGGGTCTTCTTCTTGTGGTCGGGTCTACTTCTAGTGGTCGGGTCTTCCTCTTGTTTCGGGTCTTCTTCTTAAATTGGGTCTTCTTCTTGTGGTCGGGTCTTCTTCTTGTATCGGGTCTTCTTCTTGTGGTCGGGACTTCTTCTTGTGGTCGGATCTTCTTCTTGTATTGGGTCTTCTTCTTGTGGTCGGGTCTTCTTCTTGTGGTCGGGTCTTCTTCTTGTCGTCAGCTCTTCTTCTTGTGGTCGGGTCTTCTTCTTGTTTCGGGTCTTCTTCTTGTGGTCGGGTCTTCTTCTAGTGGTCGGGTCTTCTTCTTGTATCGGGTCTTCTACTTCTATCGGGTCTTCTTCTTGTATCGGGTCTTCTTCTTGTATCGGGTCTTCTTCTTGTGGTCGGTTCTTCTTCTTGTGGTCGGGTTTTCTTGTGGTCGGGTCTTCTTCTTGTGGTCGGGTCTTCCTCTTGTGGTCGGGTCTTCATCTTGTGGTCGGGTCTTCTATTTGTGGTTGGGTCTTCTTTTTGTGGTCGGGTCTTCTTCTTGTTTCGGGTCTTCTTCTTGTATCGGGTCTTCTTCTTGTGGTCGGGTCTTCTTCTTGTGGTTGGGTCTTCTTCTTGTATTAGGTCTTCTTCTTGTATTGGGTCTTCTTCTTGTGGTCGAGTCTTCTTCTTGTGGTCGGGTCTTCTTCTTGTCATCAGCTCTTCTTCTTGTGGTCGGGTCTTCTTCTTGTTTCGGGTCTTCTTCTTGTGGTCGGGTCTTCTTCTAGTGGTCGGGTCTTCTTCTTGTATCGGGTCTTCTACTTGTATCGGGTCTTCTTCTTGTATCGGGTCTTCTTCTTGTATCGGGTCTTCTTCTTGTGGTCGGGTCTTCTTCTTGTGGTCGGGTTTTCTTGTGGTCGGGTCTTCTTCTTGTGGTCGGGTCTTCCTCTTGTGGTCGGGTCTTCATCTTGTGGTCGGGTCTTCTATTTGTGGTCGGGTCTTCTTTTTGTGGTCGGGTCTTCTTCTTGTATCGGGTCTTCTTCTTGTATCGAGTCTTCTTCTTGTGGTCCGGTCTTCTTCTTGTATCGGGTCTTCTTCTTGTATCGGGTCTTCTTCTTGTGGTCGGGTCTTCTTCTTGTATCGGGTCTTCCTCTTGTGGTCGGGTCTTCTTCTTGTATCGGGTCTTCTTCTTGTATCGGGTCTTCTTGTGGTCAGGTCTTCATCTTTTATCGGGTCTTCTTCTTGTATCGGGTCTTCTTCTTGTGGTGGGGCCTTCTTCTTGCGGCAATGGGTCTTCTTGTGGTTGGGTCTTCTTCTTGTGTTCGGTTCTTCTTCTTGTATCGAGTCTTCTTTTTGTATCGGGTCTTCTTGTGGTCGGGTCTTCTTCTTGTGGTCGGGTTTTCTTCTTTCGGCATCGGGTCTTCTTGTATCGTGTCTTCTTCTTGTGGTCGGGTCTTCTTGTATCGGGTCTTCTTCTTGTGGTCAGGTTTTCTTCTTGTGGTCGGGTCTTCTTACGGCGTTGGGTCTTCTTGTATCGTGTTTTCTTCTTGTGGTCGGATCGTCTTCTTGCTGCATCGGGTCTACTTGTATCGGGTTTTTCTTCTTGTGGTCAGGTATACTTCTTGTGGTCGGGTGTTCCTCTTGTGGTCGGGTTTTCTTCTTGTGGTCGGGTCTTCTTTTTGTGGTCGGGTCTTCTTCTTGTGGTCGCGTCTTCTTCTTGCGTCGTCGGGTCTTCTTATGGTCGGATCTTCTAGTATCGGGTCTTCTTCTTGTGTTTGGGTCGACTTCTTGTGGTCGGGTCTTCTTGTTGTCGGGTCTTCTTCTTGCGGCGTTGGGTCTTCTTGTAACGATCCATCTTATTGTGGTCGAGTCTTCTTCCTGCGTCGTCGGGTCTTCTTGTGGTCGGGTCTTCTTCTTGTAGTCAGGTCTTCTTTCTGCATCGTCGGGTCTTCATGTGGTCGGGTTTTATTGTTGTGGTCAAGTCTTCTTCCTGCGTCATCGGGCCTTCTTGTGGTCGGGTCTTCTTCTTGCAGTCAGGTCTTCTTCTTGCATCGTCGGGTCTTCTTGTATTGGGTCTTCTTCTTGTATTGGGTCTTCTTCTTTTGGTTGGGTCTTCTTCCTGTGGTCGGGTCTTCTTCTTGTTGTCGGGTCTTCTTCTTGTTGCGTCGGGTCTTCTTGTAACGATCCATCTTCTTGCGGTAAGGTCTTCTTCTTATGGCGTCTGGTCTTCTGGTATCTGGTCTTCTTCTTGTGGTCGGGTCTTCTTCTTGTGGTCGAGTCTCCTTCCTGCGTCGTCGGGTCTTCTTGTGGTCGGGTTTCTTCTTGTAGTCAGGTCTTCTTACTGTGTCGTCGGGTCTTCTTGTGGTCGGGTCTTCTTCTTGTGGTCGAGTCTTCTTCCTGCGTCGTCGGGTCTTCTTGTGGTCGGGTCTCCTTCTTGTAGTCAGGTCTTCTTCTTGCATCGTCGGGTCTTCTTGTATCGGGTCTTCTTCTTGTGGTTGGGTCTTCTTCTTGAGGCGTCGGGTTTACTTGTATTGGGTCTTCTTCTTGTGGTCGGGTATTCTTCTTGTATCGGGTCTTCTTCTTGTATCGGGTCTTCTTCTTGTGGTCGGGTCTTCTTCTTGTGGTCGGGTCTTCTTCTTGTGGTCGGGTCTTCTTCTTGTATCGGGTATTCTTCTTGTGGTCGGGTCTTCTTCTTGTGGTCGGGTCTTCTTTTTGTATCGGGTCTTCTTGTTTCGGGTCTTCTTCTTGATTCGGGTCTTCTTCTAGTATCGGGTCTTCTTCTTGTATCGGATCTTCTTCTTGTGGTCGGGTCTTCTTCTTGTGGTCGGTTCTTCTTCTTGTATCGGGTCTTCTTCTTGTGGTCGGGTCTTCTTCTTGTGGTCGGGTCTTCTTCTTGTATCGGGTCTTCTTCTTTTCTTGTATCGGGTCTTCTTCTTGTATCGGGTCTTCTTCTTGTTGTCGGGTCTTCTTCTTGTATCGTGTCTTCTTCTTGTGGTCGGGTCTTCTTCTTGTGGTCGGGTCTTCTTCTTGTGGTCAGAACTTCTTCTAGTATCGGGTCTACTTCTTGTGATCGGGTCTTCTTCTTGTGGTCGGGTCTTCTCCTTGTATCGGTCTTCTTCTTTTGGTCGGGACTTCTTCTTGTATCGGGTCTTCTTCTTGTTTCGGGTCTTCTTCTTGTATCGGGTCTTCTTCACGTATTGGGTCTTCTTCTTGTTTCGGGTCTTCTTCTTGTATCGGGTCTCCTTCTTGTATCGGGTCTTCTTCTTGTGGTCGGGTCTTCTTCTTGTATCGGGTCTTCTTCTTGTGGTTGGGTCTTCTTCTTGTGGTCGGGTCTTCTTCTTGTATCGGGTCTTCTTCTATCGGGTCTTCTTCTTGTATCGGGTCTTCTTCTTGTGGTCGGGTCTTCTTCTTGTGGTCGGGTCTTCTTCTTGCGGTCGGGTCTTCTTCTTGTATTGGGTTTTCTTCTTGTGGTCAGATCTTCTTCTTGAGGTCGGGTCTTCTTCTTGTATCGTGTCTTCTTCTTGTATCAGATCTTCTTCTTGTGGTCGGTCTTCTTCTAGTGGTCCGGTCTTCTTCATCTATCGGGTCTTCTTCTTGTATCGGGTCTTCTTCTTGTGGTCGGGTCTTCTTCTTGTGGTCGGGTCGTCTTCTAGTGGTCCGGTCTTCTTCTTGAGGTCGGGTCTTCTTCTTGTATCGGGTCTTCTTCTTGTATCGGATCTTCTTCTTGTGGTCGGGTCTTCTTCTAGTGGTCGGGTCTTCTTCTTCTATCGGGTCTTCTTCTTGTATCGGGTCTTCTTCTTGTGGTCGGGTCTTCTTCTTGTGGTCGGGTCTTCTTCTAGTGGTCGGGTCTTCTTCTTGTATCGGGTCTTCTTCTTGTATCGGGTCTTCTTCTAGTGGTCGGTTCTTCTTCTTGTGGTGGGGTCTACTTCTTGTGCTCGGGTCTTCTTCCTGTGGTCGGGTCTTCTTCTTGTGTCGGGTCTTCTTCTTGTTGTTGGGTCTTCTTCTTGTATCGGGTCTTCTTCTTGTATCGGGTCTTCTTCTTGTGGTCAGGTCTTCTTGTGGTCGGGTCTTCTTTTATCGGGTCTTCCTCTTGTGGTCGGGTGTTCTTCTTGTATCGGGTCTTCTTCTTGTATCGGGTCTTCTTGTGGTCAGGTCTTCATCTTGTATCGGGTCTTCTTCTTGTATCGGGTCTTCTTCTTGTGGTGGGGCCTTCTTCTTGCGGCAATGGGTCTTCTTGTGGTTTGGTCTTCTTCTTGTATCGAGTCTTCTTTTTGTATCGTGTCTTCTTCTTGTGGTCGGGTCTTCTTGTATCGGGTCTTCTTCTTGTGGTCAGGTTTTCTTCTTGTATCGGGTCTTCTTCTTGTGGTCAGGTTTTCTTCTTGTGGTCTGGTCTTCTTCTTGCGGCGTTGGGTCTTCTTGTATCGCGTTTTCTTCTTGTGGTCGGGTCATCTTTTTGCTGCATCGGGTCTACTTGTATCGGGTTTTTCTTCTTGTGGTCAGGTCTACTTCTTGTGGTCGGGTCTTCTTCTTGTGGTCGGGTTTTCTTCTTGTGGTCGGGTCTTCTTCTTGTGGTTGGGTCTTCTTCTTGTGGTCGCGTCTTCTTCTTGCGTCGTCGGGTCTTCATGTGATTGGGTCTTCTTCTTGCATCGTCGGGTCTTCTTATGGTCGGATCTTCTAGTATCGGGTCTTCTTCTTGTGTTTGGGTCGACTTCTTGTGGTTGGGTCTTCTTGTTGTCGGGTCTTCTTCTTGTGGCGTTGGGTCTTCTTGTAACGATCCATCTTTTTGTGGTCGGGTCTTCTTCTTGTATCGGGTCTTCTTCTTGTGGTCGGGTCTTCTTCTTGTATCGGGTCTTCTTCTTGTATCGGGTCTTCTTCTTGTGGTCGGGTCTTCTTCTTGTATCGGGTCTTCTTCTTGTGGTCGGGTCTTCTTCTTGTGGTCGGGTCTTCTTCTTGTATCGGGTCTTCTTCTTGTATCGGGTCTTCTTCTTGTGGTCGGGTCTTCTTCTAGAGGTCGGGTCTTCTTCTTGTATCGGGTCTTCTACTTGTGGTCGGGTCTTCTTCTTGTGGTCGGGTCTTCTTCTTGTATCGGGTCTTCTTCTTGTATCGGGTCTTCTTCTTGTGGTCGGGTCTTCTTCTAGAGGTCGGGTCTTCTTCTTGTATCGGGTCTTCTTCTTGTGGTCGGGTCTTCTTCTTGTGGTCGGGTCTTCTTCTTGCGGCATCGTGTCTTCTTGTATCAATTCATCTTGTGGTCGGGTCTACTTCTAGTGGTCGGGTCTTCTTCTTGTGGTCGGGTCTACTTCTAGTGGTCGGGTCTTCTTCTTGTTTCGGGTCTTCTTCTTTTATTGGGTCTTCTTCTTGTGGTCGGGTCTTCTTCTTGTATCGGGTCTTCTTCTTGTGGTCGGGTCTTCTTCTTGTGGTCGGGTCTTCTTCTTGTGGTCGGGTCTTCTTCTTGTGGTCGGGTCTTCTTCTTGTCGTCAGCTCTTCTTCTTGTGGTCGGGTCTTCTTCTTGTTTCGGGTCTTCTTCTTGTGGTCGGGTCTTCTTCTAGTGGTCGGGTCTTCTTCTTGTATTGGGTCTTCTTCTTGTATCGGGTCTTCTTTTTGTGGTCGGGTCTTCTTCTTGTGGTCGGGTCTTCTTCTTGTGGTCAGGTTTTCTTGTGGTCGGGTCTTCTTCTTGTGGTCGGGTCTTCCTCTTGTGGTCGGGTCTTCATCTTGTGGTCGGGTCTTCTATTTGTGGTTGGGTCTTCTTTTTGTGGTCGGGTCTTCTTCTTGTATCGGGTCTTCTTCTTTTATGGGGTCTTCTTCTTGTGGTCGGGTCTTCTTCTTGTATCGGGTCTTCTTCTTGTATCGGGTCTTCTTCTTGTGGTCGGGTCTTCTTCTAGAGGTCGGGTCTTCTTCTTGTATCGGGTCTTCTTCTTGTGGTCGGGTCTTCTTCTTGTGGTCGGGTCTTCTTCTTGTATCGGGTCTTCTTCTTGTATCGGGTCTTCTTCTTGTGGTCGGGTCTTCTTCTAGAGGTCGGGTCTTCTTCTTGTATCGGGTCTTCTTCTTGTGGTCGGGTCTTCTTCTTGTGGTCAGGTCTTCTTCTTGCGGCATCGTGTCTTCTTTTATCAATTCTTCTTGTTGTCTGGTCTACTTCTAGTGGTCGGGTCTTCTTCTTGTGGTCGGGTCTACTTCTAGTGGTCGGGTCTTCTTCTTGTTTCGGGTCTTCTTCTTTTATTGGGTCTTCTTCTTGTGGTCGGGTCTTCTTCTTGTATCGGGTCTTCTTCTTGTGGTCGGGTCTTCTTCTTGTGGTCGGGTCTTCTTCTTGTATTGGGTCTTCTTCTTGTGGTCGGGTCTTCTTCTTGTGGTCGGGTCTTCTTCTTGTCGTCAGCTCTTCTTCTTGTGGTCGGGTCTTCTTCTTATTTTGGGTCTTCTTCTTGTGGTCGGGTCTTCTTCTAGTGGTCGGGTCTTCTTCTTGTATCGGGTCTTCTACTTGTATCGGGTCTTCTTCTTGTATCGGGTCTTCTTCTTGTATCGGGTCTTCTTCTTGTGGTCGGGTCTTCTTCTTGTGGTCGGGTTTTCTTGTGTTCGGGTCTTCTTCTTGTGGTCGGGTCTTCCTCTTGTGGTCGGGTCTTCATCTTGTGGTCGGTTCTTCTATTTGTGGTTGGGTCTTCTTTTTGTGGTCGGGTCTTCTTCTTGTATCGGGTCTTCTTCTTGTATCGGGTCTTCTTCTTGTGGTCAGGTCTTCTTCTTGTGGTCAGGTCTTCTTCTTGTGGTCGGGTCTTCTTCTTGTATTGGGTCTTCTTCTTGTATTGGGTCTTCTTCTTGTGGTCGGGTCTTCTTCTTGTGGTCGGGTCTTCTTCTTGTCGTCAGCTCTTCTTCTTGTGGTCGGGTCTTCTTCTTCTTTCGGGTCTTCTTCTTGTGGTCGGGTCTTCTTCTAGTGGTCGGGTCTTCTTCTTGTATCGGGTCTTCTACTTGTATCGGGTCTTCTTCTTGTATCGGGTCTTCTTCTTGTATCGGGTCTTCTTCTTGTGGTCGGGTCTTCATCTTGTGGTCGGGTTTTCTTGTGGTCGGGTCTTTTTCTTGTGGTCGGGTCTTCCTCTTGTGGTCGGGTCTTCATCTTGTGGTCGGGTCTTCTATTTGTGGTCGGGTCTTCTTTTTGTGGTCGGCTCTTCTTCTTGTATCGGGTCTTCTTCTTGTATCGAGTCTTCTTCTTGTGGTCGGGTCTTCTTCTTGTATCGGGTCTTCTTCTTGTGGTCGGGTCTTCTTCTTGTATCGGGTCTTCCTCTTGTGGTCGGGTCTTCTTCTTGTATCGGGTCTTCTTCTTGTATCGGGTCTTCTTGTGGTCAGGTCTTCATCTTTTATCGGGTCTTCTTCTTGTATCGGGTCTTCTTCTTGTGGTGGGGCCTTCTTCTTGCGGCAATGGGTCTTCTTGTGGTTGGGTCTTCTTCTTGTGTTCGGTTCTTCTTCTTGTATCGAGTCTTCTTTTTGTATCGGGTCTTCTTGTGGTCGGGTCTTCTTCTTGTGGTCGGGTTTTCTTATTTCGGCATCGGGTCTTCTTGTATCGTGTCTTCTTCTTGTGGTCGGGTCTTCTTGTATCGGGTCTTCTTCTTGTGGTCAGGTTTTCTTCTTGTGGTCGGGTCTTCTTGCGGCGTTGGGTCTTCTTGTATCGCGTTTTCTTCTTGTGGTCGGATCGTCTTCTTGCTGCATCGGGTCTACTTGTATCGGGTTTTTCTTCTTGTGGTCAGGTCTACTACTTGTGGTCGGGTCTTCTTCTTGTGGTCGGGTTTTCTTCTTGTGGTCAGGTCTTCTTCTTGTGGTCGGGTCTTCTTGTGGTCGCGTCTTCTTCTTGCGTCGTCGGGTCTTCTTATGGTCGGATCTTCTAGTATCGGGTCTTCTTCTTGTGTTTGGGTCGACTTCTTGTGGTCGGGTCTTCTTGTTGTCGGGTCTTCTTCTTGCGGCGTTGGGTCTTCTTGTAACGATCCATCTTATTGTGGTCGAGTCTCCTTCCTGCGTCGTCGGGTCTTCTTGTGGTCGGGTTTCTTCTTGTAGTCAGGTCTTCTTACTGTGTCGTCGGGTCTTCTTGTGGTCGGGTCTTCTTCTTGTGGTCGAGTCTTCTTCCTGCGTCGTCGGGTCTTCTTGTGGTCGGGTCTTCTTCTTGTTGTCAGGTCTTCTTCTTGCATCGTCGGGTCTTCTTGTATCGGGTCTTCTTCTTGTTGTTGGGTCTTCTTCTTGAGGCGTCGGGTTTACTTGTATTGGGTCTTCTTGTGGTCGGGTCTTCTTCTTGTATCGGGTCTTCTTCTTGTATCGGGTCTTCTTCTTGTGGTCGGGTCTTCTTCTTGTGGTCGGGTCTTCTTCTTGTGGTCGGGTCTTCTTCTTGTATCGGGTCTTCTTCTTGTGGTCGGGTCTTCTTCTTGTGGTCGGGTCTTCTTTTTGTATTGGGTCTTCTTCTTGTTTCGGGTCTTCTTCTTGATTCGGGTCTTCTTCTAGTTTCGGGTCTTCTTCTTGTATCGGATCTTCTTCTTGTGGTCGGGTCTTCTTCTTGTGGTCGGTTCTTCTTCTTGTATCAGGTCTTCTTCTTGTGGTCGGGTCTTCTTCTTGTGGTCGGGTCTTCTTCTTGTATCGGGTCTTCTTCTTTTCTTGTATCGGGTCTTCTTCTTGTATCAGGTCTTCTTCTTGTTGTCAGGTCTTCTTCTTGTATCGTGTCTTCTTCTTGTGGTCGGGTCTTCTTCTTGTGGTCGGGTCTTCTTCTTGTGGTCAGAACTTCTTCTAGTATCGGGTCTTCTTCTTGTGATCGGGTCTTCTTCTTGTGGTCGGGTCTTCTCCTTGTATCGGTCTTCTTCTTTTGGTCGGGACTTCTTCTTGTATCGGGTCTTCTTCTTGTTTCGGGTCTTCTTCTTGTATCGGGTCTTCTTCTCGTATTGGGTCTTCTTCTTGTTTCGGGTCTTCTTCTTGTATCGGGTCTTCTTCTTGTATCGGGTCTTCTTCTTGTGGTCGGGTCTTCTTCTTGTATCGGGTCTTCTTCTTGTGGTCGGGTCTTCTTCTTGTGGTCGGGTCTTCTTCTTGTATCGGGTCTTCTTCTTGTATCGGGTCTTCTTCTAGTGGTCGGTTCTTCTTCTTGTGGTGGGGTCTACTTCTTGTGCTCGGGTCTTCTTCCTGTGGTCGGGTCTTCTTCTTGTGTCGGGTCTTCTTGTTGTTGGGTCTTCTTCTTGTATCGGGTCTTCCTCTTGTATCGGGTCTTCTTCTTGTGGTCGGGTCTTCTTCTTGTGGTGGGGTCTTCTTCTTGTGGTCGGGTCTTCTTCTTGTATCGGTTTTGCTTCTTGTGGTTGGGTCTTCTTCTTGTGGTTGGGTCTTCTTCTTGTATCGGGTCTTCTTCTTGTGGTCGGGTCTTCTTCTTGTATTGGGTCTTCTTCTTGTGGTCGGGTCTTCTTCTTGTGGTCGGGTCTTCTTCTTGTCGTCAGCTCTTCTTCTTGTGGTCGGGTCTTCTTGTTTCGGGTCTTCTTCTTGTGGTCGGGTCTTCTTCTAGTGGTCGGGTCTTCTTCTAGTGGTCGGGTCTTCTTCTTGTATCGGGTCTTCTACTTGTATCGGGTCTTCTTCTTGTATCGGGTGTTCTTCTTGTATCGGGTCTTCTTCTTGTGGTCGGGTCTTCTTCTTGTGGTCGGGTTTTCTTGTGGTCGGGTCTTCTTCTTGTGGTCGGGTCTTCCTCTTGTGGTCGGGTCTTCATCTTGTGGTCGGGTCTTCTATTTGTGGTTGGGTCTTCTTTTTGTGGTCGGGTCTTCTTCTTGTATCGGGTCTTCTTCTTTTATCGGGTCTTCTTCTTGTGGTCGGGTCTTCTTCTTGTATCGGGTCTTCTTCTTGTATCGGGTCTTCTTCTTGTGGTCGGGTCTTCTTCTAGAGGTCGGGTCTTCTTCTTGTATCGGGTCTTCTTCTTGTGGTCGGGTCTTCTTCTTGTGGTCGGGTCTTCTTCTTGTATCGGGCCTTCTTCTTGTATCGGGTCTTCTTCTTGTGGTCGGGTCTTCTTCTAGAGGTCGGGTCTTCTTGTGGTCGGGTCTTCTTCTTGTGGTCGGGTCTTCTTCTTGCGGCATCGTGTCTTCTTTTATCAATTCTTCTTGTGGTCTGGTCTACTTCTAGTGGTCGGGTCTTCTTCTTGTGGTCAGGTCTACTTCTAGTGGTCGGGTCTTCCTCTTCTTTCGGGTCTTCTTCTTTTATTGGGTCTTCTTCTTGTGGTCGGGTCTTCTTCTTGTATCGGGTCTTCTTCTTGTGGTCGGGTCTTCTTCTTGTGGTCGGGTCTTCTTCTTGTATTGGGTCTTCTTCTTGTGGTCGGGTCTTCTTCTTGTGGTCGGGTCTTCTTCTTGTCGTCAGCTCTTCTTCTTGTGGTCGGGTCTTCTTCTTGTTTCGGGTCTTCTTCTTGTGGTCGGGTCTTCTTCTAGTGGTCGGGTCTTCTTCTTGTATCGGGTCTTCTACTTCTATCGGGTCTTCTTCTTGTATCGGGTCTTCTTCTTGTATCGGGTCTTCTTCTTGTGGTCGGGTCTTCTTCTTGTGGTCGGGTTTTCTTGTGGTCGGGTCTTCTTCTTGTGGTCGGGTCTTCCTCTTGTGGTCGGGTCTTCATCTTGTGGTCGGGTCTTCTATTTGTGGTTGGGTCTTCTTTTTGTGGTCGGGTCTTCTTCTTGTTTCGGGTCTTATTCTTGTATCGGGTCTTCTTCTTGTGGTCGGGTCTTCTTCTTGTGGTCGGGTCTTCTTCTTGTATTAGGTCTTCTTCTTGTATTGGGTCTTCTTCTTGTGGTCGGGTCTTCTTCTTGTGGTCGGGTCTTCTTCTTGTCATCAGCTCTTCTTCTTGTGGTCGGGTCTTCTTCTTGTTTCGGGTCTTCTTCTTGTGGTCTGGTCTTCTTCTAGTGGTCGGGTCTTCTTCTTGTATCGGGTCTTCTACTTGTATCGGGTCTTCTTCTTGTATCGGGTCTTCTTCTTGTATCGGGTCTTCTTCTTGTGGTCGGGTCTTCTTCTTGTGGTCGGGTTTTCTTGTGGTCGGGTCTTCTTCTTGTGGTCGGGTCTTCCTCTTGTGGTCGGGTCTTCATCTTGTGGTCGGGTCTTCTATTTGTGGTCGGGTCTTCTTTTTGTGGTCGGGTCTTCTTCTTGTATCGGGTCTTCTTCTTGTATCGAGTCTTCTTCTTGTGGTCCGGTCTTCTTCTTGTATTGGGTCTTCTTCTTGTATCGGGTCTTCTTCTTGTGGTCGGGTCTTCTTCTTGTATCGGGTCTTCCTCTTGTGGTCGGGTCTTCTTCTTGTATCGGGTCTTCTTCTTGTATCGGGTCTTCTTGTGGTCAGGTCTTCATCTTTTATCGGGTCTTCTTCTTGTATCGGGTCTTCTTCTTGTGGTGGGGCCTTCTTCTTGCGGCAATGGGTCTTCTTGTGGTTGGGTCTTCTTCTTGTGTTCGGTTCTTCTTCTTGTATCGAGTCTTCTTTTTGTATCGGGTCTTCTTGTGGTCGGGTCTTCTTCTTGTGGTCGGGTTTTCTTCTTTCGGCATCGGGTCTTCTTGTATCGTGTCTTCTTCTTGTGGTCGGGTCTTCTTGTATCGGGTCTTCTTCTTGTGGTCAGGTTTTCTTCTTGTGGTCGGGTCTTCTTACGGCGTTGGGTCTTCTTGTATCGTGTTTTCTTCTTGTGGTCGGATCGTCTTCTTGCTGCATCGGGTCTACTTGTATCGGGTTTTTCTTCTTGTGGTCAGGTATACTTCTTGTGGTCGGGTCTTCCTCTTGTGGTCGGGTTTTCTTCTTGTGGTCGGGTCTTCTTCTTGTGGTCGGGTCTTCTTCTTGTGGTCGCGTCTTCTTCTTGCGTCGTCGGGTCTTCTTATGGTCGGATCTTCTAGAATCGGGTCTTCTTCTTGTGTTTGGGTCGACTTCTTGTGGTCGGGTCTTCTTGTTGTCGGGTCTTCTTCTTGCGGCGTTGGGTCTTCTTGTAACGATCCATCTTATTGTGGTCGAGTCTTCTTCCTGCGTCGTTGGGTCTTCTTGTGGTCGGGTCTTCTTCTTGCAGTCAGGTCTTCTTTCTGCATCGTCGGGTCTTCATGTGGTCGGGTTTTATTGTTGTGGTCAAGTCTTCTTCCTGCGTCATCGGGTCTTCTTGTGGTCGGGTCTTCTTCTTGCAGTCAGGTCTTCTTCTTGCATCGTCGGGTCTTCTTGTATTGGGTCTTCTTCTTGTATTGGGTCTTCTTCTTTTGGTTGGGTCTTCTTCCTGTGGTCGGGTCTTCTTCTTGTTGTCGGGTCTTCTTCTTGTTGCGTCGGGTCTTCTTGTAACGATCCATCTTCTTGCGGTAAGGTCTTCTTCTTATGGCGTCTGGTCTTCTGGTATCTGGTCTTCTTCTTGTGGTCGGGTCTTCTTCTTGTGGTCGAGTCTCCTTCCTGCGTCGTCGGGTCTTCTTGTGGTCGGGTTTCTTCTTGTAGTCAGGTCTTCTTACTGTGTCGTCGGGTCTTCTTGTGGTCGGGTCTTCTTCTTGTGGTCGAGTCTTCTTCCTGCGTCGTCGGGTCTTCTTGTGGTCGGGTCTCCTTCTTGTAGTCAGGTCTTCTTCTTGCATCGTCGGGTCTTCTTGTATCGGGTCTTCTTCTTGTGGTTGGGTCTTCTTCTTGAGGCGTCGGGTTTACTTGTATTGGGTCTTCTTCTTGTGGTCGGGTCTTCTTCTTGTATCGGGTCTTCTTCTTGTATTGGGTCTTCTTCTTGTGGTCGGGTCTTCTTGTAGTCAGGTCTTCTTCCTGCGTCGTCGGGTCTTCTTGTGGTCGGGTCTTCTTCTTGTATCGGGTCTTCTTCTTGTATCGGGTCTTCTTCTTGTGGTCGGGTCTTCTTCTTGTGGTCGGGTCTTCTTCTTGTGGTCGGGTCTTCTTCTTGTATCGGGTCTTCCTCTTGTGGTCGGGTCTTCTTCTTGTGGTCGGGTCTTCTTTTTGTATCGGGTCTTCTTGTTTCGGGTCTTCTTCTTGATTCGGGTCTTCTTCTAGTATCGGGTCTTCTTCTTGTATCGGATCTTCTTCTTGTGGTCGGGTCTTCTTCTTGTGGTCGGTTCTTCTTCTTGTATCAGGTCTTCTTCTTGTGGTCGGGTCTTCTTCTTGTGGTCGGGTCTTCTTCTTGTATCGGGTCTTCTTCTTTTCTTGTATCGGGTCTTCTTCTTGTATCGGGTCTTCTTCTTGTTGTCGGGTCTTCTTCTTGTATCGTGTCTTCTTCTTGTGGTCGGGTCTTCTTCTTGTGGTCGGGTCTTCTTCTTGTGGTCAGAACTTCTTCTAGTATCGGGTCTTCTTCTCGTGATCGGGTCTTCTTCTTGTGGTCGGGTCTTCTCCTTGTATCGGTCTTCTTCTTTTGGTCGGGACTTCTTCTTGTATCGGGTCTTCTTCTTGTTTCGGGTCTTCTTCTTGTATCGGGTCTTCTTCTCGTATTGGGTCTTCTTCTTGTTTCGGGTCTTCTTCTTGTATCGGGTCTCCTTCTTGTATCGGGTCTTCTTCTTGTGGTCGGGTCTTCTTCTTGTATCGGGTCTTCTTCTTGTGGTTGGGTCTTCTTCTTGTGGTCGGGTCTTCTTCTTGTATCGGGTCTTCTTCTATCGGGTCTTCTTCTTGTATCGGGTCTTCTTCTTGTGGTCGGGTCTTCTTGTGGTCGGGTCTTCTTCTTGCGGTCGGGTCTTCTTCTTGTATTGGGTTTTCTTCTTGTGGTCAGATCTTCTTCTTGAGGTCGGGTCTTCTTCTTGTATCGTGTCTTCTTCTTGTATCGGATCTTCTTCTTGTGGTCGGTCTTCTTCTAGTGGTCCGGTCTTCTTCTTCTATCGGGTCTTCTTCTTGTATCGGGTCTTCTTCTTGTGGTCGGGTCTTCTTCTTGTGGTCGGGTCTTCTTCTAGTGGTCCGGTCTTCTTCTTGAGGTCGGGTCTTCTTCTTGTATCGGATCTTCTTCTTGTGGTCGGGTCTTCTTCTAGTGGTCGGGTCTTCTTCTTCTATCGGGTCTTCTTCTTGTATCGGGTCTTCTTCTTGTGGTCGGGTCTTCTTCTTGTGGTCGGGTCTTCTTCTAGTGGTCGGGTCTTCTTCTTGTATCGGGTCTTCTTCTTGTATCGGGTCTTCTTCTAGTGGTCGGTTCTTCTTCTTGTGGTGGGGTCTACTTCTTGTGCTCGGGTCTTCTTCCTGTGGTCGGGTCTTCTTCTTGTGTCGGGTCTTCTTCTTGTTGTTGGGTCTTCTTCTTGTATCAGGTCTTCTTCTTTTACCGGGTCTTCTTCTTGTGGTCGGGTCTTCTTCTTGTGCTGGGGTCTTCTTCTTCTGTTCGGGTCTTCTTCTTGTGGTCGGGTCTTCTTCTTGTATCGGTTTTTCTTCTTGTGGTTGGGTCTTCTTCTTGTGGTTGGGTCTTCTTCTTGTATCGGGTCTTCTTCTTGTGGTCGGGTCTTCTTCTTGTGGTCGGGTCTTCTTCTTGTATCGGGTCTTCTTCTTGTGGTCGAGTCTTCTTCTTGTATGGGGTCTTCCTCTTTTGGTTCTGTCTTCTTCTTGTATCGGGTCTTCTTCTTGTATCGGGTCTTCTTCTTGTGGTTGGGTCTTCTTCTTGTATCGGGTCTTCTTCTTATATCGGGTCTTCTTCTTGTGGTCGGGTCTTCTTCTTGTGGTCGGGTCTTCTTCTTGTGGTCGGTTCTTCTTCTTGTGGTCGGGTCTTCTTCTTGTGGTCGGTTCTTCTTCTTGTGGTCGGGTCTTCTTCTTGTGGTCGGGTCTTCTTCTTGTGGTCGGCTTTTCTTCTTGTCGTCGGGTCTTCTTCTTGTATCGGGTCTTCTTCTTGTATCCGGTCTTCTTCTTGTGGTCGGGTCTTCTTCTTGTGGTCGGGTCTTCTTCTTGTATCGGGTCTTCTTCTCGTTATCGGGTCTTCTTCTTGTGGTCGGGTCTTCTTCTTGTGGTCGAGTCTTCTTCCTGCGTCGTCGGGTCTTCTTGTGGTCGGGTCTTCTTCTTGTGGTCGGTTCTTCTTCTTGTGGTCGGGTCTTCTTCTTGTGGTCGGTTCTTCTTCTTGTGGTCGGGTCTTCTTCTTGTGGTCGGGTCTTCTTCTTGTGGTCGGCTTTTCTTCTTGTCGTCGGGTCTTCTTCTTGTATCGGGTCTTCTTCTTGTATCCGGTCTTCTTCTTGTGGTCGGGTCTTCTTCTTGTGGTCGGGTCTTCTTCTTGTATCGGGTCTTCTTCTCGTTATCGGGTCTTCTTCTTGTGGTCGGGTCTTCTTCTTGTGGTCGAGTCTTCTTCCTGCGTCGTCGGGTCTTCTTGTGGTCGGGTCTTCTTGTAGTCAGGTCTTCTTTCTGCATCGTCGGGTCTTCTTGTGGTCGAGTCTTCTTCCTGCGTCATCGGGTCTTCTTGTGTTCGGGTCTTCTTCTTGTAGTCAGGTCTTCTTCTTGCATCGTCGGGTCTTCTTGTATCGGGTCTTCTTCTTGTATTGGGTCTTCTTCTTGTGGTTGTGTCTTCTTCCTGTGGTCGGGTCTTCTTCTTGTTGTCAGGTCTTCTTCTTGCGGTGTCGGGTCTTCTTGTAACAATCCATCTTCTTGTGGTCGATTCTCCTTCCTGCGTCATCGGATCTTCTTGTGGTCGGGTTTCTTCTTGTAGTCAGGTCTTCTTCCTGCGTCGTCGGGTCTTCTTGTGGTCGGGTCTTCTTCTTGTGGTCGAGTCTTCTTCCTGAGTCGTCGGGTCTTCTTGTGGTCGGGTCTTCTTCTTGTAGTCAGGTCTTCTTTTTGCATTGTCGGGTCTTCTTGTATCGGGTCTTCTTCTTGTGGTTGGGTCTTCTTCTTGTATCGGGTCTTCTTCTTATATCGGGTCTTCTTCTTGTGGTCGGGTCTTCTTCTTGTGGTCGGTTCTTCTTCTTGTGGTCGGGTCTTCTTCTTGTGGTCGGTTCTTCTTCTTGTGGTCGGGTCTTCTTCTTGTGGTCGGGTCTTCTTCTTGTGGTCGGCTTTTCTTCTTGTCGTCGGGTCTTCTTCTTGTATCGGGTCTTCTTCTTGTATCCGGTCTTCTTCTTGTGGTCGGGTCTTCTTCTTGTGGTCGGGTCTTCTTCTTGTATCGGGTCTTCTTCTCGTTGTCGGGTCTTCTTCTTGTGGTCGGGTCTTCTTCTTGTGGTCGAGTCTTCTTCCTGCGTCGTCGGGTCTTCTTGTGGTCGGGTCTTCTTGTAGTCAGGTCTTCTTTCTGCGTTGTCGGGTCTTCTTGTGGTCGAGTCTTCTTCCTGCGTCATCGGGTCTTCTTGTGTTCGGGTCTTCTTCTTGTAGTCAGGTCTTCTTCTTGCATCGTCGGGTCTTCTTGTATCGGGTCTTCTTCTTGTATTGGGTCTTCTTCTTGTGGTTGTGTCTTCTTCCTGTGGTCGGGTCTTCTTCTTGTTGTCAGGTCTTCTTCTTGCGGTGTCGGGTCTTCTTGTAACGATCCATCTTCTTGTGGTCGATTCTCCTTCCTGCGTCGTCGGGTCTTCTTGTGGTCGGGTTTCTTCTTGTAGTCAGGTCTTCTTCCTGCGTCGTCGGGTCTTCTTGTGGTCGGGTCTTCTTCTTGTGGTCGAGTCTTCTTCCTGAGTCGTCGGGTTTTCTTGTGGTCGGGTCTTCTTCTTGTAGTCAGGTCTTCTTCTTGCATTGTCGGGTCTTCTTGTATCAGGTCTTCTTCTTGTATCCGGTCTTCTTATTGTGGTCAGGTCTTCTTCTTGCGGCGTCGGGTTTACTTGTATTGGGTCTTCTTCTTGTGGTCGGGTCTTCTACTTGTAGTCAGGTTTTCTTCTTGTGGTCAGTTCTTCTTGCGGCGTCTGGTCTTCTTGTATCTGGTCTTCTTCTTGTGGTCGGGTCTTCTTGTGGTCATGTCTTCTTCTTGTATCGGGTCTACTTCTTGTGGTCGGGTCTTCTTCTTGCGTCGTTGGGTCTTCTTGTGGTCGGCTCTTCTTGTATTGGGTCTTCTTGTGGACGGGTCTTCTTCTTGTGGTCAGGTCTCCGTGCGGCGTCGGGTCTCCTTGTGGTCGGGTCTTCTTCTTGCGGTCGGGTCTTCTTCTTGTATTGGGTTTTCTTCTTGTGGTCAGATCTTCTTCTTGAGGTCGGGTCTTCTTCTTGTATCGTGTCTTCTTCTTGTATCGGATCTTCTTCTTGTGGTCGGTCTTCTTCTAGTGGTCCGGTCTTCTTCTTCTATCGGGTCTTCTTCTTGTATCGGGTCTTCTTCTTGTGGTCGGGTCTTCTTCTTGTGGTCGGGTCTTCTTCTAGTGGTCCGGTCTTCTTCTAGTGGTCCGGTCTTCTTCTTGAGGTCGGGTCTTCTTCTTGTATCGGATCTTCTTCTTGTGGTCGGGTCTTCTTCTAGTGGTCGGGTCTTCTTCTTCTATCGGGTCTTCTTCTTGTATCGGGTCTTCTTCTTGTGGTCGGGTCTTCTTCTAGTGGTCGGGTCTTCTTCTTGTATCGGGTCTTCTTCTTGTATCGGGTCTTCTTCTAGTGGTCGGTTCTTCTTCTTGTGGTGGGGTCTACTTCTTGTGCTCGGGTCTTCTTCCTGTGGTCGGGTCTTCTTCTTGTGTTGGGTCTTCTTCTTGTTGTTGGGTCTTCTTCTTGTATCGGGTCTTCTTCTTGTACCGGGTCTTCTTCTTGTGGTCGGGTCTTCTTCTTGTGGTGGGGTCTTCTTCTTCTGTTCGGGTCTTCTTCTTGTGGTCGGGTCTTCTTCTTGTATCGGTTTTTCTTCTTGTGGTTGGGTCTTCTTCTTGTGGTTGGGTCTTCTTCTTGTATCGGGTCTTCTTCTTGTGGTCGGGTCTTCTTCTTGTGGTCGGGTCTTCTTCTTATATCGGGTCTTCTTCTTGTGGTCGAGTCTTCTTCTTGTATGGGGTCTTCCTCTTTTGGTTCTGTCTTCTTCTTGTATCGGGTCTTCTTCTTGTATCGGGTCTTCTTCTTGTGGTTGGGTCTTCTTCTTGTATCGGGTCTTCTTCTTATATCGGGTCTTCTTCTTGTGGTCGGGTCTTCTTCTTGTGGTCGGTTCTTCTTCTTGTGGTCGGGTCTTCTTCTTGTGGTCGGTTCTTCTTCTTGTGGTCGGGTCTTCTTCTTGTGGTCGGGTCTTCTTCTTGTGGTCGGCTTTTCTTCTTGTCGTCGGGTCTTCTTCTTGTATCGGGTCTTCTTCTTGTATCCGGTCTTCTTCTTGTGGTCGGGTCTTCTTCTTGTGGTCGGGTCTTCTTCTTGTATCGGGTCTTCTTCTCGTTATCGGGTCTTCTTCTTGTGGTCGGGTCTTCTTCTTGTGGTCGGGTCTTCTTCCTGCGTCGTCGGGTCTTCTTGTGGTCGGGTCTTCTTGTAGTCAGGTCTTCTTTCTGCGTCGTCGGGTCTTCTTGTGGTCGAGTCTTCTTCCTGCGTCATCGGGTCTTCTTGTGTTCGGGTCTTCTTCTTGTAGTCAGGTCTTCTTCTTGCATCGTCGGGTCTTCTTGTATCGGGTCTTCTTCTTGTATTGGGTCTTCTTCTTGTGGTTGTGTCTTCTTCCTGTGGTCGGGTCTTCTTCTTGTTGTCAGGTCTTCTTCTTGCGGTGTCGGGTCTTCTTGTAACGATCCATCTTCTTGTGGTCGATTCTCCTTCCTGCGTCGTCGGATCTTCTTGTGGTCGGGTTTCTTCTTGTAGTCAGGTCTTCTTCCTGCGTCGTCGGGTCTTCTTGTGGTCGGGTCTTCTTCTTGTGGTCGAGTCTTCTTCCTGAGTCGTCGGGTCTTCTTGTGGTCGGGTCTTCTTCTTGTAGTCAGGTCTTCTTCTTGCATTGTCGGGTCTTCTTGTATCGGGTCTTCTTCTTGTGGTTGGGTCTTCTTCTTGTATCGGGTCTTCTTCTTATATCGGGTCTTCTTCTTGTGGTCGGGTCTTCTTCTTGTGGTCGGGTCTTCTTCTTGTGGTCGGTTCTTCTTCTTGTGGTCGGGTCTTCTTCTTGTGGTCGGTTCTTCTTCTTGTGGTCGGGTCTTGTTCTTGTGGTCGGGTCTTCTTCTTGTGGTCGGCTTTTCTTCTTGTCGTTGGGTCTTCTTCTTGTATCGGGTCTTCTTCTTGTATCCGGTCTTCTTCTTGTGGTCGGGTCTTCTTCTTGTGGTCGGGTCTTCTTCTTGTATCGGGTCTTCTTCTCGTTGTCGGGTCTTCTTCTTGTGGTCGGGTCTTCTTCTTGTGGTCGAGTCTTCTTCCTGCGTCGTCGGGTCTTCTTGTGGTCGGGTCTTCTTGTAGTCAGGTCTTCTTTCTGCGTCGTCGGGTCTTCTTGTGGTCGAGTCTTCTTCCTGCGTCATCGGGTCTTCTTGTGTTCGGGTCTTCTTCTTGTAGTCAGGTCTTCTTCTTGCATCGTCGGGTCTTCTTGTATCGGGTCTTCTTCTTGTATTGGGTCTTCTTCTTGTGGTTGTGTCTTCTTCCTGTGGTCGGGTCTTCTTCTTGTTGTCAGGTCTTCTTCTTGCGGTGTCGGGTCTTCTTGTAACGATCCATCTTCTTGTGGTCGATTCTCCTTCCTGCGTCGTCGGGTCTTCTTGTGGTCGGGTTTCTTCTTGTAGTCAGGTCTTCTTCCTGCGTCGTCGGGTCTTCTTGTGGTCGGGTCTTCTTCTTGTGGTCGAGTCTTCTTCCTGAGTCGTCGGGTCTTCTTGTGGTCGGGTCTTCTTCTTGTAGTCAGGTCTTCTTCTTGCATTGTCGGGTCTTCTTGTATCAGGTCTTCTTCTTGTATCCGGTCTTCTTATTGTGGTCAGGTCTTCTTCTTGCGGCGTCGGGTTTACTTGTATTGGGTCTTCTTCTTGTGGTCGGGTCTTCTACTTGTAGTCAGGTTTTCTTCTTGTGGTCAGTTCTTCTTGCGGCGTCTGGTCTTCTTGTATCTGGTCTTCTTCTTGTGGTCGGGTCTTCTTGTGGTCGTGTCTTCTTCTTGTATCGGGTCTACTTCTTGTGGTCGGGTCTTCTTCTTGCGTCGTTGGGTCTTCTTGTGGTCGGCTCTTCTTGTATTGGGTCTTCTTGTGGTCGGGTCTTCTTCTTGTGGTCAGGTCTCCGTGCGGCGTCGGGTCTCCTTGTGGTCGGGTCTTCTTCTTGTGGTCGGGTCTTCTTCTTGTGGTCGGGTCTACTTCTTGTGGTCGGGTCTTCTTCTTCTGGTCGGGTCTTCTTCTTCTGGTCGGGTCTTCTTCTTGCGGCATTGGGTCTTCCTGTGGTCGGGTCTTCTTCTTGTATCGGGTCTTCTTCTTGTATCGGGTCTTCTTCTTGTGGTCAGGTCTTCTTGTGGTCGGGTCTTATTCTTGTGGCTTCTGGTCTACTTCTGGTCGGGTCTTTGTGTGGTCGGGTCTTCTTCTTGAGGTTGGGTCTTTTTCTTGTGGCTTCTGGTCTTCTTCTGGTCAGGTCTTCTTCTTTTGGTCGGGTCTTTTTCTTGCGGCATCAGGTCTTCTCTTATTGGGTCTTCTTCTTGTGGTTGGGTGTGTGGTGATATCTGAGATGGAGGCTGAACATGAGGAGGAGGATGATGCACAGGAGCTGTACACTGTGGGGGAAATTCTGACTGACATAGGGCCCGCAATCCTTGGTGTGGGAAGGATGTGTTCCGTCCCAAGGTCCGACTGGGTCCCGGCTTCCACTATGTTTACCCAGTGTGCCGTCAGGGAGATGTACCGTCCCTGGCCACAAGCACTTGTCCACGTGTCCGTTGTCAGGTGGACTCTCCCAGTAACTGCGTTGTTGAGGGCACGGCAGATGTTTTGGGACACGTGCTTGTGTAGTGCGGGGATGGCACACCGGGCAAAATAGTGTCAGCTGGGGACCGTGTACCGAGGGACGGGCACCGCCATAAGGTTGCAGAAGGATTCCGTCTCCACCAGCCTAAAAGGCAGCATTTCCAATGCAAGCAGTCGTGAAATGTGCGAATTTAGGACTGTGGCCTGTGGGGCGTTGTCTGCGAATTTGCGCTTTCGTTCAAAGGTCTGGGATATGGACAATTGAACGCTGTTGTGGGACGTGGACATGGATGCTGTTTCTTGAGAAACTGCCAGAACAAGTGAAGACTGAGAGGAGGGGGCATCTTTGCATGCAGTATGGACAGGGGATTGCATTGCATGCACAACAGCAAGTTCTCTTACATGCACAACAGCGGAAAAAGCAGTGGTGACACCCACTGACACTGGTCGTGGACCCTGGGGTTCGCCCCACAAAGTCGGGTGCTTTGCTGACATGTGCCTGATCATGCTGGTGGTGGTCAGGCTGGTAATTTTGTCACCCCTGCTGATGCTGGCATGGCAGGTGGTACAAATTGTAACATCCCTGGCGGCGTGCTTGCATGGTTTACCACCTCCCATAATGCAAGACTGCAATTTTACCTTTCAGTCCAGGCTGCACACTTTGCTTCAGTAACTGCTGTGTGCTTGTCTCTTGTCTGATTGCTTAGGGCGGCGGTGCTGGCACTCCCTGATTCTTAAAGTTACGGTGTGCACTCCTAATGTGTCCCCAGCCTATTGCTGTGAGTCACTGGATACTTAAACCCCCTTCACCCAGTAGGAGGTGCCTGAGCAACACTTTCTTACAGTGTATTCTGTGCAACTGGGAGTTGCCAGGTCCTGTCCTGTATCTAGTCTGTTTCTGCCACCCTGGGGGCTGAGTACACAGGCCTGTTACCTGTACCTATAACTCCTAGTCTGTTTCCGCCACCCTGGGGACTGTATACCCAGGCCCGTTATCTGTACCTGTGACTCCTAAGTCTGTTTCCGCCTCCCTGGGGGCTGAGTTCCCAGGCTCGCTCCTGTACCTTGTTCCTGGTTCAGTTCCTGCCTGAACAGTGTCCTAGCCCGTTACTTGTTTGTCTCTATTTCCGTACCTTCCCTTTTCCTGCAGTGTCTGAACCTACACCTAACTCCTACTCGTCTTTGTACATCTGTTTGTGAGTTTAGTGTCCACTCGCTACTTCATTGTAAGTACCTTGTGTGTATCTGGTTCAGCTTGTCCCATTTCCCTGCCTCCGTATCTACCTCCTGTGTTCTAACTATCTTCCTGTATTTTCCAGTCTGTTCCATGCGAACAGAGCCCTGTCCTGTCTGCCTGCACCTTCTGCTCTGTTCTGCTCTGCTTGCTCACCGCACCTGCGGTTTCGTTCTGCTTGATCACCGCACAGGCGGTTTCGTTCTGCTCTGCTTGCTCACCGCACCTGCGGTTTCGTTCTGCTTGCTCACCGCACAGGCGGTTTCGTTCTGTTCTGCTTACTCACCGCACATGCGGTTTCATTCTGCTTGCTGACCGCACCGGCGGTTTCGCTCTGCTCTGCTTGCTCACCACACCTGCGATTTCGCTCTGCTCTGCTTGCTCACCGCACCTGCGGTTTCGCTCTGCTCTGCTTGCTCACCGCACCTGTGGTTTCGCTCTGCTCCGCTTGCTTACCGCACCTGCCTTTTTGCTCTGCTCCGCTTGCTTACCACACCTGCGGTTTCGCTCTACTCCGCTTGTCCTCCGCACCTGCGGTTTCGCTCTGCTCTGCTTGTCAACCACACCTGCGGTTTCGCTCTGCTCTGCTTGTCCACTGCACCTGCGGTTTGGCTCTGCTCCTCTTGTCCTCCGCACCTGTGGCTCTGTTCCTGTATCCCAGTCTGTACTGGTCCCTATCCAGCCTGCGTTACTACCTGCTAGTATCTGCCTGTCTGCATACCAGCCGTGCCTGCCAGTACCCCTCTGTCTGCATACCAGCTGTGTCTGCCAGTACCCACCTGTCTGCATACCAGCCGTGCCTGCCAATACCCACCTGTCTGTATGCCAGCCTAACCGGCCTGTTCCTGCATTCCCCGGTCTGGGTCAACAGCTATGACCGGGGTCTGACCTGGAGTACCACCTGGTCCCTCTGCTCGGTTCCTCCCTGGTTCACGGAGTCGACTGAGCCGCCGTGCGACCTTGGTCGGACCGAGTTGATACTTAGTCACACCCCTCCAGGCACTCCTCGGTTCATGGTCTAGTGGGATCACTAACCACTCTCACGCCAGTTTGCCCGGGCGTGTGCGTAACACAAATGGCCTTTTTGGGGTTATCAGTAGAGTCTTTAAAAAAATTCCAGACTCTGGAAGACCTACCGGTTGTACTGGCAACGTCCCTCGTGTTGGTGTTACGGGGGTCAGTTGACCAACCTTCTGTCTGCGGCCACCACACTGCTTCTTCCTGCCTGTTGGGGTACTCTGCCTCGCTCCCCCTGTGTGCTGCTGGCCTCGTTCTGCATGTCCTCCTGCCACGTTGGGTCATTTACTAGATC
Source organism: Phyllobates terribilis (assembly GCF_046119375.1). Lineage (NCBI taxonomy): Eukaryota > Metazoa > Chordata > Amphibia > Anura > Dendrobatidae > Phyllobates > Phyllobates terribilis. The sequence continues at coordinate 480,483,575 of NW_027362761.1, read as the reverse complement.
ATCCACCACCTCCTCTTCTTCCACTTCTGCACCATGATCCTCCTCCTCACTCCATGTCAATTGTGTCTCGTCATCATCCACCTCTTGTGACAAATTGCCAGCGTCCCCTTCCTGTGGCCGTGGCTATTCAAATATTGGGGCATTGCTACATGGGATCTCCACTTCCACCACTTCAAGCGGAGCAGGCGAGGGTCACAAATATGGTAATGGACCAGTGAACAGCTCTTCAGAGTGTCCAACTGTGGGATCAGTTGCTGTCTGATGACACTTGGCATGGTGGGAGGAAGGAGCATCAGGGTGAGGAGTATGTGGTCGAGACTCACGGCCACTAAAACTTGACCGTGTGGAAGACAGATCGGAGGTGTTGGTGCCCAGGTAACTGGAAGTATTATCTGCTATCCAATTAATAACCTGTTCACACTAATCAATTCGCAATACTGGTGTTGTTGTGTGCTTCCCTAGTAATTCGGTCAAGAAGTGGGAGCGAGAAGATGTGGCTGTTGGTTGTGGCACATTTTCACCTTGGCCACGGCCCCGTCCTCTGCACGCACCATCACCAGAACATCCAGTTCCACATCCCTTGCCACATGCCTTGCCCATTGTAAATGAAGTAAAATAGTTTACACTCGCACTATCAATGGAAAAAAGGTAATAAAAAGGAGATTAGAACCGTGGAAGAGGAAAACCACAGTTCTATTTCTCTGGCCTACACCAGAATCTTTTAAACAGATATATTTGTGTCTGAACAGACAGGGACAGGGGCGGAACTACCGCCCGTGCAGCCGGTTCATTGAACGGGGGCCCCGAGGGAGAGGGGGCCCCTCCAGCCTCCAGCAGGGCCGCCATCAGGGCATGACTGCCCTGACTCCAGTATGGGGCCCGGCCGGTAGGGGCCCCCCTCTTGTGCATCTCTCTCCTCATGGGGCCCCCGGCCCCATGCTATGCGCCGGGTCCGGGACATTTCAGCGCTGAGCTGCGCTGTTGCAGCAGCGCCTTCATGATTCCCCTGACTTCCGGTCATGTGACGGCGCCGTCACATGGCCGGAAGTCAGGAGAACCTGCTGTCAGCGATTTGGACGAGCGCCAGGATTCTGCAGGGATCGCATGGGGGTAAGTATAACAAGTTTTATTTTTTTTAAAATACAATTAACTAGGAGTGGAGAGATGGGAGAAACACATGTGTGTGTGTGTGTATGTGTGTGTGTGTGGGGGAGATGGGAGATGCACATGTGTGTGTGTGGGGGGGAGATGGGAGATGCACATGTGTGTGTGTGGGGGGGAGATGGGAGATGCACATGTGTGTGGGGGGGGGAGATGGGAGATGCACATGTGTGTGTGTGTGTGTGTGTATGTATGTGTGTGTGGGGGGGGGAGATGGGAGATGCACATGTGTGTGTGTGGGGGGGGAGATGGGAGATGCACATGTGTGTGTGTGGGGGGGAGATGGGAGATGCACATGTGTGTGTGTGGGGGGGAGATGGGAGATGCACATGTGTGTGGGGGGGGGAGATGGGAGATGCACATGTGTGTGTGTGGGGGGGGGAGATGGGAGATGCACATGTGTGTGTGTGGGGGGGGAGATGGGAGATGCACATGTGTGTGTGTGGGGGGGGGGATGGGAGATGCACATGTGTGGGGGGGGAGATGGGAGATGCACGTGTGTGGGGGGGGGAGATGGGAGATGCACATGTGTGGGGGAGATGGGAGATGCACATGTGTGGGGGGGAGATGGGAGATGCACATGTGTGGGGGGGAGATGGGAGATGCACATGTGTGGGGGGGGAGATGGGAGATGCACATGTGTGGGGGGGGAGATGGGAGATGCACATGTGTGGGGGGGGAGATGGGAGATGCACATGTGGGGGAGGGGGATGAGAGAGGGGCACATGTGGGGGAGGGGGATGAGAGAGGGGCACATGTGGGGGAGGGGGATGAGAGAGGGGCACATGTGGGGGAGGGGGATGAGAGAGGGGCACATGTGGGGGGGAGGGGGTGAGAGAGGGGCACATGTGGGGGGGAGGGGGTGAGAGAGGGGCACATGTGGGGGGGAGGGGGTGAGAGAGGGGCACATGGAGGGGGATGAGAGCTGCACATGGGGGAATTGGGAGTAGGGGGATAATGAGCTGCACATAACGAATGTGGGGTGGGGGAGAGTAAATGATAAATGATGATGGGGTGGGGAGAGCACGGACATGATATAATGAATTGGGGCAGGGGGTGCATGTAAATATTGAATGCGGGGAGCAGGAAGTATAGAGTAGGGGGCGTTGCGGATGCAGGAGTGTGACTGGTAACAAATTGGCGGAAAGAGTAGAGGTTCTAATTAAATTATATATTAAGTGCCTATTTACAGTTAATGGGGGCACAGTGGTGGATTACAATTTATATTTGGAATGGTAGGTTGCCTAATAACTAACCATATATTGATGGTGGATGCACGTCTGTATTCAGCTGCGTAATGTAGAAGTTGGGGAATGTGCTCTAGATAACTGTGTTATTTTATGCAGAGACGAGTCCTGGCTGGAAGACGTGATGGCGGTCTGTGCTGGATGAAGGAGAAAAGCGAAGATGAAGGACTTCACCTAGAGACGTCACCGGTGAGTCAGTCTATTACATGTACACTGTGTATAATGTCACTGGTGATCACTGTATTACCTGTACACTGACACTATATACAGAGCTCCTGTGTATAATGTCACTGGTGATCACTGTATTACCTGTACACTGACACTATATACAGAGCTCCTGTGTATAATTTCACTGGTGATCACTGTATTACCTGTACACTGACACTATATACAGAGCTCCTGTGTATAATGTCACTGGTGATCCCTGTATTACCTGTACACTGACACTATATACAGAGCTCCTGTGTATAATGTCACTGATGATCACTGTATTACCTGTACACTATATACAGAGCTCCTGTGTATAATGTCACTGTATTACCTGTACACTGACACTATATACAGAGCTCCTGTGTATAATTTCACTGGTGATCACTAGATTACCTGGACACTTACGTTATACATACCATGTATAGAGCTCCCGTGTATAATGACACTGGTGGTAATATTAGTAATGTAGTGGTAATATGTGGTCTGGTCATGGTGTGGCAGTTTTTCTCCCTTCTGTGTGGTATTATTCGGTCACTATGTTGTGGTAATATGTGGTCTGGTTATGGTGTGGCGGTGTTCCCTGTATGTGGTATTATTGGTCATTTAAAAAAAAAATGTATATGACACATTCCCTTAAAGAAAACTAAATAAAAATATATCTAAAAAGAGTATTGGATATTTTAAGAAAATTTTAATAGGTTAGAGTAGGGCCCGCCCAGAAGAGTCTACCTTATCGTGGTGGCGGCTTTAAAAATCTTTTGGCCAAAACAAAAGCTGATGGCTATGTATGTGGCGCCGTCACATGGCCGAACGTCAGGAGAACCTGGTGGCAGCGACGTGGACGAGCGCCAGGATTCTGCAGGGATTGCATGGGGGTAAGTATAACAAGTTTTATTTTTTTTAAATACAATTAATTAACTAGGAGTGGGGGGAATCAGAGATGCACGGGGGGGATGAGAGATGCACATGGGGGGGTGAGAGATGCACATGGGGGGGTGAGAGATGCACATGGGGGGGTGAGAGATGCACATGGGGGGGTGAGAGATGCACATGGGGGGGATGAGAGATGCACATGGGGGGGATGAGAGATGCACATGGGGGGATGAGAGATGCACATGGGGGGGATGAGAGATGCACATGGGGGGGATGAGAGATGCACGGGGGGTGAGAGCTGCACATGGGTGGGATGAGAGCTGCACATGGGGGGGTGAGAGATGCACATGGGGAGTTATGTTTACATAACTTTGTTGCCTTATGAAGGGCAGGGGGGGCCCCCCAAAATTTCTTGCACAGGGGCCCACTACAGTCTGTGTCCGCCCCTGGACAGGGAGACACTATTACTTGTTTTTTTTACGTAAATCAGGCCAAAAGCTGGATAATACAGAGATTTGAACCGTGGAACTGCAAAACCACAGTTATAGTTATGTGGCGTACACCAGAATCTTTCAAACAGATATATTTGTGTCTGATCAGGGAGACACTATTACTGTTTTTCTTTACGGAAAAAATACCAAAAGCTGGATAATACAGAGATTTGAACCGTGGACCTGCAAAACCACAGTTATAATTAACTGGCATATACCAGACTTTTTAAAATAGATATATTTGCGGCTGAACAGTGAGCGACACACTCAAACTGTTTTTTATGGAAAAAAGGCCCAAAAGTGGATAATACAGATATTTGAACCGTGGAACTGTAAAACCACAGTTATAATTATGTGGCCTACACCAGAATCTTTTAAACAGATATATTTGTGTCTGAACACTCACAGACACACTTTTTTTTGGAGGGGGGGTAAAACACCAAAAGTTTAATAAGTTGGGTATTTGTACAGTGTGAAGGAGGAAAAAAAAAAAGAGGATTTAGATGAAAAAAAAAGAATTTTTCCTGGCCTCTGAGACCTGGAGCTAAGTCTAGCAATTTCAGCAGCAGGAGCACACAGGACAGTAATGTAGTGTTTGCTGGTATAACCACTGCGTCTCCTATACAGCCTGCCTGCCTGATATCTGGGATGGATATTAGTCATGAGAAGGACTGTTTGTTTTATTTGGCAGGCTTTAGAGACCCTACACTAACTATTTCGCAGTATAAATCTCTCCCTAGCTCAGCAGCACTGTCCCTACACTGTCTGATCCCGGCCGTCTGTGTCCAAGATGGCGGTGCCCGGTTTTAAATACTCGAGGTGACGCTGTGCAGCCAGCCAATCAATGTAATGCCCACAACCAACATGGCTGCGGCATTACAGTGACTGGCTAGCAATTCCTGCATGTTTATTGATTCTGTAAAGAGCGCCAAACATGCAGGGCGGAGACCCGAGCTCCCGCCCGAGTAACCCGGAAATGCTCGGAGCTCGCCGAACATCCCGAGTAGTGTGATGTTCGGGCGAGTACCGAGCAGTGTCGAGCATGCTCGCTCAACACTATTATATACCAAATGTGCCCCAGAACACGGAATAGTGTATGGGTGAGCAATATAAATTTTTGAACAAGTTTTTGGAGGATTATTTACCTCCAAAATATACCCAAGAACAAGTAATACTCTATGGGTGAGCAATATAATACTGATAAATTTTTTAATAAATTTTTGGAGGATTATTTACCACCGAAAAATACCCAAGAACACGTAATACTCTATGGGTGAGCAATATAACACTGATAAATTTTTGAACAAGTTTTTTGAGGGTTATATACCAACGAAATCTACTCCAGGCCACGGAATAGTCTACGGGTGAGCAATCTATATATGTAATCATCTTATCCTGTCTGTCTGTCTTTCTGTCTGTCTGTCTGTCCTGGAAATCCCGCGTCGCTCATTGGTCCGGCAGCGGCCAATCAGCGCCGCGGGATTTCTGAAAAAAGATGGCGGCCGTTAGTGGCTCATCTGCGGGACGGAGATGCAGCCGGGAGATGACCGGCGCGAGGCGCTCATCTCCCGGCCGGTAACAGCAGAAGGACCCCGACCGCCAGCGCCGCTGACCTCCATGCGGAAGGGAGGACCGGGGAGCGGTGCTGCGGGTCGGGTTACTTCGGCTGCGAGCGGCCGCTCATCTCCCGGCCGGTAGCAGCAGAAGGCCCCCGACCACCGGCGCCGCTGACCTCCATGCGGAAGGGAGGACCGCTCATCTCCCGGCTTCTCGCAGCAGAAGTAGCCGCACAGGCAGCGCCGCTCCCCGATCCTCACCAATACGATTCCGCTCCCCAGTCCTCACCAATACGATTAGCTGATTGGTCGCGGGCGGAGACCGCAACCAATCAGTGATCTTGGCGCAAAAGTTTAACAACGCTGTGCTGATTGGTCGCGGCCGCTGCCCGGGACCAATCACCGATTTGGGAGCCACGCGTCTGGCGTCCGCGACCAATCAGCGAGATTGGCGCCAAATTTAAACAACGCTCTGCTGATTGGTCGCGGTCGGCTGGCATCCGCAGCCAATCAGCGAGATTGGCGCCAAATATAAACAACGCTCTGCTGATTGGTCGCGGTCGGTAGGCATCCGCGACTAATCAGCGAGATTGGCGCCAAATTTAAACAACACTCTGCTGATTGGTCGCGGACGCCAGCCGCGACCAAGCAGCGATATGGGCGGCAAATTTAAACGCCACTCTGCTGATTGGTCGAGGCCACTGCCTGCGACCAATCAGCGATTTGGGCTCCAAATTTAAACTCGCTCTCCAGTACTCAGTAACACGGTTCACTGATTGGTCGCGCACAGCCGGCCACGATCAATCAGCGACTGCCGCAGCACGTCCGCGAATTGGCGCCGGATTTTAAACACTCAGGCCACCGTCGGGAGATCAGCGGCGACGCAGCCGAGAGATGAGCGGTGCTAGCCGCTCATCTCCTGGCTGCACACAGCACAAGTACCCCGACCGGCGGCCCCACTCCCCGGTCCTCCCTTCACACTTGCCGTCAGGAGATCAGCGGCACTAGCCGCTGATCTCTGAACGGTAGCCGCATGGAAGTCAGCGGTGATGCAGCCGGGAGATGACCGGCGCTAGCCATTCATCTCCCGGCTACTCACATCGAAAGTACCCGCACATCAATGCCACTCCCCGTTTTCAGTAACACCGGTTGCTGATTGGCCGCAGCCGCCGCCCGCGACCAATCAGCGATATGGGCGGCAAATTTAAACGCCGCTCGGCTGATTGGTCGAGGTCGCTGGCCGAGACCAATCAGCATTGTTGGCGCCAAATTGCCGGCCGCGACTAATCAGCATTATTGCCGCCAAATTTAAACACCGCTCTGCTGAATGGTCGCGGCCGCAACCAATCAGCATTATTGGCGCAAAATTTAAACTCCGCTCTGCTGATTAGTCGCAACCGCCGGACGTGACCAATCAGCGATATAGTCGCCAAATTTAAACACCGCTTTGCTGGTTGGTCGCGGTTGCCGGCCGCGACCAATCAGCGATTTTGGCGCCAAATTTAAACACCGCTCTGCTGATTGCGCCCGGTCTGCCGCATACATATTCTAGAATACCCGATGCGTTAGAATCGGGCCACCGTCTAGTATGATAATAATAACATTTTGAACAAGTTTTTTGAGGGTTGTATATCAACGAAATATACTTCAGATCACGGAACAGTCTATAGGTGAGCAATATAATAACAATACATTTTTGAACAAGTTTTTGGAGGGTTATATACCAACGAAATGTACTCCAGACCATGGAATAGTCTATGGGTGAGCAATATAATAACAATACATATTTGAACAAGTTTTTTGGGAGTTATATACCAACGAAATATACCCAAGAACACGTAAGGTGAGCAATATAATAGCGATGAATTTTTTAACAAGTTTTTGGATTATTATTTACCACTGAAATATACCCAGGAACACGTAATACTCTCTGGGTGAGCAATATAATAATGATACATTTTTTAACAAGTTTTCTTGGGGTTATATACCAACAAAATCTACTACAGACCAAAGAATAATCTATGGGTGAGCAATATAATAACAATAAATTTTTCAACACGTTTCTTGAGAAAATGTACCTCAGACCACGCAACAGTCTATGGGTGACCAACATAATAATAATACATTTTGAAACAAGTTTTTTGGAGGTTATATACCACCGAAATGTACCCCAAACCACGGAATAGTCTATAGGTGGGCAATATATCACCGATACATTTTTTAACAAGTTTGTGGAGGATTATTTACTACCAAAATATAGCCATGAACTAATAATACTCTAAGGGTGAGCAATAGAGTAACGATACATTTTTGAATATGTTTTTTGGGGGTTACATACCAACAAAATGTACCCCAGAACACTTAATACTGTATGGCTGCGAAATTTAAGCCTGTAAAAATTTTAACGCTTAATTTTTTTACGTTTATATATTAAATAAATGTATCCTAGAACACAGAATAGTGTATGGGTGAGAAATTTAACCCAGCATATTAAACGCTTTTTTGGAGTGTTATATATATATCAAAAATATACCACAGAACACAGAGTAGTGTATGGGTGAGAAATTTAACCCAGCAAAATTTTTGGACGCTTTTTCTGAGTGTTATATGCCACAGAAATGAACCATAAAGCATATAATACTGTATGGCTGAGAAATTTAACCAAGCAAATTATTTAAACACTTTTTCTGAGTGTTATAGGTCACACAAAATGTACCCTAGACCACAGAATAGTGTATGGGTGAGAAATTAAACCCAGCAAAATTAGTTACGCTTTTTTGGAGTGTTATATATTGCAGAAATGTACCCCAAACCACGGAACAGTGTATGGGTGAGAAATATAAACCAGACAACTTTTTTGTAGTGTTATATGCCTCAGAAATAAACCACAAACACCATAATACTGTATGGGTTAGAAATTTAACCCAGCAAATTATTTAAACGCTTTTCTGAAGTGTTATATTCCACAGAAATGTACACCAGACCAGGGAATAGTGTATAGGTGAGAATTGTAATCTTTTTTAACGCTTTTTTGGAGTGTTAAATGCCACAGAAATTAACCACAAAGCACGTAATACTGTATGGGTGAGAAATTTAACCCAGCAACATTTTTTAACGCTTTTTCGGAGTGTTATAAATAGAGATGAGCGTTGTTCGACTCGAACTGTTCGCCAATCTCAAATTCGAGCTGTTTTGGGCGGTGTTCGAGCCGTTCGGCGAACACGAACGATTTGAGAAAAATTCGGCTGTTCGAGGTTATGTTTGATAACTGTTCGTGCACCAAAATCATAACTGGATTTTTTCGCAATAATGATGAAAATTAATGTTAATACGCAGTTTGAGTGTACAGCGGGGCGGGGGGAGGGGCAGGGGATGGATCTCTGCAGGAATAATGAAGATCTCCATTTTTTTTTCTCTTTCCCACATTTACAGTGGGGAGGTGCAATCTGTCAGCCAATCAGCAGCGCACACACGGAGCGAAGTGCTTTTTTACACACAAGCAAGGGCACGTGTCATTGGCAGTGTATGTCACATGTCCTTGCCCTATAAGACCCAGCCATTTTCCCCGTCGCCACCATTTTCTCACTGCTGCAACTGCGTGTTAGATGGCACCGCTGTTGCTGTGTGCGCTATACCTTGTTAATTTCAAGCCAATTTTCGCACAAATCTACAGATAGCTTGGGAGTAGGGAATAGTTGTGATTGCAGTCCTTTTAAGGACTAGGTTACAGCATTTCCTACGACTTTTATCAGGCTGGTCTGTGCTCTTAAATAGATAGGTTGTGGGAGTAAAGACTAATTGTAATTGCAGTCCTTTTCAGGACTAAGTTACATCAGTTCCTATCAGTTCTTGCCAGGCAGGTCTATGCCAGTGCTGTGCAAGTTTTTTTCACAGCATTTGGCTGAATCTAGCAAAGCTAATCCTTTTTGGCCTATTGCAGAGTGTGTTAGTCAGTGGAGTAGCCTATCTGTGTTGCAAGATACACCACCTGTGTATAGAATACCAATTTTTTTACTGCACCTAGTGAAGTAAAACCTTTTGGGCATAGCATCATTCTAATAGTCCATTTATACTGACCTCCATCAGGTTGCAAATTAAAAATATTTTTTTGTCTGCATCTAGCTCTGAAAAAATATTTGGCCTTCTAGCAGTGTGTGGGACTTGTTCTATTAGTCCATCTATACTGACCTCCATCAGGTTGCAAACTGAACATAATTTTTTTCTGCATCTACCTCTGAAAAAATATTTGGGCTTCTAGCTGTGTGTGGGACTTGTTCTATTAGTCCATCTATACTGACCTCCATCAGGTTGCAAATTGAATATAATTTTTTTCTGCATCTAGCTCTGAAAAAATATTTGGGCTTCTAGCAGTGTGTGGGACTTGGTCTATTAGTCCATCTATACTGACCTCCATCAGGTTGCAAACTGAATATAATTTTTTTATGCATCTACCTCTGAAAAAATATTTGGGCTTCTAGCTGTGTGTGGGACTTGTTCTATTAGTCCATCTATACTGACCTCCATCAGGATGCAAATTGAATATAATTTTTTTCTGCATCTAGCTCTGAAAAAATATTTGTCCTTCTAGCAGTGTGTGGGACTTGTTCTACTAGTCCATCTATACTGACCTCCATCAGGTTGCAAATTGAATATAATTTTTTTCTGCATCTAGCTCTGAAAAAATATTTGTACTTCTAGCAGTGTGTGGGACTTGCTCTACTAGTCCATCTATACTGACCTCCATCAGGTTGCAAATTCAAAATAATTTTTTGTCTGCATCTAGCTCTGAAAAAATATTTAGCCGTCTAGCAGTGTGTGGGACTTGTTCTATTAGTCCATCTATACTGACCTCCATCAGGTTGCAAACTGAATATAATTTTTTTCTGCATCTACCTCTGAAAAAATATTTGGGCTTCTAGCTGTGTGTGGGACTTGTTCTATTAATCCATCTATACTGACCTCCATCAGGTTGCAAATTGAATATAATTTTTTTCTGCATCTAGCTCTGAAAAAATATTTGGGCTTCTAGCAGTGTGTGGGACTTGGTCTATTAGTCCATCTATACTGACCTCCATCAGGTTGCAAATTGAATATAATATTTTTCTGCATCTAGCTCTGAAAAAATATTTGGCCTTCTAGCAGTGTGTGGGACTTGTTCTATTAGTCCATCTATACTGACCTCCATCAGGTTGCAAACTGAATATAATTTTTTTATGCATCTACCTCTGAGAAAATATTTGTCCTTCTAGCAGTGTGTGGGACTTGTTCTACTAGTCCATCTATACTGACCTCCATCAGGTTGCAAATTCAAAATATTTTTTGTTTGCATCTAGCTCTAAAAAAATATTTGGCCTTCAAGCAGTGTGTGGGACTTGGTCTATTAGTCCATCTATACTGACTTCCATCAGGTTGCAAACTGAATATAATTTTGTTCTGCATCTACCTCTGAAAAAATATTTGGGCTTCTAGCTGTGTGTGGGACTTGTTCTACTAGTCCATCTATACTGACCTCCATCAGGTTGCAAATTCAAAATAATTTTTTGTCTGCATCTAGCGCTGAAAAAATATTTGGCCTTCTAGCAGTGTGTGGGACTTGGTCTATTAGTCCATCTATACTGACCTCCATCAGGTTGCAAATTGAATATAATTTTTTTCTGCATCTAGCTCTGAAAAAATATTTGTACTTCTAGCAGTGTGTGGGACTTGTTCTACTAGTCCATCTATACTGACCTCCATCAGGTTGCAAATTCAAAATAATTTTTTGTCTGCATCTAGCTCTGAAAAAATATTTGGCCTTCTAGCAGTGTGTGGGACTTGTTCTATTAGTCCATCTATACTGACCTCCATCAGGTTGCAAACTGAATATAATTTATTTCTGCATCTACCTCTGAAAAAATATTTGGGCTTCTAGCTGTGCGTGGGACTTGTTCTATTAATCCATCTATACTGACCTCCATCAGGTTGCAAATTGAATATAATTTTTTTCTGCATCTAGCTCTGAAAAAATATTTGGGCTTCTAGCAGTGTGTGGGACTTGGTCTATTAGTCCATCTATACTGACCTCCATCAGGTTGCAAATTGAATATAATATTTTTCTGCATCTACCTCTGAAAAAATATTTGGGCTTCTAGCTGTGTGTGGGACTTGTTCTACTAGTCCATCTATACTGACCTCCATCAGGTTGCAAATTCAAAATAATTTTTTGTCTGCATCTAGCGCTGAAAAAATATTTGGCCTTCTAGCAGTGTGTGGGACTTGGTCTATTAGTCCATCTATACTGACCTCCATCAGGTTGCAAATTGAATATAATTTTTTTCTGCATCTAGCTCTGAAAAAATATTTGTACTTCTAGCAGTGTGTGGGACTTGTTCTACTAGTCCATCTATACTGACCTCCATCAGGTTGCAAATTCAAAATAATTTTTTGTCTGCATCTAGCTCTGAAAAAATATTTGGCCTTCTAGTAGTGTGTGGGACTTGTTCTATTAGTCCATCTATACTGACCTCCATCAGGTTGCAAACTGAATATAATTTATTTCTGCATCTACCTCTGAAAAAATATTTGGGCTTCTAGCTGTGCGTGGGACTTGTTCTATTAATCCATCTATACTGACCTCCATCAGGTTGCAAATTGAATATAATTTTTTTCTGCATCTAGCTCTGAAAAAATATTTGGGCTTCTAGCAGTGTGTGGGACTTGGTCTATTAGTCCATCTATACTGACCTCCATCAGGTTGCAAATTGAATATAATATTTTTCTGCATCTAGCTCTGAAAAAATATTTGGCCTTCTAGCAGTGTGTGGGACTTGTTCTATTAGTCCATCTATACTGACCTCCATCAGGTTGCAAACTGAAAATAATTTTTTTATGCATCTACCTCTGAAAAAATATTTGGGCTTCTAGCTGTGTGTGGGACTTGTTCTATTAGTCCATCTATACTGACCTCCATCAGGTTGCAAATTGAATATAATTTTTTTCTGCATCTAACTCTGAAAAAATATTTGTCCTTCTAGCAGTGTGTGGGACTTGTTCTACTAGTCCATCTATACTGACCTCCATCAGGTTGCAAATTCAAAATAATTTTTTGTCTGCATCTAGCTCAGAAAAAATATTTGGCCTTCTAGCAGTGTGTGGGACTTGGTCTATTAGTCCATCTATACTGACCTCCATCAGGTTGCAAATTGAATATAATTTTTTTCTGCATCTAGCTCTGAAAAAATATTTGGGCTTCTAGCAGTGTGTGGGACTTGGTCTAGTAGTCCATCTATACTGACCTCCATCAGGTTGCAAACTGAAAATAATTTTTTTATGCATCTACCTCTGAAAAAATATTTGGGCTTCTAGCTGTGTGTGGGACCTGTTCTATTAGTCCATCTATACTGACCTCCATCAGGTTGCAAATTGAATATAATTTTTTTCTGCATCTAACTCTGAAAAAATATTTGTCCTTCTAGCAGTGTGTGGGGCTTGTTCTACTAGTCCATCTATACTGACCTCCATCAGGTTGCAAATTCAAAATAATTTTTTGTCTGCATCTAGCTCAGAAAAAATATTTGGCCTTCTAGCAGTGTGTGGGACTTGGTCTATTAGTCCATCTATACTGACCTCCATCAGGTTGCAAATTGAATATAATTTTTTTCTGCATCTAGCTCTGAAAAAATATTTGTACTTCTAGCAGTGTGTGGGACTTGTTCTACTAGTCCATCTATACTGACCTCCATCAGTTCGCAAATTCAAAATAATTTTTTGTCTGCATCTAGCTCTGAAAAAATATTTAGCCTTCTAGCAGTGTGTGGGACTTGTTCTATTAGTCCATCTATACTGACCTCCATCAGGTTGCAAACTGAATATAATTTTTTTCTGCATCTACCTCTGAAAAAATATTTGGGCTTCTAGCTGTGTGTGGGACTTGTTCTATTAGTCCATCTATACTGACCTCCATCAGGTTGCAAATTGAATATAATTTTTTTCTGCATCTAGCTCTGAAAAAATATTTGGGCTTCTAGCAGTGTGTGGGACTTGGTCTATTAGTCCATCTATATTGACCTCCATCAGGTTGCAAACTGAAAATAATTTTTTTATGCATCTACCTCTGAAAAAATATTTGGGCTTCTAGCTGTGTGTGGGACCTGTTCTATTAGTCCATCTATACTGACCTCCATCAGGTTGCAAATTGAATATAATTTTTTTCTGCATCTAACTCTGAAAAAATATTTGTCCTTCTAGCAGTGTGTGGGATTTGTTCTACTAGTCCATCTATACTGACCTCCATCAGGTTGCAAATTCAAAATAATTTTTTGTCTGCATCTAGCTCAGAAAAAATATTTGGCCTTCTAGCAGTGTGTGGGACTTGGTCTATTAGTCCATCTATACTGACCTCCATCAGGTTGCAAATTGAATATAATTTTTTTCTGCATCTAGCTCTGAAAAAATATTTGTACTTCTAGCAGTGTGTGGGACTTGTTCTACTAGTCCATCTATACTGACCTCCATCAGTTTGCAAATTCAAAATAATTTTTTGTCTGCATCTAGCTCTGAAAAAATATTTAGCCTTCTAGCAGTGTGTGGGACTTGTTCTATTAGTCCATCTATACTGACCTCCATCAGGTTGCAAACTGAATATAATTTTTTTCTGCATCTACCTCTGAAAAAATATTTGGGCTTCTAGCTGTGTGTGGGACTTGTTCTATTAGTCCATCTATACTGACCTCCATCAGGTTGCAAATTGAATATAATTTTTTTCTGCATCTAGCTCTGAAAAAATATTTGGGCTTCTAGCAGTGTGTGGGACTTGGCCTATTAGTCCATCTATACTGACCTCCATCAGGTTGCAAATTGAATATAATTTTTTTCTGCCTCTAACCCAGCCAATAGTTTTGGCCTAATACCACAGTTTGGCCACTCAGCTCTGTTCGGTTCCCATCCATTGTTTTTTTGTGCAAACAACTCCAGAGTTGTGAATTAGTTAACCACCAAAATGAGTGGAAAAAGGCCTGCTGCTGGTGGAAAGGGGAATAGGCGTGTTGGGAAGGGGAAAAAAGGTTGTGTCCGTGGGGTAGGTGTTAAAGCAACAGTAACATCTGCAGAAGAAAGACCATCTTCCAGCCAAACTAAAATGTCTACTTCTTTTAGCGGACAATGTGATAAGATCCCTTTCTTACGGCCACGCCAATCGCTACAAATTCCAGATGAGGCACAAAAACAGCAGGTGCTTCAACGGATATCAAGTGTTCCTTTAAGTGGGCTCTCCTCCACATCAACTTCAACATCACAAATACTCCAGTCCTCAAAGGTGTCACCCCAATCGCACTTGCTTCCTCACAGCTCCCAAATCTCCAGCTGCCTGTATGAGTATGAGGTAGAACAGATGGTTTAGTCTGCAGAGCTGTTAACTTATACTATAGCCTGGGAATCAGAGGTAGGCTCCAGCACTTCTGTGAATCCAGATGAGGAAATGATCTGCACTGATGCCCAGAATCTTTATGAGTCGGATCCAGGACCAGACGCTGAAGGTTCTGACCATAATGTAGACCCTCATTCCCAAACTGTAACTCATGTTTGTGGAGACAATGAGGAAGACGATGATGAGACTCAAATACCTGATTGGAGCGACACCTTTAGTTTTTTGTCAGGGCAGAAACAGGTTGGCTCTGAGGATGACGGGTGTGATAACGCACAGGGTGATGATGATGAGGTTGGAGATCCCACTTACTGTCAACCTACAGTCAGCCAAGAGATGAGGTCAGGAGAGGAGGTGGAGGAGAATGCTAGTGACGACGAGGTCAGGTTGCGCCTTCCTGGACAGAGACGTAGTACTGGAAGCACGTCAACAACTGCATCCTCAAACACAACTCTGCCTCTGACCACAAGTCGTGGTGGCTCTTCAGGTCGCATGGGTGCTAAGCCTTGCATAGCCTGGGCATTTTTTCAGATCGATAAAGATGACCCAACTCGTGTTATCTGTAACATTTGTCAGCAAAAGCTAAGTAGAGGCCAAAAAATACATAGTTTGAGTACTTCATGCATGAACCGGCACATGGACATGAAGCATAAGTTGCAGTGGGAAGCTCACTGTGCTACAATGCGGCCTAGCCGGCCGGGCCAACCACCGTCTGCCATACCTTGTGCATCCGCGGCCTCTTCATCCTCTGTGACTGGACTGGGGGGACAGCAGTCACACCTGTTTTGGGGCGCAGACCTGCCACCTCTTTACCCGCAACAGCCAGCGTGATTGGCAGGTCATCATTTTCTTTGGAGGTGGTAACACCAGCTGGTGTTGAGCGCTGTCCGACATCGATAGCACCACCTTTGGATCAAGGCAACCTAACATGTCCGCCTGCATCTTCCTCACAGACTGGCAGTTTGCCGGGGACACCCTTATCAACCCCGTCTAAGCACAATAGCCAGCCCTCGGTCCCTCAGATGTGGACAAGTAAAAGACCATTTCCTCCTAGCCATGAGAAAGCTAAGAGGTTGAATTTCACCATCTGCAGGCTCTTGGCTACAGAAATGCTGCCTTTCCGCCTGGTGGACACAGAGGATTTTCGAGACCTTATGTCCGTCGCAGTGCCCCAGTACCAGATGCCCAGTCGGCACTACTTCTCAAAGAAAGGTGTGCCTGCGCTCCACCAGCATGTCACACAGAACATCACCACTTCTTTGAGAAACTCTGTGTGTGACAGGGTGCATTTCACCACAGACACTTGGACGAGTAGGCATGGACAGGGGCGTTACATGTCGCTGACTGGGCACTGGGTAACTATGGTGACAGCAGGACAAGGGGCTGCTGTCCAAGTCTTGCCGTCCCCACGAGTTGTGCGTCAATCCTCTTTATCTCAAAGTTCCTCCACTGCTTCTGCCTCCTCAACCTCCTCTCAGTCCTCCACCTGCACCCAAAGCCTGTCTGGTAATGCCACAAGCTTTCTAACTGCGCAGAAGGGATCCTGCACACCTCCTTACTATGCTGGCAGTAGGGCTCAATGTCATCAGGCGGTTTTTACTTTGAAATGTCTGGGAAATGTGAGTCACACAGCTGAGGAGTTGTGGTCAGCTCTGGAGAACCAATTTCATGAATGGTTGTATCCACTGGACCTGAAACCAGGGAAGGCCGTGTGCGACAATGCTGCAAACCTGGGAGTGGCCCTTCACCGGGGCAATGTCACACACGTGCCTTCTATGGCTCACGTGTTGAACCTGGTTGTCCAGCAATTTTTAGCCCACTATCCCGGACTAGATGGCCTTCTGCAGAGGGCACGGTCGCTGTGTGCTCACTTCCGCCGTTCGCATCCCGCAGCTCAGCGACTTACATCTCTACAGAAGTCATTGGGCCTGCCACTTCACCGGCTAAAATGCGATGTGCCTACCCGGTGGAATTCAACTCTGCACATGTTGCAGTGACTGTGGCAGCACCGACAAGCCCTGGTGCAATACGTTCTGACGTATAGCCTGGGCCAACGAGATCCAGAGGTGGGGCAAATCACGCTGGAGGAGTGGTCTCAGATCAGGGACCTATGCACCCTTCTGCACAGTTTTGAAATGGCGACGAAGATGTTTAGTGCTGACGATGCCATTATCAGCATGACTATTCTGGTGATTTACATGCTGGAGCACATGTTAAACAGAATTCGGAGTCAGGTGGTGGCACAAGAGGAGGTGGAGGAAGTAGAGGAGGAGGAGTTGTATGCGGAAGGGCTAACATTTGCAAGGTCCAGACGGTCGGCAGCACCAAGGCGGCTGGCATGTGAGGGTGGGGGAGATGGTTTTACCAGGGCGCATGGTAGCAGCCAAACTAGTGAGGAAGGTGCAGGAGCCCAGGAAGAAGTGAAGGACGAACTGATGGAAGACTCATCAGATGAGGGAGACCTTGATCACATTTCTGTTGTGCGAGGTTGGGGGGAGAGGACAGAGGAAGGAAGCATGATTGTTACCTCGCCACCAACACAACAGGGACTTGGTGCTCCTGGATGCGCAACACACATGAGTGCCTTCTTGCTGCACTACCTGCAACATGACCCTCGAATTGTGAGAATTAGAAATAATCCTGACTACTGGGTTGCCACACTGTTAGATCCCCGGTACAAAAGTAAATTTGCAGAAATTATTCCTGCCATAGAAAGGGATGCACGCATGCAGGAGTATCAGCAGAGACTGTTGCAGAATCTTACATGTGCTTTTACACAAAACACCAGTGGTGCACGTACTGAATCTCACAGTTCCAACTTGCCAACCGTGGGACCGTCGAGTGTTCAGCACTCAAACCGTAACAGAAACACAGTATCTGCTGGTAACATCAATTTTGCGGAATCATTTCACCACTTTTTTAGCCCATCCTTTGCAAGGCCACAGGAGACAAGAAGTCTGACACATAGTCAACGCCTAGAGACGATGGTACAGGAGTATCTCCAAGTAAACATTGAAGCCATGACTGTGTCACTGGACCCTTGCTCTTTTTGTGCTTCCAATCTGGATAAATGGCCGGAGCTAGCCACTTACGCCTTGGAGATCTTGTCATGCCCCGCAGCCAGCGTTCTGTCTGAACGTGTGTTCAGCGCTGCTGGTGGTGTGCTGACAGATAAGCGCACGCGGCTCTCCACTGATAATGTAGACAGACTCACGTTTATAAAGATGAACAAATCATGGATCCGAAATGACTTTTCTACCCCTGTGTCATCCTGGGGAGAGTAAAAGCTTGATGATTGGTTAAAATCACCTCACCAACCATTTTAAGCTTTCAAATTACTAATCATATTTATCTGTATCTTGGCTGGAAAATTATTTGGGCTTTGTAGCAGTGTGCAGTACTGATTCTATTAGGCCATCTATACTAAGCTCCACCAGATTGAGGCAGGTGTTGTGGGTGCAGCAGAGCGTAGCATAACTCCCCACGGGAGGAGTATAGCCTCAGGGCAGTGTATGCGGAGGATGGGGGTGATGGTGCAGGGCAGCAGCAGTAACGACACGGAGTCAGTGATGCAGTCCAGGGCCTTTACTCACAGTTCTTATTATCCAGACCACGTCTGCAGGTAACAGTTGCCCACGTCGTACTGTGTTCACCAGGTGAGGGGCTCAGACAACTCCCAGATAATTTTGGAGCGCTTCACAGGACCCCCTTTGTGTGTCCTTTGTCTGGCCTTTCTTACCAACCCTTCTGTCCGGCTGCCTCGGGCCTCCTCTTGGTAAACTTGGCGCCAGTTTCCCTGACCCTATGTGGTGCCTTCCTAGCGGGTGTAGCGAGGGGCTGCGCCACATAAAATGTCACAGCCTCCGGTTTCTAGCTGAGGGTCGTTTCCCGCCTCCACTAGTTTCGGGGACCGGTCTTCCCCTTTGGCCTGACCCCTCCACGCAGGTGGATTCGGGCATGCGGTGGCGACTTGCCCGTCCGCACCCCTGGGATCCCTTCGTTCCTCGTTCCTGGAGCCTTCTCCGCTCCTCTTCCTTTCTTCTCCCTCTTCCAGGCCTGGGCCTCTGTTACTAGGCCCGCCTCCGGAGCAGAGCTCATGCAGAGCCCCTGCTCCCTGTCACTTCTGCTCAGACTTCTCTGCACTGAACTAAGATGGTGCCCACCTTTTATACTCCCTTCTCAATGCACCCAGGAACTGCTTCTTCCCTGCTCCTGCACTACAGGGTTCCCCTTCCTCAGTGCTCCCTCCCCCCACTCCAGCCAGGGACAGGGACTGTCGTGCCCATCTCAGGGGCATATTGGTCGCCCTGCCCCACAGCAATGTGGTGTAATGTATGCAGGTGTCGGGTCCTGATCCACACTCCATCCTTACCTGAGAGTGAAATATCACACCTCTGGGTGAGGTGCAATACCTCTGTAGCAACCGAGCCCTCAGGGTGCTACAGTTCCATTTATCTTCAGCCTAGGTGACGTATTGCGATACAGGGCCGTGATTTTGACTATAAAAGGGTCCCCTAGACCCCTACCCCAAACTTTTTAAGAGAATAATATATGGCGTGCCAGGTGACTCTATGGAATGCTTTCTCAGCATCCAACGAGAGTATCTAATTACAAATTTTTAACTGCATCTAGCCCAGGAAATACTTTGTGCCTAGTAGCAGTGTCTGCTAGTCAGCGGATTATCCCGGCTGTTAAGCAAGCTACACCACCTGTAGTTTGGACACTTAATTTTCCAAAGGAAATGCTTCGGGACCACGGGATACTCAGTGAAGAGTATCAGGAGGCACCCCAAGGCATAGGGTCTGGGACTGGCAGTAGGATGCCTTGCGGTGGACATCCGAGCTCGATCCTTATAAAAGCTTTTTAACTGCAGCAGCTTTAGTGGACGCTACTGGAGCTGGAATTACGCGGCTGCTGGCATGAGACTTGCCCTCCAATAGATCCTTGCAAATGGATTTAAAGTGTATTCATTCAAATTAGAGAGACAATTTAAATTAAAAAGCTTAGAGCTACCTCCACCACAGGGGGGCTCGCTCGACCCACCAGCGGACAGGCACCAGTATTGGGAGAGGGGGGCTGGCCGTCAGGGTTCACCGCGGCTCTGGCACAAACCCAGCGACACGGAGGTGGCAAGGGCAGGAGCGGACTGGCCGTGTCGGCTTCTCACTTTTTGGATTTTAGAAGGGCATGACATGCCTATATCTGTGTCTCCCCCTCCTTTTACTCCTCCACCTCTTTTCTTTTCACATGACTATATGTACTTGTCACTTTTCCATGTCTTAGTTATGTCTTCTGAGCAGTTTGTCAGCTTTTGGACACCTTTGAAGGTGTTTTCTATGTGTTTCTATGTGTTTTTGTTTGCCTGCCATTGGTTTCAACGGTGTTCGAAGGTGTTCGACGAACAGTTCGGCGAACACACGGGTGTTCGACGAACCGAACCAAACTCGAACACTACGGGGGTGGCTCAACACTAGTTATAAATCACAAAAATGAACCCCAGACCACGCTAATAGTGGATGGGTGAGAAATATGACCCCGCAAAAATTTGTTACGCTTTTTTGGAGTGTAATATATCACAGAAATGTACCCCAGACCATGGAATAGTGTATAGGTGAGAAATGAAATCCAGTCATCTTTTTCATCCAGTCATTGGAAGGTTATATGCCACAGAAATGAACCACAAAGCACGTAATACTGTATGGGTGAGAAATTTAATCCAGCAAATTAATTAAATGCTTTTTGGAGTGTTATATATCACAGAAATGTACCCCAGACCAGGGAATAGTTATAGGTGAGAAATGTAATCCAGCCATTTTTAATACTTTTTTGGAGTGTTATATGCCACAGAAATGAACCACAAAGCATATTATACTGTATGGGTGTGAAAGTTAACCAGCAAAAATTTGTAACGCTTTTTTTAAGCTTTACATACCACTGTAATGATCAATAACCACATAAAACTGTATGGATGACTAATTGAATCCAGAAAATTTGGGGGAAAATAAATATTTTGAAAGTGAAGGTTACGTACTTCTACACTCGGCTTTGCACAAAATACAAAGCCAGGAAAAAATCCATAGACCCCTGAAAGGCAATAACTTGCGAGCCTCATTGAAATATTTTTAAAGTGTAGTTGCTTTACTCCTGCACTCATAAAGATGTGGCACCCCAGGGGTCTGGTTTCCACAGTAATGTAATGTTATGTCTGAGAGCAGGTGGGAGGTTCTTTGGTCAGGGATCCTGTGCATGCCACACCTCCTGCCCAGTCTTGGGAGGGGAAGAACTTCCCCTATATAAACCCGGGGCTGAGGCAGGGTTAGGAGTAGAGAAGAAGCAGAGACAAGAAACAGTCATAGGAAGAAACAGCAGAAGCTCAGTGGGAGCAATACTACTACGAGTCAGGGGCTGGCAGCTGCAGAGCTCGCCCTGACTGAGAAGCTTTCTTACCGGACCCGGCTGTGGGGACTAACTCTTACCCAGCAGCAGAAGCCGACCGGCAGGGGATTTCAGGTCCTCAGGCCCAGAAACCCGAAGGCAAGGTCACACGCGTGGGACCAGCACCGCCATCGTGGAGCGGAAGCCATTAGAAGGCCCCGAGTCACCGGCCATACGGGTGAGCACCACACGGCACACTCAGGGACGTGGGCTACTTATATACGCTCCTAGCAAGGTAGCCAGAAGAGTACAGTCAGTTTGGGAGGCCTACAACTCCGCCTGGCCAGGGGAGATCCCATCTGCTCAAGGACTGACCAGGCCCCGTTCGCTAGCAAGTACTCCGGGAGGGTCTATCGTTGTTACCAGTAAAGACCCTGAATTACACCGCACCGTCTCTGAGTGGTTCCTGCTATCCCCATTTTCCACGTCGGCTGCCCTGAGGCCATACCCCTCCCGTTGGGGGTTATACTATCACGCTGCACAATTCTACATCGGCCTCAGCGGTCTGCCCTGCAGCGGCAGCTCCATAGCTGCAAATCAACGGGTGGCGTAGTCGACACTCAAATAACACCTATCAAGACTGCCACACACTGAGTTTGACTCCCTGGGCACGGACCGGGTCCCCGCCACTCGGAGACTACAACCCTCATCTGATCCGGTTCCGGGTAAGCCCCCGAGCGCGAGACGCTGCGCGACACAGCAGGCCCAGGGGCGCGTCAACTTTGGCGTAGTCGGCAGGATTTCGTGCCCGCAACCACCGGGTACTGCGTGCCTGAAAAAGACTGTTCAAACTTACCTGTGGTGAAGATTCCCGCCATCCGGCGCCATCTTCCGCTTCCTTCCCGCCATCGGTGGAGTTTTCCCGCCATCCGGCGCCATCTTCGGCCTTCTTCTCGCCATACGTGGAGTTTTCCCGCCATTGGACGCCATCTTGAGGACGCCGCGCGGGAAGAAGAGGGGCGTGGACTCCGAAAGCGCGCGAGAACTGAAGCCCCGCCTCACGTCCGGACGTTGCGTAAGGTCCTGGAAGGAGCCCAGCAGACGCCGACGTCACCGGAGCGAAACGGAAGGTCCTCAACCCTGACGATCCACTGCGGAGCCGCGGCCTACGGAAGAGGATCATCGCAAGGTAGGCCACGGTCCACTAGGGGGGAGAAGGATGTCGGATACGGAGGAGAGCTTCACCGCTTCAACCCCCGCCAGCGCCACCGCTGTCGCCGTCATGCCTTTCACCATGCCCTATATCCCGGGGGCAGCCTGGCTACCCCAGTATTCAGGGGAGTCACATACCCTGCAGGACTTTAGAGAAAGGCTGGATAGCATCTTCCAGGTGTACCCCCTCACAGAAGAGCAAAAAGTGAGCATCCTGGTGGCCCAATTAACCGGAGCAGCCTGAAGGGAGGTAAAGTCCTGGCCACCTGGGGGGAGGACTGTCGCAGGGATACCTTTGATACCCGCACCTCAGCTGAGATCAAGCTTAGATTCTACGGGTGCAAACAGCGGGCCCATGAGAGTATAAGGGACTATGCCCTGAACCTACAAGAGGCCCTGAGAGCCGTTAAGCAGACCGACCCTGACGGCGTGGGAGACGAGGACAGGCTGTTGACTGAACAATTTATAGAGGGTTTATATTGCAATGCCCACCGAACCCAGTTGCGGGCAATGGCCCTACAGGACCCTCATCTGGGATTTGCACAGTTCAAGGACAGAGCCATCCGGGTGCTCCGAGAACCGGCACCGGATGGCGTTGTGACCCACAGGCGCCCAGCTATCACTTACCACCAGGAGGCGGCGCCCTTGTCAGCAGGGCTTGTAGGGGCTGATGCGCAGGCTTTGAACAATGACCCGGCTCCAGACCTGCACCATCAGGTCCAAGAGCTAGCTAAAAGCGTTGCTGCGTTAACCCGAACTGTGCAGTCTTTACAGGCTTCCACTCCAGGGAAGATCCAGCTGGCATCCGGACCGGAGAACATCCCGTGGCGTCGACCAAGGAGGACCCCACCGGCCAGAGGAAGACCCAGTGACCGGTACAACGAGGACGGACGACCCATCTGCCGCCGCTGCAATCAACCCGGACATATGGCAAGGTACTGTCCTTTAAACTGGCACAACCTGGGGGTAGAGGGCCAACCCCCAGGAAAAAGACCACCAGGCCCATCGAACTGGCGCGACAAATATGTCGGAGGGCGTCCAGTCTTGCCTGTGGTACTGGATGGCATCCCTATGAGTGCCCTACTGGACACCGGGTCACAGGTCACCACCATCCCGTACCTGCTCTTCAAGCAGTACTGGAATGACTCGGATATAACCCGCTACCCTGACGACGACTTGAGTATCATCGCCAGCAATGGTCAGCCCGTGCCACAGATCGGATTTAAAGAGGCGACCATTAAAATTGGTAGAGTCGAACTGGCAGCACAGGGACTGATTATTGTAGACATTGACAAACACGAGAGTCACCCAAAGATAACGCTAGGAACTAATGTAATTGAAAATTGTCTTGCAGAGGTGATTTTCCTTTTACAACAGGTTGCCAAGAACGCCAGCTCCGGCGAGCAGCGAGTGCTCCAGAAAGAGATCCGGGCACTGATGCGACGGCAACAGGTGGAACTCTCCGGCGGTGAGATTGGTAGCGTAAGAATGTGTGACCCTTTCCCTATTGCCATGCCCCCAAAAAGTGAAATGATGATTTGGTGCCGGGCAGCTATTGGTCCGAGAGGTAGGGATTACCAGGCAATGGTAGAACCAGTTTACTCAGACAGTAGGCCCACCATTTTGACAGCACGGGGGGTGGTTCATGTACGCCATGGGAGGGTGCCCGTTCGCCTAATAAATATCGGGAAGAGGGAAGTATACCTACCCCGGTATGCCACGCTAGCCAAATTATATACCATCAACCAAAACTCTATACAGTCTGTGGAACCCTTGCCTCCATCTCACCCGGAGGAAGGTAACGGCTCTAAGAAAGTAATGGAGGATTGGTGTCAGCAACTACACTTGGGAACTGACTCCACTCCCTCCCACCAGAAACAGGGAGTCTACCGGGTGGTTCAAGAGTATGAGAGAGTGTTTAGTAAACACCCGTTAGACTTCGGGCGAGTTAAGGGGGTAGAACACCGCATCCCCACGGGAGATCATCCTCCCATAAAAGAGAGGTATCGACCCGTACCCCCTGCACATTACCAACACGCCAAGGGGATGCTTAGAGACATGAAGGAGGCTGGGGTAATCCGGGATAGCTGTAGCCCCTGGGCAGCCCCACTAGTTTTAGTCAAAAAGAAAGACAACACTATGAGGATGTGTGTAGATTACCGGAAAATCAATCGTATCACACACAAGGATGCGTACCCTTTACCAAGGATAGAGGAGTCTTTGGCTGCTTTAAGATCTGCTAACTTCTTCTCTACCTTGGATCTCACTAGCGGGTACTGGCAGGTTCCTGTAGCAGAGGCGGACCGGGAGAAGACCGCATTCACCACCCCGATGGGACTTAGCGAGTTTACCTGTATGCCGTTTGGACTTTGTAACGCACCCGGAACCTTCCAACGATTAATGGAGTGCTGTCTGGGACACAAAAACTTTGAGACGGTCCTGTTGTACCTGGACGATGTCATCGTATATTCCAAGACTTATGAGGACCACCTGAAACATCTGGCGGAAGTGTTCGAAGCCCTGGCAAGTTACGGCCTGAAGGTGAAACCCTCTAAGTGTCACCTCCTGAAGCCAAAGGTGCAGTACCTGGGACACGTGGTGAGCGCTGACGGAGTGGCTCCCGACCCTGATAAGATCACCGCAATTAAGGAATGGCCAAGTCCCTCCAGTATAAAGGAAGTGCGGCAGTTCCTTGGGTTGGTAGGCTATTACCGCAGATTCATCCCCGGTTTCACCAAAAAGGCAGCTCCCATGCAGGACCTCCTGATAGGCCAGTCCCGGAAGGCCAAGAACCAGAAGCCGCCCTTCAGATGGGAGAAGTTAGAAGAAGAGTCCTTCCGCCAGCTGAAGATGGCCCTCACGGGGGATGAAATCCTGGCGTACCCCGATTACAGCCAGCCCTTTATCCTCTACACTGACGCAAGTAACATCGGGCTAGGAGCTGTGCTGTCCCAGATCCAGCAGGGGAAAGAACGAGTGATCGCTTACGCCAGCCGAAAACTGCGACCCACCGAGAGAAACCCGGAGAATTACAGCCCCTTTAAGCTAGAGTTCCTGGCAGTGGTGTGGGCAGTCACCGAACGCTTTAAGCACTACCTCGCTTCTTCCCGGTTCATCGTGTACACGGATAACAACCCGTTGACACACCTGGACACAGCAAGACTCGGTGCCCTAGAGCAGAGATGGATGGCTCGTCTGTCCAACTACGAGTTCACAATCAAATACCGGGCAGGACGCTCCAATACCAACGCGGACGCCCTGTCCAGGATGCCAAATCTACCGGACGTAGGAGAAGATCCAGAGGAACTGGAAGAAGTCGAACTCCCTGCGTTCCACCGTCATGGGACTATCCAGTGTTCCCACCGGGTAGGGAGTAAGCAAGCCGCTACGTTTAACCCCTTGCCTCACTACAACTGGGCGGAAACGCAAGACAGCGACCTGCCGTCCGGCTGGTAAAGGAGATGCTGACTCGGCCAGAGGCTCGCCTTGACCCAGACGCTCCGGAGGAAGCCAAGCAACTGTGGGCAGAAAAGAGTAGACTGTTTCTTTACAAGGGGAAGTTGTGCCGCAGAATGGTTAACTCCCGGACGCATGAACTAATCTGGCAAGTAGTGGTGCCACGAAGAGACGCAGCCATGGTGATGGAGGCATACCACGACGGGGCTGGACACTTCGGATGGAAGAAGCTGGAGTTCCTGCTGCGCGAGTGGTTCCACTGGGTAGGCATGAGGGGAACCATCAAGAGGTGGTGCAGAGACTGTGGCCCGTGCAACCTAAGAAGGAAGGACCGTGCCAGCCAGAAGACTCCCCTGCAGTCCATCGTCACCTGGCAGCCGTTGGAACTGGTAGCCTTGGATCATGTAAAACTGACCCCAAGCAGAAGTGGCTACGTCTACGCACTAACCATCGTGGATCACTACTCCCGGTTCTTGGTTGTCGTCCCCGTCAAGGACTTAACAGCTCGAACAGCAGCTAGAGCCTTCCAGCAGCATTTCTGCCGTCCACACGGGTACCCGGACCAAGTGTTGACAGACCAGGGACCTGCCTTTGAAGCGGAGGTCTTCCAAGAATTCTGCACTCTGTATGGCTGCCGGAAGATAAGGACGACACCCTATCATCCGCAAACTAATGGACTTTGTGAGAAAATGAACCAGGTGGTAATGGATCTTCTGAAAACGTTGCCCCTGGAAGAACGCGGTCTGTGGCCTGAGAAGCTGCCCGATCTGGTGGACCTGTACAACCACATCCCGGTAGGTTCCACCAACTGTACCCCGGCTTACCTAATGAGGGCGAGACCTGGTAAGTTACCTGTTGACCTGGAAATGGGAGTCCTGACACCCGAGGACACTTCACCAGAAGCAGACTGGGACACAGAGAGGCAGCAGCAGTACCGGAGAGTACAGGAGAGCGTGGAGCGAAGTCTCTGTCAGGCTAGGGAAAGACAAGAGAAAACTTACAACCAGTATGCTCCCGCTGTTCCCCTGGTACCCGGAGAGCAGGTCTTGAAGAGAAAAAGACGGCTCCACAAGTTGGACGACCAGTGGGAGAAGGACCCGTACACCGTACTGCCCTCAAGCCACGACAACCCAAAGGTCTGTACCATCAGTAAAGACGGAGGGGAAACCACAACCATTGTATCCCGGGATCACCTGAAGAAGTGTCCCGAACAGCTACGGAACCCTGAAGAGGAACAAGAAGACCCTCGACCCGTAGAGGAAAGGGAAGACATGGTTAGTACTGTGCTCGGAGACTTCCCTCGGTCTTGGACTCAAGTCAATGGCGCAGTTGTGGTACCCGTACTCACCTTCCTCCAACCCGCATCCCAAGCACCTACGGAGCGACAGGTAGAGCTGGAAGAGCAGCCGGTCCAGGAGGCAGAAAACTCCACACAAGCAGAACAGGAGGATCAACCCTCTGCTTATAGTGAGCCTGCCGCACCCCTAGTGAGCCAAAGAGCCGGTAGACAGCTGCCCAGTTTACCCTTGACAGCTCCTACACCCTGTAGTTCAGGGCTAGACAGTCAGCTCCGTAGGTCCACTAGGGCCACTAGAGGCCAGTTACCCGCACGTTGGAGGATTTGAAATGTATAAGTTGTTTTATTTGTGGTTACCTGTTTTTCTTATTGCTTGTGTATAATTATGTGTTTCTAGTTGTTTATAGGAGTCTTTGGTGGATTTACCGGGAATCCTGTGTACATAGTTGGAGCATAACCCAGGACGGACTAAAGACTGTTAAGGACTCGGGGCAGAACAGACCCCTACCTGGTTACGTCTCCCTGTTTTGGTGAAATGGACACCTTGCTTTCTTCAAAGACTGCACCCGGTTACGGATATCCGTGACCACCTTTATGTGTTTCTTCTTATTGTACTATTATTGTTGTTATATCCTGTTATGTTTTTCTAAAATATGTTTAGTCCCGGAGTACTAAATTTCACTAGGGGGGAATGTGGCACCCCAGGGGTCTGGTTTCCACAGTAATGTAATGTTATGTCTGAGAGCAGGTGGGAGGTCCTTTGGTCAGGGATCCTGTGCATGCCACACCTCCTGCCCAGTCTTGGGAGGGGAAGAACTTCCCCTATATAAACCCGGGGCTGAGGCAGGGTTAGGAGTAGAGAAGAAGCAGAGACAAGAAACAGTCATAGGAAGAAACAGCAGAAGCTCAGTGGGAGCAATACTACTACGAGTCAGGGGCTGGCAGCTGCAGAGCTCGTCCTGACTGAGAAGCTTTCTTACCGGACCCGGCGTCCGAGGCTGTGGGGACTAACTCTTACCCAGCAGCAGAAGCCGACCGGCAGGGGATTTCAGGTCCTCAGGCCCAGAAACCCGAAGGCAAGGTCACACGCGTGGGACCAGCACCACCATCGTGGAGCGGAAGCCATTAGAAGGCCCCGAGTCACCGGCCATACGGGTTAGCACCACACGGCACACTCAGGGACGTGGGCTACTTATATACACTTCTAGCAAGGTAGCCAGAAGAGTACAGTCAGTTTGGGAGGCCTACAACTCCGCCTGGCCAGGGGAGATCCCATCTGCTCAAGGACTGACCAGGCCCCGTTCGCTAGCAAGTACTCCGGGAGGGTCTATCGTTGTTACCAGTAAAGACCCTGAATTACACCGCACCGTCTCTGAGTGGTTCCTGCTATCCCCATTTTCCACGTCGGCTGCCCTGAGGCCATACCCCTCCCGTTGGGGGTTATACTATCACGCTGCACAATTCTACATCGGCCTCAGCGGTCTGCCCTGCAGCGGCAGCTCCATAGCTGCAAATCAACGGGTGGCGTAGTCGACACTCAAATAACACCTATCAAGACTGCCACACACTGAGTTTGACTCCCTGGGCACGGACCGGGTCCCCGCCACTCGGAGACTACAACCCTCATCTGATCCGGTTCCGGGTAAGCCTCCGAGCGCGAGACGCTGCGCGACACAGCAGGCCCAGGGGCGCGTCAAAGACTTTGCACAAAGTACAAAGCCAGTAAAAAATTCTAAGGAGGGTAATACAGTAATTCTCTTCAGGTGTCCGCTTCTTCATCTCCTTCCTCGTGAGGCTGGGGGAACTCTCTCCATCTGCTTCCTGGAGCCCGATTCCCAGGTACCTGGGCTGCAAGTGACCCGGCTTCCGGTAGTGCCGGAGACTTTAACATATAGAAATGGGAAACAGCCCCCTGTGTCACCTGCTCCTGCATAGGAGGTGGGGAAGCCCAAGGACAGTACAATCTCTCATTGTCGTAGTAGCCCCATCTCAAGCCACTTCAAGGAGCCTCCCCCATGCCTGTTCATTCCTCAAGAGGAGTTCATCTTGCTCCTTTCACACCCACTTCATGCCAGCAATGTTGCACCTCCATGTTGAAGAACTTTACCCTGGTTCCAGCCGTCAGCTCTTGCAGCCTTCAAGGCAAGTGTTTCATCTCTACAGCCTGATGATTGAACGAGATGTGATGACGGGTCCCAAACTCTCAAATGGACCCCCTTCTCTGCTGACGGTCGTAACGACCCCCCCCCCCTCACCGGGGTGCCAACTCTCCGCACCTTGCAGCTAGCGGGCCCGATAACATTTCTCCAGACCTGGCCTTGGCTCGCCTCCTTGTCTCTTCTGACCAGCCTACGTCCTGCAGTCCACTCACCAGTTCCTGGATCCTGGCTCTCCCATCCACAGTCCGCAAGAACCCCAGCGTCAAAGGATTCGGTCTTGGTTCGGGGCTTGGTGGTTCCAGGAAATTGTCTGGATCTGGACCACAGGCTCCTGCCACCTCTGGTGTTGCACCAGCTTCCTCTGGCTCCAATATTCCTCCAGTCACTCCCTATGAAGTCTCGCGTGGTTCTAACATATTTGTCGGACACTAAGTAAGTTACACTGTGTTGCCGACTAATTGAATACAGTAAAACATTATAACACTTTTTTGGAGTGTTATATATTACAGAAATGTACACCAGACCACGAAATAGTGTATGGGTGAGAAATATGATCCTGTCAATATTTTCAATGCTTTTTTGTAGTGTTAGATATGACGCAAAATAATATATGGCTGAGAAATTTAGGCCTGCTAAATTTTTTAATGCTTTTTTCAGTTTTATAGATCACAGAAATGTACCCCACACAACGGAATAGTGTATGGGTGAGAAATGTGATTCAGCCAAATTTTTTAACCCTTTTTTGGGGTGTTAGATATCACAGCAATGTACAGAGTAGTGTATGGGTGAGAAATGTAATCCATCCAACTTTTTAAGGCTTATTTTGAGTGTTTAAATGCCAAAGAAATAAACTACAAAGCACGTAATTCTGTATGGGTGAGAAATTTAACCCAGCAAATTAGTTAAATGCTTTTTTGGAGTGTTATGTATCACAAAAATGTACCACAGAACATAGAATAGTGTGTGGATGAGAAATTAAACCCAGCAACATTTTTTAATGCTTTTTCTGAGTGTTATAAATCACAAAAATGTACCCCACAACATGGAATAGAGTATGGGTGAGAAATTTAACCCAGCAAAAATTAGTTACACTTATATAATACTCCAATAATCACAGAAATGTACCCCAGAAGATGGAATAGTGTATGGGTGAGAAATTTAACCCAACAAAATTAGTTACACTTTTTTAGTTTTACAGATCACAGAAATGTATCCTAGACCACGGAATAGTGTATGGGTGAAAAATGTAATTCAGCCATTTTTTTTAACTCTATTTTGGAGTGATAGATACAGTATCACAGAAATGTACCCCAGACCACGAAATACGATATTGCTGAGAAATGTAACCCTGAAAACCTTTTTAATGTTTTTTTGGTTTTGTAGATCACAGAAATGTACCCCAGACCGAGTAATAGTGTATGGGTGAGAAATATAACATAGTAACGTAGGTTGAATAAAGACCTAGGTCAATCCAGTTCAACCTTTCTCCCCCAATTGTACTCCCTACACTAGCATACTAACTTACTGGGACTAGGCCCAGGGCCGGACTGGGACAAAAAAGCAGCACTGACACACAAACCCCACCAGCCCACATACTATAACACCCATCAGCCCCGATAAGGGAATTTTGCTTTTACGTTGTCGCGCCCCTCACCACTCTCTTAAAGCGAACCTGTCAGCAGGATTTAGCCCTATAAATTAAAGGCATGGCTATAATGGCGCTGTGATCCTGATTAATCTGATACCTGATGTGAAGAGATCTGATCAGTGGTTGTTTAATACTCACCTTATGAAGGTTTCAGAAAATGACGTCTTGTGTGCTTTGGCGCGGGACATGGGGCAGGGTCTAAATGGTGCCAGAGGCGGAAAGATCGAGATCTCTGCTCTGAATTAAGCTGAGATCTCGATCTGCGCATCTGTCGTCTCCGGCGCCATTTTATTGAAGTCCTGCGCTGAATTTTAAAAAGGAGGCAAGTCACTGAATAATCAATGAACTGCAAAAGAAACAGAGGAGGCTGGTGGGGGGAGGAGAATGAGAAGAGGACCCTGCCCCCACGTCCTGCCCCGAAGCATACTGAAGCACACAAGATGTCATTTTCTGAAAACTTCATAAGGTGAGTATTTAACAACCACTGATCGGATCCTTTCACATAAGGTATGAGATTAATCAGCATCTCAGTGCCATTATGGCCGCTTTAAAGGAGTTATCTGATGAGCCAGGTGTGAATGGCGCCACGGTGCGTATAATCAAACACAGCTGCATTTACATGGTGCTCTTCAAAGCTACGTTTCTCAGGATCGTGAGGGTCCCAGCGGTCAGATCCACAGCAAACGGAAAGTCATCCCCTATTCAGAAGAAAATTGGGATAACCCATTTAAACAGGCTTTTCACGATTTATTTCTATTTGCCCATAGGGATGTAGAAAATAATAAAGCAATAATGACAATCCAGAAGTCCAATGCCGCCAAGGGCTCGTGCAAACAAGCGTATAAATCAGGCGTGTGCTATCCGATATTTTATCAGATCACATACTGACCGATTTTATGCAATGAGGCCGCGCAGAGAAACGTTTTTTTCTCATACTGATTGGGTATTAGAAATAAATAGTAGCACGCTGCGATCTGACTCTGGATGCGAGAAAAAAAAATTGGATGCCACAGAATGGAGCCGCAGTACGAAGCCGCATATGCCCGCCTCGGATATGACGACTCTTTGTTTCCTACCATTTAGCCAATTCCTTACCCATCTACATATAGTTCCCCTAAGTTCTTGCTTCTGTAGCTTCAGTGTATGGCTGTTATGTGGTACAGTATCAAATGCCTTTGCAAAGTCCAGAAAAATCACATCAGCTGCATTACTAACATCCAGATTTGTACTTACCTCCTCATAGAACCCCGACATGTTGGTTAGACACAACCTATTTTTCATGAATCCATGCTGATTATCATTTATTATATTATTCTCTCTGTTATTATGCCCTCAAAAACTTTGCACACTACTGATGTCAGACTTACCGGACGGTAGTTACCTGGATCCACCTTCTTACTTTCTTAAATATTGGTACCACATCGGCTATCCTCCAATCCTGTAGCACTACCCCTGTTACAAGAGATTCAGCGGTCTGTCAATTACTGAGCTCAATTCCCCCAGTATCCGTGGATGAATACCATCTGGGCTGGGGGATTTGTCAATGTTTAACTTACTGAGACGCAGGCGTACTTCTTTTTGTGTTAAACTAGTAATATCAGGTGGTGAACTTTGATTTTTGCCCTGTTGAAAGATCCCTAGAGCATACGGTTTGTTGGTGAACTTACGCTCAGCGTAAGTGAGTACACCTCTGTATTATCAGTACATTATATATACAGCGCTCAGCATAAGTGAGTACACCCCTGTATTATCAGTACATTTTATATATAGCGCTCAGCATAAGTGAGTACACCCCCAGTATTATCAGTACATTTTATATATACAGTGCTCAGCGCAAGTGAGTATACCCCGTATTATCAGTATATTATATATACAGCACTCAGCATAAATGAGTACACCCCCATATTATCAGTACATTATATATATACAGCGCTCAGCATAAGAGAGTACATCCCCGTATTATCAGTATTTTATATATACAGTAGTGATGAGTGAGCACTAAAATGCTCGGTTCCTCATTGCTTAGTTCGAGCAAATTGTAATGCTTGGGTGCTCGATCTGAGTAACGAGCCCAATGTAAGTTAATGGGAAACTTGAGCATTTTTACGGCGCCCCCCTCCTCCACCCTCCCCGAGGTCTGGAGGGGGCCTAAAAATTGGTCAAATCAATGGAAACAGTGCTCAAATGACATGGGAACAACATGGGGAAGACCCCTGGAAGCATCTTTGACTCCCAGGTCACTGCTGTGAACAATGTTGTCAGAGAATTACGCCACTTTTACAGAGTGACTCTAAAACATACAAAAACGTAGTAAAAATGGATTTTCCTAGAAAAAATGTTAAGAAGCATTCTTTCCAGGGTAATGACTTATATATAATATATAATCCAAAAAAAATGCTCCTCCACACCTTGGGCTTTGTTCACACATAGTGTTTTTGATGTGTTTTTGCATTCTGCATTGCTTTCAATGGTGAAAAATACATTCACCAGTAAATGTAATTTTAATATTTTACTAACTTATCTGGCCATGTGGTGTGTGAGACATGATCAAACACATCCAGAATGAACACTCATTTCCAGTTGATAATACCATCTAGCACCTGTCCCTATTTTAAAAGCAGCTAACAGCGTTATCAATAGGTAATAGAATATTTTTTTTTTCAGCACGGAGTATAATACAATAATCCCTGACTAGATGCCTGTAAGACGCTATCCCAACTGCTATAGGTCAGTACAATAAAAAATAGAGTTTAACCGGCTCCGAAGAGGTTTTCTTGATACTTTGCACAACCAAACTGTGAAGGAATGCAAGCAACCCTATCTGCTTTCATCAATTTCTAATTACAGATCATCGTTAAAAATTATGAATCGGTCAACGAGTTCATGGAAAATGTCAATTAAGTAATGCACTGTGGAAGAGATGTATTCGACGACAATGACCAACACTCATCTCCAGCTGATGATACCTTGCACCTATCCCTGTTGTAAATGCAGCAGTATCAATAGGGAAAAGAATAGATTTTAATTATTTTTTTTTGCAGCAGTATGAGGCAATAATAACTGGCTGGATTGGTGTAATACGCTATCCATACTGCGATAGCTCACCCGTAAGCAAATTTCAGATAAGAGAGGTAATATAATAGAATATACAATCGATTTGAATTTGGAGTGAGTGGGCTTGCCCCATTGTACTGATTACAAAGTCAGACGGATCATTACGATTCTGTAATAACTTCCAGAAATTCAATGATGTGTCAAAATTTGACCTTTATCCAATGCCTTGGGTAGACGAGCTGGTCGAAAGACTGGGGCAGGCCCAGTACTTCACCATGCTCGATCTCACCGAGGGTTACTTGCAGGTGCCACTGACAGAATCTGCAAAAGAAAAGAGAGTCAGAGAGTCTCTATCACTATGTCGTCTTGCCTTTTGGATTACATGGGGCCCCGGCCACTTTCCAGAGGTTGATGGACTAAGTGTTATAGCCTCATCACAACTACGCGTCAGCATATTTAGATGATATCATCATCTTTAGTACCGACTGGCATACCCACCTGTCCCAGGTACAAGCGGAGCTGGATTCACTCAAAGTCGCGGGGTTAACAGTGAACCCAAAAAAATGTGCGATAGGACTCGAGGAAGCCCAGTACTTAGGGTACGTGATTGGCCGTGGGGTTATCAAACCCCAAAAAAACAAGATTGAGGCCATTCAAAACTGGCCCAGGCCTTTGAGTACTAAACAGTGAGAGTGTTATTGGTATACCTAATTTTGCTGGGAGATCGGCACCCCTGACTGATCTCTTAAAGAAAAAGAAGTCGGTCTTGGTTCGGTGGAATCCTCAGGCGGAGAAAGCGTTCCATCCATGAATTTGGCATTATGCGGAAAGCCAGTCCTCACCAGCCCCAACTTCAAGAAAGGCTTCATCGTGCAAACGGATGCCTCTGAGGTATTCCTAGGAGCGGTGCTGTCACAGGAGGTGAGCAGAGAGAAACATCCGGTCATCTGCTTGAGTAGGAAACTTACCCCGGCAGAGAAAAATTATACCATAGTGGAGAAGGAATGCTGGGCTATTAAATGGGCCTTGGTATGGATGAGAAATACCAAAGAGAGGAATGCTCGAGTCACCAGATGGTTCCTGTCACTACAAAATTTTAGCTTTTGGGTGAAGCATCGAGCTAGGAAGTCGCAGAAAAATGTGCATGCCCTGTCACGGGCAACCCCACAAGTTTGAAAAGAGGGGGGATATATGAGGCATTGAGGGGGATCATATGCGAGAGACGGTATGTATTCCCCAGGATGCGCATAAAGGCTTATTGAACCTTCTGGAGTGCATTGCAATCACAAGCACAGCTGTGGTTGAGGTGCAAATTAAAAGTAAAGTTTGGACTTGGTCAAACCACTTGGCTAAGTTGGATTTAAGAAAACCTGGCATGGGCTTTTATTTTAGGAGTGATCTACAGGTGGCAGTGGGGAGGGTCACTCCCTCCAGCCGAGTCTTACAAGTGGCTCACGGCCACAGATTCCATTTAAAAACCTGCAGCAAAGGTTTGGGTGGGTCAGTGTTGGGATTGCTAGGAGAAGAACAGGAAGCTCTGCACGCCTATGTGAAGCTGAACACAGGCCTCTGAAGGCAACGTATCTGAGGCACCCTAAGTGACACGGGCGGCCATCTCCCACGCAACAGGTTTACACGGACTGTGTCGATATCCCGGCTGCGATCCAGAGGACAGCTTTTGCATTTGAGTTGTGAGGATTTTTTGGCAAATAAAGACGTTTAAGTTGGACTTTCCTTGAGTCACTGCCTCATTACTGCACAGTGTGGACACCGCCACACTACAGCATGCATGCACAACAATGGAACAGTCAATGGTGTCACCCGCAGACACTTTTTCTGGACCCGGGTGTTCAGACCAACTAGTTGGGTGCTTTGATGTCATGTGCCTGAGCATGCTGGTGGTGGTTAGGCTGGTTGTTTTGTTGCCCCTGCTGATGCTGGCATGGCAGATGTTGCAAATGGCCTTTTTGTGGTTAACTGGACAGGCTTTAAAAAAGAGTCAGATTTGGGAAGACCTAACAGTTGGACTGGCAACTTCCCTAGTGTTGCTACTCTGGGGAACAGTGGCCCGTCTTGTGTCTGTGGCCACCCCACTGCTTGTTCATGCCTGTTGTGGTGCTACGGCCCCCTCCCCTCTGCACTGCTGTCCTCGCTATGCATGTCACCTTCCCAGGTTGGGTCAGTGACTTCATCGTCCTCCACCTCGCCTTTCATGTACGCACCCTGAGCTTCCTCCTGACTTGCTGGCAATTGTGTATCGTTATCATCCACCTATTGCTAGAGTAATTGCACTTTCCCACCATTGCCTTTGTGTCACCGTGGCTGTTCAAACATTTGCGCATCGCTACATGCGATCTCCTCATGCCCCGCTTCAAGCGGGCTGGGTGAGAGGCCCGAATCTATAAATGGAAAAGTGAACAGCTCTTTGGAGTGTCCAAGTGTGGAATCACTTGTCTCCGGGCACTCGGCATGATGGGAGGAAAGAGGATCAGGATGAGGAATATGTGGTCCAGACTCACGGCTACTGAGACTAGACCGTGTGGAAGACAGGGTGGTGGTGGCAAACTGACTGGAAGCATTATCTGCTATCCAACCAACAGCTTTTTCACACTGCTCTGGCTTCAAGAGTGGTGTTCCGCGGCCCCCTAGAATGTGGGACAGGAAGGTAGGGCGACATGATGTGGGTGCTTATTGTGCTCCCTCAGCAGGCACAGTTTCAGCTTGCCCATGGCCTCGGCGTGCACCATCACCATCACGTCCACTTCCCAGTCCCTTACCACGCACCTTGCCCATTTTAAATGGAGTATAATATTTGTCACGTTCTCAAAAATGTTAGGATTATTTTCGTAGTAATATAGGATCACGTCTGATGATGGACAAGTTTCTCTGCTTCCACAATATAGCAATGCTATTAAAATCAACCAAATCTGGTGTATGCTGCTAACAAGCAAATGGATCAGTAAAAATAATGTATTATATTGCTTTTCAACAAAATAATCAGGATTAAGAGCAAAAACATAATTAGCCGTGATATCTAGGGCTATGGATATGAGTAACAGCAGCAGAAAGAATGCGCAATTGTGGCGCCCCTAAGGGTTCAGTCGCCACAGAGGTACTGCACTTCACCCAGAGGTGTGGTGTCTCCCTTCTCTCAGGTAAGGAGGGAGTGCTGCATGGAACCCCAAACACCTGCATCCAACACTACACTGCTCCAGGCCGGCTGCTGAGCCCTGACCCTGGCTGGAGTGGGGGGAACCCAAAAGGTAGGGGGGAACCAGTAGTGGGTGTGGGTGTAGGAAGTAGTTAGAGGGAACACTTTGGTAGGAGTATAAAATAGGGAAGCCATCTTAGGGTAGGAGAGATGAGTTGAGTTCAGTAGAGGAGAGCAGTTCAGAAGAACAGCTCGGGACAGTTCAGAAGAACAGTCCGGGAGCAGAGTCTCATTAGGAGCTCTGCTCCACAAGAGGGGCCCGGTCGGGTGGCCCAGGAGGGGAGCAGGGAGTAGGCTCCGTTCTAGGAAAGGATCCTAGGGATACGGCGCGTGCAGGACGGCACCCGTACGCCCCGCATCTGTCAGAAGACAGCGGGATCGTAGCCGCATTCTAGTCTCTTGAGGGTCAAACAAGTCTGTGCAACTCCGACGGACAGGAGGGACTTCAGAGTACCCGAACAGGATTGAGAGTGGGCAGCGCAGAGCAGGAGGGAGAAAGACCAGTGTGAGGACGGTCAAAATAGGAACATGAGAAAGTGGGGTTCTGCCAGGTATTCCCAAGCTGCCTGAGGAAGGATTGAACCCCTGCCCGGTGAACGCAGCATGACGCGGGGGGCCTTCACCTGTACAGTGCACCTGTGGACTGTCTGAAGAACTGTGAGTAAAATCTCAGATGACTGCACCGTACTGCCTCCGTCCATTCTTTCATCGGCGCCATTGTTCCCCCTGCACTACAACGCCCAGCGCAACCCACACTCTCTCACTTCACTGCCCTGAGTGAGGCCTGCTTCACCTGTGGGGAGCCGTTCCATCACAATCTGCCCTAACATCTGCCTCAGAGGGCTATTGCAGCGCTGGTGATCCTCACCAGACACGAACTTTCTAAAAATACCCCCCTTTTGCACTGACCGCCCTGGGTCATGGACCGGGACAGCCACCATGATATTTCCCACCAACCGGCATCCAGTGGCCCGGCTGCAGGGTACCCCATGGCCCTGGGGGCGTGTCAGATCTGGCGTCACGAACAGGGTGCGTGACCAGTCCGTACCGGCGGGTGAAGTGTGCCTAAAGAATTGTGTTATGTTACTGAATGTGGCGCCCGCCCCAGAAGAACGGGTGCCATTATGTGCGTGCTAAAGGACAACAATATGGAACCTCCCATCGTGGGCCAGGTCCCGGAATGGCGCCAAAAGCCAACTGTGCCCCTTGCAACAGTGACTGTCCGCATAGATGTGTCCGTCAAAGCAGGAAGGCCATCACAGGGAGTGACCGACAGCAGATCGCCATGTGGCCACCCCCGAAAGAAGAGAGGAGGCGGAGAGAAGGAATGGAGACAAGATGTGGCCTTATTCAGTCTGGCCAAACCACACCCAGCAGCCAGGATGGAAGGATGCGAGGACCAAGCCACCGCCTCTGGCCTGCTGGAATGTCAAGCGGCTCCCCTCACCCTGGAGGGAGATGCTGGAAAATTGTCCCCGGGGGACGCAGAGTTCATCCAGAGCTATGTCCTGGAGCTGAGCCAACAAGTGGAGCGGGCCCAGCAGGCAGAAGTCGCAAAGTGGAGGAGTGAGCTGCTAAGGAAATTGGCGGCACGGCGGAAGACGGCACTGGATGTCAGCA
The DNA here is from genome assembly GCF_046119375.1 of Phyllobates terribilis. Lineage (NCBI taxonomy): Eukaryota > Metazoa > Chordata > Amphibia > Anura > Dendrobatidae > Phyllobates > Phyllobates terribilis. The sequence continues at coordinate 480,444,605 of NW_027362761.1, read as the reverse complement.
GCAGCACCCCAGCCCCGGCAGAGCTTGCCGAGTACCAGGAGGCCGCATACGACACAGGAGCAGGTAGGAAACCATCCCCTGTCCCGGGCGCTGTATGCGCCGACCTGCTCCTGGGCCGCATCAATCAGCACTCCCCGTGTGCTGCCGTACCCTGGCTGGAACAGCTGTACAGCCAAGAACCTCCACCCCCGGGCGCTGAACCAGAGGATCCCCCATCTAGTGCCCTCTCGGAGCCTCCACTCCTGGGCGCTGAAGCTACGGGCCTACTACTGGAAGCCCTCCAGCCACCTCCACCTCCGGCACCCGAGTGGGTATACAGCGCGCCGGTCTTTGATTGGTCCACCCAGTTTGAGGACCAGCAGACGTGCCAGCTCCTCCCAATACCAGCGCCCCCGGTTGCCTGCCCCAGCGGAGAAGAGTTATGCTGGGACAACCGGGGGGGGGGACCTGATGGGGTTCTCACAAGAGACCGAGGCCGCCGCCCTGCAGAGGAAAGAGTTCTGCAGGCGGGAGCTCCGGCAACTGGAGAGGGAGCGACGTGCGCGGCAAGCGCGCTGTGAGCGCCTGCAGGCCCGTGACAAGGACGCCAAGGCGCAGGTCAACCAGGCGGAGTCAGCCCACCCCAGCCCCCGCGAGGAAGGCCTCATGGTGAAGTTCAACATGAAGGCTGGGTGGGGCTTTATCAGGAGTCCCGATTTTGAGAGGGACATATTTGTAAACGGGCGGGATCTGGAGCCCAAGCTGGAGGAAGGCCATCCCGACCGGAACCTGTATCCGGGGGACCACGTCATGTACACCCGGCACCATGGTGAACGTGGCTGGTACGCTCTGCACGTGTATGGTGTCAGAGAGGACACACCCCTGCAGGAATCCCCTCATGACCCGGCTGGGTCAGGGAAGAATGAAAAGTACCCCAGGCGGGGTCCCCACTATTGAACCAGCAGGTGGGACTGAACGGTAATTGTATATAGTCACCCGTAAGGGTGCAGTGTTGAGAGTTGAAAATAGTATTTTGCCTTATAGTGTGTGTTTATTTAAGTACCAGCCAGGGTAAATAGACTTGTAGGCTGGGGACAGTGAACGGCCAAGAACTTGCATTGTAAAATAGTTCAGCACTTCTTAAAGTGCACCCTATTGGTTTTATATTAATAACCATGATCACAGAACAAAAACCCATTTGGCGTGGCGGAAGCCGTGGTCCAACTCCAGGATCGCCTATGCCCTGCAGCCACACTCAAGGCCTACGTTGATGGTTTGCGGATGGGTCCCTCATGCTGCTACTTGTTGCACTTATTGAAAAAGGAAAATGTTATTTAAGAAAGTTTTGTGGCGGACCAATCGAAGGAAAGCGTGCCATACACCCATTCGGGTGCCGGAGGTGGTGGTTCCGGAAGGGAGCCGAGCAAAAGACCCGTGGAGTCGTCACCCGGGGGTGGAAGTTCCGGGAGGGAGCCGAGCACGAGGTCCTCGGAGTCAGCGCCCGGGGGTGGAGGTTCCGGGCTTAGCAGCTACTCCAGGGTGTACATGGCTGGGTATGGGGGATGCTGCTGTAGGAGCTCCCGGAGCAGGACGGTGCTTGCAGCGCCCGGGACAGGGGAACTCTTCCAACCTGCTCCTGTGCTGCACACGGCCTCCTGGCGCTCATCTGGCTCCGTCGGGGCTGGGGCGCCGCTGATGGTACCCAGGGCAGGCTGCTGCCGAGCTGCTAACTTCTTCAGCAGCTCCTTCTTCCACCTGAAGACCGCTGCTTGCTGGGCCCATTCCACCTGCTGGCTCAGCTCCTGTATCTCGCTCTGGAGGAACTCAGCATCCTCCGGGGAAAGTTTGTTTGTGTCTCCCTCCAGGGTGAGGGGGGGCACTTGCTGCTGCAGGCCAGAGGCGGAGGCTTGATCCTGGCTTCCGTCCATGCTGGCTGCCGGGTGCCGTCTGTCTAGACTCGTTAAGACTACACCCTGTCTCCATTCCTTCTCGCTTTCTCCCCTCCCTTTTCAGGGGCGGTTCCATGGCAGCCTGCTGTCAGTCACTCCCAGGGACGTCCTCCCCGCCTTGACGGACACATCTATGCGGACAGTCACAGTTGCAAGAGGCGGGTTGTGCTTTTGGCGCCATTCTGGGACCCGGCCCACGATGAGAGGTCCATATTGTTGTGTTTGATCACGCACATTATGGCGCCCGTTCTTCTGGGGCGGGCGCCACATTCAATGTGGAAAAACAGTTCTTATAAGGCACACAGTACCCGGTGGCAACGGGCACGAAATCTTGTTTGTGACACCAGAAGATGACGCGCCCCCAGGGCAGTGGGGTACTCAGTGTCCGGTCCTATGTATGCTGGGAGGGAATATGTCACAGTGGCTGGCCCGGTCCGTGGCCCAGGGCAGTCACCAAAAAGGGGATAGTTTATATGGGATTTGTAGTTTGATCGTGACGCCACCTGTGGTTTCTGGTAATTTGTACCAGCGCTGCTGCAGACCTCTGAGGCAGTTGATAGGCAGCTAGGATGGAACGGCTCCCCACAGGTGGAGCGGGCCTCAGGGCAGTGTAGAGTTTGATGGTGAGTGGTGATGCTGGGGCTTGAGGTGCAGGAGGGATGGCGCAGCTGAAATAACTGATGGAGGCAGTGGAGTGCAGTTATCCGAGTTTTACTCACAGTTCTTGTTCAAGGTTCTCAGGTACACTGTACGGGTGTCCGCCTCCGTGTCGCACTGCGTCTACCAGACCAGGGCTTCAGCACTTTCTCAGATATTTTAGGAGTGCTTGACGGAACCCCGCGTTCTTTGTGTTCCTTACTAGACCGACTTCTCACGCTTGGTCTTCTCCCTCCTGCCCTGCGCTTCCCCACACTCAGTCCTGATCCGGTGCTCTGAAGTCCCTCTAGGCAACCTGGAGTTCCCGGACCTACTTGACCTTCACGGTGACTAGGGTGAGACTGTGGCGACTGCACCATGGAAGTGCAGAAGCCTCCGGTTTTTCCTGCCGAGACCTGGAGTAACACGGCTGGGCCAGGGACCGGTCCCTTCTTGCGGCCTGATCCCTCTGACACCGGGCAGATTCAGGGCGTACAGGTGCCGTCCTGCACTTACCGTACCCCCTGAGATCCCTTCTGTAGAACGGAGCCTTTCTCCTCTGCTCCCCTCCTGGGCCTCTATCACTAGGCCCCACTTGTGGAGCAGAGCTCCTGAAGAGACTCTGCTCCTCAGACTGCTCACTGACGGTTCTCCATTGACTGACCTGCCACCCTAAGATGGCTTCCCTTTTAATATACCTCCTGTAAAAGTGCTCCCCTAAACTGCTTCCTCCACCCACACCCACTACTGGTTCCCCCTACCTTTGGTTCCCCCCACTCCAGCCAGGGACAGGGCAGCAGAAGAAGTGCATAATACCCTTCCAGCCGGCCTGGAGCAGTGAAGTGTTGAATGCGGGTGTTGGGGTTCCGGGTAGCACTCCCTCCTTACCTGAGAGAAGGAGACACCACACCTCTGGGTGAGGTGCAGTACCTCTGTGGCGACTGAACCCTCAGGGGCGCCACAAGTACATTATATATACAGCGCTCAGTGTAAGTAAGTACACCCCCTGTATTATCAGTACATTATATATACAGCGCTCACCATAACTGAGTACACCCCTGTATTATCAGTACATTATATATACAGCACTTAGCATAAGTGAGTACACCTCTGTATTATCAGTGCATCTTATATATTTTGACAGACACATCCTTCTGTCTGGAGCCAGGATGGGCAGCGCCTGCGCAGTGTGTTGTCGGAGTCAGAGCGCGCATATCGCACTACGGCATCATTTTATTGAAAACAGTGTGTCTGCAAATTCACAAACACAGTGTCTTCAACAAAATGGAGATGGATATCGTGGGATGCACATGCGTTGACTCCGGCACCATTTTATTGAAGAATTCTACTACAACGGCAACATAGCAGTGCGCACACACTGGAAATGTTGACGTTGTAGTACATTACTTCAATAAAATAGCGCAGGAGTCAGCGCATGCATGCACATACTGCATTCTTCTGAGCCGTTTTATTGAAGACACTGTTTATGCAAATTCCCAGACACAGTGTCTTAAAAAAAAATGGCGCAGGACACCACGGTATGTGCACGTGCTGACTCCGGCACCATTCATAAAATGAAAAATATACCAATAAAAATGCTCGCCACCCGGGCGTAGAACAAGTTCAATAGCTAGTGAAGTGTATAATAGAGGCTCCTAATGGCCTCCAAAGAAGAAGTGAATTGTATTTGAGGACTTTAACCTCTTTACTAGTGTTGAGCCACCCCCATAGTGTTCGAGTTCGGTTCGGTTCGTCGAACACCCGTATGTTCGCCGAACTGTTCGTCGAACACCTTCGAACACCGTTAAAACCAATGGCAGGCAAACAAAAACACATAGAAACACATAGAAAACACCTTCAAAGGTGTCCAAAAGCTGACAAACTGCTCAGAAGACACAACTAACACATGGAATAGTGACAAGTACATATAGTCATGCGAAAAGAAAAGAGATGGAGGAGTAAAAGGAGGGGGAGACACAGATATAGGCATGTCATGCCCTTCTAAAACCAAAAAAAGTGCGAAGCCGACACGGCCAGTCCGTTCCTGCCCGTGCGACCTCCATGTCGCCGGGTTTGTGCCAGAGCCGCGGTGGACCCTGACGGCCACCCCCCCTCTCCCAATACTGGTGCCTGTCCGCTGGTGGGTCAAGCGAGCCCCCCTGCGGTGGAGGCAGGTCTAATCCTTTTAATTTAAATTGTCTCTCTAATTTGAATGAGTACACTTTAAATCCTTTTACAAGGATCTATTGGAGGGCAAGTCTCATGCCAGCAGCCGCGGTAATTCAAGCTCCAGTAGCGTCCACTAAAGCTGCTGCAGTTAAAAAGCTTTTATAAGGATCGAGCTTGGCGGTCCACCGCAAGGCGTCCTACCGCCAGTCTCAGCCCCTGTGCCTTGGGATGCCTCCCCGATGCTCTTCACTGAGTGTCCCGGGGGCCCGAACCATTTCCTTTGAAAAAATTAAGTGTCCAAACTACAGGTGGTGTAGCTTGCTTAACAGCTGGAATAATCCGCTGACTAGCAGACACTACTACTAGGCACAAAGTATTTCCTGGGCTAGATACAGTTAAAAATTTGTAATTAGATACTCTCGTTGGATGCTGAGAAAGCATTCCATAGAGTCTCCTGGCACGTGTAATGCAGCGACTTGCTGGCATTAGGGTAATGGTCTAGGATGTGTTTTACCTGACCATATACCTTCCCCCTCAGGTGACTGGTCACGTGACTGTGACATCGCACAGGTCCTGTATGCACAGTAAAGGTCTGTACATATGACTGGGACAGCACACAGGACCTATACACACAGCTGACTGATCACATGACTGTGACATCAGCAAGGTCCTGTCAGTATGTGTGTGTGTGTGCACAGGCTATATAAACCCTAGTAATTTGAGACAGGTGTGTTCGGTGTGAGGCGTGAGGCCTGTGCTCTGTGTGTGTGGGACACCGTTTGTGAGAGGCCTAGGGAGGCCGAGAGTGAAGCCTGGCAGCCTGAAAGGCCGAGCCTGAATCCTGTGCGTGGATGTCAGTGGCCTTTGAGGAAGAGCCGGCTTGGTGAAGAACCCTGAAAGGCGCAGGCTGGATGTCAAGTGTGGAGAATGATGATCTCCGTGGAAAGACCCTAGGTCTGGAAGCTCAGGTGAAGGAGCTACAGATGTCCTGTGAAACTCTCCAGAGGGCGGAGACGTGCCTTAAAGAAACAGTCAGCAAGATGGAAGCTGAGCGGAAAAAGATGGAGGAGTCCATCGGAGAAGCCACAGACCAGGGCCAGGAGTTGGCCGCTGGTGATGGGAGGTATGAAGCAGATACCTCCTCGAGTGATGCGAGCTTGGATGATTCGGTGGAAGTAAGAGCCGAGATCAGGGAGCTCAAGGAATTGCTTCAGGCCCATTTGAAGCAGGAAGAGCTTCAGAGACAGGCCGCTGAGAGGCAAGTGATGGAACTAGAGGAAGAGGTTTCCGGGCTCAAAAGTCGCCTGACAAAGTATCACTCGGTGAACAAGGCCTCCTTGGAGAAGGAAAAGGGCAAACACGTTGCGCTCACTCCCTTATACCATGAGAAGGTGGACCTGAGGAGAGCTAAGAGCATGGTAACAGAAGATAAATATGAAGTGGAAGTGGTCAAGACGAAAATTCGTGAATTTGTAGCTGTGAGTCAGCTCAGGGTAAGCATACAGGGGGAAGAAGCTGAAAGTCAGTTATCCCTGAACCCTGAGCTGGTTGATCGGCTGGAAACTACTGGTGAGACCGAAACGTCTTGGTACAAATGCCTCGTAGATGTACCCGAGGATTTGAGGGAAGAATGCACACGTGAGTCCGTGCATGAAGAGTTTAAGAAGGCTGTGGGAGCCTGTAAGGTGTACTTGACCTCCGAAGCTAAACAGCTGGTGGTTCTGTCCATGACCGAAGTCACAGTGAAGAGGGTGGCGATCCTAAGTGATATGCATTGGCGATGTATTCGCATGAAGCGGTTTCTCCGGTTGAAGACGGAACAAGCCATTAGACAGCTAGAGCTGAAGAGGAAAGCTCACAGTATGCGTGAAGAGGTCATCCGGGTGCCTCATGTTCTGGTGAGAAAGCTCATTGGGAGAAGAGGTCGAGCCATGCAGATGATAGTCAAGAAGTCTGGTGTGGTGAAAGTAAGCAGTCCACGTGATCATCAGGACTGGATACCAGACAAAGACGGCATGGTGTCCTTCTCCGCTGTAGGAACAGAAGAAAGCCTAGAATATATACGCATGCTGATTGAGCACCGAGTGGCCTACCTGCAAGAGGTAGAACAATTGAATCTCACTAGACTGCGAGTAGATAGACAGCATCATCTGAGCAGCAGAAGATGGAAGCCATCTAGAAATAGTGAGACCCGACAGAGAAAGGGCCCCCTAAATAACAGAACAGCTACAGCTGGAGTTAAGGACCTTTCAAGATGTCCTGAGAGTAGTGGGCGTGGGTTTAGAGGTAGTGAGACCTCCAGTAACTCAGGTTTGAGCAGCCCATACAAACGACCCCATAGAGGACGGGACAGTACGGAGTCGAACCGGACCTTAGATACCAGGGCATGTGAGTCACACCACTGTATGACTGACCGCTGGGAGCGGGGGAGACCTGACAAGGTTACAACTGACCGCTGGGAGCGGGGGAGCTCTGACAAGGTTACGACCCGGAAAAGTGACCCGACGAAGTCAGTGACAGTGACAAATGGTAGGTCCCTAAGGAATGGGCTAATGTCATTGACTAATATTCCAGGGGCTGAACAGCGCAATTGACAAGTACATGGTCTCGGTATGAGCTGTGGGATATGAGGTGATTGTGTATATTATGTGTTCAACCACACAAGTTTGAACAGAGGGGGGGATATATAATGCAGCGACTTGCTGGCATTACGGTAATGGTCTAGGATGTGTTTTACCTGACCATATACCTTCCCCCTCAGGTGACTGGTCACGTGACTGTGACATCGCACAGGTCCTGTATGCACAGTAAAGGTCTGTACATATGACTGGGACAGCACACCGGACCTATACACACAGCTGACTGATCACATGACTGTGACATCAGCAAGGTCCTGTCAGTATGTGTGTGTGTGTGCACAGGATATATAAACCCTGGTAATTTGAGACAGGTGTGTTCGGTGTGAGGCGTGAGGCCTGTGCTCCGTGTGTGTGGGACACCGTTTGTGAGAGGCCTAGGGAGGCCGAGAGTGAAGCCTGGCAGCCTGAAAGGCCGAGCCTGGATCCTGTGCGTGGATGTCAGTGGCCTTTGAGGGAGAGCCGGCTTGGTGAAGAACCCTGAAAGGCGCAGGCTGGATGTCAAGTGTGGAAAACATGTCAGTAGCCTACGAGGGGACGACGGCTAGAGACCCCCACCTGGGAAAGCCGCAAAGCCACAGTGGTGGCGGAATAAACGGACTGTAGCAGCCAAAACCCGCTAAAGGTAAAACGCTGCGTTATATGGACATTTATGTTGTTGCCTAGCCGAGGGCTATAACGGGAGTCAAGTGGACGTATCTGTCGCTGGAAAGGCTCCCGAATTGTGATGTGTGTAATATGCCGGTCTGCCACTTGAGAAGCTCCCGGAGGTGATAGGTGTAAACATGCCGGGCGTATACTAAGATGGACTGTGTGATTAGCGGTTTATGACGAAATAATAAACTGCATTGTGAAATATCGGAAGGACATTGCTTATGTGCCTTAATTTACCCGGTGCAGCGAGTATCCCCCATTATGATGACTAGCGCTGCCTTACATACGCCATATATTATTCTCTTAAAAACCTTGGGGTAAGTGTCTAGGGGACTCTTTTATAGGCAAAATCACGGCCCTGTATCGCAATACGTCACCTAGGATGAAGATAAATGGAACATTTTCATCACCTTTCATAATCACCAATGGGACAAGGCAGGGATGTCCTCTGTCCCCTCTCTTATACATCCTAGTGATGGAGCACCTGCTCTCATCAATTCGCCATAACCCCAATATTAGGTGGATTGAGGTGGGAGGCACCGAGTACAAGTGCTCTGCATTTGCTGATGATGTCCTAGTATATATCACTCAATCACATATATCCATCCCTGCTGTTATGGCTGAAATAGATCACTTTGTTACATGGTCAAATTTTAAAATCAATGCAGCGAAGTCTGAGGCCCTCGATGTCTCCCTCCCAAAATCCATACAGGATTCCATCCAGTCCAACTTTCCCTTTGCCTGGCCCTCACAGGGTATCAAATACTTAGGAATTCCTATTCATAGAGACCTCTCCCGTCTATGTTATCTTAATTTTGGGCCCTTTATTGAACAACTCCATACAGACCACGGTTGGCAAGTTAGAACTGTAAGATTCACTACGTGAACCACTGGTGTTTTGTGGAAAAGCACATGTACACTGTGTTCCAAATTATTATGCAAAAAGTGTTTAGGAGTGATAAGTAGAGATGAGCGTTGTTCGACTCGAACTGTTCGCCAATCTCAAATTCGAGCTGTTTTGGGCGGTGTTCGAGCCGTTCGGCGAACACGAACAATTTGAAAAAAAATCGGCTGTTCGAGCTTATGTTCGATAACTGTTCGTGCACCAAAATCATAACTGGATTTTTTCTCAGTAATGCTGAAAATTAATGTTAATACGCAGTTTGAGTGTTCAGCGGGGCGGGGGGAGGGGCAGGGGATGGATCTCTGCAGGAATAATGAAGATCTCCATTTTTTTTTCTCTTTCCCGCATTTACAGTGGGGAGGTGCAATCTGTCAGCCTATCAGCAGAGCACACACGGAGCGAACTGCTTTTTTTCACACAAGCAAGGGCATGTGTCATTGGCAGTGTATGTCACATGTCCTTGCCCTATAAGACCCAGCCATTTTCCCCGTCGCCACTATTTTCTCACTGCTGCAGCTGCGTGTTAGACGGCACCGCTGTTGCTGTGTGCGCTATACCTTGTTAAATGAAAGACAATTTTCGCACAAATCTACAGATAGCTTGGGAGTAGGGAAGAGTTGTGATTGCAGTCCTTTTAAGGACTAGGTTACAGCATTTCCTACGAATTTTATCAGGCAGGTCTGTGCTCTTAAATAGATAGGTTGGGAGTAAAGACTAATTGTAATTTCAGTCCTTTTCAGGACTAAGTTACATCAGTTCCTATCAGTTTTTGCCAGGCAGGTCTGTGCCAGTGCTGTGCAAGTTTTTTTCACAGCATTTGGCTAAATCTAGCAAACTAATCCTTTTTGGCCTATTGCAGAGTGTGTTAGTCAGTGGAGTAGCCTACCTGTGTTGCAAGCCACACCACCTGTTTATAGAATACCAATTTTTTTACTGCACCTAGTGAAGTAAAAACCTTTTGGGAATAGAATCATTCTATTAGTCCATCTATACTGAACTCCATAAGGTTGCAAACTGAATATAATTTTTTTCTGCATCTAGCTCTGAAAAAATATTTGGGCTTCTAACAGTGTGTGGGACTTGTTCTATTAGTCCATCTATACTGACCTCCATCAGGTTGCAAATTAAAAATAATTTTTATCTGCATCTAGCTCTGAAAAAATATTTGGGCTTCTAGCAGTGTGTGGGACTTGTTCTATTAGTCCATCTATACTGACCTCCATCAGGTTGCAAATTGAATATAATTTTTTTCTGCATCTAGCTCTGAAAAAATATTTGAGCTTCTAGCAGTGTATGGGACTTGTTCTATTAGTCCATCTATACTGACCTCCATCAGGTTGCAAACTGAATATAATTTTTTTCTGCATCTAGCTCTGAAAAAATATTTGGGCTTCTAGCAGTGTGTGGGACTTGGTCAATTAGTCCATCTATACTGCCCTCCATCAGGTTGCAAATTGAATATAATTTTTTTCTGCATCTAGCTCTGAAAAAATATTTAGGCTTCTAACAGTGTGTGGGACTTGTTCTATTAGTCCATCTATACTGACCTCCATCAGGTTGCAAATTAAAAATAATTTTTATCTGCATCTAGCTCTGAAAAAATATTTGGGCTTCTAGCAGTGTGTGGGACTTGTTCTATTAGTCCATCTATACTGACCTCCATCAGGTTGCAAATTGAATATAATTTTTTTCTGCATCTAGCTCTGAAAAAATATTTGGGCTTCTAGCAGTGTGTGGGACTTGTTCTATTAGTCCATCTATACTGACCTCCATCAGGTTGCAAATTGAATATAATTTTTTTCTGCATCTAGCTCTGAAAAAATATTTGGGCTTCTAGCAGTGTGTGGGACTTGTTCTATTGGTCCATCTATACTGACCTCCATCAGGTTGCAAATTGAATATAATTTTTTTCTGCATCTAGCTCTGAAAAAATATTTGGGCTTCTAGCAGTGTGTGGGACTTGGTCTGTCAGTCCATCTATACTGACCTCCATCAGGTTGCAAATTAAAAATAATTTTTATCTGCATCTAGCTCTGAAAAAATATTTGGGCTTCTAGCAGTGTGTGGGACTTGTTCTATTAGTCCATCTATACTGCCCTCCATCAGGTTGCAAATTGAATATAATTTTTTTCTGCATCTAGCTCTGAAAAAATATTTGGGCTTCTAGCAGTGTGTGGGACTTGTTCTATTAGTCCATCTATACTGACCTCCATCAGGTTGCAAATTGAATATCATTTTTTTCTGCATCTAGCTCTGAAAAAATATTTGGGCTTCTAGCAGTGTGTGGGACTTGTTCTATTAGTCCATCTATACTGACCTCCATCAGGTTGCAAATTGAATATAATTTTTTTCTGCATCTAGCTCTGAAAAAATATTTGGGCTTCTAGCAGTGTGTGGGACTTGTTCTATTAGTCCATCTATACTGACCTCCATCAGGTTGCAAATTGAATATAATTTTTTTCTGCATCTAGCTCTGAAAAAATATTTGGGCTTCTAGCAGTGTGTGGGACTTGTTCTATTGGTCCATCTATACTGACCTCCATCAGGTTGCAAATTGAATATGATTTTTTTCTGCATCTAGCTCTGAAAAAATATTTGGGCTTCTAGCAGTGTGTGGGACTTGGTCTGTCAGTCCATCTATACTGACCTCCATCAGGTTGCAAATTAAAAATAATTTTTATCTGCATCTAGCTCTGAAAAAATATTTGGGCTTCTAGCAGTGTGTGAGACTTGTTCTATTAGTCCATCTATACTGCCCTCCATCAGGTTGCAAATTGAATATAATTTTTTTCTGCATCTAGCTCTGAAAAAATATTTGGGCTTCTAGCAGTGTGTGGGACTTGTTCTATTAGTCCATCTATACTGACCTCCATCAGGTTGCAAATTGAATATCATTTTTTTCTGCATCTAGCTCTGAAAAAATATTTGGGCTTCTAGCAGTGTGTGGGACTTGTTCTATTAGTCCATCTATACTGACCTCCATCAGGTTGCAAATTGAATATAATTTTTTTCTGCATCTAGCTCTGAAAAAATATTTGGGCTTCTAGCAGTGTGTGGGACTTGGTCTATTAGTCCATCTATACTGCCCTCCATCAGGTTGCAAATTGAATATAATTTTTTTCTGCATCTAGCTCTGAAAAAATATTTAGGCTTCTAACAGTGTGTGGGACTTGTTCTATTAGTCCATCTATACTGACCTCCATCAGGTTGCAAATTAAAAATAATTTTTATCTGCATCTAGCTCTGAAAAAATATTTGGGCTTCTAGCAGTGTGTGGGACTTGTTCTATTAGTCCATCTATACTGACCTCCATCAGGTTGCAAATTGAATATAATTTTTTTCTGCATCTAGCTCTGAAAAAAAATATGGGCTTCTACCAGTGTGTAGGGCTTGTTCTATTAGTCCATCTATACTGACCTCCATCAGGTTGCAAATTGAATATAATTTTTTTCTGCATCTAGCTCTGAAAAAATATTTGGGCTTCTAGCAGTGTGTGGGACTTGGTCTATTAGTCCATCTATACTGCCCTCCATCAGGTTGCAAATTGAATATAATTTTTTTCTGCATCTAGCTCTGAAAAAATATTTAGGCTTCTAACAGTGTGTGGGACTTGTTCTATTAGTCCATCTATACTGACCTCCATCAGGTTGCAAATTAAAAAAATTTTTTTTTATGCATCTAACCCAGCCAATAGCTTTGGCCTAATATGACACTTTGGCCACTCAGCTCTGCTCGGTTCCCATCCATTGTTTTTTTGTGCAAACAACTCCAGAGTTGTGAATTAGTTAACCACCAAAATGAGTGGAAAAAGGCCTGCTGCTGGTGGAAAGGGGAATAGGCGTGTTGGGAAGGGGAAAAAATGTTGTGTCCGTGGGGTAGGTGTTAAAGCAACAGTAACATCTGCAGAAGAAAGACCATCTTCCAGCCAAACTAAAATGTCTACTTCTTTTAGCGGACAATATGATAAGATCCCTTTCTTACGGCCACGTCAATCACTACAAATTCCAGATGAGGCACAAAAACAGCAGGTGCTTCAACGGATATCAAGTGCTCCTTTAAGTGGGCTCTCCTCCACATCAACTTCAACATCACAAATACTCCAGTCCTCAAAGGTGTCACCCCAATCGCACTTGCTTCCTCACAGCTCCCAGATCTCCAGCTGCCCGTCTGAGTATGAGGTAGAACAGATGGTTGAGTCTGCAGAGCTGTTTACTCATACTATAGCCTGGGAATCAGAGGTCGGCTCCAGCGCTTCTGTGAATCCAGACGAGGAAATTATCTGCACTGATGCCCAGAATCTTTATGAGTCGGATCCAGGATGAGACGCTGAAGGTTCTGACCATAATGTAGACCCTCATTCCCAAATTGTAACTCATGTTGGTGGAGACAATGAGGAAGACGATGATGAGACTCAAATACCTGATTGGAGCGACAACTTTAGTTTTTTTGTCAGGGCAGGAACAGGTTGGCTCTGAGGACAACGGGTGTGATAACGCACATGGTGATGATGATGAGGTTGGAGATCCCACTTACTGTCAACCCACAGTCAGCCAAGAGATGAGGTCAGCAGAGGAGGTGCAGGAGAATGCTAGTGACGATGAGGTCAGGTTGCGCCTTCCTGGACAGAGACGTAGTACTGGAAGCACGTCAACAACTGCATCCTCAAACACAACTCTGCCTCTCACCACAAGTCGTGGTGGCTCTTCAAGTCGCATGGGTGCTAAGCCTTGCATAGCCTGGGCATTTTTTCAGATCGATAAAGATGACCCAACTCGTGTTATCTGTAACATTTGTCAGCAAAAGCTAAGTAGAGGCAAAAAAATACATAGTTTGAGTACTTCATGGATGAACCGGCACATGGACATGAAGCATAAGTTGCAGTGGGAAGCTCACTGTGCTACAATGCGGCCTAGCCGGCCGGGCCAACCACCGTCTGCCATATCTTGTGCATCCGCGGCCTCTTCATCCTCTGTGACTGGGGGGACAGCAGTCACACCTGTTTTGGGACGCAGACCTGACACCTCTTTACCCGCAACAGCCAGCGTGATTGGCAGGTCATCATTTTCTTTGGAGGTGGTAACACCAGCTGGTGTTGAGCGCTGTCCGACATCGATAGCACCACCTTTGGATCAAGGCAACCTAACATGTCCGCCTGCATCTTCCTCACAGACCGGCAGTTTGCCGGGGACACCCTTATCAACCCCGTCTAAGCACAATAGCCAGCCCTCGGTCCCTCAGATGTGGACAAGTAAAAGACCATTTCCTCCTAGCCATGAGAAAGCTAAGAGGTTGAATTTCACCATCTGCAAGCTCTTGGCTACAGAAATGCTGCCTTTCCGCCTGGTGGACACAGAGGATTTTCGAGACCTTATGTCCGTCGCAGTGCCCCAGTACCAGATGCCCAGTCGGCACTACTTCTCAAAGAAAGGTGTGCCTGCGCTCCACCAGCATGTCGCACACAACATCACCGCTTCTTTGAGAAACTCTGTGTGTGACAGGGTGCATTTCACCACAGACACTTGGACGAGTAGGCATGGACAGGGGCGTTACATGTCGCTGACTGGGCACTGGGTAACTATGGTGACAGCAAGACAAGGGGCTGCTGTCCAAGTCTTGCCGTCCCCACGAGTTGTGCGTCAATCCTCTTTATCTCAAAGTTCCTCCACTGCTTCTGCCTCCTCAACCTCCTCTCGGTCCTCCACCTGCACCCAAAGCCTGTCTGGTCATGCCACAAGCTTTCTAACTGCGCAGAAGGGATCCTGCACACCTCCTTACTATGCTGGCAGTAGGGCTCAATGTCATCAGGCGGTTTTTACTTTGAAATGTCTGGGAAATGTGAGTCACACAGCTGAGGAGTTGTGGTCAGCCCTGGAGAACCAATTTCATGAATGGTTGTCTCCACTGGACCTGAAACCAGGGAAGGCCGTGTGCGACAATGCTGCAAACCTGGGTGCGGCCCTTCGCCGGGGCAATGTCACACATGTGCCTTGTATGGCTCACGTGTTGAACCTGGTTGTCCAGCAATTTTTAGCCCACTATCCCGGACTAGATGGCCTTCTGCAGAGGGCACGGTCGCTGTGTGCTCACTTCCGCCGTTCGCATCCCGCAGCTCAGCGACTTACATCTCTACAGAAGTCGTTGGGCCTGCCACTTCACCGGCTAAAATGCGATGTGCCTACCCGGTGGAATTCAACTCTGCACATGTTGCAGTGACTGTGGCAGCACCGACAAGCCCTGGTGCAATACGTTCTGACGTATAGCCTGGGCCAACGAGATCCAGAGGTGGGGCAAATCACGCTGGAGGAGTGGTCTCAGATCAGGGACCTATGCACCCTTCTGCACAGTTTTGAAATGGCGACGAAGATGTTTAGTGCTGACGATGCCATTATCAGCATGACTATTCCGGTGATTTACATGCTGGAGCACATGTTAAACAGAATGCGGAGTCAGGTGGTGGCACAAGAGGAGGTGGAGGAAGTAGAGGAGGAGGAGTTGTATGCGGAAGGGCTAACATCTGCAAGGTCCAGACGGTCGGCAGCACCAAGGCGGCAGGCATGTGAGGGTGGGGGAGATGGTTTTACCAGGGCGCATGGTAGCAGCCAAACTAGTGAGGAAGGTGCAGGAGCCCAGGAAGAAGTGGAGGACGAACTGATGGAAGACTCATCAGATGAGGGAGACCTTGATCACATTTCTGTTGTGCGAGGTTGGGGGGAGAGGATAGAGGAAGGAAGCATGATTGTTACCTCGCCACCAACACAACAGGGACTTGGTGCTCCTGGATGCGCAACACACATGAGTGCCTTCTTGCTGCACTACCTGCAACATGACCCTCGAATTGTGAGAATTAGAAATAATCCTGACTACTGGGTTGCCACACTGTTAGATCCCCGGTACAAAAGTAAATTTGCAGAAATTATTCCTGCCATAGAAAGGGATGCACGCATGCAGGAGTATCAGCAGAGACTGTTGCAGAATCTTACTTGTGCTTTTCCACAAAACACCAGTGGTGCACGTAGTGAATCTCACAGTTCCAACTTGCCAACCCTGGGACTGTCGAGTGTTCAGCACTCAAACCGTAACAGAAACACAGTATCTGCTGGTAACATCAATTTTGCGGAATCATTTCACCACTTTTTTAGCCTATCCTTTGCAAGGCCACAGGAGACAAGAAGTCTGACACATAGTCAACGCCTAGAGACGATGGTACTGGAGTATCTCCAAGTAAACATTGAAGCCATGACTGTGTCACTGGACCCTTGCTCTTTTTGGGCTTCCAATCTGGATAAATGGCCGGAGCTAGCCACTTACGCCTTGGAGATCTTGTCATGCCCCGCAGCCAGCGTTCTGTCTGAACGTGTGTTCAGCGCTGCTGGTGGTGTGCTGACAGATAAGCGCACGCGGCTCTCCACTGATAATGTAGACAGACTCACGTTCATAAAGATGAACAAATCATGGATCCGAAATGACTTTTCCACCCCTGTGTCATCCTGGGGAGAGTAAAAGCTTGATGATTGGTTAAAATCACCTCACCAACCGTTTTAAGCTTTCAAATTACTAATCATATTTATCTGTATCTTGGCTGGAAAATAATTTGGGCTTTGTAGCAGTGTGCAGCACTGATTCTAATAGGCCATCTATACTAAGCTCCACCAGATTTAAAATTACTAATCATGTTTATCTGTATCTTGGCTGGAAAATAATTTGGGCTTTGTAGCAGTGTACAGTACTGATTCTATTAGGCCATCTATACTAAGCTCCACCAGATTTAAAATTAATAAGAATTTGTAGCTGCATCTAGCCCGGAAAATAATTTTGGGGCTCCGAGATGCGCAAGACACATAAGTGCCTTCTTGCTGCACTACCTGCAACATGACCCTCAGATTGTCAGAATTCGAAGTAATCCTGACTACTGGGTTGCCACGCTCTTAGATCCCCCACACTCTTCAATCAACCTTTTCATTTTAATAAAGACCAAAAAAATGGTCATTTTGAAATTATAAGCATTAGCAGGTTATTAGAAAATGAAATCAAACAGTTTTCAACTCAAAACTTTATTCTAGGTGATGTTACATTTGCACATAGGACCCCTTGTTCGAAAGGAGCTTCTGAACTCTCTCATCCATTGAATTTGTCAGGTTTTGGATGGTTTCTGCTTCAATTGTTTTGCATGAGGACAGAATACCCTCCCAGAGCTGTTGCTTAGATGTGAACTGCCTCCCGCCATCATAGACACTCCTTTTGATGATGCTCCAGAGGTTCTGAATGGGGTAGAGGTCAGGGGAGCATGGGGGTCACAGCATAAGTTTGTCCCCTTTTATGCCCATATCAGCCAGAGATGCAGATGTGTTATGTGCAGCATGAGACGGTGCATTATCATGCATAAAAATGATCTTGCTGTGGAATACACGGTTCTTCTTCTTGAACCATGGCAGGAAGTGCTGTTTGAGAAACTCCACATACATTATGGAGCTCATCTTTACCCCTTCAGGGATCCTAAAGGGGCCGACAATCTCTCTCCCCATGATTCCAGCCCAAAACATTACTCCACCTCCTCCTTGTTAGCGCTGTAGCCGTGTTTGCATGGGGTGTCCATCAACCAGCCATCCTCCACTCCATCCATCTGGACCATCGAGCGTTGCACGGCACTCATCCGTGAACAAAACAGTTTTAAAATCAGTCTTCATGTAATGTTTGGCCCACTGGAGCCGTTTCTGCTTGTGTGAAGTGGATAGAGGAGGTCGACAGGATGGCGTACGCACAGCTGCAAACCTCTGAAGGACCCTGCATCTTGTTGTTCGGGGGACGTTGGAGGCACCAGCAGCTTCAAAAACTTGTCTGCTGCTATGACAAGGCTTTTTTTGCCGCTGCTCTTTTAACCTGACGTAATTGCCTGTAGGAAAGAGTCCTCAATTTGCCCTTATCAGCACGCACACGTGTGTACTGTGAATCAGCTACATACTTCTTGATTGCCAAGACACTTCATCCTGATCATCGCACAATGTTGATTGTAGTCATGCCTTGACCTAAACACTCCACAATTTGTTGCTTCTCAGCAGCTGACACATCCTTTTTCTTTCCCATTTTGGCAGAAAATGTAGGCTGCTTAATAATGAGGGACAGCCTTCTTAAGTAGTCTTGCATTTCATTGGACACACCTGCCAAACTAATTAGCACAGGTGTCTGCAATTGCTTACAGTGATATAAGGAGCCCTGACACACATCACCATCAATGAGTTTAACTGACAAACAAACAAATTCTTCCCTTATCACTCCTAAACACTTTTTGCATAATAATTGGGAACACAGTGTACATGTGCTTTTCCACAAAACACCAGTTATTCACGTAGTGAATCTTACAGTTCTAACTTGCCAACCGTGGTCTGTATGGAGTTGTTCAATAAAGGGCCCAAAATTAAGATAACATAGACGGGAGAGGTCTCTATGAATAGGAATTCCTAAGTATTTGATACCCTGTGAGGGCCAGGCAAAGGGAAAGTTGGACTGGATGGAATCCTGTATGGATTTTGGGAGGGAGACATCGAGGGCCTCAGACTTCGCTGCATTGATTTTAAAATTTGACCATGTAACAAAGTGATCTATTTCAGCCATAACAGCAGGGATGGATATATGTAATTGAGTGATATATACTAGGACATCATCAGCAAATAGAGAGCACTTGTACTCGGTGCCTCCCACCTCAATCCACCTAATATTGGGGTTATGGCGAATTGATGAGAGCAGGTGCTCCGTCACTAGGATGTATAAGAGAGGGGACAGAGGACATCCCTGCCTTGTCCCATTGGTGATTATTAAAGGTGATGAAAATGTTCTGACGCGCCCCCTGGGCCTTGGGACACCCGGAGCCGGACCCTTTTTGGTGGATGCTGGTGGTTGTAGTCTCCGTGGCGGCGACCCTGTTCCGAGGCTCAGGGCGGTCAAACCAGTGGCGGAACTATTAATGTGGTTTTGATGTTTAAATGTCCGACTACGCCACCCGTGGATTGCGGTCAGAGTGAACCGCCGCTGCAGGGCAGACCGCTGAGGTTGGTGTTGTGGGTGCAGCAGAGCGTAGCATAACTCCCCACGGGAGGAGTATAGCCTCAGGGCAGTGTATGCGGAGGATGGGGGTGATGGTGCAGGGCAGCAGCAGTAACGACACGGAGTCAGTGATGCAGTCCAGGGCCTTTACTCACAGTTCTTATTATCCAGACCACTTCTGCAGGTAACGGCTGCCCACGTCGTACTGTGCTTACCAGGTGAGGGGCTCAGACAACTCCCAGATAACTTTGGAGCGCTTCACAGGACCCCCTTTGTGTGTCCTTTGTCTGGCCTTTCTTACCAACGCTTCTGTCCGGCTGCCTCGGGCCTCCTCTTGGTAAACTTGGTGCCAGTTTCCCTGACCCTATGTGGTGCCTTCCTAGCGGGTGTAGCGAGGGGCTGCGCCACATAAAATGTCACAGCCTCCGGTTTCTAGCTGAGGGTCGTTTCCCGCCTCCACTAGTTTCGGGGACCGGTCTCCCCCTTTGGCCTGACCCCTCCACGCAGGTGGATTCGGGCGTGCGGTGGCGACTCGCCCGTCCGCACCGCTGGGATCCCTTCGTTCCTCGTTCCTGGAGCCTTCTCCGTTCCTCTTCCTTCCTTCTCCCTCTTCCAGGCCTGGGCCTCTGTTACTAGGCCCGCCTCCGGAGGAGAGCTCATGCAGAGCCCCTGCTCCCTGTCACTTCTGCTCAGACTTCTCTGCACTGAACTAAGATGGTGCCCACCTTTTATACTTCCTTCTCAATGCACCCAGGAACTGCTTCCTCCCTGCTCCTGCACTACAGGGTTCCCCTTCCTCAGTGTTCCCTCCCCCCACTCCAGCCAGGGACAGGGACTGTCGTGCCCATCTCAGAGGCATATTGGTCACCCTGCCCCACGGCAATGTGGTGTAATGCATGCAGGTGTCGGGGTCCTGATCCACACTCCATCCTTACCTGAGAGTGAGATATCACACCTCTGGGTGAGGTGCAATACCTCTGTAGCAACCAAGCCCTCGGGGTGCTACAGTTCCATTTATCTTCAGCCTAGGTGACGTATTGCAATACAGGGCCATGATTTTGGCTATAAAAGGGTCCCCTAGACCCCTACCCCAAGCTTTTTAAGAGAATAATATATGGCGTGCCAGGAGACTCTATGGAATGCTTTCTCAGCATCCAATGAGAGTATCTAATTACAAATTTTTAACTGCATCTAGCCCAGGAAATACTTTGTGCCTAGTAGCAGTGTCTGCAAGTCAGCGGATTATCTCAGCTGTTAAGCAAGCTACACCACCTGTAGTTTGGACACTTAATTTTTCCAAAGGAAATGCTTCGGGACCCCGGGATACTCAGTGAAGAGCATCAGGAGGCACCCCAAGGCATAGTGGCTGGGACTGGCGGTAGGACGCCTTGCGGTGGACATCCGAGCTCGATCCTTATAAAAGCTTTTTAACTGCAGCAGCTTTAGTGGACGCTACTGGAGCTGGAATTACGCGGCTGCTGGCAGGAGACTTGCCCTCCAATAGATCCTTGTAAAAGGATTTAAAGTGTATTCATTCAAATTAGAGAGACAATTTAAATTAAAAAGCTTAGACCTGCCTCCACGGCGACACGGAGGTGGCATGGGCAGGAGCGGACTGGCCGTGTCGGCTTCTCACTTTTTGGATTTTAGAAGGGCATGACATGCCTATATCTGTGTCTCCCCCTCCTTTTACTCCTCCACCTCTTTTCTTTTCGCATGACTATATGTACTTGTCACTTTTCCATGTGTTAGTTATGTCTTCGGAGCAGTTTGTCAGCTTTTGGACACCTTTGAAGGTGTTTTCTATGTGTTTCTATGTGTTTTTGTTTGCCTGCCATTGGTTTTAACGGTGTTCGAAGGTGTTTGACGAACAGTTCGACGAACACAAGGGTGCTCGACGAACCGAACCGAACTCGAACACTACGGAGGTGGCTCAACACTAGTGATAAGGTAAGAATTTTTTTGTTTGTCAGTTAAACTCATTGATGGTGATGTGTTTCAGGGCTCTTTATATCACTGTAAGCAATTGCAGACACCTGTGCTAATTAGTTTGGCATGTGTGTCCAATGAAAGGCAAGACTACTTAAGAAGGCTGTCCCACATTATTAAGCAGCCTACATTTTCTGCCAAAATGGGAAAGAAAAAGGATGTGTCGGCTGCTGAGAAGCAACAAATTGTGGAGTGTTTAGGTCAAGGCATGACTACAATCAACATTGCCAAGACACTTCATTCCGATCATCGCACAATCAAGAAGTATGCAGCTGATTCACAGTACACACGTGTGCGTGCTAATAAGGGAAAATTGAGGACTCTTTCCTACAGGCAATTACGTCAGGTTAAAAGAGCAGCGGCAAAAAAGCCTTGTCATAGCAGCAGACAAGTTTTTGAAGCTGCTGGTGCCTCCAACGTCCCCCGAACAACAAGATGCAGGGTCCTTCAGAGGTTTGCAGCTGTGCGTAAGCCATCCTGTCGACCTCCTCTATTCACTGTACACAAGCAGAAACGGCTCCAGTGGGCCAAACAATACATGAAGACTGACTTCAAAACTGTTTTGTTCACCGATGAGTGCCGTGCAACGCTCAATAGTCCAGATGGATGGATGGAATAGAGGATGGCTGGTTGATGGACACCCCATGCAAACACGGCTACGGCGCCAACAAGGAGGAGGTGGAGTAATGTTTTGGGCTGGAATCATGGGGAGAGAGATTGTCGGCCCTTTTAGGATCCCTGAAGGGGTAAAGATGAACTCAATAATGTATGCGGAGTTTCTCAAACAGCACTTCCTGCCATGGTTCAAGAAGAAGAACCGTGTACTCCGCAGCAAAATCATTTTCATGCATGATAATGCACCGTCTCATGCTGCACATAACACATCTGCATCTCTGGCTGATATGGGCATATAAGGGGGCAAACTTATGCTGTGACCCCCATGCTCCCCTGACCTCTACCCCATTCACAACCTCTGGAGCATCATCAAAAGGAGTGTCTATGATGGCGGGAGGCAGTTCACATCTAAGCAACAGCTCTGGGAGGGTATTCTGTCCTCATGCAAAACAATTGAAGCAGAAACCATCCAAAACCTGACAAATTCAATGGACGAGAGAGTTCAGAAGCTCCTTTCGAACAACGGGTCCTATGTGCAAATGTAACATCACCTAGAATAAAGTTTTGAGTTGAAAACTGTTTGATTTCAGTTTCTAATAACCTGCTAATGCTTATAATTTCAAAAATGACCATTTTTTTGTTCTTTATTAAAATGAAAAGGTTGATCGAAGAGTGTGGGGGATCTAAGAGTGTGGCAACCCAGTAGTCAGGATTATTTCGAATTCTGACAATCTGAGGGTCATGTTGCAGGTAGTGCAGCAAGAAGGCACTCATGGGTCTTGCGCATCTAGGAGCCCCAATATTATTTTCCGGGCTAGATGCAGCTAAAAATTATTATTAATTTGAAAGCTGGTGGAGCTTAGTATAGATGGCCTAATAGAATCAGTACTGCACACTGCTACAAGGCCCAAATTATTTTCCAGCCAAGATACAGATAAACATGATTAGTAATTTGAAAGCTTAAAACGGTTGGTGAGGTGATTTTAACAAATCATCAAGCTTTTTACTCTCCCCAGGATGAACACACGTTCAGACAGAACGCTGGCTGCGGGGCATGACAAGATCTCCAAGGCATAAGTGGCGAGCTCCGGCCATTTATCCAGATTGGAAGCCCAAAAAGAGCAAGGGTCCAGTGACACAGTCATGGCTTCAATGTTTATTTGGAGATACTCCAGTACCATCATCTCTAGGCGTTGACTATGTTTCAGACTTCTTGTCTCCTGTGGCCTTGCAAAGGATGGGCTAAAAAAGTGGTGAAATGATTCCGCAAAATTGATGTTACCAGCAGATACTGTGTTTCTGTTACGTTTTGAGTGCTGAACACGCAACGGTCCCACGGTTGGCAAGTTGGAACTGTAAGATTCACTACATGCACCACTAGTGTTTTGTGGAAAAGCACATGTAAGATTCTGCAACAGTCTCTGCTGATACTCCTGCATGCGTGCATCTCTTTCTATGGCAGGAATAATTTCTGCAAATTTACTTTTGTACCGGGGATCTAACAGTGTGGCAACCCAGTAGTCAGGATTATTTCTAATTCTCACAATTCGAGGGTCATGTTGCAGGTAGTGCAGCAAGAAGGCACTCATGTGTCTTGCGCATCCAGGAGCACCAAGTTCCTGTTGTGTTGGTGGCGAGGTAACATTCATGCTTCCTTCCTCTGCCCTCTCCCCCCAACCTCGCACAACAGAAATGTGATCAAGGTCTCCCTCATCTGATGAGTCTTCCATCAGTTCGTCCTCCACTTCTTCCTGGGCTCCTGCACCTTCCTCACTAGTTTGGCTGCTACCATGCGCCCTGGTAAAACCATCTCCCCCACCCTCACATGCCTGCCTCCTTGGTGCTGCCGACAGTTTGGACCTTGCAGATGTTAGCCCTTACGCATACAACTCCTCCTCCTCTACTTCCTCCACCTCCTCTTGTGCCACCACCTGACTCCGAATTCTGTTTAACATGTGCTCCAGCATGTAAATCACCGGAATAGTCATGCTGATAATGGCATCGTCAGCACTAAACATCTTCGTCGCCATTTCAAAACTGTGCAGAAGGGTGCATAGGTCCCTGATCTGAGACCACTCCTCCAGCGTGATTTGCCCCACCTCTGGATCTCGTTGGCCCAGTCTATACATCAGAATGTATTACACCAGGGCTTGTCGGTGCTGCCACAGTCGCTGCAACATGTGCAGAGTTGAATTCCACCGGGTAGGCACATCGCATTTTAGCCGGTGAAGTGGCAGGCCCAACAACTTCTGTAGAGATGTAAGTCGCTGAGCTGCGGGATGCGAATGGCGGAAGTGAGCACACAGCGACCGTGCCCTCTGCAGAAGGCCATCTAGTCCGGGATAGTGGGCTAAAAATTTCTGGACAACCAGGTTCAACACGTGAGCCATAGAAGGCACGTGTGTGACATTGCCCTGGCGAAGGGCCGCACCTAGGTTTGCAGCATTGTTGCACACGGCCTTCCCTGGTTTCAGGTACAGTGGAGACAACCATTCATGAAATTGGTTCTCCAGAGCTGACCACAACTCCTCAGCTGTGTGACTCACATTTCCCAGACATTTCAAAGTAAAAAAAGCCTGATGATGTTGAGCCCTGCTGCCAGCATAGTAAGGAGGTGTGCAGGATCCCTTCTGCGCAGTTAGAAAGCTTGTGGCATGACCAGAATGGCTTTGGGTGCAGGTGGAGGACCGAGAGGAGGTTGAGGAGGCAGAAGCAGTGGACAAACTTCGAGATAAAGAGAATTGACGCACAACTCGTAGGGACGGCAAGACTTGGACAGCAGCCCCTTGTCCTGCTGTCACCATAGTTACTCAGTGCCCAGTCAGCGACATGTAACGCCCCTGTCCATGCCTGCTCGTCCAAGTGTCTGTGGTGAAATGCACCCTGTCACACACAGAGTTTCTCAAAGAAGCGGTGATGTTGTGTGCGACATGCTGGTGGAGCGCAGGCACACCTTTCTTTGGGAAGTAGTGCCGACTGGGCATCTGGTACTGGGGCACTGCGAAGGACATAAGGTCTCGAAAATCCTCTGTGTCCACCAGGCGGAAAGGCAGCATTTCTGTAGCCAAGAGCTTGCAGATGGTGAAATTCAACCTCTTAGCTTTCTCATGGCTTGGAGGAAATGGTCTTTTACTTGTCCACATCTGAGGGACCGAGGGCTGGCTGTTGTGCTTAGACGGGGTTGAGAAGGGTGTCCCCGGCAAACTGCCGGTCTGTGAGGAAGATGCATGCGGACATGTTAGGTTGCCTTGATCCAAAGGTGGTGCTATCGATGTCGGACAGCGCTGAACACCAGCTGGTGTTTCCACCTCCAAAGAAAATGATGACTTGCCAATCACGCTGGCTGTTGCGGGTAAAGAGGTGGCAGGTCTGTGTCCCAAAACAGGTGTGACTGATGTCCCCCCAGTCACAGAGGATGGAGAGGCCGCAGATGCACAAGATGTGGCAGACGGTGGTTGGCCCGACCGGCTAGGCCGCATTGTAGCACAGTGAGCTTCCCACTGCAACTTATGCTTCATATCCATGTGCCGGTTCATTCATGAAGTACTCAAACTATGTATTTTTTGGCCTCTACTTAGCTTTTGCTGACAAATGTTACAGATAACAAGAGTTGGGTCATCCTTATCGATCTGAAAAAATGCCCAGGCTATGCAAGGCTTAGCACCCATGCGACCTGAAGAGCCACCACGACTTGTGGTCAGAGGCAGAGTTGTGTTTGAGGATGCAGTTGTTGACGTGCTTCCAGTACTACGTCTCTGTCCAGGAAGGCGCAACCTGATCTCATCGTCACTAGCATCCTCCTCCACCTCCTCTGCTGACCTCATTGACTGGCTGACTGTGGGTTGACAGTAAGTGGGATCTCCAACCTCGTCATAATCACCCTGTGTGTTATCACACCCGTCGTCCTCAGAGCCAACCTCTTCCTGACAAAAAACTCAAGTTGTCGCTCCAATCAGGTATTTGAGTCTCATCATTGTCTTCCTCATTGTCTCCACCAACAGGAGTTACAGTTTGGAAACGAGGGTCTACATTATGGTCAGAACCTTCTGCGTCTGGTCCTGGATCCGACTCATAAAGATTCTGGCCATCAGTGCAGATCATTTCCTCGTCTGGATTCACAGAAGCTCTGGAGCCGACCTCTGATTCCCAGGCTATAGTATGAGTAAACAGCTCTGCTGACTCAACCATCTGTTCTACCCCATACTCAGACGGGCAGCTGGAGACTTGGGAGCTGCGAGGAAGCAAGTGCGATTGGGGTGACACCTCTGAGGACTGGAGTATTTGTGATGTTGAAGTTGAGGTGGAGGAGAGCCCACTTAAAGGAGCACTTGATATCCATTGAAGCACCTGCTGTTTTTGTGCCTCATCTGGAATTTGTAGCGATTGGCGTGGCCATAAGAAAGGGATCTTATCACATTGTCCGCTAAAAGAAGTAGACATCTTAGTTTGGCTGGAAGATGGTCTTTCTTCTGCAGATGTTACTGTTGCTTTAACACCTACCCCACAGACACAACCTTTTTTTCCCTTCCCAACATGCCTATTCCCCTTTCCACCAGCAGCAGGCCTTTTTCCACTCATTTTGGTGGTTAACTAATTGACAACTCTGGAGTTGTTTGCACAAAAAACAATGGATGGGAACCGAGCAGAGCTGAGTGGCCAAACTGTGGTATTAGCCCAAAAGTATTGGCTGGGTTAGATGCAGATAATAATTATTTTGAATTTGCAACCTGGTGGAGGTTGGTATAGATGGACTAATAGAACAAGTCCCACACACTGCTACAAGCCCAAGCCCAAATATTTTTTCAGAGCTAGATGCAGATAAAAGTTATTTTGAATTTGCAACCTGGTGGAGGTTAGTATAGATGGACTAATAGAACAAGTCCCACACACTGCTTCAAGCCCAAGCCCAAATATTTTTTCAGAGCTAGATGCAGATAAAAATTATTTTGAATTTGCAACCTGGTGGAGGTTAGTATAGATGGACTAATAGAACAAGTCCCACACACTGCTACAAGCCCAAATATTTTTTCAGAGCTAGATGCAGATAAAAATTATTTTGAATTTGCAACCTGGTGGAGGTTAGTATAGATGGACTAATAGAACAAGTCCCACACACTGCTACAAGCCCAAGCCCAAATATTTTTTCAGAGCTAGATGAAGATAAAAATTATTTTGAATTTGCAACCTGGTGGAGGTTACTATAGATGGACTAATAGAACAAGTCCCACACACTGCTACAAGCCCAAGCCCAAATATTTTTTCAGAGCTAGATGCAGATAAAAATAATTTTGAATTTGCAACCTGGTGGAGGTTAGTATAGATGAACTAATAGAACAAGTCCCACACACTGCTACAAGCTCAAGCCCAAATATTTTTTCAGAGCTAGATGCAGATAAAAATTATTTTGAATTTGCAACCTGGTGGAGGTTAGTATAGATGGACTAATAGAATGATGCTATGCCCAAAAGGTTTTACTTCACTAGGTGCAGTAAAAAAAATTGTATTCTATACACAGGTGGTGTAGCTTGCAACACAGATAGGCTACTCCACTGACTAACACACACTGCAAGAAGCCAAAAAGGATTTGCTTTGCTAGATTTAGCCAAATGATGTGAAAAAAACTTGCACAGCACTGGCACAGACCTGCCTGGCAAAAACTGATAGGAACTGATGTAACCTAGCCCTCAAAAGGACTGCAATTACAATTAGTCTTTACTCCCAACTGATCTATTTAAGAGCACAGACCTGCCTGATAAAAGTGATAGGAACTGATGTAACCTAGCCCTCAAAAGGACTGCACTTACAATTAGTCTTTACTCCCAACCTATCTATTTAAGAGCACAGACCTGCCTGATAAAAGTCGTAGGAAATGATGTAACCTAGTCCTCAAAAGGACTGCAATCACAACTATTCCCTACTCCCAAGCTATCTGTAGATTTGTGCGAAAATGGGCTTGAAATTAACACTGAAAGTATAGCGCACACAGCAACAGCGTTGCCGTCTAACACGCAGCTGCAGCAGTGAGAAAATGGTGGCGACGGGGAAAATGGCTGGGTCTTATAGGGCAAAGACATGTGACATACACTGCCAATGACACATGCCTTTGCTTGTGTAAAAAAAAGCAGTTCGCTCCGTGTGTGCGCTGCTGATAGGCTGACAGATTGCACCTCCCCACTGTAAATGCGGGAAAGAGAAAAAAAAATGGAGATCTTCATTATTTATGCAGAGATCCATCCCCTGCCCCTCCCCCCACCCCGCTGTACACTCAAACTGCGTATTAACATTAATTTTCAGCATTACTGAGAAAAAATCCAGTTATGGTTTTGGTGCACGAACAGTTATCGAACATAACCTCGAACAGCCGAATTTTTTTCAAATTATTCGTGTTCGCCGAACGGCTCGAACATCGCCCATAACAGCTTGAATTTGAGATTGGCGAACAGTTCGCGTCGAACACCGCTCATCTCTACTCTTTACGCTCGAAAGTGGTTTGCACGTTAATGAACAGGCCAATTTTTACAATTCTGACCACTGTCACTTTATGATGTAATAACTCTAGAATGCTTCAACAGATCCCACTGATTCTGAGAGTGTTTTTCTGTGACATATTGTACTTCATTATAGTGGTAAAATTTCTTCGATATGACTTGCGTTTATTTGTGAAAAAATTGGAAATTTGATGAAAATTTTGCAATTTTGAAAATTTGAATTTTCATGCCCTTAAATCAGAGAGATATGTCACACCAAATGGTTAATACATAACATTTCCCACATGTCTTCTCTACATAAGCACAATTTGGGAACCAAAATTTTTCTTTTTTAGGAAGTTATAAAAGAGTTAAAAGTTGACCAGCGATTTCTCATTTTTCCAACAAAATTTACAAAACCAATTTTTTAGGGACCACATCACATTTGAAGTGACTTTGAGGGGCCTTTATGACAGAAAATACCCAAAAGTGACACCATTCTAAAAACTGCACCCCTAAAGGTGTTCAAAACCACATTGAAGAAGTTTATTAATATTTCAGGTGCTTCAATGTGGAAGAAAAAAATGAACATTTAACTTTTTTCACAAAAATGTTACATTAGACCCAAATCTTTTTATTTTTGAAATGTGTAACAGGAAAAAATGGAAAGAAAAATTTGTTGTGCAATTTCTCCTGAGCACGACAATACCCCATATATGGGGGAAAACCATTGTTTGGACACACGGCAGGGTTTGGAAGGGAAGGAGCACCATTTGACTTTTTGAATGTAAAATTTGCTTGAATGATTAGCGGACGCCATGTCGCGTTTGGGGAGCCCCTGATGTGCGTAAACAGTGAAAAAAAACACAAGTGACACCATTTTGGAAACTAGACCCCTCAGGGAACTTATCTAGATGTGTAGTGAGCACCTTAAACCCCCAGGTGCTTCACAGAAGTTTATAACATTCAGCCGTAAAAATAAAATTTCCACATTTTTCCCACAAAAATGTTTTTCAGCCCCCAATTTTGCATTTTCATAAGGGTAGGAAGAGAAATTACACCATGTAATTTGTTGTGCAATTTCTCCTGAGTACGCCGATACCCCATATGTGGGGAAAAAACACTGTTTGGGTGCACGGCAGGGTTCAGAAGGGATGGAGCACTGTGACTTTTTGAACCCAAAATTGCCTGGAATCGAGAGCGGACGCCATGTCGCGTTTGAAAAGCCCATGGTTGCGCCTAAACAGTGGAAACCCCTCACAAGTGACCCCATTTTTGAAACTAGACCCTTCAAGGATTTTATTATGGGGTATAGTGAACATTTTGAACCCAGAGGTACGACACAGAATTTGATAACATTAGGTCATCATATTGAATAAATTGTCATTAGTCTTGAGCGCAAGTGCTTGCTACTTCAGTTTGCATCGGGTACTCGGGATACTCGGGTATGCACCAAGTATCACGGGTGCTCGAGTGACCTGCTCAAGTCCCCGCCCAGCATGTTTCACGGTTGTTAGACACCCAAAAAAAACATGCGGGGATTGCCCATGCATGGCAGGCAATCCCCAAGTGTTTTTTTGGCTGTATAAATGTGTTTGGGTACGTGACATTTTTTAATCGCTTTCTATTCCGATTTTTGTGAGGCAAAATAAACAAAAAACAACAATTTAATGCTGTTCCGCGTCTGGTAAAATTAATAAGACAGCATTATTCTTTGAGTCAGTATGTTTACAGTGGTAGCACACTTATATCTTTTTTATGTTTTGGCGCTTTTACACAATAAAAACTATTTTATAGAAAAAATAATTTTTTTTTTGCATCGCATTATTCTGAGAGCTATAACTTTTTTATTTTTTGGCTGATTGAGCTGTGTGGTGTCTTGTTTTTTGCAGGACAAGATGTTGCTTCCAGCGGTACTATTTTTATTTGCATTTGTCTTTTCGATCGCGTTTTATTCCATTTTTTGTTTGGGGGTATGATGATACAGCATCGTTTTTTATTTTTATTTTTTACTGTGTTCACTAAAGGGGTTAAATGGTGGTACAGTTTTATAGGTCAGGTCTTTACGGACACGGAGATACCAAATATGTGTACTTTTATTGTTTGTTTGTTTTTCATAATAATATTTATTTATGGGTACAGTATATTTTTATTTTTTTTTTATTATTTTTTCATTTTTTTAAATATTTATACTATTTTTTTTTTCACTTTCTGACACTATTTTGCACTTTTACACTTTGTCCCATTATGGGACTTTCATTTTTTGCAGGTTTAACACTTGCACAGCATAGGGATGCAGCAGCATCCCCGATGTTGTGCAGGCAGTCAGCCTTGCACACACAAGTTAGGTAGATTGTGCACTGAGCACGATCTACATAACTTGCTGATGCCTGATGACCCGGATGTCGTCATGATGACATGGAGTCACCATGGCAATGACCTGGACGCAGCGCACACAGCGCGGGACCTCGGATATAAGGTAAGAGGGGCGCTCTTACCGATGCTTTCCCCGGAAATGCTGCGATCGACTTTGATCACAGCATTTCAGGGGTTAATGTGCCGGGAGCGATGCGGCACCGCTCCTGGGACATAGTACCGGGAGTCAGCTGTTATAATCAGCTGACAACCGGCGGCGATCGCATCAGCAAAGCCTCGCAATCTCAAGGGCGCAATAATACATATCTGGTCATATAGGCCCAGGGCGCAAATACATATTATTACGCCCGACGTCAGAAAGGGGTTAAATTAGTTGTTCGGTCACTTGATAATGATGAACTCTTCTTTTGAATAGGGGTTGATCTGCAGTACCACTACACTGTGAATGGAGCTGTGCAGTGCAGCTCCAATCAGTGTTTACCTCCAACCACCGTCGGTGCTAATAACAGCGCTAATAATGCCAAGTGTCAGACCCCCACTGATCTGGCTTTGATGACCAATCACAAGGATAAGTCATCAGTATCTTGTGACTGGACGACCTCTTTAAGACTGATGAGTGGTAAAGGACAGGATGATTAGGTAATAAATCATTACCCGTCTTCCAATGTCTGGAAAGTCCATATAAGAGACTTTTCCTTTAGTACATATCACCTACTGCTCTATGTACTAAAGGAACACAAAGGAACACTCATCCCTTTAAAGCCTGCATTCTCATCTCTGCAATTATGAATTATTGGTATATACTGCACTCATCCCTTTAAAGCATGCATTCTCGTCTCTGCAATTCTGAATTATTGGTATATACTGCACTCATTCCTATAAAGCCTGCATTCTTATCTCTGCAATTCTGAATTATTGGTATATACTGCACTCATCCCTTTAAAGCCTGCATTCTCATCTCTGCAATTCTGAATTATTGGTATATACTGCACTCATCCCTTTAAAGCCTGCATTCTCATCTCTGCAATTCTGAATTATTGGTATATACTGCACTCATCCCTTTAAAGCCTGCATTCTCATCTCTGCAATTCTGAATTATTGGTATATACTGCACTCATCCCTTTAAAGCCTGCATTCTCATCTCTGCAATTCTGAATTATTGGTATATAGTTCATCTATCTTCCTGAATTTGTGACCTGACGTTTTCCTTAGCTTCTGACCCATGCTGGTCAGTAAGCCTGTTTATTTCTCTGTGCATTTATGACCTCCTGCTGTCTTAAGCTAGTTGATTGATTGTTAACAAGCTAATTTAGTGATAGATCTAAGAGTAAATTCTCCTATAAATTCAGACACAGCTTTGGGGATGCATTTATGTAGGGGGCATTTATGTCCATTTTTCCAAGTCTGCAGTTAATCATGGCAGGCAGTTAGACAGGACAGGAGACAGGTAAGACATTCAAAGAATCCGACATTCACAACATTTACATTGCAACAAATAAGCACAGCATGTATTTGTATCATTTAAATTCTGGCTGCTGCATTCACTCACATCCACCATTCTTACACACACTCTGTATACTCCATCCATATCGGCCCCTCTCTTTTCTCCTATGTACAGCACTCATGCTTTTTTCACATTCCTAAATGGCACAGATCCATTTACTCCCAACATACAACACAAGAAACACTCTCACAAGTCACTTAACCATCTGCTCACACTCTCTATCCTCCTTCTTCTAGTCACAGGAAATATATCTCCCAACCCTGACCCTCCTAATAGTAAGTCGAACCCCTCCCTTGCTTCACTCAGAAACCTTGCTAATCTCATTAATATTCCCAGCATGCCTTCTGTCTCCTTCAATTGTGCTCTTTGGAATGCTCGGTCAGTATGTAACAAACTATCCTACATCCATGACTTTTTCCTTTCAAATTCCCTTAACCTTCTGTCACTTACTGAAACCTGGATCCAGCAGTCGGACACCACCGCCGCTGCTGCTCTCTCATATGGTGGCCCACAGTTTTCAGATACCCCCAGATCTGACAGCAGACAAGGTGGAGGTTTTGGTCTGCTCCTATCAGCATAATGTACTTTTCAGGTTATGACCCCAGTACCCTCACTTATCTTCCCTTCTTTTGAGGTCCACACTGTCAGACTTTACCTGCTCTTCTCCCTGTGAGTGGCGGTTGTGCATCACCCTCCGGGCCCCTCCCGTCAGTTCTTGGATCACTTTGCCACCTGGCTTCCTCACTTTCTATCCAGCAACATCCCCACCCTCATCATGGGAAACTTCAACATCCCCATCAGTAATCCACTCTCCCCATCTGCGTCCCACCTTTTATCTCTAACCTCCTCCTTCGGCCTATCACAGCTTACTAACTCTCCTACTCACAAAGACAGAAAAATGCTGGACCTGATCTTCTCCCGACTCTACTCAGTGCATGATTTTACTAACTCCCCTCTCCCGCTGTCTGACCACAACCTTCTGTCATTCTCTGTCAGTAACTGTCGCTCCGCTCAGGACACCACCATTTACCACACTTATAGAAATATACGTGCCATTAACACCCGGAAACTTACAAAGAAATTGCAGTCATCATTGGCCCCGATCTCCTCCATCCCATGTCCTGACTCTGCACTGAAACTTTATAACGATACATTGCAGAGTGCCCTGGATAAAGCTGCATCTCATACACACAGAACAACTCGGCACAGACGCCGACAACCCTGGCACAGACTACAAATACGTTTCCTCCAGCGGTGCTCCAGGTGCACTTAACGTCTGTGGAGAAAATCCGATCTGGCCGAAGATTTCATCCATTATAAGTTTATGCTTAAAACATACAATTCTGCCCTTCACCTCTCCAAACAAACCTATTTCAATACCCTCATCAGCTCACTTTCCAAAAATCCTAAATGCCTCTTTGACACTTTTCATTCCCTCCTCCATCCAAGAGTGAAAGCCCCGTCTACCAAGCGCTAACAATCTGGCTAATTATTATAAAGAAATTATTGACCATATCAGACAGGAAATTTTCTCCCAATCCCCTAATACCATGTACGGTCCTCCCTCTCCCATTGCATCTAGCTCACTCTCTGTCTTTGAACCAATGACGGAGGAAGAAGTGATCAGGCTCCTTGCATCTTCTCACCCTACTACCTGCACCAGTGACCCTATTCCCCCACTACTCCTTCAGTCCCTTTCCCTGGCTGTAAGCACTCACCTAACTAAAATATTTAATCTCTCTCATCCGGTATCTTTCCCTCCTCATTTAAACACTCCAGCATATATCCATTACTAAAAAACCATCCGTCAACCAAAACTGTGCTGCTAACTACAGACCTGTGTCTAATCTTCCTTTCATCTCTAAACTATTGGAACGATTGGTCTACTCCCGTCTCATCCGCTATCTCTCAGATAACTCTCTTCTTGACCCTCTACAATCTGGCTTCCGCTCTTTACACTCCACTGAAACTGCCCTCACTAAAGTCTCTAATGATCTACTAACAGCTAAATCTAATGGTCACTACTTCCTAATGACTCTCCTGCATCTCTCTGCAGCATTCAACACTGTGGATCACCAGCAACTCCTCACGATGATCTGCTCTATCAGGCTCAAGGACACTGTTCTATCCTGGTTCTCCTCCTGCCTATCTGACCGCTCCTTCACTGTACCTTTTGCTGACTCCACTTCCTCCCCTTTTCCCCTTCTGTTGGGGTTCCTCAAGGATCGGTCCTAGGCACCCTCCTTTTCTGCTTATACACCACCCCTATGATCCGAACCTTCCACTCCCATCTCCAAAACTTCTCACGTGCTGCTCCAATTCTTTGGAACACACTACCCAGGACTCTTCGCTTAACCCCAATACCCACAGTTTTAAGCGTGCCCTAAAAACGCATTTCTTCAGACTGGCCTATCGCCCCACCTCCCTTATCTAACTATCCCTTTTTTTTCCCCCATACAAAATTTCCTTCCAAACCAGGTCCCTCATATCATCTGTTCACACACCCCCATGTACTTAATAGACTTCTGTGTCTGTACTTGCTCACGTACGGGTTGGTGACTGGTTCATTTAGCATTAGTCATTACTCTAGTTATTACATTGATGGTTGACCGTACAATATAAGCAATTGTTACCATCCACCTTTCGTGTCTCCCTTATTTCGTCATAGATTGTAAGCTTGCGAGCAGGGCCCTCTCTCCTCCTGGTATCTGTTGATTTATGCGATTATTGTATTTCTGTCATTTCTTTTATTGTCTGTACAAGTCCCCTCTAAAATGTAAAATGCTGCAGAATATGTTGGCACCATAGAAATAAAAATGATTATTATTATTATTATTATTATTATAGAACTCCATACTGGAATTATATAATTTGGCTTATCACAACCATGACCAACTTCAACTATAAGGATAACTGGAACGTAGATATTTTACTAAGTAATAAGTCGACCATTCTGAGACTCCCGACACCGGACTTGTTACAATGGTTTCATTCTGATTAATGCCTCCATGTACACCTCCTACCAAGAGGACAAACTGAGACATGCATATAAATATAGACCCTTTCTGGGAAAAAAAAAGTTGTTGTAACCGGTAAAATAATTCCTTTTTTACTCTTGTTGGTGCTTTTCTGTTGGAGCTCCAAATAGATAGACTTTATCTTGACTGAATGATACTTAAAACTTTCACAATCTACCTTCCTTAAGCATTATCCATTGAACTAGGATATTCTTAGGATCCAACTTCGGGTTAAGATCTTAGGCCAAGGCCCCACTATCAGTATTTGGTCAGTATTCGGTCAGTATTTTTTCTCAGGATTGGAAGCCAAAACCAGGTGAAGAACAATCAGAGAAAAGGTATAATAGAAACAAGTCACCAATTCTGCTTTTATCAGCCACTCCTGGTTTTGGCTCCCACTCCTGAGAAAAAATACTGACCAAATACTGATAGTGGGGCCGTGGCCTTACACGGGTGATCCCTCCCTATTAGAGGATTCCTTGGTCGTCGTCTCTCAGGTGCTGTCATAGTAACGTAGGTTGAATAGAGATCTGGGTCCATCCAGTTCAACCTTTCTCCCCCAATTGTACTCCCTACACTAACATACTAACTTACTGGGACTTGGTCTCACAAATGTATTATTACCATTTTTATTATTGCTGCACTATTACAATTAAAAATGTACCCGTTTATAATTTTTTAATCAGTTTTATATTTTGTATTACTCTTGTGATTCTAATAATGGTATTATTAAAATCCCTATGCCTAAATCTGTTGATCCAGAAGAAGGCAAAAACCCCAGGGCACATTCAGCCAATTTGTATCACGGGGAAAAATTCCTTCTTGACCCCGAGAAAAGGCGATCAGTCCTAGAACCCTGGATCAAACCTAATTATGATACTAGTTATGTAATTACTATTATTGTATTAAATTTACTACTATAGGTGTAATATTTTGTATAATTTAACTGTAACCCACAATGTTATTTGTATGGAGGAAATCGTCCAGCCCTTTTTTGAAAGCTGTTATAGTGTCTGCCATCACTACCTCTTCTGGTTGGGAATTCCACAGTCCAACTGCTCTTACTGTAAAGAAACCTTTCCTATTTAGGTGCCGGAATCGCCTTTCTTCCACCCGTAATTAGTGCCCCCTGGTCCTTAGTATGGTCTTAGGAAGGAATAAGTCATGTGCTAGTGCTTTGTACAGACCACACATATATTTATACATGTAAATGAGATCCCCTCTGAAGTGTCTTTTTTCTAAGCTATGGAAAAATGCAAGAGCGCAATAGGGTCTTAAAATGTTACATAAGTATTAAAAACTGTTCACCTAGTAGGGTTGTGTGGGATACAACACCTGTACAGCCTGGACTCCAAATACTGCAGCTTCCTATGGATATGTCAGAGATAGATGCTGGGAAAGGAAGTTGTTTCTGCGCTCTCAGGAATCACGACAAACCATTAGTGTGAATAAAAATGTAGGTTTATTGTCTATGCGTTTCAGAGTCCACCGACTCCTTCCTCAGGACAGCCATACATAACCAAGCTAAGCTAAACAGACTCAACTTTTTTAACCTCTCATCATATGAGAGACCTTCCATCCCTTGTAATAATCTAGTTGCCGCCTTTGAACTGACTAACTTCTGAATATCCTTTTTAAAATGCGGAGCCCAAAACTGGATCCCATATTCCAGATGTGGCCTCACCAGTGATTTATAAAGGTGCAACAGTACATTTGGATTGCGGGATTTTATTTCTCTTTTCATCATAAAATCTTGTTAGCTTTTGCAGCTGCTGCTTGACATTGAGTACTGCTGCTCAACTTACTCGTAACCAGAATACCCAAGTCCCCCTCCTGTTATATATTCCTGAGTATACTCGCATTTAATGTATATGCAGCAATAGGATTACTCCATCCTACGTGAATTACTCTACATTTATCTACATTGAACCTCATCTGCCAGGTGTTTGCCCATTCAGTCATCTTATCCAGATCATTCTGCAATATTGTAATGTCAAGATCAGATTTTAATATCCTACATAGTTTGTGTCGTCAGCAAAAACTGACACTTTACTCTCAATCCCATCCACAAGGTCATTAATAAAGAGGTAAAAAAGAATCAGTCCTACCACAGATCCATGCGGTTCCCACTGTTGACTATATCCCATTTAGAGAACTTACCATTTATGATAACTCTTTGTTTCCTGTCATTTAGCCAATTCCTTACCCATCTACATATAGTTCCCCCAAGTCCTTGCTTCTGTAGTTTCAGTGTATGGCTGTTATGTGGTACAGTATCAAATGCCTTTGCAAAGCCCAGATAAATCACATCAGCCGCATTACCAACATCCAGATTTGCATTGGTGAGGAGAAAAGTGTTCACCACAAACACCCCCAGCTATATGATGTGTGATCAGGCCCCCGAAATTGTTTGAAGAGATGCTTCCTGGACCAGTCTCCTTCAAGTTGCCAGGATCTAAAGACACAAAATGATTCAGGTTTAGAAATTTGTGCATTCTATTCCAATTGTGATGTCATGGAATGTCGATGATGTCACGTGCCTTGTGATAAAAATATATATTAACCCCTTTAGAGCCCATGACGTCTTAGTACGCACATTTGCGTACTGCCCGTTCAGTGAGGGCTGCTGCGCTGAACCCTCACTGAACCGAGCACATGTCAGCTGATTCTTACAGCTGACATGTGCCCGCAACAGCCGCGGGTGGAATCGCGATCCACCCGCG
The DNA here is from genome assembly GCF_046119375.1 of Phyllobates terribilis. Lineage (NCBI taxonomy): Eukaryota > Metazoa > Chordata > Amphibia > Anura > Dendrobatidae > Phyllobates > Phyllobates terribilis. Next base: position 480,406,949 of record NW_027362761.1, on the reverse strand, counting down.
GCTGTTAACCTGTTAAATGCCGCTGTCAATCTCCGACAGCGGCATTTAACGCGCGCTTCCTGGAAGCGAGTCCTAAGCCCCGCCCACCGGCGACCCCGTCACGTGATCGCGGGTCGCCGATGGGCGTGCATGACAACCCAGGGTCTGCAGCAGACGCCTGTGGTTGTCATGATCTGGTCGCTATGAGCGCCACCTAGTGGTCGGCGCTCATAGCACAGGACCATTTCTGCTGCATACAGGGGACCTGCTGGTCCCCTGTATGTAGCAGGGTGGATCAGGCAACTGCTGCTTCTATTCTCCTATGGAGACTATTGAAGCATGCAGTAAGTGAAAAAAAAAAGTTTTTAAAAAAATAAAAAAAATTAAAAAAATATAAAAGTTTAAATCACCCCCCTTTTGCCCCATTCAAAATAAAATAATAAAAAATAAACCCCACATACACATATTTGATATCGCCGCGTTCAGAATCGCCCGATCTATCAATATAAAAAAAGAATTAATCCGATCGGTAAACAGCGTAACGAGTAAAAAATTCTAAACGCCAGAATTACGTTTTTTGGTCGCCGCAAAATTGCAATAAAATGCAATAACGGGCGATCAAAACATCGGATCTACCCCAAAATGTTATCAATAAAAACGTCAGCCCGGAACGCAAAAAATAAGCCCTCACCCAGCCCCAGATCACAAAAAATGGAAACGCTACAGGTCTCGGAAAATGGCGCTATTTTTTTTTTTTTACCAAATTTTGGAATTTTTTTTCACCACTTAAATATAAAAGAACCTATACATGTTTGGTGTCTATGAACTCGTAATGACCTGTAGAATAAGAATGGCAGGTCAGTTTTAGCATTCAGTGAACGTGGTAAAAAAAATAAATAAAAAACAACTGTGGTATTGCACTTCTTTTGCAATTTTACCGCACTTGGAATTTTTTTCCTGTTTTCCCGTACATGATATGGTAAAACTAGTAATGGAGTTGAAAAGTACAACTCGTCCTGCAAAAAATAAGCCCTCACATGGCCATATTGACCAAACAATAAAAACGCTATGGCTCTGGGAACAAGGGGAGCAAAAAACGAAAAAGCAAAAACGGCAAAACCCAAGGTTGCGAAAGGGTTAAGGTTATGTTGGTGCACTGCCAATGATGTAATTGAGGATGCGGTAATTAAAATAAGTACCTTTTATTTAGGATCAAAGTCATGCATTCCAGGATGGGGGTGCCATGCATACCTGGATGGGTGTGACATGTACACCAGGATGGGGATGGGGGTGCCATGCATACCCGGATGGGGGTGCCATGCATATCAGGATGGCGGTGCCATGCATATCAGGATGGGGATGGGGGCCATGTATACCAGGATGGGTATGAGGGCCATGTATAACAGGAAGGGGATAGGGGCCATGTATAACAGGAAGGGGGATATATATACCTGGATGGGAGCATATATATACCAGGATGGGGGATATTAGTACAGAATTGGGGGACATTATCCCTATAACAGAGTCAGCAGCAGACCCCCTCCCCCATAACAGTGTATCATGACCACATTTTTTGCTTACATTTTTTCTTCTATTTTCTTCCTCTAAAACCTAGGTGCGTCTTATGTTCCGGTGTGTCTTATACTCCGAAAAATACGGTAAATAAGTTACAATTCACTGTTCAGCCAGAGTTGTCCTTGCAGGACTCAGTAACACTGTTGTGACAGGATTAAGAAGAAACAAATGTAGCAAATGTAACTATCTTGGGAAGTCTTTTGAAGTCTGTTGCTGTTGAACTGAATGGTTTGCAATTTGTACATCCAGAAAATGTATTTTCTATTGAGTAAGTTTAATCTGTTCTGTGTATGTTTCAGTATGTGATCTATGGGTGTTATGTATATTGGATTGACATGATTAGGATGGACAAGGGTGCAATGTCTGGATAAAAATGTGTTGCATGAATTTATTTTTTATATTGGATCCAGGGGCGGAACTACCGCCCGTGCAGCCGGTTCATTGAACGGGGGCCCCGAGGGAGAGGGGGCCCCTCCAGCAGGGCCGCCATCAGGGCATGACTGCCCTGACTCCAGTATGGGGCCCAGCCGGTAGGGGCCCCCTTGGGGGCCCCCCTCTTGTGCGTCTCTCTCCTCATGGGGCCCCCGGCCCCATGCTAAGAGCCGGGTCCGGGACATCTCAGCGCTGCGCTGCTGCGGCAGTGCTTTCATGATTCCCCTGACTTCCGGTCATGTGACGGCGCCGTCACATGACCGGAAGTCAGGAGAACCTGGTGTCAGCGATTTGGACGAGCGCCAGGATTCTGCAGGGATCGCATGGGGGGAAGTATAACAAGTTTTTTTTTTTTTTTAAATACAATTTACTAGGAGTGGGGGGAATGGGAGATGCACATGTGGTGGAGGGGGATGAGAGAGGTGCACATGTGGGGGAGGGGGATGAGAGAGGTGCACATGTGGGGAAGGGGGATGAGAGTTGCACATGGGGGGGATGAGAGAGGGGCACATGGGGGGGATGAGAGAGGGGCACATGTGGTGGAGGGGGATGAGAGAGGTGCACATGTGGTGGAGGGGGATGAGAGAGGTGCACATGGGGGGGATGAGAGAGGGGCACATGTGGTGGAGGGGGATGAGAGAGGTGCACATGTGGTGGAGGGGGATGAGAGAGGTGCACATGTGGTGGAGGGGGATGAGAGAGGTGCACGTGTGGTGGAGGGGGATGAGAGAGGTGCACATGTGGTGGAGGGGGATGAGAGAGGTGCACATGTGGGGGAGGGGAATGAGAGAGGTGCACATGTGGGGGAGGGGGATGAGAGAGGTGCACATGTGGGGGAGGGGGATGGGAGAGGCGCACATGTGGGGGAGGGGGATGAGAGAGGTGCACATGTGGGGGAGGGGGATGAGAGAGGTGCACATGTGGGGAAGGGGGATGAGAGAGGTGCACATGAGGGGGAGGGGGATGAGAGATGTGCACATGTGGGGGAGGGGGATGAGAGATGTGCACATGTGGGGGAGGGGGATGAGAGATGTGCACATGGGGGGGATGAGAGAGGGGCACATGTGGGGGAGGGGGATGAGAGATGTGCACATGGAGGGGTGAGTGCTGCACATGGGGGGATGAGAGCTGCACATGGGGGAATTGGGAGAAAATGAGCTGCACATGGGGGAATTGGGAGTAGGGGGATAACGAGCTGCACATAATGAATGTGGGGTGGGGGACAGTAAATGATAATTGATGATGGGGTGGGGAGAGCACGGACATGATATAATGAATTGGGGCAGGGGGTGCATGTAAATAATGAATGCGGGGAGCAGGAAGTATAGAGTAGGGGGCGTTGCGGATGCAGGAGTGTAACTGGTAACAAATTGGCGGAAAGAGTAGAGGTTCTAATTAAATTATATATTAAGTGCCTATTTACAGTTAATGGGGGCACCGTGGTGGATTACAATTTATATTTGGAATGGTAGGTTGCATAATAACTAACCATATATTGATGGTGGATGCACGTCTGTATTCAGCTGTGTAATGTAGAAGTTGGGGAATGTGCTCTAGATAACTGTGTTATTTTATGCAGAGACGAGTCCTGGCTGGAAGACGTGATGGCGGTCTGTGCTGGATGAAGGAGAAAAGCGTAGCTGAAGGACTTCACCTAGAGACGTCACCAGTGAGTCAGTGTATTACATGTACACTTACACTATATACTATGTACCGGGCTCCTGTGTATAATGTCACTGGTGATCACTGTATTACCTGTACACTGACACTATATACAGAGCTCCTGTGTATAATGTCACTGGTGATCACTAGATTACCTGGACACTTACATTATACATACCATGTATAGAGCTCCCGTGTATAATGACACTTATGGTAATATTAGTAATGTGGTGGTAATATTAGTAATGTGGTGGTAATATGTGGTCTGGTCATGGTGTGGCAGTTTTTCCCCCTTCTGTGTGGTATTATTCGGTCACTATGTTGTGGTAATATGTGGTCTGGTCATGGTGTGGCGGTATTCCTTGTATGTGGTATTATTGGTCATTTTAAAAAAAAAATGTATATGACACATTCCCTTAGAGAAAACTAAATAAAAATATATCTAAAAAGAGTATTGGATATTTTAAGAAAATTTTAATAGGTTAGAGTAGGGCCCGGCCAGAAGAGTCTACCTTATCGTGGTGGCGGCTTTAAAAATCTTTTGGCCAAAACAAAAGCTGATGGCTATGTATGTGGCACCGTCACATGGCCGAACGTCAGGAGAGCCTGGTGGCAGCGACGTGGACGAGCGCCAGGATTCTGCAGGGATCGCATGGGGGTAAGTATAACAAGTTTTATTTGTTTTAAATACAATTAATTAACTAGGAGTGGGGGGGATGAGAGATGCACATGGGGGGGTGAGAGATGCACATGGGGGGGTGAGAGATGCACATGGGGGGGATGAGAGATGCACATGGGGGGGGATGGGAGATGCACGGGGGGGTGGGAGATGCACGGGGGGGTGAGCTGCACATGGGGGGGGCGAGAGATGCACATGGGGGGGTTATGTTTACATAACTTTGTTGCCTTATGAAGCGCAGGGGGGGGCCCCCAAAAATTTCTTGCACAGGGGCCCACTACAGTCTGTGTCCGCCCCTGATTGGATCTATGTTTAATATATTGTGTAGGTTGTAACGGGTCTGTGAGGTGGAACCTCTGAGCAACTATACAAAGGGGCAGTCCTTGTAAGGAAGCGGGTGGCTCCCAGGGAAGGCGGGCAGGTAGTCACGGCAAGTGACAGGGACAGTCTCTGGGTAGAAGGGCAGGAGGTCACGGCAAGTGACGGGGACAGTCTCTTGACAGGCGGATGGTCACGGCAAGTGACAGCAGGGTAAGAGTCTCTAGACAGGCAGGTGGTCACGGCAAGTGACAGCAGGATAAGAGTCTCTAGACGGGAAGGTGGTCACGGCAAGTGACAGCAGGATAAGAGTCTCTAGACGGGCAGGTGGTCTGGGCAAGTGACAGCAGGGTAAGAGTCTCTAGACGGGCAGGTGGTCACGGCAAGTGACAGCAGGGAAAGAGTCTCTAGACGGGCAGGTGGTCACGGCAAGTGACAGCAGGGAAAGAGTCTCTAGATAGGCTAGCAGGCAGGTAGCAGGTGAGCGCTCCCAGGTGAGCGGGCAAGAGTCTCTGGACAGGCAGGTGGTCACGGCAAGTGACGGCAGAGCCTCCAGGTAGGCTAGCAGGCAGGTAGCAGGTGAGCGCTCCCAGGTGAGCGGGCAAGAGTCTCTGGACAGGCAGGTGGTCACGGCAAGTGACGGCAGAGCCTCCAGGTAGGCTAGCAGGCAGGTAGCAGGTGAGCGCTCCCAGGTGAGCGGGCGGGCAGATCCATAGACAGACTGACAGGAGCTGGAAGGCAGACTGTCGGACCGCAGGAATGCAAGCAGATAGACAGGAATCAGGTAGGTATCAAGCAGAGATCTGGCAGGTAACTGGCAGGTATCTGGTAACGGGACCTGAGGGCTGAAGCAGAGTTGAAAGGATTTGCAACAACATTGCTCGGGCCCCTCCATTTTGGAGGAGGTGCCTTATATATGGTGAGGTCCTCCAGCCATTGGCCGGGGACTCCTTAGGACGGCGCGCGCGCGCTCCCCCTCCCTAAGCACAGAGGCCGGGAAGCAGCGCGCGCGGCCAGCAGAGCGGGAGTAAGGCGCCGGGCACGGAGTGGAGAGGTGAAGGGAACGGCGTCCCTGCCTACCAGGAGGCAGGGACGCCGACGATACATAGGTTCAGTGGTTCTTCCTATATATTATTTCTGACAGCAGCATGTTATTAAATATATTTCATATAGGGGCCAATTTTGGCATGGGGGGCAAGCACACAGCAGTGGCATATTATCAGCAGCCCATCCTTATTGTGTTTACATATGGCTGATTCATAAAGGGAATAGAGGTTACTTACAAGCTTTAAAAAGATAAAGCTGGAATAATGATGGGATAGCTGTGGTCAAATGCCAACTAGATTCTCATCCACATCTATCAGTGAGCTACTCAGAGAGGTGTCTGAGACTAGTCAGCACGTGACCGTAACTATGCAAATTCATACCTGCGATCACTACGCTGGCAATACAGAGGAATCGTGTGTTCACAGCGCTCGATCACGATTCAGTGACCTGCCATCTCACAGAGTGACTGCAGAAATTTGTCTAGAGCTCGGAAAACAGTGTTGGAAAAAAAAACTGTGTGGCTTGGAAATTGCTTGTTGCCCTCATAGAACTGATTCATATATACTCGTCTGCATTGTAAAATAGACAAAACAGTCCCCCTAAAGAAGCTGCCATTAACTTTTTTTTCTCATTTCATGTGTAAAGGTTAGTTTACTGTAGCGTCAGTGTGGTAATACGTATACTCACTGATCGCAGTCTTCTCCAGTATCCAGCGCCATTTCTCTTCTAAGTCACCTGACGGCTATTCTCCGGGTCATGCTGTGCTCTAAGTGACCCTGAAGTGGCTTTTACAATATAAGTCTATGGAGCGTCAGAACGAGGTTCAAAATGAGGATCCATAGGCTTACACTGTAAAGAGACTTCCAGGTCACATAAAGCAAAGAGTGATCCGGAGTCTGAAGAGTGATGACGTCACTCAGAGGAGAAGCAGAGTGGTGCTGGATACCGGAGAAGACAGCGCTAGGTGAGTGCCGTATATTAACCCACCGACACTAACATCTACACAGAATTAGGGGAAAAGTTAATGGGAGGATTCTTTAAAGCAGAATAAGATTCACATACAGTTATATCCTTTCTGTGTAATAGATCTGGTTACATTTAGAAATATGGAGACAGAATAATATGTGACTGGTATATGATATACTGACTGCAGACATCAGATGGTATGTACTGGAGAATATCTGACTGTTATATAATATACTATGACTACAGACATCAGATATTATACCAGTCACATATTATCCTGTATATAACATCTGATATCTGTGTAGACAGTATATTACATAAAGTATACAGGACAATATGTGACTGGTATGTGATATACTATGTGTACAGACATCAGATATTACACCAGTTATATATTATCAGATGTCTGTGCATAGTACAGCACATAAATCATATAGGATAATAATATACGACCGATATACTGACTACAGACACACAATATCATATACAGGATAATACATGACTGTTGTACACTATACTATGACTACAGACATCAGATATTACACCAGTCATGTATTATCCTGTATATACTGTCTGATGTCTGTGTACACAGTATGGGCAAATAATTTTTCAGAGGGGCCACATGACAGACCATGACTGTCATGGAGGCCAAACCAATAGGCTGAAATTAATTATGCTCAATATTATTATTAACATATTAATTATAATTAATAATAAAATAAAAATTATATATTATATTAAAGGACATGTGCGGGAACTGCTTCGTGTGGATGATGCTTCCTACGTAATCCACACAGTGTCCTCCATTGCGCAGGTGCATTTCTCTCTGTCCTGCTGAGGGTAGAGCAAAGTACTGTTCTGCGCATGTGCGGGAGAAAGGCCAAAGAGCCCCGCCGCATGCACATTACAGTACTGTGCTCTGCCCTCGTCAGGACACAGAGAAGTGCACCTGCGCAGGAGAGCAATGGGGGACACTGTGTGGATGAAATAGGATGCGTCATCCACACGAAGCAGAGAAGGAGGATGGCATCACAAGAAGAGAGGAGGCGCTGGATCAAGACCAGTGACGTAAGTGATTATAATAAAACACCTTTTTTTTACCTTGCAGGGCATCATATATACAGTATTCCAGAATGCTGTCACATGGGGCCGAAAGGTGGTGATCGTAGGTTATATGAGGAAAACAGGTTCCATTTAAAGATGCTGATATCCCACCTATATACAGTATGAGTCCACACACAGCCCCCCATATGCAGTATGAGCCTCCACATAACCTCTCTATGTACAGTTTGAGCGGCCACATAGCCCCTTATATTCAGTGTGAGCCCCCACATGTTCCCCTATATTCAGTACGAGCCCCCACAAAGCCTCCTATATACTGTGTGAGCCCTCACATGTCTCCCTATATTTATAATGAGCCATCACATAGCCTCTCTATATACAGTATGAGCCCCGTAGTCATTATATACAGTATGAGCCCCCTATATACAGTATGAACCCCCACATAGCCTCCTATGTAAAGTATTAGCCCCCACCTAGACAGTTTGAGCCTCCACAATACCTCTCTATGTACAGTATGAGCTGATACATAGCCTCTTATATGCAGTGTGAGCCCCCACATATCCCCCTATATTCATTATGAGCCCTCACATAGCCTCTCTATACACAGTATGAGCCCCACATAGCCCTCTATATACAGTATGAGTCCTCACATAGCCCCTATATATAGGCACACATCCCATACACATATATAAAAAAATAAATAAACACACTCATCTCACTCCCAGTACTCTACTCCGGTCTCCGGTGCATTGAGTGCATTGAGTCTCTGCACAGCAGATACACCAGACGTGATAATGTCACTCCATTGCATCAGTCGCACACGCTGATTGGTGGAAGTAGTAGCTGGCGGCTCCGTCCTCCACCAATGTATTCACATCACTTGTCTCATCTATTGCATTATTCTTTTGCCCAGTTGTGTATAAATATGTGACTCTTCAGATTTTGTGTTATTCTATGCCTGATGAAGAGGCCTGAGTAGTCTCGAAAGCTTGCAATTTGTTACCATCTTTTCAGTTATTCATAAAAAGGTATCAACCACTGAGGACACTCAAATCTTAATATTTTTCTATCTACTGGCTAACACGGTACAAAGATATATCTTTTTCCAACACTAATTTTAAACTCTCAATAAGAAAATTCCTCTGCAGTGCCCTGTGACGTCATCAGAACTGTCAGTGCATTTTTATGGATCCAGTTTACATCAGCAACAAAATATTAATTTAATAAAAAGGCAAAAAACCCTACCTCATTTTCTAATTATAAGACGCACATTTAAATGACCCCTTTTATCTATATTACTTACTGTTTGATGTACTAAAAGAAGTCACAGGACTCCATACTGCCATTCCTGACTGCAATAAACTACAACTCCGATATCACCTCCTAATGCAGCAGGAACAAAAGAGCTGACAACAGAGAATGATAGCATTTGCAACTAGGTTTCTGTTACAATTTTCTGCTATAATTTGTCCACGTAAATGGCAAAACTACCCAAAAATTGAGCCACATAAAAATGTCCCAACTTGACCACCCCCTATCAACATGCCTTACTAAAGCATAGGGATGGCATGGAGGGCGAGCTCCATTGAAGACTTCCATAGTGGAGAGCCAGTGCAAAGAGTTGGAAGACTCCCAACAAACATGTATTATTACATTGTCATCCTCCTACTATAGGTATCCTGTAGGGTCGCTACTTCCCCAGCAATATAGCAGCTAATCGCTAGTGGTTTTAGCTGCCATACCAGTTATTATCAACTGATCATCAGAAACTCCTCATTTAGGGAAGAGGTGGTCCTGAAAATGTCTTATTACAGAGTGTTCCTGGCAATCCATGATAAATCCAGTGGATGTGCTATAAGTATACCAAATCTTAAAAGTAAAGAGCTACCTACCTGGACTCGTCCCCTTCCAGCTGTCAGGTCCTAGTGACATAAGATGGCGCCGGTGCAGAACTTTATACATCTACTCCAATTGTGATGTCATATGATGTCTATGATGTCATGTGCATTGTGATGTCATCATAGCTGTCACTGTTATTTCAAATTTACAGCAGCAATAAAAAGTTGATTTAATTGTTTAAAAAAACATGGTGGGTAATTGCAGCCTGTGATCATTTTTCATACTGTTATTAATATTTAGGGGTATTAGTCAAGTCCTTTGCCGCCTCCTTTACTACACTTTATATACTGTTTATTATAATAATTGACTATTTACAAACCCTGCATTTAGAATATGTAGTTACTGTAATAGCATCTGTTGAATGACTTGATGCCTATTAGTGCAATAAGATAAACTTTAGTAACACCATCTCTATTTCTGCAATCACTTGGTGGAGCCTAATACTAATACATCATTTACCTTTTGCAGATGAATAATAAGTCCAAGATGGTGTGCAGTTTTCAGACTCCATATACAGAGTCCCTAAGTGCTAGAAGAGCAGAATACTCCCCTCAAGTGACCCCAATTTGGAAATTATACCCTTTTGGGAATTTATCTACAAGTGTAGCAATGATTTTGACTCCATGGGTGTTTTCCAGAAACAAGCATCACTGGATGTTGCTGAGTGAAGATTGCAAATCTGCTATCGTAGTGTCTGAACGTTGTAGTGCCCAGTGCGTTATGCCCAGCTCGTGTTTCTGGAGACATGCACCCATAAATTAAGTGGGTTCTCATCGCTACAGAAATGCCAAACGTGGATGTTAAATGTGATTTAAACACACTGTGGAGCTCAGAAGGGAGGTGGGCATTTGGATTTGGGAGTGCAGACTTTGCTGGATTTCTTTTGGGGGTCGAGGAGCCATAGTGCGCTTTTCCAGAGCCTTTGTACTACCAGTAACGTGGAAGCCCTCTATATTTCCGTTAAGAGATGATGGATCTGATTGGGGACTTGCTTTTTTGTGGATTGAGTTGAAGCTTTTATTAGGAACATTCTACATAACGTTTGGGATCACATTTATCCGGTGCTCTACGCTGAGCACTTATATCGGGGCTGCCTTCTAAATCTCCCAATGACGTGATTCAGGTGAAATCCCCAAGGGATCCATTCACTGTAATGAGGCATCAGAGTTACTCTGGACTCTGTCTGGCCTCTTTTCAGTGGTGTCCTTTTCAGAAGGACATAAAACTGTGGCCGACCACACTTTTATACACGCCTAAAAGACGGACACTGCCAGATCATAGGCCAGACTGTGTCCACAGTGCCTCCATCTGCCTCATTATAGGGAACCTTCCACCAGGAGTACTGTCTGAATCACGTATTTCAGAGATTTAAACGGAAATCCCAGTGGAAACACTCAGCGCAGACTGCAGGATAAATGTGAGTGGAGCCATACTGTGTTCTTTGGGAGGCAGAGTGAACGAATCAAGAGCAGGGGAAGAATTGGTTTTATTTATTTTTAACGCTGTTCCTTATGCAGTATAAGTGATTAGGTGACTTTATTCTTTGGGTCGGTGCGATTATAGAGATACCAGATTTATATAGTTTTCTTATGTTTGGCTGCTGTTACACACTTATAAACGCTTCTTATTTTGAGAGCTATAATTTTTCCATATTTCTGCCGACAGAACCATGTGAGGGCTTGTTTTTTGCAGGATGAGTTGACGTTTTTATTGGTACCATTTTCGGGCACATGACATTTTTTGATTGTTTTTGATTCCGATTTTTGGGAGGCAGAATGAACAAAGACCAGCAATTCAGGATTTTTTTTTTGTCATTCACTGTGTGGTAAAATGTGTAAGGCAGCTTTATTCTTCAAGTCAGTACGATGACAGCAATACCACAGTTATATCAATTTTTTTTTCATGTTTTGGCACTTTTACACAATAAAAACTATTTTATGGGAAAAATAATTATTTTTGCATAGCTTTATTCTGAGAGCTATAACTTTTTTTTTCCACTGATGGAGCTGCATGGTGGCTTGTTTTTGCGGGACAAAATTATGTTTTCAGCAGTATCATTTTTATTTACATTAGTCTTTTTGATCGCGTGTTATTCTACTTTTTGTTTAGCATTATGATGAAAAAGCATATTTTTTTTTACTTGTTTTTTTTTCATTTCAAATTCGGGGTTCCGGCTTGTTTGCGGCAAAAAATCGGCTCCGCCCATGAACATCCCTGATTTGCCACACTGTCACATAGATGTTATCATTCTTGAAAAAAAAATCATAAAAACGTCAGACTGGAATTTGCCAAACTACATGTTGACAAGCTACAAAGCTTGCGGGAGAATGTCCTATGGACAGATGAGATGAGGCAAAAATGGAAGTGTTTGGCAAGGCACATCAGCTCTATGCTCACAGATGGTAAAATGAAGCAAATCAAGAAAAGAACACTGTCCCTACTGTGAAACATGGAGGGGACTCTATTATGTTCTGGGGCTGCTTTGCTGCATCTGGCACAGGGTGTCATGAATTTGTGCAGGGTACAATGAAATCTCAAGACTATCAAGGGATTCTAGAGAGAAATGGGCTGCCCAGTGTCAGAAAGCTTGGTCTCAGTCGCAGGTCATGGGTCTTGCAACAGGATAATGACCCAAAACACACAGCTAAAAACACCCAAGAATGGCTAAGAGGAAAACATTGGACTATTCTGAAGTGGCCTTCTATGAGCCCTGACCTAAGCATCTTTGGAAAGAGCTGAAACATGCTGCCTGGAAAAGGCAACCTTCAAACACGAGACAACTGGAGCAGTTTGCTTATGAGGAGTGGGCCAAAATACCTGTCGAGAGGTGCAGAAGTCTCATTGACAGTTACAGGAATCGTTTGATTGCAGTGATTGCCTCAAAAAGTTGTTCAACATGTATGGAGTGCCGAAGTTCTCTTTGCAATTTAGATTACTTTTTTCTTCAGAGCACCCGAATAGACCAGTGAGCGACCCCTCTTTTTTCTATTAATCATTTTTGGGATCCCGCTCCTGGGACATTGCAGCAGGTACGTGTTCACACTATTAGAAGTTTTCTGATCATGCGTCCCTCCCACTAATTCCTTCTATTCATTCACAGGTGGTTTTAACTAGCTCTACCAGCCCATACATTGTAGTTTTAAAGCCCAAGCAGAGACATATTGTCCATACAGGCTTACTGCCCAAGAGTGGCATATCCAGTGGTAGCGTAGTGTAGTTACCCATGGATTCCAAGATGGTGACGACGGCGGTAAAATCTGGGAGAAGAACCACCCATTGTGGGAGTGGACGGCGCTGGAGAGCGCGAAAAGATGTCCAGCCACTACGAGTTCCGGCCCGAAGAAGGAAGGGCCCAGCAGTGAAGATGCGTCCCAGGATGGGACGTCCAGTGAGGAAGAGGGCGCGGCGTAAAGTGAAGTCCGGCCCCGTGAGTATCAGTTCGCACAGAGAAGGGGCGCGGCTGAAGGCGGAGCTGCCGAGAGTGACGAGTGACGCGGCGGTCGCGTCAGAAAGCCGGCCCAGGAAGAGGAGGAGTTGGACGCGCAGGACGCGCGTCACTGGTAAGCGACCAGCGCCATTTTCAGTCCAGCACACGAGAGGAAGGAGGTGCTGCGGTGGATGCTCTGCGAAGATGGCAACCGGAGGATCGGATGACCTGTCCGGAATGCGCGCTGAGGAGGGGATGCTAGAGCTGAGTACCCTAGGGGCTGCAAGCGAGAGTCGCTCGCTCGCGGATGCCGCCCGTGAGTCTTTACCCCCAGTGGCTGTCCAGTGGTCCACTAGGCCCGATCCGGAGCTGGGCCTGCTTATCCATGGGTTCCGCATGTGGTACTGGAACCGGATGCCGGAAGATCCGTCCCCCTCGGCCGAGGGTGGAGAACATTCTGGTGGGGCCGGAGCAACAGCTGCAGCGGAGCCTGACGGAGGTGAGCAGCCTATACCCCAGCGGCCGGTTTCGCCTGCGGTGCCTGCCGCGACAGCTTCCACGGCAACAGGGGTCCCTAGGCCTGAAGGGGATGGTGCAGAGGCGGAGGTGAGGCCTCCCAGGAAGAGGGCCCCGCAAGAGAGTTTTTGGCAGCTGGCAGTGGAGGCCATCAACACCCCCTCGGCGAAGTGTTACGCCGAGCTCGGGAGTCTGAAGTGGACTACCCGCAACCCCCGCAACCCCCCGATGACGCCAAGAGAGCAGCGGCGATGGACCGACACCTTCCTCAGAGGCTGGCTGGAAGGGTCCAATGCGGCGCGGAGAGAGTCGGTGGAGGCGTCCCAGACTCGGGGACGAGTCCTTGAGTTACACATCCGTGAGGGGTACGGATTCCTGGAGGAAGAGTGGACCGGGCACGAGGTGTTCGTTACTCGCGAGGTAATTAAGCGAGATTATCTGCCTGATCGCCTTCACAATCTGCGTGTGGGGGACATAGTGCACTTCGTTAAGTGCGAGTTAAGTGCGAGTGTTCCGGAGGGTGGTACGCGGCTGCGCTCACCCGACCGTATGAATGGAAAGATGTCCTGGAAAAGGACGAAGAGGTCTTCAGAAGGAGGGCCAAGAGGGAGGCTAAGCAGCGCTGGGCTAAGGAAGCCCCTAAAGGCTTTCTGCCCCCACCTAAGGCCAGTGCTCCGCCAGCAGAGGAGCCTATGAGGCGGCAGTGGGGGGAGATTGTGAGCGAGGAAGAAGAAGATCTCGCAAGTGGCAAGGAAGCTGATTTCCCTAGTGAGGTGCCAGAGGAGGAGTCAGTGCCACAATACCCAGGAGGGGCTGAGAGAGCGGTCGGGGAAATTCAAGCTGGCACCAGTAATGTCGTCCACAGCTTTACAGTGACCAGCTACGGCCCTACCCAGGTCGGCTGTGGCAGTGCTACATCCTTGGACGAGGACCCTGGGCCTACTAAGTACCCCGATCAGCCTTGGAGGTGGAAGAAGCCACCTTCCTCTGCAGCATGGGCCGCCTTCAGGAAGGAACGGAAGGAGGCCCGGAAGAAGTGAGCTGGCTAAAAGGTCTGTTGACCTTTCACCTTTTCTTCTACTAGGACCCACCAGCTGTGGTCCTGATTCTGGGACTGGTTCCCAATGGGGGCGGAGTGCCCCATGTTGAATTAGGTTAAAGAGAAAAATGGAGGACTGTTTCCCTACCTCCCAGGCCAGGAAGGCCTTAAGCAGCACCAAAGTTGTGTGCCCAGGAGAGCTGCTCTTTTTGTTTTTACTTTTTATTTTTCGCTTGCTGCGCCTTTTTCTGCTGGAATTTAAAATGCTGAGGCACACATTGAGGATGGATATCCTCCAAATCTAAGAGACTTGCGGCCTAGCGGGAAGAACCGGTGAACCCCGCTAGGGCCAAGAAGAAAGAGACTCACAGGGTGTTACCTGTGACTGTGTGCCTCAGAATGCAGCCCTTGAAGGAGATTGGGGGCTATTGAGGTGTTGGCATGTCTTAAAAATATGGACATGGACACTGTGTTTCCAGGGTCCTTACCGAGAAGGACCGGTACTCCTGAGAAAGTTTTGAAAAGTTGATAATGGACTGTCCTAAATTGCTGTTCCAGGGCCCTTAACCGAGAAGGGCCGGTCTCCCATCTAAGAAGACGACTTCAGGACCAGTCGTATGCTAAAGTGTTTTAGTAACTATAGTAATGTGATATGATGTCATAGCTGCTGATTTGTGTTGATTGTTTAGTGTGGTCGGGGACGACCAACATTAAAGTGTTGGGGAATGTAATAGTGGGGAAGGATGTAGCCTTCCCTAGGCACTGAAGTAGTTAAGGAAAATGTTCCCTTAGTTAATCCTCTCTGAACTGTGGTAGGCCAAGCTAAGGGGTTAGCTTCAGTGGTCCAGTCAGTAGAGTAGAGGGGGAACTTAGTGCCCTGATCAAGCCTTGAGAGATATAGAGCTTGTTCCTGGTATAATTCCTTCTGGGCTGTAGTACCTGAAAACAGCCACAAGATGCCACTGTTCTGGGTGCAGATGTCAGGTTGAGTCTGCCAGCAGAGTTATAGACAGTGATGGGTTAAAGTTCTGTGATGACAGCTCACAGAGGGTGGGCACATTAGCAAAAAGCCTCTGTTTTAGTGTCCAGAGGCCATTAAGATATAGAACGTTGTTGATTACAGGCAGCCTGAATATATATGTGGCTGCTAGGGTAGACGGGAGCTCCCTACCCTCAGACAGTGGGATCTCAGTGTGAAAGCTCCCTTACGCAAGAGTCCTGTTAGCTGGCCGGAGAAACTCAACAGAGAAGTATTGAGGACCCGGGGCACTTCTAGTCTGTAGGAAGCAGAAGAAGTTAAATAGGACTCCAGGCTAAGACGTGGGGGAGACATTTGATCCAGGCCACTGTTTAAAGAGGGAACCGGGGCTGAAGATGTTGCCAGCACCTGTGAGAGAGATGATAACCTGTCAGGCCTTATCCATTATATCTGCCTGTAAATATTCCCCTTCCCCAAGTAAAGTCCAAGTTCTGGTTAAGAACCTCGTGTCCTCTGAAATTATTGCTGCCCTGGCCCCAGAAGAAAAATGCCTGGAGACAGCCGCGATCGGATGGCTTGAAGTAAGTGAAGAGCACCACATACACAGCCACACTTCAGAGGGAGGACACGTATTGTCTGTAGGGTGTCATAGCGAGAGGGGGCTACAGCTCGCCCACGACTACCTCGCTGGTGCACCTTACATATGGAGTGCCGAAGTTCTCTTTGCAATTTAGATTACTTTTTTCTTCAGAGCTTCCGAATAGACCAGTGAGTGACCCCTCTTTTTTCTATTATGTATATTGGATTGACATGATTAGGATGGACAAGGGTGCAATGTCTGGATAAAATGTGTTGCATGAATTTATTTTTTATATTGGATATATGTTTAATATATTGTGTAGGTTCAGTGGTTCTTCCTATATATTGTTTCTGACAGCAGCATGTTATTAAATACATTACATATTGGCAGGGGCTGGCTGGCCAATTTTGGCCTGGGGGGCAAGCACACAGCAGTGGCATATTATCAGCAGCCCATCCTTATTGTGTTTACATCTGGCTGATTCATAAAGGGAATAGAGGTTACTTACAAGCCTTTAAAAAGATAAAGCTGGAATAATGATTGGATAGTTGTGGTCAAATGCCGACTAGATTCTCATCCACATCTATCAGTGAGCTACTCAGAGAGGTGTCTCACACTAGTCGACACGAGTCCATAACTATGCAAATTCATACCTGCGATCACTACGCTGGCAATACAGAGGAATCGTGTGTTCACAGCGCTCGATCACGATTCAGTGACCTGCCATCTCACAGAGTGACTGCAGAAATTTGTCTAGAGCTCGGAAAACAGTGTTGGAAAAAAAATGTGTGGCTTGGAAATTGCTTGTTGCCCTCATAGAACTGATTCATATATACTCGTCTGCATTGTAAAATAGACAAAACAGTCCCCCTAAAGAAGCTGCCATTAACTTTTTTTTTCTCATTTCATGTGTAAAGGTTAGTTTACTGTAGCGTCAGTGTGGTAATACGTATACTCACTGATCGCAGTCTTCTCCAGTATCCAGCGCCATTCCTCTTCTAAGTCACCTGACGGCTATTCTCCGGGTCATGCTGTGCTCTAAGTGACCCTGAAGTGGCTTTTACAATATAAGTCTATGGAGCGTGAGAACAAGGCTCAAAATGAGGATCCATAGGCTTACACTGTAAAGAGACTTCCAGGTCACATAAAGCAAAGAGTGATCCGGAGTTTGAAGAGTGATGACGTCACTCAGAGGAGAAGCAGAGTGGTGCTGGATACCGGAGAAGACAGCGCTAGGTGAGTGCCGTATATTAACCCACCGACACTAACATCTACACTGAATTAGGGGAAAAGTTAATGGGAGGATTCTTTAAAGCAGAATAACATTCACATACAGTTATATCCTTTCTGTGTAGTAGATCTGGTTACATTTAGAAATATGGAGACCGGATAATATGTGACTGGTATATGATACATAAGGGACATATCATCTGTGTATAACATCAGAAGTCTGTACACAGTATATTACATTCAGTATACCGGAGAAAATGTGACTGGTATATGATATACTGACTGCAGACATCAGATGGTATGTACTGGAGAATATCTGACTGTTATATAATATACTATGACTACAGACATCAGATATTACACCAGTCACATATTATCCTGTATATAACATCTGATATCTGTGTAGACAGTATATTACATAAAGTATACAGTACAATATGTGACTGGTATCTGATATACTATGTGTACAGACATCAGATATTACACCAGTTATATATTATTAGATGTCTGTGCATAGTACAGCACATAAATTATATAGGATAATAATATACGACCGGTATACTGACTACAGACACCCAATATCATATACAGGATAATATATGACTGTTGTACACTATACTATGACTACAGACATCAGATATTACACCAGTCAGTAGAGGGCAGGGAGGAACTCCTGGGACCATCTTTTTCGACCTCACTGTGAGCGCTGTACTGCTGTACTTCTTGGGCGCGCGACCGGAAGTGAGAGAGCGCGTGACCGGAAGTGAGAGAGCGCGCGTGGTGTGGCTGTGGTGAGCGGCGTAGGCGTGCGGCGTGGTCCGACTCGGCTCGCGGCCCTCCGGCAAGGAAGCCAGGCGGAGGTGACCGAGTGGACCGGGAGGACCGGTAGGAGGCGACCGGAGGGACGAGCGCAAGAGAGCGCTGTGATAGCGGCCGGCGGAGGGCGCCAGGTGGTGGTGACCAGGAGGTGACCAGGAGGACCGGTAAGAGGCGACCGGAGGGACGAGCGCGCTGTGATAGCGTGCAGCGTCCCTAGAGGAGGTGAGTGAGGGGCAGGAGGCCGCGATAAGCGGCCATACTGAACCCGAGTGTGTACTGTACTGTATTGTATTTGTATTTGTATTGTAATTGCATTTGTATCCCCCAAGTCCATATTTAATTTAATTGATCACCCCCCATCCATATTTAATAGATCACCCCCCCGTCCATATTTTAATTGATCCCCCTGATCACCCCCGTCCATATTTAACTGATCCCCCTGACCACATTTAATTTGACCCTCCGTCTACATTTAATTGATCCCCGACCACCCCCCGTCCATATTAAAGTGATCCCCCTGACCACATTTAACTGATTGACCCCCCCAGCCCATAATCAATTGATCCCCCTTGTCCTATTTAATAGATTCCCCCTGTCCACTTTTACTGATCCCCAGTCCCTATTTATTTGCCGTATCCCCCATCCATATTTATTTAACCCCCTGTCCATAACTAATTGATTGATTCCCCAGTCCACAATTAATTATTTCCCCAGTCCATATTTATTGATCCCCAGTCCATAGTTAATTGACACACGTCCATACCTATTTATTTGCCTTATCCCCATCCATATTTAATTAACCCCCTGTCCATAATTAATTGATTGATTCCCCAGTCCATAATTATTTCCTCAGTCCATAGTTAATTGACACACCGTCCATACTTAATTAATCCACCTGACCCACTCAGCTGATTCCCCCGTCCTTACTTAATTGATACTTAATTGATCCCCCGTCCATACTTAACTGATCCCGCGCCGATATCTAATCGATACACTTGCACATCCCTAATTGATCCCCGTCCATACACCTATATATAAATAATTGTGTTTTGTACATCCCCATATTTAGAATGGCGTCCATGTTGGCCGGAGCCGTGCAGTGTACATCTTGCGCTATGTATGCATTCCGTGAGCTACCGCTCAAGGATCCATACTGCTGCGAGAGATGTGAGCATATCGTGCACTTGGAAGCCCAAATCCTGGATCTAAGTGCTCAGATAGCGATACTGAGGAGCATCGACAACATGGAACGGAGTTTGCTGCTCACCGAGCAGACACTCAATGGGTCAACACTGGGGGTGGAGCATAGTGGGGAAGTGCAGGCTGAACAGGCAGGGAGCTGGATAACAGTTAGGAGGGCTAGAGGGAAGAAGTATAGGAAGGCTGGTTCAGAACCGGCATTATTGGAGCACGACAGGTCCTTTGACCGCCGGGGGAGTGTATGCTCCAGTAATGAGGGGGAGGGGGGAAGTGTAGGGCTGGCTAGACTGGTCTTGGTAGTGGGTGACTCTATTATTAGGGGGACAGATAGGGCAATCTGTCACAAAGACCGGGATCGCCGAACGGTGTGCTGCCTCCCTGGCGCTCGAGTCCGGCACATCGCGGATCGGGTTGACAGGTTACTGGGAGGGGCTGGCGAAGACCCAGCGGTCATGGTCCACATTGGCACCAATGACAAAGTGAGTGGTAGATGAAGGGTCCTCAAAAATGATTTCAGGGATCTAGGTAGGAAGCTTAGGGCAAGGACCTCCAAGGTAGTTTTCTCAGAAATACTACCAATCCCGCGAGCCACACAGGAGCGCCAACGGGAAGTTAGGGAGGTGAATAAGTGGCTAAAGAGTTGGTGCAAGGCAGAAGGGTTTGGGCTCATGGAGAACTTGGCCGACTTCGCGGTCGGCTACAGGCTCTACCGTAGGGGAGGGTGCAGCGGTGCTGGGGAAGAAGATGGCTAATTGGTTGGAGGAGTATTTAAACTAGAGACGGGGGGGAAACCAAGGAAATAGGTGGGATGTGAGGCAAGCAAGGGGGACGGGGAGAAGTGAATATAATGAGGGTGGAGAGGGGGGTGGGGATAGTACAGTTAGATCGTTAGAGAAGAATAGGATGGTAAATAACCCCAAAATTTTATCTTGCATGCTGACCAACGCAAGAAGCCTGACCAATAAGGCGGATGAGCTGCGGGCGCTTATATCGGAGGAGAGGTATGACATCGTAGGTATAACAGAGACTTGGCTAGACGATAGCTACGACTGGGCGGTAAATTTATTAGATTATAGTTTATTTAGAAGGGACCGGAAACAGGGGAAAGGCGGAGGAGTCTGCTTATATGTAAAGTCATATCTAAAGCCCAGACTAAGGGAAGAAATAGGAGAGGGAGAAGAGGGGGTCGAGTCCATGTGGGTAGAGATAGAGGGGGCAAAAAATAATAATAAAATATTACTAGGGGTCTGCTATAAGCCACCCAATATAACAGAGGAGAATGAGAATCTGCTATTAGGACAATTAGACAAAGTAGCAAAACATAATGAAGTGATTGTTATGGGGGACTTCAACTACCCGGATATTGACTGGGAAACAGAAACCTGTAGATCTCAAAAAGGAAAAAGGTTCTTGACAAATATTAAGGATAATTATCTCTCCCAACTAGTGCAGGAACTAACGAGAGGGAAGGCCGTGTTGGACTTAATATTGACTAATAGGCCTGATAGAATAACTGAGGTACAGATAGGGGGGCATCTAGGTAATAGCGATCATAATATTATCAATTTCGAAATGCCCTTCAGTAGGGTTATCAATAAGGGAACAACAAAAACATTAGACTTTAGGAGGGCGAAGTTTGATCAGCTCAAAGAAAACCTTCAACTTATAGACTGGGACAAAGTTCTTAATCAAAGGAATACGAATAGTAAATGGGAAACCTTCAAAAGAATTCTGAATACTCAGTGCGAGAGGTATATACCGTATGGGAATAAAAGGGCCAGAAATAAGAGGAAACCAATATGGTTGAACAAGAACGTAAAAGGGGCGTTAAATAGCAAAAAAGAAGCATTCAAGAGATTAAAACAGGAAAACAGTAAGGAGGCACTAATGTGTTACAAGGAAAAAACGAGAACTTGCAAAAAACAAATAAAAATAGCGAAGGAGGAAACAGAGAGACGTATTGCTAGGGAAAGTAGATCAAATCCCAAACTGTTCTTTACGTATATAAATAGTAAAAGGATTAAACCGGATAATATTGGACCGATAAAAAGTGATGAAGGCAAAATCATAGAGAAAGATGAGGATAAAGCTAATCTATTAAATAATTTTTTTTCGACAACTTTCACAAAGGAAATAGAACTAACAGGCGAAATGAGAAGTGACAAACTTAATCCTCCACTAAGTATGACAAATCTAACCCAAGTTGGGGTACAGAAACGCCTCAGTAACATTAAAATAAACATTAAAATAAACAAATCACCAGGACCTGATGGCGTACACCCACGGGTACTAAGGGAACTAAGTAATGTGATAGACAGACCGTTATATCTTATATTTAAGGACTCTGTTGAGACTGGGTCTGTACCTCTTCAAAAAGGGAGCAAAAAGTGACGCCGGAAACTATCGGCCGGTGAGTCTGACGTCCGTGATGGGCAAAATTTTTGAGAGTTTCATTAAAGAGGCAATTACGGAGCATCTTGATGCTAATAATCTATTAACCCCGAACCAACATGGATTCATGAGGAATCGCTCCTGCCAAACAAACCTGATTGACTTCTACGAGGAGGTTAGCTCTCGATTAGATCAGGGGGAACCAGTGGATGTCGTGTATCTCGACTTCTCAAAAGTGTTCGATAGTGTGCCACATAATAGGTTGGTATACAAAATGAGAATGATGGGGCTGGGGGAAAATGGCTGCAAGTGGGTAGCTAACTGGCTAAAGGATAGAAGGCAGAGGGTAGTTATAAATGGAATATACTCAGATTGGGTAAGCGTCACTAGTGGGGTACCACAGGGGTCTGTACTAGGCCCAATATTATTTAATATCTTTATTAACGGCATAGTCAACGGGTTAAATAGTAAAATATCAATATTTGCAGATGACACAAAGTTATGTAAAACAATTAATACAAAAGAGGATAGTGCAGACCTACAGAGGGATTTGGATAAGCTGGGTAGGTGGAGCATTAAATGGCAAATGAGGTTTAATGAGGAAAAATGTAAGGTCATACATATGGGAAGGAAAAATGGAAGTCACTGAATGGGAAATCATTGGGGAATTCAGAGATGGAGAAGGACTTGGGCATCTTAATTGACAGCAAACTAAATTGGAGTGCCCAAAGTCAGGCCGCTGCTGTAAGGGCAAACAGGGTAATGGGATGTATCAGAAGAGGTATAGCTGCAAAGGATGAGAACATTGTTCTTCCACTGTACAAAGCACTGGTCAGACCACACTTGGAATACTGTGCTCAGTTATGGGCCCCAATATATAGAAAGGATATAAATGAGCTTGAAAAGGTACAAAGAAGGGCAACAAAATTAATAAAGGGAATGGAGGGACTGCAATACCCAGAAAGGTTGGCAAAACTAGGACTATTCAGCCTGGAAAAGAGAAGGTTGAGGGGGGACATAATAAATGTGTACAAATATGTTAGGGGACAGTATAGAGACCTTGCCAGGGATTTGTTCAAAAGGAGGGATATTACGGTAACAAGAGGGCATTCACTAAGACTAAAAGAGAAAAGGTTTCAGCACCAGCATAGGAAGGGGTTCTTTACAGTAAGAGCAGTGAGAATATGGAATTCACTGAGTGAGGAGACGGTAATGTCGGATTCACTAAACCAGTTCAAGCGGGGACTGTATGCATTTCTAGATACCAGGCAGATTTCATCATATACTTAAAAATAGAATAAAATAGTATGTTGATACAGAGATTTATTCTGACTGCTGGTTTCAGAGTCGGGAGGGAATTTTTCCTCAGGTGAAGATTGGCTAAATCATTTGGGGTTTTTGCCCTCCTCTGGATCAACTTTAGCAATTACAGAACTAACAGGTCAAACTTGATGGACGCAAGTCTTTATTCGGCTTTACAAACTATGTTACTATTATCCTGTATATACTGTCTGATGTCTGTGTACACAGTATGGGCGAATAATTTTTCAGAGGGGCCACATGACAGACCATGACTGTCATGGAGGCCAAACCAATAGGCTGAAATTAATTATGCACAATATTATTATTAACATATTAATTATAATTAATAATAAAATAAAAATTATATATTATATTAAAGGACATGTGCGGGAACTGCTTCGTGTGGATGATGCTTCCTACGTAATACACACAGTGTCCTCCATTGCGCAGGTGCATTTCTCTCTGTCCTGCTGAGGGTAGAGCAAAGTACTGTTCTGCGCATGTGCGGGAGAAAGGCCAAAGAGCCCCGCCGCATGGACATTACAGTACTGTGCTCTGCCCTCGGCAGGACACAGAGAACTGCACTTGCGCAGGAGAGCAATGGGGGACACTGTGTGGATGACATAGGATGCGTCATCCACACGAAGCAGAGGAGGAGGATGGCATCACAAGAAGAGAGGAGGAGCTGGATCAAGACCAGTGACGTAAGTGATTATAATAAAACACCTCTTTTTGCCTTACAGGGCATCATATATACACTGTGTTCCAAATTATTATTCAAATAATATTTTCTCAGATTTTCCCAAATTACCTATATGAATTGCAGTCATTGTAATTTTCCAGTCAAATAACTATTAGAGTACAATTGAAAGGTTTTTGTACAAACTGCCTATGATAACAGTATGCCTGATAACAGTATGCCTGAGACGGGGCATTATCATGCATGAAAATGATCTTGCTGCGGAATGCACGGTTCTTCTTTTTGAACCATGGAAGGAAGTGCTGTTTGAGAAACTCAACATAAATTATGGAGTTCATCTTTACCCCTTCAGGGATCCTAAAAGGGCCGACAATCTCTCTCCCCATGATTCCAGCCCAAAACATTACTCCACCTCCTCCTTGTTAGCGCCGTAGCCGTGTTTGCATGGGGTGTCCATGAACCAGCCATCCTCCACTCCATCCATCTGGACCATCGAGATCATTTCATGCATGATAATGTCCCATCTCATGCTGCACATAACACATCTGCATCTCTGGGTGCTATGGACATAAAAGGGGACAAACTTATGGTGTGGCCCCCATGCTCTCCTGACCTTAACCCCATTGAGAACATCTGGAGCATCATCAAAAGGAGTGTCTATGATGGCGGGAGGCAGTTCACATCTAAGCAACAGCTCTGGGAGGGTATTCTGTCCTCATGCAAAACAATTGAAGCAGAAACCATCCAAACCTGACAAATTCAATGGACGAGAGAGTTCAGAAGCTCCTTTCGAACAAGCGGTCCTATGTGCAAATGTAACATCACTTAGAATAAAGTTTTGACTTGAAAACTGTTTGATTTCAGTTTGTAATAACCTGCTAATGCTTATAATTTCAAAAATGACCATTTTTTTGTTCTTTATTAAAATGAAAAGGTTGAAAACTCTGCTGTGCATAATAATTTGGAACATGCATTTTGAGTGCAGTTTGAGTTTTTTATTTTTTTAAAAATATACTGTTATTATAGGCAGTTTGTACAAAAACCTTTCAATTGTACTCTAATAGTTATTTGACTGGAAAATTACAATGACTGCAATTCATATAGGTAATTTGGGAAAATCTGAGAAAATATTATTTGCATAATAATTTGGAACACAGTATACAGCATTCCAGAATGCTGTCACATGGGGCCGAAAGGTGGTGATCGTAGGTTATATGAGAAAAACAGGTTCCATTTAAGGATGCTGATATCTCACCTATATACAGTATGAGTCCACACACAGCCCCCTATATGCAGTATGAGCCTCCACATAACCTCTCTATGTTCAGTTTGAGCAGCCACATAGCCCCTTATATTCAGTGTGAGCCGCCACATGTTCCCCTATATTCAATACGAGCCCCCACATAGCCTCCTATATACTGTGTGAGCCCTCACATGTCTCCCTATATTTATTATGAACCATCACATAGCCTCTCTATATACAGTATGAGCCCCCTATATACAGTATGAACCCCCACATAGCCTCCTATGTAAAGTATTAGCCCCCACCTGGACAGTTTGAGCCTCCACAATACCTCTCTATGTACAGTATGAGCTGATACATAGCCTCTTATATGCAGTGTGAGCCCCCACATATCCCCCTATATTCATTATGAGCCCTCACATAGCCTCTCTATACACAGTATGAGCCCCACATAGCCCTCTATATACAGTATGAGTCCTCACATAGCCCCTATATATAGGCACACATCCCATACACATATATAAAAAAATAAATAAACACACTCATCTCACTCCCAGTACTCTACTCCGGTCTCCGGTGCATTGAGTGCATTGAGTCTCTGCACAGCAGATACACCAGACATGATAACGTCACTTCATTGCATCAGTCGCACACGCTGATTGGTGGAAGTAGTAGCTGGCGGCTCCGTCCTCCACCAATGTATTCACATCACTTGTCTCATCTATTGCATTATTCTTTTGCCCAGTTGTGTATAAATATGTGACTCTTCAGATTTTGTGTTATTCTATGCCTGATGAAGAGGCCTGAGTAGTCTCGAAAGCTTGCAATTTGTTACCATCTTTTCAGTTATTCATAAAAAGGTATCAACCACTGAGGACACTCAAATCTTAATATTTTTCTATCTACTGGCTAACACGGTACAAAGATATATCTTTTTCCAACACAAATTTTTATCTCTCAATAAGAAAATTCCTCTGCAGTGCCCTGTGACGTCATCAGAACTGTCAGTGCATTTTTATGGATCCAGTTTACATCAGCAACAAAATATTAATTTAATAAAAAGGCAAAAAACCCTACCTCATTTTCTAATTATAAGATGCACATTTAAATGACCCCTTTTATCTATATTACTTACTGTTTGATGTACTAAAAGAAGTCACAGGACTCCATACTGCCATTCCTGACTGCAATAAACTACAACTCCGATATCACCTCCTAATGCAGCAGGAACAAAAGAGCTGACAACAGAGAATGATAGCATTTGCAACTAGATTTCTGTTACAATTTTCTGCTATAATTTGTCCACGTAAATGGCAAAACTACCCAAAAATTGAGCCATATAAAAATGTCCCAACTTGACCACCCCCTATCTACATGCCTTACTAAAGCATAGGGATGGCATGGAGGGCGAGCTCCATTGAAGACTTCCATAGTGGAGAGCCAGTGCAAAGAGCTGGAAGACTCCCAACAAACATGTATTATTACATTGTCATCCTCCTACTATAGGTGTCCTGTAGGGGTCGATACTTCCCCAGCAATATAGCAGCTAATCGCTAGTGGTTTTAGCTGCCATACCAGTTATTATCAACTGATCATCAGAAACTCCTCGTTTAGGGAAGAGGTGGTCCTGAAAATGTCTTATTACAGAGTGTTCCTGGCAATCCAGGATAAATCCAGTGGATGTGCTATAAGTATACCAAATCTTAAAAGTAAAGAGCTACCTACCAGGACTCGTCCCCTTCCAGCTGTCAGGTCCTAGTGACATAAGATGGCGCCGGTGCAGAACTTTATACATCTACTCCAATTGTGATGTCATATGATGTCTATGATGTCATGTGCATTGTGATGTCATCATAGCTGTCACTGTTATTTCAAATTTACAGCAGCAATAAAAAGTTGATTTAATTGTTTAAAAAAACATGGTGGGTAATTGCAGCCTGTGATCATTTTTCATACTGTTATTAATATTTAGGGGTATTAGTCAAGTCCTTCGCCGCCTCTTTTACTACACTTTATATACTGTTTATTATAATAATTTACAATTTACAAGCCCTGCATTTAGAATATGTAGTTACTGTAATAGCATCTGTTGAATGACTTGATGCCTATTAGTGCAATAAGATATTGGTTGAGCCTAATACTAATACATCATTTACCTTTTGCAGATGAATAATACGTCCAAGATGGTGTGCAGTTTTCAGACTCCATATACAGAGTCCCTAAGTGCTAGAAGAGCAGAATACTCCCCTCAAGTGACCCCAATTTGGAAATTATACCCTTTTGGGAATTTATCTACAAGTGTAGCAATGATTTTGACTCCATGGGTGTTTTCCAGAAACAAGCATCACTGGATGTTGCTGAGTGAAGATTGCAAATCTGCTATCGTAGTGTCTGAACGTTGTAGTGCCCAGTGCGTTATGCCCAGCTCGTGTTTCTGGAGACATGCACCCGTAAATTAAGTGGGTTCTCATCACTACAGAAATGCCAAACGTGGATGTTAAATGTGATTTAAACACACTGTGGAGCTCAGAAGGGAGGTGGGCATTTGGATTTGGGAGTGCAGACTTTGCTGGATTTCTTTTGGGGGTCGAGGAGCCATAGTGCGCTTTTCCAGAGCCTTTGTACTACCAGTAATGTGGAAGCCACCTATATTTCCGTTAAGAGATGATGGATCTGATTGGGGACTTGCTTTTTTGTGGATTGAGTTGAAGCTTTTATTAGGAACATTCTACATAACGTTTGGGATCACATTTATCCGGTGCTCTACGCTGAGCACTTATATTGGGGCTGCCTTCTAAATCTCCCAATGACGTGATTCAGGTGAAATCCCCAAGGGATCCATTCACTGTAATGAGGCATCAGAGTTACTCTGGACTTTGTCTGGCCTCTTTTCAGTGGTGTCCTTTTCAGAAGGACATAAAACTGTGGCCGACCACACTTTTATACACGCCTAAAAGACGGACACTGCCAGATCATAGGCCAGACTGTGTCCACAGTGCCTCCATCTGCCTCATTATAGGGAACCTTCCACCGGGAGTACTTTCTGAATCACGTATTTCAGAGATTTACACGGAAATCCCAGTGGAAACACTCAGCGCAGACTGCAGGATAAATGTGAGTGGAGCCATACTGTGTTCTTTGGGAGGCAGAGTGAACGAATCAAGAGCAGGGGAAGAATTGGTTTTATTTATTTTTAACGCTGTTCCTTATGCAGTATAAGTGATTAGACGACTTTATTCTTTGGGTCGGTGCGATTTCAGAGATACCAGATTTATATAGTTTTCTTATGTTTGGCTGCTGTCACACACTTATAAACGCTTCTTTTTTGCAAAAAGAAGTTTTTGCATCGCCATATTTTGAGAGCTATAATTTTTCCATATTTCTGCCGACAGAGCCATATGAGGGCTTGTTTTTTGCAGGATGAGTTGACGTTTTTATTGCTACCATTTTCGGGCACATGACATTTTTTGATTGTTTTTGATTCCGATTTTTGGGAGGCAGAATGAACAAAGACCAGCAATTCAGGAATTTTTTTTATGTCATTCACTGTGTGGTAAAATGTGTAAGGCAGCTTTATTCTTCAAGTCCGTACGATGACAGCAATACCACAGTTATATCAATTTTTTTTATGTTTTGGCACTTTTACACAATGAAAACAATTTTATGGGAAAAATAATTATATTTGCTTCGCTTTATTCTGAGAGCTATAACTTTTTTTTCCACTGATGGAGCTGCATGGTGGCTTGTTTTTGCGGGACAAAATTATGTTTTCAGCAGTATCATTTTTATTTACATTAGTCTTTTTGATCGCGTGTTATTCCACTTTTTGTTTGGCATTATGATGAAAAAGCATAGTTTTTTTTTACTTGTTTTTTTTTCATTTCAAATTCGGGGTTCCGGCTTGTTCGCGCCAAAAAATCGGCTCCGCCCATGAACATCCCTGATTTGCCACACTGTCACATAGATGTTATCATTCTTGAAAAAAAAAATCATAAAAAAGTCAGATTGGAATTTGCCAAACTACATGTTGACAAGCTACAAAGCTTGCGGGAGAATGTCCTATGGACAGATGAGATGAGACAAAAATGGAAGTTTTTGGCAAGGCACATCAGCTCTATGTTCACAGAAGGTAAAATGAAGCATATCAAGAAAAGAACACTGTCCCTACTGTGAAACATGGAGGATGCTGTTATGTTCTGGGGCTGCTTTGCTGCATCTGGCACAGGGTGTCATGAATATGTGCAGGGTATAATGAAATCTCAAGACTATCAAGGAATTCTAGAGAGAAATGGGCTGCCCAGTGTCAGAAAGCTTGGTCTCAGTCGCAGGTCATGGGTCTTACAACAGGATAATGACCCAAAACACACAGCTAAAAACACCCAAGAATGGCTAAGAGGAAAACATTGGACAATTCTGAAGTGGCCTTCTATGAGCCCTGACCTAAGCATCTTTGGAAAGAGCTGAAACATGCCGCCTGGAAAAGGCAACCTTCAAACATGAGACAAATGGAGCAGTTTGCTCATGAGGAGTGGGCCAAAATACCTGTCGAGAGGTGCAGAAGTCTCATTGACAGTTACAGGAATCGTTTGATTGCAGTGATTGCCTCAAAAAGTTGTTCAACATGTAGGGAGTGACGAAGTTCTCTTTGCAATTTAGATTACTTTTTTCTTCAGAGCACCCGAATAGACCAGTGAGCGACCCCTCTTTTTTCTATTAATCATTTTTGGGATCCCGCTCCTGGGACATTGCAGCAGGTACGTGTTCACACTATTAGAAGTTTTCTGACCATGCGTCCCTCCCACTAATTCCTTCCATTCATTCACAGGTGGTTTTAACTAGCTCTACCAGCCCATACATTGTAGATTTAAAGCCCAAGCAGAGACATATTGTCCATACAGGCTTACAGCCCAAGAGTGGCATATCCAGTGGTAGTGTAGCGTAGTTACCCATCATATGAAGGTAACCTTGTCGTGGTTGATGGGCACACATAAATTGGCCAAATTATTCGCAAAAAAACTTCATTTTGTAAAGTGACATCAGTCTAGATATAATATTTCTTATATATTCATGTATGGAGTGCCGAAGTTCTCTTTGCAATTTAGATTACTTTTTTCTTCAGAGCATCCGAATAGACCAGTGAGTGACCCCTCTTTTTTCTATTATGTATATTGGATTCACATGATTAGGATGGACAAGGGTGTAATGTCTGGATAAAATGTGTTGCATGAATTTATTTTTTATATTGGATATATGTTTAATATATTGTGTAGGTTCAGTGGTTCTTCCTACATATTGTTTCTGACAGCAGCAGGTTATTAAATACATTACATATTGGCAGGGGCTTGCTGGTCAATTTTGGCCTGGGGGGCAAGCACACAGCAGTGGCATATTATCAGCAGCCCATCCTTATTGTGTTTACATCTGGCTGATTCATAAAGGGAATAGAGGTTACTTACAAGCCTTTAAAAAGATAAAGCTGGAATAATGATTGGATAGTTGTGGTCAAATGCCGACTAGATTCTCATCCACATCTATCAGTGAGCTACTCAGAGAGGTGTCTCACACTAGTCGACACGAGTCCATAACTATGCAAATTCATACCTGCGATCACTACGCTGGCAATACAGAGGAATCGTGTGTTCACAGCGCTCGATCACGATTCAGTGACCTGCCATCTCACAGAGTGACTGCAGAAATTTGTCTAGAGCTCGGAAAACAGTGTTGGAAAAAAACTGTGTGGCTTGGAAATTGCTTGTTGCCCTCATAGAACTGATTCATATATACTCGTCTGCATTGTAAAATAGACAAAACAGTCCCCCTAAAGAAGCTGCCATTAACTTTTTTT
This sequence comes from Phyllobates terribilis, assembly GCF_046119375.1. NCBI lineage: Eukaryota > Metazoa > Chordata > Amphibia > Anura > Dendrobatidae > Phyllobates > Phyllobates terribilis. Next base: position 480,376,059 of record NW_027362761.1, on the reverse strand, counting down.
TTCTCATTTCATGTGTAAAGGTTAGTTTACTGTAGCGTCAGTGTGGTAATACGTATACTCACTGATCGCAGTCTTCTCCAGTATCCAGCGCCATTCCTCTTCTAAGTCACCTGACGGCTTTTCTCCGGGTCATGCTGTGCTCTATGTGACCCTGAAGTGGCTTTTACAATATAAGTCTATGGAGCGTGAGAACAAGGCTCAAAATGAGGATCCATAGGCTTACACTGTAAAGAGACTTCCAGGTCACATAAAGCAAAGAGTGATCCGGAGTCTGAAGAGTGATGACGTCACTCAGAGGAGAAGCAGAGTGGTGCTGGATACCGGAGAAGACAGCGCTAGGTGAGTGCCGTATATTAACCCACCGACACTAACATCTACACTGAATTAGGGGAAAAGTTAATGGGAGGATTCTTTAAAGCAGAATAAATTTGACATACAGTTATATCCTTTCTCTGTAGTAGATCTGGTTACATTTGGAAATATGGAGACAGGATAATATGTGACTGGTATATGATACATAAGGGACATATCATCTGTGTATAACATCAGAAGTCTGTACACAGTGTATTACATCCAATATACCAGAGAAAATGTGACTGGTTTATGATATACTGACTGCAGACATCAGATGGTATGTACTGGAGAATATGTGACTGTTATATAATATACTATGACTACAGATATTATGCCAGTCACATATTATCCTGTATATAACATCTGATATCTGTGTAGACAGTATATTACATAAAGTATACAGGACAAAAAGTGACTGGCATGTGATATACTATGTGTACAGACATCAGATATTACACCAGCTATATATTATCAGATGTCTGTGCATAGTACAGCACATAAATTATATAGGATAATAATATACGACCGGTATACTGACTACAGACACCCAATATCATATACAGGATAATATATGACTGTTGTACACTATACTATGGCTACAGACATCAGATATTACACCCGTCACGTATTATCCTGTATATACTGTCTGATGTCTGTGTACACAGTATGGGCGAATAATTTTTCAGACGGGCCACATGACAGACCATGACTGTCATGGAGGCCAAACCAATAGGCTGAAAATAATTATGCTCAATATTATTATTAACAAATTAATTATAATTAATAATAAAATAATTATATATTATATTAAAGGACATGTGAGGGAACTGCTTCGTGTGGATGATGCTTCCTACGTAATCCACACAGTGTCCTCCATTGCGCAGGTGCATTTCTCTCTGTCCTGCTGAGGGTAGAGCAAAGTACTGTTCTGCGCATGTGCAGGAAAAAGGCCAAAGAGCCCCGCCGCATGCACATTACAGTACTGTGCTCTGCCCTCGGCAGGACACAGAGAAGTGCACCTGCGCAGGAGAGCAATGGGGGACACTGTGTGGATGACATAGAATGCGTCATCCACACGAAGCAGAGGAGGAGGATGGCATCACAAGAAGAGAGAAGGCGCTGGATCAAGACCAGTGACGTAAGTGATTATAATAAAACATTTTTTTTTGCCTTACAGGGCATCATATATACAGCATTCCAGAATGCTGTCACATGGGGCCGAAAGGTGGTGATCGTAGGTTATATGAGAAAAACAGGTTCCATTTAAGGATGCTGATATCTCACCTATATGCAGTATGAGTCCACACACAGCCCCCCTTATGCAGTATGAGCCTCCACATAACCTCTCTATGTACAGTTTGAGCCGCCACATAGCCCCTTATAATCAGTGTGAGCCCCCATATGTTCCCCTATATTCAGTACGAGCCCCCACATAGCCTCCTATATACTGTGTGAGCCCTCACATGTCTCCCTATATTTATTATGAGCCATCACATAGCCTCTCTATATACAGTATGAGCCCCGTAGTCATTATATACAGTATGAGCCCCCTATATACAGTACTTGCCCTCTCACATAGCCCCTATATACAGTATGAACCCCCACATAGCCTCCTATGTAAAGTATTATTCCCCACCTAGACAGTTTGAGCCTCCACAATACCTCTCTATGTACAGTATGAGCTGATACATAGCCTCTTATATGCAGTGTGAGCCCCCACATATCCCCCTATATTCATTATGAGCCCTCACATAGCCTCTCTATACACAGTATGAGCCCCACATAGCCCTCTATATACAGTATGAGTCCTCACATAGCCCCTATATATAGGCACACATCCCATACACATATATAAAAAAATAAATAAACACACTCATCTCACTCCCAGTACTCTACTCCGGTCTCCGGTGCATTGAGTGCATTGAGTCTCTGCACAGCAGATACACCAGACATGATAATGTCACTTCATTGCATCAGTCGCACACGCTGATTGGTGGAAGTAGTAGCTGGCGGCTCCGTCCTCCACCAATGTATTCACATCACTTGTCTCATCTATTGCATTATTCTTTTGCCCAGTTGTGTATAAATATGTGACTCTTCAGATTTTGTGTTATTCTATGCCTGATGAAGAGGCCTGAGTCGTCTCGAAAGCTTGCAATTTGTTACCATCTTTTCAGTTATTCATAAAAAGGTATCAACCACTGAGGACACTCAAATCTTAATATTTTTCTATCTACTGGCTAACACGGTACAAAGATATATCTTTTTCCAACACAAATTTTAAACTCTCAATAAGAAAATTCCTCTGCAGTGCCCTGTGACGTCATCAGAACTGTCAGTGCATTTTTATGGATCCAGTTTACATCAGCAGCAAAAAATTTATTTAACAAAAAGGCAAAAAACCCTACCTCATTTTCTAATTATAAGACGCACATTTAAATGACCCCTTTTATCTATATTACTTACTTTTTGATGTACTAAAAGAAGTCACAGGACTCCATACTGCCATTCCTGACTGCAATAAACTACAACTCCGATATCACCTCCTATTGCAACAGGAACAAAAGAGCTGACAACAGAGAATGATAGCATTTGCAACTAGATTTCTGCTACAATTTTCTGCTATAATTTGTCCACGTAAATGGCAAAACTACCCAAAAATTGAGCCATATAAAAATGTCCCAACTTGACCACCCCCTATCTACATGCCTTACTAAAGCATAGGGATGGCATGGAGGGCGAGCTCCATTGAAGACTTCCATAGTGGAGAGCCAGTGCAAAGAGCTGGAAGACTCCCAACAAACATGTATTATTACATTGTCATCCTCCTACTATAGGTGTCATGTAGGGGTCGCTACTTCCCCAGCAATATAGCAGCTAATCGCTAGTGGTTTTAGCTGCCATACCAGTTAATATCAACTGATCATCAGAAACTCCTCGTTTAGGGAAGAGGTGGTCCTGAAAATGTGTTCCTGGCAATCCATGATAAATCCAGTGGATGTGCTATAAGTATACCAAATCTTAAAAGTAAAGAGCTACCTACCTGGACTCGTCCCCTTCCAGCTGTCAGGTCCTAGTGACATAAGATGGCGCCGGTCCAGAACTTTATACATCTACTCCAATTGTGATGTCATATGATGTCTATGATGTCATGTGCATTGTGATGTCATCATAGCTGTCACTGTTATTTCAAATTTACAGCAGCAATAAAAAGTTGATTTAATTGTTTTCTCCAGTATCCAGCGCGATTCCTCTTCTAAGTCACCTGACGGCTATTCTCCGGGTCATGCTGTGCTTTATGAGACCCTTAAGTGGCTTTTACAATATAAGTCTATGGAGCATGAGAACGAGGCTCAAAATGAGGATCCATAGGCTTACACTGTAAAGAGACTTCCAGGTCACATAAAACAAAGAGTGATCCAGAGTCTGAAGAGTGATGACGTCACTCAGAGGAGAAGCAGAGTGGTGCTGGATACCGGAGAAGACAGCGCTAGGTGAGTGCCGTATATTAACCCACCGACACTAACATCTACACAGAATTAGGGGAAACGTTAATGGGAGGATTCTTTAAAGCAGAATAAAATTGACATACAGTTATATCCTTTCTGTGTAGTAGATCTGGTTACATTTGGAAATATGGAGACCGGATAATATGTGACTGGTATATGATACATAAGGGACATATCATCTGTGTATAACATCAGAAGTCTGTACACAGTATATTACATTCAGTATACCGGAGAAAATGTGACTGGTATATGATATACTGACTGCAGACATCAGATGGTATGTACTGGAGAATATGTGACTGTTATATAATATACTATGACTACAGACATCAGATATTATGCCAGTCACATATTATCCTGTATATAACATCTGACATCTATGTAGATAGTATATTACATAAAGTATACAGGACAATATGTGACTGGTATGTGATATACTATGTGTACAGACATCAGATATTACACCAGTTATATATTACTAGATGGTGGCCCGATTCTAACGCATCGGGTATTCTAGCATATGTCTCCCGATCCTCCTTTATAATGCCCCATGCAGGAAGTCACATGCCCCGTATATAATACTCCATGCATATAATATCCCATGCAGGATGTCACATCCCCCATATATAATACCCCATGCAGGATGTCACATCCCCCCTATAAAATTCCCCATGCAGGAAGTCACATCCCACTATAGTGCCCCATGCAGGATGTCACATCCCCCCTATATAATGTCCCATGCAGGATGTCACCTCTCCCCCATATAATGCCCCATGTAGGATGTCACCTTTCCCCCCATATAATGGCCCATGCAGGATGTCACCTCTCCCCCCATATAATGCCCCATGCAGGCTGTCACATCCCCCCTATATAATACCCCATGCAGGATGTCCCATCCCCCCATAGTGCCCCATGCAGGTCCCCTATGGCCCCATACAAAAAAAAAAAAATCCAATACTCACCTCACTTCTCAGCTGCTGCTCTGGACTCTAGCGTAGCCGGCATCTTCACGCTGTGCGCTGTGACCGGTCAGGAGAGAGAGTGGTGTAAAGACGTCACCGCGCCTTCTGACCTGAGACATCACAGAGCTGCAGCAGAAGACACAGGAGCTGCTGCGCAGGCACGGGGAGGGGTAAGTATGACACCGGGTGCCGGGGTCCTGATCGAGCGGGGGGAGTGACGGGAGGAGAGGAGAAGGGAGGGGAGGGGAGAGGAGAGGAGGGGAGGGGAGGGGTAAGTATGACGTAGCCGCTGATCTTCCGACGATAGCCGCATATAGGTCAGCGGCGCCTGCGGTCGGGGGACTTATGCTGCGAGCAGCCGGCTGCATCTCCCGGCTGCATCGCCGCTGACCTCCGTGCCGCACATGAGCCGCTAATGGCCGCCATGTTTTTCTGAAATGCCGCGTCGCTGATTGGCCGCAGCCAGAACAATCAGCGACCCGGGATTTCCAGGACAGACAGACAGACAGACGGGATAAGACAATTATATAGTAGATCAGATGTCTGTGCATAGTACAGCACATAAATTATATAGGATAATAATATACGACTGATATACTGACTACAGACACTCGATATCATATACAGGATAATATGACTGTTGTACACTATACTATGACTACAGACATCAGATATTACACCAGTCATGTATTATCCTGTATATACTGTCTGATGTCTGTGTACACAGTATGGGCGAATAATTTTTCAGAGGGGCCACATGACAGACCATGACTGTCATGGAAGCCAAACCGATAGGCTGAAATTAATTATGCTCAATCAGCAGAGCGGCGTTTAAATTTGCCGCCCATCTCGCTGATTGGTCGCGGCCAGCCACCGCGACCAATCAGCAGAGCGGCGTTTAAATTTGCCGGCCATCTCGCTGATTAGTCGCGGTGGCCGGCCGCGACCAATCAGCAGAACGTTGTTTAAATTTGCCGCCAATCTCGCAGATTGGACGCGTCTGGCGTCCGCGACCAATCAGCAGAGCGTTGTTTAAATTTGGCGCCAAGCTCGCTGATTGGTCGCGGCTGGCGTCCGCGACCAATTAGCACAGCAGTGTTTAAATGTGGCATCAAAATTGGTGATTGGTCGCGGCCGCTATTTAAATGTGGCGCCCAAATCAGTGATTGGTCGCGGGCAGCGGCCGCGACCAATCAGCAGAGCGGTGTTTAACTTTAGCGCCAAGATCACTGATTGGTCGCGTGCGGAGAGCGCGACCAATCAGCGAATCGTATTGGTGAGGAGCGGGGAGCGGAATCGTATTAGTGAGGACCGGGGAGCGCCTCTGCCTGTACCGCTACTTCCGCTGCGAGAAGCCGGGACATGAGCGACTGCTCGCAGCAGAAGTATCCCGACCCGCAGCGCCGCTCCCCGGTCCTCCCTTCACACCCTAGCCGCTGATGTCCCCACAGTATCTGCATGGTGTTACAAAGGTCCGGACATTTGTGTTAAAAATCGCTGATTGGTCGCTGGCGCTGCCCGCGACCAATCACCGATTTGGGCGACAAATTAAAATATCGGCCGCGACCAATCACCGAGCTTGGCTCCACATTTAAACACCGCTGTGCTGATTGGTCGCCGACGCTGGGCGCGACCAATCACAGATTTTGGCGCCACATTTAAATAGGGTCCGCGACCAATTAGTACAGCGGTGTTTAATTTGGAGCCAAGATCGGTGATTGGTCGCGGCCGATATTTAAATTTGGCGCCCAAATCGGTGATTGGTCGCGGGCAGCGCCAGCGACCAATCAGCGATTTTTAACACAAATGTCCGGACCTTTGTAACACCATGCGGATACTGTGGGGACATCAGCGGCTAGGGTGTGAAGCGAGGACCGGGGAGCGGCGCTGCGGGTCGGGATATCTCTGCTGCGAACGCCCGCTCATGTCCCGGGTTCTCGCAGCAGAACTATCCGCACAGGCAGCGCCGCTGACATCCTTGCGGCTAGGGTGTGAAGGGAGGACCGGGGAGCGGCGCTGACATCCAATTGGTCGCGGCCGCTATTTAAATGTGCCGCACAAATCGGTGATTGGTCGCCGTCTTGGCCCGCGACCAATCACTGATCTTGCTGCCAAAGTTAAACACTACTGACCGGGGAGCGCCGCTGCGGGTCGGGATACTTCTGCCGCGAGCGCCCGCTCATGTCCCGGGTTCTCGCAGCGGAAGTACCCGCACAGGCAGCGCCGCTCCCCAGTGCTCACCAAGACGATTCGATGATTGGTCGCGGTCTTCGGACCCGACCAATCACTGATCTTAGCGCAAAGTTAAACACCGCTGTGCTGCCCGCGACCAATCACCGATTTGGGCGCCAAATTTAAATATCGGCCGCGACCAATCACCGATCTTGGCTCCACATTTAAACACCGCTGTGCTGATTGGTCGCGGCCGATATTTAAATGTGGCGCCCAAAACGGTGATTGGTCGCGGGCAGCACAGCGGTGTTTAACTTTTGCGCTAAGATCAGTGATTGGTCGGGTCCGAAGACCGCGACCAATCATCGAATCGTCTTGGTGAGCACTGGGGAGCGGCGCTGCCTGTGCGGGTACTTCCGCTGCGAGAACCCGGGACATGAGCGGGCGCTCGCGGCAGAAGTATCCCGACCCGCAGCGGCGCTCCCCGGTCCTCTCTTCCGCATGGAGGTCAGCGACGCCGGCGGTCCTTACGCTGCTACCGGCCGGGAGATGAGCGCCTCGCGCCGGTCATCTCCAAGCTGCATCTCTGTCCCGCAGATGGGTCCGGAGGTCGAGGTCCTTCTGCTGGTACCGGCCGGGAGATGAGCGGCTGCATCGCCACTCAGCTCCGTCCCGCAGATGAGCCGCTAACGGCCGCCATCTTTTTTCAGAAATCCCGCAGCGCTGATTGGCCGCTGCTGGACCAATGAGCGACGCGGGATTTCCTGGACAGACAGACAGACAGACAGACGGGATAAGACGATTATATATACAGTGCCTACAAGTAGTATTCAACCCCCTGCAGATTTAGCTGGTTTGATAAGATGCAAATAAGTTAGAGCCTTCAAACTGCAAACGAGAGTAGGTTTTATGAACAGAAGCAAAAATCTTGCAAACCAAAAAGTTATGTTGCTCAGTTGAATTTTATTAAATTTTAAACATAAAAGTGTGGGTCAATTATTATTCAACCCCTATGTTTAATATTTTGTGGAATAACCCTTGTTTGCAATTACAGCTAATAATCGTCTTTTATAAGACCTGATCAGGCCGGCACAGATCTGTGGAGTTATCTTGGCCCACTCCTCCATGCAGATCTTCTCCAAGTTATCTAGGTTCTTTGGGTGTCTCATGTGGACTTTATTCTTGAGCTCCTTCCACAAGTTTTCAATTGGGTTAAGGTCAGGAGACTGACTAGGCCACTCCAACACCTTGACTTTTTCCCTCTTGAACCAGGCCTTGGTTTTCTTGGCTGTGTGCTTTGGGTCGTTGTCTTGTTGGAAGATGAAATTACGACCCATCTTAAGATCCTTGATGGAGGAGCGGAGGTTCTTGGCCAAAATCTCCAGGTAGGCCGTGCTATCCATCTTCCCATGGATGAGGACCAGATGGCCAGGCCCCTTGGCTGATAAACAGCCCCAGAGCATGATGCTGCCATCACCATGCTTGACTGTAGGGATGGTATTCTTGGGGTCATATGCAGTGCCATCCAGTCTCCAAACGTCACGTGTGTGGTTGGCACCAAAGATCTCGATCTTGGTCTCATCAGACCATAGAACCTTGAACCAGTCTGTCTCAGAGTCCTCCAAGTGATCATGAGCAAACTGTAGACGAGCCTTGACATGACGCTTTGAAAGTAAAGGTACCTTACGGGCTCGTCTGGAACGGAGACCATTGCGGTGGAGTACGTTACTTATGGTATTGACTGAAACCAATGTCCCCACTGCCATGAGATCTTCCCGGAGCTCCTTCCTTGTTGTCCTTGGGTTAGCCTTGACTCTTCGGACAAGCCTGGCCTCGGCACGGGAGGACACTTTCAAAGGCTGTCCAGGCCGTGGAAGGCTAACAGTAGTTCCATAAGCCTTCCACTTACGGATGATGCTCCCAACAGTGGAGACAGGTAGGCCCAACTCCTTGGAAAGGGTTTTGTACCACTTGCCAGCCTTGTGACCCTCCACGATCTTGTCTCTGATGGCCTTGGAATGCTCCTTTGTCTTTCCCATGTTGACCATGTCTGAGTGCTGTTCACAAGTTTGGGGAGGGTCTTAAATAGACAGAAAAGGCTGGCAAAAGAGATCTTTAATCCACACATGTGAAGCTCATTATTCTTGGTGCCTGAACTACTTCTTAATACTTTAGGGGGACCAAACAGAATTCTTGTGGTTTGAGGGGTTGAATAATAAATGACACTCTGAATTAACTTTTAACGTTTTTTAAAAAAAAAACAAAAAAAAACAAAAACAAAATTTGCTGCAGTGCATTTCCTACTTCCAGGCTGATCTACAGTACAAATGTCACAATGCCAAGTTAATTCCGCATGTGTCAACCAGCTAAATCTGCAGGGGGTTGAATACTACTTGTAGGCACTGTATAGATAATAAAATAAAAATGATATATTATATTAAAGGACATGTGGGGGAACTGCTTCGTGTGGATGATGCATCCTACGTAATCCACAAAGTGTCCTCCATTGCGCAGGTGCATTTCTCTCAGTCCTGCTGAGGGTAGAGCAAAGTACTGTTCTGCGCATGTGCTGGGGAAAGGCCAAAGAACCCCGCCGCATGCACATTACAGTACTGTGCTCTGCCCTCGGCAGGACACAGAGAAGTGCACCTGCGCAGGAGAGCAATGGGGGACACTGTGTGGATGACATAGGATGCGTCATCCACACGAAGCAGAGGAGGATGGCATCACAAGAAGAGAGGAGGCGCTGGATCAAGACCAGTGACGTAAGTGATTATAATAAAATATTTTTTTTTGCCTTACAGGGCATCATATACAGTGCTGGTCAAAAGTATTGGCACCCCTGCAATTCTGTCAGATAATACTCAGTTTCTTCCTGAAAATGATTGCAATCACAAATTCTTTGGTATTATTCTCTTCATTTAATTTGTCTTCAATGAAAAAAACACAAAAAGAATTGTCCTAAAGCCAAATTGGATATAATTCCACACCAAACCTAAAAAAGGGGGGTGGACAAAAGTATTGGCACCCTTTGAAAAATCATGTGATGCTTCTCTAATTCGTGTAATTAACAGCACCTGTAACTTACCTGTGGCACCTAACATGTGTTGGCAATAACTAAATCACACTAGCAGCCAGTTAACATGGATTAAAGTTGACTCAACCTCTGTCCTGTGTCCTTGTGTGTACCACATTGAGCATGGAGAAAAGAAAGAAGACCAAAGAACTGTCTGAGGACTTGAGAAACCAAATTGTGAGGAAGCATGAGCAATCTCAAGGCTACAAGTCCATCTCCAAAGACCTGAATGTTCCTGTGTCTTCCGTGCGCAGTGTCATCAAGAAGTTTAAAGCCCATGGCACTGTGGCTAACCTCCCTAGATGTGGACGGAAAAAAAAATTGACGAGAGATTTCAACGCAAGATTGTGCGGATGGTGGATAAAGAACCTCGACTAACATCCAAACAAGTTCAAGCTGCCCTGCAGTCCGAGGGTACAACAGTGTCAACCCGTACTATCCGTCGGCGTCTAAATGAAAAGGGACTGTATGGTAGGATACCCAGGAAGACCCCACTTCTTACCCCGAGACATAAAAAAAATAGGCTGGAGTTTGCCAAAACTTACCTGAGAAAGCCTAAAACGTTTTGGAAGAACGTTCTCTGGTCAGATGAGACAAAAGTAGAGCTTTTTGGGAAAAAGCATCAACATAGAGGGTACAGGGAAAAAAAAGAGGCATTCAAAGAAAAGAACACGGTCCCTACAGTCAAACATGGCGCAGGTTCCCTGATGTTTTGGGGTTGCTTTGCTGCCTCTGGCACTGGACTGCTTGACCGTGTGCATGGCATTATGAAGTCTGAAGACTACCAACAAATTTTGCAGCATAACGTAGGGCCCAGTGTGAGAAAGCTGGGTCTCCCTCAGAGGTCATGGGTCTTCCAGCAGGACAATCACCAAAAACACACTTCCAAAAGCACTATAAAATGGTTTGAGAAAAATCACTGGAAACTTCTAAGGTGGTCAGCAATGAGTCCAGACCTGAATCCCATAGAACACCTGTGGAGAGATCTCAAAATGGCAGTTTGGAGAAGGCACCCTTGAAATATCAGGGACCTGGAGCAATTTGCCAAAGAAGAATAGTCTACAATTCCAGCAGAGCATTGTAAGAAACTCATTGATGGTTACTGGAAGCGGTTGTTCGCAGTTATTTTGGCTAAAGGTTGTGCAACCAAGTATTAGGCTGAGGGTGCCAATACTTTTGTCCGGCCCTTTTTTGGAGTTTTATGTGAAATGATCAATGATTTGATTTTTGCTTCATTCTCTTCTGTGTTTTTTCCTTGTAAGCAAATTAAATGAAGATAATACCAAAGAGTTTGTGATTTAAATAATTTTCAGGAAGAAACTGAGTATTATCTGACAGAATTGCAGGGGTGCCAATACTTTTGGCCAGCACTGTATACAACATTCCAGAATGCTGTCACATGGGGCCGAAAGGTGGTGATCGTAGGTTATATGAGAAAAACAGGTTCCATTTAAGGATGCTGATATCTCACCTATATACAGTATGAGTCCACACACAGCCGCCCATATGCAGTATGAGCCTCCACATAACCTCTCTATGTACAGTTTGAGCCGCCACATAGCCTCCTATATACTGTGTGAGCCCTCACATGTCTCCATATATTTATTATGAGCCATCACATAGCCTCTCTATATACAGTATGAGCCCCCTATATACAGTACGTGCCTTCACATAGCCCCTATATACAGTATGAACCCCCACATAGCCTCCTATGTAAAGTATTAGCCCCCACCTAGACAGTTTGAACCTCCACAATACCTCTCTATGTACAGTATGAGCTGATACATAGCCTCTTATATGCAGTGTGAGCCCCCACATATCCCCCTATATTCATTATGAGCCCTCATATAGCCTCTCTATACACAGTATGAGCCCCACATAGCCCTCTATATACAGTATGAGTCCTCACATAGCCCCTATATATAGGCACACATCCCATACACATATATATATAAAAAAAAATAAACACACTCATCTCACTCCCAGTACTCTACTCCGGTCTCCGGTGCATTGAGTGCATTGAGTCTCTGCACAGCAGATACACCAGACGTGATAATGTCACTCCATTGCATCAGTCGCACACGCTGATTGGTGGAAGTAGTAGCTGGCGGCTCCGTCCTCCACCAATGTATTCACATCACTTGTCTCATCTATTGCATTATTCTTTTGCCCAGTTGTGTATAAATATGTGACTCTTCAGATTTTGTGTTATTCTATGCCTGATGAAGAGGCCTGAGTAATCTCGAAAGCTTGCAATTTGTTACCATCTTTTCAGTTATTCATAAAAAGGTATCAACCACTGAGGACACTCAAATCTTAATATTTTTCTATCTACTGGCTAACACGGTACAAAGATATATCTTTTTCCAACACAAATTTTAAACTCTCAATAAGAAAATTCCTCTGCAGTGCCCTGTGACGTCATCAGAACTGTCAGTGCATTTTTATGGATCCAGTTTACATCAGCAACAAAAAATTAATTTAATAAAAAGGTAAAAAACCCTACCTCATTTTCTAATTATAAGACGCACATTTAAATTACCCCTTTTATCTATATTACTTACTGTTTGATGTACTAAAAGAAGTCACAGGACTCCATACTGCCATTCCTGACTGCAATAAACTACAACTCCGATATCACCTCCTAATACAACAGGAACAAAAGAGCTGACAACACAGAATGATAGCATTTGCAACTAGTAGTGTTGCGCGAGCACTAAAATGCTCGGTTGCTCGAAGTTCGGACCGAGCTCGCCGTGATACTCGGGTGCTCGACCCGAGCAACGAGCCCAATGTTAGTCTATGGGAGACTCGAGCATTTTTGCGGTGGCACCCCCGGCAGTCTTTTAAAAGCCTAACAAGTGCCCAAAACGATAGTGACAGTGCTCAAATGACATGGGGACTGCATGGGGATCGCCCCAGGAAGCATTTTTGACCCCCAGGTCACTGCTGTCAACAACGTGGTCAGAGGTATTAAGCCACTTTTACGGGCTCACAATAAAACGTTCAAAAACGAAAGTGAAACTTTTTTCCTGTGAAATATGTTAAGGAACATCCTTTCCAGGGAAAAGACTTGTGTATAAGTTAATATAAATGACCAAAAACAAAAATACTCCTCCACACCTTCGGCTATGTTCACAAGTAGCATTTTTTATGCGTTTTTGCACTTTTGTATTGCTTTCAACTATGACAAATGCATTCACTGGGAAATGTCATTTTAACATTTTACAACCTTATCTGGCCATGTGCTGTGTGACACATGCATAAAGTGCTGAAAAGACATGGGAACAGCATGGGGAAGACCCCTGGAAGCATCTCTGACTCCCAGGTCACTGTCTAAAAGTGTGCCCATCATAAGTGATCCTTGCCGCATCAGAAGATGCAGACTTGCAACTATCCCCATGCAAGTTCTAGTCCCAGGGCAGTGTTCAATTGTACCTCCCCCATTCCTTGCAATACAAGCGCAAGTAGGCAGCCTGCCACCCACCCACCCCCAGGCTGCAATACCATACTGCTTGCTTGCTTGAACTTGAAATTGGGCCTTTTAGGCATGTGGAGGCGGAGTCTGGCCACCACGTCATGGCTGTGTTGGCGGCCTGGAGTCCATACTCAGTCCCCAGCCGCCCGGCGGCCGGGTGTCCATACTCAGTCCCCAGCCGCCCCGCGGCCGGATGTCCACACACGGTCCCCAGCCGCCTGGGGGCAGCCGGGTGTCCATAAACGGTCCCCAGCCGTCACTATTTCTCCTTGGAACATCCCCCCACACACTTTTCTTAGCCCGGCCTGCTTTAGGCAGCATTGGACGAGCCCACCAGAGAACCAGACTCCTCCGGTGGGCCCTGACTTCTCCATCGGTGGAGTTGAGAGTGCCAAGGTGAGGAGTATGATGATGATGACAGAAGTTAGCATCTGCTATGTTTTCTTTTAATGCAAGTGTAAGTGTGCAGCCTGCCACCCACCCACCCCCAGACTGCAATTCCATACTGCTAGCTTGCACTTGAAATGGGGCCTTTTAGTTTGGAGGAGGCCGAAGCTGGCCACTACCTCATGGCTGCTTCGGCAGCGAGGTATCCATACTCAGTCCCCAGCCGCCCCTATTTGTCCTGGTGTGCCTTATACATAAGATTAAGCACGTATACCAAAACATTACCTGTGCCCTCCCCAGTGCATTTAGTGGGAAGGAGAGCCTATTCCGCTGTAGTGTGTGCATGCCAAACCCCTGTTCATGGTACATGCGAAGATGCCTCCCACCTTGCACCTGTCGTTGCAGACTTGCAACTATCCCCATTCAAGTCCTTGTCCCAGGGCAGTGTTCAATTGTACCTCTCCCATTCCTTGCAATGCAAGCGCAAGTATGCAGCCTGCCACCCACCCACCCCCAGGCTGCAATACCATACTGCTTGCTTGCTTGCACTTTAAATTGGGCCTTTTAGGCATGTGGAGGCGGAATCTGGCCACCACGCCATGGCTGTGTCGGCGGCCTGGTATCCATACTCAGTCCCCAGCCGCCTGGTGGCCGGGTGTCCCCGCTTGCTCCCCAGCCTCCAGGGGGTGGCCGGGTTTCCATACTCGGTCCCCAGCCACCCCTATTTGTCCCCGTAAACTTTCCCACACTTTTCTTAGCCTGGCCTGCTTTAGGGCAGCATTGGCCGAGCCCACCGGACTATCAGACTCCTCCGGTGGGCCCTGGCTTCTCCATCAGGGGAGTTGAGAGTGCCAAGGTGAGGAGCATGATGAGGATGATAGAAGCTAGCATCTGCTTTGTTTTGTTGTAATGAAAGCGCATGTATGTAGTAGCGGCTAGGCCTGAGGTGGTCAGCGTTTTGGCGCATATCCTACCTCCTCCGAGGATTGCTGGATGTTTTCCTGCTACTATCCAAGCTCTATGACTCCCGTTAAAACAAAGCTTCAGGTGATAAATGATGGATGAGGTAGTGGCAAAGGAGAAAGAGCAGGAGGAACAGGGACCATTCACATCAATATCAGGCCAGTCAACCAGATATGTCTTGTAGGATATGTTTCTGTAACAAAAGGAGCGGTTCGGCTACACAGTTATAGGGCATACAGTGAGTGCAATGCCTACCAAAAATTTCGAGGCACTCCAATGCCCCTTGGAAATGACATGGAGGTCAGAGGGCGTTAACTAAACCTTTTTTTCCATTTATAGCAACTGGGTCTCCTGTGCACTGTTGGCCTAAGCAATGAATGGAAGGCTTTCCAAAAATTATGAGGAACTGCAATGCCCCTTACAAGAGCCATGAGTGGCACCCCAGGGGTCTGGTCACCACAGTAATAGAGATATTACGTTGGAGAGCAAGTGGGAGGTTTCCTGGTCAGGATCCCTTAAACATGCAACATCCTCCTGCCCCAGTCCTGGGAGGGGAGAATTCTAACATAGTTTGTAAAGCCGAATAAAGACTTGCGTCCATCAAGTTCGACCTGTTAGTTCTGTAATTGCTAAAGTTGATCCAGAGGAGGGCAAAAACCCCAAATGATTTGGCCAATCTTCACCTGAGGAAAAATTCCCTCTGCCCTTATAAACTGGATCTGGGGCGGGGTTGAGTGAGTCAGAGAACAGAGAACAGTCAGAGTCAGAGTGAGAGCAAGGGAAAGTAACAGCAAGGAGCTCTGCAGGAGCTAGAAGCTAAAGACCAGGGGCTGGAAGCTGAGCAGAGCTCGCCCTGGCAGAAGACAATAAGAACCGGACACAGGAGTCCGAAGCTGTGAGGACTTATATATCCAGCAGCAGAAACCAGCCGGCAGGGGATTTCAGGTTCTCTGGCCATAGAAGCCCGGAGGCTCAGTCACAAGCAAGGGACCAGCACCGCCGTCGTGGAACGGAGGCTAACAGAAGGCCCCAAGTCACCAGCCATACGGGTGAGCACTACACGGTACACTCAGGGACGTGGGCTACTTCTACCCGCTTACAGCAAGGTAGCCAGGAAGAGTGCAGACAGACGGGGAGGCCTACAACTTCACCTGGCCAGGGAAACTCCTGCTTGCTCACAGATAGACCAGGCCTCTTATGCTAGCCAGTACTCCCGGGAGGGTCTACCTTATAATCATCAGTAAAGACCCTGAACCGCACTGCAAAGACTCTGAGTCATTCCTGCTGCGCTCGTGCACCATCACCCCCATCATCCACACTCACTGCCCTGAGGCTATACTCCTCCCATGGGGAGTTATCCCATTCTCTGCTGCACACACAACACCAGCCTCAGCGGTCTGCCTCGCAGCGGCGGTACTCCCTGACCGCAATCCACGGGTGGCGCAGTCGGACAATTAACCTCAAAACCTAAGAAAGACTGCCACTGGTTTGACCAGCCTGAGCCACGGGACCGGGTCACCGCCACGGAGACTACAGACCCCAGAGACCCGGCACCAGGTATCCCACACACATGTACACACGGCCCAGGGGGCGCGTCACATGCAGTACAGCATATTACAAACATAAGTCCCATTATTGGGGAGTGGGTGTCCCATAGTATTTGCTTATGCCTTGCAAGCAAAAGCTGCCAAAAATTAGGACGGAGCAACTAGCAATGCCCCTTACAAGAGCCATGCAGTATAGCATATTACAAACATAAGTCCCATTATTGGTGAGTGGGTGTCCCATAGTATTTGCTTATGCCTTGCAAGCAAAAGCTGCCAAAAATTAGGATGGAGCAACTAGCAATGCCCCTTACAAGAGCCATGCAGTACAGCATATTACAAACATAAGTCCCATTATTGGGGAGTGGGTGTCCCATAGTATTTGCTTATGCCTTGCAAGCAAAAGCTGCCAAAAATTAGGACGGAGCAACTTGCAATGCCCCTTACAAGAGCTATGCAGTACAGCATATTACAAACATAAGTCCCATTATTGGGGAGTGGGTCTCCCATAGTATTTGATTACGCCTTGCAAGCAAAAGCTGCCAAAAATTAGGACTGAGCAACTTGCAATGCCCCTTACAAGAGCCATGCAGTACAGCATATTACAAACATAAGTCCCATTATTGGGGAGTGGGTCTCCCATAGTATTTGCTTATGCCTTGCAAGCAAATGCTGCCAAAAATTAGGACGGAGCAAATTGCAATGCCCCTTACAAGAGCCATGCAGTACAGCATATTACAAACATAAGTCCCATTATTGGGGAGTGGGTGTCCCATAGTATTTGCTTATGCCTTGCAAGCAAAAGCTGCCAAAAATTAGGACGGAGCAACTTGCAATGCCCCTTACAAGAGCCATGCAGTACAGCATATTACAAACATAAGTCCCATTATTGGGGAGTGGGTCTCCCATAGTATTTGCTTATACCTTGCAAGCAAAAGCTGCCAAAAATTAGGACGAAGCAACTTGCAATGCCCCTTACAAGAGCCATGCAGTACAGCATATTACAAACATAAGTCCCATTATTGGGGAGTGGGTCTCCCATAGTATTTGCTTATGCCTTGCAAGCAAAAGCTGCCAAAAATTAGGACGGAGCAACTTGCAATGCCCCTTACAAGAGCCATGCAGTACAGCATATTACAAACATAAGTCCCATTATTGGGGAGTGGGTGTCCCATAGTATTTGCTTATGCTTTCCAAGCAAATGCTGCCAAAAATTAGGATGGAGCAACTTGCAATGCCCCTTACAAGAGCCATGCAGTACAGCATATTACAAACATAAGTCCCATTATTGGGGAGTGGGTGTCCCATAGTATTTGCTTATGCCTTGCAAGCAAAAGCTGCCAAAAATAAGGACGGAGGAACTTGCAATGCTGGCACCCTGGTGGTATAGTGGTGGTGGAGGCTGAGGATAAGGAGAAGAAGATAAAACAGCCGAAAAGAGGAAGCGTATACCCATGTGTGGGTGTGAAGCGGTGCATGTGAATACACCTCCCGAAATAACACAGTGGATTTGAGTTTATGTTACTCTGCTGTCATTTTGTGGTGATGAGAAGTCTGGCCCAATCCAGCCCTTCTTCATTTTGATAAGGGTCAGCTTGTCAGCATTGTCAGTTGACAGGCGAGTGCACTTATCAGTTATAATTCCCCCAGCGGCACTAAAAACACGCTCCGATAACACGCTAGCGGCAGGCAGGCCAGGACCTCCAAGGCGTACAAAGCGAGTTCATTCCAAGTGTCCAGCTTGGATACCCAATAATTAAAAGGCACAGAGGAATCACGGAGGACGCTGGTACGGTCGGCAAGGTACTCCCTCACCATCTTTTGAAACTTTCCACTCCTTGTGAGAGTACCCCGCGCCTCAGGGCCTGTAAGCTGGGCGGGTCTCAGAAAACTGTCCCAGAACGTTGACAGTGTTCCCCTGCCTCTGCTGGATTGGAGTTGCATCTCTCTCACCTGTACGCCTTGGTTGGGCAACGAACTGTGACCTCTGCTGCTAGCGTGTTCAGATGGGAATTTTTTTAAGAGTTCTGCAGCAAGGGCCTTCTGGTACTGCCCCATTTTTGTAGACCTCTCCACCTCAGGAATAAGAGAGTGAAAGTTCTCGTTGTAGCGGGGGTCTACAAGTGTCACCAACCAGTAATGACTGTCACCCAACATTTCGACAACGCGAGGGTCACGGTTAAGGCAGCGTAACATAAAGTCAGCCATGCGTGCCAGACTGGTAACGGGCAAGATTTTCGTGTCCTCACCAAGATGACGACTGACCATGCTCTCCTCCTCCTCCTCTTCCTCCTCCCCCCTGTCCTCAGGCCACCCATGCTGAACCGACGGTATGACACTTGTACAGGTACTACCGTCTACAACGCATGATAGCAGCTCCTGTTCTTCCTCCTCCTCTCCCTCATTGTCCCCCAATGCACGTTGGGATGAGATGAGGCTGGGCTGTGTGTAATCGCCCGCTACGGCTTCTTGATCCATCTCATCATACTCTGGCTGCAATGCCTCCTCTTTAATTCTCTGCAGAGAGCGTTGCAAAAGACAGACAAGTGGGATGCTGACACTAATGATGGCGTCATCGCCACTCACCATCTTGGTGGCCTCCTCAAAGTTTGTCAGGATGGTACATATGTCAGACATCCAGGTCCACTCCTGAGGTCTTATGTGTGGAGTCTGACCTGAATATCGACGGCCTTGTTGCTTGTTTCCAACGTGTGGGGACATCACACACCAGTCGGTGTGCCGGAAGCTGCAAACGCTGCTGCAACACAGCAAGGGCGGCGGAAGCTGTAGCCGACTTGCGAAAATGAGCTGACAGGTGGCGTACTTTCACGAGCAGATCTGGCAACTCTGGGTACGATTTAAGAAACCGCTGAACCACGAGGTTAAGCACATGAGCCAGGCATGGTACGTGTGTGATCTCACCTCGCCTCAGAGCCGCAAACCAGGTTACGGCCATTGTCACACACGACCATGCCGGGATGTAGGTTCAGCGGTCTCAGCCACAGATCTGCCTGCTCTTTCACAGCTGTCCACAACTCACAAGCAGTGTGAGGTTTATCACCTAAGCTTATGAGTTTCAGCACAGCCTGTTGCCACTTGGCGGAGGCAGTACTGCAATGCTTCCAGCTTGTAACTGATGTGGTGATATCTGAGATGGAGGCTGAACATGAGGAGGAGGAGGAGGAGGAGGATGCGCAGGAGCTGTACACTGTGGGGGCAACTCTGACTGACATAGGGCCCGCAATCCTCGGTGTGGGGAGGATGTGTTCCGTCCCAAGGTCCGACTGAGTCCCGGCTTCCACTATGTTTACCCAGTGTGCCGTCAGAGAGATGTACTGTCCCTGGCCACAAGCACTTGTCCACGTGTCCGTTGTCAGGTGGACTCTCCCAGTAACTGCGTTGTTGAGGGCACGGCAGATGCTTTGGGACACGTGCTTGTGTAGTGCGGGGATGGCACACCGGGCAAAATAGTGTCGGCTGGGGACCGAGTACCGAGGGACGGCCACCGCCATAAGATTGCGGAAGGATTCCGTCTCCACCAGCCTAAAAGGCAGCATTTCCAACGCAAGCAGTCATGAAATGTGTGAATTTAGGACTGTGGCCTGTGGGGCGTTAGCTGCGAATTTCCGCTTTCATTCAAAGGTCTGGGATATGGACAATTGAACGCTGCGGTGGGACGTGGACGTGGACGTTGATGCTGTTTCTTGAGAAACTGCCATAACAAGTGAAGACTGAGAGGAGGGGGCATCTTTACATGCAGTATGGACAGGGGATTGCCTTGCACACACAACAGGGGGTTCTATTGCACGCACAACAGTGGAAGAAGCAGTGGTGACACCCGCTGACACTGGTCGTGGACCCTGGGTTTCGCCCCACAAAGTCGGGTGCTTTGCTGCCATGTGCCTGATCATGCTGGTGGTGGTCAGGCTGGTAGTTTTGTCACCCCTGCTGTTGCTGGCATGGCAGGTGGAACATATGGCCTTTTTGGGGTTATCAGCAGAGTCTTTAAAAAAATTCCAGACTCTGGAAGATCTACCGCTTGTACTGGCAACGTCCCTCGTGTTGGTGTTACGGGGAACGGTTGCCTGCCTTCTGTCTGCGGCCACCACACTGCTTCTTCCTGCCTGTTGGGGTACTCTGCCTCCCTCCCCCTGTGTGCTGCTGGCCTCACTCTGCATGTCCTCCTTCCACGTTGGGTCAGTTACTAGATCATACACCACCTCCTCCTCTTCCACTTGCGCACCACGATCCTCCTCCTCACTTCCTGGCAATTGTGTCTCGTCATCGTCCACCTCTTGTGACTGATTGCCAACGTCGACTTCCTGTGGCCGTGGCTGTTCAAATATTTGGGCATCGCTACATGGGATCTCCTCTTCCACCACTTCAAGCGTATCAGGCGAGGGGCCCAAATATGGAAATGGACCAGTGAACAGCTCTTCAGAGTGTCCAAGTGTGGGATCACTTGCTGTCTGACGACACTCCGCATGGTGGGAGGAAGGAGCATCAGGGTGAGGAGGAGTATGCGGTCGAGACTCACGGCTACTAAGAGTTGACCGTGTGGAAGACAGACCGGAGGTGGTGGTGCCCAGGTAACTGGAAGTATTATCTGCTATCCAATTAATAACCTGTTCACACTGATCAGTTCTCAATACTGGTGTTGTTCTGTGCTTCCCTAGTAATTCGGTCAAGAAGTGGGAGCGAGAAGATGTGGCTGTTGGTTGTGGCACATTTTCACCTTGGCCACGGCCCCGTCCTCTGCACGAACCATCACCAGAACGTCCACTTCCACGTCCCTTGCCACGCGCCTTGCCCATTGTAAATGAAGTAAAATAGCTTACACTTGCACTATCAATGGAAAAAGGGTAATAAAGAGTAGATTAGAACTGTGGAAGAGGAAAACCACAGTTATTGTTTACTGGGGTATACCACACTTTTTAAATAGAGATATTTGCGGCTGAACAGTGAGCGACACACTCAAACTGCTTTTTTTTTAGATACCAAAGGCCCAAAACTGGATAGTACAGCGATTTGACCCGTGGAACTGCGAAACCACACTGGGATGTCGGGCCTACTCAAGACTATTTTCAACAGATATATTTTTGTGTCACAACAGTCAGGAGACACTACTGTTTTTCTTTACGGAAAAAACTACCAAAAGCTGAATAATAGAGATTTTTTACCGTGGGATGGCAAAACCAGAGTTATTGTTTACTGGGGTATACCACACTTTTTTAAATAGAGATATTTGCGGCTGAACAGTGAGCGACACACTCAAACTGCTTTTTTTTAGATACCAAAGGCCCAAAACTGGATAGTACAGCAATTTGACCCATGGAACTGCGAAACCACACTGGGATGTCGGGCCTACACAAGACTATTTTCAACAGATATATTTTTGTGTCACAACAGTCAGGAGACACTACTGTTTTTCTTTACGGAAAAAACTACCAAAAGCTGAATAATAGAGATTTTTTACCGTGGGATGGCAAAACCAGAGTTATTGTTTACTGGGGTATACCACACTTTTTTAAATAGAGATATTTGCGGCTGAACAGTGAGCGACACACTCAAACTGCTTTTTTTTTAGATACCAAAGGCCCAAACTGGATAGTACAGCGATTTGACCCATGGAACTGCGAAACCACAGTGGGATGTCGGGCCTACACAAGACTATTTTCAACAGATATATTTTTGTGTCACAACAGTCAGGAGACACTACTGTTTTTCTTTACAGAAAAAACTACCAAAAGCTGAATAATAGAGATTTTTTACCGTGGGATGGCAAAACCACAGTTATTGTTTACTGGGTATACCACACTTTTTTAAATAGAGATATTTGCGGCTGAACAGTGAGCGACACACTCAAACTGCTTTTTTTTTTTAGATACCAAAGGCCCAAAACTGGATAGTACAGCGATTTGACCCGTGGAACTGCAAAACCACACTGGGATGTCGGGCCTACTCAAGACTATTTTCAACAGATATATTTTTGTGTCACAACAGTCAGGAGACACTACTGTTTTTCTTTACGGAAAATATACCAAAACCTGAATAATAGATATTTTTTACCGTGGGATGGCAAAACCACAGTTATTGTTTACTGGGGTATACCAGACTTTTTTAAATATATAGATTTGCGGCTGAACAGTGAGCGACATACTCAAACTGGTTTTTTTTTTTAGATACAAATGGCCCAGAATGGATAATACAGAGGTTTGAACCGTGGAAGTGCAAAACAACACTTCTGTTTCTCTAGCCTACACCAGACTATTTTCAACAGTTATATTTGTGTCTGAAAAATCAGAGACATGCTTTTTTTTTGGGGGTGGGGGAACACCAAAAGGTTAATAAGACGGGTATTTGTACAGTGTGAAGGAGGGAAAAAAAAGGAGGATTTAGATGAAAAAAAAGGATTTTTCCTGGCCCCCGACACCTGGTGCTAAGTCCAGCAATTTCAGCAACAGGAGCACACAGGACTGTAATGCAGCGTTTGCTGGTATAACCACTGTGTCTCCTATACAGCCTGCCTGCCTGGTATCTGGGATGGATATTAGTCCTGAAAAGGACTGTTTGTTTGTTCTGGCAGCCTTTACAGACCCTACACTAACAATTTCGCAGTTTATATCTCTCCCTAAATCAGCAGCGCTGTCCCTACACTGTCTAATCCGGAGCGACTGTGTCCAAGATGGCGGCGCCCGGTTTTAAATACTCGAGGTGACGCTGTGCGGCCAGCCAATCACTGTAATGCCCACAACCAACATGGCTGCAGCATTACAGTGACTGGCTGGCAATCCCTGCATGTTCATTGGCTCTGTAAAGAGCGTCAAACATGCAGGGCGGAGACCCGAGCTCCTGCCCGAGTAACCCGGAAATGCTCGGTGCTCGCCGAACATCCCGTGATGTAGCGTGATGCTCGGGTGAGTACTGAGCAGTGTCGAGCATGTTCGCTCAACACTAGCAACTAGATTTCTGTTACAATTTTCTGCTATATTTTGTCCACGTAAATGGCAAAACTACCCAAAAATTGAGCCATATAAAAATGTCCCAACTTCACCACCCCCTATCTACATGCCTTACTAAAGCATAGGGATGGCATGGAGGGCGAGCTCCATTGAAGACTTCCATAGTGGAGAGCCAGTGCAAAGAGCTGGAAGACTCCCAACAAACATGTATTATTACATTGTCATCCTCCTACTATAGGTGTCCTGTAGGGGTCGCTACTTCCCCAGCAATATAGCAGCTAATCGCTAGAGGTTTTAGCTGCCATACCAGTTATTATCAACTGATCATCAGAAACTCCTCGTTTAGGGAAGAGGTGGTCCTGAAAATGTCGTATTACAGAGTGTTCCTGGCAATCCATGATAAATTCCTCTGTATTGCCAGCGTAGTGATCGCAGGTATGAATTTGCATAGTTATGGTCACGTGCTGACTAGTGTCAAACACCTCTCTGAGTAGCTCACTGATAGATGTGGATGAGAATCTAGTCGGCATTTGACCACAACTATCCAATCATTATTCCGGCTTTATCTTTTTAAATTCTTGTAAGTAACCTCTATTCCCTTTATGAATCAGCCAGATGTAAACACAATTAGGATGGGCCGCTGATAATATGCCACTGCTGTGTGCTTGCCCCCCAGGCCAAAATTGGCCAGCAAGCCCCTGCCAATATGTAATGTATTTAATAACCTGCTGCTGTCAGAAACAATATGTAGGAAGAACCACTGAACCTTCACAATATATTAAACATATATCCAATATAAAAAATAAATTCATGCAACACATTTTATCCAGACATTGCACCCTTGTCCATCCTAATCATGTCAATCCAATATACATAATAGAAAAAAGAGGGGTCGCTCACTGGTCTATTCGGATGCTCTGAAGAAAAAAGCAATCTAAATTGCAAAGAGAACTTCGGCACTCCATACATGAATATATAAGAAATATTATATCTAGACTGATGTCACTTTACAAAATGAAGGGGTTTTTGCGCATAATTTGGCCAATTTATGTGCGCCCATCAACCACGACAAGGTTACCTTCATATGATGGGTAACTACGCTACGCTACCACTGGATATGCCACTCTTGGGCTGTAAGCCTGTATGGACAATATGTCTCTGCTTGGGCTTTAAATCTACAATGTATGGGCTGGTAGAGCTAGTTAAAACCACCTGTGAATGAATGGAAGGAATTAGTGGGAGGAACGCATGGTCAGAAAACTTCTAATAGTGTGAACACGTACCTGCTGCAATGTCCCAGGAGCGGGATCCCAAAAATGATTAATAGAAAAAAGAGGGGTCGCTCACTGGTCTATTCGGGTGCTCTGAAGAAAAAAGTAATCTAAATTGCAAAGAGAACTTCGTCACTCCCTACATGTTGAACAACTTTTTGAGGCAATCACTGCAATCAAACGATTCCTGTAACTGTCAATGAGACTTCTGCACCTCTCGACAGGTATTTTGGCCCACTCCTCATGAGCAAACTGCTCCAATTGTCTCGTGTTTGAAGGTTGCCTTTTCCAGGCGGCATGTTTCAGCTCTTTCCATAGATGCTTAGGTCAGGGCTCATAGAAGGCCACTTCAGAATAGTCCAATGTTTTCCTCTTAGCCATTCTTGGGTGTTTTTAGCTGTGTGTTTTGGGTCATTATCCTGTTGCAGTTGCAAGACCCATGACCTGCGACTGAGACCAAGCTTTCTGACACTGGGCAGCCCATTTCTCTCTAGAATCCCTTGATAGTCTTGAGATTTCATTATACCCTGCACATATTCATGACACCCTGTGCCAGATGCAGCAAAGCAGCCCCAGAACATAACAGCATCCTCCATGTTTCACAGTAGGGACAGTGTTCTTTTCTTACATAGTTTATAAGGCCGAAAAAAGACAAGCGTCCATCCAGTTCAGCCTATTTCTTGTGCACTGCAGCTATTCCGCTATTCCTATACCATGCGGTATAGGCCAATTTACATCATTGAGGAAAAATTCACTTCCCGACACCAATCTGGCAGTCAGATTAAATCCCTGGATTAATTAACTAAGCATAAGATGTAATTTTATTGTTCTCAAGAAAGGTGTCCAGGCCTCTCTTGAACTCATTAAGTGAGTTGGACATCACCACTTCCTCTCCCAGAGAGTTCCAGAGTCTCACGGCTCTGACCGTAAAGAATCCCTTTCTATGCTGGTGCAGGAACCTCCTTTCCTCCAGACGCATAGTGTGCCCCCTCGTCTTTGTCACCATCCTTGGTATAAACAGGTCATGGGAGAGATCTCTGTACTGCCCACTGATGTATTTATACATGTTTATGAGGTCTCCCCTAAGCCTTCTCTTTTCCAATGTAAATAGGCCTAATTTTGACAACCTCTCTGGGTATTCTAGTCCCTCCATTCCCTTTATTACCTTAGTCGCCCTCCTTTGTACCCTCTCTAGCTCCAATATGTCTTTCCTGAGCACCGGAGCCCAGAACTGTGCACAATATTCTAAGTGCGGCCTTACCAGCGCTTTATACAGAGGAAGAACAATGTTCTCATCATATGCCCCTATTCCTCTTCTGATACATGCCATGACTCTATTTGCCTTCGCAGCTGCTGCCTGACACTGGGCACTCCAATTTAATTTGCTATTAACCAAGACGCCCAGGTCCTTCTCCATGTCAGATTTCCCCAACGGTTTCCCATTTAATATGTATGGGTGACTGCTGTTTTTCTTTCCCATGTGCATGACCTTACATTTATCGGCATTGAACCCCATTTGCCATTTTTTGGCCCAACTCCCCAATTTATCTAAATCCTCCTGTAGCTGTGCCCTATCCTCCTCTGTATTAACTACTTTACAAAGTTTAGTATCATCTGCAAATATTGCTATTTTACTATGCAACCCTTCCACTAGATCATTAATAAATATATTAAATAATATAGGGCCCAAGACAGACCCTTGAGGCACCCCGCTAGTAACCCTGACACACCCTGAGCTTACTCCATTGATAACCACCCTCTGCTTTCTATCACTCAGCCAGCTATTTACCCACTTGCACACATTATCCCCCAGACCAAGCATTCTCATTTTATATACCAACCTTTTGTGTGGCACAGTATCAAACGCTTTGGAGAAGTCAAGGTATACAACATCCACTGACTCTCCCCGGTCCAGCTGTGAGCTCACCTCCTCGTAGAAGGCGATCAGGCTTGTTTGGCAGGAGCGATCCCTCATGAATCCATGTTGATATGGAGTTAGACAGTTATTATGATTAAGATATTCTACAATAGCATCTCTAAGAAATCCTTCAAACAATTTACCCACAACAGACGTTAAGCTGACTGGTCTATAGTTCCCAGGGTCACTTTTAGACCCCTTTTTGAATATTGGTACCACATTTGCTTGGCGCCAGTCTAGTGGGACAGTCCCTGTCCATAAAGAGTGCTTGAATATAAGATTCAGCGGCCTGTCTATCACATTACTTAATTCTTTTAGTACCCGGGGGTGTATGCCATCTGGGCCTGGTGACTTGTCTATTTTGATATTATTTAGGCGTTTCTGAACTTCCTCCTGGGTTAGGTGGGTGATATTTAGCAGAGGGTTTACTTTATCACTCTGCATTTCCTCCGATAAATTGTTTTCTTTTGTGAAAACAGTGGAGAAGAAGCTATTGAGTAGGTTTGCTTTACCCTAATCGCCCTCTATGATTTTACCCAGGTTATTTTTCAATGGGCCAACGCCATCAGTTTTAATCCTTTTACTGTTTATATAGTTAAAGAACAGTTTGGGATTCGTTTTACTTTCCTTGGCCATTAGTCTCTCTGTCTCCTCTTTTGCTATTCTTATTTGTTTCTTACAGATTTTGTTTTTTTCCCTATAAGATATTAGCGCTTCCTCGCTGCCTTCTTGTTTAAGTTTACCGAAAGCCCTTTTTTTGTTTTTCATTGCCCTCTTGACTTCCTTATTTAGCCACATTGGCTTCCTCCTATTCCTAGCCCTTTTATTCCCATAAGGTATGTACCTTCTACAGTGACTATGTAAGGACTGTTTTGAAAATTTCCCATTTTCTATCCGTGCTCCTATTACTGAAGATACTATCCCAGTCTATAAGGTGAAGGGCATCTCTTAGCTGATCAAACTTTGCCCTCCTGAAGTTCAGTGTTTTTGTGACTCCCTTGCTGGGCACCCTACTGAAGCACATGTGGAATTGTATAATGTTGTGGTCACTATTTCCCAGGTGCCCCCCGACCTGCACCTCAGTTATTCTGTCTGGCCTGTTAGTTAATATTAAGTATAAAAGGGCCGTCCCTCTAGTTGGTTCCTGCACAAGTTGTGACAAATAATTGTCTTTGATAATTGACAGAAACCTGTTTCCTTTCTGAGATCTACAGCTTTCGGTTTCCCAGTCTATATCCGGGTAGTTGAAGTCCCCCATAATAATCACCTCGTTATTTTTTGCTACTTCGTCTATTTGTCTCATTAATAGACTTTCCGTGGCTTCTGCTATATTTGGTGGTTTATAACAGACTCCTATGATAATTTTATTATTGTTTTTTGCCCCATGTATCTCCACCCATAAGGACTCAACCTCCTCATTTCCCTCCCATACATCCTCCCGTATTGTAGGCTTTAGACACGTCTTTACATATAGACAGACTCCACCCCCTTTCTGACTTCTTCGATCCCTTCTAAACAGACTGTAACCCTGTAAGTTAACTGCCCAGTCATAGCTTTCATCTAACCATGTCTCGGTTATTCCCACTATGTCATAGTTACCTGTAGATATTTCTGCTTCCAGTTCATCCATCTTGTTTGTCAGGCTCCTGGCATTTGCTAGCACGCAGTTTACACGATTTTGTTTTGTTCCAATCTTCTCCCTGTGGATTGTATTAGAAATTTTCTTACCTCCCTTCCAAGTATCTTGTCTTGGACCTTCTTTGTCGCACTTCATATCTTTCATTAGTATGTTCTCTGGTTGCATGTTCGTGTCCGGCGTTTTTCTTCCCATCCCCTCTTCTTCTAGTTTAACACCCTCCTGATGAGTGTTGCGAGTCTCCTGGCGAATGTGTGTTTCCCGGGTTTGTTGAGGTGTAGTCAGTCTCTGGCAAGGAGTCCGTCATAGAGGTAATTCACACCGTGGTCCAGGAATCCAAATCCTTGTTGTCTGCACCATCGTCTCAGCCAGTTGTTCACATCAAGGATCCTGTTCCATCTCCTGACGCCATGCCCGTCTACTGGAAGGATAGAAGAAAAAACTACCTGCGCATCCAGTTCTTTTACTTTCTTCCCCAATGCTTCAAAGTCCTTGCAGATTGTCGGTAGGTCCTTCTTTGCCGTGTCATTGGTGCCAACATGTATCAGAAGAAATGGGTGGACATCCTTGGAACTGATGAGCTTCGGTATCCTATCGGTAACATCCTTGATCTTCGCCCCTGGGAGGCAGCATACTTCTCTTGCGGTTAAGTCCGGTCTGCAGATAGCTGCTTCTGTTTCTCTCAGTAGTGAGTCTCCCACCACCACCACTCTTCTTCCCTTCTTGGCTGTCCTTTTTCTTGTCGCTTCTGGGTGCTCTTTTCTTTTTTGCTTGCTGGTAGTTCCTCATCCTTAGGTGTGCCATCTTCGTCCTCCACAAGTCCTTGGAATCTGTTTCTCAGTTGTGTGGTTGGTGGTGTCTCCATGGTCTTCTTGCTTCTTTTGGTCACTTGCCTCCACTTGTCTGCCTCTGGAGGTTCTCTGATGCTTCCTTGACTTTCCGTGACCAGTAGTGACGCTTCTGTTCTGTCCAGGAAGTCTTCATTTTCCTTGATGAGTTTTAATGTTGCAATTCTTTCTTCCAGTCCCCGCACCTTTTCTTCTAAAAGAGCCAGTAGTCTACACTTCTGGCAGGTGAAGTTGGTTTCAGCTTCTGGTCGATCTGTGAACATGTAGCACATGTTGCAGCTCACCATGTAGGTTGTCACATCTGCCATGCTGCTCCTTGTCCCTGCTGACTTGATGTCTGTCTTCTTTCTTGTGATGCCCTAGGATAAACAAATTAAACAAATTTGGCGATGCTTTCCAAGCAGCTGGTCCCGGCTGTACCCAACGATCTTCTAGCTGAAGGAGACTCTTCGCTTTTCCCAGAAGGCACCTGGAATATGCAAATTGTCCTCTTCAAGCTTCAATCCCTGGTTTGGCAATGCTTTCCAAGCAGCTGGTCCAGGCTGTACCCAACGATCTTCTAGCTGAAGGAGACTCTTCGCTTTTCCCAGAAGGCACCTGGAATATGCAAATTGTCCTCTTCAATCCCTGGTTTGGCGATGCTTTCCAAGCAGCTGGTCCCGGCTGTACCCAACGATCTTCTAGCTGAAGGAGACTCTTCGCTTTTCCCAGAAGGCACCTGGAATATGCAAATTGTCCTCTTCAAGCTTCAATCCCTGGTTTGGCGATGCTTTCCAAGCAGCTGGTCCCGGCTGTACCCAACGATCTTCAAGCTGAAGGAGACTCTTCACTTTTCCCAGAAGGCACCTGGAATATGCAAATTGTCCTCTTCAAGCTTCAATCCCTGGTTTGGCGATGCTTTCCAAGCAGCTGGCCCCGGCTGTACCCAACGATCTTCTAGCTGAAGGAGACTCTTCGCTTTTCCCAGAAGGCACCTGGAATATGCAAATTGTCCTCTTCAAGCTTCAATCCCTGGTTTGGCGATGCTTTCCAAGCAGCTGGTCCCGGCTGTACCCAACGATCTTCTAGCTGAAGGAGACTCTTCGCTTTTCCCAGAAGGCACCTGGAATATGCAAATTGTCCTCTTCAAGCTTAATCCCTGGTTTGACGATGCTTTCCAAGCAGCTGGACCCGGCTGTACCCAACGATCTTCTAGCTGAAGGAGACTCTTCGCTTTTCCCAGAAGGCACCTGGAATATGCAAATTGTCCTCTTCAAGCTTCAATCCCTGGTTTGGCGATGCTTTCCAAGCAGCTGGTCCCGGCTGTACCCAACGATCTTCTAGCTGAAGGAGACTCTTCGCTTTTCCCAGAAGGCACCTGGAATATGCAAATTGTCCTCTTCAAGCTTCAATCCCTGGTTTCTTGCTATGCTTCTTTTTACCGTCTGTGAACATAGAGCTTCCATTTTTGTCTCATCTCATCAGTCCATAGGACATTCTCCCTTCCAGCTGTCAGGTCCTAGTGACATAAGATGGCGCCGGTGCAGAACTTTATACATCTACTCCAATTGTGATGTCATATGATGTCTATGATGTCATGTGCATTGTGATGTCATCATAGCTGTCACTGTTATTTCAAATTTACAGCAGCAATAAAAAGTTGATTTAATCATTTAAAAAAACATGGTGGGTAATTGCAGCCTGTAATCATTTTTCATACTGTTATTAATATTTAGGGGTATTAGTCAAGTCCTTTGCCGCCTCCTGTACTACACTTTATATACTGTTTATTATAATAGTTGACAATTTACCAGCCCTGCATTTAGAATATGTAGTTAATAGCATCTGTTGAATGACTTGATGCCTATTAGTGCAATAAGATAAACTTTAGTAACACCATCTCTATTTCTGCAATCACTTGGTTGAGCCTAATACTAATACATCATTTACCTTTTGCATATGAATAATACGTCCAAGATGGTGTGCAGTTTTCAGACTCCATATACAGAGTCCCTAAGTGCTAGAAGAGCAGAATACTCCCCTCGGGTGACCCCAATTTGGAAATTATACCCTTTTGGGAATTTATCTACAAGTGTAGCAATGATTTTGACTCCATGGGTGTTTTCCAGAAACAAGCATCACTGGATGTTGCTGAGTGAAGATTGCAAATCTGCTATCGTAGTGTCTGAACGTTGTAGTGCCCAGTGCGTTATGCCCAGCTCGTGTTTCTGGAGACATGCACCCGTAAATTAAGTGGGTTCTCATCGCTACAGAAATGCCAAACGTGGATGTTAAATGTGATTTAAACACACTGTGGGGCTCAGAAGGGAGGTGGGCATTTGGATTTGGGAGTGCAGAATTTCCTGGATTTCTTTTGGGGGGCGAGGAGCCATAGTGCTTTTCCAGAGCCTTTGTACTACCAGTAACGTGGAAGCCCCCTATATTTCCGTTAAGAGATGATGGATCTGATTGGGGACTTGCTTTTTTGTGGATTGAGTTGAAGCTTTTATTAGGAACATTCTACATAACGTTTGGGATCACATTTATCCGATGCTCTACGCTGAGCACTTATATTGGGGCTGCCTTCTAAATCTCCGAATGACGCGATTCAGGTGAAATCCCCAAGGGATCCATTCACTGTAATGAGGCATCAGAGTTACTCTGGACTCCATCTGGCCTCTTTTCAGTGGTGTCCTTTTCAGAAGGACATAAAACTGTGGCCAACCACACTTTTATACACGCCTAAAAGACGGACACTGCCAGATCATAGGCCAGACTGTGTCCACAGTGCCGCCATCTGCCTCATTATAGGGAACCTTCCACCGGGAGTTCTGTCTGAATCACGTATTTCAGAGATTTACACGGAAATCCCGGTGGAAGCACTCAGCGCAGACTGCAGGATAAATGTGAGTGGAGCCATACTGTGTTCTTTGGGAGGCAGAGTGAACGAATCAAGAGTAGGGGAAGAATTGGTTTTATTTATTTTTAACGCTGTTCCTTATGCAGTATAAGTGATTAGACGACTTTATTCTTTGGGTCGGTGCGATTACAGCGATACCAGATTTATATAGTTTTCTTATGTTTGGCTGCTGTCACACACTTATAAACGCTTCTTTTTTGCAAAAAAGTTTTTGCATCGCCATATTTTGAGAGCTATAATTTTTCCATATTTCTGCCGACAAAGCCATATGAGGGCTTGTTTTTTGCAGGATGAGTTGACCTTTTTATTGCTACCATTTTCGGGCACATGACATTTTTTGATTGTTTTTGATTCCGATTTTTGGGAGGCAGAATGAACAAAGACCAGCAATTCAGGATTTTTTTTTTTATGCCATTCACCGTGTGGTAAAATTTGTAAGGCAGCTTTATTCTTCGGGTCAGTACGATCACAGCAATACCACAGTTATATCATTTTTTTTTATGCTTTGGCGCTTTTAAAACAATAAAAACTATTATGGGAAAAATAATTATTTTTGCATCGCTTTATTCTGAGAGCTATAAAACTTTTTTTTTCCCACTGATGGAGCTGCATGGTGGCTTGTTTTTGCGGGAAAAATTTTGTTTTCAGCGGTATCATTTTTATTTACATTAGTCTTTTTGATCGCGTGTTATTCCACTTTTTGTTTGGCATTATGATGAAAAAGCATAGTTTATTTTTACTTGTTTTTTTTTCATTTCAAATTCGGGGTTGCGGCTTGTTCGTGCCAAAAAATCGGCTCCGCCCATGAACATCCCTGATTTGCCACACTGTCACATAGATGTTATCATTGTTGAAAAAAAAAAATCATAAAAATGTCAGACTGGAATTTGCCAAACTACATGTTGACAAGCTACAAAGCTCCTGGGAGAATGTCCTATGGACAGATGAGATGAGACAAAAATGGAAGTTTTTGGCAAGGCACATCAGCTCTATGTTCACAGACGGTAAAATGAAGAATATCAAGAAAAGAACACTGTCCCTACTGTGAAACATGGAGGAGGCCCTATTATGTTCTGGGGCTGCTTTGCTGCATCTGGCACAGGGTGTCATGAATCTGTGCAGGGTATAATGAAATCTCAAGACTATCAAGGGATTCTAGAGAGAAATGGGCTGCCCAGTGTCAGAAAGCTTGGTCTCAGTCGCAGGTCATGGGTCTTGCAACTGCAACAGGATAATGACCCAAAACACACAGCTAAAAACACCCAAGAATGGCTAAGAGGAAAACATTGGACTATTCTGAAGTGGCCTTCTATGAGCCCTGACCTAAGCATCTTTGGAAAGAGCTGAAACATGCCACCTGGAAAAGGCAACCTTCAAACACGAGACACCTGGAGCAGTTTGCTCATGAGGAGTGGGCCAAAATACCTGTCGAGAGGTGCAGAAGTCTCATTGACAGTTACAGGAATCGCTTCATTGCAGCGATTGCCTCAAAAAGTTGTTCAACAAAATATTAAGCTAAGAAGAGTACCATCATTTCTGCCCAGGCCTATTTCATGAGTTTAATTTTTTTTAAATTCAGTGGAAGCAGGGTTGAAAAGCAATGTCTGATTTTCATTTGTTCATTTTCATAGATTTTTAATTTATTACTTTTGTCAGATTCAAGTTATTTCTATGACCATTGTGGGTTTCTCTTTCATTAAACAAGAGGTACCAACAATTTTGACCACGCGTGTATATTAAAGGAGAAAGTTTTAGGTTAGAAGCAATCAGTTCCTCCCCAGTCACTCTTGCAAGAAAAAATAAAAAGATATACGATTCTGCCAAATAATCCACATACTAAGAATGAGCATCAACCGTATGAGGAGAATTTGTCCACTTATGCCATATCTTAGAAAACTGTAGATAAAACTCAAAATTCTGTATTGATGCAATTTATTAAGTGCAAGCAATCCACAATATAAATGTAGAAGTTTAGGTCAACACATGACCTTCATCAGTAATGCTGCACATAAGAAATTAAAAATAAAATATATATATGAAAAATAACCAAACAATACAATGTAAATATACAAACGAAAACCCAGTGTATTTGATAATTACATAAAGGCATATATGTAGAAGCACATCTATGTAGAAATGAAGGTAGAGAATCAAAAAGAGACCAGAATATTAAATGCAAGCATAAATGAGACAACTACTACACAAAGCAAAAAAAATCAAATGAGACACCAGAAATAATAAGAAAGTGTTATGTAATTACCCAGTTCCACCACAGCACGTTATTAAAAAACGCCAAGTTTTATCTACGATTATTTAGGGGATATGATCCTACTTGGGCACTGAACACAGGAGTGCAGTGTTCACACTTTCTATATCTTGGAAAACGTATTGGGACATTATGTGTGTGTGTCTCAATAACGTCTTTTTTTAAACCTCTTAGTGACCAGGCCAAATTTTTCAAATCTGACATGTCACTTTGTGGCAATAACTCTGGAATATTTCAACATATCCAGTCATTTTGAGATGGTTTTTCGTGTCACATTCTACTTTATGTTACTGGTAAATTAAGGTTAATACGTTTTGCGTTTATTTATAAAATTATTATAATCTGAAATTTGACAAATTTAAAAAAAAAATGCAATTTTCTTACTTTGAATGATTATCACTTTAATCCAGATAGTCAAACCACACAAATAACATGTACCTCATGTCAGCTTCACATCACCACCATTTGTAAAATGTTCTTCTATTTTGTTAGGATGATAGAAGGTTTAAAAATTAAAGCACCAATTTTTCATTTTTTTCAAGGAAATTAACAAAAAAACTTATTTTTATATCTAAATGTTGCTAACTTCTGAACAGTTCACTATATCTGGTAGACTCTAAGGCCGTTATTTGGCTGTGAATTTCCTTGGCAACCATCAGGACCACACAATCATGATTTCAGAATGCCAATAGGGTTAAAGAGAGAACTCCCACTCTGTTAACCATCTAGATGCAGTAGTCATTATTGACAGCATCATATAAGGGGTTAAATGGCCATGGTCTGTGCCATTTAATATTGACTAACAACTTGGTGGATCTCCAGAACCAACTCCTAATACTTCTAAGGGCTCTTTGACACGTCAGTATGTCCGGTACGTGTGGTGACTGTTTCCACGCGTACTGGAGACACTGACACACGCAGATACATTCAAATCTATGGGTCTGCGCACATGTCAGTGTGTTTCAGCAAAATGTCTCACGCTGAACACACACAGATGACATCCATGTGTTATCAGTGTGACACGTACCGGTGCCTGGGAATCAGTGTACAGTTAGCACTGTTCCCAAGCACTGTGCTGAATGCTGCCCTCATCATTGTCCCTTCCTCACACTGTGATCAGCAAGAGCAAGGGACAATGTTCGGAGTAGTAGTCTGCTCCTACAGTGTCCATGTCTAAGAATAAGAATAAAATCCTTATATTCACCAAAATTCAGATAAAATAAGACAATTACTGTCACATATAAACGCTTTTTTTTTTTCACACTTAAAAGCCTTCAATTGGCACTTTTTTTTTTTTATACAAATGTTTATTTGTAAAAAGGATTCTTAATAAATGCATCATACATTTACCTTTCTAGAATTTCACTCCCTATTTGTGCCTCATCATAAAGAAACGTATTTAAATGATGGATTAACAGCAGGAGTGTAACTATAAGAGCCAGGGCCCTATCCCAAAACATGCGACTATGCGCTCTGCTCGTCATCTAACTGATGCAGTTAATTACAGGCTGCATTGGTAATGCCGCTTCCTAGCGGGGTAGACACCACTTCCAGAGACGGGGCAGTCATCCGGAGGGTCTGCACTGGCTCCGCAGAGGGGCGCTGGAAGGTGAATACACCTCTGTTTATTATTTTTAATCAATCCATGCCTAAAAAAAATATTTTGCTGTCAAAACAAGCTCTTTATCATCAGCACAAAAACATCACGGCATGGGTACAGCACAAAAGTTTCACGGTATGGGTTTCTGTGTACTAGAAGCAGCATGAAAGCCTTACATCACCAAGCACAGTGCCAAGTGTCTGTCGGAATGGTGTAATGCATGATGCCATTGGACTTTGAGGCAGTGGAAACGTGGTCTGTGCAGTGATGAATAATGCTTCAATATATAGCATCTAATGGATGAGTCTGGGTTTGGCAAATTCCAGAACCCCCTTTGCCTGATTGATTGCACTGTGCCAAATGTAAAGTTTGATGGAAAAGGGATAATGATAAAGGGAGCGTATGGAGACAAATTTTGTAAAAGGTTCACGCCTCTTAAAATTTGACACATCTGTGTGCCAGAATTCTAAATATTTTCCTACTATCACAGCAAATGAATTTTGACAATATTATATGGTAATTACTGGTGTAAATGATAGTAAATCTGTTGGATGGCGACTGGCCAGGTCTCTCCCACTAAGCATTGGTCTTTTTCTTGCCACTTGAATTCATGTTTAAAATTTGCAACCGTTTTCACCCCATACATAATGTTGTAAAGCCTTTACTGGAGCTTAAACTACACTGAAATAATAGTCTTTGGCTAAACGTACCGGATCCTGCCCTTTAAAAATTAGAATTTCTCATGCAATATATATATATTTTTTTAATTATTTTTTTTTTTATTAGAAATTACGTTTTAAGTCTGTTTTTTATGTTAGGCTCCAAGAAATTGATACAACTTCTGCTATTTCACCATCTTCTGATTCTCTCTCATGTTGGGTGCATTTACACCAATTTACTAGAGTTAAGGAAGGAAGAAATTAAGGAGTCTTAGGACCTTGGTCTAGATGCAACATCGGCCAGTAGATTGCAACGCATGGATAACATTGGAGGCGTCTGCCAATCAGAATATGCAAGACTGGAATGCCGCAGGTGAGATGTTCACAGTCCTATGGGCTGGCCGAAACAGATGACTGACATTGCTGCTGGGACAGTGTCCTGCAAATCTTTCTACTTAAAACTTCCTTATTTGGGGAAATTGTTGAGTTAACTAGTGAATTAAAATATTAGAGATTATTTCTTTATCATACAAAAAAACACAGCCTACTGCCATCAATTGGTGTAGAAAGGAAAAAAATAGAAAGAGGAATACTATACAAGTCTATAGTAACGGGTTCAGTCTATACCTACAAACCCTAACCTTTGGATACCTGTAATAATTATAACAATTTACAGTATGTACATTGGGTCCAATTCATATGTCTTCAGCTATAGCAGTGAATGCTGAAACACACAGGAGTGCATGTTATGTTCTAAAGCACAGGAATCACACAGGTAAAAGCAGTCAGCTGTCACAATTCAGTTATTATCCTTCATCCACTGCTGGATCCACTGGGAAATCTGTTCCAGGTTTTGCTCCAGGTCTTCTGGTGTGTTACTGGAAAGCTGGTGAACTATGTCCTGTCGATAAGACTCCACAGCCTCTTCATAAATGGTTTGGAAAATCTCACACTGAACGTTGTCTTGCAGTTTCTTCTGCTTGTATCCCCTGAAAAACAAAATAAATGTATAAAAAATTTCAACCACCAAAATTGATAGAGAGAAGCCTTCTTCTAGTCATTTGCATTGTTATGAATTATCTTCCAATATCAAACTGTATATAAAGGGGTTGTCGGGCCAGATTATAAATCAAAATACTTTATTTTTATTTTTTAAACTCCTCCAAATGTCCAGCTGTCAGCAAGCACCAGTTTGAGACTCCAAAGTTAGCCCCCTTTTCTGGGAGTTTCATCCTTGTTTCCAATGACAGCAGATGTATGTAAGCAGGAACAGAATGGAGTAATTTGTAGGACCATCCCTCTAAGGGTTCACTCACACTGCCATATAACACGGCCGAGTGCTATTCAACGTTTTATCAGATAGCACTTGGCCCAAGGTTATTCTATGGGGCAGTGCAGATCAGCAATTTTTTTCTCATGACAATCGGCATGAGAAAACAATCGTAACATGTTGTGAGTGGCTCCGATATTCGGACCATGTGCACCCATATAAGTCTATGGGTCACACTTATCAACCAATTATCCTGTTAACATACTATATTGGAGTGGGAGTGGAGAACAGTGAATATTCATGCTCTTTAGTAGCAGGCACACTAGATCGCCGAGCAGCTGCAGGAGCAGTGGTTGCTACTGTGCCCGCTATTAAAGGGAATCTGTCACCACTTTGAAGTTAACAGACCTCTACTATAGGCATACAGGGTATAGAAAAGTAAATCTATACATACCTGTATGGCCCATAGTAGAGGTCTGAATGCAGAGAAGTGTAGTTTTATCTTCTTGGTTTTTCACAGGCTTGGCGTTTCCCGGACGCCAAGCTATCCCCGCCTATCTGCTTATTGTTGCACCAAATCCCCACCTATGTGCACGTTTACCTTATTTCCCCACCCTCCCTGTGCGTCCGGGGGACGCCAAGCCTGTGAAAAACCAAGGAGATGAAACTACATTTCTTTGCATTCAGACCTCTACTATGGGCTATTCAGGTATGTATAGATTTACTTTTCTATACCCTGTATGCCCATAGTAGAGGTCTGATAACTCCAAAGTGGTGACAGATTCCCTTTAAAGAGCATGAATAGTCCCTCCCACCTCCAGATTCAGTGCATAGGGGTGGGAGGGACTATGGCTGTGGGGGGCAGCGAATATTAATTTTCTTTAGCAGCGGGCACAGTGTGAGCTGCAGCGGGAGGCTCCTGCCTCTGTGACCCTCACCATCCAGAGACGTATATCCAGACTATAAGACGCACCTTCCACTTTCCTCCAAAGTTTTGGAGGAAAAAAAGTGTGTCTTATAGTCTGAAAAATACGGTACATACAGACACACAAAGACACACACACACTGAACACAAAATCCTGATTTAAACAATAGTCCATTTTCTGATGATGGTTTGATGGAAATACCCCTTTAATGTATTTTATCAGTTTAGTTTAACATTTTTCAGCACTTACCTGCTTTCCAGTCTATCATATAACAAGGAATTGTCTGTTCGCAGCACAAATACTATTTGGAACCATCTTTCTGGAAAAAAATCACAGCCGTGATAGTCTACGATGATACCGCCTTCACTCATTCTGTCCTCCAGCTCATCGATCACCTGCAAGAAAGGAAACAACTGAAACCATGATTCCTACCAAAATGAATTAGGATTAAATGGACTTTGTGAGAATATACAGACGTGGACAAAATTGTTGTTACCCTTCTGTTAAAGTAAGAGAAACCCACAATGGTCACTGAAATAGCTTTAAAAACTGACAAGTATTTTTCAATTTAAATGTACTGAATATCCAATAAAAATCAGACATTGCTTTTGAATTGTGGCTCATCAGAAATATTAATAAAAAAAAAAACTAATGAAAATGTCCGGGACAAAAATTATGGCACCCTTAACTTGATACTTTTCTGCATAATCTTTTGAGGCAATTACTGCAAACAAACTATTTCTGTAACTCTCAATAAGACATCTGCACCTGTCCACAGGTATTTTGGCCCATTCCTTGTGAGCAACCAGCTCCTGCTGTCTCAGGTGTGAATGTGCCTTCTCCAGACTGAAGGTTTCAGCTCGTTCCACAGATGTTCAATATGATTTAGATCTGGGCTCATAGAAGACACTTCAGACGAGCCAATGATTTGCTCTTAGCCATTCTTGAATGTTTTTAGCTGTGTGTTGTGTCATTATCCTAATGGAAGACCCACGACTCATACCAAGCTTTCTGACACTGGGAAGCACATTTCGCTCTAGAATGCCTTGTTATTATTATATCGCCATTTATTCCATGGCGCTTTACATGTGAAAAAGGGGGTATACATAGCAAACAAACACAATAATCTTAACAGAACGAGTCAGCGACTGGTACAGGAGGAGAGAGGACCCTGCCCGCGGGGGCTCACAGTCTACAAGGGATGGGTGAGGATAAAGTAGCTGAGGGTAGAGCTGGTCGTGCAGCGTTATGGTGGAGCGGTTACTGCAGGTTGTAGGCTTGTCAGAAGAGGTGGGTCTTCAGGTTTCTTTTGAAGGTTTCCACGGTAGACGAGGGTCTGATATGTTGAGGTAGAGCGTTCCAGAGTAGGGGGGGGGGATGCACAGGAGAAATCTTGTATGCGATTGTGGGAAGAGGAGATAAGAGGGGAGTAGAGAAAGATCTTGTGAGGATAGGAAGTTCCGTGCAGGTAAGTACCGTGAGACAGGTTGTGGATGACTTTGTATGCCAGGGTTAGGGTCTGAACTGGAGTCTCTGGGCAATGGGGAGCCAGTGAAGGGATTGACAGAGGAAAGAGGCCAGGGAATAGCGTGGGGGACAGGTGGATTAGTCGGGCAGCAGAGTTTAGGATAGACTGGAGGGGGGCGAGAGTGTTAGAAGGGAGGCCACACAGCAGAAGGTTGCAGTAGTTGAGGCGGGAGATGATGAGGGCATGCACTAGTGTTTTTGCACAGTCTTGGCTGAGGAATGTGCGGATCTGGGAGATATTTTTGAGTTGGAGTCGGCAGGAAGTGGAAAGGGCTTGGATATGTGGTTTGAAGGAGAGATCAGAGTCCAGGGTTACCCCGAGGCAGCGAGCTTGTGGGACTGGGGAGAGTGGGCAGCCATTAACTGAATGGATAGGTCAGATGGGGGAAAGATGATGAATTCAGTTTTTTCCATGTTAAGTTTAAGAAATCTATCAGAAAAAGGATGAAATAGCGGACAGACATTGTGGGATTCTGGTTAGTAAGGAGTTGATATTGGGTCCAGAGAGGTAGATCTGTGTGTCATCAGCATAGAGGTAGTATTGAAAGCCATGAGACTATGAGCTGTCCCAGGCCAAAGGTGTAGATGGAGAAGAGCAGGGATCCTAGGACTGAGCCTTGGGGGCATGCCGACAGATAGGAGGTGAGATGAGGAGGCGATATGTGAGTGGGAGACGCTGAATGTCTGGTCTGTTAGGTATGAGGAGATCCAACATAGGGCCAAGTCTGTGATGCCAAGAGATGAGAGAGTCTATAGTAAGTGGAAATGGTCCACTGTGTCGAAGGCAGATGACAGGTCCAGGAGGAGGAGAACGGAGTAGTGTCGCTTGGATGTGGCAGTTAGTAGGTCGTTGGTGATTTTAGTCAGAGCAGTTTCAGTCAAGTGATGCGGTCGGAAGCCAGATTGTAGGCGGTCGAAGAGGGAACAGGAGGAGAGGTGGGAGGACAGTTCAAGGTGGACGTGTTCCAGTAGTTTTAAGGCATAGGGGAGAAGTGATATGGGGCGATAGCTAGTCAGAGAGGATGGGTCATAGGAGGGCTTTTTGAGGATGGGTGTGATTAAGTAGTGTTTGAAACATGAGGGGAAGACACCGATTGTTAGTGACAGGTTGGGTTAGGGTTGGGATGAAGACTGTGGTAAGGTTAGGGATGAGGTGGGACGGGATTGGGTGAAGTTCGCAGATGGAGAGGTGTGATTTGGAGAGAAAAGACAAGACTTGATCTTCTGTAATAGTGGAGAAGTTGGGTTTGGAGGAGGAGGGTTGAGTAGATATAAGGAGGGGCTGTGGGGACTCTGGGCAAAAGCTTTGTCTGATGTTGTCAATCTTCTGCTTGAAGAATCAGGCAAACACTTCAGCTGAGATGAGAGGAGAGAGAGGAGGCACTGGGGGACGGAGGAGAGAATTGAAAGTGTTGAATAGTTGTTTAGGGGTTGTGAGACAGGGAGGATGTGAGAGATGATAAGAAGGTTTGTTTTGCTGCTGTGAGTGTGGACTTGAAAATAGTGAGGGATTGTTTGAACGCGATGAAGTGCGCCTTGGAGTGGGACCTTTTCCATCTCGGCTCAGCAACCCTGGAGGCCAGTCCCAGTTCTTTAGCCAGGTTGGTGTGCCAGGGTTGCCTATTGAATGTGCGAGCTTTGGAATGTGTGAGAGGGGCGTCCGAATCGAGAGCTGCAGCTGTTGTGGTGTTATATAAAGCAGCAGCAACATCTGCGTCATGTAAGGAATTTATGTCTGTAAGAGGGAGGAGGGATTCAGAGAGTGAGTATAGGTCAAGGTGTTTGAGGTTTCTGCGAGGGTGTGCAAGTTTGTGAAGTGGGGATTGTGGGACTGGAGAGGAGAGGGGAGAGAATGTAAGTATGTTATGGTCAGAGAGAGGGAGAGGAGAGTTAGAGAGGTTAGATAGGGAACAAAGGCAGGTGAAGATAAGGTCCAGTGTGTGGCCATCTTTGTTGAAGGGTGCTGAAGACCATTGAGCAAGGCCAAAGGAGGAAGTGAGGGATAGAAGCTTAGAGACAGATGGAGGGGATGTGTCAATGGGGATGTTGAAGTCACCCATGATAATAGTGGGAATGTCAGTGGAAAGGAAGTGAGGCAGCCAGGTGGTGAAGTGGTCGAAGAAAGTGGTGGCTGGCCCTGGGGGTCGGTAAATGACAGCCAGTTGGAGGGGGAGTATATGCGCACACAGTGCACCTCAAAAGAGGGGAGATTGACGGAGGGCAGTACTGGGATTTGGGTGAAGGTGCAGGTATCTGACAGGAGAAAACCTACGCCTCCACCATGTTTGCCGCTGATGGCGAGGAAGAAAAGTTTGTTAGTAATGAAAGGTCATGGATGTAGGAAAGTTTGTTGCAGACGGCGTGAGCGTTCCACAGAGCTCCTGTTAGGCTGCGTGCCCACGTAGTGTTTTTCAAGCGTTTATGCTGCGGAATTTCCGCAGCGTAAACGCTTGTGAAACGCTAGGGAATCCAGTTTGGCCAAGACAGCAATGGATGGTGTGATCTGACACTATGCATCTTGGAGTTCACCTCTAATCTCTTTAGTTACCATTCGTATTCTCTAGCTTTAATTTGTCATCAATTTTCATCTTGTGGCCATGCCTAGGGAGGTTGCCTACTGTCCCATAGACCTTACACGTCTAAATAATACATGCAACTGTAGTAACAGGTACATAAAGCTGTTTGGGGATTGTCTTATGGCCTGTAAATGTTCGTCTAGAATTTTCTTTCTAACCTTCTATGCCAACTCTTTTCTTCGCTTTTTTCGGTCCATGTTCAGTGTGATGCGCACCATGACACCAAACAGCATGTGATGAAAGCCGGCCGGTGGGTGCAGCTCTCTGGCGCCCCCTTACCTCTCAGGTCAGTCAAGGTACTGCACCTAGAGAAAGTAGTGCCAGGAAGCTGCAACCAGCGCAGGGAACACGGTAGTGTGTTATCCCTTCAACGTCACTAAACCGTAACGTCACTACACAGCACAACTCGCTAGCGCCCTCTTAGCCTCAGGTCAGTCAAGGAACTGCACCTAGGATAAGCGGTCGCCAGGGAGACTGTCCTGTAACCTACTGGGTATCGGGGCCCTCTGTAGAGAGGGCGGTATATATATCTTCCTTGGCCGCGCCAGGAATATATATATCTGAACCTCCGACCGTCACTACCAGCCTTCCCCAATCCCCAGTTGGTATGCTGCCACCAGTCCCTATTTTAGATATACGCCCAGTCCGTGAATGGGCCTATATCGGGTCAGGAACCAACCCTGGGTAGCGTTTTTGGCTTGAGCCGAGCTCACACGGACGTGCGTTCGTTATGCAGAATAAAAGGCAGGCCCACAATTACTTGAGGTAATTGATTATAATAATACACTAGATACACGATATACAACTAAATATACACAGGTATAAGGTCAGGCTAAACTATACAACAATGGAATACAACACACAGAATCACCACAGCATATCAGTTACCGGTTTCTTGATTTTCTTGTGACGCAGGGAGAGGATTCTGCGGTCGCAGGCACGGTTCTTTGTTACAGGCTGAGGCCTACCACCGCATGGTCAAACTGCTCCTCCCCTTGGTGGCCTCAGCTGGTGCTCAGATGTTCAGCACCCCACTCTTGGGTCAAGACTGACTTGTCTCTTGTCTGTCCTGCTATCTTACCTGCCCCGTCCCGCCCACTGCTGGTGAGGTCAGCTGGCTCAGTCTCCACCCTCAGGTCTAACTTCGATCAGAA
The DNA here is from genome assembly GCF_046119375.1 of Phyllobates terribilis. Lineage (NCBI taxonomy): Eukaryota > Metazoa > Chordata > Amphibia > Anura > Dendrobatidae > Phyllobates > Phyllobates terribilis. The sequence continues at coordinate 480,332,102 of NW_027362761.1, read as the reverse complement.
GCCCAAATTCTATGGAACCCAATAACTTCTTCTGGGATGGTCTCATGATACCCCCAGGGGTTCCCATGGATTCGGGCCGCCGTAACCGACCTTTTGATATCAATTATGATACCATACGGTCCTCAGGAATGGCTCCGCGCTATATCTTGGCTTCCAGAGCACGTACAAACGTCTACCGCGGAGGCTTGTGTGCGCAATGGCTCCGGGACGCCGTGATATTTTTTTATTGGCCCATCCCACGCAACATGCGTGTACTATTCATGTTTCTATATCTTATGCCTCCATGCTTGTGACAGACAAAGAAACTAGTCCTATGGGACAAATGGTCAGGTACAGATAGACGAAGCACCCCCCCCTGCTGGCTGTGTTTCCTCTCGAAGTCTTTGAAGCTCCTAGCATTCAAGTGTTAAGTAGGCTTCTTATCTTACAGGAGCCTGGATGGGGGGAAACTATCTAGTTGACGTTTTAACAGAAGGTCCCAAGGGTGGGGGCTGCTGAAGTGTGGCCATCCCTGGATATGATTTATCATTACCAAGATGGCGGCTACAGGTTCATCACACCTCCCCCTATACGAGGGCGCGAGGGGGTAGCACATTCCTGTGTTCCCCCGTGCGTCCTTCTGCACCCTCCCCTTGCCGGGATAACCCGTCAGCGTTACCGTGGTCACGGCCTCTTCTGTGGCGAATGGAGAAGTGGTACTGCTGGAGAGCGAGGCTCCAGCGTAGCAACCTGCCATTCGACCCAGAGACCGTGTGTAACCAGCTGAGGGGGTTGTGGTCCGTCTCCACGGTGAAATGGCTCCCGTACAAGTAGGGCTGCAGACGCTGCAGGGCCCATACAATTGCCAGGCATTCTTTTTCCACCGTGGAGTAAGCCACCTCCCGGGGCAGTAGCTTCCTGCTCAGGTACAAGACAGGATGTTCCTGGCCTGTCGTGTTGACCTGACTTAGCACAGCACCGAGGCCAAAGTCACTGGCGTCGGTCTGTACCACAAACGGCCGGTCGAAGTCGGCAGCTTGCAGTACAGGGGAGCTACTTAGGGCGGCCTTGAGTGCCCCGAAAGCTGTCTCGCAGGCGACTGTCCAGTCGACTGCGACGGGCAGCTTCTTCTTGGTGAGGTCCGTCAGGGGCTTGGCCAGGGTGCTATAGTGTGGGACGAACCTCCTATAGTACCCGGCGGTCCCCAAGAAGGACATCACCTGCTTTTTGGTCCTAGGAGTGGGCCAGGATGCGATGGCATCCACTTTCCCCGGTTCTGGCTTCAGAACCCCCCCGCCTACCCGGTGACCCAGGTAGAGGACCTCACTCATGCCCAGCTGGCACTTTTCCGGCTTGATGGTCAAGCCTGCCCGGTGGATCCGACCGAGCACCTGCCGCAGGTGCTCTAGGTGATCCTCCCAAGTGGGACTGAAGACTGCAATATCGTCCAAGTACGCAGCCGCGTACCCTTCAAGTCCCTCAAGCAGCGTATTGACCATCCGCTGAAAAGTGGCAGGGGCATTCTTCATGCCGAATGGCATCACTGTGGACTCGTACAGTCCAAAAGGGGTGATAAAGGCAGAGCGTTCCCTTGCCGCGGGGGTCAGAGGAATCTGCCAGTACCCCCGGCTCAGATCCATGATGGTCAGGTACTTAGCCCCGGCCATCCGATCGAGCAGGTCATCGATGCGTGGTATGGGGAACGCATCGGTGGCCGTTACAGCGTTGAGCCCCCGGTAGTCCACGCAGAACCGTGTAGTTCGGTCCTTCTTTGGTACGAGGACTACAGGCGAGGCCCACGCGCTGCTGGATGCCTGGATCACCCCCAGCTTCAGCATCTCGTCTATCTCTTGGCGCATGTTTCCCTGCACCTCGAAAGAGACCCGATATGCTGAACGCCGGATCGGCGGGTGATCGCCAGTGTCCACGTCGTGGACAGCCATCTCAGTCCTTCCGGGCAGGCTGCTGAACAGCCCCCGGAAGGGGTGCAGGGTGGTCCCCAGCTGGGACCGTTGGTCCTCCGTGAGCTGGTGGCCAACCCCCACATCCTCGATGGACCCACCCGCCTTGGCTTGGGTGAGCAGATCCAGGAGGGTTTCTACCTCTCCTTCCTCGGGAAGGTTGCACACTGGGTGGGCAGTCGCTTCCCGCTCATGATGAGCCTTCATCATGTTCACGTGGAAGGCCTTCCTCCTTCCACGGGCGTGATCCAGGGTGACCAGATAGGTGACGGCATTGAGTTTCTGGTGCACGAAGTAGGGACCTTCCCAGGCTGCCTGAAGCTTGTTCTGTGGTACGGGGACCAGTACCCACACCTTTTGACCCACCTGGTAGGTCCTCTCACAAGCATTCTGGTCGTACCACCGCTTCTGGTCGGCCTGGGCCTGGGCCATATTGTCCTGCACCAGCTTTGCCAAGGCCATCATCCTGTCCCGGTGGCGCACGACATACTCGATGACCGACACCTCGGGGGTGGCCAAATCCCCTTCCCATGCTTCCTTCACCAGAGCCAGGGGGCCCCGTACCCGTCGCCCGTACAGGAGCTCAAAGGGGGAGAACCCCGTTGAGGCCTGCGGAACCTCCCGGTAAGCAAATAGGAGGTGTGGGAGGTAACGCTCCCAGTCTCTCCCGTGGGAGTCGACCAACATCTTAAGCATCTGCTTTAAGGTGCCATTGAACCGCTCACACAGGCCATTAGTCTGTGGGTGATACGGGCTGGCCACCAGATGTTGCACCTGCATTTGCTTACAGAGGGACTCCATCAGCCGCGACATGAACTGGGTCCCTCGGTCGGTGAGCATTTCTTGGGGGAAACCCACTCTGGAGAAGATCTCCAGTAAGGCGGTAGCCACCTTGTCGGCCCGAATGGACGACAAAGCTACCGCTTCCGGGTACCGGGTGGCATAGTCCACTACCGTGAGTATGAAGCATTTCCCGGAGTGGCTGGGAGTGGACAGAGGTCCAATAAGATCCACAGCGACCCTCGAGAAAGGCTCTTCGATGATTGGCAGAGTTACCAGTGGGGCTTTGGGGCGCGGCCCCGCCTTCCCCACCCTCTGACAGGTGTCACACGAACGGCAGTAGGCACCCACCGCGGCTCCCATCCCAGGCCAGTAGAAATGCTGAGCTATCCTGGCCTTGGTTTTAGCGATCCCTAGGTGTCCGGCCATCGGAATCTCGTGTGCGATCCGCAACAATTCCGCCCTGAACGGATAGGGTACCACTAACTGTCGGTCCCTGGGCCACGCCTCCGGTGAACCCTGCTGGACCGTTACCCGGTACAGCCGTCCCTGGTCCCAGACCACACGCTCGCAGTCTGACTCCATGGGAGGCTGTGCCGCCTGTTCCTTGAGAGCTTTCAGGCTGTCGTCTGCTTCCAACGCAGCCTGAAATTCCTGACTTGATGTGGCCAGAATCGACGAAACTGCCACATCCTCCGTCAGCCCCTCCGGGCATGTCACCTGGCCGCTGTCTGACCCGGCAGACACTTGGTCAGAAGTGGGGAAGCCGTCGGACCTCTGCAAGGCTCCTTGGGCTCCGGCGCTCCCACTCCTGGTGACAGCGGCTATGACCGCTGTGACCGTGGGTAGTGCCTGCTTCCCCTCTGTTTCTGACCAAGCCGCCCGATCAGGCAGGCTTCCTAGGCCTTTGGACATCTCGGATGTGGGGAACTCCTGCCCTGGGGTCTTACCTGGCGGCTCCTCTCTTGGGACACCCCCACCTCCCATGGCCTGTTCCTCCCCCTGCAGTGGGCCTATACTCAGCAGCCTGGATACCCCTGGGAGCCCTACACTGCCGGTAGCTGCCCCCCTCTCCATCCCTGAGCTTCCCTCTACAGAATCCTGCCCGCCCCCTCCCTCACCGGAGGACAAGAGGTCACGGCACGCCGGCTGAGCACCTCTGCGGGCATCCCCACACTCCCCACCTGCTTTCACTAACCCTGTTTGTGTTGTGTCTGTGCAGGTGTTACCCTCAGGTTTCACTCCCTCCTCCTCAGCAGGACACACACTACATACAACATGGTTGGCATTAGCAGCAGACAAATCAATACACTCTTGGGGGGCCGAACTTGGGGGTTCAGAGGGTACATACTGCGATACTAGACGCCCCAAGTCGGTCCCTAATAAAACATTTGCGGGAATATTTGGCGTTACTCCCACCTCCCGCATCCCCCTTCCGGCACCCCAGTCCAAATACACCATGGCAACGGGAAGTGCCGGCTCCACGCCTCCAACCCCGGAGACGGAAAGAGTCTTTCCTGGTACCAAGTCCTGGGGGGACACCACCTCAGGCCGTACCAGTGTTCGTTCAGCGCCCGTGTCCCGCAGTCCCATGACCGCAGAACGGCCTATGGTGACGGGTTGGATGTTGTCCAGGGACCCACCACCACCCCCTCCCACACACAAAACATTGGGCGCTCTCTGGGACTGGGATGGGGTCTTTTGGCGCTGGGGACACTCAGCCCTAAAGTGTCCTGGTTTGTTGCATAGATGACAACGTCTTACGTCTGGTCCTTGCCTGGAGAGGGCAACAGGGGGATACACCCCTTGTGTTCTAGGGGCCGGGGAAACAGGGGCATGACTGGGCTTACCCCCTCTCCAGGTGCTGCTGGCAGACTTCTTCAGCTCAGGCGCCCTGTTATTGGCATACTCGTCTGCCAGGGCGGCTGTAGCAGAAGCCCCTGTTGGTTTTCGGTCACGGAGGAACTGTCGGAGGTCCTCTGGGCAGTTCCACAAGAACTGCTCCGTGACGAACAGTTCCTGGACCTCCTGGCGGGTAGTAAGCGCTAGACCCGAGGTCCAGTGCTCTGCGGCTCTCAACAGCGCCCGCATATGATCGGTCCAGGTGTCCTTGGGGCCACGCAGCAGGCTCCGGAACTTCTGGCGGTACGACTCGGGAGTGAGGTTGTACTGCCGGATCAGGGCCCGCTTGATGCAGTCGTAGTTCTGTACCTCCCCGGCAGGTAAGTCCCCCAAGGCATCCAGGGACTTACCCCTCAAACGGGGGGTCAGGTATCTGGCCCACTGATCCCGGGCCAGATGGTGCTGAAGACAGGTCCGTTCAAATGCCACCAGAAAGGAGTCCAGGTCCCCATCCTTCTCCAGTAGAGGGAAGTCCTCAGCTCGGACTTTGGACGACTTGGTCTCCTGATGGGTTGGTTGCTCTAGCGGAAGCCCCCGCTGGGCCAGGTCCAGTTGGTGCTGGCGCTCCGCAGCCCGCTCTGCACGCTCCGCAGCCTCCCGGCGCTCTGCAGCCCGCTCTGCACGCTCTGCAGCCTCCCGGCGCTCTGCAGCCCGCTCTGCACGCTCTGCAGCCTCCCGGCGCTCTGCAGCCCGCTCTGCACGCTCCGCAGCCTCCCGGCGCTCTGCAGCCCGCTCTGCACGCTCCGCAGCCTCCCGGCGCTCTGCAGCCCGCTCTGCACGCTCCGCAGCCTCCCGGCGCTCCGCAGCTTCGCGCTCCTCCTCCGCTGCCTTCTCTGATGCTGCCAGGAGGGTTTTGTAGACGGCATCGCCATGAGACTGGAGACTTGCCATAGCCGCTTGTAAAAGGGCTTGTGATCTGGACAGGCTGGGCTGGGTAGGTGGTGGGCAGCCCACTGCGGGACCGTATACTGGGGACTGGCTCCCTGAGGTGCCCGGGCTGGACTCCTCCTCGCCATGAGTAACAATGTCCTCCCCTCCTGCCACCCGGACCGTAGCATTAGCCTCCTGCAGGGTCTTGCTCCTGGTGCCGTCTGCCATCTTGGTAACCGACACCGCTGCAACCCTGAGTTTGCACACACCTTGTTATACTTTTAGCCTGACCGTCTAACGTTGGGCTGACCTTAAGACTCCAGCAGTGGAAGTTACCACTGGCAGTCTTTAGTGCCTGGGAGTAGGGGTCCCACAACACTATTATTCTGCAATCCCACCGCTGCCACCAATGTGAGGAAAGCCGGCCGGTGGGTGCAGCTCTCTGGCGCCCCCTTACCTCTCAGGTCAGTCAAGGTACTGCACCTAGAGAAAGTAGTGCCAGGTAGCTGCAACCAGCGCAGGGAACACGGTAGTGTGTTATCCCTTCAACGTCACTACACAGCACAACTCGCTAGCGCCCTCTTAGCCTCAGGTCAGTCAAGGAACTGCACCTAGGATAAGCGGTCGCCAGAGAGACTGTCCTGTAACCTACTGGGTATCGGGGCCCTCTGTAGTGAGGGCGGTATATATATCTTCCTTGGCCGCGCCAGGAATATATATATCTGAACCTCCGACCGTCACTACCAGCCTTCCCCAATCCCCAGTTGGTATGCTGCCACCAGTCCCTATTTTAGATATACGCCCAGTCCGTGAATGGGCCTATATCGGGTCAGGAACCAACCCTGGGTAGCGTTTTTGGCTTGAGCCGAGCTCACACGGACGTGCGTTCGTTATGCAGAATAAAAGGCAGGCCCACAATTACTTGAGGTAATTGATTATAATAATACACTAGATACACGATATACAACTAAATATACACAGGTATAAGGTCAGGCTAAACTATACAACAATGGAATACAACACACAGAATCACCACAGCATATCAGTTACCGGTTTCTTGATTTTCTTGTGACGCAGGGAGAGGATTCTGCGGTCGCAGGCACGGTTCTTTGTTACAGGCTGAGGCCTACCACCGCATGGTCAAACTGCTCCTCCCCTTGGTGGCCTCAGCTGGTGCTCAGATGTTCAGCACCCCACTCTTGGGTCAAGACTGACTTGTCTCTTGTCTGTCCTGCTATCTTACCTGCCCCGTCCCGCCCACTGCTGGTGAGGTCAGCTGGCTCAGTCTCCACCCTCAGGTCTAACTTCGATCAGAAGCCCAAATTCTATGGAACCCAATAACTTCTTCTGGGATGGTCTCATGATACCCCCAGGGGTTCCCATGGATTCGGGCCGCCGTAACCGACCTTTTGATATCAATTATGATACCATACGGTCCTCAGGAATGGCTCCGCGCTATATCTTGGCTTCCAGAGCACGTACAAACGTCTACCGCGGAGGCTTGTGTGCGCAATGGCTCCGGGACGCCGTGATATTTTTTTATTGGCCCATCCCACGCAACATGCGTGTACTATTCATGTTTCTATATCTTATGCCTCCATGCTTGTGACAGACAAAGAAACTAGTCCTATGGGACAAATGGTCAGGTACAGATAGACGAAGCACCCCCCCCTGCTGGCTGTGTTTCCTCTCGAAGTCTTTGAAGCTCCTAGCATTCAAGTGTTAAGTAGGCTTCTTATCTTACAGGAGCCTGGATGGGGGGAAACTATCTAGTTGACGTTTTAACAGAAGGTCCCAAGGGTGGGGGCTGCTGAAGTGTGGCCATCCCTGGATATGATTTATCATTACCAAGATGGCGGCTACAGGTTCATCACACAGCACTATGACTACTTTTCACCCTTAAAATATGCAGACTGTTTGTGTTACAAGTTTGTAGACACCTGTGATGCTAATTACAGGACACGCCTTAGTTTAACATGTCCCAATGGTCAAATTATTTTCAATCTTTTCGAGGTTTGCCTTTTTTATTAGGTTTCTTTTCTCTGTTAAACCACAATTCAGAAGCAATGTCTGATTTTCATTAGTTGATATTCAGTAAATTTAAATTGAAAATCACTTTTGCTAGTTTCAAGTTATTTCAGTGACCATTGTGGGATTTTCTTACATGAACTTAAGGGGACCAACAATTTAGACCAGGTCTATGGCTAAAACAAAACAAGTTTTTTTTCACATATACAAATGAACTTCATTCTGTACAAGAAAAAAATAGTACAACTTACTCTGTCTTCATCAAGAACAGGACACTCATACTCTTCATCGAACCCTTCATACAAGTTGCCTACAAAAAAGACAAAATAAGTGAAATTTACTAAGTAAAACGCACTGAAGTAGTGATGTACATGACACTTTTAGACTTGGGATCGTGGCTGGAAGTGCCATAAAATGCAGTCGATTATTATTAATGGCGTGCTTTATTATTCTGATGTAAAATATTGATATAAAAGTAAACCAGCTAAGAAATAGCATAAGAAAAAGAAAAGTATATAACATTTCTAACAATATGTTCCGGATTTATCATATAGCTTACCCTAACTTTCAGACACTAGTAAATAATCTTATCTATCACTGTTTTTTTTAATTAGATTAATAGTTTGCTTTGCAAAATTTCCATTATTTAGGATATGAAAAGCACTGCGGATAACCATGTCGTGTTCATTAATTCCTGGGTACTGCAGCTCATATCCTATTCACACAGCCATGCTGTTCGGCTCAGTTCTGACTTTTATATGACGCCGCCAGATCCTCTTATGCTTCCTCCTCTGCCCAGGAGATGTGGTATGATCAGACCATGTTCCTGTACGGTCAGACACAGCCATTACACAGTACACAGCAGGGGAACATGTATAAGATCTCAGCACAGGAACATTTTATTTAAACACATCCAATTGTGGAAGTTATTATTATTCAAAGATCTATTGATTAAAATGTACTTTGTTTGTGGGAAAACCCCTTTATCGGCCTGTCTAACTGGGAAATTACACGGACTTGGTCATTTGCTGCTGACTTTATCAAGCACATTGATAACAGCCATTGTACAAAAAGAACGATGTTTTTCCCATCACCTGCCAGTAGTTTTAATGTAATGGCTGATTGGTGAATTTATTTACTTATTATAACTCTACAGTGTAAAAGTGCTGAGATAAACTGTATAATTAAAAGGATAACACCCAGCCCCTGACTAATTATACACAGACACAAAAGACTGGAATTTACTAGTATGTTAGCATTTTCTCATCCTCACCCGGCTTTTTCAGTTTTTGGTGGAGCCGTCTCGTAATTACGATTCTCGGCAGCTTTTTATCCAACACCATTCATGGAAGGAGGACACTGGACTCCTAATGAGACTGAAAAGCCCCTCACCCTTTATCTTCTGATATACACACAGTGCACAATAAACCAAATAGACAGCAACTTCTATCGGATAATAGATCTTCATTCATAAAATACCAAAAATGACGGATTTAAAAGAGTAAAAATTAGTGATGAGCGAGCATGCTCGCCACTGCTCGGTACTCGGGTCCCCGTCCTGCATGTTTGGCACTATTTAGAGCACCAATCATGCAGGGATTGTCTGCCACTCACTGTAATGCCACAGTCATGGTGGTTGTGGCATTACAGTGATTGCCCAAATCGATGGGAACAGTGCTCACAGTGAAACATGAAAAGCCGGCAATTCAGCAACGGCATACACCGGTACCCGACAATTTAGAACAGAAAGAATAGAGCATCACACATAGATTAGATAGAAACATGTCAGTCACATATATAAGAAGTACAGTGACAGTGTTGGTTACTGTACTGTTAAAATAAAGGATTTATTAAAAAAAAAAAAAAACTGGCGTAGGGCTCCCCGCAATTTTAGTCTCTATTGGAGGTTAAGCAGATGTTTGAAGCCTGAGAAGGGGGTAATACCCACGGAGCTTCCCAGGCTAATATCAGCCCCCTGCTGAATACCTAGCCTTTACCAGCTATTAAAATGGGGGACCCCCCAAAAAAAATATGAGGTGGGGTCCCCCCTATTTTGATAGCTAGCAAAGGCTAGGCAGACAGCTGGGGGCTGATATTAATAGCCCAGGAAGTGTGCCATGAATATTGGCCCCCTCCCAGGCTAGAAACACCAGCCGTCAGTAGCCCCAGAAATGGCGCATCCACAGGATGCGACAATTCTGGCACTTAGCCTCGCTCTTCCCACTGCCCTGTAGCGGTGGCAGTGGGGTAATAGGGCTGGGGTTGATGTCAGCTTATAATGCCAGCTGACATCAAGCCCAGGTTAGTAATGGAGAGGCGTCTATAAGACACCCCCATTACTAACCCCATAGTCAAAGTTAAAAAATACCCACAAACACCCAGAATAAAGTCCTTTAATTGAAATAAACACACAATTCTTTAATGTTCTAAATTAAACCATACTTACCGTCACGCCCATTCCAGCTGAAGCCAACGATCTCCTGCAATAAAAATAAAATAAACCAACCTCATCCTTACCTTTCCATGGTTCCCAGGACAGCTTCAGCTCTGCTGCATTCACATGACAGGCTGGATCGCAGCCGAAAGCTGCCATCCAGCTTGCCATGCCGCACACACTGAGAAGCACAGGCATGCTTGCGCTCCTCAGTGTCTCGCTGTGACGGGATCCAGATGAGCCGAGTTCATGTCCAATGAACTCAGCTCAACTCATGCACGTCACTGACAGCGTGGGAAAAATCTCATGCGGCGAGCGTGAGAATTCTCCTGCGCTCACTGCAAGCGCAGGAGAATTTTCCCACGCTGTCAGTGACGTGCATGAGGTGAGCTGAGTTCATTGGACATGAACTCGGCTCATCTGGATGCCGTCACAGCCAGACACTGAGAAGCGCAAGCATGCCTGCGCTTCTCAGTGTCTGCGGCATGGCAAGCTGGATGGCAGCTTTCGGCTACGATCCAGCCTGTCATGTGAATGTAGCAGAGCTGGAGTCGTCCTGGGAACCATGGAAAGGTAAGGATGAGGTTGGTTTATTATTTTATTTTTATTGCAGGAGATCGTTGGCTTCAGCTGGAATGGGCGTGATGGTAAGTATGGTTTAATTTAGAACATTAAAGAATTGTGTGTTTATTTCGATTAAAAGGACTTTATTCTGGGTGTTTGTGTTTTTTTTTTAACTTTGACTATGGGGTTAGTAATGGGGGTGTCTTATAGGCGCCTCTCCATTACTAACCTGGGCTTGATGTCAGCTGGCATTATAAGCTGACATCAACCCCAGCCCTATTACCCCACTGCCACTGCTACAGGGCAGTGGGAAGAGCGAGGCTAAGTGCCAGAATTGGCGCATCCTATGGATGCGCCATTTCTGTGGCGGCTGACGGCTGGTATTTCTAGCCTGGGAGGGGGCCAATATTCATAGCACCCTTCCTGGGCTATTAATATCAGCCCCCAGCTGTCTGCCTAGCCTTTGCTAGCTATTAAAATAGGGGGGACCAGACGTCATATTTTTTTGGGGTCCTGCATTTTAATAGCTGGTAAAGGCTAGGTATTCAGCAGGGGGCTGATATTAGTAGCCTGGGAAGCTCCGTGGGTATTACCCCCTTCCCAGGCTTCAAACATCTGCCCCAGCCGTCTGCTTAACCTCCGCTAGAGACTAAAATTACGGGGAACCCAACGCCTAAGTTTTTTTTTTAATAAATCCTTTATTTTAACACTAAATGACAAGTACAGTAATCAACACTATCACTGTACTTATTATATATGTGACTGATATGTTTCTATCTATCTAATCTATGTGTGATGCTCTATTCTTTCTGTTCTAAATTGTCTGGTACCAGTGTATGCTGCTGATGAATTGCCGGCCGGCTTTTTTAAAGAGACGGGTGCATGAAAATCGGAGGGCACTAGTGTGTTCCAAGTGCCCTGCTATGTTTTTCATGCACCCTCCTATATACCCTGCCTGTCTGCCTATATATTCTGCCTGCCTGATGTTTAATTGAGCACCGTTCCCATCGATTTGGGCAATTTTTGACCTTCTGCAGCCCGCCGGGGGGGGGGGTGGGACCACCAGAAAAATGCTCGAGTTTCCCATAGACTTACATTGGGCTCGTTGCTCGGGTCGAGCACCCGAGTATTCCAATGTGCTCAACCCGAGCTTCGAGCACCCGAGCATTTTAGTGCTCACTCATCACTAGTAAAAATGCATTTGACTAACCAGATCATTATCGATGTCACCAAAACGTAGATTTCATTTACCTGGGCCACCCTGCGGCAAGATACGACTTCAGATCGATAAAATATTATTGGTTAGTGGTCCTTTAAATGCCTGTTTACAAAGGTAGACCAACGGAATCAATGCGCAGTGAACGATCTATAGATCGCTTAATGCATGTGGGCTGCCACAGATCTACGAAGTGCGAGTCAGGTTTACAGGGGACGACTTATCGCCAAGAACGATGATCTTTTATGATGCACAAAAGATCATTTCAAAATGCTCGTTCATCGGGTGATCGGCAGCTTGTTTACACGGCAAGATAATCGTGAAAAGAGGGTTTTTAACAACATTTGTTCACGATTATCCTGCAGTGTAAATGCCCGTTTAACTATGACCATCAAGTGTCCTCTTATCAGATCTGAGGATGGCACAGGATAGGGCTAATTGGGCACTGAGCTCAGAGGTTTGTCTTTTTTGTTTATTATTTTTATGTACAAAACTATTTAATGCTGCTAGGACTCTTGGAGAAAGTCTGAGTCCTGCTTCTTCCTTCCACCAAAATGTTTAAAAAAAAAAAAAATCTGACAGTATTGCATCCAATATTTATGGACACACTGCAATGCTGTAACATAGGAAACTGTAAATGGTCCTGTAAATTATTAAAAGCCACTGCTGTAAAAAACGGATTGAAAATTGGTGACAAAAAAAAAAAAAATCATCCCACTTTTCTGAATGAAACTGAGGTTTTGTTTTTTTATACTGTTGTGAAAACCTACACTTAGGGCTCTTTCACACGTCAGTGTGTCCGGCACATGTAGTGACAGTCTACAAACCTACCGGAGACAATGACACATGCAGACCCATTCAAATGAATGGGTCTGTGTACATTTCAGTGTGTTTTCATGGACCATGTGTCCGTGTGCTCCACACGCTGACATGTCAGTTTTTGGAAGACAGCACGGATCACACGGACCCATGAATAGCATAAGGATTTTTTATTTTATTCTTATTTTCACAGGTGGACACTGCGGGAGCAGACACCGCTACCCTCATCATTGTCCCTGCTGGTGCTTATCGCAGCGCCGGCAGGGAAGCATGATGAGTGCAGCTTTCATCCCCGGCGCTTGGGAACAGTGCTAACTGTACACTAATTTACAAGCGCCGGTATGTGTAATCCTGATGTGGCACACGGTTGCCACATGTGTGACACACATGGACACAGATATCGTACCAGAAATATACGGACGTGTGAAACCGGCCTTATAGTGGACAGCTGGTTGTAAACTCATACAGCTGCCGATCACTGTGTGTGGGGAAGAAAGGCTTACAGGCTTTCTCTAGAAGTCCATACACTCTTCATCAATTATTGCAATCCCACCTCTATACAATAAAACTTACCATCTTTTGCCAAATCTCCAATGTTGACATATTCCAGACCAGTTCGCTCTGCCAGCTCTCTGCCCAGAGTGGTCTTACCAACACCTGGTGTACCTGAAATGAAAACAGTTAGGATACGTTCACATTGTGAGAATTTTATTATAGCTGAAAAACAGTTCTATTCATCATAATAAGGCCGTCTCAGGAGAATGGATGAGATTTAGAGAACTTTCCACATTAAAATCCATAGCAAATATTCACTTTATGTGAAAAGGTATGCATGTCATGTAGGGCATGAAATCTGCTGGAAGCCTCTGACTGCAGTGTGAATAGTGTTTTATGGTAAGTGCACAAGAAACCTTTTAAACTGACACGAACCCACCAAACATTTTAAAGAAGACGTCTCAGGAAAGTGGCATATTTTTTTTCCTTTGGCCTTTTAGGTCGTTTTTTTCGGTCATTTCCCGACCGTTTTCCCAAAGGTTTTGGCAGTTGGGGGATTTCCCATGGTTTTTTAACATTTTATTCACTGTTGTTTTCCAGTCGGTTTTTTTCTTTCACTCCATTAAATAATGAAGAAATTGCTATCAATTTATTGCTTTACGCAAAAATGATGACAAAATGCTCCAAAATACATCTGGTCGTCTTCCGGGCCCATGTTTTGAGCATTCCCATTGACTTGTATTTTAAAGCATAGAGCACCTTCCGAGCAGAAAACGGCAGAAGAATCGACATGTCACTTCTTTTAACTGTTTGGCATCTTTGGAAATGTGAAGCGATTGAAAGACATTCAAAAGCCTGGATATGCAAACAGCAAGTCATTTTTACATAGAAATACTTATGATCATTCTTTTGAGTGTTCAGTACTGGGCAGTATATGGGTGCTCTCTGCTCTCCTCGCAGCAGAAGGTTGGGTACTGGGCAGTATATGAGTGCACTCTGCTCTCCTGGCAGCAGTAGGTTGGGTACTGGGCAGTATATGAGTGCACTCTGCTCTCCTGGCAGCAGTAGGTTGGGTACTGGGCAGTATATGGGTGCACTCTGCTCTCCTGGCAGCAGTAGGTTGGGTACTGGGCAGTATATGGGTGCACTCTGCCCTCCTGGCAGCAGTAGGTTGGGTACTGGGCAGTATATGAGTGCACTCTGCTCTCCTGGCAGCAGTAGGTTGGGTACTGGGCAGTATATGAGTGCACTCTGCTCTCCTGGCAGCAGTAGGTTGGGTACTGGGCAGTATATGAGTGCACTCTGCTCTCCTGGCAGCAGTAGGTTGGGTACTGGGCAGTATATGAGTGCACTCTGCTCTCCTGGCAGCAGTAGGTTGGGTACTGGGCAGTATATGAGTGCACTCTGCTCTCCTGGCAGCAGTAGGTTGGGTACTGGGCAGTATATGAGTGCACTCTGCTCTCCTGGCAGCAGTAGGTTGGGTACTGGGCAGTATATGGGTGCACTCTGCTCTCCTGGCAGCAGTAGGTTGGGTACTGGGCAGTATATGGGTGCACTCTGCTCTCCTGGCAGCAGTAGGTTGGGTACTGGGCAGTATATGGGTGCACTCTGCTCTCCTGGCAGCAGTAGGTTGGGTACTGGGCAGTATATGGGTGCACTCTGCTCTCCTGGCAGCAGTAGGTTGGGTACTGGGCAGTATATGGGTGCACTCTGCTCTCCTGGCAGCAGTAGGTTGGGCCCTGGGCAGTATATGGGTGCACTCTGCTCTCCTGGCAGTAGTAGGTTGGGTACTGGGCAGTATATGGGTGCACTCTGCTCTCCTGGCAGCAGTAGGTTGGGTACTGGGTAGTATATGGGTGCACTCTGCTCTCCTGGCAGCAGTAGGTTGGGTACTGGGCAGTATATGGGTGCGCTCTGCTCTCTTGGCAGCAGTAGGTTGGGTACTGGGCAGTATATGGGTGCACTCTGCTCTCCTGGCAGCAGTAGGTTGGGTACTGGGCAGTATATGGGTGCACTCTGCTCTCCTGGCAGCAGTAGGTTGGGTACTGGGCAGTATATGGGTGCGCTCTCCTCTCCTGGCAGCAGTAGGTTGGGTACTGGGCAGTATATGGGTGCACTCTGCTCTCCTGGCAGCAGTAGGTTGGGTACTGGGCAGTATATGGGTGCACTCTGCTCTCTTGGCAGCAGTATATGGGTGCACTCTGCTCTCTTGGCAGCAGTAGGTTGGGTACTGGGCAGTATATGGGTGCGCTCTCCTCTCCTGGCAGCAGTAGGTTGGGTACTGGGCAGTATATGGGTGCACTCTGCTCTCCTCGCAGCAGTAGGTTTGGTACTGGGCAGTATATGGGTGCACTCTGCTCTCCTGGCAGCAGTAGGTTGGGGACTGGGCAGTATATAGGTGCACTCTGGTCTCCTGGCAGCAGCAGGTTGGGGTACTGGGCAGTATATGAGTGCACTCTGCTCTCCTGGCAGCAGTAGGTTGGGTACTGGGCAGTATATGGGTGCGCTCTGCTCTCCTGGCAGCAGTAGGTTGGGTACTGGGCAGTATATGGGTGCACTCTGCTCTCCTGGCAGCAGTAGGTTGGGTACTGGGCAGTATATGGGTGCACTCTGCTCTCCTGGCAGCAGTAGGTTGGGTACTGGGCAGTATATGGGTGCACTCTGCTCTCCTGGCAGCAGTAGGTTGGGTACTGGGCAGTATATGGGTGCGCTCTCCTCTCCTGGCAGCAGTAGGTTGGGTACTGGGCAGTATATGGGTGCGCTCTCCTCTCCTGGCAGCAGTAGGTTGGGTACTGGGCAGTATATGGGTGCACTCTGCTCTCCTGGCGGCAGTAGGTTGGGTACTGGGCAGTATATGGGTGCACTCTGCTCTCCTGGCAGCAGTAGGTTGGGTACTGGGCAGTATATGGGTGCGCTCTCCTCTCCTGGCAGCAGTAGGTTGGGTACTGAGCAGTATATGGGTGCGCTCTCCTCTCCTGGCAGCAGTAGGTTGGGTACTGGGCAGTATATGGGTGCACTCTGCTCTCCTGGCAGCAGTAGGTTGGGTACTGGGCAGTATATGAGTGCACTCTGCTCTCCTGGCAGCAGTAGGTTGGGTACTGGGCAGTATATGGGTGCACTCTGCTCTCCTGGCAGTAGTAGGTTGGGTACTGGGCAGTATATGGGTGCACTCTGCTCTCCTGGCAGCAGTAGGTTGGGTACTGGGCAGTATATGGGTGCGCTCTCCTCTCCTGGCAGCAGTAGGTTGGGTACTGGGCAGTATATGGGTGCACTCTGCTCTCCTGGCAGCAGTAGGTTGGGTACTGGGCAGTATATGAGTGCGCTCTCCTCTCCTGGCAGCAGTAGGTTGGGTACTGGGCAGTATATGGGTGCACTCTGCTCTCCTGGCAGCAGTAGGTTGGGTACTGGGCAGTATATGGGTGCACTCTGCTCTCCTGGCAGCAGTAGGTTGGGTACTGGGCAGTATATGGGTGCACTCTGCTCTCTTGGCAGCAGCACTCACCCGTCAGCAGGATATTGGGACGCCTCATGGTCACACACGATGATCTCGCTCGGTCACGTGTAGCACCGGTAACGCACGCTGTATCTTCACACATACGGGAGGCGGGGCGACAGACGTCACAGCTGAGGCCAGCATCATCAGCCTGTATATCATTACTGTACACTTAAAAAGATATTAGTAACACACTAGCGTCATAATTACCACATCACAATATTTACGATAAGGATTATACAGAGGAATTATTTATGCAAATTTATGCCCACATCAAATATGGCGCCGCTGGCTTCACCACCATCAGCTGCGCTCTGTCTGCGCCGGTGACGTTGATGTTGGGCGCTCGCGGTGTGAGCAGTTACTGACGGTTTACCGCTACTGCACTGAGCAGGAGGCGGCGTTGTTGTGTTCAGAGGTGAGTACCGGGAGTTGTGTCTGCAGTGTACCAGCCGGGGCTGGAGGAGGAGGAGGAGGAGGAGGTGACATTACGCCTATATACACTGCCTGCTCAACAGTTATATTGGTGTACACCTGTGGAACTACAAGTCCCATCACTCCCTCATACACATGCACTGAGCTAAGAAGAAGAGCGCTGTCTGGTTATTGGTGGGACTGATTACACCTGAGGTGACCCCATCACCGCTGCCCCGCTTGCAGACATTACATGTTAGGAGCATGGACGATGCTGGAGCTGCTTTTTTATTCAGCAGTTTTTTTACAGATTTAAAAACAAAAGTAAAAAATCACAATAATAGAATACAATGCAGAGATATCCCTGATGTGAATACAGTTAAAAACAGCTACAAAAATAATAGAACTGCCACAAAAATAAGCATCAAAGTGGGCACAGAAGGGCGTTATTGAAAGGGTTAAAGAGGTTGTCCACTGCATACTATACTGCCCTGTCGCTTTAACCCTTGTAAACAAGTGTTTTTGTATATACATACTGTTGCCTATGTGCGGCGCTATCGCTCACAGGCATCATGTGACCTCCGGTTGCAGCCTCCTCTGGCATCCGCTGAGGTCAAGTCAAGTTCTGGATTCATGCAGGCGGGACCCAATGCCGCGCTCTCCCCGATTGATGGATTGTGGATGGGGTTTCACGTCACTTATTTGTTTTACGAGTTAAAGGGGTTGTTCCGTCTTAAGCTAAAAGTCTGCAGTCTTTCTATGTATGTGACTGCAGACTTGTGAATCCTTACATCGAACGCACTGCTCATTGTGAGGACTCAATGCAAGTGAATTGAACGAGGCCAGACACGTCTAGTCAGAATGTGGCTTAAAATATGCAGATCACATACTTGCGGTTACACGCCCGCTGCTCCTGGCGTCTGCACTGGAGAATCCTCACAATGAGCAGTGCGTGCAATGTAAGGATTCACAAGTCTGCAGTCACAGAGAGACTGCAGACTTTTAGCTTAAGACGGAACAACCCCTTTAACTCTTAAAACAAATAATTTATTCACATCAGTACAAAGTTGCAATTTGCCAACTTTGATGCCAGCTTTTTTTGATCAGTAACCACTACAGCCAGCCTGAAAGAAAACTGATATTGATGTGGATCTTCCTGTTTTGTGCTGGTGTTATAAGACCAGCGGCCCAAGGTCATTTAACACTTTAAAAAACACCAGTTACTTATTTAAATCTGTGAAAATTGGCTATTTTCTCACTTTTATGCCAGGTCTGCTACCCAGAACACATTTGGGCCAGGATGGAGTAATTGGAATTTGATATGGGGCATCACTACTAGTGTTGAGCGAGTATGTTCTGTTCCGAGTATGCTCGGCAGAGCTCCGAGTATTTACAGCTGCTCGGTGATATGTTTGAATTGCTCCCGTGTGCATGATTTGCAACAGTTTGACAGCTTTATTACATGTGAGGAAGGTGTAAGAAATAAGCATTCCTCACATGTAATAAAACTGTCAAATAGTTGCAAATCATGCACACGGGAGTGATTCAAACATATCACCGAGCAGCTGTAAATACTCGGAGCTCGGCCCGAGCATACTCTGCGAAAGGGTTAACAGAACATACTCGCTTAACACTAATCACTACCTATGTAATGGTGGTGTGAGCTCAGTGGCCCAAAGTAATTTAATGCCCTTCCATGCCCATTTTTGTGCCAGTTTTATCATTTTTGTAGCTGTTTTTAAGTGTATTCACATCAGGGAACCTCGCTGCATTGTATTTTATTATTGGGATTTTTTTATTTTCATTGTTTAACCTGTAAAAAAGAGGGGGGAAAAAAAAGTTGCTGCATAAGAAACCAACTTCAGCATCATGGAACATGTCTTATTGTCATGGCGGAGGCGAGCATCAAGGATTCACGTCTGGTGCTGCTGATCTTGAAGAAATCATCTATCTGATGGGCTACAATGGAATCTCCGCAGACTATGGAGGAAACCTGCCGTATCTGTAGCCAAACATTGTCCGTGGAGGCCGCAGAAACCAGAGGAATCGGTCAACAGACGTCTAGGGCCGTTATAAAGCCCGGTCACACATGGCGGATGGAACGGATAGTTTCATGGAAAATTTTTGCGGTGAACAGTGGCACAAAAAAAAAAAGTCTGCCACGTAACAAAAACTGACAAAGGGGCTCATCCTGCTGTGGACATCTGCAGAAAGCCAAGATGTGCAAAAATAATCTAAGGCCTCATTCAGACGTCTGTTTTTCACATACGTGTTCTATCTGTGTTTTTCTAATCTGTAGAACTGTTCACATCATCACACGTCCGTGGATTTTTGCAAACAGAGTGTCTGCAACAAGAAAAAATTAGCACCTGTCCGATTTTGATCGGAGTCACAGATCAAACTATAAAATGCAGGTCTCACACAGAGCGTGGATGCCATCCTGGCTGGTGACCAGACTAGTGCTGTCTGCTTTTCGTTGACTGTTTCATAGGAGAGGCTTGAGAAATCTTCATCTGTTTTTTTTGTTTTTTTTTTCTTTTTTACAACCTCTAATGAAAATCTGATCCAAAACACTGGTGGAAATCAGTCCGTTTTTTTATGGATGAGAATTAACATGGATGTCTGAGGTGAAGTCCAGAAGTGGTAGAATTTTTCTGACACAAGTCTACAATTCTATAGCAAACTTCTCATGTGGATTGTGCTGCGGATTTTCCATGAATTCTACATGAAAGGAGTGAAATCCACAATGATAATCTGCCACCTTCTCTTTCTTTTGGAATGAATATTTCCACTATGTGTCAATGTGAGGTTTTAAAACTCAGTTCACAAGTATCGTAGTGAAATTAGCAGCAGATTTTAGGTGCAGAATCTTTTTTTGTCTCAATTCAGCCTAAAGCTGCATTTACACTGACAGATATTCGTGAAGTAACGTTCATAAAAGCGCTTTTTTTATTATATTATTTCCTTAATAACAGGCTGCGATCACCTAATGAATGCTTGTTCGTCAGATGAAACTATCTTTTGCCCAGCGCAAAAGATCATCTTTCTCGGCGATGCATCCACCTGTGTAATCTGGACTCGCCCGGCCGAGAATCATGGCAGCTCACGTGCACTGAACGACTTATCACAGATTGCTAATTGCACATCATTTACTTCAGTCTGCCTGTGCAAACCGGCTATTAAATGACCATCAATCAGTAAAGGTTGACTAAATGGCGATTGTATTGTGACGCAGGTCAGTTCTTGTAAACGGACCCTAAGTTTTTGCTGACAGATTGCATATAAAATCTCTATCTGACCAGTAAGAGGTTCTGACTTCTGGAACCATCAACAATCCCCAGAATAAGGCACCGCTGCTTTCAGAACAGCTTTTGGTAAAGTGGATTTGGTTCCTGCTCACAATCGGGTGATGTATAGAAAATACAACGTGGCCTCATTCTCTGCACAGCATCAGGAGGCAGCTATACTGTGCTTTGGAAAAACTG
The DNA here is from genome assembly GCF_046119375.1 of Phyllobates terribilis. Classification (NCBI taxonomy): domain Eukaryota; kingdom Metazoa; phylum Chordata; class Amphibia; order Anura; family Dendrobatidae; genus Phyllobates; species Phyllobates terribilis. The sequence continues at coordinate 480,311,662 of NW_027362761.1, read as the reverse complement.
TTGAAGCCTCTTCCTTGTGAGTTCCCAGCAGTTGGATTTCCACTGATCAGATACTGATTATCCTAGAAACATAGAATGTTAGAGTTGGAAGGAACCTACAGGATCATCATGTCCAACTACCTTCTCAATACAGGATTCTCTAAACTATCTCAGACAGATGTCTGACCAGCCTCTGTTTGAAGACTTCAGTTGAAGGAGAACTCCTCATTAATCACCCTCACTGTCAAAAAGTTTTAACAAACCAACAGTCAGTGTCTCAGCTGGGAAAATAGGTTCACACAGGGCAGCGTCAAGCAGATTTACAGGTGCATCTCATTAAATTAGAATATCATCAAAAAGTTAATTTATTGCACTTCAATACAGAAAGTGAAACTCCTATTAAGTCATTACAAACAGAGTGATCTATTTCAAGTGTTTATTTCTGTTAATGTTGATGATTATGGCTTACAGCCAATGAAAACACAAAAGTCATTATGTCAGTAAACTAGAATACTTTATAACAGCTTGAAAAATGTTTTTAAAATCCAAAATGTTGGCCTACTGAAATGTATGTTCAATAAATGCACTCCATACTTGGTCGGGGCTCCTTTTGCATCAATTACTGCATCAATGCGGCGTGGCATGGAGGCGATCAGCCTGCGGCACTGCTGAGGTGTTAGGCTAAGTGCCCATGATGAAGGAATGCTGCATATTTTTTTCTGCATCTCCCTGGCAGGAAAATCACATGCGGATTTCACATGCGTTTTTCCTGCCAGGTACAAGCGTTTGTCAAGCGTTTTTGCATGCGGGTTATCAAGCGCTTTTCCAAGCTATTTTTAGCATCACTTGGAAAGTGCTTGACAACTTGGTCACACTATATAAATCCATGCAACCGGCATGGATTTATATAGTGTGACCAAGTTAATAGTTAAAAAAAGAATAAAAATGGTAAAAAAACAAACATTATACTTACCTTCTGATGGCCCGTGGTCTTCTCTCCGGTGCGTCCGGTCTCTTGTACGGCTCGCTGTGGTGTAAAAGGACCTTCCATGACGTCATTTAGTTATGTGACAGGTCACGCGACCGCTGACGTCAGCTGTCGCGTGACCTGTCACATGACTAAATGACGTCATGGAAAGTCCTTTTACACCATCGCGAGCCACCGGGGAGCCAGGACGCACCACAGAGGAGACCGGGGGACATCGGAAGGTGAGTATAATGTATATTTTTTTATTTTCAATTCTTTTTTAACTATAGGTACTATGGTACCCGGGTCTGGAGGAGAGTCTCCTCTTCTCCAGACCCAGGTACCATCCGCACATTGAATCGCTTAATATCCGCATGTGCACATGTAGTCATGCGGATATTAAGCGATTCAATGCAAGTCAATGGCGGCAATTACGCTGCGTGTCCACAAAATTAATGGACATGCTGCGGATTTTTCCGCAATGATAATCCGCAGCAGCGGATCCACAGCACATGCGGATTATCATTGGGAACCATGGAGCACGTATTACCAAGCCTTTAAGCGATTTCACTGCGGAAATTCCACAGCATAAACGCTTGAAAAACGCATAGTGGGCACGCAGCCTTATGGAAGCCCAGGTTGCTTTGATAGCAGCCTTCAGCTCATCTGCATTGTTGGGTCTCGTGTTGCTCATCTTCCTCTTGACAATACCCCATAGATTCTCTATGGGGTTAAGGTCAGGCAAGTTTGCTGGCCAATCAAGCACAGTGATACTGTTGTTTTTAAACCAGGTATTGGTACTTTTGGCAGTGTGGACAGGTGCCAAGTCCTGCTGGAGAATTACATTTCCATCTCCAAAAAGCTTGTCGACAGAGGGAAGCATGAAGAGGTCTAAAATTTCCTGGTAGATGGCTGATCTGACTTTGGTCTTGATAAAACAGTGAACCTACACCAGCAGATGACATGGCTCCCCAAACCATCACTGATTGTGGAAACTTCACACTAGACCTCAAGCAGCTTGGATTGTGGCCTCTCCTCTCTTCCTCCAGACTCTGGGACCTTGATTTCCAAATGAAAACTGGAACTCTGGGACCTTGTGGAGTGTGTCAGTGACTGCCTTCTGGACATCTGTCAAGTCAGCAGTCTTCCCCATGATTGTGGAGCCTACTGACACAGACTAAGGGACCTTTTTAAACACTTAAGAAGTCTTTGCAGGTGTTTTTTGTTAATTATTTTAATTCACTGAGATAATGACTTTTGTGTTTTCATTGGCTGTAAACCATAATTATCAACATTAACAGAAATAAACACTTGAAATAGATCACTCTGTTTGTAATGACTCTATATAATGAGTTTCACTTTTTGTATTGAAGAACTGAAATAAATTAACTTTTTGATGATATTCTAATTTACTGAGATGCACCTGTATGTCTGTCTCCCCTTGTTCAGATTTAGGTTATGTGCGAACGATCAGGAATTGCTTGCAGAAATTTCTGCAGCGTTTCTGCAAGGTTCTGCACCTCTTGGCAGCAAAAACACTGCGGAAATTCTGCACGTTTTCGATGCATTTTCATGCGTTTTTGCCTGCGGATTTGCCATGCGTTTTTTCCAATGCATTGTATAGGAAAAACGCAAAAAGAATGTACATGCTGCTTCTTTTTACGTGCATGAAATTCAGTCGGGAAAAATCCTGATCATGTGCACAGATCTGCCTAAATTTCGTTAGAAATCATGGGATAAGGATTGCAATGCGTTTTTGAGGCCAATTCTGCACGGAATTGCCGCATCCAAAACGCATAAAAAAACGCACTGTGTGCACACCACCTTACAATATAGTACTTCCAAGCCGTACAAATTTCTAAGAATGTTTGTATTTTTTTAAATTTAGGGTGTTCATTGTTACTGTTCTTGTAAGCTTAGTTTTTGCTTTCTTGTAAAATATAAGAGATATTCCAGGCTAAACACATTATCACTTATCACTAGACCACGTGTTTGGACTCCTCCCAATTGCCATAATAAAGAGCATTTGTCCCCTGATTTTCTCCTGGCTGCAAGACTGCAGCAAAATGGGAATGAGTGGAGTAGAGAGTTACTCATATTTCCCGCCGATCCATTCACATCTATGACCGTGAACATATTCAAGGTTATGCAATCCAGTCACAACTGACACTGAACAGAGTCAAGCACAGTATAGTGCTCTATCTTTAGTGTCGTAGACTTGAGTATGCATAATATGCCGCCACAATCATCTGATTTTGCCCATGGACTTAAGTTGCACCGTTCGTACAGTTATTAGGTATACAGTGCATCGGCGATAACTTGTTTATACTGATATATCCCATGAATGTCATAGTTTTTATTTTTGCATAACATATTTATACATGAATTTCTAATTTCCTTTTTTTTAGTGCAAGACCTGGTCCCCACATATCATGCATTGCTGAGCTGATGGGAATTTTACAACTTTATAATGTCAAAGACATCTTACAGAAGAAAAGTCACTTCTGCTAAGGTAATGCGTCTGCTTACTAATGTTATATGAATTTTTAGATTGCATTTAAATTCTGTATCTTACAAGCGCCTTGAACTTCTCTCCGGTTGTGATTGGCTCTGTTCACCTCTCCTTAGGTAGATGGGGTTACCGTCATAAATCTCTGTATGTGCACATCAGGCGGATTTCACCTGAAACATCTATCATAAAATGCTCAAAAGAATGACCATATGCATTTTTTTTTGTGAAAAAACGAACCGCTGTGCGTAAGTTCAGGCTTTTGAATGTCTTTTAACTACTTCAGGTTTTTTAAAACCACCACCTGGTTAAAAGTGAGCAGACCATTCTATGCCCTATACTTGTTAATAGGAAAGCTTGAAACACCCAGGCGTTTTTTGCTCAAAAACGCTAGTGCTTTCTAACTGCCAGCTGCCAAAACTACCAAAAAAAAAGGTTAACTGGGTTGCCCACTACTAGGACAACCCTTTTTTGATCAAAACTTTGACTTCGATAAAATAAATAAGCTTATACTCACCTCTCGTTCTGGCGCCGTTGTAGCGGTGTCCCGGGGCTCTCGTGCAGTTGTTGTCACACGTGACCCTGGCACCTAATCAGCGCTGGTGTCACTGTCTGCCTTCGGACAAATCGAACATCAAGAGGAAGTCCAGGCGGCGGCTGCTGTCACGTCCTCTTCATGTTCAATTTGATAGGAGACGGGGCCAGTGATGCCAGCGCTGATAGGGTGCCGGGGTCACGCATCACAAAAACAGCACAAGAGCCCCGGGACTGCGAGTGCTGACACCACGGGAACGGCGCCAGCATGGGAGGTGAGTATAATCTCTTTTATTTTATCAGGGCCAAGCGTGGGGTATCACAAGAGGTTGTCAAAGTAGTGGACAACTTCTTTAAGGAAACGTCCGAAAAATGTCAGAAAAGGCTATTCAAAAAAAAAAAAATATGGCAGAGTTGCCTGCTGCTTCTGCTTGAAAAACTTTGCAGGTTTGCAAAAGTTTAAAAGACGTTGTGTGCACGTAGCCTAAGTCTATTCACCTCTAACGCCACTTCTCTGGTAACCCAAGCAGCCCCAGAATTAGTATGATTGGACAGATTTGCTACCTAACATTTTGGGTTCTATACGGTGCAATACTGATCTGTTTCCTGCTGATATTCGCAGTTGGCTTTGGAGAGACTCGTGTATTTGTTACGTCGGATGTTAGATGCTTATCATCTCACCAGAGGAGTGTTGTCATCAATGTGAAGTGGAGGAAATATCTGATATTTTCAGATTTGCACAGAAATACCATACACTTTTTAAAATCCACTCACAATCTGATAAAACTGTACAACGAATGAAACAGTTGAGTGCGTCTCTGGTGATCGAAGGTGCTGAATGCAATTTACATGATTGAATCCTCCTGAAATATTCCAGGTATATTTTTCTTAGCGCTTCCGTCCTTTAGTAGAATTATCTCTATAAATGACAGCACTACAATATAATGATGTAATATTACATGCGTCCATTTCTGATGTGACTTGTTTCCAGATCACTGACTGGGTAGAACCGTCCTTTGAAGATTTCTTTGGCAGCTCAGATAAAGTCACCTCACAAGTTTTTGTGACCTCTAAGCGAGGTGTTAGCAAGAATGATGAGTCCACGTTAGAGAACAAATCTCACAACAAAAAAAGAGCAAATCCGTTCTCTGCCAGTCATGGTAAAGATGGAGTCGCAGCGACGTCAGGCCAGTCTCAGAATGACCCGTGGATTGATAAGTACCGGCCCAGTGTTCAGGTAGGTCACTCGGAAAAGATGAAGACCGTTTTGTAATGTTTTTCTTAGAGCTCATCCCAAGCAGTGACTTTTTTTTTATTTGGAAAGATCTCACTTTTTAATTCCAGTTTTAACCCATAATATTTCTGTGCTTGATAATGAATAGGAAATCATGTGTATTATAGGGTTCTGACCGAATCCTGAAAATTGACTACAGGTTTGTCCTCATAAAAACAAGCTATTTTAAATAACATCTGATGCGGTTTTAAGGACTCTCTCATTAATGTGTTATTCCCATCTCAGTCTTTCATGGCCGAGGTGGGGCTTATGGATATAACATAGCAATGTGAACTGTTGGCATAACTCATGGGCTGCTGTACAAGCGTAGCTTACATTATGGTGTGTCCATAACCCTGCTGTTGGTGGCCAACACCTAGGACCAATTGTTCCCATACCAGCCATGAAAGACGGAGATGGGAATAACCCTTTAACTGCTTATGATCACTTGTTTTCTCAATGTCTGGCCTAACATTTTCCTTGCAGTGGCCACTATTTAATATTAAGTGGCAGCTTTTTTGAATAATGGCTGGCCATATAATGCATGGATGGGCTGTTATTATAAGGGCTCGGTAGTCTAACAGGAGGGTCCAAATGGAGCCCACTACTCCAATGTGTATACCTTTAAAGGGAATCCGTCAGCAGGTTTTTAATATGTAATCTAAGAGCAGTCTGATGTGTCACTTGCTGGTCTGCTTGCTTTCTTTTTGATACAGTACCTGTTTTTTCTGCTGCAGATCTAGCCGTGCTCCGAATGCTGAGCTCTTTATAACTCTGCCCACACCACTGATTGTATAGTAACAGAAAGCTGCCAGTGTACACAGAGATCTGCCAATCAGTGGTGGGGCTGCAGAAAACAGAGCAGTTGACTAGGAGGCAGAAGACACCTAGTCCTATAGTGATAATCTCCTGCTGATTAAAGCACTGATTTTATTGAATCAGCAAAACAGCCTAAAGCCCCCGTCTCACATAGCGAGATCGCTGCTGAGTCACGGTTTTGGTGACGCAACAGCGACCTCACCAGCGATGTCGCTATGTGTGACACTTTGCAGCGATCAGGCCCCTGCTGTGAGGTCGCTGATCGCTGCAAAATGTCCTGGACAATTTTTTGGTCTTTGCCCTCCCGCTGGTCAGCACACATCGCTGTGTGTGACCAGCAGGACCAGCGATCAGGCTGGTAACCATGATAAACAGTGCGTTACTAGGGGCACACGCGCACCTAGTAACCCGCTGTTTATCATGGTTACCACTCTGCTACGGTGAGCGGTAACCTCCCGCTCACCGTAGCAGAGTGGTAACCATGATAAACAACGGGTTACTAGGTGCGCGTGTGCCCCTAGTAACGCGCTGTTTATCATGGTTACCAGCCTGCTCCTGCTTCAGCAGGCTGGTAACCAGGAGCAGGACATTGTGGAAAGATTCTTTCCACGATGTCGCTGCTCCCCTGATCGCTGGTGAGCCTGCCTGTTTGACAGCTCACCAGCGATCACATAGCGACGCAGCAACGATCCCTGACAGGTCGTATCGTTGTCAGGATCGCTGTAGCGTCGCTATGTGTGACGGGGCCTTTATAAGTTGCAGATTACTGTGATCAGGGCCTCAGTCCCTACATCATGCTGCTCTCAGATGACATAGCAAAAAACGACTGACAGAGTCCCTTTAACCTCCATTGTTGAGCCCGCACCTTTTCAGGCACACGACAGCTGATTTAATCAGCTGTCATGTGCCCTTAACAGCCACGGGTAGAATTGCGATACACTCGTGGCTGTTAACATGTTAAATGCCGCTGTCAATCTCTGACAGCGGCATTTAACATAATTGTGCCGGAAGCGTGTCATAAGACCCGCCCATCGGCGAGCCTGTCACCTGATCGCAGGCCGCCGATGGGTTGGCATGACAACCCCGGGGTCTGCAGGAGACCCCTGCGGTTGTCATTGCCAAACTGCTAAGAGCGCTACCCTGTAGCCCTGAAGCCTTGCTATGTGTAACACAAGCGATCGGATGATCGCAGCTTCTAGTCTCCCATGGAGACTATTGAATTCAATGAAAAGTAAAAAAAAAAAAAAAAGTTTTTAAAAATATTAAAATAAAACAAATAAAGTTCAAATCACCCCCCTTTCGCCCCATTCATAATAAAACAATTTAAAAAAATCCAAAATACGCATTTTGTATATCCGTGTTCAGAATCGCCCGATCTATCAATATATAAAAAGAATTCGATCGGTAAACGGCGTAACGAGAAAAAAATTAAAACCCCAGAATTACATTTTTTTTTTGTCACCGCAATATTGCAATAACAGGCGATGAAAACATCATATCTATCCCAAAAAGGTATCAATAAAAACGTCCGCTCGGCCTGCAAAAAATAAGCCCTTAGCTGGCCCCAAATCCTGAAAATGGCGCCATTTTTTTTAATAAACTTTGGAATTTTTTTTCATCACTTGAATAAAAAAGAACCTATACATGTTTGATATCTGCAAACTCGTAATGACCTGGAGAATCATTACTGCAGGTCACTTTTAGCATATAGTGAACATGGTAAAAAAAAATTGGAATTGGAAAAGTGGAATAGCACTTTTTTTGCAAATTCACCACACTTGGATTTTTTTTTCCTGTTTTCCAGTACACTATATGGTAAAATCAATGCTGTTGTTCAAAAGTACAACTCATCCCTCAAAAAACAAGCCCTCACATGGCCGTACTGACGGAAAAATAAAAAAGTTATGGCTCTGTGAAGAAGGGGAGCAAAAAAACAACCTGGTAAACCCAAGGTGGTGAAGGGGTTAATAAGGCATACGAAAAGGCGAAAATCCCTTTCATGCTCAAGAATGTTCCCAATAAGTACTGCTATTCTTAAATTATATGGGCAACATCTGTGTTTTTCACGAAAGCACTCTGCACTTTTTGCAGACAGAGCTTGCTGTACATAAGAAGAAAGTGGAGGAAGTTGAAACTTGGCTAAGAGCGAACGCTGACAAAAAACAAGTTAGTCTGCTTATTTTACATTGTTTTGTGATGAAAAATCTTTCTTTATGCTTATCCTCATTCCTTAAACCATACATTTTGTCCAAACTGTATTAACGTGAACTGGTTTTCCATAGTTGACATTCATTACTTGTTTAAAAGGGGGGAAATAAATGACTGATGGCAGATCATTAGAGATGAGCGTTGTTCTACTCGAACTGTTCGCCAATCTCAAATTCGAGCTGTTTTGGGCGGTGTTCGAGCCGGTCGGCGAACACGAACAATTTGAGAAAAATTCGGCTGTTCGAGGTTATGTTCGATAACTGTTCGTGCACCAAAATCATAACTGGATTTTTTCTCAGTAATGATGAAAATTAATGTTAATACGCAGTTTGAGTGTACAGCGGGGCGGGGGGAGGGGCAGGGGATGGATCTCTGCAGGAACAATGAAGATCTCCATTTTTTTTTCTCTTTCCCGCATTTGCAGTGGGGAGGTGCAGTCTGTCAGCCTATCAGCAGCGCACACACGGAGCAAAGTGCTTTTTTTCACACAAGCAAGGGCATGTGTGATTGGCAGTGTATGTCACATGTCCTTGCCCTATAAGACCAAGCCATTTTCCCCGTCGCCACCATTTTCTCACTGCTGCAGCTGCGTGTTAGACGGCACCGCTGTTGCTGTGTGCGCTATACCTTGTTAATTTCAAGCCAATTTTCGCACAAATATACAGATAGCTTGGGAGTAGGGAATAGTTGTGATTGCAGTCCTTTTAAGGACTAGGTTACAGCATTTCCTACGACTTTTATCAAGCAGGTCTGTGCTCTTAAGTAGATAGATTGTGGGAGTAAAGACTAATTGTAATTGGAGTCCTTTTCAGGACTAGGTTACATGAGTTCCTATCAGTTCTTGCCAGGCAGGTCTGTGCCAGTGCTGTGCAAGTTTTTTTCACAGCATTTGGCTGAATCTAGCAAAGCTAATCCTTTTTGGCCTATTGCAGAGTGTGTTAGTCAGTGGAGTAGCCTATCTGTGTTGCAAGATATACCACCTGTGTATAGAATACCAATTTTTTTACTGCACCTAGTGAAGTAAAATCTTTTGGGCATAGCATCATTCTATTAGTCCATCTATACTGACCTCCATCAGGTTGCAAATTGAATATAATTTTTTTCTGCATCTAGCTCTGAAAAAATATTTGGGCTTCTAGCAGTGTGTGGGACTTGGTCTATTAGTCCATCTATACTGACCTCCATCAGGTTGCAAATTAAAAATAATTTTTTTCTTCATTTATCTCTGAAAAAATATTTGGGCTTCTAGCAGCGTGTGGGACTTGTTCTATTAGTCCATCTATACTGACCTCCATCAGGTTGCAAATTAAAAATAATTTTTTTCTGCATCTAGCTCTGAAAAAATATTTGGGCTTCTAGCAGTGTGTGGGACTTGGTCTATTAGTCCATCTATACTGACCTCCATCAGGTTGCAAATTGAATAAAAAAATTTTCTGCATCTAGCTCTGAAAAAATATTTGGGCTTCTAGCAGTGTGTGGGACTTGGTCTATTAGTCCATCTATACTGACCTCCATCAGGTTGCAAATTGAATAAAAAAATTTTCTGCATCTAGCTCTGAAAAAATATTTGGGCTTCTAGCGGTGTGTGGGACTTGGTCTATTAGTCCATCTATACTGACCTCCATCAGGTTGCAAATTAAAAATATTTTTTTCTGCATCTAACCCAGCCAATAGTTTTGGCCTAATACCACAGTTTGGCCACTCAGCTCTGCTCGGTTACCATCCATTGTTTTTTTGTGCAAACAACTCCAGAGTTGTGAATTAGTTAACCACCAAAATGAGTGGAAAAAGGCCTGCTGCTGGTGGAAAGGGGAATAGGCGTGTTGGGAAGGGGAAAAAAGGTTGTGTCCGTGGGGTAGGTGCAGAAGAAAGACCATCTTCCAGCCAAACTAAAATGTCTACTTCTTTTAGCGGACAATGTGATAAGATCCCTTTCTTACGGCCACGCCAATCGCTACAAATTCCAGATGAGGCACAAAAACAGCAGGTGCTTCAACGGATATCAAGTGCTCCTTTAAGTGGGCTCTCCTCCACATCAACTTCAACATCACAAATACTCCAGTCCTCAAAGGTGTCACCCAAATCGCACTTGCTTCCTCACAGCTCCCAAATCTCCAGCTGCCCGTCTGAGTATGAGGTAGAACAGATGGTTGAGTCTGCAGAGCTGTTTACTCATACTATAGCCTGGGAATCAGAGGTCGACTCCAGCGCTTCTGTGAATCCAGACGAGGAAATGATCTGCACTGATGCCCAGAATCTTTAGGAGTCGGATCCAGGACCAGACGCAGAAGGTTCTGACCATAATGTAGACCCTCATTCCCAAACTGTAACTCCTGTTGGTGGAGACAATCAGGAAGACGATGATGAGACTCAAATACCTGATTGGAGCGACAACTTTAGTTTTTTGTCAGGGCAGGAACAGGTTGGCTCTGAGGACGACGGGTGTGATAACGCACAGGGTGATGATGATGAGGTCGGAGATCCCACTTACTGTCAACCCACAGTCAGCCAAGAGATGAGGTCAGCAGAGGAGGTGGAGGAAGATGCTAGTGACGACGAGGTCAGGTTGCGCCTTCCTGGACAGAGACGTAGTACTGGAAGCACGTCAACAACTGCATCCTCAAACACAACTCTGCCTCTCACCACAAGTCGTGGTGGCTCTTCAGGTCGCATGGGTGCTAAGCCTTGCATAGCCTGGGCATTTTTTCAGATCGATAAAGATGACCCAACTCGTGTTATCTGTAACATTTGTCAGCAAAAGCTAAGTAGAGGCCAAAAAATACATAGTTTGAGTACTTCATGCATGAACCGGCACATGGACATGAAGCATAAGTTGCAGTGGGAAGCTCAGTGTGCTACAATGCGGCCTAGCCGGCCGGGCCAACCACCGTCTGCCATATCTTGTGCATCCGCGGCCTCTTCATCCTCTGTGACTGGGGGGACAGCAGTCACACCTGTTTTGGGGCGCAGACCTGCCACCTCTTTACCCGCAACAGCCAGCGTGATTGGCAGGTCATCATTTTCTTTGGAGGTGGTAACACCAGCTGGTCTTGAGCGCTGTCCGACATCGATAGCACCACCTTTGGATCAAGGCAACCTAACATGTACGCCTGCATCTTCCTCACAGACCGGCAGTTTGCCGGGGACACCCTTATCAACCCCGTCTAAGCACAATAGCCAGCCCTCGGTCCCTCAGATGTGGACAAGTAAAAGACCATTTCCTCCTAGCCATGAGAAAGCTAAGAGGTTGAATTTCACCATCTGCAAGCTCTTGGCTACAGAAATGCTGCCTTTCCGCCTGGTGGACACAGAGGATTTTCGAGACCTTATGTCCGTCGCAGTGCCCCAGTACCAGATGCCCAGTCGGCACTACTTCTCAAAGAAAGGTGTGCCTGCGCTCCACCAGCATGTCGCACACAACATCACCGCTTCTTTGAGAAACTCTGTGTGTGACAGGGTGCATTTCACCACAGACACTTGGACGAGTAGGCATGGACAGGGGCGTTACATGTCGCTGACTGGGCACTGGGTAACTATGGTGACAGCAGGACAAGGGGCTGCTGTCCAAGTCTTGCCGTCCCCACGAGTTGTGCGTCAATCCTCTTTATGTCAAAGTTCCTCCACTGCTTCTGCCTCCTCAACCTCCTCTCGGTCTTCCACCTGCACCCAAAGCCTGTCTGGTCATGCCACAAGCTTTCTAACTGCGCAGAAGGGATCCTGCACACCTCCTTACTATGCTGGCAGTAGGGCTCAACGTCATCAGGCGGTTTTTACATTGAAATGTCTGGGAAATGTGAGTCACACAGCTGAGGAGTTGTGGTCAGCTCTGGAGAACCAATTTCATGAATGGTTGTCTCCACTGGACCTGAAACCAGGGAAGGCCGTGTGCGACAATGCTGCAAACCTGGGTGCGGCCCTTCGCCGGGGCAATGTCACACACGTGCCTTGTATGGCTCACGTGTTGAACCTGGTTGTCCAGCAATTTTTAGCCCACTATCCCAGACTAGATGGCCTTCTGCAGAGGGCACGGTCGCTGTGTGCTCACTTCCGCCGTTCGCATCCCGCAGCTCAGCGACTTACATCTCTACAGAAGTCGTTGGGCCTGCCACTTCACCGGCTAAAATGCGATGTGCCTACCCGGTGGAATTCAACTCTGCACATGTTGCAGCGACTGTGGCAGCACCGACAAGCCCTGGTGCAATACGTTCTGACGTATAGCCTGGGCCAACGAGATTCAGAGGTGGGGCAAATCACGCTGGAGGACTGGTCTCAGATCAGGGACCTATGCACCCTTCTGCACAGTTTTGAAATGGCGACGAAGATGTTTAGTGCTGACGATGCCATTATCCGCATGACTATTCCGGTGATTTACATGCTGGAGCACATGTTAAACAGAATTCGGAGTCAGGTGGTGGCACAAGATGAGGTGGAGGAAGTAGAGGAGGAGGAGTTGTATGCGGAAGGGCTAACATCTGCAAGGTCCAGACGGTCGGCAGCACCAAGGCGGCAGGCATGTGAGGGTGGGGGAGATGATTTTACCAGGGCGCATGGTAGCAGCCAAACTAGTGAGGAAGGTGCAGGAGCCCAGGAAGAAGTGGAGGACGAACTGATGGAAGACTCATCAGATGAGGGAGACCTTGATCACATTTCTGTTGTGCGAGGTTGGGGGGAGAGGACAGAGGAAGGAAGCATGATTGTTACCTCGCCACCAACACAACAGGGACTTGGTGCTCCTGGATGCGCAACACACATGAGTGCCTTCTTGCTGCACTACCTGCAACATGACCCTCGAATTGTGAGAATTAGAAATAATCCTGACTACTGGGTTGCCACACTGTTAGATCCCCGGTAAAAAAGTAAATTTGCAGAAATTATTCCTGCCATAGAAAGGGATGCACGCATGCAGGAGTATCAGCAGAGACTGTTGCAGAATCTTACATGTGCTTTTCCACAAAATACCAGTGGTGCACGTAGTGAATCTCACAGTTCCAACTTGCCAACCGTGGGACCGTCAAGTGTTCAGCACTCAAACCGTAACAGAACCACAGTATCTGCTGGTAACATCAATTTTGCGGAATCATTTCACCACTTTTTTAGCCCATCCTTTGCAAGGCCACAGGAGACAAGAAGTCTGACACATAGTCAACGCCTAGAGACGATGGTACAGGAGTATCTCCAAGTAAACATTGAAGCCATGACTGTGTCACTGGACCCTTGCTCTTTTTGTGCTTCCAATCTGGATAAATGGCCGGAGCTAGCCACTTACGCCTTGGAGATCTTGTCATGCCCCGCAGCCAGCGTTCTGTCTGAACGTGTGTTCAGCGCTGCTGGTGGTGTGCTGACAGATAAGCGCACGCGGCTCTCCACTGATAATGTAGACAGACTCACGTTCATAAAGATGAACAAATCATGGATCCGAAACGACTTTTCTACCCCTGTGTCATCCTGGGGAGAGTAAAAGCTTGATAATTGGTTAAAATCACCCTACCAACCGTTTTAAGCTTTCAAATTACTAATCATGTTTATCTGTATCTTGACTGGAAAATAATTTGGGCTTTGTAACATTGTGCAGCACTGATCCTATTAGGCCATCTATAATAAGCTTCACCAGATTTAAAATTAAAAATAATTTTTAGCTGCATCTAGCCCGGAAAATAATTTTGGGGCTCCGAGATGCGCAAGACACATAAGTGCCTTCTTGCTGCACTACCTGCAGCATGACCCTCATATTGTCAGAATTCGAAGTAATCATGACTACTGGGCTGCCACACTCTTAGATCCCCCAAACTTTTCGATCAACCTTTTCATTTTAATAAAGACCAAAAAAATGGTCATTTTTGAAATTATAAGCATTAGCAGGTTGTTAGAAACTGAAATCAAACAGTTTTCAACTCAAAACTTTATTCTAGGTGATGTTACATTTTCACATAGGACCCCTTGTTCGAAAGGAGCTTCTGAACTCTCTCGTCCATTGAATTTGTCAGGTTTTGGATGGTTTCTGCTTCAATTGTTTTGCATGAGGACAGAATACCCTCCCAGAGCTGTTGCTTAGATGTGAACTGCCTCCCGCCATCATAGACACTCCTTTTAATGATGCTCCAAAGGTTCTGAATGGGGTAGAGGTCAGGGGAGCATGGGGGTCACACCATAAGTTTGTCCCCTTTTATGCCCATATCAGCCAGAGATGCAGATGTTTTATGTGCAGCATGAGATGGTGCATTATCATGCAGAAAAATGATCTTGCTGTGAAATACACGGTTCTTCTTCTTGAACCATGGCAGGAAGTGCTGTTTGAGAAAATCCACATACATTATGGAGTTCATCTTTAGCGCCTTCAGGGATCCTAAAGGGGCCGACAATCTCTCTCCCCATGATTCCAGCCCAAAACATTACTCCACCTCCTCCTTGTTGGCGCTGTAGCCGTGTTTGCGTGGGGTGTCCATCAACCAGCCATCCTCCACTCCATTCATCTGGACCATCGAGCGCTGCACGGCACTCATCCGTGAACAAAACAGTTTTGAAATCAGTCTTCATGTAATGTTTGGCCCACTGGAGCCGTTTCTGCTTGTGTGAAGTGGATAGAGGAGGTCGACAGGATGGCGTATGCACAGCTGCAAACCTCTGAAGGACCCTGCATCTTGTTGTTCGGGGGACGTTGGAGGCACAAGCAGCTTCAAAAACTTGTCTGCTGCTATGACAAGGCTTTTTTGCCGCTGCTCTTTCAACCTGACGTAATTGCCTGTAGGAAAGAGTCCTCAATTTGCCCTTATCAGCACGCACACGTGTGTACTGTGAATCAGCTACATACTTCTTGATTGCCAAGACACTTCATCCTGATCATCGCACAATGTTGATTGTAGTCATGCCTTGACCTAAACACTCCACAATTTGTTGCTTCTCAGCAGCCGACACATCCTTTTTCTTTCCCATTTTGGCAGAAAATGTAGGCTGCTTAATAATGTGAGAGAGCCTTCTTAAGTAGTCTTGCCTTTCATTGGACACACCTGCCAAACTAATTAGCACAGGTGTCTGCAATTGCTTACAGTGATATAAAGAGCCCTGACACACACCACCATCAATGAGTTTAACTGACAAACAAACAAATTCTTCCCTTATCACTCCTAAACACTTTTTGCATAATAATTTGGAACGCGGTGTACATGTGCTTTTCCACAAAACACCAGTGGTTCACGTAGTGAATCTTACAGTTCTAACTTGCCAACCGTGGTCTGTATGGAATTGTTCAATAAAGGGCCCAAAATTAAGATAACATAGATGGGAGAGGTCTCTATGAATAGGAATTCCTAAGTATTTGATACCCTGTGAGGGCCAGGCAAAGGGAAAGTTGGACTGGATGGAATCCTATATGGATTTAGGGAGGGAGACATCGAGGGCCTCAGACTTCGCTGCATTGATTTTAAAATTTTACCATGTAACAAAGTGATCTATTTCCTCCATAACAGCAGGGATGGATATATGTGATTGAGTGATATATACTAGGACATCATCAGCAAATAGAGAGCACTTGTACTCGGTGCCTCCCACCTCAATCCACCTAATATTGGGGTTATGGCGAATTGATGAGAGCAGGTGCTCCGTCACTAGGATGTATAAGAGAGGGGACAGAGGACATCCCTGCCTTGTCCCATTGGTGATTGTGAAAGGTGATGAAAATGTTCTGACGCACCCCCTGGGCCTTGGGACACCTGGAGCCGGACCCTTTTTGGTGGATGCTGGTGGTTGTAGTCTTCGTGGCGGCGATCCGGTTCCGTGGCTCAGGGCGGTCAAACCAGTGGCGGAACTATTTATGTGGTTTTGATGTTTAAATGTCCGACTACGCCACCCGTGGATTGCGGTCAGAGTGAACCGCCGCTACAGGGCAGACCGCTAAGGCTGGTGTTGTGGGTGCAGCAGAGCGTAGCATAACTCCCCACGGGAGGAGTATAGCCTCAGGGCAGTGTATGCGGAGGATGGGGGTGATGGTGCAGGGCAGCAGCAGTAACGACACGGAGTCAGTGATGCAGTTCAGGGCCTTTACTCACAGTTCTTATTATCCAGACCACGTCTGCAGGTAACGGCTGCCCACGTCGTACTGTGCTCACCAGGTGAGGGGCTCAGACAACTCCCAGATAACTTTGGAGTGCTTCACAGGACCCCCTTTGTGTGTCCTTTGTCTGGCCTTTCTTACCAACACTTCTGTCCGGCTGCCTCGGGCCTCCTCTTGGTAAACTTGGCGCCAGTTTCCCTGACCCTATGTGGTGCCTTCCTAGCGGGTGGAGCAAGGGGCTGCGCCACATAAAATGTCAGAGCCTCCGGTTTCTAGCTGAGGGTCGTTTCCTGCCTCCACTAGTTCGGGGACCAGTCTCCCCCTTTGGCCTGACCCCTCCACGCAGGTGGATTCGGGCGTGCGGTGGCGACTCGCCCGTCCGCACCCCTGGGATCCCTTCATTCCTCGTTCCTGGAGCCTTCTCCGCTCCTCTTCCTTCCTTCTCCCTCTTGCAGGCCTGGGCCTCTGTTACTAGGCCCGCCTCCGGAGCAGAGCTCATGCAGAGCCCCTGCTCCCTGCCACTTCTGCTCAGACTTCTCTGCACTGAACTAAGATGGTGCCCACCTTTTATACTCCCTTCTCAATGCACCCAGGAACTGCTTCCTCCCTGCTCCTGCACTGCAGGGTTCCCCTTCCTCAGTGTTCCCTCCCCCCACTCCAGCCAGGGACAGGGACTGTCGTGCCCATCTCAGGGGCATATTGGTCGCCCTGCCCCACGGCAATGTGGTGTAATGCATGCAGGTGTCGGGTCCTGATCCACACTCCATCCTTATCTGAGAGTGAGATATCACACCTCTGGGTGAGGTGCAATACGTCTGTAGCAACCGAGCCCTCGGTGCTACAGTTCCATTTATCTTCAGCCTAGGTGACGTATTGTGATACAGGGCCGTGATTTTGGCTATAAAAGGGTCCCCTAGACCCCTACCCCAAGCTTTTTAAGATAATCATATATGGCGTGCCAGGAGACTCTATGGAATGCTTTCTCAGCATCCAACGAGAGTATCTACTTACAAATTTTTAACTGCATCTAGCCCAGGAAATACTTTGTGCCTAGTAGCAGTGTCTGCTAGTCAGCGGATTATCCCGGCTGTTAAGCAAGCTACACCACCTGTAGTTTGGACACTTAATTTTTTCAAAGGAAATGCTTCGGGACCACGGGATACTCAGTGAAGAGCATCAGGAGGCACCCCAAGGCATAGGGGCTGGGACTGGCACTAGGATGCCTTGCGGTGGACAGCCGAGCTCGATCCTTATAAAAGCTTTTTAACTGCAGCAGCTTTAGTGGACGCTACTGGAGCTGGAATTACGCGGCTGCTGGCATGAGACTTGCCCTCCAATAGATCCTTGTAAATGGATTTAAAGTGTATTCATTCAAATTAGAGGGACAATTTAAATTAAAAAGCTTAGAGCTGCCTCCACCACAGGGGGGCTCTCTCGACCCACCAGCGGACAGGCACCAGTATTGGGAGAGGGGGGCTGGCCGTCAGGGTTCACCGCGGCTCTGGCACAAACCCGGCGACACGGAGGTGGCACGGGCAGGAGCGGACTGGCCGTCTCGGCTTCTCACTTTTTGGATTTTAGAAGGGCATGACATGCCTATATCTGTGTCTCCCCCTCCTTTTACTCCTCCACCTCTTTTCTTTTCGCATGACTATATGTACTTGTCACTTTTCCATGTGTTAGTTGTGTCTTCTGAGCAGTTTGTCAGCTTTTGGACACCTTTTGAAGGTGTTTTCTATGTGTTTCTATGTGTTTTTGTTTGCCTGCCATTGGTTTTAACGGTGTTCGAAGGTGTTCGACGAACAGTTCGACGAACAGTTCGGCGAACACACGGGTGTTCGACGAACCGAACCGAACTCGAACACTACGGGGGTGGCTCAACACTACAGATCATTAGAATGGGGGTCTACTTTGAGGAGGGCTGTGGATGGAGCAGGAGTTAAGCATTTGTCATGCCCCTCCATTTGAATTCCTCCTCACAGCACAACTGCTCAGGACCCCCATTCTAGGGATCATTGGAGCCCCCAGAGGTCAGATACAGTGGGTACGGAAAGTATTCAGACCCCTTTAAATTTTTCACACTTTGTTTCATTGCAGCCATTTGGTAAATTCTTAAAAGTTAATTTTTATTTCACATTAAAGTGCACTCTGCACCCCACCTTGACTGAAAAAACCCAGAAATGTAGAAATGTTTGCAAATTTATTAAAAAAGAAAAACTGAAATATCACATGGTCATAAGTATTCAGACCCTTTGCTCAGTATTGAGTAGCAGCACCCTTTTGAGCTAGTACAGCCATGAGTCTTCTTGGGAATGATGCAACAAGTTTTTCACATCTGGATTTGGGGATCCTCTGCCATTGTTCCTTGCAGATCCTTTCCAGTTCTGTCAGGTTGGATGGTGAACGTTGGTGGACAGCCATTTTCAGGTCTCTCCAGAGATGCTCAATTGGGTTTAGGTCAGGGCTCTGGCTTGGCCAGTCAAGAATGGTCACAGAGTTGTTCTGAAGCCACTCCTTTGTTATTTTAGCTGTGTGCTTAGGGTCATTGCCTTGTTGGAAGGTGAACCTTCGGCCAAGTCCTGAGGTCCAGAGCACTCTGGAAGAGGTTTTCATCCAGGATATCTCTGTACTTGGCCACATTCATGTTTCCTTCAATTGCAATCAGTCGTCCTGTCCCTGCAGCTGAAAAACACCCCCATAGCATGATGCTGCCACCACCATGTTTCACTGTTGGGATTGTATTAGGCAGGTGATGAGCAGTGCCTGGTTTTCTCCACACATACCGCTTAGAATTATTACCAGAAAGTTCTATCTTCGTCTCATCAGACCAGATAATCTTATTTCTCATAGTCTGGGAGTTCTTCATGTGTTTTTGAGCAAACTCTCTGCAGTCTTTCATATGTCTTGCACTGAGGAGAGGCTTCTGTTGGGCCACTCTGCCATAAAGGCCCGACTGGTGGAGGGCTGCAGTGATACTGTAGTTGACTTTGTGGAACTTTCTCCCATCTCCCTAGAGATGGGAGAAACTGTCTCTGGAGCTCTGCCACAGTGATCTTGGGGTTCTTCTTTACCTCTCTCACCAAGGCTCTTCTCCCACGATTGGTCAGTTTGGCTGGATGGCCAGGTCTAGGAAGACTTCTGGTGGTCCCAAACTTCTTCCATTTAAGGATTATGGAGGCCACTGTGCTCTTAAGAACCTTGTGTAATACAGAAATTCTTTTGTAACCTTGACCAGATCTGTGCCTTACCACAATTCTGTCTCTGAGCTCCTTGGGCAGTTCCTTTTGAGCTCATGATTCTCATTTGGTCTGACATGCACTGTGAGCTGTGAGGTCTTATATAGACAGGTGTGTGCCTTTCCAAATCAAGTCCTATTAGTTTAATTAAACACAGCTGGACTCCAATGAAGGAGTAGAACCATCTCAAGGAGGATCACAAGGAAATGGACAGCATGTGACTTAAATATGAGTGTCTGAGCAAAGGGTCTGAATACTTATGACCATGTGATATTTCAGTTTTTCTTTTTTTAATAAATTTGCAAAAATTTCTACATGTCTGTTTTTTTTCATTCAAGATGGGTTTCACAGTCTACTTTAATGAGAAAAAAAATGAACTTTTTAGAATTTACCAAATGGCTGCAATGAAACAAAGAGTGAAAAATTTAAAGGCGTCTGAATACTTTCCGTACCCAGTGTATTCATCACCTTTTCTTTATCGCTAACATGTCTGCATGTTTTCACAGGGTGGGTCTATTTTGTTGCTGACTGGCCCTCCTGGTTGCGGAAAGACTGCAACCATCCTAGTGCTTGCCAAAGAGATGAGCATCCAAGTCCAGGAGTGGATCAACCCTTTAATGCAAGAATTTAAACAGGATGAGCCACCAGTCATTTTTGACCGAGGTAATTAAAGATATATTTAAAAGAAGAAAAAAAACTATACGAAATTAATTTTTTTGTAATATTGCCATCACAGCTCCACATAGAGGGAAAAATGGGTCTGATAGTGTGAAAACTGTCGAAATCAGTGTTGTGCCAGGTTTAGTTATACACCGCATTGGTTACATGGCCAGGCTGCTTATAGCTAGTTGAGTTTTTTTTTTTTAAGTTTATTTTTTCATATCAGGGTTTGGATTAAAAACATTATGCAGTTTTCTTACTGGCCACTAGGTCTCACATTAGGGTGCTTTGACATTGAATTTTGTCACACGCTCGGGGGCCCCGTCGGGGCTTACGTTCGAACCCCACTGCAAAATGGGATTCAGGCTTGTGCCCCAATGGAGCCGTAGATTATAATGTTGCATAATTTTCGGGCAAATACGCCTAATGGAGGCGGACACCCAGACCTAGTGTGCGCTGTCTGAGTGTCCGCCGGGGCGTACACCGAAATCATGGGGCCCCATAGCCAAAGTTATAATTGTCCCCCCCAAAAAAACGTAATGTTCTGTGGGGTCACAGAAGAACATATCTTACAACTTTTCAGCCCTTACAAAGTGATCTTCCTCCTATTGAAACCCCTAGATTGCCCTTTCATTGCCCCATAGTATGATTCCAACTATAGTGCCCCCCTGAAACACAGTATGATGCCTCCACAGTGAATTCTTCCACATTGCCCTCCACACACACTGTATGATGACCCTACTGTAACCCTCCCCTGGCAAAGTATGGTGACCCCAACACAGTATGATGCCCCAACTGTGATCGCCAGACAGCCCTCCATACAGTATAGTGGCCTCCACGCTCATCCACTCAGTATGATGGCCCAAACATAACCATCCACACTATATAATGGCGCCCACTAGCCCTCCAAACAGCATAGTGACCCCCACACAGCCCTCTATACAGTATTATGGTCCCTGCAAAAACATTCTCACTGTATAATTGCTTATATACAGTATAATGTCACCCACATAGCCCTCCAAACAGTAAAATGGCCTTTTTGATGACCCTTTAAGGTTCAATAAAATGGCAGCCTCAGCTGGACGCAAGTTTGCTGAATTCACGTGGAACGAATTACAAAAAATCTGTATTTGAAGAAAATGGATTTTTGTAAAAGTAAAATAGAATTCAATTCCATTCAAATAAATTTGCCATTCTGTAGCGCTGCAGCTAATCCACCACGGTACTCAACACAGTAGCTTCCATATGTATATGGCTCAGTTCATCAAGTGATGAGCACTGAGAGCTGCTGAGCTCCAGTAGTAGTGAACAGGGCAGTGACCAGGAATACACGGGGGGCCCCAACACTGGCAAACCCTTGAGACTCCGCCGAGGCTCCACCCCAGCTCCGCCTTCACCCCTCAAACTTTCCACAGTCCCGCCGCCCACTGGAAAAACTCTACCTCTGTACCCCGTCCTCCCCAGTCACACATTAACAGTTCCCATCGAACCATATCACGTACATAGCCAGCAGCTTTTGTTTTGGCCAAAAGATTTTGTTTTAAGCCTGCCACCATTACAAGGAGACTCTTTTGGCCGGGCCCTACTCTACTCTAACCTAGTAAACATTTCTTAAAATATCCAATACTTTTTTTTAGGAATATTTTTATTTATTTTTCTTGAAGGGAATGTGTCACATACATTTTTTTAAACTAATTGAAGCCAGATTGTGATTTTTTTTTTTATAATCTGTATTTCTGATTGCAGATTATTGTATTCTGTTTCCTGTACATTTATGGAAGCTGCTCTCTTGCCTGTTTAGAGTTATGGACTTTAGACATTTGTATATACACAATTGAAATCAGAAGTTTACATACACGATATAAAAAGACACATCTCCATGTTTTTCTCAATATCTGACACGAAATCAGAATAAACCTTTCCCGTTTTAGGTCAATTAGGATTACCATAATTTTTAATATTTGCCAAATCCCAGAATAATGAGAGAGAGAGAATGTTTTAAGGCATTTTTATTACTTATTGCAAAGTCAAAAGTTTACATACACTAAGATTACTATGCCTTTAAACAATTCTGGACTGCCCATATGATGATGTCATGTGTTTGGAAGCTTCTGATAGTTTTTTTGACAACATCTGAGTTAATAAGATACGCACCTGTGGATATATTTAATGTGCACCTGAAAAGTTCATTTTTTCCCGGGTGCCGAAGTGCTCAGTGCGGAACCCTGGAGAAAATTAACTTTTTTTCTCCAGGGAGCAGCCGCCGGCTTTCAGTCATGTAGGCGTGACTACAGTCATCACTTACTATACTGAGGGCAGTGGCTGTAACCATGCTCCATCACTTAGATTGACAGCCAGTTCAGCAGTGCATCAGTGTTAACAGTACATTTCAGTTATCATTTTCTATTTTTAGGGGTTCTAATTATGGGGTTGATATAAAAAATTATTATACTATGATGTTCAGATGCTGTTCATCAATAAGGATTTTGTGTCCAACTTACTAAAGATCCTTTACCTCCATAGGTTCCTTTTGCATAGTCCTTAATCAAATTTCCTGTATGGCTTGTAACATAAATGTTTGTCTGTTTCCATTTTCTCCTCTAGATATGGGATTTCAGATGTTCACCAGTCAGTCACAGTCCGCTCTTTTTCAGGATTTTCTTTTAAGGGCTAACAAATATAACAAACTTCAGATGATGGGAGAGTTGCCCTGTACTGACAGAAAACTCATCATCGTTGATGTAAGTCCTAAAATAAAGTTGAAATAAACTGCTCATCACCAAAGTTTGCCTACGTATAGAAGGGAAATAAATTTGTCTACAAATTGTTAATTGCGAGTGACGTAATCAAACTTTGCATACAGGTTAGAAATAAAAGTAAAATAACACCATACTGGAGAAACTTAAAGGGTATGGACTCAATTTCGGTAAATTTTATTATTGTCCATTTGATTCATAATTGCAAGATTAAGAAACTTTTTAAATAGTTTTTATTAAAGTTTACGACCATTTTGCTGCTACAGAATTGACTCCTTCACATATCTGATGGTGGCGTATTTTCTGCTCCTGGGTTAAGTCTACTTTGTTTGCTCTCCTTATCCCTTCTCTGTGCTAAGGATAGCATTTGGGAGGACAAGGAGGCTGTATATTGCAAGAAATTCACATGTCCGTGAGCAGGGAATATTTCTGTGAATACACAAGATGAGTATCTATGTAGAGAAAGGGGAGTTTCATGCACTTTGACATTAGTGTCAAGCAGAACTGGAGAGGTGAGATCCCTCAAGGCCTGTGCAAAAGGAAATCTGTACAGGAATGAAGCTGTGCCATTACACAAGATCTAACAAAGGCAAACCTCACATCCAGCATGCATTCCTGGCAGCCACATGTGAAAAGTCTTAATCCAGGAGCAATTTGTAAATTGCATTTTAGGTGGTGAGTAGTGATGAGCGAACATACTCGTTTAACCCTTTCACCGAGCACGCTCGAGTGCTTCCCGAGCATCTTCGGCGTGCTCGTATATTATGTTTCAGTCCTTTCTTCTGCATGATTTATGGCTGACACAGCCTTTACACATGTGAGGATTCCCTAACAAACAGGCAATCCCGGAATGTGTTTAGGATGTCTTACAGCTGTAAATCATGCAGAAGCAGGGACTGAAACATCTACAAGCACACCGAAGATACTCGGGAAGCACCCGAGCGTGCTCGGTAAAGGGGTTAAACGAGCACACTCGCTCATCACTAGTGGGGAGTGAAGATTTTGAAATTGTACATTGAAACTTATTTCATCTATTTTATTTTCATTTTTTTTTTTTTTTTTTTTACTCCAAAGTAAACCAGCAATGGAAGTACAAATCCTCATGCTCTGTTAATGGTGTCCATTAGTGAATATATGTCCTCTAGTGGTAATACTCACCAAATGTATATTCATTATATACAATTAGGCAAATATCAATGCATTTTATTTTTTTCACTTTGTTTCAGGATATGCCCAACCAATTTTATAGGGACCCTGCAAGTCTACATGATATTCTCAGGTAAGTTAGAATATAAACTGTGTGCTCTTTTGCTGTATGTTCATGTACCTTGCTGAGTTATACTCATTTTTTTTCTCATTCCACTACAGGAAATTTGTAAAGACTGGTCGCTGCCCCCTAGTGTTCATAATATCAGACAGTCTGAGTGGTGACAGCCATCAAAGAAGACTGTTCCCAAAAGAAATCCAGGATGACTTGTGTGTTTGCAATATAAGGTGAAGGCCTTCTTTATTCTGACCTGTCAATTTATCACAATCCAAAATATTGCCATATTTTAAGGGGGTGTATCCGCTACTGGACAACCCCTTCTTAAATGCTAAAGTGGCCCCAGAAACCCAAAAAATCACATATTTCCTGGACCAGTGCCATTCCAGAGATGTTGGCACTATATCTCAGAGCTCATGTGACACTACAGTGGCATGTATAACAGTGGCACGGTAACAGTAATTTATACCAGGGGTGCCGAAACGTTTACATGCCACTGTATGCGCTGTGACCGCTGCAGCCAATCAGCGGCAGTCAGATACAACTGGTCAGTCTGATATCTTTTACTGCTGCTCTTATGTCAGAAGCGAGGACTAGGGAGTACTATATGCAGAGAAGTAAAAAAAAAATTGTTAAGGGACAGTAAAAAAGTCATTGTAAGTGATACGTTCTCTAAATTGTCTAGTTAGCAGTGGGGGCACAAGGATCTGTGTTATGACCAATTCTTTTTATTAATGACATTGTGGATGGGATGGAGAATAAAATGTTAAATTTGCTAATGACACAATATGTAGAATGATAAAAACTGAGCTAGATTATAGAATATTACAGAACGATCTAGATAAGATGCCTGCGTGGGCAAACACATGACAGATGAGGTTTAATGTTGATAAATGTAGAATAATGCACCTAGACTGGGGTAATCCTGTTGCTGCATATACATTCAGTGGAAATATACTCTGGATTACAGAACAAAAGGATGTTGGGTATTCAGGTTTCTGGTAAGCTAAGCAGCACTCAATGTCAGGCAGCAGCTGAAAAAGCAAACTAGATTTTAGGGTGCGTAAAAAGAGAAAATCCTGTGATACAAATGTATGATCACCCCTTTTATAAATCACTTGTGAGGTCATATCTAGAATATGGGATACAGTTTTAGGCTCCACATTTTAAAATAGATATTGGGCAGTTAGTCAGTTCCAAAGCGGACAACTAGATTGGAAAACGATTGGTTGGAAAAGTTGGGCTTATTCAGCTTAGAAAAAAAGATTCCTCAGCGGTGACCCCATTTATATGTATAAATATATGTGTGGTTAATACAAAGGACAGGCACATGATTTATTCCTTCCAAGGACCTTACAAAAGACCAGGGAACATTCACTACATGTAGAGGAAAGGTGATTCCGCCAGCTAAATAGGAAAGGATTCTTTACAGTTGGAGCAGTCAGACTGTGGAATGCCCGATCACAACATGGTGGACGATATATCAGCTTTTGTAAAAGGGCTGGATGCTTTTCTAAAACTAGTGGCATTATTAATAGTGTAGCAATAATTTTTAATTGATCAAGATTGAACTGGATAGACCTACAGGTGCTTTTCACAAAATTAGAATATCATCAAAAAGTTAATTTATTTCAGTTCTTCAATACAAAAAGTGAAACTCGTATATAAAGTCTTTACAAACAGAGTGATCTATTTCAAGTGTTTATTTCTGTTAATGTTGATGATTATGGCTTACAGCCAATGAAAACACAAAAGTCATTATCTCAGTTAATTAGAATAATTAACAAAAAAACACCTGCAAAGGCTTTTGAAGCGTTTACAAAGGTCCTTAGTCTGTTTCAGTAGGCTCCACAATCATGGGGAAGAATGCAGACTTGACAGATGTCCAGAAGGTGGTCATTGACCCACTCCACAAGGAGGGTAAGCCACAAAAGGTCATTGCTAAAGAAGCTGGCTGTTCAGAGTGCTGTATCCAAGCATATTAATGGAAAGTTGAGTGGAAGGAAAAAGTGTGGTAGAAAAAGGTGCACAAGCAACCGGGATAACCGCAGCCTTGAAAGGATTGTTAACATTTGGGTGAGATTCACAATGAGTGAATTACTGCTGGAGACATTGCTTCAAGAGCCACCACACACAGACGTATCCAGGACATGGGCTACAAGTGTCACATTCCTTGTGTCAAGCCACTCATGACCAATAGACAAAGCCAGAAGCGTCATAGCTGGGCCAAGGAGAAAAAGTCTTGGACTGTTGCTCAGTGGTCCAAGGTGTTGTTTTCAGATGAAAGTAAATTTTGCATTTCATTTGGAAATCGAGGTCCCAGAGTCTGGAGGAAGAGTGGAGAGGCCACAATCCAAGCTGCTTGAGGTCTAGTGTGAAGTTTCCACAATCAGTAATGGTTTGGGGAGCCATGTCATCTGCGGGTGTAGGTCCACTGTGTTTTATCAAGACCAAAGTCAGATCAGCCATCTACCAGGAAATTTTAGACCTCTTCATGCTGCCCTCTGTCGACAAGATTTTTGGAGATGGAAATTTCATTCTCCAGAAGGACTTTGCACCTGTCCACACTGCCAAAAGTACCAATTCCTGGTTTATAAACAACAGTATCACTGTGCTTGATTGGCCAGCAAACTCGCCTGACCTTAACCCCATAGAGAATCTATAGGGTATTCTCAAGAGGAAGATGAGACACCAGACCCAACAATGCAGATGAGCTGAAGGCTGCTATCAAAGCAACCTGGGCTTCCATAACACCTCCGCAGCGCCACAGGCTGATCACCCCCATGCCACACCGCATTGATGCAGTAATTAATGCAGAAGGACCCCAGACCAAGTATTGAGAGCATTTACTGAACAGACATTTCAGTAGGACAACACTTCGGATTTTAAAATCATTTTTCAAGCTGTTGTTATAAAGTATTCTAATTTACTGAGATAATGACTTTTGTGTTTTCATTGGCTGTAAGCCATAATCATCAGCATTAACAGAAATAAACACTTGAAATAGATCACTCTGTTTGTAATGACTATATAATGAGTTTCACTTTTTGTATTGAAGAACTGAAATAAATTAACTATTTGATTATACTGTATTCTAATTTTGTGAGAAGCTCATGTATGTCTTTTTTTCCACTTGGGCTCTTTCACATTGCATTCTTCCTCATGCGCCGTAATCTCAGTGGGGCTTACTTCTGAATCCCACCACAAAACTGGATGCGCCGACGGGGCCTTTGACTACAAAGGTGCTGTCGGAGTCAGAAAGTGAGCTCTGTTTTGCATAATTTTTGGGTGTATACACCTACTGGAGGTGACACTCAGTGTACACAGTGTACGTCTGAGTGTTCGCCTCCAGTAGGCGTATATATGCCCGAAAATGATGCACGACACAGCACACATTGACCCTGTCTACACCTTTATAGCCAATAGCCCCGTCGGCGTATACGCAAGAATTCCATTTTGCGCATGGGGGTGGAGGTGGGGTGGGGGGTTTAAGCACCGACAGGCCCACCACGGAGAGTGGGGAATAATGCAATTTGAAAGGGGCCTTATCCAGACTAGATTTTTTTGTGACAGATTTTCAGTTCCACTATATATTATGTATACCAGCCCTCTGCTATGAGTAAGCCACCCAAATAATCGGATAATTTTCTGTCACCAAGAGGTTTCACTGAAAACCAATCATACAATTTATTATAAAATACATGTGTACTAAGTACTCCTGTTCTCTTGCAGCTTCAATCCTGTTGCCCCCACCAGCATGATGAAAGTGCTGAGCCGGATTGCAGCTACTGAAGCTACTACGGTCAGTATGTGCATGGTTTAGACACCTTCTCATAAACCATTTATATTTCACACCTTTATTGAATTTTTAAAAGGTACGTATAAACGAGCAATATATCAGCAATAGTTAAAAATCATAACAGATAGCATGGATAGATTGATATCTCGTGTAACTCTTGCAGCAGTAGAAACAGGAAATTAATCCTTTCGCTATACAACAATAATCCTACAAATGTCCTGTGAAATGCTATGCTTAATTGAACATTCATTGAAATCCTGAAAGCACGCACACAACAACCACGGTTTGCTGCTTCCGCTTTATATATCAATTAGTTGTAAAGGAGCCTGATTGGCTCTTAAAAGGCGTGAAGTATGGGCCAGACCCGCCCACTGGACTACTCAAGCCGATTTGCATATGTTGCTAGACAAAAAGACTTTTCCCAGCTACAGGGATGAAATTAAGCTCTTTAGAGTGCTAACAAAGCGGTGGCAGCAGTTTAGAAGAGGGAAACAAAACAGATTTTTTTTCTCTACATTGAACATATTACATTGTTATCCTTGAAATTTCTCTTAGTAAATGTGTGATCTTAAATAAAATGGTCTTTATGGAGCTTCATAATATCATGGATCTCGAAGTATATGCGCTACAAAGCTGCATTGTGATGTGCACCGTGCTGTCCTCTGTTTCAGAGCGGAGGAAAATTCATTATTCCTGATAAGGAAGCTCTGGAGCTCTTGTGCTCTGGATGTTCGGGGGATATTAGAAGCGCTATTAATAGTCTTCAGTTCTCAGCACTTAAAGGTAAGACTGAACTTGTGACTTAAAGAGGACCTTTCACCAGTTTGAGCATGTTAAACTGGAAACATCTTGGAATAGTGGCTGCAGAGCTGAATAAAATGTAATTTTTGTTTTATAATTTCTCCTCTCTGTTGCAGAGATATTACCTTGTAAAGTTTTGGTTATAACTTATGATAAGACCAACTAATCCATGACGTGGATGTGAAATTAACACCTTACTATTGGAACTTGTACTACTTCCCTTGCATGAAATTGACCAATCATAAGCAGGAGGTGTCATGCGGGAGGGGCGGAGAACACACCCCCACAATATTATTATTATTTATATTATTATTTATTACTATAGCGCCATTAATTCCATGGCGCTTTACATGTTTAAAAGGGGTATACATGGCAAATAACAAGTACAATAATTTGAACAAAAACGAGTCAGCGACTGGTACAGGAGGAGAGAGGACCCTGCCTGCGAGGGCTCACAGTCTACAAGGGATGGGTGAGGATACAGTAGGTGAGGGTAGAGCTGGTCGTGGAGCGAGGGTTACTGCAGTCTGTAGGCTTGTCGGAAGAGGTGGGTCTTCAGGTTCCTTTTGAAGGTTTCCACGGTAGGCGAGAGTCTGATATATTGGGGTAGAGAATTCAAGAGTAGGGGGGAAGCACGGGAGAAATCTTGTATGCGATTGTGGGAGGAGGAGATAAGAGGGGAGTAGAGAAGGCGATCTTGTGAGGATCGTAGGTTGTGTGCAGGTAAGTATCGGGAGACTAGGTCACAGATATATGGAGGAGACAGGTTGTGGATGGCTTTGCATGCCAGTGAAGGGATTGACAGAGAGAAGAGGCCATAGCGAGGGGACCGGTGGATTAGTCGGGCAGCAGAGTTTAGGATAGATTGGAGGGGTGTGCGAGTATTGGAAGGGAGGCCACAGAGCATTAGGTTGCAGTAGTCAAGGCGGGAGATGATGAGGGCGTGCACTAGAGTTTTTAAAGATTCATGGATGAGGAATGTGCGGATCCGGGAGATATTTTTGAGTTTGAGTCGGCAGGAAGTGGAAAGGGCTTGGATATGAGGTTTGAAGGAGAGATCAGAGTCAAGGGTTACCCCGAACAGGCTTGCTCCTGTGTCATGACAGACAGCCTTCTCGCCTCATTGATTTCACTGTAGAGCTGTGTGATTACAAAGTGCTGGGAGTAGAGCAGAGGTAAGTGTAATTACAAACGCTTCTTCAACTTTCTTCTCAGAGCAGCCAGTGTGAGGGGAGGGGCAGTACATCAGAGCTAACACCACTGAGAGAAGAGCTGCTAGAAGTGTTTATGAAACAATGCTCTGTTCTGTTGTACTGCCACTCTCACACAATTGCTGTCATGAGAAAAAAGCTGAAGAAGTGTTGGTAATGACACTCGGCTCTGCTATACTGACTGCATTTTATAATCACACACAGCTCTGCAGTGAGATCAGTGAGGAGAGTAGATTGTCATTACATGTCTCACACAGGAGTAAGCCTGTTACCAGTAATCGTAGCCTGAAACTACTATTCCTATTTCTCCATTGATTACAGATTCTTCCTTGACAAGTGAATTCTGGTCTAAGAAGAAAGGAAAACCCTCAAAGATGTCAAAAACATCATCCAAATCACAGAATAAAAAAAAATGGTCTAATGTTGGAGACAAAGCTGATGAAATTCAAGCCATCGGAGGCAAAGATGCTTCTCTTTTCTTGTTCCGAGCATTGGGGAAAATACTTCACTGTAAAAGTAAGAATTATTCAAGGCATTTTACTGTTAAATCTTTCCCTAATGCTGCAATTAATATACTTTGTTAGTTTTTCATGTGTATATTTTGTATTTGCACCTAGGTGGGTGAATGACACTCCACGTTTTCTTCACTAGGGCCCCTTGAGCGCTGCCTCTATTTTCCTTATCTTTTTATGTATAGCCAGAGCTCCTTCTTAACTGTGTTCATGGAAGGGATTTCACCACTGACTGAAGACTGTGCTGCTATTCTTTTGTTTGATAGATAGATATATAGATAAGCAATATCAATAACATAAGCCAGGACTGAGATGTGAGTCCATTGTGTGACATGCGAATTAAGATTATTTTTGTTGTTTTATTGTTAATTTACTGATATTGTAATAAATTCAGTAACCTTATGGACTGAAGGCTTTGTTTTAAAGGGCCAATGATCAGGAGAACAAAAGTTTGTTCTTTTTAATCATTGCCCAATATAAATGAACCCATCAATCAGCTGACAAGTGAGCAAATGCTTGATTTTCATCTGACTACTCAAAGTTATCACTGGTCAGAAGCACATATGCTGCCGATTATAACAGTGAGAACAAACCAACGAATAGTCGAATGTGCGATTTCCCCTACTTGCAATCATTATTTGTGCTTGTGACAGTCAAAAAAAAAATCCGTCCTGTAAAAGGACCCATGTGCTTGAGGGCCTCGTCAGGATTTTAGACCTTTGCCCAGCGGACATTACAAGCTCTATAGTTTGGCTGCAATATCTTCATATAGGAGGAAAATCATCTGCATAGACACATTACCATGATGTTTGTAACATCAGTACATGCGTGTATAAATGGTCCCAGTCCATGAACTGTACACAGCACTAGAGAATTAGGAATGGAGACTTTATTTGGTGATATACTCTATCACATGTATTTCCAGGGGAGGCTCCAGAATCTGACTTGGACTGCTATAAATTGCCTGCACATTTATCACAACATGACAGAGACCTGCTGCTGGTTCTTCCAGAGGTGAGACATTTTTTTTTATCAGTATGGATGCTATTATGTATGACTCTTTGTAAACTAAAATGGTTATGGACTGTGTTCTGTTTAAAGGTAAAGATGGTTCATGTTTTACAGAGGGGATTAGCAGAACTTTGCTTTAATTTCCTATTCCTCACTTAACCCAACACATCCCACATTGTGGTGTACATGGATCGTCATTACTCTGGTCAGAGCTGATTCTACCAATGGCCAGTTGTTACCTACATGAGTTATACCACCATAAAAATGCATTGTCTGAAAGGACTTCTGCAATAACTTAGGGAGTATTGTGAAGAGCAGGTAGATTTTCGGTACAGTTTAGAGGGGCCATTTAGGACTGGGTCACAAGGATGAAGATGCAGGTGAATATTTTGTGATTTGCCTTGTCCATTCTCCATCCCTGGACCCTGAATCACACAAGTCTGTTACTCTTTTCTTGCTGACAGTCTAGTTTTTAGTGTTTTTGTTATTAGTTC
The DNA here is from genome assembly GCF_046119375.1 of Phyllobates terribilis. Taxonomy (NCBI): domain Eukaryota; kingdom Metazoa; phylum Chordata; class Amphibia; order Anura; family Dendrobatidae; genus Phyllobates; species Phyllobates terribilis. Next base: position 480,279,582 of record NW_027362761.1, on the reverse strand, counting down.
TTTAATGTTTTTCTTGTTTCTTCCCTACAGGCCGTTGTAGAGAAGTCACATATGCGAAGTGAATTATTTAACTTATACCTTCACCAAAACTACTTAGATTTCTTCTCGGATATTGATGATGTTGTACGAGCCAGCGAGTATCTCAGTGCTGCTGATGGTCTCACTGGTGACTGGAATGTAAGGAGTGTTACAGTCATCACCTGTGCTAATAACATATGTTCTGTCTGGTTGAACACGTATTGTTCATATTTAGGGACATCCATAGTGATCTTTGCTGGGATACTACCAGGTTCGCCGTATAAGAAAGTCCAAAATAGCACATGATGTTGGCGTGGTCTGGGGTCTTTTGAATGACATGGGTGGGCTGTGTCTGATTTTGCAATTGTGATACTTGCCTGCGCTCTGTGTCCGGCTTTGCAGATTAACACTATTGAAGTTGTAACGGGTCTGGGAGGCGGAACCTCTGAGCTACTATACAAGGGGGCGGCCCTTGTAAGGGAGCGGGTGGCAGTCTCTGGATGAACGGACAGGGAGATACGGCAAGTGATCAGGGCAGTCTCTGGGTAAAGGGTAGGTACGACCTGTGATGGCAGAGCCTCCGGGTAGGCTAGCAGGCAGATGGTAGATGTGTGCTCCCAGGTGAGCAAGCGAGAGTCTCTGGAATAGCAGGTGGTCACGGCACGTGACGGCGGAACCTCCTGGCTGGCAAGCAGGCAGGTAATGGAGAAGCGCTCCCAGGTGAGCGGACAAGAGTCTGAAGTAGCTGATGGTCACAGCACGTGACAACGGAGCCTCCGGGCAGGCAAGCAGGCAGGTAACGGAGAAGCGCTCCCAGGTGAGCGGGCAAGAGTCTGGAATAGCTGGTGGTCACAGCACGTGACGGCGGAGCCTCCAGGTAGGCAAGCAGGCAGGTAACGGAGAAGCGCTCCCAGGTGAGCGGGCAAGCTGGTCCATAGACAGACTGACCGGAGTTGTAAGGCAGACCGTCGGACCTCAGGAAAGCAGGCAGGTAGCTGATGTGCGCTCCCAGGTGAGCGGGCAGGCTGGTCCTTTAGACAGACTGACAGGAGTAGTAAGGCAGACCGTCGGACCTCAGACTGGCAGACAGGTAACAAGTATTCAGGCAGGAATCAGGCAGGTAACTGGCAGGAAACTGGCAGGTAACTGGCAGCGGGACCTGAGGGCTGAAGCACAGGTGAGACACAGGTGCAAACAACATTGCTCGGGCACCTCCATTTTGGAGGAGGTGCCCTCTATATGATGAAGTCCTCCGGCCATTGGCCGGGGACTCCTTAGGACGGCGCGCGCGGCCCCTTTAAGAGGAGGGGAGCGCGCGCGCCCTAAGCACAGGGGCCGGGAAGGAGCGCGCGCTGAGAGCAGAGCGGGAGGAGGACGCCGGGAAGGAGCGCGCGCTGACAGCAGAGCGGGGAGAGGACGCCGGGCACGGAGCAGAGCGGTGAGGGGAGCAGCGTCCCTGCCTAGCAGAGGGCAGGGACGCCAGCGCTACAGTACCCCCCCCTTTAGGCCCCCCCTTTTTTAGGCCAGACAGAAATTTAGCTAGGATGAGAGGGGCATGGATGTTCTCCCGGGGCTCCCACGTTCTCTCCTCAGGACCAAACCCCTTCCAATCTACCAGAAAAAAGGTCTTTCCTCTTACCCTTTTGGTGGCAAGAATGTTCTCTACCTCAAACTCGTCCTCAGCAGAAACCGGAGCAGGAGGCGTACCTGTAGACTTGGAAAAAGAGTTAAGTACCACAGGTTTGAGGAGAGCTACATGGAAGGAGTTAGGGATCCGTAAGTTGGCCGGGAGTTTCAATTTATAGGCCACCGGGTTGATCTGACTGATGACCTCCAGTGGGCCGATGAACCGAGGCCCTAACTTATAGGAAGGGATCTTGAGCCGGACATATTTGGACGAGAGCCAGACTTTATCCCCAGGACGGAATTGAGGAGGGTCCAGACGTTTTTTGTCAGCGTGTCTTTTCATACGCTCGGAAGACTGAAGGAGTGCGGATCGGGTACTCTCCCAAATGGAGGAAAATTTGCTAACGAGAGATTCCGCAGCCGGGTTGTCCACCGAGGTGGAGACAGGAAAAGGAATCCGAGGATGCTGACCAAAGACTACAAAAAACGGGGATTTGGAGGAGGATTCGCTCTCGTGATTATTGTAAGAGAACTCGGCCCATGGTAGGAGATCCACCCAGTCAGAATGGTGGGCATTAACGAAGTGCCGGAGGTAACTGGTCAGGTTCTGATTGATCCGCTCCACTTGACCATTGGACTGTGGGTGGTAAGCGGAAGAGAAGTCCAGGGAGACGTCTAGTAGTTTACAAGTGGCTCTCCAGAAGCGTGAGGTGAACTGTACCCCACGATCCGACACGATGTGGAGGGGCAGGCCATGAAAACGGAAGATGTGACGAATAAAGTCTCTAGCTAGCTCGGGTGCAGACGGGAGGCCTGGCAGGGGAACGAAATGAGCCATCTTGGAGAAGCGGTCAGCGACCACCCAAATGACCGTACAACCGGCAGAGAGTGGGAGGTCAGTTATGAAGTCCATTGCAATATGCTGCCAGGGGGCAGCAGGTACTGGGAGCGGAAGGAGGCGACCGGCTGGCAGATGTCTCGGAACCTTGTTGCGGGCGCAGGACACACAGGCAGAAACAAAGTCTATTACATCCTTGTGCAGGGTAGGCCACCAGTAGTGCCGGGAAATAAGCTGGAGGGTCTTCTTCTGACCAGCGTGGCCAGCCAGTTTAGACGAGTGACCCCAGTGAAGGATCTTCTCCCGATCAGGTACTGATACGAACGTCTTTCCGGGAGGAAGAAGATTTAGACTCACGGGAGCCACCTGCATTACTCTGGCGGGATCGATGATGTGTTTCGGATCTTCCTCGAGATCAGATACCAGAAAGGATCGAGACAAGGCGTCCGCCTTGACGTTTTTGTCAGCCGGGCGAAAATGAAGGACAAAATCAAAACGAGCAAAAAACAAGGACCACCGGGCTTGGCGCGGGTTAAGTCTCTGGGCATGCTGGAGATAAGCCAAGTTCTTGTGGTCAGTGTAAATTATTACCGGGTGAAGAGCCCCCTCAAGCAGGTAACGCCACTCCTCCAATGCCAGTTTGATGGCCAATAACTCTCGATCTCCTATGGAATAATTGCGCTCTGAGGAGGAGAAGAGTTTAGAGAAGAAGCCGCAAGTTACCATCCTCCCGGAAGAAGATTTTTGAGTAAGTACCGCTCCAGCTCCAGAGGAGGAGGCGTCCACTTCCAGGAAGAACTGCTTGTTGCCGTCCGGGCGATGCAGAGAAGGCCTGTTTTAAGGAAAGAAAGGCTTCTTCTGCTTCGGGCGGCCACTCTTTGGGATTAGTACCCTTACGGGTGAGCGCGGAAATTGGGGCAGTCCGGGAAGAGAAGTGTGGTATGAAGAGGCGGTAGTAGTTGGCGAAGCCCAGGAACCGCTGAATGGCCTTCAGCCCCTCCGGTCGAGGCCATTTCTCGATGGCAGATAGTTTCTCTGGATCCATTCGTAGGCCGGTCTGAGAAATAATGTAGCCCAAAAACGGAAGCGAGGTCTGCTCAAAGAGGCACTTCTCGTATTTAGTGAAGAGGTAATTCTGCCTGAGCCTGAGCAGGACCTGACGAACGTCCCTCCGGTGAGTCTGGAGATCCGGAGAGAAGACCAAGATGTCGTCCAGGTACACCACTACGCAGGAGTAGAGAAGGTCCCGGAAGATGTCATTGACCAACTCTTGAAAAACGGCAGGAGCGTTACAGAGACCAAAGGGCATTACCAGGTATTCATAGTGGCCGTCCCGGGTGTTGAATGCCGTCTTCCATTCATCCCCTTGACGGATACGAACCAGGTTGTACGCCCCACGGAGGTCTAGTTTGGTGAAGATTCTAGCCCCCCTCAGACGATCAAATAATTCTGGAATGAGCGGGAGGGGGTACTTATTCTTCACCGTGATCTGGTTTAGGCCTCTATAGTCTATACAGGGACGGAGAGAGCCGTCCTTCTTTTTAACGAAAAAGAAGCCTGCTCCCGCCGGGGAGGTAGATTTCCGGATGAATCCCCTGGCCAGATTCTCCTCAATATATTCGGACATCGACCGGGTCTCAGCAGCGGATAAAGGATAAATACGCCCACGGGGAGGAGTAGTACCGGGTAACAGGTCGATGGGACAGTCGTATGGTCTATGAGGGGGTAATGTCTCTGCCTCCTTTTTATTAAAGACATCAGCTTAAGACCAATAAGGAATTGGAAGTCCAGGTAGATTAGCTGGGGTAGGAGAGGGACGGACGGGATGGACGGGAACCAGGCAGGTCTTATGACAGTCTTGTCCCCAGCGAAGGACTTCTCCGGTTTGCCAGTCAAGCACGGGTGCATGTCTCTGGAGCCAAGGCAGACCTAGCAAGAGGGCGTGAGAGAGTCCAGGCAGAACATGAAAGGAGATACTCTCAGAATGCAGCATTCCCACCTGCAGAGTAATGGATTCGGTGATGAGTTGGATGGGGCGTGGTAAGAGCCCCCCATCCACGGTAGCCACAGACAAGGGTACAGCCAGAGGTTTGGTGGGGATGCGGTATTTCTCTACCAGGGACTGTGAAATAAGATTCCCGGCTGCTCCAGAGTCCAGTTGGGCTAGTTCGAAATAACGGTTCTCCCCGTAGACGATTGAAACTGACAACAGCAGGGATGGAGAGGATTTATTCTTGTCTAGGTGGACCTCTCTGAGCGAACCTAGACACAGGCGTTTCCCGACCTTTCCGGGCAGGCACGGATCTGGTGCTCCTTACTGCCACAGTAGAAGCAGGTCCCCTCGGCACGGCGTAAGTCCTGACGGGTCTTGACCATCTTGGTCTGGTCGACCTGCATAGGCTCAGGAGGGTGTACCTGGTTAGAGACAGAAGGAGTGACGGGTTTCTGAAAAGTAGGAGCTAGACGTGGTAACCTCCTCTCACGGGTGACCTCTCTGGCACGCTCCTGGAACCGTAGGTCAATCCGGGTGGCAAGAGTTATTAAGTCATCGAGAGTGGTAGGAGTGTCCCGACCGGCAAGTTCATCTTTAATACGGCCGGACAGACCCTCCCAGAAGACGGAAACCAGAGCGTCGTTATCCCAGGTCAGCTCCGAGGCAAGGGTACGGAACCGTATGGCATATTGGCCCACGGTGAGACTCCCCTGACGGAGGCGTAGCAACGATGATGCAGATGAGGTCTTCCGTCCGGGTTCGTCGAAGACTTTCCGGAAAGCCGTGAGAAAAGCAGGCAAGTTGGACACCAGGGGGTCTCCTCTCTCCCATAGAGGATTTAGCCAGGCCAGGGCCTCCCCGGTGAGATGGGACATGATGAAGGCAATTTTGGCCCGGTCGGAGTTAAACTGGTAGGACAAAAGTTCAAAATGCAGGGTGCACTGATTTAAGAAGCCCCGAGCCTGGACGGAGTCGCCTCCTAAGCGAGGAGGTGCAGAAAGCCGGGGTCCGGGGTAGGATACCATGGTATTAGTGGGCAGCGGAGCTGCCGGATTGCAAGATATGGCACTGGCGGAGGTTGTTGGTGGATCAGGCAGAGTGTTCAGGCGAGTATTAACATTCCGCAGGTGACCCAGGATGGCCTCCTGTTGGGACCTCTGACGGGACAGTTCAAGACAGAGGTCCGAGAGCGAGGGAGCTTGGGTGCCACCGGGTTCCATGGCCCGAGCAAACTGTAACGGGTCTGGGAGGCGGAACCTCTGAGCTACTATACAAGGGGGCGGCCCTTGTAAGGGAGCGGGTGGCAGTCTCTGGATGAACGGACAGGGAGATACGGCAAGTGATCAGGGCAGTCTCTGGGTAAAGGGTAGGTACGACCTGTGATGGCAGAGCCTCCGGGTAGGCTAGCAGGCAGATGGTAGATGTGTGCTCCCAGGTGAGCAAGCGAGAGTCTCTGGAATAGCAGGTGGTCACGGCACGTGACGGCGGAACCTCCGGGCTGGCAAGCAGGCAGGTAATGGAGAAGCGCTCCCAGGTGAGCGGACAAGAGTCTGAAGTAGCTGATGGTCACAACACGTGACAACGGAGCCTCTGGGCAGGCAAGCAGGCAGGTAACGGAGAAGCGCTCCCAGGTGAGCGGGCAAGAGTCTGGAATAGCTGGTGGTCACAGCACGTGACGGCGGAGCCTCCAGGTAGGCAAGCAGGCAGGTAACGGAGAAGCGCTCCCAGGTGAGCGGGCAAGCTGGTCCATAGACAGACTGACCGGAGTTGTAAGGCAGACCGTCGGACCTCAGGAAAGCAGGCAGGTAGCTGATGTGCGCTCCCAGGTGAGCGGGCAGGCTGGTCCTTTAGACAGACTGACAGGAGTAGTAAGGCAGACCGTCGGACCTCAGACTGGCAGACAGGTAACAAGTATTCAGGCAGGAATCAGGCAGGTAACTGGCAGGAAACTGGCAGGTAACTGGCAGCGGGACCTGAGGGCTGAAGCACAGGTGAGACACAGGTGCAAACAACATTGCTCGGGCACCTCCATTTTGGAGGAGGTGCCTTATATATGATGAAGTCCTCCGGCCATTGGCCGAGGACTCCTTAGGACGGCGCGCGCGGCCCCTTTAAGAGGAGGGGAGCGCGCGCGCCCTAAGCACAGGGGCCGGGAAGGAGTGCGCGCTGAGAGCAGAGCGGGAGGAGGACGCCGGGAAGGAGCGCGCGCTGACAGCAGAGCGGGGAGAGGACGCCGGGCACGGAGCAGAGCGGTGAGGGGAGCAGCGTCCCTGCCTAGCAGAGGGCAGGGACGTCAGCGCTACAGAAGTAAGTGTATCAGAGCTACAAAACCAGATACCACGCAGGTGAGAATGGCTCTCTATGTGGTAAGCGCCCAATAACTACTAGACTTGTTTTATACCATCATAATGCTGTTGGATTAAAAAATGTAGTAATTTGTCAGGTACCTCCATATCTTTGTCCTTGTTCAGGATTGCAATTGTCACGCATATCTCATCATATATCTTGTATGTGAGTTATATCTTTATATGTTTGTTTCCATCTTTTTATTCCCTCCAGTTTCGATCTACGCTGAATGTTTATGGCTCTTCAGTGGCGAGCAGAGGTATAATACATGCCAACAGTTCCAGGGCTTTTGCAAGTTGTCAATCAGGAGTTGGATTCCGACCTCTACATAAGCCACAATGGCTTCTCGTAAATAAAAAGGTTCAACGTGTTTTATTCTTATACATACATACATACATACATACATACATACATACATACATACATACATACATACATACATACATACATACATACATATTTAACCTCTTTGCACACTTTGCCGTACATATAAGTCATGGTGAAGTGTTACTTGCCGCACCATGCCATACATGTATGGCACGGGGATGGAACAGGCACAGGGGCTGTGCATGTGTCGTTCGCAGCGGGAGTCAGCTGTTGCATACAGCTGGGTTCCTACTGCAGCAACCAAGATCACATCTATGTGCTATCCTCCCTGTTTAACTCTTTACATGCAGTGTTCATACTGTCTGCACAAGAAAAGACTTTGACGGTGACAGATCGCTCTCTTTATTAATTCATCGGCACCCCCATAGTGCGATTGTGGGGGTGCCTAGGGGTTGCAATGGTAGCTGGAGGAATAGCAATGGCCTCTGTCTACTACATACAGCAGACTATCAGATCCCAATGGGGGTGAGATGTGATGGGCTACCTGTCAGTTCAACACTGGCATGTTAGATAACACACCATACAACTTAATTTGTACAGTGTATTATCTATGCGATCAAAGTCTAATTGTGGGGGGAAAAAAGTCAATCCCATTCTTAATAATAAAAAATGGTTTCTATATAAAACATAACTTCAACCCCTTGCAAACATAATTAGTAAAATATAAAAATAAATATATAAATTCTTTATCATCGTAATTATATCAACCATCCAGATTTATTGTATTTTATTCATCCTTGCCAAAAAAATGATTGCATAAAAAGTGAATAATACGTTGAATGTGCCCAAAAATGATACTAGTGAAAACTACAATTTTTCCTGCGAAATTAAAAAAAAAATAAGAATAGAGCTGTTCAGTACTGCTGTGTAATCTGTGTGTGCTAAAAAGGAATGAAGAGCAGAAAGTCTTCCTTGCTGTGCTGTGTATAGAAGAAGTCATATCAGTGAATCTACCCCCAACTCAGAGTTACTTGTAAACTAGAGAGAGAACCTGCAAAGGTGAAAACTGGTGAAAATGCAGGATACAAAACTTACAATGGCCAGATATAGTATTATTTTTCATGTAAATGTACAGCTTATTCTGAAAATACACTTGAAAGTAAAGATTCTTTATAAAGGTAGTAAGGCAGTTTCTAAAAACTGGTTTAACAACTTGAGTATTGTCTTCCAACTATGTTGTATTTCTGTTCTGGGTAATTTGATACTTATTGTATAAGCATATTTTTACTTGTTCTTTCAACCAAACTGTATCTCTTGGATCTCCACATTCCTTTCTCTTCATTTTACTATTTAATTTCACTTCCAGTATCAGGAAAATACACTTGCAGCAAGAGAACTTTTCTCAAGTTTCTGTTCCTCACCAATGTGCCTTCAGACCCAGGTGGTGCCATACCTGGCAAAGCTCACAAACCCTCTAAGAAACCAAGGTAAACTACAAGGTTATTCCACGACCATTGCCTCTTCCTGTTATACATCCCTGTCCTCAACACATATCCCCGTTTTGTTTGTGGTTATTAATACTCTGCATTAAAAGTTGTTGTTACCTGTCAATCAACACTTGCAAATGGTGATCCTGGCTACATTTTGGGGTATTGATGTAGGTAATTTCTTTTCTTTCTGCAGCACAAATTGCATATATCCAGGATGTTGGCAGGCTTCCATTGAAGACAAATTTTAGAAGGTATCACAGAGCTTGTCATGCTGAATTAGCATTTCTGATGTGCAATATCTGCCAGTGTGTTGTCTTTGGCATTAGGCAGTGTTGGTTTAAGTTTTTCTTAAGCCGAGTTTCCGTAATTCAATAAATCGAGTAGATTCAGATATCAATCATTGTTTCTGAGACTGTTTTGAAACCCCCCCCCCTCACCACCCCGAACCACATGTTGTAATATGAGTAGTAACAGATTTTCAATGCCGAATCCACACCAAAAATCACAAGCAGGTGAATGTGGCCAAGCTCATTGTTTCCGGAAATGTGAAGAGGGTTACTGCTATTTATCGCTCAGTGTCCCTCCCCGGCCCCAGTTTTAATTGGGTTGATTTTTATCATAACTCTTAACCATTAAGCTACTTAGGCCACGAACAATGTACTTTTTATATTTGAAGAGAAGCTTTCAGGTGAAGATGGAAGTAAACAACAACCCCTTGTAGGTGCTGGGTTTTAAGCCAGAAGTAAGCTTAAATTGATGTTGGCTGCTGTGAATGCCATATCTGACCTTACTCTCAAATAAACACAGTAAAAGTGAAGTTTGTGTCATACCTGGCACAGGGCATGAGAGACTTCAGAGAATGCTGTGTAGAGTATTTGTGCATCAGGTTGTCCCAAGTTTTATCAAAAGTGTTGCAATAAATGAGATGATATGAGTTTGTTGGCCTGAATGACAGCTATGTTCCCTTACACCTCCAATAATAAGTAGGAGGATCAGTAATGTGAAGCTGCAAATAAAGCTCTGTTGATGCATATGGCAGAGGATTATCGTCTTCCATTTACAAGAACATAGCAGCATTTGCAATTTCACATCAATGATCTGTCAGCAGCAGTTAACAAACACAGCTCTGCACTGCCTAGTAGTTATTACAAGCCCTGATGTGGAGGAGTGCAGGAGAGTTGAGCTCTGCTAGAAACCAACTAACAATGATATAAAACCACGCTGATGGCAATACTGATGTGGTTAGCAAAAGATGAAATCGGCCATGCAGGGTACTATACAGAAGTAGGCTGTGCACAGAGGCAAAGTGTATTCTTAAGGTAGATTACACTCTGTCAGATAGAGGCAGAGCCATGCTGGAGGCCAGCTGATAGAGACTGCACTGCACATGATCAACAAGGAGCATTGGAATTACTACAGGAAGGTTCCTTTAGTAACTGGAGGGTAAATAGAACAAGGAGGGGCATCATTCTGGGGCTGATATGTGCAAAAAAAGAGTTATATTGGCACAAATTAATAAAATATGTGTACATTATTATACAACCACATTGTGATTTTGGGAATAACCCTTTAAATGTCTCTGTAGCAGTGCTATCTGTAAATATTAAGTTTTATATTATCCCAGTCATGACTTGTGTATAATTTTGGTCTAGGATGAGGCTTGAAGCACTGACTGACAAGGATTCCGGAGTACCAGATGGTGATAGCTGTGATGAAGACCCCCCTAATGGACAAGCTACAAAAGAAAGGGGAAGTGAAATCAGACCCAAGACTCAGGAAAGGTCAGGTAGTTCAGTACTGTCTTCCAGTCAAGGAGGAGAAACTGATCTTCCAAATAGTCAACCTCAACCTATGACTGCTCAGGCCATTATGGAAGATGAAGAGATGAGGATAGAGGAGTTTGACAGTGACTGATACACGCCATGTATAGGGTTTACATTTGGCTGCTATCTAGTGTATTCTATCTGGACTTATTTAAAAATTTATGTTCATGCAAATTTGCTTTGTAAATAATCTTCCCAATAGTCTATGCATTTATTTTATAGTTCTCTCAAACAGAAGCTATTACAAAAGAGAATAAACTTGTCACGTTTCCATTGTACCTTCTCCTATTTGAGCCTCTGCTGTGACATTACAAACCTCGGTTCGGGTTTCCTTTGTGCCAGCATACCTAGAATGTGAACTGTAGTTTATGTAAAGTTCTGTGCTAAACTATTCATGTAAATAAAATGTTTTTGATTTTCATTTTTAAATTATTTCAATTTAATTTTACCAAAGAGAAAATATTAAAATATGTAGAATTGAACTGTGAAGTAGTGGAGAGAGAAGTGGATCTGTACAAGTATTAAGCAGCCTGGCCTTTCTAGATACCAGCAGCTTGACCACATGCAGATACTGAAGTGTATGTGCACAAGACTTCTTTTTATTAGTGGTCCATGACAGCACCCAACGAGAGAGGGATCCGCCCTCCAAGGACAGGGAACCGTCAGGCTTAAAAGGGGCGGTTCCTCTCCCCACGTCAGTTGATTCTCTGTCCTCAGGAACGGTGGTTCCAGAAGATTTTGTTTTTTTTTCTCCCCTTTGAATGTACCTGCTGGGTGCGGGCGCAGGGTAGGCCGAATCGGGCCCCGTGACTCCAGACACCAGGGTTGCGGCTGTCGGTCCCTCTTGGTGAAGTTACCCGGCGGGCGGCGCCATGCTGTGGTGGGCGTCCACCCGGTCTCCGGGGCTGTGCACACGCCTGGCCAGCCGGAGGAGGCAGGTCAGATGACGAGTGCACCGGACTTCCGGGGGCGGACCCGCGACGTCACGCGCGGCGTCGTCCCTGGGCATGCGCACGTTAGGGGGCGGCCCCAATGACTAGTACTCCAGTCAGGTGACTCACCCGGACTTCCGGGTTCAAGCTGGGAGGCGGGCTGCAGGGAGCACTTCCTGATAAAAGGCCAGAAGAGAGAATGGAGCTTTGCCTTAGTTATCCATCCAACTGCTGCTGTATTATTGCTCCAGTCGACGGCGCTCCTTTTCAGCAGCCATGAGTGGCATGGAGGCTCCAGTAGAGACGGAGTCCCAGAAGAAGACACACCGAAGTGGCAGTCATTCTTCCTGCAAGACCTCCCAGAGGGGATTTGTCCCAGGACAAGGGTCCTCCTCCAGCTCCGGTACCTCTTCACATCTGATGGGTGAGAGAACTCAGAGAATGTCATTTTATTAATTTGTTTTTCCCTGCTTTTTTTTTTTGGGTCCTTAGACTCAGAAATAGTCTGGGAAATCATCGGCTAAATCTAGACATTTCCAATGTAGGCTTTGTGAGTGTGTTCTCCCTGTCCCCTGTCAAATTATGCAGAGCCTGTATAGAACAGACCGTTGCGGAAGAGTCGCCAGGTTTTCCTTCCAGCCTGCAGTCCCTAATTAGGTCTGAAGTAAAAAATACCTTTAAGACTTTTTCTCAGGGGAATCAGCCATCTTCTTCTAAAGTGTCCCACCAGCCGTTAGAGGATTCAGATAGATCAGAAGGAGAGTGTGGGTCCTCGGGTTAATCCTCGGCATCCTCTTCAGATGAAGATTCCAGTAAATGCTACTGTTTTCCAGTGGAGGAAGTGGGTAACCTTATCAAGGCCATCTTTTTTACAATGGGGATTGAAGAAGAGAAGACACAACCTTCTAAATTGGATTTAATGTTCAGGGGGTTGGGGCAGAAAAAACTACACCCCTTTCCCTTGGATGAAAGAATCCAGGCTCTCATAACCAGAGAGTGGAAGAAGCCAGATAGGAAAGGCGCTCCAACGACCTTTATGAAACGCAAATATCCCATTGAGGAAGCTTCTTGCTTCTCTTGGGATAAAGCTCCGAAATTAGATGTCGCAGTTGCAAAAACTTCTAAAAGATATGCGCTACCTTTTTGAAGATATGGGTACGCTGAAGGACCCATTAGACAAAAAAGCTGACCAGTTCCTCAAAAATACCTGGGAGTCATCAGCAGGAGGACTGAGACCAGGTATTGTGGCCATCTATACTACCAGATCCCTAATGGTTTGGCTAGATCAGCTTGTTGACCAGCTAAAAAACAGAGTTCCTAGGGAGGATATCTTGGCCTCAGTCCCTGTCATACAAGGGGCTGCAGCGTTTCTGGCGGCCGCCTCGGATTCCGCCATTTTTTTCAGCAAGATCTGCAGCCTCTTCCAATGCGGCCAGGAGAGCGTTGTTAAAAAATTGACCGGGAGACCTACAAACAAAGAATAAGTTAAACCTCCTCCCCTGCGAAGGGGAATATTTATTCGGAGCAGCCATCGACGATATCTCGGAGAAAGGGGATATAAAGAAAAAATTCCCTGATGTTTCTTATTCCTCATTCAGGAAGCTCTTTCGGACCAGAAGATACTCGAGAAAATATTCCCCGAAGAAAGACCAATCTAATTTGTCTGACCAGAGAAAGGGAGGAAGAGGATTCATGCTTAAGGGATCTTTCCGTGTCACCAAGAAGGCATCCAAGTGACGCTTTTCCCAGGTGGGGAGTCATCTCTATCACTTCTTCCCAGCCTGGGTATGGATTTCTTCAAGCAACTGGATCCCAGAACTCAAAAAGGCAGGGCTGAAGCTGTGGTTTCCAGATCTTCCACCAGCCGGATTTCTCGTTACGCCCCCCAGAGCATCGCAAGACGAGTAGCGGGCGCTGGAGACCGAAATCCAAAGTCTCCTAGACAAGGCAGTTCTAGTTCGGGTTCCGACCCGGGAGGAGGTGAGAGGGTATTACTCTCCCCTCTTCCTGATAAGGAAACCAGAGGGTTCTTTCAGAACTATCCTAAACCTAAAAGACCTGAACAGCTATCTTGGAGGTTCCTACTTTCAAAATGGAGTCAATTGGGTCTGCAATAAAATTGTTCTTTCCAGGCTGCCACATGACAGTCCTGGACTTAAAAGACGCATATTACCATATTCCCATATGCGTCCAGTCCCAACAATTCCTTTGGGTAGCGGTTCAGGTGGATTCAAAAGTCAGACATTTTCAGTATCAGGCTCTTCCATTTGGCATAGCGATCGCCCCTCAAATCTTCACCAAGGTAATCTCGGAGGTATCAGCTCATCTTCGGGAGAAGAAAGTTTTGATTGTGCCACATCTGGACGATTTTTTAATTGTCGGAATATCGACTCAGCATTGTTTAGAACAGATTCAACAAATCCTTGAAATGCTGCAAAATTTGGGATGGCTTGTCAACATGGACAAATCAAGATTAACTCCATCGACGTCTCAGATCTTTCTAGGTCTTACACTAGACTCAGTCACTCAGGAGTGTCGCCTTCCACCAGACAAAGTGATGAGAATTCAGACGTTAGTATTAAAAGCCATAGACTCTCCAACTATGACTCTGAGGCGGGCCATGTCACTCCTAGGGTCTCTCACGGCATGCATACCAGGAGTCCGTTGGGCCCAGGTCATACCAGGACTATACAGTGGGACATTCTAGAGAATCTGGAATTCCTACGCCAAAATCTAGAGAGCAAACTGACTCTGCAACCAGCTACGCTGGAGTCTTTCCGCTGGTGGTTGGACGGTGTAGTACTGTCCACAGGAGTTTCCTGTTGGTCCCCAGCTACAAGGATAGTCACAACTGATGCCAGTCCTTCGGGATGGGGGGGCCCACTTAGATCGGCACATACTTGAGGGGAGTTGGTCAGGTCCTTTTAAAAACCAGTTCCTCCAATGTGAAGGAGTTGGTACCTGTGGAGAAAGCTATAGAGGGGTTTCTGTCGGCATTGCAGGGCCAACACGTCAAAATTCTGTCCGACAACCAAGTATCGGTAGCATATATAAATCTCCAAGGAGGTACTTAGTCCAGGACACTGATGAGGATAACAGAACGTATTTTTCTCCTGACAGAGACACATTTAGCCTCTATCTCTGCAGTACAAATGAGAAGGGAAGACAACAGCAAAATGGATTTCCTCAGCCGAGTACACCTTCACCAGGGCGAATGTGTCTTGAATCAGGCAGTATTCCACCAAATTATGCTCATGTGGGGAGTCCCCTCCATTGATCTTTGCAACCAGGTCCAACCGGAAGGTGGATCTCTTTTGCTCCCTGAATCCCAAAGATCATCCTCTTGCTGTAGATTCCCTTCTGATCAACTGGAGATTCAGGCTGGGTTATGCCTTTCCTCCTCTAATTCTGATACCGACAGTTCTTCGCAAAATTTGAGAAGACAGGGCTCGGGTAATATTGATAGCCCCATTTTGGCCAAGAAGACCATGGTTTTTTTGGCTCCAGCAGATGTCCGTCTCCGGGTTCTACCGGATCTTCCAGACCTCCTCTCCCAGGTACCAGTCCATCACCCGCAGATTGCATCTGACTGCCTGGAATTTGAAAAGGAGATGCTGAGGAGTAGAGGGTTCTCGGCTGAGGTATCTTCTACTCTCCTTAAATCCAGAAAGCCTGTAACTTCCCGGATTTATCATAGGACTTGGAAAAAATTCCTGTCAGTATCCGGGGCAGATCCGAAGGAGGAAGTCCCGATTAATTTAGTTTTGGAGTTTCTACAGAAGGGGGTGGAGATGGGACTCTGCTAGTACCCTCAAAGTCCAGATATCGGCCCTTGGAGCTCTCTATAACTTTAACCTAGCAAGGGACGTTTGGGTTTTGCAGTTCATAAAGGCATACGCCAGATCCAAACCTGTTTGGTCCATTAGCTCAGCCCCTTGGGATCTTAATCTAGTACTCTCGGCCTTAACAGCCCCTCCCTTTGAACCCTTGCAGGAGGTTCCTATTAAAGTCCTTTCCCTTAAAACGGTTCTCTTGGTAGCCTTGACCTCCGCTCGGCGAATAGGAGACATTCAGGCCCTCTCAGCAGACCCTCCTTTTACACTGTTTCAGGATGATAGGATAATCTTAAAACCTGACCCGGCATACCTCCCGAAAGTAGTCTGTATGTTTCACCGATCACAAGAAATTGTCCTACCCACTTTTTATAGTAGCCCCACTAACGATAAAGAGCAAAAATTACATTCCTTAGATGTTAAACGCTGTTTAGAGAGGTACCTAGGATCCACTAGTTCCTGGAGGAAGGATAGATCCCTTTTTGTCTGCTTTCAGGGACAGATGATGAGATATAAGGCCTCTAAACCACGCTAGCCCGGTGGGTCAGCGAGGCTATTAGTATGGCCTATTCCGCAAGCGACAGAGAGGTGGAGAAGAATCTCAGAGCTCATTCCACGAAGGCCGTTGCTACTACCTGGGCATAAAGGTCAAGTGTGTCTATCGACCAAATTTGTAGAGCGGCAACGTGGTCTTCGCCTACTACTTTTTATAAGCACTATAGATTGGATCTTTCTGGTGCTGATATCACCTTTGGGAGTAGAGTTCTGCAGGCTGTGGTCCCTCCCTAATTCTACGCTTCTCTGTAATTCTCTCTTTGGGTGCTGTCATGGACGACCGATAAACATGTAATTACTTACCGGTAATGTGTTTTTTCGGAGTCCATGACGGCACCCTCCTATTCCCTCCCATTGTTGAGGGTTTGTCACTTTTTTCTGCTTCTCCTGTCGGTGTTTTACACGGGGTGCTCTGGGTTGTGGTGATCTAACGATATCCGGAGATCCAGATTTTCAGACTCTGTAACCATCTGACGTGGGGAGAGGAACCACCCCTTTTAAGCCTATTGGTTCCCTGTCCTTGGATGGCGGATCCCTCTCTCGTTGGGTGCTGTCATGGACTCCGAAAAAACACATTACCGGTAAGTAATTACATGTTTTACCCGAGCCCTCTCTGAAACCCACCTGAAAGCGCTCAGAAAACATTCAAAAGAATGTGTAAAAACTACTTGCTGTTCACATGTTCAGGATTTTTTTTCTTTTTTATAACTGCTTTAGGTTTCAAAAGATGCCGAGTGGCTAAAAGAAGTGACCTCACCTCTCTTCAGGCATTTTCCTGTCTGAAGACGCCCTATATGTTATTATAGAAGTCAATGGAAGTCTGAAAAGACCCCTGGGTGTCTTTTTGATCGTTCTGCCATCATTTTTGCTTCAGAAATCATGAGTGTTTACTTCATTGTTGACTTTAGAGAAAGATTGGAAAACACCAGTAAAAAAGAAGACTTATTGAAAAAAAATTGCTAAAAAAAACCCGCCAGCTGTCAGTGACAACAAAGCAAGTGCTCTTGATACGACCAAAAAAACTACGAAAAATGACGCTACAGGATAAAAAAGTGTCATTAATGTTCTTACTATTCAAAATCTCGCGTGTTCAACCACATCTAAAAGGCGTTGTGTACAATTACCTTGAAGGTAATCCCCTAATCCCAAGGGACTGTGAAATGTCTAGCTCAACTGATAGTTGTATAACCGCTCTGCCACTCCATTCCCTGTACGACTGTTGAAAATAGCCAAATACAAAGCTTTTTCTGGTAGCGCCATAGAAAATGCACAGCCACCGCTCTGTTCTTAAGGGGCAAATGCCCTGGCTGCAGGATTGTCTGACCCCCAACCAATCCTTGAGTTATCTATGCTTGGTGCTGCATCCTAGTCTCAGTCACTTACATGGGGATAAGCTATAATATCAAACCAGAATGATGTGATTTCCAGAAATAAAATTATTTTCACTATGAGCTAATTTGTAGGAACCGAAACAGCCACTAAACAGTTTATGGAGCCGCCAGAGGTGCTAACATCTAATTGGTGGGGGTGCCGGGTGTCTTTAGGATGGGTCATCAATATTAAAGGACTGGCAAAACTTTCATATTGTACAAAAGTTGAGCGTGAAGAGTTAAACCCCCTTTTAGACATTAAGTGCGGTATTAAAATATAAAATAAAAATGCAAAGCTGGGTTCACACAAGCATTTGGAGTACCATCTGATAAAAGAAACAGATCCATGCCATAATGAACACCAATGGCACCAGATGGGCCCCATTGACTAGAATTAGGGCTGTTGGGTTTCCATTAGAATGTCTTATTCTAACTGAAAAAAAATAGTGAATCCTGCTAATTTTTTCTTCCAGTGAAAATAAGGGAACTTGCTCTTGAGCCTATGTTTAGAGGCTTTGTTGGAAGTGTGAACATAGTCTAAAGTGCACTCACCTGCTCTTTGCTGGCTCTGAACCGCTAGATTGAAAGTATCTTTAAAAAAAATGTGTAAGGAAAGGAAATACAAACCTGAAATATCTGTTAGCTACTAGAACTAGAATTTTTTTTTAATAGCAATAGTTAGCAAAAACATGTGTTGTGTGTGTGTCGGCAATCAGGCACCACATTCCAGCAGGGTTAATTCACTATTCTCAGATTTTTTTTACTTTGGTCATCCTTGTAAAATCTCTATTTTATATATGATGCTGTCATATGGAATACTATAAGTGCTCATTTTAGTTAGGATTACTAGCAATCTTGTTTCCCCAATGCTGTTATATGGTGCCGCCTGTTGGCTGGTTGATATTTTTAAATATGTTTTATATATTCTTCAATAAAAGTATATTTTACATTAAATAAAAATCCTTTTCTTTTTGCTTTGATTTCTCTGCACAACCTTTTTCTATAATCTTCAAGGAAAATCTGCAGCAGATTTCTAATCCACACCATTTCTTCAGCTAACACGCGATGCAGCTTTTATGGCCCTCAGAAACATAATCTTAATCATGTAAACAGGCCCACCGAATATAATAGGTGCGTGTTCTATCCATGAAAACTAGTCGTCTGAATGATGCCTTAGGCTTTCTTTGAGCCTTGTTTTTATGAAATTGGTTTGTTCTATATTAAAAGTTAATTTGCCTAATTGTGTGTGGTATTCTATTGAGGACTCAAAGTGTCTGTTGGGCATATCAAGACCATCATAGTGCCCTGCTGAGTCCTTGCTAGTCATCGATTGACATGGATAAGTCTTACGGCATCATCCACATGCAGTTCCAGCAGAGAACTGGTACATACCTACTGTGAGAAAGCGGATGACCCTCAGTGACATCATGGCACCTGTGCATGTGCGGAACTGCGTCAGTACAGCTAGCTATAAATGGTAAAATACTGTTCAAATATCATTTTGAGATCTACATGTGAACAACGGAAACCAGGGATTCCTCAAATGTATGCCAGTGTATGTCTAACTCCGTACAGCCCGAAGGACATGACAATGAATATGTCCGGAAGAGCCAATGTATACCCATAATGTATGCCAACTACTTCTTTCATTTTCACTTTTACGCACAATGATACAGTAAGGAGAGCAAGGCTGCATGAATGTATTATATTAGCTGTAACCTTCATATGATGTTAAAAAATAATATATATCCATCTGGGTTACCAACTGGCCAAAAATTCACATTACTCCCCGCGGTGTCTCCCCAAGATCACATGGCACTGCTTATGTAACGTGACTTCTGGGAGGGTGAAGGAGTGGCACCAGTCCGGAAAGTAAACATAAATGTATTTATTTTTTTGTTGTGCAGAATACAAGAGCAATTAACAAGGGGCTGTCCAGTAGCCCCTTTTAAAATCTGGATTTAGAGTGGGATATCCTAAAAGTTTCTTTATAGTGAAACCATCCTAATAGGGTATACCATTATTTGTATGCATGTCTCCTTGTTTTTTTTCATCATTACCTATTAGGATGATGTCTCTCTAAGATGACTCGTATTCCTTATCAGGGTTTTATACTAAATATACATTGTCCTTCTGGTATCCATCTTAGTTACATTTATATGGTTATATTTCACCAGGATTAGTGGCATTTTATTTATGCAGCTATTTATAACATCAATTGAGTATTTTTGATATATTTTATATGTTATCTGACACTTTAAACTAATACTTATATGTTGATATTTGTCATTATTGGCCATTTTTTTTGTGCATTATCCTTCATACTTGATTGGTTGTAATCCTATTTATTGTTGCACCTTGTATTTAGTATCTTGTGTTACGCTCCTAAGTGGCGTATGTGGTTCGTGGACCCACTGTACCACAGACCGGACTTACCCTGGAGGGGCATAACTATGCAGCTACCTTGGTGTTCGCTGAAGCCTCTAGTGGCGAGGTCAGACTTCTGCGGCAGGTAGCTGCTAGGTACCACTCCAGGCCACGTCCAGCAGTAGCAACTGACCCCAAAGGGCAGAGACGTTACTTCAGATTCTCAATAGGACAGGACGGCCACTGGGGCAGGTTCACACTGTTCAGACGGGATGACCACTGGGAAAGATTCACACTGTGTAGACAGGACGGCCACCGGGACAGGTTCACACTGTGCAGACAGGACGGCCACTGGGACAGGTTCAGACTGGACGACCACTGGGAAAGATTCACACTGTGTAGACATTACAGCCACCAGGACAGGTTCACACTGTGCAGACAGGACGGCCACTGAGACAGGTTCAGACGGGACGACCACTGGGACAGGTTCACACTGTGTAGACAGGACGGCCACCAGGACAGGTTCACACTGTGCAGACAAGACGGCCACTGGGACAGGTTCAGACGGGGCGACCACTGGGAAAGATTCACACTGTGCAGACAGGACGGACACCGGGACAGGTTCACACTGTGCCAACAGGACGGCCACTTGAGATAGGTTCTGACACACTGGTTGCAGGATAGAAAGCAGGTACCGCCAATGCGACCATGGGGTACAGATACCGCCTACGCAGTTTCAGGTTCAGGGCTCTGGCATGGGTATTCAGTCCCCAGGGTGGCAGGCACAGTCGATGCAGTTTCAGGATACAGACACCGCCGAAGCGGTCACAGGAACACAGGCAAACTAGACTAGACTAAGGGACTTAAATATGTGTGTCTGAGCAAAGGGTCTGAATATTTATGACCATGTGATATTTTAGTTTTTCTTTTTTAATAAATTTGCAAAAATTTCTACATTTCTGTTTTTTTCAGTCAAGATGGGGTGTAGAGTGTACTTTAATGAGAAAAAAAAAACTTTTTAGAATTTACCAAATGGCTGCAATGAAACAAAGAGTGAACAATTTAAAGGAGTCTGAGTACTTTCCGTACCCACTGTATATATAACACTGTGGTATATACGGCATATACACTAGTTATATATAACGCTTCAGTACATACAACGTATATACTAGTTATGTATAACACTGCTGTATATATGATGTATTCACTAATTATATATAGCATTGCGGTATATGTGATGTATACACTAGTTATATATAACACTGCGGTATATACGGCATATACAATAGCTATATATAACACTGTGGTATATACGATGTATACACTAGTTATACACTGCTCAAAAAATAAAGGGAACACTTAAACAACAGAATATAACTCCAAATAAATCAAACTTCTGTGAAATCAAACTGTCTACTTAGGAAGCAACACTGATTGACAATCAATTTCACATGCTGTTGTGCAAATGGAATAGACAATAGATGGAAATTATTGGCAACTATCAAGACACACTCAAAGGAATGGTTCTGCAGGTGGGGACCACAGACCACATCTCAGTACCAATGCTTTCTGGCTGATGTTTTGGTCACTTTTGAATGTTGCTTGTGCTTTCACACTCGTGGTAGCATGAGACGGACTCTACAACACACAGAAGTTGCTCAGGTAGTGCAGCTCATCCAGGATGGCACATCAATGCGAGCTGTGGTAAGAAGGTTTGCTGTGTCTGTCAGCGTAGTGTCCAGAGGCTGGATGCGCTACCAGGAGACAGGCCAGTACACCAGGAGACGTGGAGGGGGCCGTAGGAGGGCAACAACCCAGCAGCAGGACCGCTACTCCGCCTTTGTGCAAGGAGGAACAGGAAGAGCACGGCCAGAGCCCTGCAAAATGACCTCCAGCAGGCCACAAATGTGCATGTGTCTGCACAAACGGTTAGAAAACGACTCCATGAGGGTGGTATGAGGGCCCTACGTCCACAGATGGGGGTTGTGCTCACAGCCCAACACCGTGCAGGATGCTTGGCATTTGCCACAGAACACCAGGATTGGCAAAGTCACCACTGGCGCCCTGTGCTCTTAACAGATGAAAGCAGGTTCACACTGAGCACATGTGACAGACGTGGCAGAGTCTGGAGATGCAGTGGACAGCGATCTGCTACCTGCAACATCCTTTAGCATGACCGGTTTGGCAGTGCGTCAGTAATGGTGTGGGGTGGCATTTCTTTTGGAGGGCCGCACAGCCCTCCATGTGCTTGCCAGAGGTAGCCTGACTGCCATTAAGTACCGAGATGAGATCCTCAGACCCCTTGTGAGACCCTTTGATGGTGTGGTTGGCCCTGGGTTCCTCCTAATGCAGGACAATGCCAGACCTCATGTGGCTGGAGTGTGTCAGCAGTTCCTGCAAGATGATGGCATTGAAGCTTTGGACTGGTCCGTCCGTTCGCCAGACCTGAATCTGATTGAGCACATCTGGGACATCATGTCTCGCTCCATCCACCAACGTCACGTTGCACCACAGACTGTCCAGGAGTTGGCAGATGCTTTAGTCTCGGTCTTGGAGGAGATCCCACAGGAGACCATACGCAACCTCATCAGGAGCATGCCCAGGCGTTGTAGGGAGGTCATACAGGCACGTGGAGGCCACACACAATACTGAGCCTCATTTTGACTTGTTTTAAGGACATTACATCAAAGTTGGATCAGCCTGTAGTGTGTTTTTCCACTTTAATTTTGGGGGTGACTCCATATCCAGGCCTCCATTGGTTAATAATTTTGATTTCCATTGGTGATTTTTGTGTGATTTTGTTGTCACCACATTCAGCTTTGTACAGAACAAAGTATTCAATGAGAATATTTCATTCATTCAGATCTAGGATGTGTTATTTGAGTGTTCCCTTTATTTTTTTGAGCAGTGTATGTAACACTTCAGCCAAAAGAGAAACTCCCATATAAACAAGAGTAAGAAAATAGAACAAATTAATACTTGTTCATTGGCAGTGTGTTCTCCTTTTTGTATTTTACTTTTGTTTTAATGTATGTTATCTTAATATGTGTTCAATAAAATTTATATTTTATTAATTTGTTCTATTTTCTTACTCTTTGTTATATGGGAGTTTCTCTTTTGGCAGATTTGATTATATAATCTCATAAACTCATAGAACCTATTTAAGCTATTTATTATTATTATTAGGCTATTTATTATTATTATTATTATTATTATTATTATTATTATTAGGCTATTTATTATTATAACACTGCGGCATATATACATTTGTGTGTGTGCTGAGGACAGGTGCACTCAGGTGAGATAGGCAGGGCCCAGCCTTCAGGTCATGTGACCGGTAGAAGGAGGGGCGGCCACGTCTGTAGAGGAGGAAATCACAGAGTTGAGTGTAGTGTAACATCTGTGGGGAGGAAGTGACTGACAGGCGGGAGCCCCTGCTGCACGGTGGGTGAGACCCTCTATATATACCAAGGCTATAACTGGACACTCAGCTGATGACCTTATTTACCTGGCTGCTCTGTCATCCGGGTGTTCATAGAGTGGGAAGCTCTATGTGCACCACGGCACTGGTCACTAGAGGATAGTCGGGGAGTGCGGCGCTCTGAGGTCAGGATACTCGGGGGGGGGGATCAGATTTGTGTGCTCCCTTTTATTTCTAGCCCAGTGTGTGCAGATACTGGACTGCCAGGCTGTATCTGCTCTGTATCAGGGAGTGGTAGTGTCGTTTCCTGAGTACACAATGAGCAGGAGCTTGTGAGAGGGGCACCGCTGTTCTGTGTGGAATGGAAGCGACCGGATGGGGGGGGCACCGCTGTTCTGTGTGGAATGGAAGCGACTGGACAGGGGGGCACCGCTGTTCTCTGTGGAATGGAAGCGACTGGACGGGGGGGGCACCGCTGTTCTCTGTGGAATGGAAGCGACTGGATGGGGGGGGCACCGCTGTTCTCTGTGGAATGGAAGCGACTGGATGGGGGGGGCACCGCTGTTCTGTGTGGAATGGAAGCGACTGGACGGGGGGGGCACTGCTGTTCTCTGTGGAGTGGAAGCGACTGGATGGGGGGGGCACCGCTGTTCTGTGTGGAATGGAAGCGACTGGATGGGGGGGGGGCACCGCTGTTCTGTGTGGAATGGAAGCGACTGGATGGGGGGGCACCGCTGTTCTGTGTGGAATGGAAGCGACTGGACGGGGGGGGCACTGCTGTTCTCTGTGGAATGGAAGCGACTGGACGGGGGGGGGCACTGCTGTTCTCTGTGGAATGGAAGCGACTGGATGGGGGGGGGGCACCGCTGTTCTGTGTGGAATGGAAGCGACTGGATGGGGGGGGGCACCGCTGTTCTGTGTGGAATGGAAGCGACTGGATGGGGGGGCACCGCTGTTCTGTGTGGAATGGAAGCGACTGGATGGGGGGGGCACCGCTGTTCTGTGTGGAATGGAAGCGACTGGATGGGGGGGGCACGGCTGTTCTGTGTGGAATGGAAGCGACTGGATGGGGGGGGCACGGCTGTTCTGTGTGGAATGGAAGCGACTGGATGGGGGGGGCACCGCTGTTCTGTGTGGAATGGAAGCGACTGGATGGGGGGGCACCGCTGTTCTGTGTGGAATGGAAGCGACTGGATGGGGGGGGCACCGCTGTTTGTGGAATGGAAGCGACTGGACGGGGGGGGCACAGCTGTTCTGTGTGGAATGGAAGCGACTGGATGGGGGGGGCACCACTGTTCTGTGTGGAATGGAAGCGACTGGATGGGGGGGGCACCGCTGTTCTGTGTGGAATGGAAGCGACTGGATGGGGGGGGCACCGCTGTTCTGTGTGGAATGGAAGCGACTGGATGGGGGGGGCACCGCTGTTCTGTGTGGAATGGAAGCGACTGGATGGGGGGGGCACCGCTGTTCTGTGTGGAATGGAAGCGACTGGATGGGGGGGGCACCGCTGTTCTGTGTGGAATGGAAGCGACTGGATGGGGGGGGGCACCGCTGTTCTGTGTGGAATGGAAGCGACTGGATGGGGGGGGCACCGCTGTTCTGTGTGGAATGGAAGCGACTGGATGGGGGGGGCACCGCTGTTCTATGTGGAATGGAAGCGACTGGACGGGGGGGGCACCGCTGTTCTATGTGGAATGGAAGCGACTGGACGGGGGGGGGCACCGCTGTTCTGTGTGAAATGGAAGCGACTGGACGGGGGGGGCACCGCTGTTCTGTGTGGAATGGAAGCGACGGGGGGGCACCGCTGTTCTGTGTGGAATGGAAGCGACGGGGGGGCACCGCTGTTCTGTGTGGAATGGAAGCGACGGGGGGGGGGCACTGCTGTTCTGTGTGGAATGGAAGCGACGGGGGGGGGGCACTGCTGTTCTGTGTGGAATGGAAGCGACTGGATTGGGGGGGCACCGCTGTTCTGTGTGGAATGGAAGCGACTGGATTGGGGGGGCACCGCTGTTCTGTGTGGAATGGAAGCGACTGGACGGGGGGGGGGCACCGCTGTTCTGTGTGGAATGGAAGCGACTGGACGGGGGGGCACAGCTGTTCTGTGTGGAATGGAAGCGACTGGACGGGGGGGGCACCGCTGTTTGTGGAATGGAAGCGACTGGACGGGGGGGGGCACTGCTGTTCTGTGTGGAATGGAAGCGAGTGGACGGGGGGCACCGCTGTTCTGTGTGGAATGGAAGCGACTGGATGGGGGGGGCACCGCTGTTCTGTGTGGAATGGAAGCGACTGGATGGGGGGGGCACCGCTGTTCTGTGTGGAATGGAAGCGACTGGATGTGGGGGGGCACCGCTGTTTGTGGAATGGAAGCGACTGGACGGGGGGGGCACCGCTGTTCTGTGTGGAATGGAAGCGACTGGATGGGGGGGGGCACAGCTGTTCTGTGTGGAATGGAAGCGACTGGATGGGGGGGGCACCGCTGTTTGTGGAATGGAAGCGACTGGACGGGGGGGGCACAGCTGTTCTGTGTGGAATGGAAGCGACTGGACGGGGGGGGGCACCGCTGTTTGTGGAATGGAAGCGACTGGACGGGGGGGGGGCACCGCTGTTTGTGGAATGGAAGCGACTGGACGGGGGGGGCACAGCTGTTCTGTGTGGAATGGAAGCGACTGGACGGGGGGGGCACCGCTGTTCTGTGTGGAATGGAAGCGACTGGATGGGGGGGGCACCGCTGTTTGTGGAATGGAAGCGACTGGACGGGGGGGCACAGCTGTTCTGTGTGGAATGGAAGCGACTGGACGGGGGGGGCACAGCTGTTCTGTGTGGAATGGAAGCGACTGGACGGGGGGGGCACCGCTGTTCTCTGTGGAATGGAAGCGACTGGATGGGGGGGGCACCGCTGTTCTGTGTGGAATGGAAGCGACTGGATGGGGAGGGGCACCGCTGTTCTGTGTGGAATGGAAGCGACTGGACGGGGGGGGGCACCGCTGTTCTGTGTGGAATGGAAGCGACTGGACGGGGGGGGGCACCGCTGTTCTGTGTGGAATGGAAGCGACTGGATGGGGGGGGCACCGCTGTTCTGTGTGGAATGGAAGCGACTGGATGGGGGGGGGCACCGCTGTTCTGTGTGGAATGGAAGCGACTGGACGGGGGGGGGCACCGCTGTTCTGTGTGGAATGGAAGCGACTGGATGGGGGGGGCACCGCTGTTCTGTGTGGAATGGAAGCGACTGGATGGGGGGGGGCACCGCTGTTCTGTGTGGAATGGAAGCGACTGGACGGGGGGGGGCACCGCTGTTCTGTGTGGAATGGAAGCGACTGGATGGGGGGGGGCACCGCTGTTCTGTGTGGAATGGAAGCGACTGGACGGGGGGGGGCACAGCTGTTCTGTGTGGAATGGAAGCGACTGGATGGGGAGGGCACCGCTGTTCTGTGTGGAATGGAAGCGACTGGACGGGGGGGGCACCGCTGTTCTGTGTGGAATGGAAGCGACTGGACGGGGGGGGGCACAGCTGTTCTGTGTGGAATGGAAGCGACTGGACGGGGGGGCACCGCTGTTCTCTGTGGAATGGAAGCGACTGGATGGGGGGGGCACCGCTGTTCTGTGTGGAATGGAAGCGACTGGATGGGGGGGGCACCGCTGTTCTGTGTGGAATGGAAGCGACTGGATGGGGGGGGCACCGCTGTTCTGTGTGGAATGGAAGCGACTGGACGGGGGGGCACCGCTGTTCTGTGTGGAATGGAAGCGACTGGACGGGGGGGGCACCGCTGTTCTGTGTGGAATGGAAGCGACTGGACGGGGGCAGCATATCGCCTTATAAAGACTGGTGTATAAATCGCCGGTGTTGATGATTCGGGGTCTGTGTCTCTAAGTAGTTTGCCTAAGATTATATTTAAATGTGACAGAATTTTTCCTTTACAGATTTTGCCATGGATCTAATACAAAAGACTGAAAGACAAAAGCTTGGCACAAACTTGCAGCTTAATCCACATGTGTATATCACAGAGGGTTTAATCTGAAGCATAAATTGACATGCTGATGATTTAACACTTTCATGATATGGCGATTTTCAGTTTTTTTTTTTGTTTGTTTGTTTTTTTTTTTAGTTTTTTCCTCCCTTTTGTCCAAGAGCCATAATTTTTTTTAATTTCCAACAGTATCCTATATGAGGGCTTGTTTTTTGTGGGTTGTACTTATGAATGACACCATTTATTCTACCATATAATGTACTCGAAAATGGGGGGGGGGGGGATTCCAAGTGCATTGAAATTGTAAACAAAAGTGCAATTTCACAATTGTTTTTTTTTTTTTTTATAACTAACATGTTTACTATAAGGTAAAACTGACCTGGCAATATGATTCCCCAGGTCATTCCGAGTACACCGATGCCAAACGTACGTACAGTTTTTTTGTTGTTTTTTTTATTTAAAGGGAATCTGGAGGTCATTTTTGTTTAGTATACTACTAGTATTCTGAAATGGGGTTTGGGCATTTTCAGTATATGCCTCGTTATGGCTGTCATAGACTTACATTGAGTTGTAACTTAAGGCTTATCCAGCAAACGCTGGAGCGATCCGGCAGGTCACAAACTGCTGGAGACAGACTGGAGCGGCGCCGATTAAAAGATAAAGACGGCGGCTGGTAAGTGGAAAAACTAGGGGCAGGGAACTTACATTAGAAGCATCACTCCAGCGCTGCAATAAAAAAAACAAAACGCTAGAGTGGTGCTTCAATGATGCCTCACAATTTACTTCCTACAAATAATCCTTTTATATGATGGACAAGGTAAGTATTAGTGATCTAATGTGAGGATCCGTGGAGCAATATAAATATATAATTAGTATACATACTGATATGTTAAAACATATTATACTGTATATGTTATTTATGTTTCAGATCTGTAGGACAATCCCTTCACATGCTGGCCATGACTGACTCCCTTTCAGAGAATGAGGAAGACTTTATGGCTGGTGGAGACTTGGGAGAAGGATTTGGGAGAAAACCGGGTGGACTCTACGAAAGTCTTGATGAAACTATGGCAAAATCATTCAAACTAAGGAAAGGATCAAGTTCTCTTCATTACCACCTTATTAAGAAGGGAGAAGACTATTGTAACACGAGACATCATGTAAGAAAAAATAGCATGTCCGAAGAAAGTGAGACTGTGAGGCCAGCGAAAGAGCTTTACACCCGGTGCAGACAGAACAGCATTGGTAAGACTGGCAGACACTTAGTCTAATTACTGTATACTGAATACTTCAGACCATGTGATATTTTAGTTTTTCTTTTTTAATAAATTTGCAAAAATTTCTATTTGTTTTTTTCAGTTAAGATGGTGTGCAGAGTGTACATTAATGAGAAAAAAATGAACTTTTTAGAATTTACCAAATGGCTGCAATGAAACAAAGAGTGAAAAATTTAAAGGGGTCTGAATACTTTCCGTACCCACTGTATAAATGGCAAAGTTGTTTTATAATAGAAATGAATAGGAAGAGTCTTTTAAACTTTTTTGAGCAATTTTTCAGGCTTCTTTTCAGCAAACCCACTCCAAAAGACACCTCCGAAATCTTCATGTGCATATTGCCAAAGAAAGAGAAGAGATACAGCTTTGACAAATCTTGGTCTATATTCCCTCACCTTTAGGCCGCATTCAGTATTTTACTTCAGTATGTATAAGCCAAAACCAGGTGAGGAACAATCAGAGGAAAAGTATAATAGAAACACGTCACCACTTCAGCATTTATCACCCACTCCTGGTTTTGGCTTACAAATACTGATGAAAAATACTGATAGTGTGAACATGGTGTTTTATGGCACAGGGGTCTGAGACTTGCTTATATAAGAGCTGAAATAGAGAAAGGGGAACTCTGATTATTTTTCTCCTTTTAAAGCTAAAACCTTGCTTTTTTGTCTAATTAAAAGATGGAAATTGCCGAAACCGAGACCAATATGAACTCCTAAGCTCAGACTGAACAGGGATAGACATTAATAAAATAAATTGTATTGACTCTGCTCAGCTTCTCCTGCTCTATAACAGACTTCAGATTGAACTATTTTCATGTGCCCCATCTTAATAGAATTGTTTCAATTTATGTCATTTATTTTCTGACTTGTAAATGTATGAATCTCATGACTATATTGATGACCATTGGTGCTCAGTGTGAGGGCTCATACAAACGTCCGTGCATGGTCTGTCCGGGGGTTTACTGATCCAAACTCAATAACCTCATAGGCATTTATGACCATGTCGAGTTCAGATTGTGAGACCCACGGACAGTCCATGCATTGCAACCATGCTCAGGCTGAGGTCCAAGGATGACTGCATGAGCCCTTAGTCTCTATTGATTGGCTGCTGTGGGTCAAACATATCTTTACTTTTTTATTTTTACTACTCCCCTGATTTTGTTGCCCTGTGTTAACCTCTTACCAACATATGACGAACTGGTACTTCATATGCAGGCTCCCTGACTTTGATGCGGGCTAACACGCCTTGCCCACATCTTTACCGGCAGATAATGGCTGTGTTATTCAGCCATCATATGCCTCTAACAGCAATGAGAGGACCAGAGTCTGCTGAAGACCCCTGTGCCTATCATCATGGTGCTGCTGTGAAAATCAACCTATGGCTGACGTTCATAGGAGATCGTGATTTTCTCTATACATAGTGGTGCTAATGCACTGCTATATATAGCTCAAGTGATCGGACGATCACATCTTCAAGTCCCCTAAGGGGACCAACAAATACAGTGAAAAGTTGAAAGAAATTTTTAAAAAAATAATAAAAGGTTCAAATCACTCCTCTTTTCCCCCATTAAAAATTAAGAAATAAAAAAATACATGTTTGGTATCAAAATATAAAGTAAATTAATCCAATCGGTAAATGGTGTAACGAGAAACAGGAAACGCCAGAATTTAGGTTTTCCAGGCCAACGCAACAACACAAAAAAAATGTAATAACAGGAGATCAAAACATCGTAGCTAACCCAAAGTGATATGAATAAACACATAGACTTGTTGCTAAAAAAACATGCCATCAAACAAGTCCATATTCTGAAAAATTGAAACCGTTACGGCTCTCAGAAGATGGCAACACGAGCAAAATGTATTTTTTTTGTTTACCACTTTAAATAAAAACTATGCATGTTTGGTATCTGTGTAATCGTACTGAAATGGAGAATCATATTGCAAGGTCATTTTTACCCTAAAGTGAACACTGTAAATTAAAAAAAGAATTGCGGAATTGCACTATCTTTTTGTATTTTGACACACTTGGAATTTTTTTACTGCTTTCCAGTGCATCACAGGATACAATGGATGGTGTAATTCAAAAGTACAACTCGTCTTGCAAAAAGCAAGCCCTCACACGGCTATACCGACTGAAAAATAAAAAAGTTATGGCTCTTGGAATAAGGAGAGGAAAACCCAAAAATGCAAAAAATGGGAATGGGTTAAAGGGGTTGTCCACTACTCAGATAACCCCTTCTCAATTGCTATATTCCCCTGTAAAATGGCTTATGCAAAACTGATACCTGGAAGAAGTGAGAGCTGCTCTCTGACTTCATACATATATCCGTTATGACTAAGGCAATGAGAATGCAGCAGCTGCTGATTGGCTGCAGGGCTCACATCACATAATGTCACGTGAGCCCCGGGAGACCAGGCGCTGACATTGCTGGAATGCCAACAGCATTGGAGGTGAGCACATGCTGTTATTTTATATGGGAGAATGTTGCAAATGAGAAGGGCTTGTCTGTGCAGTGGACAACCCATTTAAAATAATGCTCCATCTTTAGTAGTGCTGCAACTGTGCCGGTTAACTAAACGCTCCGATCAATGTGATTTTTGGCTACAGTTGGGCATCATGGAAAAATATTTTTATGGATTAACGTTATAAGTAATTTCATTCGTTTTTAAACTCTACATTGTGTGGACAGTGCAGTCGTTAAGATTTGTCTATTCTCTGCAGATGCAAGTTCTGAAATTTCTAATGAAGATCTGAGGCAGCGTCTACAAGACGTCACAGAAGTAAGCTTCTCTATAGTGTAACCCTTTATTTATAATCTCCTTGTTACCCCTGCAGGGTACCACATGAGGAGTAAAGTTATTCCTCATCCATTGGTACTTTGTGGAAATACAACTCTACTGTACATTACTCTTTGGATGTGCAGTAATAGTTTGATTTTAGTTTGCGACTCATCTTTGGTTGTTCTTAACCCGTTTCATAAGCTTTTTTTTTTTTTTTTTTGTCCATAATGGTGGATTTCCCATGAAATTTGTGAAATCCGGCTTCAAATGGTGTTTAAACATGGCACATAGATTGGATGAGTAGAGTTTGAGCTTAGAAAGACACCTGTTTTCTGGTTCAAAGGGGGTCTTGGCAAATTATCAGATCCTAAACCTTTTGGTACAAATGAGAAATTTACATTTCTGGAAATCTAAGGCTCAGATTCATTCTTTTAGTCATGTCTTAAGAAAACCGTTTAGCATAAGTTTACGAGCAGTAGTGGCCTGATTAAGTTGTACCATTCTCAACCCTTTGTGAAGTGTAACTTCCCATCATACACATAGCAGATATACAAGGTAAATGTGAAATGGGCAGACAGGTTAATTTTACCTTCCAGTGCCATGTATTAAAAAAAAAAAAAAAAAAAAAATGTGTACTGTAATTAATTTTATGAAATTTGATTTGATAGAAGTTATAACTATCCTGGTTTTAGGAAGTTGAACTTTTAAGAGTGGAACTGGAAGCTTTCCAAAGACAACTTGATGGAAAGGATGAAGCGTTGAAGATGTTACAAAGCATGGTAAGTCGTAAAAGCTGGCATCAGGGGGCACTATGGACACAGTGAGGATAAGACTATGAATATAAAGTTAAGTACACTTAAAGGGAACCTGTCACCAGGTTTTCCCAATATAACATATGGCCACTACCTTTATGGCCTCTTTTACCGCATTCTAGTAAGCTGCATGCAAGTCCCCAATCCCCTCTGCACAGCGTGAAAAAGACCTTTTATTATACCCCCATATGGTGTGTGGTCCAGTCCGATTAGCGTCAATGGTCTTCATCCGGCGCCTCCTCTCTTGTAGGTTTGCACGGCATCCTACGTCATACACAGTGTCCCCCATCGCTCTCCTGCGCAGGCGCACTTCTCTCTGTCCTGCCAAGGGCAGATCAAAGTACTTTAGTACTCATGCCTCTGTGCTCTTTGGCCTTTCCCGATGCATGCACACTACAGTACTTTGCTCTGCCCTCAGTAGGGCAAAGAGAACGGCGCCTGCGCAGGAGCGCAATTCGGGGACACTGTGTCAATGACGTAGGACGTGTCATCCACATGAAGCAAGCAGGAGGACGGCGATTGCGATGAGAGATGAGGTGCTGAAGTAAGATCAGCGATGCCTATCGGACTAGTCTGCGCCATATGGTGGGAAAAGAAAATGAAAATTTTTTTACTCCCCGTAAAATCTTTTTCTCATTCGTCTTATTTGGAGACACAGTAACCGTGGAACGTCTCAAAGCTGTACAAGGGTGGGAATAATTTACACATTATACAGTTACCAGAGAACGTTTTCCACCATTGCTCAAGCAATTGCCTGAGCAATTTCTGCCTGCAGTATCTGCCTCCCCAGATTTGCATTTGCCAAAGCAAATGTGTGGACCCTGTAAAACTTGGAAACGTTATGAACTGATGAGCAAGTGGCTGCTTTACAGACCCGCAAGGTGGAAAACTGTTGAACTGCCCAGAAAGCTCTTGCAGTCCACACAGAGTGCACCCTAACCCTGAATGGGGGAGCACCTTATAAGCCTCGCTAATGGCTGATATAATCCAGCGAGCAATGATCACCGTAGAAGCGGTCAGACCTCTGCCAGAGCTTACCGGGATGGCCCAAAGGCATCCTATCAGAGCTGTGAGAGACCCTCTGATATTTTCCTAGGCAAAGCTGAATAAGGAAAACTCAGTGGTCTTTTTCCTAAAGTCGCCTGGAGAATGAGAACGTGACTTCTTTTAACCCTTTCATGGTTGCGGAACAGATGGTAAAGAGAAGAAGCAAAAGACTTAACGTGCACAGCAATGTCGTTTTTACATTACGGTTTATGTTCACTTCTTGCAACACTTATTCAGGCGAATTCCTGGCAAAATCTGCCTGAAAGACGTCTTATGCACATACCTTCAGGGTGTATTCATACTGAATTTTTTTAATGACTTTTTGGAGTGGAAACGGAGCAGATTTGACAGGTTTTCACTCAGTTTTGTAAAAAATGCCTCAACAAAAATTTTTGAACGCACGCTTAGTCACTTTTTTACCAAATATTTGGGAAACAGAAATTCACAATTAGTAGAATTCAGGTAATTTACACCTCTGTTCATATCATAACCATTATTTTACTTCCTCAAACTGTTGGAGGTTTCATCAGGATGCTCCATTGCAATTCTTATGTGAAGAAATGGCTTTTTTTCCTTCATTAAAATGATGGACATCATGACAGAAACCCAATGAAACCCATTATGGTCAATAGGGTCTGTCAGGATTCTATTTCTTTTGTCCATATAAAATATCTAAGAAACATCAAGTGATGGGCATAAGGGGGACGATTCATTAAGGCTGGTGTTGCGCACACCGGTCTTGATGAAGGGCTTGCTGGAGTACTATGCACTGAATAGTACTGGTATAGCATTTCTGGAGTAAGTGCAAATTGTCTCTTCAGAGAGGAAGAGAACTAGAACTCTAGTGCCACCTATAAAAAGTAGCAATCCTAAAAGTCACTGTTGACACTTTAATGAACCTTGTCACATGACTTAGGATAAAAGCCAGAAACTCAATTTGCAGACACTGTGTTTCGGGATAGTGTCCCTCGTCAGTGCAAAGTGTGAGTTTTGGTTTGGCTGGGTGAGAGGCGTCAGACCGGTATCTAAGGGGTAACATTATTCCTTGCGGAGAGTTACATGATAAGCATGTCAAGGTGAGGAGACTTTTTAAGCCGCAATGCTCCTCTGGGAAATTTGCAAATAGGAAGAGGACCAGAACTCTAGTACCGCTATAGGAAGTAGCGATCCTAAAAGTCAATATTGACCCTTTAACGAGCCTTGTCACGTGACTTGGCATAAAAGCCAGAACCAGAAACTCAATTTGCAGACACTGTGTTTTGAGGTACTGCCCCTCGATAGATTTCTGGAGTAAGAAACAGCAGTCCTTATGATGGCCACATCTTGACGCCCGCATTTTCTCAGCTCTAGCCCATTTTGGTGGAGCTGCTTCATACTGGCATGAAAAGTGCGCAAAAATGTTGCAACTTTCAAAAGTACGACAGTTTTCTGGCTTAAATGTTTTGATAAATCGCCCCCTACGTGTTGGGTAGTAAATTACTGAATGATTTTTGTGATGCATTGTCTTTCATAGGCAATGTTTGATAAAGCCACGAGTCACACTAAGGTCATGCTTCAGAAAGCAGGAGATCATCGCAGAGCCCTAGAAAAGGTCAGTACCACACTAATCCATAGTGCATCTCTTGTAATATTTCTTTTCCATAAAATGGCTGTAAAAAAAAATAATTTAAGCCCTTTTCATCTACACTTACAGGTCTGTTTCTGTACTAGCACCTCCTGGGTGGGGTCAGCAACATTCGGCACTCCATCTGGTGTGCCACTACAACGTCTACCTACCATGCTGGGCAGTTGTGTGGGAGCTGGAGTGCAGAATGCTCCTGACCTCTGTGGCTATTATCTGACCCACTGGAGCCATTAACTTCACAAAACATTATTTTTTGGTTATTAGGTTCCAGTATGTTAAGTTTAGCAGCTACTAGTACAGCTCTCTTGGAGGTTGTCCTCTTTTATGGGCTACTAAAAGGCAGATTTTATAAATAATAATATTTTTATTTATTTATATAGCGCCAACATATTCTGCAGCGCTTTACATTTCAGACAATATACAGACATTATGGGCACTGTTCCCATTGGGACTCACAATCTACATTCCCTATCAGTATGTCTTTTGGGTGTGGGAGGAAACCAGAGAACCCGGAGGAAACCCACGCAAACACGAGGAGAACATACAAACTCCTTGCAGATGTTGTTCTTGCTGGGCTTTGACCCCAGTGCTGCGAAGCTGCAGTGCTAACCACTGAGCCATCATGCTGCCCTTTTCCTGCCCTGATACAGTTGTCATATATCACTCTTTATTAGACCTCGCTTATTATGCAGTATGGTCATTATAGGCAGGGCTTGCGTCAACACCCGGCGTACCCGGGCAAGTGCCGGGGCCCTGGACCATCAGGGGGGGCCCACTCGTTATCGGGGCCCGGGCCGCTTCCCCGGCATCTGTGCAGGGCTGCCGGTGCTGTTCAAGCCCTGCTCTGCTTCATGCAGCAGCAGCAATGTGCGGTCAGTGTGCTGCTGCTCCACCAATCAGGCCCAGTGCTGTCCCTTTCCAGACATGGCTGCGCGCTATGCGCAGTGCAGCTGTGTCTGGTAGTAATGACACGCAGGGGCGACACTGCGCCTTTAATTGTGCTTGTGTGTCGCACCTGCCGCGTCATTGCTACCAGACACAGCCGCACAGCACGCGGCCATGTCTGGAAAGTGACAGCACTGGGCCTGATTGGTGGAGCAGCAGCACACTGACCGCATGTAGCAGAGCAGGGCTTGAACAGCACTGGCGGCCCTGCACAGATGCCGGGGAAGCGGCCCGGGCCCTGACGGCGAGTGGGCCTCCCTGATGGTCCAGGGCCATGTGACACGCCTGAGGCCCTGCACTGCCACATGACTGAGGAGCTGTACGGGACACAGGCCAGGGGGCAGGTGAGCGAGCGTCCCCCAATCCCCATATAAAAAATATTTCTAATGTGTGATGTGAATGTCTGTGTATGACTGTGTATATATATTTGTCTGTTTTTATGTGTTTTTAAGAATGTGTTCAAAAATGTATGTATCTGTGCGTGTCTGCGTATTGTGTGTATATCTGTGTACCATGATCATGTGTGTATGTGTGTGCGTGTCTGCAATGTGTGTGCGTGTCTGCACTGTGTGTGCGTGTCTGCGTATTGTGTGTGTGTGTGTGTGTGTGTGTGTGTGTGTGTGTGTGTGTGTGCGCGTGCATGTTTGCATATATGAAGGCTGAGGGGGCAGGCTGGGCCCTGTGTTGTATACCTATATTTCTCCGCCGTATCTGTGCATCATGAATCGTGGTATGTGCTAAAGGGGCCCACTGAGACTCTTTCGCCCGGGGCCCACAAAAACCTGGAGCTGGCCCTGATTATAGGCACCGTCCTTCACCAAGTGAGTATCGTGAATGGCTGGTAAAATCAGCAACTATCCCTTCCAGCATGCCCAATGTGAGATTAGGTGGGAGAAAATATTCAGAAAACCGCATTTAGGCCATGTACACATACATGCTGAGTATTTGAGTATCTGTAAGCCAAAACCAGGAGTGGGTGATAAATACAGAAGTGGTGACCTATTTCTATTTTACTTTTCCTCTGATTGTTCCACTCCTGGTTTTCGCTTACAAATACGGAGGTAAAATACTGAGTTAAAAAACTCACCAAATACTCAACGTGTGCACGTGGCCTAAATGGCTTTTACTTCTTTATTTTTAAGAATTTTAAGAAAAACTATTTAGTGGGTGCAGCACAGCCTGTACCTCAACGCTAGACAACCCCTTTTAAAGAATATAATTTGCTAATATAATGTAATGGGATGTATTGACCACTATGTTTGATACCAAAGTTCTAATTCAGTGTTAAAATTGAACCCATCACTGATTAGTACCGCCCATTGGACTCCTATGTATACAAACGCCTGGAATTTCAATGAGTAAAATGCAAGTTTTGCTGAAACTTTTCCCATAAAAATATCTATCTACCTGATCAGCTCCTCCTGCTCGATAACTTTCTGCTGGCAGAACAGATACCATTTTCAACATGACTGGTTCCTTTTAATGAAATGCATTTCCCATTCCCTGAATAATGGCTGGCGGCTCTATATATACACACATTCTGCTTTCTTACCCAGTTGGCAGCACATTTATTGTTCAGTTTTGTGTAGAAATCACAGTAGGAGGTGAATCTGACGGTGGTATTGGGATTAATTGCTGCAGTTGTTGACCGGTCTCCTCCCGGGCTCAGGGTGATCAGAATCTCTGTTCCTGACTTTCCAGGATTGTTCTCACGAGAGTTGCATTGACCACAGTACATATCTCACATACAAGTAACATGGCAGGACCTTTACGATCCATCACTCACTGCTGACAGCCTTACTCTGATGTATGGTTAATGAACAGGGAAAGCAAACAGTGATTGTGCATGGGCGCTGTGTGAAATACCGGAGTATAAAAGACAATGTTTAAGTATGGCGGTTTATTATTTGGCCTTTGTGTCTCTCCACACAGGAGATAAATGTTCTGCAGTGGGAAATTGAGTTTGATCAGGAGAGGCTTAAGAACATGGAGGAGTCCTGGAAGGAGAAGTATGAACGGTGCGTAAGTTATGTGTCCTGGGTTTATAATACAAATGTTTCATGGTAGTTGTGTGAGAATAAGTCACAAGGACAATATTGATAAAGATTATTAAAGGGAATCTGTCACCAAGTTTTTGCCACCTAATCTGAGAGCAGAATAATCAAGAGACTGAGACGCTAATTCCAGTGATGTGACACTTATTGGGCTGCTTGCTATAGTTT
Source organism: Phyllobates terribilis (assembly GCF_046119375.1). Taxonomy (NCBI): domain Eukaryota; kingdom Metazoa; phylum Chordata; class Amphibia; order Anura; family Dendrobatidae; genus Phyllobates; species Phyllobates terribilis. Next base: position 480,241,971 of record NW_027362761.1, on the reverse strand, counting down.
TGATAAGAGATTATCACTATATGACTAGTAAACCTGCTGATATGTAGTGCTCCATATTTATGAGCTCTGTATAATCCCGCCCCCACCACTGATTGGCAACTTTCTGTCTATGCAAAGTGTACACAGAAAACTGCCAATCCGTGGGTGCGGTTATACACAGCTCAGCATTCAGAGGACAGATAGATCAGCAGCAGATAAATCTGTAGCAAGCAGTCTAATAAGTGATACATCACTGGAATCAGGGTCTCTGCCCCGACATCATGGTGGTTTAAGATTGGGTAGCAGATACCTGGTGACAGATTCCCCTTAACAAGTCTGACATTGTGCAATGTATAAAAAAAGAATGGGGTGCTTGTGACTTTATCCTGTTGAAGAAATGTTGAAGATAGTCACCCTGCAAATCCTCATGCTGGGTTGCTTTTATTTATTTTTAATTAAAAGGCATTTCCTTGGCAATTTGTGGGTCCTTCTAACCAATATGTTCATATGTTCCTTACATCATACATTGTTTTTGTTTTGTTTCTTTGCTGCTTCTAAATGTTTTCAGTGGAAATTGACAAGCTGTTTTTTTCACATAGCATACAGTATGAAAATGCAGCACTGAAGGAAAGTTTAGAGCTGCAGACAAATGAAGTGAAGGTCCTGAAGTCTGAGAACACAAGTAAGATTTACTGTATGAAGTACATGATACTGTAAGGGGACAACTATTTTTGTTTAAAGAATTTGGAATAGTATTTACCGTATATACTCGTGTATAAGCCGATCCGAATAGAAGTCGAGGCACTTCATTTTTCCACAAAAAAACTTGGAAAACTTATTGACTCGAGTATAAGCCGAGGGCGGGAAATGCAGCAGCTACTGGTAAATTTCCCCATCCTGGTAAGCATGGCCCACCCACTGATCCCCAATCCTGGTATGCATGGCCCCCCTATCCTGGTATACATGGACCCCCATCACTGCACACATGAAAAAGATAAACACTTCTACTCACCTTCCTTACTTCTGCTCCAGCAATGTGTCCTGTTTGCCAGCAGCTCACCTCCGCATCTGAGCAGCACATGACTTCACTGCCATGCTCCCTCAGACGCTGAGGTGAGCTGCGGGAATATTCACTCTTCTCCACGCCGGGACTATGGACGTGGAGAAGAGTGAATAGTCATTTTATCTAATACCGCACACTGTAGCCGCAGCTGCCGGCTTCCTGCTGCAGCTCAGCTATCCTCTGTGCCCACTATTAGAGAGTATGAATATTCACTCTTCTCCACTCCTATGGGCGTGGAGAAGAGTGAATATTCATTTTCTTTAGCAGCGGGCACATGTGGTAGCTGCAGCAGCCGGCTACTGCATGTGCCCCGCTCCTCCGCCGCCGAAAACACCGCGTGTGTGTATGTATGTATATATATATTGCGCAATACACATATATGAGGGGGGTTTTTTCAGCATAAAAGATGTGCTGAAAGTCGGCTTAGACTCTAGTAATAACTGTACTTGTTCGTTGCAATCAGCTTCCATTATACTTGGCACAGCCAGTGTATGGTTTCTAAAAAATATTCTGGTTACTAAACAGGATGGCTGGACTTGTGTGTGTATATAGATATATAGATTTCTCTGCGACTCTGGATTATGAGTCATTAGTTTATGTCACATGTAATTTTAATCCATCGTTTCTCTGTCCAGTTATAAACCAGCAGTGCCAGGAGCTGTTAGCGATGCTCGATGTGAAGCAGCAGAAAATGTTCCAGGATAACATGTCTCTTGATAAAAGCAGTCTAGTGGAAGTCACAGCACTTGAAGTAAGTTCATCATTATGTTAGCAATGACACATTGCCCTGGCGTCCACACACCCACCTTTGAAGTTGGCTTTGCCCTTTTTTAAATTTTAGTTTTTTTTTTTAAGAATCATATGTATTTTTTTTGTGTACTGTACTACAGAAAAAATCTTGTTAAAGTCCCTATGTCTCATGCCCACAATTTAAGATCAAGCGGAGTGTGCGGCAGTTTATATGGGGATAAGTACCCCCATGACCTTCCGTTCCCACCACCATCTTTGTGTGGCACTGCCTGCTGCTGTCTCTGTGGCTAATCTCTGGTGATTCAGGATTTGTAAGATTTTGGACTGCTGGTGCCTTCTAGTCATTGTGGATAATGGCTAACAACCAGGTTATAGCTTATAGAAAGAATCAGTGCACGCTACCATCAGCGCACCCGTGACATTATCATGGGGCGCTGATAGGTTGTCATGACCTCCGTGCCTGTCATTACGATCCTCCTGTGAATGCCGCAGCTTCAAGTTCCCTAAGGGGACTAATAAATACAGTAAAAAAAAATAAAAATAAATACAAGCTCAAATTTAGCCCCATTTGAAAATAAACATTAAAAAAGTACACATTTTGTATCACTGAGGTCAGAAATGTACCATCTATGGAAATGTATAATAAATTAATCCGATTGGTAAACAGCGCAACAAGAAAAAAAAAGTGAAACTCCATAGTAATGTTTTTTTGGGCTGCCGCAACATTGCGATGAGATGCATTAACATTGTATGTACCCCAAAATAGTATCAGTAAAACTGTTAGTTCAGAGCACACAAAATAAGCCCTCACTCAGCCCCAGATCCTGAAAAATGAAACCGCTGCAGGTCTCGAATATGGCAACAAAAGCAAAAAAATGTTTTCATACAAATTTCAGATTTTTTTTTTTTCGCCACTTAAATAAAACAAACCTATACATGTTTGGTATCTGCATACTCGTACTCACCTGGAGAATCCTATTTCCTGGTTATTTTTACCATATAGTGAACATGGTGAATTAAAAAAAAAAAAAAAAAACAATTGTGGAATTGCGCTTTTTTTGCAATTTCACCGCCCGTGGAATTTCCTTCTCATTTTCCAGTACACTGTATGGTAAAGTAAATGGTGTAACTCTAAAGTACAACTCGCCCTGCAAAAAATAAGCCCTCATGCTATATGGACAGAAAAATAAAAAAGTTATGGCTCTTGGAAGAAGGGAAGGAAAAAAAATAAAAAAATGGCCTAGGGGTGAAGGTGTTAAATATGGTAACAATGTAACTTGCCAAATAGCAAAAATATTGAATAGTGTGGAACTATTGACTAATATATAATAAAATATCACTTAAGTTCATAAATTGTAAGTCAACAGTAAACACTGAGCATATACACTACCGTTCAAAAGTTTGAGGTCACCCAGACAATTTTGTGTTTTCCATGAAAACTCATACTTTTATTTATCAAATGAGTTGCAAAATGAATAGAAAATATAGTCCAGACATTGACAAGGTTAGAAATAATGATTTTTATTTGAAAGAATAAATTTTCTCCTTCAATCTTCGCTTTCGTCAAAGAATGCTCCCTTTGCAGCAATTCCAGCATTGCAGACCTTTGGCATTCTAGCTGTTAATTTGCTGAGGTAATCTTGAGAAATTCCCCCCCATGCTTCCTGAAGCCCCTCCCACAAGTTGGATTGGCTTGATGGGCACTTTTTGCGTACCATAAGGTCAAGCTGCTCCCACAACAGCTCAATGGGGTTGAGATCTGGTGACTGCGCTGGCCACTCCATTACAGATAGAATACCAGCTGCCTGCTTCTTCCCTAAATAGTTCATGCATAATTTGGAGGTGTGCTTTGGCTCATTGTACTGTTGTAGGATGAAATTGGGTCCAAGCAAGCGCTGTCCACAGTGAAGGGAATGGCGTTGCAAAATGGAGTGATAGCCTTCCTTATTCAAAATCCTATTTACCTTGTACAAATCTCCCACTTTACCAGCACCAAAGCAACCCCAGAACATCACATTACCTCCACCATGCTTGACAGATGGCATCAGGCACTCTTCCAGCATCTTTTCAGTTGTTCTGCGTCTCACAAATGTTCTTCTGTGTGATCCAAACACCTCAAACTTTGATTCGTCTGTCCATAAAACTTTTTTCCAATCTTCCTCTGTCCAATGTCTGTGTTCTTTTGCCCATATTTAATCTTTTCCTTTTATTAGCCAGTCTCAGATATGGCTTTTACTTTGCCCTGAAGGCCAGCATCCCTGAGTCGCCTCTTCACTGTAGACGTTGACACTGGCGTTTTGCGTGTACTATTTAATGAAGCTGCCAGTTGAGGAGCTGTGAGGCGTCGATTTCTCAAACTAGAGACTCTAATGTACTTGTCTTGTTGTGCAGCGAGGCCTCCCACTTCTCTTTCTACTCTGGTTAGAGCCCGTTTGTGCTCTCTGAAGGGAGTAGTACACACCGTTGTAGGAAATCTACAGTTTCTTGGCAATTTCTCGCATGGAATACCCTTCATTTCTAAGAACAAGAATAGACTGTCAAGTTTCACATGAAAGTTCTCTTTTTCTGGCCATTTTGAGAGTTTCCTAGAACAAATGTAATGCTCCAGATTCTCAACTAGCTCAAAGGAAGGTCAATTTTATAGCTTCTCAAATCAGCCAAACCGTTTTCAGCTAGGCTAACATACTTGTGCAAGGGTTTTCTAAACATCCATTAGGCTGTGTGCCCATGATGCGTTTTTTAAGCGTTTCCGCAGCAGCAAAAACGCTGCAGAAATGCTTAAAAAACGCATGGTAGAAGGCCTGCCATGTTCCCTAATGATAATCCGCATGTGCTGTGCACATGCTGCGGAAATTTCCGCTGCGGGTTATCATTGCGGAAAAAAACGCAGCACTATCAATTATTTTGCGGAAGCGCTGTGTTTTCGCCGCCATTGACTTGCATTGAATCGCTTGAATTCCACATCACTGGATCTGTAGATGCGGAATCCAAGCGTTTCAATGTGCGGTTGGTACCCGGGTGTGGAGGACAGGAGACTCTCCTCCAGACCGGGGTACCATAGAACCTGTAAAAAAAAAGAATAAAATAAAAAATATCATATTTACCTTCTGATGGCCCCCGCTGTGCTTGTCCTCCCTTGCCGGCAGCTCGCGGTGGACTGAAGGACTTGCGCTGATGTCATAGTCATGTGACGGCAGGTCCTTCAGTGTAGTGCACCGCGAGCTGCCGGCAGCCAGGACGGAGCGAAGCAAGACTGCGGGGGCCACCGGAAGGTAAGTATAGATTTATTTTTTTATTTTTAAACATTCTTTAAGGTCACACTATATAAATCCATGCCGTTTGCATGGATTTATATAGTGTGACCAAGTTGACAAGCACTTTCCAAGTGATGCTAAAATCGCTTGGAAAGCGCTTGTCAATCCGCATGCGTTTTTTCTGCCAGGGAGATGCAAAAACGCTCAGGAAAAAATCCTGAGCATTTCTGCATCGTGGGCACAGAGCCTTAGCCTTCTTACACAGTAAACACAATGTACCATTAAAACACTGGAGTGGTGGTTGTTGGAAATGGGCCTCTATACACCTATGCAGATATTGCAATAAAAACAAGACGTTTGCAGCTAGAATAGTCATTTACCACCTTAACAATGTATAGAGTGTATTTCTGATTCATTTAATGTTAGCTTCATTGAAAAAAAAAAATGTGCTTTTCTTTCAAAAATAATTAAATTTCTAAATGACCCCAAACTTTTGAACGGTAGTGTATATAAAAAAAACACATTTATATATAAGAATAGTAACCATGCATAGCACCAATTCTGCTTATTAAAGTGTTTAATAATGAAATGATGCATCCCTTTTGAGATTCATCCCTTTTGGGACCGTTGTATCTAAATTAAAGAAATATAAAGTGTGCTGTCTTGCCGGCCAGGGATGGAGCGCACTGTCACTGTGCACTGAAGAATATTTCACGGTGACACGATCCTACAAAGCATCTTTCAGAATTGACAATTGAACAAATAGAACTTTTGCTATGGACCCCTGTGAATGCTATGTATGCCACTGATTGCATCACTTCATTAATCTAACATCTCTGTTCTCCCTTCCTATGTTTCTCCTCAGAATCTGGTCCCTTTTAATATGTTTCCCACACCCTCCCATACACTCACTTTATATCTGGACATTTACAGATACTGTAGATGACTGGTTCATGCTGCTTTACATGAAAACCCTTATTTATTATAACCATAGCTGGACCATACAATACAATCACTTTTTACCTGTTATTGTCAAGCAAAGTAAGGGAAGGAACAAGTGTACAATGACGGGAAGTGGGGGAAGGGAGCCCAACAACTAGGGAAAGGGGGAGTGGAGACCCCTAGGCAGATCTAATATCACCCTGACTACCCTTTCCGCACCTTTCGCCGAGCAGGAAACCTAATCTCTGAATGTCCCTAGAGCTAGGCCCTAGGTAGGGAGGGGACGGGGTGAACACTAGTCAGGCCGCACTGTAACTAAAGATGACAAGGTAAACAAACAAAAGGGGATACACTTGGCTTGAGAAGACACCAGAGAGATAACGCCAACTGTCCTCCAAGGGACGTCCAAGAAGAAACTAGCCAACTACTTGTACTCCAGGCATGGAAGAGGCACATAAAACTATCACCGGCGACTCTCTGGAGACACAGAGTTTTTAACTACCAAGCAAGGGTGTGTAAATTAGCAACAGAAGGTGGAGGTCGCCGCTGGGTCCTAAAGGAAGAAGGATATCCCTACACTACAGAGATGAGAGGATCAAGGAGACGTATGCAGTGCCAAGCTCAGTGACCTTCTATAGTTGGATTCAGAGTGACTGTCTGTCACACTTGATACACCTGTGACAGTTATGTCACCCCTATTGCCTTATAGATTGCAAGCTCTTCTGAGCACGACCATCACCACTCTTGTTTGAATGTGATACTCTGATGTCAGATATTGTTTGTACCTGTACCTCTGAGTTGTAAAATGCTGTGAAATATGTTGGTGCTTAATAATAATGTTATAATTATGTAGAACACACTACTGTGAGAACTGCAGCTGAACCTTAGTGGTGTACATGGCGTCCTATTCACACACTTGGTATACTTGTGTTTAGCTCGCAGTGCTCGGTGCCTGTACGTGTTGTCCTGGAGGAGAGCCCTGCTCGTGTGCTAAGATGTCAGCTGCAACTCGCAAACAGGTCCTCCAGCTCCGCCAAGAGGTAACTTATTGTAAATCTGTTTTAATGGTACTTTACTTTCTTACGGAAGATAAAAAGTACAAACACGTATCTGTATTTGTCCAGTACTGATTATCACTTTGCATTGTTTTATTAAAGGGATTTAAATATTTGTTCTCCATGTACTTAGTATATCTTATATTAGTTATTATTACCTGTCAGCTCTCCTTACTAAATACTTGGGTTCTTTTTAAAATAACCATTTTATAGAGTATATTCCTACGATCCTGCATTTTGTTTTTCCTCTGTTAGTTCTTCCTGGAAATAACTAAATTATAAACAATGTCTGTCCCCACACACCCTGGCACTGTGATCTGTGCTGACAATGTAAGGCTTTGTGCAAACAAACAGAGGGAATGATGACAATTGGGTGTCCATATACATTTCCAATTCCAGGAGATCTATCTGAGGAACAGCACAATGCTCCAAGGGAATTCAAATATTAATTAAAACCGACATTTTAGGTGACCTGATGGATAATTTTTAAAGAAGTACTTCTATGAGTCTTTACTTAAAAGCATTTAACATCTTGCTTATTTGCTATGTAATTGCTTGAGCTGACAATCCTGATCCATGCAGTTCCTCTACTCATATGTCCCCATGACAACACTTCCTCTACTTCACTTGCGTCAGTCTTTGATAAAGAGATCAAATATCACATGTTCTGTTTAAGCCATTTTCCAGGAAATTGATGAGGATGAAGGTTTGTATCCGCACAGTGCTAAACAATCAGAGAACTGATAGGGTTTATATGTCATTTTAGCTTTCCTTTCTCATGTGCAGTAGAAGGCCTTTTATATAGCATTGAATGAAATTAATACAGTAATGTATGATATGGCGAAAATGTTTCATCCTTTTGCGCAGTTTGAAGTGGAGAAGAAGAGCAAGGAGGAAGCCTATGTGATGGCTGACGCCTTTCGCATTGCCTTTGAGCAGCAACTGAAGCGCAGGAATGATGCGACTCTGCCTATAAGTGAAATTGAAAGACTCTGCAAGAAAGGGAGCAAAAGACTGAACAGCTGGAAACGGCTTAAAGAGGATGGTGGTAATCCTGGTGTGGATAGTTTACTGTAGCTGATTAATATTGCTTTTCAGCAGAGGCGTAGCTAGGGCTTCAGCAGGGAGGCAAAACAGATCAGAGTGGGCCCCTAACCTAGATAACCATGTTTACACCTATGGTGGTGCACCCCAATAGTGGGTAAAGGGGATCCACAGTAGATGACTGTACTGTTAACTGAGAAAAAACGATTGTACAAAGACCAACACCGATATTACCGCAATATGGTGATCTATAGTGGTAGATACCAGTCCTGCGGAACAAACAAGTGATTACAGTACAGTTACACATGGTGACTTACAGCTGACGTCCTTTCTGATGGAGTCTATCAATTTTGCCCATCTTTTCCATCTGGCCCAGACCCACATGATAACTTCTTCCAGCTATGACTCATCTGCAGAGTTTAGAACAAAGACACATTTGACTTTCCCAGAGCCGTCCCCATCTATTCCCAACCTGCACAAACTCCCCATCCTGCTGTCACCCCAATGCTGAGCCGCTGATTCCATATTTTTCTCTATTATTGCACCTACTGTGTGGTATGGTAACAGTGCTCCTCTTACTGCTCTACATAATAATGTCCACAACTGTGCCTCATAGAAAGTAAAATGCTACCTTTTGTGCCTCTAGATGGTATGATTGCCCCCTAGAGAATATTAATGCCAGTACAGCCTTTATGCCTCTTTTGATTTTTGCAATACAAAATGCCCCTATACTCTAATAATGCCTTTTTAAATGTCCATGTATCACTCACTAATAGCCACTGAGTCCCCTAAATACAGTAATAATTGCCCCTGAGTCCCCCTCCACACATATATCATAATAATGGCTCCTTAATCCCTCCACACACAGTAATAATGGTCCCTTAGTCCCTCCACATACAATAACAGAGCCCCCTGAGTTCTCCCACAAAAAAAGTGTTTGTAAAAAAATATATATATATTATTTATATATATGTATGTATGTATGTACAGTACAGACCAAAAGTTTGGACACACCTTCTCATTTAAAGATTTTTCTGTATTTTCATGACTATGAAAATTATACATTCACACTGAAGGCATCAAAACTATGAATTAACACATGTGGAATTATATACTTAACAAAAAAGTGTGAAACTACTGAAAATGTCTTATATTCTAGGTTCTTCAAAGTAGCCACCTTTTGCTTTGATGTCTGCTTTGCACACTCTTGGCATTCTCTTGATGAGCTTCAAGAGGTAGTCATCGGAAATTGTCTTCCAACAATCTTGAAGGAGTTCCCAGAGATGCTTAGCACTTGTTGGCCCTTTTGCCTTCACTCTGCGGTCCAGCTCACCCCCAAACCATCTCGATTGGGTTCAGGTCTGGTGACTGTGGAGGCCAGGTCATCTGGCGTAGCACCCCATCACTCTCCTTCTTGGTCAAAAAGCCCTTACACAGCCTGGAGGTGTGTTTGGGGTCATTGTCCTGTTGAAAAATAAATGATCGTCCAACTAAACGCAAACCGGATGGAATAGCATGCTGCTGCAAGATGCTGTGGTAGCCATGCTGGTTCAGTATGCCTTCAATTTTGAATAAATCCCCAACAGTGTCACCAGCAAAGCACCCCCACACCATCACACCTCCTCCTCCATGCTTCACGGTGGGAACCAGGCATGTAGAGTCCATCCGTTCTCCTTTTCTGTGTCGCACAAAGACACGGTGGTTGGAACCAAAGATCTCAAATTTGGACTCATCAGACCAAAGCACAGATTTCCACTGGTCTAATGTCCATTCCTTGTGTTCTTTAGCCCAAACAAGTTTCTTCTGCTTGTTGCCTGTCCTTAGCAGTGGTTTCCTAGCAGCTATTTTACCATGAAGGCCTGCTGCACAAAGTCTCCTCTTAACAGTTGTTGTAGAGATGTGTCTGCTGCTAGAACTCTGTGTGGCATTGACCTGGTCTCTAATCTAAGCTGCTGTTAACCTGCGATTTCTGAGGCTGGTGAATCGGATAAACTTATCCTCAGAAGCAGAGGTGACTCTTGGTCTTCCTTTCCTGGGGCGGTCCTCATGTGAGCCAGTTTCTTTGTAGCGCTTGATGGTTTTTGCAACTGCTCTTGGGGACACTTTCAAAGTTTTTCCAATTTTTCGCACTGACTGACCTTCATTTCTTAAAGTAATGATGGCCACTCGTTTTTCTTTACTTAGCTGCTTTTTTCTTGCCATAATACAAATTCTAACAGTCTATTCAGTAGGATTATCAGCTGTGTATCCACCAGACTTCTGCACAACACAACTGATGGTCCCAACCCCATTTATAAGGCAAGAAATCCCACTTATTAAACCTGACAGGGCACACCTGTGAAGTGAAAACCATTTCGGGTGACTACCTCTTGAAGCTCATCAAGAGAATGCCAAGAGTGTGCAAAGCAGTCATCAAAGCAAAAGGTGGCTACTTTGAAGAACCTAGAATATAAGACATATTTTCAGTTGTTTCACACTTTTTTGTTAAGTATATAATTCCACATGTGTTAATTCATAGTTTTGATGCCTTCAGTGTGAATGTACAATTTTCATAGTCATGAAAATACAGAAAAATCTTTAAATGAGAAGGTGTGTCTAAACTTTTGGTCTGTACTATATACATATTATTGTATATATAGTATACAATATATAATATTGTAGCCCACCCACCGTATAATGTCCCCACAGTCTCCTTACAAATACTGACTCTTTAAATAAACATCATATACTCTCTTAACCCCGATATTGGTGTCTTCGAGCGGACCAATGCGGCAGTGTCATCGTGCTGGGGCACGCACAGATATGGCCACGTTGCTCTTTGATGCCTGTGTGCCACCCTGCCGATCTGTAGGCTGCAGGTGTAAAGCAACCTGCGGCCTACAAAACAGAGAGCAGAAGGGCAAGGAGCCCTTGTCTCTCTTCTCTACCCCAGGGTTTAACTGTATCATTGTGTGTACAAGTGGGTTGTCCCATCAAAGCCACCTCTTTTCATATGCCGTATTAGTGCCCCATTTAGGACTCCAAACTATTACGTATAGCATGAAACTCTTGCAAAGGATGTCTTTTCCTACGGCAAGCGCAGGTCGATTGTATATAATTATTTAAATGGGCACCAAGTAATAGTACAGTACGTTATCCCTACTGAGGTTGCCAACATATGTACAAAACAGGCACCAAGGTTATCAGATTATACTAAACCTACTGTACTAGATGACCGTGTTTGTGTTGCACATACATCTAATGTATTAGTATATATTGTTTGTGTGTGTCTTTTTTTTTTTTTCTTTAAGAAGATTCCATTTCAAGAGCTACAAACAGAAGTTTAGGTCAAAAACTAAAGGACATGTTGGTATCATCAGCCGATAGCATGAACCTACATGCTGCAGATGACCCACAGGAAGTTCTCAGGATATTAATTGACCTGGTGAGTGAGAATATGACATTTTATATTATAAATTATTTTTACTAATTGAGTAATACAGGATATTAAGAGGTGATAAGTGTTATATCTGCAGGATTCCTGCTAGTTTGACACATTAGAGCTTGTTCACATCTTCTGTTTTTCGTGTAATTTTTTCTACTTGTTTTCGCTGCAGAAAAAAAAAAGCGTTTTCCTGTACCAGCAAAGTGAATAAGATTTCTGAAATCTCAGGCACATGTTTTTGTTTTTTTTCATTCTTTTTTTCAACTCTGCAGCATGTCAGTTCTTTCACTGTTTTTCACCCATTCAAATGAATGGGAAAAACAGTAAAAAATGCAAGCAGAAATGGCATTTGGCTCGCACCATTATACACTGCTGAAAAAAAAATAAAGGGAACACTTAAACAGAATATAACTCCAAGTAAATCAAACTGTCCACTTAGGAAGCAACACTGTTTGACAATCAATTTCACATGCTGTTGTGCAAATGGAACAGACAATAGATGGAAATTATTGGCAATTATCAAGACACACTCGATAAAGGAGTGTTTCTGCAGGTGGGGACCACAGACCACATCTCAGTACCAATGCTTTCTGGCTGATGTTTTGATCACTTTTGAATGTTGCTTGAGCTTTCACACTCGTCGTAGCACGAGATGGACTCTACAACCCACAGAAGTTGCTCAGGTAGTGCAGCTCATGCAGGATGGCACATCAATGCGAGCTGTGGCAAGAAGGTTTGCTGTGTCTGTCAGCATAGTGTCCAGAGGCTGGAGGCGCTACCAGAAGACAGGCCAGTACAACAGGAGACGTAGAGGGGGCCGTGTAGGAGGGCAACAACCCAGCAGCAGGACCGCTACCTCCGCCTTTGTGCAAGGAGGAACAGGAGCAGCACTGCCAGAGCCCTGCAAAATGACCTCCAGCCGGCCACAAATGTGCATGTGTCTGCACAAACGGTTAGAAACCGACTCCATGAGGGTGGTATGAGGGCCCGACGTCCACAGATGGGAGTTGTGCTCACAGCCCAACACCGTGCAGGACGCTTTGCATTTGCCACAGAACACCAGGATTGGCAAAGTTTCCACTGGCACCCTGTGCTCTTCACAGATGAAAGCAGGTTCACACTGAGCACATGTGACAGAGTCTGGAGACGCCGTGGAGAGCGATCTGCTGCCTTTATTATAATGAATGCCTAATTCTTAAGCACACTATTAATAATCTTATGTTTTCCAGTCTATTGTGCATTTTATTTTAGTGTTTTGTATGTGGCATACACAATATATGTTGTAAAGGCTAATATTTCTGTCATTTGGATTTGCAGCTTAATGACAAGGAAGAAGCTTTAGCTCATCAAAGGAAAGTAAGCTACATGCTTGCACGAACGATAGAAGGCAAAGTCGATCCAGAAAGAACCCACGGTAAAAATAACGAAGAGCCCCCTGTGAGCAGCGACCAGCACCAATCCTCTGACATAGGGATGACTGTGGTTGCGTGTCACTGCCAGACAGACCACGCATCACATGGGAGAGGGAGCCAAGAACAGGCCACGCTGAGGACTCTGGAAACCTCATTTTCCTTGCTGCTAAACAATGGCTACCCCCCAACAAGAACATACAGAAGAGACTGTGATAAACCAGGAGACTCTTCCTGAAGGGCTTCCTCAAACCTGATCTGTAGAAATGGAGGCTTTTAAAATTGATTAGTAATTTTCTGAATTTATAATTTTATTTGTGAACATTTTAGCAGCATGATGGATTCAATTTGTACTTGATGAGGATTTTCAATATTTACTGCCAGATTATGGATTTTTATTTATAAGTAAAAAAAACAACTGTTTTACATTTTACACAAAGTCTTTGTATATTATAAGTATTTGTACCCTATCTTTTTAACAACATTAATAAAGGCTCTCCCTGTACATGACCATGGTAGCTGATCACTAACCTCATTGGTCTTGTATTAGCCACCACAGCGTCATCACTGAGGCTAGTGCAACAAAAGTGGTAAATGGCGGCTGACAAGAAGCTTTTGAGCAGCGTGCTGGAGCGACGGGATTCATCTGGTAACAAATACGTTATTTTATGGCGTTTAGGGTTTTTTTTTTCCTGTATCCCATAAAACCCCTTTACAGAGGTATTTTCAACCTTAACAAAATTCAGGCATTTAGCTAGGATATGATCAGTGAGGGCCAGACTTCTCAGGCCATAATGAATACTTCTTTGACTCTCCTGCAAAGCGTTGATTGAGTTGGCCGTCTTGTAATTCTCTGCACAGCCTTGTGGTTGGAAGTCCTGCTCTGTAAATGAAAGCCTAGAAAGTGGCGGAGCTAAATCGGTACTGTGACCTCTTCATCTTACATTTTTCTTTATACCATCTTGACCTCCAGGAACAGTGGTAGGTCAAGGCCACAGACAGCATTGTTTTCATCTTCAAGCAAGTAGACCATGTTCTCATGCTACCATGTGCACTTATTAAGGCTCATTACCACACTTATCACATTAACTGCATCAAGTTACGTGAAATGTCTCGGGCCGATGTCCGAAGAAGCCCCAAAGAGAATGAATGGAGTGGTGGCTGAGCAGTTACAACGCACTTATGTGAAAGTGGCCCTAGTCATCCCCAGTGACGTTAGTGCTATGAAAATTTCACAACTTATTCAAGTGATAGAAAACACAAGGTTAAGAGTCCTTCTGACACTAAGTTTATCGTGTTTTTTTTTTTTTAATGTATCATCGCCTCAGGCAAAATTTTGCATTGCACGGGGGCCCACTGAAATCGATGAGCTATCGGAGTCATGTGAAAGGTGGTGTTTGTAGAGGAGCAGGACCAAAAGAGGTACATGAAAACGAGTTTCTCTCATCGCTTCATAGGGGGACACAGGAAACCATTGGTGTATGCTGCTGACTACCCCCATTAGACCCCCCCCCCCACCCCCCAAAATCAGGCGTTTATGTTCAGGAGGAATATACCCCACTGTGGCTACAGTCTGGTTGGTGACAGAATGCCACAGCAATCCAAAGGCATTGCATATATAAATGTATTTTTATTTTTTTGCATTGAACCTTATACTGTTAAATATATGGTGACATATAACAAAGTTAAACTATGTCAAGAAAAGCTTTCAGCATACATTTAAGGTATGTGCACACAACGTCTTTCAGTCAGGTTTTCTCAGGAATCTGCCTGAAAAAGTGCTTAAAAATATGAACTCGAATGAACATATGTACAGCATTGTCAAAACGACTTGCTGTGCATATGTTCAGGTTTTTTTAAGCCACTTTTAACCACCTCAGGCTTTAAAAGCAGTGAAGCTGCTGAAAGTGACTTGTCCATTTGTCAGGCAGCTTCTGCTTGGAAGCTGCTCATTTGCTTTTAATATAAGACTGCAGTGGCAAAGCTGACCCAAAAATGGCCAGAGCGATGCCAAGGAAGACGCTTCAGGGAAACCGCTGGGTATTGTGATCAGGTATGCCGCTCATTTTTTTTTTTTTCTCACACAGTCATCTGAACAGCCATCGGTTTAATCAGACCGCACACATCTGTATGATATGCTCGTCTGAGCGAACCCTTAAAGGGAATCTGTCTCCAAGTTTTTGCCACCTAATCTGAGAGCAGCATACTGTAGAGACAGAGACCCTGATTCCAGCGATGTGTCACTTACTGGGCTACTTAGTGCAGTTTTCATAAAATCACTATTTTATCAGCAGGAGATTACCATTTTAGGACTAGTAAACCTGCTGCCATGTAGTCCTCCATATTCATGAGCTCTGTACAACCTCGAACTCGCCATGATTGTATACTGTGCATAGGCAGAAAGCTGCCAATCAGTGGTGTGGACAGGGTTATACAGAGCTCAGCATTCAGAGAACTGGTAAATCTGCAGCAGAGAAAACAGTGATTTTATCAAAATGACAGCGTAGTAAGTGACACTTCTCTGGAATCAGGGTCTGTTTCCCTACATTATGCTGCTCTCAGATAAGGTAGCAAAAACCTGCTGATTAGTTTCCCTTTAAGTGATTTATCTTCTGAGGCACAGAGGTGTTTCGACATCCACAGGTAAATGTTATGGGTGGAGTTATAACCTCTGCACCCCTTACATCTATGACACAATTCTCCATAATGGTTGGTTTTCTCATGTTTTTGAATGTGATCTTTTAAATATTTATTTATAAAGCTTTGAACTTGTAGATTCTTAGGGCCAAGTCCCTTTTATAACACTTAGCCATATGTTCTATTGTGCCTAATAAAAGATTTTCCGTTTTTCATTTCGTTGAGTATTTTTAGGACATTTTACATTGACATTTCTTAGCTGTGTGCCCACGATGCGTTTTTTAAGCGTTTCCGCAGCGGCAAAAACACTGCAGAAACGCTTAAAAAACGCTTGGTAGAAGGTCTGCCATGTTCCCCAATGATAATCCGCATGTGCTGTGTGGAAATTTCCGCTGCGGATTATCATTGCGGAAAAAAACGCAGAACTACCAATTATTTTGTGGCAGCGCTGCGTTTTCGCCGCCATTGACTTGCATTGGAACGCATGGATTACGCATCACTGAATCTGTACATGCGGATTACATGCGTTTCAATGTGCGGATGGTACCCGGGTGTGGAGGAGAGGAGACTCTCCTCCACGACCCGGATACCATAGAACCTGTAAAAAAAAAAAAAAAAGAATAAAATAAAAAATAAATATATTTACCTTCTGATCGCGGTGTGCTAGTCTTCGCTTGCCGGCAGATAGCGGTGGACTGAAGGACCTGCGCTGACGTCATTTAGTCATGTGACGGCAGGTCCTTCAGTGTAGTGCACCGCGAGCAACCGGCAAGCCAGGACGGAGCGAATAAAGACTGCGGTGGCCATCAGAAGGTAAGTATAGATTTATTTTTAACCACTCTCTCGGGTCACACTATATAAATCCATGCCGTTTGCATGGATTTATATAGTGTGACCAAGTTGTCAAGCACTTTCCAAGTGATGCTAAAATCGATTGGAAAGCGCTTGTCAACCCGCAAGTGGAAATGCATGTGAAGAACGCTTCACTTCCGCATGTCCCTGGCAGGAAAAACGCATGTACAATCCACATGCGTTTTTTCTGCCAGGGAGATGCTGAAATGCTCAGGAACAAATGCGGAGCATTTCTGCATCGTGGGCACAGAGCCTAAGGGTAGCAATATTTATAGAAAAACATACAGAGTGTAGGTGCTGATACAGTTTTATAACACAAGTGTAATTTACTTCCAGAAGGCAAAGTGTTAAATTATTTTTCCGGTGGAGTTGTGCAATGTGATTCACGGGACCTTAGTGCAGAGCCAGGTCAGTATTACATGGCAATTGGATGGAGCGCTGCGCACCACCTCCTACCTGCTGCCATTCAAGGCTATTCTTTTGATTAGTCAAAAGAGGAGCCCAGGATTTCAGCAGGTAGTGGGTGGTTCACAGGGTTCCCATCCATCAGCCACAGAATACTGACCTGGCTCTGGACTAGGGTATTGCAAATTAAGTGCTCATCACTGCTATGTTCCTATGGTCCGTGAATCCTGCAGTTTTTACGCGCATATTTGTGTAGAGAAAAAATGCAATTACTGTTTGAGAAAAGTAGATAACAATTATACAAATCTCATGCCCACTGTGCTGGGGTTTTTCTTGTTTTTTTCCACTGCAGAAATTAACCTGGATTAGACATTGAAATTCAGATTGTCAAATTCTCTTGTGGTTAAAGGGAACTAGATTCATTCTGCCTAAACAAAATGCTTTTATTTTCTCTTGGAGCACAGCAGTCTTATCTTTTAAGCCCATGTGCATATGGCACCTTTAAGATGTAGGAGGAACTACCAAGTTTTCCAGTTCTAAGACATTTCAGGAAAATGCTGATGATCAAGTTCCTGAAGTCTTTCCAGTCATTGTTGCGGCAACTTTGCTCTACGCTTTCAGGTATATAAAGCAGGTGGCTTCCAATGACACCTGAAGATTGAACATGTCACTTCCTTTCATTGATTCAAGATTTCCAAACCCTGAAAAGGTTCAAGAAAGAGACAAAAGAAGGCACATGTGCAGAGTAATGTCGTTTTGACATATTAACATTAAAGGGGTTGTGTAGCCTTAAGCTCTGTGCGCTGTGGGGATTTTCCAGGGCCATGAGTGACGGCCACATGATTGCAAGTATGTGATTTGCATACACTGTCATGTGTTGACTAGATGGGCATGGACTCGCTCAGTGCAAGTGTCTTAAGCGAGGTGGGAAAGTCTAGTTAGAATGTGGCTGGACAATCCTCAAAGTGTGATGTGAGGATTCATAAGTGACTTGTAGCCTAAAGGCCCCGTCACACATAACGAGATCGCTAGCGAGATCGTTATTACGTCACGGTTTTGGGATCGCTGGAGAGTCGTTTCGTGATCGCTGGGGAGCTGTCAAACATGCAGAACTTCCCAACGATTTCGGCCGCCCCAGCGATCTAACTAACGATTTCGGCGGTCGTTGGGACGCTTTCACACAGCAGCTATTTCAACGATCCACACCTTGATAGGGACTGTACTGTGTCACAAAGGTGTGCATAAAATTACTTCTCCGCGCCCCCTCATCTCCGATTGGCGACTGTGACTCTGTATCCATTCATCTGGGCTTTGTTCCTGACAAGCGTTCTGGTTTGTGGATTGTAGTAGTGTTCTTCGGCTGTGACTCCACATATCAACAGCCCGGAGAATTCTGCTAGGATCTGCAATCCAGCACGAGGTCAGAAACAAAGGATGGAATCGCTATTCTGTTGCCTTCTTTATGCACGGTGGAAAATGAGAACGCTGTAGCGACCACCAATCAGAGACGAGGGGAACGGAAAAGTCCAATTTATGCACGCCTACGTGTCTCAGTTCTGAATCGCTAACGAGGTCGTTGATAAGGTGTTAAATACAGCGATGCACACTGCCCAGCGGGAGCGCAACGACCCAGGAAGCTTTGTAACGATCAGCGATCTCACAGCAGGGGCCTGATCGTTGCCACCTGTCAGACATAACGAGATTGCTATTGCGTCACAAAAACCGTGACGTATCAACGATCTCACTAGCGATCTCGTTACGTGTGACGGGGCCTTAAGGCCGGACAACCCCTTCTTTAATGTTAGCCAAACCCAGCAATTTAAATTGTATTACCCGACCATTTAATGTGTATTAGTTTATTGTATCTCTCCATGCACAGGGGAGATCACAGCCAGTGGTGGTTTGTAGGGGTTTACTCTGGATTTGAATTCACATGAATGCCTGGCTGGAGATGATATTTTTTTAGGAATAGCTTAACAATCCCTTATGAAAGGGGACATGTCATTAGGTTAAAAGTGGCCAGTTGTTGCCACCCTCTCATACTAAGGTGGGATCAACCCCTGGCCAATTAACGGCTTCTTCAGCAGGGAAAGATAATTCGCTCGGGATAGAAGTCGGCACACATTCATGTGCAGCTCCTGAATTGTTGCCATTGGCTGACTGCGGTGATTTTACCTCAACTGTGAGCACATATTTCATCGAGACCCATTTGGGATTCCAGTGATTGCGGCTAACCTAGAGGCTCCAGTGCTGATGGAGGGAGCGGCGTGGTCCAGAACAGGAATAGTTCTTTGTTCACCTCCTTGGGCTCGATCATATGGGGCCGTCCTGAGCAGTGTACCTGATACTACAATAACTACTCTTGTGCGTATCATATCTATATATCATCAAAGCACACGTGCGCTTTTATTGTTTTCAGTATAGCGTGCATATCTTTCACTAGCAGAGGTGTGTAAATATCACTACTACAGGGGGTATGTATAGATCTCACTATAGGGCTGTGTACAGACATCACACCTCCAGGAAAGTAAGCTGCATATACACAATTTATCACTACTACAGGGGTGTGTGCATACGTGTATCTCCATACTACACAGATCTACATCAAGATTCTCTCAGGGGGTATATATAACGTAGTATACTACTGTAGGGATGTGTACCCCCTACCACGTGTATAGATCTTTCTCCCCCTCTATAATTGAGGCTTTATTCTCCACTTGTTAATATAACTGGTACAACGGACCGCCATGACCGCTCCTCACAAAAATGGCGGCAAACCCCGAACAGCACCATTGTAACAGCTAGAGCCGCTCACACAATACAACTGCCCCTACAGATGCCG
Source organism: Phyllobates terribilis (assembly GCF_046119375.1). Classification (NCBI taxonomy): domain Eukaryota; kingdom Metazoa; phylum Chordata; class Amphibia; order Anura; family Dendrobatidae; genus Phyllobates; species Phyllobates terribilis. Next base: position 480,222,315 of record NW_027362761.1, on the reverse strand, counting down.
AGGAGCCCGGTGTAAGAAGGGGGAGCAGCTCCTACCTATGGGGGGGGGGGTTGCACGCGAATATACAGAGTGCTACAGTACAGTGGTGCATCTACAATGGCGCTGCTCCCCTAGATGAGGGGGGCGACACACGGTAACAGATATCACGACACGGTATAATCACGGTTCCCAGCTCTCTTATACATGTGGGTGGCCCTTAAAAGGGCCTTTGGGTTATTATCAGTTCTGCACGTCCCCTCCGGGCTCAGTACTCCTGGGATTGCTGGGCGCTCTTCTTCCCGCCCTTTCCTGAGGCGGGAGCGGAGCTCGCCGTCTTCTTGGGCAGCAGCACGGCCTGGATGTTGGGCAGGACGCCTCCCTGGGCGATGGTCACGCCGCCCAGCAGCCGGTTCAGCTCCTCGTCGTTACGCACGGCCAGCTGCAGGTGGCGGGGGATGATGCGGGTCTTTTTGTTGTCTCGGGCCGCGTTCCCCGCCAGCTCCAGGATCTCGGCAGTGAGGTATTCCAGCACGGCCGCCAAGTACACGGGAGCGCCGGCACCGACCCTCTCGGCATAATGGCCCTTGCGGAGGAGCCTGTGAACACGACCCACAGGAAACTGAAGGCCGGCCCGAGAAGAGCGCGTCTTAGCCTTGGCCCGAGCTTTGCCGCCGCCGCCGCCTTGCTTCCCACGTCCTGACATTCTGATCGTCTGAAAAGAGTCTTTCTTCAAAGTATACCGCCTAGACAGTAACCGTACGCTGCCGCCGCCTCCGTTTTTATACAGTCACCTGCGCCCGTGATTGGTTGTTTTTCAAGACAGCCAATGAATCTCATTAATTTAAAAAGGACCAATCAAAAAGAACGTTACACCAGTCACGTGATAGCCAGCGTGAGGCGCTGGCGTTTCAGCTCCGCCTCCACATGAACCATGTGGTGTGGGCGGGGTGTCTAGTGGCGCGCGCACACACGGGGGAGTGTTCCTGCCCGGAGTCCCTCACATTCTGTCGGATTTCTCCCCCATTCGGTTAATTATTGCCGCTAACATAAATATACATTTTTTTTTTTCACACCGAATCCTGTTTGCATGTAGGAAGTCAGGAGTGACGTTTTCTGCCATCGCCACAGGCAGACATAGCAACGCGAGAACCAGGTCACATGACAGACGTACGACACGCCTTAGGGGTCATGTGACCTATCACATGGTGGAGGCGGGGCGTCGTAACGTCAGAGGTGAAAAGAATCTGAGAGACACAAAACGCAGCTAGAGGGTCAGGATGAGGCCGGGGTGACGGCGGAGGTGAGAGGGCCGAGTGTTGCGCGGCGGGGAGGAGCGGCCGGTGTGTGGCGCTCACGGCTCAGTCTGGCCCCCAGTAATGGCGGGTAGTGTAAGGTGCCATCTTATAAGGTCATTCCCCAGACCTGGCCGTGTTACCCCGGGTGTAATAATGGGGGAGTCTGTGGTCAGAAATGGCAGAGACTGTGTATGTATTGTACGGCTGTGTGGGGCACTCCTCACCATTCAGCCCCTGAGAATAGGGAAATGATGGAAACTATATTTTAAAAACCTCTCGATTTATCCAGTGTGAGCCCTGACGTCCCCGCACATCCTGGCTGCTATCACTGAGGTTATTACTGTCTGGAGAAGGTTCTGCCGCTCTAAATGCACTTGGACAAATCATCAAGATCCGCTGCTGGCAGCTCCCTGTGCAATTGTCAACCAATGTTATTCCAGCTGTGCTCGATTGGAGACTCTGCAGCCATGGTAGCACATTTAGGCAGTACAGTAGCGCGGACAATGTGCATTATTGTCACGATGATTAAAGAGGTTGTCAACAACTATTAAAATCCGTCTATGGATTTAAATTGTGGTAACAAGTCTCTTTGTAAATACCTTGGGTGTTCTTTATTGCCTGTGAACTATCGCATCACATGACCCCGGCTGCAGCTGGCTCCGACATCCGCTGATGTCACGCCAAGTTCCAGCTGGCGCCTCAGCCCAGCGTCTGCCGCGCGCTTTCTCAACGAAAGGAGAGGGAATGCACATGGGTGCTGGGCGATAGCGCCGCTCACAGGCAATAAGGAACATGCAAGCTATTTACAAAAAGACTTGTTGCCACAATTTAAATCCATGGGGGCAATGTTAATATTTGTGGACAACCTCTAACATCTCCAGGGACACTTTGGAGAAATGGCTGCATCACTGGTTCTATGATTGATCCATAGGACTTCACATACAAAGTCTAAGACCTCAAACAGTATCTACACACAGAATCAGAAGTCTGCAGCTTGAGATTGGACTTCAAACCAGAAGTCCACCACAGCTGCGTCATTGATTTCACACCACTCTTTGAAGGATTATCATGGTGCAGAAGTCTGTCCTCTTAGAGATCAGTCCACTTTTGTCTTGGATGCAGTGATACCCAGAGATTGGATTTAGAGACCATGGGAAAAATAACAAGGTTCAAATCGATGGGCGAATTATATATTGTAGTGGCCCACCTCTTTAACATTGATGGTTTATCCTTAGCGTAGGTCATCTATGTCTGATCGGTGGAATTGCAACACCCAGTACTCTTGCCGATCAACTATTCCAGTCGTCGGCTGCGTCCAGAACTGCTCAGTTGACAGCTCTGTCAGCGGAATAGTTACCGTGGCCAGGTACAGCACATCCGCTACTTATTGATTCGAATAGGATGTGGATATGCAGTACCCAGCTGCAGACACTATAAAACTGCGACCTGCAGGGTAACATGACTACAACAAGCAAGTACCCCAAAAAAATATACAACTAGTTCTAACTTTTGCTATTGCTTGTTGCAGTTGAGATTTCCTGTGTTGCAGCACCATAGAGTGACTTTGACCACGCAGCCTGTGCCTTTACAGGGGTTGTCTACCACTCAGACAACCCCTTCTCAATTACTATGTTCCCCCCAATTGAAATAACCGCTATATTCGCATCCAGTGCTGCCAATGTTCCAGCGGTGTCAGCACGTTCTCTCCTGGGACTTGCGTGACATTGTCATGAGATCCCTACTGTCAATCAGTGCAGGCTTCACTCTCCCCTCCGTCAGATATAACTGACATCCAGAGAAAGTTCTCTCATTTCCTCCGGATATCTTGATTTATCCGAAGGAGGGGGCAGTAAAACAGCCACTGATTGGAGCCTGGGAGAGCCATGCCGACACCACTAGAATGGCGCCAGCATCAGAGGTGAGTGTAGATCTAATTTTACTTGGGGTGGGCATAGTGATTGAGAAGGGGTTGTCTGTGTAGTAGACAGCCCCTTCTAATCTTGCAAGAAATAACTGTTTCATCTGCAAAACTGCGCAGCAGATGGTAGAGACCGTATGGTTTCACAGCAAATGTACGTCAGATTTCTCCCACTTTGAAAATAATTGTGAACGTACACTTACAATTTCCCCCATAATTGAAAAAAAAAAAAATTTCTTGTTCTTTAGAAACTGTATCACGAGGATCCAGAGTGCGGTGCTTCTGCACTTAAAGGGCACCTGTCAGCTTTAAAATGCAATGCAATCCGCCAGTTGATCAGATGAAAGATATATAGTGTTTATGTGAGAAATGCCTCAGTATAAGACCTCATTCACACATCAGTATTTGTATGGCAAAACCAAGAGAGTCTCCAAAATACAGAAAAGGTGTCAATATTTCAATTACAGCTTTTCTCTGTATGTCCCACTCCTTGTTTTGGCATTCAAACACTGATGATAAATACGGACGTGTTCACAAGCCTTAACTTGTATTTTATACAGTGAAGTGCCCGGTTCTTTCTGGGCACTCGGGTCCTAATCATTGATCCACTGCTTTCCTTGTGAATGTTCATACTGAGAAACTGTCAATCACCGATTAAAACCACCCTCTGGACCCGAGTGCACAGAAAGAGCAGGGACTTCATTGTATAAAATACAAGTTATACTTAGTCTTTTCCAACAAAACTACTGTATATATCATTCTGTTCAACTCCTCCTGCACTGCATTTCCAGGCTGACTGGTTCCCTTTAAATATTGCCGTCCACATGTAATCCAGTTAAATGGGTTGTGCAGCGCCTGTTGTACTGTAAGATAGAACATACAGGAGGTGACATTGATCGATTCAGGTTACATCTTTAATTTCTTATCAGCACATGGTCGTATGACTGTTTTGGTTGCTCTATTGGATGAAGCAGACACATAATGAGGGCAGCAAACTGCTCTATGGGGTGAAGGGGGCAAGCATGGGACAGCGTAAAGAAGACACCGTTTTATGAAATGTCATTTATTGACTTGTTTGATTTGTAGTAAAATGGAAATTAAAGGGGTTTTCCAGTTAAAGCAAATTATCATTTATCCAGAAGATAGGTGATAACTTTCAGATCGGTGGGTGTTCCACCGCCGGGACCCGCACCGATTAATCTTGATTCCCAGCAGGGAACTTTACAGCAGAGCAGGTTGGATGCCTGAACTCTGCTCCATTCATTCTCTATGGGGCTGCCAGAAAAAGCCAAGTGCAGCCCTCAGCATCCCCATAGAGAATGAAAGGAGCCGTGGTCTCACTGACACTCCATTCCCAGTGGTCAAACTTTCTGCGATCAACAAGTAATATCCTATTCTATGGATAGGTGATAACTTGTTTTCACAGGACAACCCCTGTAAAGTCCTACAAGAAAAGTAGTAATCTGGAGGTTTGACTATTCTGTGTTTTAATAAGTGCTTTGTTATTTCAGGTCCCAAAGAAAACTCATTGCGGATCCAAAGGAAGATGGACAGTTACTTTCAAGCAGCAGTTGTGGATCTGGATAAATTGTTGGATGACTTTGAGCAGAATACAGGTGAGACTTGTCATCTTCTGATGATATAATCTTTTCAGTTGGGAATATTTCTCAGTAAACAGTATGAGAATTTTGTCTTTTCTTAGTCTACATGACCCTCATGCACCTGACATTGCTGGATGAAGATACCACATAATCGCGCTTCAATCTGTATGTTGCTGCATCTAGAACACAAAATTCTGAGCAAGAATTTCCAATGTTTTTGTCATTCATTATATTTATCACCAAGATGTCAGAATTGCCATGAATGGTAAATCATTATAGTCTTGCATTATATTATTTTTTTCCCTTATTTTTGCTCTGTTTTTCTATATTCCTGGGGGGTGATATTAAAAGTCTAGAAAAGTCATATCAAAAGGCAGTAACCAAACCTCACTCACAGAATCGTCTTTAAAGGTTCTCCACAGAACATATTATGTGCCAGCAAAATTGTATAAGATATATCCCAATACAACAGCTAGGTGCTTCAGGGGTTCTGGTTCTTTGGGTGACATGAAACATGTATGGTGGACATGCTCCTTGGTAAAAACATTCTGGAAGGAGGTTAAAACCTTGATTAGGAGTGTAGTTGGGGGGTCGATCCATCTTGGCCCAACTGTTTTACTTTTTGGTGATAAACCTTTAGGATTACCTAATAAATCCTTTTATTTACTTAATTTTATCACTATGGCCGCACAGATTCATATAGCCTCAAAATGGAAACCGTCAGTTTTATCCATAAATTCAGTTAAGATAAAAATTGACACACTGATGTTATACGAGCGTATTGAAGCTACTAGATCAGACACCTTTGAGCTCTTCTATAATGTCTGGGCCAAGTGGATGGACATCCATTCTGATCCTATGCTAAATCATGCTCTGTCTTTATCACCCTAACCTGTAAACTATAATGTTGAAAGATTGCTTGTTGTGCTGGATTAAAGGAATTTTAGGTAATTTGTATGTTAAATACAATGTTAAAATGCTTATAAAGCTCTTTTGAAACTAAAAGTGTAGAAAATGCTAATCACTTATTTTGCGGGTTTATAAGATCCTCTTTTTCCTAATAATCTTACACTGGTATGATAAGGATATGATCGGGGAGGTTTTTTTTTTATTACTTATCTCACATCCATTAGCAATCGTTATGGTATGTTCAGGGTGTGCATTAACCTCTTTAGGACTGAGCCACTTTATAGGTTAATGACCTGGCCTTCTTTTTTTAAATCTGACCACTGTCACTTTGAGGTAATAACTCTGGAACGCTTCAACGGATCCCACTGATTCTGAGATTTTTTTTTTGTGACATATTGTACTTCATGATGGTGGTAAAATTTATTCAATATGACTGGCGTTTATTTGTGAAAAAAACGTAAATTTGGCGAATATTTTGCAATTTTCGAACCTGGAATTGTTATGCCCTTAAATCAGAGAGATATTAATAATAAATAATATTTCCCACATGTCTGCTTTACATCAGCACAATTTTGGAAGCAATTTTTTTTTTTTTGTTAGGAAGTTATAAGGGTTAAAAGTTGACCAGCGATTTCTCATTTTTCCAACAAAATTTACAAAACCATTTTTTTTTACGGACCACATCATCATTGAAGTGACTTTGAGGGGTCTTAATGACAGAAAATACCCAAAAGTGACACCATTCTAAAAACTGAACCGCTCAAGGTGCTCAAAACCACATTCAAGAAGTTTATTAACCCTTCAGGTGCTTCACAGCAACTGAAGCAATGAGGAAGAAAAAAAATAACATTTAACTTTTTATCACAAAAAAATTAATTTAGACCCATTTTTTTTTTTTATTTCAACAAGGGTAACAGATAAAAATGGACCCCAAAATGTATTGTGCAATTTCTCCTGAGCACGCCAATATGCCATATGTGGCGGAAAACCACTGTATGGGCGCATGGCTGGTCTTGGAAGGAACGGAGTGCCATTTGACTTTTTGAATTCAAAATTTGCTGGAATAATTAGCGGACGCCATGTCACATTTGGAGAGCCCCTGATGTGCCTAAACAGTGAAAAAAAAAACACAAGTGACACCATTTTGGAGACTAGACCCCTTGAGGAGCTTTAGATGTGTGATGAGCACTTGGAACCCCAAAGTGCTTCACAGAAGTCTATAACGTAGAGCCATGAAAATAAAAAAATAAATTTTTTTCCACACAAATTTTCTTTTAGCCCCAAATTTTTTATTTTCACAAGGGTAACAGGAGAAAATTGACCTCTCATTTTGTTGTGCAATTTCTTTTGAGTACGCCAATACCCTATATGTAATTGGGAACTACTTTTAAGGCATAGTGCAAAGGTCAGAAGGGAAGGAGCAGTATATTATAGTGCAGATTTTACTGTTATGGTTTGAGGGTGCCATTACACACTAGGAGATTCCCTGAGGTGCCCTAACAGCAGAATTGTCAGATTGACTGACCGATCACAGCGATCTGGGTGCGGGGCCCGCCGTCATGGGTCCCTGCACCTCTTCCCCTGCCGCTAGGTTGTCAGTGTCAGCAGTCGGCACTTAACTATCACTGCGTGTTTACACTCAGTGACAATTTAAAGCCATGACGGACACTGCACGGCAATGAGCAGGAACTTACACCCGCTCATGCCGTGAATTGTCCGTTATTGAGCGTTATGGGGTTAAAATACTTACCGGTTGTTGTCTTTTGCCACCTCTGCTTCTGTCCTCTCTTGGACCGCATGACTGCAGTTGTGAACAGTCGGCTTGCTCCAGGGTTTATTTTACTGAAAGTCACTCAATGTAAGTCTATGACACTCGTAGCCAGGCTCTCGTAGATTTACATTAGGAGAGGAAGTAACGATCCCCCATGTGAGCCGACAAGAAAGATCTGTGGTTCCATGATGCTGGAAAGAACCGAAGCAGCGCTGGGAACTGCAGAACACGGTGACTGATAATCATTTTAATGACACTCTAATCATACTTTACTGATGCTGGAATGGGACTTTAAGCTATCTAAAGAACACTTTTTTTCCATTAACTACCAATCATAGGGCAGCTTTTATTTTGCATTCTGCTCTTTAATAATGAAAGCTGCACTGTGATTGGCTGCTCTATGCAACAAAGACATTTTTTACAAGTGGTCCTATGTCGCGGGTTCGCCTCCTGTCATCTTGCACAATATTTTGTATGAGTTGACGGACGTCCTACTATGAATGATTAGAATATTGGCCACCACAAGTGGAGAAAGTCTTCTGATACCCATTTTTATAAATTATAGAAAGTATTCCTTATAATACCTCTGCAGTTGGAAAATCTTTTCTTACACAGAAAAGGTGAGCTTCCTGCGCACTATTTAATTGATTGATATGAAAGCCCACTGCTTTTTCATGCAGCTTTTTCAATATGAAATTGTGTTTAATACACATGTGTAGTTTAAGGAAACTTTCAAAATAAGCTGTCGTGTTTGTACCTGAGGTATCGCACTATTTCTGCCTATCGTATGACTTGTATTTTGCATTTTTAGCAGTTTTCCTCTTTGCACAAGAAACTGCAGCAGTTTCTTTTTGTGCGCTCAGCCACATCATTAATTTGTGGCTGCTGGATGAGAGCCCTGAGAACTGCTGTCTACTTGATGGCATAGCCGGCCTACCATTACGTCTTCATTGTGACATGATGCATATATGATGTTGTGTCAGACAAGCTAATCAAAAGAAGCGTTGAGGGTGCCATCAGGTAAGAGGCGGTTATTGGGTCTCTCATCCAGCGACCTCAGATTTCTGGCATGGCTGATCGCCCGGTCCCTGTGAATCGATTCACACCAACTGTATATCCTAGCTGTTTACTGTCAGTTTGAGATGGGAATATCTATTTCATAAATCAACGGGACAAGTGAAGATAAGACACTTGATTCTGATGTGGCCGATGGACCAGGTGATGCAAATCAATTTGCACCAGCTCTGCTAGGATATGCTATAGATTTATAGTCCCTGATCTCAAGAATAAAGGTCTGCTGCGGGGACTCCATGTGGTGGCTCCTTTATTACTTTTTCTGGGCGACCTGTTGTGCAGCAGACACCAATTGGAATGACACTGTGCTGCAGTGCCCGTTCATAGTGGCGGTGGGCAAGGTGGTCCTGTGCAGGGAAATGCTAGAAAGGAGCATCAGCACTGAATCTGCTTAATCCTTAGGATAAGTAGAAGTCCAGAAGTCGGATCCTCACCAGTTTTATAGGGATGGTATATTCTAGCTGGGAATACAGTAATGATAGAGGAAGAACTACCTTCTGCCATTCAGTGACTGACGCAAGAGAAGAGATTTCTGTAGGTTCATTGTACCTCCATCCGTTTCTGCAGGAAACCTTTCATCTCTGTATAATCCTCTGCTTTTAACCCTATCAGTTTACACAGATTTTTTATATTGATATGTAACCAGACACGAGGCGTGAAATATTATAAAGTATAAGGCTGTGTATTTCGTGTGGGGTCTAGGGCCAGGAGTAGAGGAGCACAGAAGTGTTTACCCTCAGATACAATAGTAATCAATCGATGTGTGTGTATATAAACATAGCTCTCTGTTAATGGCATTTATGTATATATAAATATAGCTCTCTGTTAATGGTATGCATGTTCTTATTTTTTCATAGACGAGTTGGAAACTTGCCAGACAGGTGGCGCACCTTTCAGCCCAAACCAAAGTGCTCTTTCTTCAGGGGACTTCTACCTGCAGCCAGATTTTGCAGCTCCCGTGAAGCAGCCCCCTGGCGGGTATTGTGAAGAACCTCTGCCTTCAGTCTGTCTGAATGAGGAGGAGTTTAAAAATGCAACTCCTGTCTCACACAGTGAAAGAAATGTCACAGGTCCAGATCTCTTATCATGTGTGGAGGAAGGAAAATCCAATGAAGATGAATCGAGCACTGGGAGGAGCAGTGTTCCTATATGTGACCTGATCAGTGACACGGGCAGCTCGCTTCATACTGCAAGTAGCAATGAGTCATTAATTACTGATGCTCCTCAGACAAGCGTAAATCTGGTCTCTGACCTTGAATTGCTTTCTGACCCCGGGTTCTTTACAGTTCCAGCTTCAGATCTGGCCATTTCATTAGGAAATGAGGAACTATGTTGTGTAGATGTCTCTATGGAGAAATCAGCCTGGCTACCTGAGAGCCAGTCCAGTCTTCTCAACCTAAGCCCTGAAGCTAGAAGTACAAATATCAGTCTTAGTGCTGACTTGGAAGATGCAAAAGAAGCTTCTGACATGGCTTCTAGCATTGACTCCACTAGTACTTCAAGTTCCTCCAGTACTGATGGCTACGTGAGCGACGATCTCTGTTATGAGGCCTTGACTGAAGATCAAATTGGTGTGGAGCCTAAAGTACAGGAGGGTGAATTAGTTCATACTCTAACATTTGAGTGTAGGGAAGTCAAACCGATCGGACATTTAGATGTCTCAGTGTTATCTACAGAAAATTCAGACTTTGGATTGAAAAGTGAGATTTATAGTAATTTAGGTGCTTGCCAAACGGAGGAGATCTCAAGCGTGATCACGCCAGAGTGCAATGCTGATATGGCAAAGGTTTCGGCAGCATCTGCACCCCATGAGCTGACCACTCACACCGGATTCCTTCCTCGTCCTATGTTACATACTCAAAATAGTCATCTGCCTGTGAAAGACCATTCAGAGGAGCTTTACAGCCGAGCCTCAGAAGTACCTGCTGGCGTTTCCCAAAATGATTTTGAGATGCCAATTTCTAAAAATGCTGCTTTACCACCTACACCATCAGTTTCTGCAGAGAAATATGCAGCAAGTGAAATTAAGTCAGCAGACAACGATTTCTCACCACAACCTGTTACCAAATTACCTACGGTGGAAACATGTCAGTCCATTGGTCCGAGCCCTGCTCCTCCAGACAATATCTATAGCCCTGATTTTGAACACGCCGTATTATGTGATTTCATAAGTGACCATAATGACCTGTTAAGTGACACATATGTCAGTGATGCGGAGCTGGATGCTTTTCTTAGCGAGGAGGGTGTTCCTTTAAATAAGGAAAACCCCATAGCTCGTGATTTAACTGGGGCTGAATCTTGTGGGACTAGTGGTGAGGAGTTATCGTCTCAAGTAATAGATCAAGACAAAGCTCCGAGTAAGACTGTGGATGCTTCCAAGAGTGGAGCTACTTCCACTACTCCGACTCAAAATCCAGAGACTCTTTCTTTCAATGATGGTATTGTTTCTCAGAATATAAATCTTAGGCCAAAACAGTCGCTTAATCAGCCACCAAAGTCCCTGACTCTGAGCCAGCCTGAAAAGCTGAATAACCAGAGCTTAGAACAAAGTCTTACTGACCAAACACCTGAAGCATCTGGATCGGACAGCTTGTACTATCACGGTGTATTGCAAGGGTCGGTGACTGAAGATACTGATGACAGTCCTGAGCTCAGTGTAAAAGAAGCAGACAAGGAAGCAATGGGTCAGAGGCAGCCAACCTGGATCCCTGACTCTGAAGCTCCAAACTGCATGAACTGCAGCACTCGCTTCACTTTTACTAAGCGGAGACACCATTGTAGAGCTTGTGGGAAAGTAAGTTGGCTATATGGAATGCTTGCACTAACTTGAAGGGGGATAATGCCTTTTAAAACTGCTTTTCTTCTCTTTTTACCGGGCCAAGGCACATTTTCGGCAAGCACTGTAGCATTCTAAGTGTAACATAAACACTGTGAGGATTCAGAATGCTGCACTGCGTGCTGAAAATTTGCCCTGGCCCGGAAAACCCTTTTAAAACACTTGTCCACATGACTGTTCCAGCTATATAGATGTTAGATTGAAGATTTATTTTCTACAAGCATATAAATATAATTTTACCGTTCTTCACTATATATATATATATATATATATATATATATATATATATATATATATATATATATATATATATATATATATATATATATATATATATATATATATATATATATATATATATATATCTCTCTCTTGCGTTTGAGGTTCAAAAGGGATTTACTCCTATAACTAAATTAAAGGGAATTGGTTAACAGGTTTTTGCTATGTAATCTGACAACAGCATGAGGTAGGGGCTGAGATACTGATTTCAGGGATGTGTCACTTATTAGGGTGTGTGCTGTTGTTTGCATACAATGAATGTTTTATTAGTAGGAATTTCAATGCCCAGACTAGCTCCCTGCCAAGTAGTCCTAGCATGCCCCTCCTGTGATAAACAGCTCACTGTCTATAGATAATGTACATACAGAGCCTGGTGTGGGCGGAGGCAGCTATCTGAGCTCTGCTGCATTTTACATCTAAAACTGTGTCACAACTGCTGCACTCAGTAATCTAAGTGATAAATCGCTGGAATCAGGGTCTCTTTTCCTATACCATGCTGCTCTCGGATTAGGTAGCAAAAACCTGGTGACAGATTCCCTTTAAATCTGGTAAATATACAAAAAGTCATATGATTTAATTTCAAAAATGAAATAACGATAAAAGTAGGCAACGAGTGTTCAATTTCCCTGCAGCACCACCACAGGAGATATGAATAATTACACAGTGTGCATTCAGATCAGTGCTTTCTGTGTAAAGAAGGACTGGACAGGTCCTCCAGTGCTAGGGATGCTCTTTCCCTTACAGACATGAGATCCTGAAAAGATGATTATAAGAGTGTTAAGTCAGAATCTCTAACAGGATATATGAAAAGGATGTTTCTATACCGGAGAACACCTTTAACGCGGGACTTGAGATGCTTTGACATTGTTTGCACCCCACAAACCTACTTTCACAAAAGCTAAATACCTTCCGTTAAAGACTAAGTGCACTTCTTGAGTGCATCTAAAATAAAATATCCTGATATCCTGCTGTTTTTCTGTATGCAGCTTTTATGCAGACCTATTTGTCTCTGTTACAGATGACAAACTAAGCTTTTATACAGCTCCCATGTAGTCCTGTGTGTCTGATCCCATGGTCATGTATTACGCTACTCCATCTACCCTCTCTCCTACGGTCTGTGTGTTTCCAAATAGATCAGAGTGAAAAATGACTGCAGAATCGGACATAGGTCTGCATAAGAGACTGATGGGATGTTTTTTAATCAAGTAAAAAATCTATGGGTGCAAAATACCCATTATTGGTGTTTATATTGTGAAGGTAAGTGTCCTCTTTCACTGGTACCTGTGTAAAAATTGGAGGAACCCGCATCAAAAGAGCAAGACATCAGAAACCTATTTAACGTGAAGCGTGCTGGGCGTAGCTCCAGTTTAGTCATCGGGTAAATCATCTCCGTGTATTTATAGATCAGAGCTGTGTAATCACATACACTGTAAATGAGGATGCGCTATATGTTGTTTCTGTAGGTTTTTTGCGCTGTCTGCTGTAGTCAGAGGTGCCGTCTACAGTACCTGGATAAGGAGGCCAGAGTCTGTGTGGTTTGCTATGACTCTATTACTAAAGGTAAGGATATCTTTGTGCTTTAAATGTGTTGACAGCGTATATTAGTTACGGCTTTCCCATGCCACTAGTCCTGGTTATACCATCAGTAGATGTGGCATCTCGTGATCTAATATTCCATTTCACCCTTTACTAACCTTTTTCCTGCTTACTGACGTCCTCAAAGAGCGACATGAATCCTACAAATTATTAATATGCCATAAACGTTGAGATCTACTCCAGGTGGTGGATATTAATGGGGTTGGCACCTTCTTTTTTTTTATTGATGGTATATCTTTCGAGGGAATCTGTCAGCAGGTTTTTGCTATTTAATCTGAGAGCAGCATAATATAGGACAAGTGAGCCTGATTCCAGGGATGTATTACTTACTAGACTGTGTATTGTAGTTTCAATACAATCGGTTTTTTATCAATAGGAGATAATCACTGACTGACTAGGTCTCACATGCACAGCAGTCTAGATGATTTGTGTAATCCCACCACTGATTGGCAGCTTGCTCACAGCGTACACAGAAAGCTGCCAATCGGGGGTGGGGGTGGAGTTATAAACAGCTCTCCATTCTGCTACATCTACAGCAGAGAAAACAGGGATTCTATCAAAACTACAAGAAGCAGCCCAATAAGCAATACATTGCTGGAATCAGGATCTCTGTCCATACTGCTCTCAGACGGAACAGCAAAAACCTGCTGACATTTTCCTTTTAAGATAGACCATCAATATCCGAGCTGGAACACAGTTGCTCCGTCATTCCTATAGTGGCAGCTGCCAGGTACTAGTATAACTCCACCCCACACCCTTCATTCAAATGAATAAGGGGTGAATCTGTAGTACCTGGCCGCAGCCACCATAGTATTGATGGAGCTGCTGTTTCAGCAGCATCGGAGATCTGCCGCCACTAATAACAGCGGATGCCAGGTGTCGCACCCCCACCGATCAGATACTAATGGTCTATCCTTATGATAGGCCACCTATAATAAAAAGTATTCCTTTAACATTTCCATCTCACTTATTTTTGCATTTGAATACTATGGCATATATGATGGATAAAAGGGAGACTCAAATTAAGCCATATCTGGATGTAATATGAACCCAGTGCAAAGAGCGATGTTATTCTATATCCTTAAAGGGGTTATCCCACAAACCTCATTCATCTGCTAGTCACATTATAGGTGAAAATTGTATGATGGTTGGGATCCGCACCGATCTCTCTCGCTTTAGCTCTCCTCTGGGAATGAAGCCGTAGCTGGTATGCAGTGACCACTTTTTCATTCACTGTCTATGCCCCCTGCCAATCTTCTTTTTTGGTGGGGCTTTCTTGTTTATGTGATAATCCCTTAATGCAACCAAAGGTCTCTGTTATCAGCAGTCCATCAGGGTACAATACCTAGACACAGAGTTTGTAGGTAGTTGTGCTGGGTGGTCGCTTAGAGGATGTCAGTGAGAGTGAACTCTTCTTCCACAATGCTGCAACTTCTTTACCAACTTTAGAAACTTCTGTGTTTGCTCCTGGTACTTCTTTCTTTCCTCTTGGGTGAGGTTTTTCTCCTACTCCACAGATCTTTCATGCAATCTGCAACTTAGACTTCTGCAAGTTAGTGCATCCCTATGAAGTGTTCTGTTTTGTTTCCCTTCCTTTAGTACAGGCCATTAAGAGGATGATGAGCCCAACCGCTCCTAGTCCAAATCCCACTGCCCCCCCTGAGTACTGTTCTACCATTCCTCCTTTGGTGCAGGCAGCAGGTACAATTAACTCTCCTCCGCCCACTATTCTGGTGCCTGGCTCAGTACGTAAGCATCCAGGAGCTGAAGGTAAATCGGAGCTGATGACTAGATGGAAAATAAGTAGTTGGGGAACACGAGCACCTATCAATGCAAAGGAGGAATCTGCACTTAAATATCTTCTTTCTTATATGCGGAAATAAATGAGCTGTCAGAGGAAGCTCTGCAGAGCATTGCACCCACAATGGAAGTGAGTTTTAAAGAAAAACCAGGCAAAACCAATTTCGGCCTAATGCAAGACATACCATAGTTTTTTCCCTTGCAACTTGTGCAAGATCCTTGTTGTAGCCTTTATCTGCGCCCAGCTTCACGTTTGTTTGCATAGCTTTTATTGCTTTCTTTGTACTTTTATTGCAAGACTCTAAAATCACTGATGGGTAAACCTGTCAGTTCTCTTGTGGGGTGAGACTAATCAACTCTTTATAGATGTTTCACGTGTGCCAACTGCACAAGTGCCCAGAACTGAAGTATCTCAGTGGAACAGCATGGTGCAACCGGTGGCATTACTAATGGCCAATTGTCAGTGTGGTGCGAGCGACGACAATCCCTGTCCTGTTGTTGAGTTATCAGTGCCGTTGTTTGATCGGTTGCTGTCGCTTCAGCGAACATTTATCAAGCAATAGTACAAGCGAATAAAAGAGACTTTGTAATATCTCTCATCGGAGGTTCTTCTCCCTTCTGAATTATCATTCACTCTGAAAAAATAGCTAACATCCATATTGGTCAAAACAAAATAGCCCTCCCGCTCACTGAGGTATCACATTACAGCTGCCTATGGAAGTGAGCTTGTTATGATCGGCGAGTTTTTAACGCCTATCTTCTTTTCTTAGGTCCTTTCACCTGATTTATGACCACAAAATTCAGCTCTACTTTTGTGCGGTCATAAATCAGCTGGGAGAAGCTCATATGATAGAAATTAGTTCTACATGTTTCTGTCAGGATGAGCTCACTGACTGATTGCCAGTTGTTTCATTCTGTAGTCAATAATAGACAGTGTAACACAGGGTCCATAATAGGCTAACAGTTCAAAAATTTTAATGAAACCCAATTGCAATAATTATTTTTATTCCAAGATACCCGCACGTAAGAAAAAAATATTACCCTGGAAGGTGTCCATATCTTTTTAATGGCTTCAGGATCAAGGCGGTCCAAATGTTACTCTGCGATAAGAATAAGGAGCTGCCCTGAGATCTTGTAGGAATGGAGAGCCGACGGTCAGACACAGCGGGACTCCACATAGAGACGGCGGAGACAGTTTATTACCATCTGTCCCTTTCTTCTTACTTTTTTTTAAATATTTTTATTCCATGTGCATCTATGTGGTGATGGATGCCCTTTAAAATGTGGAATGCAAACTTTACAACTCCATTATAACCATGATATAAAATGGTGCCTTTTATCCTCTGGTTTAAAATGCTTTTCAGGGAATTCTAGCAATAAGTTAAAGGGCTCGTCCGCTACTCGGGCAACCCATTCTCAATCACTATATTTCCCCTATGTAAAATAATAGCAGCTATACTTTTCTCCAGTACTGTCGGCGCCAGGTATCCCGAGGCTCACTTGACATTTTTATGCCATGTGAGCCCAGCAGCCAATCAGTGTTTTCTTCACTCACCCTTACTTTGGATGTAACTGACATTCGGGGGAAGTCGGAGAGCAGTGCAGCTCTCACTTCTTCCGGATGTCAGTTGCGTCTGAAGGACGTGAGATTGACGCGGCAGCTGATTGGCTGCAGGGCCCACGTGATATAACAACGTGACGAGAGCCCCGGTTGACCAGGTGCCAACATCGCTGGACTGTTGCTGTCATTAGAGGTTCATATACCGGTTATTAATTTACATGGGGGAAATATAGGGATTCAGAACGGGTTGTCTGAATAGTGGACAGTCCCCGTAATAAATCATAAAATGGTAATTTCATCAAAGTCATTAGGAGTAGGTGCAGGATGTGATCATCTTTTGACAGATTTTTTCAAAATCTTAATGGTTTTTTTTTTTGTTAAATTTTTGAAAAATCATTGCAAAAACCATGACACTTAGATATTCCCTCAAATTGTGGATGTATATGACTCGTCACCAGTAGGACTGCACCGGTTATCCATCCGTGATTTGGAGAAATCTATAGCTATGTAAAGTCGGCGAGCTGAGGGCATTGGATAAAAGATATTTAAATGCTTTTGATCCTTTGACTTCATGTGTTTGTGCTCATTCACATCCACAACGTTGTCTGTATTTGCTTTACGTTATACTTCTCATTTGCTGCTGTAGACATTTTTTTTGCAGAGACACAGCTGATATACCGTCATATGCTGCCTCTAGCGCTACTAAACAGTCATTTAATAGATTAATCGTGTGCTCACACAGAGAACATACAATCCTACGTCATTGTGTTATGTCGAGTTGTGAATGTCCTTCATTAGCTGATTGGGCAGGAAAACAGGAGTAGGATACAGTGAATGTCCATACAGCCTCCAGAGCCAAGGACTGTGCCGTGTATTACCAGGCTCCCTGGTGCCATACGTACCAAAGTCCGGAGTTTATATAGCATTCAGTATAACAAAGTTAAAAAGAACAAACCTGTTCGGAAGGGTCTGTGACCCACATCTTCTCTGGAAATCCCTTCTAATGGTGCAGTTATACCTGGAGATAATTGGTGAGGAGGAACGCACACTCCCAATTATCTACCAGTGTTAACATGTCGGTAATCATCTGATGAACAAGCAAAACGCTCATTTGTTGGGTGATTGGATCGTTTATGCAAATCATCATTATCGGCTGTGCATCGTCCTGATAACATGATACTGTACGGGGACCGCAATCCTATGAGCAATTGTTCTGTCTCCATCATTGTTCGTTCAAAATTGAACACCAAATGCCGTATATTGATGATCGCCACTGATTAATGGTGCATAGCGTAGGCAAAAGCAGCACAGTTAAATGCACCCAAAGCTAATTTATGTCCAAATCAAAGTTTTGATATGATGAATCTGCCTTGTAGAAGAGAAATGCTGTCAGATGAGCTTACTGACAGACTGATTGTTGCCTCATTCTGCAGCTTGCTTCTACTAAAAAAAAAATCTGGACTGTTTCTTAATCTGTTATGAATTAAAGAAGCACTCCCAAGAAATGTTTTATGTCCTAAAGCTGTGTAAATGTGTACGCAACATATTGTAAGTGCTTTAATATACTTATTGATCCCCGGTTTCCATCGCCGCTGCGGTCCTCTTCTCACTGGCTTGACTATAATTCTGACTCACCGGATCACAATGGGATTTGTGTGTGAGCCGAAAGTCGCTTTTACAATGTAAATCTTTGGAGAGTATGAGTGTCAGACCAAGGCTCCATAGGCCCACATGGTGAGCGAGAAGAGGAACATAATGGCTCTGGAAACCATAGAAGGCGGCCATCTGTGAGTATATTAACACACTACATTACATATACATTCACACAGCTTTAGGACAAAAAACATTTCATGGGAGTGCTTCTTTAATAAAATCCTATTGCAAAAATGCTTTTTACCCTAAAAGTACCTGGTAGACTTGATTATGCTGATCTATGTGATTACTAACAGGCTGTGAGCAGATCTTACTGCCTTCACCGCCCTCTGCAGGGTCCAGGTGTATTGTAAACACATGCTCTGCCGTCAGATGAGCCGAGGAGATCTGAGAGGAAAAAGGTCTATTCCAGCTGACTCCCTGCATCTCCCACCTTCATATGTTTACTACTACTATATGATTTGGGAGATCACACAGACCCCTGGATGGTTGTGCAGAGTTACAAGGCAGTAGCAGCGACCTCTTCTGTTTGTTCCTTTGCGGACTGTACCTTTTTGAGTTATTGAATTGCACGTGGTGCTCGGATGGTCTAGTATCTGCTTTGTGCAGCTTGTGACCGTTTTTCTTCATGTTTCTAGGAATGAATGTGAAGGAACAGAAAAGAGTGTGGTTTGCCGATGGCTTATTACCGAATGGTGAAGTTGCAGACACAAGTAAACTTGCTGCTGCTGGCAAGAAAACTCCTCAAGACTCCTGTCCAGTAACACCAGTTTCGCCTGATTCTGCCATGGTGAGATTATAATAAATGTCTTAGATTTGTGCATTTAGCAGGACACGCACAGACTCTTCATGGAATCAGTTCTGGGTATTAGTTTTAACTAAAACTATTCTGTGTATTGTCTAAAGTTTTATACAAGTTCCCTATCTACTTTTAGGCCGGATTTTTATGTGGCCAAAAACCAGCATTTAAAAAAAATCATCCGCTTTCCCCGTACCGTCTGCGAATTTTTATATCCTTTACGTGAAGATGCAAATTGTGAATAGTTTGTCCACGTGACTGAAGTGCACTTCAAGACCCATTGTAATACAGTCTTTAACCTTTTCATGTACGTTGGATGTCATTTGCGCATCAGTGGAGTGGGCTCCGCTGAAATCACTGCTGTTTATCCACTTAAACACTGCTGTCAATCTCTAACATTGGCATTTAAGAGGCACAGTACCCATGGTCCCTCATGCAGCATTATCACAGATTGCCGATCGGTTGCGATGGAAGCCGAGGGCCTACTGAATGCTCCCAACTCTGCCATATTTTTATTTTTATTAATTCAATTCTGCTGCTAGGAAGAACAAACGAAAGATAGCCCCATTAGGAATGGGTTAGGGAGATTTGCAGTCTTTGAAGAGAAACCTTTACCTCTGAAGAATGAAAATCTGGCCCATTCATGTGATGGACATGCAGGTGCATGGCTCCTTACAGTACAGTTGTCAGAGCTAGATCTTGTTACGTACCATGCTACTGTGTCTCCATCACATGACCGCAACAGATATTCATTCTATTATTATTATTTATTATTCTAGCGCCATTTATTCATGGCAGTTTACATGTGAAAAAGGGGGTTTACATGGCAAAAACAATTACAATAATCTTGAAAAAAAACGTGACTGGTACAGGAGGAGAGGACCCTGCCCGCGAGGGCTCACAGTCTACAAGGGATGGGTGAAGATACAGTAGGTGAGGGTACAGCTGGTAGTGCAGTTGTATGGTGGAGCAGTGGTTACTGTAGGTTGTAGGCCTGTCGGAAGAGGTAGGTCTTCAGGTTCCTTTTGAAGGTTTCCACGGTAGGCGAGAATCTGATATGTTGGGGTAGAGAGTTCCAGAGTAGGGGGGATGCACGAGAGAAATCTTGTATACGATTGTGGAAAGAGGAGATGAGAGGGGAGTAGAGAAGGAGATCTTGTGAGGATCGGAGATTGCATGCAGGTACATACTGGAATACTAAGTTACAGATGTATGGAGGAGACAGGTTGTGGATGGCTTTGTATGTCGTGATTAGGGTTTTGAATTTGAGTCTCTGGGTAATAGGAAGCCAGTGAAGGGATTGACAGAGAGGAGAGGCCGGGGAATAGCAGGAGCGACAGGTGGATTCGTCGGGCAGCAGAGTTTAGGATAGATTGGAAGGGAGGCCACAGAGCAGGAGGTTGCAGTAGTCGAGGCGGGAGATGATGAGTGCATGCATTGGTGTTTTTGCAGATTTGTGGTTGAGGAATGTGCGGATCCGGGAGATATTTTTTGAGTTGGAGTCGGCAGGAAGTGGAAAGGGCTAGGATATGTGATTTGAAGGAGAGTCCAGGGTTACCCCAAGGCTGCGAGCTTGCGGGACTGGGGACAGTGGGCAGACATTGACTTTGATGGATAGGTCTGTTGGGAGGAGGGGGGTTGAGTGAGCTGGTGGAAAGATATGAATTCAGTTTTATCCATGTTAAGTTTTAGAAATCGAGCAGAGAAGGGTGAAATAGCGGACAGACATTGTGGGATTTTGGTTAGTAGGGAGGAGATGTCGGGTCCAGAGAGATAGATCTGTGTGAGCATAGAGGTGATGCTGAAAGCCGTGAGACTGACCTGTCCCAGGCCGAAGGTGTAGATGGAGAAGAGCAGGGGCCCTAGGACTGAACCTTGGGGAACACCGACAGATAGGGGGCGAGATGATGTGTGAGTGGGGGACACTGAATGTCCGGTCTGTTAGGTATGAAGAGATCCAAGATAGGGCCAAGTCTGTGATGCCAAGAGATGAGTCTGTAGTAAGAGGGAATGACCCACGGTGTCAAAGGCAGATGACAGGTCCAGGAGGAGGAGGATAGAGTAGTACTGCTTGGATTTGGAGTTTATGAATAAAAGCAATGATGGGTCCTATTAATTTGTTGTCTATTTGCCTCTAATACCAAGTATAACTGGATTCACATCTTTGTGTTGCGGCCGAGTACAGACCATGGTGCACAGACCTGTCGCGAGTCTCTTGAATATATGCCCATGAGGCCTGTCTGAATCACAGACTTGGACACACGGATATGTGACTGCAGTCTAACTAGTAGGATCTTGAAAGTAAATGGATCAGAATAATCATTGTGGTAGAATTACTGATCTAAGAATTAGGACTAATACCTGGGGTTATTGGGCAGTGTTATTGACATTAGAAAGAATCTGATCAGAAAATGCAAAATTTCTCTCCACAGGCCCTTGGATCCCCTCAGGATAGTGCTAAGCAATCTGATGACATAGAAAAGCCAGAGACCCCACATGAAGTGCCTGTGGCGGAGGTGTCTGCTACGGAGGAAACAAGCAGTGTCTTCAAGGTGTCTTCTGCATCCGATTACAGGATGCTGTGCTGCACTGAGAAATGCGTGAGCCGAGATGTCAGTCTGATTCCCGACGATGAAGCCGGCCTGCCCCCTCTGTTAATGACAATTGGAGAAAGTGAAGGTAATCGCTGTGAAGTTACGCTTTTATTAATAAGACTGTATATTTTTAACAGTTATTAATTGGACTTTAATATGCTTTTATGATGAAAAATAAAGAACTTTGCCAATACCTGGGCATTATAAAAGCCTCAAAATTACATTACATAAAACATTCCAGATTTACACCAGATTGTGTGGAACTTAAAGGAGGCAAGAAAGAAGAATGGGGAGACAAGGATGAAGGAGTGTAGAATTATTTGCCATCTGAGGGACCTCCAAACTCCTGGCATTACAGTACAAATAACATGGGTTTCAGAAGTTTGCAGCCAAAATTTGGTGTTGGCCACAAATCTGACAAGCGAAGGCCTCTCTCTCCCCTCAGCTAGGTGGTTAGCAAAGTGATTGCTTGGTTTCAGGATTTCTGAACAACCTGGCAGATCAGCAGTTAGTTACCAATTTTTGTTTGTAATGGGCACACCATAGCTTCATTTTCCTCTTTTGGAGTAATGAGATCCCATAACTGTGTTTAACTTCTTGAAGATTCTTTTGGTGTGTGATTCCTTGTGTATTTTTGCATCTACATGGCCTACACCCAGATGTGCCTTCATCTGGACAATCGAGCCCCACAATTCCTGGGATTTCTGACATTAGCCAATTCAGCAACAATTGTTTTTCTGTTTTTTGAGTCTTGCAAAACTGTTTAAGATAAACCGTGTACACTGTGGACATTAATGGGAGATTCATATCTATTAATGTGTCGTGAATGAATTGCATTGTTTCCTTTTTATACTTAGTACACACTTGTCTGTTGAGCTATTGACATCTTCCACATTTCATATATTGCAGATGCTGTGGTGGAAAACAGACCAACCCATGAAGGAGTCATGTTACTTTTGGAAGAAGATGGACCTAACCCAATAACATTTATCCTAAATGCTAATTTACTTGTTAATGTCAAGTTAGTAACTTGTAAGTAAGCTTGTGTGTCTAAGACTTACAGATATCCTTGGTGCAACATGTAAGCCACGTGAATAGTACTTATTACTTTGTTTTTGGACTCTCTTCAGATGCTTCAGAAAAGTGCTGGTTTTTCGCAACCAATGGATTACTTGGCTTAGGCCAAGCTGAAATTGTAGTAATGTTGAATTGCTTGCCGAATGAAGACTCCGTTCCAAAAGATGTATTTACACTGATGGTAAACATCTACAAGGATGCACAGAAAGGTACTTTGTGAGATGGCGGCTTATGTCCTGTGCCCTCATGCTCCCCTGGCCTGTAAGAGTGTCTGACCATGTGAGAAGAGCATTGTGGCGACAGCTCTGCCGCAGCCTGCTAGCATCACTAGACGTGTAATGCTGATTGGCCGAGAGCACAATGATCCTCCATCACATGCTTTTCAGTCCTATGTTGGCACAGTATCTAACGTGTATACTGGAGGTATACATTGGGAGGATCTCTTACCATGTACCCCTGCTGACAGGCCATGACAATGTTTTTATGAGAGTTTTGTTTTCTTTTCACAAGTAAATCATTTTTTTGTTCACTATTAAGTGGGTCGTCTATTACTTGCACAACCCCTTCTTAGATGCTATAGTCTCCCATGTAAAATTTAAAAACTTGCCTCATCTGAGCCATTCCAGCGATGGCCGTGGCGTGTCACCGGGTGCTCACACGATATTATGCTACATGTGCGCTGCAGCCTATCAGCATTGTGATGGGCTGCTGTTCTCAAACTCAAGTTTTGTCCAAGGAATTAAGAGCATTGCAACCCAGTATTAAAAGGAGATGTACACTACTTGAGCAACTCTTTTAAAACTGGGTGTTTTTTTGTTGTTTTTGTTTTTTTTTATTTATTTTAAAACATTTTCTTAATGCTTAAGGGAATGTGCACACGATGCAGAAATGCTCAGGATTTTTTCCTGAGCGTTTCTGCATCTCTCTGGCAGGAAAAAACGCATGCGGATTGTACATGTGGTTTCCTGCCAGGGACATGCGGAAATGAAGCGGTCTTCACTTTCATTTCCGCATGCGGGTTGACAAGCGCTTCCCAAACGATTTTAACATCACTTGGAAAGTGCTTGTCAACTTCACACTATATAAATCCATGCAACCGGCATGGATTTATATAGTGTGTGAATGTCAAAAAATAAATATATACTTTACCCTCTGATGGCCCCCGGTGTCCGGCTTTGCTCGGTCCCGGCTGCCGGCAGTGAAGACTTTAGGACCTTCCGACGTCAGCGTCACGTGACCCGTCACATGACTCTGACGTCAGCGAAGGTCCTTCTTCATTCAACCGCGAAGTGCGGGGAATCAAGCAGGAGCGGTGCGCGGGCCGTCAGAAGGTGAGAATATATATATTTTTTATTTTATTCTTTTTTTTTTTTAATGGTACCTGGGTCTGGATGGGAGTCCTCTCATCCACACCCGGGTACCATCCGCACATTAGACCGCATGAAAAGCGCATCAACATATACAGTGATGCGGATTCCATGCGGTCTAATGCAAGTCAATGGCGGCAAAAGAGCAGCGTTTCCGCAAAATTAATTGACATGCTGCAGATTTTTGACCGCAGCGTTTACGCTGCGGAAAAATCCGCATCATAGGCACAGCACATGCGGATTTCAATTGGGGAACATTGCTGCCCTTCTACCATGCGTTTTTCATGCGTTTCAGCGGCGTTTACGCAACTGCAAAAACGCCGCGGAAACGCATGAAAAACGCATCGTGTGAACTCAGCCTTAGGCTACGTTCACACATTGCGTATTTTCACGCGCTTTTTTGCGTGCACTTTTTCAAAATACGCAATGTGCCTTGTGTCTGCCAGCAAAGTGAATGGGAAATTCACTTAGCCGTTCAGACACTGTGTGATTTTACGCAGCGCGAAATTGCAGCTGCGTAAAGAATTGACATGTCAATTCTTTACGCAGCAGCGTCCTGCGCTTTCTCCTATTGTGCCCATTATAAGCGATGGAATTACGCAGCGGTGTTCACACACTGAGTAATTCCAGCGCTTTTTTATGGAGGCGCAGGAGAAACTATGGATACTCGCCTATCCGATGGATGGGAGAGGCGTCCGGTCCGGTCCCGTGCTTCCAGCATCTGCTGGTGAAGCGATCAGGTAACTGTAGCTTACCGGCTTCCGGTCAGCTGATTTACAAGCCGGTCAGCTGACAGTCAGCTGATCGCTTCACGGCAGATGCTGGAAGCCGCGGGACCGGACCGGACGCCTCTCCCATCCATCGGATAGGTGAGTATCCATAGTTTTTTTTTCTTTTAAAGCAGTGTATGTACTGCAGCCAGAAGCTGTCTGTACATACACTGCTAGGGGGACACTCACACACACGACACATAGACACATACTGTACATTACATACAGGTGTCCATGCTCCTCACACTTCATTTTCTCCTGCACCTCCGTAAAAAAAAAACAGGAAATACGCGCGCGTAAAAAAACGCAGGGAAATACGCAATGTGTGAACGCAGCCTAATAGTCCCTCCAGAGGTCTTTAACCTGCTGTCATTTGATCACATTGATAATACACTGCATCACTTATATAGTGCATTGCCTACCTACACGTTCAGCGTTTGACTGATAGGCTGAAGTATGTGGCTAACATGGAGGCTATAGCAAACTTTCGGCACCCCACATTTGTGCTGTGGGGGTGCCAATGGGCTGACAGAGGACGTGATCACCCGCTATCAAGACTCCTCACATTCAGGATGTACTGCAGAGAGAAAGAAAGCACAAACAATAGGATGACTTTATTACAGGAGAAAAATATTTATAATAAAATGGTATTGCTCACCTAGGAGGATATGGGATACCTCCTTAAAAATAACAGACGCTGCTGCCTTGTGGTTGGGAGGTAACTCCCAGATAAAATCAACCATTAGTTAAAATACACATTAAAGACAGGCTACGCGGACGGATAAACAGTTCTTGCTGTATGCAGCCAAGTTCCTGCTGCATGTGCAGTGACCGGAGCTAGCTCAGATCCAAGCACATTAAGGCTATGTGCACACAGTGAATTTTTGGTGCGTTTTTCCGCGCAGAAATGGGCCAAAAACACATTGCAAACCTTATCCCATGATTTCCTATGACCTTTTGCAAGATCTGTGCACATGATCAGGATTTTTCCTGACTGAATTTCATGTGCAGAAAAAGAAGCAGCATGTCCATTCTTTGTGCGTTTAGGCCAGCGTTTTTCCAATACAATACAATGCAATAGAAACGCAAACGCATGGCAAAAACGCATGAAAATGCTGTGGATTTTCCTCAGCGTTTTTGCTGCCAAGAGGTGCAGAAATTTCTGCAAGCAATTCTTGATTGTGCACACATGGCCTTAACCATCACGACTGTTTTGTTTGTATGTTAACTTGAAAAAGACGATAGTAGAAAAAAGATTTTTTTTTTTTATTTAACTACTACAGCAGCAAGAACTGTTTATTCAGCCAGCTGCGCGGCCTATCTTTTAACCCCTTTACAGCCCATGACGAATTAATACGCGTCAGTGCCATGGGCTTTAAGAGCCTGACCCGTATTAGTACGTCATCGCGCGCGCGCACACAGGCTGTGCGGGCGCGATCGCCGCCGGGTGTCAGCTGATAGTCACAGCTGACACCCGGTATTATGTGCAGGGAGCGGTCCCGCACCGCTCCCGGCACATTAACCCCCGCAATGCTTTGTTCGAAGTCGATCGCAGCATTGCGGTGGCAAGGGGAGGTCATCGGTATACTCACCTCCTCTTCCGGCCTCCAGCGCTGTCTGCCGCGGCTTCCCGTGTGCTGCCATGACGACCCGATGTCGTCATGACAACATCCTTGTCACCAGGCAGCAGGAACATTGTTTGGTCATGCGCAGTGCACGACAACACAATGTTCTCACTGTGCAGCGCTGACTGCCTGCATGGCACAGGGTGCTCCATCCCTATGCTGTGCAGGCGATCAGAATAAAAAAAGTTAAAGTCCCAGAGTGGGACAAAGTAAAAAAGTGTAAAAACTCTCAGAAGGTGAAAAAAAAAAATACAAAAAAAATTGTAAAAATATTTTTAAAAAAATATAATGTACCCATCAATAAATATTATGAAAAAAAATCAAACAAACAATAAAAGTACACATATTTGGTATTGCCGCGTCCGGAACGACCTGACCTATAAAACTGTCCCACTAGTTAACCCCTTCAGTGAACACTGTAAAAAATAAAGCATTGTTTTTTGCTTTGTTTTTTATTTTTATCATCATACCGCCAAACAAAAAATGGAATAACACGCGATCAAAAATACGAATATAAATTACAATGGTACCGCTGAAAACGTCATCTTGTCCCGCAAAAAACAAGCCGCCATACAGCTCCATCTTCCGAAAAATAAAAAAGTTATAGCTCTCAGAATAAAGCAATGCAAACAAATATTTTTTTCTATAAAATAGCTTTTATTGTGTAAAAGCGCCAAAACATAGAAAAACAATATAAATGTGGTACCGTTGTAAACGTACTGACCCAAAGAATAAAGCTACCTTATCAATTTTACCACACGCGGAACAGAATAAAAAAAAAAAAATTCCTGAATTGTTGGTTTTTGTTTATTCTGCCTCCCAAAAATCAGAATAGAAAGCGATCAAAAAATGTCACGTGCCTGAAAATGGCACCAATAAAACTGTCAACTCGTCCCGCAAAAAACAAGCCATCACATGACTCTGTCTGCCAAAATATGGAAAAATTATAGCTCTCAAAATATGGCGATGCAAAAACTAGATTTTACAAAAAATGCGTCTTTTAGTGTGTGACAGCTGTCAATCATAAAAACCCCATATGATTCTGGTATCACTGTAATCGCACTGACCCGAAGAATAAAGTAATCTCATCACTTATACCGCACGAGGAACGGCGTAAAAAATAAACTCTCGGGTTAGGGTTGTGCTTGGGTTAGGGTTGTGCTTGGGTTAGGGTTGTGCTTGGGTTGGGGTTGTGCTTGGGTTGGGGTTGTGCTTGGGTTGGGGTTGTGCTTGGGTTGGGGTTGGGGTTGTGCTTGGGTTGGGGTTGTGCTTGGGTTGGGGTTGTGCTTGGGTTGGGGTTGTGCTTGGGTTGGGGTTGTGCTTGGGTTGGGGTTGTGCTTGGGTTGGGGTTGTGCTCGGGTTGGGGTTGTGCTCGGGTTGGGGTTGTGCTCGGGTTGGGGTTGTGCTCGGGTTGGGGTTGTGCTCGGGTTGGGGTTGTGCTCGGGTTGGGGTTGTGCTCGGGTTGGGGTTGTGCTCGGGTTGGGGTTGTGCTCGGGATTTTTTTCAAACGGAAGAAAAAAAGATGACGTTATGGCGACTAGTGTTGAGCGCAAGTGCTCGCTACTTGAGTTTGCATCGGGTGCTCTGGTATGCATTGAGTATCGTGGGTATTTGAGTGACATGCTCGAGTCTCCGCCCCATATGCTTCACGGCCAAAAAAACTTTGCGGGGATTACCTGCCATGCACGAGCGATCCCTGCATGTTTTTTTTGGGTGTCTAATAACCGTGAAACATGCGGGGCAGGGACTCGAGCATGTCACTCGAGCACACGCAGTACATGGTGCATACCTGAGTACCCGATGCAAACTCAAGTAGCGAGCACTTGCGCTCAAGACTAATGACAACTTATTCAATATGATGACCTAATGTTATCAAATTCTCTGTCGTACCTCTGGGTTCAAAATGTTCACTATACCGCTTGATAAAATCCTTGAGGGGTGTAGTTTCCAAAATGGGGTCACTTGTGGGGGGTTTCCACTGTTTAGGCACACAGGGGCTCTCCAAACGCGACATGGTGTCCGCTAACAAATTGAATGGAAAATCGGCTCAAATTGTTAGCAGACACCATGTTGCGTTTGGAGAGCCCCTGTGTGCCTAAACATTGGAGCTCCCCCACAAGTGACCCCATTTTGGAAACTAGACCCCCCAAGGCACCTATCTAGATGCATAGTGAGCACTTGGAACCCCCAGGTGCTTCACAAATTGATTCGTAAAAATGAAAAAGTGGGGAAAAAATACTTTTTCATTTTTACGGATTAATTTGTGAAGCACCTGGGGGTTCAAAATGCTCACCACCCATCTAGATAAGTTCCCACGGGGGTCTAGTTTCCAAAATGGGGTCACTTGTGGGTGGTTTCCACTGTTTAGGCACATCAGGGGTCTCCAAACGCAACATGGCGTCCGCTAATTATTCAAGCAAATTTTACAATCGAAAATTCAAATGGCGCTCCTTCCCTTCCGAGCCCTGCTGTACGCCCAAACAGTGGTTTTTCCCCACATATGGGGTATCTGCGTGCCCAGCGGAAATTGCACAACAAATTTTGGGGTCCATTTTTTCCTGTTACCACTGCGAAAATAAAAAAAATTGGGTCTAAAGTAACATTTTTGTGAAAAAAGTTAAATGTTCATTTTTTTCTTCCACATTCCAAAAATTCCTGTGAAGCACCTGATGGGTTAATAAAGTTCTTGAATGTGGTTTTGAGCACCTTGAGGGGTGCAGTTTTTAGAATGGTGTCACTTTTAGGTATTTTCTGTCATAAAGACCTCTCAAAGTGACTTCAAATGTGATGTGGTCCCTAGAAAAATGGTTTTGTAAATTTTGTTGGAAAAATGAGAAATCGTTGGTCAACTTTTAACCCTTATAGCTCCATAACAAAAAAAAATTTTGGTTCCAAAATTGTGCTGATGTAAAGTAGACATGTGGGAAATGTTGTTTATTAACTATTTTGTGTGACATATCTCTCTGATTTAACCCCTTAATAACATCTGACGTACTAATACGCGTCTGTGCCCTGGGACTTAAGAGCCAGACCCATCTTAGTGCGTCATGGCGATCGCGCGCGCACACAGGCTGTGCGGGCGCGATCGCCGCCGGGTGTCAGCTGATTGTCACAGCTGACATCCAGTACTATGTGCAGGGAGCGGTCCTGCACCGCTCCCAGCACATTAACCCCCGCGATGCTGCGATCGAAGTCGATTGCGGGGGCAAGGGGAGGTGATCGGCGATACTCACCTCCTCTTCCGGCTTCCAACGCAGTCTGCAAAGGCTTCCCGGGTGTTGCCATGACGACCCGATGTCGTCATGACAACATCCGGGTCACCAGAGAGCAGGAAGATTGCTTGGGCATGCGCAGTGCATCTCCAAGCAATCTTCACACTGTGCACTTCTGACAGCCTTCATGGCATAGGGATGGTGCTTCATTCCTGTGCCATGCAGGCGATCAGAAAAAAAAAAGTGAAAGTCCCAGAGTGGGACAAAGTAATAAAGTGTATAAACTGTGTGAAAGTGGGAAAAAAAAAAAAAAATGTGCAAAAATATTATAAAAAAAATAATACACCAAAAATAAAAATATAATGTACCCATCAATAAATATTATTATAAAAAAAAAACAAAAAAAAACAGTAAAAGTACACATATTTGGTATCGCCGCGTCCGGAACAACCTGACCTATAAAACTGTCCCACTAGTTAACCCCTTCAGTGAACACGGTAAAAAAAAAAAAAAAAACGAAGCAAAAAACAATGCTTTATCACCATACCGCCAAACAAAATGGAATAACACGCGATCAAAAAGACGCATATAAATAAAAATGATACCGCTGAAAATGTCACCTCGTCCCGCAAAAAACAAGCCGCCATACAGCTCCATCAGCCGAAAAATAAAAAAGTTATAGCTCTCAGAATAAAGCGATGCTAAAAAATATTTTTTTCTATAAAATAGCTTTTATTGTGTATAAGCGCCAAAACATAGAAAAATGATACAAATGTGGTACCGCTGTAAACGTACTGACCCGAAGAATAAAGCTACCTCATCAATTTTACCACATGCGGAACAGAATTAAAAAAAAAATTCCTGAATTGTTGGTTTTTGTTTATTCTGCCTCCCAAAAATCGGAATAGAAAGCGATCAAAAAATGTCACGTGCCTGAAAATGGCACCAATAACAACGTCAAGTCATCCCGCAAAAAACGAGCCGTCACATGACTGTCTGCCAAAATCTGGAAAAATTATAGCTCTCAAAATATGGCGATGCAAAAACTAGATTTTACAAAAAATGCGTCTTTTAGTGTGTGACAGCTGTCAGTCATAAAAACCCCATATGATTCTGGCATTGCTGTAATCACACCGACCCGAAGAATAAAGTCGTCTAATCACTTATACCGCACAAGGAACGGCGTCAAAAATAAACTCTTGGGTTAGGATTGGGCTAGGGTTAGGGCTGGGTTTGGGGCTAGGGTTGTGCTGGGGCTAGGGTTAGGGCTGGGGTTGGGATTTTTTTCAAAAGTAAGAAAAAAAGATGACGATATGGCGACTAGTGTTGAGAGCAAGTGCTCGCTACTTGAGTTTGCATCGGGTGCTCTGGTATGCATTGAGTATCGTGGGTATTTGAGTGACATGCTCGAGTCTCTGCCCCATATGCTTCGCGGCCAAAAAACTTTACGGGGATTGCCTGCCATGCACGAGCGATCACCGCATGTTTTTTTTTGGGTGTCTAATAACCGTGAAACATGCGGAGCAGTGACTCGAGCATGTCACTCGAGCACACGCTGTACATGGTGCATACCTGAGTACCCGATGCAAACTCAAGTAGCGAGCACTTGTGCTCAAGAATAATGACAACTTATTCAATATGATGACCTAATGTAAACAAATTCTGTGCCGTACCTCTGGGTTCAAAATGTTCACTATACACCTTAATAAAATCCTTGAGGGGTATAGTTTCCAAAATGGGGACACTTGTGGGGGAGCTCCACTGTTTAGGCACATCACGGGCTCTCCAAACGCGACATGGTGTCCGCTAACAAATTGAATGGAAAATCGGCTCAAATTGTTAGCGGACGCCATGTTGCGTTTGGAGAGCCCCTGTGTGCCCAAACATTGGAGCTCCCCCCACAAGTGACCCCATTTTGGAAACTAGACCCCCCAAGGCACCTATCTAGATGCATAGTGAGCACTTGGAACCCCTAGGTGCTTCACAAATTGATTCGTAAAAATGAAAAAGTGTTTTTTTTTTCACTTTTTCATTTTTACGAATCAATTTGTGAAGCACCTGGGGGTTCCAAGTGCTCACTATGCATCTATAAAGGTGCCTTGGGGGGTCTAGTTTCCAAAATGGGGTCACTTGTGGGGGAGCTCCAAAGTTTGGGCACACAGGGGCTCTCCAAACACAACATGGCGTCCGCTAATTATTCAAACAAATTTTACAATCAAAAAGTCAAATGGCGCTCCTTCCCTTCCGAGCCCTGCCGTGCGCCCAAACAGTGTTTTTTCCCCAAATATTGGGTATCTGCGTGCCCAGGGGAAATTGCACAACAAATTTTGGGGTCCATTTTTTCTTGTTACCCCTGTGAAAATAAAAAAAAATTGGGTCTAAAGTAACATTTTTGTGAAAAAAGTTAAATGTTCATTTTTTTCTTCCACATTCAAAAAATTCCTGTGAAGCACCTGAAGGGTTAATAAAGTTCTTGAATGTGGTTTTGAGCACCTTGAGGGGTGCAGTTTTTAGAATGGTGTCACTTTTGGGTATTTTCTGTCAAAAAGACCTCTCCAAGTGACTTCAAATGTGATGTGGTCCCTAAAAAAATGGTTTTGTAAATTTTGTTGGAAAAATGAGAAATCGCTGGTCAACTTTTAACCCTTATAGCTCCCTAACAAAAAAAATTTTGGTTCCAAAATTGTGCTGATGTAAAGTAGACATGTGGGAAATGTTATTTATTAACTCTTTTGTGTGACATATCGCTCTGATTTCCGGGCTTAAAAATTCAAATTTTGAAAATTGCAAAATTTTCAACATTTTCGCCAAATTTCCGCTTTTTTCACAAATAAACGCAAGTGATATCGAAGAAATTTTTCCACAATCATGAAGTACAATATGTCACGAAAAAACAGTCTCAGAATCAGGGGGATCCGTTGAAGCGTTCCAGAGTAATTACCTCATAAAGTGACAGTGGTCAGAATTGTAAAAATTGGCCTGGTCATTAACGTGCAAACCACCTTGGGTTGTAAAGGGGTTAAAGTGTATTTTTTTCCTATTGTTTACTCATCGCATGCCGCTATCACTATTAATCGCGGCATGTGAGGGTTTAATGTGCTGGGATTGAAGCTAGCTCCTGCTTCGGTCACTGCACATGCAGCAGAAACTTGGCTGTGTACAGCCGGCTCCTGCAGCTGATGCAATGGCCATAACTCCGGTGCCCAAGTCATCTCTGAGACATAACGTACGTCTGATTTCGGTAAACTGGCAATCTGGATGTACAGTTAGGTCCATTTGTGGAAAGGGGTTAATGATAATGGTTGGTTGGAGAAACTGACGATTTTCACTTTTTTGTCAATAAAAATCAAATCCTCTGCTATTCAGGTCATCCTTTGCTATCAAGAATGCATAGCAGATTTCACCCAACTTCTTCTGACTTTTCTTAGAAGACGACGTGCTGTTTCTCACTTATTCCTCCTAGAAACTTTTGAATAAATTGGTAAATTAGTGTTACAAGTTTGGGGTGTGACTCTGGACAGTGTCAGTGTGTAATCAGTTCTGCCAGCATTGGACTGCTCAGGAACACGTCCCTTTTCACACACAGAACAGTTTATGAATTTCAAGGAGGAATAACAGAGGAACATCTCAATCCAAGAAAAACTGCTTTTATTTATTTTTTTTTCATGGACAATGCAAGTATTTGTTAAAAACATATGTTAGGGGAGGTGACAGGATCCCTTCAAACAAAAAAATTAGTCCTGAGTCTGTTTTCCCACCAGTCTTGAAGAGGGGGCCTGCTGGGGTCAGATATTCCTGATTCATTAAGAGGTGGCAACTGGAATAAGTTTTATGGGCATAGTGAATACCGTCGCTTGTCATGAATTTGACGAACAGGGGTTGACCTGCCCCTGTTCTTCCCTGCTGGGAAAATGCCAAAAGTCTCTAAATGTTAGCGCAGGTTTGCGTTGCACAAAATCTTTGCTACTTTTCAAATCTTTTTTGTCAGAACTGTGGCTTAAAAGCTTTGATGAATTGGGTCCAATGTAGGTACTGATACGATATTGAAAACTTCACAGAAAGGAAGTGGAAAGTGTTTAGTTACATATGATTTGCTAACAAAAGTAGTGACTTCATGATTTGTGAAAAGGCTCCTAATGTCTGCAATTCAGTGTAATGAATGAATCAATGGTCGTATAGAGTGTGATAAAAGCATATCTGTCATCAGATTTCACAATACAAAGTATATACACTATTAAATAGATCTAGAACATATGAGGCTGGTGTACTTACTGTGATAATCCATGTTAGAATGGCTGTATAATCCATTTTGAAAGTTTTCATGCCTAATATTATCTGGGGTATTATGCGGTTGTTCCAACTTCATCAGGTCTAAGTGATCTGTATAATAATGTGTCCAGTTTGTACTGTGAATTCTGGTTCCAGATCTGCTTTAAGTATAATGTCATTGATATTCAAGGATAAATGATCATTCTTTGTTTCCTATTCTGAATTATCTACTATATTCTCTCACTGAAGTTTTGATTTTTTTTCTTCTTCTTCTTCTTCTTTTTTTTTTTTTTTTTTTTTTTACAGGAAAATATATAGGCGATTTGGAAAATATTACCTTTACTGAAAGCTTTCTGGGCAGCAAGGATCATGGCGGCTTCCTGTTCTTTGCTCCTACTTTTCAGGATCTCAGCGGACTGCCTGTACCAGATAGTCCTTTCTTGTGTGGGGTTATCATCCTGAAAATGGAGGTTCCATGGGCAAAAGTTTTTCCTATTCGATTAATGTTGACATTGGGAGCTGAAAGTGGTGGTAAGTGTTGTCAAATTCCATATGCAATGTTAGCAGTTCAGTAGTAAGCCCCTAAAAGGGATTTTCCATCCATCGAGCGTGATGCCATATTATAAGGATATGCCAACATTTCTTGACTGCGGAGACCTCCACTGATCTTCTGTATAAGAGTTCGGCAGTGCTTGTTAAGTGCTGTGGTGCCTTTTAGTATTTCATTTTTTCCTTTCGGAATGATTTTTCTCCCAGACACCCGCAAACTGTTCTGTGCTTCACTTCTCTGCTAGCGGGTGTCTGGGAGTGCGGTGCAGGAGAAGACGCCAAAGGAACCTCTCCCCCCTCATTTTCAGCATTCTCGGAGGTTGGACACCATCGATCATTATGTTTTGCCATTTCCTAGTAATATGTTTGTATATTAAAAGATTGGGTTATGCTTCTAATGTTGTGTAAATTGTTCAGTATTCTCTTGGAAATAGAAAAGCCTGGCAATGAACTCTGTTTCCATAGATTTTACACTTTTTATATGAATATTTACTTGAGAATTTAAGTGCAGAAAATATTTTTGTAATTATTTTGGGTAATGTAGGTAAATTAGTGTGAACTGAGCCTTAGAGGGGTTGTCCACCTAAAAAATAAATAAATTTCTGTTTAAAATAACCACTTACTAAATAGACTTCAGTTACCAAAGGTACCCTAATCTCCAGATATCACCCCCAGCATCCCCTGCTCCACTTCAAAGTTCTGCTTGACTGAGAAGAGGGTTTCCTGTTTTGGCACTGTACCGGTCTTCTAGGTAACGAAGGCTGGCTGACAGGACCATTTCACTAGCCAAGCCAGCCTCCTTTTTTGTCTGTTCATTGGCCATGAGAGACTGTGGCTTGTTTAGCTATATAAATAAGCTTTTCAGCCAGCCCCCTTTACACACAGAACCATTCACTGACAACATAGAAAACGCTGTCCTGTGTTCAACCCAGGCCAAAAGTGGAGCCGCTGGGACGATATATCTGAAGATTGGGATGCCTTTGTAATCTTGAAGAATACTTGTAAGTTATCCCTATAATTAATAGAAAAAGTTGTCTAGCATCAAAATAGATTGAAAATGGCACCTGAGTTATTCCTGACTGTCTGTGTTTAATTCCTTAAGTATATCCATCTCCTGTAACAAGCCGCAGACATCGAAAATCTGTATTTGGAGAGATTGGACATACTATAATAAACCTTCTCACTGTAAGTATTTCCTGTACATAGCAAAGAGATTAAATATATTTGGAGCAACAACTGAGAGGTTTTTAGTTGGAGTTTGTGAGCCCTACCCACCCTTCCTACAGTTATATTTACTTATTCAGCTCCTTTGTAAAGGTTCAGCAGCTGTTGCTGCAGTGCCCATCATCTTCTTTAGAACTCATCATCACTTTTTCCAAGCTCTTATTATCACAGACCACTTGGGAGTCTGCACAGATATGATAATTCTCTATGTATAGAATTACTCCTGTGCATGTTCTTGTGCGGCATATGACGACCACCTGGTACTGTCAAAGCAAGTGAAGGGATGGGTGAAGGGATAAAGCTCCCCCACTGCTGGCAAAAGCTATTTAATACAGGCTATGGACACTTTTTTTTTTTTTTTTTTTTAAATATATTGGTGGTCAGACCCTTTTTTTATATAAAGTTTTCAGCCTTTTTCAAGTGTTAGATTTTTTTTTTCTTGTGGGAGTGTTTCTCCCAGTAATACAGGCTGGGTGTGAACTGTGTGTATCCAGAGAGCTGCCTGCTTCATTAGGCTCATGTTCTTTCATCCTTCTGTTTAGTTTGCTTTCTCTGCCCTCCCTGAGACTGCAGGAACTTGAACGCATTTGTACCATTGCTGCAAAGCACTCCGCTAAATAAGGGACTCAGACACTCTTCGGCAGCAAAAAAAAGTAGAACGTTTTTTTATGAAAACTACTTTGAAAGTTGCTTAACCTTTCTCTAAGGAAGGAAATAAAAAAAATCTGGGTTACTGTCTACATGTTCTTTTAAGCTTTTGTTTCTGTGGTACCCC
The DNA here is from genome assembly GCF_046119375.1 of Phyllobates terribilis. Taxonomy (NCBI): domain Eukaryota; kingdom Metazoa; phylum Chordata; class Amphibia; order Anura; family Dendrobatidae; genus Phyllobates; species Phyllobates terribilis. Next base: position 480,185,782 of record NW_027362761.1, on the reverse strand, counting down.
AATGAATTTATAGCTTTGTCTTATAGATTCCTATATTTTTTTCTTTTATGCAGGACCTCAGAAATTACCAGTACACAATTCCACATGTAGAGGATTTGGTAATTCACATGGAAATGGGTAAAAGCTGCATAAAGATTCCTTCAAAGCGACATAATGAGGTGAGCAAGATGCACGTGAATGTGGGCAAGGCTTTATTCATATTGATATCAGACCTTCGTATTAGTTGTACTCTAACATCCTTGGTGGAAATGCAACCTGCAAAGGGAACACCCTGTTTGGGGATTTTGTCTTTGTTTTTTTTTTGTGTATGTGTTGTCAATTATTTATTTTTTAAATTTAAGATCCTTAAAGTGATTCATTCTTGCAATGAGCATGTGATAAGCATCGGTGCCAGCTTCAGTCTGGATGCAGACTCTCATCTGGTTTGTGTGCAGAATAGTGATGGCATCTATCAGACACAAGCGAACAGTGCTGCTGGACAGCCTAGAAAAGGTAAGAATCCATACCGGAAAAACGCTTTACATCAATGATAATACCGTATATCTGATAGTGAACAGATTTACGTCTGCATAAACTATTATTGGAGTAAAGCCTCAGCTTTAGGATATAATTATGTCTCCTTACTAGACTGCTGTACAAGCTGCCATTACTATAAACAGATTATTCATCTGAGATTAAATACGGTCAGCTCACAGCCTGTAATTTCTGTTGGTGTGACACACTGGATAATAAGCAGTCATAATGCCCAGTATGCATGCATTTTTATTATCCCTCTTACAAAGTTGGGCAAAAAGATTTGCAAAACCCAGTTCAGGGGCCAAGTCTGTAGTTCATGGCTGCTGGACCTCATACTTGCTGACACCTTTTCTAATTAGTAGACCCGATGTTATTGTTGTGGCAGGACACACACAAGACCTTTTTAGAGGCGTTTCAACATTTAAATACATTTTTGTTACCTCTGATTTTCCCTCTAGATGAGGCTTGCATATCTGCCCCAGTTACAGGGCAAATTCTGCCTCCTGTCTGCACAGAGGAGCTGATTTGGGTCTGTTAGGACACAGCAGCTCTAGATCCCTCCTGGCATCCGGCGATCACATAATCATTAGGAAGGGAGGTTGTTTTTTCTTTTATTACATCTATATTCATAAGAGCCCAAGTACCAGGGAAAAACAGCCTGCTCTGTCTTAATTCACTGGGAGAGGTGACCTGGGTCTGTCAATACCCAGCAACTGTGCTGGGGAGACGCCCAGTGTTCATGGTCTCATAGTGGCATAGTCAAAAGACTAGGTACACGAGTTAGACGCTTCTGATTCATTAAGAGGTGCACACCGGCCCATATGATAAGCAGCATGCGCCTCGCCTTTGGTGGAAAAACTTTGAATCGGGCACTTATGGGTCTAACAAAAAAATAAATAACCAGTGGCTAGTATAAAAAAAAAATATTATTATTAAAAAAAATTGGCAGGAATTAGACTGATATATACCTGCTTTTGATTGACTTGATTAACTTGGAAGAGAAAATGAAAAACAGGATCATACACCTGAATGTCTGTGGGGGGCAATGCCAGACCACCCAATAAACAGAATTGTCACTGATTTTGGGGGAGAAAAGCAGCCTTTTTTTTTCCAATCTCGAACAACTACCTTAGTTTGGTTTATGATATAGTAGAGAGGATTATTTAGACTAGGGATCCATGCTCACTTTCAGTCTCTCCTTTAAGTGTCCCACTATGTAGCTAGGCTGCACCCACTTGGTGGGACGTGATTGATGCCAGCATCCCCAGCTCCTCCATTGATTAGCCGGCCTGGATGACGTTGTGTTTGTGCGTTTGGCCGCATTGATGACATTGCACCCACTAATCGAAAGAGGAGCTGAAGATGCCGGCAGGTAATTTGCGGTTTTCAAGATCCTGGATCGGAGTTCTGAAAATGTATTCACTCCTCTCTAGTTTTGAACCTATGTTTTGGCCTACGGGCTAAATAAATTGCAATTTGTGCCAGAAGGAAATGTGAGCAGGTATTGGATCTGCTTCAAGATCATTCATGTCACACAGAACCTGACCACGACGCACATGACCTAATTTCAGAGAGAAATGTTTCCATGTGCGATGAATGATTCATGAGGGAAGGATCGCAATAATTATGATCATAGGATTATAATAACTTTATAGGCTGCATGTCCTGTGCTTGTCTCTGAGCTGCTGGTGAATGGTCTTCATACAAATGATTCCCTAAATGAAATTCAGAAGTAAATTCTACTAATGTGTCTTATTCCTATTGCTTCCTAGTAACTGGAGCAAGTTTTGTTGTGTTTAATGGTGCCCTGAAAACCTCATCTGGATTCCTTGCTAAATCTAGCATAGTAGAAGGTATGTGGGAATGTAGATCTGCACTTTCAGGCAACAGCTATCTCATGTGTCTGGTCAACTTTACATCCTCACCAACTTTGACAGGGCGCACATCTGTCCTCAGGCGCTTTGTACAGTCACTGCCTGTTTCTGACTGTGATGGATTAGGCAACATTAACGCTTTCTGTTGTTCCCAATGCTCTTTTCTAGAATATTTTCAAGAAGCCTGTGTTACCCAGTGTGTTTACTGGGGGACAAAGCCCCCAACCTAGTTTGAAAGTTTTTTATTTTTTGTGAATCATTACTTAAGGGGCTATAATCAGAAAATGACCCATTGTTTAAATCAGGTCTTTGTGTTTAATGTATTTATTTATTTTAACAACTTCCCGACATTTGCAGTTTATATACATGATCGTCGGACTTCCCAACTGATTCAGTACATATACGTCATGGCTATCACCCGTGCACAGGATTCTGACAGCTGACACCCGGGACTCAGTGCCGGGAGCGGTGCCTGCACCGCTTCTGGCACTTTAAATCGCTAAATGCTACAATCACAGCAACTAGCGCGCATGCAGAGGGAAGAAAGCTCCTCTGCCCTTGTATCTGAGACCCCGCAATGCCATCGCGGGGCCCGATCGTTGCCACGGTGAGCCAATGTCGTCATGACAACATCCATGTCGCCAAAGTTAGCAAAGTTGCTAGATAATGCACAGTGCATGATCTAACAAGTTTGCCTTTCAGTGCAGCGCTGACAATTTGCATAGCATAGGAATGCTGCTGCATTCCAAGCGATCAGACTGCAAAAAGTGAAAGTCCCATAGTGGGACAAAGTGAAAAGAATTGTATATACACTGCTCAAAAAAAATAAAGGGAACACTCAAATAACACATCCTAGATCTGAATGAATGAAATATTCTCATTGAATACTTTGTTCTGTACAAAGTTGAATGTGCTGACAACAAAATCACACAAAAATCATCAATGGAAATCAAAATTATTAACCAATGGAGGCCTGGATTTGGAGTCACCCCCAAAATTAAAGTGGAAAAACACACTACAGGCTGATCCAACTTTGATGTAATGTCCTTAAAACAAGTCAAAATGAGGCTCAGTATTGTGTGTGGCCTCCACGTGCCTGTATGACCTCCCTACAACGCCTGGGCATGCTCCTGATCAGGTTGCGGATGGTCTGTGGTATCTCCTCCCAGACCTGGACTAAAGCATCCACCAACTCCTGGACAGTCTGTGGTGCAACGAGACGTTGGTGGATGGAGCGAGACATGATGTCCCAGATGTGCTTAATCGGATTCAGGTCTGGGGAACGGGCGGGCCAGTCCATAGCTGCAATGCCTTCATCTTGCAGGAACTGCTGACACACTCCAGCCACATGAGGTCTGGCATTGTCCTGCATTAGGAGGAACCCAGGGCCAACCGCACCAGCATATGGTCTCACATGGGGTCTGAGGATCTCATCTCGGTACCTAATGGCAGTCAGGCTACCTCTGGTGAGCACATGGAGGGCTGTGCGGCCCTTCAAAGAAATGCCACCCCACACCATTACTGACCTACTGCCAAACCGGTCATGCTGAAGGATGTTGCTGGCAGCAGATCGCTCTCCACGCGAGTCTCCATACTCTGTCTCGTCTGTCACATGTGCTCAGTGTGAACCTGCTTTCATCTGTGAAGAGCACAGGGCGCCAGTGGCGACTTTGCCAATCATGGTGTTCTGTGGCAATTGCCAAGCTTCCTGCATGGTGTTGGGCTGTGAACACAACCCCCCATCTGTGGATGTCGGGCCCTCATACCACTTTCATGGAGTCATTTTCTAACAGTTTGTTCAGACACATGCACATTTGTGGCTTGCTGGAGGTCATTTTGCAGGGCTCTGGCAGTGCTCCTCCTGTTCCTCCTTGCACAAACGAGGAGGTAACGGTCCTGCTGCTGGGTTGTTGCCCTCCTATGGCTCCCTCCACGTCTCCTGGTATCTGCTCCATGCTCTGGACACTGTGCTGACAGACGCAGCTACCCATCTTGCCACAGCTCACACTGATGTGCCATCCTGGATGAACTGCACTACCTGAGCAACTTCTGTGGGTTGTACTGTAGACACCGCCTCATGATATTGTACCTCTAGGGGTGAGAGCAATGGCAAAATGAAAAAGTGACAAAAACAGCCAAAAAGGATGAGAACAGAGAAATGGTCTGTGTTCACCACCTGCAGAACCACTCCTTTATAGGGGGTATCTTGCTAATTGCCGATCATTTCTACCAGTCGTCTGTTCCATTTGCACAACAGCAGGAGAAATTGATTCACAATCAGTGTTGCTTCATAACTAAACAGGTAGATTTCACAGAAGTGTTATTGACTTGAAGGTACATTGTGTTGTTTGAGTTCCCTTTGTTTTTTTTGAGCAGTGTATATTTGTAGTGTGTGTGTGTATAATAAGTGGTATTTCTTGCCTTATAAATGGGGTTGGGACCATCAGTTGTGTTGTGCAGAAGTCAAGTGCATACACAGCTGATAGTCCTACTGAATAGACTGTTAGAATTTGTATTATGGAAAGAAAAAAGCTACTAAGTAAAGAAAAACGAGTGGCCATCATTACTTTAAGAAATGAAGGTCAGTCAGTGCGAAAAATTGGGAAAACTTTGAAAGTGTCCCCAAGTGCAGTTGCAAAAACCATCAAGCGCTACAAAGAAACTGGCTCACATGAGGACCGCCCCAGGAAAGGAAGACCAAGAGTCACCTCTGCTTCTGAGGATAAGTTTATCCGAGTCACCAGCCTCAGAAATCGCAGGTTAACAGCAGCTAAGATTAGAGACCAGGTCAATGCCACACAGAGTTCTAGCAGCAGACGCATCTCTACAACAACTGTTAAGAGGAGATTTTGTGCAGCAGGCCTTCATGGTAAAATAGCTGCTAGGAAACCACTGCTAAGGACAGGCAACAAGCAGAAGAGACTTGTTTGGGCTAAAGAACACAAGAAATGGACATTAGACCAGTGGAAATCTGTGCTTTGGTCTGATGAGTCCAAATTTGATATCTTTGGTTCCAACCATCGTGCCTTTGTGCGACGCAGAAAAGGTGAACGGATGGACTTTAGATGCCTGGTTCCCACCGTGAAGCATGGAGGAGGAGGTGTGATGGTGTGGGGGTGCTTTGCTTGTGACACTGTTGGGGATTTATTCAAAATTGAAGGCATACTGAATCAGCATGGCTACCACAGTATCTTGCCGCAGCATGCTATTCCATCTGGTTTGCGTTTAGGTGGACCATCATTTATTTTTCAACAGAACAATGACCCCAAACACACCTCCAGGCTGTGTAAGGGCTATTTGACCAAGAAGGAGAGTGATGGGGTGCTACGCCAGATGACCTGGCCTCCACAGTCACCAGACCTGAACCTAATCGAGATGGTTTGGGGTGAGCTGGACCGCAGAGTGAAGGCAAAAGGGCCAACAAGTGCTAAGCATCTCTGGGAACTCCTTCAAGATTGTTGGAAGACAATTTCCGGTGACTACCTCTTGAAGCTCATCAAGAGAATGCCAAGAGTGTGCAAAACAGTCATCAAAGCAAAAGGTGGCTACTTTGAAGAACCTAGAATATTAGACATATTTTCAGTTGTTTCACACTTTTTTGTTAAGTATATAATTCCACATGTGTTAATTCATAGTTTTGATGCCTTCAGTGTGAATGTACAATTTTCATAGTCATGAAAATACAGAAAAATCTTTAAATGAGAAGGTGTGTCCAAACTTTTGTTCTGTACTGTATACAATACAGGGTTGTCAGAAAGTGTAATAAGGTTATGAAGGGGGAGATTTATCAAACATGGTGTAAAGTGAAACTGGCTCAGTTGTCCTTAGCAACCAATCCGATTCCACTTTTCATTCCTCACAGACTCTTTGGAAAATGAAAGGTGAAATCTGATTGGTTGCTAAGTGCAACTGAGCCAGTTTCACAGATCTAGTTTTCACAGATAGATCTCCCCCAAATCTGTTTTCTTTTCAGATAATTCAGATAACACATAATGGCAAATAATTTAAATACAGATCAAAGAAAATGGATTTTAACCCCTTACTTACCGGGGACGTATTAGTACGCATATTTGCATACTGCCCGTTCAGTGAGGGCTGCTGCGCTGAGCCCTCACTGAACGGAGCACATGTCAGCTGATTCTTACAGCTGACATGTACCCGCAACAGCCGCGGGTGGAATCGCGATCCACCCGCGGCTGTTAACATGTTAAATGCCGCTGTCAATCTCCGACAGCAGTATTTAACGCGCGCTTCCGGGTAGCGCGTCATAAGCCCCGCCCACCGGCGACCCCGTCACGTGATCGTGGGTCACCGATGGGTGGGCATGACAACCCAGGGTCTGCAGCAGACGCCTGTGGTTGTCATGATCTTGTCGCTATGAGCGCCACCTAGTGGTCGGCGCTCATAGCACAGGACCATTTCTGCTGCATGCAGGGGACCTGCTCGTCCCCTGTATGTAGCAGAGGCGATCGGACAGTTGCTGCTTCTAGTCTCCTATGGAGACTATAGAAGCATGCAAAAAGTAAAAAAAAAAAAGTTTTTAAAAATATAAAAGTTTAAATCACCCCCCTTTCGCCCCATTCAAAATAAAATATATAAAAAAAAAACCCACATACACATATTTGGTATCGCCGCGTTCAGAATTGCCCGATCTATCAATATAAAAAAAGAATTAATCCGATCGGTAAACGGTGTAACGAGAAAAAATTCTAAACGCCAGAATTACGTTTTTTTGGTCGCCGCAAAATTGCAATAAAATGCAATAACGGGCGATCAAAACATCGGATCTACCCCAAATGTTATCAATAAAAACGTCAGCCCGGCACGCAAAAAATAAGCCATCAACCAGCCCCAGATCACGAAAAATGGAGACGCTACGGGTCTTAGAAAATGGCGCTATTTTTTTATTTTTTTACCAAATTTTGGAATTTTTTTTCACCACTTAAATATAAAAGAACCTATACATGTTTGGTGTCTATGAACTCGTAATGACCTGTAGAATAAGAAGGGCAGGTCAGTTTTAGCATTCAGTGAACGTGGTAAAAAAAATAAATAAAAAACAACTGTGGTATTGCACTTTTTTTGCAATTTTACCGCACTTGGAATTTTTTTCCCGTTTTCCCGTACAGGATATGGTAAAACTAGTAATGGCGTTGAAAAGTACAACTCGTCCCGCAAAAAACAAGCCCTCACATGGCCATATTGACCAAAAAATAAAAACGTTATGGCTCTGGGAACAAGGGGAGCAAAAACGAAAATGCTCCGGGGCTTAAGGGGTTAACAGAGTATTGGAAATCTCAAAATGCTGAAACCGTTAGAGCAAATTGGGTTGAAACATTTGGTACTCAAGCCCCAAAGAGACAAACCATTTACTGCATTTGTGACAAATTCAATGCCACTGGCTCAATCCTTAATGCTCCAAAAACTGGTCGACCCAAAACAGTCTGTACAGAAGATAATAAACAACTTGTTGCTGAAACATTTGTTCAGAGTCCAAAAAAGTCCACCAGAAGAGCCTCTTTGGAATTGGGAATTTCACGAGCTTCTATCATGTGAATCCTGAAATCTATTGGGTGGAAAAATATCGTCCACGTCTAATTCATGTTTTTTTGGAGGATGATCCAAACAGGCGGCTGCAATTTAGTGAGATTATGCTTAACGAAATTGAACAAAATCCAGTAATTTTAGATAACATTATGTGGAGTGATGAAGCTTCTTTCAAATTATCCCGCCATATTAACAGACATAATTGTATTTACTGGTATAATGAGAACATGCATTTAACATTAGAGCAACTACTAAATGAGCCAGGTGTCAATGTTTGGGGTGGTATTTCAAGTTTTGGTGTTTTAGGACCAATATTTTTTGATGGCACAGTCACAGGAGATAAGTATCTCGAAATTCTAATGAATCAAGTTGTTCCCCAGTTACAGCAACAGCCGAATTCAAATGACCTTTATTTCCAACAAGATGGGGCCCCTCCACATTATTCAAGAGTAGTCCGCGAGTATCTTGATGAAACATTTCCTAATAAATGGATTGGCCGAAGAGGCCCACTTGATTGGCCGGCACGTTCACCAGACTTGACCCCAATGGATTTTTTCTTTTGGGGAGTACTCAAGGACAAAGTTTATAGTCGAAAACCAAAAAGTGTCAGTGATTTGAAAAATTACATAAGAGATGCATTTCAAGAAATTAATACCCAAAGAGACTTGTGCAAAAAAGTTTGTCGAAGCGTAAGAGGCAGACTTCAAAGCTGTGCAAATTGTAATGGAAAACAGTTTGAGCTCCTGCGTTGATAAAATTTAACGGCTTTTGTATTATTATTCAGAATAAAATTTAATTGTCAATGTTATGCTTGTGTTAGTAAATTTATTTTGATTGATTTATATATATATATTTCGCTGATTTTTGTTTGGCTCTCAAAAAATATCATGTGCTCGAAAATGGTGGCAATAAAAACTTCAACTCATCCTGCAAAAAACAAGCCATCACATGACTCTGTCAGCCGAAATATAGAAAAATTCTAGCTCTCAAAATATGGTGATGGAAAAAATAGTTTTTTGCAATAAAAAGTGTTTTTAGTGTGTGACAGCTGTCAAACCTAACCCGATATAAATCTGGTATCGCTATAATCGCACCGACCCGAAGAATAAAGTCGCCTAATCACTTATACCGCACGAGGAATGGCGTGAAAAATAAATAAAAAAAACAATTCTTCACCTGCTGTTGATTTGTTCATTCTGCCTCCCAAAGATCCACAGTATGGCTCGGCTCACATTTATCCTGCTCTGAGCGCTTACACCGAGGTTTCTGTGTAAATCTCTGAAATACGTGATTCAGAAGCAACCCCCGGTGGAAGATTCCTTGTAATGAGGCAGATGGAGGCACTGTATGGTATGCATGGGCCCCCCCCACACCACCCAATCCTGGTATGCTTGGCCCCCCACACCACCCAATCCTGGTATGCATGGCCCCCCACTCCACCCAATCTTGGTATGCGTGGCGCACCCCTCATCCCCCAATCTTGGTATGCGTGGCGCACCCCTCATCCCCCAATCTTGGTATGCGTGGCGCACCCCTCATCCCCCAATCTTGGTATGCGTGGCGCACCCCTCATCCCCCAATCTTGGTATGCGTGGCACACCCCTCATCCCCCAATCTTGGTATGCGTGGCGCACCCCTCATCCCCCAATCTTGGTATGCGTGGCGCACCCCTCATCCCCCAATCTTGGTATGCGTGGCGCACCCCTCATCCCCCAATCTTGGTATGCGTGGCGCACCCCTCATCCCCCAATCTTGGTATGCATGGCCCCCCATCACTGCACACATGAAAAAATAACACTTCTACTCACCTTCCTTCCATCTGCTCCAGCGCTGCGTCCTGTTCTGTCAGCAGCTGATCTCCGCATCTGTGCAGCGCATGACGTCACTGCCATGTGCCCTCAGACGCTGTGGTGAGCTGCCGGGATATTCACTACTCTCCACGCTGGGACTATGGGCAAGGAGAGGAGTGAATATTCATTTTCTTTAATGGCGTGCTGTGTCTGCAGCGGCCGCAGCTCCTGCTGCGGCTCAGCGATCCCATATGCCCACTACTAAAGAGAATGAATATTCACTCTTCTCCATGGGCGTGGAGAAGAGTGAATATTCATTCTCTTTAGCAGCGGGCACACGTGGTAGCTGCAGCAGCCGGCTACTGCCTGGTCACTGCTCCTCCGCCACTGTAACACTGTCCCCCTCCCCCACCACTACCCTCCACAGCCGAAATGTAAGTATGTACTCAAGTATAAGCCGAGGGGGGGGCTTTTTCAGCTTAAAAAATGATGACCCTGCTCGTAAGCGCTTACAATCTACAATGAGATGGGGGTGACACAAAGTCCTGGTGCTTATTTACAATGATGGTTCAGCCATTTTGAGGGAATGGGGGATAGATAAAGATTGCATGAGCTCGTCACCAGTTAGTATTTGTAGTGATTTTTGGTGCGGTGTAATTTGATGGAGAATTATGTTCAGAGAACTAGTGAATGGGCTATATATAAAAGAACTTTGATTAGGGAAATTGATATGCCGCCCTAAACAAATGTGTTTTTAGGGAGCGCCTAAAACTGTGTAAATTGTGGTTAGTCCTAATTTCTTGGGGTAGAGCATTCCAAAGAATAGGTGCAACTCGGGAGAAGTATTGGAGCCGGGAGTGGGAGGTACGGATTAGTGCGGATGTTAGTCGCTTGCGGAGCTTAGAGAACGGGTAGGCCGATAAACAGAAATGAGGGAGGAGATGTAGGGGGGTGCCGCAAAGTGGAGACCTTTTGTGGGTGAGAACAAGCAATTTAAATTGGATCCTATAATGTATGGGCAGCCAGTGCAATGACTGGCACAGAGCGGAAGCGTCCGAGTAACGATTAGCCAGATAGATGACCCTGGCTGCTGCATTAAGGATTGACTGGAGAGGGGAAAGTCGAATGAGGGGGAGGCCAGTTAATAGAGAATTACAGTAGTCAAGGTGGGAGTGGATCAGGGCAACAGTGAGGGTTTTTGTTTCCATGGTGAGAAAGGGGCGGATTCTAGAGATGTTCTTCAGGTGCAAGCGACAAGAGCGGGCAAGAGATTGTATATAGGAGGCGAAGGAAAGATTGGTGTCAAACATAACACCCAGACAGCGCACCTGCTGCCTGGGCGTTATTGTGGTGCCACACAGAGAGGGAGATGTCAGATTTAGGGAGGTAAGTAGCCAGCGGGAGCAGAAGTTGTTCTGTTTCGGAAAGGTTGAGTTTCAGGTGGAGAGCGGACGTGATGTTGGAAACTGCGGACAGTCACTGGTGTTCTGTAGTACAGCGGGGGGTAAGGTCAGGGGATGAAGTGTATAGTTGTGTGTCATCAGCATAAAGATGATACTGAAAGCCAAATTTGCTGATTGTCTGTCCAATTGGAGCCGTGAAGAGAGAGAAGAGGGCAAAGCACTTAACCCTGAGGGACCCCAATATTGAAAGGAAGAAAAGTGGAGCCAGTGAACAATACAATAAAGGAGCGGTCAGAAAGATACAGTACAGACCAAAAGTTTGGACACACCTTCTCATTTTAAGATTTTTCTGTATACTATGAAAATTGTACATTCACACTGAAGGCATCAAAACTATGAGTTAAGTATATAATTCCACATGTGTTAACAAAAAAGTGTGAAACAAATGAAAATAGGTCTTATATTCTAGGTTCTTCAAAGGAATGGACATTAGACTAGTGGAAATCTGTGCTTTGGTCTGATGAGTCCAAATTTGAGATCTTTGGTTCCAACCACCGTGTCTTTGTGCGACGCAGAAAAGGTGAACGGATGGACTCTACATGCCTGGTTCCCACCGTGAAGCATGGAGGAGGAGGTGTGATGGTGTGGGGGTGCTTTGCTGGTGACACTGTTGGAGATTTATTCAAAATTGAAGGCATACTGAACCAGCATGGCTACCACAGCATCTTGCTATTCCATCTGGTTTGCGTTTAGTTGGACCATCATTTATTTTTCAACAGAACAATGACCCCAAACACACCTCCAGGCTGTGTAAGGGCTATTTGACCAAGAAGGAGAGTGATGGGGTGCTACGCCAGATGACCTGGCCTCCACAGTCACCAGACCTGAACCTAATCGAGATGGTTTGGGGTGAGCTGGACCGCAGAGTGAAGGCAAAAGGGCCAACAAGTGCTAAGCATCTCTGGGAACTCCTTCAAGATTGTTGGAAGACCATTTCCGGTGACTACCTCTTGAAGCTCATCAAGAGAATGCCAAGAGTGTGCAAAGCAGTCATCAAAGCAAAAGGTGGCTACTTTGAAGAACCTAGAATATAAGACATATTTTCAGTTGTTTCACACTTTTTTGTTAAGTATATAATTCCACATGTGTTAATTCATAGTTTTGATGCCTTCAGTGTGAATGTACAATTTTCATAGTCATGAAAATACAGAAAAATCTTAAAATGAGAAGGTGTGTCCAAAACTTTTGGTCTGTACTGTAGGTGGAGAACCAGGAGAGAGCAGTGTCCTTTATGTCGATTGAGTGGAGCCTAGAGAGTAGGAGATGGTGGTCAACAGTGTCAAAAGCTGCAGAGAGTAGTCCGAAGGTCATTGGTCACTTTGAGTGCAGTTTCTGTAGAATGTAGGGCACGGAAGCCAGGCTGTGATGGATCTAGAAGAGAATGAGTGCAGAGGTAATGGGTAAGGCGGGAGTAGACCAGGCTCAGAGTTTAAAGATGATGGGGAGATTGGAGACTGGTCTGTAGTTTGTGCAAGATGGGTGAAGAGAGGGTGGTTTTTTAATAATGTAGTGATAATAGAGTGTTTGAGGACGAGAGGAAGGTACCAGAAGAGAGGGAGGGATTGAAGACTTTAGTTAGGTGGATAGTGACGACTGGAGAGAGAGACTGGAGTAGGTGTGAGGGCATGGGTCAGTAGCTCATGTAGTAGGACGAGAAAAGGAGAGGATTCTGGAGACTACTTCTTCTGTGAATGGGTCAAATGTGGAGAGTGAGCCAGAGGAGATGTGGGGAGGAATGGGAGTCACAGCACTTTGTGGCCAGAAGCTGATTTCCTGATGGATATTTACGGTTTTCTCTGTAAGGTAGGAGGTCAGATCATCAGCACAAATGTCTGTGATAGGGACCTGTGCTTTACGACTGAGGAGGGAGTGGAAGGTGTTGAGTTTTTTTGGGTTGTTGGATAGTGAGGAGATCAAGGTGGTGAAGTAAGTCTGTTTGGCGAGGTGAAGGGCAGAGTTATTGGTGCTTAACATAAATTTATAGTGGATAAAGTTTTCTGGTGTGTGTGTTTTCCTCCATAGGCGTTTGGCCCTCCTAGAGCATTGTAGGATAAATCGAGTTTGAGGTGTGAGCCAGGGCTGTTTTACTCTGTGTTTGGAGGTTCTGAGGGTGAGGGACCAAACGTGGTCCAGAGTGCTTCTGAGAGTGTCGTTGGAGTGATATACAGCCAGATCAGGACAGAAAAAGAGGAGAATTGGGTACAGTGATGAGTGTAGGGGATTAATGACTTGTAGATTTCTAAATGTGATAGGTAGGAGTAGTTCTTCTAGTTTATGCATAAATTAAAATCCTGTCTTGCCTTTTAATCCTTCGTAAAAAAAAAATATATATATATATTTAATTTCCTTTCCATACTCACAATGGCGACTTTTCCTTTTTTTAATCAGATGGGATGATGGTACAAATTACACAGGAGATGATGGAAGCTCTACGGCAAGCTCTAAGAGACAAGAAAGACTTCCGGATAACATGTGGAAAAGTAGATTCAGGAGACTTGTCCGAAGAAGTGACAATTCGATGGGTGGAGACCGTGGACAGTAAAAATAAAGGGTAAAAGCAAAACATGTGAAAATACTAATGACTCTTGTATTGTAATTTCTGACTAACCAGCACTAATATAGTTTATTTTGGTCTTTTTTTTAACTATGTTCACATTTTCCATAGACGTTAAACATCAGATCAGTCCCTGTTATACTCTGCAGTGATGTTCTAAAGCATCACTGCATAGTAGAAAGCAGCTCCATGCGATCACGCAGCTGGGGAGCGGAGAGCGGGCTGTCAGACACGGCCAAGCTCCCCATAAGACAGAGACCGTTTATTACAGTCTTTGTCTTGTTTAACGCTGTATCCAAACGAGAAATTTTTACAGCTCTTTAAATCGCATGTATGAAAAAACCCAACAGTGTGCCTGGTCAGGAAAGGGGTTAAATGACCCAGTCCTGAACTGGTTAATTACTCACCATATTGGAGGTTCATCTTTGTCTCTATCCCCTTGGTTTTAAAATGATATAGCCATATGATTATATTCAAAACCAATATTGTACACCTGAATGGGGAACTAGTGGCAAAAACAGAGCACCCAATAGAGAGGAGTGGCACTGATTCTGGGGAGAAAAGCAGATAACCCCTTTAATTGTAGTCTTCTGTTGTAAGATTGGAGAATCACAGTAATTCTGTCAGATCTCTCATGCGATTTATATGAGGATGGTGGTGAGTATGATGAGATATGCCATCTGAATAATGGGCTGTGCAGTGTACATGTCTATACAGGCGAAGCTGTCAGGACAAAACTATACAAACACATATAAAAACACGGGATAACATGTCATTATCGATTATCCATCCTATGTGGAAATGTTTTGCTTTGAATTATAGGATAATAAGCCCCATTGACGGACAATCGATGGAAGGAATCCCAAGTGAAAGGATTTGTCAGGATACTGATTTTGAAGCACACGATAAAGCTGTGAAATGCACAGAGGTAAGTGGAAGACTACTATTTTTTTAAAGGGGTTGTCCAGGTTTGGCACAAAAGTCTGCAGTCACTCGGTGTGACTGCAGACTTGTGAATCCTCATATCGTACACACTGTGCGATTTCAAGCAATTTGACATTGAGCCCGTCACTGCGACCATGATCGGCCATCTTTAAGCACTGATAATAAGCTCAAGGTACCTACTTTACTATTGGCCCTTAATGCATCCAATTATAGTGGTTATCCAGCATCGGAGCCGAGCAGATCTTACACTTTCACATACCCGCTGCTTGCGCATACGTCTTGGCAGGAGTGTGGGGATCACACTATCAGCACTGCCACTGTGCAGTGGTGCTGGATAACAATCGGATGCATTGAGACCGGGGAGTAAAGATGGCACTGTAAATCCTTGCTAGTAGTATGATATGAAAGCTTCACTTGCTTATTATTGGTAGCAGCAGTAATATGTAATTTAGAAATACCGATGTCCCTCTTCTTCTAGGTGTTTTATCTACTCCGAGACCGGGAACCAACCAATGCAATGGCTCACATTCAGTTTGCTAAAGAAATAGCAACCGCTTGTGGAGCTGCTCTCTGTCCACATCTCAAGACCTTGAAGAACGGGGGAATGAATAAGATAGGACTGCGGGTTTCCATGGATATCGACATGGTAACAGTTCTACACCTTGTTTAATTGTGTTAGCCATTGATTTATGCTGAGTACTTTCATGTATATGTATATATTCAGAGAAATCAATATATACTGTTAATATATTTATATACAGAGTACTGTGTATAAATACAATTTTAGGTGAGTGAGAGGAAAAATGCTGCAAAGTAAGAATGCTTTTAGAAATAGTGATAACCATTTATTTTTATCAATTAGCAAAATGCAAAGTGAGTGAACAAAAGAGAAAATTAAACAATCCGTATTTGATGTGACCACCCTTTACCTTCAAAGTGGCATAAATTCTTCTAGGTAATCCTGCTCACAAGTTTTGAAGGAAAGTTCCATTACAGACAGATACTTATCAATTATGCAACACCATCCAGGAGGTGTCTGACTATAAATCTGTTCTGTAGCAGGACAACGACCCCAAACATTCAGCCAATATCACTAAGTTCTATCTTCAGCGTAAGGCTCTGTGCCCACAATACAGAAATGCTCCCGATTTTTCCTGAGCGTTTCTGCATCTCCCTGGCAGAAAAAACGCATGCGGATTGTACATGTGGATTGTACATGCGTTTTTCCTGCCAGGGACATGCGGATGTGAAGCTTTCTTCACATGCATTTCCGCATGCGGGTGTCAAGCGCTTTCCTAGCAATTTTAACATCACTTGGAAAGTGCTTGACAACTTGGTCACACTATATATATAAATCCATGCAAACGGCATGGATTTATGTAGTGTGACAGAAAGAATGGTAAAAAATAAATATTATACTTACCTTCTGATGGCCCCCGGTGTCCTTGTCTTGGCTTGCCAGCAGCTCGCGGTAGACTAAAGGACCTGCCGACGTCAGCGGTCGCGTGACCGGTCACATGACTAAATGACGTCACCGCAGGTCCTTCTAGTCTACTGCAAGCTGCCGGCAAGCCGAGACAAGGACACCGGGGGCCATCACAAGGTAAGTATAATATTTATTTTTTATTTTATTCTTTTTTTTTTACAGGTACTATGGTACCCAGGTCCTTAGGAGAGTCTCCTCTTCTCCAAACCCGGGTACCATCCCCACATTGAAACGCATGTAATCCGCATGTACAGATTCAGTGATGCGGATTCCATGCGTTCCAATGCAAGTCAATGGCGGCGAAAATGCCGCGTTTACGCAAAATAACTGATAGTGCTGCGGATTTTTCCGCAATGATAATCCGCAGCGGAGATTTCCGCAGCATGTGCACAGCACATGCGGATTATCATTGGGGAACATGGCAGACTTTCTACCAAGCGTTTTTTAAGCGTTTCTGCAGCGGAATTGTCGCTGCGGAAACGCTTAAAAAACGCATAGTGGGCACACAGCCTAAAGAAGAAAAAGGAGTCCTGGAAGTGATATGGCCTCCACAGAGCCCTGATGTCAACTTAATTGAGTCTCTTAGTTTACATAAAGAGACAGAAGGATTTGCACAAGCGACATCCACAGATCTGTGGTTATCAGGGAAGTTGTTCCTAACATCTTGGAGAACTGAGTTCCTTAATATACTATTTGATACTCTACCTAGGAGAATTGTTGCTGCTTTGAAGGCATAAGGCAGTCACATCAAATATTGATGTGATTTAGATTTCTCTTTTGTTTGTCTGGTTCATTCACTTTGCTTTTTTTAACTTGATAAAAATAAATTCACTGTTATATCTTCAAAAAAGCATTCCTACTTTGCAGCAATATTTCCGTGTGTGATAGATAGATTTGTGTGTGTGTGTGTACTGTGTTAGCCAGTAGATAGAAAAATATTTAGATTTGAGAGTCCTCCATGGTTGATACCTTTTAGTGGCTAACTGAACAGATGGTAACAAATTGCAAGCTTTTGAAACTACTCAGGCCTCTTCCTCAGGCATAGTATAAGACAAAATCTGAAGAGTCACATATTTATGTACACCTGAGCACAAGAATTAATGCAATAGATGAGACAAGTGACGTAAAGCAGAACTATTACTATGGGAGAGGGATAAACATCTAAATATTTTTGTATGTAGTTATTCATTTCACCATTACACAAATGCATCTAAATACCTTGTCAACCTTAAAAAAATATATATATATTAATAATTGTATTAAATGTGTAGGATAAATCCAGGAACATCATGCAGAAGAAAAAAAGAAAAGCTGGAAAGAGGAAAATAAGTGTTTACAAAAATGGACATGTCAGGAGAAATGCAAGGTCCATTTAAAGGGAATCCTACAAATGATTTATCATGGGATGTATACATTGTTTGTCTTATTTATGAAAACTGTCTAGAAGAAAAGCTGTGTAGCAACTAATCAGAGCTCAGCTTTGTTTTTTTTAAAACTGATCTGGCAAATAAAGCCACACTGTGATTGGTTGGTATGGGCACCAAAACCCGTTATTCTTTAGGACCTTTTTCATAAATCTGCCCGAGTGTTCTTATATTGTTTTTTACAGTGTAAACTCTAAATGTTTCTTTTTACATTGTCTTATATTTAGGTTGAGTATCGTGCAGGGTCAGGGGGTCAGCCTCTCCCCCAGCTGTACTTGAATGACCTCGACAGCGCACTCATCCCAGTCATCCACAACCGGACCTCAGACACCAGCATTTTACCTCTGGTAATGGAACTGATCATCTTCTTTATAGAGAGCCTTAGTTAGTTGGCGTACTCCATAGCATCATCTTACTCATTCGTCGCTGAAGGCATGGGCTCTCACCCATTCTCTTACCAGCTCCTTCATGACCTCTCGGCATATTTTGGACACTAAATGCTTTTATACTAAGAATTCATTGCTGTAAAACCATTGTAGAAGTAACTTCTCTGTGATGCCCTCCATTCTAATAGTGCCACAGGATGGACCTAATATACCCATTGGTGCAAACAAAAAGGGGGAAATCTTACCTAAATTTTAATGTATAGCTGATTTTCCAAATCTACTATGGTCTCCTTAATATTCAAGACTGGGACGTTCTCTTGCATGCCTTACGCTCCTGCATTATTGAAGCTTTTTCATAGTGTATGGCTCAGAGTGACAAACAAGAAGGACACCATAGCGATTGCATCTACAGACGACTGGTAATTGTGGCACCAGCCAAAGCAAACCAAACCCACCAACTAGAGTAGCAGGTCATCAATGGAAGAGGGTTCACTAAAGCCCCTGCCTGAGCTGATCTTACTGCCTTCATATAAGGGATTACTCCGTGATCTGTGAAGAAAAGTTTCATCTAGGCGTCAGTAGTAAACGGAATGTTGGAAGCGACTGAGGTGTGGAGGTGGTGACTACTTCTCACTCTGCCCCTGAAGTGAGAGTTAAGGTTTTCTCTCTGATCCTGCTGCATCTCTAATAATATCCCAATATTTACTTAATGGTATACAACCAAAGTAGGCACAGCTAAGAAAGAAAGTGGAGAGCCACTAATGTGTAAGGAATATACATCTATACAAAATGGGGGGGGAAAAAAGCTGCACCCAAAACTACAAGGCTCATCCATGTATCAAAAAAATATAACCATACTTTATTCCATACGAAATCAAGTGATATTGGTTTCCCACCACAGGTTCCGTCCTTGGCTGCCCTTAATGCTGCTTTCTCCTGCACTTCTGTCTATATCTGCTGTTGTACAGGGCTCAGCTGCCATGCCAGACACAGAGCAATGACCGGAGTGGGAGAAGAGCTGAGCCTTCATTTTCCGAGGTTATACAACTCTTAAAGTGTTATTCCCATCTTATAAGGTGACTGCATAAATCTTGCAACATGCCATAGCTGTATTTCTTTACTGATCCTGAGAAAGGAGGGACATATGGTTACTTTAGTGCTGTGGCCTTTTCACTGTTTTTTTTTTTTCCCCCCTATGCAGTGGCACCTGTCACTTGGGGTCCTCAGCGCAGCCCTATTCCTGGGCGATATGTGATTACTTTATATAAAGGAAATATGGCTTTAAATAATTCTGAAAAATCCATGTGTACCTCGAGTTGAGAAAAATAATTAACTGGCCCCTGGTCCAGTGAATATGTTGGTACTTCTTAGCAGAGCACTGCAAGCTTACAGCCAACTGTCTGCCTCCTCTGCGCCTCTTTTTTGATTAGTAGGTCCTGCCACATTATGACAACGTTGTGCCACATTATGACATGACGTCGCAGGGGGCTACTAGTCGGAAAAGGTGCAGAGGATGCTGGCAGGTGGTAGGAAGTGCACAGTGCTCTGGTCTGACTGCCATGGAGTACCAGTGTGGCAACCAGACCGGGGACCAGCAAATCGTTTTGCTCAACTGTGTATCTATTCATGGAAACTTGTACAGACTCAGGCCCAGCAGCTTCTCTTTCTTTGTACAGACCCCCTGAAGGCAGGATCACTACTAGATCTAACCATGACCATTCTCTCATGGCTTCCTCGGTTTTATCATCTACTTCTTCATCCTTATGCCGAATAGTCAAATTAAGTTAGAAAAGTTTGTGTTTAAGATCAGATCTCATAGTATTAAAAATCACAAGGGTCTGGAATAATTCCTTCCTAATAAAGCAGGAGCTAAAAAATGATAAAATATGGAGCCAGCGTTGCCCGGTAAGCACAATTTACAAACTTCAAATCTGCCGCAATCACAGGAAGCTATACCTGATGAGAATGATTTTACTGTAGCTCTTCTGTAGTGCCTATAATTGCTAAGAAAACCGATAACCCGTGCTGCGGATGACGCTGTCCTCAGTATGGACGCACTGAACACTACATTGTAATATTGCTTTTTGTATCATTGTAAAAGTGATAAGACAACTATTGTATCTTCTGCTAATCCATGAATATAACAAGGAAGAGAAACCGCTCAGAATAGCACTTTCTAATTCCCTCCTACTGGACACGTGACGTGAGGTTGGCCATTACAGCATCCCCAGTGCAATATATCCCTATGTACATTTGCTTATTATTATGAAGCTTGTATAATTATTCCTGCCTTATAATTAAAAATCTGCTGGATCAGTTTTTCACATCGAACATGCCAGGCTGGTTTTTAGGACAGGGCTGTAAACTTACTGCATGAAGATCTCCCATGTGTTGTCATTTGCAAAGCTATAAAAGTGTTATGTATCTTGTGCTTTACGTGTATTTTAGATCCGTATAGCTGCATCCCGCCTGTGTAGAGCTTATGAGGTTCTTCGTCATGCCTTTATATCCTAATAGCTATATTTAGATACGACCTATCAGTACAAGACTAATAATTTAATTTACTTTGTATATTTCTAACGACACAAGCAATAATTTACAGAAGGCTCACATATATTTTTGTATTGCATAGTGTATCCAGTGAATTTAAGTCATGTGTAATCATAATAAAAAAAAAAAAACTTCATATGCAAAAACTTTCAGAGTTTCTGAAGTGGCTGATCCAAATGTAGTACCCCTTGCCAATAATGGCTTATACTTGTGTTATTGGTTTGCACATGCTGGTTAACTCTCTTGTAATTAGGTTAAAGGAAATCTTTCACCAGGTTTTTGCCACCTTAACAGAGAGCAGAAAAATGTAGAGACAGGGAGCATGATTCCAGTGATTCATCACTTGCTGGGCTGCTTGCTATAATTTTAATAAACTCCTGCTGATAAAACAGTGATTTTATCATTACAGGACAAGTAAGCCTGTTGCCAGGTAGTCAAGCATATTCACAACCCTGCCCCCACTATGCACAGTGTACACAGAAAGCTGCCAATAAGTAGTGTGGGCGGGGTTATACAGAGCTCACCATTCAAAGAACTGCTAGATCTGCAGCAGATAATTGTGTCAAAATGCCAGCAAGCCGCCCAGTAAGTGATTGCTGGAATCAGGGTCTCTGCCCCTACATTATGCTGCAAAGTCTGGTGACTGATTCCTCCGGCAGCCACATAGAGAGTGAATGGAGCTGCAGTCAGGCTCCGTTTGAGAACAGGGAAAAAAAAATCCTGTTTTTCTGATCGTTGCGGGTCTCAGTGGTTGGACCGCCCTCAATCAGTAAGTTATCACCAATCCTTTCTTCAGATAGGTGGTGACTTGTTTTCACTGGACATCCCCTTTAAGCCCCTAAAGACAGTGCCTATAATTTAGCCATCAGGGCACAAAACTTTTTGTAAAGTTTGTCAAAATTTGATGCTCTGACAGAACATTCATGGCTGTTTAGGACGGATAATAGTTAATGTACATGTGGTATTGGTTCAGTTAAAGAATCATTTTTGTCTAGCAGTAATTTCCTAAGATCAGCTATGGGGACCAAATTCTTAGTCTCATCAGGTATAAGGAATACACGTTCTGTTTCTCAAACAAAATCACTTTACTTTACAGCCGTCTGCCCCTTTTATAAATGATTGCCCTCCTTTTTCATGACCATGTAATGTATTTATTCACCAGGTGCCTTGCATTTCAGTTATATCATCTGTCCCTCGGAAGCTACAAAATATTTCCCATGTAAAATAAGCCTGATCATTCAATAATATGTTTGCAATGTCTTAAAATTCCCTCGCTATTTTGGGATTTCTGCTATGTGAACAGAAACATCTCTGTGTACATTGAGCGGCTGAAACCATCTGCACACCTGAGACCAGAGGCTTCTTGGCTAAGAAGACTGTATACGGCTATAGCGGACTTTTAGCTATGAGAATTATTAGGTCTGCAGCAAGAATGCTTCCAGTCACTGATGGCAAACACAGAGCCTAACAAATTTAGCAATGAGTACACTTTATTTAAGTACACACCTTTAAATCCCAATCATTATGAAAATTCAGTTTTTGCCTAGAGATGCCACCGATGACTCCACTAGGGTTCAGCAAAGTGGGCATTTACTATGCAGATACCTGGCCGCTGAAGGCAAGGCCGTTCACTGCCCTGTTCTGGAGGCTATCGGATAGAAGAACTCTAGGGATCCTGACAGTGCTATACCCCTGATAGGTAAGAATTGGAGAATGGCTATTTCAAGTCAAAAATACAAATATATACATTTTTGCTCTCTTAGGCTGGTTTCTCAGAGTTTGTTATTTCCAGATTGCCCATAGACCTCCTGACATGAACTTAAAAAACCTCATAGGCATATATTAGGCTATTGATTCAGGAGATCCGTAGCCCGAAATTACAGACCGTATGTGGTACACCCTACTGTGTCCCATACTACTGTATGTTAGATATTCCTATAGTGCCAAAAGGATCCCATGGATTCAGTCTTTAGAGATTTTTTTAATAGTTAATCTTGCTTCACTATTCACTTTCTGACCACACTCTTGTGTGACAACAGCTTAAAGCGTTATCAGGCGTCGTCCAGAACCGCTCCCTTCCACATGGGAAATGAGCGGCGCTGGAGACATTACAAGTCTCATACCGGCCGAGACGTGTCTAATCAGCAGATGTTGTGCTCGTGGCCTGTCCTAATGAACTGGATCCTACCTGCCAATTGTGCACAAGTCTTGGCAGTTGTGTATCATTGGCACCACTCATTTCCATAGCGGTAGTGATCTGCTTTGGATGTCAATGGATAATCCAATTAAAAGGAACCTGGCAATCAAATGGGCAGCATGAATCAGAGCCCAGCTGCATGATTACAGCCAGGTATTTTTATCTGAAATGCCCCGGCATTTCAGCTAAAACATAATTTGAAAAGCTGGTACTATAGGCTGAGACGGAACCAGTCTGGTGCAGCCCCCGGCCTACTTCTCGCCGCACTGCTGTGGTTGATTAGGAGGTCTCTCCCATGTGAGTACATTGACGGGTATCTTCCAATCGATAGAGCGTTGCTGGGAGAATCCGGCTGAGGGCTGTGCCGGACTAGTCTAGTCTCTGCCTGTTTTCCTGCCAGATCTTTTTCAGGGAAAAACCTATCTTGCTGCAATCATGCCAATACAGGCTGCCTGTGGTTTTGGCAGCATGAATCGACTGGCTGGTTTCCTTTAAACCCAGTTTCCCTATAAACAGCGCCATTTTTTCCATAGGTGGTGTCTGGTATTGCCGCTTAGTCTTATTCACTTAAATACCCGACGCAGCTGATGGACATTCTGCTAATCTTGGGCAAGTCTTTTCAGTAAGTTTTCTAACCCTAATTAACTACATGTCGAATGATAAGCTTCTCCACCTCTGAGATGAAAACATCTTGGTTTTTTGATCACCATCTTCTGAACAGGAAAAACTTTTATACTTGCATGTTCTTTAGATTATTTATTTCATGATTTTATATGAAAATAAATCTTAAAATATCAGAATTTCATGGTCGCTCATTTTTGATCACCTTCATCCTTGATGAGCTGTAGTCACTTTCACAAGGTACAATTATCCAAAGCTTCCATAGACAAGCCATGATGAACTGGATTGTTTCCTACTACTGTATTTTATGGTGTCGTAGTAAAATAATTTAGGGTCACATGCAGACCCATTCATAGTAGTAGCATGACATTGGTTAAAGCTAGAAAAGCATGTATTTGTATATGAAGTGAAGATCAATGCATTAAACTGAAGCTCTTGAAAAATAGCAAATTTCAGCTATGCAATCCTATATATTCCCTAAACTGCTGGCAGTCCTTAGCTTTTCAGTGCATTAAAATCTCTTGTAAATGTCACAGGCATTAGCATTTGTTTTATATTGAATCTCTGTACATTTTTCTACTTGTCTGTCAAAGATTAAATAAAATCTAATACAAAAACGGGGGATATACTGCCCCTTGGGTCCCCCGTGCAGGGTCCTGTGTGTGCAACAATGCTAAATGCACCACTGCGGAATATGATGGTGCTGTATAAGCCTAGACTGACATTCACAATTCTTTTGGTAGTTATTACAAACACTTGACAAGTTTGTCATCCCTGAGCTAGGCTTCTGTAAAGCGTTGAGCCAGATAATTGTACAATAATAATTGTACAATGCCTATAAAGAGATTTGGAAATTAGGAAAATGATCTGTGCATGTTTTGAGCCAAGAGAATGCTCTGAGACTTCAGCACTGAAGCCTGAATTGTGAATGAAGCGTAAAATAAAACACTTAATGTCACTCAGGATCAGTTCAATATTAAAGGGGTTGTCCCACTAACGAAGTACATTTTAATCAAGAGATCTTGGAATAATAAGCTCTACAATTGGATGTGTTAAAAAGAAAAAAATGTTCCTGTGTTGAGATTATATGGCTACGTTCCCACAATGCGATTTTGGTGAGCTTTTTACTCATATTTAAGAAGGAAAAAAAATGCAAGTAATTTATTTTACTTAATGGGTGCAGAAAATCTGCAACATCAAAAGCTCATCGTGGGAACATAGCCTAAATGTGCTCCTGCTATGTACTGCGTAATGTCTGTGTCTCACCATGCAGGAACATGGTCTACACATACTACAGCTCCTGGGCAGGGGATTGCAGCTGGGCTTTCTTTGAAATAAAATATTTCTCTGCCTGTTTCATCACAGGAGCAAATTTTTTTTTTTTTTTTTAACGCGTCTCCAGCCCTCTGAAATCATCATAAATCAAGTCAATGAGGTAGGATCTCCGGCTGCTGTTGAGCTCATATGTCACTGACTTGATTTATGATGGGATCAGAGGGCTGGAGACGTGGCAGAAACACTTGCTCCTGTGATAAAGCAGGGAGGGAAATGTGTTAACAGCAGCTGCAAGCCCCTGCGGTTTCGTCTGTATACTCACCATAAGTGACTTGTGCTCCCCTCCCACATCCCAGCCAGGAGTTGTGATATGTACTGACCATGAATTGGAGCAGCTCTGCATGGTCAAACACAATCATTACAGAGTGCATATCAGGGGCACATTTCTAAGATTTATCTCTGAACAGGAAAAAAAATTTACACATCCAATTGTGGAACATACTATTATGTCAAGATCTATTGATTAAAATGTACTTTTTTTCCGTGGAATAACCTCTTTTAATGGAATATATTTACGAGCCTAGGCTTGGTTCACATTAGCGTCATGGCTCTCTTTGATAACAGGAATGTGACGACTTAGCTCTTAGATCCCAACGAATCCAGATATATCCCATAAACCTCTATTTCAGCTAAACCTAAATCAACTTTATAACACTATTACATTTAATCTGCATAAAAAGATAATCTTACATGCAGCCTTGTGCCAGAACGCTAAAGATTGACTTGGTAAGGGAGTGTGCTGACTCTCAGTCATTCCCAGTCATAAGCTTCTGCAAAGTAAAGACCTTATCCATTATAGTCTATGGTGCTAAGCAGGAGTGTCCACAAAAGAGAAAAAAAAGGAACAGATCAAACTCTCCTATTTAAACCAATGAGTCAGTGAAAAATAAAGGACTGTGCGTGTATGCCATCTGGGTGTCATCTGAGTACTGTCCGATTTTTTTAATTTTCTAATGGGTAGGAGAAGATTGTGTTTTGGTCTTTTTTCTATACAAGAAAAACGGATGCCATACTGATGGCTAATATGAACACATGGACCAAAAATGGATACAAATTAGATCTAGCACACTGATAGAGCCCATTATTTCCCATATGCAAAACCCCCAGACACCCCACCCCCCCACACCACCCAAAAAAAACTGATGTCTGAATCCCATGTGGGACTTTTACAACAGAAAAATGACAAGTGTGATACGTGTGCTGCCACCTGTGCCGGAGGCTGTAGAAGGTTGTCACATCACCAGCACCCTCAATTCCATTATATAGGTATTGCACATCAATAAATCAGAGTTTATTAGAATGACTTTTAAATATTCTCCTTATGGTTCAGTTTTGAACAATTATGCATTTGGACAAAATACTCGATTTAGACTTTGATTTTTTTTTCCTCCTTTGTAAAAGGCTCGGCATGTCAGTCCATATGATTGCCACATACCGGCCTCCATAATGCTCGTTATGCACATTACTGCGTTTTTCTAACATTTGTAAAATTCTTTTATGATAAAGGTTCTTGCTTGTTTTTTTTTTTTTTTTTTTTTTTTTTTTCTTCCTTTCTCCATCAACATACTTTATTTAACATCATTCTTGAGAAATTACTTTTCTTTTCCATTATTTATTTTTTGTAACTTTATATGCAAAAGCCAAGCATGAATTTATCCTAACAACGGTGCCCATATATATATATGCGCTCAGGATTTTCATAGCTTACGTGCAGTCTATTCACATTATCTACCATTGCACGTAGATCAAGCATTCCTGCTTCACGGACACAGCTCGGTAATGCTGAGCAGCCAGGATTTTGGAAAGCTTATTATTTGACTAAACAACGTCCGGTGCATTGTGTGCTCATTTCACCATTTCATCCAAAGGTCCATTTACACAACAGGATCAAATATCTGTTTTGTGACTGTGTATTCTTTTCTGTCTATTATTTTGTATAATGAAAAGCTTTACAACCATCCGATATAATATTTGTATTCATTCTCTCTTGGTTTCCAATGGTTTTCAGTGTGATCACTATATGACCAAACCAGATTTGTATCCACTGGAAGTAATAATGTTGCTTTCTGTGGTATGACTGCAAGCAGAGGTATTGAAAACAGCGAGGAACTGATATAGAAAATATATTGGAAGATTATATATCTATTATTTATATGCAAAGAATAACACTCATTTGCTGGAAGTAGAGATGTGCAAAAAAATTTGCAATACTCCGTTCCGACCTCTCATCCGGTCCTCTGTTGCGGCTGAACGTACTTCTGCTGCTGGCATCTTCATAGTGCAAAGGTCTCACCCGACGTCATGATGTTGCAGGGTCCAGGAAGCGACAGGCGCCCAGCAGATACCAGTGGTGCTGGCCACAGGGCTGAAGTCAGAGCTGCAACACCGGAACGGACCACATGTCACAACTGGGTACTGCAAAACTTTTTACTCATCTGCAGCTGGAACAGTAATATCCCTTTAGGCAATTCATCTATGACCGGATTCTGGGTCAGTATTTTGCATTAGGTTTTGTAAGAGAGAACCAGGAGTGGATGGAAAACCTAATTTTTCTATGGGTATGTTCACACTGTTTTTTTTACTTCACTTGAAAGACCCAACATTGGCAGGAGAAACAATGCGCATATTACCTGTGTTTTTGACTAGTTTTTCATGTGTTTTTTTTTTTCCTTTATTTTTGATGCATATTTTTTATCTATTCAATTGAATGTATAAAAAAAAATGCAGTAAAAACGGCGAAAGCATTGGCATGCACGATAAAAAAAAAAAAAATGCTCCAGAGCTCAAAAAGCACTGTGTGAATAACACTTTAGAAATCTTATCTGTTCTCTACTTGTGTAACACGCTGCTTTTTTTTTCCTGCACAGAAAAAAACGCTGTGTGTGAAAATGCCCTAATGAAAAGAATTGTACCACTTCTGTATTTTAACCCCACTCCTGGTTTTTCTTTGACAAAAAAAAAAAATGCTAAATACTGACCAAAAACGGTCATGCACAATGGCCCTGTTCAACTGTGTGTAATGTCATTTTGGTGTGAAATATCCATTTTCTTCTCCAGATTATGCAGTTCATTCACATTGTAATATATATTATTTACGTAGTTGTAAAACGCTGACAAATTCGCTTTACCCTTCTGGATTAGTATGAGTGACAAACCGTGGCCCTGAGCATCACCAAATGTTCACTACAATCACCCAAACCTATTACCCAATGTTATATTGGATTTTTTTTATGCAAAAAAAATCAATTATAATTAAAAATGGCACAAAATGGTGATAGAAGCAGCAAGGAGTGAGATAGGAATATTCCTCTGCACTTTGTAAAGGTTGGGAAACAATTTTATCCTATTTTATATTTTTTCTTTATTTTTGCATTTGTCTTGATTTTTTTAGATAATTTGTAATATGTTAATTCATTGTACAATAAAGCAATTTGTATTTAATAAACTGCAAATAAATGTTATTCAGTCCAGTCGTGTCCGCGTTTGTTGAATGCACCTCTTGAGCTGTTGCCATACACACACGGTATTGCCTGCGTGTTACAAAACTGTGGGCCCATGGCACGGTGCCACCGCTCACTGCTTCTGAAAACCCACATCTTAGTGTATGGTGAGAGGGGGCGAAGGAATCGCATAGGTAGTATCTGAGTGCAGGGGTACAGGAGAGATCAGAGGGGATATAGCTGTGTAGACAGTGAGGAGAGATCAGTAGCAGGGACCCTGCTTAGGGTGCTTTCACACGGAGTTCAGGCACCCATTTGTTGGTCCCATCGGGGCTTATGTCTGAACCCCCTGCAAAATGGGAATTGGGAGGTATGCGCCGACGGGGCCATAGACTATAATGGTGCCGGTAGAGTGAACGTGCGCATTTTCGGGTGTATACTCCTACTGGAGACTGACACCAAGATGCCATCTACTACGTTTGAGTGTCCACCTCCAATAGGCATACACGCCCGAAAATGATGCACGACCAAGCTCTGCAAGCACCATTATAGTCTATGCCCCTGTCAGCTCATTAGCCCGAATCCCTTTTTGCAGGCGGTTCAGACGTAAGCCCGACGGGACCAACGAACAGGTGCCAGAAGGCAAAGTGAAAGTACCCTTACACGGCGTGACTCTGTCAGATCTTCAGGAGACCACCATTATCCAATGTATCTGTATCTACATGACTCTGATACAGTTAAAACATGATGGATTAGAGCACCATGGTCTTCCAGCTCTTCTGCTCTCTATCTAGTAGGCCGCAGGTTTCTTTATGTCTTCAGCCTATAGGACATTATGGGGGCACACACAAACTGCCAGAAGGTGCAGTGCCAACACCATATTGCTGGTCTACACATGGACGTTAATGCTAGGGTCACACAAGCGTATAAAAAAAAAATCGGTCCGATTTTCATCCAGAAAAGAGGGACTTTTTTTTCCCCCTCAATTGTCGGATTTTTTTATTCAGCAGTTATTAATCATTTACAGGACCACCTACAGTTTCCTATGCTATGGAATTGTAATGTATTCATAAAAATCGCATGCTATACTGTGGGTCTGTATGGCATCGATTGTTTGTTTTTTCTCGCACCTATCCAATTTCAGAGTGAAATATCAGCAAGTTGTGTTTTTTTCCAGACCGGTTCTGCCTTTAAAGAAAAAAAAAATTGTTCATCAGCACTGCCCTATTGAATAACATTGGTCAGTGTGCTGTCCATAAATAATCAGATAGCACTCGTTCGATTGTATACCGTGTGAGTGGGCCCTAAGGCCTCTTTCACACATCCTGATATTTCCAGCACTGGAAAAAACAGTTCCGGAGATGTCAGTGTGCAACATACGTGTGGCATTCCTGTGCCGTCCATGTGCCACATCTGTATCACAGGTACCTGGCGCCTAGGAAAAGCCGTACATTTAACGCTGTTCCCAGGCGCTGGGTGCTGAATACTACTGGCATCATTGTCAGTTGGTCTCCCTGCAATCAGCGTGACCAGGTGACAATGATGGGAGTTGTATTCGGCACCTGCTGTGTACATCGTGTATTAAATAATTTTTTTAAAAATGGCGTGGGCTCAAGCGTAATTTTCATAACCAGCAGAGGGAAAGCTGACCGCTGGGGGCTGATAATCTGGGAGAAGGGATGATATCCCAAAAGGTTCCCAGGCTATTAATAACTCACAGCTGTTTGCTTAGCCTTTACTGGTTAGTTTACAGGGGACCCCAGAAAAAAATGATGTAGGGTCCACCTATAAGTACTAACCAGCAAAGGCTAAACAGACAGCTATGGGCTGATATTAATAGCCTGGCAAGGGGCCAGGGATATTGGCTCCACTCCCAGACTAAGAACATCAACCCTCAGCCACCCCAGAAATGGCGCATGCCTAAGATGTGCCAAATCTGGTGCTTAGCCTCGCTCTTCCCACTTGCCCTGGTGCAGTGGCTAGTGGGTTAATAGGGTTGAGGTTGATGTCAGCTGTTTTTTGACCGCTGACATCAAGCCCAGGGGTTAGTAATGGAGAGGCGGTTATAAGATTCCCCCATTACTAACCCCATAGTCAAATTTTTAATACAGACACAGAGTAAAGTCTTTTATTTGAAATACACAGTCCTATATTTGAAAGAAACAATCCCCAGCCTCTTTCCCATTTAATACTGTAAAATAAAAAATAAAACACCATATTCCTCACCTGTTGTCGACAATCCGTTTGTCCCACGAAGAAGGGCCCAACTCTGCTACATCTGGATTACATGGCTAAGCGATAGCATGACGCGATCGCTCAGCTGTGAATCCAGGAGATGCTGAGCTTGGGACGCAGCTTCAGTGATGGCTTCAGTAACGTCATTGAGGTTACCGCAGGTCACAGCCAGCTGTTCCCAAGGTCACCTCTGTGAGAGCCGGCTAATGAACAACGGTAAACTCAATGACATCAGCGCTCGCACCATGAGAAACTTCTCACAGTGCGAGCGGTGACGTTAGGAAGCTGGCTGTGACCTGTGGTAACCTCAATGACTTTAGTGCTCGTTACTGAAGCTGCGTCCAAAGCTCTGCTCATTGCCTCCTGGATTCACGGCTGAGTGGTCGCATCATGCCACTGCTCAGCCATGTAATCCAGATGCAGCGGAGTTGGACTTTTCTTCATGGGACAAACGGATTGTTGAGACGGGTCAGGAATATGATTTTATTTTACAGTAATAAATGGGAATAAGAGGTTGGGGAGTGTTTATTTCAAATAAAGAACTTTACTCTGTGTCTTTATTACATTTGACTATGGGGCTAGTAATAAAGAGTGTCTTATAGCCACCTCTCCATTACTAACCCCTGGGCTTGATGTCAGCGGCCATAAAACAACTGACATCCACCCCAACCCTATTACCCCACTTGCCACCCCACCAGGGCAAGTGTGAGGCTAAGTGCCAGATTTTGCGCATCTTAGGGATGCATCATTTCTGGGGTAGCTGAGGGCTGATGATCTTTTATTTATATAGAGCCAACATATTCAGTAGCGCTTTAAAATTCAGACAATTTACAAACATTATTGGCACTGTCCCCATTGGGGCTCACAATCTACATACCCTATCAGTATGTCTTTGGATTGTGGGAGGAAACCCACACAAACACGGGGAGAACATAAAAACTCCTTGCAGATGTTGTCCTTGGTGGGATTTGAACCCAGGACCCCAGCGTTGCAAGAGTGCAGTGCTAACCACTGAGCCACCGTGCTGCCCCTGATATTCTTAGTCTGGGAGCGGGGCCAATATCCCTGGCCCCTTCTCAGGCTAATATCAGCCCACAGCTGTCGGTTTAGCATTTGCTGGTTAGTACTTATAGGGGCGACCCTATGTAATTTTTTTTCTGGGGTCCCTGTAAACGAACCAGTAAAGGCTAAGCAAACAGCTGTAAGCTGTTATTAATAGCCTGGGAACCTTTAGAGATCTTGTCCACATCAGCCCCCAACAGTCATCTTTCCCTCTGCTGGTTATGAAAAATATACAGGACCAGTTTTGTTATTTATTTAATACACTGTACACAGCAAGTGCTGAACGCAACTTCCATCATTGTCACCTGGTCGCGCTGGTTTCAGGGAGACCAGGCGACAATGATGAGAGCTGCCTTCAGCACTCGGCACCTAGGAACAGAGCAAACTGTACAGCTTATCCCAGGTGCCAATATATGTCACACTGATGACATACGTATGTCATCAGTATGCGTGACGTTTCGCGGCCTGTGCTGCCAGCAGAAAACGGATGTCAGCATGTTTTGCACATGGACACAATATGGGGACACTTAAGGGACTTTATAACTTTCACTAATTAAGTAACGCACACAGGAACATTATTATTTTTAGGGCACTGTTCCTATTCCGGGAACATAAGACTGGGAGACTGGGGCAGGGGAGGTGGGGGGGGGGGTAAAGGAAATGTGACAGGTTAAATGTTGCAGACACCTTGTGGTTGGAGGAAGTCATGGCAGACTGGGCCTGTTGCCAAAGTGAACTCCAACCAGGAGGGATCGATAGCGACTCATCCATTCTGATTGGAGTTGCCGACTTTTCTTCTCCATCTGGCCCAGACTGTCATTACTAGTGATGAGCGAGCACTAAAATGCTCGGGTCGAGCAACTTGGAATACTCGGGTGCTCGACCTGAGCAATGAGCCCAATGTAAGTCTATGGGAAACTCGAGCATTTTTCAGGTGGCTCCCCCCGGCGGTCGGCAGAGGGCCTAAAAATTGCCCAAATCGATGGAAACAGTGCTCAAATGACATGGGAACAGCATGGGGAAGACCCCTGGAAGCATCTCTGACTCCCAGATCACTGCTGTCAGCAACGTTGGTCAGAGTATTACACTACTTTTACGGACTCACAATAAAACATACAAAAAACGAAACCAAAATGGTTTTTCCTGGGAAATATGTTAAGGAACATCCTTTCCAGGGTAAAGACTTTTATATAAGGCAAAATAAATAACCAAAAACTAAAATATTCCTCCACAACTTGGGCTATGTTCACACGTAGTGTTTTTGATGCATTTTTACACTTTTGAATTGCTTTCAACCAAGACAAATGCATTCACGAGGAAATGTCATTTTAACATTTTACAACCTTATCTGGCCATGTGGTGTGTGACACATCATCAGACACATGCATACAGTGCTGAAAAGATATGGGAACGGCATGGGGAAGACCTCGGGAAGCATCTCTGACTCCCAGGTCACTGCCTAAAAGTGTGCAAATCATAAGTGATCCTTGGCTCATGCGAAGATGCCTCACGCCATGCACCTGCCGTTGCAGACTTGCAACAATCACCATCCCCGCCCTTGTCCCACTGCAGCGTTCAGTTGTCCCTACCCATTCCTTGGAATGCAAGCGCAAGTATGCAGGCAGCCACCCACCCACAGGCTGCAATACTTTACTGACAAATTTTTGACAGCTGCTTGCACTTGAAATGTGGCCTTTTAGGCTCGTGGAGGCGGAAGCTTCTCACAACCTCATGCCGGCGGCGGCCGAGTGTCCATACTCGATCCCCAGCCGCCACTATATTTCCTGGTATCGCCTCTGCCTTCCACAAGCACGGGTCCCACAACATTACCCGTGCCCTCCCCAGTGCACTTACTGGGAAGGACCGCCTAACCACAAACACGTGGACAGGTGAATGTGGCCAGGGACGGTAAGGAGCCAGTCCACAACTTTTTTGGCTGAGAGTTGTATTTAGCTCGGTGAAAGGACTGGCATAGAGGGAAACCGTATCTACCCTGCGTGTCATTTCTCCCAGGAAGTCCTCTAAAGCTTCTTGCACTTGAAATGTGGCCTGAACATTACTGCTGGTACTTTTCTGTGGGAATTTGCTTGCCTCCTACCAGCCTGGAATATTTCCAGCAAACTATGGTACGACGCCATGGTATTAGCACTGCCCCCAGTACCAGTACCGAAGCCATCCCCAATTTCCGTTTCAGGAATTTTATTTGGTAGACTGAGTGGCTGCCCAAATACATTTTCTCACAAAGGAGCTTAAGATAGAGTGGCAGTAGGTGCAAGTTTCTCCAGCCTGTTAGATATTAGAGGGTGAACGGCAGCACATTGGATCAGTGGTTAGCACTGAAGCCTTGCAGCACTGGGATCCTGGGTTCAAATCCCAGCAAGGACAACATCTGCAAGGACTTTGTATGTTCTCCCCATGTTTGCGTGTGTTTCCTCAATAAAAAAGCAGCCATAGAGTGTCCGGGAACCTTCCCACACACTTTTCTTAGCCAGGACTGCTTCTCAGCAGGGTTGGACGGTCCTACCAGAGAATCCTCTGGTGTGCCTTGGCTTCTACCTCAGGAGAGTTCATGATTGCGCTAACTTTGCAGCAGCTATGGGGCTCTTGAGCGGGTGAGAAAGGTTAGCCCTCAGAATCAAATCGTCTGGTGGGCACAATGTTTTTCAATCTGAAACAGCTTCTCAGTGGGAGTTGTATTTCACCACAGCCATATTCTTTAGCTCGGTGAAAGGGCTGGCATAGAGGGAAACCGTATCTACCCCGGCTGTCATTTCTTCGTCACCAGGTTCCGCCCATTGTCACACACGACCATGCCTGGCTGTATGTTCAGCGGTGAGAGCCACAGATCAGGCTGCTGTGTTACAGCTTTCAACAACTCTGCAGCGCTGGGCGGTTTGTCAATTAAGCATTAAGCATGTTTTCTTCAACACAGCCTGTTGCTGCTTGGCCAAGGCAGTGCTGCAGTGCTGTCAGCTTGTGACTGATGTGATCATTTCGGAGATGGAGGAGGAGGTGCATGAGCTGAACAATGTGATTACATTGAGGTTAAATTGGTGACGCTGTTTTTTATACTAAAGAATGATCCTATTGTTTTGTTTTTTTACATTATTTTTTAAGACAAATGCATTCACTGGGAAATGTCATTTTAACATTTTACAACCTTATCTGGCAATGTGGTGTGTGACACATCATCAGACGCATCCTTTTTTATTTATGATGGAGGGACTTTGAAAGTCATAAAGCCTATTTTTACAGGGACATCAAACGGCCCTTACTATTCTTAAAAGGCCAGCAGTTGGCCATAGCTATTGTTAGAGAGCCATCAGCCGGCTATGCTTTGTTGTTCCCATTATTAACAAGTGGGTCTCCTATACTGTTATTGCGTATCCAGTGACTGCAAGGGCTGCCAAAAATTTGGACGCAACCCAATACCCCTTTGAAGAGACATAGAGGAGGGTCTCAGTAGAAAAAAATGTTCCCATTATAAAGGAGCGGGTCTCCTATAGTGGTAATGCCCATGCTGTGACTGCAAGGGCTGCCAAAATTTGGGAAAAATCCGCTAAGAATTTAAAGACACATAGAGCAGGGCCACAGTAACAAGGTGCGACATGTTCCCATTAGAAAGGAGAGGGTCTGCTATACAGTTATAGGGTATGCAGTGAGTCCAACGGCTGACCAATTTTAGGAAAAACCCCACTAAGAATTTAAAGACACATAGAGCAGGGCCACAGTAACAAGGTATGATATGTTCCCATTAGAAAGGAGAGGGTCTGCTATACAATTATAGGGTATGCGGTGAGTCCAAAGGCTGACCAATTTTAGGAAAAACCCCACTAAGAATTTAAAGACACATAGAGCAGGGCCACAGTAATGACAAATTCCCATTAGAAAGGAGAGAGTCCCCCATAGTGTTGGCCTATGCAGTCAATGCAAGGGCTGCCAAAAATTTGGAGGCATTTCAATGCCCCTTGGAAGAGACGTGGAGGAGAGCTTCATAAAAAAATGTTCCCATTAGAAAGGAGCGGGCCTCCTATACTTGTAATGCCCATGCACTAAGTGTATGGGCTGACAAACATTTACCCCTGGGGGGTATTCATGAACATACTGTATAAAAAAAATTTTCACGGGCATCATAAACACCCTTTAAAAAAATGTGGGTGTTGCATCACGGACCACGGTCACCCTGGTGATATGGTGGTGGAGGATGAGGAGAAGGAGGAGGACAAGAGCAAATAGCCAAAATCAGGAAGCGTATACCCATGTGTGGGTGTGAAAAGGTGTAATGGGAATACACCTCCCAAGAAAAGACACTGGATTTGAGTTTATGTTACGCTGCTATCATTCGGTGGTGTTGAGAAGTCTGGCCCAATCCAGCCCTTGTTCATTTTTATAAGAGTCAGCCTGTCAGCATTTTCAGTTGACAGGCGGATGCGCTTATCAGTTATAATTCCACCAGCGGCACTAAAAACCCGCTCTGATAAAATGCTGGGGGCAGGGCAGGCCAGGACCTCCAAGGCATAGAGAGCCAGTTCATTCCACGTATCCAGCTTGGATACCCAATAATTGTAAGGCACAGAGGAATCATGGAGGACGTTGGTACAGTCGGCAAGGTACTCCCTCAGCATCTTCCCAAACTTTGCACTCCTTGTGAGAGTACCCCGCGCCTCAGGGCCTATGCGATGGAAGGGTCTGAGAAAACTCTCCCAGAACTTTGACAGTGTTCCCCTGCCTCTGCTGGATTGAAGTTGTGTCTCTCTCGCCTGTACTGCTTGGTTGTCCAATGAAGTGTGCCCTCTGCCGCCAGCGTTTTCAGATGGGAATTTTTTTAATAGTTCCGCAACAAGGGCCTTCTGGTACTGCCCCATTTTTGTAGACCTGTCCGCCTCAGGAATAAGAGATATAACGTTCTGCTTGTAGCGTGGGTCTAGAAGTGTCACCAACCAGTAATGACTGTCACCCAAAATTTTGAGAATGCGAGGGTCATGGGAAAGGCAGCGTAACATAAACTCAGCCATGCGTGCCAGACTACTAACAGGCAAGACTTCCGTGTCCTCACCAAGAGGATGACTGACCATGCTCTCCTCCTCTCTGTCCTCTGGCCATCCACGCTGAACAGACGGTATGACAGCTGAGCAGGTAGTACCGTCTATAGTGCATGAAACTAGCTCCTGTCCTTCCTCCTCCTCTTCCTCATTGTCACCCAATCCACGTTGGGATGAGATGAGGCTTGGCTGTGTGTAATCACCCTGTATGGTTCCTTGCTCCATCTCATCGTGCTCCGCCTGCAATGCATCCTCTTTGATTGTGAGCAGAGAGCGTTTCAGAAGACAGAGAAGCGGGATGGTGACGCTAATTATGGCGTCATCGCCGCTCGCCATCTTGGTGGATTTCTCAAAGTTTTAGAGGATGGTACATATGTCTGACACCCATGTCCACTCCTGAGGTCTTATGTCTGGAGTCTGAACTGAATACCGACGGCCTTGTTGATGCTGGTACTCAACAACAGCCCTCTTCTGCTCACAAATCCTTCCCAACACCTGCAGTGTAGAGTTCCAACTTGTGGGGACATCACACACCAGTCTGTGAGCCGGAAGCTGCAAACGCTGCTGAAACACTGCAAGGGCGGCGGAAGCTGTAGCTGACTTTCTAAAATGGGCGCACAGGCGGCGTACTTTAACAAGCAGATCTGGCAGCTCCGGGTAGGATTTGAGAAACCGCTGAACCACGAGGTTAAGCACATGGGCCAGGCATGGTACGTGTGTGAGCTCGCCTCGCCTCAGAGCCGCCACAAGGTTCTGGCCATTGTCACACACGACCATGCCTGGCTGTAGGTTCAGCGGTGTGAGCCACAGATCTGCCTGCTCTTTCAAAGCTGTCCACAACTCTTCAGCATTGTGCGGTTTTTCAGCTAAGCATATTAGCTTCAGCACAGCCTGTTGCCGCTTGGCCGAGGCAGTGCTGCAGTGTTTTCAGCTTGTGACTGATGTGGTCATTTCGGAGATGGAGGCTGAAGAGGAGGAGGCTGAGGAGGATGAGGTGCAGGAGCTGTAGACCGTGGGGGCAACCCTGATTGACCTAGGGCCCGCAATCCTTGGCGTCGAGAGGGTGTGTTCCATCCTAAGGTCCGACTGGGTCCCGGCTTCCACCATGTTAACCCAGTGTGCCGTCAGCGAGATGTACCGTCCCTGCCCACAAGCATTTGTCCACGTGTCCGTGGTTAGGTGGACTTTACCGGTAACTGCGTTGTTGAGAGCACGGCTAATGTTTTGGGACACATGCTTGTGTAATGAGGGGACGGCACACCGGGAGAAATAGAGGCGGCTGGGGACCGAGGGACGGCCGCCGCCATCAGGTTGTGGAATGCTTCCGTCTCCACGAGCCTAAAAGGCAACATTTCGAGCGCAAGCAGTCATGAAATGTGAGAATTTAGTAGTGTGGCCTGTGAGGCGTTGGCTGCATATTTGCACTTGTGTTCCAAGGACTGGGGTATGGACAACTGAACGCTGCGCTGGGACAAGGACATGCTTCCTGATGCTGCTACTTGAGAGTGTGCAACGACAGGTGCAGGGCAGGAGGCGTCTTTGCATGCACCATGGACAGGAGATTGGCTTGCATGCACAACAGCGGAAGAAGCAATGGTGCCACCCGCAGACACTGTATCTGGACACTGAGGTTCGGCCCACAAAGTCGGGTGCTTTGCTACCATGTGCCTGATCATGCTGGTGGTGGTCAGGCTGGTCGATTTGCCACCCCTGCTGATGCTGGCCTGGCAGGTGGTGCAAATGGCCTTTTTGGGGTTATCGGCAGAGTCTTTAAAAAACAACCAGACTCGGCAAGACCTAACAGTTGTACTGGCAACTTCCTTCGTGTTGGTGTTCCGGGGAACGGTTGCCTGCCTTCTGTCTGCGGCCACCACACTGCTTCTTCCTGCCTGTTGGGGTGCTCTGCCTCCCTCCCCCTGTGTGCTGCTGTCCTCGCTCTGCATGTCCTCCTGCCTGGTTGGGTCATTTACTATATCATCCACCCCCTCGTCTTCCACTTCCGCACCCTGGTCCTCCTCCTGACTTTCGTGCAATTGTGTCTCAACATCGTCCACCTCTTGAGACAGTTTCCCACCGTCGCCCTTGTGTGACCATGGCTGCTCAAATATTTGGGCATCGCTACACGCGATCTCCTCTTGCCCCGCTTCAAGTGGACCAGGCGAGAGGCCCGAATCTATAAATGGAAAAGTGAACAGCTCTTCAGAGTGTCCAAGTGTGGGATCAGTTGTCTCTGGGTACTCGGCATGGTGGGAGGAAGGAAGATCAGGGTGAGGAATATGCGGTCCAGACTCATGGCTACTGAGACTTGACCGTGTGGAAGACAGGGTGGTGGTGGTGGTGGCTAAGTGACTGGAAGCATTATCCGCTTTCCAACCAACAACCTTTTGACACTGCTCTGTGTTCAATAGTGGTGTGCTGCAGTCCCCTAGAAATTGGGACAGGAAGGTCAGGCGAGAAGATGTGGGTGTTTGTTGTGGCACAATTTCGGCTTGCCCAGGGCCTTGTCCTCGGCCTCTGCATGCACCATTACCATCATGTCCAATTCCCCGTCCCTTGCCACGTGCCTTGCCCATTTTAAATGGAGGACAGTATCTTCCACGCTCACTACAAATGACTGATTTTGGAGCGAACTTATATGTGATCCATGTGATAGAGAAAACAGTTTTAAATACCTGGCCTGTAGGTAAGTAGTTTGAACATCAAACTGCGGTGAATTGCTTCAATGACACACTAAAGGAAATTTTTAATGGAAGCCAGAAATGGCAGTATTTTCTGACAACGTATATGTGATCCGTGTGACAAAGAAAACACAGTTTTAAATAGCTGTATTTCTAGCGCTCTAATATGGAAAGGACCTGGCTGTATTCTGCAGTGCCAACAAGCAAATGGCGCAGAATAAACGGTGTTCTCTGGATTGCTTTTTAAGCAAATAATGAGGATTAAGGTCCAAAGAAAAGTATTCCTGGCCACTGAGACCTGGGCCTTTGTATAGAAATATCTAACAGCAGCAGAAAGCAGAATTGGAATGGATCCTCTTGTGCTATATGCACTGCAGTCTGCTATATACCCTGCCTGCCTATACACCCTGCCTGCCTGATATCTCTGCAGATGGATTAGTCCTCAGAAAAACTGTTTGTTAAGATGGATATGTGTAATGTACGGTTTTTCTCCCTACACTACCTAATACACTATCATATCTCTCCCTGACACAGCAGCACCTCTCGCTACACTGGCTGATTCTGGAGTGACTGTGACGAGCATGGTGGCGCCAGGTCTGATATAGACCTGATGACGCTGTGCGGCCAGCGAATCACTGTAATGCCACAACCAACATGGCTACGGCATTACAGTGCATGGCAGGCAATCCCTGCATGTTCATTGGCTCTCTAAAGAGCGCCAAACATGCAGGGAGGGGACCCAAGTTCCCGCCCGAACAACCCAGAAATACTCTGCGAGCGCCGAGCAGTAGCGAGCATGCTCGCTCATCACTAGTCATTACAGCTTCCAGCCACACAACTTTAAGATGCCTATTTTGCTTCTACTATTAATCGGTTGGTTATCAAGGGCTGAAACCAAAACCACCCAACATGAAAGAAGTCATAAATGCATTCTTGCTGATGTAGGGGCTCTTGATGTGGTCGGATGGGCACATTTTCGCTCCAGTCCCAGTCTATGGACTGACTGAGATAGACGTGTGCAGCGCAAGGTTGTGGGCAGGATCTATCTGTGACCACCCCTACATGCAGACCACTGGAGCAGGACCCCAATTCTGATCATTCTCAGGGTCCCAGTGAGCATACAAAAATGTGTCTGAAAAGCTTTTCGTTGATGCATGGAAACGTCCCTACCCTACCCTGCATTTCCTGACACCTTTTTAAAAAGTTTTGGTACCTAACACTTCCACAGTGTGATGAGCGCACAGTCACATATGCAGCATTTATTGCACCCCGCTCACACTGTGTGTGGATGTGACAGCACATGCTACGTCTGCAGCAGAATCTATGGAGATGATCTCACGCATAGTAACAACATTTCTGTTCCGTTTATGTCCACACGGGGGCGAGTCATACCATCGTACACAGCACTAGTAGGCTGTGTGTAGGTCACGTGACGGGCCATGCGCTCTGTAGCTCCGCCCACTTCCTGGATGGTCGCGCTGTGCGGCGGCGGCTCTTGTATGCGGCGCTGCAGGTTATCGTTGTGTATCGCTGGCAGTGCAGTAGCAGCGCTCGTCACTTTCTGCCTTCTGTTCTGTGCGCTGCCCCCGGGTCAGACTATGGCCAAGAGCGGCGGTAAGGCTCAGCACCGATGTCACCAGAGCTGTCGGTGCCTGACTCTTTGTATCAGGCTGTACTAGGAGTGTAAATGGGAACTTCTCCATGACACATTATTGACCAATGTGCTTTCTGGAAAACAAAACAAATTTGTGTTGTTTTCTAACTTAATGGGGTTGTCCAGTGATATATTGATTGATGGGGGCAGCGGTCCGATCAGTAGAATGGGGTCTTTATCCCTATCTAGAATGGAGTGGAGGCGCAGAATTTTCCTGACTGCTGCTTCGTTCACTCTCCGGTGCTGGGCAATAGGGGCCGGTCCTTACCAATCTATAAGTTACCACCTCCCCGTGGATAGCTGACAACTAAGGATGGGCGGACCTGTCGATGTTTGGGTGCATTGGGTTCGGTTGAACTTTATGAAAAAGTTTGGTTTTGATACCAGAGCTGTATCCGACTTTGATCCCAATTCAAGTGAATGGGGGGCATGAACATCCGGCGTTTCCCACGCTGTCACCTGTGTGACACCATGTGAAACACCAGCGGTAACCTTACTGAAGTCACTGCTGCTTGCGGACAGCTGCGGGTTCCTATGCTGCCACACAGAGGACCGTGTGTGAGCCAGAAGCTGTGACCGGCCGTGAAAAGGTTACCCGCCGGTCAGGCGTTAGCTGATGACTATAACTCTCACCATTGTGCGCCTGCTCTCGATGAGAGTATTCCCCAGCTGGTGCTTGTGCATAGTAAGAAATATGTCAGTGAGATATATAATTAATGCAGTGTGTGTAGCTTATTGTACATGTATTTAGCTAATAAAGAAATAAAAGAAAAAATGGAGTGGGGTCCCATTTATTTTTAATACCCAGCTGAGGGAAAGCAGACAACTAGGGGCTGGTATTATTTTGTGAAGGGGCCAATATCCATAAAGGTTTCCAGCCTATTAGTATCAGCTCACAGCTGCCTGTGTAGCATTTACTGGTTATTTAAAAAGGGAGGACCCCCCAAAAAAAGTGGGGTTCCCACTATTTTTAATAATCAGCAAAGGCTAAGCCGACAGCTGCAGGCTCATATTAATAGCCTGGGAAGGGGCTATGGATATTGGCCCCCTCCCAGACGAATAACACTAGCCCTCCAATAGATGCGCCAATTCTGGCTCTTAGTCTTGGCTCTTCCTGCTTGACCTGGTGCTTTGGCAAGCGGGGTAATGGTTTTGGGGTTGATGTCAGCTGTTTAACGTCGCCTGACATCAAGCCCAGGGGTTACTAATAGGCGTCTTTCAGACACCCCCCATTGCTAACCCCGTAGTCAAAAGTAATAAACACAGAAAAGTCCTTTAATTGGAAAAAGCACTGCGCGACCCTCTTTTACCCATTTATTACCTTTTAAACAATAAAATAATCCAAAGGGTTCTGGCGTAAGTCAATCCCACATCCCACGACAATCCCCGACTCTGCTACATCCGGATGCAGTCCTGAGCGGTGTTGACATCAGCAATGTGACTCCTCAGCCCGGACGCTGGAACACAATGACAGTAGCGTTTGAATCCGGCTGCTGCGATTAGCGCTGAT
The DNA here is from genome assembly GCF_046119375.1 of Phyllobates terribilis. Taxonomy (NCBI): domain Eukaryota; kingdom Metazoa; phylum Chordata; class Amphibia; order Anura; family Dendrobatidae; genus Phyllobates; species Phyllobates terribilis. Next base: position 480,143,473 of record NW_027362761.1, on the reverse strand, counting down.
GTCATCAAGGTTATCGCAGTTCATAGCTCGCAGCGTGAGAAATTTCTTAGACGCCTCTCCATTACTAACCCCTGGGCTTGATGACAGTGGACATTACACAGCTGACAACAACCCCAAAATACTACCCCGCCTGCCAGTGCACCAGGGCAAGTGGGAAAAGCCAGGCAAAGCGCAAGAATTCACGCATCTAATGGATTCGCCTTTTCTGGGGTGGCTGTGGGCTGCTTTTTTTAGGCTGGGGAGGGCCAAATATCCATGGACCTTACCAGCCTGCAGCTGTCTGCTTTACCTGCGATTGTTATCAAAAACAGAAGGGACCTCACGTCTTTTTTTTTTTTTTTTTTATATATATATATATATATATATATATATATATATATATATATATTTTATTTTTTTTTTTAACATACTACACCGGCCAATCATAGCCATGTCAATAGTCAGTCCATTTCACACCAACTCCGACAGCCCTGCTTGCAGCAGATAGTCTATTTGCCCTTCAGTCTCCCTCTCCTCTCCATAGAATTTCATGCACACCAACTGCCATCTCCTGTCTCAGTAATGGGAGAGTCTGCATTCACTGGATTACCTGTCAATTAAAGCACCACTCCATTGTTTTGTTTTTATTTCAGTGCTGGAGTGGTGCTACTAAGCGCAAGATCACTGCCCTTAATATTATACTCACCAGCCGCCGTATTCAGCTCTTCCCGGAGCTGCTCTGTTCCCGAGCCGCCAACTTCTGTCTGACCGGCAGTCAGAGGTAACGGCCACAAGCTCTCAGTGTAAAGTCTATGGGCCTCGTTCTGCCTCTCATAGACTAACATTGAGTTGTGACTTCCGGCTCATCCAGCAAACACTGGAGCGATCCGACAGGTCACAACCTGCAGGAGAGGAGCCGTGCCGATAACAGAGGAAAACAACGGCTGGTGAGTGTAATACTAGGGGCCGGGAACTCACATTAGTGGTAACATTGCAGCCGTAAAATCGAAAAAAAAAAAACAACATTGAAGTGGTGCTTTAAGAATTTTGAGAATGAATGATCAGTCCAGTAGGGGAAAGAAGCAGATTTCTCCGATAATATATATATTAAAAAGTTTTTTTTCTTTTCTTCTGTACTATTGATTTATGGAAATAAAATGTAAAATACAGGTTACAATTGATTGTGTCCAGTATGTCCCCCTGATATTTACTGGCCACATAAAAATACTTGACAAATTCAGTTAACACTTTCATGACCAATATGTGTTTTTCCTTTGTCTTGTGTTAGGAATGTTATGAGCGTATAAATATTAGAAATGTGTATACCGAAATCATATTTCACTGCAGGGAAACTAGTAAGCTGACATATCTTTATCATTACTAACTTTTCCTATCTCCTATGTCCATTTTCTTGGAAATGAGAGTCCAGAACTTGTGTCCTCTTACTCGACCTCACAGTGGATCGCTGTTTTTCTTCCATTAGGTCCATGGCGGGAGGATATATTGGATTATTTCCTGGACAAGGACCTGATAAAAGTCAGAGATGGAGTAGAAATACTCTGGGAACATGCAACAAACAGCAAGGAGAAGCTACAGCGGGCGCTGCAGGGTGAGTAATGGATCAGCACCAGATGTGGATCCCAGGCAACTGTAGATGCAGAATGTTCTCCGGTGTGAACAGAATCAGCACGCTGGGGACAATTGGCTTTTAATAATGGATCCCAGTCACTTTCTCGCAGACCTTAAATTTGTGTTGTAGATCTCGCCACCTTCTAACATCAGTGTACTACAGTGATCCAGTGCAGAAAGTGTCTGTGATTGACAGCTGCCCTCCTTCCCTTATGACGGAGATCTAAGAAATGCTTATTGACCCCTTTAGCACTTCAATCATCAGGGCTGATTGTAGGACCGAAAGGGTGAGGGGCTCCCTTTGTCCTTTTACTTGTCAGTCTGTCTAGTATCAATGTCTGCTGTATTTTACACCTTTAACCCAAACCACGGGCAGCATGAATCAGACTTTGGCTGCATGACTGACTGACATAGGGAGAGACCTGTCAGTCAAATGGATCAGGGAGGGGAGAAGCCTCTGACTAGTAATCCGACACACATAAGCCCCGATTCATCAAAGTGTTAATACCTGAAATCTGGCATAAAACACTTTGATAATTCTCATCTTTTTTGCACATCTCTAGGATCACAACAGTTTCACCCAGCTTAACCACAATGGGCAGAAATGCCATAATACTTTATGGCAGAAATCTTACTCCAGTCTTTGTGGTGAAGGCCTTACCACTTTTCAGATGTGCCTGATTCCTTAAGAAGCATGCACCTTTTAATGCATCAGGCACAACTGACTTCAGCACGCCCCCAAAAACTCCAGTATTGGTGAATTGAGGCCATAGTACCTAGCCGAATTTTCAATGTATGTTTTCTCTGATATGTCCAGTGTTTCACAGGACACATACCTAGTTCAATCACACAGTCAGTGTTTGATTCACATGCTTCTGATGACAGCTCTCCTTTAAAGTTGTTGTCCACTCTGCTTACTGTGCGGAGGCAGTTGCTGAGAACTGAAGCTCGGCTCCTATTGATTTCAATAGCAGCTGATGTGCAGTACCAGAGAACGGCCACTACATAATGATTGGAGCTCTGCTGGAGCCGAATTCAGAGCTGATCGTTGGGGGTGCTGGGTGTTTTACCACCAGCCATCAACATATTAAGTCCTACAGAAAAGTTTATTAATTTTTCATTGTATGCTCATTCGCACGATAAAATAAATTGATCGCAAAGGTGAATCGAGCCTTAAAGCATAACTATTGTTTTGTAAAAGTTTTTATATATATATTACAGGTGCTGCATAATGTTTCTGATAGGGGGTGTCCGGGTCCTGAGACCCCACCGATCGCTCACAAGACCGCTCTGAAGTGTGCAGCTTCAGCATTTTATCTGTGAGCACAGGGCAGTGTACAGACCCATAGACTGACGATTGTTCCCTTACTTCTCTGTGCACGCAGATCATGCAGGAACAGCAGATTTCAGGGCAGTGTATTAAGTGATTGTTGGTGGTCTCAGGAATCGGACCCCTATCGATCAAAAATACTATGCAGTACCTTTAATATATAAAAACTTTTACAATGCGATAGTTACACTTTAAAGGTTCCCATAGAGCCCTAGTCTTAGGCTCTGTGCACATGTTGAATATTTGCAGGAGATTTTTTTCTGCAGCAAAATCTAAAGTGTTGGCAGGAAAAATGCTGCATTAAATACCCAAGTCTTTGTCATATTTTTAAATGCATTTTTGGTGCTTTTTTACTTGCATTTTTCCCATTTAATAGAATAAATGAAAGAAACACTGCCAAAATAATGAAAGAATTGACATGTTGCATATTAAAAAAATCACTAATGGTTCAAATCCACAATTAAAAAAATAATCAGCACGTGCATGAGATTTCAGAAATCTCATTCACTTTGCTGGTGCTGTAAAGTGCAGCGTTTTGTTTTTTTTACCCTTGAAAAAAGTGTGGAATATTTGCAGTGTGAATAAGCCCTTAGATGGTTTTGTGTAAAACCTGGCAGTTGTGAGAATTGTCATGATTCAGTTTTCCGAATAATGGTGCCTGTACTTTTTGGTAACATACGCAGGTGATGTGCACATGATAGAGGCGGACATTTTGCTTAGAGGGACTGGAGACAAAGAACCAATAATGGCTCATCCTCCTGCAACAGACAGTGATATAAATCTACAAGACTGGCTGGCCGACGTCTCTGCCTCTAACAAAGGCATTAAGCTTGATTTCAAGAGGTAAGTTCTATTATAGAGGCGAGAAGGGTGAAATGCATTTTTATCACTTTTTGGGGGAGACTGCATACAGCTATGACACTTGAGCAAAAATGATAAACATTTGCCATGTCATCAATGAGATTATTAACGCCTTCACAACATTTGACGTACCTATACGTCATGGTTGGATAGTGATTCCCGACCGATGACGTATAGGTATGTCATGGCGATCATACAGGCACAGCAGCTGTGCCAGCGCAATCACCTCTGGGAGCTCGGCTTAGGTGATAGCCAAGCCCCGGCTGTCACAGGCAGGAGTGGTGCCGCCCCCGGCAATTTAACCCCCTAAATGCGATATTGATCACAACATGTAGGGGACTCTCTCTCCTTTCCAATCGGCACCCCCGCAACATCATAGCGAGGGGACCGATGGTCGTCATGTCAACATGAGGTCGTCATGACAATCTCCAAGTCTGCCAGCAACGGTGGCCTGCTCACACGATGCCAGGAGCATGGCCTAAGAGGCTGCTATTAGTTCAGCATTGACAGGTTTAAAGCATTGCAATGATGGTGCATTGCAATACATTATACCAGCGATCACAGTAATGAATGTTAAAGTCCTATAGAATGACTACATAGATTAGTAAAAAAAAGTTGCAAAGATCTAAAAAAACATAACAAAATAATAAAAAATGATTATACCAATAAATACGTATATTTGTTTAAAAAAAATACATAGTTGGTATCGCCACATCCAGAATGACCTGACCTGTAAAACTGTCACACCGGTTACCCCCTTCAGGGAACACAGTAAAAAAAAAAAAAAAACTCAACAAAAAGTGGAATAAAATGCAATCATAAAGTCAAAAGGAAATAAAAATGGTATAGCTGAAAACGCCATCTTGTCCAGCAAAAAACAAGCCACCATACAGCTCTATCAGCAGATAAATAAAAAAGTTATAGCTGTCAGAATAAAGCGATGCAAAAACAATTTTTTCTATTGTTTTTATTGTGTAAAAACATAAAAAGATTATATAAATGTGGTATCGCTGTCATCATACCGACCCGAAGAATAAAGCTGCCTTATCTCTTTTACCATACGGTGAATGGCATAAAAAAATTCCTGAATTGCTGTTTTTTGTTCATACTGCCTCTCAAAAATCGGAATAGAAAGCGATCAAAAATGTCATGTGCCCGAAAATGGTATCAATAAAAATGTCAACTCATCCCACAAAAAACAAACCCTTACATGACTCTGCCTGCTGAAATATTTAAAAATTATAGCTCTCAAAATATGGTAATGCAAAAATTTTGCTTTTACAAAGAAAAGGGGTCTTTTAGTATGTGACAGCCGCCAAACATTAAAAAAGATATAAACTTGGTATCGCTGTAATCGCACTGACCCGAAGAATAGCGTTGTGTAATACCGCACAATGAACACCACAAAAGATAAATAGGACAAATTCTTGACCTGCTGTTGATTTTGTTTATCCTTCCTCCCAAAAATCGCAGTAAGGCTCAGCTCACATTTATCCTGCGTGCTACGTGGTTTCCGTGTAGATCTCTGACATACATGATTCAGACAGAACCCCCAGCGGAAGATTCCCTATAATGAGGCAGATGGAGGCACTGTGGATGCCGTCTGGCCTATGATCCGGCTGTGTCCGTCTTTTTAGGCACGCAGAAAAGCTCCGTCCACTGCAGTTTTGTGCACCTCTGAAAATAAGAACAACGCTGAACAGAGGCCAGACGGAGTCCAGAATAACTCTGCTGCCTCACTATAGCGATTGGATTCGTTGGGGGTTTCATCTGAATCACGTCACTCTGAGATTTAGATCGAAACCCCCATATAAGTGCTCAGCATAGAGTGCAAGATAAATGTGATCCCAAATGTTATGTAAAATGTCCCCAATAAAAGCTTCAATCCACAAAAAAAGTCCCCACTCAGGTCCGTCATCTGTGAACGGAAATATAGGGGGCTTCCATGTTACTGGTAGCACAAAGCCTCTGGAAAAGCGCTATGGCTCCTCGCCCCCCAAAAGAAATCCAGCGACTTTTGTGCTCCCAAATCAAAATGCCCACCTCCCTTCTGAGCCCCACAGTGTGGCTAAACCACATTTAGCATCCACATGTTTGGGATTTCTGTAGCGATGAGAGCCCACTTAATTTACGAGTGCATGTCTCCAGAAGCATAAGTTGGGCATAACCTACTGGTCACTACAACATACTGGTGACTGCAACTTACAGGCCACTACAATGGCAGATTTGCAATTTTCACTTGGCAACATCTATTTATGCTCGTTTCTTGAAAACAACCATGGAGTCAAAATCATCACTACCCTGTAGATAAATTCCCAGAGGGGTGTAATTTCCAAAATGGGGTCACTTGAGGGGGTATTCTGCTCTTTTTGAGGGGGGGCTCTGTATATGGAGTTGGCAAACTATTCTAGGAAAATCTGTACTCCAAGAGTCAAATAGCTCTCCAGGAGGCAAATTGCCTTCCTGAGTCTCGCCTTGTGGCTAAGCAGTACTGTATTTCCACATTCAGCAGTAATTGTGTGACAAATTTTGGTGCCATTTTTACCCACTTACTCGTGTGAAAATGTAAAATCGGGGGCTAAAAACAAAATTTTGGTAGTAAAAATGTAATTATTTTTTCTTCATCGCCCAATGGTATAAAATTATGTGACCCACCTGTGGTGTCAATATGATCCCTGCACACCTATATTAATACATTGAAAGGTGTAGTTTGTAAAATGGGGTCACTTATGGGGGTTTCTGCTGTTCTGACACATCAGGGGCTCTGCCAATGTGACATGGCACCCTCAAACCATTAGACCAAAATCTGAATCCTATTATGGCACTTCTTCCCTTCCGAGTTTTGCACTGTGCCTCAAAAGTAGTTTTCAGCCACATATGGTATATTGATGTACTCAGGAGAAATTGCACAACAATTTTTGGGGTCCATTTTCTCCTGTTACCCTTGTGAAAATGAAAACTTTGGGGCAAAAGCAAGATTTTTTGGGAAAAATGTATTTTTTAATTTTCACGGCTCAATGTTCTAAAATTCTGTGAAGCACCTATGGGTTCAAGGTGCTCCACCACACCTCTAAATAAATTCCTTGAGTGGTGTTGTTTCCTACATGGGGTCACGTGGGGAGGTGGGGGGTTCCAGTGTTTAGCCACATCAGGGACTCTGCAAACACGACATGGCATCCTCTATTCATTCCAGCCAATTTTGCGTTCCAAAAGTCAAACGGTGCTCCTTCCCTTCTGAGCACTACCGTGTGCCCAAACAGTAGTTTTCCACCACATGTGGGGTATCTGCGAACTCAGGTGAAATTGCTCAACAAATTTTGGGGATTTTCACCTATTACTATTTTGAAAATGCAAAAAAGGCAACATTTTTGTGGGAAAACTAACATTTTCATTTTTTTTTGTTCCACATTGCCTTAATTCCTGTGAAGCACCTGAAGGGTTAATAACATTTTTGAATGTGGTTTTGAGGACTTTAACCGGTTCAGGACCGCCCACTGTACATAAACGTCGGCGCTGCCTGGGCTCTGTGCAGCGCCGACGTTTAAAAACTGTGGGTGGTCCTGCAAGCGCTGCGGTTCCGGTGCAGAGCGATAGCTCTGATAGGGGACATCATCGGGACCTGATTGGGTCAGGTCCCAATGATGTTAACCCTTTGCTATCTTCTATATGCCGCCATCTATAGTGATCGCGGGATATAGAAGATAGTGAGAGGAGAGGGGGTCGTCAACTTATCTCTCCGACGGCCCCCTGATATCTTCCAGGACCTTCCGTTGTTATGGCAGCTGGAGGTCACATGACCGCCTCCAGATCTGCCATATATGGTGTCCTGCTGAGATCAGCCCTGCAGCTGAGTCCAACAGGAGACACTGACTGTGAAACAGTCAACAAAGATGTCATGTAATGTAATACATGTCTATTACATTGCATGACATCAGTGATTAGAAAAATAAAAATTAATGTCCCATACAGGGACTATGTAAAAAAAAAGGCAAAGAAATGTTTTCAAACTGTTAAAAAAAAAAATCACAAAATAAATAAAAATAAATAAAATATTTAACCAATAAATCCGTATATTTATGCAAAAACAAAAAAAGTACACAGATTTGGTATCGCCGCGTCCGAAACAACCCGATCTATAAAACGGTCACACTAATTAACTCCTTCTGTGCACACCGTAATAAAAATAAATAAAAAACGGAGCAAAAAACTATGCTTTTTCATCATATTGCCAAACAAAAAGTGGAAAAAAATGTGATCAAAAAGCAAAACGGAAATAAAAATGGTATCGCTGAAAACATCATCTTGTTCCGCAAAAAAAGCCGCCTTACAGCTCCATCAGCCGAAAAATAAAAAAGTTATAGAGCTCAGAATAAAGCGATGCAAAAAAATATTTTTTCTATAAAATTGTTTTATTGTGTAAAAGTGTCAAAACATAAAAAAAATATACAGTAAGTGTAGTATCGCTGTAAACGTATTGACCCGAAGAATAATGCTGCCTTATCACTTTTACCACATGCAGAACGGCATAAAAAAAACCTCAAAAAACAATTCCTGAATTGTTGGTTTTTGTTAATTTTACCTCCCAAAAAACGGAATAGAAAGCGATCAAAAAATGTCACGTACCCAAAAATGGTACCAATAAAAATGTCAACTCGTCCCGCAAAAAACAAGTCGTCACATGACTCTGTCGGCCGAAATATGGAAAAATTATAGCTCTCAAAATATGGCGATGCAAAAACTAGATTTTGCAAAAAAAAAAGCATCTCTTAGTGTGTGACAGCTGTCAGTCATAAAAGCCCGATATAAATCTGGTATCTCTGTAATCGCACCGACCCGAAGAATAAAGTAATCTCATCACTTATACCGCACGAGGAACGGTGTAAAAAATAAATAAAACCAATTCTTCACCTGCTACTGATTTGTTTATTATGTCTCCCAAAGATCGCAGTAAGGCTCTGCTCACATTTATCCTGCGCTCTGCGCTGAGCACTTGCACCAGAGTTTCCGTGTAAATATTTGAAATACGTGATTCAGACGGAACCCATGACGGAAGATTCCCTGTAATGAGGCAGATATAGGCCACTGTGGATGCCATCTGGCCTGTGATCCCACAGTGTCAGTTTTTTTAGGCGTGCATAAAAGTGCGGTTGGCCACAGTTTTGTGCACTTCTGAAAAAAAGGACACCGCTAAACTGAGGCCAGACGGAGTCCAGAGTAACTCTGCTGCCTCATTACAGTGAATGGATCCTGCCGGGGTTTCATCTGAATTACATCACTTGGAAATTTAGATGGAAACCCCGATGTAAGTGCTCAGCCTCGAGCGCCAGATAAATGTTACGTAAAATGTTCCCAATAAAAGCTTCAACTCAGTCCTCAAAAAAAGCCAGTCCCCACTCAGGTCCGTCATCTGTTAAAAATATTCCAAGTTACTGGTAGCAGAAAGGCTCTGGAAAAGCGAAATGGCCTTTGCCCCCCAAAAGAAATTCAGAAAATTTTGTGCTCCCAAATCCAAATGCCTATTCTACAATAATTTGTTCTCCAATTGTCAAATAGCGCTCCGTCCCTCCCAGATCTCGCCGTATGGCTAAGCGGTACGTTACAGCCACATATGGGGTATTGCCACTTTTAGAAGAAATTGTGTGACAGATTTCGGCACCATTTTTACCCATTGCCCTGTGAAAATGTAAAATCTGAGGGTAAAACATTGTTTTGTGGTAAAAATATAATTATGTTTTTTTCACTGCTCAATGGTATAAATTTAAAAATACTCACTACGTCCCTAGATGAATTCCTTGAGAGGTGTAGTTTACAAAATGGGGTCACTTGTGGGGGTTTCTGCTGTTTCGGCATGTTAGCGACTCTTCAAATGTGACATGGTGTCTGCAACCTATCCCAGCCAACATAGCGCTCCTTTCTCTTCCGAACCCTGCCGTACACCAAAGCAGTGGTTTTCCCCCACATATGGGGTATCGGCGTACTCAGGAGAAATTGTACAACAAATTTCATGGTGCCATTTCTCCTGTTATCCTTATGATAATGCAAAATTAAGGAATGAAAAATGTGAAAATTTTATTTTTACGGCTCAATATTATAAACTTCTGTGAAGCACCTGGGGGTGCAAGGTGCTCACCACACATCTAGATAAGTTCCCTAAGGGGTCTAGTTTCCAAAATGGTGTCACTTGTGGGGGGTTTCCACTGTTTAGGCACATCAGGGGCTCCCCAAATGCAACATGGTGTCCGCTAATTATTCAAGCAAATTTTACATTCAAAAAGTCAAATGGCGCTCCTTCCCTTTCAAACCCTGCCGTGCACCCAAACAGTGGTTTGCCTCCACATATGGGGTATCGGCGTCTTCAGCAGAAATTGCACAACAAATTTCATGGTGCAATTTATCCAATTACCCTTATGATAATGCAAAATTAAGGGATGAAAAACGTTTTTGTGGGAAAAATGTGAAAATTTTATTTTTACAGCTCAATATTATAAACTTCTGTGAAGCACCTTGGGGTTCAAGGTGCTCACCACACATCTAGATAAGTTCCCTAAGGGGTCTAGTTTCCAAAATGGTGTCACTTGTGGGGGGTTTCCACTGTTTAGGCACATCAGAGGCTCTCCGAACGCAACATTGCGTCTGCTAATTATTCAAACAAATTTTACATTCAAAAAGTCTAATGGCGCTCCTTCCCTTCCGAACCCTGCCGTGCGCCCAAACAGTGGTTTTCCCTCACATATGGGGTATCAGCGCGCTCATGAGAAATTGCACTACAAATTGTGTATTCCATTTTTTCCTGTTACCCTTGTGAAAATAAAAAAATTGGATCTAAAGTAACATTTTTGTGAAAAAAAGTTAAATGTTCATTGTTTTCTTCCACATTCCAAAAATTCCCGTGAAACACCTGAAGGGTTAATAAACTTCTTGAATGTGGTTTTGAGCACCTTGAGGGTTGCAGTTTTTAGAATGGTGTCACTTTTGGGTATTTTCTGTCATAAAGGCCCCTCAAAGTCACTTCAAATAAGATGTGGTCCCTAAAAAATGTTTTTGTAAATTTTGTTGGAAAAATAAGAAATCGCTGGTCAACTTTTAACCCTTATAGCTTCCTAACAAAAAAAAATTTTGGTTCCAAAATTGTGCTGATGTAAAGTTGACATGTGGGAAATGTTATTTATTAACTATTTTGTGTGACATATCTCTCTGATTTAAGGGCATGAAAATTGCTACATTTTTGCCAAATTTCCTATTTTTTCACAAATAAACACAAGTGATATCGAAGAAATTTTACCACTATCATGAAGTACAATATGTCACGAAAAAACAATCTCAGAATCAGGGGAATCCGTTGAAGCGTTCCAGAGTAATTACTTCAAAAAAGTGACAGTGGTCAGAATTGAAAAAATTGGCCCGGTCACGAAGGCAAAAACAGGCTCTGGCGTGAAGTGGTTAAGGGGTACAGTTTTTAGAATGGTGTCACTTTGGGATATTTTCTGTTATATCAAAATGTGATGTGGTCACTGCAAACATTGGTTTGTAAATTTTGTTGGAAAAATTAGAAATTGCTGATAAACTTTTAATCCCTCTAACTTCTAAACAAAAACTTATGCTTCAAAAACTATGCTGATGTAAAATAGATGTATGGGAAATGTTATTTATTAACAATTTTGTGTGATATAACTATCTGGTTTAAGGGCTTGAAAATTGCCAAAATTCCGATATTTTCAAAAATAAACTCTAAAAATTTATACCTAAATTTATCACTAAAATAAAGTGCAATGTGTCACGACAAAACATTCTCAATCACTGGGATATATTGCAGCGTTCCGGAGTTATTACCTCATAAAGTGGTCAGAATTATAAAATTTGGCCTGGTCAGCAAGGTGAAAACAGGCTCAGAAGCGAAGGGTTAATGGTGGTCTGACTAACGTTCTTCCACACTGAATGCACTTGGGCACACAAATCAAAATCCACCGCTGGCAGCTCCCTTTGCAATTCTGCCCAATGCAATCCCAGATTTGCTTAATGGGAAACAAGTCTGGAGAAGCTCCAGGCCATGCTAACACGTTTAAGTCACACAGACTGCTCACTGTAACATGAGCAACGTGCAGCCAGTTGTTGGTCATGTTGAAAAAACGGCTCCTGTGACACTTTGAGGAAATGGCCGCACCACTGGTTCCACGAATGATCTGTTCTATACTGCAAGTGAAGTTAGACATTTCCACAAAACCTTATTCGTCAAACAATGTCCATCCAAACCAGCAGAAGGCATGGGCTATGAGCCTGACGTCCAGCTACATGTGTTCCATTCATCTTACAACACTTCCCTCAAAAGCTGTCATGGTGCAGAGCAACGTGGCAATGGAGTCTGGAATGGAGGTCTATCTCTTCAGCGATGAATCCCGCTTTTTTTCTTGGGCTCAATGGGAGTAAGAGATTGGTCTGGAGACCATGTGGGCATCGCCATAAGAGGGAATGTCACACCGGCCCTACTCCCAGGATTATGGTTTGGGGTGGCAGAATGTACGGTAGTTGGACCCCTTTAGTCTTCATTCCAGGTACACTAACAGCTCGGTGTTATATTGGTTTTGTCGTAGAATTAGTGGTACGGCCATTTCTTCAAATTGAATAATTCTGTGATTTCCATAACTCCATCCATTTATTTTGTATGTGAAACCTCATGTCTGTGTAGTAGCTGGATGTGGACGTGTGTTGGAGAGATTCCTGTTCCAGACCTGCTGCTCCCACACTTTAGTATGACAGGCCGGATGGAGAACAGCTAACAGTGGGAAGTCTCGGTGTCACGGACGAGATGGCACAGATGCTGTTTATTATAGCAGTTTATCCTGTCTAGTAAAGCTAAGAGGACGGCAGCCAGCATGGCACGTGACATCCACTGTAGGAACCCTGAGAGGTTTCTCTGCAAAGTGAAGCAAAGCCGCAGCTGACAAATATAAAACTACTTCTGGGAAAGTAACCCAGTGTAAATACTGAGGTGAAATCATTGGCTTCATGTTTCCACATTATTAACTTCATATCCGTAACCACCAATAAATGTCATTACAGTAGAGACCTGATGAGACTTCTGCCTCTTAATCCCATAGCTGTCACTTGCCTCATCCGGATGCAGAGTTATTCTGGTCCCTGTGGTGATACATGGAGAACTTGTGATTAGTACAGAATGAAGAAGCCATTACAGCCTCAGATCTCTTCCTCAATTATTCGATGGCATAAGCGGTCGGCGCAATAATGCAGTAATTTGTTATATCCTATATGTCATGGACACTATTTACAAGGATCCGCACCTTTATAATCCCATCTCCTGCATTGAAAAGTGGAGGTTAAATATTTTCAGCAAGAACAGAAAAGCCACATAATGTTTTGGTAAACAGAAAGGACTGATATGCTTCAAATGTAACCCTTTAAGGACCATTGCATTTTTGTTATTTTTGCACTTTCGTTTTTTTTTTGTTGCCTTCTTGTAGTTTTGAAGGGCAATATTCATTTTGCCACCTAATGTACTGAATTGCCTGAAAAAAAATGCAATTTTTGGATTTATTTATTTTTTTTGCTTTTACAGCATTTATTGTGCAGTAAAAATGACCACGAAATATGATTGCGCAGGTCAGTCTGATTACGGCAATGCCAAACAATCTTTTTTATTTATTTTTTTCTATCCATATGATGAAAAAAAATGTTTCCTTTGTGTCGCCATTTTCTGAAACTCATAACATTTTTCTTTTTCTGTGGATGGAGCTGAGTGAGGGCTTGTTTTTTGCACCTGTGAACTGATGTTTTTATTGATACCAATTTTGTGTACAAATAACACATTTTGATTTTCTTTCTCTTTAAGGCATTTTCCAATAGGGTTACTTAATTTCATATTTTAATAGATCGGATTTTTACGAACATGGCGATACCAAATGTGTTTTTATTTTTTTTTCCTTTTTTTATTTAGAACTGGGTAAAAGGGGGTGATTTGAACTTTTTGTATTTAAAGAAAATGAAAAATTTAAAAACCTTTAAAACCTTGCTTCTCTCAGGGGACTTGAACCTCTGATCGTTTGATCGCTTATATTACACTGAGCACAATTATTAGGACATTTTTTTTTTAATGATTAATTCTATTACTGAACATCTACAGTGCTGTCGGCCAATCCAAAAGGTTAATAAACCTGAATATTTAAGAAAGTAAAAGTGAGGTTTTGTCTTTCTAAGGAGAATATGTATGTGTGCAGAATTATTGGGCAACTAAATGAAAAACATAGATTTGTCCATCTCAATTGTTTATTTTCATCTGTTAAAGTGAGACTAATAACCAAACCACTCAGAATGTACAAAAATACATTTCTGACATTTAAACAAATATATATGTATATATCAGTGAACATTATAGCCGCACTTCGATTTAATGACAGCCATAAGCCTTCCAACCATGGAGTTTGTTTCTTAGTTTGTTGATAATCACCTTTTTGGGCATCATCAACCACAGCCTCTCAGACACTGATCAGAGGTGTGACTGTTTTCCTTCACCGTAATCTCCCATTTAAGAAGGGCCCACAAGTTCTCAATAGGGTTTAAGTCAGAAGAGGAAGGGGCCATGTCGTTATTCTTGCATTTTTAAGGCCTTTACTGGGAGCCAAGCAGTGGAGACTTTGATGAATGGCGAATTGTCCTGCAGAAAAATCATGATTTTCTTGTTGGCGTCTGAGTCAAAGGTCTGTGCCCATTATTGATCCTGATTAGTGATGAGCACAGCGAGCGTCTTCTGTTAACCCTTTCGGCGAGCATGCTCGGGTGCTCGCCTAATATTTGCGGCGTGCTCGGATGTTATGTTTGAGTCACTGTGTGTGCATGATTTGCGACTGTTTGACAGCTTTAATACATGAGAAATGCCTAACAAACAGGCACTCCTCACATGCATTAAAGCTGTTAAACAGTTGCAAATCATGCACACACAGTGACTCAAACATAATATTCGAGCACGCCGAAGATACTCGGAAAACACCTGAGCATGCTCGCTTGTCACTAATCCTGATCTTTCTGGTCTGCCAAGAGTCGCTTTCATCTTATCAGTCCATAAAACCTTTGAAAAATCTGTCTTAGATATTCCATGGTCCAGTCTTGACGTTTCCACTTCAGTGTCTTGTTCAGTGGTGGTTGGGTTTCAGCCTTCCTTACCTTGGCCATGTCTCTGAGCACTGAACACCTTGTACTTCTCGCCTACAAGGAGGCTGTAGTTCTAGTATGTGACAGCACTGGAGGATAATGGCTTCCTGGTCACTTCACATTTGATTCTTCACAACTCTTTGGCAGTTAATATGCGTTTTTTTTTTCTCAACAGAGGGTTTTTTGCAACCCTGTTGACTATTTGCAACAAATCTTTTGATGGTTCTGTGATCACGCTCCAATATCTTAGTAATTTCTGTAAGACTTGTAACAATTTTGGACTTTTCGGGGTCAGTTAAATATTCTTAGGCTGTACCCTGCCTACACAAATACACATCACCTGATCTCCTTCATCCAATAAGCATTCAAATTTATATAGCTTGGAGTGGGAAAATTTGCATAAAAATTATATGGTCCAAATACTTGCGTGTTCTTTTATCCTCTTCATGACGCCTCCTGTTTTTGATTGGACATCTCATGCAGGGGAAGAAGTACACACCCTCACAGACAAATCTCTGGTAACTCCTAGTTGAACGATAATTAAATTAAAAAATAAAAAGTATGTTTTACTCAGTTCTGTTATTCCATGATTAGGCTAGTTTATCATGCCTAAACTGGTGAAGGGGCCTTTTTAAGTGCTATTAAAACATAGCTGAGGTCATGGAGGGTACTGATATTATTTGACTACTTACACATGCGTGTTCATACTCTGTGTACGCAATACTTCCAATGTCTCTGCTGCATGCACCCCTTAAGCTTTTAGTATGGAAACCTGGAGAGCTTCACGTTATTGTTACAGCACCACCACTTGAAATGAATGGTACTTTGATGATGACATTTTTATTGACACCATTTTGTTGTAGATAGTATATTTTTATTGCATTTTTTGCACCATTGCGGTGAGCAAAAAAGCACAATTGTGGCCTTTTCATTTTTTGTTGTGTTTAAAGTGGGGGTTTGTTTTTCATTTTTTTATTTTTAATGGGGGAAAAGCATGTGATTTGTAATTTTTTTATCTTTCACTGTATTTATTAGTCCCTTTAGGGGACTTGAACCTGCGATCGTCTGTTCAGTGGTGGTTGGGTTTCAGCCTTCCTCACCTTGGCCATGTCTCTGAGCACTGAACATCTTGTACTTCTCGCCTACAAGGAGGTTGCAGTTCTAGTATATGACAGCACTGGAGGATAATGGCTTCCTGGTCGCTTCACATTTGATTGGCAGTTAATATGTGTTTTTTTTTTTCCTCCACACAGGGTTTTTTTGCAACCCCGTTGACTTGTAACTTATTTGTAGTTAAAGTGTAGTAAAGTGATTTGTAACTTATATTTTTTTGTCTTTCACTATATTTATTAGTCCCTTTAGGGGACTTGAACCTGCGATCGTCTGATTGCTTGTGCTATATACATCAATACTACAGTATTGTTGCATTTAGTAAAAATCACGGTCTCCTTTAAAGCCCGGCAACAGGCTGGGTTTCAAGGGAGCTCCGTAATAACTGGCACGAAGACCTTCAACAGATCCCCGGATGTCATAGCAACCTATTGGTGCACCATGGGAGTGCCAATTGGCACATAGAATGACGCACCCCCATGATGGTGTGCTGTTGATGCCGCTCTCAGTTTGTAGAGGCTGGTCCTGGCTGTAACACACAGCAATTACCTGCCTGGTATAGGACAAGCTCACCCTGTGATCCTGAGCCATACACCTACTACCAACTTGCGCAACACATGTACGGTGGATGTTGGTAAAGGGTTAAAAATCTGCACTTTCACATTGAATTTTTAAATTGTTTATTTGTTTTCTAAATGCAAAACTAAGCAACTTTCTAAATAGTCTTCAATAAACGTTTCCCATCATTTTGCTGCAAAACAGATACAGCTTCATTACAGCTAAAGTTGAGCAAAAAGTTTTGCAAGTACCAAAGTCCAACAACCATGTCGGTAGTCTGTGGCAACCAGACCAGAGCCCTGCAAACCTCCTACTACTTGTGACATTCCTGATGCTTCTTTTATGCAATATCATACAATGTAAGAAGGTCGCTGGGCCTACAAATCAGAAGAGGTGCTGGGTATGCTACAGGCAGGGGGTTTGTGTTGCTCTGGTCCAGCAGCCACAGCCATGTAGGAACTTGGCCATGTCGGTAGTCTTTTTGCTTGACTCTCCTGCTACTGATGGCTCTGGTCTGCTCTCTCTTCACTCAGGGATAGAAATAGGAGGTGGGAGAGGGAGCAGATGCACACAAATCTGCAGTGGACAGATGTAAAAGTATCTAAAATTTAATGGAGAGCAGAGAAAGGCTATAGATTAGGAGGAAAGCACATGGAGTGGAAATAAGTGCAGGATAGAAGCTGTTCTGATATATGAGCAGTGAAGACAGTACCACCCTAGATAAACAGACCTCACATCCAGCCTATATTACTGGGAGAGACACCCCCACAAGAGAAAAATCTGAATCTTGATCAGGCTGCAAAATGGATATCAGGGGTCTGAAAATGAATGAAAGAAAGAAAATTGCAGACTGAAACTTAGTACTATTTTATTAAGTAAAGGTAACTACTAACTAGTGTAAAAATAATCATGTTTTCCATGTCATAGGTGTCTGTAGCCATTATCTATTTGTCCCTTTTGATTAGGTAAAGAACTGCAATGTAAAATGTATAAACTGAATTGATGCACATGAAAATTTTAAGTTGTCAGTTTAAAACAGTAATAAATGTAACTGTAGAAATGTGGGGAAGAACACAATGGAATTTCATCTTGGTGTCAATTAAGGTGCCCTACTTGTGTGACATTTTGCCCATAGAGACATATTGGAGTTTGTAAGCTAATCTTATTTCCACCATCCCTCTCCTTGTATATGCCATTGTTGTCCCTTCATAAAATGTTTGCTTAGGATTTAAACATTGATGGTTTATCCTTCCCTATTAAATTGTAGCAGAAATTAGGGATAGAGACCTTTACTCCAGTGATGTCACTTACTGGACTTCTTGCAGTAGTTTTCATAAATTTTCTGTTTTATTTGCTGAGGCTCTGGTAGTTCTTTTCATGATACTCTCTGTATAACCATACTACACTGTGCATAGGCAGAAAGCGCCCTATCAGTGGAAGAGGGCGGAGTTATACAGAGGTTGTGAATATTGAGAACTATATAGAAGGAGCTCCCTCACTGAGAATACTGGGAGAGCTACAGCAAAAAGTCCAGTAAATGATACACCACTGGAATCATTCTTCATGCTGCTCTAAGTAATGGGCAAAGGTGCCAATGTAGATCAGCTGCTGCACGTATTTATACAATGAATGTGACAAGCGTTTCATTGTGCTTAGTGGCATGTGTCCCAGAAAATACCAAGTTGCCATTAAAAATATTTCTCAAGTCACGCTCCATGATTGCACCAAAGGAGGTGCCCTAATAGGGACAGAAAACACAAAGAGGTCAAATAGCTCACCTCACTTCCTCTCTCCATTATTTTTCCTGGATTATCTCTGAGATTCGCAATGTCAGTTCTGGGCTCTATGGCCTCGTGTATCCAGGCTGTAGCTTGGGCTCAGGCCCATATAAGAATCCTACAGACGCACATCCTAGCCTCCTGGGACAGATCCCTAAAAAGAACAGTCACTCATCTGGTGGGTCAATTAAAAAAATCTGAACAGAGGACTATCCTGACATCAGAATCCTCTATCAACTGTCACAACAGATGCCAGCAAGAGTGGATGAGGAGCCACAGTCTCCCAGGCTGCATTCCAGGGGTTATGGTTCCAAGACATCAGTCTTCGATCTTCCAATTTCAGAGAACTGAAAGCAGTGGAAGAGGCCCTCAAGGCTGCAGTGACCTTGGTAAAGGGAACTGATGTAAAAAAAATATTCGGACAACATGACCATGGTAGCTCATCTACGCCACCAGAGAAGCATGAGATACTAAAGCCTAAAAATGATCTCAGTCAGAATCTTTGCTTGGGCAGAGCGATATGTCCTCTCCCTATCAGGGTTCCACCAACGTCCAAGCAGACTTTCTCAGCAGAGAAGTCATACACCCAGGGGAATGGGGCCTAAATACGGAAGTATTTCAGATGTTGGTCAAAAAATCGGGGTCCGCAGAAATAGACATGTTTGCGACCTGTCAAAATGCAAAGGCGGAATACTTCTTCTCACTAGATCAAAACTACACCTGTTTAGCGGTAGACGCTTTCGCACACCACTGGGATTTCAACCTGGCATATTCCTTCCCACCAATTCCCATTCTGCCAAGAACATTGCAGAAAATGAGAACGGACAAGATAAGAACAATCCTAGTGGCACCTCTCTGGCCAAAGAGAAGCTGGTTTGGGACACAACAGCCTAAAAATAGAAGGTTCCCTGACTCTCCCATGAATCTGCAAGCTTATTCATCAAGGGCCAATTTATCACCCAGATCCTCGAGCCTTGCGACTTGCAACCTGGGTTTTGAGTCTGTCATCCTAAAAGCTAGAGGTCTCTAGGACATAGATACACTTCAGAAAAGTAGAAAGCCAATAACAAATTCCATGTATAACAAGATATGGAAAATCTTTTTATTCTGGTGTGGCTCTACCCATCCTAATCTTCTACGTCCAAACATGGCCAAAATACTAGACTTTCTACAGAGTGGGCTGGAAAAGGGATTAAAGACTAGCACTCTGAAAGTCCAAGTAGCAGCCATCAGTTCATATTTTGACCAAAACATGGCAGACCATTGTTTGATTAGAAGGTTTATGATCGCAGCGTCTCTATTACAACAAAGAGTATCCAAATTGGTCCCGACCTCCTATTTGAATGTAGTCCTCAAGGGTCTAACACTTCCACCATTTGAGCCTATAGACTCTATAGACTTAGACAAACTGTCATGGAAAACAACTTTTTTGGTGGCAATCACAACAGCGAGAAGAATCAGTGAGCTACAGACCCTCTCGACCAGAGAACCTTATTTAAGAACTCTAGAAGATAGGATAATTTTCCGCCTAGACCCATCATTCCTACCTAAAGTAACCTCAGAGTTCCACATATCTCAAGAGATCATATTACCTTCTTTTTGCCAAAATCCATCTAACAGTAAAGAAATGGAGTTCCATACACTGGACGTTTGTAAAGCTATCTTTCACTATCTCCAACAATCAAAAACCTGAAGAAGAATGAAAATATCTTCATCTAACACTACGGACATAGCAAAGGCAAAAAGACTTAAAAAACACAATCGCAAATTGGAATAAAAAAGTGATTTGCTGAATTTACAAGAAGCAAAGCAGAGAAGTTAACCACGCACTCCACCAGAGCTGTATCAGTCTCATGGGCTGAAAGGGCAATTGCTTCCTTCGAGCAGATTTGCAGAGCCGCTACCTCGTCCTCAGTCCATACCTTCTCAAAACATTATAGACTAGACCTAATGTCTAATACAGTTTTGGCCTTTGGGAGGAAAGTCCTCCAGGCCGTTGTTCCTCCCTAAAACTTATTCTTTGCCATACCTCCTGTGGTGCTGTCATGGAGGGTGACTTCAGAAAATAGAAATAGACTTACCAGTAATTTGGTTTCTATTAACACTCCATGACAGCATGAGTAATTCCCACCCTACTATTTTTTGGTTGTATCTTTTTTTTATTTAAATAAATATTGGAGCATTCATGCTGGTGTGGTCCTTTAAAAAAAAACTCTGGAGAAAGGAAGTAGGGTGGCCTATTTGACCTCTTTGTGTTTCCTGTCCCTATTAGGGAGGGGAGTAACCTCCCTGTGGGGAAAAAAACTTATCATAGCCTGTATTGAGGTAGAGTACAATGTCTAATATACAGCTCATCCCTATCAAATAGTAATGCATGACATGCCAGCAAGAAATATACAACAATCCTAAGTAATCGTACAGTGGAAAAACAAATGTCATATATATCTATATCTGTACTGTGTGTGTGTGTGTGTGTGTGTGTGTGTATATATATATATATGTGTATATATACAGTTAGGTCCATATATATTTGGACAGAGACAACATTTTTCTAATTTTGGTTCTAGACGTTACCACAATGAATTTTAAACAAAACAATTCAGATGCAGTTGAAGTTCAGACTTTCAGCTTTCATTTGAGGGTATCCACATTAAAATTGGATGAAGGGTTTAGGAGTTTCAGCTCCTTAACATGTGCCACCCTGTTTTTAAAGGGACCAAAAGTAATTGAACAGATTAAATGATTGTAAATAAAATGTTCATTTCTACTACTTGGTTGAAAACCCTTTGTTGGCAATGACTGCCTGAAGTCTTGAACTCATGGACATCACCAGACGCTGTGTTTCCTCCTTTTTGATGCTCTGCCAGGCATTCACTGCGGTGGTTTTCAGTTGCTGTTTGTTTGTGGGCCTTTCTGTCTGAAGTTTAGTCTTTAACAAGTGAAATGCATGCTCAATTGGGTAGAGATCAGGTGACTGACTTGGCTATTCAAGAATATTCCACTTCTTTGCTTTAATAAACTCCTAGGTTGCTTTGGCTTTATGTTTTGGGTGTAACATACCTGGCGGCGTCTTTGCATAGTGGTCCATCTCCCACTGTGCAAGAGCGCGCACTTGATCTCCAATCCTGAATGTCTCTCTGGCTTCCCTCCATGCTCTCTGTTTGCTTCTCTTTCTGCTGCTTAAGTGCGGCGCCCGATCACTTCCTGCTTTTTGTACCTGCTGCAGGCACACCCCTTGTGCGTCCTCAGCCTATTGCTGTCTGTCACCTGGTATTTAAACCAGCTGCTCCAATTAACCATGCCTGAGCATTGTGTTTCATTCAGTGTGGTCTTTCACTCTGAATGTGCCAGGTCCCCTTCTGTGTTCTCTTGTCTGCCTATCCTGGAGGCTGTATTTCCAGGCCTGTCTGAACACGCTCCTTGCCTGTTCATTTCGCCTTCTAGGGGCTGCATTCCTAGACCCGCTCCTGTATCTAGTCTGTCCTGTCTGAACACGCTCCTAGCCTGTTCCTCCCGCCTTCTAGGGGCTGCATACCTAGACCCGCTCCTGTATCTTGCTGCTGTGTCTGTTCTTGTCTGTATACTCTTCTAGCCTGTTTTCTGTGTTTCTCTATGTCCGTACCTTTCCTTTTTCTGCAGAGTCTGAACTTGTACCTAACTCCTGCTCGTTGTCACTGTACTCCCGTTTGTGAGTTTGTGGTCCACTTGCTACTTCACAGCAAGTACCCTGTGGGTATCTGGTTCTGCCTTTCCTTTCCTGTCTGTTCCGTGTGAACAGAGCCCTGTCCCCCCTGCTCTGCCTTGCTCACCGCTCTGGCGGTTCTAGCCTTCTCTGCCTTTGCTCACCGCTCCGGCGGTTCTAGCCTGCTCTGCCTTTGCTCACCGCTCCGGCGGTTCTAGCCTGCTCTGCCTTTGCTCACCGCTCCGGCGGTTCTAGCCTGCTCTGCCTTTGCTCACCGCTCCGGCGGTTCTAGCCTGCTCTGCCTTTGCTCACCGCTCCGGAGGTTGTAGCCTGCTCTGCCTTTGCTCACCGCTCCGGCGGTTCTAGCCTGCTCTGCCTTTGCTCACCGCTCCGGCGGTTCTAGCCTGCTCTGCTTTTGCTCACTTCTCCGGCAGTCTCGCTCTGCTCTGACTCCTTTGCTCACTGCTCCGGCAGTCTCGTTCTGCTCTGACTCCTTTGCTCACTGCCCCGGCAGTCTCGCTCTGCTCTGACTCCTTGCTCACTGCTCCGGCAGTCTCGCTCAGCTCTGACCTTTTGCTCACCGCTCCAGGCGGCCTCGTCCTGCTCTACTCTCACTCACCGCTCTAGGCGGTCTCGTCCAGCCCTGCTCTCGTACACCTCTCTGGGCGGCCTCACTCTGCTGTGTTTGTCCGCCACATCTGTGGTTCTGTTCCTGAGTCCCAGTGTGTACTGGGTCCTATCCCGCCTGTGTTCCTACCTGCTAGTGCCTCCCTGTCTGCACTCTAGCCGTGCTTGCCTGTACCCCCCTGCCTGCATACCCGCCTGCCTGCATACCAGTCGTGCCTGCCTATACCCACCAGTCTGTGTGCCAGCCTAACCAGTCTGTTCCTGTATTCCCCTGTGTGGGTCAACAGCCGTGTCCGGGGTCTGTCCTGGAGTAGCACCTGGTCCCTCTGCTCGGTTCCTCGGTGCACTGGCGTCGTATGCCGTCGTGCGACCCTGGTCGGATCGGGTGAATACCTAGTTACGCCCCTCCAGGCATTCACTCTCCGACACGGTCCAGTGGAATCACACGCACACGCCGCTCAGCCCGGGCGTGTGCATTACAGCGGGTCATTGTCCATCTGTAGTATGAAACGACGACCAATTAGTTTGGCTGCATTTGGCTGAATCTGAGCACACAGTATGGCTCTGAATACATCAGAATTCATTCGGCTGCTTCTGTCCTGTGTCACATCATCAATAAACACTAGTGACCCAGTTCCACTGGCAGCCATGCATGCCCAAGCCATCACACTGCTTCCGCCGTGTTTTACAGATGATGAGGTATGCTTTGGAACATGAGATGTACCACGCCTTCGCCATACTTTTCTCTTTCCATCATTCTGGTAGAGGTTGATCTTGGTTTCATCTGTCCAAAGAATGTTCTTCCAGAACTGTGCTGGCTTTTTTAGATGTTTTTTAGCAAAGTCCAGTCTAGCCTTTTTATTCTTGATGCTTATGAGTGGCTTGCACCGTGCAGTGAACCCTCTGTATTTACTTTCATGCAGTCTTCTCTTTATGGTAGATTTGAATATTGATACGCCTGCCTCCTGGAGAGTGTTGTTCACTTGGTTGGCTGTTGTGAAGGGGTTTCTCTTCACCATGGAGATTATTCTGCGATCATCCGCCACTGTTGTCTTCCGTGGGCACCCAGGTCTTTTTGCATTGATGAGTTCACCACTGCTTTCTTTCTTTCTCAGGATGTACCAAACTGTAGATTTTGCCACTCCTAATATTGTAGCAATTTCTCGGATGGGTTTTTTCTGTTTTTGCAGCTTAATGATGGCTTGTTTCACCTGCATAGAGAGCTCCTTTGACCGCATGTTTACTTCACAGCAAAACCTTCCAAATGCAAGCACCACACCTCAAATCAACTCCAGGCCTTTTATCTGCTTAATTGAGAATGACATAACGAAGGGATTGCCCACACCTGTCCATGAAATAGCCTTGGAGTCAATTGTCCAATTACTTTTGGTCCCTTTAAAAACAGGGTGGCACATGTTAAGGAGCAGAAACTCCTAAACCCTTCATCCAATTTTAATGTGGAAACCCTCAAATGAAAGCTGAAAGTCTGAACTTCAACTGCATCTGAATTGTTTTGTTTAAAATTCATTGTGGTAATGTCTAGAGCTAAAATTAGAAAAATGTTGTCTCTGTCCAAATATATATGGACCTAACTGTGTGTGTATATATGTATGTGTGTATATATATATATATATATATATATATATATATATATATATGTGTATATATATATATATATATATATATATATATATATATATATATATATATATATATATATACATATATATAGACACAGAGACACAGTAATATATATATATATTTAGTACTGTGGAAAAAGTGCAGAAAAGTAAGAATGCATTAAAAAATACAAGTATTAATAATTTATTTTTATCAATCAATAAAATAGAAATCTAAAATCAATATTTCAGCAGCAGAAGGGAAGGAAGGGAGACACAGATCCATTACTAGTGGGTAGGCGGAGCCCCACAGGATAGTTCACCTCAGATTTATAAAAAGTGACGACCGGCCCCTCCAGCTTAGACTCCTCCTACTTCCATGTTCCTCAGTCTAAAATTTGAGGTCGCAGAGGATAGTCGCTGCCTTTGCAGCTCCTCAGAAGAATTTTTTATTTTTACCAGGAGACCTGGACCCCCCGTGGTCTAGAGGTCTCAGGGGGTCTAAGCGCTGCTGGGACCCCTGGCCTCCCCTGGCGGATCTGCATACCCCCTAAGGAGGTCCCCGCAGAACCCTGCTGGCCCCGGGGGATACAGGGCGCTCTCTGGTGGAGACGCACACCGCTCATGTGGGGTCCCTGCGCGCTCTGCCGTGGGGGGAGCGAAGGGCCATGGCGCCACACATCCCTGGGGGTCCCTGTGGCGCTCAGCTGGGTAAGTGCCCTCTGTGTGTGTGGAGTGCTTCAGCGGCTGCAGCGACAGCCGCTGTTACTGACAGAATGGTGACTGCCTTTTTGTCCTTGCAGGCAGAGGGGTACGGCACCCCGGTGTAAGGCCCTGACTGCTGAGGAGACGGGTGCTTCCTTCCTGCTGCACCCCGAGCCGGAATCACAAGACTCTCAGAGACCCACATGCGGGCAGATTCCATGACTGGCTGAGCACAGAGAACAGTAGCTGGTGATGCACAGCCCTCTCCTCTTCCCCGGGTGGCAGGGGAGCAGGGACAGAGGAACGCGGGCTCCGTTAGTGTCGGGGGGCGTGGCTTCGCGTTCTTGGCTGCCTGCCATCATAGCCTCAAGCAGGAAGCCCCGAAAAGCGCGCGCTGAAGCTGTCCCCGCCCCCCCTTCTCCTTCTTCACGGGCCCTCTGCTATCGCATTACCTCTTTCTCCCTGCTCCCCCCTCACACACACACAGGCTCCAGGAATAACGCGGCCAGCTGGTGAGTCACTTCTGTCTCTTAAGGCAGAAGATTCCTTTGTTTTTTCTCACCATTGCAGCGCAGAGCGCTGTTGCTTCTCTGCTGAACGCACACCTCTGACCTTTTAAGGCAAAGGTGCTTTGCGTGCTCAGCAGCATTAACCCCTTCTGGGGGCTGGCTTTATCAGAACAGTTAACCCTTTCTGTAATAGGTTAACCTTTGTTTTGCAGAGCTGGGGTAGTTTTTTTCTCCCTCTATGGAGAAGCTTTATCCCTTCAGTGCTTGGTGAATTTTTTGTGGGGGAACAGGCTGTGATAACGGAATCACACATTCCCGGTTAATGTACCCATTGTAAAGGGTTATTACCGCCTTATCCGCGACGCTCGCAGCTGCGTGGGGGGCATGTCGGATCAGGGTCCAGGGGGCGCGGACCTCTCTCCCGGCCCGCTTCAGGATCGGTCACGTATATCTGATGCGCCAGGGTCTTCGACGGCGTCAGGTTCGACACTTGTCGGGGGTCTCAGTGATGTTAAAGTGGAGGCGCTCACTCGCTCCATAGACAGTCTGTCTAACCTCCTGGGTCATTGGGTATCAGCTAAGTCCCATCCGGCAGGAAGCGCCACAGGCGTGTGGTGGCGCTGTCTCCTTCGCGCAGCGCATCGGAGGCTTCGGAATCACCGACAAGCTCTGCTGGTGAGATCTCCGATTCTGATGAAGAGGATCGGCAGGGTCGCTCTGCTTCGCTTTCGGGCCGCGTGGATGCTCTTATTGGAGCCATGCGGGAAGTGTTACAGCTGTCTGAAGAGGTGACGAGGCCTGGCAAGTCGGCCCGTCTGTATCAGGAGTCGCGTCGGGCTCGTTCGACACTGCCGGCGCATGATGAACTTAACGAGGCGGTGGAGAAAGCACGTCTGTGTCCGGATAAACGCTTCCAGGGGTTGCGGTTCTTTGATGCCCTGTATCCCTGCTCCACGGAGACGATCGCTAATTGGGTCCCCTCTCCTGTAGCGGACGTGCCATTGTCTCAGCTGAGCAAATCCTCCTTGCTTCTTGTTAAAGGGAAGGCGAGTCTACAGGAACCGCTAGACAGAAGGACGGAGTTAGCGGCGAGTTCCATCTACGAGGCCGCGGGTCATGGACTCCGAGCGGCCTTGGGGGCCATGTGGGCTGGTGAGGCTTCTCTGCGGTCTTTGGATCCGCCATCTGAAGTGGAAAGACTCTTCCAGCTTTTGGAAGAGGCGGCCCGATATGGCAGGGACGCAGTGCTGGATACTACTTCGGTTCTGTCCAGGGCTCAATCCTCGGCTGTCACAGTCAGGAGAGCACTGTGGCTTAAACAGTGGACTGGAGATTCAGTATCCAAACAAGGTTTGCTGAGTCTGGCGTACAAGGGCGGTCAGCTTTTTGGTTCAGACCTCACGGAGCTGATTGCCAAGGCAAAGGCCAAGGATTCGGCTTTGCTGCAGCGGAAGGTAGCGGCTTCTACGTCTGGCAAGTCAAGTGCAGGTAGTGGTCGCCAGTCCTTTCGGCCCAGGAGACTGTTCCGTCAGCTCTCTTGGAGATCGGGTCGTCCCTCGTCTTCCGGGAAAGAGACCACCCAGAAATCTCGTACTCCCTGGAAACAACACTTCCGTCAGGACAAATGGGAGGTTGACAAAAAGCCCGATAAGGCGGACTGATGCCAGGAACCCACCCGAGGGCTCTCGGGTGGGAGGTCATCTGCTACAATTCGGGTCGTTTTGGGCGTCCCACGTATCGGACGCCTGGGTGACGCGGGTTATGTCGGCAGGCTATTTCATAGAGTTTCATTCTCGACTCCCGAACAGGTTTCGCCAGTCACGCATCCCGTCCGAGCCCAAGCTGGCTGCCGCACTGCTGCGGGAGATCGACACTCTTCTGCAGCAGGGTGTGGTGGTTCCGGGTCCGCCGGAGGACCGGGAAAGGGGGTTTTACTCCAACCTTTTTGTGGTCCCCAAAAAGGAGGAAAAGTTTCGCCCCATTCTGGACCTCAAGGATTTGAATTTTTATGTCCGGACCCGGCAATTCCGTATGGAGTCTCTACGCTCTGTCGTGGCGGCCCTGACGCAGTACGATGTCTTGGTGTCGATCGACATCCGCGACGCCTATTTGCATGTCCCTATCGGCAGGGCTCACCTGCGTTTCGCCATAGGTCAGGCCCATTACCAGTTTGTGGCCCTACCATTCGGGTTGGCCTCGGCACCCAGGGTTTTTACAAAGATTCTGGCGCCGCTCTTGGCGCTCCTTCTAAGGCAAGGAGTTGCAATTCTCCCCTACCTGGTCGACCTGTTGATTGTGCCGCCCACAGCGGAGGAGGCGGTGACAGCCCGCGATTTCTCCCTTCAGCACCTGGAGGACTTCGAGTGGCTGGTCAATTGGAAGAAGTCGTCTTTGGAGCCTTCGCAGTCAATCCTGTTCTTGGGGATGCATTTCGACACGGTACGGGCAGCGGTGTCCCTACCTCCGGACAAACAAGCGAACCTTCGTCACCATGTCCAGGCTATGAGGTCGGCGATGACGATGTCCCTTCAAGAGTGTATGCGCCTTATGGGTCTGATGGTGGTGGCAATGGAAGCAGTACCGTTTGCACAATTTCATTCCCGGGGTCTCCAAGATCTTATTCTGACCCGTTGGGATCGCTGGATCGCTGTGTCGGTATCTCCCACAGGGTGCGAGAGTCTCTTGGATGGTGGTTACGTCCGGAGGCCTTATCACTGGGGAAATCCTTCCTCCTCCCACGGTGGTCGGTCTTTACCACCGATGCCAGCCTGTCTGGCTGGGGGGGGGGGTTTGGAACGATCTCTGGGTTCAGGGGGTCTGGTCGTCAGAGGAGTCGTCTCTGCCGATCAACATCCTGGAGTTGAGAGCATTTTTTCTCTGTCTCCGACATTGGACGGTCCCTTTGAGCGGTCTGCCGGTCCAGATTCAGACGGACAATGCGACAGCTGTTGCGTATATCAACCATCCGGGCGGGACGAGGAGTTCCAGACACACGATGGAGGTCTCTCGGATCCTGGTTTGGGCCGAGTCCAAGGTTCCAGCCATATCCGCAATTCACATCCCAGGAGCGCTGAATATCACGGCGGACTTCCTCAGTCGCGAGCAGGTGGATTCCGGAGAATGGAGCCTTCATCCGGAAGTTTTTGTACTGCTGTGCTCCGGTTGGGGGACTCCCCAAGTGGACTTTATGGCATCCAGGTTGAACGCCAGGATCCCGACCTTCATGTCCAGGTACGGGGACCCGGAAGCTGTGGCGGTAGATGCTCTAGTGGCCCCGTGGGACCAGTTCGAGCTGATCTACGTGTTTCCGCCGGTATGCTTACTCTCTCTAGTGCTCCGGCGGATCAAACTCGAACAGATCTCGGCGATTTTGGTGGCGCCGGATTGGCCGAGGAGAGTGTGGTATTCAACACTGGTGTCTCTTCTGGCGGCGCCTCCTTTTCCACTGCCTCTTCGTCCGGACCTGTTAACCCAGGGGCCCTTTCGCCATCCAGACTTGAAGTCTCTTCGTTTGGCTCTTGAGACCGAGATCTTGACCCGTCGTGGGTTTTCAGCCGATGTCATTGCCACCTTGCTGGCGGCCAGAGGTCCAGCTACGGCTAGGATTCATCACAGAACTGGGGAGGCCGTCAATTCATGTTGTTCTGGTTCATCAAGAAACCCGAGGGTTTTTTCCATTCCCAACTTCTTAAGCCTTTCTGCAATGTGGTTTGGTCAAGGGTCTGGCAGTTAGTACCTTGCGGGGTCAGGTATCTGCACTGTCTGTGCTTTTTCGGAAGGCTATTGCCTCGCGCAGAGATGTGCGTTCGTTTTTTCGTCTGAGTTGGCGGCACTGTCTTGCTCGCCCCCTTTCCTGGAATTCCACTCGGATCGTGTGGTGCTTCTTACCCGTGTCGATTTTTTTGCCTAAGTTGGTATCGAGGTTCCACGTCAATCAGGATATCGTGTTGCCCTCCCTCTGTCCGAAACCGAAGAGTCCAAAGGAGCGGGCCTTGCACTCGTTGGATTTGGTGCGAGCATTGAAGTTCTATCTTTCAATCATGCAAGGGTTTCGGAAGCCGGACTCTCTTTTTGTGATTCCTGCTGGTCGTCGGTGTGGTCAGCGGGCTTCCAAGGACACTATAGCTCGGTGGTTACGTTCGTCTATCCTGGAGGCGTACCGGCTCAAGGGCGAGCCTTGTCCGGTTAAGGTTTGAGCTCATTCCACGAGAGCTGTTGGTTCGTCGTGGGCTTTTCGTCAGGGGGCCTCGGCAGCGCAGCTCTGCCGGGCGGCTACCTGGCGCTCTGTCCACACTTTTACTAAATTTTATAAAGTGGACGTGAGTGCTTCCGCCGATGCGGCCTTGGGACGCAAGGTCCTGCAGGCGGCGGTGGTTTAGGTTATCTCTTTATCTAGTTTTGACGCTTGTTGCGCGCTTGACTAAGTTGTTGAGATGTTGGCGATTCTGCCACTGTTTCCCACCCTTGAGTTCTGGACTGCTTTGGGACGTCCCACTAGTAATGGATCTGTGTCTCCCTTCCTTCCCTTCTGCTGCTGAAAGACGGATTTTGGTAAGACCTTACCTGTAAAATCCTTTTCAGCGAAGGAAGGAAGGGAGACACAGCACCCTCCCAAGGCAGAAGTGTATTATTGTTTTCCAGATGCGGCGCTACTCCTCTCTGATGGCAGTCATCGGGACTGGGGTCGGCGCGCTAGGGCTCTGTTCCAGCATTGCCAGCTCATTGCAGTTGTCAGGTCCAGTGAGTAGTGCCTGGGACTGTGTGTTCTTTCTGTTATATGCATAACCTGTTCTCTCGCATTTCTGATTTTTCAGAAGGGGTTGTGTTGTTCTGCTGGTGTTATCTGCTCTTCCTTAGCTTGTGTACGGACTGAGGAACATGGGAGTAGGAGGAGGCTAAGCTGGAGGGGCCGGTCGTCACTTTTTATAAATCTGAGGTGAACTATCCTGTGGGGCTCCGCCTACCCACTAGTAATGGATCTGTGTCTCCCTTCCTTCCTTCGCTGAAAAGGACTTTACAGGTAAGGTCTTACCAAAATCCGTCTTTGGTGTGACCACACTTTGCTTTCAAAACAGCATCAAAACATAAATTCTTCTACGCACACTTGCACACAGTTTTTGAAGGAACCCGGCAGAAGGTTGTTCCAAACATCTTGGGGAATTAACCACAGAGCTTCTGTGAATGTAGACTGTGCGCAAATTCTTGTGTCTTCATGTAGTACCAGACAGTCTCTATGATGTTGAAATCAGAGCTCTGTGAGGGCCATATCATCATTTCCAGGACTCCTTGTTCTTCTTTACGCTGAAAATAGTTGTTAATAACATTGGCTGTATGTGAGGTTGTCCTGCTGCGGAAAAAAATGGAGCTAATTGGACACCTCTCTTAAGCATATGTCTGTATTTCTCAGCATTGAGGACAAGTCCTGACCAAATCCCCAACTCCATTTCATGAAATGCATCCCTAAATCATGCTTCACTGTTGCCTGCAGACACCCATTATTGTACAGCTTTCCAGACCTTCGGTGAAAAAACTGTCTTCAGTTACATTCAATTATTTCAAATTTTGATTCATCAGTCCAGAGCACCTGACATTTTTCTGCACCCCAGTTCTTATATTTTCGTGCATAGTTGAGTCACTTGGCATTGTTTCCATGATAAAGGTATGGCTTTTTAGCTACAATTCTACCATGAAGACCACTTGTAGCCAAACTTCTTCAAACAGTAGATGGAAGTAGCTGGGTAACACTAGTTGCTGCCAGTTCTGAGCCAATGGCACTTCTGGACAACTTCCAGTTTTGGAGGTTGGTTGCATATATGGTACTGAAGGTTACCATTCTTTAAAAGAGTGAAAACAGCATGTCTTGAAAGTCCAGTATTTGCTTTGAAACCATTGCCTAGGAGAGACCATGGTGATAGCATGAGTGTATAACCTGTGACGTGAAACTGTCTTCCACAACCTCACCTTTTGTAGCAGTTTGACTGTTCCTCACCCAGTTTTAAGCCTCCTATACAGCGTTTTTTGTTTCAATTTGTGTTTCAGCCTACATATGAAAATGAATATTATCACCTGTTGGGTATAATTGGTCGCTCATACATCTGAATATAATCCTAATAAAGCCCTGACTTTCTTTGTACAAGTGTTCTTAAAATACTTAGTGCCATTTTGAAGGCAAAGGGCGGACACAAAAAATAATGATTTTAGGTTCCTCTTTTGTTCTTTCACTTTGTATTTTGACTGATAAAAATAAACTATTAGCATTTCTATTTTTGAAAGCATTCTTACTTTGCAAACTTTTTTTTCCCCACACCTGCCTAAATCTTTTGCACAGTATTGTATATTTTTTATATTACATTTAGATAATACAGCCCTCTTAGAAATTACAATGAATTGGTAAAATGAAATGAAGTCCTTATTACATGAAGCCACTAGGCTGCAGTATCCATCTTCAGTCTGTTCATAAGTAACAGCTTTGTCCAAATAGTAGGATGGTAATCTACTGCAATATAAGGATAATTGTGATGAACCTTGTTGTTTCTGTGTGTTAGCCTCTCAGGGCATTGTCTGGCTCCTTAAGTTAAGAAGATGTGGGCTGAACTAAATAATTTTGCAGAAAGATGCAGAACTCGTAGGAGTTTTGTAAAGGTTTTGTGTCAGAAAAGAAAATGTCACTTAGTAAATGAATCTACTAAAAATTACCCTGTTCTTAATAGATGTGATGTCAAATCTGTATGGAATATTAATTGTGAATAAAACTTCAGCCCACCACCGTCTTAATACTTAAACAGTAACCGTCATTTTAATTTTTATTTCATAAATTAATATTTCAAATGAGTATAAACAACTTTCTAATATATTTTATTGGAGAAATCTGCTTCTTTCTCCTCCTTGATCTTTCACTCTCAATTTATTGGTAAAATCTGTAAAAATTTGTAATCAATAAATTCTATTTAAAGTGTGACTGACATTTAAAGTGAACTTGCAGCAGAATGTCTATCTCTGCCTCTAGCTCCTCCTTCCTTATCTTGCCTTCCCTTCTCCTTAGAATTTTATGAGCAGCAACTGTCATTTCCTATCTCAGTAATGGGAAAATCTGTCTTCACTGAATACAAATTTTACAGCTTTTACCCATGAATTGAGATTGAAAAATCAATCCAGGAGAAGAAAGAAACAGATTTCTTTGATACTATCTATTACAAAGTTACTTATTTTCATGACTACTATTAATTTATTACATAAAAGTTAAACAGACAGTTACTCTTTAACCCCTTCACCCCCAGCCTGTTTTCACCTTCCTGGCCAGGCCAAATTTTACTATTCTGACCAGTGTAACTTTATGTTGTAATAACTGAAACGCTTCAACGTATCTCAATGATTCTGAGATTGTTTTTTCGTGACATACTGTACTTCAAGATAGTAGTAAATTTAAGTCGATATGATTTGAGTTGTTTTTATGAAAATATTGAAAATTTAACAAAAAATGTTTAAATGTTGCAGTTTACAAAGTTTTAATTTTTATGCCCTTAACCCCTTCACTATCTTTGACGTATAGATACACTGGTGTGAAAAAGTGTTTGCCCCCTTCCTGATTTCTTATTCTTTTGCATGTTAGTCACACTTAAATGTTTCAGTCACAAAACAAATGTAAATATTAGACAAAGATAACACAAGTAAACACAAAATGCAGTTTTTAAATTAAGGTCTATATTTTTAAGGGAAAAAGAAATCCAAACCTAAAGGGCCCTGTGTGAAAATGTGATTGCCCCCTAAACCTAATAACTTGTTGGGCCACCCTTAGCCGCAACAACTTCAATCAAGCATTTGCGATAACTGGCAATGATTGTTTTACAACGCTCTGGAGGAATTTTGACCCACTCATCTTTGCAAAATTGTTGTGATTCAGCCACCTTGGAGGGTTTCCGAGCATGAGCCGCCTTCATAAGGTCATGCCACAACATCTCAATTGGATTGAGGTCAGGACTTTGACTAGGCCACTCCAAATTTCAAGATCTGATATACGTCCAAAAACTAGTTTTCCACCACATATGGGGTATCGCATTTACCCTTGTAAAAATGAAAAATTTGGGGCTAAAACAACATTTTTGTGGGAAGAATGAAAATTTTCATGGCTCAACATTCAAGGTGTTCACCACACAGATAAATTCCTTGAGGGGTGTCCAAAATAAGGTCACATGTGGGGGGTTCCCACTGTTTAGGCACATCAGGGGCTCTTGCAAACGCGTCATGGCGTATCTATATCAGCTAATTTTGTGCTCCAAAAGTGAAATAGCGCTTCTCCAAATTTTATACCATGGAGCGGTGAAGAGAACATTTTAACCACAAAAATGTTGTTTTGGCCCCAAATTTTACATTTTCTCATGGGTAAAAATGGCACCAAAATTTGTCACACTATTTCTGCTGAACGTGGCAGTCCCCCATATGTGACTTCTTAGCCACACCCTTAAAAAAAAATGGACATTGCCGGATCATAGGCCAGAGAGAGTCCAAAGTGACTCCACCTGCCTCATTATAAGGAATCTTCCGTTGTAGGTTCTATCTGAATCATGTATTTCAGAGATTCCCAGTGTAAGCGCTCAGCCACAGTTTTGTTGAGCGCAGGATAATTGTGCGCCGAACCTTACTGCGATCTTTGGGAATCAGAATAAACAAATCAACAGCAGGTCAAGAATTTGATCTATTTATTTATTACACCGTTTTTCGTGCGGTATAAGTGATTAGACTACTTTATTCTTCGGGTTGGTGCGATTGATTACAGCGATACCATATTTTTATGGGATTTTATGTTTGGCTGCTGTCGCACTAAAAAAATATATATATTTTTTTTTTTTCAAAAATTTTTTTTTGCATCGCCATATTTTGAGAGCTATAACTTTTCTAGATTTCTGCCGACCGAGTCATATGAGGGCTTGTTTTTTGCAAGACGAGTTGGCGCTTTATTGGTACCTTTTTCAGGCACATAACATTTTTGATCACTTTCTATTCCGATTTTTGGGAGGCAGAATGAACAAAAATCATCAATTCAGAAATTGCTTTTTTTTTTTTTTTTTTAAGCCATTTACCGTGTGGTAAAAGTGACAGCTTTATTCTTCAGGTCAATACGATTACAGCGATACCACATTAATAACTTTTTTTTTTGTTTGTTTTGCCACTTTTACAAAATAAAAACAGTCTTATTGAAAAAATAATTGTTTTTGCATTGCTACAGTCTGAGAGCTATAGCTTTTTTATTTTCCACTGATGGAGCTGTATGGCGGTTTGTTTTTTTACAGGACAAGATGACGTTTTCAGTGATACCACTTTTATTTACATTCGACTGTATGATCGCATTTTGTTTCACTTTTTGTTCGGCGGTATGATGAAAAGCATCGTTTTTTTACCACGCTTAATTTTTTATGGTGTTCACTGTAGGGGTTAACTAGTGTCATAGTTTTATAGTTCGGGTCATTCTGGATGCAGCAATACCAAATATGTGTGTTTTTTGTTTTGTTTGTTTTTGTTTTTACATCAATATACCTATTTATTGGTATAATATTTTTTTTTTATTTAGTCCCTCTATGGGACTTTAACTGTTATTACTTTGATCACTGGTATACACAATGCAATGCCTTTTAGACCATGCCAGGAGCAAAGGCCACCATAGCTGGCAGACCGGAAGTCATCGTTTGACCTCCAGTTGCCATGACTTCCATTGGCAGCCAGCGATTATGTTGCTGGGGTGCCCATAGAGTGGGAGAGGAAGCCCCTTCCCTTTCCTAGCCTTCTAAATGCTGTGATCATTAGTATTTCGGGGGTTAAACAGCCTAGGGCAGTGCGGGCACCATGTGCATTGTACTGCCTTTGGCGAAATGATTGTGTGTGCTGAGCCTTGATAGAAAATACCTTGCTGCCATTATTTCTTGAGCAACTAGAGCAGACGAGGGGCCCAATTCATCATTTGTGTGTTTTGTTTTTTTTTAAATCACTTTTCTTTATTTATTTTGTGGTACTCTTGACATGTTATGTGCAAAATTCTTCAAAAAGTAGCACATGATTCATGGATTTTGCGCAAAATAAGATATTGTCTTAATTTTTGTTTTTAATCCTTTTTGTGCCTTTTTAGCGCAAAAAGTCACATGCAATTCTAAGATTTGAGCACAACACTCAATGTACATAAATTAACTCCAGGGAAAAACTGGAGCATGTTTGTGCGAATATTTTGCGACTTTTTAAAAAAATAAAAACACAATTCATGAATCTTATGTAAACATCTAGAAAACAAAAATACATGGCCTCAATGGTGAACATAGAAAAAAAAACCTCATGTTAATGTAGCACCCTGAGGATTCGGCTGCTACAGGGGTATTGCACCTCAACCCAGAGGTGTGATATTCCACTCCCGGGTAAGGAAGGAGTGTGGAACTGAGCTCAGATAGACTGCATGCACTACATACATCCCATTCCAGAGGAGCAGGCCGACGGTACTCCCACTTAGAAATGTGCAGGTACAACCGAGCCTGTTCCTGGCTGGAGTGGGAGGGGGGTGGTACATCCCATGTAGTGTAGGGGCAGATAGGGGGAGCAGTCTGGGTAGTGATAGGAGCTCATTGGGTGCTGGTCACCTGAGCTCACACATAGAGGGATATATAAGGAGGGCACCAACATAGATCAGGGTCAGACGCAGAGAGTCAGTCAGCTGCAGAGGACAAGTCAGATGCAGAGAGCAGGAAACAGCAGCCCTGGAGAGAGAGAGAGGAGAAAGAAAGAGAAAGACCCAGAGGGGGAAGACTGAAGGGACCCAAGAACCCAAATTAGAGCACCGGGTGAGGAGTCAGCATCAGGGTACCGGAACCCAAGCTGGTGGGGGTAAAGACATTCCCCAGCCAGAGACCGGAGACCGTGGGCAGTGTCTGTCACGGTCACCCACCACATTCACCCCGAAGGCACACCACATGAAGGGTCAGGGAACCCAGGGCCAAGGGTGTCCCAAAAGAAGGCCCGAGGGAGCTGGACCTAGGTGAATCACTGGTGGGGACGGCTGAAGAAAGGACAGAGGGAGAGCTCAGGGCCACGCTCTGGACTTGTTTGGGGGTTGGCCGGATCCAGGACCTGGTGGACGCAGCACGGCTCGGGTGGTCACTAGCAGCTGGAGTGACCAGTACAACATCAGCAGTAAGTAAACACCCTTAACTGCACAACCCGAGTCTGTCTTCATTGCCGGCTGCATCGCACCACCACAACCCCCATCCTCTGCGCCTGTCCCCTCTGAGGCTATACCCCTCCCGTTGGGGGTTATCTCACCAAGCTGCGCACCCACCATCAGCCTCAGCGGACCCTGCAGCAGCGGCGGCCACAGTGACCGCATCACAACGGGTGGCGTAGTCGACACAAAAGAACTTTAGTAACATCTGTAAAGCTGCCACATAACACTGAGCTTGACGCCCTGGGCACGGGACCGGGTCACAGCCGCTCGGAGACTACAACCCCCCATCTGATCCGGTGCCGGGTATTCCCCTCAAAAAGGAATATGTCCCAGGGGGCGCGTCAACTTTGGCGTAGTCGGCAGGATTACGTGCCCACAACAACCGGGTACTGCGTGCCTGAAGAAAAGTGCAAGTTTACCTCAGAAAGAAGTCTCCCGCCGGTTCCGGAGGGTCCACGCCATCGGACTCCATCACCAGTCGTTTCCCGCCGATTGTCCGCCATTTCCAGCTTGTTCCCGCCATCTGCCGAGTTTCCCGCCACTGGGAAGCGATTCCCGCCAAAACCGCAGATTTCCCGCCTTGGAAGAGCAGCGGACGCCATTATGGGCGTGCCAAAGGAGGGCAGGAGGCCACCTCCCATCGTGGGCCAGGACAGAAAATGGCGCCAAAAGTGGAAACCGCCCCCACCAACAGAGACTGTGATGCTGGAGGTGTCTGTCAGCGTGAAAGAACTCCCCCTGGAGCTGACAGTCACCGAGTTGCCCCGGGACCGCCCTCGAAGGGGGAGGAGACGAAAGGGAAGAGCAAAGATGGGTGTCGCTTGGAGCAGTCTGGAGCGAGCGCACCCGGAGGCAAGAGGTCTAACGAGGAGTAGCGAAGGAGCTCACCCGGAGATGGAGAGAAAGCAGAACAGCACCGGCCCGCTGGCCAGGAGTCTGCTAGAGACCGAGGAAGGAGGGCAGAGCAGCACCGGCCCGCTGGCCAGGAGCCTGCCGGAAGCAGAGCAGAGCAGCACCGACCCGATGGTCAGGAGCCTGCTAGAGTCCACAACCCCGCTAGGTCTAGCGGAGATCTTAGCGCAGCTCCCCCGAGACCGGGAGTGTGCACAAACTGCCCTGGAGGGCCTCGCACGGAGGATGGCCCGGGTACAGCGTGAGATACTGGCGGAGTGGAGCCGGGAGATGGCCCAGCAAGCAGAGACCAGTCAACGGAGCACGCTACCCTGGAAGAGGAAGCAGACCGCCTCTGAGGATGGCGCGGGAGGACCCAAGGCCGGAGACGGCGCCGAGGAGGGAGC
The DNA here is from genome assembly GCF_046119375.1 of Phyllobates terribilis. Lineage (NCBI taxonomy): Eukaryota > Metazoa > Chordata > Amphibia > Anura > Dendrobatidae > Phyllobates > Phyllobates terribilis. The sequence goes on along the minus strand of NW_027362761.1, from coordinate 480,105,431 downwards.
CGAACGTATGGAGGCAGGTAAAGGGGATGCCTATACCCCAAGCCGTGACACCGCTTACCTGCCCCAGCTCCCCGTCGCAGAGCCCGAAAGTCCCCCTGCTGTGCCCGAAACCGCCATGTCACCGCTATGGACTAGGCCCCGACCGGAAGCCGCCGCAGCGACCCCTGTGACGTCACGCGCCTCGATCCGGAGCGTGACAAAGCAGGAATTACCACCAGCCTGGTCGCAAGGCCTAGTACCCCCGGGCGCCGCATCACCAACAGCGCCCCCTACCTCCGCGGAGCCTCCGGCCTGGCCGCAAGGCCAGGTAGCCCAGGGCGCCGCCGTCCTAACGGTGCCCTTCACCTTCCAGGTGCCCCAGGCCTGGCCGCAAGGCCTGGGCAACCCGGGCGCCACCACCACCGCGCCCGCGCCCGCAAAACCAAGGGTGCCACACCTGGGGGAGGACCTCTTCGGCCAGCTCACATGGCCGGACGGGCGGCCCTTCATCTGGCCCGAAGGGTACCCTGAGCTGGAGCGGCAGCAAAGACAAGGGCCCTTGTGTGAGCCCCTAATCCCGGCTCCGAAGCCCGTGGCTCGGGTCTCGCCTCCTCTAGCAGAAGCCCAATTCGTGTGGGACCCCACGGGAGAAGATTTGATGGGGTTCACCGGAGAAACTCGGGCAGCCGCAGCTGAACGTACAGAGTGTTGCCGTCAACAGCTGGCAGAGTTTAAGAGAGAACGGGAGGAGAGGCGGGTCAGAGAACAACAGGCCCAAATCCAGAGCGCGGAGCAGAAGAGCCGGACTAGGAGGAACCCCCGTGCAGCGCATTGTCCCCGCACCATCGGGACAGTGATAAAGTTCAACCCGCAGCATGGGTGGGGCTTTATTCGGGACCGTAACAACCGCGGTGACGTTTTTGTGACCCGCAGAGACGTCGAGTCCCACCTGCCGGAAGGTCACAAAGGCCGTGACCTCTACGTCGGAGACGAAGTCACTTTCACCCGGCACAAGTGTGCCAAAGGACCTTACGCCCTCCACGTACACCGCTTGACGGAGGAGGAGTTGCGGTACGGAGAGGAGGAGCCAGAGGACCCGGACGGGTCTGAAGAAACATCATATCAAGAAAGAGCAGGAGGAAGACGCCGTTGAGTGCGGCAGAGCAGGAGCTGTAAATAGTTACCCAATCGGGGTATATAGAAACTGAAACTGTTGCTGCTAAAATAGTCCCCGTTGGGACCAGGGAACTGTTTACCCGTTAACCCCTTCATCCTACAGGCTGAGGACTGTGAGCAGCCATTCCCTTTCCCCTCCTTACCTGGCCGAGGACTGAGAGCGGCCATATCCCCTGTATATAGTTGCGCGTCCTAAAGCGCCCCCTACCGGTTTTATAGAAAACCAGATTTTCTAAGAGACTGTCGCACTTTTCCCGGACACACGTTGCACAGTGTCCGGAGGAGGAACCAGAGACAAGAGAAGTCTACGAGAATGTTTATATAAAAAGTTTTATATATATATAATGTTTATATGTTTTATATGTTCATATAAAAATTTTGTATGTTTTGGTGTTTTATGTCTTACAGCCCGAGGACGTGCTGTGATTTACCAGGGGGGAATGTAGCACCCTGAGGATTCGGCTGCTACAGGGGTATTGCACCTCAACCCAGAGGTGTGATATTCCACTCCCGGGTAAGGAAGGAGTGTGGAACTGAGCTCAGATAGACTGCATGCACTACATACATCCCATTCCAGAGGAGCAGGCCGACGGTACTCCCACTTAGAAATGTGCAGGTACAACCGAGCCTGTTCCTGGCTGGAGTGGGAGGGGGGTGGTACATCCCATGTAGTGTAGGGGCAGATAGGGGGAGCAGTCTGGGTAGTGATAGGAGCTCATTGGGTGCTGGTCACCTGAGCTCACACATAGAGGGATATATAAGGAGGGCACCAACATAGATCAGGGTCAGACGCAGAGAGTCAGTCAGCTGCAGAGGACAAGTCAGATGCAGAGAGCAGGAAACAGCAGCCCTGGAGAGAGAGAGAGGAGAAAGAAAGAGAAAGACCCAGAGGGGGAAGACTGAAGGGACCCAAGAACCCAAATTAGAGCACCGGGTGAGGAGTCAGCATCAGGGTACCGGAACCCAAGCTGGTGGGGGTAAAGACATTCCCCAGCCAGAGACCGGAGACCGTGGGCAGTGTCTGTCACGGTCACCCACCACATTCACCCCGAAGGCACACCACATGAAGGGTCAGGGAACCCAGGGCCAAGGGTGTCCCAAAAGAAGGCCCGAGGGAGCTGGACCTAGGTGAATCACTGGTGGGGACGGCTGAAGAAAGGACAGAGGGAGAGCTCAGGGCCACGCTCTGGACTTGTTTGGGGGTTGGCCGGATCCAGGACCTGGTGGACGCAGCACGGCTCGGGTGGTCACTAGCAGCTGGAGTGACCAGTACAACATCAGCAGTAAGTAAACACCCTTAACTGCACAACCCGAGTCTGTCTTCATTGCCGGCTGCATCGCACCACCACAACCCCCATCCTCTGCGCCTGTCCCCTCTGAGGCTATACCCCTCCCGTTGGGGGTTATCTCACCAAGCTGCGCACCCACCATCAGCCTCAGCGGACCCTGCAGCAGCGGCGGCCACAGTGACCGCATCACAACGGGTGGCGTAGTCGACACAAAAGAACTTTAGTAACATCTGTAAAGCTGCCACATAACACTGAGCTTGACGCCCTGGGCACGGGACCGGGTCACAGCCGCTCGGAGACTACAACCCCCCATCTGATCCGGTGCCGGGTATTCCCCTCAAAAAGGAATATGTCCCAGGGGGCGCGTCATTAACATATGTAACATAGGCACACAATAAAGATGCAGATTAAAAGAATGTCACAAAAAAAAAAGTCTTATAGCATGAAAAAGTAGACAAAAACGTAAATACAATAATGAATCAGGCCTTAGAAGAGAGAATTTTTGAACTATCTTTAAAGTTTAAAAAAAAACATAAAGTATATCCATAGGGATTCATGCTCATCAGTAGTCACCGTATTTTTCGGACCATATGACACACTTTTTTGCCCCAAATTTGGTAAGGAAAATGCGGGGTGCGTCTTATGGTTCGAACATAACTTATCAGTGGTGGTGGAGCGGGATCACAGGGCCCTCCGTTCCCTCCCTCTAACACGAAGGCGGCGGCAGCAGAAGAAGAGGTGAGGCGGACCAATATCTGGTTGGGGGCTGGGGCCTGGCCGGGTACCAGGGCCGTTGTCTGGCTGTGAGGCAGAGCTGCTTGAGCGGCTTTCCGGTGGCCGCGGCCATCTTCCTGATGCTGTGATCTACAGAAAAATAGCCACCGGAGCCGGCTCATGCGGTTTGCCATGACGGCGGCCATTTTCCTGTAGATCACATCTTCAGGAAGATGGCCGCGGGCACCGGAAGCCGCTCTGCCATGCTGTTAAGAGCAAGACACCAGCCCCCAGCACCAAACCCCGGCCCCAAGCCCCCAGCCAACAGCCAAACACTGGCCTCCAGCCAGACACTGGCCCCGCAGCATCTCACCTCTTCTGCTGCAGCCGCCGGGTTCCCGAGGGAGGGAACGGAGGGCCATGCGATCCTGCAACTTCCCGCTGCTGGAGCACCGGCTTCCCGTATCCAGGGTCCACAGCATTCCTCCACTTCCACCGGCTTCCTGAAGGACCCTGTCTCCTGTGACCCCCGCTCCTCCGCCCCCCCCAGGTAAGATACCTATTCAGACTATAAGATGGACCCCCATCTTATAAAAAAAATTTTTTTCCTATTTTCCACCTCAAAATTTGAGGTGTGTTTCATGGTCCGGTGCATCTTATAGTCCAAAAAATACGGTACTTAGCACAGGCACAGGTCTTGGTACAAAACAAGGTAAGGTTTTTAGCATTTCTCCACACTTCAAATGAAAATATAAATATAAAACATAACAGCTTTTCTTGAGCTCAAAACATGTAATAAGCCAGTCTTTTTGTCAGCATAAGCACAGTACATTAATATGGTTATACTCACACCACAGCACAGGCATTAGTGGTTGCAGGCACAGTCTGTAAATCAACATTGGCTTCTCTCCAACTCCACTACCACAGAGAAGTTTTCTGCTCACATTTTCTGGTCACTCACCAGCTCCAACACACAGACTGACTGCTAAGCTTTTCTGGCTGACTGTATAAATGAAAACAAGGCCTGGCTGTAGATCTAGATAGCTGTGTGTGCGTAATCAGGACCTCCAAGTTTTAACCCTGTGTTACCTGGCTTTCCTTCACCGTCTGCTATATTATTAAATGAGCAGTTAGTTTTTAGCACTACCAGTTACTATATGGTGAGGTCACTTTGATATTACTAAAGCAGTGTTTCAGTTAAAGGAAACTTGTCACCACAGAAAATGCTGTTTGTTTGCAGATATAGAGTTAATCTGCAGGTAAATAGCATTACAATGCTGCCAAGGCACCCTACTGAAAGCACATCCCAACACTTTGAAAGCTGTTTTGCAGAGCATCTATGAAGAGCAAGCTGTCAATCAAAGTTTCAGGGAATGCTCACATTATATTGAATGGTACTGTGAGCAATGACTGTAATCACTCCTTGCAAGCCCCCATGACTGCAAGCCATCAGCTTCCGTGAAGAAATAAGTTCATTTTCTCCTGGTAGCTGCAAGTTCAGTCAAGTGGCCAGGCAGAAAACTATATATTCAGGTAAGTAGCATTTTCCGAGGTGATAGTTTTCTAAAGAGCTTGATAGGGATTGGAAACAGTCTTCGGAGACCTCGGAGTGTTACATACCTCTTTTAAGGGCAATTAAAGGCTTTGCAGTAATTGCATTTGGCAGCGAATCATATTTTTGGGAAAAAATTTGTCAAAACTGACGAATTTGAGTTTCATAAGATTTGCTCATCTCTACCCAACACCTATAAAACCTCTTACTAATGAAAAGTAGATGACAAATTGCATAGCATGAGAATCGGGACTCATCCTGCATGCTTTTAATTTATTGTGAGGTATGAGGGCAGTGAGGCCATAGTTTCTACTAGATTTATGTGAAAGAACAGGTACAATTTAAAGGAGTTATCCCATTTTGTGATGTAATTTTCTAATCACTTTTGGTGATTCAATCCTGATAATAAAGTGTCCGCAACACTGGTTTAGCATCTTTTTTTTTTCATTGTTCGTTAATTTTGGAAAATTACAAAAGTGGGCTTGATCACCAAGGAGACGTAGTTTAGGTCAGAGTGATGAAGATCTATACGAATAGAAAAAAAAATTTCCTTATTGGATCTAATCCATTTCCTGATTTTGACACAGTTGAAAATTAAGAGGAGTGGGTCTTTTAAGAATTGGTGCAAATTATTTCAACCTTCTCCTTTACTTATACTGAGTAAGGAGAAACATTCTATAGGAAGATGCTAATTTAAAATGCCAAACTATTATCTCTTCACCACAACAACAAAAACTCTGCTTACAATAGCATATCCTAAAGACAGACCAGGCAATAGGTCTCATATTAGAAAAGAAAAACATTTTATGCAAATTTGCTATATGCATAAGCACATCATAATCACAATGAGAGATGAGTTACATATCCTCCACTGGGTATGTCCAGTTTACTGGCAGTCTCTGTACCCTCAGTGGCCAAAAGTTTTGAGATTGACACAAATTTTGTTTTTAACAAAGTTTGCTGCCTCAGTGTCTTTTTAGTCAGACGCTTCTACGGTTATTGAAGTACAATTATAATCAGTTCATAAGTTTTTAAACTTTTATTGACAAATACATCAAGTTTATGGAAAGATTCAATATTCACAGTATTAAGACTTTTGTAATTCACCCTGACATGCTGGATATCAGCTTCTGGGCCAAATCCTGTCTGATGACAACCCATTTTTGACTAATCAGTGCTTGGAGCTTATCACAATTTCTATGTTTTTCTTTGTCCATCCACTTTTTGAGGATTGACTACAGGTTCCCAATGGGATTTGGGGAGATTCCTGGCCACGGAACCAAAATTTCAATATTTCACTCACTGAGCCACTTAGTTATCACTTTTGCTTTGTGGCATGGTCTCCATCATGCTGGAAAAACCACCAAATTGCTTTTGGATCTTTGGCAGAAGTTGCTCTTGAAAGATGTTTAGATCCCATTCTTTATTCATGGCAGTGTTTTGGGGCAAAATTGTGTGGGTGTACACTCTGATGAATAAAAAGCAACCCCACACATGAATGGTCTCAGAATGTGATTCTTTTTACTTGGACATTTTTTATTGCATTCATTGTTATTACATTATGTGCTCTATTCATGTATTTCACTTTATAGTTTGGATGCTGTAGTGCCTTCTATGAAGATATTGGATGCAATGAAGGATAATATTCATAAACCTTTGTGGATAAATGCTGACATACTTCCTGGACCTGGTGAAAATGTCAGAGTAGATGCAACAGAATTCTGTAAGACTGTAACCTCCTTCTTCCCAGATGTTACCCTATCATTGGGTTGGACAACTTCATGGTATCCTGACAGGAGAAATGAAGGTATAGACTGTTGTTTAGTCAACATATATATGGATATAATATTTCCATAATCGTTTTTTACTTTTATTTTACTGTTGTGGTGAGTCTGTGATTAAATAGGGTTGTCTCATTGAGACAACTACGATCCATATGTCCATGTTATTGCACATGAACATTATAAAGGAGGGGGCTCTGGACTGCGGAAGCGGGTCCTGATGGACTACTCTAGATGACTAGAAACAAAGTCAAAGTTTATTACCATGTTTACCTTATCGATCATTGTATACACCTCGCTGAATCAGTGGCTGTGTATACAGATGATGAAGCAGTAGCACTGACAGTGCTTCCTCCTCCAGACCCAGTGAAGATGTGATAGCTGAGTTTAAGGAAGGAACATGAACTGTTGGGTCCTAGGAGATCCAGTCATTTCTGGTATGCAGGCAGAAGGCTGAAATTCCACTGTAACTGGGGCTAATATACGAGCCCCAGTCACAGGGGAAATCAGCAATAAAACCAATGTATTATTATGATAAAATGCACCTAAAAGGTCTTTTAAGACCTTATGGGGAGCACAATGTGTAAAATAAATGGAAAAAAGCAAAATTAAACTAGAAAAAAAAAACACAAATAAGTAAAAGAAAAAAGAGACACTGCCAGTCTGAATCACTGTTTCTGTCCCGCCCCCATCGGAAAAAATATGTCCAATGTATTTAAAAAATCTCTGTGGAAAAGGAACGCAATTTAAAATGTTTTTAGAGGTCATTTGTGGTCTTAAAAAAATAAGAGTGAAAATGGACATGCTGTTCCTATTTTTCTTTTACATTTTCCACTGATATCAGCAAAAAAAAAGAATATAAAGGTGACTTTAAAATGAAGCCCCGTGTATCGCAAAAAAAAAAGGCAAAGAAATAATGTTGTTAAGAGCACATGTACAATAAAACTCAAAAATGTGCTTGGACATGAACTGGTTAAAAAGGGTTCTCTCTGATATCAGAACTGAAATCAATAGCACAATTCATCACGTATAACATTTATCTACATGTGCCTGATATTATTGAGGACCTGTGTGGCTATGTTGACGTTCAAGAACATTGCCCATTCACTGCACGATTTTCAGATTTATATTTGTAAAATAAATAGAAAACCATATATAATTTCCTTTACACTTTACAAAGCTTTGCTAGTTTATGGTGTTATAGCAGATGAAATCCCAATAAAATACATTTATGTTTACGAATGTAACATGAAAAAAATGTGGAAAAGTTCATGGGGTATAAATACTTTTTCAATGCACTATAATTCTACTTTGTCAAATTTTTCCCAAGGAACCTCCTATGGAAATAATATGACCGCCATGTTTCCATGCATGTGTTAAACATCCTTGATACACCTAACATTACTATGATATATCTATAATTTGTGTGATATTGCATTTCTATGTTTGGCACTGCCGAAAACTATTATGTTTGCATCCACAGAAGCAATTATGTCCCAAAACGCAGATATATGCATGGATGCATTGGACATTATAGATATGGCATGGAAAATATTGCATTTCCTTTTGTGCCATGCAAGGTCTGAATGGGAGACGTTCCCCTTAGCTTATGGGCAAATATCTCCCGTTGCATTTATTAACACCTATTTGCTAACGAGGATGTACAATTTAAGGTTTGTCCTTGTCAGCTACTTAATGTAATTAATGTAATTTAATGTACATTGCTCAAAAAAAATAAAGGGAACACTCAAATAACACATCCTAGATCTGAATGAATGAAATATTCCATTGAATACTTTGTTCTGTGCAAAGTTGAATGTGCTGACAACAAAATCACACAAAAATCATCAATGGAAATCAAATTTATTAACCAATGGAGGCCTGGATTTGGAGTCACCCCTAAAATTAAAGTGGAAAAACACACTACAGGCTGATCCAACTTTGATGTAATGTCCTTAAAACAAGTCGAAATGAGGCTCAGTATTGTGTGTGGCCTCCACGTGCCTGTATGACCTCCCTACAATGCCTGGGCATGCTCCTGATGAGGTTGCGGATGGTCTCCTGTGGTATCTCCTCCCAGACCTGGACTAAAGCATCCACCAACTCCTGGACAGTCTGTGGTGCAACGTGACATTGGTGGATGGAGCGAGACATGATGTCCCAGATGTGCTCAATCCGATTCAGGTCTGGGGAACGGGCTGGCCAGTCCATAGCTTCAATGACTTCATCTTGCAGATACTGCTGACACACTCCAGCCACATGAGGTCTGGCATTGTCCTGCATTAGGAGGAACCCAGGGCCAACCGCACCAGCATATGGTCTCAGAAGGGGTCTGAGGATCTCATCTCGGTACCTAATGGCAGTCGGGCTACCTCTGGTGAGCACATGGAGGGCTGTGCGGCCCTCCAAACAAATGCCACCCCACACCATTACTGGCCCACTGCCAAACCGGTCATGCTGAAGGATGTTGCAGGCAGCAGATCGCTCTCCAGACTCTGTCTTGTCTGTCACATGTGCTCAGTGTGAACCTGCTTTCATCTGTGAAGAGCACAGGGCTCCAGTGGCGACTTTGCCAATCCTGGTGTTCTGTGGCAAATGCCAAGCGTCCTGCATGGTGTGGGACTGTGAGCACAACCCCCATCTGTGGACGTCGGGCCCTCATACCACCCTCATGGAGTCGGTTTCTAACCGTTTGTGCAGACACATGCAAATTTGTGGCCTGCTGAAGGTCATTTTGCAGGGCTCTTTTAGTGCTCTTCCTGTTCCTCCTTGCACAAAGGTGGAGGTAGCGGTCCTGCTGCTGGGTTGTTGCCCTCCTACGGCCCCCTCCACGTCTCCTGGTGTACTTGCCTATCTCCTGGTAGCGTCTCCAGCCTCTGGACACTACGCTGACAGACACAGCAAACCTTCTTGCCGCAGCTCGCATTGATGTGCCATCCTGGATGAGCTATACTACCTGAGCAACTTCTGTGGGTTGTAGAGTCCGTCTCATGCTACCACGAGTGTGAAAGCACAACCAACATTCAAAAGTGACCAAAACATCCGCCAGAAAGCATTGGTACTGAGATGTGGTCTGTGGTCCCCACCTGCAGAACCACTCCTTTATTAAGTGCGTTTTTATAATTGCCAATAATTTCCATCTATTGTCTATTCTATTTGCACAACAGCATGTGAAATTGATTGTCAATCAGTGTTGCTTCCTAAGTGGACAGTTTGATTTCACAGAAGTTTGATTTACTTGGAGTTATATTCTGATGTTTAAGTGTTCCCTTTATTTTTTGAGCAGTGTATTTCCACACAGGAGAGAAGCTGTCAGGTGTCCAATAATATATTCGATTTTTGTGTTGCATTTCTTCTCTTGATAGCTGGGAATATAGTGGAGCAGAGAAACAACATGAAGTAGCAGCAGTACTTAGAATAGCTGTAAAATGGGATGTTCAACAAACTTATTTATGTAAGCAGCCAAATAATAGATGTCTGGCCTCCAACATAATCAGTAACTAAGCAGATCCAATATGACCTCCTTGAAACAGAGAGCCCAGTGTAAACAGGAGTGATATGCCACAAAGACAGCTATTTGAAGATACATATTTCTTACAGTCTTAGGCTTTAGGTTACATATGTACATAATACTTAGTAATGACTACTATCCTTATATTGGTTCATTATTCTCTTTTATCACTTGTGCAAACTTTCTGGTCATTTACGTCTTTGAGATAAGCTTGGCATAAATGGTCCAGATCCTGAATGCCTGTTTGTTCCATCACTCAGTGACGTGATCACATTTATATTCTTAGAATTTAATTTCTCCTTTGATAAAAGCTGAATATATTCATTGCCAATGTATTTTTCACTGACACGTAAATGCCGGTCTCTGCCGCTGCTGCTGGACAAAGAATAGCCTTGATGTAAAGAGCAGAACAGGTAGAAATTGTCGTTCATGATGACGCTGTGAACACAAAGCTTGTATCTGCTGAAGGACAGTCAATATATTGTCGGCTACCTTAAATCACACATTGGATCTGAATGAACAGAAGAACATTTTACTGATATAAATTGTGAAATTCGGTGAGAATAAAAAGACATATCAGTGGTCACTGGAAACAAAAATCATCAACTGAGGGCTGCATTCCAAATCACAAACGTTGTACTGGACAGCCCCCAAAGAGGGAATGATTTTAAAATAACCTGTTGTGATTTTGCCCTGAAAATCAAATGAAAAAAATTTACATCACAGGCGGATAAACTTTACATTAATTTTATCATGGCATCTCATAATGTTATTCTACAGTATGTACGCCTACCCGTGCCAAATGTCTGGGCCTGCTCCTGATGAGCCAAGGATGGTATCCTGGGGTATTGTCTCCCAAACCTGGTCCCAGGGTATCAGAAAGCTCAAGGGCAGTCTGTGGTGATGTCAGATGAACTGATACATCAGGTCTCAGAGGTTCTCTATTGGATTCTGGTCTGGGAAACGTGAAGGCCAGTCAATGACATCAATTGCTTTGTCATCTAGGATCTGACTACATGCTCTGGCCAATTGTGGCCCATCATTGTCTTGCACATGATTATGGTTTAACAATGGTTCTGAGTATTTCATCCCAGTATAGACCAACAGTCAGGGCACCACTTTTTATCAGGTGGAGGTTTGTGTGACCCTCCAATGATATGCCTCCCAAACACCATCACTGACCCTCTGTCAAGCCAATCAAGCTGGATAACATTGACAACGACGTCTCCAGCCTATTTCACATCTGTCATGTGCTCAGTGTGAACCTGCTTTCATCTGTGAAGAGAACGGAGTGTCAATGGTGGACCTGTCAAATCTGGTGTTTTTTGGTGAATGTCAAACAAGCTGTAAATTGTTTAGCTGTGAGCAGAGGTCCCACTTCAGGGCATCAGGCTTTCATAGAATGTTCTTTTGAGTTTGTTCAAAAGCTTGCACACCGGTAGCCCACTGGAAGTCTTTTTTGTATATTCTTATTTAAGGTTTTAAAGCATACAAATTGTTGCAGTAGTAAATTGTCACACTATTCATTCAAACCAAAGCAGATGTGCGATACCTGTCCGCAGCCACTACACAGTTGACTGCATCAGCCATTGGCTTTTAAGGGGTTTTTAAGATTAGAAAAATATGGCTTCTTTCTTTCAAAAAAACAGCTCCCCACCTGTTTTCAGGTTGTGTTGGGTATTTTTGGAAGAAAGCGAACATGTTTGTATAAACCTGGATAACCCCATTAAAGGGATATTTCTATTCCAATTACTGAATGCTCTCTGAGGGTTTAACGACTGTGATCCATAACTGGGAATAAAGGGGCTGCATCACTGCACCCCTTTTATAGATTTTCTCCTTAAAGTGGTGTACTAGACTGCCACTGTCACCCCTAACCTAAGAATAAAGGGGCCACATCACTGCGTCATCTTCAATTTTTACCTGTACTTCAGCTGACTCTGTTCACTTAAATAGACCAACATTTGTGAAGAAGATGTAGCACTGAAGACCCATCATTGTCAGGATCAATGGCTGTTCCAGAGGTTTGACTATTAGTGATTGTTAAAGGGAAGCTATCATCAGAAAATAACCTATTGTTTAAATCAGATTTGTGTTTAAATATATATTTTTGCCAATGCTTTTTCCCATATCACAATCTATATTAAAAATATAAATTTTTACACTGGCCACTGGGTCCTTTTAAGACTTAAGCTTCCTGTTGTGTCAGGAAACAACACATGTACATAGATAAAATTGTCAAACCCTGTGTTTTGTATTAAAGTGTTTAATGAGCATGGGCAAAAGTAATTTTAAAGGAAGGAGGAACAGGGTCAGCTGTGAGATCACTGAATAATTGATCCTGTATGTCAGCTGTATATAGAGGTGCTACCTGTCATTGTAATTTTTCCTCTGATAAGATGAAGCCTTGCTGAAAACTCTTACTGAAAGGACAGGAATTATGAATGTATAAAAGCCCCAGTGCCAGTGTGAAAATTGCAAGTTTACTCATTTTGATTTTTTGAATTAATTGCAAAATGAATATCCTCATCATGGCAGATCGACACCATAAGCTCCCCTGTCAGCTCATCAAAGCAAATATTTATTTCCAAATATTAGATAGTATGCCTAATTCTAAACTATTCATAGCATTTCGGGTAAAAGAAGCCTTTGTCAGGTTAAAATAAAATTCAAAACTATCATGTTTATACAAATTAAGTGGGCGGAAAACATGTAATATGATTGCCACCCATAATTTAGAAAACAGCATAACAGCAGCATATTATTGCCTTATCCATGGAGAGTTAAAAAAAAAATTAAATGTCATGTAAATGTAGTACAAAATAAATGAAAATGCATAATATAAAAACATATTCTTAAAAGCAAAACATAAATATTTATAACAATCCTAAATGATCCTATTTAAAAACTACTATTCAAATTGATATCCGCTAAAAGACGCTTTTATCTGCCGCGCCGTGGATGTCCATTCTGCAATTCTTAATACATTGATTGATCCTGCAATCTTGTTTGGGGAACTGCCAGGAATACAGCGGCATCGACAACTGGCAATCGGAATTTATGTAAAGGGTAGCCATACTTTCAAGTAACTTTTCAGAATAAGCTGTTCAGTGTGTAAATGAGAAATAACGCTATTATGATTTGTGGTCATTATATGACTTGAATCCTGCATCTTCACCAGTTTTCCCTCTGCATGCTCTTTTATTTGCAATCCACTGGGAGCTGGGGGACGGAGATGAACTGCAGTCATGTTTGCCATACACAGCACACACAAATGGATTCTTCCTCTGCATTAATTTTTTAGCATACAGAGACTAGGATTAGCAGCCTGTAGGAAATCATACAGGAGATCTTAGTTGTCTGTATGTGAATCAGCTCTGATGTGAGGTAAATGACTTGTTAGAAAGCTCATTTCTCCCTCTGCCTCTTTCCTCTCCTTGCTCCTCACTCCTCCTCCATCCTCCCCTGTCCATAGAATATAATGGGCCTGCAGTCCTTCTTGTCTGAATAAGAGGGATTTGAGCTGTTTTTCAGAGTAAATGACAGGTTCAGGAGGCAAAGTGGGTGAGGGATAAAGTGTCTGATAATTGAGGAAGAAAACTGATTTCTCTGAGAAGATTTATTACAAAGTTTCTTATATTTGATTGTACTTTTGATTTATTTAAAGTTTGTTGAAAGGAAAGTACAGTTCCATTTTGAGTGACATATTGAGTTGTGTCATTATGTGCAGAACCTGAGAAGGTGAGAATTCATTTAGATATTGTCATTGTTTTTATGAAACTCACTAATACCATGCTCAGTGCTTTTCCTATTTTTTTCCTCGGAAGCAAATCTCCAAATTGTCATCCTGTTTTTTAATAGAAGATTATAATATGAAAAATAAAAAAAAATAAAACATTTTTTTTTAAATACATGTAACACAAAAACGTGAAAGTGTCTCTTCAATCATTTCCCAACATTGATACATACTGGTAACTGAGCTGTGCCCGCATCATACTCGACCGATGGAAACTTTGGGTTGGTCACATTATAGCAGACATACCTAATCTCTGATACAGTTTATAATCTTTCCCTCCTTTCCTATTTGGAGTCTGATCATCTCAGCAGAAATCAATGTGAATAAATGGCAATTATGTGAATAAGGTTTAGACTTGTATATAGAAGAATATTGACCTTGTTATAAAGAGAATGTGCGTACAAGTACAAGATATTGTTGTTTCACTTAAAGTGATCTTATAAAATGTCACAAATTTATAATCGCATGATTATGATTTCCTTTTTAATTGAAGTAAAGGCCCTCCCATACACATTACATAACTGTCTGCTGAACGATCAATGGCCCCGATTCATCAAACCAATTTCTGGCATTAATTGCTTTGAAAAGTTGCAAAATTTTGGCACAGCTTAGAGTTACATAAAAATGTAGTGATCTTTGGTGTTTTCATGCCAGTTTCTCCTAGCTATGCCAAAGTGGATGGAGCTGGGGCACGTCAGGGGTGTGATGCCACAGTTCATCTAATTCATGACAAGCTGTGGTGTTCCTTACACCAGAAATCTTACTACGGTTAGGGACTAATGTAAGATTTCTGGAGTGACACCTCCTCATGAATCAGGAGCGTCTGACTCCAATGCACCCCCTCATCAAAGGTCTTGATGAATCCGGGCTATTGGGTCGCTATGTTTCTTCTAACGCCCCCATACACAGGAACGATCGGTTCGGTCAAGAGCTCCTGTGTTCTCTGAGATCTGCTAGTAGCCTCCTCTGACCGCTGTTTTTCTCCAAGATAACGTAAGGATCGGTTGCTGATATTCACTGTTAGACGATCCTACCAGTGTCCATGGGTTTAGGCCAATGTCAGTCCAATGTGTACTTGCCAAATGTTTTTAGAGGCACATGTTTTGTATTCAATTTGGCGTATCTTGGTCAGCCCATCGCCACATACCAAAATTTCCATCAGTTATGAGCTAATGTAGATTTCTTCTATAATCTTTACAAAAGTGGAAAACCTTTTTTTTGGAATTTTTTGTACAATTGGTACTCAGGTGTCTCCTTCAAAAATGTCTGTAAAGCAGAGGAGCCACACCAGAAAGACTGAAAAGGAGGGAACCTTGTATTTTAACTATGTATTATACAGTCTTAACTAAATTTTTAATGTGAGTCAGTTGGTCACTTTAGGGCAGTTATTTCAGAGGTTGTATTCACACTAGCATCATGGCTTTTATCTATATTATGTCATGACTTTCCATTTCATTGTGGAAACGTGGATGACGCCACTGGCACTATTTGTAATTTCCTGTACTAAATGTCTTTCAGGCTACAGCTGGGAGATGGTAAGAGAAATGGAAAAGATCTGTAAAGGTCTGAGTCAGCCTGTGACATTCCCAGTAAGAGCGGTGTTAGTGCGACAGTCGTGGCCTCAGCTGCAGTGGTTGCTGCAGACATCAGACAGGTAAAGTATTGAAAGTAATGACTCTCAGGATGATCATATCGGCATCTTTTCATGTGTTCATCCAGTATTTACATATATTAGAGGTAGGGCTAGGGGGTATGTGCACTGGGTGCTTGGTACTAAGGAGTCGTTGTACTAAGGAGTGGTACTGATTGTTCAGTAAACATCTGAAGATCGGTCTGCCTGTGTAAACAGGGTATTAAACGACTACCATTCAGCAGGTGTAAACAAACAGACCCTTAGAATAGACAACAAATCACAGCACCTTGCTACTGTATTCCCTTTCTTTCTTTATTGGCGTTAATACAATAGCCCTTCAGTGTTTTTTATATAGCATATTCATCATTATTATTAGCTCATGGTTTGTGTTTTAGATTTTTATCTTTTGCATTGGCTAAAACTGAGAAAGGATAGAAAAACCCACTGAACACAAGCCATAGCTTAGTTCCATGCACTTGTTGCTTGAGGTGGGCTTGTGTTTATACACAGCAGCCAATCTGAAGAAATAGAGCCACAGTTTATAGCGTAGAGCAGTAAACTTCTAATGCACTAATTTAGATTGGAGTCTACCTTAAGTTTTTCACTAAGCTGGGGTCACTGAAAATTAAGCTTTATTGATGTTTTTCGCTACATGGCTTCACCCATCTTGGACATTTGAAATTATTTTACAGTTGTCTAAATTTTTTTGTTGCATGGTGCTTTAGCATAAAACCCCAATCATATTTCTGTGGGTTCCAGTCATTCTGTTGATCAGCCATGTACCAAATTTGATTTGACTAAATATGGGTCAAGATGGCATCCACCATTTGATTGAAAGGGGTTGTCCAGGATTATATAAACTTGGCTTCTTTTCCAAAAATGGTACCACACTGGTTGGGTCTTGTATTGCAGGTCAGCTCCATTGAATTCAATGAAGTAGGGTTGCTGTACTGCACACAACATATGGAGAAAATCATGTTTTTCTAAATCTGGACAACCCGATTAATGAATGAGTCATTTTTTATAGTCACTGGTGCACGTCCTGTACAGTCATTCAGTTTGAGGTATTTTAGCTCCAAGAAAATTTTTAGATTTGCAGTATATTTTATTTTGCTATGATGCTATTTTATTTATTAAATAATTCTTAAATGCAGTATTTTTTTTTTCAAATCACTCCAGTTTAAAAGATATATTTTTTGGTTTTACCCCTTAAAAATTGCAAATACTAAATTACAGAGAGAGGCACATTATCAGATTGCAGAAATCCAATGACACAAACAAAAAGAGTGGATAAATTCCTTCTATTGTCTTTTGTCACAATCATATGCGATCACATTCTTGTTCATTTTTATCATGATGATAATGATTCTATTCAACTACTGTGAACATATTTCTGTTTCTCTTGTTTCTTAATTGTATAGGGCTTGCATAACAAGTGCATTAGAGTGCCTTTCACCAGTATAGGGCTGCCTTTTTTATTTAATAAGAGTGGGCAGCCTCAGACTAGTAACTTTACGAAATATATGTTGTTGCCAAAAGTGCTTATAAGTAACTCGAATGCCCCCCAAAACTACCTGATTTTCTAACAAAAGTTGAGCCCAAACTTCCGGGTTGTGGGGTCCCGGCGTGCAGAGTTGGGATCCCATAACCCTTCACGGCCTTCCTTATTGCAGTGAAAGAGTGAGATCTCGCTCTTTGCACTAACTCACTCCTGCAGCATACTTTTATAAGATGTTACTGAATGGTAACTGCTTTAATGATGTTACTGTTCTGTAACTTTTTAGTAAAGTTTGCAGTAGCGCTGAATTAGTGTAAAGTGCAGGATTCTGCGTTATCTCTTTCACTACTAAAGCGACCCAGAGTGTTGTGGGATTCTTTTCTGCAAGCCGGGATCCCACATTCTGGAAATTCAGACCCAACTTTTGTTAGAACGTCTGGAGCCTTTCAGGGGCATTAGGGTTACTTATGAGCAGGGCTGTGGAATCGGAGTCTTGGGGTCAGGAGTCTGTGTCAGTTTTGGTGGAGTCGGTATAAAATGGACCGACTCCGACTTCTAAAATATATAATAATATGGGTACAGTATTTCAATGCAGGATGTGCTGTAAATGCTTTCATAAGAATTTGGGAAAGTTCTGAAATGTCCTATAAATGTCTGTTCTATTCCTGATCTAAGGATCTCGGCTTTTAGTTGAGATGAATCTGTGCTGCACTTCATGGACACGCTCAGTAGTGAGGCAGGGCCGTGGAGTCAGGGAAATCAAGGAGTCTGAGTCAGTGGTTTGGCTTACCGACTCCACAGCCCTGCTTATGAGCACTTTTGATAAAAACTTGTGTTTAGAAAAATCACAAGTCTGAGGCTGTCTACTTTTTTATTTAAGTCATAGATTGGTGATAGATACTACTTAAAGCCAAAAAGACTGTGGCCAGATGTTATATAAAAGCCTAAAGTGAAATATAAATGGTCAAAAATAGAAACCAAAAATAATGCATTTTGGTTTGAGCCAGTGATTTATTTTTGAAAACGTTCCCTGTTCGGGTTCTGTCATTCTTTCCATTGACTTCTCTATGTAACTTGAAAAATATGTGTATAAAATAACACCTAAATAGACATAAAAATAAAGTTTAATAACTAGAAAAAAGCACTGGTATTAGGTTTAGCGCTAAAATAATCATTTTACACGCGGCACCAATTGGCCAATTTGCTTATTCACAATTTTTAAATCTACTCAATGTATCCTCATATCAGGTACATTTATGCATTAGGTCCCTCCCACATTATATTTCAAGTACATTTTCTTAGCGGTCTAGGGATGTCAAGAGATCTTTTCTATTTGTGCTGAATGTTTTAGTGTATGCCATGATTAAATAGCAAAGTGTGGTATTTTATACCTTTCTCATTGAAACCTATTGAGCGAATTAAAAAAAAAAATTCAAAATAATAATGGTAAAAATTTAGTGCAGAGAATAAGTAACATTGGGTTATTGCAGGTACAGCCTCACTGTCTGGTCAGGGAAGGACGACATTTACCCAGTAGAGGATCTTCTGTACATTCGAGAGCATTCAAGAAAAGATCGGGTATTTTATGATTTATTCGAACCTCAGAACAGTGAACTAAAGAAAGCTGTAAGACAGAAGCAGCAAGCAGAAAAGTAACATCAAGACACAGACAATGGAAAGTTGGCCCCTTTCGTTAAACCTCCTTAATTAGCTGATGACAGTTGAAGTTTCGCAGCTGGCTTTCGGGTGTTAAAGCTGGGAGAACCGCTGGCTCAGAATGCAGCGCTGCAGGGAACATGGAGCTATACATAGGCTCCATTACAATCAGCATCTGTACATATGGTTTTTACAGAAGCTCTGGGGTCTCCATGCTACACACTCCTGGACCTTTGAAAGGTCTTCTTCACAAACCTGCATTTCTATTTTTGTTTTTTCGTTTTGGGATAATTTTACATTCCTTTCTTTGAAATCTGCATAAATGGATACAGTATGTAGATTGATCAGATTTTCAGTTCCACCTCCATATTGAAGGTTACCGCTCTGAATACATCTACACATAACACATTTTAGGTTCTTTATTTTATATATGTAGTAAATCTTAACAAAAACTAATTATGTAAATTTGGTATTGCTGTGATTGTACCGACCTACAGAATAAAGTCAAACACAAAATCCAAACAACTGTAGCTGAAATTGTTTTTTGTTTTCCATTCCAACCAGTAGCGTAGCTACCAGGGGAGCAGAGGGGGTGGTGGCCCCGGGCCCCGCACTCTGAGGGAGCCCACCCAGAGGTACGCTAGTGTAACTGTATCGGTGTGCTGCGCACGCCGATACAGCTACACTGTGGGGCAGTACAGGGAGACTCAATGTTCCTGCACTGCCAGGTTGCCTCTTGAGCAGGAGGATGGGGTCCCCGGTGCCAGCATCAGGCCCCCCCGCCCATCACCGCAAGTTCAGTGATGAGAGAGGGAGCGCAACGCTCCCTCTCCCATCAGTCCCCTCTGCGTCTGACGTCATCACTTGGCGCCCGCTGTCCTGAAATGTGCGGGCACTCGGAGCAGCGGGGGAACGAGGAGGAGAGGTGAGTATTGTATTTATTTTTTTCCTATGTGGGTGCATTATACTACAGTCTGCCTATGGGGTGCATTATGCTACAGACTGTTTATGGGGTGCATTATACTACAGACTGCCTATGGGGTGCATTATACTACAGACTGCCTATGGGGGTGCGTTATACTACAGACTGCCTATGGGGGCGCGTTATACTACAGACTGCCTATGGGGGCGCGTTATGCTACAGATTGCCTATGGGGGCGCGTTATGCTACAGACTGCCTATGGGGGCGCGTTATACTACAGTCTGCCTATGGGGGCGCATTATACTATATGTAGGCTATTTATACAGTGTAGAGATTACAGTTAGGTCATCCAGTGTGGTAGATAATGTGGGGTCTTTGAGCAGTGTTGGGGCCATCATACAGTGGGGGAGATAATGCGGGGTCTTTGCGCGGTGTGGGGGCCATCATACAGTGTGGGAGATAATGTGGAGTCTTTGCACAGTGTGGGGGCCATCATACAGTGTGGGAGATAATGTGGGGTCTTTGTATAGTGTGGGAGATAATGTGGGGTCTTTGTATAGTGTGGGGGTCATCATACAGTGTGGGAGATAATATGAGGTCTTTGCACAGGGTGGGGCATCATTCAGTGTGGGAGATAATGTGGGGTCTTTGTATAGTGTGGGGGCCATCATTCCGTGTTGGAGCCATGAGTTTGGAGGCTACTAAGGGGTCAGTATACTGTGTGGGGGGTACTATACAGTGAGGTGGCATTATACTATGTATAGGAGAGCATGATACTGTGTAGAAGGGAGCTGTACATGGGGGGAGACTCAGTACGTTATTAAATGTTAAGTGGGCACTTATCATTATGGGGAACTCAGGTTATTGTGACTGTCAAAGGGGCACACATAGGGCATTATTGCTTTCTAGGGGGTAAAATGTGGGCACTGTTTTCTTGGACACTTACACACGGCATTACTGTATTCTAGAGGGTTGTTTTACCATCTAGAGGGCACACAGTAGGTGCAGTAATAGGAACACATACGCATCAGCGGCTCAGTATTGAGATATCAGCAGGATGAGGCGTTTGTGCAGGTTGGAAATAGATGGGGACGATGCCTGAAATGTAAGGAGTCAAATGTGTCTTTGTTGTGATCTTTGCAGACCTGAACTCTGAGTCCTGGATGAAGAAGTTGTCATGTCGGTCTGGGCCAGATGGAAAACACCGGAAAAGTGAACAATTTAATCAGAAAGAACGTCAGCTGTAAGTCACTATATATAACTATACTGTGATCTTTTATATTTTCTGCAGGACTGACATCTGTTAATATATGTCACCATATGGCGATAATATCTGTGCTGGTCTTTGTATAGAGATTATTTTCAGTAACAGCGAGGTCATCTGCTGCAGTTCTCCTACATCCACTATCTGGGTGCGCCACAATAGTTGTAATCAGGGTTACATGGTTAGGGGCCCACTCAGAAGTTTTGCCCCCCCTGAACCAAAACCCTAGCTACGCCTCTGATTTCAACAAAAGTTTTTCAATATATTATATGATGTCAATTAAAAAAAAAAAGTCCTCATGAGGCTAAGTTGACTGAAAAGTTATAGTTTTTGTAAAGTGGGAATAAATAAAATAAGACTGGTTCTGGCGGGAAGGGGTTTAAAGGGAACCTGTCATCAGATTCTTGCTGCATGTGTATGTTTTACTCTGAAACTCTGGAGATGACCATTCCGATGCTGTCTACGTCCAGCTTCTCCCGCCCTTCTCCCCATGACTGATACTTCTCTCCCTATGTCCATAAATAGGAAAAGACCTGTCAGTCAACTGGAGTGGGGTTCGGACATGTAGACATCACTAATCCAATACGTGTAGACCGTAGGTGTTTCAGAGTAAAAAATAACTTGCTGCAATTGTACAGCCAATGTCAGATTCCTGCTGCCAGTAGTTCAGGCATCAGAAATCTTTTATATATATGTATGTGTAACGGGTCTGGGAGGTGGAACCTCTGAGCAACTATACAAAGGGGCAGTCCTTGTAAGGAAGCGGGTGGCTCCCAGGGAAGGCGGGCAGGTAGTCACGGCAAGTGACAGGGACAGTCTCTGGGTAGAAGGGCAGGAGGTCACGGCAAGTGACGGGGACAGTCTCTTGACAGGCGGATGGTCACGGCAAGTGACAGCAGGGTAAGAGTCTCTAGACGGGCAGGTGGTCACGGCAAGTGACAGCAGGGAAAGAGTCTCTAGATAGGCTAGCAGGCAGGTAGCAGGTGAGCACTCCCAGGTGAGCGGGCAAGAGTCTCTGGACAGGCAGGTGGTCACGGCAAGTGACGGCAGAGCCTCCAGGTAGGCTAGCAGGCAGGTAGCAGGTGAGCGCTCCCAGGTGAGCGGGCAAGAGTCTCTGGACAGGCAGGTGGTCACAGCAAGTGACGGCTAAGCCTCCAGGTAGGCTAGCAGGCAGGTAGCAGGTGAACGCTCCCAGGTGAGCGAGTAAGAGTCTCTGGACAGGCAGGCAGGTATCAGGCAGGTACTTCCTGGTCCGTAGGCGGACTGATCCATAGACAGACTGGCAGGTGCTAGTAGGCAGACTGTCGGACCACAGGATAGCAAGCAGGTAAGCAGGTATCAGGCAGGTATCAAGCAGGAATCTGGCAGGTAACTGGTAACGGGACCTGAGGGCTGAAGCAGAGTTGAAAGGCTTTGCAACAACATTGCTCAGGCACCTCCATTTTGGAGGAGGTGCCTTATATATGGTGAGGTCCTCCGGCCATTGGCCGGGGACTCCTTAGGACAGCGCGCGCGGCTCCTTTAAGAGAGGGGAAGCGCGCACGCCCTAAGCACAGAGGCCGAGAAGCAGCGCGCACTGCCAGCAGAGCGGGAGGAAGACGCCGGGCACGGAGCGGAGAGGTGAGGGGAACGGCGTTCATGCCTAGCAGGAGGCAGGGACGCCGACGCTACAGTATGTTTCAGACAACAGAGAAAGAAAAACCGGCACTAAACAACCTGCATGCCCTTAGTAGACTAATTTGGTTCAGAGCAAGATTATCGCCAACAGAACTTATGGGTGCTTACTAGTGGAAAACAGTCCATATGTCATAGTAAAAAAGAGAGTAGAAGTAGCACTCACCGATTCTTCAAACGTCAAAGTCTTTATTTAAGGCATAAAAAATTAGGAGGGATGTAGCACAGTGAACGGATGACGGCCGTTTCGCGCGGTGTGCTCTTCAGTGGGTCCTGAAGTTTGAAGAACCGGTGAGTGCTACTTTTTTTTAATAAAGGGAACACTTAAACAACATAATATAACTCCAAGTAAATCAAACTTCTGTGAAATCAAACTATCCATTTAGGAAGCAACACTGATTGACAATCAATTTCACATTCTGTTGTGCAAATGGAATAGAAAATAGATGGAAATTATTGGCAATTATCAAGACACACTCAATAAAGGAGTGGTTCTGCTGGTGGGGACCACAGACCACATCTCAGTACCAATGCTTTCTGGCTGATGTTTGGGTCACTTTTGAATGTTGGTTGTGCTTTCACACTAGTGGTAGCATGAGACGGACTCTACAACCCACGGAAGTTGCTCAGGTAGTGCAACTCATCCAGGATGGCACATCAATGCGAGCTGTGGCAAGAAGGTTTGCTGTGTCTTTCAGCGTAGTGTCCAGAGTCTGGAGGCGCTACCAGGAGACAGAGCAGTACACCAGGAGACGTGGAGGGGGCCGTAGGAGGGCAAAAACCCAGCAGCAGGACCGCTACCTCCGCCTTTGTGCAAGGAGGAACAGGAGGAGCACTGCCAGAGCCCTGCAAAATGACCTCCAGCAGCCCACAAATGTGCATGTGTCTGCACAAATGGTTAGAAACCGACTCCATGAGGGTGGTACAGTGGTGGCCAAAAATATTGGCACCCCTGCAATTCTGTCAGATAATACTCAGTTTCTTCCTGAAAATGATTGCAATCGCAAATTCTTTGGTATTATCTTCATTTAATTTGTTTTCAATGAAAAAACACAAAAAGAATTGTCCTAAAGCCAAATTGGATATAATTTCACACCAAACCTAAAAAAGGGGGTGGACAAAAGTATTGGCACTGTTTGAAAAATCATGTCATGCTTCTCTAATTCGTGTAATTAACAGCACCTGTAACTTACCTGTGGCACCTAACAGGTGTTGGCAATAACTAAATCACACTTGCAGACAGTTAACATGGAATAAAGTTGACTCAACCTCTGTCCTGTGTCCTTGTGTGTACCACATTGAGCATGGAGAAAAGAAAGAAGACCAAAGAACTGTCTGAGGACTTGAGAAACCAAATTGTGAGGAAGCATGAGCAATCTCAAGGCTACAAGTCCATCTCCAAAGACCTGAATGTTCCTGTGTCTTCCGTGCGCAGTGTCATCAAGAAGTTTAAAGCCCATGGCACTGTGGCTAACCTCCCTAGATGTGGACGGAAAAGAAAAATTGACAAGAGATTTCTGTTATGATCTGCTACAAGAACTAAGGAAAGAAAGGGAATCTGTCCCTACAATAAGACTAAGCTGATTCCCTACAATGCAGACCCGCCTTCGTCCTCAGCTAGTCTGAACGCAGACCTATAGACTAAAGGGAGGGGTCCCTAAAAGAACTAAGGACTGGGACAAAATTGGACACCTCCTAGCAGATGTTGTAGCGGAGCAAAAAGACAAACAGACAAAAAGTACTTAGAGGTCCAAAGGACCAAACAAACTAGAGAGAGAGGTACAAAAGCACCTGGCTAGATAGAGAGTCAATAACACTGAAGTCCAGCAAAGCCAGAAGGGTGGAGCTGGAATAAATAGGCAGCAGGTCACGTGACCAAAATAGAAAAAAACTACCAGGAGAGTTCTAACAGTACCCCTTCTTCTATGAGGATCCTACGGATCCTCCAGGCCCAGGCCTATCAGGAAACCTCCTGTGGAACGCTCTGACAAGTCTAGGGGCAGAGACATCATCCGCCCTTACCCAGGAGTTATCCTCGGGACCGAAACCTTTCCAAGCGACGAGATACTGCAATCTCCCTCTATGTCTTCTGGAATTCAGGATACGAGAAATTTCATATTCCCCGTCTTCCACCACCGGATGAACTGTGACAGTAGCATCCCTATCCGATACATCAGCCTTTTTCAACAAGTAAACATGAAACACAGGATTAATCTTCCAGGAGGTGGGGACCTCCAACCTAACAGCAGACTGATTAACCACCTGAAGCACCTTAAATGGCCTCTCAAACTTCGGACCCAATTTTTTAGAAGGAATCCTCAACCGCAGATTCTTTGAGGACAACCAAACCATGTCACCCACCGTAAACAAAACGTCTTTACGTTTCCTGTTAAAATACTTCTTGGACTTTTTGTTAGCCTCTTGAAGGTTACAACGTACGTCAGTCCAAACTCTCTCCAAATCACCGGAAAAATTCTCCTCCTCCGGCACAGCCGACACCAATTTGGAGAACGAACCAAACGACGGATGTCTCCCAGTACAACAAAAAAAAGAACACCCAGCAGAAGAGGATGTATGATTGTTAAGAGCAAATTCAGCGAGTGGCAGAAACTCAGACCACCCCTCTTGATTGTCTGCCACAAAACAATGCAAAAACTGTTCAACATCCTGGTTCTTTCTTTCTGTCTGTCCATTAGACTCAGGATGATACCCAGATGGAAATGACAAATGGACTCCCAACCTGTCACAAAAAGCACGCCAAAAGCGAGCCACAAACTGAGGTCCCCTATCAGAAACAATGTCGGTGGGAACGCCATGGAGTCTGACAATTTCCTTAACAAACGCCTTAGCGAGTGTCTTAGCGCAGGGTAGTTTAATGAAAGGAACCAAATGACACATCTTGCTAAAACGGTCCACGACCACCCAGATGACAGTGAAACCCTCGGACACAGGAAGGTCAGTAATAAAATCCATTGCCAGATGCGTCCAAGGCGCACTAGGAACCTCCAGAGGGCAATTAAATCCGCTGCAGGGGTATGCAAAGCCTTTGACCTAGCACACACCGTACATTGACGCACCCACTTAATGACTTCCTTCTGCCACCCAGGCCACCAAAAACTGCGACTTATAAGTCTCTTAGTCTCAGAAATTCCTGGATGACCTGCCAACCGAGACTCATGATATTCCACAAACAAATCTTTCCTAAAGGTTCTAGGCACAAACAACCTCCCATGGGGAGTGTTAGATGGGGCATCCTCCTGGGCTTTCAGAATCCCATCTTCCAAAACGGAGTCCAATGCTGCTACCACAACTCCTTCCCGTAAAATGCTCTCCTCCTCTTCGGTACCAACCATGGGAGAAAAACTGCGAGATAAAGCATCGGCTTTAACATTCTTGGTACCAGGGATGTAAGTAACAGAAAAATTAAACCGAGAAAAAAAAAGTGCCCACCTAGCCTGACGGGCATTCAAGCGCTTGGCAGCATCCAGATAAATCAAATTTTTATGATCAGTGAAAACCTGAACCGGAAATTTAGCACCTTCCAAGAAATGCCGCCAATGTTCAAATGCGAGTTTAATAGCCAGCTATTCCCGATTACCAACATCGTAATTAAGTTCGGTTTCTGAAAAAAAAGCACAAGGATGTACTCCATCCTTGTTCTCCTGAGACAAAACCGCACCGACCCCCACCGAAGAAGCATCAACCTCGACCAAATAAGGCTTGGTCTCATCAGGCTGCATAAGGATAGGGGCAGAACTGAACCTCTCCTTGAGATACACAAAAGCTTCAATGGCCTCAGTAGTCCACTGGACAGTATCCGCACCTTTCCTGGTGAGATCGGTTAGTGGCTTAACAATTATAGAAAATTTCTTAATGAATTTTCTGTAATAATTGGCGAAACCCAAAAATCTCTGTATCGATTTTAAACCAATAGGCCTAGGCCATTCCTGCACAGCCTGAACCTTCACCGGGTCCATTTCAAAGCCCTCGCTGGAGATAATGTAGCCCAAAAACCTAATTCTCTGCACAGCGAACTTACATTTCTCCAGCTTATCAAAAAGTGAATTGTCACTTAATAACTGCAAAACTTCACGTACACTCTGCCAATGAGACTCCAGATCTGGCGAATAAATCAAAATGTCATCCAAATACACAACCACATTCTTACCAATCAAAGGTCTCAGGATGTGATTTATAAGGTTCTGAAAATGCGGGTGCATTGGTAAGACCAAAAGGCATCACCAGATTCTCAAAATGACCTACCGGAGTGTTAAAGGCAGTTTTCCATTCATCACCCTCCTTTATTCGTAACAAATTGTATGCCCACCGGAGATCAATTTTAGAGAACCACTTAGCCCCCACTAACTGGTTAAACAAGTCAGGAATTAACGGCAATGGGTAGGAATTGCGTACGGTAATTTTATTAATTTCGCGAAAGTCCAGACATGAACGTAAACCGCCATCCTTTTTTTTTACAAAAAAGAAATCCAACAGCCACAGGTGACTTAGAAGGTCTAATGTGACCAGCAGCCAAGCTCGTCTGTATGTATTCCTCCAAGGCCTTTCTCTCAAGGATAGTAAGATTAAATAAGCAACTCTTGGGAAGAGTAGCTCCAGGAACAAACTCAATGGTGCAATCATAGTCCCTATGAGGAGGTAAAACTTGTGACTCCTCCTCTGAAAAAACCTTCCAAAAATCCTGAATAGGTACAGGTAATTCCCCTTTTTCCACAGCCGCAATGCGACCGTTACAACACTTATCATAGCACTTAGGGCTCCATGACTTAATCTCATTAGTAGACCAGTCCAATAAAGGATTGTGCAGTTTTAACCAAGGCAAACCTAAAACTACTGGAGAAGGTAAATTATTTAATACCACCAAATCCAAATTTTCCTGGTGAATACCATTGATAGGGGAAATTCAGCAACCTTGTGAGTAATACATTTCAAAGGAGTGTTGTCAATAGCAATCACAGAAATAGGTGATGACAAAGGTTTGGATTCCAATTTAAGTTTTTCCAAAAACCCCTTATCAATCACATTAAGTGTTGAACCACAATCCACAAATACCTGAAATTCAATCAAATCTTCCTGCAATAAGGTACTCCCTGAAAGAAATACTCCCTTAGAATTCAAACAAGCAATACGGGCGTAACTGACCTTTTTTTTTTCTTTGCTTAAACGAAGCTCACAGTTCTTAATTAAATGGTCAGATTTACCACAGTAAAAACACAATCCCTTAGAAAACCTGCGGTCTCTTTCCTGAGAGCGGAGTGACATCGCCCCAACCTCCATCGGTTCTCCGCCCTCCGAGCAGACCCTCTGAGGACTAGGAGCTGCCATTGCAGGAATTTTCTCATCATTAACCTTGGCACGCAGTCTCCTGTCCACACGTATAGCTAATTGCATGGCCTCTTGCAAGGTCACAGGTGCAGGAAACCCAATCAGCAGATCTTTAACCCTTTCACTTAGACCGGCAAGAAACGAACATTTTAACACCGAATCATTCCATTTCACTTCTGAAGACCACCTTCTGAAGTGTGTACAATAATTTTCAACATCACCTGACCCCTGCTTCAAACGTCTCAGTTCTGTCTCAGCAGATGAGACTCGATCAGGATCATCATACAATAACCCCATAGCAGAAAATAAATCCTCCACTGATCTAAAACACGGATCATTAGGTTGGAGAGAAAAGGCCCACCCCTGTGGTTCCTTGCGCAAAAGTGACATGATAAACCCAATGCGCTGTGATTCATTCCCAGAGGACCTGGGTCTCAAACGAAAATATAATAAACAAGCATTTTTAAAGGAAAAAAAATCTTGTTGTTTACCATCAAAAATATCAGGCAGTCCTACCTTCGGTTCCACAAAATGCGCTCCAGGACAGCTACTCACGTGTTGCGGGAGATCGGCCACTTCTAGAGACAATCCCTGCAGGTGTTGAGCCAACTCTTGAACAGACACCATACTGATCCCAGGATTTCTTTCCAAGTTTAGTTTTGGCTGGACTTACTGTTATGATCTGCTACAAGAACTAAGGAAAGAAAGGGAATCTGTCACTACAATAAGACTAAGCTGATTCCCTATGATGCAGCGGGCGACCTGTTCCTTGTGAACAGACCCGCCTTCGTCCAGCTAGTCTGAACGCAGACCTATAGAATAAAGGGACGGGTCCCTAAAAGAACTAAGGACTGGGACAAAATTGGACACCTCCTAGCAGATGTTGTAGCGGAGCAAAAAGACAAACAGACAAAAAGTACTTAGAGGTCCAAAGGACCAAACGAACTAGAGAGAGAGGTACAAAAACACCTGGCTAGATAGAGAGTCAAATAACAGAAGGGCGGAGCTGGAATAAATAGGCAGCAGGTCACGTGACCAAAATAGAAAAAAACTAACAGGAGAGTTCTAACAATTTCAACGCAGGATTGTGCGGATGGTGGATAGAGAACCTCGACTAACATCCAAACAAGTTCAAGCTGCCCTGCAGTCCGAGGGTACAACAGTGTCAACCCGTACTATCCGTCGGCGTCTGAATGAAAAGGGACTGTATGGTAGGATACCCAGGAAGACCCCACTTCTTATCCCGAGACATAAAAAAGCCAGACTGGAGTTTGGCAAAACTTACCTGAGAAAGCCTAAAACGTTTTGGAAGAATGTTCTCTGGTCAGATGAGACAAAAGTAGAGCTTTTTGGCAAAAAGCATCAACATAGAGTGTACAGGAAAAAAAAAGAGGCATTCAAAGAAAAGAACACGGTCCCTATAGTCAAACATGGCGGAGGTTCCCTGATGTTTTGGGGTTGCTTTGCTGCCTCTGGCACTGGACTGCTTGACCGTGTGCATGGCATTATGAAGTCTGAAGACTACCAACAAATTTTGCAGCATAATGTAGGGCCCAGTGTGAGAAAGCTGGGTCTCGCTCAGAGGTCATGGGTCTTCCAGCTGGACAATGACCCAAAACACACTTCCAAAAGCACTATAAAATGGTTTGAGAGAAAGCACTGGAGACTTCTAAGGTGGCCAGCAATGAGTCCAGACCTGAATCCCATAGAACACCTGTGGAGAGATCTCAAAATGGCAGTTTGGAGAAGGCACCCTTCAAATATCAGGGACCTGGAGCAGTTTGCCAAAGAAGAATGGTCTACAATTCCAGCAGAGCATTGTAGGAAACTCATTGATGGTTACCGGAAGCGGTTGTTCGCAGTTATTTTAGCTAAAGGTTGTACAACCAAGTATTAGGTTGAGGGTGCCAATACTTTTGTCTGGCCTATTTTTGGAGTTTTGTGTGAAATGATCAATGATTTGATTTTTGCTTCATTCTCTTTTGTGTTTTTTCCTTGCAAGCAAATTAAATTAAGATAATAATTCCAAAGAATTTGTGATTGCAATCATTTTCAGGAAGAAACTGAGTATTATCTGACAGAATTGCAGGGGTGCCAATACTTTTGGCCACCACTATATGAGGGCCCGACATCCACAGATGGGGGTTGTGCTCACAGCCCAACACCGTGCAGGATGCTTGGCATTTGCCACAGAGCACCAGGATTGGCAAAGTCGCCACTGGCGCCCTGTGCTCTTCACAGATGAAAGCAGGTTCACACTGAGCACATGTGACAGACGAGACAGAGTATGGAGACGCCGTGGAGAGCGATCTGCAGCCTGCAACATCCTTCAGAATGACCGGTTTGCAGTGGGTCAGTAATGGTGTGGGGTGGCATTTCTTTGGAGGGCCACACAGTCCTCCATGTGCTTGCCAGAGGTAGCCTGACTGCCATTAGGTACCGAGATGAGATCCTCAGACCCCTTGTGAGACCATATGCTGGTGCGGTTGGCCCTGGGTTCCTCCTAATGCAGGACAAAGCCAGACCTCTTGTGGCTGGAGTGTGTCAGCAGTTCCTGCAATATGAAGGCATTGAAGCTATGGACTGGCCCGCCCGTTCCCCAGACCTGAATCCGATTGAGCACATCTGGGACATCATGTCTCGCTCCATCCACCAACGTCTCGTTGCACCACAGACTGTCCAGGAGTTGGCGGATGCTTTAGTCCAGGTCTGTGAGGAGAATCCCACAGGAGACCATCCGCAACCTCATCAGGAGCATGCCCAGGTGTTGTAGGGAGGTCATACAGGTACGTGGAGGCCACACACAATACTGAGACTCATTTTGACTTGTTTTAAGGACATTACATCAAAGTTGGATCAGCCTGTAGTGTGTTTTTCCACTTTAATTTTGGGGGTGACTCCAAATCCAGGCCTCCATTGGTTAATAAATTTGATTTCCATTGATGATTTTTGTGTGATTTTGTTGTCAGTACATTCAACTTTGTACAGAACAAAGTATTCAACGAGAATATTTCATTCATTCAGATCTAGGATGTGTTATTTGAGTGTTCCCTTTATTTTTTTGAGCAGTGTATATTTCCTTAACTAGCATAACACTTTAACCTGAAAAGTTGTAATAAAATATTGTCTTCATCAACGCAATCTAGAATAAATACAACAATAATGCAAAAATACAATATATATTGAATAAACAATTCCACTCAAAGCCACAACCTCTGTCACTGGAAAAAAAAAATATTTTCTGAAAAATTCCAAATCAGTTTATTTACTATCATTGAGTCTTCAGGTCCCATTCAATCTAAAAAACAAAAATACCACATTTGTATATACATTGTAAGCTTTGTTTAACATATACCATCTTATCAAGTGAGATCTGATGACTAGAATATACTTATTCTATTATTTTTATTACAATATACTAATGTATATATATTCCCACATACTTATAGAAGGAGACTCTACTAATCCAGCAGTGTAAAATATATTTCCTAAGATGAAATAAATTAGACACAACCAATCTGATAAATTTTTCTTTGGACATGATAGACATATCTTTTAATACACAGGCAATAGGATTAAAAGAAATATCCATGCTAAATAACCTGTTAATAAGTGAGACTCCTTGTGACCAAAATAGCGTAATTTCAGTACAATCTCAGAATAAATGCAGATGATCAGCTCTAATATGACCACATTTGAAACAATTTGAACTCCTATTTGGAAAGAATTTCTTTAATTTTCAAAGACTAAAATACATTCTGTGGAGAATGTAAAATTGAGAAATTCTATGAGAAGTATAAAAGGAAATTTCACAGATTCATTTTAGAATGCTGTTAAATATCCAATAGGACCAACATAACCGGCCCAATTAGAAAATAAATTAAAATGAATTTTATTCCGCTTATTCTTCAGAAGAGATTTATATAATTTCACAATAAGACCCCCATAATTATCTCAATTGGTGGAGGGACATCTTAGATTACAAGATGTACAGGATTTACAGTTTAATCACCTGCACAAATAGAAAATAATAAAGTCCTTAATACTTAGGTTATACTTTCATTGTAATTCATTTAAGCCAAGCACAGCCCCTCCACCCACTATCTTTCCCTATCTTCACTATCTTCCACCCACTATCTTGAAACCGTCCCTTCCTTTCCCAGCATCGTGCTCCTGTGCAGGCGTACTTTTCTGCGCTGTCAAGAGCAGAGCAAAGTACTGCAGGGCGCATGCGTCGGGAAAAGTAAAAGAGCCCTGGCGCATGAGCACTGCAGTACTTTACTCTGCCCTTGTCAGGGCAGAAGAAGGGGAGACACAAGACCAAAACCTGCAACTCCCATTGAACCGGACCTCCCCGTAGGTATTATAAATGGTCTTTTTCTTGTCTTGCAGTTCGGGTTGGGGGCATATATACAGCATATTAGAATACTGCATATCAGGGCTGAAAGCTTGGTGGTCTTATCTCACATGGGACAAACCTGATGACAAGTACCCATTAAACAACAAAGGGGCTGATCCGGGTCTCCCATGTTACTAAAAAAGATGAAGAAACTGAGCTATTGATATAAATCCGAAGAGCTGGACAATAATATAACAACTTAACACACTAAATAAATTCTTGCTCGAAACACATTTTCAATAAATTCTCCCAAAGAAAACGCCACTCTACTATATCAAACACATCTAATAATAGAATTGTCCTTTCCCCAGGATTGCAAGGCATTAACTAAAGTTCCAGATAAAAACGTCTAATATCAGATGCGTCTCTCCCAATAATAAATCCACATTAGTCCAGATGTACAATAGATTCAATAACTTTCTTTAACCTTGAAATTAATTTTTTTGTCAAAAATGTGAAGGGGTTTTCCACTACTCAGACAACCCCTTCTTAATCACTATGTTCCCCACCTTATAAAATAATAAGAGCTCCCCTCCAGTGCAAGCGCCCCTTCCAGGGCTCTCTTGACAGGATGTCACGCGAGTCCTGCAGTCAATCAGCGACCTCTTCACTCTCCATTCCTTCGCACTGTTCTGTACAAAGTTGAATGTGCTGACAACAAAATCACACAAAAATCATCAATGGAAATCAAATTTATTAACCAATGGAGGCCTGGATTTGGAGTCACCCCCAAAATTAAAGTGGAAAAACACACTACAGGCTGATCCAACTTTTATGTAATGTCCTTAAAACAAGTCAAAATGATGCTCAGTATTGTGTGTGGCCTCCACGTGCCTGTATGACCTCCCTACAATGCCTGGGCATGCTCCTGATGAGGTTCCAGATGGTCTTCTGTGGGATCTCCTCCCAGATCTGGACTAAAGCATCCGCCAACTCCTGGACAGTCTGTGGATGGAGCGAGACATGATGTCCCAGATGTGCTCAATCGGATTCAGGTCTGGGGAACGGGCGGGCCAGTCCATAGCTTCAATGCCTTCATATTGCAGGAACTGCTGACACACTCCAGCCACATGAGGTCTGGCATTGTCCTGCATTAGGAGGAACCCAGGGCCAACCGCACCAGCATATGGTCTCACAAGGGGTCTGAGGATCTCATCTCGGTACCTAATGGCAGTCAGGCTACCTCTGGCAAGCACATGGAGGGCTGTGTGGCCCTCCAAAGAAATGCCACCCCACACCATTACTGACCCACTGCAAATCAGTCATGCTGAAGGATGTTGCAGGCAGCAGATCGCTCTACACGGCATCTCCGGACTCTGTCACGTCTGTCACATGTGCTCAGTGTGAACCTGCTTTCATCTGTGAAGTGCACAGGGCGCCAGTGGCGACTTTGCCAATCCTGGTGTTCTGTGGCAAATGACAAGCGTCCTGCACGGTGTTGGGCTG
Organism: Phyllobates terribilis; assembly: GCF_046119375.1. Taxonomy (NCBI): domain Eukaryota; kingdom Metazoa; phylum Chordata; class Amphibia; order Anura; family Dendrobatidae; genus Phyllobates; species Phyllobates terribilis. The sequence continues at coordinate 480,071,798 of NW_027362761.1, read as the reverse complement.
TGAGCACAACCTCCATCTGTGGACGTTGGGCCCTCATACCACCCTCATGGAGTAGGTTTCTAACCGTTTGTGCAGACACATGCACATTTGTGGCCTGCTGGGGGTCATTTTGCAGGGCTCTGGCAGTGCTCCTCCTGTTCCTCCTTGCACAAAGGTGGAGGTACCAGTCCTGCTGCTGGGTTCTTACCCTCCTACGTCACCCTCCACGTCTCCTGGTGTACTGGCCTGTCTCCTGGTAGCGCCTCCAGCCTCTGAACACTACGCTGTCAGACACAGCAAACCTTCTTGCCACAGCTAGCATTGATGTGCCATCCTGGATGAGCTGCACTACCTGAACCGCTTCTGTGGGTTGTAGAGTCTGTCTCATGCTACCACGAGTGTGAAAGCACAACCAACATTCAAAAGTGACCAAAATATCCACCAGAAAGCATTGGTACTGAGATGTGGTCTGTCGTCCCCACCTGCAGAAACACTCCTTTATTGAGTGTGTCTTGATAATTGCCAATAATTTCCATCTATTGTCTATTCCATTTGCACAACAGCATGTGAAATTGATTGTTAATCAGTGTTGCTTCCTAAGGGGACAGTTTGATTTCACAGAAGTTTGATTTACTTGGAGTTATATTCTGTTGTTTAAGTGTTTCCTTTATTTTTTTGAGCAGTGTATAACCTGTAATATTATACTTTTCAAGAAAGGCATCCATGCCCTTCTTAAATTTTAGTAGTGAATCGCTCATTACAACATCATGCGGCAGAGAGTTCCATAGTATCACTGCTCTTACAGTAAAGAATCCGCATCTGTGTTTATGATTAAACCTTCTTTCCTCCAGATGTAGAAGATGCCCCCTTGTCCCCGTCTCAGGCCTCAGAGTAAAAAGATCCGTAGAAAGGTCTTTGTATTGTCCCCTCATATACTTGTACATAGTAATAAGATCACCCCTAAGCCTTCGTTTTTCCAAACTAAATAACCCAAAGTGTAATAACCTGCCTTGGTATTGCAGACTCCCCCCAGTCCTCTAATAACCTTGGTCGCTCTTCTCTGCACCCGCTCTAGTTCAGCTATGTCTTTCTTATACACCGGAGACCAGAACTGTACACAGTATTCTAAGTGTGGTCGCACTAGTGACTTGTATAGAGGTAAAATTACGTTCTCCTCATGAGCATCTATGCCTCTTTTAATGCATCCCATTATTTTATTTGACTTTGCAGCAGCTGCCTGACACTGGCCACCAAACGTGAGCTTGTCGTCCACCAATACACCCAGGTCTTTTTCAGTGACAGTTTTGCCCAGTGTTTTACAATTAAGCATATAATTATACATTTTATTTCCTCTGCCCAAGTGCATTACCTTACATTTATCTCCATTAAAGCTCATTTGCCATTTATCAGCCCAAGCTTCTAGTTTACATAGATCCTCCTGTAATAAAAAATTGTCCTCCTCTGTATTGATTACCATGCAGAGTTTAGTGTCATCTGCAAATATTGAAATACTACTCTGTATGCCCCCTACAAGGTCATTAATAAATATGTTAAAAAGAAGCGGGCCCAATACTGACCACTGTGGTACCCCACTGTTAACTGTGACCCAGTCTGAGTCTTAGTTTTGACAGGAACGGTCCCTCGTAAACCGATGTTGATATTGGGTCATGAGGTTATTCTTCTTCAGATACTCTAGTATAGCATCTCTTAGGAAACCCTCCAGGATTTTACCCACAGTAGATGTTAAGCTTATTGGCCTATAATTTCCAAGTTCAGTTTTTGTCCCCTTTTTGAATATTGGCACCACATTTGCTATACGCCAGTCCTGTGGTACAGACCCTGTTATTTTGGAATCTTTAAAGATTAAAAATAATGGTCTATCTATGACTTTACCTAATTTTTGCAGTACTCGCGGGTGTATCCCATCCGGGGCCGGGGATTTGTCAACTTTAGTGATTTTTAGACGCCGCCATACTTCCTGCTGAGTTAAACAAGTTACATTTAATGGAAAATTTTTGTTATCACTGATCATGTTTTCTGTCATGCAATTTTCTTGTGTAAATACTGTTGAAAAAAAATCATTTAGCATATTGGCTTTTTCCTCATCCTCACTCACCATTTCACCCAGACTATTTGTAAGGGGGCCAACACTATCATTTTTTAGTTTCTTACTATTTATGTAGTTAAATAATATTTTGGGATTATTTTTACTTTCTCTGGCAATGAGTCTCTCTGTCTCAATCTTTGCTGCCTTGATTTGGTTTTTACTGAATTTATTCAATTTTCTGTATTTATTTAATGCCTCATCACTACCTACTTGCTTTAGCTCTCTAAATGCTTTCTTTTTGTCACTTATTGCGCCCTGTACAGCTCTATTTAGCCATAGTGGTTTCCCCCTATTTCTAGCATGTTTATTCCCATAGGGTATATATTGTGCACAGGTCCTATTCAGGATGCTAATAAATGTCTCCCATTTGCTTTGTGTAGTTTTATGTCTCAAGATATCGTCCCAGTTTATTGCACTAAGATCCTCTCTCAACCGTTGGAAATTTGCCTTCCTGAAGTTTAGTGTCCTTGTAACCCCTCTACTACACATCTTAAGTATCCCCTATCCTCTGGAATTCTGTGCCCCAACACGTCCGTTTATCCGCCACATTCAGAACTTTCAGACTAAACTTGAAAGCCCATCTGTTCAAGAAAGCTTACAGCCTGCAATGACCCCTCTGCCACCTTACCACCCGCCAACGAATCTGCCGCTATACCCAAGCCTAATGTCTCCTTCCCCATTATCATGTAGAATGTAAGCCCACAAGGGCAGGGCCCCCTCATTCCTGTACCAGTCTGTCATTGTTAGTTTATTCACTGTAATTTACATTTATATTTTGTATGTAACCCTTTCTCATGTACAGCTCCATGGAATCAATGGTGCTCTAAAAATAAATAATAATAATTCAATCTTCATGCATGAATGCAAGAGTTTTACCCATGCCTTTGGTCATCTCCAAGTCCACAGGAACCTATCTGACAATATTTCTTTATGTTGAAAACAGACCTCCAGTTGTTTTTAATTTTGCCTCTCCGTTCCAGAGATATTAGCAATCAAAGTATCAGGCACCTACGAATTAACTTTAGTTAAGTCCAAATGAGTGTTTTCACTGGCGTGTGTACTTCTTCTCCCTGTATGAGTTGCTATCATAACACCCACTTGGCTTAACAAAAGTGAACTCATTAGGTGCCCAGTACTTTGATTGCTAATACTGTATCTCCACAATAGAGAGGTGAAATAGAAAAAAAAAAAAAAAAACAAAGAAAATTGTTTTCTGCCCTGCAGCCACTATTACTTCACATGTCCAGTTCAACATAAAACATTTGGTGAAAAGTCCTCTTTAAGTACCAGAGGATTGCCTATGACCAAATCAATACCAGAAAGTGCTGAACGATTTAGAAAAATAGAGAAATGTAAGCCTCTCCCTGTTTCTAATCCTCCATAAGTTAAACCAACCAAATTGATCTAATAATTGTGATAGCTTACTACCATTATTAGATACTTATTTTCTTTAGGGGACTTTTATCCAAGCTAGAATCCCCCAAGTACCCCATTAAAGTCGTCAAAAATTATAAAAATGTGATAAACCTTATCAATTATAAATTTCTTCACTATAATTAACATTTCGGGAGAAAAAGGAAGCAGTATCTAAACATTAGGAATAACCCTTCCATTATGTCCCCCTAATCTCCCAAAAAAAAAACATAAAAAAAACTTGAGAAAGATAAGTCTACCATACACATACATCTTATCTGACATAATCTGAATTTTAAGGAAAGGAAAACTGTAGAGGGAGAAGCGCACATATAGGGTAAAACCCCAATGTAGATGAATTTATCAATCAGGTGCTCACCTGGAGTGGTTGCATGAGACAAATAGCAGATAGCCAGCTGCCGTTGTCCTGTGCCTGGAGGAACAATTCCGCCATATGAATATACCAAACAGGATAAAAACACATTTAATAGCTGCCGTATTATTTGAGGGTTCGTTTATTGTCCACTACGCATTTCAATTCTGTACTGGTACCTTTATCACCGGTTTCTTCATAGAATCATAGAATGGTAGAGTTGGAAGGGACCTCCTGGGTCATCTGGTCCAACCCCCTGCTCAAAGCAGGATTCACTAAATCATCTCAGACAGATGTCTGTCCAGCCTCTGTTTGAAGACGTCCATTGAAGGGGAACTCACCACCTCTCGTGGCAGCCTGTTCCACTCATTAATCACCCTAACTGTCAAAAAGTTTTTTCTAATATCTAATCTGTGTCTCCTCCCATTTAGTTTCATCCCATTGCTTCTAGTCTTTCCTTGTGCAAATGAGAATAAAGATGATCCTTCTACAATGTGACAGCCCTTGACATATTTGTAGACAGCTATTAAGTCTCCTCTCAGTCTTCTTTTTTGCAAGCTAAACATTCCCAAATCCTGCAACCGTTCCTCATAGGACATGGTTTGCAGACCAGTCACCATTCTGGTCGCTCTTCTCTGAACTTGCTCCAGTTTGTCTATGTCTTTTTTAAAATGTGGTGCCCAAAACTGTACACAGTATTCCAGATGAGGTCTGACCAAAGAGGAGTAAAGACCAATAATGACTTCACGTGATCTAGACTGTATGCTTCTGTTAATACATCCCAGAATTGTATTTGCCTTTTTTTGCTGCTGCATCACACTGTTGACTCATGTTCAGTCTATGATCTATTAGTATACCTAAATCTTTTTCACATGTACTGTTGCTTAGCTCTATTCCTCCCATTCTGTATATGCTTTTTTCATTTTTATTGCCCAGATGTAGTACTTTGCATTTTTCCCTGTTAAAAACCATTCTGTTGGTTGCTGCCCACTGCTCCAGTTTATTTAGGTCTTTTTGAATCCTCTCTCTCTCTTCTCTAGTATTAGCTATCCCTCCTAGCTTTGTGTCATCAGCAAATTTAATCAGTTTACCCTCAATTCCTTCATCTAAATCATTGATAAAGATGTTGAACAATACAGGTCCCAGGACGGAGCCCTGTGCTACCCCACTTGAGACATTCATCCAGCTGGATGTGAAGCCATTTACAATCACCCTTTGAGTCCGATCACTAAGCCAGTTATGAATCCACCTAACAGTTGCCTGGTCCATTGCATACTTGGTCATTTTTTCAATAAGGATGGTGTGAGATACTTTGTCAAATGCTTTGCTGAAGTCAAGATATACTATATCTACAGCATTTCCCTGATCCACCCAGTCAGTGATTCTGTCATAGAAGGAAATTAAGTTAGTCTGACATGACTTATTAGTTATAAACCCATGCTGACTCTGGTTAATCACTTCATTCTTATCCAGGTACTTACATACATGTTGTTTAATAATTTGTTCAAAGATCTTTCCTGGTATAGAAGTCAGACTCACCGGCCTATAGTTCCCTGGGTCCACCTTCTTCCCCTTTTTGAAGATAGGAACAACATTTGCTCTTCTCCAGTCTTCTGGGACTTCTCCTGTTCTCCAAGAATTTTCAAAGATTATGGAGAGTGGTTCTAAAATTTCTTCTACGATCTCCTTCAGTACTCTGGGGTGTAATTCATCTGGACCTGGAGACTTGAACTCATTTATGTTAGCTAAATATTCCCTCACAATCTTTCTGTTTACAGATAACTTGGATTCTTCTATTCCTTTAAAAGGACAGTGAAGATCAGTTGATGTTACATTTTCTTTCTGAGAGAAAACAGATGCAAAATAGGAATTAAAAAGTTTGGCCTTCTCAACATCCTCTCTTACCATTTCTCCATTTTCATCCTGTAAAAATCCTATAGCATCTTTGACTTTTCTTTTACTTTTGACATACCCCCAAAATCCTTTTTTATTGCTTTTGACATCTCTTGCAAGCCTTAATTCATTGTCAGCTTTAGCTAACCTGATACATGCCCTGCAGGATCTGCAGACTGCATTATAATCTTCTTTAGATATGCCTCCCTCTTTCCATTTAATAAACATTTCTTTCTTTCTTTTTAGCATGTGTTTAAGTTCTGTGTTCATCCATCCTGGTTTCCTTAAATGCTTCCCATTCTTCCTACTTTTCGGGATTGTTAACGATTGTGCTTTGAGAATCTCATTTTTAAAAATTTCCCATCCTTCCTGGACATTTTTGTCCTTAAGGACATCCAGCCATTGGATCCCTCCTATTCTCTTTCTGAGTCTCTTAAAATCTGCCTTTCTAAAATCTAACCTTGAAGTTTGAGTCTTCACATGTCTTCCTCCTCTAGTTATCCAAAATTCTATAATAGCATGATCGCTGCCTCCTAGGGTCCCAGCCACTTTTACCTCCTCAACCATTTCCTCCTTGTTTATAAGGATTAGATCCAAAGTAGCAGATCCCCTTGTTTTCTCCCCTACCTTTTGGAAGATAAAGTTGTCAGCAAGAGAGGATAAGAATTTGCTTGACCTGTTAGTTTTACTTGAGAGAGATTCCCAACAAATGTCTGGATAGTTGAAATCTCCCATGACCACTACGTCATATTTTTTTGAGAACTTGGTCATTTGATACATAAAGAGTTCATCCATATCTTCAGCTTGCCCAGGTGGCCTGTAGTAAATGCCTACAATGGTGTCCTTTCCGTTGTTCTCTCCTTGTATTCTTACCCAAACAGTTTCCACAGAACTCCCAGTCTCTGAAGCTTCAATCTCTGTGCAGATATACGCTTTTCTAACATACAATGCGACACCTCCTCCTCGTTTATCAAGTCTGTTTCTTGCAAATAAGTTGTATCCTTTTAGCCTTTTATTCCAATCATGTGTATCGTCCCACCAAGTTTCAGTGATTCCAATGACATCATATTTCTTTTCCTGCGTTAGTAGTTCTAATTCTCCTTGTTTGTTGCCCATGCTTTGTGCATTTGTATAAAAACATTTTAGTTTGTGATTGGTTTCTCTTCTTCCCATATTTTTATTATTTAAATTGTTTTGTCTTTGTTCTTCCTTTCCACTTCCAGTAGCAGAGATCTCAATAGTATTTGTCAGCTGTATGGCTTTTTCTGGCCTTTTGCTTCCCTTCCCACATTGTTCTAGTTTAAAGCTCTCCTGATGAGTGCAGCAAGGCAATTTCCAAATACATGTTTTCCAGTCTTCGTAAGGTGCACCCCATCTCTAGCAAGTAGTCCATTGTATAGGTAATTCATTCCGTGATCCAGAAATCCAAATCCTTGTTGACGGCACCATCGACGTAGCCAGTTGTTCACCTGTAGAATCTTATTCCACCTCATTGTTCCATGGCCATCCACTGGGAGGATGGATTAGAAGACCACCTGCGCTCCCAATTCTTTCACTTTCTTGCCCAAGTCTTCAAAGTCACTGCAGATGGTTTCCAGGTCCTTTCTTGCGGTGTCATTTGTCCCCACATGTATTAGCAGGAATGGGTAGTGATCTGTAGGTCTGAAGAGTCTTGATATCCTGTCAGACACATCTTTAATTTTTGCTCCTGGAAGACAGCACATTTCTCTTGAGGTTATGTCTGGTCTGCAGATAGCAGCCTCTGTTCCTCTTAACAGGGAATCCCCCATGACCACCACTCTCCGTTTTTTCTTCACAACATTCTTCTTTCTCCATCCAGGAGGATTCTGAGGGCTTACAAGGTTATTCATTGCTGACAAAGTCTTATCTTGCTGTATTTCTTCATGGTTCTCCTGCGAGAGAGCCTGGTACTGGTTCCTGAGCAGTATAGGTGCTGACTGCCTCTCTATCCTCCTGCTTCTCTGGGTCACATGCTTCCATTCCTCTGTTTCCTCAGGTGCAGTTCGAATTTCTTCTCTTTCTGAATCATGAAGAGATAATTCTGCTCTGTCTAAGAACTCTTCACCTTCCTTAATGATTTTCAAGGTAGTTAACCTCTCTTCTAGATTTCGCAACTTTTCCTCCAACAGGGACACAAGCTTGCATTTCTGGCATGTGAAGTTTGGCTTTTCCACTGGCAAGTCTGTGAACATGTAGCAGGATATGCAGCTCACCAAATGGCTCCTGGACTCTTCCATGTTCTTACTGTTAATGTTCTGAAAACAGTGAAAAAAGCTTCAAAAAAAAGCTTCAAAATGCGCGCGCCGGCCGGCGCGCGGTTTACCGATGTCCTCTTTTCAGCTCCAACAGCCAAAATCCAGTGTTCTTTGAGCTCACGGAGACTCTTCACTTACCCCAAAATGCAGTGGGAATATGCAAATTATCTCCTTAGGACTCCTCCCCTGGTTTACCGATGTCCTCTTTTCAGCTCCAACAGCCAAAATCCAGTGTTCTTTGAGCTCACGGAGACTCTTCACTTACCCCAAAATGCAGTGGGAATATGCAAATTATCTCCTTAGGACTCCTCCCCTGGTTTACCGATGTCCTCTTTTCAGCTCCAGCAGCCAAAATCCAGTGTTCTTTGAGCTCACGGAGACTCTTCACTTACCCCAAAATGCAGTGGGAATATGCAAATTATCTCCTTAGGACTCCTCCCCTCCTTAGGACTCCTCTTCGCTTGATAAAGAAGCCAGTTCAGCCTTGAAACGCGTAGTGGACAATAAAGGACTCTCAAATATTACTGCAGCAATAGACTTTTTTTCCAGCAGCGCGGCCATGTTTTTCTCCTGTTTTGAATAATCTGAATTTTAATATCTCTGTGAATTAATATGCACACAACTCTCATATGTGAAGTGAAGTGTGAAAAAAAGAATAATCCATTTTTTCTGAGCATCTCTGCTTCTCTTTCCTGTAAACAAATATTTGCAGGGATTTAGGTTTTAATAAGATTAACGTCTGGAACCCAGTTCCCTAACATTTGAAGATAATATATTCATACACAACTAAAAGAAAATTAAAAAAACACTCTTCCAGTTATTCCACCCAGCAAAATAGCCCATCACTTGGAAGATAGTACAAAGAATAGACTCCTAATCTGAGTATTTCTACCCCCATTCACTCATAAAAACAAATGTTATATAATAAGGCACCATGTTCATTTTATATTGTAATTAATGTTGAGCGAGCATGCTCGACACTGCTCGGTACTCGCCCAAGCACCTCACTACTCGGGATGTTCGGCGAGCACCGAGCATTTCCGGGTTACTCGGGCGGGAGCTCAGGTCTCCGCCCTGCACGTTTGGCGCTCTTTACAGAGCCAATTAACATGCAGGGATTGCAAGCCAGTCACTGTAATGCTGCAGCCATGTTGGTTGTGGGAATTACAGTGATTGGCTGGCCACACAGCGTCACCTCGAGTATTTAAAACCGGTCGCCGCCATCTTGGACACAGTCGCTCCGGATCAGACAGTGTAGGAAGAGTGCTGCTGAGCTAGGGAGAGATTTATACTGCGAAATAGGTAGTGTAGGGTATCTAAAGCCTGCCAAATCAAACAAACAGTCCTAATATCCATCACAGATATCAGGCAGGCAGGCTGTATAGGAGACGCAGTGGTTATACCAGCAAACGCTGAATTACAGTCCTGTGTGCTCCTGTTGGTCAAATTGCTAGACTTATCCCCCGGTCTCAGGGGCCAGGAAAATTCCTTTTTTTTTTCATCTAAATACTGTATTTTTTTTTTCCTCAGTCAGACTGTACAAATACGTGTCTTATTAACCTTTTGGTATTTTTTCCCCCAAAAAAAAAATTTGAGTGTGTCTGTGACTGTTCAGACACCAATATATCTGTTTAAAAGAGTCTGGTGTAGGCCAGAGACATAGAACTGTGGTTTTGCAGTTCCACGGGTCAAATCTCTGTATTATCCTGCTTTTGGCATTTTTTGCCGTAAAAAAAAACTATAATAGTGTCTCCCTGACTGGTCAGACACCAATATATCTGTTTAAGAGAGTCTGGTGTAGGCCAGAGAAATAGAACAGGGGTTTTGCAGTTCAACGGGTACAAATCTCTGTATTATCCTGCTTTTGGCATTTTTTGCCTTAAGAATAACTGTAATAGTGTCTCCCTGACTGGTCAGACACCAATCCAATATATCTGTTTAAAAGAGTCTGGTGTAGGCCACAGAAATAGAACTGGGGTTTTGCAGTTCCACGGGTCAAATCTCTGTATTATCCTGCTTTTGGCATTTTTTGCCGTAAAAAAAACTGTAATAGTGTCTCCCTTACTGGTCAGACACCAATCCAATATATCTGTTTAAAAGAGTCTGGTGTAGGCCAGATAAATAGAAGTGTGGTTTTGCAGTTCCATTGTTCTAATCTCCTTTTTATTACCCATTTTCCATTGATAGTGCGAGTGTAAGTTATTTTACTTCATTTACAATGGGCAAAGCGCGTGGCAAGGTTCTGGTGATGGTGCGTGTAGAGGACGGGGCCGTGGCCAAGGTGAAAATGTGCCACAACCAACAGCCACATCTTCTCGCTCCCACTTCTTGACCGAATTACTAGGGAAGCACACTACAACACCAGTATTGCGAACTGATCAGTGTGAACAGGTTATTAATTGGATAGCAGATAATACTTCCAGTTACCTGGGCACCACCACCTCCGGTCTGTCTTCCACACGGTCAAGTTTTAGTAGCCGTGAGTCTCGACCGCATACTCCTCCTCACTTGGACACTCTGAAGAGCTGTTCACTGGTCCATTTCCATATTTGTGCCCCTCGCCTGCTCCGCTTGAAGTGGTGGAAGAGAAGATCCCATGTAGCGATGCCCAAATATTTGGACAGCCACGGCCACAGGAAGTCGACGCTGGCAATCTGTCACAAGAGGTGGACGATGATGAGACACAATTGCCACGAAGTGAGGAGGAGGATCGTGGTGCGCAAGTGGAAGAGGAGGAGGTGGTGGATGATCTAGTAACTGGCCCAACGTGGCAGGAGGACACGCAGAGCGAGGCCAGCAGCACACAGGGGGAGGGAGGCAGAGTACCCCAACAGGCAGGAAGAAGCAGTGTGGTGGCCACACACAGAAGGCGGGCAACAGTTCCCCATAACACCAACACGACGGACATTGCCAGTACAACCGGTAGGTCTTCCAGAGTCTGGAATTTTTTTAAAGACTCTGCTCATAACCCCAAAAAGGCCATTTGTACCACCTGCCAGGCCAGCATCAGCAGGGGTGACAACACTACCAGCCTGACCACCACCAGCATGATCAGGCACATGTCAGCAAAGCACCTGACTTTGTGGGGCGAACCCCAGGGTCCACGACCCGTATCAGCGGGTGTCACCACTGCTTCTTCTGCTGTTATGCATGTAAGAGAACCCCCTGTTGTGCATGCAAGGCAATCCCCTGTCCATACTGCATGAAAAGATGCCCCCTCCTCTCAGTCATCACTTGTTATGGCAGTTTCTCAAGAAACCGCATCAACATCCATGTCCTACCGCAGCGTTCAATTGTTCATATCCCAGACCTTTGAACGAAAGCGCAAATTCGTAGCCAATGCCCCACAGGCCACAGTCCTAAATTCGCACATTTCACGACTGCTTGCATTGGAAATGCTGCCTTTTAGGCTGGTGGAGACGGAATCCTTCCGCAACCTTATGGCGGTGGCCCGGTGTGCCATCCCCGCACTACGCAAGCACGTGTCCCAAAACATCTGCTGTGCCGTCAGCAACGCAGTTACTGGGAGAGTCCACCTGACAACAGACACGTGTACAAGTGCTTGTGGCCAGGGACGGTACATCTCCCTGACGGCACACTGGGTAAACATAGTGGAAGCCGGGACCCAGTCGGACCTTGGGACGGAACACATCCTCCCCACACCGAGGATTGCGGGCCCTATGTCAGTCAGAGTTGCCCCCATAGTGTACAGCTCCTGCGCATCATCCTCCTCATGTTCAGCCTCCATCTCAGATATCACCACATCAGTTACAAGCTGGAAGCACTGCAGCACTGCCTCAGCCAAGTGACAACAGGCTGTGCTGAAACTCATAAGCTTAGGTGATAAACCTCACACTGCTTGTGAGTTGTGGACAGCTGTGAAAGACCAGGCAGATCTGTGGCTGAGACCGCTGAACCTACATCCAGGCATGGTCATGTGTGACAATGGCCGTAACCTGGTGGCGGCTCTGAGGCGAGATCACACACGTACCATGCCTGGCTCGTGTGCTTAACCTCGTGTTTCAGCAGTTTCTTAAATCGTACCCTGAGCTGGCAGATCTGCTCGTCAAAGTACACCGCCTGTCAGCTCATTTTCGGAAGTCGGCTACAGCTTCCGCCGCCCTTGCTGTGTTGCAGCAGCGTTTGCAGCTTCCGTCACACCGACTGGTGTGTGATGTCCCCACACGTTGGAACTCTAGCCTCCATATGTTGCAAAGGATTTGTGAGCAGAAGAGAGAAGTTGTGGAGTACCAGCTGCAACAAGGCTGTCGATATTCAGGTCAGACTCCACACATAAGACCTCAGGAGTGGACCTGGATGTCTGACATATGTACCATCCTGACAAACTTTGAGGAGTCCACCAAGATGGTGAGTGGCGATGACGCCATCATTAGCGTCAGCATCCCACTTGTCTGTCTTTTGCAACGCTCTCTGCAGAGAATTAAAGAGGAGGCATTGCAGCCAGAGTATGATGAGATGGATCAAGAAGCCGTAATGGGCGATTACACACAGCCCAGCCTCATCTCATCCCAACGTGCATTGGGGGACAATGTGGGAGAGGAGGAGGAGGAAGAACAGGAGCTGGTATCATGCGCTGTAGATGGTAGTACCTGTACAACTGTCATACAGTCGGTTCAGCGTAGGTGGCCTGAGGACAGAGGGGAGGAGGAGGAGGAGAGCATGGTCAGTCGTCATCTTGGTGAGGACATGGAAGTCTTGCCCGTTACCAGTCTGGCACGCATGGCTGTCTTTATGTTACGCTGCCTTAACCATGACCCTCGCGTTGTCAAAATGTTGGGTGACAGTCATTACTGGTTGGTGACACTTTTAGACCCCCGCTACAAGGAGAACTTTCACTCTCTTATTCCTGAGGTGGAGAGGTCTACAAAAATGTGGCAGTACCAGAAGGCCCTTGTTGCAGAACTGTTAAAAAAATTCCCATCTGAACACGCTATCGGCAGAGGTCACAGTTCGTTGACCAACCAAGGCGTACAGGCGAGAGAGACGCAACTCCAATCCAGCAGAGGCAGGGGAACACTGTCAACATTCTGGGACAGTTTTCTGAGACCCACCCAGCTTACGGGCCCTGAGGCGCGGGGTACTCTCACAAGGAGTGGAAAGTTTCAAAAGATGGTGAGGGAGTACCTTGCCGACCATACCAGCATCCTCCGTGGTTCCTCTGTGCCTTTTAATTATTGGGTATCCAAGCTGGACACTTGGAATGAACTCGCTCTGTACGCCTTGGAGGTCCTGGCCTGCCCTGTCGCTAGCGTGTTATCGGAGCGTGTTTTTAGTGCTGCTGGGGGAATTATAACTGATAAGCGCACTCGCCTGTCAACTGACAAGCTGACCCTTATCAAAATGAACAAGGGCTGGATTGGGCCAGACTTCTCATCACCACCAAATGACAGCAGAGTAACATAAAGTCAAATCCACTGTGTTATTTCGGGAGGTGTATTCCCATGCACCGCTTCACACCCACACATGGGTATACGCTTCCTCATTTCGGCTGTATTTTGCTCTTCTCCTTATCCTCAGCCTCCACCACCACTATACTATCAAGGTGACCGTGGTCCATGTTGCCAGCATTGCAAGTTCCTCCGTCCTAATTTTTGGCAGCTTTTGCTTGGAAGGCATAGGCAAAGACTATGGGAGACCCACTCCCCAATAATGGGAATAATGTTTTTAATATTCTGTACTGCATGGCTCTTGTAAGGGGCATGAAAACAGTCTTGTTAAGCTACTGTGACCTCCACCACTTTTCCAAGGGGCATTAAAACCATCTTGTTAAGCTACTGCGACCTCCACCTCTTTTCCAAGGGGCATTAAAACCGTCTTGTTAAGCTACTGCGACCTCCACGTCTCTTCCAAGGGACATTAAAACCGTCTTGTTAAGCTACTGTGACCTCCACCACTTTTCCAAGGGGCATTGATATTGTCTTTTTATTCCACTGCGACCTCCACCATTCTTCCAAGGAGCATTAAAACCGTCTTGTTAAGCTACTGCGACCTCCACGTCTCTTCCAAGGGGCATTAAAACCGTCTTGTTAAGCTACTGCGACCTCCACCACTTTTCCAAGGGGCATTAAAACCGTCTTGTTAAGCTACTGCGACCTCCATGTCTCTTCCAAAGGGCATTAAAACCGTCTTGTTAAGCTACTGCGACCTCCACCACTTTTCCAAGGGGCATTGATATTGTCTTTTTATTCCACTGCGACCTCCACTATTCTTCCAAGGGGCATTAAAACAGTCTTGTTAAGCTACTGCGACCTCCACCACTTTTCCAAGGGGCATTAAAACCGTCTTGTTAAGCTACTGCGACCTCCACCACTTTTCCAAAGGGCATTGATATTGTCTTTTTATTCCACTGCGACCTCCACCATTCTTCCAACGGGCATTGCATTTCCTCCTAATTTTAGTCAGCTTTTGTTTTTATCAATGCATAGGCGAACACTAAGGGAGACCCACTCCCCAATAATGGGTAGAAGGTTTTTAGTATGCTGTAATCTATGTCTGTTTCAAAGGGCATTGCAGTTCCTCATAATTTTTAGAAAGCCTTCCATTCACTGCTTAGGCCAACAGTGCACAGGAGACCCAGTTGCTATAAATGGAAAAAACGGTTTAGTTAAGGCCCTCTGACCTCCATGTCACTTCCAAGGGGCATTGGAGTGCCTCGAAATTTTTGGTAGGCATTGTACTCACTGTATGCCCTATAACTGTGTAGCTGAACTGCTCCTTTTGGTACAGAAACATATCCTACAAGACATGTGTGGTTGACTGGCCTGATATTGATGTGAATGGTCCCTGTTCCTCCTGCTCTTTCTCCTTTGCCACCACCTCATCCATCATTCATCACCTGAAGCTTTGTTTTAATGGGAGTCATAGAACTGGGATAGTTGCAGGAAAATATCCAGCAATCCTCGGAGGAGGTAGGAATATGCGCCAAAACGCTGACCACCTCAGGCCTAGCCGCTACTACATACATACGCTTGCATTCCAAGAAAACAAAGCAGACGCTAACTTCTATCATCATCATCATGCTCCTCACCTTGGCACTCTCAACTCCCCTGATGGAGAAGCCAGGGCCCACCGGAGGAGTCTGGTTCTCTGGTGGGCTCGTCCAATGCTGCCCTAAAGCAGGCCAGGCTAAGAAAAGTGTGGGGGAAGTTCCCAGGAGAAATAGGGGCGGCTGGGGACCGTTTATGGACACCCGGCCACAAGGCGGCTGGGGACCGAGCGTGGACACCTGGCCGCCAGGCGGCTGGGGACTGAGTATGGATACCTCGCTGCCGAAGCAGCCATGATGTAGTGGCCAGCTTCGGCCTCCTCCAAACTAAAAGGCCCCATTTCAAGTGCAAGCTAGCAGTATGGTATTGCAGCCTGGGGGTGAGTGGGTGGCAGGCTGCATACTTGCGCTTGCATTGCAAGGAATGGGGAAGGTACAATTGAACACTGCCCTGGGACAAGGACTTGCACGGGGATAGTTGCAAGTCTGCATCTTCTGATGTGGCAAGGATCACTTCTGATGGGCCCACTTTTAGGCAGTGACCTGGGTGTCACAGATGCTTCCAGGGGTCTTCCCCATGCTGTTCCCATGTCTTTTCAGCACTGTATGCATGTGTCACATAGCACATGGGCAGATAAGATTGTAAAATGTTAAAATGACATTTCACGGTGAATGCATTTTTCACGGTTGAAAGCAATACAAAAGTGCAAAAACGCATAAAAAATGCTACTTGTGAACATAGCCCAAGGTGTGGAGGAGTATTTTTGTTTTTTGGTTATTTATTTTACCTTATACACAAGTGTTTACCCTGGAAAGGAACTTCTTTAACAGATTTCACAGGAAAACCGTTTCAGTTTCATTTTTGAAGTTTGTGAGCCCGTAAAAGTGGCTTAATACCTCTGACCACATTGTTGACAGCAGTGATCTGGGGGTCAGAAATGTTTCCTGGGGCGATGCCCATGCTGTCCCCATGTCTTTTGAGCACTGTCACTATCGTTTTGGGCACTTTTTAGGCTTTCTACAGACAGCCGGGGGTGCCGCCGAAAAAATGCTCGGGTCTCCCATAGACTAACATTGGGCTCGTTGCTCGGGTCGAACACCCGAGTATCACGGTGAGCTCGGCCCGAGCTTCGAGCACCCGAGCATTTTAGTGCTCGCTCAACACTAATTGTAATCCATTCCTGAACCTCATTAGGGGTTAGATAAAAATATAACAGAACTCATCCAGATAATCCTTAATTTGGCTTTAAAATGGTAGCATATTTAATACCATGTGTTCTTAAAAATGAAATTTAAATCAGCCTATTTAATTCTGTCCTTCTGTGGCTCTGCTTCATAGTCAGCAAAAAGCATCATCTTCCTACCATTAAATTCCAGAACCTAGGATAAAACCAAAATTAGCAAATACCCCGTATTAAGTAAATAAATGATAGCAGTACATATAAATAACATAGGGCACTTAGTTGGCACCATTTCGATCCAAAGAGCGTAAAAGCCATCCCTCCAGGGAAAGGTTTACCCAATCTGTATAAACCCTAACTGTTGTAGTTCACCATATTTGTCAGCAGACCTCAAAATAGATGGGGGCAGAGCAGGAACCAGACCTGGCTGTTCAGTCATCTGCCTATGGAAAGCTATAGAGATAAGATTTCCAGCCCAAAGAGGGAGGGGGCCCACACTTGCTTGTACAAAGTAAAAGGAACTAAAGCAAAACCAAAGAAATGAGCCGGAACACTTGTTGGTATAAGTGCAATGTATAAGTGCACATTCACACTGTGGCCATTTAACTGACAGAACCCAAGATAAAAACCTACCATTGAATTGAAGATTCCTAGCTCATTTAAGGAAGACATCTCAATCCCCAGTATCAACCATTTTAACCAGCATGCCTCTAGGTCTAACTCTTGAAATTGGCACCCTAACAGAGAAACTATGAGCCCTTTGGACAAAATTAGAAATGCTGTCTTCGCCAAATGTACCAATAAACCATGTCTGTATAGAGAACAAGGTAGTGCTTTCAGCTCCTTCTGGAAAAGCAAGGCAGTGAAGATTCGACCACCTAGACCTACAGCCGGTGAAATAAGGTTTGAACACGTCACCAATTTTCAAAGTAAAAATAATTCTAAGGGTGCTGTTAACATGAAAGGGTCACCAGATCCAATCTACACAGTCAAAGAAATCAAACCATAGATGTCCATAAATGAAGTTATGTGTAATAATGAGAAATGACATAGGAAAAAAGTATTGAACACATGAAGAATGAGAGGTGCAAATAGCCATGGAAAGTCATGACACCAGCTGAAATCTATCAGTAATTAGAAAGCAATCCTGACACTTAGTGAAAAATAATATCAGCTGGTTCAACTGATGGCCTATAAAAATAAGTGTCTCATTAACTAGGTGCCACACAAGAAACATCTCATGATGGGTAAAACCAGTCAGCTGTCTCAAGACCTTCACAGTCTTATTGTTGCAAAACATACTGATGGCATTGGTTACAGAAGAATTTCCAAACTACTGAAGGTTATCATGAGCACATTTGGGATAATCCAGAAGGAGAAAGAACATAATTTTACCATTAATCGGCCACGGCCAGGTGCTCCCCACAAGATTTCACACACAGGAGGGAAAATAATTATCAGAAGAGCTGTCCAAGAGCCAAGGACCTCCTGTGGAGAGCTACAGAAAGACCTTGAATCAGCAGGTACAGTTGTTTCAAAGAAAACAATAAGTAATGGACTCAACCTAATGGCCTGTATGCACGCTCACCATGCAAGACTCCAGTGCTGAAGAAAAAGCATGTTCAAGCAAGTTTACAATTTGCTCAGCAACATTTAGCTAAGCCTGTGAAATACTGGAAGAATGTAGTCTGGTCAGATGAGTCCAAAATTTAACTCTTTCGATGCCACAATACACACTATGTTTGGAGGCCAAAAAGCACTGCACGTCACCCCAAAAACACCATACCAACAGTGAAGTTTGGAGGTGGGAACATCATGGTGTGGGGCTGTTTTTCAGCATACGGCACTGGCAAATTTCATTTTATTGAAGGAAGGTTGAATGGACAAATGTACCAAGACATTCTTGATAAAAATCGCCATCTACCAGGATGATGATGATGAAGATTAAACAAGGGTGGACATTTCAGCAAGACCATGATCCCAAACACAGCCAAGCAAACTCTCAGTTGGTTTCATACAAGAAAAATAAAACTGCTAGAGAGACCCAGCCAATCACCGGAGTTCATAGAAGGAGCCCAATGAACATTCAGGATTTGAAGAGTGTTTGTATGGAAGAATGAACCAAAATCACACCTGAGCAATGCATACAACTAGTGTCTCAATGCAGAAGGCGTCTTGAAGCTGTTATCACCAACAAAGGCTTTTGTACGAAGTATTAAATAAATTTCATTAAGCGTGTTCAATACTGTTTTACTGTGTCATTTCTCATTATTACACATAATTTATGGACGTCTATGGTTTGATTTCTTTGCCTGTGTAACATCCCTGGTGGCGTGCTTGCATAGTGCACCACCTCCCACTATGCAAGACCGCAATCTTACCTGTCAGTCCAGCCTACAAACCTTGCTCCAGTTCATGCTGTGTGCATGTCTCTTGACTGACTGCTTAGGGCGGTGGCCCGGTTACTTCATGATTCTTATAGCTGCTGTGGGCGCACCCCTAATGCGTCTCCAGCCTATTGCTGTGAGTCACTGGATATTTAAACCCCCTCCACCCAGAAGGAGGTGCCTGAGCAACACCTTCACTCAGTTAGTCTTTGCTACTGAATTGCAAGGTCCTGTCCTGTTTCTAGTCTTTCCGCCTCTCTGGGGGCTGCATACCCAGACCTGTTATCTCTGTCTTCTAGTCTGTTTCCGCCACTCTGGGGGCTGTATACCCAGGCCTGTTACCTGTGACTTCTAATCTGTTTCCGCCACTCTGGGGGCTGTATACCCAGGCTCATTCTTGTATCTCATTGCAGTAGCAGTTCCAGTCTGAACTGTATCCTAGCCTGTTACCTGTTTGTCCCTATGTCCGTACCTTCCCTTTTCCTGCAGTATCGGAACCTGCACCTAACTCCAACTCGTTGTCTCTGTACTTCTGTTTGTGAGTTTTGTGTCCACTCGCTACTTCATAGGAAGTACCTTGTGTGTATCTGGTTCTGCTTGTCCCTTTTCCCTTCCTCCGTATCTTCCTCCTGTGTTCTAGCCATCTTCCTGTATTTTCCAGTCTGTTCCATGTGAACAGAGCCCTGTCCTCTCTGTCTTGCCCACCGCTCCAGCGGTTTCTCTCTGCTCTGACTTGCCCACGGCTCCAGCGGCTTCTCTCTGCTCTGACTTGCCCACCGCTCCGGTGGCTTCTCTCTGCTCTGCCTTGCTCACCGCACCAGCGGCTTCTCTCTGCTCTGCCTTGTCCACCGCACCTGCGGGTTCTCTCTGCTCTGCCTTGCCCACCGCTCCAGCGGTTCCGCTCTGCTCTGCCTTGTCCACCGCACCTGCGGTTTCTCTCTGCTCTGCCTTGTCCACCGCTCCGGCGGTTCCGCTCTGCTCTGCCTTGCCCACCGCACCTGCGGTTTTCGCTCCGCTCTGCTTGCTCACCGCACCAGCAGTTCCTCTCTGCTCTGCCTTGTCCTCTGTTCCGGCGGTTTCGCTTTACTCTGCTTGTCTACCGCATCTGCGGCTCTGTACCTGTCTCCCAGTCTGTACTGGACCCTATCCAGCCTGCGCTCCAAACGGCTAGTACCTCCCTGTCTGCACTCCAGCCGTGCTTGCAGTATCTCCCTTTCTGCATACCAGCCATGCTTGCCAGTGCCCACCTGTCTGCATACCAGCCGTGCTTGCCAGTGCCCACCTGTCTGCATACCAGCCGTACTTGCCAGTACCCACCTGTCTGCATACCAGCCGTACTTGCCAATACCCACCTGCCTGTATGCCAGTGTAACCTGCCTGTTCCTGCATTCCTCGGTGTGGGTCAACAACGGTGACCGGGGTCTGATCTGGAGTCGCACCTGGTCCCTCTGCTCGGTTCCTCCTTGGTCCACGGAGTCGACTAAGCCGCCGTGCGACTTTGATCGGATCGGGTTGATACTTAGTTACGCCCCTCCAGGCACTCCCCGGTTCATGGTACAGTGGGATCACTAATCACGCTCACGCCAGTCAGTCCGGGCACGAGCGTAACAGCCTGTGTGAATTGGTTGGGTTTCTACCAACATCTGCTGATAATTTCATGTCAACAGCACCTTTAGGGTATGTGCAGCTCTTTGAATGCAGCGTACTTTATGCTGCGTCCAAAGCGCTGCACGCCGGTGAATCCGCATGTGTTCATTGAACGATGCGGATTAACCGCATCCTGTACATTGCACTGATATAATTTCTCTTGCAAAAAAAAATTAATTATCCCAAAAGCAACAGAAGCTGGTATAATTATCACTTTGGCAACAATAGGGGGGATTCAACCTCATTCTTCTAGTTATTTCAAACTACGCAAAGCACATGAAATGAATGGGTTGGAAAACTTTGTACTGACTTCACACCTTGGGGCAGCATGAATCTAATGACTGCTTCCCTTTAATATCCCAGTAAGTAAACTTGAGTGGAAATGTTAGTCAAAAGTCAGGGCTGCAGACAGACTATGATAATTATATTACCTTAGATATTGGCATTTTCATGTTTTGTTATGGAAGACAATTTCGTAAAAGTGACAATAGGATGCAGCGATATTGACAGTCACCTTTGTATTGTATTGCATATACGTTAAACCGATTACTTAAGATCTAAGGGGTAACATTTCTCCTTGTAGAGAGTGACATACCTGGCATGCCAGTGTAAGGAGGCTTATAAGCCATGCAATGCTCCTTTGGGAAATTAAATATGCAAATTGCCCCTTCAGAGAGGAAGAGGACTTGTACTCTAGAGCCAACTATTGGAAGTAGCAATCCTAAAAGTCAATATCAACCCTTTAGCGAGACTTGCCATATGACTTAGGATAAAAGCGAAACCAGAATCACAATTTTCAGACACTGTGTTTTGGGTTGTTGCCTCTCATCAGTCCAGATATAAAACACAGTAAGCGTCCATCTATTTTGAGTCCTGCTGACATATTAGGAGGTGAGATACTAGAGTACAGAAAATCCTAATTGGGTACGCCTTGTCACGGTGGGATAGTTTTTAGACTGTTTTGATAAAAAAAAATTGTTAACTAAGTACCCTATGTTTTTTGCTTATGTTACTATTTACTGACTTTCCATGCATTGTTTTTATTCTAGGTTGTATTAATTTATTGGGATCCCAAGCTGGGCAGGCTGTAGGATAAATAATAAGATGCTGTTTACAACAGATGACACTCATATATTTGGTAAATTAAATCTGCTTCTCCTCTGTAAACCGGATTACTATCATTTTCCACAGGAGGACCATACACAATGTTTTATGGAATCTTGTTTTGATTATAGAGAGATAGATAAAATGACATTAGTAAAAAGAATTACTAGAGATTACTGCACAATTACTTTCTGACTAACTCTCTCAATCTGCTGGCCCTCACTGAAACCTGGATCCAGGATTCTGACACTGTCTCCCCTGCCGCTATTTCTCATGGCGGCCTGCATTTTTCCCATTCCCCGAGACCTGCGAACAGACTTGGTGGTGGGGTCGGCATACTCCTGTCCCCACATTGCACCTTCCAGGTCATCCCCCCAGTACCATCACTCTCATTCCCTTCTTTTGAGGTCCACATCATCAGGCTCTTCCATCCCATCTCCCTCAGAGTAGCGGTCGTATACCGTCCCCCAGGCTCACCCACCCAGTTCCTCGACCATTTTTCTGCCTGGCTGCCGCACTTCATGTCCTCAGATTTACCAACCCTTATCCTGGGAGACTTCAACATCCCCATAAACAGTCCCACCTCCTCATCCGCATCCCAGCTTCTATCTTTAACCACTTCTCTTGGCCTCTCACAGCTTTCAACCTCTGAGACACACAAAGATGGAAACACCCTTGATCTGGTCTTTGCCCGGCTTAGTTCAATCCCCCACCTAAATAACTCCCCCCTTCCCCTCTCTGATCATAACATTCTCTCCTTCATGCTCAAAAAATCCTCGCCCGCCCCAGCACACTCCTACCTATCACACATTCAGAAATCTACAAGCCATTAACCCTCATACACTTACAGACTCCCTTCACTCATCACTGTCCACAATCTCCTCTTTTTCCTGTGCTGATCTGGCTGTAAATCGCTACAATGACACGCTCATAAGCACGCTGGACCAAGTAGCACCCCTCACCCTAAGAACCTCTAAACACAGAGTAAAACAGCCCTGGCTCATACCGCAAACCCGATTTCTCCAGCATTGCTCTAGAAGTGCCGAACGCCTATGGAGGAAAACTCGCACACTAGAAAACTTTATCCACTACAAATTTATGTTAAAAACATATAACTCTGCCCTTCACCTCGCCAAACAGACCTACTTCACCACCCTGATCTCCTCACTATCCAACAGCCCCAAAAAAACTCTTCGATACCTTTCACTCCCTCCTCAGTCCTAAAGCGCAGGCCCTCACCACGGACATTTGTGCCGAGGACTTGGCCTCCTACTTCACAGAGAAAATAGACAACATCCGTCAGGAAATCAGCTCCCAGCCACCAAGTGCCGTGACTCCCATCCTCCCCCCCACATCCCCTCTGGATCACTCTCCACATTTGACCCAGTCACAGAAGACGAAGTCTCCAGGCTCCTCTCTTCTTCTCATTCCACTACATGCACCACTGACCCCATCCCCTCACATCTACTCCAGTCTCTTTCTTCTGTCGTCACTACTCACTTAACTAAAATCTTCAACCTCTCCCTCTCTTCTGGTATCTTCCGCTCCTCCTTCAAACACTCCATCATTACTCCATTATTAAAAAAGTCCTCTCTTGACCCTTCCTGCACAAGCAACTACAGACTAGTCTCCAATCTTCCCTTCATCTCTAAACTCTTGGAGCGCTTGGTCTACTCCCGCCTTGCCAGTTACCTCTCCACTCACTCTCTTCTAAACCCATCACAGTCCGGCTTCCGCCCCCTACATTCTACAGAAACTGCGAAACTGCACTAATCAAAGTAACCAATGACCTGACAGCAAAACGTAATGGTGACTACTCTCTGCTCATTCTTCTTGACCTCTCTGCAGCCTTTGATACTGTTGACCACCACCTCCTACTCTCTATGCTCCACTCAATTGGCATAAAGGACACTGCTCTCTCCTGGTTCTCCTTCTACCTATCTGGCCGCTCTTTCAGTGTATCGTTCGCTGGCTCCACTTCTTCCCCTCTTCCTCTCACTATTGGGGTTCCTCAGGGTTCAGTCCTTGGCCCTCTTCTCTTCTCTCTCTCTACACAGCCCCAATTGGACAGACCATCAGCAAATTTGGTTTGCAGTACCATCTTTATGCTGATGACACACAACTATACACCTCATCCCCTGACCTTACTCCCGCTGTACTACAGAACACCAGTGACTGTCTGGCCGCAGTTTCTAACATCATGTCCGCTCTCTACCTGAAACTCAACCTTTCCAAAACTACTTCTGTTCCCGTGATCTACTCACCTCTCTAAATCTGACATCTCTCTCTCCGTGTGTGGCACCACAATAACGCCGAGCGAGCAGGTGCGCTGTCTGGGCGTTGTGTTTGACACCAATCTTTCCTTCACCTTCCATATACAATCTCTTGTCACTTGCACCTGAAGAACATCTCTAGAATCTGCCCCTTTCTCACCTTGGAAACAACAAAAACCCTCACTGTTGCCCTGATCCACTCCCGCCTTGACTACTGTAACTCTCTATTAATTGGCCTCCCCCTCACTCGACTTTCCCCCCTCCAGTCCATCCTTAATGCTGCAGCCAGGGTCATCTACTTGGCTAACCGTTACTCAGACTCCTCCGCTCTGTGCCAGTCATTGCACTGGCTGCCCATGAATTATAGGATCAAATTTAAATTGCTTCTTCTCACCCACAAAGCTCTCCACAGTGTGGCACCCCCCTACATCTCTTCCCTCATTTCTGTTTATCGGCCTACCCGTTCTCTATGCTCCGCAAGCGACTTTCGACTAACATCCGCACTAATCCGTACCTCCCACTCCCGGCTTCAAGACTTCTCCCGAGCTGCACCTATTCTTTGGAATGCTCTACCCCAAGAAATTAGGATGAACCACAACTTACACAGTTTTAGGTGCTCCCTAAAAACACACCTGTTTAGGGCAGCCTATCATCTTCCCTAATCAAAGTCCTTTTATCTTCTTATAACCCATCCCTTATTTCTCTAAACATAACTCTCCACCGAACCAAAAAGCACTACAGATACTGGCTGATGATGAGCTCATGCAGCCTTTATCTATCCCTCATCCCCTCAAGATGGCTGGACCATCCTTGTAAATAAGCCATTGTACTTTGTGTCACCCCCACCTCATTGTAGATTGTAAGCTCTTACGAGCAGGGTCGTCATTCTTTTTGCTGTAATTATGGTATTATCTTTAGCTATGTTACTTATGACTGTTTATGAACCTGTGAATTGTTAAGCACTGTGGAATATGTTGGCGCTATATAAATAAAGATTATTATTATTATTATTAAAGAAACATTTTCATGGATATTTTTGAAATATAAAGCAGTTTGTAGCCTATACTTTAGATAATTTACAGCTTTTGGAGGGCAAAATGGATTTGATCAAGTGCCATAACATTTCAAGAGAAAACTTTATGCCTTCTGTGAGGAAGCTGAAGCTTAGGCGTCAAAGGACAATGGTCCCAAACAGACTTCAAAGTCCAACAAGGCTTGATTTCAGAAGTACTGAAACATTCTGGAGCGGCCGTCACAGTCGCCTGACTTGAACTGCATAAAAAATATTTGGAAAGATTTGAAGAAAGAAGTTGCAGCATGCAAACCAAAGAATTAGTGAACTGGAGGGCAATGCCCTTGAGGAATAATCTAAGATTCATTCGAAACGCTGCCAGAAGTTTCTGTCTTGCTGTGTAGTGAGCAGTGACTTTAAGGGTAAGTGCACACACTGTCTTTTACAGGCAGGTATGCTCCTTAACCCATCTGAAAAAGCGCTAAAGAAATTATGAAAGGAATGAACATATACTGCAATGTAAAAATTACTTACTGTGCATATATTCAGTCTTTTGAGATATTTTAAGAATAATGGACCACATATATTGCTCCATACGGGATACCAGCCCCCATATAATGCTCCATACAGAATAATGGGCCTCATATAATGCTCCATACGGAATAATGGGCCTTATATAATGCTCCATACAGAATAATGGACCTCATATATTGCTCCATACAGAATAATGGACCCCATATAATGCTCCATACAGAATAATGGACCCCATATAATGCTCCATACAGAATAATGGACCCCATATAATGCTCCATACAGAAAAATGGACCCCATATATTGCTCCATACAGGATACTGGCCCCCATATAATGCTCCATACAGAATAATGGACATCATGTAATGCTCCATACAGAATAATGGACATCATGTAATGCTCCATACAGAATAATGGACCCCATATAATGCTCCACACAGAATAATGGACCTCATATATTGCTCCATACAGAATAATGGACCCTATATAATGGTCTATACAGAATAATGGACCCCATATATTGCTCCATACAGGATACTGGCCACCATATAATGCTCCATACAGGATACCTACCTCCATATAATGCTCCATGCAGGCTGGGCCCCATATAATACTCCATGCATGCTTGGCCCCATATAATGCTCCCTGCTTTATGGGCCCCATATAATGCCCCATGCCTCCATACATAAAAGAAAATAAATAAAATACCTCACCTCTCCTGCTGACGCTGCTCTGCTCCGGACTCCTCAGTGTCGCCGTCTTCCCGTTCTCTGCGATATGACTGAGTCAGAAGTCATCGCGCATTCTGACCTGAGACGTCACAGTCAGGAGGCGCGAAAGATATAGGACCTGCAGAGGAACAGGCCGGGGAGAGGTAAGTATTGTGCCGGGGCCCTGAGCGAGCGGGGGGGTCTCAGTCACGGGCACTGGCATCGGACTCCTCTGCTCACGGGCCCCATAGCGCGCCGGGGTGCCCGACGGCGAGTGGCCTCCACCGCCTGCTCAGGGCCGTGGCACTTGCCGGGTGCGCCGGATGCTGACGCTGGGTCTGGTCTCTGTAAATGCACATAATAGATACCACTAGCTATTGTAAAATGGTTCAGTGAAAATGTTTTTTTGTCTTTTTATATATGTGAAGCAAACAATATTAATTTTCTCCTTTCCTGTCTGTGATGTCTGACCTTACCCAGTGATACCTGGTGAAGCCTGATCATGTACAGGGTTGCTGTGTACAATTACTATATGTTGCATTTTAATTGTACAGCAATATTCAAAGCCGGTTGCCATAGTTACTCTTTTTATCAAGTGTTTTTAATATTTGTGAATTGATAGTAACTCTGCATTAAGGCTTTAATATGTCTCACTACAATGTTACTCCAGAGACCAATGTTTTATCATCGCTGTATTGCTACAAGAGAAACTGTGCTAATTAGATTCTAATTTCTTGTTTGGGATTTATATATTTTGTATCATCTGTTGAATGTTGTATTTTTTTCGATTCCATCTGCAAGCCATGAGCTGCTGGTATTAGTAGTTACCTTGAGGAAATTGACTTTGACTTTGGGTACCTGTAAGATAACAATACAAACATCTAACTATACTGTAAAGTTTCTGAAAAAATGTGTAATTATATTTAGTTACTGACATGTGATAAGGACAGGGTCATAGAGAAATAGAAGTTGAAATGTTTTATTATTATTATATTTTTTTAACCCCCAGTTACTGAGTCATGTTATTACTGAGAAGTACAAAGTAAGTGAAGGTCCTGTGATATCGGTACCTAAACAGTGTGATACAGAATGAGCTGCACTCAACTGCGGAGAAGTCCTGAAACCATATAAAGCGTAAAATAATGAAAGCGCAAGAAAATAACAATAATTATTTTATTGTCACTGAACTTATTCCCATTTGTAGCAATTTCCTGTCCTTTGACTTCTCTTCTTTCATTTCTCCCCATCAAGGTTATGTGGATTTCTCAAACTGACCTTGCCAGCCCTCACAACAAATGGTCGCTCACATAACATTGTGGAAAGTAATCTATTGCATTAAACATGTAATTAATGAGAATACACTGTGCCTTATGATTAAATCCCTGAAGAAATCAACAAAAACATCATACAGGTTTCCTAAACAAAATACCAAACTAACCACTGATTGTGATTTTGTAAATAACCTTTCAATTCTCTTACAATGTGGTCTTATATTAATGTACTTATATACTGTAGTTATTCATTTGTTCCCGTACAGTAGACGGGACCAAATGTAGATTTTATCTTCTACCATCTGTATCAACATAGTTGCATGTGTCTTTTTATATCTTTAATCTGTTAGCTTGTTTCCAGCAGACAGCAACAGTTCTGCACTCTACTTTGCTGTGCCCACACAAACAGGAACCGCAGAGCGGATACAAGCTGGGCTGAGCTGTGTTTAAATTCTACTAGTGATAGTTTAGTGATGTGAAACTGCAAATGCAGCTCTTTTGATGTTTATGGCAGAAGATAATCTTTTGCCATATGCATTAGCAGAGCAGCATTTGCAGTTTTGCATCACTGGTCAGCAGCAGGCATCAAACACAGCTCAGCTTGTTTCATCTCTACTCTGCCTAGTTATTATAGGCTTCACTATGCTGGCAGGGCAGAGGACTATGGCTCTCTGCTGGAACCATCTAACAGATTAATGATGTAAAAATACACAGCTCTGAGTTATAAATTCATGGAGGTGGTGCTAGTTAGGATGGAGGAGTCTGCAGCACTGAGGAGAAGCAGGGTGCTGCTGGGATTTGTTGTTTTAGCAGTTTAGAATAAGACCACCCATTCAATGATGTGAAGCTGGAAACACAGAGGTGCAGATGGAGATGAGAAATGTCACTCAAGAATAAGAAATAATTTTTATGATGGGTTTGGTCTGTACATTGACAATAAGTATACATTTACTGTGCTTTGTGAAAAATAATTCAGTTGTGGGGATAGCCCTTTTAGCAAAGTTGGCTAAATGGAAACTTTGCGCAGTGCTACTGATTTATTTATTTTTTTAGTTGAAATGACAGCTGCTGTCCACACAATAGCATTGTGTGATCTGCCCAAGAGTAAGGCTGAGCTCATAGGTTCTAGGCTACAGCAGCGGAATCTCCTAGTGGGTGATGTTGGATTTCTTTGTTACGCAACCGTGATAAAGATCTTGTCCAATAATTTTTCATAGAGGGCAATCTTGAGGCTCTTCATCGATTCGTCCAAAGCAAGGCTAAAAGCTGTCTTGCTGCATAAGGGCAACGTGCTACCTTCAATTCCAATTGGTTATGCAGTCCACATGAAAGAAACCTATGACAACATGAAACAGCTGTTGAGGTGCCTAAACTATGACCAATAATAGCCCCTCTGTGATGACTTAAAGGTGGTTGCCCTCTTACTTGGTCTCCAAGGTGGATACATAAAGTACTGCTGCTTTCTGTATGAGTTGGATAGTCATGCAAGAGAATATTACTACAATAAAAGAGACTGGCCTCTCCGACATTCACTTCAGCCAGGGAGTAAAAATGTCCTGCATCCAGCACTTGTTGACCCACATAAGATTTTGTTACCACCATTGCATATCAAGTTAGCCTAATGAAGAACTTTGTAAAGGCAATGGATACAAATCCAAAAGCATTCAAGTATCTCATTGATAAATTTCCAAGGTTGAGTGAAGAAAGATAAAGGAAAGAATCTTTATTGGACCTCAGATTCTTAAGCTTCTTCAAGATGAGGAGTGTCTCCGTTTGTTGCAGGGCAAGGAAAAGGCTGCATGGGTAGCATTGGCATTAGTGGTAACTAATTTTTTGGGAAACACAAGAGCAGATAACTATGAAGAGTTGGTGGAAAACCTCAAAACATATAAAGATTTTGGCTGGAACACGTCCTTAATCCCTTTAAAGCCGAAGACGTACTAATACGCGTCTGTGCCCTGGGTTTTAAGAGCCTGACCCGTATTAGTACGTCATGGCGATCGCGCGCGCACACAGGCTGTGCAGGCGCGATCGCCGCCGGGTGTCAGCTGATTGTCACTGCTGACACCCGGTACTATGTGCAGGGAGTGGTCCCACACCGCTCCCGGCACATTAACCCCCGCAATGCTGCGATTGAAGTCGATCGCAGCATTGCGGTGGCTAAGGGGAGGTGATTGGTATTCTCACCTCCTCTTCCGGCCTCCAGCGCTGTCTGCCACGGCTTCCCGGATGTTGCCATGACGACCCGATGTCGTCATGACAACATCTGGGTCACCAGACAGCAGGAAGATTTTTTGATCATGCGCAGTACATGACCAAACTATCTTCTCAATGTGCAGCGCTGACTGCCTGCATGGCACAGGGATGGTGCTCCATCCCTATGCTATGCAGGCGATCAGAATAAAAAAAGTGAAAGTCCCATAGTGGGACAAAGTAAACAAATAAAAAAACTGTCAGAAAGTGAAAAAACAATTAAAAAAAAATTGTAAAAATATTTTAAAAAAATTTCAAAATAATCCACCAAAAATAAAAATATAATGTACCCATCAATAAATATTATTCTGAAAAAAAAAAAAAACAATAAAAGTACACATATTTGGTATTACCGCGTCCGGAACGACCTGACCTATAAAATTGTCCCACTAGTTAACCCCTTCAGTGAACACGGTAAAAAAAAAAAAAAAATGACGCAAAAAACAATGCTTTATCATCATACTGCCAAACAAAAAATGGAATAACACGCGATCAAAAAGACGAATATAAATAAAAATGGTACCGCTGAAAACGTCATCTCGTCCCGCAAAAAAATAAGCCACCATACAGCTCCATCAGCCAAAAAATAAAAAAGTTATAGCTCTCAGAATAAAGCGATGCAAAAAAATATTTTTTTCTATAAAATAGCTTTTATTGTGTAAAAGTGCAAAACATAGAAAAACTATATAAATGTGGTACCGCTGTAAACGTACTGACCTGAAAAATAAAGCTGCCTTATCAATTTTACCACACGCGGAGCAGAATAAAAAAATTAAAAAAAAACAATTCCTGAATTGTTGTTTTTTGTTTATTCTGCCTCCCAAAAACCGGAATAGAAAGCGATTAAAAAATGTCACATGCCTGAAAATGGCACCAATAAAAACGTCAACTCATCTCGCAAAAAAAAGCTGTCACATGACTCTGTCGGCCAAAATATGGAAAAATTATAGCTCTCAAAATATGGCGATGTAAAAACTAGATTTTACAAAATATGTGTCTTTTAGTGTGTGACAGCTGTCAATCATAAAAAGCCGATATGATTCTGGTATCTCTGTAGTCGCACCGACCCGAAGAATAAAGACATCTAATCACTTATACCGCACTAGGAATGGCGTAAAAAATAAACGCTAGGGCTGGGGTTGGTGTTAGGGTTGGGGTTAGGGTTGTTTTTTTTTTTCAAAAGTAAAAAAAAAGATGACGATATGGCAACTAGTGTTGAGCGCAAGTGCTCGCTACTTGAGTTTGCATCGGGTGCTCGGGTATGCATTGAGTATCGCGGGTGCTCGAGTGACATGCTCGAGTCTCTACCCCATATGCTTCACGGCCAAAAAAAACTCGCGGGGATCGCCTGCCATGCACGAGCGATCCCCGCATGTTTATTCTTGGGTGTCTAATAACCGTGAAACATGCGGGTGGGGACTCGAGCATGTCACTCGAGCACACGCGATACATGGTGCATACCTGAGTACCCGATGCAAACTCAAATAGTAAGCACTTGCGCTCAAGGCTAATGACAACTTATTCAATATGATGACCTAATGTTATAAAATTCTGTGTTGTACCTCTGGGTTCAAAATGTTCACTATACCCCTTGATAAAATCCTTGAGGGGTGTAGTTTCCAAAATGGGGTCACTTGTGTGGGGTTTCCACTATTTAGGCACATCAGGGGCTCTCCAAATGCGACATGGCATCCGCTCTCGATTCCAGCCAATTTTGCGTTCAAAAAGTCACACAGTGCTCCTTCCCTTCTGAACTCTGCCGTGCGCCCAAACACTGTATTTTCCCCACATATGGGGTATTGGCATACTCAGGAGAAATTGCAAAAAAGTTTTTGGGGTCCATTTTCTCCTCTTACCCTTGTGAAAATAAAAAAATTGGGGCTAAAACATCATTTTTGTGGAAAAAGTTTGATTTTTTTATTTTCATGGCTCCATGTTATAAACTTCTGTAAAGGACTTGGGGGTTCAAGGTGCTTACCACACAGGGATTGAAGCTTGAAGAGGACAATTTGCATATTCCGGGTACCTTCTGGGAAAAGCGAAGAGTCTCCCTCAGCTAGAAGATCGTTGGGTACAGCCGGGACCAGCTGCTTGGAAAGCATCGCCAAACCAGGGATTGAAGCTTGAAGAGGACAATTTGCATATTCCAGGTGCCTTCTGGGAAAAGCGAAGAGTCTCCCTCAGCTAGAAGATCGTTGGGTACAGCCGGGACCATCTGTTTGGAAAGCATCGCCAAACCAGGGATTGAAGCTTGAAGAGGACAATTTGCATATTCCAGGTGCCTTCTGGGAATAGCGAAGAGTCTCCCTCAGCTAGAAGATCGTTGGGTACAGCAGGGACCAGCTGCTTGGAAAGCATCGCCAAACCGCGGGTAACACAAGAAAGAAGACAGAAATCAAGTCATCAGGGACAAGGAGCAGCATGGCAGATGTGACAACCTACATGGTGAGCTGCAACATGTGCTACATGTTCACAGATCGACCAGAAGATGAAACCAACTTCACCTGCCAGAAGTGTAGACTACTGGCTCTTTTAGAAGAAAAGGTGCGGGGACTGGAAGAAAGAATTGCAACATTAAAACTCATCAAGGAAAATGAAGACTTCCTGGACAGAACAGAAGCGTCACTACTGGTCACGGAAAGTGAAGAAATCTTCAGAGAACCTCCAGAGGCAGACAAGTGGAGGCAAGTGACCAAAAGAAGCAAGAAGACCATGGAGACACCACCAACCACACAACTGAGAAACAGATTCCAAGGACTTGTGGAGGACGAAGATGGCACACCTAAGGATGAGGCACTACCAGCAAGCAAAAAAGAAAAGAGCACCCAGAAACACCCAGAAGCGACAAGAAAAAGGACAGCCAAGAAGGGAAGAAGAGTGGTGGTGGTGGGAGACTCACTACTGAGAGGAACAGAAGCAGCTATCTGCAGACCAGACATAACCGCAAGAGAAGTATGCTGCCTCCCAGGTGCGAAGATCAAGGATGTTACCGATAGGATACCGAAGCTCATCAGTTCCAAGGATGTCCACCCATTTCTTCTGATGCATGTTGGCACCAATGACACGGCAAGGAAGGACCTACCGACAATCTGCAAGGACTTTGAAGCATTGGGGGAGAAAGTAAAAGAACTGGATGCGCAGGAAGTTTTTTCTTCTATCCTTCCAGTAGACGGGCATGGCGTCAGGAAATGGAACAGGATCCTTGATGTGAACAACTGGCTGAGATGATGGTGCAGACAACAAGGATTTGGATTCCTGGACCACGGTGTGAATTACGTCTATGATGGACTCCTTGCCAGAGACGGACTACACCTCAACAAACTCGGGAAACACACATTCGCCAGGAGACTCGCAACACTCATCAGGAGGGCGTTAAACTAGAAGAAGAGGGGATGGGAAGAAAAACGCCGGACACGAACATGAAACCAGAGAACATACTAATGAAAGATATGAAGTGCGTCAAAGAAGGTCCAAGACAAGATACTTGGAAGGGAGGTAAGAAAATTTCTAATGCAATCCACAGGGAGAAGATTGGAACAAAATAAAATCGTGTAAACTGCGTGCTAGCAAATGCCAGAAGCCTGACAAACAAGATGGATGAACTGGAAGCAGAAATATCTACAGGTAACTATGACATAGTGGGAATAACCGAGACATGGTTAGATGAAAGCTATGACTGGGCAGTTAACTTACAGGGTTACAGTCTGTTTAGAAGGGATCGAAGAAGTCGGAAAGGGGGTGGAGTTTGTCTATATGTAAAGACGTGTCTAAAGCCTACAATACGGGAGGATGTATGGGAGGGAAATGAGGAGGTCGAGTCCTTATGGGTGGAGATACATGGGGTAAAAAACAATAATAAAATTATCATAGGAGTCTGCTATAAACCACCAAATATAGCAGAAGCCACGGAAAGTCTATTAATGAGACAAATAGACGAAGTAGCAGAAAATAACGAGGTGATTATTATGGGGGACTTCAACTACCCCGATATAGACTGGGAAACCGAAAGCTGTAGATCTCAGAAAGGAAACAGGTTTCTGTCAATTATCAAAGACAATTATTTGTCACAACTTGTGCAGGAACCAACTAGAGGGACGGCCCTTTTAGACTTAATATTAACTAACAGGCCAGACAGAATAACTGAGGTGCAGGTCGGGGGGCACCTGGGAAATAGTGACCACAACATTATACAATTCCACATGTGCTTCAGTAGGGTGCCCAGCAAGGGAGTCACAAAAACACTGAACTTCAGGAGGGCAAAGTTTGATCAGCTAAGAGATGCCCTTCACCTTATAGACTGGGATAGTATCTTCAGTAATAGGAGCACGCATAGAAAATGGTAAATTTTCAAAACAGTCCTACATAGTCACTGTAGAAGGTACATACCTTATGGGAATAAAAGGGCTAGGAATAGGAGGAAGCCAATATGGCTAAATAAGGAAGTCAAGAGGGCAATGAAAAACAAAAAAAGGGCTTTCGGTAAACTTAAACAAGAAGGCAGTGAGGAAGCGCTAATATCTTATAGGGAAAAAAACTAAATCTGTAAGAAACAAATAAGAATAGCAAAAGAGGAGACAGAGAGCCTAATTGCCAAGGAAAGTAAAATGAATCCCAAACTGTTCTTTCACTATATAAACAGTAAAAGGATTAAAACTGATGGAGTTGGCCCATTGAAAAATAACCTGGGTAAAATCATAGAGGGCGATGAGGGTAAAGCATACCTACTCAATAGCTTCTTCTCCACTGTTTTCACAAAAGAAAACAATTTATCGGAGGAAATGCAGAGTGATAAAGTAAACCCTCCGCTAAATATCACCCACCTAACCCAGGAGGAAGTTCAGAAACGCCTAAATAATATCAAAATAGACAAGTCACCAGGCCCAGATGACATACACCCCCGGGTACTAAAAGAATTAAGTAATGTGATAGACAGGCCGCTGTATCTTATATTCAAGCACTCTTTATGGACAGGGACTGTCCCACTAGACTGGCGCCAAGCAAATGTGGTACCAATATTCAAAAAGGGGTCTAAAAGTGACCCTGGGAACTATAGACCAGTAAGCTTAACGTCTGTTGTGGGTAAATTGTTTGAAGGATTTCTTAGAGATGCTATTGTAGAATATCTTAATGATAATAACTGTCTAACTCCATATCAACATGGATTCATGAGGGATCGCTCCTGCCAAACAAACCTGATCGCCTTCTACGAGGAGGTGAGCTCACAGCTGGACCGGGGAGAGTCAGTGGATGTTGTATACCTTGACTTCTCCAATGCGTTTGATACCGTGCCACACAAAAGGTTGGTATATAAAATGAGAATGCTTGGTCTGGGGGATAATGTGTGCAAGTGGGTAAATAGCTGGCTGAGTGATAGAAAGCAGAGGGTGGTTATCAATGGAGTAAGCTCAGAGTGTGTCAGGGTTACTAGCAGGGTGCCTCAAGGGTCTGTCTTGGGCCTTATATTATTTAATATATTTATTAATGATCTAGTGGAAGGGTTGCATAGTAAAATAGCAATATTTGCAGATGATACTAAACTTTGTAAAGTAGTTAATACAGATGAGGATAGGGCACAGCTACAGGATGATTTAGATAAATTGGGGAGTTGGGCCAAAAAATGGCAAATGGGGTTCCATGCCGATAAATGTAAGGTCATGCACATGGGAAAGAAAAACAGCAGTCACCCATACATACTAAATGGGAAACCGTTGGGGAAATCTGACATGGAGAAGGACCTGGGCGTCTTGGTTAACAGCAAATTAAATTGGAGTGCCCAGTGTCAGGCAGCAGCTGCGAAGGCAAATAGAGTAATGGCATGCATCAGAAGAGGAATAGGGGCATATGATGAGAACATTGTTCTTCCTCTGTATAAAGTGCTGGTAAGGCCGCACTTAGAATTTTGTGCACAGTTCTGGGCTCCTGTGCTCAGGAAAGACATATTGGAGCTAGAGAGGGTACAAAGGAGGGCGACTAAGGTAATAAAGGGAATGGAGGGACTAGAATACCCAGAGAGGTTGTCAAAATTAGGCCTATTTACGTTGGAAAAGAGAAGGCTTAGGGGAGACCTCATAAACGTATAAATACATCAGGGGGCAGTACAGAGATCTCTCCCATGACCTGTTTATACCAAGGATGGTGACAAAGACGAGGGGGCACACTATGCGTCTGGAGGAAAGGAGGTTCCTGCACCAGCATAGAAGGGGATTCTTTACGGTCAGAGCCGTGAGACTCTGGAACTCTCTGGGAGAGGAAGTGGTGATGTCCAACTCACTTAATGAGTTCAAGAGAGGCCTGGACGCCTTTCCTGAGAAAAATAAAATTACATCTTATGCTTAGTGATAGTTAATTAATCCAGGGATTTAATCTGACTGCCAGATTGGAGTCGGGAAGTGAATTTTTCCTCAATGATGTAAATTGGCCTATACCGCATGGTTTTTTTTGCCTTCCCCTGGATCAACGCTGCGGAATAGTTGCAGTGCGCAAGAAATAGGCTGAACTGGATGGACGCTTGTCTTTTTTCGGCCTTATAAACTATGTAACTATGTAACATCTAGATAAGTTCCCTGAGGGGTCTAGTTTCAAAAATGGTGTCACTTGTGGGGGGTTTCCACTGTTTAGGCACATCGGGGGCACATCTGCTAATTATTCAAGCAAATTTTACAATCAAAAAGTCAAATGGCGCTCCTTCCCTTCCGAACCCTGCCGTGCACCCAAACAGTGGTTTTCTCCCACATATGGGGTATCTGCTTACTCAGGAGAAATTGCACAACAAACTATATAGTGCAATTTCTCCTGTTACCCTTATGAAAATGCAAAACTGGGGTCTGAAAAACATTTTTGTGGGAAAAATGTGAAAATTTTATTTTTAGGGCTCAATATTATAAACTTCTGTGAAGCACCTGGGGGTTCAAGGTGCTCACCACACATCTAGATAAGTTCCCTTAGGGGTCTAGTTTCCAAAATGGTGTCACTTGTGGGGGGACTGTTTAGGCACATCAGGGGCTCCCCAAATGCAACATGGCATCCGCTAATTATTCAAGCAAATTTTACAATCAAAAAGTCAAATGGCGCTCCTTCCCTTCTGAACCCTGCCGTGTGCCCAAACAGTGGTTTTCCCCCACATATGGGGTATCTGCTTACTCAGGAGAAATTCAACAAACTGCATGGTGCAATTTCTCCTGTTACCCTTATGAAAATGCAAAAGTGGGGGCTGAAAAACATTTTTGTGGGAAAAATGTGAAAATTTTATTTTTACGGCTCAATGTTATAAACTTCTATGAAGCACCTGGGAGTTCAGGGTGCTCACCACACATCTAGATAAGTTCCCTAAAGGGTCTAGTTTCCAAAATTGTGTCACTTGTGGGAGGTTTCCTCTGTTTAGGCACATCAGGGGCTCCCCAAATGCAACATGGCGTCCGCTAATTATTCAAGCAAATTTTACATTCAAAAAGTCAAATGGCGCTCCTTCACTTCCGAACCCTGCCGTGCGCCCAAACAGTGTTTTTTCCCCACATATGGGGTATCTGCGTGCCCAGGGAAAATTGCACAACAAATTTTGGGGTCCATTTTTTCCTGTTACCCCTGCAAAAATAAAAAAACTTGGGTCTAAAGTAACATTTTTGTGAAAAAAGTTAAATGTTTATTTTTTTTTTCCACATTCCAAAAATTCCTGGGAAGCACCTGAAGGGTTAATAAAGTTCTTGAATGTGGTTTTGAGCTCCTTGAGGGGTGCAGTTTTTAGAATGGTGTCACTTTTGGGTATTTTCTATCATAAAGACCCCTCAAAGTGACTTCAAATATGATGTGGTCCCTAAAAAAATGGTTTTGTAAATTTTGTTTGAAAAATGAAAAATCGCTGGTCAACTTTTAACCCTTATAGCTCCATAATAAAAAAAAAATGTTGATTCCAAAATTGTGCTGATGTAAAGTAGACATGTGGGAAAAGTTGTTTATTAACTATTTTGTGTGACATATCTCTCTGATTTAAGGGGATAAAAATTCAAATTTTGAAAATTGCTAAATTTTTACAATTTTCGTCAAATTTCCATTTTTTCACAAATAAACGCAAGTGATATCGAAGAAATTTTACCACAATCATGAAGTACAATATGTCATGAAAAAGCAGTCTCAGAATCAGGGGGATCCATTGAAGTGTTCCAGAGTAATTACCTCATAAAGTGACAGTGGTCAGAATTGTAAAAATTGGCCTGGTCAATAACGTGCAAACCACCTTGGGTTGTAAAGGGGTTAAAGATTAATTTCTTACATTTGCATATAGACCTTTCTCCACCAAACTGCGGAGCAGTGAGTGACGAGTACGGTGAGCGATTTCATCAAGATATTGCAGCTATGGAGGAAAGATATCAAGGAAAATGGAATTCATCAATGCTTGCAGATTACTGTTGGACAATTGTAAGAGATGATCCGATGCAGAAGTACAAGAGACAAGCAAAAAAGAATCGTCACTGACTGATGACCAAATTTTGTAGTGCAATTTCTGTAACTGTTTATAATTCGCAACAGTGTTTGGACATGTTTTATTTAGTTGAATTGTTGCTAAGTTTCCTCTAAATAAATATCAGACAATTGGTGTAACAAAATATTCTGCATCTTTATATTTGCAAAAATAATAATGTTTCATAGTACTAAAACTTTGATGCATTAATTATATGTAGCAGTAAAAGGAAAAGTCTTTGATAGCATAGAAACAAGAGCCAACTAAAAATTTTCATTGTCAGATTTGAATTCAGGAGCTCAAAATCATTAAGAAATGGCTCATTTCATAACTGAACCTGATGACTTTTGGAAATATGTAGAACAGTGCAATGCTTTGTTATATTGTGTATAGTTGCTTTAAAACAAGCATATTTTTATTCATACCTGTTCGGAGTGAAATTTAATGTATGATTCTATTCACATGTACTCTTAAAATTCACACATTCTAAAAACACAACTATTTTGCTCATTAAATACACCCATTGTTACCTCATTGATCTGTATTAATTCCATTTTTTTCAAAGTGGATGTCCAATGTAGTTCAATAAAGCCCTAAATGGTTTTACAAATAAAATATGAGTTATCTTGCAAAAAACTAGCCCCCACATGGATACCACCATGGTGAAAATGAAGAGCTATGGCTCCTGGAATGTGCCATCACAATATGAGCCACCTAATTTTACCACAAAAAACTGGGAAAACTTATTGACTCGAGTATAAGCCTAGGGTGGGAAATGCAGCAGCTACTGGTAAATTTCCCCATCCTGGTAAGCATTGCCCCCTCATCCCCAATCCTGATATGCATGGCCCCCTCATCCCCAATCCTGGTATGCATGGCCCTCTCATCCCCAATCCTGATATGCATGGCCCCCTCACCCCCAATCCTGGTATGCTTGGCCCCCTCATCCCCAATCCTAGTATGCATGGCCCCTTCATCCCCAATTCTGGTATGCATGGCCCCTTCATCCCCAATCCTAGTATGCGTTGCCTTTTTTAACCCATTTTCGCTGCATCCAAATTTTGTTTTTGTACTTCCAATTTTCCCTTCTTTTTTTCCACAAACATAGCTGTCTGTGGGCTCCTTTTTTGCTGGACGAATTATAGTTTTTAATAACAGTGTTCAGATGCTCATTGTGCACAAATGACCTAGTAACCTGATTCTGCTGGTCAGTGAAAAAAGCAACATCAAATTAATTTAGGTTATTTTTATATTCTCCTGCTTTAAAAATAAAATCAAAATTTTGTAAACATATGTGGCTTATGTCACCAATTTCTAAGACACAAAGTGTTTTTATTTTTCTATCATTGGAGCTGTGTGAGGGGTGAGAGTATGATACCAAATATGTTTATTTTTCTTTCTAAGATGGGAAAAAAAGATTGATTTACATTATTTTTTTTCCCCAAGTATTAATTATAGATTTTTTTCATAACCCCAGGAGATTTGACACTGCGGTTGAATACAAAGCTCTTCTTCGCTCCAGAATCTAATTTTATTTATTTATTTATTTTTTATAAATAGTGGTAAAAATGATGCGGCAAAAATCGCACTGCGACTGCAGTGTGTGAACATACTGTTGTGCTCAAAAGTTTACATACCCTGTCAGAATTTTTCCTTTCTTGGCCTTGTTTCAGAGAATATGAATGATAACAAAAAAACTTTTTCTCCACTTATGGTTACTGGTTCGGTGCAGCCATTTATTGTCAAACTACTGTGTTTTCTCTTTTTAAATCGTAATGATAACCAAAAACATACAAATGACCCTGATCAAAAGTTCACATACACCAGTTCTTAATACCGTGTATTGACACCTCTAACATCAATGACAGCTTGAAGTTTTTTGTGGTAGTTGTGGATGAGGTTCTTTATTTTCTTCTTGGTAAAAATCCTCCAGTTCCTGTAAATTCCCGGGATCTCTAGCATGAACTGGGCGCTTGAGATCTCCTCAGTGTGGCTCAATGATATTGAGGTCAGGAGACTGAGATGATCACTCCAGAACCTTCACTTTGTTCTGCTGTAGCCAATGACAGGTCGACTTGGCCTTGTGTTTTGGATCGTTGTCATGTTGAAACGTCCAAGTACATCCCATGCGCAGCTTCCGAGCTGATGAGTGCAAATTTGCCTCCAGTATTTGCTGATAACGTGCTGCATTCACCATTACTTCAACTTTTACCAAGTTTCCTGTGCCTTTGTAGCTCACACATCCCCAAAACGTCAGCGATCCACCTCCGTGCTTTACTGTAGGAATGGTGTTCCTTTCATCATAGGCCTTGTTGACCTCTCTCCAAATGTAACATTTATGGTTGTGGCCAAAAAGTTCAATTTTAGTCTCATCACTCCAAATTACCTTTTCTAGAAGTTTTGAGGCTTGTCTCTGTGCTGTTTGGCTTATTGTAGGCGAAATACTTTGTGGCATTTGCGCAGTAATGGCTTTCTTCTGGCGACTCGACGATGCAGCCCATTTTTCTTCAAGTGCCTCCTTATTGTGCATCTTGAAACAGCCACACCGCTAGTTTTCAGAGAGTCCTGAATTTCAGCTGATGTTATTTCTGGGTTTTTCTTTGCATCCCCAACAATTTTCCTGACAGTTGTGGCCGAAATTTTTGTTGGTCTACTTGACCTTGGTTTGGTTTTTACAGAGCCCCTGATTTTCCATTTCTTAATCACAGTTTGAATGCTCCTGACTGGCATAATCAATTCTTTGGATATTTTTTTGTATGCCTTTCATGTGTTATACAGTTCAAGTACCTTTTCCCGTGTATCCATTGACAATTCTTTTGCTTTCCCCATGACTCACAATCCAGAAACGTCAGTGGGTGAATGAAAGATGCAAGAGTCTGTCTGTATCCCAGAAACTCACTCAGCTTTTATGCATACACACTGTTTACAAGCAAACAGGTGACAGGTGAGGATGTTACCTTTTATTAGCCATTCAAACTTATTTGTGTTAAATTCTGTGCATGTTATCAGGCCAAAATCACCAGGGTATGTGAACTTTTGATCAGGGTTATTTGGATGTTTTTGGTTGTTGTGAAGAATATTCAAGACAAACTCATGTCAATCACTGTGACCTGTTTGGCAGGTTTTAGAGAGATCTCTATGCACGGTGTAATTCGACCCTGTAGCTCGC
The DNA here is from genome assembly GCF_046119375.1 of Phyllobates terribilis. NCBI lineage: Eukaryota > Metazoa > Chordata > Amphibia > Anura > Dendrobatidae > Phyllobates > Phyllobates terribilis. The sequence goes on along the minus strand of NW_027362761.1, from coordinate 480,030,758 downwards.
AAAGGACGACGGGCTGTGAGTGACAAATATCTGGAAGCAGCCGTGGGGCTGCTGAGGCCCCCTGTGGCTTCCAAGCCATGAGTCAGACTCTTTGTGTAAGATACTATAATTTAACGTTGAGTTATGGGAAAAAGATTAATCTCAGTGATACCTAAAATAGATTGTTGGAAACCTGAGGGGATGGGGAATGTAACCCTAGTTTTAGACATAGTCAAGCGCATAAGGAAAAGGAGATACCCTGCATAGCCTTGCAGGGGCCCCTAGGACCCGATGTTTGGTATCCACACGTAGTAGGGGCCCGGCTGGGTCCGATGACACCAGGACCGGCTCCCTAGGACTGTCCAGTAAGGATGTATGGCCCATTTTAGTTTTGGGAGCTCTTAGCTGGGAAAGAACAAGGGTGGAAAGTTGGCTCAACCAGGAGGACAGTAGGAGGAGTGACCCAGGGAGTTTGAAGGTCTCTGTAGCTACAGCCTATTCTCTTTTTCCTGGGGAGGTCGTGACACGACGTGTGGGAAAAGTCCATCAACCAAGTGAGGGCCCACAGCCTCCCATGTGGCAGCCCTCCCCCACAAGCCAGGCCTTTCCATCTAAATTGGTAATTGACTCTTAAGTTCTGCTTATACTTGTTGTACCATACTTTTGTATTTGTAACTCTGACCACTGTGTATGTATAACCCTTATGTATATAGTATATTGTTTAGTGTGCCCTTACAGCGATTAAATATATAATTTAACCTTGGGCTGTTCTTTTATCTCGATCCACAAACCTTACATCTGTTGTTCGGTCCAACGAACACGTTACCGGGCTGGTTTCTAGCCCAATATAAGTCCGTTATATAAAATAGAAACTGGTGGCAGCTCTACCAGTCCGACAAGGCTCTGCTTCACTGGGGCCAGTGAAAGAGCCTCTCAGGGGGTGTGAGCGAGTGTGGTGCCATGTCAGTGACTGAGTGGACCACCTTTGCTCACTCCCTGGTGCCTCTCTGTACCCATGTGGACAAGGGGTGACTGTGTAGAACTGTACCAAACTGACCTTGCGCGTCCTTTAGGGGGGTGCGGAACGTCACGTTGATGCAAAGGGTAGATCCGTATCACGTGCTCTGTCTGGTTTAGTGTGACGTCAGGGGGATGGCGAGGTGTGGATGCATCACAAGAAGTGGGAACAGAGAGATTCTGCGGGGTCTCCCTGCTGCCGTTTCATCACAGTTGTTATTAAGATTTAAACAGAGAAAACACAGTAGTTTGACAATAAATAGCTTCAGCCAACCAATAACCATGAGTGGAGAAAAAGTTTTTTTGTTGTCATTCATATTCTCTGAAACAAGGCCCAAAAAGGAAAAATTCTGCCGGGGTATTTAAACTTTTGAGCACAACTGTATCCCCAGAGGGGAGCTGTGATCTTAGCAAGTTTCTACGCCTGCGCTATACACAGCAGCCATCATCCACCGTACATGTACAGCAGATGTCTAGACAGGGGTTTTTTTTCTTAAAAAAAAAAAAGCACCTTTTTATTCTGAAATATTGATAAAACATTAAAGACAATGAATATTTTGGTATCACCACAATCAATTTGACCCCCAAAAATAAAGGTCACAGTTTTTATAGAACAAATTAAACAGAGTAAGTTCAAACTGGGAAAAACAACAGCTCTGTGCTTTCAGGAGTGCTTTACTTAGTATTACAATCTGCCACAGCTTTGTGCCATTCACAAAGATAGAACTGAGCTTTAATACCTGGCATTACTAAAAGTATAGAGCATGATAAGCAACGAAAGAAACATAGCATTCACCAGAGCAGCGTAGTTGTTGATTATCAGGGTGCTGAGAGTCAGATCCAGGGTCGGACTGGCTCGCCGGGAAACCGGAGGGTCCTCAAGTTGGCCCCGGGTTCCCGGTGGGCCCCTGAACAGGTTGCAGAGGGCACCCGCTGGTGTCAGCACTGGCTTCAACTGAATTGTTAAAATTGTCACAGAGATATCATAGGCCAGCAGCTGACATCAGCGCAACCGTTGGGGGGCAGCGTATGAGGTCACTGCCATGCGCTGCCTCGTCTGCGCTGTATATGGAGCAGCAAGAGGACGCCATTCTCCAAGGAATCATGGACAGGTAAGAATCTTTTTTTTTTTCATTGCTGCAGAAGAGCAGCAGGATGGGGTACACAGGTGCCAGGATGGGGACATTATTACAGAAAGGGGCCAGGAAGGAGGATATTATTAAATTAAGGGGCCCACCATGGAGTACATTACAGGAAGGGCCCAGGATGGGAGACATTATTATAGAAGGGCCCAGGAAGGGGGAAATAATTACTGTATGGGGGACGGAATGAGGAGCATTGATTATTAGTTTACAGAAAGGGGCTCAGGATGGGGGACAATTTTAAATTAAGGGGCCCAGGATGGGGGACATTATTAAATAAAGGGGTTCAGGATGGGGGGACATTATTAAATAAAAGGGGTCCAAGATGGGGGACAATTTTAATTAAAGTCTCCCATAATGGGGGACATTACAAGAAGGGCCCAGGATCGGGCATATTATTACAGAAGGGCCCAGGATGGGTGACATATTTACTGAATGGGAACCAGAATGAGGAGCATAGATTATTAGTTTACAGAAAGGGGCCTAGAATGGGGGATAATTTTAAATAAAGGGGCCCTGGATAGGGGACATTGTTACTGCAAGGGCCCTTGATGGGGGACATTAAATAAAGGGGCCCAGGATGGGGGATATAATTAAATAAACGGTCCTAGGATGAAGGACAGGCTTGGCGTCAGCACCCGGGCAAGTCCCAGGACCCTGAGCAAGCGAAGGGCCCACTCGTCGTTGAGTACCCCTGCGCGCTACGGGACCGTGAGCGGAGGAGTCTGATGACAGCGCCCGTGACTGGGACCTCCCCCTCTTGCTCGGGGCCCCGGCACAATACTTACCTCTCCCCGGCCTGTTCCTCTGCAGGTCCTATAACCTTCCGCGTCTCCTGACTGTGACATCTCAGGTCAGAAGGCGCGATGACATCTTTCCAGCGCACCCTCTGCTGAGCAGTCACAGCGCAGAGAGCGGGAAGACGGCTACGCTGAGGAGTCCGGAGCAGGGCAGCGGCAGCAGGAGAGGTGAGGTATTTTATTATTATTATTTTTTTAATGTATGGAGCCATGAGACGTTATATGGGTCCCAACATGAATGGGGCATTATATGGGGCCTATACATCATGGAGCATTATATGGGGCCCATACAGCATGGAGCATTATATGGGGCCAAGCATGCATGGAGTATTATATGGGGCCCAGTCTGCTTGGAGCATTATATGGGGGCCAGTATTCTGTATGGAGCATTATATGGGGGCCAGTATCCTGTATGGAGCAATATATGGGGTCCATTATTCTGCATAGACCATTATATAGGTTCCATTATTCTGTATGGAGCAATATATGAGGTCCATTATTCTGTATGGAGCATTATATGGGGTCCATTATTCTGGATGAAGCATTATATGAGATCCATTATTCTGTATGGAGCATTATATGAGGTCCATTATTCTGTATGGAGCATTATATAGGGGCCAGTATTCTGCATGGAGCATTATATAGGGGCCAGTATTCTGTATGGAGCATTATATGTGGGCCAGTATCCTGTATGGAGCAATATATGAGGTCCACCATTCTGTATGGAGCATTATATGGGGTCCATTATTCTGTATGGAGCATTATATGGGGGCCAGTATTCTGTATGGAGCATTTTATGGGGGCCAGTATTCTGTATGGAGCATTGTATGGGTTCCATTATTCTGTATGGAGCATTATATGGGGTCCATTATTCTGTATGGAGCATTATATGGGATCCATTATTCTGTATGGAGCTATATATGAGGTCCATTATTCTGTATGGAGCATTATATGAGGTCCATTATTCTGTATGGAGCATTATATGAGGTCCATTATTCCATATGGAGCATTACATGAGGTCCATTATTCTGTATGGAGCATTATATGAGGTCCATTATTCTGTATGGAGCATTATATGAGGTCCATTGTTCTGTATGGAGCATTATATGAGGTCCATTATTCTGTATGGAGCATTTATATGGGGGCCAGTATTCTGCATGGAGCATTATATGGGGGCCAGTATTCTGTATGGAGCATTATATGAGGGCCAGTATTCTGTATGAAGCATTATATGTGGGCCAGTATCCTGTATGGAGCAATGTATGGGGTCCATCATTCTGTATGGAGCATTATATGGGGTCCATTATTCTGTATGCAGTATTATATGGGGTCCATCATTCTGTATGGAGCATTATATGGGGTCCATTATTCTGTTTGGAGCATTATATGGAGGTCAGTATTCTGTATGGAGCATTTTATGGGGGGCCAGTATTCTGTATGGAGCGTGGTATGGGGCCAGTATTCTGTATGGACCATTATATGGAGTCCATTATTCTGTACGGAGCAATATATGGGGTCCATTATTTTGTATGGAGCATTATATGAGGTCCATTATTCTGTATGGAGCATTATATGAGGTCCATTATTCTTTATGGAGCATTTTATGGGGGCCAGAATTCTGTATGGAGCATTATATGGGGGCCAGTATCCTGTATGGAGCAATATATGGGGTCCATTATTCTGTATGGAGCATTATATGGGGGCCAGTATCCTGTATGGGGTAATATATGGGGTCCATTATTCTGTATGGACCATTATATGGGGTACATTATTCTGTATGGAGCATTATATGAGGTCCATTATTCTGTATGGAGCATTATATGAGGTCCATTATTCTGTATGGAGCATTATATGGGGGCTAGTATCCTGTATGGAGCATTATATGGGGGCCAGTATTCTGTATTGAGTATTATAGGGGGGCCAGTACTCTGCATTGAGCATTATGGGGGGGCCAGTATTGTGCATGGAGCATTTTATGGGAGCCAGTATTCTGTAAGGAGCATTATATGGGGGCCAGTATCCTGTGTGGAGCAATATATGGGGTCCATTATTCTATATGGAGCATTATATGGGGTTCATTATTCTGTATGGAACGTTATATGGGGTCCATTATTCTGTGTGGAACATTATATGGGGTCAATTATTCTGTGTGAAGCATTATATGAGGTCCATTATTCTGTATGGAGCATGATATGGGGTCCATTATTCTGTATTGAGCATTATATTGGGTCCATTATTCTGTATGGAGCTTTATATGGTGTCCATTATTCTGTGTGGAGCATTATATGAGGTCCATTATTCTGTATGGAGCATCATATGGGGTCCATTATTCTGTATTGAGCATTATATTGGGTCCATTATTCTGTATGAAGTATTATATGGGATCCATTATTCTATATGAAGCATTATATGGGGTCCATTATCCTGTATGGAACATTATATGGGGTTCATAATACTGTATGGAGGACTATACTGTCCGGTCTGCACTGTGCGCTGCGAGGATTCGCCGGTTTCTGAGCTTTTGTAGAATTTACAATAGATATCGCTCATGTAATGTAAGACGTGAAATCTTTGGCATTGAACTATACATATATTCTTCTACCTTACCTTTGCATCATGAATCGTGGTATGTGTTAAAGGGGCCCACTAAGACTCTTTCGCCCAGGGCCCACAAAAACCTGGAGCCCACACTGACGAAGGACATTATGAAGTAAAGGGGACCAGAATAAAGAATATTATTAAATAAAGGGGCCAAGGACAAAGGAATGGCATGTTCAACTCAACCACTAATCCTTTCATTCCCTAAATACTTACCAAGCTCTGGTTGGACCCCACAGATCAATAGGTTATCACATATCCTGTTGATCCCGAGGATAGGGGATAATTTGTTTTGACCAAAGAACCTCTTTAATGCAAACTACCATAATTGTGCATAACAGTTATGGTGTGCGCACAGTAGATATGCAGGAGCCACTTGTATTTTACAGTCGGCGCCAATGGCTGCGGACCATGCGGCTGCTATGGGGCCCATGAGCTGGGGGCCTCAGCACCTCTGGTATCTTCAATGTTAGAATATCCATCAGGAACACGTCTTCCTACAGAGTGACAGAGCTTCATATTGCAAATGCTAGGACAAATTTCTGCTAAAGTAATAAAACAATATATTTCATAATCTGACATAAGATAAATGTTTTACAGGATGTATTCTGGACAAATGCATACTAAAAAAACACCCATACTTGTTAAAATTGTATTATCCAGCTACCAATACATGTCAAAGGAAGTATTTTTTCCTATCTTATGTTTTTTTATTCAAATACAAATTTAATAAATTAGAAATATTGTTGCATAGGAACTAATCTTTGGAGGCAATTATCCCCTGACTATCAAAAATCCCCAACTGCTGTCTCAATCCAAATTTCTTTCTGTTGTTCGGATAGATTTGTCTCTGTACTTACTGTTCACTGTAACCTACTCTACTTGATATTATCTCAGCACCTGCAAAAACAAAGCCGAGAAAGAAGCCTCTGCTTGTGCTGCACTTAGAAACGCAGGAATTCAGGCTTCATTTCCATTGGTAGCAGATGTGTAAAACGTGTTGTGTTGCTGAGCTTCTGACTCATTTGCTCATTGCTGATAACCTAAAACTCTCATAAACCACAGTAATGGGGGTCAGCTTGTATTTTTCCTGCAATCTCTTAAACTGTTTAAAGACCCAGAAATACAATTGCTAAATGGAGAGTCAAAATTGCTGAAAGGGTAAATTAAACATCACTTACCTGTCACACGAACGCCCTTTGGTCATTGAAATATGGGCTAAGGCCATCACATTAAGGTTTTATGACCATTCCCCTTTGTTGGGAGATTGAATTAAAGTCATGTATATAAAAGGAAGATGAGGAATAGATCCCGGTGGGGGGGAAACCTGCATGTGGAACAGGTAAGGGTATAGGGAATGGTAAATAGGTATTACAAATAAAATGATTGAGATTAATTGAAAAGTAGGACTACAGGGAGCTATTACATAGTTGATTGTCCAACTAACATCTGATCCTCAAGGGTAGGCCATTTGAAGTGTGCATCTTAAAAACTTAGGATCTAAGGGATACATTTTCTCATTGTGGAGAGTGACATTCCTGGAATGCTAGTGTAAGGAGGCTTATAAGCCTTGCAATGCTCCTCTGGGAAATTAAATATGCAAATTGCCTCTTCAGAGAGGAAGAAAACCTGAACTCTAGTGCCACCTATTGTAAGTAGAAATCCAAAAAGACAATATGGACCCTTTCGCAAGGCTCGTTAAATGGTCAATATTGAATTTTAAGATTGATACTTCCAATAGGTAACTCTAGAGTTCAAGTCATTTTCCTGTCTAAAAACATATATGCATATATATACAGTCCTGCTCATCGTTATGGGCACCCATGAAGTTTAAGTACATAATGTGGAATATTTCCTGAAAAAAATTAACTAAGACAAACAGTTTTTCTTGTAAAGAGCACTCATGTTAAATACAAAAGAGCAAATGAAACAATAATTTAAAACAAAATACAATGGGAGGGAAAAATAGAAAAACCTAAAGCTTGCTGTGTCACTGGTATTGGCACCCTTTTCATTAATTTAGTATGGAAACACATTTTGACTCGCCTGTGGTAGATCACAAAAGAGATTCACGTGATATTAATTGTCGGTGCCCATGTGACATGAATTAGCCAATGAATGATGACTTCAGTGTTTTAAAAAGCCACATGGTAGGCCCTATTCCTTTGTTACAATGGTGAAGATAAACAAGCTGTCTATGGACATCAGATCTGCTATTATTAGCAAACACAAGACTTTAAAAGAGTATAAGGCCATCTCCAAAAACCTTGGTATCCCAGTTTCAACAGCGCACAATGTTATTAAGCAGTTTGCCAAGCATGGAACCGTCAAGAACCTCCCTGGAAGTGGGGGAAAGAGGAAAATTGACAAGAGATGTCTTCGAAGGTTGGTGCGAATGGTGGAAAAAAATACCAAACATCCAAAGACCTGAAGGCCAACCTGCAACAGTCTAGGGTCATGGTTTCAACAGGTACCATATGCCGCACACTAAACCAAGCAGAGCTTTATGAGCGAAGGCCAAGGAACAAACCATTGCTGAAGAAAAGACATAAAAAGGAACAACTGATATTTGCCAAAGAGTACTTTGACAAACCACAATCTTTCTGGGAAAATGTTCTGTGGACATATGAAACAAAAATAGAACTTTTTGGCAATGCAAAGCAACAGTTTGTTTACAGACGGCTCAATGAAGCCTATAAGGAAAAGAACACCTTACCAACAGTTAAGCATGGTGGAGGATCCATAATGCTGTGTGGTTGCTTTGCTGCGTCTGATACTGGAGGCCTTGACCGTATCACAGGAATCATGAAATCAGAGAATTATCAAAATATTTTTGGACAAAATGTCCTACCCCGTGTAAGAAAACTTGGTTTGAGTAGAAGATCATGGGTCCTTCAGCAAGACAAAGACCCAAAACACACATCCAAATGTACACAGGAATGGTTGAAAAGTAAAAAATGGACGGTTTTAAAATGGCCAGCAATGAGTCCTGACCTCAATCCCATTGAAAATCTTTGGGGTTAGCTGAAATCTGCCATTGGGAAAAAGAACCCTGCATACATTCAAGAGTTTGTAAAGGAAGAGTGAGAGAAAATTGCAGACGAGAAGTGCAAGAAGCTTATAGATGGCTGCAAGAAACGTTTGAAGGCTGTCATCAATGCTAAAGGATGTACAACCAAGTATTAATTAGGGGTGCCTTTATTGCTGCACATGCTGTTTATTCTGTTTCTTCTCTGAAATTGTAACATGGAAGATGAAAAACAATGTTTTATTGTTGTATTACTTTGGACCACTATTTAAAATCCTGAGGATATAACTTTGGTACATTTCCATTTATTTCTCCTCGAAAAAGGATTGATTCCTGAAGCTGTTTTCACTAGAAAACTTGGCATTTAAAACGACTGCAAAAAAGCTCATTGTGCACATTGTCCATGGGAGAACCTGTGCGGGCCCCAAAAGTAAGCTTATCCATGGAAGGATCAGTGTCTGTTAAAGATAGTATTAAACTGTCTACAAAGGCACAGATTAGTTCACTTCTAAAAACCTGTTAGGGACTATAGGCACGGTAGGCTGTGGCAGAGAGTTGCCACTCAGGGACACATAGCTGCATGGTATGGCAGGCAGCGTGGCATACTCTCGCTTTGGCAAAACACAACCTAGAGTTCAGCAGAGAGGAGATCTCCAACCTCAGTCTCGGTGGCACTGTAAGGCCACGTTCACACGTTCAGTATTTGGTCAGTATTTTACATCAGTATTTGTAAGCTAAAACCAGGAGTGAGTGATAAATACAGAAGTGGTGATGTGTTTCTATTATACTTCTCTGATTGTTCCACTCTTGATTTTGGCTTAGAAATACTGATGTAAAATACTGACCAAATACTGAACGTGGCCTAAAGCTGAGACTTCTAATGCAATATATTGGTTGATTTGCAATATCTGTTTTTAACTTGGGAACTTCTGTACATAAAATGATCAGTTTCTACATTACTACCTTCATAACCAAAAGAACAATTGTCATTACATTAGAGACCTGATGAAACTTCTACCTCATAATCCCATAGCTGTCACTTGTCTTGTCCGATTACAGGGTAATTCTGGTCCCTGGGGTTGCAAAGGGCGGACTTGTCATTAGTAAAGAATGAAAACCTCTGATTTCTTTCAATTATTGTATGAAACAAGCTTTCAGGCTGTCAGTTCTTTAATGCATCAACTCATTTCAGTCCAATATGTTATGGATACCATTTGCATGCATCTACATCTTTATAATCCCATTTCTGTTACTCTGACACTTGAGAGGTCAAGGTCACAAGTTCATCAGTCTCTCATATTCTCAATCTCCATATTTTAATATGTTACTTTTGGAGTCATTGACTTGCCTATGTATTTTTCATTTTTCAAAGCTTTAATTGTGTGATATGTGATGAATTTATTGCTAAGATGATTGGTAAGAACTAGAAAGTCACATTACTGTGATTTGGGTTAACAGATAAGTAATGTGATTGTCAGCCTCAGCCAGCTTCATAGTAATTGTTACACCCACGCCGCTAGGTTCAGATAGGGGTGAGACAGGTTACATGAATTCTTTGGAATCCTGGGGGAATTGTTCCTCAGGGCGACCATAGACCACATGCTGCAGCTTCTCTCAGGCACACAGGGGTATTGACCCTCAGGCACAGACACCTAGGTTGTTTCACTTGCTGACCAGACACACTTGACTAGAGTCCTCATAAACGGTAGAACAGTAGCATTTAATAAGAAGCCGCACAGCCAGTGCAAGTTAAGTCTTATGAGCAACAGGCTCCAGTGACAAACAGTACAGTTTCCTTAGTAGCACAGCAATTCAAAGTCTTCCCAGTAGTACAGGACAGCACAGTTCTAATGCAAAGGCACATTAATGAACAGACAGTAAACAACTTCCCCACAATCCCCCTGGGGCTCTGCTAAAACACTCCCCTTCTCCTGTGACTGTGTTAACCCCTCTATTTCTGCATGTCACATAATGATAAAAACAAAATGGAAAAGTTCCTTGGCAAAAGGAGTCTCCACTATATGCAAGAACCAACAATGTCCATTTAGAAACATCTTTTTTATTTTTTGTTTTATCTCCCATTGACACAGGAAGAGTTGTACTCACATCAAGGGAAAAGTAATGTACCATACATATACATTATTTTATTTTTCCATGAAGTGGATTCCCTTTTCCCAGTGAAAGTTTTTAAATTAGGACCCAAATTGGTTATCTCTTAATGCCTAAATGGTAGATATAATTGAATCAATTCAATATGAATTAAATTTGAGTCAACTCTTGTGATATTCACAGTTCCCAACGAATTCAAACAGTTTGTGAGTCAATTTCCATGAATCTAAAAAAAAATGACCACCGCCTTTTTACACATTGCAGAAGATTGCGTCAGTCTTGAAAGGCCAACATGACCTCAGTCGCAACAGCGTGGCCTTTCCCATAATGCTTTGCTGCTCTCACATTACATGGTATAGCTCAGCCAATCAAGAGAGACTATCATAACTTGTATGAAAGACTAAATAGGAAATGCAGCAGCCATTTTGGGGTGATTTAGGATCGTAAGAGTCTGTTAGAGCTCATAGCTCAGCAATAGAGACAGGATGAGAAGTCGCTTAACCATAGGACAAATATTTCATACAGTAATGTGGTATTTAAATGCAATAGTGAGGGTATTTGTCTGCGAATAATAGAGATTCAATTTATAGAGCAAGAGAGAATTAGGAGAGGGGCCAGACTGTGATTGATCAGTAATATCGTGAATATGGGATGAAAAATATGCAAAAAGTGAATGCCTCCAATCAGAAAAGACATCACATGAGAGTCGCACTCCATGACTCCACAGTAGTCACTCATACAATGATGTAGATTGCCACTGAATGTAGGGGCAATCATGATGTGAACATAGCCTAACTGAATTGTTATCTGCTGAGGTGCCCACTATAATTAGGGTACAATGATGCAGTTGCAATCTTGTGTTATCAGGGCTGAGTCTTCTTTGATGTCTTCCACTCCCGACCCCACCTTCTGCTGACATCTAATAAATGGCGGCAACATAGAGTGTGGTGTGAAACTGCGTGAGCTAGCGTGTTACTGGATGTGTGCTGGATGGTGACAGAGGTCTGGAATCTGGACAAAATGATTGCTTGGTTTGCTATGTGTTGTTACAGTTTTGATTGTTTTCCATTGTCCAAAAATTCCCCTTCATATGATTGGTAAAACCATTACACATATTGTGCCTGAAAAAGTAACAAAGTAACAATAAGAAATACACATTTTGTGCTTCTGTATTTGCAGTTGTGTTCTGTGAATAAGTTGAGCTGTTTGACTTTATTTGGTCTGTGTCTTTTTTAAAAGATGACTTGACATGGAAGTTACATGGAAGTGAAATGACTTTCCTCAATACTGCATCATACATTAGTGACTGTTCATAGATGGTCTTCATTTGTAGAAAGTGTCCCTTAGATGTCATCATATTCTCTGTCACAGACAGATAATTCCTATGGGTAATGTGGTTTGTGCTCCTGGTGCGTCTTGTTTTGTGAACGATGTATCCCAATCCAATTAATAGCTGTCATGTTTTATCTTACTGATGCATGACTATCACACTCTGTACTTTCATAAAATTGTGTCATTCTCAAAGGTAGTAAATTATGAAAAGATAATTGGTGATATGCCAATATTACATAGCCAAGCATATGTTTATGCCATAACAGGAGCAAAGCAAGTGACTATGGTGCCCTATATCAAAACCTGCAAATGTCTTCTTCTTCACTATGACCACCCTGTCAGTTTTGAATATTAAAGGGGTTTTCCAGGCTAGACCTATTTTAATTTCACACCACAGCATACTAAAATCTAATAGTGTGTAAAATAATCTAACATGCTTTTAGGATGTGTGCACATACTATCTTATAGACACTCATGTACCTATAACATAGGTACTTTAGATGCAGTGACACAGAAACACAAGAGCAGCCAGTACAAGGTTAATAAACAGGGGGGATTTATTGTAACAGGGTCAATCTCCACGCAGGGAGTAACGGGAAATATGGGGACAACAAGGGGAGTAGCAGGTAACAGACTATAAACGACAATTCACAGTTTAGCTAGATGTAGAAGAGTCAACACGGTTGTAATCGGCAGTTTTACACTTAGCTGACTCTTGTTCCCCACAAGGCAGTTGCCGGCTGATGCCGGTGTTGTTTTCTTCTGGCTTCCCCGCCTAAACAATGCTCCGTCTTCTGGCGGCAGCGGGCGGTCTCCGGTTTGACCCGCTGAGCCCCTAGTCCAGAACACTGCACCTCACTTGCTAGGCTCCATGGACCCTGCGTCTCTTCTCCCTCTAGCGGGGCTTGACCCCAACTGTCAACTCCCTGCTTTCGTGTGCAAAACTTCTTTTTCTCCCTCTTCCTAGACATGATTCCAGCTTCCTGGTCACCTGACTCCTGTGCTCTGGCTCTGGACACGCCCCCAGCTTCCTGGTCACCTGACTCCTGTGCTCGCAGTCTGTCTTCCCCCTGTAACCAGAGGCATGGCCCCGGCAGTTCCGGATCCCTGGTTCTGAAAGTACTTACACCCCGGTCTTCCCCCATACATACCCATGTACAATTGCTTCTCACTAAATTAGAATATCATCAAAAAATGTATTTTAGTTCTTAAATATACACGATTGTGTCCCACTTGTTGTTGATTCTTCCCAAAAAAATTAGAATTTTATATCTTTATGTTTGAAGCCAGAAATGTGGCAAAAGGTAGAAAAGTTCAAGGGGGCCAAATACTTTCACAAGGCACTGTACATATACAGCGAGAGAAATAAGTATTGAACTTGTCACCAATTTTCTAAGTAAGTATTAAATTTCTAAAGGTGCTATTGACATGAAATCCTCACCAGATTTCGGTATCAACCCATCCAATCCACACAGGCAAAGAAATCAAACCATAGATGGCCATAAATTATGTGTAATAATGAGAAATGACACAGGGAAAAAGTATTGAACATGCTTACTAAAATTTATTTAATACTTCATACAAAAGACTTTGTTGGTGATATCTAGTGATAAGCGAGCATGCTCGCTACTGCTTGGTGCTTGTCCGAGCATCTCACCGCTCGAGATGCTCGGCGCTCGCCGAGTATTTCCGGGGGTTGCTTGGCGGGAGCTCGGGTCCCCTCCCTGCATGTTTGGCGCTCTTCAGAGCGAAAATCAACATGCAGGGGTTGTCTGCCACACACTGTCATTCTGCAGCCATGTTGATTGTGGCATTACAGTGATTGGCTGGCCGCACAGCGTCATCAGGTCTATATCAGACCTGGCGCCACCATGCTTGTCACAGTCACTCCAGAATCAGGCAGTGTAAGGAGAGGTGATGCTGAGCTAGCGAGAGATTTGGTTGTTTATTAGTTAGTGTAGGTATTCTACAAGATTCTCTACATATCCATCTCAACTAACAGTCCTTCTGAGAACTAATCCAGCTGCAGAGATATCAGTGCTAGACAGGCAGCCAGGGTATATAGCAGACTGCAGTGCACATAGCAAGAGGGTCCATTCAAGTTCTGTCTGTTGCAGCTCCAGACAGGAAGGGGGGGGAGTCTGGTGCTGTGCCGAGTGTGTGCTGCGTGTGGAGGAGTTCCTGGGAGGGGAGGTAAATTTTACACCCAGAACTTTTGTGTGCCCCCTTCCCGGGAAAGAAGGCTCATTTTGGGACTGGCTTCCGGGTCTGGGCCCCCGGCTCCCACCCCCTGGTCCGGGCCAGCGGGGGGTGGGAGGACTCCCAAATTGGCTAGGGTCATCACAAGGTCAGACGGATAAAGAAATCCATTCAAGATCTGGAAATCCGGAGGTGTGAGATTCTGGCCAGCACCGGGTCCTTCCGTGAGAAACTGGAGAATGATGACCGGTTCAGAGCCATGACCGGTGGGGCTCTGGAGGGGTCACGGATCTCCAGCCAGGTGGTGGAGGAGGATAAAGAGGTATGCGAGGAGGAGGTCGCGCCCTACCCACCGCCTGGAGGCCTGGTAAGAGATCTCCAGGCGTTGCACAGCGGGATAGCCCCTGAGCAGGCGGCTCTCCCGTCAGATTTTGGCCCTTCAGAGGGTAGCAGGAGCGAGGGGGAGGATGAGGATGGTGGCAGCAGCAGCAGTGAGGGGGGCTGCCTCATCCTACAGCAGATCCGGCAGATGGAGTCCACAGTGCGTTTTAACTAGCTGACGTTCGGGGATGAGATCTGCGAGGACGAGGCAACCGGGAGGGAGATGAAGAGAAAATCAAAAGCTAGGAAAAAAGCCAAGGGAAAGAAGAAAACAATGGTCGTGCACAATTTTGTGTTTGTTCCCCTCTATGGGGCCCCCCGGTCCCTCTGTGCGGCACCTACGACCCACCCCGGCTCGGGTTCTGTTGTGGGTTCATAGCAAGGGAGCAGGGAGACTACAGCTCATGACATGCAGAGCACCGCCTCTGTTTGTGGTAACGGAGGGGGTAGTGCCGCTGAGGTGTCGGACAAGGAGCATAACGTGGAGGGCAGCCCGGTGGCGGGCAAGAACTGCAGTGGTGCTCAGGCTGGGTCCCCTGTGAAAGGGGTGGCAGGCCTGGCACCTGTTGCGCCCACTGGCGTGCAGGGGATGGCAAGCGTAACTGCCACTGCCTCCTGCACTGCCAGCAGCGTACTGACAGCCAGGGCCGCATCTCTGGCGGTGTGCGCTGCGGTGTCTGGGCCCCCCACTCACGAATCCCCTGCTGGATTGCTTTTGGGGACCCAGGCACCAGGTAGAATGAAGGGACGGAGCCTGTAGCTCCGGCAGAGCCAGCCCCAAAAAAGAAAATGGTGGGGCCCGCTCCCCTGGCGTGGTCCGCGGCGAGGTCGGGTCCCCCTGCTCTAGGATCTAGCAATGGGTTGGCACTCGGGGCCCCGCCGCCGGTGGACGCTGAAGGGGAGTGGCCTAGCCCGGTGTTCCAGCGGCCGGTGTTTTTGTGGCCAAGGGAGTGGTGCTTGGGAGTGCTGGGCCCCTGGGAGCCGGTACCGCTGGGCCGGGGGCCCCTGGGAGTGGACCCAGCTCCGGGTCAGCTTCAGGTATCCCGGCGTGGCCGGCTTTGCAGGGCGTGCCATCTCAGGCGCCCCCCGCCCACTTGGGCGCGGCATTGGCAGTGGGGCGGGGACTAAAAGAAGCGGCGGTGGCTGTCACAGCCGCAGGGAAAGGAGCCACGGCCGCAGCTGCGGTGGAGAAAGGAGCAGCGGCCGTAGCTGCGGTAGGGAGCAGTGCTGGTGCCGGCCTGCCGGGGTCCCCTTTGTCTAAGAGCTTACCTGCAGCAGAGGCCACGGCAGTGCAGGCATCTCAGGACTCAGCAGTAGTAAGGCAGAAGGGAGCCGGGGGTGTGACTGCTCCTGGCTCCATTCCTGCCTCCTCAAACAGTATGAGCGCCGCGCCCCTATTGAATGAGAGCACGCTGCTAAACCCCGGCAGCATGGTTCTTAAGGGGGCCGGGGCGCTCAATATGTCAAACCCTCCAGCAGGGAAGGTGCCACCAGAGTGTGGCAGTAATAATAAAGAAACTGATAAAGAAAGTGGTAATAGTAAAAAAAGTGGTAATAATAAAGAAAGTGGTAAGAAATGCACACAGAAACAAAAAAATACTGACCTCAGCATGCATGAGAGTGGGAGCGGGATGAGTGAGGTGAATGATGACATGATTAGGGATGACGTGGGTATGGATGTGTCTGTGGTTGAGGATACGAGTGGCGGTGTGTCTGTAGCAGAAAGTGCGGGTGGTGGAGCGTCGTCTGGTGGTAGTGGTGGCGGGGGGCATGGGGAGGGGGCTGGTCCATCTTTTCCCCCGGCCGCGAGTCCCTGGAGTTTTGCAGGGGTCGTGGCTGGGGTCTCGGGGGTTTCCCGTGGGGTTTCCTAGCCTCTGGACCTCGGGGATGGCGTTTTGCGGCGCCGTTTCCTGGAGGCCTTCAAAGAGGGAGAGTGGACAATCGAGGTAGAGGGAGGAAAGGTGGATCTGGCCTTATGGCTGGATAGACATGGCCTGGCCGCCTTCCAAGATAAAAGGGAGGGGGAAACGGTATGGTCCAACAGCCGGGCCGGGGGCGACCAGGAGGAATGTAGTCTGTCTTCGGTGGAGGGGCAGTGAAACGTGCCCACCAAGAGCTAGGGTTGTGGAGCTCCTCCTGAAGATGGACTTCAGGGCAACGGACATCTTTGCCCTGATACATCCTTTTGGTACCCCTATCTTCAACATCAGCTTTGTTCGGCTGGAGGGGCCAGAGCTCTTCTGATCAAATTTTGAGCTGGTGAAGGGGGAGCCTGGCTTGTGAGACTTTGCTGTGCAGGCAGTGTTTCGCCAAAACGTCATAAAGAGAGTGACCGTGCTGACTAGTAACGAGTCACTCTCTGGCATCGACATTATGACGTGGCTTTCCCGATATGGGGAGGTCACCAAGGTCCCAAAAAAGAACAGGGACTAATTTGGCATTTGGTCAGGGGGCTGGACCTTCATGATGAAGTTGAAGTGTTCAGACGGTAGAGTCACCCACATCCCCTCCTCAGCATTCCTGGGGAGGGACAGGATCCTGATTTTCTACCAGGGGCAACAGAAGGTCTGCCACAGGTGCGGCAATCCCCGCCACTTCAGTGCAGGCTGCAAGGTACAGAAATGTGCCTTGTGTGGCGGGGTAGGTCATCTGGCCGCGGGCTGTGGTGACATTAGGTGTCACCTGTGTGGTGATCTAGGTCAACGCCATCTCTGGCCAGGCAGGGGAGAGCTGTGGGGGGGTCCTCGGAGGTGCATCCTCTACTGTGGCTGGAGGTGGGGGCAGGAGGGGAGCTGTGGGGCCGGTGAGGAATGGCAAGGCTGGAACATCTGCTCACCAGTGGCAACAGGTGAGGCGCCATGGGGATAGGGGGCAGGGTAAGCCTCAGGTAACTGGGGTGATGTCTGTCCCCTCCCTGGTGATGGCTGCCGGTGCCTCTGAGGCCCTGGGGGAGAAGGTGGTGAACGAGGAAATCAGGAGGATGGACAGGGAGGGGTTGACTGCTTCTGATGACTCCTCCCAGTATGAAAGTCTGGACGAGGAGGTTGTGGAGCAGCCTAAAAAAAACGGGTGGCAATGGAACCATTAAACATCGGAGAAGAAAGAACAGGACTAAAAAATCCAAGCCCCCCCGACTGCTAGGGTGCCTACGGAGGGGCTCACCGGCTCCCCTCTGATCTCCCTCTCCAACCGGTTCCAAGCACTCGATGACTCTGCTGGGTCAGAGGTCGGGGGTGGCATCTGGGGTGCCTTCAGGGGGCGGCGTAGTTTGTCCTCCAGGGGATGCACGTCCCTCTGGATGGGAAACTACCTTGGGGTCCAGAGGCGAGGAATCCAGTGCTGGGAAGGAGGCGTCCAATGCTGGGAAAGAGGAGTCCAGTGCTGGGAATGAGGGTATGGATACCAAATCCACTCAGAGGGGTGGGTCGGGCTCCTCCTCAGAGGGAGAAAAAAAATTGGGGGGTACGGTTAAAAAGAAGGCCGTCTAACTTAATCACCCATGATGGCAGAACCTACCCCGTTGACTCTGGCGTTGATTAATGTCGCCAGCATAAAGTCAGATGCGGCCAGATTTACGGCCTTTGATTTTTTCACCCGAGTTGAGGCTGATATTTTATTTTTGCAGGAGACCAGACTAACGGACATGGGGTTCATTTACAAAGCAAAGAGGGAGTGGAGGTGTGGGCCCTCATACTGGTCTCTTGCGGCCAAGCCTTATAGTGGGGTCCGCTTCGGTGGAATGCAGACGGGTGATTTGAGGTAGAAATGGGGAGGTGCTTGGTCTTAGACTTCTTCATGAGGGGACAGGAGCTTCAGCTCATTAATATATATGGCCCGCAATCTAAGTGGGACCGTAGGTGTGAATGTGAGGGCATGAATGTGTTTGGATTTGTTTGGATGTTGATAAAAGTTAAGGTTTCTTCCCTTGCTGGGGGGGGGGGTTAAAAGAAAAGGGAAAAGGGGCTGGACTTTGGACTTTCGGGGTTTGTGGGTTGTTTTTTTTGCTGTGGTTCAGTTTTCTCTATGTGATGTTTGTGTTTATGTTTGTGTTTTGTATTTTTATAATAAAAAAAGAGTTCCAGTTCTGTCTGCTGGTGCTTTTACAGATATTTGTAGAATTAGCTCCAGGTATCAGGGGCCAGGAATAATTTTTTTTTTATCTTAATCCTGATTATTTGCTTAAAAAGCAATCCAGAGAACACTGTTTTTCTGCACCATTTGTTTGTTGGCACTGCAGAATACAGCCAGGTCCTTTCCATATTACAGCGCTAAAAATCCAGCTATCTAAAACTGTTTTTTCTCCGTCACACGGATCACAAATAATTGTGCTGAAAATATTGCCATTTCTGACCTCCATTGAAATTTTGTTGCAGTGTGTCAGCGAACTTATTGACATGAGGTTGGCGCAGTTAAAAATAGTTACCTACAAGCCAGGTATTTAAAGCTGTAGTTTGTACATCACACGGATCACATATAATTGCACTGAAAATTCTGCCTTTTCTGGCTTCCATTTAAAAGTGTGTCAGCGAACTTATTGACACGAGGTTGGCGCTGTTAAAAATAGTTACCTACAAGCCAGGTATTTAAAACTGTGGTTTGTCCGTCACACAGAGACCACTGAACAGTTTTCTATTGGAAAGCATAGAAACACTGGTGGAAAGCATGCCAAGACGAATGAAAGCTGTGATTAAAAACCATGGTTAGTCCACCAAATATTGATTTCACAGTTAAAACATGAGTAATTTGAGGTCTGAAAGCACTGTTTCTTTTTTAGTAATTTGACACTTTCTCATTTGCTGCAAATAAATACAACATTTTTTGCTTTGAATTTCGGAGACATGTTGTCAGTAGTTTATAGACTAAAACAACAATGTATATTTTACTCAAAAATCTGAGAAAAATCTGAGAAACTGAAAATTTTGCAGTGCCAGAGCTGTATAATTGTGCTGAAAATTCTGCCATTTCTGGCCTCCATTAAAATTTTGTTTCAGTGTGTCAGCAAATTTATTGAAACCAGTTTGCTGTTAAAAATAGTTACCTACAGGCCAGCTATTTTTAAACTGTGGTTTGTCCGTCACACGGATCACATATAAGTTCGCTCCAAATTCAGCCATTTGTAGTGAGTATGGAAGATATTGTCCTCCATTTAAGATGGGCAAGGCGCGTGGCAAGGGACAGGGAACTGGACATGATGGTGATGGTGCGTGCAGAGGCCGAGGCCATGGGCAAGCTGAAATTTTGCCACAACAAACACCCACATCTTCTCGCTCAACCTTCCTGTCCATATTAATAGGGGACCGCAGAACACCACTATTGAACACAGAGCAGTGTGAAAAGGTTATTGGTTGATAATGCTTCCAGTCACTTAGCCACCACACCACCACCACCCTTTCTTCCACACGGTCAAGTCTTAGTAGCTGTGAGTCTGGACCGCACATTCCTCACCTTGATCCTCCTTCCTCCCACCATGCCTAGTGCCCGGAGACAACTGATTCCACACTTGGACACTCCGAAGAGCTGTTCACTTTTCCATTTATAGATTCGGGCCTCTCGCCTGGTCCACTTGAAGTAGGGCAAGAGGAGATCGCATGTAGCGATACCCAAATATTTGAGCAGCCATGGTCATACGAAGGCAACGGTGGGAAAGTGTCACAAGAGGTGGACGATGATGAGACACAATTGCCAGAAAGTCAGGAGGAGGACCAGGGTGCGGAAGTGGAAGACGAGGTGGTGGATGATATAGTAACTGACCCAACCTGGCAGGAGGACATGCAGAGCGAGGACAGCAGCACACAGGGGGAGGGAAGCAGAGCAGCCCAACAGGCAGGAAGAAGCAGTGTGGAGCCGCAGAAAGAAGGTGGGCAACCGTTAACACCAACACGAAGGAAGTTGCCAGTACAACTGTAAGGTCTTCCCGAGTCTGGTTGTTTTTTAAACACTCTGCCGATAACAATAAAAAATGCCATTTGCACCACCTGCCAGGCCAGCATCAGCAGGGTAGCAAAACTACCAGCCTGACCACCACCAGCATGATCAGGCACATGGCAGCAAAGCACCTGACTTTGTTTGCCGAACCCTAGGGTCCAGGAACAGTGTCTGAGGGTGACACCACTGCTTCTTCCGCTGTTCTTCCACCCCACAGGCCACATTACTAAATTCCCACATTTTGCGACTGCTTGTGCTCAAAATGTTGCCTTTTAGGCTCATGGAGACGGAAGCTTTCCGCAACCTGATGGCGGCGGCCGTCCCTCGGTACTTGGTCCCCAGCCGCCACTATTTCTCCCGGTGTACCGTCCTCGCATTACACGAGCATCTGTCCCACAACATTAGCCATGCCCTCAACAATGCAGTTACTTGGAAAGTTCACCTAACCACGGACACATGGACAAGTGTTTGTGGGCAGGGACAGTACTTCTCGCTGACAGTACACTGGGTTAACATAGTGAAAGCCGGGGCCCAGTTGGACCTTGGGACAGAACACATCCTCCCGACGCCGAGGATTGTGGGCCCTAGGTCAATCAGGGTTGCCCCCACAGTCTACAGCTTCTGCTCCTCTTCAGCCTCCTCCTCCTCTTCAGCCTCCATCTCTGAAATGACCACATCAGTCACAAGCTGGAAGCACTGCAGCACTTCCTCAGCCAAGCGGCAACAAGCTAATATGCTTAGGTGACAAACCGTACAATGCTGAAGACTTGTGGACAGCTTTGAAAGAGCAGGCAGATCTGTGGCTGACACCGCTGAACCCACAGCCAGGCATGGTCATGTGTAACAATGGCCGGAACCTGGTGGCGGCTCTGAGGCGAGGCGAGCTCACACATGTACCATGCCTGGCCCATGTGCTTAACCTCGTGGTTAAACGGTGTCTCAAAACCTACCCGGAGCTGCCGGATCTGCTTGTCAAAGTACGCCGCCTGTGTGCCCATTTTAGGATTCAGCTACAGCTTTTGCCACCCTTGCCGTGCTTCTGCAGCTCTTGCAGCTTCCGGCTCACCTGCTGGTGTGTGATGTCCCCATGTATTGGAACTCTACACTGCAGATGTTGGGAAGGATTTGTGAGCAGAAGAGGGCAGTTGTTGACTACCAGCATCAACAAGGCCGTCAGTATTCAGTTCAGACTCCACACATAAGACCTCAGGAGGGACATGGATGTCAGACATCTGTACCATCCTCCAAAACTTTGAGGACTCTACCAAGATGATGAGCGGCGATGACGCTATAATTAGCATCACCATCCCGCTTCTCTGTCTTCTGAAACGCTCTCTGCTCACAATCAAAGAGGATGCATTGCAGGCGGAGCACGATGAGATGGAACAAGGAACCATACAGGGTGATTACACACAGCCCAGACTCATCTCATCCCAACGTGGATTGGGTGACAATGAGGAAGAGGAGGAAGAACAGTAGCTAGTTTCATGCACTATAGACGGTACTACCAGCACAACTGCCACCGAAACACACGGCCCCGCATCTGGTTACCATCGAAGCACACGGCCCCGCGTCTGGGTACCATCGAAGCACACGGCCGTGCATCCGGGTGACAACAAAGCACATAGCTCCGCGTCCTGGTGCCACCGAAGCACACGCTCCTGATTCCCATTGCCACCAAAACACACGGCCCAGAGTCCGGGTGCCACAGAAGCATACGGCCCCGCATACCAGTGCCAACAAAGCATACGGCCCCGCGTTCTGGTGCCACCGAAGCACATGGTCCTGCATTCAGGTGTCACCGAAGCACACGGCCCCGCGTCCGGATGCCACCGAAGCACCTTGCCCCGCCTCCGAGTGCCACCGAAGCACACGATCCCGCTTTCCAGTACCATCGAAGCACATTGCCCCGCATACCGAAGCACACGACCCCCTATCTTTGTGCCGCCGAAACACACAGCCTAGCATCCGGGTGCCACCAAAGCACTCAGTCCCGCGTTCGGGTGTCACCAAAGCACACTGTCCCGATTCCCATTACCATCGAAGCATACGGCCCTGCATTTGGGTGCCACCGAAGCACATGGCCCCGCATTCAGGTGCCAACAAAGTAAACGACCCCCGCATACCGGTGCCACCGAAGCACACAGTCCGCGTCCCGGTGCCACCGAAGCACATGGCCCCACGTCCGGGTACCACTGAAGCACACGGTCCCTATTCCCATTGCCACCAAACCACCTGGTCCCATGTTCTGGTGCTACCGAAGCACATGGCCCCATGTCCCAGTGCCACCGAAGCACACGGCCCTGCATCTGGATGCCACCGAAGCACACAGTCCCGTGTCCGAGTGCTACAGAAGCGTCCCCGTGTTCCAGTGCCACGAAGCACACGGCCCCGCGTCCCGCTGCCAACGAAGCATTCGCCCCTGCGTCTGGCTGCCAACAAAGCACACAGTCCTGTGTCCGGGTGCCACCAAAGCACACGGCCCTACAAACTTGTGCCTCTAAAGCACACGGTCCCGCTTTCCAGTGCCATCGAAGCACACGACCCCGCATCCCAGTGTCAATGAAGCACACAGTCCCGCGTCCGGGTGCCACCAAAGCACACGGTCCTGATTCCCGTTGCCACCAAAGCACACAGCCCCGCGTTCGGATGCCACCAAAGCACACAACCACATGTATGGGTGCCACCGAAGCACGGTGCCCCACATCCTGGTGCCATTGAAGCACACGGCCCAGAGTCTGTGTCCACCGAAGCACACAGCCCCGCGTTCTGGTGCCACCGAAGCACACGGTCCTGTGTCCTGGTGCTACCAAAGCACACGGCCCAGCGTCCTGGTGCCACCAAAGCACATGGCCCCATGTCCCGTTGTCACCGAAGCACACGACTCTGCGTCCCGGTGCCACCAAAGCACACGGCCCCACATCTCAGTGCCTCCGAAGCACACGGTTCTGCGTCCTGGTGCCACCAAAGCACACGGCCCCACGTACCGGTGCCACTGAAGCACAAAGCCTCGTTTCCTGGTGCCACCAAAGCACACGGCCCCATGTCCGGGTGCAACCGAAGCACATGGCCTTGCCTCCGAGTGCCACCGAAGCACACAGTCCCACTTTCCAGTGCCACCGAAGCACACGGCCCTGCATACCGGTGCCACCGAAGCACATGGCCCCACGTCCGGATACCATTGCAGCACATGGCTGAGCATTTGGAAGCCACCGAAGCACACGGCACCGTGTCTGGGTCCACTGAAGCACACGGTCCCGATTCCCGTTGCCACCGAAGCACATAACCCTACGTCCAGATGCCACCGAAGCAAACGGCCCCGCGTCCAGGTGCCACTGAAGCACATGGTCCCGCTTCCTGGTGCCGCCAAAGCACACGGTCCCGCTTTCTAGTGCCATCGAAGCACATGGCCCGCGTTCTGGTGCTACCGAAGCACATGGCCCTGCTTTCCAGTACCACCGAAGCACAAGGCCCCGTGCACCGGTAACACCGAAGTACACGGTCCCGCGTCCTGTGTCACCGAAGTACATGGACGAGCGTCCAGGTGCCAACGAAGCACACGGTCCCAAAGTCTGGGTGCCACTGAAGCACAGGGTACCAATTCCCATTGCCTTTGAAACACACGGTACCACGTTTGTGTGCCACCGAAGAAAACGGTCCCGCGTCCAGGTACCATTGAAGCACACGGTTCCGCGTTTGGGTGCCACTGAAGCACACGGTTCCGTGTCCGGATGCCACCAAAGCACACGGCCCCACCTTTGAGTGCCACCGAAGCACGCGGTCCCGCTGTCCAGTGCCACCGAAGCACACAGTCCCAATTCCCGTTGCTACTGAAGCAAACGGCCCCGCATCCAGGTGCCCCCAAAGCACATGGTCCCTCTTTCCAGTCCCATCGAAGTACACGGCCCCGCGTTCCAGTGCCAACGAAGCACACGGCCCCGCGTTCCGCTGCCAATGAAGAACGTGCCCCTGCGTCCGGGTGCCAACGAAGCACACAGTCCCGCGTCCAGGTGCCACCGAAGCAAACGGCCCTGCGTCCGGGTGCCACCAAAGCACATGGCCCTACGAACTTGTGCCACCAAAGCACACAGTCCTGCTTTCCAGTGCCATCAAAGCACACGGCGCCACATTCCAGTGCCACCAAAGCACACGGTCCAACGTCCCGGTGCCAATGAAGCACACAGTCCCGCATCCGGGTGCCACCAAAGCACACAGTCCTGATTCCTGTTGCCACCAAAGCACACGGCCCTACATTTGGATGCCACCGAAGCACACAACCCCGTGTACGGGTGCCAATGAAGCACACGGCCCAGCGCCCGGGTGCCACTGAAGGACATGGCCCCACATCCTAGTGCCATTGAAGCTCACGGCCCAGAGTCTGCGTCCACTGAAGCACACAGCCCCGCGTTCTGGTGCCACCAAAGCACACGGTCCTGTGTCCCGGTGCCACCAAAGCACACGGTCACGCTTTCTAGTGCCATCGAAGCACATGGCCCCACATCTAGGTACCATCGAAGCACACGATCCCGCATCCGGGTGACACTGAAGCACGCTTTCGTCAGGGTGCCACCGAAGCACATGGTCCCGAAATCCCGTTGCCACAAAAGCACACGGCCCCGCATCCAGATGCCACCAAAGCATACAACCCCGTGTACAGGTGCCAATGAAGCATATGGCCCAGTGTCCAGGTGCCACTGAAGCAAACGTCCCTGCGTCCGGGTGCCACCAAAGCACATGGCCCTACGAACTTGTGCCACCAAAGCACACAGTCCTGCTTTCCAGTGCCATCAAAGCACACGGCACCACATTCCAGTGCCACCAAAGCACACGGTCCAACGTCCCGGTGCCAATGAAGCACACAGTCCCGCATCCGGGTGCCACCAAAGCACACAGTCCTGATTCCTGTTGCCACCAAAGCACACGGCCCTACATTTGGATGCCACCGAAGCACACAACCCCGTGTACGGGTGCCAATGAAGCACACGGCCCAGCGCCCGGGTGCCACTGAAGGACATGGCCCCACATCCTAGTGCCATTGAAGCTCACGGCCCAGAGTCTGCGTCCACTGAAGCACACAGCCCCGCGTTCTGGTGCCACCAAAGCACACGGTCCTGTGTCCCGGTGCCACCAAAGCACACGGTCACGCTTTCTAGTGCCATCGAAGCACATGGCCCCACATCTAGGTACCATCGAAGCACACGATCCCGCATCCGGGTGACACTGAAGCACGCTTTCGTCAGGGTGCCACCGAAGCACATGGTCCCGAAATCCCGTTGCCACAAAAGCACACGGCCCCGCATCCAGATGCCACCAAAGCATACAACCCCGTGTACAGGTGCCAATGAAGCATATGGCCCAGTGTCCAGGTGCCACCGAAGCACACAGCCCCACATCCTGGTGCCATCGAAGCACACGGCCCGGAGTCCGGGTACCACCGAAGCACACGGCCCCGCTTCCGGATACCACAGAAGCACACGGCCCCGCCTCCGAGTTCCACTGAAGCACACGGTCCCACTTTCTAGTGCCACCGAAGCACAAGTTCCCGCGCAACGGTAACACCGAAGCACACGGTCCCGCGTCCCGGTGCCACAGAAGTACATGGACCAGCGTCCAGGTGCCAACGAAGCACACGGTCCAATGTCTGTGTGCCTCTGAAGAACAGGGTACCGATTCCCGTTGCCTTTGAAGCACATGGCCCCACGTTTGCGTGCCACCAAAGCAAACAGTTCCGCATCTGGGTACCATCAAAGCACACGGCCCCGCGTTTGAGTGCCACCGAAGCACACGGCACTGCGTCCAGGTGCCGCTGAAGCACACGGTCCCGTGTCCTGATGCCACCAAAGCACACGGCGCGCGTCCCGATGCCACAGAAGCACACTGCCCTGCCTCCGAGTGCCACCGAACCACACGGTCCCGTTTTCCAGTGCCACAGAAGCATATGGCCCCGCATACCGATGCCACCGAAGAAAACGGCCCCCCGTCCAGGTGCCACCAAAGCACACGGCCCTGCGTACTGGTGAAACTGAAGCACATGGCCCCGCTTCCCGGTGCCACCAAAGCACACGGCCCCGCGTCTGGGTGCCACTGAAGCACACAGTCCCGTGTCCGGATTCCACCGAAGCACACGGTCCCGTGTCCGGATGCCACCAAAGCATATGGCCCCACCTTTGAGTGCCACCTAAGCACATGGTCCCGCTGTCCAGTGCCACTGAAGCAAATGGCCCAGCGTCCCGGTGCCACTGAAGCACACAGTCCCACGTCCGGGTGCCACTGAAGCACACGGTCCCGCTGTCCAGTGCCACCGAAGCAAACGGCCCAGCGTCCCGGTGCCACCGAAGCACACAGCCCCGTGTCCGGGTGCCCCAAAGCACATGGCCCCGCTTCCCGGTGCAACCAAAGCACACGGCCCCACATCTGGGTGCCACCGAAGCACACAGTCGCACTGTCCAGTGCCACCGAAGCACACGGCCCCGCGTACTGGTGCCACCGAAGCACACGGCCCCACGTTCGGATGCAACAGAAGCACACGGCCCCACGGCCCGGTGCCACCTAAGCACACGGCCTCGTGTCCGGGTGCCACCGATGCACACGGTCCCAATTCCCGTTGCCACAAAAGCACACGGCCCCGCGTTTGGATGCCACCAAAGCATACAACCCCGTGTACAGGTGCCAAGGAAGCACATGGTCCAGTGTCTGGGTGCCACCGAAGCACACGGCCCCACATCCTGGTGCCATTGAAGCACACAGCCCGGAGTCCGGGTGCCACTGAAGCACACGGCCCCATGTACCGGTACCACCGAAGTACGCAGACCCACGTTCTGCTGCCACCGAAGTATACGGTCCTGTGTCCTGGTGCCACTGAAGCACATGGCCCCGCAACCTGGTGTCACCAAAGCACACGGCCCCGCATCCTGGTGCCAACGAAGCACACGGCCCCGCTTCCGGATACCACAGAAGCACACGGCCCCGCCTACGAGTGCCACCGAAGCACATGGTCACGCTTTCCAGTGCCATCGGAGCACAAGGCCCCGCACAACGGTAACACTGAAGCACACAGTCCCGTGTCCCGGTGCCATTGAAGAACATGGACTGGCGTCCAGGTGCCAACGAAGCTCACGGTCCCACATTTGGGTGCCTCTGAAGCACAGGGTACCGATTCCCATTGCCTTTGAAGCACACGGCCCCACGTTTACATGCCACCAAAGCAAACGGTCCCGCGTCTGGGTACCATCGAAGCACACGGCCCCGCGTTTGAGTGCCACCGAAACACACGGCACCACGTCCGGATGCCACTGAAGCACACAGTCCCGTGTCCTGATGCCACCGAAGCACGCGGCCCGCATCCCGATGCCACAGAAGCACACAGCCCCGCGTCCGGGTGCCACCAAAGCACACAGCCCCGCGTTTGGGTGCCACTATTGAAGCTCACAGTCCCGTGTCCTGATGCCATCGAAGCACACGGACTGTGTCCCGATGTCACCGAAGCACACGGTCCCGCTTCAGGATGCCACAGAAGCACAGCCCCGCCTCCAAGTGCCACTGAAGCACACGGTCCCGCTTTCCAGTGCCACTGAAGCACACAGTCCCGCGTCCCATTACCGATTCCCATTGCATTTGAAGCACACGGCCCCGCGTTTGGGTGCCACCGAAGCACACGACACTGCGTCCGGGTGCTGCTGAAGCACACGGTCCCGTGTCCTGATGCCACTAAAGCACATGGCCCTCGTCCCGATGCCACAGAATCACACGGCCCTGCCTCCGAGTGCCACCGAACCACACGGTCCCGTTTTCCAGTGCCACCGAAGCATATGGTCCTTATACCGATGCCACCAAAGAACACGGCCCCGCGTCCAGGTGCCACCAAAGCACACGGCCCTGCGTACTGGTGAAACTGAAGCACATGGCCCCACTTCCCGGTGCCACCAAAGCACACGGCCCCGCGTCCGGGTGCCACCGAAGCACACCATCCCGTGTCCGGATGCCTCCAAAGCATATGGCCCCACCTTTGAATGCCACCTAAGCACACAGTCCCACTGTCCAGTGCTACCGAAGCAAAGGGCCCAGCGTCCCAGTGCCACTGAAGCACATAGCCCCGCATCCTGGTGGCACCGAAGCACACAGTCCCGCATCCCGGTGCCACCGAAGCACACGGTCCCGCTGTCCAGTGCCACCGAAGCAAATGGCCCAGCGTCCCGGTGCCACCGAAGCACACAGCCCCGCGTCCGGGTGCCACCAAAGCACATGGCCCCGCTTCCCAGTGCCACCACAGCACACGGCCCCACATCCAGGTGCCACCAAAGCACAGTCCCACTGTCCAGTGCCACCAAAGCACACGGCCCAGCGTCCTTGTGCCACCGAAGCACACGGCCCCACGTTCAGGTGCAACAGAAGCACATGGCCCCACATCCCGGTGCCACCGAAGCACATGGCCTCGCGTCCGGGTGCCACCGACGCACACGGTCCCGATTCCCATTGCCACAAAAGCACACGGCCCCGCGTTTGGATGCCACCAAAGCATACAACCCCGTGTACAGATGCCAAGGAAGCACATGGCCCAGTGTCCGGGTGCCATCGAAGCACACGGCCCCACATCCTGGTGCCATCGAAGCACACGGCCCGGAGTCTGGGTGCCACTGAAGCACATGGCCCCATGTACCGGTACCACAGAAGTATGCAGTCCTACATTCTGCTACCACCGAAGTATACGGTCCTGTGTCCTGGTGCCACCGAAGCACACAGCCCCGCTTCCGGATGCCACAGAAGCACATGGCCCAGCCTACGAGTGCCACCGAAGCACATGGTCACGTTTTCCCATGCCCCCGAAGCACAAGGCCCCGCGCAATGGTAACACTGAAGCACACGGTCCCGTGTCCCGGTGCCACCGAAGTACATGGACCAGCATCCAGGTGCCAAGGAAGCACATGGTCCCACATCTGGGTGCCTCTGAAGCACAGGGTACCAATTCCCGTTGCCCTTGAAGCACACGGCCCCACGTTTGCGTGCCACCGAAGCAAACGGTCCCACGTCCGGGTACCATCGAAGCACACGGCCCCGCGTTTGGGTGCCACCGAAGCACACGGCACCGCGTCCAGGTGCTACCGAAGCACACGGTCCCATGTCCTGATGCCACCGAAGCACACGGCCCGCGTCCCGATGCCACAGAAGCACACAGCCCCACGTCCGGGTGCCACCGAAGCACACGGCCCCACATCCGGGTGCCACTGAAGCACACAGTCCCGTGTCCTGATGCCATCGAAGCTCAAGGACCGTGTACCAATGCCACCGAAGCACACGGTCCCGCTTTCCAGTGCCACCAAAGTACACGGCCCCACCTTTGAGTGCCACCTAAGCACACGGTCCCGCTGTCCAGTGCCACCGAAGCAAACGGCCCAATATCCCAGTGCCACCGAAGCACACAGCCCTGCATCCAGGTGCCACCGAAGCACACAGCCCCGTGACCCGGTGCCACCGAAGCACACGGCTCCGCATCCCGGTGCCACGGAAGCAAACAGGCCCGCGTCCGAGTGCCATCGAAGTACACAGTCTCGCGTCCGTGTGCCACTGAAGCACATGGTCCCGATTCCCATCACCATCGAAGCACACGACAATCGAAGCACACGGCCCTGCTTAAGAGTGCCACCGAATCACACAGTCCTGCTTTCCAGTGCCATTGAAGCACACGGCCTGGAGTCCAGGTGCCACCAAAGCACACGACCCCATGTACCGGTGCCACCAAAGCACACGGCTCCACGTTCTGGTGCCACTGAAGCACACGGTCCTGCACCCTGGTGCGACCAAAGCACACGGTCCCGTGTCCCGATGCCACCGAAGCACACGACCCCGCCTCCGAGTGCCACTAAAGCACACGGTCCCGCTTTCAAGTGCCAACGAAGCACACAGCACTGTGTTACGGTGCCAACGAAGCACACAGTCCCGCATCCCAGTGCCATCAAAGCAAATGGCCCCGCATTCCGTTGCTACCGAAGCACATGACCCCACGTCCCGGTGCCAACGAAGCACGCACCCCTGCATCTGGGTGCCACTGAAACACACAGTCGAGATTCCCGTTGCCACCAAAGCACAAAGCCCCACGTTCGGGTGCCACCAAAGCACACGGCCCCGTGTCTAGATGCCACCAAAGCACGCAACTCCATGTACAGGTGCCAATGAAGCACATGGCCCCACGTCCGGGTGCCACCGAAGCACACGACCCCGCATCTGGGTACCATCGAAGCACATGACTCAGCGTCCGGGTGCCACCGAAGCACACGGCTTCGCGTCTGGGTGCCACCGAAGCACACAGTCCCGATTCCCGTTGCCACAAAAGCACACGTCCCCGCGTCCAGATGCCACCAAAGCATACAACCCCGTGTGCAGGTGCCAATGAAGCACTCGGCCCAGTGTCCGGGTGCCACCGAAGCACACTACCCAGAGTCCGGGTGCCACCAAAGCACATGGCCCCATGTACCGGTAACACCGAAGTACGCAGACCCATGTTCTGCTGCCACCAAAGTACATGGTCCTGTGTCCTGGTGCCACCAAAGCACATGGCCCCGCAACCTGTTGCCACCGAAGCACACGGCCCCGCGTCCTGGTGCCACCAAAGCACACGGCCCCACTTCCGGATGCCACAGAAGCTCACGGCCTCGCCTACGAGTGCCACCGAAGCACATGGTCACGCTTTCCAGTGCCATCGGAGCACAAGGCCCCGTGCAATGGTAACACCGAAGCACACGGTCCCGCGTCCCGGTGCCACCGAAGTACATGGACCAGCGTCCAGGTGCCAACGAAGCACAGGGTCCCTCGTCTGGGTGCCTCTGAAGCACAGGGTACAGATTCCTATCGCCTTTAAAGCACACGCGTCCGGGTGCCACCGAAGCACACAGCCCCGCGTCCGGGTGCCACTGAAGCACACGGTCCCGTGTCCCGATTCTACCAAAGCACACGGTCCCGTGTCCGGATGCCACCAAAGCACATGGACCCACCTTTGAGTGCCACTTAAGCACACAGTCCCGCTGTCTAGTGCCACCGAAGCACACATCCCCACGTCCGGGTGCCACAGAAGCACATGGCCCCGCGTCCCGGTGCCACCGAAGCATATGGCCCCGCATCCCGGTGCCACCGAAGCACACAGTCCTGTGTCCTGATGCCATCGAAGCACACGGACCATGTCCCGATGCCACCGAAGCACACGGTCCCGCTTTCCAGTGCCACCAAAGCACACGGCCCCACCTTTGAGTGCCACCTAAGCACACAGTCCCACTGTCCAGTGCCACGAAGCAAACGGCCCAGTGTCCCGGTGCCACCGAAGCAAATGACCCCGCGTTTGGGTGCAACTGAAGCACACGGCCCCACGTCCCGGTGCTACCGAAGCACACAGCCTCGTGTCCAGGTGCCACCGCTGCACGCGGTCCCGATTCCCGTTGCCACCAAAGCATACAACCCCGTGTACAGGTGCCAAGGAAGCACATGGCCCAGTGTCCGGGTGCCACCGAAGCACACGGCCCCACATCTTGGTGCCATCGCAGCTCACGGCCCGGAGTCCGGGTGCCACTGAAGCACACAGCCCCATGTACCGGTACGCAGACCCACGTTCTGCTGCCACTGAAGTATACAGTCCTGGGTCCTGGTGCCACCGAAGCACATGGCCCCGCAACCTGGTGCCACCAAAGCACACGGCCCCACGTCCTGGTGCCACCGAAGCACACGGCCCTGCTTCCGGATGCGACAGAAGCATACGGCCCCGCCTACGAGTGCCACCGAAGCACATGGTCCCGCTTTCCAGTACCACCGAAGCACAAGACCCCGCGCAATGGTAACACTGAAGCACGTGGTCCCGTGTCCCGGTGCCACCGAAGTACATGGACCAGCGTCCAGGTGCCAACGAAGCACACGGTCCCACATCTGGGTGGCTCTGAAGCACAGGGTATTGATTTCTGTTGCCTTTGAAGCACACGGCCCCACGTTTGTGTGCCACCGAAGCAAACGGTCCCGCGTCCGGGTACCATCGAAGCACATGGCCCCACGTTTGGGTGCCACCGAAGCACCCGGCACCGCGTCCGGGTTCCACCGAAGCACACGGTCCCGTGTCTTGATGCCACAGAAGCACACGGCCTGCATCCCGATGCCACAGAAGCACACAACCCCGCGTCCGGGTGCCATCGAAGCACATGGCCGTACGTCCCGGTGCCACAAAAGCACACAGCCCCGCGTCCGGGTACCACTGAAGCACAGTCCCATATCCTGGTGCCATCGAACCACACGGGCCATGTCCCGGTGCCACCGAAGCACACAGCCCCGCATCCCAGTGCCACCGAAGCACACAGCCCCGCGTCTGGGTGCCACTGAAGCACACAGTCCCGTGTCCTGATGCCATCGAAGCACACGGACCATGTCCCGATGCCACCGAAGCACACGGTCCCGCTTTCCAGTGCCACCAAAGCACACGGCCCCACCTTTGAGTGCCACATAAGCACACGGTCCCGCTGTCCAGTGCCACTGAAGCAAACGGCCCAGTGTCCCGGTGCCACCGAAGCAAATAGCTCCGCGTCCGGGTGCCACCGAAGCACATGGTCCCGAGTTTGGGTGCAACTGAAGCACATGGCCCCACGTCCCGGTGCTACCGAAGCACACAGCCTCGCGTCCAGGTGCCACCGCCGCAAACGGTCCCGATTCCCATTGCCACAAAAGCACACGGCCCCACGTTTGGATGCCACCAAAGCATACAACCCCGTGTACAGGTGCCAAGGAAGCACATGGCCCAGTGTCCGGGTGCCACCGAAGCACACGGCGCCACATCCTGGTGCCATCGAAGCACACGGCCCGGAGTCCGGGTGCCACCGAAGCACACGGCCCCATATACCGGTACCACTGAAGTACGCAGACCCACGTTCTGCTGCCACTGAAGTATACGGTCCTGTGTCCTGGTGCCACCGAAGCACATGGCCCCGCAACCTGGTGCCACCAAAGCACACAGCCCCGCGTCCTGGTGACACCGAAGCACACGGCCCCACTTCTGGATGCCACAGAAGCACACGGCCCCACTTCTGGATGCCACAGAAGCACACGGCCCAGCCTGCGAGTGCCACCGAAGCACATGGTCCCGCTTTCCAGTACCACCAAAGCACAAGGCCCCGCGCAACGGTAACACTGAAGCACGCGGTCCCGTGTCCCGGTGCCACCGAAGTACATGGACCAGCGTCCAGGTGCCAACGAAGTACACGGTCCTACATCTGGGTGCCTCTGAAGCACAGGGTACCGATTTCCGTTTGGGTGCCTTTGAAGCACACGGCCCCATGTTTGCGTGGCACCGAAGCAAACGGTCCCGCGTCCGGGTACCATCGAAGCACACGGCCCCGCGTTTGGGTGCCACCGAAGCACACGGCACCGTGTCCGGGTTCCACCGAAGCACGCAGTCCCATGTCTTGATGCCACCGAAGCACACGGCCCGCGTCTCGATGCCACAGAAGCACTAGGCCCTGCGTTCTGGTGCCACCGAAGCACACGGTCCTGCGTCCGGGTGCCACCAAAGCACATGGTCCCGCTTTCCAGTGACATCGAAAAAACACGGTCCCGCGGTTCCGTGTCCGGATGCCACAGAAGCACAAGGTCCCACTTTCCAGTGCCATTGAAGCACTCGGCCCTGCGTTCTGGTGCCACCGAAGCACACGGTCCTGCGTACTGGTGCCACCGAAGAACATGGCCCCGCGTCCCGGTGCCATCGAAACACATGGCCCCACGTCCTGGTGCCACCAAAGCACATGGTCCTGGTTTCCGTTGCCACCAAAGCGCATGGCTCCGCGTTCTGGTGCCATCAAAGCACAAGGTCCCGATTCTCGTTGCCATCAAAGCAGACGGCCCTGCTTTCGGATACCACCGAAGCACACAACCCCATGTACGGGTGCCAATGAAGCACACGGCCTGTCGACTGGGTGTCACCGAAGCACACGGTCCTGCATACTGGTGCCACCGAAGCACACGGCTCTGCCTCCGAGTGCCACCGAAGCACACGATCCCGCTTTCCAGTGCCACCGAAGCACATGGCCAGTGGCCCGGTGCCACCGAAGCACATGGCCCTACGTCTCGATGCAACCGAAGCACACAGTCCTATGTCTGGGGGCCACCGAAGCACACGGTCCCGATTTCCGTTGCCATCGAAGCACATGGCCCTGCGTTTGGGTGCCACCAAAGCACATGGCTTTGTGTCCTGGTGCCACCGAAGTACACGGCCCCGCGTCTGGGTACCATCGAAGCACACGGCCCTTCCTTTGGGTGCCACTGAAGCACACAGCACCGCATCCGGATGCCACTGAAGCACACGGTCCCATGTCCGGATGCCACTGAAGCACACGGCCCCGCGTGCGGGTGCCCCCAAAGCACACGGCCAAGTATGCGGTCCCGATTTCTGTTGCCACCAAAGCACATGGCCCCGCGTCCAGATGCCAACAAAGCACACGGTCCCACGTCCGAGTGCCACCGAAGCACACAGCCCTGTGTACCGGTACCACCGAAGCACAAGGCCCCGTGTCCCGGTGCCACCGAAGCACACGGCCCTGTATCTGAATGCCACCGAAGCACGCGGTCGCATGTACGGGTGCCACCGAAGCATACAGTACCATGTACGGTTGCCACCAAAGCACACGGCCCAGCATCCGGTGTGCCACCGAAATATGAGGCCCGGCACCCACGTGCCACCGAAGCACAAGGCCAGGCATTCTTGTTGCACTGAAGCACAAGGCCCGACGTATGGATGTCGCTGAAGCACACAGTCTGGCATTTGCTTGCCACCAAAACACATGCCTCAGCTTCCGCATGCCAGCAAAGCACGCAGTCTGACATCCACATGCCACCGAGTCACATGGACCGACATCCGCGTGACACCAAAGCATCTACTGGTACAGAACATAATGCCATGATATAGGTCATCTACGTATATAAGAATATATATATGGTGCCTTTTATGTTAGGAATTGACGTACAGGGGAGGGAGGGAATATGCTAAATAAACTGACAGTCAGGGATTTCTGGGCTTCCTAATCAGATAGGCGGGGATTTCTTGGCGTCCCCTGGACGCCAAGCATGTGAACACCGATTTTATAAAAAGACATTTCTCTGCAAGCAGACCTCTACTATGGGCCATACAGGTATGTATAGATTTACATTTCTATAACCTGTATGCCCATATTAGAGGTCTCATATCTCCCAGGGGCTGACAGACTCCCTTTAAATGTTGGATAACAGCTGCTTAACTCTTTAAATGTCGTGGTGAAAAACAACCACGGTATCTAAGTGGATAGACATAGGGAGGATCTCCTTTTGTCTCAGTATCTGTAAAATGCGAAATAATGAAGTTCAAAAAAAATAAGTGAAAACCACAAAAATAACTTTTTTTCCATTACAAATGTGTTTTGACAAAACAATCACAAGAAAAAAATTATAAACCTATAGTAATTTATATTGCAGCATCTGTAACTACCCAAACTATAAAGCCATTACATTATTTATCCTGATTGAAAAATGGCAGGGCAAGCTCCAGGATGTCCCTTCCCCCCTCCATATAATAATGCCCCATGCAGGATGTCCCTCCCCCCCATATAATGCCCCACGCAGGATATCACCCCCTCTCCTTAAAATGCCCCATGCAGGATGTCACCCCCCCTCTTTATAATGCCCCATGCAGGATGTCACCCCCCCCTATATAATGCCCCATGCAGGATGTCACCCCCCCCATATAATGCCCCATGCAGGATGTCACCCCCCCATATAATGCCCCATGCAGGCTGTCAACCCCCCATATAATGCCCCATGCAGGATGTCACCTCCCCATATAATGCTCCATGCCTCCATACATTAAAAAAATTAAAAATCAAATACTCACCTCACTCCTCCTCACCTGCTGCCGCTGCTCAGGTCCGGACTCCAGCGTCAGCGGCGTCTTCCCGCTCTGCGCTGCCTGTGACGGCTCAGGGGAGGGCGCGGTGGAAAGACGTCACCGCACCCTCTGACCCGAGATGTCACAGTGAGCGCACAGCAGGAAGACAGCGGATCTTCGGAGGCACGGGGACAGGTAAGTATCCGGCTGCCGGGGCCCTGAGCAAGCAGGGGAGAAGGGCGGGCGCTGGCACCACTCTCCTCCGCCCATAGCCTGGCGGGGTGCCCGACCGCGGGTGGGCCTCCCGCCTGCTCAGGGCCCTGGCACATGCCCGGGTGTGCCGGGTGCTGATGCCGGCCCTGAAAAATGACATAATAATAACAACACCACAATTGGTATTATTGATCATTTTGCCCTCACCCTAAAAAAAAACACCAGAACATATTACCTATACTGCATTATAAACTCTGTACAGAAAAAAAAAACGAAGCAAAAATTAGGCTTAGTCATTGTTTGTATCTAGAGTGAGTATAGCCGAGGGATGCGCATTTGTTTGTTATTTTTAAAAGATCAATGGCGAAGAAAATATGTTTGATAACTCATTTAAAAGTAAAATAATGATAGCTTTCAAAAAATGGTGACAGAAAAAAAATATTTTTACAAAATGATTTTATTTAGCAAAAGCTTAAAACCATATAAATTAGGTAAAGTGCTAAAAATAAAATAAATAAAAATTTCTTCACAGAATGCAGCTTTTTTTGTTCATCTTTCCTATAAAAAATGGAATTAAAAAGTGATCAAAATGTTGTCTGTACCCTAAAATAGTACCACTGAGAGCTATAGATTGTCCTGGAAAATTAAGCCCTCATATAGCTTTGTCAACAGAAAAATTAACAAGTTATTGCTCTTAAAATATGGCAATACAAAATCAAATATATATTTTTTCCCTTTACAGATATCTGACGCACTTGTACAACGTATGTGGGGTGATTGTGTACGTGG
This sequence comes from Phyllobates terribilis, assembly GCF_046119375.1. Taxonomy (NCBI): domain Eukaryota; kingdom Metazoa; phylum Chordata; class Amphibia; order Anura; family Dendrobatidae; genus Phyllobates; species Phyllobates terribilis. The sequence goes on along the minus strand of NW_027362761.1, from coordinate 479,993,375 downwards.
CCCACTCCATACAGGGTGGGTGCTGGCTGTGTTATACACATGGCACCGGCCATACAGTACAGCTCAAAAGTTTGGACACACCTTCTCATTTAAAGATTTTTCTGTATTTTCATGACTATGAAAATTGTACATTTACACTGAAGGCATCAAAACTATGAATTAACACATGTGGAATTATATACTTAACAAAAAGTGGGAAACAACTGAAAATATGTCTTATATTCTAGGATCTTCAAAGTAGCCACCTTTTGCTTTGATGACTGCTTTGCACACTCTTGGCATTCTCTTGATGAGCTTCAAGAGGTAGTCACCGGAAATGGTCTTCCAACAATCTTGAAGGAGTTCCCAGAGATGCTTAGCACTTGTTGGCCCTTTTGCCTTCACTGTGCATTCCAGCTCACCCCAAACCAACTCGATTGGGTTCAGGTCTGGTGACTGTGGAGGCCAGGTCATCCGGCGTAGCACCCCATCACTCTCCTGCTTGGTCAAATAGCCCTTACACAGCCTGGAGGTGTGTTTGGGGTCATTGTCCTGTTGAAAAATAAATGATGGTCCAACTAAACGCAAACCGGATGGAATAGCATGCCGCTGCAAGATGCTGTGGTAGCCATGCTGGTTCAGTATGCCTTCAATTTTGAATAAATCACCAACAGTGTCACCGGCAAAGCACCCCCACACCATCACACCTCCTCCTCCATGCTTCACGGTGGGAACCAGGCATATAGAGTCCATCCGTTCACCTTTTCTGAGTCGCACAAAGACACGGTGGTTGGAATGAAAGATCTCAAATTTGGACTCATCAGACCAAAGCACAGATTTCCACTGGTCTAATGTCCATTCCTTGTGTTCTTTAGCCCGAACAAGTCTCTTCTGCTTGTTGCCTGTCCTTAGCAGTTATTTCCTAGCAGCTATTTTACGATGAAGGCCTGCTGCACAAAGTCTCCTCTTAACAGTTGTTGAAGAGATGTGTCTGCTGCTAAAACTCTCTGCCTGGTCTCTAATCTGAGCTGCTGTTAACCTGCGATTTCTGAGGCTGGTGACTCGGATAAACTTATCCTCAGAAGCAGAGGTGACTCTTGGTCTTCCTTTCCTGGGGCGGTCCTCATGTGAGCCAGTTTCTTAGTAGCGCTTGATGGTTTTTGCAACTGCACTTGGGGATACTTTCAAAGTTTTCCCAATTTTTCGGACTGACTGACCTTCATTTCTTAAAGTAATGATGGCCACTCGTTTTTCTTAACTTAGCTGCTTTTTTCTTGCCATAATACAAATTGTAACAGTCTATTCAGTAGGACTATCAGCTGTGTATCCACCTGACTTCTGCACAACACAATTGATGGTCCCAACCCCATTTATAAGGCAAGAAATCCCACTTATTAAACCTGACAGGGCACACCTGTGAAGTGAAAATCATTTCCGGTGACTACCTCTTGAAGCTCATCAAGAGAATGCCAAGAGTGTGCAAAGCAGTCATCAAAGCAAAAGTTGGCTACTTTGAAGAACCTAGAATATAAGACCTATTTTCAGTAGTTTCACACTTTTTTGTTAAGTATATAATTCCACATGTGTTAATTCATAGTTTTGATGCCTTCAGTGTGAATGTACAATTTTCATAGTCATGAAAATACAGAAAAATCTTTAAATGAGAAGGTGTGTCGAAACTTTTCGTCTGTACTGTATATAAAAAAAAAAATGTTAAAAGCCACAAAAATTGGAATAAAAGGCAATCAACAAGCCAAAGCCATAAGCAGCCCAACTTAGTATTACTAAAACCAACAGCTTACGCTGGAAAAAAAAAAGTCCTCATACAGCTCGAAAAAATGCATTGGTCTCTAAAAATGGCGACACAAGGCAATTTATTTTTACAAAATTCTGGCTTTCTTAACCCCCGTCTCCTTGTCATTGACGCGGGAAAGCTGAGCCTACATCTTTGACAGCAGATGATGACTGTGTTATTCAGCCATCACTTGCCTCTAACAGCTGCGAGTGGAGCAGAGCTCCGCCTATAGCTGTTAACCATTTAAATGCTGCTGTCAATCTGTGACAGTGGCATTAACACCACAGTCCGGAGGGAGAGCTCTTCTAACTGCCCATTGGTGCCACCGCCAAGTGATTGTGAGGTGCTGGATTGCCATGACAGCTGGGGGTCTGCTGAAGACTCCGGTTGCTCGTCAGTACTGACAGTACTCCGGTGAATGCCAGATTCTAGTTGTCATTCATAGGAGATCAGAGACCGTGATTTTTTTCTACATACTGTACAGCAATACAGTGGCATTGCTGTATAAAGTACAAGCGATCAGAAGATCAGACTAACAAATACAGTGAAAAGGAAAAAAAAAAGTTTTTAAAAATAAGAAAAAAAAATTTCAATCACCCTCATTTTCCCCCATTAAAAATAAATAAAAAATCAAAATATACAGAAAGTGCGGTATCGTGATTTCTGTATCAAACAATAAAATTAATTAATCCGATCGGTAATGGCGTAATGAGGAAAAATGCAACATGAGGCGTTCGAAACATCATATGTACCCCAATAAAAACATCAGCTCAGGGCGCAAAAAGCGAGCCCCTCGCACAGCCCCATCGACCGACATTTGAAAACCTATCGGGGCTCAAAAAATGACAACACAAGTGAATTTTTTTTTTTACAAATTTCCGATTTGTTTTCTACACGTAAGAAAAAAAAACTGTGTACACAGTATGTTTGGTATTGCTGAAATCGTACTGACCCGGGGAATCATTGCCAGGACATTGTTACCATGTAATGAACACTGTAAATAATAAATAAATACAAAGTTGTGGAATTGCGCTTTTTTCACTGCAGTTGGAATTTATCAGCATAATATCAATAGCAGAACTCATCCCACAATAAACAAGTCGTCATACGGCTATATCAGCGGAAACATCAGAAAGTGATGGCTCTGGGAAGAAGGGAGGAAAACAACGAAAACGCAAAAACTGATAATCGCCGGGAAGTGAAGGGAAAAAGCAGGAAATTCTACTAATCAGTTTGGTAACAGCCGCCATCATGCCACCTGGAGAACCAGCACCGGACATTATTACCGGCCAATAAACCCCCTTTATCTCTCGGCCCCTGGATGCACATTATATGGCCAAGTGAATGGAGCCATTAATAAGACGAAATCGCTCAGCAAATAACGAGCCGTCGCACGGTTCTGCCGACAGAAGAAAACGTTATGGCCGATGGAGGAAGCATAACAGTGCGGAAATCAGAACTGTCAGGAAGGGGTTAAAGTGTATTTATTCCATTAGTATATTTCTATATTTGGTGTCAGCTGAATTCCCCAGAATAACCCAGCAGTGCAGAGACCATCATCCTCCATGTATATATGTACACTGCTATCTATATACACACTCACACAATGCTCACAGCTCGTACATCGCACAGCCTCAGCCGGGTGCTCCACCACCCGCAGCACAGACCTCAGACCCCCGGTGTGATCGGTCATATCGCTGCTGGCTCTGCTCCTCCGTCCTCAGCAATTTGGTGACATCCGCGGTGATGGGAACACTGGGCGCAGGGGCGTGGCCTCTCACTCTAACGGTCACTGATGTGTTGTCATGGAGATCTTGGGGCGTGGTCTCTCAGAAATGGGCGGGGTCTCTCAGGAATGGGCAGGGCCTCTGGTTTATAATGTTCTGCACATAACAGGAAGTAGCAGCGGTGCATGCTGGTCTATACAGTCTATGATCCACCCTGGTGCTGGGTAAAGGTGGAGAGGGACAGAGAGCAAAAGGACAGATCTGTGAGATGAGAGAGAGATGGGAAGCTGTGTGAGAGGGAAGATCATGGGGGGCAGTCTGTAATAGTGGGAGGACTATGAGGAGCAGGCTGTATGAGAGGGCACTAGTATTGGGAAAGTGGGAGGACTATGAGGAGCAAGCTGTATGAGAGGAGACTGGGGAAAGTGGGGGGACTATGGGGAGCAGGCTGTATGAGAGGGGACTATGGGGAAAGTGGGGGGACTATGAGGAGCAGGCTGTATGAGGGAACTATGGGGAAAGTGGGGGACTATGAGGAACAGGCTGTATGAGAGGGGACTCTGGGGAAAGTGGGGGACTATGAGGAGCAGGCTGTATGAGGGGACTATGGGGAAAGTGGGGGACTATGAGGAGCAGGGTGTATGAGAGGTAACTATGGGGAAAGTGAGAGGACAAAAAGCAGCAGGCTGTATGAGAGGAGATTGGGGAAAGTGGGGGGACTATGAGGAGCAGGCTGTGTGAGAGGGGACTATGAGGAGCAGGCTGTATGAGAGGAGACTATGGGAACAGTGGGGGGACTATGAGGAGCAGGCTGTATGAGAGGGGACTGTGGAGAAAGTGGGGATCTATAAGCAGCAGCAGGCTGTATGAGAGGGGACTATGGAGAAAGTGGGAGGACTATAAGCAGCAGGCTGTATGGGAGGGAACTATGGGGAAAGTGGGGGACTATAAGGAGTAGCAGGCTGTATGAGAGGGAACTATGGGGAAAGTGGGGGACTATAAGCATCAGGCTGTATGAGAGGGAACTATGGGGAAAGTGGGAGGACTATGAGGAGCAAGCGGTATGAGGGGAAACTTGGGGAAAGTGGAGGGACTATGAGAAGCAGACTGCATGAGAGGGAACTATGAGGAGCAGGCTGTAAAGGAGGGTACTAAGAGGAAAGTGGGGGGACTATGAGGCGCAGGCTGTATGAGATTGAACTGTGGGGCTCTATGAAGAGTTCTCTATGAGAGGAGGGACTAAAGGAAAAATGGAAGATCTATGGGGAGTATTCTGTGAGAACAGGGACTATGGAGCATGTGAGGGACATTAGGGAGTGACCTGTGTTTAAAAAACTTTGGGTAAATTGAGGGACCATAGCTGGTGGTCTGTGAGAGAAGGAATTATGGAGAAAGTGGGGGAACCATGAGGAGTGGTCTGACAGAGCGAACTATTTGGAAAGTGGAGGGACCATGTGGAGGGGTTTGTGAGAGTAGGGACTATGGGGAAACCATAGGACATGGTCTATGAGAGGAGGCCTATAGAGAAGTGGAAGATGAGTCTGTAAGAGATCAAATACTTGCGGGACAGTCTGTAAAAGTGGGTGTACCACAGGGAGTCGTCAGTTAATTTGGCCAGTGCGGAATGGGGGGAACCATGGTGAGTGGTCTCTGATGGGGACCATTGGAAGCAGTTTGTGTTAAATGAGAGACAATCGGGATCACAAGATGAGAGTACATGTATGTACAGTATATGTACAGTGTGTGTGTATCTATGTATACATGTGTGTATGTACGGTATGTGTCTATATATATGTACAGTATGTGTGTATGTACAGTATGTTTGTATGTACGGTATATGTGTATGCATGTACGGTGTATGTATAGTTTGTGTATGTACAGTTTGTGTGTGTGTATGTACGGTACATGTGTATGTACAGTATATGTATGTGTGTATGTACGGTGTATATATATATGTACATTATGTATATAGTATGTGTGTATGTACAGTATATGTGTATGTACAGTATGTATGTAAAGTATGTGTGTGTATGTACAGTATGTGTGTATGTATGGTATATGTGTATGTTCAGTATGTATGTACAGTATGTGTGTGTATGTACGGTATATGTGTATGTACGGTATATATATGTACAGTATGTATATAGTGTGTGTGTATGTACGGTATGTGTGTATGTACAGTATATGTGTATGTACAATGTATGTATGGTATATGTTTATGTACAGTACAGACCAAAAGTTTGGACACACCTCATTTAAAGATTTTTCTGTATTTTCTTGACTATGAAAATTGTACATTCACACTGAAGGCATCAAAACTATGAATTAACACATGTGGAATTATATACTTAACAAAAAAGTGTGAAACAACTGAAAATATGTCTTATATTCTAGGTTCTTCAAAGTAGCCACCTTTTGCTTTGATGACTGCTTTGCACACTCTTGGCATTCTCTTGATGAGCTTCAAGAGGTAGTCATCGGAAATGGTCTTCCAACAATCTTGAAGGAGTTCCCAGAGATGCTTAGCACTTGTTGGCACTTTTGCCTTCACTCTGCGGTCCAGCTCACCCCAAACCATCTCGATTGGGTTCAGGTCTGGTGACTGTGGAGGCCAGGTCATCCGTCGTAGCACCCCATCACTCTCCTTCTTGGTCAAATAGCCCTTACACAGCCTGGAGGTGTGTTTGGGGTCATTGTCCTGTTGAAAAATAAATGATGGTCCAACTAAACGCAAACCGGATGGAATAGCATGCCGCTGCAAGATGCTGTGGTAGCCATGCTGGTTCAGTATGCCTTCAATTTTGAATAAATCCCCAACAGTGTCACCAGCAAAGCACCCCCACATCATCACACCTCCTCCTCCATGCTTCACGGTGGGAACCAGGCATATAGAGTCCATCTGTTCACCTTTTCTGCATCGCACAAAGACACGGTAGTTGGAACCAAAGATCTCAAATTTGGACTCATCAGACCAAAGCACAGATTTCCACTGGTCTAATGTCCATTCCTTGTGTTCTTTAGCCCAAACAAGTCTCTTCTGCTTGTTGCCTGTCCTTAGCAGTGGTTTCCTAGCAGCTATTTTACAATGAAGGCCTGCTGCACAAAGTCTCCTCTTAACAGTTGTTGTAGAGATGTGTCTGCTGCTAGAACTCTGTGTGGCATTGACCTGGTCTCTAATCTGAACTGCTGTTAACCTGCGATTTCTGAGGCTGGTGACTCGGATAAACTTATCCTCAGAAGCAGAGGTGACTCTTGGTCTTCCTTTCCTGGGGCAGTCCTCATGTGAGCCAGTTTCTTTGTAGCGCTTGATGGTTTTTGCAACTGCACTTGGGGACACATTCAAAGTTTGCCCAATTTTTCGGACTGACTGACCTTCATTTCTTAAAGTAATGATAGCCACTAATTTTTCTTAACTTAGCTGCTTTTTTCTTGCCATAATACAAATTGTAACAGTCTATTCAGTAGGACTATCAGCTGTGTATCCACCAGACTTCTGCACAACACAACTGATGGTTCCAACCCCATTTATAAGGCAAGAAATCCCCCTTATTAAACCTGACAGGGCACACCTGTGAAGTGAAAACCATTTCCGGTGACTACCTCTTGAAGCTCATCAAGAGAATGCCAAGAGTATGCAAAGCAGTCATCAAAGCAAAAGGTGGCTACTTTGAAGACCCTAGAATATAAGCCATATTTTCAGTTGTTTCACACTTTTTTGTTAAGTATATAATTCCACATGTGTTAATTCATAGTTTTGATGCCTTCAGTGTGAATGTACAATTTTCATAGTCATGAAAATACAGAAAAATCTTTAAATGAGGTGTGTCCAAACTTTTTTTCTGTACTGTATATGTGTGTGTATCTCAGTGAAAAAATATAAATATTTTTTAGAGATGTGGGGAGGCCCAAATAGAACTTTTGCTATGGGGCTCTGTGATTTCTATGTTCGCCACTGCTTGCAGGGTGGCAAGAATGAGGCAAACCAGGCCTATTGCATGTAGCCTAAGGCTCCGGGGATTTCATGGCCAGATTGCCCTGATCATAAGCGGCGTCCTGGGTAGGAGGGGGGGGGGGGGCCCACACACATTTCTTGCACAGGGGCCCCAAGCTGTCAGTGTCCGCCCCTGGGAAGGAGTGATAGATTTTTATAGGGACAGTGTTAGTCCCTCACATGTGGTTATCACTTTGGTGTTCTTTTGTCTATTGTATTTTATGAATTATTTATTAAAAGTTATACTTTATTAAATTTGGGCAAATAGTAGAGAAAATACTGTGAATTTTTGTTAATAAGGTGCATACTTTAATACATCACCTCTACGGTGAATTTTTTCATGGAATATATATAGATTACAGGGGAATGAACACATATCCCATAAAAACAAGTGAATATTATATTCCCAGTGCTTGATAGGTGGCAAATGAACATGGAATATATGTAGATAATAGGGGAAAGAACACATATCCCATATAAACAGGTGTATATTATATTTCTTGTGCTTGATAGCTGGGGAATGAATATGGAATATATGTAAATAATAAGAGAATGAACACATATCCCATATAAACAAGTATATATTATATTCCCTGTGCTTGCTAAGTGGGGAATGAACATGAAATATATGTAGATAATAGGGGAATGAACACATATCCCATTTAAACAGTTGTATATTATATTCCCTGTGCTTGATAGGTAAGGAATGAACATGGCATATGTTGATAATAGGGGAATTGACACATATCCCATATAAACAGGTGTAAATTATATTCTCAATGCTTGATAGGTGGGGAATGAAAATGAAATATATGTAGACAATAGGGGAATGAACACATATCCCATATAAACAGGTCTATATTATATTCCCTGTGCTTGATAGGTGAGTAATGAACATGAAATATATGTAGATTACAGGGAAATGACACATATCCCATATAAACAGGTATATATTATATTCCCTGTGCTTTATAGGTGAGGAATGAACATGAAATATATGTAGATAAAAGGGGAATGAACACATATCCCATATATACAGGTGTATATTATATTCCCTGTGCTTGATAGGTGGGAAATGAACATGAAATATATGTAGATTACAAGGGAATCAACACATTCCATATAAACAGGTGTATGTTATATTCCTTGTGCTTGAGAAGTGGGGAATGAACATGAAGTATATGTAGATAATAGGGGAATGAACGCATATCCCATATAAACAGGTGTATACTATATTCCCAGTGCTTGATAGGTGGGGAATGAACATTGAATATACAGTGCCTACAAGTAGTATTCAACCCCCTGCAGATTTAGCTGGCTTGATAAGATGCAAATAAGTTAGAGCCTTCAAACTGCAAACGAGAGTAGGTTTTATGAACAGAAGCATAAATCTTACAAACCAAAAAGTTATGTTGCTCAGTTGAATTTTATTAAATTTTAAACATAAAAGTGTGGGTCAATTATTATACAACCCCTATGTTTAATATTTTGTGGAATAACCCTTGTTTGCAATTACAGCTAATAATCGTCTTTTATAAGACCTGATCAGGCCGGCACAGGTCTGTGGAGTTATCTTGGCCCACTCCTCCATGCAGATCTTCTCCAAGTTATCTAGGTTCTTTGGGTGTCTCATGTGGACTTTATTTCTTGAGCTCCTTCCACAAGTTTTCAATTGGGTTAAGGTCAGGAGACTGACTAGGCCACTCCAACACCTTGACTTTTTCCCTATTGAACCAGGCCTTGGTTTTCTTGGCTGTGTGCTTTGGGTCGTTGTCTTGTTGGAAGATGAAATTACGACCCATCTTAAGATCCTTGATGGAGGAGCGGAGGTTCTTGGCCAAAATCTCCAGGTAGGCCGTGCTATCCATCTTCCCATGGATGCGGACCAGATGGCCAGGCCCCTTGGCAGAGAAACAGCCCCACAGCATGATGCTGCCACCACCATGCTTGACTGTAGGGATGGTATTCTTGGGGTCGAATGCAGTGCCATCCAGTCTCCAAACGTCACGTGTGTGGTTGGCACCAAAGATCTCGATCTTGGTCTCATCAGACCATAGAACCTTGAACCAGTCTGTCTCAGAGTCCTCCAAGTGATCATGAGCAAACTGTAGACGAGCCTTGACATGACGCTTTGAAAGTAAAGGTACCTTACGGGCTCGTCTGGAACGGAGACCATTGCGGTGGAGTACGTTACTTATGGTATTGACTGAAACCAATGTCCCCACTGCCATGAGATCTTCCCGGAGCTCCTTCCTTGTTGTCCTTGGGTTAGCCTTGACTCTTCGGACAAGCCTGGCCTCGGCACGGGAGGACACTTTCAAAGGCTGTCCTGGCCGTGGAAGGCTAACAGTAGTTCCATAAGCCTTCCACTTACGGATGATGCTCCCAACAGTGGAGACAGGTAGGCCCAACTCCTTGGAAAGGGTTTCATACCCCTTGCCAGCCTTGTGACCCTCCACGATCTTGTCTCTGATGGCCTTGGAATGCTCCTTTGTCTTTCCCATGTTGACCATGTCTGAGTGCTGTTCACAAGTTTGGGGAGGGTCTTAAATAGTCAGAAAAGGCTGGCAAAAGAGATCTTTAATCCACACATGTGAAGCTCATTATTCTTGGTGCCTGAACTACTTCTTAATACTTTAGGGGGACCAAACAGAATTCTTGTGGTTTGAGGTGTTGAATAATAAATGACACTCTGAATTAACTTTTTACGTTTTAAAAAAAAAAAAAAAAATTTCTGCAGTGCATTTCCCACTTCCAGGCTGATCTACAGTACAAATGTCACAATGCCAAGTTAATTCCGCATGTGTCAACCAGCTAAATCTGCAGGGGGTTGAATACTACTTGTAGGCACTGTATGTATATTACAGGAGAATGAACACATCCCATATAAACAGGTACCGCATTTTTCGGACTATAAGACGCACTGGACCATAAGACGCACCTAGGTTTTAGAGGCGTAAAATAGGAAAAAAAATATTTAAGCAAAAAATGTGGTCATGATGCCCTGTTATAGGAGAGGGAGTCTGCTGCTGACCCTGCTATTGGGGTAATGTCCCCCAATTCTGTTAATATCCTCCATCCTGGTATGTATGGCCCCTCCTTCCTGGTATACGTGGCCCCCATCCCATCTTGGTATACGATGCCCTCATCCCCATCCTGGAATGCATGGCACCCCTTGATCCCCCATCCTGGTATTCATAGCACCACTTTGATCTACCATCCTGGTATGCATGGCAACCCTTGATCACCCATCCTGGTATGCATGGCACCCTTTGATCCCCCATTCTGGTATGTATGGCACCCCTTGAGCCCCCATCCAGGTATGCATGGCACCCCTTGATCACACATCCTGGAATGTATGGCCCCCCTCATCCACATCCTGGTATGCATCGCACCCCTTGATTCCCCCATCCTTGTATGCATGGCACCTCTTGATACCCCATCCTGGTATGTATGGCACCCCTTGATCACCCATCCTGGTATGCATGGCACCCCTTGAGCTCCCATCCTGGTATGTATGGCACCCCTTCATCACCCATCCTGGTATGTATGCCACCCCTTGAGCCCCCATCCTGGTATGTATGGCACCCTTTGAGCCCCCATCCTGGTATGTTTGGCACCCCTTGATCCCCATCCTGGTATGCATGGCACCCCTTGATCACCCATCCTGGTATGCATGGCACCCCTTGATCACCCATCCTGGTATGCAAGGCACCTCTTTATCCCCCATCCTGGTATTCATGGCACCCCTTGATTCCCCCATCTGGCTTTGTTTCTCTGGAGTGTGTGGTCTGGAGAGTGAAGTCTCCAGGCTGTGTTTGGGTGAAACCAGAGAGCAACATCGGAGGACTAGTGTTGCTGAAGACTTCACTGCGCTACCTGCAGCGGGCAGAGCCTCGCTTACTATTGGACTCTGTCATACTTTATCTTTTTGTTTTTCCCGTTAACCCCAAGAGGGACTGTTTATTTTTATGGGACACTGCTGGAGTTTATGCCACTGAATAGACCAGCAGGAAGTTAACCCAAATCGTGTGTCCTGTGTCTGCCTGTGGAGAGCCGAGCAAGTCGCTTTACTACAATAGATTACAGGGGAGTGAACACATATTCCATATAAACAGGTGTATATTATATTTCTTGTGCTTGACAGGTGGGGAATGAACATGAATATATGTAGATATTAGGGGAACGAACACATATCCCATATAAACAGGTGTATATTATAATCCCTGTGCTTGATAAGTGGGGAATGAACATGGAATATATGTAGATAATAGGGGAGTGAACACATATCCCATATAAACAGGTGTATATTATATTCCCTGAGCTTGATAGATGGGGAATGAACATGGAATATATGTAGATAATAGGGGAATGAACACATATCCCATGTAAACAGGTGTTCCTCCCACACTCCAAAGACATACTGATAGGGAATCTAGATTGTGAGCGCCGATGGAGACAGTGATGATAATGTATGTAAAGCGCTGCGGAATATGTTAGCGCTATATAAAAATAAAGATTATTATTATTCCCTGTCCTTGATAGGTCAGGAATGAACATGGAACATATGTAGATAATAAGGGAATGAACACATATCCCATATAAACAAGGGTATATTATATTACCTGTACTTGGTGGGTGGGGAATAAACATGAAATATATGTAGATAATAGGGGAATGAGCACATATCCCATATAAACAAGGATATATTATACTCTGTGCTTGATAGGTGGGGAATGACCATTAAATATATGTAGATAATAGGGGAATGAGCAACTATCCCATATAAACAAGGGTATATTATATTACCTGTGCTTGGTGGGTGGGGAATAAACATGAAATATATGTAGATAATAGGGGAATGAGCACATATCCCATATAAACAAGGGTATATTATATTCTCTGTGCTTGATAGGTGGGGAATGACCATTAAATATATGTAGATAATAGGGGAATGAGCAACTATCCCATATAAACAAGGGTATATTATATTCTCTGTGCTTGATAGGTGGGGAATGAACATGGAATATATGCTGATAATAGGGGAATGAACAAATATCCCATATAAACAGATGAATATTATATTCATTGTGCTTGGTGGGTGAGGAATGAACATGAAATATACAGGTGCATCTTACTAAATTAGAATATGATCAAAAAGTTAATTTATTTCAGTTCTTCAATACAAAAAGTGAAACTCATATATTATACAGAGTCATTACTGGGGAATGAACACATATTCCATTTAAACAGGTGTATATTATATTCCCTGTGCTTGATAGGTGGGGAATGAACATGGAATATATGGTATGTAGATAATAGGGGAATGAACACATATCTCATATAAACATGTGTATATTAAATTCCCTGTGCTTGATAGGTGGGGAATGAACATGGAATATATGTGGATAATAGAGGAATGAAGACATGTCTCATATAAACAGGTGTATATTATGTTCCCTGAGCTGATAGGTGGGGAATGAACATGAAATATATGTAGATAATAGAGGAATGAGCACATATCCCATATAAACAAGGGTATATTATATTCTCTGTGCTTGATAGGTGGGGAATTAACATGGAATATATGTATATTACAGGGGAATGAAGCATATCCCATATAAACGGGTGTATATTAAATTCCCTGTGCTTGATAGGTGGGGAATGAACATGGAATATATGTGGATAATAGAGAAATGAAGACATGTCTCGTATAAACAGGTATATATTATGTTCCCTGAGCTTGATAGGTGGGGAATGAGCATGGAATATATGTAGATTACAGGGGAATGAACACATATCTCATATAAACAGATATATTATATTCCCTGTGCTGATAGGTGGGGAATGAACATGAAATATATGTAGATAATAGGGGAATAAACACATATCCCATATAAACAGGTGTATATTATATTCCTAGTGCTTGTTAGGTGGGGAATGAACATGGAATATATGTAGATAATAGGAGAATGAACACATATCCCATATAAACAGGTAGATATATTCCTAGTGCTTGTTAGGTGGGGAATGAACATGGAATATATGTAGATAATAGGGGAATGAATAGTTATGTATATTATATGTATATTATATTCCCTGTGCTTGAAAGGTGGGGAATGAACATGAAATCTATGTAGACTACAGGGGAGTGAACACATATCCCATATAAACAGGTGTATATTATATTCTCAGTGCTTGATAGGTGGGGAATGAACATGGAATATATGTAGATAATAGGGGAATGTACACATATCCCATATAAACAGGTGTATATTATATTCCCTGAGCTTGATAGGTGGGGAATGAACACGGAATATATGTAGATAACAGGGGAATGAAGACATATCCCATATAAACAGGTAAATATTATATTTCCTGTGCTTGTTAGGTGGTGAATAAACATGAAATATGTGCAAATAGAGCCGCCGTCAGGGCATTACTGCCCTTAGTGCTGTATGGGATCCGGTGAGCAGCAGTACAGAAGGGGGGCCCAGTCAGGGCCCCCCCATCTTGTGCTTCTGCTCATCTGGCCGCATGGTTTAAGAAAGTGCCATTTGCCGGGGAGCATTTGGCAGCGCACACCTCACTACTGGGAGCTTTCCCGGAGCTAGACGGCCATCAAACCTAAACGGCTGCGCAGCTCCAGCTCCCTCATACTTCTCTGGACTTCTGGTCATGTGACAGCGTGTATGCAATGACGTCATCGCGTACGTGCGCCACTGGCCGTTGCCAGGACACCAGAAGCCGAGCTGCGCCTGCAGGGGCTCGTAAGTGAGGTAAGTATGAACAACTTTTTTTTTCCTTTTTCTTTATATAATGAAATAAATGGTTGAGGGAGGGGTCTGCAAGTGATGAAGTGGGGGGGCTGCAAATGATGGAGTGAGGTGGAGGCTGCAAATGATGAGGTGGGGGCTTCAAATGATGGAGTGAGGGGAGGGGGCTGCAAATGATGGAGTGAGGGGGGAATGAAGGACTGCAAATGATGGAGTACGGGGCTGCAAATGATGGAGTGAAGGGGGACGAGGGACTGCAAATGATGTAGTGAGGGGGAACGAGGGGCTGCAAATGATGGAGTGAGAGGGGGACAGGGGACTGCAAATGATGAAGTCAGAGGGGGACTGCAAATGATTGAGTGAGAGGGGGACTGTAAATGATGGAGTGAGGGGGGAAATGAAGGACTGCAAATGATGGAGTACGGGGCTGCAAATGATGGAGTGAAGGGGGACGAGGGACTGCAAATGATGTAGTGAGGGGGAACGAGGGGCTGCAAATGATGGAGTGAGAGGGGGACAGGGGACTGCAAATGATGAAGTCAGAGGGGGACTGCAAATGATGGAGTGAGAGGGGGACTGTAAATGATGGAGTGAGGGGGGACTGTAAATGATGGAGTGGGGGGGGAATGAAGGACTGCAAATGATGGAGTACGGGGCTGCAAATGATGGAGTGAGAGGGGGACTGTAAATGATGGAGTGAGGGGGGACTGCAAATGATGAAGTGAGGAGGAGGGTGACTGCAAATGATGAAGTGAGAGGGGGAGGGGGGCGGCAAATGATGGAATGAGGGAGGATGGGGGACTGCAAATGAAGTGAGGGGGGACTGCAAATGATGGAGGGGGGACTGCAAATGATGAAGTGAGGGAGACTGCAAATGATGAAGTGGGGGAGACTGCAAATGATGAAGTGGGGGGACTGCAAATGATGAAGTGGGGGGGACTGCAAATGATGGACTGAGGGGGGAATGAAGGACTGCAAATGATTGAGTACGGGGCTGCAAATGATGGAGTGAAGGGGGACGAGGGACTGCAAATGATGTAGTGAGGGAGAACGAGGGGCTGCAAATGATGGAGTGAGAGGGGGACAGGGGACTGCAAATGATGAAGTCAGAGGGGGACTGCAAATGATGGAGTGAGAGGGGGACTGCAAATGATGGAGTGAGAGGGGGACTGTAAATGATGGAGTGAGGGGGGACTGCAAATGATGAAGTGAGGAGGAGGGTGACTGCAAATGATGAAGTGAGAGGGGGAGGGGGGCGGCAAATGATGGAATGAGGGAGGATGGGGGACTGCAAATGATGAAGTGAGGGGGGACTGCAAATGATGGAGGGGGGACTGCAAATGATGAAGTGAGGGAGCCTGCAAATGATGAAGTGGGGGAACTGCAAATGATGAAGTGGGGGAGACTGCAAATGATGAAGTGGGGGGACTGCAAATGATGAAGTGGGGGGGACTGCAAATGATGAAGTGAGGGGGGACAACTAATGATGAAGTGGGGGATTGCAATTGATGAAGTGAGGGGTGAGGGGGACTGCAAATTATGAAGTATAGAATGGGGGTGTTGATGTTGCAGGAGTGTGACTGATATTGAATTGGTGGAAAGAGTACAGGTGCTAACTAATTTATATACAGTGAAGGAAATAATTATTTGATCCCTTGCTGTTTTTGTAAGTTTGCCAACTGACAAAGACATAAACAGTCTATAATTTTAAGGGTAGGTTAATTTTAACATTGAGAGATAGAATATCCAAAAAAAAATCTATAAAATCACGTAGTATGAATTTATTTGCATTTTGCAGTGAGAGATAAGTATTTGATCCCCTACAAACCATTATGAGTTCTGGCTCCTACAGACCAGTTACACACTCCTAATCAACTCTTTACCTGCAGTAAAGACAGCTGTCTTACATAGTCACCTGTATAAAAGACTCCTGACAGCAGATTCAATTAATCAGTCAGACTCTAATTTCCAACAACATGGGCAAGGCCAAACAGCTTTCTAAGGATATTAGGGACAAGATCATAGACCTGCACAACGCTGGAAAGGGCCCTACGCGTTATGCCAATGCTAAGGCTTCCTCAGGGGTAATTGTTCCTTGTATGTGGTATTATTGGTTACTATGTCGTGGTAATATGTGGTCTGGGCATGGTGTTTTGGTATTTGTTCCTTGTATGTGATATTATTCGGTCACTATGTGGTGGTAATATGTGGTCCGGCCATGGTGTGATGGTATTTCTCTCTTGTATGTGATATTATTGGTCATTTTAAAAAATGTACGTGACACATTCCGTTAAAGAAAAATAAATAAAAATATACCTAAAAAGAGTACTGGATATTTTAACAAATGTTTAATAGGTTAGAGCAGAGTAGGGCCCTGCCAGAATTGTCTCCTTGTTGTGGTGGCGGCTTAAAAAATCTTTTGGCCAAAACAAAAGCTGCTGGCTATGTATTTGATATGGTGTTCGATAGGAACTGTTAATGTGTGATTGGTGAGGTCATGGTGCAGAAGTGGAGTTTTTCCAAGAGTGGGCGGTGGGACTGTGGAAGGTTCGAGGTGTGGAGGTGGAGCCTGGGTGGAGTCTCAAGGTGGCCTGAAAATTTTGCCAGTATAGGGCCCTGAAATTCCTGGTGCCAGCCCTGTGTGTAAAGTGTTTTACATTTTTACATTACATTGTGTACTTACTGATCTCACTCTGTGAAATTCTGTCAGGAGATGGAGATGGCAAAAACTAATGACTACTTTATTTACTAACAAACTTTTTGACAGAGTAGGCAGAGACAGCAGACCAGTGTGTTACGCACGCAGGTGGCACACGTTGTTCGTGGACCCACTGTGCCACAGAGCCGGGCTTACCTAGGAAGGGCGTAGTTAGGCGGCTATCCAGTGTTCACTGGAGCTCCTGATGGTGGAGTCAGGCTTGTTGCAGGTAGCCACGAGGTGCCACTACTAGGCAGTCTCTGGTACTGCAGCTACTGACCCCAGGGGTCAGATATGCAGACACGGATATGGACTCGAGCTCCTTTCAGACTACTACGTTTTGGATCCCCTAGCAGAACAGTTATGCTTGTGGGAAAAATATGATTTTTTTTATTTTTACGGCTCTACGTTATAAACGTCTGTGAAGCACGTGGGGGTTCAAGGGCACATCACACATCTAGATACATTCTTTGAGAAGTCTAGTTTCTAAAATGGTGTCACTTTTGGGGGTGTTTCTGACGCGCCCCTGGGCCTGCTGTGTCGCGCAGCGTCTCGCGCACGGGGGCTTACCCGGAACCGGATCAGATGAGGGTTGTAGTCTCCGAGTGGCGGGGACCCGGTCCGTGCCCAGGGAGTCAAACTCAGTGTGTGGCAGTCTTGATAGATGTTATTTGAGTGTCGACTACGCCACCCGTTGATTTGCAGCTATGGAGCTGCCGCTGCAGGGCAGACCGCTGAGGCCGGTGTAGAATTGTGCAGCGTGATAGTATAACCCCCAACGGGAGGGGTATGGCCTCAGGGCAGCCGACGTGGAAGATGGGGGTAGCAGGAACCACTCAGAGACGGTGCGGTGTAATTCAGGGTCTTTACTGGTAACAACGATAGACCCTCCCGGAGTACTTGCTAGCGAACGGGGCCTGGTCAGTCCTTGAGCAGATGGGATCTCCCCTGGCCAGGCGGAGTTGTAGGCCTCCCAAACTGACTGTACTCTTCTGGCTACCTTGCTAGAAGCGGATATAAGTAGCCCACGTCCCTGAGTGTACCGTGTGGTGCTCACCCGCATGGCCGGTGACTCGGAGCCTTCTAATGGCTTCCGCTCCACGATGGCGGTGCTGGTCCCACGCGTGTGACCGTGCCTTCGGGTTTCTGGGCCTGAGGACCTGAAATCCCCTGCCGGTCGGCTTCTGCTGCTGGGTAAGAGTTAGTCCCCACAGCCTCGGACGCCGGGTCCGGTAAGAAAGCTTCTCAGTCAGGGCGAGCTCTGCAGCTGCCAGCCCCTGACTCGTAGTAATATTGCTCCCACTGAGCTTCTGCTGTTTCTTCCTATGACTGTTTCTCGTCTCTACTTCTTCTCTACCCCTAACCCTGCCTCAGCCCCGGGTTTATATAGGGGAAGTTCTTCCCCTCCCAAGACTGGGCAGGAGGTGTGGCATGCACAGGATCCCTGACCAAAGGACCTCCCACCTGCTCTCAGACATAACATTACATTACTGTGGAAACCAGACCCCTGGGGTGCCACATTCCCCCCTAGTGAAATTTAGTACTCCGGGACTAAACATATTTTAGAAAAACATAACAAGATATAACAACAATAATAGTACAATAAGAAGAAACACATAAAGGTGGTCACGGCATGTCCGTAACCGGGTGCAGTCTTTGAAGAAAAGCAAGGTGTCCATTTCACCAAAACAGGGAGACGTAACCAGGTAGGGGTTTGTCCTGCCCCGAGTCCTTAACAGTCTTTAGTCCGTCCTGGGTTACGCTCCAACTATGTACAAAGGATTCCCGGTAAATCCACCAAAGACTCCTATAAATAACTAGAAACATAAAATTACACACAAGCAACTATAAACAGGTAAACATTATAAAATAACTTAAACATTTAGATCCTCCAACGTGCGGGTAACTGGCCTCTAGTGGCCCTAGTGGACCTACGGAGCTGACTGTCTGGCCCTGAACTACAGGGTGTAGGAGCTGTCAAGGGTAAACTGGGCAGCTGTCTACGGGCCCTTTGGCTCACTAGGGGTATGGCAGGCTCACTATAAGCAGAGGGTTGATTTTCCGGGTCTGCTTGTGTAGAGTCTTCTGCCTCCTGGACCGGCTGTTCTTCCAGCTCTACCGGTTGCTCCGTAGGTACTTGGGATGATGGTTGGAGGAAGGTGAGTACGGGTACCACAACTGCACCATTGACTTGAGTCCAAGACCGAGGGAAGTCTCCGAGCACAGTACTAACCATATCTTCCCTTTCCTCTACGGGTCGATGGTCTTCTTGTTCCTCTTCAGGGTTCCGTAGCTGCTCAGGACACTTTTTCAGGTGATCCCGGGATACAATGGCTATGGTTTCCCCTCCGTCTTTACTGATGGTACAGACCTTCGGGTTCTCGTGGCTTGAGGGCAGTACGGTGTACGGGTCCTTCTCCCACTGGTCATCCAACTTGTGGAGCCGTCTTTTCCTCTTCAAGACCTGCTCTCCGGGTACCAGGGGAACAGCGGGAGCATACTGGTTATAAGTTTTCTCTTGTCTTTCCCTAGCTTGACAGAGACTTCGCTCCACAC
Organism: Phyllobates terribilis; assembly: GCF_046119375.1. Taxonomy (NCBI): domain Eukaryota; kingdom Metazoa; phylum Chordata; class Amphibia; order Anura; family Dendrobatidae; genus Phyllobates; species Phyllobates terribilis. Next base: position 479,973,853 of record NW_027362761.1, on the reverse strand, counting down.
TCTCCTGTACTTTCCGGTACTGCTGCTGCCTCTCTGTGTCCCAGTCTGCTTCTGGTGAAGTGTCCTCGGGTGTCAGGACTCCCATTTCCAGGTCAACAGGTAACTTACCAGGTCTCGCCCTCATTAGGTAAGCCGGGGTACAGTTGGTGGAACCTACCGGGATGTGGTTGTATAGGTCCACCAGATCGGGCAGCTTCTCAGGCCACAGACTGCGTTCTTCCAGGGGCAACGTTTTCAGAAGATCCATTACCACCTGGTTCATTTTCTCACAAAGTCCATTAGTTTGCGGATGATAGGGTGTCGTCCTTATCTTCCGGCAGCCATACAGATTGCAGAATTCCTGGAAGATCTCTGCTTCAAAGGCAGGTCCCTGGTCCGTCAGCACTTGGTCCGGGTACCCGTGTGGACGGCAGAAGTGCTGCTGGAAGGCTCTAGCTGCTGTTTGAGCCGTTAAGTCCTTGACGGGGACGACTACCAAGAACCGGGAGTAATGATCCACGATGGTTAGCGCGTAGACGTAGCCACTTCTGCTTGGGGTCAGTTTTACATGATCCAAGGCTACCAGTTCCAACGGCTGCCGGGTGACGATGGACTGCAGGGGAGTTTTCTGGCTGGCACGGTCCTTCCTTCTTAGGTTGCACGGGCCACAGTCTCTGCACCACCTCTCGATGGTTCCCCTCATGCCTACCCAGTGGAACCGCCCGCGCAGCAGGAACTCCAGCTTTTTCCATCCGAAGTGTCCAGCCCCGTCGTGGTATGCCTCCATCACCATGGCTGCGTCTCTTCGTGGCACCACTACTTGCCAGATTAGGTCATGCGTCCGGGAGTTAACCATTCGGCGGCACAACTTCCCCTTATAAAGGAACAGTCGACTCTTCTCAGCCCACAGTTGCTTGGCTTCTTCCGGAGCGTCTGGGTCAAGGCGAGCCTCTGGCCGAGTCAGCATCTCCTTTACCAGCCGGACGGCAGGGTCGCTGTCTTGCGTTTCCGCCCAGTTGTAGTGAGGCAAGGGGTTAAACGTAGCGGCTTGCTTACTCCCTACCCGGTGGGAACACTGGATAGTCCCATGACGGTGGAACGCAGGGAGTTCGACTTCTTCCAGTTCCTCTGGATCTTCTCCTACGTCCGGTAGATTTGGCATCCTGGACAGGGCGTCCGCGTTGGTATTGGAGCGTCCTGCCCGGTATTTGATTGTGAACTCGTAGTTGGACAGACGAGCCATCCATCTCTGCTCTAGGGCACCGAGTCTTGCTGTGTCCAGGTGTGTCAACGGGTTGTTATCCATGTACACGATGAACCGGGAAGAAGCGAGGTAGTGCTTAAAGCGTTCGGTGACTGCCCACACCACTGCCAGGAACTCTAGCTTAAAGGAGCTGTAATTCTCCGGGTTTCTCTCGGTGGGTCGCAGTTTTCGGCTGGCGTAAGCGATTACTCGTTCTTTCCCCTGCTGGATCTGGGACAGCACAGCTCCTAGCCCGATGTTACTAGCGTCAGTGTAGAGGATAAAGGGCTGGCTGTAATCGGGGTACGCCAGGATTTCATCCCCCGTGAGGGCCATCTTCAGCTGGCGGAAGGACTCTTCTTCTAACTTCTCCCATCTGAAGGGCGGCTTCTGGTTCTTGGCCTTCCGGGACTGGCCTATCAGGAGGTCCTGCATAGGAGCTGCCTTTTTGGTGAAACCGGGGATGAATCTGCGGTAATAGCCTACCAACCCAAGGAACTGTCGCACTTCCTTTATACTGGAGGGACTTGGCCATTCCTTAATTGCGGTGATCTTATCAGGGTCGGGAGCCACTCCGTCAGCGCTCACCACGTGTCCCAGGTACTGCACCTTTGGCTTCAGGAGGTGACACCTAGAGGGTTTCACCTTCAGGCCGTAACTTGCCAGGGCTTCGAACACTTCCGCCAGATGTTTCAGGTGGTCCTCATAAGTCTTGGAATATACGATGACATCGTCCAGGTACAACAGGACCGTCTCGAAGTTTTTTTGTCCCAGACAGCACTCCATTAATCGTTGGAAGGTTCCGGGTGCGTTACAAAGTCCAAACGGCATACAGGTAAACTCGCTAAGTCCCATCGGGGTGGTGAATGCGGTCTTCTCCCGGTCCGCCTCTGCTACAGGAACCTGCCAGTACCCGCTAGTGAGATCCAAGGTAGAGAAGAAGTTAGCAGATCTTAAAGCAGCCAAAGACTCCTCTATCCTTGGTAAAGGGTACGCATCCTTGTGTGTGATACGATTGATTTTCCGGTAATCTACACACATCCTCATAGTGTTGTCTTTCTTTTTGACTAAAACTAGTGGGGCTGCCCAGGGGCTACAGCTATCCCGGATTACCCCAGCCTCCTTCATGTCTCTAAGCATCCCCTTGGCGTGTTGGTAATGTGCAGGGGGTACGGGTCGATACCTCTCTTTTATGGGAGGATGATCTCCCGTGGGGATGCGGTGTTCTACCCCCTTAACTCGCCCAAAGTCTAACGGGTGTTTACTAAACACTCTCTCATACTCTTGAACCACCCGGTAGACTCCCTGTTTCTGGTGGGAGGGAGTGGAGTCAGTTCCCAAGTGTAGTTGCTGACACCAATCCTCCATTACTTTCTTAGAGCCGTTACCTTCCTCCGGGTGAGATGGAGGCAAGGGTTCCACAGACTGTATAGAGTTTTGGTTGATGGTATATAATTTGGCTAGCGTGGCATACCGGGGTAGGTATACTTCCCTCTTCCCGATATTTATTAGGCGAACGGGCACCCTCCCATGGCGTACATTAACCACCCCCCCGTGCTGTCAAAATGGTGGGCCTACTGTCTGAGTAAACTGGTTCTACCATTGCCTGGTAATCCCTACCTCTCGGATCAATAGCTGCCCGGCACCAAATCATCATTTCACTTTTTGGGGGCATGGCAATAGGGAAAGGGTCACACATTCTTACGCTACCAATCTCACCGCCGGAGAGTTCCACCTGTTGCCGTCGCATCAGTGCCCGGATCTCTTTCTGGAGCACTCGCTGCTCGCCGGAGCTGGCGTTCTTGGCAACCTGTTGTAAAAGGAAAATCACCTCTGCAAGACAATTTTCAATTACATTAGTTCCTAGCGTTATCTTTGGGTGACTCTCGTGTTTGTCAATGTCTACAATAATCAGTCCCTGTGCTGCCAGTTCGACTCTACCAATTTTAATGGTCGCCTCTTTAAATCCGATCTGTGGCACGGGCTGACCATTGCTGGCGATGATACTCAAGTCGTCGTCAGGGTAGCGGGTTATATCCGAGTCATTCCAGTACTGCTTGAAGAGCACGTACGGGATGGTGGTGACCTGTGACCCGGTGTCCAGTAGGGCACTCATAGGGATGCCATCCAGTACCACAGGCAAGACTGGACGTCCTCCGACATATTTGTCGCGCCAGTTCGATGGGCCTGGTGATCTTTTTCCTGGGGGTTGGCCCTCTACCCCCAGGTTGTGCCAGTTTAAAGGACAGTACCTTGCCATATGTCCGGGTTGATAGCAGCGGCGGCAGATGGGTCGTCCGTCCTCGTTGTACCGGTCACTGGGTCTTCCTCTGGCCGGTGGGGTCCTCCTTGGTCGACGCCACGGGATGTCCTCCGGTCCGGATGCCAGCTGGATCTTCCCTGGAGTGGAAGCCTGTAAAGACTGCACAGTTCGGGTTAACGCAGCAACGCTTTTAGCTAGCTCTTGGACCTGATGGTGCAGGTCTGGAGCCGGGTCATTGTTCAAAGCCTGCGCATCAGCCCCTACAGGTCCTGCCTGCGGGCACGAAATCCTGCCGACTACGCCAAAAGTTGACGCGCCCCTGGGCCTGCTGTGTCGCGCAGCGTCTCGCGCACGGGGGCTTACCCAGAACCGGATCAGATGAGGGTTGTAGTCTCCGAGTGGCGGGGACCCGGTCCGTGCCCAGGGAGTCAAACTCAGTGTGTGGCAGTCTTGATAGATGTTATTTGAGTGTCGACTACGCCACCCGTTGATTTGCAGCTATGGAGCTGCCGCTGCAGGGCAGACCGCTGAGGCCGGTGTAGAATTGTGCAGCGTGATAGTATAACCCCCAACGGGAGGGGTATGGCCTCAGGGCAGCCGACGTGGAAGATGGGGGTAGCAGGAACCACTCAGAGACGGTGCGGTGTAATTCAGGGTCTTTACTGGTAACAACGATAGACCCTCCCGGAGTACTTGCTAGCGAACGGGGCCTGGTCAGTCCTTGAGCAGATGGGATCTCCCCTGGCCAGGCGGAGTTGTAGGCCTCCCAAACTGACTGTACTCTTCTGGCTACCTTGCTAGAAGCGGATATAAGTAGCCCACGTCCCTGAGTGTACCGTGTGGTGCTCACCCGTATGGCCGGTGACTCGGGGCCTTCTAATGGCTTCCGCTCCACGATGGCGGTGCTGGTCCCACGCGTGTGACCGTGCCTTCGGGTTTCTGGGCCTGAGGACCTGAAATCCCCTGCCGGTCGGCTTCTGCTGCTGGGTAAGAGTTAGTCCCCACAGCCTCGGACGCCGGGTCCGGTAAGAAAGCTTCTCAGTCAGGGCGAGCTCTGCAGCTGCCAGCCCTTGACTCGTAGTAATATTGCTCCCACTGAGCTTCTGCTGTTTCTTCCTATGACTGTTTCTCGTCTCTACTTCTTCTCTACCCCTAACCCTGCCTCAGCCCCGGGTTTATATAGGGGAAGTTCTTCCCCTCCCAAGACTGGGCAGGAGGTGTGGCATGCACAGGATCCCTGACCAAAGGACCTCCCACCTGCTCTCAGACATAACATTACATTACTGTGGAAACCAGACCCCTGGGGTGCCACATTTCCACTGTTTAGGCACATTAGCGGCCCTCCAAATGCAACATGGCATCTGCTGATTATTCCAGCAAATTTTGCATTCAAAAATTCAAATGGCGCTCCTTCCCTTCCGAGCCCTGCCGTGCGCCCTAACAGTGGTTTTCCCCCACATATGGGGTGTCGGCATGCTTAGGAGAAATTGTAGAACAAATTTTGGGGTCCATTTTTTCCTGCTACTCTTGTGAAAAGAAAAAAAATTGGGGTCTAAAGTAACATTTTTGTGAAAAAAACTTAAATGTTCATTTTTTCCTTCCACATTCTAAAAATTCCTGTGAAGTACGTGAAGGGTTTATAAACTTCTTGAGTGTGGTTTTGAGCACCTTGAGGGGTGCAGTTTTTAGAATGGTGTCACTTTTGGGTATTTTATACCACAGAGGCCCCTCAAGGTCACTTCAAATGGGATGTGGTCCCTAAAAAGAATGGTTTTGTAAATTTTTTATTGGAAAAATGAGAAATCGATGGTCAATTTTAACCCTTATAACCTCATAACAGAAATAAAATTATGTTTCTAAATTGTGCTGATGTAAAGTAGACATGTGGGAAATGTTATTTATTAACTATTTTGTGTGACATACAGTTATATGAAAAAGTTTGGGCACCCCTATTAATCTTAAGCTTAATGTTTTATAAAAATTGGTGTTTTTGCAACAGCTATTTCAGTTTGATATATGTAATAACTGTTGGACACAGTAATGTTTCTGCCTTGAAATGAGGTTTATTGTACTAACAGAAAATGTGCAATCTGCATTCAAACAAAATTTGACAGGTGCATAAGTATGGGCACCTCACCAGAAAAGTGACATTAATATTTAGTAGATCCTCCTTTTGCAAAAATAACAGCCTCTAGTCGCTTCCTGTAGCTTTTAATGAGTTCCTGGATCCTGGATGAAGGTATTTTTGACCATTCCTCTTTACAAAACAATTCCAGTTCAGTTAAGTTTGATGGTCGCCAAGCATGGACAGCCCTCTTCAAATGATCCCACAGATGTTCAATGATATTCAGGCAGGGGACTGGGATGGCCATTCCAGAACATTGTAATTGTTCCTCTGCATGAATGCCTGAGTAGATTTGGAGCGGTGTTTTGGATCATTGTCTTGCTGAAAGATCCATCCCCTGCGTAACTTCAACTTTATCACTGATTCTTGAACATTATTGTCAAGAATCTGCTGATACTGAGTGGAATCCATGCGTCCCTCAACTTTAACAAGATTCCCAGTGCCGGCATTGGCCACACAGCTCCAAAGCGTGATGGAACCTCCACCAAATTTTACTGCGTGTAGCAAGTGTTTTTCTTGGAATGCTGTGTTTTTTTGCCGCCATGCATAACGCCTTTTTGTATGACCAAACAACTCAATCTTGGTTTCATCAGTCCACAGGACCTTCTTCCAAAAAGAAATTGGCTTCTCCAATGTGTTTTTGCATACCTCAGCCGACTCTGTTTGTGGCGTGCTTGCAGAAACGGCTTCTTTCGCATCAATCTCCCATACAGCTTCTCCTTGTGCAAAGTGCGTTGTATAGTTGACCGATGCACAGTGACACCATCTGCAGCAAGTTGATGCTGCAGCTCTCTGGAGGTGGTCTGAGGATTGTCCTTGACGGATCTCACCATTCTTCTTCTCTGCCTTTCTAATGTTTTTCTTGGCCTGCCACTTCTGGCCTTCACAAGAACTGTCCCTGTGTTCTTCCATTTCCTTACTATGTTCCTTACAGTGGAAACTGACATGTTATATCTCTGAGACAGCTTTTTGTATCCTTCCCCTGAACAACTATGTTGAATAATCTTTGTTTTCAGATCATTTGACAGTTGTTTTGAGGAGCCCATGATGCCACTCTTCAGAGGAGATTCAAACAGGAGAACAACTTGCAAGTGGCCACTTTAAGTAGCTTTTCTCATGATTGCATACACCTGGCTATGAAGTTCAAAGCTCAATGAGGTTACAAAACCAAAAAAAGTGCTTTAGGAAGTCAGTAAAATGTAGGTAGGAGTATTTAAAACAAGAAAATGATAAGGGTGCCCATACTTATGCACCTGTCAAATTTTGTTTGAATGCAGATTGCACATTTTCTGTTAGTACAATAAACCTCATTTCAAGGCAGAAATATTACTGTGTTCAACAGTTATTACATATATCAAACTGAAATAGCTGTTGCAAAAACACCAATTTTTATAAAACATTAAGCTTAAGATTAATAGGGGTGCCCAAACGTTTTCATATAACTGTATCTCTCTGTCTCTCTGATTTAAGGGCATAAAATTTTTGCCAAATTTCAGGGTTTTTTAACAAATAAACACCAGCCATATTGAAGAAATTTTACCACTGTCATAAAGTACAATATGTCATGTCAGAATCAGTGGGATCCATTGCAGCGTTCCAGAGTTATTACCTCATAAAGTGGTCAGAACTGTAAAATTTGGCTTGGTTATGAAGGTGAAAACAGGCTTCGAGGTGAAGGGTTAAAGACATTTGGAGATCCACATTCTACAAAAGGCAGCTTCTAGACTCATTAACCAAGGAGCTAGACATTGTGAAATCTTTGGGTAGGTTTGCCTTGCAGCCAATGTTAGGCTTTGAGCTTAATAGCCATCAGAGTTTGAAGCAGCTGACGCAATGGCGTCATTACGTCAGTGCATCGGACACAGGAGCAGAGGCACAGCACCGGAGGAACGGGAGCAAGGTGAATATGTGTGTTTTTTTTAATGTGTATGGGATGTTTGGCAGGACATGGGGAGACTATAGAGGTCTATTGCAGGAAATGGGGAGACTATAGTGTTACATGCACACCGCTAGGTTCAGATAGGGCGAGACGGGTTTCATGAATTCTTTGGAATCCTGGGGGAACCGTTACTCAGGGCGACCATAGGCTGCAGCTTCTCTCAGGCACATGATAGATTCAATTGCTGACCAGACACATCTGACAAGAGTCTTTTTGAACAGTTTAATAGTGGAATTTAATCTGAAGCACAGCCAGTGCAATTCAGGGATATTACAGCAACAATCTTCATTACAGTACAGTCTGAGTTTCTTGAGCAACCGGCTCCAGTAACAATACAGTAGTTTATTCACAAGGCACAGCATTACAGTCTCTTCAGTAGCATGATTCAGCATAGATTAGATCTCTTAGCAGCAAACTTCTATGCATACACAACCACAGGCTTTTCCTTCACAAGGACACAATAGTGCACAGCATTCTTTATCCTGCATGGAGATGGAGGGGGGAGGGTTTGATGAGGTAGATGATCCCTGTGACACAATTCCTTCCAGTTCTTATCTTCCTGCCCAATAATACTCTACACTGTTAGTTCAGGGAGTTTATCTGACCTGTGTTTAGTTTCTCTCCTGATCTGAATCCTGTTCAGTTGTCTTCTGTCAGATCCAGATAACACACCACCTTTCTCTTTGGCTTCAGCCAGACTACAATAACGAGTTCCCCACAATCCCCCTGGGGCTCTGCTAAAACACTCCCTGTCTCCTGTAACTGTGTTAACACCTTTAGTTGCAGGATGCTTCTGAAGCACAACACTTTCTGTCTCCTGTGCTTGTGTTATTTGTAACAGTTGCTGGATGCTTTGGAAGCTACAGCACTACTTCCGCATGTCACAATAGGGGTCTATTGCAGGACAAGGGGAGACTGTAGGGGTCTGTTGCAGGACATGGGGAGACTATAGGTGTCTATTGCAGGAGATGGGGAGGCTATAGGGGTCTATTGCAGGACATGGGGAGGCTATGGGGTCTATTGCAGGATATGGAGAGGCTATGGGGGTCTGTTGCAGGACATGGGGAGGCTCTGGGGGTCGGTTGCAGGATATGGGTGTAGCACCCTGAGGATTCGGCTGCTACAGGAGTATTGCACCTCAACCCAGAGGTGTGATATTCCACTCCCGGGTAAGGAAGGAGTGTGGAACTGAGCTCAGATAGACTGCATGCACTACATACATCCCATTCCAGAGGAGCAGGCCGACGGCACTCCCACTTAGAAATGTGCAGGTGCGACCGAGCCTGTTCCTGGCTGGAGTGGGAGGGGGGAGGAACATCCCATGTAGTGTAGGGGCAGATAGGGGGAGCAGTCTGGGTAGTGGTAGGAGCTCATTGGGTGCTGGTCACCTGAGCTCACACATAGAGGGATATATAAGGAGGGCACCAACTAGGATCAGGGTCAGACGCAGAGAGGAAGTCAGATGCAGAGGACAAGCCTGCAGCAAGAGAGAGAGAAAGAAACAACAGCCCTGGAGAGAGAGTGGAGTACAGAAAGACCCAGAGGGGGACAAAGAAGGGACCCAAGAACCCAAATAAGAACACCGGGTGAGGAGTCAGCAGAAGGGTACCGGAACCCAAGCTGGTGGGGGTAAAGACATTCCCCAGCCAGAGACCGGAGACCGTGGGCAGAGTCTGTCACGGTCACCCACTACATTCACCCTGAAGGCACACCACATGGAGGGTCAGGGAACCTGAGGCCAAAGGTTGCCCAACAGAAGGCCCGAGGAAGCTGGATTTAGGTGAATCACTGGTGGGGACGGCTGAAGGAAGGACAGAGGGAGAGCTCAGGGCCACGCTCCGGACTTGTTTGGGGGTTGGCCGGATCCAGGACCTGGTGGACGCAGCACGGCTCGGGAGGTCACTTGGAGCTAGAGTGACCAGGAACATCTGCAGTAAGTAAAGACCCTTAACTGCACTACCCGAGTCTGTAATCATTACCGGCTGCACCGCACCACCACAACCCCCATCCTCTGCGCCTGTCCCCTCTGAGGCTATACCCCTCCCGTTGGGGGTTATCCCACCAAGCTGCGCATCCACCATCAGCCTCAGCGGACCCTGCAGCAGCGGCGGCCACAGTGACCGCATCACAACGGGTGGCGTAGTCGACACAACGAACTTTAATAACATCAGTAAGGACTGCCACATAACACTTAGCTTGACGCCCTGGGCACGGGACCGGGTCACAGCCGCTCGGAGACTACAACCCCCCATCTGATCCGGTGCCGGGTATTCCCCTCACAAAGGAATATGTCCCAGGGGGCGCGTCAACTTTGGCGTAGCCAGCAGGATTACGTGCCCGCAACACCCGGGTACTGCGTGCCTGAAGAAAAGTGCAAGTTTACCTTAGAAAGAAGACTCCTGCCGGTTCCGGAGGGTCCACGCCATCGGACTCCATCACCAGTCGTTTCCCGCCGATTGTCCGCCATTTCCAGCTTGTTCCCGCCATCTGCAGAGTTTCCCGCCACTGGGCGACGCTTCCCGCCAAAACCGCAGATTTCCCGCCTTGGAAGAGCAGCGGACGCCATTATGGGCGTGCCAAAGGAGGGCAAGAGGCCACATCCCATCGTGGGCCGGGACAGAAAATGGCGCCAAAAGTGGAAACCGCCCCCACCAACAGAGACTGTGATGCTGGAGGTGTCGGTCAGCGTGAAAGAACTCCCCCTGGAGCTGACAGTCACCGAGTTGCCCCGGGACCGCCCTCGAAGTGGGAGGAGACGAAAGAAAAGAGCAAAGATGGGTGTCGCTTGGAGCAGTGTAGAACGAGCGCACCCGGAGGCAAGAGGTCTAATGAGGAGTAGCGGAGAAGCTCACCCGGAGTCGAGGAGAGAAAGAGTGGACCCGGGAATGGAGCGGCAGCAGAGCAGCACCGGCCCGCTGGCCAGGAGCCTGCTGGAGGAAGAAGGAGGAGAGCAGAGCAGCACCGGCCCGCTGGCCAGGAGCCTGCCGGAAGCAGAGCAGAGCAGCACCGACCCGATGGTCAGGAGCCTGCTGGAGTCAACAACCCCGCTAGGCTTAGCGGAGATCCTGGCGCAGCTTCCCCGAGATCGGGAGTGCGCGCGGAGTGCCCTGGAGGGCCTCGCGGGAAGGATGGCCCGAGTGCAGAGGGAGATCCTGGCGGAGTGGGGCCGGGAGATGGCCCAGCAAGCTGGAACCCGTCCACTTAACCCGCTCCCTTGGAAGAAGACATCGACTGCCTCTGCGGATGACGCGGGAGGACCCAAGGCCGGAGACGGCGCAGAAGAGGGAGCGAGACGCATGGCAGCAGGTAAGGGGGATGCCTATACCCCATACCGGAAGACCGCTTACCTGCCCCAGCTCCCCGTCGCAGAGCCCGAAGGTCCCCCGGCCGTACCCGAGACCGCCATGACATCGCCACCGACTAGGCCCCGACCGGAAGCCGCCGTCGCGACCCCAGTGACGTCACGCGTCGTGACCCGGAGCGTGGCGCAGGAAGAAGAGCCTCCGGCCTGGTCACAGGGCCTAGCGTTTCCGGGCGCCGCATCCAAAGCAGAGCCATCTACCTCCGCGGAGCCTCCGGCCTGGTCGCAAGGCCAGGTAACCCAGGGCGCCGCCGTCCTAACGGTGCCCTTCACCTTCCAGGTGCCCCAGGCCTGGCCGCAAGGCCTGGGCAACCCGGGCGCCACCACCACCGCGCCCGCGCCCGTAATACCTAGGGTGCCACATCTGGGAGAGGACCCCTTCAGCCAGCTAACGTGGCCGGACGGGCGGCCCTTCATCTGGCCCGAAGGGTACCCTGAGCTAGAGCGGCAGCAAAGACTAGGGCCCTTGTGTGAGCCCCTGATCCCGGCTCCAAAGCCCGTGACTCGGGTCTCGCCTCCACTCGAGGAAGCCCAGTTCGTGTGGGACCCCACGGGAGAAGATCTGATGGGGTTCACCGGAGAGACTCGGGCAGCTGCAGCAGCGCGCACAGAGTGTTGCCGTCAACAGCTGGCAGAGTTCAAGAGAGAGCGGGAGGAGAGGCAGGCCAAAGAGCAATGGGCCCAGACCCGCAGCGCGGAGCAAAAGAGTCGGACCAGAAGGGACCCCCGTGCAGCAGATCGTCCCCGTACCATCGGGACGGTAATAAAGTTTAATGCGCAGCATGGGTGGGGCTTCATAAGGGACCGGAACACCATGGGTGACGTCTTCGTTACACGACGGGACGTCGAGTCCCACCTGCCAGAGGGTCACAAAGGCCGTGACCTCTACGTCGGTGATGAGGTAACGTTCACCCGGCACAAGTGTGCCAAGGGACCTTACGCCCTCCACGTGCATCGCTTGACGGAGGAGGAGTTGCGGTGCGAGGAGGAGGAGCAAGAGGACCCGGACGGGTCTGAAGAAACCACCAGCCATAAGATAAGAGCAGGAGGCAGACGCCGTTGAGTGCGGCAGAGCAGGAGACTGTATATAGTTGCCTGTCGGGGCACAGTGAATCGGAACTGAAACTGAAACTGGAACTGTTGTTGCTGCTAAAATAGTCCCCGTTGGGACCAGCGAACTGTTACCTGTAACCCTTTCCATACCAGGCTGAGGACTGTGAGCAGCCATCCCTTTCCCTTTACCTGGCCGGGGACTGAGAACGGCCAAAATTTCCCTGTACATAGTTGCGCTTGCTAAAGCGCCCCCTACCGGTTTTTATAGGAAAAACCATTTTTCCAAAAGACTGTCGCACTCTACCTGGTCACGAGTTGCACGGTGACCAGAGGAACAGAAGAGAGAAAGAGACGACGAGAATGTTGTTTACCTGAAAAAGTTTATATATATATTTATATAGTATTTCGTATAATATTTAATATGTTTTACATGTTTATAAAATGTTGTATGTTTTGGTGTTTTTTGTCTTTGCAGCCCGAGGACGTGCTGTGATTTACCAGGGGGGAGTGTAGCACCCTGAGGATTCGGCTGCTACAGGAGTATTGCACCTCAACCCAGAGGTGTGATATTCCACTCCCGGGTAAGGAAGGAGTGTGGAACTGAGCTCAGATAGACTGCATGCACTACATACATCCCATTCCAGAGGAGCAGGCCGACGGCACTCCCACTTAGAAATGTGCAGGTGCGACCGAGCCTGTTCCTGGCTGGAGTGGGAGGGGGGAGGAACATCCCATGTAGTGTAGGGGCAGATAGGGGGAGCAGTCTGGGTAGTGGTAGGAGCTCATTGGGTGCTGGTCACCTGAGCTCACACATAGAGGGATATATAAGGAGGGCACCAACTAGGATCAGGGTCAGACGCAGAGAGGAAGTCAGATGCAGAGGACAAGCCTGCAGCAAGAGAGAGAGAAAGAAACAACAGCCCTGGAGAGAGAGTGGAGTACAGAAAGACCCAGAGGGGGACAAAGAAGGGACCCAAGAACCCAAATAAGAACACCGGGTGAGGAGTCAGCAGAAGGGTACCGGAACCCAAGCTGGTGGGGGTAAAGACATTCCCCAGCCAGAGACCGGAGACCGTGGGCAGAGTCTGTCACGGTCACCCACTACATTCACCCTGAAGGCACACCACATGGAGGGTCAGGGAACCTGAGGCCAAAGGTTGCCCAACAGAAGGCCCGAGGAAGCTGGATTTAGGTGAATCACTGGTGGGGACGGCTGAAGGAAGGACAGAGGGAGAGCTCAGGGCCACGCTCCGGACTTGTTTGGGGGTTGGCCGGATCCAGGACCTGGTGGACGCAGCACGGCTCGGGAGGTCACTTGGAGCTAGAGTGACCAGGAACATCTGCAGTAAGTAAAGACCCTTAACTGCACTACCCGAGTCTGTAATCATTACCGGCTGCACCGCACCACCACAACCCCCATCCTCTGCGCCTGTCCCCTCTGAGGCTATACCCCTCCCGTTGGGGGTTATCCCACCAAGCTGCGCATCCACCATCAGCCTCAGCGGACCCTGCAGCAGCGGCGGCCACAGTGACCGCATCACAACGGGTGGCGTAGTCGACACAACGAACTTTAATAACATCAGTAAGGACTGCCACATAACACTTAGCTTGACGCCCTGGGCACGGGACCGGGTCACAGCCGCTCGGAGACTACAACCCCCCATCTGATCCGGTGCCGGGTATTCCCCTCACAAAGGAATATGTCCCAGGGGGCGCGTCATGGGGAGGCTCTGAGGATCAGTTGCAGGACATGGGGAGGCTATGGGAGTCTGATGCAGGACATGGGGAGGCTATGGGGCTCTGTTGCTAGACATGGGGAGGCTTTGGGGGTCTGTTGCTGGACATGGGGAGGGTCTGGGGGTCCGCTGCTGGAAATGGGGAGGGGTTGGGGGTCTGTTGCTGGACATGGGGAGGCTATTGGCGTCTGTTGCAGGACATGGGAAGACTATAGGGGTCATTGTAGGATATGGGGAGGCTATGGGGGTCTGTTGCAGGACATGGGGAGGTTCTGGGGATCTGTTGCAGGACATGGGGAGGCTCTGAGGGTCTGTTGCAGGACATGGGGAGGCTCTGGGGGTCTGTTGCAGGATATGGGGATGCTCTGGGGATCAGTTGCAGGACATGGGGAGGCTAGGGGGGTCTGCTGCAGGACATGGGGAGGCTATGGGTGTCTGTTGCAGGTCATGGGGAGGCTATGGGGGTCTGTTGCTGGACATGGGGAGGCTTTGGGGGTCTGTTGCTGGACATGGGGAGGCTATGGGGGTCTGTTGCTGGACATGGGGAGGGTCTGGGGGTCTGTTGCTGGACATGGGGAGGCTATAGAGGTCTGTTGCAGGACATGGGGAGGCTATAGGGGTCTGTTGCAGGACATGGGGAGACTATAGGGGTCTACTGCAGGACATGGAGAGGCTATAGGGGTCTGTTGCAGGACATGGGGAGGCTCTGGAGGTCTGTTGCAGGACATAGGGAGGCTCTGGGGGTCTGTTGCAGGAAATTGGGAGGCTATAGGGGGTCTATTGGAGGACATGAGGAGACTATAGGGGTCTTTTGCAGGACATGGGGAGGCTATAGGGGTCTATTGTAGGACATGGGGAGGTTATGGGGTCTGTTGCAGGACATTGGGATGCTCTGGGGATCTGTTGCAGGACACGGGGAGGCTCTGGGGGTCTGTTGCAGGACATGGGAAGGCTCTGAAGGTCTGTTGCAGGACATGGGGAGGCTCTGGGGGTCTGTTGCAGGACATGGGGAGGCTATGGGAGTCGGTTGCAGGAGATGGAGAGGCTATGGGGGTCTGTTGCAGGTCATGGGGAGTCTATGGGGGTCTGTTCCTGGACATGGGGAGGCTCTGGGTGTCTGTTGCAGGACATGGGGAGGCTATGGGAGTCGGTTGCAGGAGATGGAGAGGCTATGGGGGTCTGTTGCAGGTCATGGGGAGGCTATGGGGGTCTGTTCCTGGACATGGGGAGGCTTTGGGGGTCTGTTGCTGGACATGGGGAGGCTATGGGGGTCTGCTGCTGGGCATGGGGAGGCTATGGGTGTTTTCTGCTGGACAGGGGGAGGGTCTGGGGGTCTGTTGCTGGACATGGGGAGACTATTGAGGTCTATTGCAGGACATAGGGAGGCTATAGGGGTCTATTGCAGGACATGGGGAGGCTATAGGGGTCTATTGCAGGACATGGGGAGGCTATAAGGGTCTGTTGAAGGACATGGGGAGGCTCTGAAGGTCTGTTGCAGGACACGAGGAGACAATAGGGGTCTGTTGCAGGACATGGGGAGGCTCTGAGGGTCTGTTGCAGGACATGGGAAGGCTCTGAGGGTCTGTTGCAGGACACAGGGAGGTTCTGGGGGGTCTGTTGCAGGACATGGGGAGGCTCTGGGGGTCAGTTGCAAGACATGGGGAGGCTCTGGGGGTCTGTTGCAGGATATGGTGAGGCTCTTGGGATTAGTTGCAGGAAATGGGAAGGCTATGGGGGTCTGTTGAAGGTCATGGGGAGCCTATGGGGGTCTGTTGCAGGTCATGGGGAGGCTATGGGGGTCTGTTGCTGGACATGGGGAGGCTTTGGGGGTCTGTTGCTGGACATGGGGAGGCTATGGGTATCTGCTGCTGGACAGGGGGAGGGTCTGGGGGTCTGTTGCTGGACATATGGAGGCTATAGGGGTCTATTGCAGGACATGGGGAGGCTATAGGGGTCTGTTGCAGGACACGGGGAGGCTAGAGAGCTCTATTGCAGGACATGGGGAGGCTATAGAGGTCTGTTGCAGGACATGGGGAGGCTCTGGAGGTCTGTTGCAGGACATGAAGAGACTATAGGGGTCTATTGCAGGACATGGGGAAGCTATAGGGGTCTATTGTAGGAGATGGGGAGGTTATGGGGTCTGTTGCAGGACATGGGGATGCTCTGGGGGTCTGTTGCAGGACATGGGGAGGCTCTGGGGGTCTGTTTCAGGACATGGGAAGGCTCTGAGGGCCTGTTGCAGGACATGGGGAGGCTATGGGAGTCTGTTGCAGGACAAGGGGAGGCTATGGGAGTCTGTTGCAGGACATGGGGAGGCTATGGGGGTCTGTTGCTGGACATGGGGGTTCTGGGGGTCTGTTGCTGGACATGGGGAGGCTATAGAGGTCTGTTGCAGGACATGAGGAGGCTATAGGGGTCTGTTGCAGGACATGGGGAGACTATAGGTGTCTACTGCAGGACATGGGGAGGCTATAGGGGTCTATTGCAGGACATGGGGAGGCTATAGGGGTCTATTGCAGGACATGGAGAGGCTATAGGGGTCTGTTGCAGGACATGGGGAGGCTCTGGAGGTCTGTTGCAGGACATGGGGAGGCTCTGGGGGTCTGTTGCAGGAAATTAGGAGGCTATAGGGGGTCTATTGCAGGACATTAGGAAACTATAGGCGTCTATTGCAGGACATGGGGAGGCTATAGGGGTCTATTGTAGGACATGGGGAGGTTATGGGGTCTGTTGCAGGACATGGGGATGCTCTGGGGGTCTGTTGAAGGACATGGGGAGGCTCTGGAGGTCTGTTGCAGGACACGAGGAGACTATAGGGGTCTGTTGCAGGACATGGGGAGGCTCTGAGGGTCTGTTGCAGGACATGGGAAGGCTCTGAGGGTCTGTTGCAGGACACGGGGAGGCTCTGGGGGGTCTGTTGCAGGACATGGGGAGGCTCTGGGGGTCAGTTGCAGGACATGGGGAGGCTCTGGGGGTCTGTTGCAGGATATGGTGAGGCTCTTGGGATCAGTTGCAGGGCATGGAGAGGCTATAGTGGTCTGTTGCAGGACATGGGGAGGCTCTGGAGGTCTGTTGCAGGACATGAGGAGGCTCTGGGGGTCTGTTGCAGGAAATTGGGAGGCTATAGGGGGTCTATTGCAGGACATGAGGAAACTATAGGGGTCTATTGCAGGACATGGGGAGGCTATAGCGGTCTATTGTAGGACATGGGGAGGTTATGGGGTCTGTTGCAGGACATGGGGATGCTTTGGGTGTCTGTTGCAGGACATGGGGAGGCTCTGGGGGTCTGTTGCAGGACATGGGAAGGCTCTGAAGGTCTGTTGCAGGACATGGGGAGGCTCTGGGGGTCTGTTGCAGGACATGGGGAGGCTACGGGAGTCGGTTGCAGGAGATGGAGAGGCTATGGGGGTCTGTTGCAGGTCATGGGGAGGCTATGGGGGTCTGTTCCTGGACATGGGGAGGCTTTGGGGGTCTGTTGCTGGACATGGGGAGGCTATGGGGGTCTGCTGCTGGACATGGGGAGGGTCTGCGGGTCTGTTGCTGGATATGGGGAGGCTATGGGGGTCTATTCCAGGACATGGGGAGGCTATAGGGTTATTTTTTAGGACATGAGGAGGTTATGGGGTCTGTTGCAGGACATGGGGAGGCTATGGGGGTCTGTTGCAGGTCATGGGGAGGCTATGGGGGTCTGTTGCTGGACATGGGTAGGCTATGGGAGTCTGTTGCTGGACATGGGGAGGCTATGGGTGTCTGCTGCTGGACAGGGGGAGGGTCTGGGGGTCTGTTGCTGGACATGGGGAGACTATTGAGGTCTATTGCAGGACATAGGGAGGCTATAGGGGTCTATTGCAGGACATGGGGAGGCTATAGGGGTCTATTGCAGGGCATGGGGAGGCTATAGGGGTCTGTTGAAGGACATGGGGAGGCTCTGGAGGTCTGTTGCAGGACACGAGGAGACAATAGGGGTCTGTTGCAGGACATGGGGAGGCTCTGAGGGTCTGTTGCAGGACATGGGAAGGCTCTGAGGGTCTGTTGCAGGACACGGGGAGGCTCTGGGGGGGGTCTGTTGCAGGACATGGGGAGGCTCTGGGGGTCAGTTGCAGGACATGGGGAGGCTCTGTGGGTCTGTTGCAGGATATGGTGAGGCTCTTGGGATCAGTTGCAGGACATGGAGAGGCTATAGGGGTCTGTTGCAGGACATGGGGAGGCTCTGGAGGTCTGTTGCAGGACATGAGGAGGCTCTGGGGGTCTGTTGCAGGAAATTGGGAGGCTATAGGGGGTCTATTGCAAGACATGAGGAAACTATAGGGGAGGCTATGGGAGTCGGTTGCAGGAGATGGAGAGGCTATGGGGGTCTGTTGCAGGTCATGGGGAGGCTATGGGGGTCTGTTCCTGGACATGGGGGGGCTTTGGGGGTCTGTTGCTGGACATGTGGAGGCTATGGGGGTCTGCTGCTGGACATGGGGAGGGTCTGCGGGTCTGTTGCTGGACATGGGGAGGCTATGGGGGTCTATTCCAGGACATGGGGAGGCTATATGTGGCACCCCAGGGGTCTGGTCTCCACAGTAATAGCAATGTTATGTCTGAGAGCAGGTGGGAGGTCTCTTGGTCAGGAATCCTATGCATGCCACACCTCCTGCCCAGTCCTGGGAGGGGAAGGACTTCCCCTATATAAAACTGGGGCTGAGGCAGGGTTAGGGAGTTGAGTAGAGAGAAGAAGAGAAGCAGCTATAGGAAAGAGAGATCAGGAGCTCTGGGGAAGTCGTGCTAAAAGGAATCAGGGGCTGGCAGCTGAAGAGCTCGCCCTGATTGAAGAGTTACCACCGGACCCGGAGTCCGAGGCTGTGGGGATTAACCCAGACCCAGCAGCAGAAACCGCCCGGCAGGGGATTTCAGGTCCTCTGGCCAAGAAACCCGAAGGCACGGTCACACGCGTGGGACCAGCACCGCCGTCGTGGAGCGGAAGCCACTAGAAGGCCCCGAGTCACCGGCCATACGGGTGAGCACCACACGGTACACTCAGGGACGTGGGCTACTTTCACCCGCCTCTAGCAAGGTAGCCAGAAGAGTACATTTAGTTGGGGAGGCCTACAACTCCGCCTGGCCAGGGGAGATCCCATCTGCTCAAAGACTGACCAGGCCCCGATCGCTAGCCAGTACTCCGGGAGGGTCTATCTTTATCACCAGTAAAGACCCTGAACTACACCGCATCGTCTCTGAGTGGTTCCTGCTACCCCCATCATCCACGTCGGCTGCCCTGAGGCCATACCCCTCCCGTTGGGGGTTATACCATCTACGCTGCACAATCGTACCACCGGCCTCAGCGGTCTGCCCTGCAGCGGCAGCTCCATAGCTGCATTCAACGGGTGGCGTAGTCGTCCAACATCTACTGCTAATACTCAGCCACACAGTTTGACTCCCTGGGCACGGACCGGGTCACCGCCACGAAACTACTACCCCCAACAGGCCCGGCTCCGGGTAGTCCCCGCGGGCGCAACGCTACACTAAGTAGGCCCAGGGGCGCGTCAACTTTTGGCGTAGTCGGCAGGATTTCGTGCCCGCAACCACCGGGTACTGCGTGCCTGAAAAAGACTGTTCAAACTTACCAGTGGTGAAGATTCCCGCCATCCGTGGAGGTTTCCCGCCATCCGGCGCCATCTTCTACCTTCTTCCCGCCATCCGTGGAGTTTTCCCGCCGTTGGACGCCATCTTCTGCCTTCTTCCCGCCATCCGTGGAGTTTTCCCGCCGTTGGACGCCATCTTGAAGACGCCGCGCGGGAAGAAGAGGGGCGTGGACTCCGAAAAGCCCGCGAGAACTGAAGCCCCGCCTCACGTCCGGACGTTGCGTAAGGTCCTGGAAGGAGCCCAGCAGACGCCGACGTCATAGGAGCGCGACGGAAGGTCCTCGACCCTGACGATCCACTGCGGAGCCGCGGCCTACGGAAGAGGATCATCGCAAGGTAGGCCACGATCCACTAGGGGGGAGGAAGATGTCGGATACGGAGGAGAGCTTCACTGCCTCAACCCCCGCCAGCGCCAGCGCTGCTGCAGTCATGCCTTTTACCATGCCCTATATCCCGGGAGCAGCCTGGCTACCCCAATACTCAGGGGAGTCACATACCCTGAATGACTTTAGAGAAAAGCTGGATAGCCTCTTCCAGGTGTACCCCCTCACAGAAGAGCAAAAAGTGAGCATCCTGGTGGCCCAACTAACCGGGGCAGCCCAAAGGGAGGTAAAGTCCTGGCCACCTGGGAGGAGGACTGTCGCGGGGATACTAACCCGGCTGAGGGACACCTTTGATACCCGCACCTCAGCCGAGATTAAGCTTAAATTCTATGGGTGCAAGCAGCGAGCACATGAGAGTATAAGGGACTATGCACTAAACCTACAAGAGGCCCTGAGAGCCATTAAGCAGACCGACCCCGACAGCGTGGGAAACGAGGACAGGCTGTTGACCGAACAATTTATAGAGGGTCTATATTGCAATGTCCACCGAACCCAGTTGCGAGCCATAGCCTTACAGGATCCTCATCTGGACTTTGCACAGTTCAAGGACAGAGCCATCCGGGTGCTCCGAGAACCGGCACCGGGTGGCGCTGTGACCCACAGGCGCCCAGCTATCACTTACCACCAGGAGGCGGCGCCCTTGTCGGCAGGGCCTGTGGGGGCTGATGCGCAGGCTTTGAACAATGACCCGGCTCCAGACCTGCACCATCAGGTCCAAGAGCTAGCTAAAAGCGTTGCTGCGCTAACCCGAACTGTGCAGTTTTTACAGGTTTCCACTCCAGGGAAGAACCAGCTGGCATCCGGACCGGAGGACATCCCGTGGCGTCGACCAAGGAGGACCCCACCGGCCAGAGGAAGACCCAGCAACCGGTACAACGAGGACGGACAACCTATCTGCCGCCGCTGCAATCAACCCGGACATATGGCAAGGTACTGTCCTTTAAACTGGCACAACCTGGGGTAGAGGGCCAACCCCCAGGAAAAAGATCACCAGGCCCATCGAACTGGCGCGACAAATATGTGGGAGGACGTCCAGTCTTGCCTGTGGTACTGGATGGCATTCCTATGAGTGCCCTACTTGACACCGGGTCACAGGTCACCACCATCCCGTACGTGCTCTTCAAGCAGTACTGGAATGACTCAGATATAACCCGCTATTCAGACGACGACTTGAGTATCATCGCCAGTAATGGTCAGCCCGTGCCACAGATCGGATTTAAAGAAATGACCATTAAAATCGGTAGAGTCGAACTGGCAGCACAGGGACTGATCATTGTAGACATTGACAAGCGCGAGAGTCACCCAAAGATAACTCTAGGAACTAATGTGATTGAAAATTGTCTTGCAGAGGTGATTTTCATTTTACAGCAGGTTGCCAAGAACGCCAGCTCCGGCCAGCAGCGAGTGCTCCAGAAAGAGATCCGGGCACTGATGCGACGGCAACAAGTGGAACTCTCCGGCGGTGAGATTGGTAGCGTAAGAATGTGTGACCCTTTCCCTATTGCCATACCCCCGAAAAGTGAAATGATGATTTGGTGCCGGGCAGCTATTGGTCTGAGAGGTAGAGATTACCAGGCCATGGTAGAGCCAGTCTACTCAGACAGTAGGCCCACCATTTTGACAGCCCGGGGGGTAGTTGATGTACGCCATGGGAGGGTACCCGTTCGCATAATAAATATTGGGAAAAGGGAAGTATACCTGCCCCGGTATGCTACGCTAGCCAAATTATATACTATCAACCAAAATTCTATACAGTCTGTGGAACCCTTGCCTCCATCTCATCCGGAGAAAGGTAACGGCTCTGAGAAAATAATGGAGGATTGGTGTCAGCAACTACATTTGGGTACTGACTCCACTCCCTCCCACCAGAAACAGGGAGTCTACCGGGTGGTTCGAGAGTACGAGAGAGTGTTTAGTAAACACCCGTTAGACTTCGGGCGAGTCAAGGGGGTAGAACACCACATCCCCACGGGAGACCATCCTCCCATAAAAGAGAGGTATCGACCCGTACCCCCTGCACACTACCAACACGCCAAGGGGATGCTTAGAGACATGAAGGAGGCTGGGGTAATCAGGGATAGCTGTAGCCCCTGGGCAGCTCCACTAGTCTTGGTCAAAAAGAAAGACAACACCATGAGAATGTGTGTAGATTACCGGAAAATTAACCGTATCACACACAAAGATGCGTACCCCTTACCAAGAATAGAGGAGTCTTTGGCTGCTTTAAAATCTGCTAACTTCTTCTCCACCTTGGATCTCACTAGCGGGTACTGGCAGGTTCCTGTAGCAGAGGCGGACCGGGAGAAGACCGCATTCACCACCCCGATGGGACTTAGCGAGTTTACCTGCATGCCGTTCGGACTCTGCAACGCACCAGGAACCTTCCAGCGATTGATGGAATGCTGTCTGGGACACCGAAACTTTGAGACGGTCCTGTTATACCTGGACAATGTCATCGTCTATTCCAAGACCTACGAGGACCACCTGAAACACCTGGCGGAAGTGTTCGAAGCTCTGGCAAGTTACGGCCTAAAGGTGAAACCCTCCAAGTGTCACCTCCTGAAGCCAAAGGTGCAGTACCTGGGACACGTGGTGAGTGCTGACGGAGTGGCTCCCGACCCTGATAAGATCACCGCAATTAAGGAATGGCCAAGCCCCTCCAGCGTAAAGGAAGTGAGGCAGTTCCTTGGGTTGGTAGGCTACTACCGAAGGTTCATTCCCGGTTTCACCAAAAAGGCAGCTCCTATGCAGGACCTCCTGATAGGCCAGTCCAGGAAGGCCAAGAACCAGAAGCCGCCCTTCAGATGGGAGAAGCTGGAAGAAGAGTCCTTCCGCCAGCTGAAGATGGCCCTCACGGGGGATGAAATCCTGGCGTACCCGGATTACAGCCAGCCCTTTATCCTCTACATCGACGCCAGTAACATCGGGCTAGGAGCCGTACTATCCCAGATCCAGCAGGGGAAAGAACGGGTAATTGCTTACGCCAGCCGAAAACTGCGACCCACCGAAAGAAACCCTGAGAATTACAGCTCATTTAAGCTAGAGTTCCTGGCAGTGGTGTGGGCAGTCACCGAACACTTTAAGCACTACCTCGCTTCTTCCCTGTTCACCGTGTACACGGATAACAACCCGTTGACACACCTGGACACTGCAAGACTCGGTGCCCTAGAGCAGAGATGGATGGCCCGCTTGTCCAACTATGAGTTTACAATCAAATACCGGGCAGGACGCTCCAATACCAACGCAGACGCCCTGTCCAGGATGCCGAACCTACCGGACGTAGGGGAAGATTCAGAGGAACTGGAAGAAGTTGAATTCCCCGCGTTCCACCGTCATGGGACTATCCAGTATTCCCACCGTGTAAGGAGTAAGCAATCCGCTACGTTCAACCCATTACCTCATTACAACTGGGCGGAGACGCAAGACAGTGACCCTGCCGTCCGACTGGTAAAGGAGATGCTGACTCGGCCAGATGCACGCCTTGACCCAGACGCTCCGGAGGAAGCCAAGCAACTGTGGGCTGAGAAGAGTCGACTGTTCCTTTACAAGGGGAAGTTGTGCCGCAGAATGGTTAACTCCCGGACGCATGAACTAATCTGGCAAGTAGTGGTGCCAAGAAGAGACGCAGCTATGGTGATGGAGGCATACCACGACGGAGCTGGGCACTTCGGATGGAAGAAGCTGGAGTTCTGCTGCGCGGGCGGTTCCATTGGGTAGGCATGAGAGGAACCATCGAGAGGTGGTGCAGAGACTGTGGCCCATGCAACTTAAGAAGGAGGGACCGTGCCAGCCAGAAGACTCCCCTGCGGTCCATCATCACCAGACAGCCGTTGGAACTGGTAGCCTTGGATCATGTAAAACTGACCCCAAGCAGAAGTGGCTACGTCTACGCGTTAACCATCGTGGATCACTACTCCCAGTTCTTGGTTGTCGTCCCCGTCAAGGACTTAACGGCTCACACAGCAGCTAGAGCCTTCCAGCAGCACTTCTGCCGTCCGCATGGATACCCGGAGCAGGTGCTGACGGACCAGGGGCCTGCCTTTGAAGCGGAGGTCTTCCAGGAGTTCTGCACCCTGTATGGATGCCGGAAGATAAGAACAACACCCTATCACCCGCAAACTAATGGACTTTGTGAGAAAATGAACCAGGTGGTGATAGATCTCCTGAAAACATTGCCCCTGGAGGAACGCAGTCTGTGGCCTGAGAAGCTGCCCGACCTGGTGGACCTATACAACCACATCCCTGTAGGTTCCACCAACTGTACCCCGGCTTACCTAATGAGGGCAAGACCTGGTAAGCTTCCTGTTGATCTGGAGATGGGAGTCCTGACACCCGAGGACACTTCACCAGAAGCCAACTGGGACACAGAGAGGCAGCAGCAATACCGAAAAGTACAGGAAAGCGTGGAGCGTAGTCTCTGTCAAGCTAGGGAAAGACAAGAGAAAACTTACAACCAGTATGCTCCCGCTGTTCCCCTGGTGCCCGGAGAGCAGGTCTTGAAGAGGAAAAGACGGCTCCACAAGTTGGACGACCAATGGGAGAAGGACCCGTACACCGTACTGCCCTCAAGCCATGACAACCCAAAGATCTGTACAATCAGTAAAGACGGAGGGGAAACCACAGCCATTGTATCCCGGGATCACCTAAAGAAGTGTCCCGAACAGCTACGGAACCCTGAAGAGGAACAAGAAGACCCTCGACCCGTAGAGGAAAGGGAAGATATGGTTAGTACTGTGCTCGGAGACTTCCCTCGGTCTTGGACTCAAGTCAATGGTGCTGTTGTGGTACCCGTCCTCACGTTCCTCCAACCAGCATCCCAAGTGCCTACGGAGACACAGGTAGAACTGGAAGAACAGCCGGTCCAGGAGGCAGAAGGCCCCACACAAGCAGACCAGGAAAATCGACCCTCTGCTTATAGTGAGCCTGCCATACCCCTAGTGAACCAAAGAGTCCATAGACGGCTGCCCAGTTTACCCTTGACAGCTCCTATACCCTGTAGCTCAGGACCAATCAACCAGCTCCGTAGGTCCACTAGGGTCACTAGAGGCCAGCTGCCCATACGGTGGAGGATCTAAAATGTTCAAGCTATTTTATTAATGTTTACCTGTTTATTGTTGCTTGTGTATAATTATGTGTTTCTAGTTATTTATAGGAGTCTTTGGTGGATTTACCGGGAATCCTTTGTGCATATAGTTGGAGCGTAACCCAGGACGGACTGAAAGACTGTTAAGGACTCGGGGCAGGACAGACCCCTACCTGGTTACGTCTCCCTGTTTTTGGTGAAATGGACACCCTTGTTTTCTTGAAAAACTGCACCCGGTTGCGGACACGCCGTGACCATCCTAATGTTTTTCTTTATTGCGTTGTTTCTGTTTGTAATTTGTTATGTTTACAAAAGTATGTTTAGTCCCGGAGTACTAACTTTCACTAGGGGGGAATGTGGCACCCCAGGGGTCTGGTCTCCACAGTAATAGCAATGTTATGTCTGAGAGCAGGTGGGAGGTCTCTTGGTCAGGAATCCTATGCATGCCACACCTCCTGCCCAGTCCTGGGAGGGGAAGGACTTCCCCTATATAAAACTGGGGCTGAGGCAGGGTTAGGGAGTTGAGTAGAGAGAAGAAGAGAAGCAGCTATAGGAAAGAGAGATCAGGAGCTCTGGGGAAGTCGTGCTAAAAGGAATCAGGGGCTGGCAGCTGAAGAGCTCGCCCTGATTGAAGAGTTACCACCGGACCCGGAGTCCGAGGCTGTGGGGATTAACCCAGACCCAGCAGCAGAAACCGCCCGGCAGGGGATTTCAGGTCCTCTGGCCAAGAAACCCGAAGGCACGGTCACACGCGTGGGACCAGCACCGCCGTCGTGGAGCGGAAGCCACTAGAAGGCCCCGAGTCACCGGCCATACGGGTGAGCACCACACGGTACACTCAGGGACGTGGGCTACTTTCACCCGCCTCTAGCAAGGTAGCCAGAAGAGTACATTTAGTTGGGGAGGCCTACAACTCCGCCTGGCCAGGGGAGATCCCATCTGCTCAAAGACTGACCAGGCCCCGATCGCTAGCCAGTACTCCGGGAGGGTCTATCTTTATCACCAGTAAAGACCCTGAACTACACCGCATCGTCTCTGAGTGGTTCCTGCTACCCCCATCATCCACGTCGGCTGCCCTGAGGCCATACCCCTCCCGTTGGGGGTTATACCATCTACGCTGCACAATCGTACCACCGGCCTCAGCGGTCTGCCCTGCAGCGGCAGCTCCATAGCTGCATTCAACGGGTGGCGTAGTCGTCCAACATCTACTGCTAATACTCAGCCACACAGTTTGACTCCCTGGGCACGGACCGGGTCACCGCCACGAAACTACTACCCCCAACAGGCCCGGCTCCGGGTAGTCCCCGCGGGCGCAACGCTACACTAAGTAGGCCCAGGGGCGCGTCATATAGGGTTCTTTTTTAGGACATGGGGAGGTTATGGGGTCTGTTGCAGGACATGGGGAGGCTATGGGGGTCTGTTGCAGGTCATGGGGAGGCTATGGGAGTCTGTTGCTGGACATGGGTAGGCTATGGGAGTCTGTTGCTGGACATGGGGAGGCTATGGGTGTCTGCGGCTGGACAGGGGGAGGGTCTGGGGGTCTGTTACTGGACATGGGGAGACTATTGAGGTCTATTGCAGGACATAGGGTGGCTATAGGGGTCTATTGCAGGACATGGGGAGGCTATAGGGGTCTATTGCAGGACATGGGGAGGCTATAGGGGTCTGTTGAAGGACATGGGGAGGCTCTGGAGGTCTGTTGCAGGACACAAGGAGACTATAGGGGTCTGTTGCAGGACATGGGAAGGCTCTGAGGGTCTGTTGCAGGACACGGGGAGGCTCTGGGGGGTCTGTTGCAGGACATGGGGAAGCTCTGGGGGTCAGTTGCAGGACATGGGGAGGCTCTGGGGGTCTGTTGCAGGATATGGTGAGGCTCTTGGGATCAGTTGCAGGACATGGGGAGGCTATGGGGGTCTGTTGCAGGTCATGGGGAGGCTATGGGGGTCTGTTGCTGGACATGGGTAGGCTATGGGAGTCTGTTGCTGGACATGGGGAGGCTATGGGTGTCTGCTGCTGGACAGGGGGAGGGTCTGGGGGTCTGTTGCTGGACATGGGGAGACTATTGAGGTCTATTGCAGGACATAGGGAGGCTATAGGGGTCTATTGCAGGACATGGGGAGGCTATAGGGGTCTATTGCAGGGCATGGGGAGGCTATAGGGGTCTGTTGAAGGACATGGGGAGGCTCTGGAGGTCTGTTGCAGGACACGAGGAAACTATAGGGGTCTGTTGCAGGACATGGGGAGGCTCTGAGGGTCTGTTGCAGGACATGGGAAGGCTCTGAGGGTCTGTTGCAGGACACGGGGAGGCTCTGGGGGTGTCTGTTGCAGGACATGGGGAGGCTCTGGGGGTCAGTTGCAGGACATGGGGAGGCTCTGGGGGTCTGTTGCAGGATATGGTGAGGCTCTTGGGATCAGTTGCAGGACATGGAGAGGCTATAGGGGTCTGTTGCAGGACATGGGGAGGCTCTGGAGGTCTGTTGCAGGACATGAGGAGGCTCTGGGGGTCTGTTGCAGGAAATTGGGAGGCTATAGGGGGTCTATTGCAAGACATGAGGAAACTATAGGGGAGGCTATGGGAGTCGGTTGCAGGAGATGGAGAGGCTATGGGGGTCTGTTGCAGGTCATGGGGAGCCTATGGGGGTCTGTTCCTGGACATGGGGAGGCTTTGGGGGTCTGTTGCTGGACATGGGGAGGCTATGGGGGTCTGCTGCTGGACATGGGGAGGGTCTGCGGGTCTGTTGCTGGACATGGGGAGGCTATGGGGGTCTATTCCAGGACATGGGGAGGCTATAGGGTTCTTTTTTAGGACATGGGGAGGTTATGGGGTCTGTTGCAGGACATGGGGAGGCTATGGGGGTCTGTTGCAGGTCATGGGGAGGCTATGGGAGTCTGTTGCTGGACATGGGTAGGCTATGGGAGTCTGTTGCTGGACATGGGGAGGCTATGGGTGTCTGCGGCTGGACAGGGGGAGGGTCTGGGGGTCTGTTGCTGGACATGGGGAGACTATTGAGGTCTATTGCAGGACATAGGGAGGCTATAGGGGTCTATTGCAGGACATGGGGAGGCTATAGGGGTCTATTGCAGGACATGGGGAGGCTATAGGGGTCTGTTGAAGGACATGGGGAGGCTCTGGAGGTCTGTTGCAGGACACGAGGAGACTATAGGGGTCTGTTGCAGGACATGGGAAGGCTCTGAGGGTCTGTTGCAGGACACGGGGAGGCTCTGGGGGGTCTGTTGCAGGACATGGGGAAGCTCTGGGGGTCAGTTGCAGGACATGGGGAAGCTCTGGGGGTCAGTTGCAGGATATGGTGAGGCTCTTGGGATCAGTTGCAGGACATGGGGAGGCTATGGGGGTCTGTTGAATGTCATGGGGAGCCTATGGGGGTCTGTTGCAGGTCATGGGGAGGCTATGGGGGTCTGTTGCTGGACATGGGGAGGCTATGGGTATCTGCTGCTGGACAGGGGGAGGGTCTGGAGGTCTGTTGCTGGACATATGGAGGCTATGGGGGTCTATTGCAGGACATGGGGAGGCTATAGGGGTCTATAGTAGAAGAATTGGAGGTTATGGGGTCTGTTGCAGGACATGGGGATGCTCTGGGGGTCTCTTGCAGGACATGGGGAGGCTCTGGGGGTCTGTTTCAGGACATGGGAAGGCTCTGAGGGTCTGTTGCAGGACATGGGGAGGCTATGGGAGTCTGTTGTAGGACATGGGGAGGCTATGGGAGTCTGTTGCTGGACATGGGGAGGCTATGGGGGTCTGTTGCTGGACATGGGGAGGGTCTGGGGGTCTGTTGCTGGACATGGGGAGGCTCTGGGGGTCTGTTGCTGGACATGGGGAGGCTCTGGGGGTCTGTTTCAGGACATGGGAAGGCTCTGAGGGTCTGTTGCAGGACATGGAGAGGCTATGGGAGTCTGTTGCAGGACATGGGGAGGCTATGGGAGTCTGTTGCAGGACATGGGGAGGCTATGGGGGTCTGTTGCTTGACATGGGGAGGGTCTGGGGGTCTGTTGCTGGACATGGGGAAGCTATAGAGGTTTGTTGCAGGACATGGGGAGGCTATAGGGGTCTGTTGCAGGAAAGGGGAGACTATAGGGGTCTACTGCAGGACATGGGGAGGCTATAGGGGTCTATTGCAGGACATGGGGAGGCTATAGGGGTCTATTGCAGCACATGGGGAGGCTCTGGAGGTCTGTTGCAGGACATGGGGAGGCTCTGGGGGTCTGTTGCAGGAAATTGGGAGGCTATAGGGGGTCTATTGCAGGACATGAGGAAACTATAGGGGTCTATTGCAGGACAAGGGGAGGCTATAGGGGTCTATTGTAGGACATGGGGAGGTTATGGGTTCTGTTACAGGACATGGGGATGCTCTGG
This sequence comes from Phyllobates terribilis, assembly GCF_046119375.1. NCBI lineage: Eukaryota > Metazoa > Chordata > Amphibia > Anura > Dendrobatidae > Phyllobates > Phyllobates terribilis. The sequence goes on along the minus strand of NW_027362761.1, from coordinate 479,944,692 downwards.
GGGTCTGTTGCAGGACATGGGGAGGCTCTGGGGGTCTGTTGCAGGACATGGGAAGGCTCTGAAGGTCTGTTGCAGGACATGGGGAGGCTCTGGGGGTCTGTTGCAGGACATGGGGAGGCTATGGGAGTCGGTTGCAGGAGATGGAGAGGCTATGGGGTTCTGTTGCAGGTCATGGGGAGGCTATGGGGGTCTGTTCCTGGACATGGGGAGGCTTTGGGGGTCTGTTGCTGGACATGGGGAGACTATGGGGGTCTGCTGCTGGACATGGGGAGGGTCTGCGGGTCTGTTGCTGGACATGGGGAGGCTATGGGGGTCTATTCCAGGACATGGGGAGGCTATAGGGTTATTTTTTAGGACATGGGGAGGTTATGGGGTCTGTTGCAGGACATGGGGAGGCTATGGGGATCTGTTGCAGGTCATGGGGAGGCTATGGGGGTCTGTTGCGGACATGGGGAGGCTATGGGAGTCTGTTGCTGGACATGGGGAGGCTATGGGTGTCTGCTGCTGGACAGAGGGAGGGTCTGGGGGTCTGTTGCTGGACATGGGGAGACTATTGAGGTCTATTGCAGGACATAGGGAGGCTATAGGGGTCTATTGCAGGACATGGGGAGGCTATAGGGGTCTATTGCAGGACATGGGGAGGCTATAGGGGTCTGTTGAAGGACATGGGGAGGCTCTGGAGGTCTGTTGCAGGACACGAGGAGACTATAGGGGTCTGTTGCAGGACATGGGGAGGCTCTGAGGGTCTGTTGCAGGACATGGGAAGGCTCTGAGGGTCTGTTGCAGGACACGGGGAGGCTCTGGGGGGTCGGTTGCAGGACATGGGGAGGCTCTGGGGGTCAGTTGCAGGACATGGGGAGGCTCTGGGGGTCTGTTGCCGGATATGGTGAGGCTCTTGGGATCAGTTGCAGGACATGGGGAGGCTACGGTGGTCTGTTGAAGGTCATGGGGAGCTTATGGGGGTCTGTTACAGGTCATGGGGAGGCTATGGGGGTCTGTTGCTGGACATGGGGAGGCTTTGGGGGTCTGTTGCTGGACATGGGGAGGCTATGGGTGTCTGTTGCAGGACAAGAGGATGCTATGGGGGTCTGTTGCAGGACATGGGGAGGCTCTGGGGGTCTGTTGCAAGACATGGGGAGTCTCTGGGGGTCTGTTGTAGGACATGGGGAGGCTCCTGGGGTCAGTTGCAGGACATGGGGAGGCTATGGGAGTCTGTTGCAGGACATGGGGAGGCTATGGGTGTCTGTTGCAGGACAAGAGGAGGCTATGGGTGTCTGTTGCAGGACATGGTGAGGCTTTGGGGGTCTGTTGCTGGACATGGGGAGGCTATGGTGGTCATTTGTTGGACATGGAGAGGGTCTGGGGGTCTGTTGCAGGACATGGGGAGGCTATGGGCATCTGTTGCAGGACATGGGTAGGCTCTGTGGGTCAGTTGCAGGACATGGGGAGGCTCTGGGAGTCTGTTGCAGAACATGGGGAGGCTATGGGAGTCTGTTGCTGGTCATGGCGAGGCTATGAGGGTTTGTTGCAGGACATGAGGAGGCTTTTGGGGATCTGTTGCAGGATATGGGGAGGCTCTGGGGGTCAGTTGCAGGACATGGGGAGGCACTGTGGGTCAGTTGCAGGACATGTGGAGGCTTTGGGGGTCAGTTGGAAGACACGGAGAGGCTTTGGGTGTCAGTTGCTGGACATGGGGAGGCTATGGGAGTCTGTTACTGGTCATGGGGAGGCTACAGGGGTCTGTTGCTGGACATGGGGAGGCTATAGGGGTCTGTTGCATGACATGGGGAAACTATGGGGGTCTGTTGCTGGACATGGGGAGGCTATGGTGGTGTCATGTTGAACGTGGGGAGGCTGTTTGGGACTCTCATGCTGGACGTGAGGAGGCTATGGAGCTCAAACGGTATATAGAAGGGGCTGTATTCGGATTCAAACAGTATATAGGGGGATGTCAGTATACTTCTGCTCAATATTAAGTCATGCAATTAATATTAACCCCTTTACCCCCGAGGGTGGTTTGCACGTTAATGACCAGGCCAATTTTTACAATTCTGACCACTGTCACTTTATGAGGTAATTACTCTGGAATGCTTCAACTGATCCCCCTGATTCTGAGACTGTTTTCTCATGACATATTGTACTTCATGATTGTGGTAAAATTTCTTTGATATCACTTGCGTTTATTTGTGAAAAAAATGGAAATTTGGCGAAAATTTTGAAAATTTTGTAATTTTTAAAATTTGAATTTTTATGCCCTTAAATCAGAGAGATATGTTACACAAAATAGTTAATAAATAACATTTCCCACATGTCTACTTTACATCAGCACAATTTTGGAACTAAATTTTTTTTTTATTGGGAAGCTATAAGGGTTAAAATTTGACCAGCGATTTCTAATTTTTCCAAAACAATTTACAAAACCATTTTTTCAGGGACCACATCATATTTAAAGTCACTTTGAGGGGTCTTTATGACAGAAAATACCCAAAAGTGACACCATTCTAAAAACTGCACCCCTCAAGGTGCTCAAAACCACATTCAAGAACTTTATTAACCCTTCAGGTGCTTCACAGGAATTTTTGGAATGTTGAAGAAAAAAATTAACATTTAACTTTTTTCACAAAAATGTTACTTTAGACCCAATTTTTTTTATTTTCGCAGGGGTAACAGGAAAAAATGGACCCCAAAATTTGTTGTGCATTTTCTCCTGAGTAAGCAGATACCCCATATGTGGGGCAAAATCACTGTTTGGGCGCACGGCAGGGTTCGAAAGTGAAGGAGCGCCATTTGACTTTTTGAATGTAAAATTTGCTTGAATAATTAGCGGACGCCATGTTGCATTTGGGGAGCCCCTGATGTGCCTAAACAGTGGAAACCCCCCACAAGTGACACCATTTTGGAAACTAGACCCCTCAGGTAACTTATCTAAATGTGTGGTGAGCACCTTGAACCCCCAGATGCTTCACAGAAGTTTATAACATTGAGCCGTAAAAATAAAATTTTCCCATTTTTCCCACAAAAAGGTTTTTCAGCCCCCACTTTTGCATTTTCATAAGGGTAACAGGAGAAATTGCACCATGCAGTTTGTTGTTCAATTTCTCTTGAGTATGCAGATACCCCATATGTGGGGGAAAACCACTGTTTGGGCGCACGGCAGGGTTCGGAAGGGAAGGAGCGCCATTTGACTTTTTGAATGTAAAATTTGCTTGAATAATTAGCGGACGCCATGCTGCATTTGGGGAGCCCCTGATGTGCCTAAACAGTGGAAACCCCCCACAAGTGGCACCATTTTGGAAACTAGACCCCTCAGGGAACTTATCTAGACGTTTGGTGAGCACCTTGAACCCCCCAGGTGCTTCACAGAAGTTTATAACATTGAGCCGTAAAAATAAAATTTTCCCATTTTTCCCACAAAAATGTTTTTCAGCCCCCACTTTTGCATTTTCATAAGGGTAACAGGAGAAATTGCACCATGAAGTTTGTTGTTCAATTTCTCCTGAGTAAGCAGATACCCCATATGTGGGGGAAAACCACTGTTTGGGCGCGTGGCAGGGTTCGGAAGGGAAGGAGTGCCATTTGACTTTTTGAATGTAAAATTTGCTTGAATAATTAGCGGATGTGCCCCTGATGTGCCTAAACAGTGGAAACCCCCACAAGTGACACCGTTTTGGAAACTAGACCCCTCAGGGAACTTATCTAGATGTGTGGTGAGCACCCTGAACCCCCAAGTCCTTTACAGAAGTTTATAACATGGAGCCGTGAATATAAAAAAATCAAACTTTTTCCACAACAATGATGTTTTAGCCCCAATTTTTTTTATTTTCACAAGGGTAAGAGGAGAAAATGAACCCCAAAAACTTTTGTGCAATTTCTCCTGAGTACGCCAATACCCCATATGTGGGGAAAATATAGTGTTTGGGCGCACGGCAGAGTTCAGAAGGGAAGGAGCACTGTGTGACTTTTTGAACGCAAAATTGGCTGGAATCGAGAGCAGACTCCATGTCGCGTTTGAAGAGCCCCTGATGTGCCTAAATAGTTGAAACCCCCCACAAGTGACCCCATTTTGGAAACTACACCCCTCAAGGATTTTATCAAGGGGTATAGTGCACATTTTGAACCCAGAGGTACGACACAGAATTTGATGACATTAGGTCATCATATTGAATAAGATGTCATTAGTCTTGAGCGCAAGTGCTCGCTACTTGCGTTTGCATCGGGTACTCAGGTATGCACCATGTATGACGGGTGCTCAAGTGAAATGCTCGAGTCCCCGCCCGCATGTTTCACGGTTATTAGACACCCCAAAAAAAACATGCGGGGATCGCTCGAGCATGACAGGCAATCCCCGCGAGGTTTTTTTGGCCGTGAAGCATATGGGGCGAAGACTCGAGCACCCGCGATACTCAATGCATACCCGAGCACCCGATGCAAACTCAAGTAGCGAGCACTTGCGTTCAACACTAGTTGCCATATCGTCATTTTTTTTTTTTATAAAAAAAAGCAACAACCCTAACCCTACCCTAGCCCAACCCTGACCCCAACCCTAACATTAGCACAACCCTAACCCCAACCCCAGCCCTAGCGTTTATTTTTTACGCCGTTCCTCGTGCGGTATAAGTGATGAGATTACTTTATTCTTCGGGTCGATGCGACTACAGAGATACCAGAATCATATCTGGATTTTATGACTGACAGCTGTCACACACTAAAATACACATATTTTGTAAAATCTAGTTTTTGCATCGCCATATTTTGAGAGATATAATTTTTCCATATTTTGGACAACAGAGCCATGTGATGGCTTGTTTTTTGCAGGACAAGTTGAAGTTTTTATTGGTGCCATTTTCAGGCACGTGACATTTTTTGATCGCTTTCTATTCCAGCTTTTGGGAGGCAGAATAAACAAAAATCAACAATTCAGGAATTGTTTTTTTTTTATTTTTTTATTCTACTCCGCGTGTGGTAAAATTGATAAAGTAGCTTTATTCTTCAGGTCAGTACGTTTACAGCGGTACCACATTTATATAGTTTTTCTATGTTTTGGCGCTTTTACACAATAAAAGCCATTTTATAGAAAAAATAATTTTTTTGCATCGCTTTATTCTGAGAGCTATAACTTCTTGATTTTTCGGATGATGGAGCTGTATGGTGGCTTGTTTTTTGCGGGACAAGATGACGTTTTCAGCGGTACCATTATTCTTTATATTCGTCTTTTTGATCGCGTGTTATTCCATTTTTTGTTTGGCAGTATGATGATAAGGCATTGTTTTTTGCTTCGTTTTTTATTTTATTTTTTTACCGTGTTCACTGAAGGGGTTAACTAGTGGGACAGTTTTATAGGTCGGTTCGTTCCGGACGCGGCGATACCAAATATGTGTACTTTTATTGTTTTTTTTTTCATAATATTTATTGATGGGTACATTATATTTTTATTTTTGGTGGATTATTTTTTTTATTTTTTTTTTAATATTTTTACAATTTATTTATTTTTCACTTTCTGAGAGTTTTTACACTTTTTTACTTTGTCCCACTCTTGGACTTTCACTTTTTTTATTCTGATCGCCTGCATAGCATAGGGATGGAGCACCATCCCTGTGCTATGCAGGCAGTCAGTGCTGCACAGCGAGACGATTGTTTGCTCATGCACTGCGCATGAGCAAACAATCTTCCTGCTGTCTGGTGACCCGGATGTTGTCATGACGACATCGGGTCGTCATGGCAACACCCGGGAAGCCGCGGCAGACAGCGCTGGAGGCCGGAAAAGGAGGTGAGTATTGCCGTCACCTCCCCTTAGCCACAGCAATGCTGCGATCGACTTCGATCGCAGCATTGCGGGGGTTAATGTGCCGGGAGCGGTGCAGGACCGCTCCCTGCACATAGTACCGGGTGTCAGCTGTGACAATCAGCTGACACCCGGCGGCGATCGCGCCCGCACAGCCTGTGTGCGCGCGTGATCGCCATGACGTATTAATACGGGTCAGGCTCTTAAAGCCCAGGGCACAGACGTGTATTAATACGTCATGGGCTGTAAAGGGGTTAATATAATTAATATAATAATTATAATTAATATATTGATTTTAATATGGCATAGAATTAATTTCAGCCTATTGGTTCGGTCCTCCACAACTATCACAGTCTCTCATGTGGCCCCTCGGGAAAATTAATTGCCCACCCCTGCCTTAGTGTAATAAAATGTAGAGAAATCAGTGTCTGTACACAGTATGCAGCAAGTATAGCTGTGATAGTCTGTGACTCACTCAACAACAATTTTGGAGTCTTACATTCCCCAACGATCAAGCACAGGGAATATAATATACACCTGTTTATATGGGATAAATGTTCATTCCCCTATTATCTACATATATTTCATATTCATTCACCACCTACCAAGCACAAGGAATATAATATATATCTGTTTATATGGGATATCGGTTCATTCCCCTATTATCTACAAATATTACATGTTCACTCCCCACCTATCAAGCACAGGGAATATAATATACACCTGTTTATATGGGATATGTGTTTGTGGCACCCTGCTGTTTACAGGTACCCAAAAGGGTGAATGGATGGACTTCTCCACAAGAGGCCCTCATTACAAACAAACACCTCCACCCTTCCACCTCATATCACCAGAGGGAGCCCTGATAGGGATATATATATGGAGGGTGGAGTTAGGCAGTCAGAGTTTAGTCAGAGAGTGTGCTGCCACTGAGAGCAGTGAAGACGCAGCACGTCTGCTGCTGTATTGAGGGCCCTGAATGTGGCCGGAGGCAAGGAGGAGAGGAGAGGGGAGTTGAGGGGGCAGAGGAGCATCATTTGCTCACCCCAAGACACAAACCGGACACCGGGTCCGCGCCTACAGGGTCCTTTATACCCAGTAGGGATCACCGGCATACCAGGAGGACTACAAGTCCCCGGTCTACCTGAAGCTAAACCCTTGACAGGACTAGGAACCACGAAGGCCCCGGCGTCCAGGGATAGTGGTTGCCAGAAAAAGGTCCTACTACCAAGCGACAGATGAAGGAACAGCACGACACAGAAGCTAGGCCCAGTTGCAGGCTGGCCAGGAGCTTAGAGAGAGGGAGACACCGACCAGGAGGCCTTATACCCGCTCACTGGGGAGAAGTCCTGAATTGCACCCTTCCCACCGAGTACCCTGGACCGTACCTGACATCCGCACCAGTAAAGGTACTGAAGTGAATCCCCTGTCTCTGTCCGTTACTCCTGCTGCGCCATCTCTCCTGCACTGCAAGCCCCAGCATCACCACCATTTGCACCTACACTGCCCCGGGGGCCCGCTCCGCCTGTGGGGAGCAGAAACATCCCAGCTGCCATCCCATCACCCCCCCGGAGGTCTGCAGCAGCGCCGGTATCCATTACCGGAAACCACAGGTGGCGTCACGAGACAAACTGTACACAAAAACCCCTTTTTAAAGAGAAACCCAGAGTACGGGCCCGTGAGCCGACTGCCGTGACCTCCTAAACATGGTAAAAGGCCCGGGTACCGAGTCCCCTATATTCCCCCTGGATGACACATGTTCATTCCCCTATTATCTACATATATTTCATGTTCATTCCCCACCTATCAAGCACAGGGAATATAATATACACCTGTTTATATGGGATATCTGTTCATTCCCCTATTATCTACAAATATTACATGTTCACTCCCCACCTATCAAGCACAGGGAATATAATATACACCTGTTTATATGGGATATGTGTTCATTCCCCTATTATCTACATATATTTCATGTTCATTCTCCACCTATCAAGCACAGGGAATATAATATACACCTGTTTATATGGGATATCTGTTCATTCCACTATTATCTACATATATTACATGTTCATTCTCCACCTATCAATCACAGGGAATATAATATACACCTGTTTATATGGCATATGTGTTCATTCCCCTGTAATCTACATATATTTCATGTGCATTCCTGCACGCTGCTGCTCTGGATTGAAGATCAGCGCGCAGCATGTCATGTGACCAGGACCATGATGCATTCGGCGGATTAAAGGTACAGTGCTCATTTCCGTCCGCCGGGTGCATCATGCGCCGAGCTGCTGTCCCTAATGGCCAGGTAAGCAGAAGCAAAGAGAGGGGGGCCCCGGGCAGTGGGCTTGGGGCCCAGGCTGGCGGGGCCCTCTTTTTTGCTCCTGGTCACAGGGCCCCATACAGCAGTAAGGGCAGTAATGCACTGATGGCGGCCCTGGCTATATGGCTCCATATGTGAGGTCCTTTAGGTTCAGGTGTGAACAATACAATGCATATTTCATTATATATACCACATGCAGTATGTGGATTAGTGTATGATATACTGTGATAAAGACACCAGATGTTTTACAAAATACACTGTTATATAACATCTGATATCAATATCACAGTATATCATAAATCAGTCACGTATTCTCCTTCATACTGTATGTGGTATACTGTGTGAACAGACATCAGATGTTATGTACAGGTTAATGTGTGACTTGTATAATATCCAATGTCTGCTGTCATAGTATAATACAGTTGTGCTCAAAAGTTTACATGCCCCAGCAGAATTTTTCCTTTCTTGGCCTTGTTTCAGAGAATATTAATGATAACAAAAAACTTTTTCTCCACTCATGGTTATTGGTTGGGTGAAGCCATTTATTGTTAAACTACTGTGTTTTCTCTTTTTAAATCTTAATGACAACTAAAAACATCCAAATGACCCTGATCAAAGGTTCACATACTCTGGTGATTTTGGGCTGATAACATGCACAGAATTTGACACAAATGGGTTTGAATGGCTACTAAAGGTAACATCCTCACCTGTGACCTGTTTGCTTGTAATCAGTGTGTGTGCATAAAAGCTGAGTGAGTTTCTGGGATACAGACAGACTCTTGCATCTTTCATCCAGCCACTGATGTTTTTGGATTGCGAGTCATGGGGAAAGCAAAAGAATTGTCAACGGATCTACGGGAAAAGGTAGTTGAACTGTATAACACAGGAAAGGGATACAAAAAAATATCCAAGGAATTGATAATACCAGTCAGCAGCGTTCAAACTGTGATTAACAAATGGAAAATCAGGGCCTCTGTAAAAACCAAACCACGATCAGGTAGACCAACAAAAATTTTGGCCACAACTGCCAGGAAAATAGTTCGGGATGCAAAGAAAAACCCACAGATAACATCAGCTGAAATTCAGGACTCTGAAAACTAGCGTTGTGGCTGTTTCAAGATGCACAATAAGGAAGCACTTGAAGAAAAATGGGCTGCATGGTCGAGTCGCGAGAAGAAAGCTGTTAATGCGCAAATGCCACAAAGTATCTCGCCTACAATATGCCAAACAGCACAGAGACAAGCCTCAAAACTTCTGGAACAAGGTAATTTGGAGTAATGAGACCAAATTTGAACTTTTTGGCCACAACCATAAATGTTACATTTGGAGAGAGGTCAACAAGGCCTATGACGAAAAGAACACCATTCCTACAGTAAAGCATGGAGGTGGATCGCTGATGTTTTGAGGATGTGTGAGCTACAAAGACACAGGAAACTTGGTAAAGTTGAAAGAAAGGAAAGATGAATGCAGCACGTTATCAGCAAATACTGGAGGCAAATTTACACTCATCAGCCAGGAAGCTGCACATGGGACGTACTTGGACGTTCCAACATGACAACGATCCAAAACACAAGGCCAAGTCGACCTGTCATTTGCTACAGCAGAACAAAGTGAAGGTTCCGGAGTGGTCATCTCAGTTTCCTGACCTCAATATTATTAAGCCACTCTGGGGAGATCTCAAGCGCGCAGTTCATGCTAGACAGCCCAGGAATTTACCCAGGAATTTACAGGAACTGAAGGCTTTTTGCCAAGAAGAATGGGCAGCTTTACCTTTTGAGAAATTAAAGAACCTCATCCACAACTACCACAAAAGACTTCAAGCTGTCATTGATGTTAGAGGGGGCAGTACACGGCATGAAGAACTGGGGTATGTGAACTTTTGATAAGGGTCATTTGGATGTTTTTGGTTGTCATTAAGATTTAAAAAGAGAAAACACAGTAGTTTGACAATAAATGGCTTCACCCAACCAATAACCATGAGTGGAGAAAAAGTTTTTTTGTTATCATTCATATTCTCTGAAACAAGGCCAAGAAAGGAGAAAATTCTGCCGGGGTATGTAAACTTTTGAGCACAATTGTATATGCCAAACCTGGGCAAAGTCGGGCCTTCAGACCAAGACAGCCTAAGAGCTGAAAACAGTGGCCCACGGGCTGCACCATGCCCTCTAAGATGGAGCTGCCGACTCCTTGCCTTCCACTGACACAGCAGATGCGATGATGTGGGGGCATTTATGCATATAGCATTTATGCATACTTTATCGAAGTGCCATAATTTAGCAAAGTGCCCTGGCAGTTAGAAAATGGCATTGCTAATATTCATCTTTCTTCTCTTCTTACAGGTATATATTTTTCACTGCTTGTGTGATCTGTCCTGAAAACTGCATTATATCTCCATGCAATGCTCTGCAGCCTATCAATTTCTGGTATATATTTTTCACTGCTTGTGTGATCTGTCCTGAAAACTGCATTATATCTCCATGCAATGCTCTGCAGCCTATCAATTTCTGGTATATATTTTTCACTGCTTGTGTGATCTGTCCTGAAAACTGCATTATATCTCCATGCAATGCTCTGCAGCCTATCAATTTCTGGTATATATTTTTCACTGCTTGTGTGATCTGTCCTGAAAACTGCATTATATCTCCATGCAATGCTCTGCAGCCTATCAATTTCTGGTATATATTTTTCACTGCTTGTGTGATCTGTCCTGAAAACTGCATTATATCTCCATGCAATGCTCTGCAGCCTATCAATTTCTGGTATATATTTTTTCACTCCTCTAGCTTTTTTATTCCATGATACTTAAAGGTCATCACACTTACTTTAAGAGTTTATGATCCATGCCGAGTTTACTAGTCTTTTTTTTTTTCCCTGCACTTTATGGTCTCCTGTTGTCTTTTAAGCTAGTGATTGATTGTTAATGAGTTAAATCTGTGCAGATCTAAGCAGATACGTCCCTATATATTGAGACTTAGTTAAGGGGAGGCATTTATGCGGGGGCATTTATGCATATAGCATTTATGCATACTTTATCGAAGTGCCATAATTTAGCAAAGTGCCCTGGCAGTTAGAAAATGGCATTGCTAATATTCATCTTTCTTCTCTTCTTACAGGTATATATTTTTCACTGCTTGTGTGATCTGTCCTGAAAACTGCATTATATCTCCATGCAATGCTCTGCAGCCTATCAATTTCTGGTATATATTTTTCACTGCTTGTGTGATCTGTCCTGAAAACTGCATTATATCTCCATGCAATGCTCTGCAGCCTATCAATTTCTGGTATATATTTTTCACTGCTTGTGTGATCTGTCCTGAAAACTGCATTATATCTCCATGCAATGCTCTGCAGCCTATCAATTTCTGGTATATATTTTTCACTGCTTGTGTGATCTGTCCTGAAAACTGCATTATATCTCCATGCAATGCTCTGCAGCCTATCAATTTCTGGTATATATTTTTCACTGCTTGTGTGATCTGTCCTGAAAACTGCATTATATCTCCATGCAATGCTCTGCAGCCTATCAATTTCTGGTATATATTTTTTCACTCCTCTAGCTTTTTTATTCCATGATACTTAAAGGTCATCACACTTACTTTAAGAGTTTATGATCCATGCCGAGTTTACTAGTCTTTTTTTTTTTCCCTGCACTTTATGGTCTCCTGTTGTCTTTTAAGCTAGTGATTGATTGTTAATGAGTTAAATCTGTGCAGATCTAAGCAGATACGTCCCTATATATTGAGACTTAGTTAAGGGGAGGCATTTATGCGGGGGCATTTATGCATATAGCATTTATGCATACTTTATCGAAGTGCCATAATTTAGCAAAGTGCCCTGGCAGTTAGAAAATGGCATTGCTAATATTCATCTTTCTTCTCTTCTTACAGGTATATATTTTTCACTGCTTGTGTGATCTGTCCTGAAAACTGCATTATATCTCCATGCAATGCTCTGCAGCCTATCAATTTCTGGTATATATTTTTCACTGCTTGTGTGATCTGTCCTGAAAACTGCATTATATCTCCATGCAATGCTCTGCAGCCTATCAATTTCTGGTATATATTTTTCACTGCTTGTGTGATCTGTCCTGAAAACTGCATTATATCTCCATGCAATGCTCTGCAGCCTATCAATTTCTGGTATATATTTTTCACTGCTTGTGTGATCTGTCCTGAAAACTGCATTATATCTCCATGCAATGCTCTGCAGCCTATCAATTTCTGGTATATATTTTTCACTGCTTGTGTGATCTGTCCTGAAAACTGCATTATATCTCCATGCAATGCTCTGCAGCCTATCAATTTCTGGTATATATTTTTTCACTCCTCTAGCTTTTTTATTCCATGATACTTAAAGGTCATCACACTTACTTTAAGAGTTTATGATCCATGCCGAGTTTACTAGTCTTTTTTTTTTTCCCTGCACTTTATGGTCTCCTGTTGTCTTTTAAGCTAGTGATTGATTGTTAATGAGTTAAATCTGTGCAGATCTAAGCAGATACGTCCCTATATATTGAGACTTAGTTAAGGGGAGGCATTTATGCGGGGGCATTTATGCATATAGCATTTATGCATACTTTATCGAAGTGCCATAATTTAGCAAAGTGCCCTGGCAGTTAGAAAATGGCATTGCTAATATTCATCTTTCTTCTCTTCTTACAGGTATATATTTTTCACTGCTTGTGTGATCTGTCCTGAAAACTGCATTATATCTCCATGCAATGCTCTGCAGCCTATCAATTTCTGGTATATATTTTTCACTGCTTGTGTGATCTGTCCTGAAAACTGCATTATATCTCCATGCAATGCTCTGCAGCCTATCAATTTCTGGTATATATTTTTCACTGCTTGTGTGATCTGTCCTGAAAACTGCATTATATCTCCATGCAATGCTCTGCAGCCTATCAATTTCTGGTATATATTTTTCACTGCTTGTGTGATCTGTCCTGAAAACTGCATTATATCTCCATGCAATGCTCTGCAGCCTATCAATTTCTGGTATATATTTTTCACTGCTTGTGTGATCTGTCCTGAAAACTGCATTATATCTCCATGCAATGCTCTGCAGCCTATCAATTTCTGGTATATATTTTTTCACTCCTCTAGCTTTTTTATTCCATGATACTTAAAGGTCATCACACTTACTTTAAGAGTTTATGATCCATGCCGAGTTTACTAGTCTTTTTTTTTTTCCCTGCACTTTATGGTCTCCTGTTGTCTTTTAAGCTAGTGATTGATTGTTAATGAGTTAAATCTGTGCAGATCTAAGCAGATACGTCCCTATATATTGAGACTTAGTTAAGGGGAGGCATTTATGCGGGGGCATTTATGCATATAGCATTTATGCATACTTTATCGAAGTGCCATAATTTAGCAAAGTGCCCTGGCAGTTAGAAAATGGCATTGCTAATATTCATCTTTCTTCTCTTCTTACAGGTATATATTTTTCACTGCTTGTGTGATCTGTCCTGAAAACTGCATTATATCTCCATGCAATGCTCTGCAGCCTATCAATTTCTGGTATATATTTTTCACTGCTTGTGTGATCTGTCCTGAAAACTGCATTATATCTCCATGCAATGCTCTGCAGCCTATCAATTTCTGGTATATATTTTTCACTGCTTGTGTGATCTGTCCTGAAAACTGCATTATATCTCCATGCAATGCTCTGCAGCCTATCAATTTCTGGTATATATTTTTCACTGCTTGTGTGATCTGTCCTGAAAACTGCATTATATCTCCATGCAATGCTCTGCAGCCTATCAATTTCTGGTATATATTTTTCACTGCTTGTGTGATCTGTCCTGAAAACTGCATTATATCTCCATGCAATGCTCTGCAGCCTATCAATTTCTGGTATATATTTTTTCACTCCTCTAGCTTTTTTATTCCATGATACTTAAAGGTCATCACACTTACTTTAAGAGTTTATGATCCATGCCGAGTTTACTAGTCTTTTTTTTTTTCCCTGCACTTTATGGTCTCCTGTTGTCTTTTAAGCTAGTGATTGATTGTTAATGAGTTAAATCTGTGCAGATCTAAGCAGATACGTCCCTATATATTGAGACTTAGTTAAGGGGAGGCATTTATGCGGGGGCATTTATGCATATAGCATTTATGCATACTTTATCGAAGTGCCATAATTTAGCAAAGTGCCCTGGCAGTTAGAAAATGGCATTGCTAATATTCATCTTTCTTCTCTTCTTACAGGTATATATTTTTCACTGCTTGTGTGATCTGTCCTGAAAACTGCATTATATCTCCATGCAATGCTCTGCAGCCTATCAATTTCTGGTATATATTTTTCACTGCTTGTGTGATCTGTCCTGAAAACTGCATTATATCTCCATGCAATGCTCTGCAGCCTATCAATTTCTGGTATATATTTTTCACTGCTTGTGTGATCTGTCCTGAAAACTGCATTATATCTCCATGCAATGCTCTGCAGCCTATCAATTTCTGGTATATATTTTTCACTGCTTGTGTGATCTGTCCTGAAAACTGCATTATATCTCCATGCAATGCTCTGCAGCCTATCAATTTCTGGTATATATTTTTCACTGCTTGTGTGATCTGTCCTGAAAACTGCATTATATCTCCATGCAATGCTCTGCAGCCTATCAATTTCTGGTATATATTTTTCACTGCTTGTGTGATCTGTCCTGAAAACTGCATTATATCTCCATGCAATGCTCTGCAGCCTATCAATTTCTGGTATATATTTTTCACTGCTTGTGTGATCTGTCCTGAAAACTGCATTATATCTCCATGCAATGCTCTGCAGCCTATCAATTTCTGGTATATATTTTTCACTGCTTGTGTGATCTGTCCTGAAAACTGCATTATATCTCCATGCAATGCTCTGCAGCCTATCAATTTCTGGTATATATTTTTCACTGCTTGTGTGATCTGTCCTGAAAACTGCATTATATCTCCATGCAATGCTCTGCAGCCTATCAATTTCTGGTATATATTTTTCACTGCTTGTGTGATCTGTCCTGAAAACTGCATTATATCTCCATGCAATGCTCTGCAGCCTATCAATTTCTGGTATATATTTTTCACTGCTTGTGTGATCTGTCCTGAAAACTGCATTATATCTCCATGCAATGCTCTGCAGCCTATCAATTTCTGGTATATATTTTTCACTGCTTGTGTGATCTGTCCTGAAAACTGCATTATATCTCCATGCAATGCTCTGCAGCCTATCAATTTCTGGTATATATTTTTCACTGCTTGTGTGATCTGTCCTGAAAACTGCATTATATCTCCATGCAATGCTCTGCAGCCTATCAATTTCTGGTATATATTTTTCACTGCTTGTGTGATCTGTCCTGAAAACTGCATTATATCTCCATGCAATGCTCTGCAGCCTATCAATTTCTGGTATATATTTTTCACTGCTTGTGTGATCTGTCCTGAAAACTGCATTATATCTCCATGCAATGCTCTGCAGCCTATCAATTTCTGGTATATATTTTTCACTGCTTGTGTGATCTGTCCTGAAAACTGCATTATATCTCCATGCAATGCTCTGCAGCCTATCAATTTCTGGTATATATTTTTCACTGCTTGTGTGATCTGTCCTGAAAACTGCATTATATCTCCATGCAATGCTCTGCAGCCTATCAATTTCTGGTATATATTTTTCACTGCTTGTGTGATCTGTCCTGAAAACTGCATTATATCTCCATGCAATGCTCTGCAGCCTATCAATTTCTGGTATATATTTTTCACTGCTTGTGTGATCTGTCCTGAAAACTGCATTATATCTCCATGCAATGCTCTGCAGCCTATCAATTTCTGGTATATATTTTTCACTGCTTGTGTGATCTGTCCTGAAAACTGCATTATATCTCCATGCAATGCTCTGCAGCCTATCAATTTCTGGTATATATTTTTCACTGCTTGTGTGATCTGTCCTGAAAACTGCATTATATCTCCATGCAATGCTCTGCAGCCTATCAATTTCTGGTATATATTTTTCACTGCTTGTGTGATCTGTCCTGAAAACTGCATTATATCTCCATGCAATGCTCTGCAGCCTATCAATTTCTGGTATATATTTTTCACTGCTTGTGTGATCTGTCCTGAAAACTGCATTATATCTCCATGCAATGCTCTGCAGCCTATCAATTTCTGGTATATATTTTTCACTGCTTGTGTGATCTGTCCTGAAAACTGCATTATATCTCCATGCAATGCTCTGCAGCCTATCAATTTCTGGTATATATTTTTCACTGCTTGTGTGATCTGTCCTGAAAACTGCATTATATCTCCATGCAATGCTCTGCAGCCTATCAATTTCTGGTATATATTTTTCACTGCTTGTGTGATCTGTCCTGAAAACTGCATTATATCTCCATGCAATGCTCTGCAGCCTATCAATTTCTGGTATATATTTTTCACTGCTTGTGTGATCTGTCCTGAAAACTGCATTATATCTCCATGCAATGCTCTGCAGCCTATCAATTTCTGGTATATATTTTTTCACTCCTCTAGCTTTTTTATTCCATGATACTTAAAGGTCATCACACTTACTTTAAGAGTTTATGATCCATGCCGAGTTTACTAGTCTTTTTTTTTTTCCCTGCACTTTATGGTCTCCTGTTGTCTTTTAAGCTAGTGATTGATTGTTAATGAGTTAAATCTGTGCAGATCTAAGCAGATACGTCCCTATATATTGAGACTTAGTTAAGGGGAGGCATTTATGCGGGGGCATTTATGCATATAGCATTTATGCATACTTTATCGAAGTGCCATAATTTAGCAAAGTGCCCTGGCAGTTAGAAAATGGCATTGCTAATATTCATCTTTCTTCTCTTCTTACAGGTATATATTTTTCACTGCTTGTGTGATCTGTCCTGAAAACTGCATTATATCTCCATGCAATGCTCTGCAGCCTATCAATTTCTGGTATATATTTTTCACTGCTTGTGTGATCTGTCCTGAAAACTGCATTATATCTCCATGCAATGCTCTGCAGCCTATCAATTTCTGGTATATATTTTTCACTGCTTGTGTGATCTGTCCTGAAAACTGCATTATATCTCCATGCAATGCTCTGCAGCCTATCAATTTCTGGTATATATTTTTCACTGCTTGTGTGATCTGTCCTGAAAACTGCATTATATCTCCATGCAATGCTCTGCAGCCTATCAATTTCTGGTATATATTTTTCACTGCTTGTGTGATCTGTCCTGAAAACTGCATTATATCTCCATGCAATGCTCTGCAGCCTATCAATTTCTGGTATATATTTTTCACTGCTTGTGTGATCTGTCCTGAAAACTGCATTATATCTCCATGCAATGCTCTGCAGCCTATCAATTTCTGGTATATATTTTTCACTGCTTGTGTGATCTGTCCTGAAAACTGCATTATATCTCCATGCAATGCTCTGCAGCCTATCAATTTCTGGTATATATTTTTCACTGCTTGTGTGATCTGTCCTGAAAACTGCATTATATCTCCATGCAATGCTCTGCAGCCTATCAATTTCTGGTATATATTTTTTCACTCCTCTAGCTTTTTTATTCCATGATACTTAAAGGTCATCACACTTACTTTAAGAGTTTATGATCCATGCCGAGTTTACTAGTCTTTTTTTTTTTTCCCTGCACTTTATGGTCTCCTGTTGTCTTTTAAGCTAGTGATTGATTGTTAATGAGTTAAATCTGTGCAGATCTAAGCAGATACGTCCCTATATATTGAGACTTAGTTAAGGGGAGGCATTTATGCGGGGGCATTTATGCATATAGCATTTATGCATACTTTATCGAAGTGCCATAATTTAGCAAAGTGCCCTGGCAGTTAGAAAATGGCATTGCTAATATTCATCTTTCTTCTCTTCTTACAGGTATATATTTTTCACTGCTTGTGTGATCTGTCCTGAAAACTGCATTATATCTCCATGCAATGCTCTGCAGCCTATCAATTTCTGGTATATATTTTTCACTGCTTGTGTGATCTGTCCTGAAAACTGCATTATATCTCCATGCAATGCTCTGCAGCCTATCAATTTCTGGTATATATTTTTCACTGCTTGTGTGATCTGTCCTGAAAACTGCATTATATCTCCATGCAATGCTCTGCAGCCTATCAATTTCTGGTATATATTTTTCACTGCTTGTGTGATCTGTCCTGAAAACTGCATTATATCTCCATGCAATGCTCTGCAGCCTATCAATTTCTGGTATATATTTTTCACTGCTTGTGTGATCTGTCCTGAAAACTGCATTATATCTCCATGCAATGCTCTGCAGCCTATCAATTTCTGGTATATATTTTTCACTGCTTGTGTGATCTGTCCTGAAAACTGCATTATATCTCCATGCAATGCTCTGCAGCCTATCAATTTCTGGTATATATTTTTCACTGCTTGTGTGATCTGTCCTGAAAACTGCATTATATCTCCATGCAATGCTCTGCAGCCTATCAATTTCTGGTATATATTTTTCACTGCTTGTGTGATCTGTCCTGAAAACTGCATTATATCTCCATGCAATGCTCTGCAGCCTATCAATTTCTGGTATATATTTTTTCACTCCTCTAGCTTTTTTATTCCATGATACTTAAAGGTCATCACACTTACTTTAAGAGTTTATGATCCATGCCGAGTTTACTAGTCTTTTTTTTTTTCCCTGCACTTTATGGTCTCCTGTTGTCTTTTAAGCTAGTGATTGATTGTTAATGAGTTAAATCTGTGCAGATCTAAGCAGATACGTCCCTATATATTGAGACTTAGTTAAGGGGAGGCATTTATGCGGGGGCATTTATGCATATAGCATTTATGCATACTTTATCGAAGTGCCATAATTTAGCAAAGTGCCCTGGCAGTTAGAAAATGGCATTGCTAATATTCATCTTTCTTCTCTTCTTACAGGTATATATTTTTCACTGCTTGTGTGATCTGTCCTGAAAACTGCATTATATCTCCATGCAATGCTCTGCAGCCTATCAATTTCTGGTATATATTTTTCACTGCTTGTGTGATCTGTCCTGAAAACTGCATTATATCTCCATGCAATGCTCTGCAGCCTATCAATTTCTGGTATATATTTTTCACTGCTTGTGTGATCTGTCCTGAAAACTGCATTATATCTCCATGCAATGCTCTGCAGCCTATCAATTTCTGGTATATATTTTTCACTGCTTGTGTGATCTGTCCTGAAAACTGCATTATATCTCCATGCAATGCTCTGCAGCCTATCAATTTCTGGTATATATTTTTTCACTCCTCTAGCTTTTTTTATTCCATGATACTTAAAGGTCATCACACTTACTTTAAGAGTTTATGATCCATGCCGAGTTTACTAGTCTTTTTTTTTTTCCCTGCACTTTATGGTCTCCTGTTGTCTTTTAAGCTAGTGATTGATTGTTAATGAGTTAAATCTGTGCAGATCTAAGCAGATACGTCCCTATATATTGAGACTTAGTTAAGGGGAGGCATTTATGCGGGGGCATTTATGCATATAGCATTTATGCATACTTTATCGAAGTGCCATAATTTAGCAAAGTGCCCTGGCAGTTAGAAAATGGCATTGCTAATATTCATCTTTCTTCTCTTCTTACAGGTATATATTTTTCACTGCTTGTGTGATCTGTCCTGAAAACTGCATTATATCTCCATGCAATGCTCTGCAGCCTATCAATTTCTGGTATATATTTTTCACTGCTTGTGTGATCTGTCCTGAAAACTGCATTATATCTCCATGCAATGCTCTGCAGCCTATCAATTTCTGGTATATATTTTTCACTGCTTGTGTGATCTGTCCTGAAAACTGCATTATATCTCCATGCAATGCTCTGCAGCCTATCAATTTCTGGTATATATTTTTCACTGCTTGTGTGATCTGTCCTGAAAACTGCATTATATCTCCATGCAATGCTCTGCAGCCTATCAATTTCTGGTATATATTTTTCACTGCTTGTGTGATCTGTCCTGAAAACTGCATTATATCTCCATGCAATGCTCTGCAGCCTATCAATTTCTGGTATATATTTTTCACTGCTTGTGTGATCTGTCCTGAAAACTGCATTATATCTCCATGCAATGCTCTGCAGCCTATCAATTTCTGGTATATATTTTTCACTGCTTGTGTGATCTGTCCTGAAAACTGCATTATATCTCCATGCAATGCTCTGCAGCCTATCAATTTCTGGTATATATTTTTTCACTCCTCTAGCTTTTTTATTCCATGATACTTAAAGGTCATCACACTTACTTTAAGAGTTTATGATCCATGCCGAGTTTACTAGTCTTTTTTTTTTTCCCTGCACTTTATGGTCTCCTGTTGTCTTTTAAGCTAGTGATTGATTGTTAATGAGTTAAATCTGTGCAGATCTAAGCAGATACGTCCCTATATATTGAGACTTAGTTAAGGGGAGGCATTTATGCGGGGGCATTTATGCATATAGCATTTATGCATACTTTATCGAAGTGCCATAATTTAGCAAAGTGCCCTGGCAGTTAGAAAATGGCATTGCTAATATTCATCTTTCTTCTCTTCTTACAGGTATATATTTTTCACTGCTTGTGTGATCTGTCCTGAAAACTGCATTATATCTCCATGCAATGCTCTGCAGCCTATCAATTTCTGGTATATATTTTTCACTGCTTGTGTGATCTGTCCTGAAAACTGCATTATATCTCCATGCAATGCTCTGCAGCCTATCAATTTCTGGTATATATTTTTCACTGCTTGTGTGATCTGTCCTGAAAACTGCATTATATCTCCATGCAATGCTCTGCAGCCTATCAATTTCTGGTATATATTTTTCACTGCTTGTGTGATCTGTCCTGAAAACTGCATTATATCTCCATGCAATGCTCTGCAGCCTATCAATTTCTGGTATATATTTTTCACTGCTTGTGTGATCTGTCCTGAAAACTGCATTATATCTCCATGCAATGCTCTGCAGCCTATCAATTTCTGGTATATATTTTTCACTGCTTGTGTGATCTGTCCTGAAAACTGCATTATATCTCCATGCAATGCTCTGCAGCCTATCAATTTCTGGTATATATTTTTCACTGCTTGTGTGATCTGTCCTGAAAACTGCATTATATCTCCATGCAATGCTCTGCAGCCTATCAATTTCTGGTATATATTTTTCACTGCTTGTGTGATCTGTCCTGAAAACTGCATTATATCTCCATGCAATGCTCTGCAGCCTATCAATTTCTGGTATATATTTTTTCACTCCTCTAGCTTTTTTATTCCATGATACTTAAAGGTCATCACACTTACTTTAAGAGTTTATGATCCATGCCGAGTTTACTAGTCTTTTTTTTTTTCCCTGCACTTTATGGTCTCCTGTTGTCTTTTAAGCTAGTGATTGATTGTTAATGAGTTAAATCTGTGCAGATCTAAGCAGATACGTCCCTATATATTGAGACTTAGTTAAGGGGAGGCATTTATGCGGGGGCATTTATGCATATAGCATTTATGCATACTTTATCGAAGTGCCATAATTTAGCAAAGTGCCCTGGCAGTTAGAAAATGGCATTGCTAATATTCATCTTTCTTCTCTTCTTACAGGTATATATTTTTCACTGCTTGTGTGATCTGTCCTGAAAACTGCATTATATCTCCATGCAATGCTCTGCAGCCTATCAATTTCTGGTATATATTTTTCACTGCTTGTGTGATCTGTCCTGAAAACTGCATTATATCTCCATGCAATGCTCTGCAGCCTATCAATTTCTGGTATATATTTTTCACTGCTTGTGTGATCTGTCCTGAAAACTGCATTATATCTCCATGCAATGCTCTGCAGCCTATCAATTTCTGGTATATATTTTTCACTGCTTGTGTGATCTGTCCTGAAAACTGCATTATATCTCCATGCAATGCTCTGCAGCCTATCAATTTCTGGTATATATTTTTTCACTCCTCTAGCTTTTTTATTCCATGATACTTAAAGGTCATCACACTTACTTTAAGAGTTTATGATCCATGCCGAGTTTACTAGTCTTTTTTTTTTTCCCTGCACTTTATGGTCTCCTGTTGTCTTTTAAGCTAGTGATTGATTGTTAATGAGTTAAATCTGTGCAGATCTAAGCAGATACGTCCCTATATATTGAGACTTAGTTAAGGGGAGGCATTTATGCGGGGGCATTTATGCATATAGCATTTATGCATACTTTATCGAAGTGCCATAATTTAGCAAAGTGCCCTGGCAGTTAGAAAATGGCATTGCTAATATTCATCTTTCTTCTCTTCTTACAGGTATATATTTTTCACTGCTTGTGTGATCTGTCCTGAAAACTGCATTATATCTCCATGCAATGCTCTGCAGCCTATCAATTTCTGGTATATATTTTTCACTGCTTGTGTGATCTGTCCTGAAAACTGCATTATATCTCCATGCAATGCTCTGCAGCCTATCAATTTCTGGTATATATTTTTCACTGCTTGTGTGATCTGTCCTGAAAACTGCATTATATCTCCATGCAATGCTCTGCAGCCTATCAATTTCTGGTATATATTTTTCACTGCTTGTGTGATCTGTCCTGAAAACTGCATTATATCTCCATGCAATGCTCTGCAGCCTATCAATTTCTGGTATATATTTTTTCACTCCTCTAGCTTTTTTATTCCATGATACTTAAAGGTCATCACACTTACTTTAAGAGTTTATGATCCATGCCGAGTTTACTAGTCTTTTTTTTTTTCCCTGCACTTTATGGTCTCCTGTTGTCTTTTAAGCTAGTGATTGATTGTTAATGAGTTAAATCTGTGCAGATCTAAGCAGATACGTCCCTATATATTGAGACTTAGTTAAGGGGAGGCATTTATGCGGGGGCATTTATGCATATAGCATTTATGCATACTTTATCGAAGTGCCATAATTTAGCAAAGTGCCCTGGCAGTTAGAAAATGGCATTGCTAATATTCATCTTTCTTCTCTTCTTACAGGTATATATTTTTCACTGCTTGTGTGATCTGTCCTGAAAACTGCATTATATCTCCATGCAATGCTCTGCAGCCTATCAATTTCTGGTATATATTTTTCACTGCTTGTGTGATCTGTCCTGAAAACTGCATTATATCTCCATGCAATGCTCTGCAGCCTATCAATTTCTGGTATATATTTTTCACTGCTTGTGTGATCTGTCCTGAAAACTGCATTATATCTCCATGCAATGCTCTGCAGCCTATCAATTTCTGGTATATATTTTTCACTGCTTGTGTGATCTGTCCTGAAAACTGCATTATATCTCCATGCAATGCTCTGCAGCCTATCAATTTCTGGTATATATTTTTTCACTCCTCTAGCTTTTTTATTCCATGATACTTAAAGGTCATCACACTTACTTTAAGAGTTTATGATCCATGCCGAGTTTACTAGTCTTTTTTTTTTTCCCTGCACTTTATGGTCTCCTGTTGTCTTTTAAGCTAGTGATTGATTGTTAATGAGTTAAATCTGTGCAGATCTAAGCAGATACGTCCCTATATATTGAGACTTAGTTAAGGGGAGGCATTTATGCGGGGGCATTTATGCATATAGCATTTATGCATACTTTATCGAAGTGCCATAATTTAGCAAAGTGCCCTGGCAGTTAGAAAATGGCATTGCTAATATTCATCTTTCTTCTCTTCTTACAGGTATATATTTTTCACTGCTTGTGTGATCTGTCCTGAAAACTGCATTATATCTCCATGCAATGCTCTGCAGCCTATCAATTTCTGGTATATATTTTTCACTGCTTGTGTGATCTGTCCTGAAAACTGCATTATATCTCCATGCAATGCTCTGCAGCCTATCAATTTCTGGTATATATTTTTCACTGCTTGTGTGATCTGTCCTGAAAACTGCATTATATCTCCATGCAATGCTCTGCAGCCTATCAATTTCTGGTATATATTTTTCACTGCTTGTGTGATCTGTCCTGAAAACTGCATTATATCTCCATGCAATGCTCTGCAGCCTATCAATTTCTGGTATATATTTTTCACTGCTTGTGTGATCTGTCCTGAAAACTGCATTATATCTCCATGCAATGCTCTGCAGCCTATCAATTTCTGGTATATATTTTTCACTGCTTGTGTGATCTGTCCTGAAAACTGCATTATATCTCCATGCAATGCTCTGCAGCCTATCAATTTCTGGTATATATTTTTCACTGCTTGTGTGATCTGTCCTGAAAACTGCATTATATCTCCATGCAATGCTCTGCAGCCTATCAATTTCTGGTATATATTTTTCACTGCTTGTGTGATCTGTCCTGAAAACTGCATTATATCTCCATGCAATGCTCTGCAGCCTATCAATTTCTGGTATATATTTTTCACTGCTTGTGTGATCTGTCCTGAAAACTGCATTATATCTCCATGCAATGCTCTGCAGCCTATCAATTTCTGGTATATATTTTTCACTGCTTGTGTGATCTGTCCTGAAAACTGCATTATATCTCCATGCAATGCTCTGCAGCCTATCAATTTCTGGTATATATTTTTCACTGCTTGTGTGATCTGTCCTGAAAACTGCATTATATCTCCATGCAATGCTCTGCAGCCTATCAATTTCTGGTATATATTTTTCACTGCTTGTGTGATCTGTCCTGAAAACTGCATTATATCTCCATGCAATGCTCTGCAGCCTATCAATTTCTGGTATATATTTTTCACTGCTTGTGTGATCTGTCCTGAAAACTGCATTATATCTCCATGCAATGCTCTGCAGCCTATCAATTTCTGGTATATATTTTTCACTGCTTGTGTGATCTGTCCTGAAAACTGCATTATATCTCCATGCAATGCTCTGCAGCCTATCAATTTCTGGTATATATTTTTCACTGCTTGTGTGATCTGTCCTGAAAACTGCATTATATCTCCATGCAATGCTCTGCAGCCTATCAATTTCTGGTATATATTTTTCACTGCTTGTGTGATCTGTCCTGAAAACTGCATTATATCTCCATGCAATGCTCTGCAGCCTATCAATTTCTGGTATATATTTTTCACTGCTTGTGTGATCTGTCCTGAAAACTGCATTATATCTCCATGCAATGCTCTGCAGCCTATCAATTTCTGGTATATATTTTTTCACTCCTCTAGCTTTTTTATTCCATGATACTTAAAGGTCATCACACTTACTTTAAGAGTTTATGATCCATGCCGAGTTTACTAGTCTTTTTTTTTTTCCCTGCACTTTATGGTCTCCTGTTGTCTTTTAAGCTAGTGATTGATTGTTAATGAGTTAAATCTGTGCAGATCTAAGCAGATACGTCCCTATATATTGAGACTTAGTTAAGGGGAGGCATTTATGCGGGGGCATTTATGCATATAGCATTTATGCATACTTTATCGAAGTGCCATAATTTAGCAAAGTGCCCTGGCAGTTAGAAAATGGCATTGCTAATATTCATCTTTCTTCTCTTCTTACAGGTATATATTTTTCACTGCTTGTGTGATCTGTCCTGAAAACTGCATTATATCTCCATGCAATGCTCTGCAGCCTATCAATTTCTGGTATATATTTTTCACTGCTTGTGTGATCTGTCCTGAAAACTGCATTATATCTCCATGCAATGCTCTGCAGCCTATCAATTTCTGGTATATATTTTTCACTGCTTGTGTGATCTGTCCTGAAAACTGCATTATATCTCCATGCAATGCTCTGCAGCCTATCAATTTCTGGTATATATTTTTCACTGCTTGTGTGATCTGTCCTGAAAACTGCATTATATCTCCATGCAATGCTCTGCAGCCTATCAATTTCTGGTATATATTTTTTCACTCCTCTAGCTTTTTTATTCCATGATACTTAAAGGTCATCACACTTACTTTAAGAGTTTATGATCCATGCCGAGTTTACTAGTCTTTTTTTTTTTCCCTGCACTTTATGGTCTCCTGTTGTCTTTTAAGCTAGTGATTGATTGTTAATGAGTTAAATCTGTGCAGATCTAAGCAGATACGTCCCTATATATTGAGACTTAGTTAAGGGGAGGCATTTATGCGGGGGCATTTATGCATATAGCATTTATGCATACTTTATCGAAGTGCCATAATTTAGCAAAGTGCCCTGGCAGTTAGAAAATGGCATTGCTAATATTCATCTTTCTTCTCTTCTTACAGGTATATATTTTTCACTGCTTGTGTGATCTGTCCTGAAAACTGCATTATATCTCCATGCAATGCTCTGCAGCCTATCAATTTCTGGTATATATTTTTCACTGCTTGTGTGATCTGTCCTGAAAACTGCATTATATCTCCATGCAATGCTCTGCAGCCTATCAATTTCTGGTATATATTTTTCACTGCTTGTGTGATCTGTCCTGAAAACTGCATTATATCTCCATGCAATGCTCTGCAGCCTATCAATTTCTGGTATATATTTTTTCACTCCTCTAGCTTTTTTATTCCATGATACTTAAAGGTCATCACACTTACTTTAAGAGTTTATGATCCATGCCGAGTTTACTAGTCTTTTTTTTTTTCCCTGCACTTTATGGTCTCCTGTTGTCTTTTAAGCTAGTGATTGATTGTTAATGAGTTAAATCTGTGCAGATCTAAGCAGATACGTCCCTATATATTGAGACTTAGTTAAGGGGAGGCATTTATGCGGGGGCATTTATGCATATAGCATTTATGCATACTTTATCGAAGTGCCATAATTTAGCAAAGTGCCCTGGCAGTTAGAAAATGGCAGTTGGACAGGGCAGGAGACAGGTAAGACATGCAAGACAATTAAACAAACTTGCTTCCAGGTCATCTTTTTGGCAAACAGTATTCACCATTTGTATCTGTGCCATTTATACTCTGGTTGCTACAATCATCCACATTCACCGTTCTCCCACAAATGCGGCACACTCCATCCATATTAATCCCTCACTCCTCTCTTCTCCTATGTACAGTTGTCATGCTCTCTTCACAATGTTATACCACGCAGATCCATTCATTCCCACCATACAACGCAGGAAATGCTCTCACAAATCACTCAATCATCTGCTCACTCTCTGTATCTTCCTTCTATTAGTCGCAGGTGATATTTCTCCCAACCCAGGACCCTCCAGTAATAATAACACTAACTCTTTCCCTGTTACATTCAGAAACCCTGCTAATCTCATTAATATTCCCTGCATATCTTCTGTCTCATTCAACTGTGCCCTTTGGAATGCACGCTCAGCTTGTAATAAACTCTCTTACATCCATGACTTTTTCCTCTCTAATTCCCTCAACCTTCTGGCTCTCACTGAAACCTGGATCCAGCAGTCGGACACCACCGCCGCTGCAGCTCTCTCCTATGGTGGCCTACATTTCTCTCATACCCCGCGACCTGACAACAGATCAGGTGGAGGTGTTGGTCTGCTTCTTTCAACAAAATGTACTTTTCAGGTTATCCCCCCTGTACCCTCCCTTATCTTCCCGTCCTTTGAGGCCCACACAGTCAGACTCTACCGGCCCTTCTCCCTGCGAGTGGCGGTTGTCTATCGCCCCCCAGGTCCCCTCCGTCAATTCCTGGATCACTTTGCTGCCTGGCTTACAAATTTTCTATCCTGCGACATCCCCACGATAATCATGGGAGACTTTAACATCCCAATTGGCGATCCTCTTTCCCCATCTGCCACGCATCTTTTATCATTAACCTCCTCCTTCGGCCTTTCACAGCTTGCTAATTCTCCTACACATGAGGACGGGAACACATTGGACCTGATCTTCTCCCGGCTTTGCTCAGTACATGACTTTACTAACTCTCCCCTTCCACTCTCTGACCATAATCTTCTTTCATTCTCTGTCAAGAACTGTGACTCTACTCAAGACACTCCCACCGTCCACACTTATAGAAATTTACGCGCCATTAACACCCAGAAATTTATAAAAAAGTTGCAATCATCATTGGCCCCAATCTCCTCCCTCTCATGTCCCGACTCTGCATTGAAGCATTATAACAAAATAATGCTATGCGCCCTGGATGAAGCCGCACCTCCTACACAAAGAACAATTCGGCATAGACGGCGACAACCCTGGCACACGCCTCAAACACGTCTTCTCCAGCGGTGTTCCAGGTGCGCTGAACGGCTGTGGAGAAAATCAAATCTGCCCGAAGATTTCCTCCACTATAAATTTATGCTGAAAACATATAACTCTGCCCTTCACCTCTCCAAACAAACCTACTTTAACAACCTCATCATCTCACTTTCCAATAATCCTAAACGACTCTTTGACACGTTTCATTCTCTCCTCAATCAAACAGCACAGGCCCCGACCACCGACCTCAGCGCTGACGATCTGGCTAACTATTTCAAAGAAAAAATTGACCATATCCGACAGGAAATTTTCTCCCAATCCCCAAATGTTATGCATGCTCCCCCCCGCCACATTGTATCTTGCTCATTTTCTGACTTCGAACCAGTCACGGAAGATGAAGTGATCAGGCTCCTTGCATCTTCTCGCCCTACCACCTGCACCAGCGACCCTATTCCCTCACATCTCCTTCAGTCCCTTGCTCCAGCTGTCACCTCTCACCTAACTAAAATTTTCAACCTTTCCCTCTCATCTGGTATCTTTCCCTCTTCTTTTAAACACGCCAGCATACAACCATTACTTAAAAAAACATCCCTCGACCAGAACTGCACGGCCAACTACAGACCTGTTTCCAATCTTCCCTTTATCTCTAAACTCCTGGAACGCCTGGTCCACTCCCGTCTAATCCGCTATCTCTCAGACAACTCTCTTCTTGACCCTTTACAATCTGGTTTCCGCTCTTTACATTCTACTGAAACTGCCCTCACTAAAGTCTCTAATGATCTACTAACAGCTAAATCTAATGGTCACTACTCCCTGCTGATTCTCCTGGATCTCTCTGCAGCATTCGACACTGTGGATCATCAGCTCCTCCTCACTATGCTCCGCACTATTGGCCTCAAGGACACGGTTCTCTCCTGGTTCTCCTCTTATCTCTCTGACCGCTCCTTCTCTGTGTCTTTTGCCGGCTCCTCCTCCTCCCTACTTCCTCTTACTGTCGGGGTTCCTCAAGGATCAGTCCTCGGCCCCCTTCTTTTCTCCTTATACACCGCTCCTATTGGACAAACAATCAGTAGATTCGGTTTTCAGTACCATCTCTATGCTGATGACACCCAATTATACACCTCTGCTCCGGACATCACCCCTGCATTACTACAAAAGACCAGTGATTGTCTTTCTGCTGTGTCTAACATTATGTCCTCCCTCTACCTAAAACTGAATCTGTCAAAAACTGAACTACTCGTCTTTCCTCCCTCCATTAATCTACCTGTGCCCGATATTGCCATCTCCGTTTGTGGCTCAACCATTACTCCCCAGCTACAAGCCCGCTGTCTTGGGGTCATTTTTGATTCAGATCTTTCTTTCACTCCTCACATCAAATCACTCGCTCGTTCATGTCATCTACACCTCAAAAACATCTCAAGAATCAGGACTTTTCTCACCTTTGACTCGGCAAAAACTCTTACTGTCGCTCTTATTCATTCTCGTCTTGACTATTGCAACGCTCTACTAATCGGTCTCCCTCTTACTAAACTCTCCCCTCTCCAATCCGTCCTGAACGCAGCAGCCAGGATCATATTCCTCGCCAACCGCTACTCAGATGCCTCTTCCCTGTGCCAGTCATTGCATTGGTTGCCCATCCAATATAGAGTTCGTTTTAAACTTATCACGCTTACCCACAAAGCGCTCCATGCTTCAGTACCCCCCTACATCTCCTCCCTTGTCTCAGTCTACCACCCTACACGTGCCCTCCGTTCTGCAAATGACTTGAAACTAAAATCCTCCATAATCCGAACTTCCCACTCCCGTCTCCAAGATTTCTCGCGTGCTGCGCCAATTCTCTGGAATGCACTACCCAGGACAGTTCGATTAATTCCCAATACCCACAGTTTCAAGCGAACCCTAAAAACACATTTCTTTAGACTGGCGTATCACCTAAACACACTCTGTCCATCCCAGCTTTCCCCCATATTAAAATCTTCTTCAACTTCGGGTTCAAACCAACCATGCACATAAAAGCCTCTGTCAGGACTGCACACATACTGGCTGGCGACCAGTCCATGTATTATTATTTATCCTATTCAGTATATCAAGGCTGCATTATACAATATATGTACTTTTTACCTTTTGTGTCTCCCCCACTTCCTCATAGACTGTAAGCTCGCGAGCAGGGCCCTCACTCCGTTCGATATGAGATATGCTTATTCTGTATTGTCTGTATAAGTCCCCCCTAAAATTTGTAAAGTGCTGCGGAATATGTTGGCGCTATAAAAATAAACTATTATATTATTATATTATTATGATGTCACTACATATTGTATATAGAGAGGTTATGTGGGGGCTCACACTGTAAGTAGGAGGCTATGTGAGAGCTCATATTGTATATAGGGGCTATGTGGGGTTCATACTGTATATAGGGGATGTCAGCATTCCTAATTCTGCCCAATATTACGTGATATAATTATTCTGTCATATTAATATTAATTGTAGTTCATATTAATATTGAGCAGAATTAATTTCAGTCTATTGGTTCGGCCTCCAGTCACAGTCTCTCATGTGACTGTAGCACCCTGAGGACTCGGCTGCTACAGGGGTATTGCACCTCACTCCAGAGGTGTGGTATTCCACTCCCGGGTAAGGATGGAGTGCGGGACTGAGCTCAGTAGGCTGCATGCACTACATACATCCCATTTCCGGGGGACAGAACTACGGTACTCCCACCAGTATATGTGCAGGTACGACAGCGTCTGTCCCTGGCTGGAGTGGGAGGGGGGTGGAACATCCCAGTAGTGTAGGGGCAGATAGGGGGAGTAGTCTGGGTAAAGCTAGGAGCTCATTGGGTGCTAGTCACCTGGGCTCACACATAGAGGGAGTATATATGGTGGGCACCATCTTAGGACAGGGTCTTTTTAGCCTGAGGAGCAGAGCAGAGGAGTTCAGCCAGGAGGGCTGACAGGGAGCTGTGGCTCCGGCTGGGCCCAGCTCCAGAGCTAAGCCTGCAGAGGAGAGAGGAGAAAGAAGGACCCAGAGAGAAAGACAGAGGGAACCCCAAGAACCCAGAAACAGACCAGAAAGGGTGAAGGGTTGGCGGACACGGGTACCGGAACCCGAACTGGTGGAGGCCACTTATCCTCAGCCAGGAACCGGAGGTCGTGGTCAAGATTTGCCACGACCCTCACCAAATCCACCAGAAAGGCACACCAAGCATAGGGTCAGGGAACCCAGAGGAGGTTTGACCACTAAGAGACCCGAGGGAGCCGGCCAAAGGTGGATCCCTGGTGGGAACGGCCAGAGACAGAGAGAGAGAAGGGAGCTCAGGACCACGCTTCAGAACTGCCTGGGGGTTAGCCGAGTCCAGGACCTGGTGGACGCAGCACGGCTCGGGTGGTCACTCAAGGCCAGAGTGACTGAGAGAACACTTGTGAGTAAAACCCCTGAAACTGCATCTCCTGACTCTGACTCTTCTTACTGACCGTCACAACCCCCATCATCTTCACCTGCTGCCCTGAGGCCATACCCCTCCCGTTGGGGGTTATACCATCATCGCTGCACCCATACCACCGGCCTCAGCGGACTGTTCTGCAGCGGCGGCTGCAAAGCCGTACTCAACGGGTGGCGTAGTCGACATCCAAGTTAACATCTACTGCCATAGACTGCCACTTAGCTTGACACCCTGGGCACGGACCGGGTCACCGCCACAAGGACTATTACCCCTACCCAGATCCGGCTCCGGGTATCCCCTGAACATGGCCCAGGGGGCGCGTCTACTTTTGGCGTAGTCGGCAGGATCACGTGCCCGCAACCATCGGGTACTGCGTGCCTGAAGAAAAGTTCGCATTTACCTCAAAAAGAAGTCTCCCGCCGGTTCCGGAGGGTCCCCGCCATCGGACGCCATCTCGGATCGGTTCCCGCCATTTGCCCGTCATCTGCAGTCTTTTCCCGCCATCTGCAGTGTTTCCCGCCACTGGGAAGCGATTCCCGCCATCTAAGAAGATTTCCCGCCCTGGCAGAGCGGACGCCATTATGGGCGTGCCAGAGGGTGGTAAGAGACGACCTCCCATCGTGGGCCAGGACCAAGAATGGCGCCAAAAACGAAGACCGCCCCCAACAGCAGAGACTGCAATGATTGAGATGTCCATCAGCGTGGGGGGTCTGCCCCTGGAACTGACAATCACCAAGTTGCCCGAGGACCGCCCTCAATGGGGGCGGAGACAGAACAAAAGAGAGAAGATGGGAGCAGCTTGGAGAAGTCTGGAGGAGCCGTACCCGGAGATGGAGGGAGAGGCAGGCAGCACCGACCCTGTGGTCAGGAGCCTGATGCAAGCAACCACTCCACAAGACCTGGTGGAGATCCTGGCACAGCTCCCCCGAGACCGGGAGCGTGCAAAGACCGCGCTGGAGGGCCTCGCACGGAGGATGGCCCAGGTGCAGCGAGAAACGCTGATGGAGTGGAGCAGGGAGATGGCCCAGCAGGCTGGAACCCGCCAGCGGAGCACACCACCCGCAACGAGGAGCACGCCTGCCCCTGAAGAGGATGCAGAAGGGACGGAGGCCGGAGACGACGCCGCAGAGGGAGCTGAAGAGACGGAGGCAAGTAAAGGGGACGTTACTACCCCGAGCCCAGCCACCGTAAGCCTACCCCCGCTCCCCGTCGCAGAGCCCGAAGTCCCACTGATCGTGCCCGTTGCCGCACCGCTACCGCTCCAGACTAGGCCCCAAGCAGGAGCCGCGACCACGCCCCCTGTGACGTCACGCGCCTCAACCCTGAGCGCGGCCAAGCAGGAGACGCCACCGGCCTGGTCGCAAGGCCGAGTGCCCCCGGGCGCCGCCGTCTTCACGGTGCCCTTTACCTTCAGGGTACCCCAAGCCTGGTCGCAAGGCCTAGTGATCCCGGGCGCCGCTGCCACCACCGCGCCCTCAACTTCCACTGTGCCGCACCTGGGTGAAGACTTGTTTGCCCAGCACACTTGCCCGGATGGGCAGCCCTTTGCGTGGCCACCGGAGTACCACCATCCCCGACTCCGGAAAGAAAGACCCCTGGATGAGCTCCTAATCCCGGTTCCGGCGCCCGTCAAGATGACCCCGCTCTCGTTAGAGGAGGCGCAGTTTGAGTGGGATCCCGCAGGAGGAGACCTCATCGGGTTCACTCAAGAGACCCGGGCGGCTGCAACTGAGCGTGCGGAGTGCTGCCGCCAGAAGTTGGAAGTCTTTGAGCGAGAACGGAGAGAGAGACGGGTCCACGAGGAGCGGCTGCAAGTAAAGAGTGCAGAACAAAAGAGCCGGACCCGAAGGAACCCCCGTGCAGCCCACGGTCCCCGTGCCACCGGGACTGTAATCAAATTCCAACTGCAGCACGGTTGGGGCTTCATCAGAGATCATCACACCCCCGGCGACGTCTTCGTGACCAGAAGAGATGTCGAGTCCCACCTACCGGAGGGACACAGAGGTCGTGACCTTTACCTGGGTGATGAGGTCACCTTCACCCGGCACCAATGTGCCAAAGGACCCTATGCCCTTCATGTACACCGACTGACAGAGAAAGAGCTGAGGTGTCAGGAGGAGCAAGAGGACCCGGACGGGTCTGAAGGGTACACGGAGGAAGGAGCTGGAGGACGTCGCCACTGATGTACAGTAGGAGCACTGTAAATAGTTACCCGTGAAGGTACAATAACTGTTACCATTATAGTCCCCGTTGGGACCAGTGAACTGTTCCAGTGTGTCCCATCTCCCCACAGGCTGAGGACTGTGAGCAGCCATCCCCTTTTCCCACTGGCCGAGGACTGAGAGCGGCCATATCCCTTGTATATAGTTGCGCTTCCTAAAGTGCCCCCTACCGGTTTTATAGGAAACTGTTTTTTCTACCAGAGACTGTGGCACTTACCTGGTCACAATTTGCACAAGTGGCCAGAGGTCAAAAATGTTTTATATGAAAAGTTTTATTATGATGAAAGAGTTAATATTATTTTATGATGTGTCCGTAACATTTTAAAAGAGAAGTACCTCCCATAAAGGGATGATTGAAGGTTACTGTTTATATATTTTATATGAAGTGCACTTTAAAAAGCTTGTATGTTTTATGTTTTTGCTCTTTTACAGCCCGAGGACGTGCTGTGATTTACCAGGGGGGAATGTAGCACCCTGAGGACTCGGCTGCTACAGGGGTATTGCACCTCACTCCAGAGGTGTGGTATTCCACTCCCGGGTAAGGATGGAGTGTGGGACTGAGCTCAGTAGGCTGCATGCACTACATACATCCCATTTCCGGGGGACAGAACTACGGTACTCCCACCAGTATATGTGCAGGTACGACAGCGTCTGTCCCTGGCTGGAGTGGGAGGGGGGTGGAACATCCCAGTAGTATAGGGGGAGTAGTCTGGGTAAAGCTAGGAGCTCATTGGGTGCTAGTCACCTGGGCTCACACATAGAGGGAGTATATATGGTGGGCACCATCTTAGGACAGGGTCTCTTTAGCCTGAGGAGCAGAGCAGAGGAGTTCAGCCAGGAGGGCTGACAGGGAGCTGTGGCTCCGGCTGGGCCCAGCTCCAGAGCTAAGCCTGCAGAGGAGAGAGGAGAAAGAAGGACCCAGAGAGAAAGACAGAGGGAACCCCAAGAACCCAGAAACAGACCAGAAAGGGTGAAGGGTTGGCGGACACGGGTACCGGAACCCGAACTGGTGGAGGCCACTTATCCTCAGCCAGGAACCGGAGGTCGTGGTCAAGATTTGCCACGACCCTCACCAAATCCACCAGAAAGGCACACCAAGCATAGGGTCAGGGAACCCAGAGGAGGTTTGACCACTAAGAGACCCGAGGGAGCCGGCCAAAGGTGGATCCCTGGTGGGAACGGCCAGAGACAGAGAGAGAGAAGGGAGCTCAGGACCACGCTTCAGAACTGCCTGGGGGTTAGCCGAGTCCAGGACCTGGTGGACGCAGCACGGCTCGGGTGGTCACTCAAGGCCAGAGTGACTGAGAGAACACTTGTGAGTAAAACCCCTGAAACTGCATCTCCTGACTCTGACTCTTCTTACTGACCGTCACAACCCCCATCATCTTCACCTGCTGCCCTGAGGCCATACCCCTCCCGTTGGGGGTTATACCATCATCGCTGCACCCATACCACCGGCCTCAGCGGACTGTTCTGCAGCGGCGGCTGCAAAGCCGTACTCAACGGGTGGCGTAGTCGACATCCAAGTTAACATCTACTGCCATAGACTGCCACTTAGCTTGACACCCTGGGCACGGACCGGGTCACCGCCACAAGGACTATTACCCCTACCCAGATCCGGCTCCGGGTATCCCCTGAACATGGCCCAGGGGGCGCGTCATGACCACTTGGGAAAATGAATTACCCACCTCTGAGATATACAATCATATATTATCCAGTATATACCATCTGATGTCTGTATGACAGTATGTCATATAGCATCACATATTCTCCTGTATACTGGATGTAATATACTGTGTGCACAGACATCAGATGGTATATACAGGATAATATGTGACTGGTGTAATATCTAATGTCTGTAGTCAAAGTGAAATATACAGTAGTTACATATACTGTATGTGGTATACTATATGCACAGACATCCCATATTATATTCAGGATTATAGGCAGATGGTATAATATCTGATGTCTGTATCACAGTATATCATATACCATCACATATTATGTTATATACTGCATATAATATACTGTGATACAGACACCCAGGATAATACGCGACTGGTGTAATATCTGATGTGGCCATAATGTAATATATGACTGTCACATACTATCCTGTATATAATTATCTGATGTGTGTAGTCATAATATATCAAATACGAAGACAGATGAGTAAATTTGACACTGGTCAGTCTTGTCAGTAGTCCGTGGCCACCAGACCAGAGCCCTCTTCTTTTGATTTGTAGTCTTTGCGTGATGTCATCTTTGACACATGCATGACCTTGTGCCTGGCTACAAATCAAAGGAAGAGCAGAGGATACCGTCAGGTAGGAAGTGGTCACTAAATAT
This sequence comes from Phyllobates terribilis, assembly GCF_046119375.1. Lineage (NCBI taxonomy): Eukaryota > Metazoa > Chordata > Amphibia > Anura > Dendrobatidae > Phyllobates > Phyllobates terribilis. The sequence continues at coordinate 479,908,596 of NW_027362761.1, read as the reverse complement.
TGATCTGACCACGGTCCTGCAAATTAAGTTGCTGGTCTCTATATATCAGTCATATATTCTCCTTTATGTTATACTGTATGTGGTACAATATCTATACTGTGTTCAGAGACATCAGATGGTATACACAGGGTAGGTGACTGGTACATCATATACTATAACCGTTTTTTCAATGCTGTGGAGTTGAAGTTTACAATGATGGTAGATCGAGTATGTTTGAAAAAACACACAAAAACATTTTCATAGGTAACTATCTAGTAGCCCTATGCTTCTGTGTGACCACCTTGAGGGATATATATTTTTTGGGGCGTGGAAAAGTACAGCGTACCTTGCTTTACTTCACCTCTAAAAACGTACAGTATATCCGCCTTAAAGATAGCAATCGGTAAGCATAATATGTACAAAATCTGACCACTACAAACGCTCATCTGGACTAGTCCGAGTGCTGTCAGTTTTTTCCACGGGCAGCACTCAGACAATACGGTTGTGAGGATTTAGCTTATGAAGGAGCCGGAAGTAAACCTGTTAAGGATGCGCCGCTACTCATTGGCCACTGCTGTGTGCTTGTCCCCCAGGCTAAAATTTGCCGGCCAGCCTCTGGGGGTAGTATAACAAATCAGCACGATAAGGTCTTCAGAAGGTGTTTTTTCTCCTTCCAAACACAGTTTAAACCAGAAGTTTACATATGACGCGCCCCTGGGCCTGAGTCGCGCAGCGTTGCGCACGCGGGAGCCTACCCGGAGCCGGATCGGATAGGGGTAGTAGTCTCGTGGCGATGACCCGGTCCGTGCCCAGGGAGTCAGACTAAGTGGCGGTATATTAGCAGTAGATGTTGGACGACTACGCCACCCGTTGAATGCAGCTATGGAGCTGCCGCTGCAGGGCAGACCGCTGAGGCCGGTGGTACGATTGTGCAGCGTAGATGGTATAACCCCCAACGGGAGGGGTATGGCCTCAGGGCAGCCGACGTGGATGATGGGGGTAGCAGGAACCACTCAGAGACGATGCGGTGTAGTTCAGGGTCTTTACTGGTGATAAAGATAGACCCTCCCGGAGTACTGGCTAGCGATCGGGGCCTGGTCAGTCTTTGAGCAGATGGGATCTCCCCTGGCCAGGCGGAGTTGTAGGCCTCCCCAACTAATTGTACTCTTCTGGCTTCCTTGCTAGAGGCGGGTAAAGGTAGCCCACGTCCCTGAGTGTACCGTGTGGTGCTCACCCGTATGGCCGGTGACTCGGGGCCTTCTAGTGGCTTCCGCTCCACGACAGCGGTGCTGGTCCCACGCGTGTGACCGTGCCTTCGGGTTTCTTGGCCAGAGGACCTGAAATCCCCTGCCGGTCGGTTTCTGCTGCTGGGTCAGGGTTAATCCCCACAGCCTCGGACTCCGGGTCCGGTGGTAACTCTTCAATCAGGGCGAGCTCTTCAGCTGCCAGCCCCTGATTCCTTTTAGCACTGCTCCCACTGAGCTCCTGATCTTTCTTTCCTAAGCTGCTCCTCTTCTTCTCTCTAACCCTGCCTCAGCCCCAGTTTTATATAGGGGAAGTCCTTCCCCTCCCAGGACCGGGCAGGAGGTGTGGCATGAATAGGATTCCTGACCAAGAGACCTCCCACCTGCTCTCAGACATAACATTGCTATTACTGTGGAGACCAGACCCCTGGGGTGCCACATTCCCCCCTAGTGAAAGTTAGTACTCCGGGACTAAACATACTTTTGTAAACATAACAAGGTGCAAACAATAACATTCTAATATAGACAACACATAAGGTGGTCACGGCGTGTCCGCAACCGGGTGTAACTTTTGAGGAAAACAAGGGTGTCCATTTCACCAACACAGGGAGACGTAACCAGGTAGGGGTCTGTCCTGCCCCGAGTCCTTAACAGTCTTTCAGTCCGTCCTGGGTTACGCTCCAACTATATGCACAAAGGATTCCCGGTAAATCCACCAAAGACTCCTATAAATAACTGGAAACACATAATTATACACAAGCAACAATAAACAGGTAAACATTAATAAAATAGCTTGAACATTTAGATCCTCCACCGTATGGGCAGCTGGCCTCTAGTGACCCTAGTGGACCTACGGAGCTGGTTGATTGGTCCTGAGCTACAGGGTATAGGAGCTGTCAAGGGTAAACTGGGCAGCCGTCTACGGACTCTTTGGCTCACTAGGGGTATGGCAGGCTCACTATAAGCAGAGGGTTGATTTTCCTGGTCTGCTTGTGTGGGGCCTTCTGCCTCCTGGACTGGCTGTTCTTCCAGCTCCACCTGTGTCTCCGTAGGCACTTGGGATGCTGGTTGGAGGAACGTGAGGACGGGTACCACAACAGCAACATTGACTTGAGTCCAAGACCGAGGGAAGTCTCCGAGCACAGTACTAACCATATCTTCCCTTTCCTCTACGGGTCGAGGGTCTTCTTGTTCCTCTTCAGGGTTCCGTAGCTGTTCAGGACACTTCTTCAGGTGATCCCAGGATACAATGGCTGTGGTTTCCCCTCCGTCTTTACTGATTGTACAGATCTTTGGGTTGTCGTGGCTTGAGGGCAGTACGGTGTACGGGTCCTTCTCCCATTGGTCGTCCAACTTGTGGAGCCGTCTTTTCCTCTTCAAGACCTGCTCTCCGGGCACCAGGGGAACAGCGGGAGCATACTGGTTGTAAGTTTTCTCTTGTCTTTCCCTAGCTTGACAGAGACTACGCTCCACGCTCTCCTGTACTTTTCGGTATTGCTGCTGCCTCTCTGTGTCCCAGTTGGCTTCTGGTGAAGTGTCCTCGGGTGTCAGGACTCCCATCTCCAGATCAACAGGAAGCTTACCAGGTCTTGCCCTCATTAGGTAAGCCGGGGTACAGTTGGTGGAACCTACAGGGATGTGGTTGTATAGGTCCACCAGGTCGGGCAGCTTCTCAGGCCACAGACTGCGTTCCTCCAGGGGCAATGTTTTCAGGAGATCTATCACCACCTGGTTCATTTTCTCACAAAGTCCATTAGTTTGCGGGTGATAGGGTGTTGTTCTAATCTTCCGGCAGCCATACAGGGTGCAGAACTCCTGGAAGACCTCCGCTTCAAAGGCAGGCCCCTGGTCCGTCAGCACCTGCTCCGGGTATCCATGCGGACGGCAGAAGTGCTGCTGGAAGGCTCTAGCTGCTGTGTGAGCCGTTAAGTCCTTGACGGGGACGACAACCAAGAACCGGGAGTAGTGATCCACGATGGTTAACGCGTAGACGTAGCCACTTCTGCTTGGGGTCAGTTTTACATGATCCAAGGCTACCAGTTCCAACGGCTGTCTGGTGATGATGGACCGCAGGGGAGTCTTCTGGCTGGCACGGTCCCTCCTTCTTAAGTTGCATGGGCCACAATCTCTGCACCACCTCTCGATGGTTCCTCTCATGCCTACCCAATGGAACCGCCCGCGCAGCAGAAACTCCAGCTTCTTCCATCCGAAATGCCCAGCTCCGTCGTGGTATGCCTCCATCACCATAGCTGCGTCTCTTCTTGGCACCACTACTTGCCAGATTAGTTCATGCGTCCGGGAGTTAACCATTCTGCGGCACAACTTTCCCTTGTAAAGGAACAGTCGACTCTTCTCAGCCCACAGTTGCTTGGCTTCCTCCGGAGCGTCTGGGTCAAGGCGTGCATCTGGCCGAGTCAGCATCTCCTTTACCAGACGGACGGCAGGGTCACTGTCTTGCGTCTCCACCCAGTTGAAATGAGGTAAGGGGTTGAACGTAGCGGTTTGCTTACTTCTTACACGGTGGGAATACTGGATAGTCCCATGACGGTGGAACGCGGGGAGCTCAACTTCTTCCAGTTCCTCTGAATCTTCCCCTACGTCCGGTAGGTTTGGCATCCTGGACAGGGCGTCTGCATTGGTATTGGAGCGTCCTGCCCGGTATTTGATTGTAAACTCATAGTTGGACAAGCGGGCCATCCATCTCTGCTCTAGGGCACCGAGTCTTGCAGTGTCCAGGTGTGTCAACGGGTTGTTATCCGTGTACACGGTGAACCGGGAAGAAGCGAGGTAGTGCTTAAAGCATTCGGTGACTGCCCACACCACTGCCAGGAACTCTAGCTTAAATGAGCTGTAATTCTCAGGGTTTCTTTCGGTGGGTCGCAGTTTTCGGCTGGCGTAAGCAATTACCCGTTCTTTCCCCTGCTGGATCTGGGATAGTACGGCTCCTAACCCGATGTTACTGGCGTCGGTGTAGAGGATAAAGGGCTGGCTATAATCAGGGTACACCAGGATTTCATCCCCCGTGAGGGCCATCTTCAGCTGGCGGAAGGACTCTTCTTCCAACTTCTCCCATCTGAAGGGCGGCTTCTGGTTCTTGGCCTTCCTGGACTGGCCTATCAGGAGGTCCTGCATAGGAGCTGCCTTTTTGGTGAAACCGGGAATGAACCTTCGGTAGTAGCCTACCAACCCGAGGAACTGCCTCACTTCCTTTACGCTGGAGGGGCTTGGCCATTCCTTAATTGCGGTGATCTTATCAGGGTCGGGAGCCACTCCGTCAGCACTCACCACGTGTCCCAGGTACTGCACCTTTGGCTTCAGGAGGTGACACTTGGAAGGTTTCTCCTTTAGGCCGTAACTTGCCAGAGCTTCAAACACTTCCGCCAGGTGCTTCAGGTGGTCCTCGTAGGTCTTGGAGTAGACGATGACATCGTCCAGGTATAACAGGACTGTCTCAAAGTTCCGGTGTCCCAGACAGCACTCCATCAATCGCTGGAAGGTTCCTGGTGCGTTGCAGAGTCCAAACGGCATGCAGGTAAACTCGCTAAGTCCCATCGGGGTGGTGAATGCGGTCTTCTCCCGATCCGCCTCTGCTACAGGAACCTGCCAGTACCCGCTAGTGAGATCCAAGGTGGAGAAGAAGTTAGCAGATTTTAAAGCAGCCAAAGACTCCTCTATTCTTGGTAAGGGGTACGCATCTTTGTGTGTGATACGGTTAATTTTCCGGTAATCTACACACATTCTCATGGTGTTGTCTTTCTTTTTGACCAAGACTAGTGGAGCTGCCCAGGGGCTACAGCTATCCCTGATTACCCCAGCCTCCTTCATGTCTCTAAGCATCCCCTTGGCGTGTTGATAGTGTGCAGGGGGTACGGGCCGATACCTCTCTTTTATGGGAGGATGGTCTCCCGTGGGGATGTGGTGTTCTACCCCCTTGACTCGCCCGAAGTCTAACGGGTGTTTACTAAACACTCTCTCGTACTCTTGAACCACCCGGTAGACTCCCTGTTTCTGGTGGGAGGGAGTGGAGTCAGTACCCAAATGTAGTTGCTGACACCAATCCTCCATTATTTTCTCAGAGCCGTTACCTTCCTCCGGATGAGATGGAGGCAAGGGTTCCACAGACTGTATAGAATTTTGGTTGATAGTATATAATTTGGCTAGCGTAGCATACCGGGGCAGGTATACTTCCCTTTTCCCAATATTTATTATGCGAACAGGTACCCTCCCATGGCGTACATCAACTACCCCCCGGGCTGTCAAAATGGTGGGCCTACTGTCTGAGTAGACTGGCTCTACCATGGCCTGGTAATCTCTACCTCTCAGACCAATAGCTGCCCGGCACCAAATCATCATTTCACTTTTCGGGGGTATGGCAATAGGGAAAGGGTCACACATTCTTACGCTACCAATCTCACCGCCGGAGAGTTCCACTTGTTGCCGTCGCATCAGTGCCCGGATCTCTTTCTGGAGCACTCGCTGCTGGCCGGAGCTGGCGTTCTTGGCAACCTGCTGTAAAATGAAAATCACCTCTGCAAGACAATTTTCAATCACATTAGTTCCTAGAGTTATCTTTGGGTGACTCTCGCGCTTGTCAATGTCCACAATGATCAGTCCCTGTGCTGCCAGTTCGACTCTACCGATTTTAATGGTCATGTCTTTAAATCCGATCTGCGGCACTGGTTGACCATTGCTGGCAATGATACTCAAATCGTCGTCAGGGTAGCGGGTTATATCCGAGTCATTCCAGTACTGCTTGAAGAGCACGTACGGGATGGTGGTGACCTGTGACCCGGTGTCCAGTAGGGCACTCATAGGAATGCCATCCAGTACCACAGGCAAGACTGGACGTCCTCCCACATATTTGTCGCGCCAGCTCGATGGGCCTGGTGATCTTTTTCCTGGGGGTTGGCCCTCTACCCCAGGTTGTGCCAGTTTAAAGGACAGTACCTTGCCATATGTCCGGGTTGATTGCAGCGGCGGCAGATGGGTTGTCCGTCCTCGTTGTATCGGTCGCTGGGTCTTCCTCTGGCCGGTGGGGTCCTCCTTGGTCGACGCCACGGGATGTCCTCCGGTCCGGATGCCAGCTGGATCTTCCCTGGAGTGGAAACCTGTAAAGACTGCACAGTTCGGGTTAGCGCAGCAACGCTTTTAGCTAGCTCTTGGACCTGATGGTGCAGGTCTGGAGCCGGGTCATTGTTCAAAGCCTGCGCATCAGCCCCCACAGGCCCTGCCGACAAGGGCGCCGCCTCCTGGTGGTAAGTGATAGCTGGGCGCCTGTGGGTCACAACGCCACCCGGTGCCGGTTCTCGGAGCACCCGGATTGCTCTGTCCTTGAACTGTGCAAAGTCCAGATGAGGATCCTGTAAGGCTATGGCCCACAACTGGGTTCGGTGGACATTGCAATATAGTCCCTCTATAAATTGTTCGGTCAACAGCCTGTCCTCGTTTCCCACGCTGTCGGGGTCGGTCTGCTTAATGGCTCTCAGGGCCTCTTGTAGGTTTAGTGCATAGTCCCTTATACTCTCATGTGCTCGCTGCTTGCACCCATAGAATTTAAGCTTAATCTCGGCTGAGGTGCGGGTATCAAAGGTGTCCCTCAGCCGGGTTAGTATCCCCGCGACAGTCCTCCTCCCAGGTGGCCAGGACTTTACCTCCCTTTGGGCTGCCCCGGTTAGTTGGGCCACCAGGATGCTCACTTTTTGCTCTTCTGTGAGGGGGTACACCTGGAAGAGGCTATCCAGCTTTTCTCTAAAGTCATTCAGGGTATGTGACTCCCCTGAGTATTGGGGTAGCCAGGCTGCTCCCGGGATATAGGGCATGGTAAAAGGCATGACTGCAGCAGCGCTGGCGCTGGCGGGGTTTGAGGCAGTGAAGCTCTCCTCCGTATCCGACATCTTCCTCCCCCCTAGTGGACCGTGGCCTACCTTGCGATGATCCTCTGCCGTAGGCCGCGGCTCCGCAGTGGATCGTCAGGGTTGAGGACCTTCCGTCGCGCTCCTGTGACGTCAGCGTCTGCTGGGCTCCTTCCAGGACCTTACGCGACGTCTGGACGTGAGGCGGGGCTTCAGTTCTCGCGCGCTTTTGGAGTCCACGCCCCTCTTCTTCCCGCGCGGCGTCTTCAAGATGGCGTCCAACAGCGGGAAAACTCCACGGAAGGCGGGAAGAAGGCTGAAAATGGCGCCGGATGGCGGGAATCTTCACCGATGGCGGGAAGAAGGCTGAAGATGGCGCCGGATGGCGGGAATCTTCGCCACAGGTTAGTTTAAAAGTCTCTTTTTCAGGCACGCAGTACCCGGCGGTTGCGGGCACGTAATCCTGCCGACTACGCCAAAAGCTGACGCGCCCCTGGGCCTGAGTCGCGCAGCGTTGCGCACGCGGGAGCCTACCCGGAGCCGGATAGGATAGGGGTAGTAGTCTCGTGGCGATGACCTGGTCCATGCCCAGGGAGTCAGACTAAGTGGCGGTATATTAGCAGTAGATGTTGGACGACTACGCCACCCGTTGAATGCAGCTATGGAGCTGCCGCTGCAGGGCAGACCGCTGAGGCCGGTGGTACGATTGTGCAGCGTAGATGGTATAACCCCCAACGGGAGGGGTATGGCCTCAGGGCAGCCGACGTGGATGATGGGGGTAGCAGGAACCACTCAGAGACGATGCGGTGTAGTTCAGGGTCTTTACTGGTGATAAAGATAGACCCTCCCGGAGTACTGGCTAGCGATCGGGGCCTGGTCAGTCTTTGAGCAGATGGGATCTCCCCTGGCCAGGCGGAGTTGTAGGCCTCCCCAACTAATTGTACTCTTCTGGCTTCCTTGCTAGAGGCGGGTAAAGGTAGCCCACGTCCCTGAGTGTACCGTGTGGTGCTCACCCGTATGGCCGGTGACTCGGGGCCTTCTAGTGGCTTCCGCTCCACGACAGCGGTGCTGGTCCCACGCGTGTGACCGTGCCTTCGGGTTTCTTGGCCAGAGGACCTGAAATCCCCTGCCGGTCGGTTTCTGCTGCTGGGTCAGGGTTAATCCCCACAGCCTCGGACTCCGGGTCCGGTGGTAACTCTTCAATCAGGGCGAGCTCTTCAGCTGCCAGCCCCTGATTCCTTTTAGCACTGCTCCCACTGAGCTCCTGATCTTTCTTTCCTAAGCTGCTCCTCTTCTTCTCTCTAACCCTGCCTCAGCCCCAGCTTTATATAGGGGAAGTCCTTCCCCTCCCAGGACCGGGCAGGAGGTGTGGCATGAATAGGATTCCTGACCAAGAGACCTCCCACCTGCTCTCAGACATAACATTGCTATTACTGTGGAGACCAGACCCCTGGGGTGCCACACATACACTATATAAAAAGACACATATGCATGTTTTTCTCAATATCTGACATGAAATCAGAATAAACCTTTCCCTTTTTAGGTCAATTAGGATTACCATAATTTTTAATATTTGCCAAATGCCAGAATAATGACGGAGAGAGAATGTTTTAAGGCATTTTTATTACTTACTGCAAAGTCAAAAGTTTACATACATTTCATTACAATTTGGTACCATGGACCTTAAACTGAATGACTTGGCTCAAACGTTTGTGATATTCTTCCACAAGCTTCTCATAATAGTTGGTCGGAATTTGGGCCCATTCCTCCTGACAAAAATGGTGTAACTGATCTAGGTTTGCAGGTCACCTTGCTTACAGCCTTTTCAGCCTTGGCCATAACTTTTCAATAGGATTAAGATCAGGGCTTTGTGATGGCCGCTCCAAAACATGGACTTTGTTATCCTTAAAGGGGTATTCCCATCTTCAAGATCCTATCCCAATATGTAGTAGGTGTAATAATAATAATATTAGTAAACACTTCCAGTTAGAAATGTATTATAGTTTTTCTGATTCTCTATGTCTTTTTCCTGATGTGCAGGCATTGCAGGACCTTAGGTATCCACGGTTACGACCACTAGCAACTAGCTAACTGTCATTTTATCAGTGCACACATCAGTGCATCATGTGCACACGAAGCCTTTTTACTACGTTCCCGTTTTTCAGCTGCGGAAACGCTTTAAAAATGCTTGTTAATAGGTCTGCCAGCTATAGCAATGGTAATCCTAATGTGCTGTGCACATGATGCGGAAATTTCCGCTCAGAATTACCATTGCGGTAAAAACCACAGCATGACCATTGTGTGGGCATTTCTGCCGCAAATTTGCACCCATTGACTTGACTTGAACCGCAGCAAATCAGCAGGGATAATATTTATACCTGCGGATTTCAATTAAAGCCAATAGCCGCAAATTCGTTGCGGAAACGCGGTGCGGGTGGTATCCGGGTCGGGAGAGGAGGACTACTACTTCTCTCATTCGACCGCCGCTCCCGCTGATCACAGCGAGAGCGGTGCGGCTGGGGAGAGCAGTAGTCTGCTCTGCCGAGTCAGCGTGCCCGCGGTAAAAAAAAAACAAAAAAAAAACACTATACTCACCTGTCCGGCGCCCCCGGTGTCCTCCTGGCCCTCGGTCCCTAGCGATGCTCTCCTCCCGGCGGTCGGGAATGTTCCCAAGGTGGTGAGCTCATCGGGGCTGATCAGCTGATCTTCAGCTGATGAACCCCAGTGACCTCACTCCTGCAGCAGCAATGTATACTGACTGAAGTGATTTTACACCCCTGTCAGTATACATTACTGTCTTCTACAGCGGTGACATCAGTGATTGCTGATGTCACTGCTGTAGAAGTGACCCAGATCGCAGAGGGACAATTGTGACGGAATCGTGGACTGCGTCATTGACGGCGGATAGGTGAGGGATATGGTTGTTTGGTTTTTTTTACTTTATTTTCAGAAGATCGATGGCTTCGCGGACAGAGTGCAATAAAAAAATGTTTTAAACAATGTGTTTTTTATTTCATTAAAATACTTTATTCTGCCGTGTCTTTTATTGAAAAGGCGACGATAACTTTACTACAAAGTTAGTAATGGGAGCATCTTATAGACATTCTCCATTACTAACCTGAGCTTCACGTCAGCCGCCAATACAAGGCTGATGTGAGCCCCAACCCCATTACCCCACTCGCCACCACTACAGGGCAGTGGGAAGAGCGGAGGCTAAGCGCCAGATTTAGCGCATCTTATGAATGCGCCATTTCTGGGACTGCTGAGGGGTGATATTAATAGCCGCGGAGGGGGATAGTATTCATGGCCCCTTCCCAGGATAATAATATCAGCCCGCAGCTGTCTGCTTAGCTTTTTTTCTGGTTAGATTTTATAGGGGTAAAACCAGTACAAATGGTCGGCACTCCGTTCTAGGAAAGGTGGTGCACGTGGAAAATCAGAATTTGCATCAGTAGAGTAAAATCTCGGCACTCACATATGTTTTCAATGCTTCTTTTAATTCCACCATTCGATGTAATTGTAGCACCCCGAGGGCTCGGCTGCTACAGGGGTATTGCACCTCAAACCAGAGGTGTGATATTCCACTCCCGGGTAAGGATGGAGTGTGGACCAGGACTCGTTTAGCTGCATGCACCACACACACCCCATTTCCGAGGGACAGGTCAACGGTGCTCCCACTAGACAGAAGTGCAGGCACGACAGCATCTGTCCCTGTCTGGAGTGGGGAGGGGAAAGTACACCCAGTGGTGTAGGAGCAGATAGGGGTGGGTCTCTGGGCATAGGTAGGAGCCCATTGGTTGCAAGTCACCTGGGCTCGGGTGTTAGAGGGAGGTATATAAGGTGGGCACCATCTTAGAGTCAGTGTTAAGAGTGAGAGGAGAAGACAGGAAGCAGAGCCTCTGCATGGGCTCTGCTCCGCAGGCGGGCCTTGTCAGGAGGCCGGAGCCTGGGAGAGAGAAGAAGGAACAGAAAGGAAAGTAAGAAAGAAAACAAGGAACAGGAACACAGAGAAAGGCCCAGAGACACGAGTGAAGAAGGAACCCTAAGGACCCAGGAGATTGCGGGTGACGGGTTGGCAGAGCAGGGTACCGGAACCCAAATTGGTGGAGGCAACAAATTCCTCAGCCAAAGACTGGAGGTTGTTACCACATCTTGGTGCGACCCCTCACTACATCCACCAGGAAAGCATACCACATAGGGTCAGGGAAACCGGAGATAGGTTTCGCCAAGAGAAGGCCTGAGGAAGCTGGACAAAGGTGGGTCACTGGTGGGGACGGCCAGAGAAAGGAAAGGAAGGGAGCCCTGTGCCACGCTCTGGAATTGCCTGGGAGTTGGTCGAGCCCCTTGCCTGGTGAACGCAGCACGGCTCAGGCGGTCCCTCATGTGCACAAGTGACCAGAATAACAACTGTGAGTAAAGCATTGGAAACTGCACCACAAGTCTCTAAGTTTCATCGCCGCACCAGCACCATCAGTACTGGGACGCTCACACCATCACTCCCATCATCCACACTAGCTGCCCTGAGGCAATACTTCTCCCGTGGGGAGTTATTCCATACTCGGCTGCGCAAATTACATCAGCCTCAGCGGTCTGCAGCGCAGCGGCGGTCCCCACTGACTGCAATCCACGGGTGGCGTAGTCGGACATTTGTTATCGCACTCAGACTGCCACTGAATTGACCACCCTGGGCACGGACCGGGTCACCGCCACGGAGACTACAACCCCCAGCGATCCGGCTCCGGGGGTCCCCAGCACAACACTGGCCCAGGGGGCGCGTCATAATGATTTGACATTACCTCTTCCATATCACTTTAATGAGAAGAAACACTCCATAGCACAATTAAAATATCAAATATTAGAACAGGTTGAATTACCTAAACGTGGTGGCAACATCAAAAAGATCCTATGGCAAAGAGACGCCTACTCGATCTATACCCTGAATACATTGACTCCACATGTCTTGAACAGGAAGTATGGGACAAGCCGCTTTTGATCCTGTATTCAGAGGTTTATTTATTTGTTTATTATTTTTTCCTTTTTCAGACATCACAAGCACTTTAATCGGTGGCAATTGATGATGTTTATTTATGAGGATGAATATCTGATATAGCAAATTAAAAATAAATAAAATAAATAAATAAAAATTTTAAGAGGTTTTTGAATAAAACTGTTTTTTGCTATAATATCATATATTGGACGGATACTGTGTGAATTAATTTCATATAGTATGATGAATAAAAAATAAATTAAAATAAATAAACTAGAATTAAAAAATAAAATATAAAAAAAAATAATAATAATAATAAATATAAAAGTTTTTTTCTGGTATATTACAAAGTCGAATTTTATTCCATATATTATGGGTATAATTAACAACAGAATTTATTATTATTTGCAATGAATACCAATCAATTTCCATGCGAGGAATACATAATTTGAGATAAACATCATCAAAAATTAATTAATTTCAATGTGGAAAAATGGTATATACAAAATGGAATATGGAATATCAGATATTATTTAATAATAATATAGATTTTTTGTGATAAAAAATGCCCTTTATTTCAATTGTATTTTATTTCTCTATTTTTTTATGTCAGACATATGCTGTGCATATACTTTGATGTATGATATAATTTTGTGGGTATATATATATATATATACGTTTTTTGCGACAAATTGTAACAATTTATTTGATGATTATTTTTTGTAGTGTTTTCTGTTACAAAAGTTTTTTGTTTTTTTTCTTGGTATTTCCGGGGTTGTCAATACCAGTCCACAATTGATAAAAGCTCGAGATGGACTGAAACGTCTTCTGTGGTTGTTCATTAAAAGAAGCATTGAAAACATATGTGACTGCCGGGATTTTACTCTACTGATGCAGATTTTATAGGGGGACCCCACGTGCATTTTTTTTCTGGGGTCCCCCTGTAATCTAGCCAGTAAAGGCTAAACAAACAGCTGTGGGCTGATATTAATAGCCAGGGAACATTGTTTGCTAGTGGCCCCTTCCCCGGCTACTAATATCAGCCCACAGCGGTCGGCTTTCCCTCTGCTGGTTATAAAAATGACGCGGGAGTCCCCGCCATTTTTTAAAAAAAATGTAGGCTCTGTGCCCACGATCCAGACGTAGCAGCACTTTGGACGCATATTTTTTGCTGCGTCTAAAACGTTGCATTCTATTGAATGCAGGTAAATTCACATGTGTTCACTGGACCATGCGTATTTACCACATTCTATATGACGCACCCCCAGGGCCGTGGGGTACTCGGCAGCCGGGCCTCCGATAGCCGGGGGATATCACCTTGGCTGGCCCGGTCCGTGCCCCTGGGCGGTCACTCAAAAGGGGGGATATTATATATATGGGGATTTGGGAAAGTTCGTGACGCCACCTGTGGTACCTGGTGATGATCACCAGCGCTGCTACAGTCCTCTGAGGCAGATGTTAGGGCAGCTTGAGATGGGATGGCTCCCCACAGGTGGAGCAGGCCTCAGGGCAGTGTGGTAGTAGAGAGTGGGTCACTCTGGGCGCTGTAGTGCAGGGGGGAATGATAGTGCCGATGAAGAATAGACAGAGGCAGTGCAGTGCAGTCATCCAAGATTTTACTCACAGTTCTTTAGACACTTCACAGGTGCACTATACAGGTAAAGGCCTCCCGTGTCTCGCTGCGTTCACCGGGCAGAGGTTCAATCCTTCCTCAGGCAACTTGGGAATACATGGCAGAACTCTACTTTCTCGTGTTCCTATTTTGACCGTCTTTACTCTGGTCCTTCTCCCTCCTGCTCTGCGCTGCCCACTCTCAATACCGCTCGGGTGCTCTGAATTCCTTCCAGTACGTCGGATCCGGGACCTACTTGACCCTCCTAGAGGATTAGAATGCCGCAGCGATCCCTCTGTCTTCTGACAGATGCGGGGCGTACGGGTGCCGTCCTTCACGCGCCGTACCCCCTGGGATCCTTTATGTAGAACGGAGCCTACTCCCTGCTTCCCTCCGAGGCCTTCTGACCTGGCCCTAACTGTGGAGCAGATCTCCTAATGAGACTCTGCTCCCGGACTGTTCCTCCGAACAGTCCCGAGCTGCTCTTCTGAACAACTCCCTAGAACTGACACGACTGCTCCACCACTGAACTCTTCTGCCACCCTAAGATGGCTTCCCTATTTTATACTCCTACTAAAGTTCTCCCTCTAACTACTTCCTCCACCCACACCCACTACTGGTTCCCCCCTACCTTTGGGTTCCCCCACTCCAGCCAGGGTCAGGGCTCAGCAGAAACATACATTGCGTCTTGCCCCTCCAGCCGGCCTGGAGTAGTGTAGTGTTGGATGCAGGTGTGTTGCGGTTCCGTGCAGCACTCCCACCTTACCTGAGAGAAGGGAGACACCACACTTCTGGGTGAGGTGCAGTACCTCTGTGGCGACTGAACCCTCAAGGGCGCCACGTATACATTCTAGTGGTCAAATTTATGTTGCGAAGACTAGCGACTCCGCAAGAGAATTTGACATGCTACAGTCCTGAAAGATGCGCCTCATGTCAGTGTCCACGGGTGATCCACAGCCTCAGTGGACATGGGATTTCCAGAGATCCCATCCACGATGCTGTGTAACATCTGGACACTGCGGGTTTGATGCTGTATAAACAAGCAGCGTCAAACCTGCAGTGGCTCCTGATCGTGGGCACGAACCCAAACTCACCCGCAGCATGTAAATTTATGTAGAGCACACGCTAGTATCCGCTGCATATTTTGACTGATTGAAGTGTCATTATATGCGGTGGATTCACATGTACCGACAACAAAAGTGTGGCATTAGAACACTGTGCTTTGGACGTTGCAAAAATACGCTGCGTCCAAAGCGCTGCTGAGTGCTGATCGGGGGGACGTAGCGGCTAGCCAAACAGCTGTGAGCTGTTAATAATGGCCAGGGACCACGTTTGCAAATGGCACCTTCCTATACTAAAAATAGCAGTTCACAGCTGCCGCAGAAATTACATGAATGGAAATGCTAATGAGATTGGGCGAATGGGAATAGCTGACACCTAGCTCTTTTGTTTGGTGATGACAAGGTGTCAATTAGACTCTTTCATCACCAAACCTAACAAAAGTAAAGTAAAGAGTTAAATAAACACACAGACACAGAGCAAACACTTTATTTGAAATACAACAGACACATTCTTTAATCATTTAAATTAACCAATATACTCACCTCAGTTCTAACGGTAATCCAAGGGTTTAAGCAATGTCCCACCAAATAACTTCATTTAGCTCCAAAAAGCATTCATTGATGTACAAAAACACTTCAAAAACCACATAAAAAAACCATTTACTAGGAAGTTCCTCACATGTTGGTTAAAAGTAATTTAGCTCACTAAACAGTGCAATAAGAACTCCCGGGATTAAGCCCAAAATCAGAGCCAGAGAAAAGTGTAGGGATTAGTGATGAGCGAGCAAGCTCACCAATATACTCGCCCGAGCATCTCAGTTCTTGAGATGCTCGGTGCTCGGTGAGTAGTTTTGAAATGCTCGTGCGGCAGCTTGAGTCCCCGCCCTGCATGTTTGGCGCTGTTTAGACAGCAAATTAACATGCGGGGATTGCCTGCCAGTCACTGTTATGCTGCAGCCACGTTGGTTGTGGCATTACAGTGACTGGCTGGCATCATCGAGTCTATATATATATATATATATATATATATATATATATATATATATATATATATATATATATATACACAGTGTGGTCCAAAAGTAGGTGGACAGAAAGTGTAATAAGGTTATGAAGGGGGAGATTTATCAAACATGGTGTAAAGTGAAACTGGCTCAGTTGCCTTTAGCAACTAATCAGATTCCACTTTTCATTCCTCACAGACTCTTTGGAAAATGAAAGGTGAAATCTGATTGGTTGCTAAGGGCAACTGAGCCAGTTTCACAGATCTAGTTTTCACAGATAGATCTCCCCCAAATCTGTTTTCTTTTCAGATAATTCAGATAACACATAATGGCAAATAATTTAAATATAGATCAAAGAAAATGGATTTTAACAGAGTATTGGAAATCTCAAAATGCTGAAACCGTTAGAGCAAATTGGGCTGAAACATTTGGTACTCAAGCCCCAAAGAGACAAACCATTTACTGCATTTGTGACAAATTCAATGCCACTGGCTCAATCCTTAATGCTCCAAAAACTGGTCGACCCAAAACAGTCTGTACAGAAGATAATAAACAACTTGTTGCTGAAACATTTGTTCAGAGTCCAAAAAAGTCCACCAGAAGAGCCTCTTTGGAATTGGGAATTTCACGAGCTTCTATCATGTGAATCCTGAAATCTATTGGGTGGAAAGCTTATCGTCCACGTCTAATTCATGGTTTATTGGAGGATGATCCAAACAGGCGGCTGCAATTTAGTGAGATTATGCTTAACGAAATTGAACAAAATCCAGTAATTTTAGATAACATTATGTGGAGTGATGAAGCTTCTTTCAAATTATCCGGCCATATTAACAGACATAATTGTATTTACTGGTATAATGAGAACATGTATTTAACATTAGAGCAACAACTAAATGAGCCTGGTGTCAATGTTTGGGGTGGTATTTCAAGTTTTGGTGTTTTAGGACCAATATTTTTTGACGGAAAAGTCACAGGAGATAAGTATCTCAAAATTTATTTCCAACAAGATGGGGCCCCTCCACATTATTCAAGAGTAGTCCGCGAGTATCTTGATGAAACATTTCCTAATAAATGGATTGGCCGAAGAGGCCCACTTGATTGGCCGGCACGTTCACCAGACTTGACCCCAATGGATTTTTTCTTTTGGGGAGTACTCAAGGACAAAGTTTATAGCCGAAAACCAAAAAGTGTCAGTGATTTGAAAAATTACATAAGAAATGCATTTCAAGAAATTAATACCCAAAGAGACTTGTGCAAAAAAGTTTGTTGAAGCGTAAGAGGCAGACATCAAAGCTGTGCAAATTGTAATGGAAAACAGTTTGAGCACATGTGTTGATAAAATTTAAGGGCTTTTGTATTATTGTTCAGAATAAAATTTAATTGTCAATGTTATGCTTGTGTTAGTAAATATAATTTTATATATAAATAAATGTTATTATTTTCTGGCCACCTACTTTTGGACCATCCTGTATATATATATATATATATATATATATATATATATATATATATATATATATATATATATATATATATATATATATATATATATATATTAATACATCTGGACCCTATGCTCGTCACAATCTACCAGTCAAAGACTCAGAGTAGGGAGAGCTGCAGCTCAGTGAGGGAGAGAATTGGCGGTTATTTTTAAACAGAGATTCCACTATTAGAAATCTACTCTAACAGTCCTTCTAAGGACTAATTCCGATGCATATCAATCCTGGTGATAGGTGACCTATAGCAGTTGGGATAGCGTTTTACAGGCATCTAGTCAGAGATTATTGTATTATACTCCGTGCTGAAAAAAAAAATCAATTCCCTATTGATAATGCTGGATTGATGGTATTATTAGCTGGAAATTACTGTTCATTCTGGTCACATACATCCCTACAACAATCCATAACGTGATAGATTTTTTCCATGCACCCGTTAGCCGATTCATAATTTTTAGCAGTGATCTGTAATTAGAAATGGATGAAAGCAGACAGGGTTGCTTGCGTTCCTTCACAGTTTGGTGGTGCAACATACCAAAAAAAACTCTTCGGCGCAGGTTAAATTCTATTATCTTATCTGAGATTCATGTACGTGTGACCTATAGCAATTGGGATAGCGTCTTACAGGCATCTACTCAGGGATTATTGTATTATACTTCGTGCTGTTAGCTGCTTTTAAAATAGGGACAGGTGCTAGATAATATTATCAGCTGGAAATGAGTATTCATTCTGGATGTGTTTGATCATGTTTCACACACCACATGGCCAGATAAGGTAGTAAAATGTTAAAATTACATTAACTAGTGAATGTATTTTTCACAGTTGAAAGAAATTAAGTCCAAAAACTCTACATGTGAACATGTGGAGGAGCATTTTTGTTTTTGGTTATTTATTTTGCCTTATATATAAGTAATTACCCTGGAAAGAATGTTTCTTAACATTTTTTCCAGGAAAATCCTTTGTTTTTGTATGTTTTATTGTCAGTTCGTAAAAGTGGAGTAATACTTTGACAACATTGTTTACAGCAGTGACCCGGGAGTCAGAGATGATTCCAGGGGTCTTCCCCATGCTGTTACCATGTCATTTGAGCACGGTTTCCATCGATTTGACCAATTTTTAGTCCCCCTCCAGACCTCCGCCAGAAAAATGCTCGAGTTTTCCATTGACTTACATTGGGCTTGTTACTCAGGTCGAACACCTGAGCATTACGATTTGCTCGACCCGAGCAATGAGCACCCGAGCATTTTAGTGCTCGCTCATCACTAGTAGGGATAAAAGACAGAGAAATAAAGAAGTCACGAAGGTTTTGCTTTAAAGAAATTGATGTAATTAGTTATCTTAATTCTGGATCTGAACACATATAAATGTTAGGCTGTTAATCCCAATTACTGCCACTAGAGGGAGTTTTGAGATATAGACAATAAGTTTGGGTGGAGGAGAATAAACTTCGGCCATTGTTAAAGAAAAGAGAGTTCGGGTCATGTTGGTTAAATGCACTGTATTCCTTGTAGTTTTCATTATGATTTAATCATTTTTTCCTTGCTCCAGAGCAAACTTTTAGGTAATTTACGTATTTGAGATAAGTGAGGCATAAATGGACCTGACGCTGAATACCTGTTTGTTCTATCACTCAATGATGTGATCGCTTTTGCATTCAGAGAATTTCATTTTTATTCAATAAAAATTGTACATATTCATTCTCATTGTATTTATCACGTAAATGCAATTCTTTGCCGCTGCTGCTGGACAAAGAATGGCCTTCATGTAAAGAGCAGAACAGGTTGAAATTGTCGTTCATGATGACGCTTGTGTATATAGCTTGTAACCTCTGAAGGTAAACAAATATGTTTTTCTTTCTGAAGCTCTTTGGCGCATCTGAAGTGTTTTCAATTATGGTAATGTTTCATTCTTGAACTTTGCTCTCCGTCATGTCCCCTCTTGGAAGAAAATAATTAAAACCTGCCGCAAATGTTGTCAATGTTTTTTTTTTCTTGATTCACCCTTGAGCAGCTATAAGCATCTCTTAAATTTGGTAATTTGGCAAAGTGTTGCTCCCATTGGGAGTACTTACTGCCAAAATCAATGGAGCTTCGACACCCTGAAGCGGGCATATGCAAAAGAAACATAGTGAGCAGAACACCACAGCTGTGTACAGGGGCTTAACTAAGGAGGGTTAGTTTAGCAGATGGAGCATAAGGCTAGGGTGCAGCTAGCAGTTGGTCACTGTCAGGGCACTTCTGCCCTTCGCCTCATGCGATGGTCTAGGAAGTCTCCCAATTGAAGGTCTAACCAGTTCCGAGTCAAGCGACACAGTAGCATGATGAGGTTACCTGGTCACACTACTGAACACTGCTGAGGTTAATGCTGTGCCACAGAGGTGGCGAAGACGGCATGAAGATAAGAACTCAAAATACCCGAAGAAACAAAAAGTTTTATTGAGGGGTAAGTAGTGTGAGAGTATAGTATGTAGGGAGGGGCCAGTATGGAGGGAAGTGTGAGGAGAGGGCACACCATAGAAACTTGGCAGTATGGGGGGGGCACTGTGGGAGGGGATAATATGGTGGCTGTCAGGGAAATATTGAGAAATATTGAAAATATTCTTTCTTCCCCTGTCATAGATATTAAGAAGTCTTTCACCCCTTCCTAATCCACCATTTGTCACAAGAAGAGAGCTGAGAGCTCTGTCTGTATGCAATTAACACATGCCTGAGAAGTGCCCTGTAAACAAATGCCAGCCTAGAAGTGCTACAACCTAATTAAAAGTGAGGGTCCTTCTCCCAGGCAGAAGCAGGGGATGATTAGACACAGGCTTGCGATGATTTACAGTTCGATGAGGAAAATGTACTCCCTAGCTTCAAAAGGAAATCTATAGTCAGGCCGCCACCGATACGGAATATGGTATATTGTAAGTTTCATAATTCCGATAATAACGGGACCTATATTTTTAATGGCAGGGTCAGCCAAGGAGCAATATGCTTATTTTTCCATAGCCGTAAGCCCCTCCGGGGGGCTGTGGCGCAAAAGTAACAAAATTGCAGATCACAACTATGCCATGAGTGGGCTCTACGGAAAGCTAAATTCATAACAGAAAAAATGGCGTCGCTTGCAAGCTTCTGCGAGCAACCAGGGATAAGTTATAGCGGAGGTTAGTTATTTTAATAAAAACATGAGGGGATGAGCGGTGGAGCCCAAGCCCACATGATGTCACCACAGGGGTGTGTGGGCAGATCTCCCCTTAGGCATAAAAGAGCCAACTGGAGACTGATCCATATTCATTGAGGGAGATATATTTACTATATGCAATGGATCCTGTTCGATAACAGTCTAATCAAGCAGAGTGTCTCCCCTCCACCTATATTGAATCATCTCAGCTATCGTATAGTAAGTTTCTGCTTTAATTCTTATTAGTTTGTCTAACTGCTTATGTATTGTAATGTCTACTTTGTAAAATCCTTTTATATATTTTTCCTAAACACTACCTCCCTTTTGCATTAAATATAAAATTTTGTCTTGTAATTGTTCTCTCCCCCGAAGCCATATACGTTACCAGAACGCAGGCGTCCAGCCAGGCCTGTATTATATTTCAAACTCAGCCGGTGGTGGCAGCAAATAATAATAATTGGGCTATCGTGAAGCTGAAAGTGACCGTATGGGGAGAGTATACACATATTCCATGCGTTGGAATCCATAGGTGTGACGCCATACGCTCACTGGTCGCTTCCCGATACCTGCGTAGTGAGTAGTCGGGATCGTGTGGTCTCGTATCCCTGACGAAATCTGTGACCGAGTGACGGCAGCGGCGAGATATTGCGTGATCTCCCCGGTGTCGTCGCTGAGGAATCCCTGACAGTGACAATATAGAGAGAGGGCAGCATGAGGGGACAGTGTGAGGACATAGTATTCGGGAATGTATGCAGTGTGGGGAAATGTGTTAAGACCAGCAGACCTGAGAATAGGAACATCTGCAGAGACGATCTATAGCAGTGAAAAGTCATTATGACATCAAGAACAGATGAAGAAGAAAGGGATTAGAACAACTCCAAAAAGAGAAGACATCACCTTTAAGGTACCTGGATCCAAGGGTACATTTACGCTGGAGAATCATCGTCTTTAAACGACTACCGACCTGCTTTATGAAGCCAAATGGCAGTTTTTAGTAGCCTGTTTAGACAGGCCGACCACACTTTAATTCACACAAAATAATCTTTAAAGGAAATCTATTAATAGGCTCAATCCTCTTAAAATGTCTATATGGAATAGGAAGTCGAATACAATGCCAACTTTATATCTGCAATTTAATGTCTTATTCCAGAGAAATCCACACTTTTCTTAATATATACGTAAATGAGCTGTTCAGGACTACGGGCCGGACACTGATCTGCATTAGAATCTGCCTCCAGAGCTCATTTTAAATAAAAGAGGGCATTACCAGTGTGATGTGTAATGGCCGCTCTCTACTCTCATGATCCCACTGCAGAGCTGTGTGTGATTATACCTGATACAACTGCAGGTTCCTCTCAGCTTCAGCTTCCATCTCACAGGCAGACAGGGTTGTAATACAGAAGAGCTGTGAGAACTGCAGCAAATTTCATCAATTGGGCCCTATGTTTCTATTCTAACACACTTTGTCCATAATTCATCAAGACTGACATTTTGCAAACTAGCCTTGATGAAGAGTGTGCTGGAGTAGGATACGCCAAATCACAAAGGATCTTTATAATATGTTTTGAAAGTTTTCAAGGCTGACATTAAAATGGGCCTTTCATGAGCTATAGCAAAGAGTTGGGCGGATCGATTCATCGGACTCCAGTCCAACGACCAGGTCAGTAGTCTCTGGCCACTTGTCGGGAGGCTCACAAATCTTTTACCTTCTGGAATTTCCAGCATACTTTTGGCTGAAGACACCTCAGGGATCTCGGGAGGTAAGAGATTTGCAAACCTCCTGCCCAGTGGCTAGAGATTACTGAGCCAGCCAATTGACCGGAGTCCCATAAATCAAACCGCCTAACTCTAGTTATAGCTGATCTCACTAAATGCTCATTTTAACCCTTTAAGGGTAACCTCTCACGTTGTACATGAAGTCCGATCTGTGGACGGCATGTTATAGGGAAGAAGAAGCTGAGCAGAATGATATATAGATTTGTTGGAAAAGATTCGGTCCAACTTGTAATATAGTTATTGAAATCACTGTTGTTTGTATGAATATGGTTACAGTGGGTAGTCCTACTCAGTTCTTAACAGCTATCTCTGCATGCACACTTATACAGGGAAGACTATGACTCACTGAATAGGACCGCCCACTGGACTCCTGTGCATGCAATCATCAGGCATTTTAATGAATAAAATACAAGTTTTACTGTTTTACTGAAACTTTTCCCACAAATATGTATATGTAGATGTATATATCAATCTGATCAACTCCTCCAGGTCTATAATATCCTACCTGCATATCAGATGCCATTTTCATCATAATAAGTTCTCTTTTAGGACTCAATTTTAATTTCTGAGCTTTCATTTATTCCTCCTCATTTTACCATATAGTGTACTGGAAATGGGAAACAATTTCAAGTGAGGTGAAATAATGATAAAAATGCAATTTGCAATTGTTCTTTTATTTTTTTTGTTTACGGTGTTAATTGTGCAGCAAACATAACTTGGTAACCTGATTCTTCAAGTCAGTACGATTAAGGCGCAAACAAACGTATAGTTTTTTACTATTTTAGTGGCTTAAAAAATATTCAGAACTTTGCAAAAAAAATAATTTCTGTTGCCATTTTCTTAAACCCATCATTTTTTTATTTTTCTGTCAAGGTAGCTAAGTGAGAGCGTGTTTTTTGTATAGTGCATGGCATTTTTTATACCGTTTTCTATTTTTGATCACTTTTTATTGCATTTTTTGTTGGAGGTAAGATGATTGAAAAAAATAGCACTTTTGGCATTTCAAATTTTTTTCTTTACAACATTTACCATACAGATGAAACAATTTTATATTTTGATGCATTAGACTTATACATATGCAAACATACACAATATGTATTGGTTGCGGTGACTTAAATGCTGCTGTCAGAGATTGATCTAACACAGCTGACATCTGCCATGTGTGGGGCGGACTCAGCTCCTGAGCCCACTTCACACACCTTGACTCACTCCATGATGTTCAGATTCTAGAGTCATACTATCATAATTTTTCAGAGTATATTCACCTGTCTCATCACATAATGCATGCAATTTGTTCTGTAAAATCTGGTTTCAGATACGCTTTAAAGGGTTATTATTAGTTATGAGCGAGCATACTCGCAAGTACTCAGTACTCACCCGAGCATCTCAGTACTCGAGATGCTCGGAGCTCGCTGAGTACTTGCGAGATACTCGGGTGGATGCTCGGGTCCCCTCCCTGCATGTTTGGCGCTATTTAGAGAGCCAATGAACATGCAGGGATTGCCTGCCACACACTGTAATGCTGTAGCCATGTTGGTTGTGGCATTACAGTGATTGGCTGGCCGCACAACGTCATCAGGTCTATATCAGACCTGGCGCCGCTGTGCTCGTTAGTCTACTCCGCAATCAGGCAGTGTAGGGAGAGGTGCTGCTGAGCTAGGGAGAGATTTGGTTGTGTATTAGGTAGTATAGGGAGAAAACAAGTACTTTACACATATCCATCTTAACAAACAGTCCTTCTGAGGACTAATCCATCTGCAGAGATATCAGGCAGGCAGTGTATATAGGCAGGCAGGCAGGGTATATAGCAGACTGCAGTGCATATAGCACAAGAGGCTCCATTCCAGTTCTGCCTTCTGCTGCTGTTAGATATTTCTATACAAAGGCCCAGGTCTCAGGGGCCAGGAATAATTTTTTTTTTATCTTAATCCTCATTATTTGCTTAAAAAACAATGCAGAGAACACCATTTTTCTGCTTGTTGGCACCGCAGAATACAGCCAGGTCCTTTCCATATTACAGCGCTAAAAATCCAGCTATTTAAAACTGTGGTTTGTCCATTACACGGATCACATATAATTGTGCTGAAAATACTGCCATTTTTGGCCTCCATTCAAATTTTTTTTCAGTCTGTCAGCAAAGTTTTTGACCCCGGTTTGCTGTTCAAAATAGTTACCTACAGGCCAGGTATTTAAAACTGTGGTTTCTCCGTCACACGGATCACATTCACATATGATTGCGCTGAAAATACTGCCATTTTTGGTCTCCATTCAAATTTTTTTTCAGTGTGTCAGCAAAGTTTTTGGCACCGGTTTGCTGTTCAAAATAGTTATCTACAGGCCAGGTATTTAAAACTGTGGTTTCTCCATCACATGGATTACATATAACTTCGCTCCACATTCAGCCATTTGTATTGAGCGTGGAAGATATTGTCCTCCATTTAAAATGGGCAAGGCGCGTGGCAAGGGACGGGGTACTGGACATGATGGTGATGGTGCATGCAGAGGCCGAGGCCGTGGGCAAGCTGAAATTGTGCCACAACAAACACCCACATCTCGCCTGACCTTCCTGTCCCAATTCCTAGGGGACCGCAGCACACCACTATTGAACCCAGAGCAGTGTCAAAAGGTTGTTGGTTGGATAGTGGATAATGCTTCCAGTCACTTAGCCACAACCACCACCACCCTGTCTTCCACACGGTCAAGTCTCAGTAGCTGTGAGTCTGGGCCGCATATTCCTCACCCTGATCCTCCTTCCACCCACCATGCCGAGTGCCTGGCGACAACTGATCCCACACTTGGACACTCTGAAGAGCTGTTCACTTTTCCATTTATAGATTCAGGCCTCTCGCCCGGTCCACTTGAAGCAGGGCAAGAGGAGATCGCATGTAGCGATGCACAAATATTTGAGCAGCCACGGTCACACGAAGGCGACGGTGGGAAAGTGTCACAAAAGGTGGACGATGATGAGACACAATTGCCAGAAAGTCAGGAGGAGGACCAGGGTGCGGAAGTGGAAGACGAGGTGGTGGATGATATAGTAACTGACCCAACCTGGCAGGAGGACATGCAGAGCGAGGACTGAAGCACACAGGGGGAGGGAGGCAGAGCACCCTAACAGGCAGGAAGAGGCAGTGTGGTGGCCGCAGACAGAAGGCAGGCAGCCGTTCCCTGTAACACCAACACGAAGGAAGTTGCCAGTACAACTGTTAGGTCTTCCCGAGTCTGGTTGTTTTTTAAAGACTCTGCCGATAACCCCAAAAAGGCCATTTGCATCACCTGCCAGGCCACCATCAGCAGGGGTGGCAAAACTAGCAGCCTGGCCACCACCAACATGATCAGGCACATGGCAGCAAAGCACTTGACTTTGTAGGCCGAACCCCAGGGTCCAGGAACAGTGTCTGCGGGTGGCACCATTGCTTCTTCCGCTGTTGTGCATGCAAGCCAATCCCCTGTCCATAGTGCATGCGAAGATGCCTCCTGCCCTGCACCTGTCATTGAACACTCTCAACTAGCAGCATCAGGAAGCACGCCCATGTCCTTGCCCCAGCGCAGCGTTCAGTTTTCCATACCCCAGTCCTTGGAACGCAAGAGCAAATATGCAGCCAACGCCCCACAGGCCACACTACTAAATTCCCACATTTCACGACTGCTTGCGCTCGAAATGTTGCCTTGTAGGCTCGTGGAGACTGAAGCATTCCGCAACCTGATGGCGGCGGCCGTCCCTTGGTACTCGGTCCCCAGCCGCCACTATTTTTCCCGGTGTGCCATCCCCGCATTACACAAGCACGTGCCCCAAAACATTAGCCGTGCCTTCAACAACGCAGTTACCGGGAAAGTCCACCTAACCACAAACACGTGGACAGGTGCTTGTGGGCAGGGATGGTACATCTCGCTGATGGCACACTGGGTTAACATAGTGGAAGCCGGGACCCAGTCCAACCTTGGGACGGAACACGTCCTCCCAACGCCAAGGATTGCGGGCCCTGGGTCAATCAGGGTTGACCCCACAGTTTACAGCTCCTGCACCTCATCCTCCTCCTCTTCAGCCTCCATCTCCGAAATTCCCACATCAGTCACAAGCTGGAAGCACTGCAGCACTGCCTCGGCCAAGCGGCAACAGACTGTGCTGAAGCAAATATGCTTAGGTGACAAACCGCACAATGCTGAAGAGTTGTGGACAGCTCTGAAAGAGCAGGCAGATCTGTGGCTCACACCACTGAACCTGTTATGATCTGCAACATGTACTAAGGAAAGATAAGGGAAAACTGTCCCTACAGTAAAACTAAGCTGAATCCCTACGATGTAGTGGGCTGCCTGTTCCTAGTGAACAGACCCGCCTTAGTCCTCGGCTAGTCTGAACGAAGACCTAGCATAAGGGGAGGGGTCCCTAAAAGAACTAAGGACTGGGACAAAAGTGGGACACCTCCTAAACAGAGAAGTTGTTGCAGAACACAAAAAGACAAACAGACAAAAAAGTACTAGAGGTCCCAGAAGGACCAAACGAACTGACAGAGAAAGGCACAGAAGCACCTGGCTAGAGAAAGAGTCAAACACTGAAGTCCAGCACAGCCAAAAAGGCGGAGCTGGAATATAAAGGCAGATGGTCTCGTGACCGCAAAGCACAAGATGGAAAAAACAAACAGGAGGGTTCTAACAGTACCCCCTCTTTTATGAGGATCCTCCGGATCCTCCAGGCCCAGGCCTATCCGGAAACCTCTTGTGGAAAGCTTTAACAAGCCTAGGAGGATAGACATCATGTGTCCTTACCCAGGAGTTGTCTTTGGGACCGAAACCCTTCCAGGAGACAAGATACTGTAATCTCCCTCTATGCCATCTAGAATTCAAGATACGAGAAATTTCATATTCGCCGTCTTCCACCACAGGAGGAACTGTGACAGTGGCATCCCTATCTGACACATCAGCCTTTTTCAACAAGGAAACATGAAAGACAGGATTAATCTTCCAGGAAGTAGGGACATCCAACCTAACAGCAGATGTGTTCACAACCTGAAGCACCTTAAATGGACCCACAAACTTAGGACTCAGTTTTTTAGAGGGAATCCTCAACCGCAGGTTCTTTGAGGACAACCAAACCATGTCACCCACAGTAAACAAAACCTCCTTACGTTTCCTGTCAAAATACTTCTTGGACTTCTTGTTAGCCTCTTGAAGGTTGCAACGTAAATTAGTCCAAACTCTCTCCAAATCACCGGAAAAATTCTCCTCCTTCAGCACCGCCGACCCCAATTTGGAGAACGAACCAAAAGATGGATGTCTCCCAGTACAACAAAAAAAAGGAGAACACCCAGCAGAGGAGGATGTATGATTGTTACGAGCAAATTCTGCGAGAGGCAGAAACTCAGACCACACCTCTTGATTGTCCGCCACAAAACAATGTAAAAACTGTTCAACATCCTGGTTCTTTCTTTCAGTCTGTCCATTAGACTCAGGATGATACCCAGACGAAAATGACAAATGAACTCCCAACCTGTGACAAAAAGCACGCCAAAAGCGAGCCACAAACTGAGGTCCTCTATCAGAAACAATATCCGTGGGAACGCCATGGAGCTTGACAATCTCCTTAACAAACGCCTTAGCGAGTGTCTTGGCGCAGGGCAACTTAATGAATGGAACCAAATGACACATCTTACTAAAACGGTCCATGACCACCCAGATGACAGTAAAACCCTCGGACACAGGAAGATCAGTAATAAAATCCATTGTGAGATGCGTCCAAGGCGCACTAGGAACCTCCAAAGGGCAAAGCAACCCCGCAGCAGGAGTATGTGAAGCCTTTGACTTAGCACACACAGTACATTGATGACTTCCTTCAGCCATCCAGGCCACCAAAAACTGCGACTGATCAGTCTCTTAGTCTCCAAAATTCCTGGATGACCTGCCAACCGAGACTCATAACACACCACAAACAAATCTCTCCTAAAGGCTCTAGGCACGATCAACCTCCCATGGGGAGTGTTAGATGGAGCATCATTTTGAGCTTTCAGAATCCCATTCTCCAAAACGGAGTCCAATGCCGCCACCACAACTCCTTTCTGTAAAATGCTCTCCTCCTCCTTGGCACCGAATGTAGGATAGAAGCTGCGAGATAAAGCATCGGCTTTACATTCTTAGTACCAGGGATATAGGTAACAGAAAAATTAAACCGAGTAAAAAAAGTACCCACCTAGCTTGACGGGCATTCAAGCGCTTGGCAGTATCCAGATAGATCAAATTCTTATGATCTGTGAAAACCTGAATTGGAAATCTAGCGCTTTCCAAAAAATGACGCCAATGTTCAAACGCGAGTTTAATAGCCAGCAACTCCCGATTTCCAACATCCTAATTCAGTTCGGTTTCCGAAATTTTTTTCGAAAAGAAGGCACAAGGATGTACTCCATCTTTGATCTCCTGAGACAAAACTGCTCCGACCCCCACCGATGAAGCATCGACCTCGACCTAAAAAGGCTTGGTCTCATCAGGCTGCATAAGGATAGGGGCAGAATTGAACCTCTCTTTGAGATACTCAAACGCTTCAATGGCCTCCAGTAGTCCACTGGACCATATTCGTACCTTTCCTGGTGAGATCGGTCAGAGGCTTAACAATTACAGAAAAATTCTTAATGAATTTCCTGTAATAATTGGCAAAACCAAAAAATCTCTGTATAGATTTCAAACCAATAGGCCTAGGCCATTCCTGCACAGTCTGAACCTTCACCGGGTCCATCTCAAAGCCCTCGCTCGCTGGAGACAATGTAGCCCAAAAAACTAATTTTCTGCACAGCGAACTCACATTTCTCCAGCTTAGCAAAGAGCGAATTATCACTCAATAACTGCAAGACTTCACGTACACTCTGCCAATGGGACTCTAGATCTGGTGAATAAATCAAAATGTCATCCAAATACACAACCACATTCTTACCAATCAAAGGTCTCAGGATGTCATTAATAAGATTCTGAAAAAATGCAGGTGCATTGGTAAGACCAAAAGGCATCACCAGATTCTCAAAATGACCTACTGGAGTGTTAAAAGCAGTTTTCCATTCATCACCCTCCTTCACTCGTAACAAATTGTATGGCCCCCGAGATCAATTTTAGAGAACCACTTGGCCCCCACCAACTGGTTAAACAAGTCAGGAATTAACGGAAATGGGTAGGAATTGCGTACAGTAATCTTATTAATTTCACGAAAATCTAGACATGGACGTAAACCCCCGTCCTTTTTTTTAACAAAGAAAAATCCAACTGCCACAGGCGACTTAGAACGTCTAATGTGACCAGCAGCCAGGCTAGTCTGTATGTACTCCTCCAAGGCCTTTCTTTCAGGGATAGTCAGATTAAACAAGCGACTCAATGGCGCAATCATAATCCCTATGAGGAGGTAAAACTTGCAACTCCTCTGAAAAAACCCTCCCAAACATTTTTACTGCCAAGAACATGCAGAAACGCTGCAGAAATTTTCTGCTTCATTTCTGAATCATGGGTACATACCCTAAGGCCTCATTCACATGTCAGTATTTGGTCAGTATTTTGGATCAGTGTTTATACACCAAAACAAGGAGGGGAACTTACAGAAAAAACCTATAATTGAAAGATTGACACCTGTTCTGTGTTTTGAAGACTCTCCTGGTTTTGGCATACCAATACTGATGAAATACTGATCAAAAATACTGATGTGTGAATAAAGCCTTCTATGTGTATGGGGGTGCTGGCTGACGGATGGTCAGGAGAGATGCCGATCGCACATGTCAGTTTTCAGACTGCTGATCGCATTGTTCTCCCAGACATAAACCTCTGGCCAATATGTCAGCTGGCAGCTTTCTCATAGAGAACAGAGGAGCACTCGGCTGAACAAGCGCCGCTATGTATGGGAAGGTTGGCTGAGATGATTGTCACCCATACGATCTAATGTGTATGGACAGTCATCCAATGTGTATGGCCAGCATAAAGGACTAACAATGCTGAGAACATTGGGACAAATGAATGTGCGTTGGAAAAGATTAGGCACAAGACCTGCAGCTCTAGGCTTATGCTGCGAAGTATGTGTATGATGGATGTAAAAAAAAAAAAAAGCAAATGAATGTGGCTGACATTTCATTACACTTTGTGGCTGAAAAAAATATTGGCATACATGTATACCAACCATGATGTGACGTAAGGAAAAGAATGGTGCCGAATGTATGTGCCATCTTAAATTTATAAATGCAGAGAAAATGAAAACAAAGTTCATAATTTGTTTTTCATTATTGTACTGAAAACATTATTAATAAATGTTCCCCCCATTTCTATTTCACTCTTGTTTTCTTTGGAGGATGCAAAGTCTCTTCACTACATGAAATAAAGGCAAAAAATGTTTTGAGTCATTATTCGGTTGTCTTTGTGTTTCATCAGCAGTCCCCTCTGTTTTGGGCAGCTGATAAAATCCACCAACTACCATCACCAGAAAGGCTGCACTTACATTTTCTCCTGCAGCAAGGAGTATTATAATTCCAAGTGTAGCACCCTGAGGACTCGGCTGCTACAGGGGTGTTGCACCTCACTCCAGAGGTGTGGTATTCCACTCCCGGGTAAGGATGGAGTGTGGAACTGAGCTCAGTAGGCTGCATGCACTACATACATCCCATTTCCGGGGGACAGAACTACGGTACTCCCACCAGTATATGTGCAGGTACGACAGCGTCTGTCCCTGGCTGGAGTGGGAGGGGGGTGGAACATCCCAGTAGTGTAGGGGCAGATAGGGGGAGTAGTCTGGGTAAAGCTAGGAGCTCATTGGGTGCTAGTCACCTGGGCTCACACATAGAGGGAGGTATATAAGGTGGGCACCATCTTAGATCAGGGTTCAGTTCAGGCAGGAGGAGAGGAGGAGAAGAGTTCAGCCAGGAGGGCTGACTGGGAGCTGTGGCTCCAGTTGGGCCCAGCTCCAGAGCCAAGCCTGCAGAGGAGAGAGGAGTAAGAAGGACCCAGAGAGAAAGACAGAGGGAACCCCAAGAACCCAGAAACAGACCAGAAAGGGTGAAGGGTTGGCGGACACGGGTACCGGAACCCGAACTGGTGGAGGCCACTTATCCTCAGCCAGGAACCGGAGGTCGTGGTCAAGATTTGCCACGACCCTCACCAAATCCACCAGAAAGGCACACCAAGCATAGGGTCAGGGAACCCAGAGGAGGTTTGACCACTAAGAGACCCGAGGGAGCCGGCCAAAGGTGGATCCCTGGTGGGAATGGCCAGAGACAGAGAGAGAGAAGGGAGCTCAGGACCACGCTCCGGAACTGCCTGGGGGTTAGCCGAGTCCAGGACCTGGTGGACGCAGCACGGCTCGGGTGGTCACTCAAGGCCAGAGTGACTGAGAGAACAACCGTGAGTAAAAACCCTGAAACTGCACCTCAAGTCTCTGACTCTCCTTTCTACAACATAACTACACCCATCATCCACACCTGCTGCCCTGAGGCCATACCCCTCCCGTTGGGGGTTATACCATCACTGCTGCACATATACCACCGGCCTCAGCGGACTGTTCTGCAGCGGCGGCTTCAAAGCCGCACTCAACGGGTGGCGTAGTCGATCAAGTTAACATCTACTGCCATAGACTGCCACTTAGTTTGACACCCTGGGCACGGACCGGGTCACCGCCACAAGGACTACTACCCCCATCGAGATCCAGCTCCGGGTATCCCTTGAACATGGCCCAGGGGGTGCGTCAACTTTGGCGTAGTCGGCAGGATTCCGTGCCCGCAACCACCGGGTACTGCGTGCCTGAAGAAAAGTTCACAATTACCTCAAAAAGAAGTCTCCCGCCAATTCCGGAGGGTCCCCGTCATCGGACGCCATCTCGGATCGTTTCCCGCCGTTTGCCCGCCATCTGCAGTCTTTTCCCGCCATCCACAGAGTTTCCCGCCATTGGGAAGCGGTTCTCGCCATCTGAGAAGATTTCCCGCCCTGGCAGAGCGGACGCCATTATGGGCGTGCCAGAGGGTGGCAAGAGGCCACCTCCCATCGTGGGCCAGGACCAAGAATGGTCCCCAAAAACGAAGACCACCCCCACCAGCAGAGGCTGCGATGCTAGCGATGTCCATCAGTGTGAGAGAACTGCCCCTGGAACTGACAATCACCAAGTTGCCCCAGGACCGCCCTCAAAGTAGGAGGATACAGAACAAAAGAGCGAAGATGGGTGCAGCCTGGAGGAGTCTGGAGGAGCCGTACCCGGAGATGGAGGGAGAGGCAGGCAGCACCGACCCTGTGGTCAGGAGCCTGATGCAAGCAACCACCCCACAAGACCTGGTGGAGATCCTGGCACAGCTCCCCCGAGACCGGGAGCGTGCACAGACCGCGCTGGAGGGCCTCGCACGGAGGATGGCCCAGGTGCAGCGAGAAACGCTGATGGAGTGAAGCAGGGAGATGGCCCAGCAGGCTGGAACCCGCCAGCGGAGCACACCACCCGCAGCGAGGAGCACGCCTGCCCCTGAAGAGGATGCAGAAGGGACGGAGGCCGGAGACGACGCCGCAGAGGGAGCTGAAGAGACGGAGGCAAGTAAAGGGGACGTCACTACCCCAAGCCCAGCCACCGTAAGCCTACCCCCGCTCCCCGTCGCAGAGCCCGAAGTCCCACTGATCGTGCCCGTTGCCGCACCGCTACCGCTCCAGACTAGGCCCCAAGCAGGAGCCGCGACCACGCCCCCTGTGACGTCACGCGCCTCAACCCTGAGCGCGGCCAAGCAGGAGATGCCACCGGCCTGGTCGCAAGGCCGAGTGCCCCCGGGCGCCGCCGTCTTCACGGTGCCCTTTACCTTCAGGGTACCCCAAGCCTGGTCGCAAGGCCTAGTGATCCCGGGCGCCGCTGCCACCACCGCGCCCTCAACTTCCACTGTGCCGCACCTAGGTGAAGACTTGTTTGCCCAGCACACTTGCCCGGATGGGCAGCCCTTTGCGTGGCCACCGGAGTACCACCATCCCCGACTCCGGAAAGAAAGACCCCTGGATGAGCCCCTAATCCCGGTTCCGGCGCCCGTCAAGATGACCCCGCTCTCGTTAGAGGAGGCACAGTTTGAGTGGGACCCCGCAGGAGGAGACCTCATCGGGTTCACTCAAGAGACCCGGGCGGCTGCAGCGGAGCGTGCGGAGTGCTGCCGCCAGCAGTTGGAAGTCTTTGAGCGAGAACGGAGAGAGAGACGGGTCCGCGAGGAGCGGCTGCAAGTAAAGAGTGCAGAACAAAAGAGCCGGACCCGAAGGAACCCCCGTGCAGCCCACGGTCCCCGTGCCACCGGGACTGTAATCAAATTCCAACTGCAGCACGGTTGGGGCTTCATCAGAGATCATCACACCCCCGGCGACGTCTTCGTGACCAGAAGAGATGTCGAGTCCCACCTACCGGAGGGACACAGAGGTCGTGACCTTTACCTGGGTGATGAGGTCACCTTCACCCGGCACCAATGTGCCAAAGGACCCTATGCCCTTCATGTACACCGACTGACAGAGAAAGAGCTGAGGTGTCAGGAGGAGCAAGAGGACCCGGACGGGTCTGAAGGGTACACGGAGGAAGGAGCAGGAGGACGCCGCTACTAAAGTACGGTAAATGGAACTGTAAAATAGTTACCCGTTAGGGTACAGGAACTGTTACCATTATAGTCCCCGTTGGGACCAGCAAATTAAACTGTTACCCATATGGCCCCTTAATCCCACAGGCTGAGGACTGTGAGCAGCCATCCCTTTTCCCCACTGGCCGAGGACTGAGAGCGGCCATATCCCTTGTAAATAGTTGCGCTTCCTAAAGTGCCCCCTACTGGTTTTATAGGAAACTGTTTTTTTTTCTACCAGAGACTGTGGCACTTCCCTGGTCACAATTTGCACAAGTGGCCAGAGGTCAAAAATGTTTTATATGAAAAGTTTTATTATGATGAAAGAGTTAATATTATTTTATGATGTGTCCGTAACATTTTAAAAGAGAAGTACCTCCCATAAAGGGATGATTGAAGGTTACTGTTTATATATTTTATATGTAGTGCACTTTAAAAAGCTTGTATGTTTTATGTTTTTGCTCTTTTACAGCCCGAGGACGTGCTGTGATTTACCAGGGGGAATGTAGCACCCTGAGGACTCGGCTGCTACAGGGGTGTTGCACCTCACTCCAGAGGTGTGGTATTCCACTCCCGGGTAAGGATGGAGTGTGGAACTGAGCTCAGTAGGCTGCATGCACTACATACATCCCATTTCCGGGGGACAGAACTACGGTACTCCCACCAGTATATGTGCAGGTACGACAGCGTCTGTCCCTGGCTGGAGTGGGAGGGGGGTGGAACATCCCAGTAGTGTAGGGGCAGATAGGGGGAGTAGTCTGGGTAAAGCTAGGAGCTCATTGGGTGCTAGTCACCTGGGCTCACACATAGAGGGAGGTATATAAGGTGGGCACCATCTTAGATCAGGGTTCAGTTCAGGCAGGAGGAGAGGAGGAGAAGAGTTCAGCCAGGAGGGCTGACTGGGAGCTGTGGCTCCAGTTGGGCCCAGCTCCAGAGCCAAACCTGCAGAGGAGAGAGGAGTAAGAAGGACCCAGAGGGAACCCCAAGAACCCAGAAACAGACCAGAAAGGGTGAAGGGTTGGCGGACACGGGTACCGGAACCCGAACTGGTGGAGGCCACTTATCCTCAGCCAGGAACCGGAGGTCGTGGTCAAGATTTGCCACGACCCTCACCAAATCCACCAGAAAGGCACACCAAGCATAGGGTCAGGGAACCCAGAGGAGGTTTGACCACTAAGAGACCCGAGGGAGCCGGCCAAAGGTGGATCCCTGGTGGGAACGGCCAGAGACAGAGAGAGAGAAGGGAGCTCAGGACCACGCTCCGGAACTGCCTGGGGGTTAGCCGAGTCCAGGACCTGGTGGACGCAGCACGGCTCGGGTGGTCACTCAAGGCCAGAGTGACTGAGAGAACAACCGTGAGTAAAAACCCTGAAACTGCACCTCAAGTCTCTGACTCTCCTTTCTACAACATAACTACACCCATCATCCACACCTGCTGCCCTGAGGCCATACCCCTCCCGTTGGGGGTTATACCATCACTGCTGCACATATACCACCGGCCTCAGCGGACTGTTCTGCAGCGG
Source organism: Phyllobates terribilis (assembly GCF_046119375.1). NCBI lineage: Eukaryota > Metazoa > Chordata > Amphibia > Anura > Dendrobatidae > Phyllobates > Phyllobates terribilis. Next base: position 479,873,330 of record NW_027362761.1, on the reverse strand, counting down.
CGGCTTCAAAGCCGCACTCAACGGGTGGCGTAGTCGATCAAGTTAACATCTACTGCCATAGACTGCCACTTAGTTTGACACCCTGGGCACGGACCGGGTCACCGCCACAAGGACTACTACCCCCATCGAGATCCGGCTCCGGGTATCACTTGAACATGGCCCAGGGGGTGCGTCACAAGCAATAGCTGTTAACTCTCACTATTAGACAGGGGTTTGCATACTGTATGTCCCAATGGTACAATCTCTCTTATTGTTAAAAGTAGTAAAAAATAATTGTATCATACAACTCCTGTATTACATGTCTCTATCTGGTAATCTGATGGACGAGTCTAAGTTGGCGAATGCCATGAGATTGTTACGTGCCTGACTACTTTGTGCCAACTGTAAAGTTTTTTGAAGGAGGCATAATGCTATGGGGTTGATTTTAGGGGTTGGCCTGGGACCATTAGTTACAGTGAAAGGAAATGTTAATTCTTCAGCTATTAGGCTCACCAGGTGAAGTCGATCCTGTAGCCTTAGGCCCTGGTAGGCACAACATGGACCCAGGGCGCTGATGCAGGAAACAAAGACTTAGAACTAGTGTTGAGCAAGCACTAAAATTCTCGGGTGCTCGAAGCTCGGGCCGAGCTCAACATGATACTCGGGTGCTCAACCCGAGCAACGAGCCCAATGTTAGTCTATGGGAGACCCGAGCATTTTTGCGGCGGCACCCCCGGCAGTCTGTAGAAAGCCTAAAAAGTGTCCAAAACGATAGTGACAGTGCTCAAAAGACATGGGGACAGCATGGGCATCGCCCCAGGAAGCATTTCTGACCCCAGGTCACTGCTGTCAACAACGTGGTCAGAGGTATTAAGCCACTTTAACGGGCTCACAATAAAACGTTCAAAAACAAAACTGAAACGGTTTTCCTGTGAAATATGTTAAGGAACTTCCTTTCCAGGGTAAAGACTTGTGTATAAGGTAAAATAAATAACCAAAACCAAAAATACTCCTCCACACCTTGGGCTATGTTCAAAAGTAGCATTTTTTATGCGTTTTTGCACTTTTGTATTGATTTCAACCGTGACAAATGCATTCACCGGGAAATGTCATTTTAACATTTTACAATCTTATCTGGCTATGTGCTATGTGACACATACATACAGTGCTGAAAAGACATGGGAACAGCATGGGGTTAGACCCCTGGAAGCATCTCTGACACCCAGGTCACTGCCTAAAAGTGTGCCCATCAGAAGTGATCTTTGCCGCATCAGAAGATGCAGACTTGCAAGTATTCCGTGCAAGTCCTTGTCCCAGGGCAGTGTTCAATTGTACCTCCCCCATTCCTTGCAATGCAAGCGCAAGCATGCAACCTGCCACCCAACCACCCCCAGGCTGCAATACCATACTGCTAGCTTGCTTGCTCTTGAAATTGGGCCTTTTAGGCATGTGGAGGCAGACGCCGGCCACCATGTCATGGCTGCGTCGGCGGCCTGGTATCCATACTCAGTCCCCAGCCGCCCGGCGGCCGGGTGTCCATGCTTGGTTCCCAGCCGCCAGGGGGTGGCCGGGTGTCCATACTCGGTCCCCAGCCGCCCCGCGGCCGGGTGCCCACACACGGTCCCCAGCCGCCTGGGGGCGGCCGGGTGTCCATAAACAGTCCCCTGCCGCCCCTATTTCTCCTGGGAACTTCCCCCACACTTTTCTTAGTCTGGCCTGCTTTAGGGCAGCATTGGACGAGCCCACCAGAGAACCAGACTCCTCCGGTGGGCCCTGGCTTCTCCATCAGGGGAGTTGAGAGTGCCAAGGTGAGGAGCATGATGATGATGATAGAAGTTAGCATCTGCTTTGTTTTCTTGGAATGCAAGCGTAAGTGTGCAACCTGCCACCCACCCACCCCCAGGCTGCAATACCATACTGCTAGCTTGCTTGCACTTGAAATTGGGCCTTTTAGGCATGTGGAGGCAGACGCCGGCCACCATGTCATGGCTGCGTCGACGGCCTGGTATCCATACTCAGTCCCCAGCCGCCCGGCGGCCGGGTGTCCACGCTGGGTCCCCAGCCGCCAGGGGGCGGCCGGGTGTCCATACTCGGTCCCCAGTCACCCCGCGGCCTGGTGCCCACACACGGTCGCCGCCTGGGGGCGGCCGGGTGTCCATAAACGGTCCCCAGCCGCCCCTATTTGAAGGACAGCCTAACCACAAACACGTGGACAAGTGAATGTGGCCAGGGATGGTCCATCTGACTGACGCCTTCACACTGGGTTAATATTGTGGAAGCTGGGACACAGTTGGACACTGGGATGCAACACGTCCTCCAGACATAGAGGACTGCGGGTCCTGTGTCAATCAGGCTTCAACACAAAGTTCAGAAGGTAGACAGCAACAGTGGTCGGCCTCCTACACAATGAGTAAATTATTCATGATCATGAGGCCATCCATCTCCTTAGCTTTCTGTTCCTTGGAATGCAAGCGCATGTATGTAGTAGCGGCTAGGCCTGAGGTGGTCAGCGTTTTGGCGCATATCCTACCTCCTCCGAGGATTGCTGGATGTTTTCCTGCTACTATCCCAGTTCTATGACTCCCGTTAAAACAAAGCTTCAGGTGATGAATGATGAATTAGGTGGTGGCAAAGGAGAAAGAGCAGGAGGAACAGGGACCATTCACATCAATATCAGGCCAGTCAACCACACATGTCTTGTAGGATATGTTTCTGTACCAAAAGGAGCGGTTCGGCTACACAGTTATAGGGCATACAGTGAGTGCAATGCCTACCAAAAATTTTGAGGCACTCCAATGCCCCTTGAAAGTGACATGGAGGTCAGAGGGCCTTAACTAAACCATTTTTTCCATTTATAGCAACTGGGTCTCCTGTACACTGTTGGCCTAAGCAGTGAATGGAAGGCTTTCCAAAAATTATGAGGAACTGCAATGCCCCTTGAAACAGACGTGGATTACAGCATACTAAAAACCTTCTACCCATTATTGGGGAGTGGGACTCCCATAGTGTTCGCCTATGCATTGAAAAGCAAAAGCTGACTAAAATTAGGAGGAAATGCAATGCCAGTTGGAAGAGTCGTGGAGGTTAGAGGTAATTAAAAACAACATTTCAATGCCCCTTGGAAGAGCTGTGGAGTTCAGAGTGGTTTAACAAGACGGTTTTAATGTCCCTTGGAAGAGACGTGGAGGTCATAGTAGCTTAACAAGACGGTTTTAATGCCCCTTGGAAGAGTGGTGGAGGTTACAGTGGAATAAAAAGACAATAAAAATGCCCCGTGGAAGAGACGTGTAGGTCACAGTAGCTTAACAAGATGGTTTTAATGCCCCTTGGAAGAGACGGGAAGGTCGCAGTAGCTTAACAAGACGGTTTTAAGGCCCCTTGGAGAAGTATTGGAGGTCGCAGTAGCTTAACAAGGCGGTTTTAATGCCCCTTGGAAAAGTGGTGGAGGTCACAGTAGCTTAACAAGACGGTTTTAGTGCCCCTTGGAAGAGACGTGGAGGTCGCAGTAGCTTAACAAGACTGTTTTAATGCCCCTTGGAAAAGTGGTGGAGGTTGCATTAGCTTAACAAGATGGTTTTAATGCCCCTTGGAAGAGATGTGGAGGTCACAGTAGCTTAACAAGATGGTTTTAATGCCCCTTGGAAAAGTGGTGGAGGTCGCAGTAGCTTAACAAGATGGTCTTAATGCCCCTTGGAAAAGTGGTGGAGGTCGCAGTAGCTTAACAAGATGGTTTTAATGCCCCTTGGAAGAGACGTGGAGGTCGCAGTAGCTTAACAAGACAGTTTTAATGCCCCATGAAAGAGTGGTGGAGGTCACAGTAGCTTAACAAGATGGTTTTAATGCCCCTTGGAAGAGACGTGGAGGTCAGAGTGGTTTAACAAGATGGTTTTAATGCCCCTTGGAAAAGTGGTGGAGGTCGCAGTAGCTTAACAAGACGGTTTTAATGCCCCTTGGAAGAGACGTGGAGGTCGCAGTAGCTTAACAAGATGGTTTTAATGCCCCTTGGAAAAGTGGTGGAGGTCGCAGTAGCTTAACAAGACGGTTTTAATGCCCCTTACAAGAGCCATGCAGTACAGCATATTAAAAACATTATTCCCATTATTGGGGAGTGGGTCTCCCATAGTCTTTGTCTATGCCTTCCAAGCAAAAGCTGCCAAAAATTAGGACGGAGGAACTTGCAATGATGGCAACACGGACCACGGTCACCGTGGTGGTATAGTGGTGGTGGAGGCTGAGGATAAGGAGAAGAGAAAAAACAGTGGAAATGAGGAAGCGTATACCCATGTGTGGGTGTGAAGCGATGCATGGGAATACACCTCCCGAAATAACACAGTGGATTTGACTTTATGTTACTCTGCTGTCAATTGGTGGTGATGAGAAGTCTGGCCCAATCCAGGCCTTGTTCATTTTGATAAGGGTCAGCTTGTCAACATTGTCAGTTGACAGGTGAGTGCGCTTATCAGTTATAATTCCCCCAGCGGCACTAAAAGTTCTCCTTGGGTCTAAAAGTGTCACCAACCAGTAATGACTGTCACCCAACATTTTGACAACGCGAGGGTCACGGTTAAGGCAGCGTAACATATAGTCAGCCATGCGTGCCAGACTGGTAACGGGCAAGACTTCCGTGTCCTCTCCAAGATGACGACTGACCATACTCTCCTCCTCCTCCTCCCCCCCTGTCCTCAGGCCACCCACGCTGAACCAATTGTATGACAGTTGTACAGGTACTACCGTCTACAGCGCATGATACCAGCTCCTGTTCTTCCTCCTCCTCCTCCTCTCCCTCATTGTCCCCCAATGCATGTTGGGATGAGATGAGGCTGGGCTGTGTGTAATCGCCCATTACGGCTTCTTGATCCATCTCATCATACTCTGGCTGCAATGCCTCCTCTTTAATTCTCTGCAGAGAGCGTTGCAAAAGACAGACAAGTGGGATGCTGACGCTAATGATGGCGTCATCGCCACTCACCATTTTGGTGGACTCCTCAAAGTTTGTCAGGATGGTACATATGTCAGACATCCAGGTCCACTCCTGAGGTCTTATGTGTGGAGTCTGACCTGAATATCGACGGCCTTGTTGCAGCTGGTACTCCACAACTGCTCTCTTCTGCTCACAAATCCGTTGCAACATGTGGAGGGTAGAGTTCCAACGTGTGGGGACATCACACACCAGTCGGTGTGCCAGAAGCTGCAAACGCTGCTGCAACACAGCAAGGGCGGCGGAAGCTGTAGCCGACTTCCGAAAATGAGCTGACAGGCGGCGTACTTTGACGAGCAGATCTGGCAACTCGGTGTACGATTTAAGAAACCGCTGAACCACGAGGTTAAGCACATGAGTCAGGCATAGTAAGTGTGTGATCTCGCCTCACCTCAGAGCCGCCACCAGGTTACGGCCATTGTCACACACGACCATGCCTGAATGTAGGTTCAGCGGTCTCAGCCACAGATCTGCCTGCGCTTTCACAGCTGTCCACAGCTGTCCACAACAGTGTGATGTTTATCACCTAAGCTTATGAGTTTCCGCACAGCCTGTTGCCGCTTGGCTGAGGCAGTACTGCAGCGCTTCCAGCTTGTAACTGATGTGGTGATATCTGAGATGGAGGCTGAACATGAGGAGGAGGATGATGCGCAGGAGCTGTAAACTGTGGGGGCAACTCTGACTGACATAGGGCCCGCAATTCTCTGTGTGGGGAGGATGTGTTCCATCCCAAGGTCCGACTGGGTCCCGGCTTCCACTATGTTTACCCAGTGTGCCATCAGGGAGATGTACCGTCCCTGGCCACAAGCACTTGTCCACGTGTCCGTTGTCAGGTGGACTCTCCCAGTAACTGCGTTGTTGAGGGCACGGCAGATGTTTTGGGACACGAGCTTGTGTAGTGTGGGGATGGCACACCGGGCAAAATAGTGTCGGCTGGGGACCGAGTACCGAGGGACGGCCACCGCCATAAGGTTGTGGAAGGATTCCGTCTCCACCAGCCTAAAAGGCAGCATTTCCAACGCAAGCAGTTGTGAAATATGCGAATTTAGGACTGTGGCCTGTGGGGCGTTGGCTGCGAATTTGTGCTTTCGTTCAAAGCTCTGGGATATAGACAATTGAACGCTGCGGTGGGATGTGGACGTGGACGTTGATGCTGTTTCTTGAGAAACTGCCATAACAAGTGAAGACTGAGAGGAGGGGGCATCTTTGCATGCAGTATGGACAGGGGATTGCCTTGCACTCACAATAGGGGGTTCTATTACATGCACAACAGCGGAAGAAGCAGTGGTGACACCCACTGACACTGGTCGTGGATCCTGGGGTTTGCCCCACAAAGTCGGGTGCTTTGCTGACATGTGCCTGATCATGCTGGTGATGGTCAGGCTGGTAGTTTTGTCACCCCTGCTGATGCTGGCATGGCAGGTGGTACAAATGGCCTTTTTGGGGTTATCAGCAGAGTCTTTAAAAAAATTCCAGACTCTGGAAGACCTACCGGTTGTACTGGCAACGTTCCTCGTGTTGGTGTTACAGGGAACTGTTGCCCGCCTTCTGTGTGCGTCCACCACACTGCTTCTTCCTGCCTGTTGGGGTACTCTGCCTCCCTCCCCCTGTGTGCTGCTGGCCTCGCTCTGTGTGTCCTCCTGCCACGTTGGGTAGTTACTAGATCATCCACCACCTCCTCCTCTTCCACTTGCGCACCACGATCCTCCTCCTCACTTCGTGGCAATTGTGTATTGTCATCGTCCACCTCTTGTGACAAATTGCCAGCGTCGACTTCCTCGGGCCGTGGCTGTTCAAATATTTGGCCATCGCTACATGGGATCTCCTCTTCCACCACTTCAAGCGGAGCAGGCAAGGGGCACAAATATGGAAATGGACCAGTGAACAGCTCTTCAGAGTGTCCAAGTGTGGGATCAGTTGCTGTCTGACGACACTCGGCATGGTGGGAGGAAGGAGCATCAGGGCGAGGAGGAGTATGCGGTCAATACTCACGGCTACTAAAACTTGACCGTGTGGAAGACAGACCGGAGGTGGTGGTGCCCAGGTAACTGGAAGTATTATCTGCTATCCAATTAATAACCTGTTCACACTGATCAGTTCGCAATACTGGTGTTGTAGTGTGCTTCCCTAGTAATTCAGTCAAGAAGTGGGAGCGAGAAGATGTGACTGTTGGTTGTGGCACATTTTCACCTTGGCCACGGCCCCGTCCTCTACACGCACCATCACCAGAACGTCTAGTTCCACGTCCCTTGCCACGCGCCTTGCCCATTGTAAATGAAGTAAAATAGCTTACACTCGCACTATCAATGGAAAAAGGGTAATAAAAAGGAGATTAGAACCGTGGAAGAGGAAAACCACAGTTCTATTTCCCTGGCGTACACCAGAATCTTTTAAACAGATATATTTGTGTCGGAACACTGAGCGAGACACTCACTTTTTTTATTTTTTATGTAAAAAAGGCAAAAAGGTGGATAATACAGAGATTTGAACCGTGGAACTGCAAAGCCACAGTTATAGTTATCTAGCCTACACCAGACTCTTTTAAACAGATATATTTGTGTCTGAACAGTCAGGGAGACACTATTACAGTTTTTTTTACGGAAAAAATGCCAAAAGCAGGATAATACAGAGATTTCACCCGTGGAACCGCAAAACCACAGTTCTAGTTATCTGGCCTACACCAGACTCTTTTAAACAGATATATTGGTGTCTGAACAGTCAGAGAGACACTATTACAGTTTTTTTTTTACGGAAAAAATGCCAAAAGCAGGATAATGCAGAGAATTGAACCGTGGAACTGCAAACCGTGGAACTGTTAGTCCTGGGAACCGTGGAACTGTTAGTCCTGGGAACGAATGACTGTTTGTTTGATTTGGCAGGCTTTAGAGACCCTACACTAACTATTTCGCAGTATAAATCTCTCCCTAGCTCTGCAGCACTGACCCTACACTGTCTGATCCGGTTTTAAATACTCGAGGTGACGCTGTGCGGCCAGCCAATCACTGTAATGCCCACAAACAACATAGCTGCAGCATTACAGTGACTGGCTGGCAATCCCTGCATGTTCATTGGCTCTGTAAAGAGCGCCAAACGTACTGGGCGGAGACCCAAGCTCCCGCCCGACTAACCCGGAAATGCTGGGTGCTCGCCGAACATCCCGAGTAGTGAAATGCTCGGGCGAGTACCGAGCAGTGTCAATCATGCTCGCTCAACACTACCTAGAACACACAAAAATCTCGGGAACAACAGGACAGATGACGTGGAGCTCAACAGGGATAAATCCAAGCACAAACATAAACAAAAAAAGCTCGTCCGAATGCCCTCAGACACCCAGGTCCATTCCTACCCTGTACTCCTGTTGGTCTATGATAAGATCAGTATAAGACCCTGGACTGCATTATTGGACTCTGTGTGGTTACTGCTGCGCCTGCACCATCACCCCCAGCATCCTATCACACTGCCCTGAGGCTACACTCCTCCCATGGGGAGTTGTACTATTCCCTGCTGCATCCCCAACACCAGCCTCAGCGGTCTGCCTTGCAACGGCGGTCCTCCCTGACCGCAATCCACGGGTGGCGTAGTCGGACATCACCTAAAACACATCATAGACTACCACTGGTCTGACCACCCTGAGCCATGGGACCGGGTCTCCACTACTACTCCCAGCATTGCCCTGAAGTCCGGTCTCGAGTGCCCCACGGCCCAGGGGGCGAGTCAGCTTTGGCGTAGTCGGCAGGATAGTAACCAACCCGCCACAAACGGGTATTGCGTGCCTGAAAAAGACTACACGTACCTGAAGAAGAGGTTTCCCGCCATCCGGAGCCGTTTCCTGCCATTTCCAGCTGTCTCCCGCCATCTTCCGTTGGTTCCCGCCATCTTCAGCCATTTTCCCGCCATCGGACGCCATCTTCAGGACGCCGCGCGGGAAGAAGAGGGGCGTGGACGTCCAAAGCGCGCAAGACTTGAAGCCCCGCCCTACGCACCGACGCTGCGCAAGGTCCTGGAAGGGAGAGAGAGCGACGCTGACGTCACCAGGGCGCGACGCAAGGTCCTCGTCCGGAGCAGCACCAGCGGAGCCGCGGCCTACAGAAGAGGATCGTCGGAAGGTAGGCCATGCTTAACTAGGGGGGAGGAAGATGACGGACACGGAGGGGCCTTCTACAACCAGTGGGGCTGCAGCAGCGGTGATGCCGTTCTCTATGCCCTACATCCCCAGAGCAGCCTGGCTACCCCAATACTCAGGGGACCCCCATACCTTAACTGACTTTAGGGAAAGACTGCACAGTTTGTTCAAGGTTTATCCCCTGACGGAAGAAAAGAAAGTGAGCATTCTAACGGGGCAGCTCACTGGTGCAGCCCAGCGGGAAGTGAAATCATGGTCAGATGAAGAGAAAAAGACAGAAATAAAAATGCGGTTCTATGGCTGTAAGCAGCGGGCCCAGGATAGTATCAGAGACTATGCCTTGAACCTGCAAGAAGCCCTGAGAGCTATCAAACAAGCTGACCCTGGTAGCGTGCAGGACTCTGATAAACTGTTGACTGACCAGTTCATAGAAGGTCTGCTGTTCAGCTCCCACAGAACCCAGCTGCGCCTCATGGCCCTACAGAACCCCGATTTGACTTTTGCGCAGTTCAAGGCTCGGGCCATCCGAGTGCTCAGAGAACCCGCAGCAGGTGGCGCTGTAGCTTCCCGGCGCCCTGCCATCACTTACCACCAGGGGGCAGCGCCCTACCCTGCAGACCTTGTGGGGGCTGATGCACAGGCCCTAAATCCATCCCAGCCTGCAGACCTACACCATCAGGTCCAGGAGCTAACAAAGAGTGTGGCTGCATTAACCAGGACCGTACAGTCGTTGCAGGTGGAACCGTCAAGACCAATCGAGCTGGCTTCCAGTCCGGAGGATGTCCCGTGGCGTCGACAGAGGAGGATCCCGCCGTTCAGAGGGAGGCCCGCCGACCGCTACGCTGAGGATGGACAGCCGATTTGCCGCCGTTGCAGTCAGCCAGGACACATAGCAAGGTACTGTACTTTAAATGGGTCCGACCTGGGGCAGAGGGCCAACCCCCAGACATAAGGTCATCAGGCCCGTCTAATTGGCGTGATAAGTACGTGGGTGGACGCCCGGTCTTACCCGTAGTGCTGGACGGTATCCCCATGAGTGCACTGCTGGACACCGGGTCTCAAGTAACTACCATCCCCTATGTACTTTTCAAGCGGTACTGGAGTGACGCTGACATAACCCGCTACCCAGACGGTGACTTAAGCATCATTGCCAGCAATGGCCAACCCGTGCCGCAGGTGGGGTTCAGAGAGATGACCATCAAGATTGGTAAGGTGGAACTGCCGGCACAGGGAGTGATCATTGTGGACATTGACCGTCGTGAAAGTCACCCTAAAATAACTGTGGGTACTAATGTGATTGAAAACTGTCTTTCAGAAGTAATTGTGATTTTACAGCAGGTGGCGATGAATGCGAGCTCCAGCCAAAAGAGGGTCCTCCAGAAAGAGATAAGAGCCCTGATGAGACGGCAGCAGGTAGAACTGTCTGGTGGTGAGATCGGTAGCGTAAGAATGAGTGACCCATTCCCCATTTCCATGCCTCCCAAAAGTGAAATGATGATCTGGTGTCGGACTGCAATCGGGTTGAGAGGCAGAGACTACCAAGCCATGGTAGAACCCGTGTACTCAGACAGCAGGCCCACCATTTTGACAGCCCGGGGGGTGGTTGATGTCCGTCATGGGAGGGTGCCCGTTCGCATTCTCAACATTGGGGAGAGGGAGGTACACCTACCCAGGTAAGCTACACTTGCCAAACTGTTTGCTGTTGAGCACAAAGTTATCAGCGCCATGGAACCGTTGCCTCCATCTCCACAGGCGGAGGGTAATGGCTCCCAGAAACAAAAGGAGGACTGGTGCCAGAAACTCCATGTGGGTGCTGACTCCACTCCCCTGCACCAAAAACAAGGAGTCTACCGGGTGGTCCAGGAGTACGAGAGAATTTTTAGTAAGCACCCGCTAGACTTCGGCAGAGTAAAAGGGATAGAACACCATATCCCCACGGGGAGCCACCCACCAATAAAAGAGAGACACAGGCCTGTACCCCCTGCACATTATCAGAACGCAAAGGGTATGCTGCAGGAAATGAAAGAAGCTGGGGTCATTAGAGATAGCTGTAGCCCCTGGGCAGCTCCCTTAGTTTTGGTAAAAAAGAAAGACGGTACCATGAGAATGTTCGTGGACTATAGGCAAATCAATTGTATCACCTATAAAGATGCGTACCCGTTACCTAGGATAGAGGAGTCTTTAGCAGCTCTAAAATCCGCTAATTTCTTCTCTACTTTGGACCTTACTAGCGGGTACTGGCAGGTTCCTGTGGCAGAGGCTGACAAGGAGAAGACCGCCTTCACCACCCCGATGGGACTGAGCGAGTTCAACTGTATGCCCTTCGGGCTCTGCAACGCACCAGGGACCTTCCAGAGGCTGATGGAATGCTGTCTAGGGCACCGAAACTTCGAGACGGTCCTCCTTTACCTGGACGTGATCGTCTATTCGAAGACTTACGAGGACCATCTAAAGCACCTGGCCGAGGTGTTCGAAGCCCTGGCAGGCTACGGCCTGAAAGTGAAGCCTTCAAAGTGCCACCTGTTAAAACCGAAGGTCCAATACCTAAGACACGTGGTGAGTGCAGAGGGAGTAGCCCCCGACCCCGACAAAGTTACAGCCATCAAGAGCTGGCCAAGCCCCTCTAACATCAAGGAAGTGAGGCAATTCCTCGGGTTGGTAGGCTACTACCGAAGGTTCATCCCCGGGTTCACTAAGATGGCAGCCCCTATGCAGGACCTCCTGATAGGGCAATCTAAATCCAGAAGTCACAAGCCACCCTTCAAGTGGGACAAGCCGGAAGAGGAGTCCTTCCGCCAGCTGAAGATGGCCCTCACGGGGGATGAGATCCTGGCCTACCCCGATAATGGTCAGCCTTTTATCCTCCACACAGATGCCAGTAATGTGGGGCTGGGAGCCGTACTGTCACAGAACCAACAGGGCAGAGAAAGGGTGATCGCGTATGCCAGCCGGAAGCTGAGGCCCACTGAAAGAAACCCGGAGAACTACAGCTCCTTCAAGCTAGAATTCTTGGCAGTGGTGTGGGCCGTCACAGAACGGTTTAAGCATTACCTGGCCTCTGCAAAGTTCACCGTGTACACGGACAACAACCCGCTGACACATCTGGACAATGCAAGACTAGGTGCCCTAGAACAGCGGTGGATGGCCCGACTCTCCAATTATGACTTCACAATCAAATACCGGGCAGGCAGAACCAACGCCAACGCAGACGCCCTATCAAGAATGCCCCACCTACCTGAAGGAGAAGACGACTCGGAAGAGCTGGAGGAAATAGAGCTCCCTGCGTTCCACCGGTATGGGGCCACTCAGCTTTCTCACCGGGTAAGAGACAAGGACTTAACCACCGTCATGTTCAATCCCTTACCCCACCACAGCTAGGCTGAAACGCAAGATAGCGACCCTGCAATACGCCTGGTGAAAGACATGTTAACCCAGGAAGACGCTAGCCCAGGCCCGGACGCTCCAGAGGAAGCCAAGCAGATAAGGAAGGAGAAAAGCAGGCTATTCCTCTACGAGGGTAAGCTGTGCAGAAAGCTTGTCAACCACCGGACGCACGAGCTGACCTGGCAGATAGTGGTCCCAAGGCGAGATGCAGCAATGGTCCTGGAGGCCTACCATGACAGAGCGGGATACTTCGGGTGGAAGAAACTGGAGTTCCTACTGAGAGAGCGGTTCTACTGGGTCGGCATGAGAAGGGCCATCGAGAAGTGGAGCAGGGACTGCGGCCCATGCCACCTCAGAAGGAAGGACCGTACCAGCCAGCAGACACCCTTGAGGCCCATCGTCACCAGGCAGCCTCTTGAGCTGGTAGCTCTGGACCATGTGAAATTGGCTCCAAGCCGGTCGGGCTACGTCTATGCCCTGACAATTGTGGACCATTACTCCTGGCTCCTGGTAGTGGTTCCTGTTAAAGACCTGACAGCCCAAACAGCGGCCAGAGCCTTCCAGCAACACTTCTGCCATCCACATGGGTATCCGGTACAGGTCTTGACAGATCAAGGTCCAGCGTTTGAGGCTGAAGTATTCCAGGAGTTCTGCAACCTCTACGGCTGTAGGAAGATTCGGACAACGCCTTACCACCCGCAAACCAACGGGCTGTGTGAGAAAATGAACAATATCGTCATTGATTTCCTCAAGACGTTACCCCTGGAAGAACGCAGCCTGTGGCCGGAGAAGCTGCCAGACCTGATTGACTTGTACAACCATATCCCTGTGAATGCTACAAATTGCACCCCGGCTTACCTGATGCGAGCAAGACCAGGTAAACTGCCGATAGACCTGGAGATGGGAGTCCTGACACCTGAGGACACGTCCCCAGATGCAGACTGGGATAGGGAACGGTGGCTACAGTACAAGAAGGTACAGGAGAGTGTGGAGAGGAGTCTGGCTCAAGCGAGAGAAAAGCAAGAGAGGCTCTTCAACCAACACGCCCCTGCTGGTCCCCTGGAACCTGGTGAGCAGGTCCTGAAGCAGAAGAGAAGGTTACACAAGCTGGATGACCAGTGGGAGAGAGACCCGTACACAGTACTGCAGTCCGACCACGACAACCCGAAGGTATGTGTGATTACCAAGGATGGAGGAGAAACCACTAGCACCGTCTCCAGAGACCACCTAAAACGGTGCCCCGAGCAATTACAGAGTCCAAGTGAAGATCAAGATGACCTTGAACCCGCAGAGGACAAGGAAGAGATGATCAGCACAGTTCTCGGAGAGTTCTCCCGGACCTGGACTCAGATAAATGGCGCAATAGTGGTACCCGTCCAACACTTCCTTCAGCCTACCCAGCAGGAGCCTACAGGAGGACAGGAAGAACAAGAAGAGCAAGCGACCCCACAGGCGGAAGAACCCACACCAGCAGCCCAGGAGAGTCAACCCTCTGCTGACAGTGAGCCTGCCATGCCTGCGGTAAGCCAAAGGACCCGCAGACAGCTGCCTGCCCTGCCTGTACAACCAGCTAGTAGCTGTAACCTCAATGATAGTGGGGAAAGCCAGGTTGGTCCACCACCAGGCAGTGGGTTAAGGAGGTCAACCAGGAGCACTAGGGGTCAAATGCCAGCTCGCTGGAAGATCTAAATGTATAATGTATATATTTAATGTGTTATGTTTGTACCCTGGTTATTAATACTGTTTTCCAGTTTTTCATAGTGACAAATGGACTAAAAAGCTATGAACTTTGAGTAACCGGGACTTCCTTGTAAATATGTTCGGAGCCTAACCAAAGGAAAGAATAAAGACTGTCAAGGACTCGGGGCAAGGACAGACCCCCACCTGGTTAAGGCTCCCGTTGTGTTGGTGATATGGACACCCGGTCACAGGCCATACTGTGACCTAAAGAACTCAATATGTGGTGTTGTTTGTTATTTCTTTCCCTGTTGTGTTTATGTTGTAATTTATACCCTGTATCGTGTTTCTTGTTTAGTCCCGGAGTACTAAGCTTTCCTAGGGGGGAATGTGTCACCCCAGGCCTGGATGCCACAAACTTGTAAGGCTGTGTCTGAGAGCAGGAGGGAGGTTCTCTGGTCATGGACCATTTGCATGCCGCACCTCCTGTCCCAGGCCAGTAGGGGGAGCAGGCTGCCCCTATAAAAACTGGTACTGAGGGCAGGGTTAGAGAGACCAGGACCCGCTTCTGAAGTATCCAGAAGGGTTCCCAGAAGCAGAGGGACAGGTCAGCCGCAGCTGAGGAGTCCAGGAGGCATAGGAGGAACACCAAGTCAGGGACAGAGGCGACGAGAGTAGGTCCTGACAGAGAGAAACTACGTACCGGACACTGGGGTCCGAGGCTGTCAGGGTTGCAAGCCCTGCAGCAGAAAACCAACCCGCAAGGGATTGCAGGTCCCTTGGCCAAGAAGCCTGGAGGTTCCGCCACACAGAGGGACCGGTACAGCACGGAGAAGCTACAGGTACCTAAGGCCCGAGTCGCAAGCCATACAGGCGTAGTACACGGCAAGCTCAGGGACGTGGGCTATCATATCACTAAAGGGGGAGATAGTCAGCAAGGGCAGAAAGAGAACGGTAGGCCTACCCACTCACCCTGACCAGAGGAGCTCGCCCGAATGCCCTCAGACACCCAGGTCCATTCCTACCCTGTACTCCTGTTGGGTCTATGATAAGATCAGTAAAAGACCCTGGACTGCATTATTGGACTCTGTGTGGTTACTGCTGCGCCTGCACTATCACCCCCAGCATCCTATCACACTGCCCTGAGGCTACACTCCTCCCGTGGGGAGTTGTACTTTTCCCTGCTGCATCCCCAACACCAGCCTCAGCGGTCTGCCTTGCAGCGGCGGTCCTCCCTGACCGCAATCCACGGGTGGCGTAGTCAGACATCACCTAAAACACATCATAGACTACCACTGGTCTGACCACCCTGAGCCACGGGACCGGGTCGCCACTACTACTCCCAGCATTGCCCTGAAGTCCGGTCTCGAGTGCCCCACGGCCCAGGGGGCGAGTCATTTACGCCGCTATCTGAGAATTGTCTTTTTCCGGATACCTGGAGGTTAGTTGGTGGGAACCGCCTCAACCCACTTCGTGTATCGTCCCTGTGCGTGGCTTCAGGTCACTCTGTCGGTGGGCCAAGTTTTCGGCCACGCCTGCGGTTTATTCAACATTGTCCTG
Organism: Phyllobates terribilis; assembly: GCF_046119375.1. Classification (NCBI taxonomy): domain Eukaryota; kingdom Metazoa; phylum Chordata; class Amphibia; order Anura; family Dendrobatidae; genus Phyllobates; species Phyllobates terribilis. The sequence continues at coordinate 479,857,629 of NW_027362761.1, read as the reverse complement.
ACCACATCTAGTCCTGTGATCCATTTGTCCATAAATTTAATAACTATATCTTAATGGTTGCAACTAAATACTATACACTTTTATTTTATTACACTTTAGTCCCTATAACGGGCAGGGAGCTGACCTATGGTACTACGGGTTGATCTACGCAGTACATATGTTGACCATGACCTACTTGGGTCTCTAGTGTCTACCGCTGGTGTGGTGGACTCAGTGTGGACTACTCTACGGTTATTCTGAGGCAGGGGTGGATTAAGAGTAGCAAGGGCCCCGGGCAGTTTAGACGGCATGGGCCCCCCCACACACACACACACACCTGATGTATCACGTGACTTGTCACATGATCCCCCTTTGATAGATCATGTGATAGTTCATGTGAAATTAATTCTGTACAATATTAATATATTAATTATAATTATTTTTTTATATTAATTGTATGACTTAATATTGAGCACAATTAAGTATGCTGACATCCCCCTATGTATGTAGGGTCTCATACTGTATAATATGAGCTTTCACATAATCCTCCTATACACAGCAGGAGGCCGCACGGCGCCCCCCCAGATATAGCCAGAGGCCCACGGCGCCCCCCCCAGATACAGCAGGAGGCCGCACGGCACCCCCCCCCAGATACAGCAGGAGGCCGCACGGCGCCCCCCCAAGATACAGCAGGAGGCCGCACAGCGCCCCCTCAGATACAGCAGGAGGCTGCACGGCGCCCCCCCCAGATACAGCAGGAGGCCGCACGGCGCCGCCCCCGATACAGCAGGAGGCCGCACAGCGCCCCCCCCAGATACAGCAGGAGGCCGCACGGCGCCCCCCCCAGATACAGCAGGAGGCCGCACGGCGCCCCCCCCCAGATACAGCAGGAGGCCGCACGGCGCCCCCTCCAGATACAGCAGGAGGCCGCACGGCGCCCCCCCTCAGATACAGCAGGGGGACGCACAGCGCCCCCCCAGATACAGCCGGAGGACGCACGGCGCCCCCCCCCCAGATACAGCCGGAGGACGCACGGCGCCCCCCCCCAGATACAGGCGGAGGCCGCACGGCGCCCCCCCAGATACAACCGGAGGCCGCACGGCGCCCCCCCCAGATACAGCAGGAAGCCGCACGGTGCCCCCCCCAGATACAGCAAGAGGCCGCACGGTGCCCCCCCCAGATACAGCAGGAGGCCACACACACACAAACAAACATATACAGACATATACAAAGACAAATACATACACGCATAGGCTGTGTGCCCACTGTGCGTTTTTCAAGCGTTTTTGCCACGGAATCTCCGCAGTGAAAACGCTGAAAAAACGCTTGCTAATACGTGCCCCATGGTCCCTAATGATAATCCGCATGTGCTGTGCAAATGTTGCGGAAATTTCCAATGCGGATTATCATTGCGGAAAAATCCGCAGCATGTCCATTAATTTTGCGGACACGCAGTGTAATTGCCGCCATTGACTTGCATTGAATCGCTTAATATCCGCATGACTACATGTGCACATGCGGATATTAAGCGATTCAATGTGCGGATGGTACCCTGGTCTGGAGAAGAGGAGTCTCTCATCCAGACCCAGGTACCATAGTACCTGTAAAAAAAGAATTTAAAATAAAAAACATAAAGATTATACTTACCTTCTAATGGCCCCCGGTCTCCTCAGCGATACGTCCGGTCTGTTGTATGCATCGCGGTGGTGTGAAAGGACCTGCCATGACGTCATTTAGTCATGTGACAGGTCACGCGACAGCTGACATCGGCTGTCGCGTGACCTGTCACATGACTAAATGACGTCATGAAAGGTCCTTTCACACCACCGTGAGCCGCCCAACACACCGGACGCATCGCTGAGGAGACCGGGGGCCATCGGAAGGTAAGTATAATCTTTATTTTTTACCATTCTTATTCTTTTTTTTAACTATTACTTGGTCACACTATATATGCCGGTTGCATGGATTTATATAGTGAGACCAAGTTGTCAAGCACTTTCCAAGTGATGCTAAAATCGCTTGGAAAAGCGCTTGATAACCCGCATGCAGGAATGCTGCAAAAACGCTTGACAAACGCTTCTACCTGGCGGGAAAAACGCATGTAAAAACTGCATGCATTTTTCCTGCCAGGGAGAAGCGGAAAAAATATGCAGCAGTTCTGCATCGTGGGCACATAGCCATAAACACATTTGAAACACAAAAATACATATAAACAGACATATCACACAATGATATCGGCACACACTGACAAATCACTCACCATTCCCCTGCTCGGCTCCAGTCGTCCAGCTCCTCTATGGTGGTAAGAAGCAGTGCAGGGCACACTGCATGACGTCACGCTAGCAGACACTGCGGAACACAGGGCCGTGCCTTCTAGCTGTGATGCGGCCGGGCCAGCACACATGCGCACGCACGATACGCAGATATGCGCACACATGCACACAGACACATGCATACAGGCATACGTACATATCTTATAAACACATAAAACTGTTCTGTCCAGCAGCTCCTCAGGCATGTCTCAGTGCAGGGCCGCCGGCATGTCACAGACATGGCCCTGGACCATCAGAGGGGCCCACTCGCCGTTGGGGCCTGGGCTGCTTCTACAGCATCTGTGTAGGACCTCTGGCGGTCCTTGATTGCCAGCACTTCACCTGACATGGCCATGCGCTGTACGGTTGTGTCTGGTAGTAATGGCGCGGCAGGGGCAATACACAAGCACAATTATAGGCGCAGTGTCGCCCTTGCCGTGTCATTAATACCAGACACAGCCGCACAGCTCACGGCCATGTCAGGTGAAGTGCCAGCGGTCCTGCACATATGCTGGGGAAGCGGCCCGGGCCACGACAGCGAGTGAGCCCCTCTTATGGTCCACACACACATATACATACATACACATATATGTATATATAAATAAATATATATATATATATATATAACACACACACACTGCACATGGACTTACCCTTTCTGTACATGATGCAGGTTCTTCCTTCTTCTCTGTGGGGTAGCCTCCCCTCTTCTTGGGGCCCGACTGCAGAGCTCTGGTGTAATTGCAGGGCAGGAGGGGGAGAGCGTAGAGGTAACATTCAGACCCGGGTAGGGGGCAGGGAGAGCAGTGGCCATGCTGTAAGCTGGCTCTGTGCTCTGCTGGAGGCCGGAGCAGGTGGGCGGAGCCTCCTCTCCTGCACTTACACAGTCAGCAGCTGGTGAGTCATCTTCGCAGCGCCGCCGGACACAGCAGAGCAGATTCCATCTTCCGACTCCCGGGCCCTCCTGTCACACATTATAATGAGGTCAATCCGGCCACAGGCCCCTGGGAGCCCCGGGCCCCATGGCAGCCCCGGGCCTCAGGCGGTAGCCCGGATTGACCTCATTATAATCCGCCTATGGTCTGAGGTAACACCGGTAGGCTTGGTAGTCTTCTACAACTTCTTTGACTCACCATGGGTATGACAGATTCACCGCTAGCAGGGGGTAGATTCTCCTGATCCGCAGCTGATGAAGCATCTGTTTCTGGGGCCTACTGATCTCTCTGCTGTTCTAGAGTCTCTGTGGCTTCTGGTAAAGCTTCTTGGGGAAAGGTCAGGACAGGTACCTCGATTGCTTGGTTCACCTGCGTCCAAGACCGGGGAAATTCTCCAAGGATGGTTTCAACCGTCTCTTCCACCTTTTCTGTGTGCTAGGGGCTGCTTTGATCTTCCTCTTTGTGTCTCAATTGATCAGGGCATATCTTCAGGTGGTCTCTTGAGACTGCCGCCGAAGTCTCTCCTCCATCTTTACTGATGAGGCATACTTTGGTGTTGTCGAAATTTGAAGGTAAGACGGTGTTTGGCTCAACCTCCCACTGATCATCTAATTTGTGAACTTGTCTCTTCCTTTTGAGTACTTGTTCTCCAGATGACAAGGGAACTGCAGGTGCGTGCTGATTATAAGTTCTTTCCTGCCTCTGTCTTGCCTGGGACAAACTTCTCTCTACACATTCTTGCACCTTGCGGCATTGTTGCTGCAGCTCCTTATCCCAGTCTGCATCTGGTGATGTCGTCTCAGGTGTTAAAACTCCCATGTTTAAGTCAATGGGTAACTTGCCAGGTCTTGCCCTCATTAGGTAGGCGGGTGTACAGTTGGTGGAGTTCACCGGGATGTGGTTATATAGGTCTACCAAATCCGGTAACTTCTCTGGCCACAGGCTACGTACTTCAAGGGGCAACGTCTTCAACAGGTCTATTACCACCTGGTTCATCTTCTCACACAACCCGTTGTTCTGGGGATGATACGGCGTCGTCCTTATTTTCTTGCAGCCGTACAAGTTACAGAATTCCTGAAACACTTCTGCTTCAAAGGCTGGGCCTTGGTCGGTAAGCACTCGTTCAGGGTAACCGTGCGGGCGACAAAAGTGTTGATGAAACGCTTTGGCTGCCGTCTTAGCCGTTTGATCCTTCACTGGCGCTACTAACAAGAACCATGAATAGTGGTCTACTATGGTGAGAGCATAGGTGTAGCCTGACCAACTTGGGGCTAGCTTCACGTGGTCCAAGGCTACCGGTTCAAGTGGTTGTTTGGTGACTATGGGCTGCAGGGGAGCCCTCTGGCTATCACGGTCTTTCCATCTCCGGTTGCATGGACCACATTCTCGACACCATCTCTCGATTGCTTTCCTCATGCCAATACAGTAGAATCGCTCATGTAGCAGGACTTCCAACTTCTTCCACCCGAAGTGTCCTGCTCCATCATGGTACGCCTCTAACACCTTTGGCGCATCCCGTTTCGGGACTACCACCTGCCAGACCAGTTCGTGTGTCCGGGAGTTGATGCTTCTTCGACACAGCTTTCCCTCATAGATGAACAGCTTACCCTTCTCCTTCCACAACTGTTGGGTCTCCTGTGGAGCATCTGGACGAGGGTGCAAGTCAGCTTGTGTCAGCAACTCCTTTACTAGGTGGACAGCCGGGTCGCTATCCTGCGTCTCTGCCCATCCATGGTGGGGCAATGGGTTAAACTTGTCCCTCACACAGTGGGAGCACTGGGTCACCCTGTGACGATGGAAAGCCGGTAGCTCTATCTCCTCCAGCTCTTCCGGGTCTTCTTCCCCATCTGGCAAGTTGGGTATCCTGGACAGCGCATCAGCATAGGCGGATTATAATGAGGGCAATCCGGGCGACCGACCGGGGCCCCGAGCCGGCAGGGGGCCCGCAGCTCCAGGCGGGGTGTCTAATGCCGGATTGCCCTCATTATATGTGCGGGCCGCCGCGGCACATAGCGGTAGCAGTGGCGGGAGGGGGGGGCCCGGACCGCTCCCCCAGCAGCGGCCGCCGCTACTTCTTCATCGGCCGGGCCAGCACTGCAGCAGTTAACTTCCCTGTGCTGGCCCGGCCGCGTCACTGCTAGGAGACACGGCCCTGTGCGCGGCTGTGTCTCCTAGCTGTGACGTCACGCAGTGCGCCCCGGCCTGCAGGGCTGCACCGGAAAAGAGACAGAGCAGGCAGGAGGAATGGAGCTGGGGGATGGTGAGTGTGTGTGTATGTGTGTGTGTGTGTGGGCAGATGTGTGTGTGGGCAGGTGTGTGTGTGTTTGTGGGCAGGTGTCTGTGTGGGCAGGTGTGTGTGTGTGTGGGCAGGTGTGTGTGTGTGTATATGTGTGTGTGTGTATATGTGTGTGGGCAGGTGTGTGTGTGTTTGTGGGCAGGTGTGTGTGTGGGCAGGTGTGTGTGTGTGTGGGCAGGTGTGTGTGTGTGTGGGCAGGTGCGTGTGTGTATATGTGTGTGTGTGTGTGTTTGTGGGCAGGTGTCTGTGTGTGTGTGTGTGCAGGTGTGTGTGGGCAGGTGTGTGTGTGGGGGGGCAGGTGTGTGTATATATGTGTGTGTGTGTGGGCAGGTGTGTGTGTGTGTGGGCAAGTGTGTATGTGTGTGTGTGTGTGTGGGCAGGTGTGTGTGTGTGGGCAGGTGTGTGTGGGCAGGTGTGTGTGTGGGTGGGCAAGTGTGTGTGTTTGTGGGCAGGTGTGTGTGTGTGTGTATATGTGTGTGTGTGTGTGCAGGTGTGTGTGTGTATATGTGTGTGTGTGGGCAGGTGTGTGTGTGTTTGTGGGCAGGTGTCTGTGTGGGCAGGTGTGTGTGTGTGGGCAGGTGTGTGTGGGCAGGTGTGTGTATGTGTGGGCAGGTGTGTGTGTGTGGGCAGGTGTGTGTGTATATGTGTGTGTGTGTGTGTGTGGGCAGGTGTGTGTGTGTGGGCAGGTGTGTGTGTGTGAGCAGGTGTGTGTGTGGGCAGGTGTGTGTGTGTGGGCAGGTGTGTGTGTGTGGGCAGGTGTGTGTGTGTGTGTGTGTGGGCAGGTGTGTGTGTGGGGGGGCAGGTGTGTGTGTGGGCAGGTGTGTGTGTGTGTGGGCAGGTGTGTGTGTGTGTGTGGGTGTGTGGGCAGGTGTGTGGGTGTGTGTGTGGGCAGGTGTGTGTTTGTGTGTGTGGGCGGGCAGGTGTGTGTGTGTGTGGGCAGGTGTGTGTGTGTGGGCAGGTGTGTGTGTGTGTGTGTGTGGGCAGGTGTGTGTGTGTGTGGGCAGGTGTGTTTGTGTGTGTGGGCAGGTGTGTGTGTATATGTGTGTGTGTGGGCAGGTGTGTGTGTATATGTGTGTGTGTGGGCAGGTGTGTGTGTGTGTGTGGGCAGGTGTGTGTGTGTGTGTGGGGGCAGGTGTGTGTGTGTCTGTGTGGGCAGGTGTGTGTATATGTGTGTGTGTGTGTGTGTGTGTGTGTGGGCAGGTTAGAAAGTCTTGCCCTGTTGAACACCACACCTGACTTGAGGCCACCACCTCTTGGTTGTCCAATGTTCTTGCTTCTCTAGGGCTCTTCTCAGATATTCATTATTCCAGCTCCCCAGAATACCAAAGCTAGGGTGGATGACCGCGAGCCCTGGTGGTGGTCATAACTGCGGCCACCCAGGGGCAATACTCCATAACAACAATCCCCTGAGGTGGTGTAGGATGTAAGGACCTATTCACACTACATTCTTCGCTGCATTCAGGTCTTTACACAAGGCTTACAACTGAATCCCTGAAATTCAGGATTGTGCTGTCTGAAATGAGACATCTGAAAGCAGAGCAAATGGAGCCTAAAGATTCAGACTTTAGCCTCGGTTTGCCTTTGTTCAAATCAATGGCTATGTCAAGGCCCATCTGAATGCCATTTTTCAGGGATTTAGATAGAAGCCTGGAAAGAGGAGATGAATGCATTGCAAAATTCAGTGTGAATAGGCCCTTATATCTGGAGTCTTGATATTGATGCCACATGCATTTTACTTGTTTTTAACTTAAAAAAAAAATACACACACACAAATTATACACACACACACACACACTATACATACACACACACTATACATACACACACATTATACACACTATACATACACACACTATACATACACACACACTATACATACACACAGATTATACACACACACACTATACATACACACACACTATACATACACACACACTATACATACACACACATTATACACACACACACACACACTATACATACACACACAGATGTGTGTGTGGGCAGGTGTGTGTGTGTGTGGGCAGGTGTGTGTGTGGGCAGGTGTGTGTGTGTGTGATGTCTGTCTGTTTGTGTGTGTGTGTGTGTGGGCAGATGTCATTGTGTGATGTCTGTCTGTATGTATTTTTGTGTTTCAAATGTGTTTATGCGTGTCTGTATATGTTTGTGTGTGTGTATGACTGCATGCGGCCTCCTGCTGAGTATAGTTGGCGCCGTGCGGCCTCCTGATGTCTCTAGGGGGGCGCCGTGCGGCCTCCCGCTGTGTATAGATGGCTATGTGCAGCCCCCCGCTGTGTATAGATGGCTACGTGCGGCCCCCCGCTGTGTATAGACGGCGCCGTGCGGCCCCCCGCTGTGTATAGATGGCTACGTGCGCCCCCCGCTGTGTATAGATGGCTACGTGCGGCCCCCCGCTGTGTATAGATGGCTACGTGCGCCCCCCCGCTGTGTATAGATGGCTACGTGCGGCCCCCCGCTGAGTATAGAAGTCGCCGTGTGGCCTCCTGCTGTGTATAGATGGCTACGTGCGGTCTCCCGCTGAGTATAGATGGCGCTGTGCGGCCTCCTGCTGTCTCTGGGGGGAGCGCCGTGCGGCATCTATACTCAGCAGGAGGCCGCACGTAGCCATCTATACACGTATACTCAGCAGGAGGCCGCACGTAGCCATCTATACGGTGCCATCTATACACAGCGGGAGGCCGCATGGCGCCATCTATACACAGCGGGAGGCCGCACGGCGCCATCTATACACTGCGGGAGTCTCAGTGCTTTGCAACAGCAGTCAATAAATTCTGCTTGACTAATTCTGAGCACCATAAAGTCTGGTTCGCTTCTAACCTGCTGTCTTCATTTTCAGCTTGCTGAATTCTAACTCATTTACTGTCATTCGAGACGATGCCTTTGCTGGTCTCTTTCACCTTGAATACCTGTAAGTGCTCCACTTAATGTCATATTTTTGATTCTGTTCTTCTTCATCTTTTGGCATGTGCAATTGTATGAGCAAGTATTCATATGAATTTATGACCTACTTAAACCCTGGAGGACCTTAAATTTTATTCAATCAATTTTTTTTCCAGTTTAAAACTATGGGACATATATGTGCCTTGGTCCTCAAAGGGTTTTTAAAGGGGCTGCAAACATAAATACGAAAAAAATAATTCAATTAGTGTTTTTTGTGTTCATTTAATTTTTATTTGAAGTCCATTTTTTATATACCTTGAAATTAAGCCCTACCCCATGGAATGAAGCCCTACCTACATGACATCTAAGAGCTACATGGATCCCGCTTGTGAGGTGCCTGTCCGTCACTACTATTCAGTTTTAGGGTCCACTCACTAAGCCATATATTCTCTCATGCAAGAGAATAGGGCCAATTATGCTAATGACACTCGGCTCAAACTCAGTCAGAGCTTCAACTGAGTGTGATCCGATTCTCTCGCAGCACAGATATGGAGAAGATGGAGAACTTAATTTCTCCATCTTCTCCATAGTCTCTGTGAGTGTTCATCGGACTGCACTTGGATGACATCCGAGTGCAGTCCAATGTTTTACGTGCACCCGTAGACTTGTATGGGTGCACATGGTCCGAATATCGAATGAGATTATTTTCTCATGCCAATAATCGCAGATCTGCACTGTCCCATAGTATAACATAGGGCTGAGTCCTATCCGATAAAACATCACATAGCATTCGGCCGTGTTATACGACAGTGTGAGCGAGCCCTTAGAGTCAAGGAATATTTACATGCAGATGATGATATTACTCTCCAAGTGTATATTTTTTTAGGCGAGTTCATAGTAAATGCTTTGCCTTTTTGACATGTGATCAACTAAAGAACAAGAAAGATTTAGGACTAGAGATGAGCGTTGTTCTACTCGAACTGTTCGCCAATCTCAAATTCGAGCTGTTTTGGGCGGTGTTCGAGCCGGTCGGCGAACACGAACAATTTGAGAAAAATTCGGCTGTTCGAGGTTATGTTCGATAACTGTTCGTGCACCAAAATCATAACTGGATTTTTTCTCAGTAATGATGAAAATTAATGTTAATACGCAGTTTGAGTGTACAGCGGGGTGGGGGGAGGGGCAGGGGATGGATCTCTGCAGGAACAATGAAGATGTCCATTTTTTTTTCTCTTTCCCGCATTTGCAGTGGGGAGGTGCAATCTGTCAGCCTATCAGCAGCGCACACACGGAGCGAAGTGCTTTTTTTCACACAAGCAAGGGCATGTGTGATTGGCAGTGTATGTCACATGTCCTTGCCCTATAAGACCAAGCCATTTTCCCCGTCGCCACCATTTTCTCACTGCTGCAGCTGCGTGTTAGACGGCACCGCTGTTGCTGTATGCGCTATACCTTGTTAATTTCAAGCCAATTTTCGCACAAATATACAGATAGCTTGGGAGTAGGGAATAGTTGTGATTGCAGTCCTTTTAAGGACTAGGTTACAGCATTTCCTTCGACTTTTATCAGGCAGGTCTGTGCTCTTAAATAGATAGATTGTGGGAGTAAAGACTAATTGTAATTGGAGTCCTTTTCAGGACTAGGTTACATCAGTTCCTATCAGTTTTTGCCAGGCAGGTCTGTGCCAGTGCTGTGCAAGTTTTTTTCACAGCATTTGGCTGAATCTAGCAAAGCTAATCCTTTTTGGCCTATTGCAGAGTGTGTTAGTCAGTGGAGTAGCCTATCTGTGTTGCAAGATATACCACCTGTGTATAGAATACCAATTTTTTTACTGCACCTAGTGAAGTAAAATCTTTTGGGCATAGCATCATTCTATTAGTCCATCTATACTGACCTCCATCAGGTTGCAAACTGAATATAATTTTTTTCTGCATCTAGCTCTGAAAAAATATTTGGGCTTCTAGCGGTGTGTGGGACTTGGTCTATTAGTCCATCTATACTGACCTCCATCAGGTTGCAAATTAAAAATAATTTTTTTCTTCATTTAGCTCTGAAAAAATATTTGGGCTTCTAGCAGTGTGTGGGACTTGTTCTATTAGTCCTTCTATACTGACCTCCAGCAGGTTGCAAATTGAATATAATTTTTTTCTGCATCTAGCTCTGAAAAAATATTTGGGCTTCTAGCGGTGTGTGGGACTTGGTCTATTAGTCCATTTATACTGACCTCCATCAGGTTGCAAATTAAAAATAATTTTTTTCTGCATCTAGCTCTGAAAAAATATTTGGGCTTCTAGCAGTGTGTGGGACTTGGTCTATTAGTCCATCTATACTGACCTCCATCAGGTTGCAAATTAAAAATAATTTTTTTCTTCATTTATCTCTGAAAAAATATTTGGGCTTCTAGCAGCGTGTGGGACTTGTTCTATTAGTCCATCTATACTGACCTCCATCAGGTTGCAAATTAAAAATAATTTTTTTCTGCATCTAGCTCTGAAAAAATATTTGGGCTTCTAGCAGTGTGTGGGACTTGGTCTATTAGTCCATCTATACTGACCTCCATCAGGTTGCAAATTAAAAATAATTTTTTTCTGCATCTAGCTCTGAAAAAATATTTGGGCTTCTAGCAGTGTGTGGGACTTGGTCTATTAGTCCATCTATACTGACCTCCATCAGGTTGCAAATTGAATAAAAAAAATTTCTGCATCTAGCTCTGAAAAAATATTTGGGCTTCTAGCGGTGTGTGGGACTTGGTCTATTAGTCCATCTATACTGACCTCCATCAGGTTGCAAATTAAAAATAATTTTTTTCTGCATCTAGCTCTGAAAAAATATTTGGGCTTCTAGCAGTGTGTGGGACTTGGTCTATTAGTCCATCTATACTGACCTCCATCAGGTTGCAAATTAAAATTAATTTTTTTCTTCATTTAGCTCTGAAAAAATATTTGGGCTTCTAGCAGTGTGTGGGACTTGTTCTATTAGTCCTTCTATACTGACCTCCAGCAGGTTGCAAATTGAATATAATTTTTTTCTGCATCTAGCTCTGAAAAAATATTTGGGCTTCTAGCGGTGTGTGGGACTTGGTCTATTAGTCCATCTATACTGACCTCCATCAGGTTGCAAATTAAAAATAATTTTTTTCTGCATCTAGCTCTGAAAAAATATTTGGGCTTCTAGCGGTGTGTGGGACTTGGTCTATTAGTCCATCTATACTGACCTCCATCAGGTTGCAAATTAAAAATAATTTTTTTCTGCATCTAGCTCTGAAAAAATATTTGGGCTTCTAGCAGTGTGTGGGACTTGGTCTATTAGTCCATCTATACTGACCTCCATCAGGTTGCAAATTGAATAAAAAAATTTTCTGCATCTAGCTCTGAAAAAATATTTGGGCTTCTAGCGGTGTGTGGGACTTGGTCTATTAGTCCATCTATACTGACCTCCATCAGGTTGCAAATTAAAAATAATTTTTTTCTGCATCTAACCCAGCCAATAGTTTTGGCCTAATACCACAGTTTGGCCACTCAGCTCTGCTCGGTTACCATCCATTGTTTTTTTGTGCAAACAACTCCAGAGTTGTGAATTAGTTAACCACCAAAATGAGTGGAAAAAGGCCTGCTGCTGGTGGAAAGGGGAATAGGCGTGTTGGGAAGGGGAAAAAAGGTTGTGTCCGTGGGGTAGGTGCAGAAGAAAGACCATCTTCCAGCCAAACTAAAATGTCTACTTCTTTTAGCGGACAATGTGATAAGATCCCTTTCTTACGGCCACGCCAATCGCTACAAATTCCAGATGAGGCACAAAAACAGCAGGTGCTTCAACGGATATCAAGTGCTCCTTTAAGTGGGCTCTCCTCCACATCAACTTCAACATCACAAATACTCCAGTCCTCAAAGGTGTCACCCAAATCGCACTTGCTTCCTCACAGCTCCCAAATCTCCAGCTGCCCGTCTGAGTATGAGGTAGAACAGATGGTTGAGTCTGCAGAGCTGTTTACTCATACTATAGCCTGGGAATCAGAGGTCGACTCCAGCGCTTCTGTGAATCCAGACGAGGAAATGATCTGCACTGATGCCCAGAATCTTTATGAGTCGGATCCAGGACCAGACGCAGAAGGTTCTGACCATAATGTAGACCCTCATTCCCAAACTGTAACTCCTGTTGGTGGAGACAATGAGGAAGACGATGATAAGACTCAAATACCTGATTGGAGCGACAACTTTAGTTTTTTGTCAGGGCAGGAACAGGTTGGCTCTGAGGACGACGGGTGTGATAACGCACAGGGTGATGATGATGAGGTCGGAGATCCCACTTACTGTCAACCCACAGTCAGCCAAGAGATGAGGTCAGCAGAGGAGGTGGAGGAAGATGCTAGTGACGACGAGGTCAGGTTGCGCCTTCCTGAACAGAGACGTAGTACTGGAAGCACGTCAACAACTGCATCCTCAAACACAACTCTGCCTCTCACCACAAGTCGTGGTGGCTCTTCAGGTCGCATGGGTGCTAAGCCTTGCATAGCCTGGGCATTTTTTCAGATCGATAAAGATGACCCAACTGGTGTTATCGGTAACATTTGTCAGCAAAAGCTAAGTAGAGGCCAAAAAATACATAGTTTGAGTACTTCATGCATGAACCGGCACATGGACATGAAGCATAAGTTGCAGTGGGAAGCTCAGTGTGCTACAATGCGGTCTTGCCGGCCGGGCCAACCACCGTCTGCCATATCTTGTGCATCCGCGGCCTCTTCATCCTCTGTGACTGGGGGGACAGCAGTCACACCTGTTTTGGGGCGCAGACCTGCCACCTCTTTACCCGCAACAGCCAGCGTGATTGGCAGGTCATCATTTTCTTTGGAGGTGGTAACACCAGCTGGTCTTGAGCGCTGTTCGACATCGATAGCACCACCTTTGGATCAAGGCAACCTAACATGTCCGCCTGCATCTTCCTCACAGACCGGCAGTTTGCCGGGGACACCCTTATCAACCCCGTCTAAGCACAATAGCCAGCCCTCGGTCCCTCAGATGTGGACAAGTAAAAGACCATTTCCTCCTAGCCATGAGAAAGCTAAGAGGTTGAATTTCACCATCTGCAAGCTCTTGGCTACAGAAATGCTGCCTTTCCGCCTGGTGGACACAGAGGATTTTCGAGACCTTATGTCCGTCGCAGTGCCCCAGTACCAGATGCCCAGTCGGCACTACTTCTCAAAGAAAGGTGTGCCTGCGCTCCACCACAGACACTTGGACGAGTAGGCATGGACAGGGGCGTTACATGTCGCTGACTGGGCACTGGGTAACTATGGTGACAGCAGGACAAGGGGCTGCTGTCCAAGTCTTGCCGTCCCCACGAGTTGTGCGTCAATCCTCTTTATGTCATTTTTCCTCCACTGCTTCTGCCTCCTCAACCTCCTCTCGGTCTTCCACCTGCACCCAAAGCCTGTCTGGTCATGCCACAAGCTTTCTAACTGCGCAGAAGGGATCCTGCACACCTCCTTACTATGCTGGCAGTAGGGCTCAACGTCATCAGGCGGTTTTTACATTGAAATGTCTGGGAAATGTGAGTCACACAGCTGAGGAGTTGTGGTCAGCTCTGGAGAACCAATTTCATGAATGGTTGTCTCCACTGGACCTGAAACCAGGGAAGGCCGTGTGCGACAATGCTGCAAACCTGGGTGCGGCCCTTCGCCGGGGCAATGTCACACACGTGCCTTGTATGGCTCACGTGTTGAACCTGGTTGTCCAGCAATTTTTAGCCCACTATCCCAGACTAGATGGCCTTCTGCAGAGGGCACGGTCGCTGTGTGCTCACTTCCGCCGTTCGCATCCCGCAGCTCAGCGACTTACATCTCTACAGAAGTCGTTGGGCCTGCCACTTCACCGGCTAAAATGCGATGTGCCTACCCGGTGGAATTCAACTCTGCACATGTTGCAGCGACTGTGGCAGCACCGACAAGCCCTGGTGCAATACGTTCTGACGTATAGCCTGGGCCAACGAGATTCAGAGGTGGGGCAAATCACGCTGGAGAAGTGGTCTCAGATCAGGGACCTATGCACCCTTCTGCACAGTTTTGAAATGGCGACGAAGATGTTTAGTGCTGACGATGCCATTATCAGCATGACTATTCCGGTGATTTACATGCTGGAGCACATGTTAAACAGAATTCGGAGTCAGGTGGTGGCACAAGAGGAGGTGGAGGAAGTAGAGGAGGAGGAGTTGTATGCGGAAGGGCTAACATCTGCAAGGTCCAGACGGTCGGCAGCACCAGGGCGGCAGGCATGTGAGGGTGGGGGAGATGATTTTACCAGGGCGCATGGTAGCAGCCAAACTAGTGAGGAAGGTGCAGGAGCCCAGGAAGAAGTGGAGGACGAACTGATGGAAGACTCATCAGATGAGGGAGACCTTGATCACATTTCTGTTGTGCGAGGTTGGGGGGAGAGGACAGAGGAAGGAAGCATGATTGTTACCTCGCCACCAACACAACAGGGACTTGGTGCTCCTGGATGCGCAACACACATGAGTGCCTTCTTGCTGCACTACCTGCAACATGACCCTCGAATTGTGAGAATTAGAAATAATCCTGACTACTGGGTTGCCACACTGTTAGATCCCCGGTACAAAAGTAAATTTGCAAAAATTATTCCTGCCATAGAAAGGGATGCACGCATGCAGGAGTATCAGCAGAGACTGTTGCAGAATCTTACATGTGCTTTTCCACAAAATACCAGTGGTGCACGTAGTGAATCTCACAGTTCCAACTTGCCAACCGTGGTCTGTATGGAATTGTTCAATAAAGGGCCCAAAATTAAGATAACATAGATGGGAGAGGTCTCTATGAATAGGAATTCCTAAGTATTTGATACCCTGTGAGGGCCAGGCAAAGGGAAAGTTGGACTGGATGGAATCCTATATGGATTTAGGGAGGGAGACATCGAGGGCCTCAGACTTCGCTGCATTGATTTTAAAATTTTACCATGTAACAAAGTGATCTATTTCAGCCATAACAGCAGGGATGGATATATGTGATTGAGTGATATATACTAGGACATCATCAGCAAATAGAGAGCACTTGTACTCGGTGCCTCCCACCTCAATCCACCTAATATTGGGGTTATGGCGAATTGATGAGAGCAGGTGCTCCGTCACTAGGATGTATAAGAGAGGGGACAGAGGACATCCCTGCCTTGTCCCATTGGTGATTGTGAAAGGTGATGAAAATGTTCTGACGCACCCCCTGGGCCTTGGGACACCCGGAGCCGGACCCTTTTTGGTGGATGCTGGTGGTTGTAGTCTTCGTGGCGGCGATCCGGTTCCGTGGCTCAGGGCGGTCAAACCAGTGGCGGAACTATTTATGTGGTTTTGATGTTTAAATGTCCGACTACGCCACCCGTGGATTGCGGTCAGAGTGAACCGCCGCTACAGGGCAGACCGCTAAGGCTGGTGTTGTGGGTGCAGCATAGCGTAGCATAACTCCCCACGGGAGGAGTATAGCCTCAGGGCAGTGTATGCGGAGGATGGGGGTGATGGTGCAGGGCAGCAGCAGTAACGACACGGAGTCAGTGATGCAGTTCAGGGCCTTTACTCACAGTTCTTATTATCCAGACCACGTCTGCAGGTAACGGCTGCCCACGTCGTACTGTGCTCACCAGGTGAGGGGCTCAGACAACTCCCAGATAACTTTGGAGCGCTTCACAGGACCCCCTTTGTGTGTCCTTTGTCTGGCCTTTCTTACCAACACTTCTGTCTGGCTGCCTCGGGCCTCCTCTTGGTAAACTTGGCGCCAGTTTCCCTGACCCTATGTGGTGCCTTCCTAGCGGGTGGAGCAAGGGGCTGCGCCACATAAAATGTCAGAGCCTCCGGTTTCTAGCTGAGGGTCGTTTCCTGCCTCCACTAGTTCGGGGACCGGTCTCCCCCTTTGGCCTGACCCCTCCACGCAGGTGGATTCGGGCGTGCGGTGGCGACTCGCCCGTCCGCACCCCTGGGATCCCTTCATTCCTTGTTCCTGGAGCCTTCTCCGCTCCTCTTCCTTCCTTCTCCCTCTTGCAGGCCTGGGCCTCTGTTACTAGGCCCGCCTCCGGAGCAGAGCTCATGCAGAGCCCCTGCTCCCTGCCACTTCTGCTCAGACTTCTCTGCACTGAACTAAGATGGTGCCCACCTTTTATACTCCCTTCTCAATGCACCCAGGAACTGCTTCCTCCCTGCTCCTGCACTGCAGGGTTCCCCTTCCTCAGTGTTCCCTCCCCCCACTCCAGCCAGGGACAGGGACTGTCGTGCCCATCTCAGGGGCATATTGGTCGCCCTGCCCCACGGCAATGTGGTGTAATGCATGCAGGTGTCGGGTCCTGATCCACACTCCATCCTTATCTGAGAGTGAGATATCACACCTCTGGGTGAGGTGCAATACGTCTGTAGCAACCGAGCCCTCGGTGCTACAGTTCCATTTATCTTCAGCCTAGGTGACGTATTGTGATACAGGGCCGTGATTTTGGCTATAAAAGGGTCCCCTAGACCCCTACCCCAAGCTTTTTAAGAGAATCATATATGGCGTGCCAGGAGACTCTATGGAATGCTTTCTCAGCATCCAACGAGAGTATCTACTTACAAATTTTTAACTGCATCTAGCCCAGGAAATACTTTGTGCCTAGTAGCAGTGTCTGCTAGTCAGCGGATTATCCCGGCTGTTAAGCAAGCTACACCACCTGTAGTTTGGACACTTAATTTTTTCAAAGGAAATGCTTCGGGACCACGGGATACTTAGTGAAGAGCATCAGGAGGCACCCCAAGGCATAGGGGCTGGGACTGGCACTAGGATGCCTTGCGGTGGACAGCCGAGCTCGATCCTTATAAAAGCTTTTTAACTGCAGCAGCTTTAGTGGACGCTACTGGAGCTGGAATTACGCGGCTGCTGGCATGAGACTTGCCCTCCAATAGATCCTTGTAAATGGATTTAAAGTGTATTCATTCAAATTAGAGGGACAATTTAAATTAAAAAGCTTAGAGCTGCCTCCACCACAGGGGGGCTCTCTCGACCCACCAGCGGACAGGCACCAGTATTGGGAGAGGGGGGCTGGCCGTCAGGGTTCACCGCGGCTCTGGCACAAACCCGGCGACACGGAGGTGGCACGGGCAGGAGCGGACTGGCCGTCTCGGCTTCTCACTTTTTGGATTTTAGAAGGGCATGACATGCCTATATCTGTGTCTCCCCCTCCTTTTACTCCTCCACCTCTTTTCTTTTCGCATGACTATATGTACTTGTCACTTTTCCATGTGTTAGTTGTGTCTTCTGAGCAGTTTGTCAGCTTTTGGACACCTTTGAAGGTGTTTTCTATGTGTTTCTATGTGTTTTTGTTTGCCTGCCATTGGTTTTAACGGTGTTCGAAGGTGTTCGACGAACAGTTCGACGAACAGTTCGGCGAACACACGGGTGTTCGACGAACCGAACCGAACTCGAACACTACGGGGGTGGCTCAACACTATTTAGGACCTCCCCTATAGAGAAACGGAAAATAGTTTGGAGGACTTGCATGTCCTTTTTTATTTATTATGAGAAAATCATAAAAGATCCCATTTTTTAACCATGCTGTGACTTTCTGCTGAGGGATAGGGAGAGAGCTGCCCTATTCAGGGTCTGTAATAAGACCTGCTGACAAAAGTGTTGAAGATACAGTCTAATGTGAATTAACAATGAAAAAAAGTTAATTTCACAAATGGCTTTTTTGTCTTTACAGCTCCTTTAAAGGGAATCTGTCATCAGGTTTTTGCCACCTAATCTGAGAGCAGCATAATGTAGGGTTAGAGGCACTGATTCCAGTAATGTGTCACTTACTGGGCTGCTTAGTGTTGTTTTGATAAAATCATTGATTTGCCAGAAGGTAATTGACTAGTAAGTTCTGTAGGACCCCACCCCCATCACTGATCAGTAGATTTCTGTGTACACTGAGCATGGGCAGAAAGCTGCCAATCAGTGGTGTGGGCGGGGCTATACAGAGCGCAGCATTCAGAGAGCTGCTAGATCTGCAGCAGATAAAACGGTGATTTTCTCAAAATGACAACAAGCAGCTGAAAAAGTGACACATCGCTGGAATCAGGGTATCTGCCCCTATATTGTGCTGCTCTCAGATGGGGCAGCACAATTAATATTATGCCAAATTAATTTCCCGTGAACTATCACATGATCTATCACAGGGGATCATGTGGCATGTCACGTGATAAATCAGGTGTGAGGGGGGACCCGCGCCTTCTAAACTGCCCGGGGCCCTTGCTACTCTTAATCCACCCCTGCGCATCAGCATTAGCGTTTTTATGCCCAGCCCTATACTTGATGGTAAACTCGTAGTTGGAAAGCCGGGCCATCCATCGCTGCTCCAGCGCACCTAGCTTCGCCGTTTCAAGGTGGGTCAGCGGATTATTGTCCGTGAAAATTGTAAACTTCTCTGAAGCCAGGTAGTGTTTGAAGCGCTCTGTTACAGCCCAGACTATGGCTAAAAACTCCAACTTGAAGGAACTATAGTTGTCGGGGTTCCTTTCCGTGGGACTGAGCTTCCTGCTGGCGTAGGCAATCACTCTCTCTCTGCCCTGCTGTACCTGGGACAGCACCGCTCCCAATCCCACGTTGCTGGCATCCGTATAGAGTGTAAAGGGTTGGCCATAGTCGGGGTAGGCCAGGACTTCGTCTCCCGTAAGAGCCACCTTCAGTCCAGTGAAGGATTCGTCTTCTGTTTTTCTCCATTTGAACAGAGGATTCGGGTTCTTGGCCTTCTTGGACTGGCCCACTAAGAGGTCCTGCATGGGTGCCGCTATCTTGATGAAACCCTTGATGAATCTCCTGTAGTAGCCTACCAGCCCGAGGAACTGCTGCACTTCCTTGATAGTGGAGGGTCTTGGCCAGTTCTTGATCACGGTGACTTTTTCAGGGTCTGGTGCTACACCTTCAGCACTTACCACATGGCCTAGGTACTGCACCTTGGGCTTCAACAGGTGGCACTTACTTTCAGGCCAAAACCATATAGAGCCTCGAACACCTCAGTCAGGTGCTCCAGGCAGTCTTCGTATGTCTTGGAGTAGACGATTACGTCGTCCAGGTACAGCAGACCGATTTCAAAGTTTTTGTGTCCTAGGCAACACTCCATTAACCGCTGGAATGTTCCCGGGCGTTGCAAAGCCCGAATGGCATGCAGTTGAACTCACAGAGGCCCATTGGTGTCGTAAACGCAGTCTTCTCTCTGTCCGCCTCTGCCACGGGAACCTGCCAATGCCCACTGGTGAGGTCCAAAGTGGAGAAATAGTTAGCGGATCTTAGTGCAGCTAATGATTCCTCAATTCTGGGTAATGGCTAGGCGTCGTTATGTGTAATGCAGTTAATCTGCCTATAGTCAACACACATCCTCATTGTACCATCTTCTTTTCTAACGAGGACTAATGGAACTGCCCAAGGGCTACAACTATCTCTGATCAACCCAGCCTCCTTCATCTCCCGTAACATTCCCTTGGCACATTGATAGTGAGCTGGGGGTACAGGCCGGTACCTCTCTTTAATGGGCGGATGATCTCCTGTGGGTATATGATGTTGGACCCCTTTTACCCGTCCATAGTCTAGTGGGTGTTTGCTAAAGACTCGCTCATATTCTTGGACCACCCGGTACACTCCATGCTTTTGGTGCAAAGGGGTGGAGTCAGTGCCTACTTGTAGCTTCTGACACCAATCCTCCATCTTCCCCTTGGGGTCGTTGTCTTCCACCTGTTCGGACAGAGGCAAGGGTTCCACTGCCTTTATTGCGTTGTTACTGACAGTGAACAAGTTAGCAAGGGTGGCATACCGGGGTAAATGGACCTCTTTCTCCCCACAATTCAGGATGCGTATCGGTACTCTCCCCTTGCGGACATCGACTACCCCCCTGGCCATCAAGATGGTGGGCCTACTATCAGAGTACATGGGTTCTACCAGGGCCTGATAATCTTGACCCCTGAGACCTATTGCTGCCCGACACCATATTAACATTTCACTCCTAGGGGGCATTGCAATGGGGAATGGATCACTCATTCTGACACTGCCGACTTCTCCACCAGACAGCTCTACCTGTTGTCTCTGCATCAGGGCTTTGATCTCCTTCTGCAGAACTCACTGCTGACTAGAACTGGCAGTCTCTGCGACCTGTTGCAACAAAACAATAATTTCCCCAAGACAATTCTCTATCACATTGGTGCCTATATTTATCATAGGATGGCTTTATCGGCGATCAATATCAACAATAATCATCCCTTGTGATAGCAATTCTACTCGGCCAACCTTTATGGTCACCTGAGGCAAGGGCTGACCTTTGCTGGTAAAGATGTTAAAATGTTCATCTGGACTGCGGGTAATGTTTGAATCAGCCCAGTATCATTTAAAAAGGATATATGGCATCGTTGTCACCTGGAAACCAGTGTCCAGCAATGCGTTCATCGGGATGCCATCAAGCACGACAGGTAGGACCTGTTGTCCTCCCACGTACTTGTCTCGCCAGCTTTGTGGGCCTGGTCGTCTTACTCCTGGGTGTTGGCCTTCTGCCCCAGGGGTTGCTCGTTTAAATTGCAGAATCTTGCGAGATGCCCCTGACGCGCCCCTGGGCCTGAGTCGCGCAGCGTTGCGCACGCGGGAGCCTACCCGGAGCCGGATCAGATAGGGGTAGTAGTCTCGTGGCGATGACCCGGTCCGTGCCCAGGGAGTCAGACTAAGTGGCGGTATATTAGCAGTAGATGTAGGACGACTACGCCACCCGTTGAATGCAGCTATGGAGCTGCCACTGCAGGGCAGACCGCTGAGGCCGGTGGAAGGATGGTGCAGCGTGGATGGTGTAACCCCCAACGGGAGGGGTATGGCCTCAGGGCAGCCGACGTGGATGATGGGGGTAGCAGGAACCACTCAGAGACGATGCGGTGTAGTTCAGGGTCTTTACTGGTGACAAAGATAGACCCTCCCGGAGTACTGGCTAGCGGTCGGGGCCTGGTCAGTCCTTGAGCAGATGGGATCCCCCTTGGCCAGGCGGAGTTGTAGGCCTCCCCAACTAATTGTACTCTTCTGGCTCCCTTGCTAGAGGCGGGTAAAGGTAGCCCACGTCCCTGAGTGTACCGTGTGGTGCTCACCCGTATGGCCGGTGACTCGGGGCCTTCTAGTGGCTTCCGCTCCACGACAGCGGTGCTGGTCCCACGCGTGTGACCGTGCCTTCGGGTTTCTTGGCCAGAGGACCTGAAATCCCCTGCCGGTCGGTTTCTGCTGCTGGGTCAGGGTTAATCCCCACAGCCTCGGACTCCGGGTCCGGTGGTAACTCTTCAATCAGGGCGAGCTCTTCAGCTGCCAGCCCCTGATTCCTTTTAGCACTGCTCCCACTGAGCTCCTGATCTTTCTTTCCTAAGCTGCTCCTCTTCTTCTCCCTAACCCTGCCTCAGCCCCAGTTTTATATAGGGGAAGTCCTTCCCCTCCCAGGACCGGGCAGGAGGTGTGGCATGAATAGGATTCCTGACCAAGAGACCTCCCACCTGCTCTCAGACATAACATTGCTATTACTGTGGAGACCAGACCCCTGGGGTGCCACATTCCCCCCTAGTGAAAGTTAGTACTCCGGGACTAAACATACTTTTGTAAACATAACAAGGTGCAAACAATAACATTCTAATAGAGACAACACATAAGGTGGTCACGGCGTGTCCGCAACCGGGTGTAACTTTTGAGGAAAACAAGGGTGTCCATTTCACCAACACAGGGAGACGTAACCAGGTAGGGGTCTGTCCTGCCCCGAGTCCTTAACAGTCTTTCAGTCCGTCCTGGGTTACGCTCCAACTATATGCACAAAGGATTCCCGGTAAATCCACCAAAGACTCCTATAAATAACTAGAAACACATAATTATAGACAAGCAACAATAAACAGGTAAACATTAATAAAATAGCTTGAACATTTAGATCCTCCACCGTATGGGCAGCTGGCCTCTAGTGACCCTAGTGGACCTACGGAGCTGGTTGATTGGTCCTGAGCTACAGGGTATAGGAGCTGTCAAGGGTAAACTGAGCAGCCGTCTACAGACTCTTTGGCTCACTAGGGGTATGGCAGGCTCACTATAAGCAGAGGGTTGATTTTCCTGGTCTGCTTGTGTGGGGCCTTCTGCCTCCTGGACCGGCTGTTCTTCCAGTTCTACCTGTGTCTCCGTAGGCACTTGGGATGCTGGTTGGAGGAACGTGAGGACGGGTACCACAACAGCACCATTGACTTGAGTCCAAGACCGAGGGAAGTCTCCGAGCACAGTACTAACCATATCTTCCCTTTCCTCTACGGGTCGAGGGTCCTCTTGTTCCTCTTCAGGGTTCCGTAGCTGTTCGGGACACTTCTTTAGGTGATCCCGGGATACAATGGCTGTGGTTTCCCCTCCGTCTTTACTGATTGTACAGATCTTTGGGTTGTCGTGGCTTGAGGGCAGTACGGTGTACGGGTCCTTCTCCCATTGGTCGTCCAACTTGTGGAGCCGTCTTTTCCTCTTCAAGACCTGCTCTCCGGGCACCAGGGGAACAGCGGGAGCATACTGGTTGTAAGTTTTCTCTTGTCTTTCCCTAGCTTGACAGAGACTACGCTCCACGCTCTCCTGTACTTTTCGGTATTGCTGCTGCCTCTCTGTGTCCCAGTTGGCTTCTGGTGAAGTGTCCTCGGGTGTCAGGACTCCCATCTCCAGATCAACAGGAAGCTTACCAGGTCTTGCCCTCATTAGGTAAGCCGGGGTACAGTTGGTGGAACCTACAGGGATGTGGTTGTATAGGTCCACCAGGTCGGGCAGCTTCTCAGGCCACAGACTGCATTCCTCCAGGGGCAATGTTTTCAGGAGATCTATCACCACCTGGTTCATTTTCTCACAAAGTCCATTAGTTTGCGGGTGATAGGGTGTTGTTCTTATCTTCCGGCATCCATACAGGGTGCAGAACTCCTGGAAGACCTCCGCTTCAAAGGCAGGCCCCTGGTCCGTCAGCACCTGCTCCGGGTATCCATGCGGACGGCAGAAGTGCTGCTGGAAGGCTCTAGCTGCTGTGTGAGCCGTTAAGTCCTTGACGGGGACGACAACCAAGAACCGGGAGTAGTGATCCACGATGGTTAACGCGTAGACGTAGCCACTTCTGCTTGGGGTCAGTTTTACATGATCCAAGGCTACCAGTTCCAACGGCTGTCTGGTGATGATGGACCGCAGGGGAGTCTTCTGGCTGGCACGGTCCCTCCTTCTTAAGTTGCATGGGCCACAGTCTCTGCACCACCTCTCGATGGTTCCTCTCATGCCTACCCAATGGAACCGCCCGCGCAGCAGGAACTCCAGCTTCTTCCATCCGAAATGCCCAGCTCCGTCGTGGTATGCCTCCATCACCATAGCTGCGTCTCTTCTTGGCACCACTACTTGCCAGATTAGTTCATGCGTCCGGGAGTTAACCATTCTGCGGCACAACTTTCCCTTGTAAAGGAACAGTCGACTCTTCTCAGCCCACAGTTGCTTGGCTTCCTCCGGAGCGTCTGGGTCAAGGCGTGCATCTGGCCGAGTCAGCATCTCCTTTACCAGACGGACGGCAGGGTCACTGTCTTGCGTCTCCACCCAGTTGTAATGAGGTAAGGGGTTGAACGTAGCGGTTTGCTTACTTCTTACACGGTGGGAATACTGGATAGTCCCATGACGGTGGAACGCGGGGAGCTCAACTTCTTCCAGTTCCTCTGAATTTTCCCCTACGTCCGGTAGGTTTGGCATCCTGGACAGGGCGTCTGCGTTGGTATTGGAGCGTCCTGCCCGGTATTTGATTGTAAACTCATAGTTGGACAAGCGGGCCATCCATCTCTGCTCTAGGGCACCGAGTCTTGCAGTGTCCAGGTGTGTCAACGGGTTGTTATCCGTGTACACGGTGAACCGGGAAGAAGCGAGGTAGTGCTTAAAGCGTTCGGTGACTGCCCACACCACTGCCAGGAACTCTAGCTTAAATGAGCTGTAATTCTCAGGGTTTCTTTCGGTGGGTCGCAGTTTTCGGCTGGCGTAAGCAATTACCCGTTCTTTCCCCTGCTGGATCTGGGATAGTACGGCTCCTAACCCGATGTTACTGGCGTCGGTGTAGAGGATAAAGGGCTGGCTATAATCAGGGTACACCAGGATTTCATCCCCCGTGAGGGCCATCTTCAGCTGGCGGAAGGACTCTTCTTCCAACTTCTCCCATCTGAAGGGCGGCTTCTGGTTCTTGGCCTTCCTGGACTGGCCTATCAGGAGGTCCTGCATAGGAGCTGCCTTTTTGGTGAAACCGGGAATGAACCTTCGGTAGTAGCCTACCAACCCGAGGAACTGCCTCACTTCCTTTACGCTGGAGGGGCTTGGCTATTCCTTAATTGCGGTGATCTTATCAGGGTCAGGAGCCACTCCGTCAGCACTCACCACGTGTCCCAGGTACTGCACCTTTGGCTTCAGGAGGTGACACTTGGAAGGTTTCACCTTTAGGCCGTAACTTGCCAGAGCTTCAAACACTTCCGCCAGGTGCTTCAGGTGGTCCTCGTAGGTCTTGGAGTAGACGATGACATCGTCCAGGTATAACAGGACCGTCTCAAAGTTCCGGTGTCCCAGACAGCACTCCATCAATCGCTGGAAGGTTCCTGGTGCGTTGCAGAGTCCAAACGGCATGCAGGTAAACTCGCTAAGTCCCATCGGGGTGGTGAATGCGGTCTTCTCCCGATCCGCCTCTGCTACAGGAACCTGCCAGTACCCGCTAGTGAGATCCAAGGTGGAGAAGAAGTTAGCAGATTTTAAAGCAGCCAAAGACTCCTCTATTCTTGGTAAGGGGTACGCATCTTTGTGTGTGATACGGTTAATTTTCCGGTAATCTACACACATTCTCATGGTGTTGTCTTTCTTTTTGACCAAGACTAGTGGAGCTGCCCAGGGGCTACAGCTATCCCTGATTACCCCAGCCTCCTTCATGTCTCTAAGCATCCCCTTGGCGTGTTGGTAGTGTGCAGGGGGTACGGGCCGATACCTCTCTTTTATGGGAGGATGGTCTCCCGTGGGGTTGTGGTGTTCTACCCCCTTTACTCGCCCGAAGTCTAACGGGTGTTTACTAAACACTCTCTCGTACTCTTGAACCACCCGGTAGACTCCCTGTTTCTGGTGGGAGGGAGTGGAGTCAGTACCCAAATGTAGTTGCTGACACCAATCCTCCATTATTTTCTCAGAGCCGTTACCTTCCTCCGGATGAGATGGAGGCAAGGGTTCCACAGACTGTATAGAATTTTGGTTGATAGTATATAATTTGGCTAGCGTAGCATACCGGGGCAGGTATACTTCCCTTTTCCCAATATTTATTATGCGAACGGGTACCCTCCCATGGCGTACATCAACTACCCCCCGGGCTGTCAAAATGGTGGGCCTACTGTCTGAGTAGACTGGCTCTACCATGGCCTGGTAATCTCTACCTCTCAGACCAATAGCTGCCCGGCACCAAATCATCATTTCACTTTTCGGGGGTATGGCAATAGGGAAAGGGTCACACATTCTTACGCTACCAATCTCACCGCCGGAGAGTTCCACTTGTTACCGTCGCATCAGTGCCCGGATCTCTTTCTGGAGCACTCACTGCTGGCCGGAGCTGGCGTTCTTGGCAACCTGCTGTAAAATGAAAATCACCTCTGCAAGACAATTTTCAATCACATTAGTTCCTAGAGTTATCTTTGGGTGACTCTCGCGCTTGTCAATGTCCACAATGATCAGTCCCTGTGCTGCCAGTTCGACTCTACCGATTTTAATGGTCATCTCTTTAAATCCGATCTGCGGCACGGGTTGACCATTGCTGGCAATGATACTCAAGTCGTCGTCAGGGTAGCGGGTTATATCCGAGTCATTCCAGTACTGCTTGAAGAGCACGTACGGGATGGTGGTGACCTATGACCCGGTGTCCAGTAGGGCACTCATAGGAATGCCATCCAGTACCACAGGCAAGACTGGACGTCCTCCCACATATTTGTCGCGCCAGTTCGATGGGCCTGGTGATCTTTTTCCTGGGGGTTGGCCCTCTACCCCAGGTTGTGCCAGTTTAAAGGACAGTACCTTGCCATATGTCCGGGTTGATTGCAGCGGCGGCAGATGGGTTGTCCGTCCTCGTTGTATCGGTCGCTGGGTCTTCCTCTGGCCGGTGGGGTCCTCCTTGGTCGACGCCACGGGATGTCCTCCGGTCCGGATGCCAGCTGGATCTTCCCTGGAGTGGAAACCTGTAAAGACTGCACAGTTCGGGTTAGCGCAGCAACGCTTTTAGCTAGCTCTTGGACCTGATGGTGCAGGTCTGGAGCCGGGTCATTGTTCAAAGCCTGCGCATCAGCCCCCACAGGCCCTGCCGACAAGGGCGCCGCCTCCTGGTGGTAAGTGATAGCTGGGCGCCTGTGGGTCACAACGCCACCCGGTGCCGGTTCTCGGAGCACCCGGATGGCTCTGTCCTTGAACTGTGCAAAGTCCAGATGAGGATCCTGTAAGGCTATGGCCCGCAACTGGGTTCGGTGGACATTGCAATATAGTCCCTCTATAAATTGTTCGGTCAACAGCCTGTCCTCGTTTCCCACGCTGTCGGGGTCGGTCTGCTTAATGGCTCTCAGGGCCTCTTGTAGGTTTAGTGCATAGTCCCTTATACTCTCATGTGCTCGCTGCTTGCACCCATAGAATTTAAGCTTAATCTCGGCTGAGGTGCGGGTATCAAAGGTGTCCCTCAGCCGGGTTAGTATCCCCGCGACAGTCCTCCTCCCAGGTGGCCAGGACTTTACCTCCCTTTGGGCTGCCCCGGTTAGTTGGGCCACCAGGATGCTCACTTTTTGCTCTTCTGTGAGGGGGTACACCTGGAAGAGGCTATCCAGCTTTTCTCTAAAGTCATTCAGGGTATGTGACTCCCCTGAGTATTGGGGTAGCCAGGCTGCTCCCGGAATATAGGGCATGGTAAAAGGCATGACTGCAGCAGCGCTGGCGCTGGCGGGGGTTGAGGCAGTGAAGCTCTCCTCCGTATCCGACATCTTCCTCCCCCCTAGTGGACCGTGGCCTACCTTGCGATGATCCTCTTCCGTAGGCCGCGGCTCCGCAGTGGATCGTCAGGGTTGAGGACCTTCCGTCGCGCTCCTGTGACGTCAGCGTCTGCTGGGCTCCTTCCAGGACCTTACGCGACGTCTGGACGTGAGGCGGGGCTTCAGTTCTCGCACGCTTTTGGAGTCCACGCCCCTCTTCTTCCCGCGCGGCGTCTTCAAGATGGCGTCCAACGGCGGGAAAACTCCACGGAAGGCGGGAAGAAGGCTGAAAATGGCGCCGGATGGCGGGAATCTTCACCGATGGCGGGAAGAAGGCTGAAGATGGCGCCGGATGGCGGGAATCTTCGCCACAGGTAAGTTTAAAAGTCTCTTTTTTCAGGCACGCAGTACCCGGTGGTTGCGGGCACGGTATCCTGCCGACTACGCCAAAAGCTGACGCGCCCCTGGGCCTGAGTCGCGCAGCGTTGCGAACGCGGGAGCCTACCCGGAGCCGGATCAGATAGGGGTAGTAGTCTCGTGGCGATGACCCGGTCCGTGCCCAGGGAGTCAGACTAAGTGGCGGTATATTAGCAGTAGATGTAGGACGACTACGCCACCCGTTGAATGCAGCTATGGAGCTGCCACTGTAGGGCAGACCGCTGAGGCCGGTGGAAGGATGGTGCAGCGTGGATGGTGTAACCCCCAATGGGAGGGGTATGGCCTCAGGGCAGCCGACGTGGATGATGGGGGTAGCAGGAACCACTCAGAGACGATGCGGTGTAGTTCAGGGTCTTTACTGGTGACAAAGATAGACCCTCCCGGAGTACTGGCTAGCGGTCGGGGCCTGGTCAGTCCTTGAGCAGATGGGATCCCCCTTGGCCAGGCGGAGTTGTAGGCCTCCCCAACTAATTGTACTCTTCTGGCTCCCTTGCTAGAGGCGGGTAAAGGTAGCCCACGTCCCTGAGTGTACCGTGTGGTGCTCACCCGTATGGCCGGTGACTCGGGGCCTTCTAGTGGCTTCCGCTCCACGACAGCGGTGCTGGTCCCACGCGTGTGACCGTGCCTTCGGGTTTCTTGGCCAGAGGACCTGAAATCCCCTGCCGGTCGGTTTCTGCTGCTGGGTCAGGGTTAATCCCCACAGCCTCGGACTCCGGGTCCGGTGGTAACTCTTCAATCAGGGCGAGCTCTTCAGCTGCCAGCCCCTGATTCCTTTTAGCACTGCTCCCACTGAGCTCCTGATCTTTCTTTCCTAAGCTGCTCCTCTTCTTCTCCCTAACCCTGCCTCAGCCCCAGTTTTATATAGGGGAAGTCCTTCCCCTCCCAGGACCGGGCAGGAGGTGTGGCATGAATAGGATTCCTGACCAAGAGACCTCCCACCTGCTCTCAGACATAACATTGCTATTACTGTGGAGACCAGACCCCTGGGGTGCCACACCCCGCCTTTTGACAGCAGCGACAGATTGGTTGTCCATTCTGGTTGTAGCGATCGCTGTTTCTACCTCTGGTCGGTGGAATCCTTCTCTGCCATCGCCACGGGACGTCATCTGGACTGTAAGCCAGCTGGATCCTTTCCTTTGGAGACACTTGCATGGCCTGCACAGTTTTGGTTAGTGTAGCCACACTTTTGGTCAGCTCCTGGACCTGAAGGCGTAGGTCTGCAGACGGGTCATTATCTAGAATCAGCCTCCACAGGTGCCGGGGAAAAGGACGCCACCTCCTGGTGGTATGTGATAACTGGGCACCGGAGGGGTGCAGTGCCACTTGGGGTTGATTCTCGCAGCACCCGGATGGCCCGGTCTTTAAATTGCGCAAAGTCTAGATCAGGGTTTTGCAGAGCCATAATGCGCAGCTGTGTCCGGTGAGCGTTAGACAGGAGCCCCTCAATAAACTGTTCGGCTAGCAATCTGTCCTCGTCTCGCACACTGTCGGGGTCTACCTGTTTAATGGCCCGCAGCGCCTCCTGCAGGTTTAGAGCATAGTCCTGTACACTGTCCTGCACCCTTTGTTTGCACCCGCAGAACTTCATTTTAATCTCGGCTGCTGTGCGGGTGTCAAAGGTATCCTTCAGCCTGGACAGAATTCCCTTAACAGTGCTTTTGTCTCTGCCCTGCCAGGACTTCACCTCCCTCTGGGCTGCACCGAATATCTGGCCTATAAGGATGCTGACTTTCTGCTCCTCAGCCAGGGGGTACACTTGGAACAAACTGCGCAGTCTCTCCTCAAAGTCGCAACCACACCGCCCCTGGCATATACGGCATGGATAACGGCATTACAGTGGAGGCGGCTGTTTCCGCGGCTGAATCCTCCCCCAGGTTGGGCATCTTCCTCCCCCCTAGTGAAGCTCAACCAGCGGCAGCCCCATATAGCCACATACCACAGGTGGCGTCACGAACATTATTTCTCTAAAAACTTTATTGCTTTTACTTTCCCTTTTTTTCCCTGGGGGATGTCACGGACCGGGTCACTGCCACCGTGACATCCCCCAGCATCGACCAGCCTGGCTACCGAGTACCCCACGGTCCAGGGTGCGCGTCATACTTGGCGTCACGAACAGGATGAACCGACCCGTTATCACGGGTCCCGTGTGCCTATAGACTGTGTATAGCTGTATAAACCGCAGCCATTACTGTAGCACATGTGGAGTTAATGATATGTGGGGTGTCAGATCCACCTCGCCAGGTGGAGTTGTAGGCCTTCCCTCTGTGCTATTCTCTTTGGCCCTGCTGCTTGAAGCTAGGCTGTAGCCCTTGTCCCTGAGTAAAACGTAGTGTTGAGCCACCCCCGTAGTGTTCGAGTTCGGTTCGGTTCGTCGAACACCCGTGTGTTCGCCGAACTGTTCGTCGAACTGTTCGTCGAACACCTTCGAACACCGTTAAAACCAATGGCAGGCAAACAAAAACACATAGAAACACATAGAAAACACCTTCAAAGGTGTCCAAAAGCTGACAAACTGCTCAGAAGACACAACTAACACATGGAAAAGTGACAAGTACATATAGTCATGCGAAAATAAAAGAGGTGGAGGAGTAAAAGGAGGGGGAGACACAGATATAGGCATGTCATGCCCTTCTAAAATCCAAAAAGTGAGAAGCCGACACGGCCAGTCCGCTCCTGCCCGTGCCACCTCCGTGTCGCCGGGTTTGTGCCAGAGCCGCGGTGAACCCTGATGGCCAGCCCCCCTCTCCCAATACTGGTGCCTGTCCGCTGGTGGGTCGAGCGAGCCCCCCTGTGGTGGAGGCAGCTCTAAGCTTTTTAATTTAAATTGTCTCTCTAATTTGAATGAATACACTTTAAATCCATTTACAAGGATCTATTGGAGGGCAAGTCTCATGCCAGCAGCCGCGTAATTCCAGCTCCAGTAGCGTCCACTAAAGCTGCTGCAGTTAAAAAGCTTTTATAAGGATCGAGCTCGGCTGTCCACCGCAAGGCATCCTACTGCCAGTCCCAGCCCCTATGCCTTGGGGTGCCTCCTGATGCTCTTCACTGAGTATCCCATGGTCCCGAAGCATTTCCTTTGAAAAAATTAAGTGTCTAAACTACAGGTGGTGTAGCTTGCTTAACAGCCGGGATAATCCGCTGACTAGCAGACACTGCTACTAGGCACAAAGTATTTCCTGGGCTAGATGCAGTTAAAAATTTGTAATTAGATACTCTCGTTGGATGCTGAGAAAGCATTCCATAGAGTCTCCTGGCACGCCATATATGATTCTCTTAAAAAGCTTGGGGTAGGGGTCTAGGGGACCCTTTTATAGCCAAAATCACGGCCCTGTATCGCAATACGTCACCTAGGCTGAAGATAAATGGAACTGTAGCACCCTGAGGGCTCGGTTGCTACAGACGTATTGCACCTCACCCAGAGGTGTGATATCTCACTCTCAGGTAAGGATGGAGTGTGGATCAGGACCCGACACCTGCATGCATTACACCACATTGCCGTGGGGCAGGGCGACCAATATGCCCCTGAGATGGGCACGACAGTCCCTGTCCCTGGCTGGAGTGGGGGGAGGGAACACTGAGGACGGGGAACCCTGTAGTGCAGGAGCAGGGAGGAAGCAGTTCCTGGGTGCATTGAGAAGGGAGTATAAAAGGTGGGCACCATCTTAGTTCAGTGCAGAGAAGTCTGAGCAGAAGTGGCAGGGAACAGGGGCTCTGCATGAGCTCTGCTCCGGAGGCGGGCCTAGTAACAGAGGCCCAGGCCTGGAAGAGGGAGAAGGAAGGAAGAGGAGCGGAGAAGGCTCCAAGAACGAGGAATGAAGGGATCCCAGGGGTGCGGACGGGCGAGTCGCCACCGCGCGCCCGAATCCACCTGCGTGGAGGGGTCAGGCCAAAGGGGGAGACCGGTCCCCGAACTAGTGGAGGCAGGAAACGACCCTCAGCTAGAAACCGGAGGCTCTGACATTTTATGTGGTGCAGCCCCTCGCTACACCCGCTAGGAAGGCACCACATAGGGTCAGGGAAACTGGCGCCAAGTTTACCAAGAGGAGGCCCGAGGCAGCCGGACAGAAGTGTTGGTAAGAAAGGCCAGACAAAGGACACACAAAGGGGGTCCTGTGAAGTGCTCCAAAGTTATCTGGGAGTTGTCTGAGCCCCTCACCTGGTGAACACAGTACGACGTGGGCAACCGTTACCTGCAGACATGGTCTGGATAATAAGAACTGTGAGTAAAGGCCCTGGACTGCATCACTGACTCCGTGTCGTTACTGCTGCTGCCCTGCACCATCACCCCCATCCTCCGCATACACTGCCCTGAGGCTATACTCCTCCCGTGGGGAGTTATGCTACGCTCTGCTGCACCCACAACACCAGCCTCAGCGGTCTGCCCTGTAGCGGCGGTTCACTCTGACCGCAATCCACGGGTGGCGTAGTCGGACATTTAAACATCAAAACCACATAAATAGTTCCGCCACTGGTTTGACCGCCCTGAGCCACGGAACCGGGTCGCCGCCACGAAGACTACAACCACCAGCATCCACCAAAAAGGGTCCGGCTCCGGGTGTCCCAAGGCCCAGGGGGTGCGTCAGAACATTTTCATCACCTTTCACAATCACCAATGGGACAAGGCAGGGATGTCCTCTGTCCCCTCTCTTATACATCCTAGTGACGGAGCACCTGCTCTCATCAATTCGCCATAACCCCAATATTAGGTGGATTGAGGTGGGAGGCACCGAGTACAAGTGCTCTCTATTTGCTGATGATGTCCTAGTATATATCACTCAATCACATATATCCATCCATGCTGTTATGGCTGAAATAGATCACTTTGTTACATGGTAAAATTTTAAAATCAATGCAGCGAAGTCTGAGGCCCTCGATGTCTCCCTCCCCAAATCCATATAGGATTCCATCCAGTCCAACTTTCCCTTTGCCTGGCCCTCACAGGGTATCAAATACTTAGGAATTCCTATTCATAGAGACCTCTCCCATCTATGTTATCTTAATTTTGGGCCCTTTATTGAACAATTCCATACAGACCACGGTTGGCAAGTTAGAACTGTAAGATTCACTACGTGAACCGCTGGTGTTTTGTGGAAAAGCACATGTACACCGCGTTCCAAATTATTATGCAAAAAGTGTTTAGGAGTGATAAGGGAAGAATTTGTTTGTTTGTCAGTTAAACTCATTGATGGTGATGTGTGTCAGGGCTCTTTATATCACTGTAAGCAATTGCAGACACCTGTGCTAATTAGTTTGGCAGGTGTGTCCAATGAAAGGCAAGACTACTTAAGAAGGCTCTCTCACATTATTAAGCAGCCTACATTTTCTGCCAAAATGGGAAAGAAAAAGGATGTGTCGGCTGCTGAGAAGCAACAAATTGTGGAGTGTTTAGGTCAAGGCATGACTACAATCAACATTGTGCGATGATCAGGATGAAGTGTCTTGGCAATCAAGAAGTATGTAGCTGATTCACAGTACACACGTGTGCGTGCTGATAAGGGCAAATTGAGGACTCTTTCCTACAGGCAATTACGTCAGGTTGAAAGAGCAGCGGCAAAAAAGCCTTGTCATAGCAGCAGACAAGTTTTTGAAGCTGCTTGTGCCTCCAACGTCCCCCGAACAACAAGATGCAGGGTCCTTCAGAGGTTTGCAGCTGTGCATACGCCATCCTGTCGACCTCCTCTATCCACTTCACACAAGCAGAAACGGCTCCAGTGGGCCAAACATTACATGAAGACTGATTTCAAAACTGTTTTGTTCACGGATGAGTGCCGTGCAGCGCTCGATGGTCCAGATGGATGGAGTGGAGGATGGCTGGTTGATGGACACCCCACGCAAACACGGCTACAGCGCCAACAAGGAGGAGGTGGAGTAATGTTTTGGGCTGGAATCATGGGGAGAGAGATTGTCGGCCCCTTTAGGATCCCTGAAGGCGCTAAAGATGAACTCCATAATGTATGTGGATTTTCTCAAACAGCACTTCCTGCCATGGTTCAAGAAGAAGAACCGTGTATTTCACAGCAAGATCATTTTTCTGCATGATAATGCACCATCTCATGCTGCACATAAAACATCTGCATCTCTGGCTGATATGGGCATAAAAGGGGACAAACTTATGGTGTGACCCCCATGCTCCCCTGACCTCTACCCCATTCAGAACCTTTGGAGCATCATTAAAAGGAGTGTCTATGATGGCAGGAGGCAGTTCACATCTAAGCAACAGCTCTGGGAGGGTATTCTGTCCTCATGCAAAACAATTGAAGCAGAAACCATCCAAAACCTGACAAATTCAATGGACGAGAGAGTTCAGAAGCTCCTTTCGAACAAGGGGTCCTATGTGAAAATGTAACATCACCTAGAATAAAGTTTTGAGTTGAAAACTGTTTGATTTCAGTTTCTAACAACTTGCTAATGCTTATAATTTCAAAAATGACCATTTTTTTGGTCTTTATTAAAATGAAAAGGTTGATCGAAAAGTTTGGGGGATCTAAGAGTGTGGCAACCCAGTAGTCATGATTACTTCGAATTCTGACAATATGAGGGTCATGCTGCAGGTAGTGCAGCAAAAAGGCACTTATGTGTCTTGCGCATCTCGGAGCCCCAAAATTATTTTCCGGGCTAGATGCAGCTAAAAATTATTTTTAATTTTAAATCTGGTGGAGCTTATTATAGATGGCCTAATAGGATCAGTGCTGCACACTGCTACAAAGCCCAAATTATTTTCCAGTCAAGATACAGATAAACATGATTAGTAATTTGAAAGCTTAAAACGTTTGGTAGGGTGATTTTAACCAATCATCAAGCTTTTACTCTCCCCAGGATGACACAGAGGTAGAAAAGTCGTTTCGGATCCATGATTTGTTCATCTTTATGAACGTGAGTCTGTCTACATTATCAGTGGAGAGCCGCGTGCGCTTATCTGTCAGCACACCACCAGCAGCGCTGAACACACGTTCAGACAGAACGCTGGCTGCGGGGCATGACAAGATCTCCAAGGCGTAAGTGGCTAGCTCCGGCCATTTATCCAGATTGGAAGCCCAAAAAGAGCAAGGGTCCAGTGACACAGTCGTGGCTTCAATGTTTACTTGGAGATACTCCTGTACCATCGTCTCTAGGCGTTGACTATGTGTCAGACTTCTTGTCTCCTGTGGCCTTGCAAAGGATGGGCTAAAAAAGTGGTGAAATGATTCCGCAAAATTGATGTTACCAGCAGATACTGTGGTTCTGTTACGGTTTGAGTGCTGAACACTTGACGGTCCCACGGTTGGCAAGTTGGAACTGTGAGATTCACTACGTGCACCACTGGTATTTTGTGGAAAAGCACATGTAAGATTCTGCAACAGTCTCTGCTGATACTCCTGCATGCGTGCATCCTTTTCTATGGCAGGAATAATTTCTGCAAATTTACTTTTGTACCGGGGATCTAACAGTGTGGCAACCCAGTAGTCAGGATTATTTCTAATTCTCACAATTCGAGGGTCATGTTGCAGGTAGTGCAGCAAGAAGGCACTCATGTGTGTTGCGCATCCAGGAGCACCAAGTCCCTGTTGTGTTGGTGGCGAGGTAACAATCATGCTTCCTTCCTCTGTCCTCTCCCCCCAACCTCGCACAACAGAAATGTGATCAAGGTCTCCCTCATCTGATGAGTCTTCCATCAGTTCGTCCTCCACTTCTTCCTGGGCTCCTGCACCTTCCTCACTAGTTTGGCTGCTACCATGCGCCCTGGTAAAACCATCTCCCCCACCCTCACATGCCTGCCGCCTTGGTGCTGCTGACCTTCTGGACCTTGCAGATGTTAGCCCTTCCGCATACAACTCCTCCTCCTCTACTTCCTCCACCTCCTCTTGTGCCACCACCTGACTCCGAATTCTGTTTAACATGTGCTCCAGCATGTAAATCACCGGAATAGTCATGCTGATAATGGCATCGTCAGCACTAAACATCTTCGTCGCCATTTCAAAACTGTGCAGAAGGGTGCATAGGTCCCTGATCTGAGACCACTCCTCCGGCGTGATTTGCCCCACCTCTGAATCTCGTTGGCCCAGGCTATACGTCAGAACGTATTGCACCAGGGCTTGTCGGTGCTGCCACAGTCGCTGCAACATGTGCAGAGTTGAATTCCACCGGGTAGGCACATCGCATTTTAGCCGGTGAAGTGGCAGGCCCAACGACTTCTGTAGAGATGTAAGTCGCTGAGCTGCGGGATGCGAACGGCGGAAGTGAGCACACAGCGACCGTGCCCTCTGCAGAAGGCCATCTAGTCTGGGATAGTGGGCTAAAAATTGCTGGACAACCAGGTTCAACACGTGAGCCATACAAGGCACGTGTGTGACATTGCCCCGGCGAAGGGCCGCACCCAGGTTTGCAGCATTGTCGCACACGGCCTTCCCTGGTTTCAGGTCCAGTGGAGACAACCATTCATGAAATTGGTTCTCCAGAGCTGACCACAACTCCTCAGCTGTGTGACTCACATTTCCCAGACATTTCAATGTAAAAACCGCCTGATGACGTTGAGCCCTACTGCCAGCATAGTAAGGAGGTGTGCAGGATCCCTTCTGCGCAGTTAGAAAGCTTGTGGCATGACCAGACAGGCTTTGGGTGCAGGTGGAAGACCGAGAGGAGGTTGAGGAGGCAGAAGCAGTGGAGGAACTTTGACATAAAGAGGATTGACGCACAACTCGTGGGGACGGCAAGACTTGGACAGCAGCCCCTTGTCCTGCTGTCACCATAGTTACCCAGTGCCCAGTCAGCGACATGTAACGCCCCTGTCCATGCCTACTCGTCCAAGTGTCTGTGGTGAAATGCACCCTGTCACACACAGAGTTTCTCAAAGAAGCGGTGATGTTGTGTGCGACATGCTGGTGGAGCGCAGGCACACCTTTCTTTGAGAAGTAGTGCCGACTGGGCATCTGGTACTGGGGCACTGCGACGGACATAAGGTCTCGAAAATCCTCTGTGTCCACCAGGCGGAAAGGCAGCATTTCTGTAGCCAAGAGCTTGCAGATGGTGAAATTCAACCTCTTAGCTTTCTCATGGCTAGGAGGAAATGGTCTTTTACTTGTCCACATCTGAGGGACCGAGGGCTGGCTATTGTGCTTAGACGGGGTTGATAAGGGTGTCCCCGGCAAACTGCCGGTCTGTGAGGAAGATGCAGGCGGACATGTTAGGTTGCCTTCATCCAAAGGTGGTGCTATCGATGTCGGACAGCGCTCAACACCAGCTGGTGTTACCACCTCCAAAGAAAATGATGACCTGCCAATCACGCTGGCTGTTGCGGGTAAAGAGGTGGCAGGTCTGCGCCCCAAAACAGGTGTGACTGCTGTCCCCCCAGTCACAGAGGATGAAGAGGCCGCGGATGCACAAGATATGGCAGACGGTGGTTGGCCCGGCCGGCTAGGCCGCATTGTAGCACACTGAGCTTCCCACTGCAACTTATGCTTCATGTCCATGTGCCGGTTCATGCATGAAGTACTCAAACTATGTATTTTTTGGCCTCTACTTAGCTTTTGCTGACAAATGTTACAGATAACACGAATTGGGTCATCTTTATCGATCTGAAAAAATGCCCAGGCTATGCAAGGCTTAGCACCCATGCGACCTGAAGAGCCACCACGACTTGTGGTGAGAGGCAGAGTTGTGTTTGAGGATGCAGTTGTTGACGTGCTTCCAGTACTACGTCTCTGTCCAGGAAGGCGCAACCTGACCTCGTCGTCACTAGCATCTTCCTCCACCTCCTCTGCTGACCTCATCTCTTGGCTGACTGTGGGTTGACAGTAAGTGGGATCTCCGACCTCATCATCATCACCCTGTGCGTTATCACACCCGTCGTCCTCAGAGCCAACCTGTTCCTGCCCTGACAAAAAACTAAAGTTGTCGCTCCAATCAGGTATTTGAGTCTTATCATCGTCTTCCTGATTGTCTCCACCAACAGGAGTTACAGTTTGGGAATGAGGGTCTACATTATGGTCAGAACCTTCTGCGTCTGGTCCTGGATCCGACTCATAAAGATTCTGGGCATCAGTGCAGATCATTTCCTCGTCTGGATTCACAGAAGCGCTGGAGTCGACCTCTGATTCCCAGGCTATAGTATGAGTAAACAGCTCTGCAGACTCAACCATCTGTTCTACCTCATACTCAGACGGGCAGCTGGAGATTTGGGAGCTGTGAGGAAGCAAGTGCGATTTGGGTGACACCTTTGAGGACTGGAGTATTTGTGATGTTGAAGTTGATGTGGAGGAGAGCCCACTTAAAGGAGCACTTGATATCCGTTGAAGCACCTGCTGTTTTTGTGCCTCATCTGGAATTTGTAGCGATTGGCGTGGCCGTAAGAAAGGGATCTTATCACATTGTCCGCTAAAAGAAGTAGACATTTTAGTTTGGCTGGAAGATGGTCTTTCTTCTGCAGATGTTACTGTTGCTTTAACACCTACCCCACGGACACAACCTTTTTTCCCCTTCCCAACACGCCTATTCCCCTTTCCACCAGCAGCAGGCCTTTTTCCACTCATTTTGGTGGTTAACTAATTCACAACTCTGGAGTTGTTTGCACAAAAAAACAATGGATGGTAACCGAGCAGAGCTGAGTGGCCAAACTGTGGTATTAGGCCAAAACTATTGGCTGGGTTAGATGCAGAAAAAAATTATTTTGAATTTGCAACCTGATGGAGGTCAGTATAGATGGACTAATAGAGAAAGTCCGACACACTACTAGAAGGCCAAATATTTTTTCAGAGGTAGATGCAGAAAAAAATATATTCAGTTTGCAACCTGATGGAGGTCAGTATAGATGGATTAATAGAACAAGACCCACACACAGCTAGAAGCCCAATATTTTTTCAGAGGTAGATGCAGAAAAAACTATATTCAGTTTGCAACCTGATGGAGGTCCGTATAGATGGACTAATAGAACAAGTCCCACACACTGCTAGAAGCCCAAATATTTTTTCAGAGGTACTGTAGATGCAGATAAAAATTAGTTTTAATTTGCAACCTGATGGAGGTCAGTATAGATGGACTAATAGAGAAAGTCCGACACACTACTAGAAGGCCAAATATTTTTTCAGAGGTAGATGCAGAAAAAAATATATTCAGTTTGCAACCTGATGGAGGTCAGTATAGATGGATTAATAGAACAAGACCCACACACAGCTAGAAGCCCAATATTTTTTCAGAGGTAGATGCAGAAAAAAATATATTCAGTTTGCAACCTGATGGAGGTCAGTATAGATGGACTAATAGAACAAGTCCCACACACTGCTAGAAGCCCAAATATTTTTTCAGAGGTACTGTAGATGCAGATAAAAATTATTTTTAATTTGCAACCTGATGGAGGTCAGTATAGATGGACTAATAGAGAAAGTCCGACACACTACTAGAAGGCCAAATATTTTTTCAGAGGTAGATGCAGAAAAAAATATATTCAGTTTGCAACCTGATGGAGGTCAGTATAGATGGACTAATACAACAAGTCCCGCACACAGCTAGA
Source organism: Phyllobates terribilis (assembly GCF_046119375.1). Classification (NCBI taxonomy): domain Eukaryota; kingdom Metazoa; phylum Chordata; class Amphibia; order Anura; family Dendrobatidae; genus Phyllobates; species Phyllobates terribilis. Next base: position 479,818,287 of record NW_027362761.1, on the reverse strand, counting down.
AGCCCAAATATTTTTTTAGAGGTACTGTAGATGCAGATAAAAATTATTTTTAATTTGCAACCTGATGGAGGTCAGTATAGATGGACTAATAGAGAAAGTCCGACACACTACTAGAAGGCCAAATATTTTTTCAGAGGTAGATGCAGAAAAAAATATATTCAGCTTGCAACCTGATGGAGGTCAGTATAGATGGACTAATACAACAAGTCCCACACACAGCTAGAAGCCCAAATATTTTTTCAGAGGTACTGTAGATGCAGATAAAAATTAGTTTTAATTTGCAACCTGATGGAGGTCAGTATAGATGGACTAATAGAGAAAGTCCGACACACTACTAGAAGGCCAAATATTTTTTCAGAGCTAGATGCAGAAAAAAATTATATTCAGTTTGCAACCTGATGGAGGTCAGTATAGATGGATTAATAGAACAAGACCCACACACAGCTAGAAGCCCAATATTTTTTCAGAGGTAGATGCAGAAAAAACTATATTCAGTTTGCAACCTGATGGAGGTCAGTATAGATAGACTAATAGAACAAGTCCCACACACTGCTAGAAGCCCAAATATTTTTTCAGAGGTACTGTAGATGCAGATAAAAATTAGTTTTAATTTGCAACCTGATGGAGGTCAGTATAGATGGACTAATAGAATGATGCTATGCCCAAAAGATTTTACTTCACTAGGTGCAGTAAAAAAATTGGTATTCTATACACAGGTGGTATATCTTGCAACACAGATAGGCTACTCCACTGACTAACACACTCTGCAATAGGCCAAAAAGGATTAGCTTTGCTAGATTCAGCCAAATGCTGTGAAAAAAACTTGCACAGCACTGGCACAGACCTGCCTGGCAAAAACTGATAGGAACTGATGTAACCTAGTCCTGAAAAGGATTCCAATTACAATTAGTCTTTACTCCCACAACCTATCTATTTAAGAGCACAGACCTCCCTGATAAAAGTCGTAGGAAATGCTGTAACCTAGTCCTTAAAAGGACTGCAATCACAACTATTCCCTACTCCCAAGCTATCTGTATATTTGTGCGAAAATTGGCTTGAAATTAACAAGGTATAGTGCACACAGCAACAGCGGTGCCGTCTAACACGCAGCTGCAGCAGTGAGAAAATGGTGGCGACGGGGAAAATGGCTTGGTCTTATAGGGCAAGGACATGTGACATACACTGCCAATGACACATGCCCTTGCTTGTGTGAAAAAAAGCACTTCGCTCCGTGTGTGCGCTGCTGATAGGCTGACAGATTGCACCTCCCCACTGTAAATGCGGGAAAGAGAAAAAAAAATGGAGATCTTCATTGTTCCTGCAGAGATCCATCCCCTGCCCCTCCCCCCACCCCGCTGTACACTCAAACTGCGTATTAACATTAATTTTCATCATTACTGAGAAAAAATCCAGTTATGATTTTGGTGCACGAACAGTTATCGAACATAACCTCGAACAGCCGAATTTTTCTCAAATTGTTCGTGTTCGCCGAACGGCTCGAACACCGCCCAAAACAGCTCGAATTTGAGATTGGCGAACAGTTCGAGTAGAACAACGCTCATCTCTAGTAAAACGTTTTTCCTCACCCGTATGGGAGGCAGCTCTGGCCTTCTTCAAGTGTCGCTCCCACATGGCGGTGCTGGGCCCTATGATGCTGCTGAGCCGCCGAGCGTCTGGTTGCGCCAGTGTAGCACCCTGAGGATTCGGCTGCTACAGGGGTATTGCACCTCAGCCAGAGGTGTGATATTCCACTCCCGGGTAAGGATGGAGTGTGGAACTGAGCTAGTAGGCTGCATGCACTACACACATCCCATTTCCGGGGAACAGACCGATGGTACTCCCACTAGAGAAATGTGCAGGTACGACAGTGTCTGTTCCTGGCTGGAGTGGGAGGGGGGTGGAACATCCCAGTAGTGTAGGGGCAGATAGGGGGAGCAGCCTGGGTAAAGCTAGGAGCTCATTGGGTGCTGGTCACCTGAGCTCACACATAGAGGGAGTATATAAGGTGGGCACCATCTTAGATCAGGGTCAGTCTGTGAGACGTCAGTCAGTCAGTCAGTTGTCAGTCAGCCAGTCAGACAGTCTGTCTGAGAGCCTGAGAAGCAGAGCAGAGGAGAAGGAAGAGGGACCCAGAGGCGCAGGAAGAGGGGACCCCAAGAGCCCATAAGAGAGCTAATAGGGTGAAGGGTCGGCAACAGGGTACCGGATCCCAAGCTGGTGGAGGCTACAGCACTAATCCTCAGCCAGAGACCGGAGGTCGTGGGCAGGATCTGCCACGACCACCCACTAAATCCACCCGGAAGGCAGACCAAGAATAGGGTCAGGGAACCCAGAGACAAGGGTTTACCAACAAGAGGCCCGAGGGAGCCGGACTTAGGTGGATCCCTGGTGGGAACGGCCAGAAGAAGGGAGAGTCAGAAAGGAGCTCAGGACCACACTCCGGAGTTGCCTGGGAGTTGACCGAGTCCAGGACCTGGTGGACGCAGCACGGCTCGGGTGGTCACTGCTGTACACAGTGACCCGAGCAACACCAGTAAGTAAAACCCTGGAACTGCATTTTATGCCTCTGAGTCTCTTTGCTGCACCTTCACAACCACCATCCTCCACGGCTGACCCCCTGAGGCTATACCCCTCCCGTTGGGGGTTATACTACCGCAGCTGCACACACACCACCAGCCTCAGCGGACCATCTTGCAGCGGCGGCCTTTTGACCGCAAATCAACGGGTGGCGTAGTCGACACTAATAACATCTATAAGGACTGCCGCACACTGAGTTTGACACCCTGGGCACGGACCGGGTCACAGCCACTCGGAGACTACAACCCCCATCTGATCCGGCTCCGGGTATCCCTAACAGCACTGGCCCAGGGGGCGCGTCACCAGGAGACCTGCAGTCTCCTGCCCTCTTGATTTAGCTGCTGGGCCTTCAGTGCCCCACAGCCATGGACTCCGGTGTCCGGTTCCTTTGCACTTCTCTCTGGGGTGAGCTTGTTCACAGCTCCCTTCCCCAGGTCCTTCCTCGTCGCTGTCCTGTCTTCAACTCCTCTCAACTCACTCTTACTAACCCTGCCTCCAGATTCCAGTTTCAAAGGGGAGGAGCTCCCCATTCTGGTCTGGAGCCAGGAAAGTGTTGTATGCTGGTAAACCTGATTAGGGGACCCCTTCTTGCTTCCAGGCATGGCATCACCCCTTGTGAGGGAGGTAATGTCACTATGGCAACCGGACCCCTGGGGTGCCACAAATGCCAAGATAATTTGGACAATTTTAGCTTCCAACTTTGTGGGGACTATTTAGTGAAGGCCCTTTTCTGTTCTAGCATGAGTGTGCCCCAGTGCACAAAGCAAGATCCATGAATGCATCATTGGGTCAATTTGGTGTGGAAGAACTTGACTGGCCCACAAAGCACTGACCTCAATTCAGAGCCAGCATCAAGGGGGTAACTGGGCCATTGCACAGGGCCCCATCCCCAAAAAAGCCTCTAGTAGTAGTGGAGCAGAGGGTGCACCCTGGGCCGATGCAGACAATGGGGTTCACCACTTATAATTATGTCGGCATGCACAACACGCCGATACAGTTAAACCCTGTGGTAGAGCAAAGAAACATGGTGTCCCTTCCCTACTGCTCCCCAGTCTGTAAACTGAAAACATAAAACAGCCAGCAGAATACCAGGAACAAGCATAGGAGTTCAGCATCCTGGCGCAGGTGGCATTATGACGTCACCTTGCCGTGCTCGAACCCTGACTGTGCTGGCGGACTCAGGATTAAGTGAGTGTATAGTGTTTGTGTTTTTTTATTGTTTAAGTCAGTACATATAGGTTAATGTGGGGCTTTGGGGGACATCATACTGTATATAGTGGGTTGTGGGGGCTTCATACTCTGTATAGGGAGCTGTGGGGACATTATATTGCATAAGGGGAGGTTTCAGGGTCCCAGAAATTATAAAGGGTGCGGTAGGGTCTCCATATTGTATATAGGGAGCTGTGGGATTCATTATACTGTGTATAAGGGGCTGTGGGGGCCATCATACTCTACATAAGGAGCTGTGGTTGACCCATACTTTATATAGAGAGGTGTGGGGGCCCCATACTATATAAAGGGAGCTGTGAGGCCATCATACTGTGCATAAGGGGCTGTGGAGGCCCAATACTGTATAAAGGCAGTTGATGGGGACATCAAACTGTACATAGTGGGCTCTGGGGGTATAAAACATCACTGCTCTAGAGGAGATCTGCATGGATGAATGGGCCAACATACCAGCAACAGTGTGTGCCAACCTTGTGAAGATTTTCAGAAAACGTTTGACCTCTGTCATTGCCAACAAAGGATATATAACAAAGTATTGAGATGAACTTTTGTAATTGACCAAATACTTCTTTTCCACCCAAAATTTGAAAAAAAATTCTTTCCAAATCAGACAATGTGATTTTCAGGATTTGTTTTCTCATTTTGTCTCTCATAGTTGAGGTCTACCTATGATGTAAATTACAGGCCTCTCTCATCTTTTTAAGTGGGAAAACTTGCACAATTGGTGGCTGACTAAATACATTTTTTCCCCACTGTATGCATGTTTTTCGCAATATTTGAAATGAAACCAGAATAAACCTTTCCCATTTTAGGTCAATTAGGATTACCATAATTTTTTATATTTTCTAAATGCCAGAATATTGAGAGAGAGAGAGAATGTTTTAAGTCATTTTTATTACTTACTGCAAAGTCAAAAGTTTCCATACATTTCATTAGTATTTGATACCATTGCCCTTATACTGAATGACTTGGGTCAAACGTTTGGGATATCCTTCCACAAGCTTCTCACAATAGTTGGTCGGAATTTGAGCCCATTCAGCCTGACAAAACTGGTGTAACTGATTCAGGTTTGTAGGTCGTCTTGCTCGCACCTGCCTTTTCAGCTATGCCCATAAATTTTCAATAGGATTGAGATCAGGGCTTTGTGATGGCCACTCCAAAATATGGACTTTGTTATCCTTAAGCCACTTTGTTACCATTTTGGCAGTATGCTTCGGGTTGTTGTCCATTTAGAAGACCCATTTACACCCAAGCTTTAACTTCCTGGCTGATGTCTTGAGATGTTACTTCAGTATTGCCACATAATCTTCTTTTCTCATGATGCCATCTATTTTGTGAAGTGCACCAGTCCCTTCTGCAGCAAAACAACCCCTCAACATGATGCTGTCATCGCAGTGTTTCACAGTTGGGATGGTATTCTTAGTAGTAATGAGCAAGCATGCTCGTTAGTCGAGATTTACGAGCATGCTTGGGTGTTTTTTCCAAGTATCTTCACCCTGCTCGGGTGTTATGTTTTAGTCACTCAGTGCTCATGATTTGCGACTGTTTGACAGCTTTAATACATGTGAGGAATGCCTGTTTCTTAGGCGTTCCTCACATGTATTAAAGCTGTCAAACAGTCACACATCATGAGCACTGAGTGTCTAAAACATAACACCGAGCACCGCTGAAGATACTTGGCGAGCACCCGAGCATGCTCGCCGAAAGGGTTAACAGAACATACTCGCTCATCACTAATTCTTAGGCTTCCAAGCTTCTCCCTTTTTACTCCAAATGTAACGATGGTCATTATGCCCAAAAAGTAAAATTTTAGTTTCATCAGAACACAGGACATGTCTCCAAAAATTAAGGTCTGTGTTCCTACATGCATTTGTAAACATTAATCTGGATTTTTTAAGTTTCTTTTGGAGTAATGGCTTCTTCCTGGCAGAGTGGCCTTTCAGCCCATGTTGATACAGCACTCGTTTCACCGTGGTTATTGACACAATCTTACCAGCTTCCACCATCATCTTCACAAGATCTTTTGCTTCTGTCCTTGGGTTGATATGCACATGTCGGACCAAAACACGTTCATCTCTGGACACAGAACCCGTCTCTTTCCTGAGTGGTATGATGGCTGGACATTCCCACCTTGTTTGCTTTTGCGTAGAATTGTTTGTATAGATGAACGAGGCACCTTCAGGATCTTGAAATTGTACCCAAGGATGAGCCAGACTTGTGCAAGTCCACAATTCTCTTCCTGATATCTTGGCTGACTTCTTTAGACTTTGCCATGATGCTACACAAAGAACCAGTGTGTTTCATGTGTGCATTACAATACATCCACAAGTGTGTCTCTAATTAACTCAGAAGCTTCTAAACACATGACATCATCATATGGGCAGTCCAGAATTGTTTAAAGGCATAGCAATCTTAGTGTATGTAAACGTTTGACTTTGCAGTAAGTAATAAAAATGCCTTAAAACATTCTCTCTCTCATTATTTTGGCATTTGGCAAATGTTAAAAATTATGGTAATTCTAATTGACCTAAAATGGGAAAGGTTTATTCTGATTTCATGTCAGATATTGAGAAAAACATGCATATGTGTCATTTATATAGTGTATGTAAACTTCTGGTTTCAACTGTATATAGGTGGCTGTTAGGACCCCATACTGTGTATAAGGAGCTGTAGGGGACATCATAGTGTGTATAGGAATCTGTGGGGGACATTTTACTATATAAAGGGGACCTATGGGGGACAGCATACTATATATAAGGGAGCTGCGCTGGACATCATACTGTATATAGGGGAGCTGTGGGGTGCCATCATACTGTGTATAGGGTGTTGTTGGGTCATTAGTGGACATTATTGCTTTTTAGGGGCACTCAGCTGAGAGATAAAATTTTAAGTGGGTACTTAAGAGTTATTACATTATAGGGGCACTCAGGGTTTTATAACTGTCAAAAGGGCACATAGGAGGCATTATTGTTTTCTATGGGCAAAATGAGAACACTATTACTTTGTAGGGCACTCACAGAGGGTTTTATCATTTTCTATGGGGTAATTTTGCCATCTAGAGGGCACAAAGGTGGGCAAGTATGTTGGGCAATATGATGAGCACTATTACCATGAGCACTGATATGAGCACTGTTACCATGCCACATTGCAGGCACAGTAACAGGGACAAATACAGCAACAGCGGCTCAGAATAGGGTTACCAGCAAGATGGTGAGTTTATGTAGGCTGGGATTAGATGGTGCTGGAAATGTGACAAGTCAAATGTCATTGTTGTAAACTCTACAGAAGAGAAGTTATGTTGGTCTGAACCCAATGGAAATGACGAGAAAAGTGAATGTCTCCATGTGAAAGAAAGTCACTTGTAAGTCTCGATCTATATCTGTACTGTAATCACTTCATGGTGGTAATATCAGTCTTGGTTTTTGGATATCGCTTATGCCGGAATAAAAATCATAGTTCTTGGCAGCCCATCGCCCCATGTAAACAGGAGATGTGCTGCCAATAATGTGATTTGAAATACAAGTCACATAGGCATAATGAAATACAAATAAATAGATCATCATAGATCATTCATGCATGTAAAGAAATATAGAACACCCCTAAATGAATACTTGAAAAGAGGAGGAGCAAAGGGAGTGTGTATAAAATATAAATTTTTATTAAATGCTGGTTAAAAACATTCTTACAAATAACCAGGACAGGCAAAATAGCAACAAGCAAAAATCCTGGGGTAGGGAAAACACAAGCAACACGCAAGTATAGAGGGTATTATATTACGACTGATAGGTGGAACCTTGACATGTATACAATCTGTCCTATGTTACACATATGTAAATGAAAGTATGTCAGAAAAACCACCATCGAATAGTTCAATAAAAAGAAACCTTACCCATGTGGGCTCTGCACTTTCTGCTTGTGCATTTCCTGGGGGGACTTCACCTGCCACATGGGGGGGCTTCACATGCCCTTTTGCCTTCACTCTGCGGTACAGCTCACCCCAAACCATCTCGATTGGGTTCAGGTCTGGTGACTGTGGAGGCCAGGTCATCTGGCGTAGCACCCCATCACTCTCCCTCTTGGTCAAATAGCCCTTACACAGCCTGGAGGTGTGTTTGGGGTCATTGTCCTGTTGAAAAATAAATGATGGTCCAACTAAATGCAAACCGGATGGAATAGCATGCCGCTGCAAGATACTGTGGTAGCCATGCTGGTTCAGTATGCCTTCAATTTTGAATGAATCCCCAACAGTGTCACCAGCAAAGCACCCCCACACCATCACACCTCCTCCCCCATGCTTCACGGTGGGAACCAGGCATGTAGAGTCCATCCGTTCCCCTATTCTGCGTCGCACAAAGACACGGTGGTTGGAACCAAAGATCTCAAATTTGGACTCATCAGACCAAAGCACAGATTTCCACAGATTTCCACTGGTCTAATGTCCATTCCTTGTGTTCTTTAGCCCAAACAAGTCTCTTCTGCTTGTTGCCTGTCCTTAGCAGTGGTTTCCTAGCAGCTATTTTACCATGAAGGCCTGCTGCACAAAGTCTCCTCTTAACAGTTGTTGAAGAGCTGTGTCAGCACTTAGAACTCTGTGTGGCATTGACCTGGTCTCTAATCTGAGCTGCTGTTAACCTGCGACTTCTGAGGCTGGTGACTCGGATAAACTTATCCTCAGAAGCAGAGGTGACTCTTGGTCTTCCTTTCCTGGGGCGGTCCTCATGTGAGCCAGTTTCTTTGTAGCGTTTGATGGTTTTTGCAACTGCACTTGGGGACACTTTCAAAGTTTGCCAAATTTTTCGGACTGACCTTCATTTCTTAAAGTAATGATGGCCACTCGTTTTTCTTTACTTAGCTGCTTTTTTCTTGCCATAATACAAATTCTAACAGTCTATTCAGTAGGACTAACAGCTGTGTATCCACCAGACTTCTGCACAACACAACTGATGGTCCCAACCCCATTTATAAGGCAATAAATCCCCCTTATTAAACCTGACAGGGCACACCTATGAAGTGAAAAACATTTTCGGTGACTACCTCTTGAAGCTCATCAAAGAATGCCAAGAGTGTGCAAAGCAGTCATCAAAGCAAAAGGTGGCTACTTTGAAGAACATAGAATATAAGACATATTTTCAGTTGTTTCACACTTTTTTGTTAAGTATATAATTCCACAGGTGTTAATTCATAGTTTTGATGCCTTCAGTGTGAATGTACAATTTTCATAGTCATGAAAATACAGAAAAATCTTTAAATGAGAAGGTGTGTCCAAACTTTTGGTCTGTACTGTACGTGAATTGAGAGAAGCTGGATGAGTCTATGTGGCATGTGACCGCTAGTATGCAAAGCTCATCCATGCAGTCACGTGACTACCTGCTTACATTGGCAATACCAAAGAATTGTAACAGTCTACAGTCATATAGAGGGCTTGAGACTTTTGTCCCAAGCCTGGACAAACCTTTTAACCCTTTGAACGTCAAGCAGGTTAATATTTGTAATTTAGACCCCTATTTGGGGAAGTGAGGCTGGGGCATGATAGGCCTGTGTGCTGTCAAATGCTTGGGCTGATTTTCAGTTCCAGCCCAGCCCTGGTGACATCTGACATTATAAAATGACATTAGGTGAAGCATGTTCATATACAGTGGTATTGTGTATAATCATATGCTTTTTCTAAGGAGGTACATTTTAATTGTACATCAAGGCCAGTTGCCATAGTTACACTTTTTATTAAGTGTTTTTAATATTTGTGAATTGATAGTAACTCTATATTTGAACACTTACATGTGGCTCTCCACAATGTTTCTCTGAAGAGCAGTGTTTTTTCATCGTCATGTTACGGCTATTAACTGCCTTAAATCAGATTCAAAATTCTCCCCAGTGATTTCATTTTTGTCTGTTGTATTCTGATCATATGATTGTAACTTGCACATTAAAGGCAAAGATTTGCATTTTATTGATATTTACTTAATATAATATAGACTTATACATAAATTTATAATCAATATTCAAAAAAATTGTGAGACATTAATATATTTATTTTAACACGTTTTGACGACATGATTTTGTGGCATTTGATTATTTTAAAACTAACATAAAGTTACCAACCCCAGTAAACAATACAGTATAATGACATATCTCCTCCTATATTTTTAAGATTTTATGTTTTTACCAATTATCTGCTTTCCAAGTATTTTGTACTAATCTATACAAATTCTATTTATTTTCTACACTGTGGTCAGTTACTGTATAGGTTAAAGAGTTTTGCTATACTGTTAATAATTTAGGTCTGCCCTATATGTTAAAGTATAAGCCAGAAGCTTCTCCTGAATAGGTTCAGCTAAGTGTATAGAAGCAGTGCACCCTGCGTTATTCACAGCAATCTTGAAGAGGGGTTGTGGTGGAGACAGGGAGTCAGAATCCTCTGAGTCATTAAGAGCACGTCTCTTAATAAATCAAACACATCTTAAAAATGGTGTGCGTGTGACTGGAGTAAGATTTGTATGATAAGGTATCCCAGAGATGTATCTAGGTCTTCTAGCATCCGGGGCAAGAATTCAGTTTGATTTGCACACTTAGGCCACGGCCCCACTATCAGTATTTGGTCAGTATTTTTCTCAGGAGTGGGAGCCAAAACCAGGAGTGGGTGATAAATGCAGAATTGGTGACTTGTTTCTACACTGCTCAAAAAATAAAGGGAACACTTAAACAACACAATGTAACTCCAAGTCAATAACACTTCTGTGAAATCTACCTGTCCAGTTATGAACAAACACTGATTGTGAATCAATTTCTCCTGCTTTTGTGCAAATGGAACAGACAACTGGTAGAAACGATAGGCAATTAGCAAGTTACCCCCTATAAAGGAGTGGTTATGCAGGTGGTGACCACAGACCATTTCTCTGTTCTCATCCTTTTTGGCTGTTGTTTTGGTCACTTTTTCATTTTTCCATTGCTTTCACCTCTAGAGGTACAGTAGCATGAGGCGGTGTCTACAGTACAACCCACAGAAGTTGCTCAGGTAGTGCAGTTCATCCAGGATGGCACATCAGTGCGAGTTGTGGCAAGAAGGGTAGCTGAGTCTGTCAGCACAGTGTCCAGAGCATGGAGCAGATACCAGGAGATGTGGAGGGAGCCATAGGAGGGCAACAACCCAGCAGCAGGACCGTTACCTCCTCCTTTGTGCAAGGAGGAACAGGAGGAGCACTGCCAGAGCCCTGCAAAATGACCTCCAGCAGGCCACATATGTGCATGTGTCTGCACAAACGTTAGAAACCAACTACATGAGGGTGGTATGAGGGCCCAATGTTCACAGATGGGGGTTGTGCTTACAGCCCAACACCGTGCAGGACGCTTTTCATTTGCCACAGAACACCAGGATTGGCAAAGTCGCCACTGGCGCCCTGTGCTCTTCACAGATGAAAGCAGGTTCACACTATACACATGTGACAGACGTGACAGAGTCTAAAGACTCCGTGGAGAGCGATCTGCTGCCTGCAACATCCTTCAGCATGACCGGTGTGGCAGTGGGTCAGTAATGGTGTGGGGTGGCATTTCTTTGGAGGGCCGCACAGCCCTCCATGTGCTCGCCAGAGGTAGCCTGACTGCTATTAGGTACAGAGATGAAATCCTCAGACCCCTTGTGAGACCATATGCTGGTGTAGTTGGCCCTGGGTTCCTCCTAATGCAGAACAATGCCAGACCTCATGTGGCTGGAGTGTGTCAGCAGTTCCTGCAAGATGAAGGCATTGAAGCTATGGACTGGCCCGCCCGTTCCCCAGACCTGAATCCGATTGAGCACATCTGGGACATCATGTTTCGCTCCATCCACCAACGTCACGTTGCACCACAGACTGTCCAGGAGTTGGAGGATGCTTTAGTCCAGGTCTGGGAGGAGATCCCACAGGAGACCATCCGCAACCTCATCAGGAGCATGCCCAGGCATTGTAGGGAGGTCATACAGGCACGTGGGGGCCACACACACAATACTGAGCCTCATTTTGACTTGTTTTAAGGACATTACATCAAAGTTGGATCAGCCTGTAGTGTGTTTTTCCACTTTAATTTTGGGGGTGACTCCAAGTCCAGGCCTCCATTGGTTAATAAATTTGATTTCCATTGATGATTTTTGTGTGATTTTGTTGTCAGCACATTCAACTTTGTACAGAACAAAGTATTCAATGAGAATATTTCATTCATTCAGATCTAGGATGTGTTATTTGAGTGTTCCCTTTATTTTTTTGAGCAGTGTATTATACATTTTCTCTATTTGTTCCTCACCTGGTTTTGGCTCCCACTCCTGAGAAAAAATACTGACCGAATACTGACCAAATGCTGATAGTGGGGCTGTGGCCTTAGTCACATGCTGACGAGCTGCTCTTCCTAATTCTCTCTGAGAGAAGCAAGAAGTAAAGCTCGTTGTCACGTGACCGTTAGGCCACGGCCACACTATGAGTATTTAATCAGTATTCAGTCAGTATTTTTCTCAGGAGTGGGAGCCAAAATCAGGAGTAGGTGATAAATGCAGAATTGGTGACTTGTTTCTATTATACCTTTTCTCTGATTGTTCCTCATGTGGTTTTGTCTCCTACTCCTGACAGAATACTGATAGTGTGTGTGAGTGAAGTGGCCATGTGATGATTGATGGAACCTGCAAGCAGAGCTGAATCCTGATAGTGAGTAAATTACACGCTGTTAGGATTGTCTACAGGGTTTTATTTTATAATTGAAGGGCTTGTCCTCATTTGAGATGAAAGCCTGCAGTTACTGTATGTGACTGCAGGCTTCTGAATTCCCACAGCACATGCACTGCACACTTTTAGGATTCTCCCTTGCCGTGGCAAAAGTGGATGGTCATGTCACCACAAATATGAGATTTGTATACTTCTGGCAACATTCCGACTAGACGTGTCCTGCCTCGCTCAATTAATTTTCATTGAGTGAGGCCACGCATGTCTAGTCGGCACGTGACTGCATGTATACAAATCGCCGGCACAAGACCACAAGACAATCCTGACAGCATGCAGTGCGCACTGTGAGAAGTCAGGAGTCTGCAGTCACATAGAATGACTGCAGACTCATCATAAATGTGGACAACATTTTAATGCTCCTAATATAAAAACATAAAAATGTCAGCATCATAAAAAACATTTACATCCAGGTACCTTATAGATGACGTTGTCTCTGGAGTCGTTCTCTTTCTTTTCTTCCTCTTGTCCAAACACCATGATGATTTTTCTCATCCACAGCTTGTCTGTGCAGACTTCCACTTTCTCCGGTCTTCTGCTGCACATCCCCACACGATACCCTTAAAGATAGCAGAGTTATTATAATGCTCCTGAATAAAAATATCTGCCCTACACTGATCCCCTGAATAAATAATTGCCCTCATTATATTCCCTGCACAAAATATCACCCCCACACTGTCCCTCTTATGGTACATGCTCTCCACACTGCCATCTCCTTTCCATACTGGGCCCCCTCTTCACACTGTCCTCTCACACTGTGTCCCCTCTATAGGGCCCAGTCTCGGTACTGTGCCCCCTCATCACACTCCCCCTGGCTGTGACCTTACACTGTCTCCCCCATGCTACCCCCCACCCACTACTCAGTCTCTATTCTGTTCCCACTCACACTTTTCTTCGCCCATACTGTCTCCTCACACTATTCTCCTCAATAGTCTCCTTACATGTTTCCCCTACCCCCTCATATTTCCTCCTCACTCATCCCCACAACTCCCCATACTGTGTCCACACACATCCCATCGCCCTCGCTACCAATAATGTGTCTGCACCCACCCCCCACTCGCTCCCCACAAATTAAATCTCCCCCTTCACAAAGAATAAATCCCCCCTCCACGCTGAATAAATATCCCCCCTGCAGATGAATAAATATGCCCCATGCACAATGAATAAATATGCCCCCTGCACAATGAATAAATATGCCCCCTGCACAAGGAATATATATGCCCCCTGCACAAGGAATATATATGCCCCCTGCACAAACAATAAATATGCCCCCTGAACACGAATAAATATGCCCCCTGAACAATGAATAAATATGCCCCCTGAACAATAAATACATATGCCCCCTGCACACTGAATAAATATGCCCCCTGCACAATAAATACATATGCCCCCTGCACACAGAATAAATATGCCCCTGCACACAGAATACATATGCCCCTACACAATTAGTAAATAGCTCCCCTGCACAATTAATAGCCCTCTGAACAATTAATAAATAGCCCTCCTGCACAATTAATAAATAGCCCCCTGCACAATTAATAGCTCCCTGCACAATTAATAAATAGCCCCTGCACAATAGCCCCTCCTCACAATAAATAGCTTCCTGCACAATTAATAGCCCCTCTGCATAATTAATAGCCCCTCTGCACAATTGATAGCCCCTTGACACAATTAATAAACAGTCCCTTGCACAATTAATAGCCCCCTGCACAATTAATAGCTTCTCTGCACAATTAAAAAATAGCTCCCTGCACAATTAATAGCCCTTACACAATTAATAGCCCCCTGCACAATTAATAGCTTCTCGGCACAATTAATAAATAGCCCCCTGCACAATTAATAAATAGCCCCCTGCATAATTAATAGCCCCTCTGCACAATTAATAGCCCCTCTGCACAATTAATAAATAGCCCCCTGCACAATTAATAACCCCTCTGCACAATTAATAAATATCCCCCTGCACAATTTATAGCCCCCTGCATAATTAATAGCCCCTCTGCACAATTAATAGCCCCTCTGCACAATTAATAAATAGCCCCCTGCACAATTAATAACCCCTCTGCACAATTAATAAATAGCCCCCTGCACAATTAATAGTCCCTCTGCACAATTAATAGCACCCCTGCACAATTAATACATAGCCCCCTGCACAATTAATATCCCCTGCACAATTAATAGCCCCTCTGCACAATTAATAGCCCCCTGCACAATTAATAAATAGCCCCCTGCACAATTAATAGCCCCCTGCACAATTAATAGCCCCCTGCACAATAAATATGCCCTCCCCTCCCCGGGCTGAATCTTTGGTGTCTTCAGCTCTATAGCTACAATAGCCACAGGAGCACTTACCACCGATGGTCTTCTCTACTGTGAGCGCCAGCGAGTGACGTCAGCAGCGAGATCACATGACCTGATCATGCTGCTGATGTCGCTTTAAGCCGACGGTCAGAGCTTCAATTGTATTTGCGTCTGGAAGAGCCGGCACGCTGCAGCTTCTCTGCGCCGGCTGTCATTTTGACGCCGGCTCAGAGAACAGACGAATCCCGGTCGGGGGGGTGGGGTGGGGGGAGCGGCAGAATGCAGCCACCTGGGGAGACACCTGGACCACAGCATTAGGTGGCCCAACTGCGCCCGGGGCACATGCCCCGGCTGCCCCCCCTAGATATGCCTCTGAGGTATCCCACAACTCGTCATGAGTTAGACTAGCGAGTGTCGCCATGCTGCTGTCCCAACCAAGCTCTGCCCATAATGGTGGAGCTCGCCAAAACTGGAGAGAAAAGAAAAAAGTTGCTAATTTTTTGCATGGTTGCATTGTACAAAAATGTAGTGCCTTTTTTTAAAAAAAAGTATAACAGATTTCTGGTGTAGCGATATGTTCCCTTTGGCACTGAACACAAGAACTAGTAGAAAAATTGAAGAAATGACAACAGATATTTTGTCCAAAGTTTCAACCTATTTGGTCTTCATCAAGGATATCTATGGAGGAATGGGTCGGTGCTTTAGACTCATACGGATATTGTCGCACTGTGTAGATTTCCGGTGTAATCACTATGATGAATCAGGGCCTTGATGTTGATACCAAGGCATAATGCACATGGCTACATAACAGATCCAAGTTGATGTCTTCCCTCCAAGCATTGAGTTCTGAGACAAATATGAACAGCGTAAAACGTTATTAGGAGATCGCTGTACTGATTTGTGTGACAGGCACAGACGCCGTCCCCCTTACCGGCGTGCTCCTGGCCCAGCGTGTTCCGGCCCGCCTGCTGCTGCCGGCGCGCGCAGCTTCCCGAGCACTGTGCTTAGGGCGCGCGCGCTCCCTCCCTCTTGGAGGGGCCGCGCGCGCCGTCCTAAGGAGTCCCCGGCCAATGGCCGGAGGACCTCTCATATAAAAGGCACCTCCTCCAAAATGGAGGTGCCCGTGCAAGGTTGTAGCTCTGTGTTCTAAACTCTGCTTCAGCCCTCAGGTCCCGCTGCTAGTCTGACTACCAGTCCAGTCCGCCAGCCTGACTACCAGTCCAGTCCGCCAGCCTGTCTACCTGTGTCCGCCAGTCAAGTACACTCTCCAGCCCGATGGTCTGCCTACGGTCCAAACCCGCCAGTCTGTCTATGGGCCAGGCTTGCCTGCCTACCCGGAGAACTTAACAGTTACCTGCCGTGCCTACCAGCCAGCCTACCTGGAGGCTCCTGCCAGTTACCCGTGGTGTCTGCCAGTCCGTCTTCCCGGATCACCCGTCAGCCTGCCTGCCGTGCTCATCTGCTGTACCGGTCAGTCCCTGCCTTCTGACCCGTGGGAGTCACCTGCTCTCATACAAGGACTGGTCCAGAGTAGCACCTGGTCCCTCTGCTTGGTCCTTCCCTGGTTCACGGAGTTGATTGAGCCGCAGTGCGACCTTTGTCAGTCCGAGTTGATACCTAGTTACGCCCCTCTGGTCCCTCCTTGCACCACAGCACAGAGGTTCCACCACCCGGATCCGTAACAGTTTGCACGAGCTATGGAACCCGGTGGCCCCCAGGCTCCTTCGCTTGCTGACCTGTACCAGGAGGTTTCTCATCAGAGATCCCAACAGGAAACCATCCAGACCTCCCTGCGGTCAGTCAACTCTCGCCTGAACACACTGTCCGTCCCACCAGTGTCCACCTCGAGCCGAGCCACACCCGCTCCGGCAGCACCTCTGCCTACCAGTGCCACGGCATCCAGCTCAGGGCCCCGGCTCTCCACGCCTCCTCATTTTGGGGGTGACCCCGTCTTATGTTGGGGTTTTCTGAACCAGTGCATGCTGCACTTTGAACTACTGGCACATCAGTTTCCCTCCGACCGGGTCAATGTGGCGTTCATCATGTCTCACCTCACCGGGGAAGCATTGGCATGGCTAAACCCTCTAGGGTAGAGAGGGGATCCCCTGGTGTCCGATCTTCCGGCTTTCCTCACTGCCTTCCTGAAGGTCTTCGATGAGCCCGGACGAAGGACTTCTACTGCCTCCTCATTGCTCCGTCTCCGCCAAGGGAGTCTAACCATGGGCCAGTATGCCATACACTTCCGTATCCTCGCTTCTGAGCTTGCCTGGAACAATGACGCCATGGTGTCCACCTTCTGGGGGGTCTTTCTGGATGGATCAAGGACGAGCTAGCCGGCTGGGACCTTCCTACCACCCTGGATGACCTGGTGTCACTAGCTACCTGGATTGACATCCGTTTACTGGAACGAGCTAAGGAGACTACCCGGGAGAGAAGATTTCCTCGTCTTGCTCCTGTTTTCCAGAAACCTGCCTCCCAAGCAGCAACTCACCGGGCACGCTCGCCCGAACCCATGCAGATCGACCAGACCAAGATGGTCAAGTCTCGCCAAGAAACACGCCGTGCCGAGGGGAGCTGTTTCTACTGTGGTAGTAAGGAGCATCTGATCCGTTCCTGCCCGGAGAAGCTGGGAAACTCCAGTGTCTGGGACCACTCGGAGAGGTCGTCCTAGGCAAGAGTAAATCCTCTCTGTTCTTGGCTCTTTCTGTTTCTATTTCCTGTGGAGAGAACCGCTTCTTTGAAACCGCCCACCTGGATTCCGGAGCCGCTGGGAATCTCATTTCTCAGTCCATTGTAGAGAAGTATCAGATTCCCACCAAACCTCTGGCTGAACCATTGGCAGTCGCTTCCGTGGATGGAAGACTCCTTCCGGTGACCATCTTGCTCGTCACAGAGCCTGTAACCCTTCAGGTAGGAATGTTGCACTCGGAGAGGATCTCTTTCCATGTGCTATCCGGACTCTCTCACTCCCTTTTGCTTGGTCTATCCTGGCTACAGAGACATGAACCCGTTCTGAATTGGCGATTCGGTGAGGTGCTCTGTTGGGGGCAGGATTGCCATGAGACCTGCCTGGTTCCGGTTCGCCCGGTTCGACCTCCGTCAACTCCAGCTAATTTACCTGGTCTACCGGCACCTTACTGGTCCTATGCAGATGTCTTCGACAAAAAGGAAGCAGAGACACTGCCACCTCATAGGCCATATGATTGCCCTATCAACCTGGTACCCGGTGCCACTCCACCCCGTGGGTGTATCTACCCCTTGTCGCTGGCCGAAACCCGGGCCATGTTGGAGTACATCGAAGAAAATCTGGCTAGGGGATTCATCCAGAAATCTACCTCCCCGGCTGGAGCTGGATTCTTCTTCGTAAAGAAGAAAGACGGTTCACTACGCCCCTGTATCGATTATAGGGGACTTAACCAGATTACTATCAAAAACAAATACCCCCTGCCACTTATCTCAGAGCTGTTCGACTGCCTTAAAGGCGCGAAGCTCTTCACCAAGCTCGATCTTCGTGGGGCATATAACTTGGTCCGGATCCGCCAAGGAGACGAGTGGAAGACGGCATTCAATACCCGGGACGGCCACTATGAATACCGTGTGATGCCCTTCGGCCTCTGTAATGCTCCAGCAGTCTTCCAAGAACTAGTTAACGACATCTTCCGTGACCTCTTATATTTATGCGTGGTGGTGTACCTGGACGACATCTTGGTCTTCTCTCCGGATCTACCCACACACCGGAAGGATGTTCGTCAGGTCCTGCTTAGGCTCAGGCAGAATCACCTATTCGCAAAATTTGAGAAATGCCTCTTCAAGCAAACCTCTCTTCCATTCCTGGGCTATATTATCTCTAAGACTGGTCTATGGATGGACCCCGAGAAGGTCTCTGCCGTCTTAAAGTGGCCCCGACCGGAGGGGTTGAAGGCGATTCAGCGATTCCTGGGCTTCGCTAACTATTACCGCCTCTTCATCCCGCATTTCTCTTCCCGGACTGCACCCATCTCTGCGCTCACCCGTAAGGGTGCTAATCCTAAGGAATGGACGTCCGAAGCGGAGGAGGCCTTCCTCTCCTTAAAACAAGCCTTCTCTTCTGCCCCGATGCTGCACCGTCCTGATTGCAACAAACAGTTCTTTCTGGAGGTTGATGCTTCCTCTTCTGGAGCCGGAGCGGTGCTCACCCAGAAATCTCCGTCCGGGAGAATGGTAACCTGCGGCTTCTTCTCCTCGTCCAAGCGCAACTATTCCATAGGAGACTGAGAACTGCTAATCATCAAATTGGCGCTGGAGGAATGGCGTTACCTGCTAGAGGGGGCTATGCACCCGGTGGTCATCTACACTGACCACAAAAACCTGGCATATCTACAAAATGCCCAAAGACTTAATCCGTGTCAGGCCCAGTGGTCTTTGTTCTTCGCTCGTTTCAACTTTACCCTACATTACCGCCCTGCGGACAAGAACGTTAAAGCCGACGCTTTGACCCCAACCCTTCCTGTCCTCCGATCAAGAGGAGGAGCCTATGCATGTCATCGATCCCTCCAAAGTGATGAATGTGGCTCCCTTGGACCTGTCTCGTCTCCCACCCGGTAAGACGCTTGTAGCGGTTCCGGATCGTAAGAAGGTTCTTCACTGGGGTCATTCATCTAAACTAGCCGGCCATGCTGGCCAGACGAGGACCTTCCTGCTCATTACCCGGCATTACTGGTGGCCTTCCCTGCGCAAGGATGTTGTAGACTTCGTCACGGCCTGTTCATCCTGTGCCCGCAACAAGGTTCCCAGACGTCTTCCAGCCGGCCGTCTCCTGCCTCTTCCCGTACCTGCTGCCCCGTGGCAACACATTGCTATGGACTTTATTACTGATCTCCCTGTTTCTGCCAGTTGTACTGTCATTTGGGTGGTCGCTGACCGCTTTTCTAAAATGGCCCACTTTATCCCTCTGCCTGGTCTCCCATCTGCATCTGTGCTGGCTAAGGACTTCATCCATCACATCTTTCGTCTCCACGGCCTACCCCTCCACATTGTGTCTGATCGCGGGGTCCAGTTTACTTCGCGTTTATGGAGAGCTACGTGTAAGCTTTTGGATGTCACCCTGGATTTCTCCTCTGCTTATCATCCTCAGTCCAATGGCCAAGTGGAACGTATCAACTAGATCCTTACCAGCTTCCTCCGGCATTTCGTCAACGCTCACCATACCGATTGGGTAGAGCTCCTACCATGGGCCGAGTTCTCCTATAATAACCATGAGAGCGAATCTTCTTCCAAGTCCCCGTTCTTTGTGGTCTACGGTCAACACGCCCAGATTCCATTTCCCGTCTCCGCTTCAGTGGACAATCCTGCCGCAGAGTCTCTGGTCAGCGAATTTTCCACCATTTGGGAGGACACTAGATCCGCACTTCTTCAATCCTGCGAGCAGATGAAGAGATATGCTGATAAGAGACGTCTGGATCCGCCTCAATTCCGTCCGGGAGACAAGGTTTGGCTCTCCTCGAAACATGTTCGTCTCAAAATACCCTCTTATAAGTTGGGTCCACGGTTCATCAGTCCATTTGAAGTCCTCAAGCAAATCAATCCAGTGGCCTACAAGTTAAAACTCCCGGCCACCTTACGCATTCCCAACTCCTTCCACGTATCTTTCCTCAAATCGGTTGTTCTTAATTCTTTTTCCGACGATCCAGGTACCTCCCCAGCTTCGGTCTCCGCTGAGGAAGTCTATGAGGTAGAGAACATTCTGGCCACCAAGAGGGTAAGAGGAAAAAACTTTTTTCTGGTGGATTGGAAGGGGTTTGGCCCAGAGGAGAGAACTTGGGAACCCAGGGAGAAAATCCACGCCCCGCTTCTTCTTAAATTTTTTTTTTCAGGCCTAAAAAAGAGGGGGCGTAAAGGGGGGGTACTGTAGCATCGGCGTCTCTGCCCCCTGACAGGCATAGACGACGTCCCCCTTACCGCCGCACTCCTGGCCTGGCGTCTTCCGGCCCTCCTGCTGCTGCCGGCGCGCGCAGCTTCCCGAGCACTGTGCTTAGGGCGCACGCGCTCGTGCTCCCTACCTCTTGGAGGGGCCGCGCACGCCGTCCTAAGGAGTCCCCGGCCAATGGCCGGAGGACCTCTCATATAAAAGGCACCTCCTCCAAAATGGAGGTGCCCGTGCAAGGTTGTAGCTCTGTGTTCTAAACTCTGCTTCAGCCCTCAGGTCCCGCTGCTAGTCTGACTACCAGTCCAGTCCGCCAGCCTGACTACCAGTCCAGTCCGCCAGCCTGTCTACCTGTGTCCGCCAGTCAAGTACAATCTCCAGCCCGACGGTCTGCCTATGGTCCAAACCCGCCAGTCTGTCTATGGGCCAGGCTTGCCTGCCTACCCGGAGAACGTACCAGTTACCTGCCATGCCTACCAGCCAGCCTACCTGGAGGCTCCTGCCTGTTACCTGTGGTGTCTGCCAGTCCGTCTTCCCGGATCACCCGTCAGCCTGCCTGCCGTGCTCATCTGCTGTACCGGTCAGTCCCTGCCTTCTGACCCATGGGAGTCACCTGCTCTCATACAAGGACTGGTCCAGAGTAGCACCTGGTCCCTCTGCTCGGTCCTTCCCTGGTTCACGGAGTCGACTTAGCTGCCGTGCGACCTTTGTCAGTCCGAGTTGATACCTAGTTACGCCCCTCTGGTCCCTCCTTGCACCGCAGCACAGAGGTTCAACCACCCGGATCCGTAACAATTTGTAAAGCGCCTCCCTCTTGTTTACTACACTCTTCTGTATCTGCACTGCAATCCTGAGCTAAAAAAAAAGGCTCTTGTGTGCTGCTGTGAATACTCTGCTGGGTGCCATTTACTAATATATTATTGTAGATGTAAGAGCAAAGTTAAGACAATGAAAAAAATATATGTACTGTTCCATGGCAAAATGTTATATTTAAAGATGATGTTCGGTCAAAAATGATAAGTCTGCAGTCACTCTGTGTGACTGCAGACTTATGAATCCCCCCAGCACACGCGCTGTGCACTGCAGGGCTTCGCCGGATTCAAACCCAGTAGCAGAGGGTATGTATAAGTTATACATACCCCCAGACAGTGGGCTGTCTGGGGGTATGTATAAGAGCGAGGCCACGCCCTATCTAGTGACGCAGATGGCCAGTGGGCGCATCCAACTATAAGGCGTGGCCTCGCTCAGTAAAAGGGGATATAGAGAGCAAGGCCATGCCCACTGGATGGGGGTATGTTTAACACATGCAAAAAAAAAGGAGCATGGACCGCACCTCCAAAAATCATACATTTGAGCTAATGCCTCTCGGCAAAAATATATATAACTGAACATGAGGTTCTTAGTTTAACGTTCTGATCAGACTGTATGAAGCCCACTGCCACGTCACGGCAAACCTCGTAGTGGGTCCTAACATTTCCTACCTGAAAGGGAGCGGAGCCGTGCGCCAACCACCGCCACAGCGACAATGCACCAGCCGGGCGGGCAGCCTGGTGCCTCACAGCACCCATGCTGCAAGACCGAGTCCCCATGATTCCAGGCCACGCCGCCTCACAAGCACAAAACCACAGCAACAATGGCCGACACACTGCACCAACACCACAAGAAAGGAGCATTGTGACTCACCTTCCTCAAGCTCTCACATGAGAGCAAAAATAGGCTAGACCCTCTTTGCAGTCTCCTGCTAATTAAAATCACCTGTGCCATACCTCCTTCTATGGTGCTCCCCTAAACTGCTTCCTCCACCCACACCCACTACTGGTTCCCCCTACCTCTGGGTTCCCCCCACTCCAGCCAGGGTCAGGGCTCAGCTCTGCGCACGCATGTTGCCCTTCCAGCCGACCTGGAGCAGTGTAGTGTTGAATCCGGGCAGCACTCCCTCCTTACCTGAGAGAAGGAGACACCACACCTCTGGGTGAGGTGCAGTACCTCTGTGGCGACCGAGCCCTCAGGGGCACCACAAATATATGATTTTTTTTTATTAAAACTTGTGTTGCGATGTGGGGGCATCATAAACAATGAGGGATCCTTATATATTGTGTAGGGGACCCTGAAACAGTGTGGGGAGCCCTCATACATTTTAGGGACTAATTCAGTAGCCATTATAGAGTTTGAGTACTAATGTGGGGGCCATTATACAGTTTGGGGACTAATGCAGGGGTCATTACACAGCTTGTGGACTAATGCAGGGGTCATTACACAGCTTGTGGACTAATGCAGGGGTCATTACACAGCTTGTGGACTAATGCAGGGGTCATTATACAGCTTGTGGACTAATGCAGGGGCCATTATACATCTTCTGGACTAATGCAGGGGCCATTATACATCTTCTGGACTAATGCAGGGGTCATTACACAGTTTGGGGACTAATGCAGGGGTCATTACACAGTTTGGGGACTAATACAGGGACCATTATACATCTTCTGGACTAATGCAGGGGCCATTATACAGCTACAGCTTGTGGAATAATGCAGGGGCCATTATACAGTTTGGGGACTAATGCAGGGGTCATTATACAGTCTGAGGTCTACTGTGGAATTCATTATAATGTATTTTCAGGGGGCAGTGGGGACATCATGCTATGTGTAGGCAAGCTGTGGGCTCATCATACTGTGTATAGAGGAGCTGTGAATGCATTATACTGTGTATAGGGGAACTGGAGGCCCATCATGATGTATATAGAGGAGTTGTACATTGGGTGTCTCGGAGAACATTATTAGATGTTAAATGCGCACTTAAGAATGATAATTGTAATGGGGCACTCAGTGTACTGTAGCCCTCAAATGTGCACATTTGCACATGGGGCATTATTACTTTCTAGGGGCAAAATGTGGACACTGTTTCCTAGGGCATTTGCACAGGGCATTCATATTTTCTAAGGGTAATTTTACCATCTAGAGGGCAAAAAGCAAGTGTTATTACTATGTAAAGGGCACAGTTGTGGGCATTACTATGTGGGGCAGAAAGAGGAAACATTATTATACTACACAGTAGGTGCAGTAATAGGGACACATATGGCAGCAGCGGCTCAGTATTATAATATCAGCATGATGAGGAGATTGTGCAGTTTGGAATAAATGGGGGCGGTGCTGGAAATGTGAGAAGTCAGAGGTATCTTTGTTGTAATCTCTGCAGACGAGTCCTGGCTGGAGAAGTCGTCATGTCGGTCTGGGCCAGATGGAAAAGATGGGAAAGGTGAACAACGCCATCAGAAAAAACATCATCTGTGAGTCACTATATATAACTTTATATATATATATATATATATATATATATATATATATATATACAGTGCCTACAAGTAGTATTCAACCCCCTGCAGATTTAGCTGGTTTGATAAGATGCAAATAAGTTAGAGCCTTCAAACTGCAAACGAGAGTAGGTTTTATGAACAGAAGCATAAATCTTACAAACCAAAAAGTTATGTTGCTCAGTTGAATTTTATTAAATTTTAAACATAAAAGTGTGGGTCAATTATTATACAACCCCTATGTTTAATATTTTGTGGAATAACCCTTGTTTGCAATTACAGCTAATAATCGTCTTTTATAAGACCTGATCAGGCCGGCACAGGTCTGTGGAGTTATCTTGGCCCACTCCTCCATGCAGATCTTCTCCAAGTTATCTAGGTTCTTTGGGTGTCTCATGTGGACTTTATTCTTGAGCTCCTTCCACAAGTTTTCAATTGGGTTAAGGTCAGGAGACTGACTAGGCCACTCCAACACCTTGACTTTTTCCCTCTTGAACCAGGCCTTGGTTTTCTTGGCTGTGTGCTTTGGGTCGTTGTCTTGTTGGAAGATGAAATTACGACCCATCTTAAGATCCTTGATGGAGGAGCGGAGGTTCTTGGCCAAAATCTCCAGGTAGGCCGTGCTATCCATCTTCCCATGGATGCAGACCAGATGGCCAGGCCCCTTGGCTGAGAAACAGCCCCACAGCATGATGCTGCCACCACCATGCTTGAGTGTAGGGATGGTATTCTTGGGGTCGTATGCAATGCCATCCTGTCTCCAAACGTCACGTGTGTGGTTGGCACCAAAGATCTCGATCTTGGTCTCATCAGACCATAGAACCTTGACCCAGTCTGTCTCAGAGTCCTCCAAGTGATCATGAGCAAACTGTAGACGAGCCTTGACATGACGCTTTGAAAGTAAAGGTACCATACAGGCTTGTCTGGAGCGGAGACCATTGCGGTGGAGTACGTTACTTATGGTATTGACTGAAACCAATGTCCCCACTGCCATGAGATCTTCCCGGAGCTCCTTCCTTGTTGTCCTTGGGTTAGCCTTGACTCTTCGGACAAGCCTGGCCTCGGCACGGGAGGACACTTTCAAAGGCTGTCCAGGCCGTGGAAGGCTAACAGTAGTTCCATAAGCCTTCCACTTTCGGATGATGCTCCCAACAGTGGAGACAGGTAGACCCAACTGCTTGGAAAGGGTTTTGTACCCCTTGCCAGCCTTGTGACCCTCCACGATCTTGTCTCTGATGGCCTTGGAATGCTCCTTTGTCTTTCCCATGTTGACCATGTCTGAGTGCTGTTCACAAGTTTGGGGAGGGTCTTAAATAGTCAGAAAAGGCTGGCAAAAGAGATATTTAATCCACACATGTGAAGCTCATTATTCTTGGTGCCTGAACTACTTCTTAATACTTTAGGGTGACCAAACAGAATTCTTGTGGTTTGAGGGGTTGAATAATAAATGACACTCTGAATTAACTTTTATCGTTTTTAAAAAAAAAAAAAAAAAAAAAATTTGCTGCAGTGCATTTCCCACTTCCAGGCTGATCTACAGTACAAATGTCACAATGCCAAGTTAATTAAGCATGTGTCAACCAGCTAAATCTGCAGGGGGTTGAATACTACTTGTAGGCACTGTAATCTTATTTCCACCATTTAAATACATTGGAGGCATTATCCATAGTAGTGGACAACCCCTTTGAGATTTCTTGCTATCTGAACTGCAAGCAGCATGAATCAGGCCCTGGCTACAATATTGCAACTGTGTGTGTTTTTGCTTTTCAGAGAAAACATACTTGAATAATCCAGCTGAGAAAAATGCATCTCAGATGACCGAAGCAGGTTTTTGGTGGCTTCTCCCTGTCCTGTTCCTCTAGACTTATACATTGGTGTGAAAAAGTGTTTGCCCCCTTCCTGATTTCTTATTCTTTTGCATGTTTGTCACACTTAAATGTTTCAGATCACAAAAAAATTAAATATTAGACAAAGATAACACAAATAAACACAAAATGCAGTTTTTAAATGAAGCTCTTTATTATTAAGGGAAAAAGAAATCCAAAATTACAGGGCCCTGTGTGAAAAAAATGATTGCCCCTTAAACCTAATAACTAGTTGGACCACCCTTAGTAGCAACAACTGTAATCAAGTGTTTGCGATAACTGGCAACGAGTCTTTTACAACGTTCTGGAGGAATTTTGGCCCATTCATCTTTACAAATTGTTGTAATTCAGCCACATTGGAGGGTTTCCGAGCATGAACCGCATTTTTAAGGTCATGCCACAGCATCTTAATCGGATTAAGGTCAGGACTTTGACTAGGCCACTCCAAAGTCTTAATTTTGTTTTTCTTAAGCCATTCAGATGTGGACTTGCTGGTGTGTTGGGTATACCTAAATACATGGAATGAAAGGAACCTGACATGAGATTCAGGTTGCCAAAATCACGGGCTGCATGAATCTGACACCGGATGTGTTATTGCAGTTTTGTATATTTTACTCTGAAATGCAGCAGCATTTCAGAGAAACCATACTTTGAAGATCTGGTAGGGCATCATGCATTTCAGAGGACTCACCTTGTGTCTTTCCCTATGTGTGTATAGTGAGGTTCCTATTATTTTAAGGGCAGAAGCCGTCGGAAACTTGCCTCGGACTAGTCATCCAAGACAGATGGTCCATGGTTGGCATTTCAAAGTATATTTCAAATATCATTTCAAAGTACGACATAGACAACTGTAATAACGCAGCCAGTGTCAAAGTTATGCTGCTGATGATTCAGGCAGCATCAATCTCTTGTCAGGGTCCCCAAAACATTTTAGCTCAGGGGGACATATGGTCATATACGCCCATAAAAATTACAATATACTATGTATTTTCAGCATTTAAATATTGTTCAATATTTGGCTTGTTCCTCCCCCTACCCTTTTTTTCCCTATGTTAATATTCTACTCCTATTTACCCCCACCAACTCACCATTTATTTTAGTTGTATTTACCAGTTCTATAACCTGTTTGAGACTGTGGTCCCAGCTCTCTTCAGGTCATTGACCAGGTCCTCGTGTGTAGTTATGGGCTGATTCTTGACCTTTCTCAGAATCATCCTTATCCCACGAGGCGAGATCTGGCATGGAGTCCCAGACCGAGGAAGATTGACAGTCATCTTGAGTTTCTTCCATTTTG